>NC_060123.1:515744687-518244687 GCF_021461395.2 Schistocerca americana
GTGTGTGCTGATATGGAACTTCCTAGCAGACTGGAACCGTGTGCTGGGTCGAGACTTTAGAGCGTAAATGCTTTACCAAAGCACGAAAAACGATGCTGAAAAAAAATTGTGCTAAAGCTAGTACTGATTTAGGATGCATTAACACATTTTGTACGTTCTGTTACATGGTAGTCCTTGAATTTTGTCCCATTATATCTAAGCACAGTAGCAAAACACACATATATGGATTGACTTCAGTTATTTATTCCAATATAATATACACATACTTATTTAAGTATGTAAATCCTATATACTTTTTCAGTCCATTGCTGTGTGGATTATTATTAATTAATTGTAATGGAATTTAGATTATTGTCAAAACATAACCACACTAAAAATTACTGGACATTTACCAGTAACGAGCACATAAGGACCATCCTAAGGATAGCAGTCGAGCATACATATAAACAGTAAAAAAATACAAGCAGTGACATGATGCAACTGCACGTCCACAGCGGTACACAGCTCCTAAAATTCTTCTTTATTCAAAAGGAGAAAGAACTAGGGGGTGTGTGAAGAAACCTGACATTCTAAAAAATAAGGACCATCCTATGCCAGCCTACGTCCTGCATCTCTCGAGTAGCAGCGAAGGACCCGCCGAGTCGAAAGTCTACATACAACGGACGGACCAACATAAAAATGTGGCGGATGAGACTTTATGAGACTTTGTGAAGGATTTTGGTATTTATTCCAGGACGTTAGCGCTAAGTTTGGTGATCAGGAACTTTGTGTTGCTACATCTGCACCCTTTTCTGATCGAGTACCGACATGAAATCCCTTACAGTTCCAAGATTCGAACTACGCACGCGTTGAGTTTCACCTGAAGAGCGTTTATTACCTACCCGGCTACGGAGGCGGATAAAATTTAGATACTACACTACTGGCCATTAAAATTGCTACACCACGAAGATGACGTGCTACAGGCGCGAAATTTAACCGACAGGAAGAAGATGCTGTGATATGCAAATGATTAGCTTTTCAGAGCATTCACACAAGGCTGGTGCCGGTGGCGACACCTACAACGTGCTGACATGAGGAAAGTTTCCAACCGATTTCTCATACACAAACAGCAGTTGACCGGCGTTGCCTGGTGAAACGTTGTTGTGATGCCTCGTGTAAGGAGGAGAAATGCTTACCATCACGTTTCCGACTTTGATAAAGGTCGGATTGTAGCCTATCGCGATTTCGGTTTATCGTATCGCGACATTGCTGCTCGCGTTGGTCGAGATCCAATGACTGTTAGCAGAATATGGAATCGGTGGGTTCAGGAGGGTAATACGGAACGCCGTGCTGGATCCCAACGGCCTCGTATCACTAGCAGTCGAGATGACAGGCATTTTATCCACATGGCTGTAACGGATCGTGCAGTCACGTCTCCATCCCTGCCATCTGCACGAACAGTTCGATGACGTTTGCAGCAACATGGACTATCAGCTCGGAGAACATGGCTGCGGTTACCCTTGACGCTGCATCACACACTGGAGCGCCTGCGATTGTGTACTCAACGACGAACCTCGGTGCACGAATGGCAAAACGTCATTTTTTCGGATGAATCTAGGTTCTGTTTACAGCATCATGATGGTCGCATCTGTATTTGGCGGCATCGCGGCGAACGCACATTGGAAGCGTGTATTCGTCATCGCCATACTGGCGTATCACCCGGCGTGATGGTATGGGGTGCCATTGGTTAGACGTCTTGGTCACCTCTTGTTCGCATTGACGGCACTTTGAACAGTGGACGTTACATTTTAGATGTGTTACGACCCGTGGCTCTACCCTTCATACGATCCCTGCGAAACCCTACATTTCAGCAGGATAACGCACTACCGGACTTTGCAGGTCCCATACGGGCCTTTCTGGATACAGAAAATGTTCAACTGCTGCCCTGGCCAGCACTTTCTCCAGATCTCTCACCAACTGAAAACTGGCTCGTCACAATACTCCAGTCACTACTCTTGATGAACTGTCGTAACGTGTTGAAGCTGCATGGGCAGCTGTACCTGTACACGCCATCCAAGCTCTGACTCAATGCCCAGGTGTATCAAGGCCGTTATTACGCCCAGAGGTGGTTGTTCTGGGTACTGATTTCTCAGGATCTATGCACCCATATTGCGTGAAAATGTAATCACATGTCAGTTCTAGTATAATATATTTGTCCAAAGAATACCCGTTTATCATCTGCATTTCTTCTTGGTGTAGCAATTTTAATGGCCAGTAGTGTATTACGGCATGTTCTTTTACTACTTTTTTAGAAGGTAGTAGGAATATATGGGAAAATGCTTCACGAAACAATGACTGTAAAAGAATTTGATTACCCTTGTCTATGGCTGAAATAAACGTGATGGAGGGACCTTTTAATGACGTACTGTTCGCTAATTTATTTGGTGGTTTCCGCGACCTGTTCGGTGGCACCACGACTGGGCCGCATGGGATCGCAACGGTTTCATCAATCACGCAGATGATTTCCGGCTATCAGAACTCATCAGACGGCAGTGACGTACGGTAATAGTATGCGCGATGCCGGCGACCACATAACAAGACGTGCGCTGTGCGCCCGTGCTCTGGACAGACCACCGGGGCGTAACCACCCAATCATTTTCCCTCACCCCTCACCCTCCAGCCCTCCCATTGCCGCCGGTTTCGTGCTCCATACCGCGTGGCCTTTGGAATAAATGATTATTAACCGAAGCTGAAATTGCGTACACAGTGTCTGACACATCATATCCCCCCCGCGGAAAATCGCTGACATGACTGTGGTTAAGCTAACTATGATTCGCAGCCGTTTGAGAGATGACGTTCAGCGTATGCGTTTAACGGCGGTATTAGCGAACAAAGGCTTGTACGTCATTGCATCGGAATATGTCAGACGGGTCATCTTGTACATTTTTCTCCATTGCAGCGCTCTGTCAAAGGTGACCTGTCTTTACATAGAAATTTGAATCAGTAAATTGGCGGGGAAAGCCGTTGCAAATGGCTGTCAAGAAAATTCAACTGTCGGTTCGATAGTCTGTTTCAGGTAGACGTATGAGCTAAATAACTTCTGTTATTAATAGAGAGTCATGAATTGTTAACGTTTGACAACATGTTTTTTTTTCTATTTTGGTTCCTTTTTTACGAAATGAAGTGCTATCAGTAGTATAATGGTCCTGATTTGTTTTTGCACAGAGACCGTATATATTATAACTTTTTCCTGATTTATCACCTACGTTCGCTCTCGATGGATAATGCAAGTTTTATGGAGGATAAGTGACCCATTTATTTCTGCACCAGAAAATGCGTGGTTATGCAAATTTTCATTAAAATAAAACTTTTCACGCAGCCTTACAAACTGATGTGTAGAATAAATTTCAATTCACTCTTAATGTACCCTCTCTATGGAGTATTTACAGATATAAATGACAGATGAGAGTAGTCCCTTTCACTACGGTTCCGTACAAACTTTATATACAGACAGTATATCACATCTACTGGTTCCTCAGAACAGACGGACAACAAAGCGAACCTATAAGGGTTCCATTTTTACACACTAACGGAGAGAACACTAAAAAATTAGAAAATTCATTAAATATGTTAAATAGCGAAATGTTATAAACAAATAGTTTTACGTTAACTTTTACCTTCAGTTGTATTTCTGTCGACTAACACAAAGGATCTCCAATCACTACCCGATTGTTGCCCTTGGTGTAAGCTCGCTCCATTTTCGTGAGTCCCTCTTTTTGTTCTTGCTAGAAATCGTCCACATCGTTCTGAATACCCTGCAGATGAGAATCACATTTTGTTCCCACCGTTTCCATTGAAACAAACCTGATCTATATCAAAAGGTACAAAGTTCTTGTATGAATTACTAGCTATGCAATACATTTGTGAATGAAGCAACATTCACCTTTGTGGTGTCTTTAAATAACGTACAGCTTTAGAGCGTTTTTCTGCCACTTGCCGTTTATTCGGCAATCGTATACGTGAAAAATAGCAAGCTATGCTGCGATCGGGCGTCGATGGTAAACCTATCAACAATGCAAAATTAATTTCATGCTACCTACGTACGACCATGACAGGCGAAGTCCTTTATGGGGCAGCTAGTGTGACTCTACGATAGAGATAGTCATACCGTATGTGCAGTCACAGTGGAGAGGAAAAGCTGAACATTGACTGCAGTCTGCTCCCTCCAAGAACCATGGGCCCTGCCGTCGTTGGGGTGGCTTGCGTGCCTCAGCGATACAGATAGCCTTACCCATAAAGGAGACGTATCTATTGAGAGACTAGACAAACGTGTGCTTCTTGAAGACGGACAGCAGCCTTTTCAGTAGTTGTAGGGACTGATCTAGCCTTTAAACATCAACCAAAATAGCCTTGCTGAGCCCGTACTGTGGACAGCTGAAAGCAAGCGGAAACTGCAGCCGTAATTTTTCCCAAGGGCATGTAGCTCTACTCTATTGTTAAATTGTTAAATGATGATGACGTACTGTTGAGTTAAATATTCCAGAGGTAAAACAGTCTCTGTTCGGATCTCCGGATAGGCACACATAGGATATTGTCGTCACCAGGAGAGGGGAAAAAAAAAAAAGAACCTGGTGTTCTACAAATCGGAGCGTGGAATGTCAGCTCCCTTAATCGGGCGGGCAGGTAGGTTAGAAACTTTAAAAAGGGAAATCGGTGGGTTGAAGATAGATATAGTGGGAATTTTTGAAGTTCAGCGGCAGGAGAAACAGGACTTCTGGCCAGGTGAATATTGGGTTTTAAATACAAAATCAAATAGGGAAATGAAGGAGTTGGTTTAATAATGGGTAGGAAAATAGAAATGTGGGTAAGCTACTACGAACAGCATAGCGAAAGCATTATTGTAGTGAAGATAGACACGAAGCCCACACTTATCACAATAGTACAAGTTTATCTGCCAACTAGCTCTGCAGATGACGAAGAGATTGAAGAAAAGTTTGATGAAATAAAAGAAATGATTCAGATAATTAAGGACTCGCATTCGATAATAGGGAAAGGAAGAGAAGAAAAAATAGCTGGTGATATATGGACTTGGGGAAAGGAATGGAAGACGAAGCCTCCTCGTAGAATTTTGCACAGAGCATAATTTAATCATCGCCATCACTTGGTTTAAGAGTCATGAAAGAAGTATACGAGAAAGAGATCTGGAGACACTGGAATGTTTCAGACTGATTATATTGGTAAGACAGAGATTTCGGGGCCAAATTTCAAACTGTAAGAAATTTCCAGGGGCAATTGTGGACTTGGCTGTGAACTGCAGACTAAAACTAAAGAAACTGAAAAAAGGTAGGAACTTAAGCGGATGGGACCTGGATAAGTTGAAAGAACCAGAGGATGTTGAGATTTTCGGAGGGAGCTTTAGGCTGACTAGAACGGGGGAAAGGAAGACAATAAAAGACGAATGGGTAGATTTGAAACGATGAAATAGTGAAGGCAGCATAGGATCGCTAAAAAGACAAGGCCTAGTATAAATCCTTAGATATCGTAGGAGATACTGAATTTAACTGATGAAAGACGGAAATGTAAGTGCAAAACAGCTAAGCAGGAATGGCTGGAGCAAAAGTTTAAGGATTTAGAAGCATGTATCGTTAGGGGAAGATAGATACGGACTAGAAGAAAATTAAAGAGGCCTTCGGAGAAAAGCTGCTTTATGAACATCCAGAGCTCAGATGGAAAACCAGTGCTAAGCAAAGAAGGGAAATCTCAAAGATGGAAGGAGTGTATAGAGGGTCTACACGAAGATGGCGAAGTTGAAGGCAATATTATAAAAATGGAAGAGGAAGTAGATGGAGCTAAGTTGGGAAGCTATAATACTGCGAGAGAGAGCACAGGGTGTCCGAAGCCGATGTTATTCAATTTGTACATTGAGCATACAGTAAGGGAAACCAAAGAAAGATTTGGAGTAGGGATTAAAGTCCAGGGAGAAGAAATAAAAACTTTGAGGTTTGCCGATGATATTGTAATTCTGTCAGAGGCAGCAAAGGACTTAGAAGAGCAGTTGAGCGGAATGGACAATGTCTTGAAGGGAAGGTTGAAACGTCCCCTTAGAAAAATTAATGAATTATTTTGCTGATAAACTCTTACATTATTTGATTTTCAAACAGCTGAGCAGAACTGAACCTACTTAGACATTTCGCTCTTTACCTATTCTGATCAACACTAAACTGACAGCCAATATTTTTATAGCAACGCAATCTGACTTTTAATAATCCCTACAAGAGAATGGCCCTGACTAACATTAACCTATATGTTTCACAAATCACTTACCTCACAAAAATCTTCATTACTCGAACTACTGCAATACAGCGAGCACCACTATTGCCAGCTAAATAAAAGATTCTAACTACTGAAGTCACTAACTACTGATAGGCATAGTTAGCAAATGAAAGATTTTGATAAAGAACAAACAATGTATTTACCTTAATAGTGTTCAAAAGTCATAATATATATATCAGTTCATGATATCCAGTCTTACAAATTTACCGTCTCTGATGGACACACGTCCAGATCATCCGCTCTCAAAACTCCGCCATCTCTCTTCCCACATCCGCCACTGCCGGCGGCTCACCTCCAACTGCGCAACGCTATGCGCTGTTAACAGCCAACTGCCCAACACTACAATAGCGAATATTACAACAATGCCAACCAGCCACAGACTGCACACAGCACAGCCAGTGATTTTCGTACAGAGCGCTACGTGGCGTTACCAACATAAAAACCTAAACAGCCTACTTACAAGGTATAAGATGAACATTAACAAAAGCAAAACAAGGATAATGGAATGTAGTCGAATTAAAGCAGGTGATGCTGAAGGAATTAGATTATGTAAGGAGTCTCTTAAAGTGATAGATGAGTTTCGGTATTTGGGTTGCCAAATAACTGATATGGCCGAAGTAGAGAGGGTATAAAATGTAGTCTGGCAATGGCAACAAAAGCGTTTCTGAAGAAGAGTAATTTATTGACATAGAGTATAGGGTTCAGTGTTAGGAAGTATTTTCTGAAGGTATTTCTCTGGAGTAGTGTGACCATGTAGGGAAGTGAAACATGGACAGTAAACAGTGTAGACAAGAAAAGGAAAGAAGATTTTGAAATATGGTACTACAGAAGAATGCTGAAGATTAGATGGATGGATCACGTAACTAATGAAAAGGTTCTGACTGGATTGGGGAGGAAAGAAATCTGTGGCACCACATGACTAAAAGAAGGGATCGGTTGGTAGAACACATTGTGAGGCGGCAAAGAATCAGCAATTTAGAATTGGAGAAAAGTGTGAAGTGTAAAAGTCGTAGAGGGAGACCAAGAGATGAATATAGTAAGCAGATTGAAGCGGATGTAGACTGCAATAGATATTCGGAGATGAAGAGGCTTGCACAGTATAAAGTAGCGTGGAGAACTGCATCAAATCAGACGTGGGACTGAAGGCCACAACAACACACAGGCAATGTGTAGATGACTTTTTATCTGTTTTTGTAACATTAGCCAACGTGGTCTTGCTATGTTGAAACTGCGAGAGGCTGAAAGCAAGAGGAAACTACAGTCGTTAAATTTATCGAGGATATGCAGCTCTACTGTATGGCATAGTAATGATTGTATCCTCTTGAGTAAAATGTTTCAGAGGTGAAATGGTCTCCTAATTGGATCTCCAGGAGGGGAATGCTCAGGAGTCTATCGTCATCACGAGAAACGCAACTAGTATTCTACCGGGTCGGAGCCTGGAAGTTAAATCCTTTCATTAGATCGATGGGTTAGAGAATTTAGAAAGAGACAGTCGCTTAGGCTGAATATGTAAAAATTAGTGAATGTGGTGGAAGGAAGAAGATGACTTCTGGTAAAGTGACTGCACCGTTATCAGTACATAATGGTCCGCCCCAGTAGCTGAGTGATCAGCACGGCAGGATGTCAATTCTCAGGGCCCGGGTTCGATTCCCGTCTGCGTCGGAGATTTTCTCCGCTCATTGACTGGGTGTTGTGATGTCCTATTCATCATCATTTCATCCCCATCGACGCGCAAGTCGCCGAAGTGGCGTCAAATCGAAAGACTTGCACCCGGCGAACGGTCTACCCGACAGGTGACCCTAGTCACACGGAATTTATATTTAGTATAAAATGAAATAGGAGCAGTTCAGGAGTGGCTCTAATAATGAATAAGAAACTCAGGATGCGTGTGAGCTACCATGAACAGCATAGTGAAATATTACCAAACTAACAATCACTACAAGAGTGCAAATTTATATGCCGAGTAACTTCATAGATGACAAAGAAATTGAAAGAAATCTGATGAGATAATAGTTCAAATAGTGAAGGGAGACGAAAACTTAAATTAGAGTGGGGAACTGAAAAAATGAGACAACACGGACTGTAAAAGGAGTGAAAGGAGAAGCCGCTTGGTAAAATTTTAAGTGGAGTACAACTTAACCATTGGTAATACCTCTAATAATAATCATAGAAAAGTGCGTATGCATGTAAGGAACCTGGATCCTCCGAAAGAATTCACGTAGATTACAAAATGGCGAGACAGACTTCGAAAGTAAATTATTATTATTATTATTATTATTATTCATGGTTCATGGTGTGGGTTCCTCTTGTCATGTCCTAGTTCATGAACCACGGGCAACGTATGAGTGGCCAAGTAAGTGGTCCCGACAGTCTGGATACCAGTTACTTTGGAATAAGGCTGGGCATCTCGGACATATTCTGAGTCGTGGTCACCTTTGTGCTCATACGGCAAAGACTACCAAATCCACCGGTTAGTCCCTCAACCGTTAGGGGTAAAACCCAATGGGACTCGGGGCAAGCAAGGCTAGCAACCTGCTTCCCTGGTACTTTAAATATGATGCTGGCAACAATCAGAGCAAAATGCCTCAGACCTTTGGAGGTGACGGAGTCCCACCTCTAACTGACAAACCAGGGACTCCTAAGATACGACTTGGCAAACAAATGGTAATGAGATGGGGAGCTATTAATATCAATGGGGGCTACTCTGGGAAGAAGGTAGAGCTGGCAGAGGCTGCAAGTAAGATGGGGCTGGACGTTTTAGCTGTTAGTGACATTCGGGTAAGGGGTGAGAAGGAAGAGGAAGTGGGAGAATACAAGGTATACCTGTCGGGAGTCAAAGCAGGAATACCACAATGGGGTGTAGGGCTTTACACCAGGAAAGAAATGGAACCCAGCGTAGTTGCAATAAGGTATGTAAACGAACGACTGATGTGGATAGATTCGACAGTGTCTAGCAAGAAAATTAGGATTGTGTCAGTATATTCTCATTGTGAAGGGACAGATCAAGATAAGATGGATAGTTTTTATGATGCACTCAGTGATGTAGTTCTTAGAGTAAAGGACAAGGACAGTGTTCTGCTCATGAGTGATTTTAATGCCAGGATTGGAAATCGAACAGAAGGCTATGAAAAAGTTATGGGTAAATTTGGAGAGGATATGGAGGCCAACAGGAACGGGAAACAACTCTTGGATTTTTGTGCCAGTATGGGCTTAGTAATCACAAACACCTTTTTAAAACATAAGAACATTCACCGGTATATTTGGAAAGGCAGGGGAACCAGATCTGTCATTGATTATATAATAACAGATCAGGAATTCAGGAAGGCTGTGAGGGACACACGTGTATTCAGGGGATTCTTTGATGACACTGATCATTATTTAATCTGCAGCGAAATTGGTATTGTGAGGCCGAAAGTGCAGGAGGTCAGGTCCATATGTAGGAGGATAAGAGTGGAGAAACTTCAGGATAAGGAAATCAGGCACAAGTACATAACAGTGATCTCAGAAAGGTACCAGTTAGTTGAATGAAGTCAATCACAGTCATTGGAAAAGGAATGGACAAGGTACAGGGACACAGTACTAGAAGTGGCTAAAGAATGTCTTGGAACAGTAGTATGTAAAGGTAGGATGAAGCAAACAGCTTGGTGGAATGACACAATCAAGGCAGCCTGTAAAAGGAAAAAGAAGGCGTATCAAAAATGGCTACATACTAGAACTCAGATAGACAGAGAAAGTTATGTTGAAGAAAGAAACAAAGTCAAACAGATAATTGCAGCATCCAAGAAGAAATCTTGGGAAGACTTTGGAAACAGGTTGGAGACTTTGGGTCAATCTGCTGGAAAACCATTCTGGAGTGTAATTAGCAGTCTTCGAAAGGGAGGTAAGAAGGAAATGACAAGTATTTTGGACAGGTCAGGAAAACTGCTGGTGAATCCTGTGGATTCCTTGGGCAGATGGAGGGAATATTTTGAAGAGTTGCTCAATGTAGGTGGAAATACGATCAGTAATGTTTCAGATTTCGATGTACAATGGGATAGGAATGATGATGGAAATAGGGTCACATTTGAGGAAGTGGAGAAAATGGTTAATAGATTACAGTGCAATAAAGCAGCTGGGGTGGATGAAATTAAGTTGGAACTCATCAAATACAGTGGAATGTCAGGTCTTAAATGGCTACACAGAATAATTGAAATGGCCTGGGAGTCGGGACAGGTTCCATCAGACTGGACAAAAGCAGTAATCACACCAATCTTTAAACATGGAAGCAGAAAAGATTGTAACAATTACAGAGGTATCTCTTTAATCAGCGTTGTGGGTAAAATCTTCTCAGGTATTGTTGAAAGGAAAGTGCGAGTATTAGTTGAGGACCAATTGGATGAAAATCAGTGTGGGTTTAGGCCTCTTAGAGGTTGTCAGGACCAGATCTTTAGCTTACGGCAAATAATGGAGAAGTGTTACGAGTGGAACAGGGAGTTGTATCTATGCTTTACAGATCTAGAAAAGGCATATGACCGGGTTCCTTGGAGGAAGTTATTGTATGTTCTACGAGATTATGGAATAGGAGGCAAACTTTTGCATCAATTAAAGGTCTTTACATGGGTAGTCAGGCAGCAGTTATAGTTGACGGTAAATTGAGTTCATGGTTCAGAGTAGTTTCAGGGGTAAGACAAGGCTGCAACCTGTCTCCACTGTTGTTCATATTATTTATGGATCATATGTTGAAAACAATAGACTGGCTTGGTGGGATTAAGATATGTGAACACAAAATAAGCAGTCTTGCATATGCGGATGACTTAATTGTGATGGCAGATTCGATTGAAAGTTTGCAAAGTAATATTTCAGAGCTAGATAAGAAATGTAAGGACTATGGTATGAAGATTAGCATCTCCAAAACGAAAGTAATGTCAGTGGGAAAGAAATATAAACGGATTGAGTGCCAAATAGGAGGAACAAAGTTAGGACAAGTGGACAGTTTCAAGTACTTAGCGTGCATATTCTCACAGGATGGCAACATAGTGAAAAAACTGGAAGCGAGGTGTAGCAAAGCTAATGCAGTGAGTGCTCAGCTACGATCCACTCTCTTCTGCAAGAAGGAAGTCAGTACCAAGACTAAGTTATCTGTGCACCGTTCAATCTTTCGACCAACTTTGTTGTATGGGAGCGAAAGCTGGGTGGATTCAGGTTACCTTATCAATAAGGTTGAGGTTACGGATATAAAAGTAGCTAGGATGATTGCAGGTACTAGTAGATGGGAACAATGGCAGGAGGGTGTCCACAATGAGGAAATCAAAGAAAAACTGGGAATGAACTCTATAGATGTAGCAGTCAGGGCGAACAGGCTTAGATGGTGGGGTCATGTTACACGCATGGGAGAAGCAAGGTTACCCAAGAGACTCATGGGCTCAGCAGTAGAGGGTAGGAGGAGTAGGGGAAGACCAAGGAGAAGGTACCTGGATTCGGTTAAGAATGATTTTTAAGTAATAGGCTTAACATCAGAAGAGGTACCAATGTTAGCACTGAATAGGGGATCATGGAGGAATTTTATAAGGGGGACTATGCTCCAGACTGAACGCTGGAAGGCATAATCAGTCTTAAATGATTATTATTGTTATTATTATTATTATTCATTTTATGCCCTTCATTGGACCACTCTAGTCAAAAATACAAAGTTGTAAACAAGTTGTTACACAGGGATACAATTTGGCTCAACAATAACTTAATATGATATTTAGGTAATATAATTATTAGAGTCTACTCTTATATGAAAGGTGGTTTGCTCTTCTGTCTGCCCAATATTTCTTCATTCTTTCGGATATTTTCTTTCTTTCTTCGTCTGAGACCACTCTTCCTGTACTCCTTTTATTGATTTTCGTTTGTAGTCTGGTTTGCGGGTCTTGCAGTATTCTCGTTTTCTCTGTCTAGTTTTTGGGGACATCTACTGTAATTTGGAGTTCTTTTATATCTTCCTTAATTTCTGTGATTCATTTAATGTCGCTCTTATTTTTTTACTAATTCTGTTTTCTGGAGTTCTCATCAGATGTCCAAAGAATGAGATGCGTTTCTTCCTTATCGTGCTCATGTCTGGTTCTATTTTCTTATATACTGTTTCATTTGATGCTATTCTCCAATGTTCATTTATTTTATACTGTTTATTTACACATGTCTAATTATTCTTCTTTTTATTTTTTGTATTCTGTCAGTTTCTGCTGTATTAGTTGTTTTGAAGATAGTTTCAGCTGCGTACGTTATTTCTGGTTGTGTAACTGTTTTATAGTGTTTTAATTTTGCATCTATAGATAGGCTTTTTTTGTTGTATGTGGTTTTGGTAATGTAATTTGCGTAGTTCGGTTTTTTTTATTCTATTCTGCCATGATGGCTTCTCATTTAGATTGTACATTATTATTTAGCCTAAATATTTAAATTTATCAACAATTTTGATTTCATGTTCTCCTATTGTGATTTGCAAGTGGTGGATCAGTTAGCATAATCTCCGTTTTTTCAAATGATATTCTAAGGCCTACTTTCTCTGCTATTTCTTGTAGTGATTTCACTTGTTGCCTGGCTTCTTGAACGGTGTTGGCTAGGAGAGCAAGATCATCAGCGAATCCCAAGCAGTTTAAGCTAATATCATCTTTTGCACTTCCAATTCTTATCCTCTTTGGATTGTCCTTGTACCATTCTCTCATTATGTATTGCAGGGCACAGTTGAACAGTAATGGTGATAGGCAGTCACCTTGTCTTAAGCCTGTTTTTATGAGGAATGTTTCCGAGATTTCTCCTCTAAACTTCACTTTTGATTTGGTGTTGGTTAGAGTGAGTTGTATTATTTTAAGTAGTTTTGGCTGGAGTCCTAGATTTCTTAAAATTTTTAATACTGAAGGTCTGTGGAGACAGTCATATGCCTTCTTAAAATCTACAAATGTTATTGCCAGAGGTTTGTTCCGTTTCTTGTAGTATGCCATAATCAATTTTAAACTAATTATCTGCTCTGCACAGCTTCTCCATGGTCTGAAACCTCCCTGATATTCCCCTAACTCCTGTTCTAATTGCTCCTTGATTCTTTCATATAGGATCTTAGATAGAATTTTGTATGTGCAATCTAGGAGAGAGATTCCTCTGTAGTTGTCTGGGTTGCTCTTATCTTCCTTTTTGTGTAGTGGGTGGATGATAGCTGTGGTCCAATGTTCAGGGAACTGTTCTGTTATCCAAATTTTTGTTAGAGCCGTGTGTAAGGAGATCTTGACTGTGTCACTTGCATATTTCCACATTTAAACAAAAACCTGATCTTCTCCACATGCCTTATAATTTTTTTGTTCTTTAAGAATTTTTTCTACTTCTTGGAAAGTTGAGGGTCTAGTTTGTTAGGTTTGGTTTTTCTTGGGGTATTTATGTTGATTTGTAAGGTTTCTTTGGGTTCCTAGCAATTCAGAAGTTTGTTAAATGCTTTTGCCATGATTTCTGCATTTTCCTTGTTACTTTGTGTCATTCTTCCATCTTCATCTTTCAGTATTAGTGTAGGGGCCTCATATAGTTGTAGTTGTTTCCCAAAGATTTTATAGTAGTTCCTGGAGTTGGTTTTATGATAATTACCTTCTATGGAGTTTGTAATATCTTTAAGGAATCCTCTCTTGATTCTTCTAATATTTTGTGTGAATTTTTTCCTTTCATTTTTTAGGTTGATGGCATTTTCTTCAGTTTTATGTGTTTGAAACTTCATGGAATTTGTCACATTCTGTTGTCCACCATGCATGTTTCCTTCGTGGGTTCAAGGGAGATAGATCATCTGTTAATTTGATGGTTTGTGTTATTTGTTGGTATTTATTATTTTTAATTAGCTGATGTGGGTCAAACCTCGTTTTTATTTTATTAGTTTTTCCGGTTCTCTTCTTTAACAGAGTGAATTTGATTTTAATTTTAACTATATAATGGTCTGAGTCCGTGTCTACACCAGTGGCGTAGCGTGAGGGGAGACTGTATTCGTGCTTAAAAAAGATGCAATAGTAGTTCACAACAAAAATATAAACAACTTTCTACTAAGAGCACTAAATGTGTATCTGCCTGCTTGAGACGCAACTGCTCTCAATCTCTGCCTCCCTTCCCTTAGTGGCATTCTCGGCTCCCCTCCACTTTCCCTCTTCCACGGAGGCCGGTGCGCTGCACTTGCTAGCAGGTATCGAGACTAGTCTCTGCCGCTTCTAGGCTGGCTTTCAACACGGAAGTGAAGTCGCGCGGTTTGTGTTCATAGTAGTTTTTGTGTGATTTTAGTGCAGATTTTCGTTGTGTCGCCAACATGAGTGAACCAGCAACTGAACACCTTATATAATTTTTATTAAAAACGCCTTTTTCTACATTAACGTACGAAAAAAAGTGAGAACTGAAGGACAAACGACCTACACCTATACTCAGTGTAGTTTTAAGTGAAGCCAAACAAAAACGCACTTTTCAGACAGCCTGGTACGAAAAGTATGATTGGCCGACTGCAAATGCAGTCAATAACATATTATAACGTTTGGTGGTGAAAAGGAATGATGCAATGAGGACATTTGTACAATAAAGAACTTTGACAGGAAAGCACAAAAGCATCAGATATCAAAACGTCACCTGCAGAACAAAGAATCATTTCAGTTATTGGGCAAAGTAGAATTGAGCACGCCCTTTCTGAAGCCGCTCGTCTGACAGCAATAAAATACAGCAAACAAGTTGCATCCAGCAGGAGAGTATTGGCTCGTCTTATTCAGGCAGGTGTATTTCTTTGTAAACAAGAACCAGCCTTTCGCAGCCATCGAGAAGACGAATCCTCCAGCAACAAAGGTGACTATCTGGAATTGTTGGATTTACTAGTTGAAGGAGAGCAGTTAATTCGAGACCGTCTGTCATCATCTTCAACCTTTAAAGGAACTTCTCCAGATATACAGAATGATGCAATAGAAATGATAACTCCGGCAGTTAATGAGAAAAGAAAATCTGAAATTTTGAACTGCAATTTCATTTGATTCAGGCTGATGAAACATTTGACGTGTCATGCAAGAGTCAAATGAGTATAATATTCAGGTACTGTATTGCAGACAAAACTGAGTAAAGATTCGTTGGATTTTACGATGTTTCTGGAGATAAAACTGATGAAGGTTTGTCAAACATTATTCATGCAGTATTGAAAGAATGGAATGTGGAAGGGAAAGTGGTTAGTCAAACATATGATGGCGCTTCAGTAACGGCGGGCATAAAAAGAGGACTACAACAATTGGTGAAGCAGTTTTGTCCCTATGCGCTGTTTATTCATTGTTACGCACACTAACTGTATTTGGTAGTTGGTACTGTTACATACCTCCAGAATCATACGACAAGTACGCATGTTTGTAAGTGATCTTACTGCATTCCATTCGGTTTTCAGCAAATCATGAAAACGAACTGTATTGCTAACTGAGAAAGGATGTAAACTACCACATGCGAGCAACACTCGCTGGAACTTTCGTTCCAGGGCAGTTTCAACAACATCTAGTCATTTCTTAGGGCTATATAGTGTTTTTAATTATATATTTGATGATACAGACTCTCAGTGGGACCCAGAATCTTTGATCTGTGCTCTGAGAATGAAACGACGGATGGATGACCCTACGTTTGTCTACTTGCTTTGCTTCTACCGAGGGTGCTTTGTTTATGTTGATAATCTCTTTAAGGTTCTTCAGTCAAAATCTGTCAGTATAACTGCTTGCCACGACGAAAGAAACTTACGACAATTAAGAACGGAAACATTCGTCGATGAATGCATTAAATGCAGCTTGTGTTTGAATGGCAACTTATCATTCTGTGACAGTCAAAAGACATCTCCCAGGACACTAACTTACGAGATACTGGATTTGCAAATTGTGCAGATGGAAAGAAGGTTTCAAGACTTCCCCAAATTCAGTTTGTTGAACTTTTGAACGAAAAGTGTTTCCCGAACTATCAAAAAGAATTCCCAAAGTTGAAACTGCTTCAATTATTAGAACAGTACCCGTTTTTCAAACAAGAACAATTTGAAAATGAACTTGTAACATATACGCTGATGCGAAAAAACACTATCACCAAGAGTCCTCTTAAAGTACAGTGTCAACAATGATTTAGACTCCGTTTATGAAGATCCAACGAAGTTCCTCCGTTTGGTTTTGACCCTAACCGCAACTACAGCAAGCAGTGAACGAAGCATGAGTACTATTAAACGAGTGAAGAATTATTTAAAGAATTCAATGTCCAACATCCGGCTGTCGTGATTGAGCACGTTAGCAATAGAAAAGACACTACTTGGAGAGTTATCCAGTGATCAGATCTTTGTAGACCGAGTTATAGACTCATTCGTGGAAACAAAAGACAGGCGCATTGCACTTGTATACAAGAAAATATAAGTGCTTCTTCTCTTGCTGCTGGAGTTCTACAAATTTGTCATCGTTTCTTGAACAAGTTATTATTATTATTAGTGGCGGTGGTAGTGGTAGTAGTAGTAGTAGTAGTAGTAGTTGTTGTTGTTGTTTTATTTGATGCATTTTGTTTCATTTGTTTAAATTATTGTTTATTGTACCATTTTGTCTCCCTATAATCACTGCAGAGTCTCCCCAACCTTTTCAACCACGCTACGCCACTGGTCTACTCCTCTCAGTACTTTAACATTGTGGATCTCCTTATGAAAATTTTTGTCCATACAGACATGGTCTAACTGCCACTCCCCCTTCCTCCACTCAGGATGTTGTCATGTATGTTTTAAGTTTACTTGGCTTCCTCTTAAAGTGTGTTGACTTAGATATAAGGTTGTGTTCTCTGCTGAGTTCTACAAGTCTTTGACCGTTTTTGTTCGTAAGTTTATGTGGACTTCATTTTCCAATTATATCTTTGTATTTCCTTTCTTTTCCCAACTGAGTATTGGAATCTCCCAATAAGATTTTTACATTCTTTTTATTTACTCTGTTCACAGTTTATTCTAGAAGGTCCCAAAATTTATCTACCTCTTTCTTTTTTTTGTTAGTCAATTTTTTTTCATTTGTTGTGGCATGAGCATTTATTATTGTGTAGGTTTTATTCATTGTTTTAAAGCTTAGAGTCGCAATTCTTGGTGATACTGCTTGGAAATCCGTTACTGAATCTATTATTTTTATGTTTACTAAAAACCTTTTTCCAAACTGGGGACATTTTTTCATTGCCCTCGGTCCTGGTTTCCCATTATAAATTCTGTATCCTTGTGATTCGAACGGGTCCTCTGTGGTGTTTCTCATTTCTTGGATCCCTGTTATTAAAATTTTTTGTTTATTTAGTTCGTCTGTGAAGCAGTGAGTTTATGTTGTGTGTTGCTATATAATTTATTTGCTCATGTTTAATCTTCTTTTTGTGTTTTAGTGTGCATTTTAATGGTTGAAAACGCTCCGATTCGTTGCTGTCTTCTAGTTGACTACCCACCGAATCCGATGTAGCCTTTTCCTGCCTTTTTGAACAGGACGGTGGAATTTTTTTCGTAAAAGACCTTTCCATTTTCGACTTTCGAAGGTTGTCAGCCTTAGTTGGAGCAACCTACGATTTACAACTACGGTTGTTAACCGCAGAGGGTGTATTTGTTCCGCGAGAGCTATTTTATTTCACTCAAGTCCGCCGGTAAGCCGGTGAGGACTTCCCTATCCGCCACCTGGGACGCGCCACGTAGGAGTATCACCTCTCTTCCTGCTATGACAGCATAGTAGGTTCGCGGTTCGAAAGTAAATAATAAACTATAAAACATTTCCAGCACTAGATGAGGCTTTGACAACTATTTATTGGTCGTGAAGTGTAGATTAAGATAAAGAAGTTGTAGAGAGGTAGGAAATTATGGAGATTGGAGCTGGATAAATTGAAAGAAAGGCAGGTTGTTGAAAGTTTCAGAGGGAGTTTTAGGCAAGATTGACAGAAGGAGGGGAAAGGAATTCAACAGAAGACGATTCTACATCTACATCTATACTCCACAAACCACCGTGGGGTGCATGGCGGAGGGTACGTCCCATTGCACCAGTTATTTGGGTTTCTTCCTGTTCCATTAACGTATGGACCGCGGGAGGAATGATTGTTCGAATGTCTCTGTGCGTACAGTAATCATCCTAATCTTACTTCGCGTTTCCTATGTAAGCGATACGTAAGGGGATGTAGTATATTCCTAATCATTTAAATTCGGTCCTTGAAACTTAGACGTAAACTTTTCGGGGAAAGTCTGTTTGCTATCTTCAAGCGTCTTCCAGTTCAGTTTCTTCAGTATTCTGTGACTCTCTCTGCCGGATTAAAGAGATCTGTGACCATTCTTGCTGTTTTTCTCTGTATACGTTCAACATCCCCTGTTAGTCCGGTCTGGTACGGGTCCCACATGCTTGAGCAATAGTCCAGAACCGGTCGCACGAGTGATTTGTTAGAAATCTTCTTTGTATGTTGATTGTACTTCCACAGTATTCTACCAATAAACCGAAGTCGACCACCTGCTTTACCCACGACTGAACCTATGTGATCATTCCATTTCATGTCTCTACAAGAAGTTCAGAAGGCACTTGGATTGCACGGCGAGCAAAAAACCGCGACGCTTCAAGGGGTCAAAACGAAGGAAATGGAACACACATTGAACCCAATCTCTCGTCCTTCATTTGCCTTTAAAACGGTGAAAAAAGTCGAGACCCAAGCGGAGTTTTCCTGGTGCATGGGCATGAGGCGACTACGACGATGGACACTGTGTTTCCGTTGCATCCTGATGACGTGGACGACTGCTACATCGGCCAGAGCTGAGGATGCTCGGCAGTTAGCTCGACTCCGCACGCTGCAGGCTCAAAAAAACGATCGCCGAAGGTATGACGCGAGCCACCGCCCTATTGTCTACCAGCAATATCCAACATGAACAGCAAGTGTACCAACACAGTTCCCTGGGGCAAACCCGAAATTACTTCATCATCTGATGATGACTCTCCATCCAAGATAACATGTTGCGTCCACCCGACCAAAAAGTACTCAGTCCATTCACAAATTTCGCTTGATACCCCATATTATAGTTCTTTTGACAATAAGTGCAGATGTGGCACGAAGCAGTAGAGGATCAAGTTAGTAAAAATACAAGATCCGATAGAAATTCGTGGATAGCACGAGGTACACTCAGTTGAAATGATGAAAGCAAAACATATAAAAAGGCAGTGAATGAACTAGACAAAAAAGAATTCAAACTTCTGAAACTGAGACTGACGGAAAATCTAAAATTAAAAGTCAGAAGTTGGTACAGAACATGTGGAAAGTCGTGGAGGCATCCGTGACAACGGAAATGACGGATGTCACCTCTAGGGAAAGAGTAAGAGTTGTGTGAATATTAAGAATTCACATGGCAAACCAGTACTAATCATGGAAGCGAAGGCCGAAAGGTGGAAGGTACGTATAAAAGTGAAGTTGAAGACAGTATTGCAAAAGAGAATAAAAAGTAGATGAATATAAGTTAGGTAATTTTATACTGCAAGAAGAATCTGACAGAGCACTGGAAGACCTCAGCAGAAAGAAGGCCCTTGCAGTAGACGACATTCCCACACAATTATTGAAATTCTTGGGAAAGCCAACCATGCCCGAACTATTCCACCTTGTATGCAAGATAATGACAGGCTAGATACTCTCACATTGCAAGAAGGATGTAACAATTTCTATTCCAAGGGAAACATGTAATGACAGTTATGAATGATACCGAACCAAAAATGTAATGAGTTATGGACGCGAATTTCAGACGTGAATTATTTACAGAGAAACGGAAAAATTCTTAGAAACAAACATTGGCTAAAATTAGTTAGTTTGTGGAGAAACGTAAGAACGGCCAAGGCAACAATGACTGACCCTATGACGTACCTTAGAAGATAGACTGAAGAAAGGCGTTTGTAGATGTAGATAAACCTTTTGACAATGTTGACTCGAGCAGGTTGTTTGAAATTCTGAATGTATCAGGAATAAAGCAAAGGAAGTTGAAAAAGGGAACACGCAACACAAAACAAAAAAAGCTTAGAACAAACGAAACATCTACTCAATCAGACATACGTGAACTTACATACTTGTCAGTTAGTATACATAGTGCAATCACGCAGCAACTTAAAAAAATATTCACAAATGTTCAGAGTCTAAAAAGTAGCGTTTTATACAGCACTATAGCTGACCATCTAATAGCCCACAACTATCAACCAACTAAAACCCAGCCACAGGCTATACCATAAACGTACACTAGATGAAAACTTCTACACACAGAAGATATTAGCAGAAAGACCATAGATTATGAATGACTACACTACGCTGTGCGGTGGCACGCTATTCCACACGTTAAAGGAACCTAACAGAAAGATGATACAAATAATAATACACCCATTCGCACGCGTGCGTGCCCAGGCGCACACACACGCACGCACACACATATGACTGCGCGTGCGTACGCAGGCAGATGGGAGGGGGGGGAGGGGGGGAGTGAACAAAAATCTAATTTGGCGGCAGTCTGCCTTGAGAACAAGTAACCAGTGAACGTCAAGTGGAACAGGACACACAACAGAAACATCAACACTGTGTTCCGTAAACTGGGAAAGTGTTATTTACGTACACAGCACCGCAATTGAGTGCTGAATTGAGCGCGACGACCAGTGAAGGTGTGTCTGGGGTCACCCCGGACAGTGACGTGATGCCAACGTAACACTTGCACGCCATACGGCCGATAAGGAGGAGTGATGGTCTACTGTGCCATTTCATTTTATGGCAGTACGCCTTTAGTTGTCATCTGCGACACTCTTACAGCACAGCGAAACGTCGGCGACATTTTACGCCCCATTTTGTTGCCGTTCAGGGCAAGCCATCCTGGGCTTACATTTGAGCAAAATAATGCCCGCCCTCGAGAGTTTCTACTTTTTGTCCTCATGCTTGCCAAACCATACCTTGGTCACAAAGGTGGCCTACTATCACGCCAATTAAGAACAATTGGAGCATTATGGGAGGGCTCTCCGACATCTCGCTATTTTGACTATCTAACGCTCCAATTGGACAGCATTGGGCAATATATCTCTCAGCAGGACATCCAACAACTCTATCAATGAATGCCATGCTGAGTAACTCTTTGGATAAGGGCCAAAGAAGGACCAACTCACCTGCCGTTGTGGCCGAGCGGTTCTAGGCGCTTCAGTCTGGAACCGCACTGTTGCTACGGTCGCAGGTTCGAATCCTGCTCGGGCATGGATGTTGGTGCTGTCTTTAGGTTAGTTAGGTTTAAGTAGTTCTAAGTCTAGGGGACTGATGACCTCAGATGTTAAGTCCCATAGTGCTCAGAGCCATTTGAACCATTTGAAGGGCCAACTCGTTACTGACTTGCTCAGTTCGTGTATCTCCTTCTCTTGAATAAGTCATCCAATTTTTCTGAAATTGTAATCACTTTTTGTATCAATTTTACCGATTTCCGTCCCGTTCGAATAATTTCACGGCAGCGCGCTCTTTTATTTTTTGTCTTACAATGTATTTACACATCTTGCACTTGGAAAAGACGTCATCTCGATCTTTCCTTATCTCTTCGAGTCCAAAAAGTAACGGTTTTAGTCGATATGTCTAGCTACATGTCGCACTCACAATTAATTTTCATTACAGTCAAAATGATCTCTCCCCGAAGAGTTCGTTTCTTGACCGATTTATTTGTTTTTAGTCTCTACCAATATTTTCCGACATGAATCGCCCCTTTGCAAGCTGAGAAAACTTCAATTTTTGAATAGTTTTTGCATTAACAATCCATGTCTCACTGTTTCTAATTCAGAAATTGTCATAAAAATCGATCGAAATACTCTCCTGTTTCAGACGCACCTACAGCTCAGTTCTGGTAAGAAATGTAAATGAATAAAGTTAATCAGATCGCTGTCAAAACTGGCTACCAAATCTCTTGTGAGAAAACACACTACATCGATTCCGAATACGAAGGCTAATGGTCGCTCGTAAAGAGGTATTGGAACATCACTCAGGTTCAAAACACCACGGGTGTTTAGATGAAATTCTCTGGAAAACTGGTAATGACAGGGGAAGCAATAAAACTCGTGCACAGAATTCAAAAAATTCTACACAGATCTGAACTATTTTTACAAAAAGTCCCTTTCTGTCAAATCCAAGGTAAGCCATTGTCAGCTTGTCATTCTCCCAGAAGCATTCTGCCCAATTGAGATGCCAACATTAGTCATTGGTGTCAGTGGCATCGAGAAAATGGAACGACAGATATTGCGAAAAACCTTTGGCATCAAGATCCCAGTTGGTTATTAAATGTGCGGAAGTTCTGAAGAATTATGTTCCCTGATGGAACAATCAAGTTCCACTGCACCGAAAAGTCCGAAATTTTGAGGACGGTTAGCTCGAATGGATAGTTCACGGTTAACAAAGGAAACCTGCCATATCGTAAACGGGAGCCGAAAAACCAAAGTACGATGATTTGCCCTGATACGATGGTTAGTCAACTCTCAAAAGGTCGACAGACAGACAGAGCGACTCTCGCAACAGAAAGGAATTTGAAACTCAAAGAAGCATGATCACTAGAAGGACGACAGATCCAGAATTGCAGAGCACAGATCAGGCAAATGTGACCATCTAGGGGAAATTATTCAACCTTAAGGTGGGAAAACAGAGGTGCCAGAGGAAGATACGAAAAATGAACCCTTCATTTCACTTAGCAAATTGTGTTTACAACAAGAATTCATTCTCTAGCAATACAAAAATCTACTATAATAAGACAATAGCTCGGCCAGAATGTGCATGTGCATCGGGAACACAAATATTAGGCTCAATGAAAGGAAATGAAGAAATCAGGAAACTGGAAAGAAAATTTGTGAGTAGATATTAGGAAACAGAGCAAAAACAGAAACATATAAGAGGTAACACAAACTTATACAATCGTGTGGAAAAAAAAAACAGAAAAAAATTGTGAATAGAAAATAATGTTCTATGGAGAAGTGTACCGAATTAGTCTTACAAGGGGAAGGCCTCAGACACGGCCCACCGATTCGGCTCAGATTTGGCAGGTCGCTTGTGTACAACCTAAAACGGAGGAATCTTAGATATTTTGGGTCAACACCCCCGTGTTTTTGAGAAAACCACCCCTAAAGGTTATGACGGGCAATCGACTCAGAGTTGGCGGGATCGATAGATAATTGTAAATAGAGCATTTTTCATCGTAAGGTATGGGGTCCAAAAACGCATACTTTTCCAGAAATCGAGGGAAGAAACTTTACAACTGCGGCTTCTGTACTCACATGGTAAGAGCTTTCCGCCGACAGCACCGATAACGCAACGGCCAAGGTAACTGGCAGGAAATGGGAGAACCTGAGTTCGAAACTCGAAGGAACCTAGTGGATGTTGTTCTTTTCGTTTGTATTTCTCGATATCTCAATTGATAGGGATAGGAGGGTTATAAGGTAAGTAAATTAATAAGGAATGATAATAATAAGGTAGGTAAACTAATTTCCCAAACGCCGTGAGTTAGTAAAGTATTAAACTTTTAAGCCTTGTCACATGAAAACAACTCCGAGTTCTGCGAATTCCTCACGAGCGATCACATATAGCCAACCGCGCGACGCTTGTTTACAGCGAGGCACGGGACAGAATGCACGCGGGGAGAGTTATGTTGTCCCGGTTGCCTCTTCGTCATATTATAGTTGTCAACCTGGAAGAGTGAAGGTGTCCAGCATGAGCTTTATAGAAGTCAATCGGAAAGAGTTGTTTTCCGTCATTAGGCTGCCGCGAACCTCGCGGACACGTGTAGTGATTTTTCCATCGGTAATGCGCCACATGAAACACGTTTTGTGAATGAATACAGTGTTCTTTCGTAAGTAACATATGACGAGTGCTGTATGTAGTTTGTAGTAATTAGCTCGTCTGTTTATGCCGTAGTAACTAGTTATTGTTTGTTGTATCACATCTTTCAGGTGCATAATCCGAATAATGGAGGATGTACACCCTTCGACAAGCGCTGTACCGTGTGGGTACAGAAGCGGCAGTTGTAAAAGTTTCTTTCCTCGATTTCTGGAAAAGTTTGCGTTTGCATCATACCTGAAGATGAAAATGCTCTATTTACAATTATCTATCGATCCCTCCAATTTTGAGTCGACTGCTTGTCATAACCTTTAGGGGTGGTTTTCTCAAAAACACGGGAGTGTTGACCCAAAATATCTTAGAGTCCTTCGTTTTAGGCTGTATACAAGCGACCTGCCAAATTTGAGCCGAATCGGTGGGCCGTGTCTGAGGCCTTCCCCTTGTTAGAGGACTAACAAGAACAATTGTATAGTATTTTGAAAAATTAGGTGAGAAAACCATTCGGCTTAGGAAGACGAGGAGAGTAAAGAAAATTATGAGAACATGATGGGGAATTTGAGAAAGCGTTCAGCTAATTTAGCTGTTTAAACAAGTTCCGTAACAGCCGTGTACCGAAAGAAGAAGAAAAATGGTTAAAATGTAGTGCAGAATGTAAATGGAGATCAGGTAAAAAGAAATGTTCGCAAAGAGCTGATATTTTGTGGAAGTTGGCATTACAAATACCAATGCTCTTAATAAAATGTTATGATTGTTTCAATAGGGAGTTTTCAGTGATGAGAGCTAATTAATTATGTGTGACGTGTGCGGGGGAATTTATTTTGCCATCAATCACACGGCGAAGCCGCAACGTTGGCAGCTCCATTCTGTGTGCGGTATTAATTATTACCATAAAGGGTCGTTTAACCGCGCGGGCAACGCACGCACACACACAGCTGTTTGCGCTCTCGCGGGGTGGCGTAGTTTTAACGTTCGCGAGGGCATGTTATTTCGGCGACCGCAAGCGATAGTGGTCCCCATAATTGACATGACAAACGGGCCGGCCATGCGCGTGTGCTGAGGCTATTTTGGTCGTCATACGCACAAACACCGCGGCCATTCCCCGACTCTGCTGTATTTGCTCTCTTTCGAAACATCCGAGATTATCACACTTTTGTAGCACCTTATGTGCAGAAATGTAACCGCAAGATACAATCACATTAGGTTTCTTCGTACAAATTAAAATCTGTCAAAATAACGGTAATGAAATAATGTCGAAAAGTAACTACAGTTATCTTCTATAACTATGGCTCAAGCTGTCAGTCTCGAATTATACTGTTGAGTAGATCTGTCCAATTATTGCCTGCATTTCTTCTGTGCTGCATTCGAAATTCTGAAATGTGCTGCATTCGATAAAACCACCGTGTTACTACGTCGACATACTTGGAAAGCGTAAGGAATGAACACGATTTTGATTTTGTTGCAAACTTTTATGACTGGCCGTAAACGGGTAATGAATTTTAAACAATACTGTATGTTGTCCTTCTTTCGCATTATTTATCCATGACCTCTCACAGTTATTTTTAATAAATTTGCGTTTTATGATATTTTATAGAAAATTTGAACTTGAGACGTAAATACCGGCCAAAATTTATATCTTCAGTGCGATGATATTAAATTGTTCCACTTTGGAGGTATGATACTTTAATACCTAGAATTAGAATAGCGTTTTTTAATACAAATTGCAGGTTACAATACAGTAAATGCTGAACAATAACATGCAAGGAGAACCGACTAGAAAGCATATCCCCCTAATGCCCCAGATACAATTGACTTATGTTTAAGGGAAATTTTCAGAACACAAACAATATTTCCAAAATTAAAAATAATGTAATTGTCACATATGAGATCGAAATTTGACCAGGGAGAGTCATTAAACTTTGCAAAATTTGGTGCTGTAGCGAGTTATATGGCAAGAGGTGTGAATTTGGCCTAGAGAGAGGTGTCTTCTTATGTACAAAGAATCTAATGTAATTTGCAAAATTTAACTCCCGCCCTTCACCCGTTAAGGTATTTAATTTTGATAAATTGTAAAATAAATGTGTTAACTAATATTTTTATTTCATTTCACAGTCAAAAAAATGAACATAACAACTAAAACTATAAGACACCATAACATCCGTGAGTTTGATCGTAGTCGGGAACATCGGCACCAAACAATGCTCAAGTTTTTATTAGTTGATGTCTGATTCTATAAAATTTGAAGATAAAAACTGGAATAATAACAATATTCATTTCACGTCATTGAACGCTTGTAAAAAATAAGTAATTTGAATGTCGTGTACACATGCTGTCCAGACAAAATGAAACAAAATTGCGGAAACTGTACATAGTTACGGGACACTACTGTAAGTAAGGACATGTCGTGACGAAATTGACACAAAAAAAATTTAATAGTGAAACTTCTCAAAATGCTATTTCAAAATAATAATAGGATATTCTCTTTAAGCAGAACGTTTCTTAGCCATTAACAAATCTATGGTGCGACAAACCGCATACAGCACTTTCAAGACTATCTTCTTCTTTCTTCTTTCGTTTCACCCTCTTTGGGGTACGCTGGATCAGTCATTTCTTTGTGCGTTGTTCTTTTCTTAGGACCCAGTATTTCTTCATTCTTTCTGATCTTCTTTTCCTCTCTTCTTCCGATACGGACGGTTTGGACTTTTGTGTAGATTTGTCTTGGAACATTATGTTTCCATCTTTAGTAATTAATTTAGCTGTTCGATGAATAAGTAAATTTTCTGAAATCTGTAATTCTACTAGGTCTTTCCCAGTTTCTTTAAACCAATTGGGCTTTGTTTTGCGGTTACGGAAAAAGTCAAAGATTGGTTTAGTTAATCTGATGGAATTCATTCTGAGATGATGACCATAAAAATGTATCCTCCTTTTTCGCATAGTGTCTGAAAGTTTTTCAATTTTCTTGTAGAGAGTTTCATTTTTGATGTATATAATCTTATTGTCTTGAAATTTTTGTCCTATGGTTTTTCTTAATATCTTTCTTTCCTTTAGCTCAAGTTTCTCCATTTGGCCTTTGAAATTCATGTTTAGTGTATCTGCTGCTTACAGTGGTTCTGGCTTAATCACTGTCTTTTAATGTGTAATTTTGGACCCCCATGAAAGGGACTTTTTGTTGTATGTATTTTTTGTTAGTTGTAAGGTCAATTCCAGTTCAAGGCTATCATAATACCGAGGAACATAATACAATTCGAAGGTCATTTCCGAAGCACTTTAGCACCGACAATTTCACAGCTTGCCTGTGTTTGCTTCAGTACAATACTTTATTGACAGAGCGGCAGTACCATTTCTTATAACAGAGAGTGATGCGGGGAGTAGGTGCGTACACTTAAGACCGCACTTACGAAGAGGCTATCTAGGCTGCAGACTAGGCTCCCGCAGCACTTTGCTTGCTGTGGTACGGGCTCTCTTACTGCCGTAAAAGACGTAGACCTTATTATTTTGCATTGGCTTATTCGGATGAGTGACTACCATTGACCTCTCACCAACCTCCTGACTCCCAGCGAGAAATTCCCAGTGGCACCCGGTCAAACGTGTGGTACCTCGTTTGGCAAACTCGCTAATACTTTTAACAGAACGCTTAAAGGAATTAGACGGTTAAAAATTAGTAGGATACCACGAAATGCCGATTCCTGCTGTACTTTCAAGGCTTATGAAACGCCAAATGTGTTTCTTTCGTATCAAATTGTTCTAAGAATGTTACTCGTCAATCATCATCACAGAGAAGAGGTTATAAGGCTATATTAAAATTGAAGTCGATCTAAAACCTGTTTCTAAGCTACATGATGACGGCAAGCTAACCATCTTACGTCGCTTTGTACTGAAAGAGATGTTTTGAGGCAACTAAGTTATCAAGACATTATGAATAACTTCATCAGCATGAACTGTAGGTGCAGACCAATTAGCAATAAGATTATTTAAAACTTACGTTGTAATGATCATCATCTGAAAAAGTATTGTGATTCACTTTAATATAGGTAAAAACTTATTGGCTGACACATTTATGTTCTTATCTTGCGTTTCTCTAACGAATATGTACTATTTTTAAAACTGAAATAAATATTTTTGCATTGATGACAGTCAAAAAAATGGTTCAAATGGCCCTGAGCACTATGGGACTTAACTTCCGAGGTCATCTGTGCCTAGAACTTGGAACTACTTGAACCTAACTAATCTAAGGACATCACATACGTACATGCCCGAGGCAGGATTCGAACCTGCGACCGTAGCGGTCGCGCGATTCCAGACTGTAGCGCCTAGAACCGGTCGACCACTCCTGCCGGCCGATGACAGTCAACTTCTTATTACCTCTCTAAAATAAATAAATGAAGTTGTCCATTACGATGAAATTAAATGTTTTTGAATGCCTTGAAGATTTCAATTCTTGCCTACTTCTTAATGTCATCAGTTTATCTTAATAATCTCAGTTCTTTTCGTTTTTTTAAAAAAATTATCATTTGCTTAAATCATAAATGGTATAAAAATTTTATAGAAAAAATAAGTAGTCATCAATGCTGTACAACAGACATTTAATTAGAAAACTGCTCTGAAATGTTATTCTTTTCAGATTAGTTGCTCTAATTTACCTGGTACAGCACACGCGAAAGGTTCAGTCTCAGGGCTTATAAATGCTAAATATTTCCTTCACTACTCACATCTTGCGAAAGTTCACCACCTAATCCATACGTACTTTCAAATGTATGTGTGTATGTGTGTAGTTGTGTATGCGTGTGTGTGTGTGTGTGTGTGTGTGTGTGTGTGTGTGTGTGTGTGTGTGTGTGTGTGCGTGCTTGTGTGTGTTTCATATCTCCTCCTAAATCACCGGACTGATTCCAACCAGATTTTGTATACATATAACTTACTGTCAGGCAACAATAGCTTTGGGGATAAGAACCAGCTGCATTATACAGGGTGAGTCACCTAACATTACCGCTGGATATATTTCGTAAACCACATCAAATACTGACGAATCGATTCCACAGACTGAACGTGAGGAGAGGGCTAGTGTAATTGGTTAATACAAACCATGAAAAAATGCACGGAAGTATGTTTTTTAACACAAACCTACGTTGTTTTAAATGGAACCCCGTTAGTTTTGTTAGCACATCTGAACATATAAACAAATATGTAATCAGTGCCGTTTGTTGCATTGTAAAATGTTAATTACACTCCTGGAAATGGAAAAAAGAACACATTGACACCGGTGTGTCAGACCCACCATACTTGCTCCGGACACAGCGAGAGGGCTGTACAAGCAATGATCACACGCACGGCACAGTGGACACACCAGGAACCGCGGTGTTGGCCGTCGAATGGCGCTAGCTGCGCAGCATTTGTGCACCGCCGCCGTCAGTGTCAGCCAGTTTGCCGTGGCATACGGAGCTCCATCGCAGTCTTTAACACTAGTAGCATGCCGTGACAGCGTGGACGTGAACCGTATGTGCAGTTGACGGACTTTGAGCGAGGGCGTATAGTGGGCATCCGGGAGGCCGGGTGGACGTACCGCCGAATTGCTCAACACGTGGGGCGTGAGGTCTCCACAGTACATCGATGTTGTCGCCAGTGGTCGGCGGAAGGTGCACGTGCCCGTCGACCTGGGACTGGACCGCAGCGACGCACAGATGCACGCCAAGACCGTAGGATCCTACGCAGTGCCGTAGGGGACCGCACCGCCACTTCCCAGCAAATTAGGGACACTGTTGCTCCTGGGGTATCGGCGAGGACCATTCGCAAACATCTCCATGAAGCTGGGCTACGGTCCCGCACACCGTTAGGCCGTCTTCCGCTCACACCCCAACATCGTGCAGCCCGCCTCCAGTGGTGCCGCGACAGGCGTGAATGGAGGGACGAATGGAGACGTGTCGTCTTCAGCGATGAGAGTCGCTTCTGCCTTGGTGCCAATGACGGTCGTATGCGTGTTTGGCGCCGTGCAGGTGAGCGCCACAATCAGGACTGCATACGACCGAGGCACACAGGGCCAACACCCGGCATCATGGTGTGGGGAGCGATCTCCTACACTGGCCGTACATCACTGGTGATCGTCGAGGGGACACTGAATAGTGCACGGTACATCCAAACCGTCATCGAACCCATCGTTCTACCATTCCTAGACCGGCAAGGGAACTTGCCGTTCCAACAGGACAATGCACGTCCGCATGTATCCCGTGCCACCCAACGTGCTCTAGAAGGTGTAAGTCAACTACCCTGGCCAGCAAGATCTCCGGATCTGTCCCCCATTGAGCATGTTTGGGACTGGATGAAGCGTCGTCTCACGCGGTCTGCACGTCCAGCACGAACGCTGGTCCAACTGAGGCGCCAGGTGGAAATGGCATGGCAAGCCGTTCCACAGGACTACATCCAGCATCTCTACGATCGTCTCCATGGGAGAATAGCAGCCTGCATTGCTGCGAAAGGTGGATATACACTGTACTAGTGCCGACATTGTGCATGCTCTGTTGCCTGTGTCTATGTGCCTGTGGTTCTGTCAGTGTGATCATGTGATGCATCTGACCCCAATAAAGTTTCCCCTTCCTGGGACAATGAATTCACGGTGTTCTTATTTCAATTTCCAGGAGTGTACATCCGGAGATATTGTAACCTGAATTTGACGCTTGAGTACCACTCCTCCGCTGTTCGATCGTGTGTATCGGAGAGCACCGAATTACGTAGGGATCCAAAGGGAACGGTAATGGACCTTAGGTACAGAAGAGACTGGAACAGCACATTACGTCCACATGCTAACACCTTTTTATTGGTCTTTTTCACTGACGCACATGTACATTACCATGAGGGGTGAGGTACACGTACACACGTGGTTTCCGTTTTCAATTACGGAGCGGAATAGAGTGTGTCCCGACATGTCAGGCCAATAGATGTTCAATGTGGCGGCCATCATTTGCTGCACACATTTCCAATCTCTGGCGTAATGAATGTCGTACATGCTGCAGTACATCTGGTGTAATGTCGCCGCAGGCTGCCACAATACGTTGTTTCATATCCTCTGGGGTTGTAGGCACATCACGGTACACATTCTCCTTTAACGTACCCCACAGAAAGAAGTCCAGAGGTGTAAGATCAGGAGAACGGGCTGGCCAATTTATGCGTCCTCCACGTCCTATGAAACGCCCGTCGAACATCCTGTCAAGGGTCAGCCTTGTGTTAATTGCGGAATGTGCAGGTGCGCCATCATGCTGATACCACATGCGTCGACGCGTTTCCAGAGGGACATTTTCGAGCAACGTTGGCAGATCATACTGCAATGACGTGAGGACCAATGAGGTGGTCGCCATTGATTCCGCACCGTACATTTACAGTCCACGGTCGCTGTCGCTCTACCTGTCTGAGCCAGCGAGGATTGGCCACGGACCAGTAATGCATGTTCCGTAGATTCACTGTCCCGTGGTTTGTGAAACCCGCTTCATCGGTAAACAGGTAGAACTGCAACGCATTCTCTGTTAATGCCCATTGACAGAATTGCATTCGATGATTAAAGTCATCACCATGTGATTGCTGATGTAGCGACACATGAAACGGTTGAAAGCGGTGACGATGCAGTATGCGCATGACACTACTTTGACTCAGTCCACCGGCTCTCGCAATGTCCCGTGTACTCATGTGTGGGTTCATGGCAACAGTAGCTAACACACCAACTGCACCCGCTTCTCCTGTGACGGGCCTGTTACGGACCCGTTTGCGTGCTACGACCATACCTGTTGCATACAGTTGGCGGTAGATGTTTTGCAATGTGCGGCACGTTGGATGCTCTCTGTCCGGGTACCGTTCTGCATACAACCTGCAGGCTTCAGCTGCGTTTCGTCGACACTCGCCACAGATGAGTATCATCTCCGCCTTTTCAGAGTTCGAATACACCATGGTCACAGTTCCTACAACGCTACACTATCACATACGTCTGGTAACACGGTGTACTACAGTTGGTCTGCGTGCGGAGACGAATGCAGAATAACAATAGCAGCAAGCGCTACATGCGGACACTGCGACAGCTAGACCAAACCACAACAGCGCACCACAGCCACACTCGTAAACACGGTCGTCATCGTAAACATGTCCCTGCAGATGCTGCTCGCCGACCTTGGCCCGTGTTTGTTACGACACGCAACTGAACGTCGGAGGTTTCAAGCGTCAACTTTAGGTTACAATATCTCCGGATGTAATTAACATTTTACAATGCAACAAATGGCACTGATTACGTATTTGTTTATATGTTCATATGTGCTAACAAAACTAACGTGGTTCCATTTAAAAAAACGTAGGTTTGTGTTAAAAAACATACTTCCGTGCATTTTTTTATGGTTTGTATTAACCAATTACACTAGCCCCTCTCCTCACGTTCGGTCTGTGGAATCGGTTCGTCGGTATTTGATGTGGTTTACGAAATATATCCAGCGGTAACGTTAGGTGACTCACCCTGTGTAGTTCAGAAGATATAATCTCATAAACAATGAAATGCGCGAAAAACTTCCACATCGTGCCTGACGTTTGAATGCATTACTTCTGTCCTACTAACAGTATTCGCTATAAATTTCGCTGGCAATATCACCCTACGCCACTGACTGTTCCTTAAAAATTATGTCATTATGTGACACACAGGTCAGAAAACTAGAGGTCGCAAACGCTTCGATGCGTGAAAAACTGTCGCATCACCCGTGACGTATAAATTTATTACTTTTTTGCTACTAACTCTATTCGCAACATATTTCGCTGACAGTACTCACATATGCCACTGAATGTACCTACTCAAATATCTCACTGTGTGACACATAGTTCAAGAGGTATGACGTCATGAACATTGAGATACGTGAAAAATAAATCATGCATGAAGTTTCAGAAGATTTATTCTTTACTACTAAGATATTTCGACACTCAGTTTAAGGAAATATCTGACATCTGGCTGCGCTTTCGATGGCCATCGGCTATGAAACGTGAACAGCTATAGGCGAAAACGACAGACGTGTTCAGACCTACGGAGAGGCGTTATCATAGAGACGCTCACAGAATCGCGTTGTAGATACGTCAAGCATCTGCGTCCAGCGTACAGAGAGAGTTCGGGATCACGTTTCTTAATTAGGGTCTTGTACTCATGCATTTGTACATCACGCATATTTCTTTGTACGACAGTTTCATAATTTAAAATGTGTTTCTACGACTAAATGGAAATGAAATATTTTCGATACTTCTCTACAAAAATAGTTCATTTGTTGTTTCATTTTCTAACAGAAAATTGGCAAAATGAATACCCGGATAATGCCAGGTTTGTCAGCTACTAAGCAATGTTTGAAAACAGTCGCCAGCCCCAATTGGACAGTTGTTTGTCTTAAGCTTCAGCCGATTGATTTTCAGTGCTTTCGTTCATACAACGCTAATACTTCGGTAAACATGCAAGGAGGAACTCTATATTTTTACATCACAGCAAGAGATCTTCGATCATTACAAAACTTAGCAAATCCTCTATGAACCCCTAGAATGACAGACACTTCTCAAATTCCTACTTAAATATTTTGTGAAATAGCAAGACATGTGAGCATTTCTTATACCAATGCACTCAAGTAAATCGTATTGAAATTTCTCTCTCATATTTCAGGTTTAACTGCACATGAACAATGACTAAGTTATAACACTAACTTTGTAAAATTTAAAGTATTATGTTGCTTTTACAACCATGAACAATATAAAGCAAGGGCATATTATGAAAGATGTTAATTAAATACAATGCTCTCTGTGTGAGTAAGGGAATGAAATATATGGAAAATGCTACCCTCCATAGTTATAGACGTACCCACAAAATTAAAAAAACTCACGTAATGTCAGTGGTGTACTTTCGGGTGTATAGCCAAGCTGTTGATTGCATTATAAGCTTAATATTTCGACGACGGACCCAGACGTCATTCCCAGGTTCTGCACGTTGTGTTGCTCTATGTGCTCGCTGCCTTGTTGTTGTTGTTGTGGTCTTCAGTCCAGAGACTGGTTTGATGCAGCTCTCCATGCTACTCTATCCTGTGCAAGCTTTTTCATCTCCCAGTACCTACTGCAACCTACATCCTTCTGAATCTGCTTAGTGTATTCATCTCTTGGTCTCCCTCTACGATTTTTACCCTCCACGCTGCCCTCCAATACTAAATTGGTGATCTCTTGATGCCTCAGAACATGTCCTACCAACCGATCCCTTCTTCTGGTCAAGTTGTGCCACAAACTTCTCTTCTCCCCAATCCTATTCAATACTTCCTCATTAGTTATGTGATCTACCCATCTAATCTTCAGCATTCTTCTGTAGCACCACATTTCGAAAGCTTCTATTCTCTTCTTGTCCAAACTATTTATCGTCCATGTTTCACTTCCATACATGGCTACACTCCATACGAATACTTTCAGAAATGACTTCCTGACACTTAAATCAATACTGGATGTTAACAAATTTCTCTTCTTCAGAAACGCTTTCCTTGCCATTGCCATCCTACATTTTATATCCTCTCTACTTCGATCATCATCAGTTATTTTGCTCCCCAAATAGCAAAACTCCTTTACTACTTTAAGTGCCTCATTTCCTAATCTAATTCCCTCAGCATCACCCGACTTAATTAGACTACATTCCATTATCCTTGTTTTGCTTTTGTTGATGTTCATCTTATATCCTCCTTTCAAGACACTGTCCATTCCATTCAACTGCTCTTCCAAGTCCTTTGCTGTCTCTGACAAAATTACAATGTCATCGGCGAACCTCAAAGTTTTTATTTCTTCTCCATGAATTTTAATACCTACTCCGAATTTTTCTTTTGTTTCCTTTACTGCTTGCTCAATATACAGATTGAACAACATCGGGGAGAGGCTACAAACCTGTCTTACTCCCTTCCCAACCACTGCTTCCCTTTCATGTTCCTCGACTCTTATAACTGCCATCTGGTTTCTGTACAAATTGTAAATAGCCTTTCGCTCCCTGTATTTTACCCCTGCCACCTTTAGAATTTGAAAGAGAGTATTCCAGTCAACATTGTCAAAAGCTTTCTCTAAGTCTACAAATGCTAGAAACGTAGGTTTGCCTTTCCTTAATCTTTCTTCTAAGGTAAGTCGTAAGGTCAGTATTGCCTCACGTGTTCCGGTGTTTCTACGGAATCCAAACTGATCTTCCCCGAGGTTGGCTTCTACTAGTTTTTCCATTCGTCTGTAAAGAATTCGTATTAGTATTTTGCAGCTGTGACTTATTAAGCTGATAGTTCGGTAATTTTCACATCTGTCAACACCTGCTTTCTTTGGGATTGGAATTATTATATTCTTCTTGAAGTCTGAGGGTATTTCGCCTGTTTCATACATCTTGCTCACCAGATGGTAGAGTTTTGTCAGGACTGGCTCTCCCACGGCCGTCAGTAGTTCCAATGGAATATTGTCTACTCCGGGGGCCTTGTTTCGACTCAGGTCTTTCAGTGCTCTGTCAAACTCTTCACGCAGTATCATATCTCCCATTTCATCTTCATCTACATCCTCTTCCATTTCCATAATATTGTCCTCAAGTACATCGCCCTTGTATAGACCCTCTATATACTCCTTCCACCTTTCTGCTTTCCCTTCTTTGCTTAGAACTAGGTTTCCATCTGAGCTCTTGATATTCATACAAGTCGTTCTCTTATCTCCAAAGGTCTCTTTAATTTTCCTGTAGGCGGTATCTATCTTACCCCTAGTGAGATAGGCCTCTACATCCTTACATTTGTCCTCTAGCCATCCCTGCTTAGCCATTTTGCACTTCCTGTCGATCTCATTTTTGAGGCGTTTGTATTCCGTTTTGCCTGTTTCACTTACTGCATTTTTATATTTTCTCCTTTCATCAATTAAATTCGATATTTCTTCTGTTACCCAAGGATTTCTACTAGCCCTCGTCTTTTTACCTACTTGATCCTCTGCTGCCTTCACTACTTCATCCCTCAAAGCTACCCATTCTTCTTCTACTGTATTTATTTCCCCCATTCCTGTCAATTGCTCCCTTATGCTCTCCCTGAATCTCTGTACAACCTCTGGTTCTTTTAGTTTATCCAGGTCCCATCTCCTTAAATTCCCACCTTTTTGCAGTTTCTTCAGTTTTAATCTACAGGTCATAACCAATAGATTGTGGTCAGAGTCCACATCTGCCCCTGGAAATGTCTTACAATTTAAAACCTGGTTCCTAAATCTCTGTCTTACCATTATATAATCTATCTGATACCTTTTAGTATCTCCAGGGTTCTTCCATGTATACAACCTTCTTTCATGATTCTTAAACCAAGTGTTAGTTATGATTATGTTGTGCTCTGTGCAAAATTCGACCAGGCGGCTTCCTCTTTCATTTCTGTCCCCCAATCCATATTCACCTACTATGTTTCCTTCTCTCCCTTTTCCTACACTCGAATTCCAGTCACCCACTCTAATTATGCAGTAAAAGTAAAACTACTAATCCAGGACAGAAGGAAATTCAGCATCGGCCGTAATATCATCTGTATTTTATTGCAGATCTACATTTCAGCTAAAAGTGGAGCTATCACCACTGCTTTATGGGTAGTCATGAAGACCCAACTTAGTTGTTACGACACATATTGGAACTTAGTTATATTGTGTAAGTAGGCTGTTTATGTGTTTGTATGTTGGTAGCGCAATGCAGCGCTCTGTATTAAATCTCTGACTGCGCAGTCTGTAAGAGACTCTCTGTGGCTAGGTCGGACTCACAGTTGGAGGTGAACAGCCAGCAGTGATGGAAGTTGGGAGTGAGTAGTTAGCAGTGATGGAGGTTAGAGGTTAATAATTAGCGGTTTTGGAGCTTTGCAGTATTAGCACGAGCAGACAGTCTGGATGTATATCCATTATTGATATTTATTACTTATGATTATATAATTTTTTTGAACTGGATGTCACATTATTAAGGTAAAAATACGTGTTTGCTTTGCAACAATCTTTCCTTTGTTAACCTTATCCCTATTAGTAGTTGGAGCCTACAGTAGTTAGAATCTTTTATATGTCCGAAAGAACAGATACCATCGGTAACCATGCAGCTCATTAGAATGAAATTACAGTGAAATGAATACCCCTAGCTGTATACAGGCGTTGACATAAGTCAACGGGGACAGTTGAAAATGTGTGTCCCGACCGGGTACGAGTCTCAGTCGGGGCACACATTTTCAGCTGTCCCCGTTGACTTATGTCAACGCCTGTATAGGGGTATTCATAGGGGTATTCATTTCATTGTAATATGATCTTTTAATTAGCTGGCAGTATTGGTGCTTGCGGAATTGCTGTAGTTCGTGTAATGAACATTTTTGTGAGGTAAGTGACTTATAAAATGTATAGGTTATTGTAGGATTTCTTCTTATTCAGGGCCATTCTTTTGTATTAATTATTTGAAGTCAGGTTATCATTTTTGATTAGTCAGATTGTGTTGCGCTAGGATATTGTGAGTCAGTGTTTGAGATGATAAGGAATAGTAAAGATACAGTATAGTTAATTTCCCTCAGCAGTATAAGTAGACAATTTTTATTAAGAAGTTTCAAACGACACGTATTAGGATACGTGTCGTTATAACTGTGCTGAGTCAACGTGACTACCTGTAACGTAATGGTAATAGCCGCACTGTTAACTGAAATCTGGATCTGCAATAAAATACTGATGATATTACGACCGATGCTGATTTTCTTTCTGTCCTGGATTATATCATGGTCGTGGGGCACAATTGTTCCCAAAGAAACCAACTCAATGAAAACTGCTAGTGTTGTATTGCCTCGAATTCAAGAATATTGAGGCAAGCAAGCCATAACCATCATCGCAGAGCTCCAACATTGTTTCTCGAAAGTATTACAACATTTACGAACAGTGTTCCGAAGAAAATAGTACTCACATCAACAAACTTAGCTGGCTTTTCTGTCAAAATATGGAACCCCTGAGGAAGTAGTTGAGACAGAGGAAGAAAAAGAGCCAAGGATCACTTACTTGCCTAACGCTGGCTCAATCTCCGGGAAGTCCTGTAGGCTCCTATGGGAAAATGGTAGCCACAAACATAAAAAGTTTTCTTGCTAATGTTGATGAGAATCTAAGTCTCCAAAAGATGCGTTAAAAGTGAATGTGGTATCTCTTTCTTCAGTGCTAAATGACTCGCAAAAGGCGTAACGTGTCGAATTTTCGTCTTGACGGTCATTTCCAGCACAATCTCGTAGGCAACAATCTTATAGGCTTTTCAGGCTGTTTCTGACCACCCTGTATGTAGAGGCATTTGTGTACTTAAAGGTGTTAGTTTACTAATGTACTATAGTTATCACGAGTGAAAAGACTTTTAACTTGCCGTAGAATTGTTACCTCCGGACCTCTGTGTGATGGATACTGTAGATTTTTCTATGTTGGTGGCTATAGCGCCTTGGGAGTTGGAGAAGTAAGTGAGGCACTTCGGTGGTTTTCTAAGATATACGAGTATATCAAAGATAGGAAGATAATGCAACAGGAGGGGAAAATTACTGTCCTTCAGGCTGAAGTAGACAAGGCTAGGGAAGATCTGGACAGGATGTGAGTGTGTCTTCAGTCCGAAGACTGGGTTGATGCAGCCCTCCATGCTACTTTATCATGTGAGAGCCTCTTCATCTCCGTATAACTACTGCAACCTACATCTTTCTGGGTCCGTTTGCTGTATTCATCTCCTGGTCTCCCTCTGCGATTTTTTCCATCCTCATTTCCCTCCAATACTAAACTGGTAAGATTGTTTTGATGCAGCTCTCCATTCTACTCTATCTTATGCAAGCCTCTTCATCTCCGAATAACTAATGCAACCTACATTTTTCTGGATCTGTTTACTGTATTCATCTCTTGGTCTCCCTCTACAATTTTACCACCGACATTTCCCTCAAGTACTAAATTGGTGATCCCTTGATGTCTCTAAGTGTGTTATAGCAACTGATCGCTTCTTTTCTTCAGGTTGTTCCTTGTCTCCCCAATGCTATTCAGTACCTCCGCATTAGTTACATGATCGACCCATCTCATCTTCAGCATTCTTCTGTAGCACCACATTTCGAAAACTTACACTGTATTTTTATCTAAATTGTTTACTGTCCACGTTTCATTTCTATACATTACTTTACTCCAGACAAATACCTTCAGAAATGACTTCCTAAGACTTAAATATATATTCCATGTTAACAAATTTTTCTTCTTCAGAAACGCTTCTCTTTCCATTGCCAGTCTACATTTTACATCCTCTCTACTTCCGCCATCATCAGTTATTTTGCAGCCCAAATATCAAAACTCATCTACTACTTTAAGTGCCTAGTTTTCTAATTCCCTCAGCATCACTTGATGCATTCCATAATCCTTTTTTTATTTTTGTTGATGTTCACCACATATCTTCCCTTCAAGAAACTGTGCATTCGCCTTAACAGCTCTTTTAAGTCCTTTGCTGTCTCTGACAGATTTACAATATCATAGGCAAACAGCAAAATATTTGTTTCTGCTCTTTGAACTTTAATTCCTATTCCAAATTTTTCTTTGGTTTCGTTTACTGCTGATTCAATATACATATTGAATAACATTGGGGGTAGGCTACAGCCCTGTCTCACACCCTTCTCATCCACTGCTTCCCTTTCATGACATTCGACTGTTATAGCTGCCGTCTGGTTTCTGTACAAGCTGTATCTAGTCTTTCACTTCTTGTATTTTGCCCCTACTATCTTCATAATTTCAAAGAAAGTATTCCAGTCAACATTTTCAAAAGCTTTCACTAATTCCACAAACGCTGTAAATGTACTCATAGATTTCCCTTTCCTTAATTTATCTTCTAAGATAAGTCGTTGAGTCAGTATTGCCTTGCGTGGTCCCACATTTCTCCTGAATCCAAACTGATCTTCCCCGACGTCTGCCCCTACCAGTCTTTCCATTCTTCTGTAGAGAATTTGTGTTAGTACTTTGCAGCCACGATATATTAAATAGACTGTTAGGTAATTTTCAGAAATGCTTTGTTGGAACTGGAATTATTACATGCTTCTTGAAGTCTGAGGGTGTTTCGCCTGTCTCATACATTTTGCACACCAGATGGAAGAGTTTTGTCATGGCTGGCTCTCGCATGGTTATCAGTGATTCTGCCGGAATGCTGTCTACTCCCGGGGCCTTGTCTCAGAGTTTTGTCAATTTCTTAGCGCTGTATCTTCTCCTATCTCCTATCTCCTATCTACGTCCAATTCCCTTTCTATAATATTGCTTTCATCTCCCTTCTATAGGCCCTCTGTATACCTTTTTCACCTTTCAGCTTCCCCTTCTTCACTTAGGACTGGTTTACCATCTGAGCTCTGATATTCATAGAGCTACTTCCGTTTCCCCCTTGGCCTCCTTCATTTCCGTGTAAGTGGTATCTGCCTTTTTGGTATCTATCTTTCCCCTAGTAAAATATGATTCTAAATCCTTACAGTTGTCCTCTAACCATTCCTGTTCAGAATTTCGCACTTCCTGACAATCTCACGTTTTAAACGTTTTTGTTCCTTTTCGCTTGCTTCATTTGTTGCATTTTTAAATTTTCTCCTTTCATCAACCAGATTCAATATCTCTTTTGTTATCCAAGTATTCCTACTAGGCCTTGTCTTTTTACCTGGTTGATCCTCCGATACGTTCATTGTTTCATTTCTTAAAGCTAGCCATTCGACTTTTACCGTATTCCTTTCTCCTTTTCTAGTCAAAAGCTGTATAATACTTCCTCTGAATTTCTCAATAACATTTGTTTCTTTCAACGTTTTCAGTTTCTTCATCTTTAATCTATAGTTCATAACCACTAAATTGCGGTCAGAGTCCGCATCTGCTCCTGAAAATTTCTTGCAATTTAAAATCTGGTCAAGTCTCTGTCTAACTATTATATAACCAGTCTGAAACTTTCTGGTGTCTCCAGGTCTCCTCAACGTACACAGACTTCGTTTATGATTCTTAAACCAAGTGTTAGTGATGATTAAATTACACTTTGTGCAATATTCTACCAGGCGGATTTCTCTTTCATTTCTTTCCCTCAGTCCGTATTCACCTGCTATTTTTCCCTCTCTTCCTTTTCCTGATATTGAATTCCAGTCCCGCGCCACGATTAAATTTTCATCTCCTTTTATCCCATAATTTCTTCAATCTCCTCATCATCTGTGGAGCTAGTTGGCATGTACCATACACTAGTACTACAGTGGTAGGCGTGGGCTTCGTATCTGTCTAGTCTATGATACAGTGTTCACTATGCTGTTCATAGTGGCTTATCCGTATTCCTATTTTCTTATTCATTATTAAACCTGCAGTTGCATTTCCCATACTTGATTTTGCATTTATAACCCTGAGTTCACCTGACCAGAAGTTTTGTTCCTCCCACCATCAAACTTCACTAATTCACACTGTATCTAACTTCAGACTATCCATTTCCCTTTTTAAATTTTCTAACCTTCCTTCCCGATTAAGGGATCTAAAATTCCACACTCCTATGCGTAGAATGCCAGTTTTGTTTGTCTTGATAGTGACATCCTCCTGAGAAGTTCCCACTTGGAGATCCGAATGAGGAACTATTTTACCTCCGGAATATTTTACCCAAGAGGACGCCATCATCATTTAACCATACTGTAGAGCTGCCTGTCCTCGGGAAAAATTAAGGCTATAGTTTCCTCTGGCTTTCAGCCATTTGTTGCCCTTCTTCAGGAACTACATGTTTGTCTGCCCTCTCAACAGATATCCCTCCGTTGTGGTTGTGCCTACAGTACGGCTATCTGTATCGCTGAGGCATGCTAGCCACAGCACAAGAGTGGTCCATGGTGGAGGGGGGGGGGGGGGGGCTGGGCAGGCTAAGGAGGGATAGATGTAAAGAGTGTTGGGAAGAGGCAACAGGCAACAGGAGGGATAGACTTAGAATGTGGAAAGCTTTATCGTGAATGTGAAAATTAAGTTTGACCTGTTACTTCAGTTAATGAACATAAATTTCGTGAGTGTAGTGACCAGTTTAATTTAACAGAAATTGACATAAATTAAATCCTTTAACAATAATACAGATATCGCCAGAAGGAGGGACAGCAACACTCCTGATGAGATCGAATCCCAGCAGAATCACTGATCAGAGACGAATGACCGAATCATTCTCAACAATTTCTTGAGCGTAGTAAGCGCAATACGCACTAAACAAATGCCATGGAGTCTCAGATTTGGTAAGATGAGTAGCAAATTAATGACTGCACGCAAAACGGCGTTCCGCCATTACTTCCCTTCACAATTATATGGCGATTCCATTATTTCAGGAAAAGAAATCTGAAACAATCTTCATTTGCACATACATATGAAAAATCTAGTGGGAGAAAGTATGCTAAGAATAACAATAAAAAGTTTTTCGTGTCATTTTAAGAATACAGCCAGCTAACATCGAATAACTTACAATATGCGTCTGCTCGCTAAGGCAGGCAGAACAGGAAGACATTCGAAAAACATCCAGAGGCATGTTATTGCTAAAGATAAGCAAAGAAATGTTCTGTTTCAGGCTGATGCTATATCGCTGGTTTCCTTGGAATTACTTTTACGTTACATGGTTCTTTGGGGGGAAACAGATTATGTAGGTTGGAACTTAAATAAAGGCAACACTGCTGTGAAGACGCTATGCAATGGAATGTACTATTTTCGCTGATAGCACACGTTGTTGACATACCTACCTTACCTCCAAGTAAATGGACTCGCCGTCCCACGTCACCGGCGTGCGCACAATCGAGGGAAACACAGTCACTTGTGAGCGAGTGGTCTAACGTAACAGTGTCACTATGTTTTCGAAACAGGAACAACGGAGTTGGATCAAGATTGAACGTGTCAGAGGTTGTACAGCACGACAGTGTCATCAAGGTCTTCAAGAGGCGTGCGGAGAATCGACATTGCCGTACAGAACAGTGGCACGTTGGCTAAAAGCCTTCAACGGAGGTCGGAAAACTGTGGCAGACATGCATCGGGCAGGTCGTCCTAGCGTCTCTGAAGAAGAAGCGCATGCTGTTGCGTTAGTGGACAGTGATCGACGCCATACGATTCGTAAGCCCGCCCACGAAACCGGATTAGGGCATACGACTGTGCTTCGCATCCTGAAGGAACGCCTGGGGATGCGAAAAAATGCATCACGATGGATTCCGCATGACTTGACGGAAATGCAGAAATGGATGCGTTACGACGCTGCTCAGGCGCACTTGGAGCGCTATGAGAGCGAAGGAGAGGCTTTCTTACGCCGTATCGCAACACTGGATGAGACATGGGCCACATCGTACAAGCCAAAACTGAACACTAATCCAACGAATGGCGTCATCATTGGTCGCCGCGAAAGTCGATTGTGCGCCAGAGCCCCAGTACGGTGAAAGTTATGGTGATTCTCGTGTAGGACTGTAATGGTGTTATCCTAACGCATTACGTTCGTCCACAGCAGTCCGTCAATGCACAGTATTACTTTTCGTTTTTGAAGCATCACCTGGGACCAGCTTGGCGACAGAAGCGTCGACACTTTATGCGCAGCCCACCCATCATTTTGCACGACAATGCGTGGGCGCATACAGCGCAAGCTGTGGCTGCTCTGTTCGGTCATTGGAAATGGGAAGTACTGTACCATTCACCATACTCCCCGGACTTAAGTGCTTGTGACTTTGATTTGATTCCGAAGATGAAGGAACCACTTCGTGGCATTCGCTTCAGAACTGTTCCAGAGATTCGACAGACAGTAGACTGCTTCATTCGCACCATCTACAGAGCAGGCTCTGCTAACGGCATACTACGCCTTCCACATCGCTGGCAACGGGTTCTACACAACGCTTTTTGTGGCGTCGATAGTTACGATGCTACAACATAGGCGCACGCACTCGTAAGTTGGCACTACGAGAGATGACTAACTACGCCCACCGCAGCGCCCTTTGGCCGACGCTGTGGAGCTCAGAGAGTGTCGTCTTGATTTCGCCCTTTTCATCGAGTGGGCTAGCTTGACATTGAGACTTTGTATTAGTTGCGTTCAGTTAAAGTTTAGACAGCAACGAGTATTAGGTTTGAGATTATACGGAACAGTCATCCTAACTTCACAGGATTAGACATGGACTACGGCTTCACACCTACCTGCTCATCCTAGCCAAAGTGATGTATGCATTTGATATGTACTTGTGTTTCTGACTCTATTAAAAGTGTTAAAGTTACGTGCAGTACCGAAGTGCTTCACCTCTACTGCTCCTACTCTCGGCCTATATTACAGGAGCATTTCACAAGAGCACACCCACGCACCGCCTGTCCAGGCGGAATACAAAAACTTTGAAGGACAGTAACGGGTGCAAACATGTAAATGTTTTGTATCGGTTGTGAATAAATAGTTGCCACTATTTAAGTTCCAACCCTCGTACACACGAATAACTGCTTCTTACTGAAAATTAAAGGTAACGTAAGTCGTTTACGTAAAGTAATATTTCATCGCCTCCCCGAAGGCTTGAAGCTACCCTGCAAGACAAATACGTTTCAAGACTTCAACCAAAAAATCAGGGCACTTCATTAATTTGAAATGTGTTGGATTGTAGTTTGGTGGCTATAAATCTCATTGTAAAATGCAGATGTTGTACTCATTATACATTTAAATAGTTACTATCCTTAAAAAAAAACACAAACACAATTACAAAAAAAGAAAAAAGGCATCTGGAATTGTGAGTAGCCAAATAAAACATCAGGTACTTCTTTCTTTCATAACTCTCAAATAGCTAAACTTCTTCAAATGCTGACTGAGGATAAGGAGGCACTATTTTTTGGTGAACTTCTCAACATAGTCATCAAACTGCTATTTAAAGATGCAACTCAAAGCGAGTAACTGTTAACGTTGAAATATTTTTCGTTAGCATTAGTGATTTTTCCAAACATGAGTCTAGTTCTATGTTACTAAACTTAAGTAATTTTATGAAATTTCTTCACTAAGTTAATGACAGATTTAAATTTTGATTTCATGTATTACTAAGCAGACTCGAACCCTTCAGATGAGTATGCGACAGTAGCTGACTGCAGATTCTTTTTTTTACAGAGTGTAATTTAAAGTAGACTCGTGGTCTTCATATGGACGGGTGACAGTAGGTGAATTTAGAAACATTTTACTGAATAGACTCAGTATCTTGAAGTACTTTGTGGTATTGGGATCAGTGTGGAGAAGGATGATGATATTTAGTTTGTGGGACTCTCAACTGCGCGGTTATTGGCGCCCGTACAAATTCCCAACCATTGCTCAGCCCAATCTCGCCACTTTGATGTATGAGGATGAAATGATGAGGAGAACACAAACACACAGTCATCTCGAGGCAGGTGAAAATCCCTGATCCCACCTGGAATCGAACCCGAGACCACGAGCTGCGGACGCGGAGAAGGAGACTGGGCTCCACCCACTAACCTGTTGTCGTCTGGAAAGCGCCAGAAAGTAATCATTTCAGTTGCAGCAGTCTCCGTAGGCAGCTGGCGATCCTTTGCAGACAGACGAACATGCGTTGGTGCTGCCAATTTCCTCATCATGCGACGATTATTGTGAAACAAGGTGAGAAAGGCAGTGTCAAAGTACGATAAAGACTAAACTGCACAAAGGTGGTCTTGTAAAGATCCCTGATCAAGTCGCTTATCATCATTAAACGAAATTCCCAGTTATTTGATACAGTCGCGATCCACCCATTTTATGTTGCTATTAGTATCTATGTTTACTGGCCTTACAAACTACTAACACTAAAACAGACATGAGTTTTGCTCCTACTGGAGACCAAGGTTTAGTGTACCCCTATTTGCTCTAAATACTTCAGCAAACACACTTCAAGAGTGTCTTTTCATGGCAGATGTGTGTAACCCATATACAGAGAGAAGTTTAGACTTGTCCGCACACTCAACACAACGCGCAACAGTTAATTCCATAGCAGAGCCCAACATTGTTGGCTGCCATTTTTCACAGGCAACTCTTAGTGGGAATACTACAGGGAGCTGTGGCGCATGTGCTTATCAAAGTATCTACTGGTGTCCTACAGTTTCATAGCAATTTGTGTTTTCGACGAATTCGTCACCCGTCTCCACCTTACTTGCAGCTTGGCAGAGGTTTCACACATTTTTCAAGAAATTGAGGTTTCTCTGTAACTGTTGTTTGCTCCAGTTTCTCTAGATTACTGCTTAGCAGAGTATGCCACACTAAGCCTTGTGAAATACTAGAATGAGGAGAATGCAGTTTCTTAATTTAATTTTCTCGAAAATATCTGCATCTGTCACTTTATATTTGCTTTACGCGTTTAGGCCCAGAGGTCCGCGCGTGGCCATGAGGCTCCTGTTCCAGTGAATTCTACTTCATGCTTTCTGTCACTCACCCTCTAGGCCAATCTGCAGAAAGCCCTCGTGGATCCCATTTCTCTAGGTGTTCTTTGGTCTTCCTAGTGGCCTTCTCGAACAGGAAGTAAAATCTATGGATTACCCACACAGGCTGCTTGCTTCTTATCAGCCCTAAAACGTTTGGTCTATTGAAGATTTCATCTAGCTCACAGTTATGCCGGATCCTCATTCTCCAGTGATCTTATCTTGTACGGGATCATATATCTTTCTACTCCACGTTTTGAAACCATACAGCTCTACGCGTTGAATCCGTGGTTTGCTCCACTGGAGTTTCAAATTTCTTGAGAGACTGCACGTGATAAAATGACTCAGACTGAAGTATGACCGATTTACGCCGTGGAACCTTGCTTTGATTTCTGTTTCACGTGATAAGTTCTCTGTCGGGACTACCGCCAGATACTGAAAATTATTATAGACGGTCTTCGATTCATTTACAATGAGACAGAGTCTGCTCCCTGCTGGCTCCACGCTGTCGCTCATCCGCATCACTTCTCCCTTAAATCTGGATAACGGGGTGTCATAGTTGGCCAGTGCGGGATGTGAGATCTTCTCACTCTCTGGCTCGATCCCTTGAAGGTCTTATGGAAAAGTCCCTCATTATCTTTTCGAGCGCTAGTTTGAGCAATATTGATGACATACTATCTCCTTGTCACAACGTTGTGTTTATGTAAAAGTTCTCCGCGATCCTTTTGATTCAGTGAGACGAGCTAGGACCAGAGTGACAAGCTTTTTGTTTATTTCAAACTTGGTTAGGCAGTTCATCAGGCTCTTCCGAAGGTCAGAGTCACATGTCTTCTTAAAATTTATGAAGAGTACATGCAGCGCTTTGCCATATCTCGGTGGGCTGTAGCAGCATATAAATGTTGTCGACAGTCGAGAGGCCTTTTCTGAATCCCTTCTGATAATTACCAATCCTTTCTCTGCAAACGGTCGGATTCTATCCAGCATACAGCTGGACAAGATCTTACTGCAGACATTCGGGAGAGCGATTCCTCTGCAACAGGTACATTCTATTTTGTCATGTTTCGTTTGCATAGGGCACTGTCTTCCAAATTTGTGGGTCCTCCTCTAAAACCCATATCCTTCTGATTACGGGGTGACAATTACTGAAATATATGAAATAAAATCGTTATAACCTCTGAACGGTTTGCGTTAGAACGCTCAAACTGCGCCGTTGGCCACGGGGCATGACGGGAATTAGTATGGTTATTCAATGGTTTAGCGACGAAGCCCACTTTCATTTGGATGGGTTCGCCAGTAAGCAAAATTGGCGTATCTGGGGGACTGAGAATCCGTATTTCTCGACTGAGAAGTCTCTTCACTCTCAGTGAGTGACTGTGTGGTGTGGAATGTCCAGTCACGGAATAATCGGTGCGATGTTCCTTACTGGCACAGTGACTACCGATCGTGAAGGTTCTGGAAGATGTTTTCATCCCCATTATTGAAAGTGACTTGATTTCGACAAGATATGCATCATGCAAGACGGAGCTCAACCCCATAGAAGCAGGAGAGTGATGTTTTGGGGGAGCACTTTGGGGACCACTTTCTGGCTCTGGGGTATGGGCCTCGATTGGCCGCCATATTCTCCGGGTCTGAATACATGTGATTCCTTTTTATGGGTCTATATTAAAGACAAGGTGTACAACAGTAACCCCAAAACCATTGCTGAGTTGAAAACAGTATCGATGTTCCGACACTTCAGCGGGCCATTCACAATTTCGCTTTTCGTCTGTGCTACATCATCACCAATGATTGCAGGCATATAGAACATGTCATAACCTAAATCCGAATATCTGTAGTGACGTTCACGTGTTGAATAAAGTGTGTACACGCCGTAGTTTGTAACTAATTGACATTTGTTTCGTATAGTTCAATAATTCTCTCCCTGTAGTTGGTGAATTTTCTTGTGGAATACCTCTCCTCCAACCTGAACGATTTCTGCTTAGGGTCCTTCAATTTATGCAATTGTTAATTGTAACTGAATAATATTTACCTGTCGTTAACATACAGAGTGTAATGGGTATAAGCGCAAATATTTCTATTGGTGACTGAAGACGTTGGGCTGAACAACGTTACATCAGTGTTTACGTAATTTGCAGAGTGATGATTATAGCTGTTACAAGTCATATATTTTTATGTTGGGTAGTACCTCGAAGTACACATCGCAGAAGGAAGCCATTAATAATTCTTATTTTCCGCGGGGCAGGAGGTGAGGTGATGAAGCATGGATACGAGGACGCGTAACGTGTTGTCTGTACTGCCACGTATGGTTCACATCGCAGCCCAGGCACGACCATGCAGAAAAGAAAACATCAGCTTTAAAATTTGTTACGCATTGGTGGGAAGACTGTTCAGCACAGAGAACAAGCAACCAACACACTGGTGTGTGATCACATTAAGGTACCACATATAAAAATATCTACCCTTATACCCACTAAACCCTGTATATTTCATACCTAATAAAGAAAAATTTTACAGATTGGAAACAACAAAGGAATGAAAATAATTTATGACAAAAATATCGATTTACCACTCCACAATCTATGAAAAGATATTAGTCATTCGCTCAAATCCAAGAAATATGTTAGACTGTATGAACCAGAATTTTCAGCTTGGTGTAGTAGGACCTCAGTGATTTCAGAAAAAAAAAATGTTCAAATGTGTGTGAAATCCTATGGGACTTAACTGCTAAGGTTATGAATCCCTAAACTTAAACACTACTTAACCTAAATTATCCTAAGGACAAACATACACACCCATTCCCGAGGGAGGACTCGAACCTCCGACGGGACCAGCCGCACAGTCCAGATTTCAGAACAAAGATTCTGATATACAGTATTCTCCTCATATGTAATGTCTCATAATCAGGATGCCATAAACATCTGTCTTGTACTTAACTTACGTTTCTGACTGTCCTTATTCTGCCTGTGGGAACGTCGCCCGTTTTGAATTTCGTCGACCGTCTTTCGAAGCGCACGTACTGGCGTACTGATCGGAAAACATCGGCCATCTTCAGTCGACGTCAGTCTCGCCGGAATCAAATGGTTCAAATGCCTTTGAGCACTATGGGACTTAACATCTGAGGACATCAGTCCCCTAGAACTTAGGACAACTGAAGCCTACCTGACCTAAGGACATCACACACATCCATGACCGAGGCAGGATTCGAACGTGCGACCGTAGCGTTCACGCGGTTCCAGACTGAAGGGCCTAGAACTGCTCGGCCACACCGGCTGGCTCGCCGGAATCCTTCGATGTCGTTGACACTGTGACTGCAACCTAAGAGTAACATTGTACTTTTCACACCAGTATTTGCCGTTCAAACAGTTCAAGCAATGAACCGCTGAAAGAAAATCATGCAACTATAAGTTGTTCTAACTACACCAAAGCTAAGAATGTACACCAACTTGTTATACTATTTTCTTGCCCAGGAAATGAAGAAAGAAATATTATAAAAATACTTTTTCATTTTTCAGAAATACAGTTATAGGCATGGGGTACATCCTTACATCGTGTTGGACCTTTTGCCCGGCGTAGCGCAGCAACTTGATGTGGCACGGACTCAAGAAGTCGTAGGAAGTCCCATGCTTGTCTGTTAGCGCTCACAACTCTATGCAAACCCGCTGCTCTCGGTCATTATTAAGTGAAAGTCGTCGGCCACTGCGTTGGCCGTGGTGAGAGGTTGTTGTTGTTGTGGTCTTCAGTCCAGAGACTGGTTTGATGCAGCTCTCCATGCTACTCTGTCCTGTGCAAGCTTCTTCATCTCCCAGTACCTACTGCAACCTACATCATTCTCAATCTGCTTAGTGTATTCATCTCTTGGTCTCCTTGTACGATTTTACCCTCCACACTGCCCTCCAATACTAAATTGGTGAACCCTTGATGCCTCAGAATATGCCCTACCAACCGATCCATTCTTCTAGTCGAGTTGCACCATAAATTTCTCTTCTCTCCAATTCTATTCAATACTTCCTCATTAGTTATGTGATCTACCCAACTAATCTTCAGTATTCTTCTGTATCACCATATTTCGAAAGCTTCTGTTCTCTTCTTGTCTAAACTATTTATCGCCCACGTTTCACTTCCATACAAATACTTTGAGAAACGACTTCTTGACACTGAAATCTATACTCTATGTTAACAAATTTCTCTTCTTCAGAAACGCTTTCCTTGCCATTGCCAGTCTACATTTTATATCATCTCTACTTTGACCATCATCAGTTATTTATCTCCCCAAATAGCAAAACTCATTTACTACTTTAAGTGTCTCATTTCCTAATCTAATTCCCGCAGCATCACCCGATTTAATTCGACTACAGTCCGTTATCCTCGTTTTGCTTTTGTTGATGTTCATCTTATATCCTCCTTTCAAGACACTGTCCATTCCGTTCAGCTGCTCTTCCAGGTCCTTTGATGTCTCTGAAAGAATTACAGTGTCATTGGCGAACATCAAAATTTTTATTTCTTCTCCCTGGATTTTAATTCCTACTGTGAATTTTTCTTTTGCTTCCTTTACTGCTTGCTCAATATACAGATTGAATAACACCGGGTATAGGCTACAACCCTGTCGCACTCCCTTCCCAACCACTGCTTCCCTTTCATGCCCCTCGACTCTTATAACTGCCATCTGGTTTCCGTAAAAATTGTAAATAGCCTTTCGCTCCCTGTATTTTACTCCTGCCACCTTCAGAATTTGAAAGAGAGTATTCCAGTTAACATCGTCAAAAGCTTTCTCTAAGTCTACAAGTGTAAGAGGTAATGTCTGAAATTTGATATCCTCGGCATACTCTTGACACTGTGGATCTCGGAATGTTGAGTTCGGGGCGAAATGGACTATCCCAAGCGTCTAACTCCAAGTATTAATCCGTGTTCAAAGTCTGTTAATTCCCGTCGAGCGGCCATAATCACTCGCCAACATTTCCATTTGACTCACCTGAGTACAAAAGACAGCTCCGCCAGTTCACTGCCCTTTTATACCTTGTATATGCGATACTATCGCCATCTGTATATGTGCATATCACTATCCCATGACTGCACTTGAGTGTATTCTCTAGTGCGAATGTAGTGGCAAAAAAAGACTACAAGTAGTAGTGGATACCTCTGTACTTTGTTCTCCTGCAGCTGAATGTCTACCAAAAGCACCAACATCATTTCGTCTCTGCGGAAGAAATCTTCCGGGGCTCATAGTACTTACCAAAGGTAGTAATACACAAGAAAATAGTGCGAACTTTGCAGCCACGATCTCGAGGCACATGCGATAACCGATATTATTGAGTTGACTGCAACATGCTTCTCTGTGTCACTCCATGTTTTTATGCTTATCTTTCTGTTCAAAATGGTTCAAATGGCTCTGAGCACTATGGGACTTAACTTCTGAGGTCAGCAGTCCCCTAGAACTTAGAACTACTTAAACCTAACTAACCTAAGGACATCACACACATCCATGCCCGTGGCAGGATTCGAACCTGCGACAGTAGCGGTCGCACGGTTCCAGACGAAGCGCCTAGAACCGCTCGGCCACAGCTGCCGGCTCATGCGTTGGGAACCTGAACAAAACCAACCTGATATCAGGGAAAAAAACTCCGGCCGGCTATCATTCTGTCACAACCATTTAAACAAATATTTACTTCAAGTTTACGGTGTATTCTTATAGAAGATAGTACTAGTCAAAACTAAAAGTACACATACTTCTTCTTCTTCTTTCCCACTTCATGTATTAGGCAAATTGCCTGTTGGGTGCTTCACCTCTTGCTTGTAGCCGAGAGCCTTCACTGGGTATCTTTCTCCACCTTTATTATCTACTTGTTCCTTCCATTTTCTCCCAGTTTCCTTTATTTTTTACGTTTACAGTATATATTCCTATATCTTTCCTTATATTCTCATTTCTTTTTGATCTTCTCCTGTACATCCATCCACTCTTCTTATAAATCCCATTCCTTGAACTTGGTGTCTTGTTGCCTGTGCTTCACTTCCGTAAGTAAGGGTTCGTACTGCTTCTGTTTCACAAAACTTCATCTGGTTTATTTCCTGGCTTTATTCTCCAAACTTTTTACGATAGTTTCACATAAGGTAGCAAATTTACTTGAGTTTTGGTCCATGTCACGGTTATATTTGTAAGTGATATCGCAGCGTAGATATTTAAAATTTTTTACTTGCTCCAAGATTTTATTATTCAAGACTATTTTAAATCTTACTCGTTGTCTCCCCTGATATGCCATCACTTTTGTTTTATATACCGACAATATTAGACTGTAACCTAAAGCTATCTGCTGCAACTTATATATCCCCTTCTGAGACGAGAGTTCAATAGGGAAATCCAGCTTGATTTGTGGATTTTGAGAAAGCACTCGATAATGTGAATAGAGAAATGAGATAGGATATAATGAATGAACGAGTCTGTTGAACTACCTCATAAATGATATTAAGAATCTATACACAAACACCGAAACTCTTACAGACATGGGAAATATAACAACAAAGCCAAAGACATAAACGAAGGTAAGTAGGCATGTTTCTACATCTGAAAGATGATGACTATTCAAATTTCACACCAGTCGCTTAAGAGAGGCGCTAATAGCACCACTATGAAAATGCAAATCAAATTTGCTTTAAATAAACGTTGTAACGATTGTGAGAGTTAGTTATCTTTGAGACTGGACGTGATAAGTTTGTCAGTGAGAATTGCCTTTCAGGTGACAAAGACATCATCCACATCTCACTGATTTTGAACGAGGTCATGTAATTGGGCTACGAGAAGCTGGATGTTCCTTCTGCAATATTTCAGAAAGACTTGGAAGGTATGTACGCACTGTACATTATTGCTGGGGATGACGAGAATTTACGGTCGCAAGAAGACCAGGCTCCGGATGGCCACCTGGCACTACCGAGAGGGAAGACCATCGTACCAAGCGAGGTGGTGTAGTGGTTAGACACTGGACTCGCATTCTGGAGGACGACGGTTCAATCCCGCGTCCGGCCATCCTGATTTAGGTTTTCCGTGATTCCCGTAAATCGCTCCAGGCAAATGCCAGGATGGTTCCTTTCAAAGGGCATGGCCGACTACCTTCCCCGTCCATCCATAATCCGATGAGACCGATGACCTCGCTGTCTGGTCTCCTTCCCCAAAGAACCCAACCCAAGACCATCGTGTTCGGCGTAAGGCTGTGGCCCATTGTATTGCGCCTGCAGCAGCAATCTGAGCAGCAGTTGGCAACATAGTAACACAAAGAAATCTAACAAATCGGGTACTTCAGGGACGCCTCCACGCCGTACGCCCTGTGCTTTCCACCGGCCCCAAACCACCGCCACTTGTGCCTTCAGTGGGGTCAGGCGAGAGTTCACTGGAGGGAGACTGGAGATCTGTTGTGTTTTCTGATGACAGCTGCTTCAGCCTCGGTGCCAATGAGCTAGAGGTTCTGGACCTATACTTGGAGATGCACGGTGTTGCTAGCTCATTACGGCATTAGGTGGATGGTCATGAGATGTTTTGTCGGTCGTGATCAAACATTGGTTCATTACTGCAAACCGGGAACAGAACGGAAATCTAGTTTCAGTTATTGTGATCGCTTCTCAGTTTTGGTTACCGATGGATTGATGCCAGTGTCTGAGTTTAATTTGTACACCACAGCACTGAAGATGATCACTATGTGATTGAAAATCGATTTTGCTGTCAATAAAACATCAATATTACGGCCAACGCTGACCTTTCTTTTAATTTAACATATATGGTCGTCCTGCACACAGCACTCCATGGAGTCGCCAATCAATCTATGTAGTGGCGCCACACCAGCTTTCCTCCGAAGAAAAAGTTCATGCAGCCAGTAATGTCATGCAGACGATATTCTGGGACTCTGAAGGGGCTATTCTGGTTGATGTGCTCCCTCATGTTCATCTCTGAAGTGTATTGTGCTACCCTCAGGAAGCTGAAGGAACGACTTGAGCATGTTGCTCGCCATAGAAATGGAAAGGAATGCGAGGCCTCACGCAAGTCTGGGCGCCCGAGAGGAGATCAAAAAGCTTCACTGGACTTTTCTTCCTCGTCTACTCTACAGCCCGGATCTTGCACCTTTCTATTTACATCTGTTTGGCGCAATGGAGGACTCAGTCCTCGTGGAAGCGGTTCATGACTGATGGGAAGTTTACTGATGCAGCAAGACGTTGGCTCCGGTTCAACCAGCAGAGTGGCACCATGCGGTCATACAGGCCTTCCCAGTAAGATCGCGTAAGGCCGTCGCTTTGAACGGAGATTATGTTCAAAAACTGGGTTTTGTAGCCAAAAGATTGGGGAATAATATCATGCATTGGTTCAAAAATGGCTCTGAGCAGTATGGGACTTAAGGGGGGGGGGGGGGGGGGGAGGGTAGAACGTCAAACGGGCCGACTTGGACCAGCAGAGGCATCGCAGGATATTTTAATTTCCAGTGTGTACACTTTTACAAATAAATTCATAAAACTTTGTCAGCATCACCAGGAAGGATTCAGGATTCACACCCATTGCAGTGGAAGTTCGAAAACATAACAAAATAAATTTTTTACGTGCGAAATTTCATCATTTTTTCACTTACTAATCGCTGCATTTGTTGCTATAGGTACACTTTCCTTCATAAGAGATTCTTAGATAAATTTTGCACAGCATACATACCATAGTTACAGGTGTATGAAACTCTAGAATTTATTTAAATTATGAAAAAACGAATGAGCTGTTATATTTTAAACTTCATGTTTAGAAAAATACATAAATTTTATGGTTCATTACCTCAATTTTTACCACAGTTTTTAATAGATTTGAAAAAATTCTAGAGTTTCTTACACCTTTAAGTATGGTTTCTATGCTGTGCAAAATTCATCGAAGAATCTCTATTACTTATGAAGAAAAGTGTACCTATAGCAACAAATGCTGCCATTAGTAAGTGAAAAAAATGATGAAATTTCACATGTAAAAAAATTACTTCGTTATGTTTTGGTGAACTTCCACTGCTATGAGTGGGAATTCTGAATCCTTCCTGGTCATGCTGACAAAGTCTTATGAATTTATTTGTAAAATTATAGGCAGTGGAAATTAAAATGTCCTGTGGTGCCTCTCCTACTCCAAGTCGCCGGCCGCGGTGGTCTCGCGGTTCTAGGCGCGCAGTCCGGACCGCGCGACTGCTACGGTCGCAGGTTCGAATCCTGCCTCGGGCATGGATGTGTGTGATGTCCTTAGGTTAGTTAGGTTTAAATAGTTCTAAGTTCTAGGGGACTGATGACCACAGCTGTTAAGTCCCATAGTGCTCAGAGCCATTTGGACCAGCCATACTCCAAGTCGGCCTGTTTTACGTCCTACCCCTCTTAACATCTGAGGTCATCAGTCCCCTAGAACTTATAACTACTTAAACCTAACTAACCTAAGGACATCACACACATCCATGCAAGAGGCAGGATTCGAACCTGCGACCGTAGCAGTCACGCGGTTCAGAACTGAAGCGTCTAGAACCGCTCGGCCACAGCTGCCGGCTCATGCGTTGGGAACCTGAACAAAACCAACCTGATATCAGGGAAAAAAATGTGTCCACTACTTCCTGAATGACCCTATTTCGAAAAAGTCGGCAACTTGACAATGGCGTGAGTGTTGTTCCATTGAACTTGAAGTGGGGACTGGCCATCGGTCTGGTTAGCTGAGCGGACTGCCCGCGGCGACGGTGACGCGGCGACTGGGGGATCGGAGGGACCGCCGCGTCACCACTTTGAGCGCTGATTGTGGTCAACAGGCGGGCCGCCGGCCGCTGTTTGCGCGGCAAGAATATTGACTTGCCCCGCATTTGCATAGCGATTGCGGCGGCGGCCGCCGTATTAGCCCGCCTCGGCTCTTTCCCTGTTTTCAATAAAAGCCGCAATTACAAGGGGCCGCCGGAGCGGCCGGCCACTGCACGATTGCGCCGCCGAGAGACCCTCCACGGGGCGCAAATTTCCGGGCAAGCCGCATTGCATCTGAAATTAAAATACCGCGCTACTTCCAGCGCTCGTGCCGGCTCGGCGCAGACGAGTCGCGCATTCTTTCCTTCGGAGGTGGATGCCAATCTGCGGGCGTGCCTGTTTCTCTAATGAGTCCGCTTTGCACAGGGAAGCCTCTCGAGGGACCGCCCGTTAACTCCTCTGTTTTCCGGCCTGTGGCGGTCGCTTTGAATGATTATTCGCGCTGAATCGCTTTATCGTGCTTGTGTGGTTTGGTATTCGTAAGCGCTCTACTGGGCGTATTGGAAATCCTTGGTCAAACTTCTACGGATAGTTAAGGCGAGTAGGGTAATTGCGAGCATCAATTTATCGTAGGCCTTCAGTATTTTCTCTTACCCACTTCTGATGTGAAATCACTATGATGAAAATAAAACAGCCCTGTCTCTCGTTATAATGAGCAGACAGCAGAGTTATTATTAATTTATTTTTACTTGAATATGTCATTAAAACTGCAATTCATTCTAGCATCACACGAATTTGCTTTCTGTCTTCCTCTACAGTTTTTACCCTCTACACCTCCTTGTAGTACCATGGAAGTTATTCTCTGATGTCTTAATAGATGTCTTAGATGTCATTTCATCTTATCCCTTCTCCTTTCAGTATTTTCCACATATTTCTTTCCTCTCCGACTCTGCGCAGAACCTCCTCGTTCCTCACCTTATCATTCCACCTAATTTTCAACGTTCGTATCTATCACCATATCTCAACTGCTTCGATTCTCTTCTGTTCCGGTCTTCCCACAGTCCATGTTTCACTACCATACAATGCTGTGCTCCAAATATACATTCTCAGAAATTTCTCCCTCAAATTAAGGCCGATATTTGATATTAGTAGATTTATCTTGGGCAGGAATGCCCTTCTTGCCAGTACTAATCTGCTTTCGATGTCATCCTTGCTCCGTCCATCGCTGGTTAATTTGCTGCCTACATAGCAGAATTCCTTAATTTCATCTGCTTCATTACCATCAATCCTGATGTTAAGTTTCTCGGTGTCCTCATTTCTGCTACTTCTCGTTACTTTCGTCTTTCTTCGATTTACTCTCATACCATATTCCGTACTTGCCAGTACTAATCTGCTTTTGATGTCATCCTTGCTCCGTCCATCACTGGTTAATTTGCTGCCTACATAGCAGAATTCCTTAATTTCATCTGCTTCATTACCATCAATCCTGATGTTAAGTTTCTTGGTGTCCTCATTTCTGCTACTTCCCGTTACTTTCGTCTTTCTTCGATTTAATCTTATACCATATTCTGTACTCAGTAGATGTTCATTCCATTCACCACATTATGTAATTTTTCTTCACCGAGCGAGGTGGCTTAGTGGTTAGCACACTGGACTCGCATTCGGGAGGACGACGGTTCAATACCGCGTCCGGCCATTCTGATTTAGATTTTCCGTGATTCCCCTAAACTGCTTCAGGCAAATGCCGGGATGGTTCCTTTGACAGGAAAAAGCCGACTTCCTTTCCTAATACAAAGAGCCCGATGACCTCGCTGTTTGGTCTCTTTCCCCCAACCAATCCAATCCGATCTTCTTCATTTTCACTCAGGATAGCAATGTCATTTGCGAATTGTATCGCTAATGTCCTTTCACCTTGAATTTCATTTTCACTCCTGATTCTTTTTTTTTAATTCCATCATTGCTTCTTCGATGTAGAGATTGAACAGTGGGGGTAAAAGACTACATCCCTGTCTTACAACCTTTTTAATAAGAGCATTTCCTCTTAGCTCTTGTACCTATTATAAATTACCCTTCTGTCCCTATAGTTTGACCCTATTTTTATCAGAATTTTATATTGTCGAACGCTTCTTCCAGGTCGAGAAATCCTACGAAAATGTCTTGAGTTTTTTTTAGTCTTGGATCCATGATCAACTGCAACATGAGAATTGCCTCTCTGGTAGATTTAGCTTTCCTAAAGCCAAACTGATCATCATCTAACACACCTTTTCCATTATTCCGTATATTATTTTTGTAAGCAACTTGGATGCACGAGCTGTTCAGCAGATTGAGAGAAAATTCTCACACTTGTCGACTCTTGCAGTCTTCGGAATACTGGATCCCCTGTTTCTTCTAAATCGACTCCTATTTCTTCTTCTTTTACACAAGTCGTTCCCCTCATACAGTCCTTCAATGTACTCTTTTCACTACATTGCTCTCTCCTCTGCACTTAATATTGCAATATGCGTTGCAGCCTTAATGTTACCACCCTCGCTCATAGTTTCACCCAACGCTCTTTTGAGTTTCCTGTATGCTGAGTCAGTCCTTCCGACGATAATTTCTTTTTGTTCACATTTCTCCTGCAGCCATTTAGTCTCAGCTTCCGTGCACTTACTATTTATTTCATTCCTCAGCGACTTGTACTTCTGTATTCCTCAATTTCCTTGAACTTTTCTGTACTTTGAGCGATCAACTGAAGTATTTCTTCTGTTACTCATTGCGTCTTCACAGTTACCTTCTTTGTGCCTATGTTTTTCTTTCCAACTTCCGTTATTACCTTTTTTTAGAACTGTCCGTTTCTCTTCAACTGTACTGCCTACTGGGTGATTCTTAATTGCTGTATATACAGCGTTAGAGAACTTCAAGAGCATCTCCTCATTCTTTACTACTTTCGTATCCCTCTCCTTTACGTAGCTATTCTTCCTGACTAATCTTTTAAACTTCAGCCTACTCTTCATAATTGTGGTGCTCTTGGGTACGTCTTACAATCCAGTACCTGATTTCGGAGTCTCTGTCTGACCACGATGTAATCTAACTGTTCACATTTAAATAAATTGTCCTCACCCGATGGCGAAAACGCACGTCCGTGTGGAGGAACTCGACTCGTGGGTGAGGCGGTTGGAATCCTGTTGATGGATAAAATTTTACCTCCAATATTTGGCAGCCAAGGGGAGAGGGGTGGTGGCGGAGTGTTTCTGATCCTCCGTCTTTGCACCAGTGTCCTCGATTATGTTCCAAACCTCTCTGCACTGTCTCACAGAATGAATACATATGGCATTGTTGATGGTGGTTCGTTTGTCAGACATGAACACTTAACTCCGAGGCCCACTTGGTGTTATTCGAAAGGGGTAGACTGTGTGGCCGCACCGCGTTTCACCCTCTACCTTCCCTTTGCTCCATGACAACGGAAACCTAGCACTACACTTAAACACAACGATCATGGTCACACAACCAAACGACACGAATACACACATGAAACTTCTTAACAGCTCTAAGGAAGGCAATGCCAAACCGTCTCTACTACGACCTTGCCAAAAACGCCGGTGAAGGATTCTTGTATTTGCGCCCCAGGGCTGCTTTCCTGAGTATGAGATAACTTTGGCTACACACATATGATGGCTTTTGTAAATATTGTGTGGATCGATATTCTCGTGAAAACGTTGAGAAGCATCAGGTCTTTACTCTCCTGCCTCTCCTCACTTTTTATACAAACCGAATTGCTAACTCGACAGATCGTAATCAGATCGATCGAACCTTTCTCTGATTTCATCGGGGAGTAAAAGCAGTGAGTACCCTCTAGTACCATGGAAGTCATTCCCTCATGTCTTAACAGATGTCCTATCATCCTGTCCTTTCTCCTTATCAGTGTTTTCCGCATGTCCCTTTCGTCTGCGATTCTGCGCAGAACCTCCTCATCCCTTACCTTATCACTCCACCTAATTTTCAACATTCGTTTGTAGCACCATATCTCAAATGCTTCGATTCTCTTCTGTTCTGGTTTTCTCACAGTTCACGTTTTACTACCATACGATGCTGTACTACAGACGTATATTCTCAGAAATTTATTCCTCAAATTAAGGCCGATGTTTGATATTAGTAGACTTCTCTTGGCCAGGAATGCCCTTTTTGCCATTGCTAGTCTGCTTTCGATGTCCTCCTTGCTTCGTCAGTCACTGATTATTTTACTGTCTAGGTAGCAGAATTCCATAACTTCATCTACTTCGTGACCATCAATCCTGGTGTTAAGTTTCTCGCTGTTCTCATTTCTACTACTTCTCATTACCTTCGTCTTTCTTCGATTTATTCTCAATCCATACTCCCATTAGACTGTTCATTTCGTTCAGTAGATCATGTAATTCTTCTTCTCTTTCACTCAGGATAGCAATGTCATCAGCCATTCGTATCATTGATATCCTTTCATCTTGAATTTTAATTCCACTCGTGAACCATTCTTTTATTTCCATCACTGCTTCCTCGATGTATAGATTGAACAGTAGGTGTGAAAGGCTACAATTTTGTCTTACACCCTTTTTAGTACGAGCACTTCGTTCTTAGTAGTTCCCTCTAATTATTCCTTCTCGGCTGTTGAACATATTATATATGACCCGTCTCTCTCACAGCTTACCCCTACTTTTTTCAGAATTTCAAACACTTTGCGCCATTTTACTTTGTCGGACGCTTTTTCCAGGACGACAAATCCTATGAAAGTGTCTTGATTTTTCTTTAGTCTTGCTTCCATTATTAACCGCAAAGTCAGAATTGCCTCTCTCGTGACTTTACCTTACATAAAGCCAAACTGATCGTAACCTAACACATCCTCAAGTTTCTTTTCCATTCTTCTGTATATTATTCTTCGACGCAACTGGGATGCATGAGCTGTTAAGCTGATTGGGCGACAATTATCGCACTTGTCAACTCTTGTCGTCTTCGGAATTGTGTGGATGATGCTTTTCCGAAAGTCAGATGGTATGTCGCCAGACTCATACATTCTACACACCAACGTGCATAGTCGTTTTTGTTTTTTTTTTGCCACTTCCCCCAATGATCTTGGAAATTCTGATGGAATGTTGTCCATCCCTTCTACCTTGTTTGATCTTAAGTCCTCCAAGGTTCTTTTAAATTCTAATACTAGATCCCCTATCTCTTCTAAATCGACACCTATTTCTTCTTCTATACATAAGACAAATATTTGCCCGTATAGAGCCTTTCAGTCAATGGAATTCCCGTTGCACTCTTAATGTTATCACACTTGGTTTTAATGTCACCGTAGGTTGTTTTGACTTTCAAAAAATTCAAATGGCTCTGAGCACTATGGGACTTAACTTCTGAGGTCATCAGTCCCCTAGAACTTAGAACTACTTAAACCTAACTAACCGAAGGACATCACACACATCCATGCCCGAGGCAGGATTCGAACCTGCGATCGTAGCGGTCAAGCGGTTCCAGACTGTAGCGCCTAGAACCGCTCGGCCACCCCGGCAGGCTTTTGACTTTCCTGTATGCTTAGTCTGTCCTTCCGACAATCATTTCTTTTTCGATGTGTTCACATTTTTCCTGCAGCCATATCGTCTTAGCTCCCCTGCACCTCCAATTTATTTCCTTCCTCAGCCACTTGTATTTCTGTATTCCCGAGTTTCCCGGAACATTTTTGTATTTCTTCCTTTCATCGATCAATTGAAGTATTTCTTCTGTTACCCGTGGTTTCTTCGTAGTTACCTTCTTTGTAGCCATGTTTTTCTTTCCGACTTCTGTGATGGCCCTTTTTAGAGATGTCCATTCCTCTTCAACTGTACTGCCTACTGAGCTATTCCTTATTGCTGTATTTATAGCCTTAGAGAACTTCAAGAGTATCTCGTCATTCCTTAGTACCTCCGTATTACACTTCTTTGCGTATTGATTCTTCCTGACTAATGTCTTACGCTTCAGCCTACTCTTCATCCCCACTACATTGTGATCTGAGTATATACCTGCTCCTGGATACACATTACAATCCAGTATCAGATTTCGGAATCTCTGTCTGACCATGATGTAATCTAACTGAAATCTTCCTGTACCACCCGATCTTTTCCAAGTATGCCTCCTCCTCTTGTGATTTTTGAACAGAGTACTCGCTATTACTAGCCAAAACTTGTTACAGAACTCAATTTGTTTTTCTCCTCTCTCATTCCTTGTCACAAACACACATTATCGTGTAGCCTTTTCTTTTACTCCCTTTCCTACAGCTGGATTCCAGCCCCCCATGACTAGTATATTTTCATCCCCCCTTACATATTATATTACCCTCTCAATATCCTCATACACTTTCTCTATCTCCTCATCTTCAGCTTGCGATGTCAGTATGTATACCTGAACTATCGTTGTCGGTGCTGGTTTACTGTCGATTGTGATACGAACAGCCGGCCCCAGTGGCCGAACGGTTCTAGGCGCTTCAGTCTGGAACCGCGCGACCGCTACGGTCGCAGGTTCGAATCCTGCCTAGGACATGAATGTGTGTGATGTCCTTAGGTGAGTTAGGTTTAAATAGTTCTAAGTTCTAGGGGACTGATGACCTCAGATGTTAAGTGCCATAGTGCTCAGAGGCATTTGAAACATTTTTTGTGGTAAGAACAGCCCTGTCACCGCACTGTTCACAGGAGCACACCCTCTGCCCTACCTTCGTATTCATAAAGAATCCTACTCCAGTTATATCATTTTTACTGCTGTTGATATTAGCCTATACTCCTCTGACCACAAATCATTGTCTTCTTTCCACTTTACTTCACTGACTCCTACTATATCTAGATTGAGCCTTTGCATTTCCCATTTCAGATTTTCTAGTTTCCATACCACGTTGAAGCTTCTGATATTCCACCCCCCTACTCGTAGAACTTTATCCTTTCGTTTATTATTCAATCTTTTTCTCATGCTAACCTCCCCCTTGGCAATCCACTCCTGGAGATCCCAATGGAGGACTATTCTGGAATTTTTTGCCAATTGAGAGATCATTATGACACTTCTCTTCAATTACAGGCCACATGTCCTGTGGATGCACGTTACGTGTCTTTAATGCTGTGGTTTCCGTTGCCTTCTGCATCCTGAGGCCGTTGATCATTGATGATTCTTCCGGATTTAGGGGTAGTTTACCACCCCTAAGACAAGAGAGTGCCCTGAACCTCTGTGCGCTCCTCCACCCTCTTTGACAAGGCCGTTGGCAGAATGAGGGTGACTTCTTATGCCGGATGGCTTCGGCCGCCAATGCTGATTATTGATCAAAATTCAAACAGCTCCCGGTTTCGAATCCGGGACCGAAAAAATTTTGATTGTGATTCAAAGACGCTACGCCTAGACCACGGGTTAGACTTTTGTCGTAATTACCCACAACAAGTAGCCTTCACAGAGCCTCAGTGTTCGTTCTCTGGCAACCGAGCAATCGATTACATGTATCAGTTAAATGTTCTTGAAGTAGGTAGTTGAATGTTGTGATGTTTTTCTATTAATCTGTTCACACATAATGACTAGCAATAAAATTAGGACTTACCTGTGCCATATATTTATTTTCGTAATTTGTTGATCCCCCTCATAAGTGTAATCATTATAAAAAATATTGAAATGTTAGTGCTTGGAATTCATTGCAGCCACTCTATTATCAAGTTGCATTAAGTTTAATTCCGTTGTCTACCTTCATTACACATCTGTCTCTTAGTAAGTCCAGCTGACGCAAATATGACATGCTCAAGCACCATTCCACAACGTCGTCATTACTGGAATATGGTCTTTGTCTCATTTAACAATGTGCTTCAAGCAACGACCCAGTAATTTATATATTTGGAAACACATGAGTCATCGAATTTTTCCAGCATTTGTAATGATGTCAATGTGAGTTATTGCAACAACCAGTTAGCCGTCGTAGTGAAATCACAACTAAAGAAACTAAAGGGTTATGTTGCATCTGTCGAGAAGTTGTGCTCGTTGCTCTGCTTGAAATCATCGCGAACATACAGGAGAGGAGGCCCAAATGCAAGACTGTGTTTGTGATGACTGTCTATCCAAGAACTGACCTTTCCACAAACCGCTGAAACATGAAAATGAAAGTGATTTCATATTTCATGTTACTGTTTCAGTACATTTCAATGTTCTAATTTCATAACAGAAATTGACTGATAATTTAAGTGGCGATTATTTTCACTCCTGTATATTTGACATATGCTTTCCTTCTAAAGCATACAAATCTGCAACCACTGTGGATAATTGCCTCTTGGGAGGGGAATCGTGCATAATAGCATTATTTTGTCATCTGCAGTTAAACTTCATCATCCTGTTCTTTTTATATTTAAGCTGATTTAGTACAGTAAAAGTTGACAAAAGCCAGCTATTTTAAATATAACCGGTTTTAGTTTACTTCCGTTGAATGAAGTAAGATAATAATTTTTGCTTATTGCGCGCTTTTCCCCCAGTTCCTCGTAAATTAAAACAACTCAAGTGAACATACACCGGGAATTCTTCAAAATACACATCTGTGCTCCGCAGGTTACCACACGGTGTGCCAGCCGAAGTGGCCGTGCGGTTAAAGGCGCTGCAGTCTGGAACCGCAAGACCGCTACGGTCGCAGGTTCGAATCCTGCCTCGGGCATGGATGTTTGTGATGTCCTTAGGTTAGTTAGGTTTAACTAGTTCTAAGTTCTAGGGGACTAATGACCTCAGCAGTTGAGTCCCATAGTGCTCAGAGCCATTTGAACCATTTTTGAACCACACGGTGTCTGGTAGTGGGTGCATAGAGTACGAACATCATCCCACCACCCTCCTCTCCTATTCCATCAGCAGATGGATGTATGTTGACGGTTGTATGTTTATTCTGAAACGTCCCCTTAGGAAAATTATAAATGACTGTGCTGATAAACCTCTTACATTATTTGCTTTTCAAACAGCTGAGCAAAACTGAACGTACTCATACATTACCCTCTTTACTTATTCTGATCAACACTAAACTGACACACAATATTTTTAGCGCAACGCAATCTGACTTTCAATAATCCCTGCAAAAGAATGGCCCTGTCTAACAATAACCTATAGCTTTCATGAATCACTTACCTCACAAAAATCTTCATTACTCGAACTACTGCAATACAGCGAGAGCCACTACTGCCAGCTAAATAAAAGATTCAAAGTACTGAAGGCACTAACTACTGATAGGCATAGTTAGCAAAATGAAAGATTTTGACAGAGAACAAACAATGTATTTACCTTAATAGTGTTCAAAAGTCATAATATATATATCAGTTCATGACATCAAGTCTTACAAATTTACTATCTCTCATGGACACACGTCTATATCACCCGCTCTCAAAACTCCGCCATTTCTCTCCCCACATCCACCATTGCTGGCGGCTCACCTCCAACTGCGCAACGCTACGCGCTGTTAACAGCCAACTGCCCAACACTACAATAGCGACTATTGCAACAATGCCCACCAGCCTCAGACTGCACACAGCACAGCCAGTGATTTTCATACAGAGCGCTACGTGGCGTTACCAACATAAAAACTTAAACAGCCTACTTACAATTCGTTTCGGAACATGGGCTCGGAATTTTTTGGGGAGGCTCTCTTCGATGTAGGTGGACATTCTCGTAACGTGTCCCTTTGCTTTTTGTTGAGTATTTATGTGATAATGTACTCTCATGCTAAAGTTGTGACGAATCGTGCAGATCTTCTCTGAATGTTTTCTTTCTCTTCCATTACTCCAAGTTGGTAAAGGTCTCTGATCTGCAAGAGGCGGATATTGGGAGGGCACAACTAGAGTTGGTTCTGTGTCAGGAGACATTCTTCCAGCTCTCCCCTTGCCAGTTTTCCTCGGAAGGATGGTGGTGACTTATGGTCGCCGCTAGGCGCTGTGAAAGAAGATTCAAAATTAGTTATTTATTTTCTTAAAATACAGGTAGCGTCTTAACTCGTTGTTGGCATCGTCTGTCAGGATTCGTGTTCGTAATCGACTTTCAGACCGCCCCAAGCGCTCCAGGCAGTTGCTGCACTGGTGGTCCACCGCTTGCGGTGGTCTCGGCACCGGCTGTACCGCGACGCCGGTGGCAGTGAGTGACGGCGGCGCGTGTGCTGAACTCACATAGGCCGACTTGAGAGGTGCTCTGTCCCCTGTCGCTCATCATCGTTCTTCATTATCAGTCGTACCGCGAAGACGGTTGCACTGTAGCCGTGAAGTTCAACGATACTGGCCTGCCCCCTTCCCTGTGATGTCAAACTCTGCGACTGCTGATTATGGCGAGGCAGGCATCTCTCAAAGTAGCGGCTGCTGTTGTCCTTAGCGTGCAGGAAACCTACAACAGATTTGTGCGAGACGTCACTTCGGTGCAGTCAGGGAATCGAGTGCAAACGTCATGTCTGACCGACTGCCTTACGAGCTAAACGTCTGGGTTATGTGTGGAGCAAAGTAGTGGCTAATGCTTACCCAACGTCATTCGTCATGACCGCATAGGGCTTGCTATTTCGAAGATATCAGCGGTTTTCCTTCTGCCGTGCTTGCTTAACAAGTTTGTTATAGCATAGAACTGGCTCGTAAAAGCTCTTGGTACCGTTGCATTCGCCTTAGCCTTCCTTTCGTCACATAACTAAGGTGACGTGACTCTTTTTGGCTGCTATGACATACTACATTCTGATGAAATCTGCTGCCTGGCTGGCCAGAAACACCGATGTAATATTTTGACCTGACCCAGTCGCGGTGGCGAAATGTTTTCATTGCGGCCGCCTCGTTTAGACATTACTGTAATGCAGCGAGATAGTTTCGCTCTGGGACTTTGAAAAAATTACCCGTTTTACTGCCCTATACGAGGCTGCCAGGCAACCGATCATAGAAATATTCTTGGGAATTAGCCGAATGACGGTATTTTAAGTTATCTCATCGTTGTGTGAATTATATTTGCTTATGTTCTTTCAGAATTTCATATATGCCTCCCCCTGGCTTGAAAATGTGTAATTTCACCTTAAACTGCTACTCACTGTTATTTTAGATACATTTTTAATTATACTTGAAAGTACACTTTATGTGACAATTGTAGCTGATGCAACTACCGTATAATTCTAGCTCTTTTGGCATGAATTTAATATCGATGTTTACGTTAGAGCATTAGATAATTACCTGGCAGCTCTGTATATTCTCCATGCACGTCTCAAATAATGTTTACGAAAGTTTTAATTACTGGCCTTGCTCAAACATTCGTCTGAAGCGCGTGATGTATCTATAAACGGAGTTCCAATACGATTTTATCACATTTTTCTAAATGCGATGAACGATGTAAAACACGTCATATCGATTGAAAGGAACGCCCGGTTCCAAGTAATTAGATATTTATCTGTGTTGATACTAGGAAGATTAGCTTACGCGTTGAACGCTAAACATACAGGGTGTCCCAAAAATGTTGCGGCAAACTTCGCAGGTTTGCAGACGGTGTCTTAAGGAACAAGTCGAGAGTAGGAACCTGTGTCTTCCGATGACACTGTTTACTTACTTACTCCATGGCACTACGGTCCTCTGAGGACCTTGGCCTCCTCAATCACAGATTTCCAATCGTCTCGGTCTTCAGCACCCCTGCACCACCTCCTCACTCCCGACGACACTACAGACCACCCCTTCAACAACAGACACTCTAATGTCTCTAATGTTTTTCGGTATACAGGAGAAAAACAAACTGCAGATGGAAACCAGTGCCCGAAGCTGTCATTCACCAAGGCAGCACAATATCGTTTTCGTAAGAAGCAAGGCGTATTTACATATGAGCTGGCCCTATCTTCTGTGACGATCGTTGCAATCAGTCGCTATCACTGAGTAACAAAAAACATTGTGGCACGTACCGCCTATAGTCCGTTAGGCACCAAGTGGCGTCTGCTGACGAAGGCTCCTGTAACTTCGACGCTCTGTAGCGTCTAAAGATGACGTTTCTGGATACGGGTTCGTATCCTCATTTTGTTCCTCAAGATACCTTCTACAACCACGCGAAATTTGTCGCAACATTTCTTTATAAACGTGGCATGAATGCTTGAAAAATCGTTCAGTATCGATTGGTGTTATTTGAAAGGGTGCAACAGTTAATACTCCAGAACGTTTCAGCAAGAAGATGATATTTCGACAGTTTCTGTAAGTTTATAAGGTATGATACAATTCTTGTGAAATAGGAGTGCATGCAAATGCTGTGGCCATTTACAATGCTCTTTCAGTACTAACCAATAACATAGTTATTTCGGATATATGTTCGGATGACATTTTCCTCATCTTGAAAGATTTTCGAAGTACTTCTGGAACGTGCTTCACTTTTTATAGATGCTGTCCGATGATTTTCCACATCTGTAACTTTTCAGTATGCAGTGAAAGAACTGCAGTGTGAGGAATACAAAATTGGTGCATATATATTAATGACCTGCCATTCTATATTCACGCAGATGCAAAGTTGGTACTTTTTGCCGATGATACAAGTATAGCTATCACACCCGACAGACAACAATTAACTGGTGAAATTGTAAACGATGTTTTTCAGAAAATCATTAAGTGGTTCTCTGCAAATGGGCTCTCATTAAACTTTGACAAAACACAGTATACACAGTTACACACAGTAAATGGAATGACCCCATTAATAAATATAGATTTCGATCAGAAATCGGTAGCTAAGGTAGAATATTCAACATTTCTAGGTGTATGCATTGATGAAGGGTTGAACTGGAAAAAAATACACAGAGGATCTACTGAAACGTTTGAGTTCAGCTACTTATGCTATTAGGGTCATTGCAAATTTTGTCGATAAACATCTGAGTAAATTAGCTTACCACGCCTATTTTCATTCTCTGCTTTCGTATGGCATCATATTCTGGGGTAACTCATCATTGAGTAAAATAGTGTTCATTGCACAAAAGCGTGTAATCAGAATAATTGCTGGAGCTCATCCAAGATTATCCTGCAAACACTTATTTAAAGAGCTAGAAATCTTCACTGTAGCCTCACAATATATACATTCACTTATGAAATTTGTTATTAACAATCCGAACGAATTCAAAAGTAATAGCAGTGTACATGGCTACAACACTAGGAGAAAGGATGATCTTCACTACTCAAGGTTAAATCTAACTTTGGCTCAGAAGGGGTAAATTATGCTGCCACAAAAGTCTTTGGTCACTTATCTAATAGCATCAAAAGTCTGACAGATAGCCATATAGCATTTAAAAGGAAATTAAAGGAATTTCTTAATGGCAACTCCTTCTACTCATTAGATGAATTTGTGGATATAGTAAGTGGGTGATTTCCCAACCCCACAAAAAAAAAAAAAAAAAATAATAATAATAAAAAATATTTAAAAAATTTAAAATATTGAGTGTCATGTAATATTTTGTCTAATGTAATATCTTGTATAGACACCTTTTATTAACCTGACACGTTCCACATCATTACGAAGTGTCGTATTCATGTTCTATGGAACAAGTACTAATCTAATCTAATCTAATCATAAGTAAATTGCTTACGGTGCATTTCTGCAATTTGACTTCACACGTTCTCCCCATTGTATACACTTCAGATTTATGTACAACAACAAATGTTGCGTCCTAAGATAGGAATTTGTGAGTATCCTTACATGATGAAATATTGTCGTATATGAGAAAAATATGAACATTTACGATGAACTGAAGCCTGACAGAAAACATAAACAGCGACTGTAACTTTATGAAAAGTATTTTTAAAACAGCAACAACAACCGCGAGGCAAACAATCTTTGTACTCGAAATTACGTTCGGTCCCCGCTCGTATATATGTTAACTCCACATGCGACGGAGCAATACGTTATCGATCGGAGTTGGACGACCTAGTTGCACCACTTATTCCTAATCTTAATTGTGCTGTTTCGACATATTACGAACCTCGACTCTTTATACCGTATGCTGTAAAAAATTTACCCACAGGAACAGTATCTCCTGAAGACAACGCGGCTGCTGGATTCGCCGAACATTTAGAAACTGGTTAAAGATGGCTATAGACGAATAGCGCAACGAAATCTCATAACGCACTCGTATTACGTTGTGGCAAGTTCCATTAATAAAAACAATGTAATTCTAGCTCTCTCAAGCACTTCACAGCGCATGTTATACCCATTAGACACTGCCACCTCAATTACGAGGATGTGGTGAAAAGTAAAGCCTCCTAATTTTTTATCTGAAAACTCTCATGACTTTTTAAATAAAACCAACGTTGTTATTATTTTACATCTTCATTCTTCATGTCCACACACTTGCAACCCTCTGCCACTAGAGCGCTCGTAATTGTAGTTTGTAACATGGCGCTGTGCGTGAGAAACTACGTTTTGTAATCGTCTTTCTAATTCGAAGAGCTCCTCCACACATGGATCGTCCTCTTCATCAGCATGGCAATGTCAGGCCACACACGAGCGCTGCGACGTCTGAAACAAATCAGTGACTTGAGTTCATTCATCGAACGTCCCCCATACAGTCCCGACTTGGCCCCATTTGATTTGATCTGTTTGCAAAACTTAGAGAACACCTCTGAGGACTGGCGCGCGGGATTAGCCGAGCGGTCTCAGGCGCTGCAGTCATGGACTGTGCGGCTGGTCCCGCCGGAGGTTCGAGTCCTCCCTCGGGCATGGGTGTGTGTGTTTGTCCTTGGGATCATTTAGGTTAAGTAGTGTGTAAGCTTAGGGACTGATGACCTTAGCAGTTAAGTCCCATAAGATTTCACACACCTTTGAGGACTTCACTTTGATAGTGAATAAAAGGTGCAACCAGAGACGAGGTTGTGGCCCAGTCAAAAAAGTCAAACACACTACAATGATGCTATCAACAAACTGGTCCTTCATTGGGAAAAATATGTTCTTCGCCAGTGTGATTACAATGAAAAACAAATATGTAGGAATGAATAATAAAGATGTAGAATGTTAATAACGTTTATTTTATTTAAAAATCATGAAGACTTTTCACATAAAAATCGGAGGCATTACTTTCCAGCACGCCCTCGTAAACACAGCTGCAATGAAATCCATATTAAATTTGTTTACAATACTCGGAACTGTGACTAACTTTTTTATCGATGCTGTTAAGTTCAGTTTAAGACTTAATTATGTGAAGTAGCTGTCCACAAAGGAAAAACTATAGCGATGAACGACTGTAGTCGCTGCAAGAGATAATGCATACCACTTTTATAATCAAACTAATTCCTTGCCTGTAGAAGTAAAGGTAGTTCCAGCCTTACTTACTTTCCGCTGAGCTCCAGTAAGCCACTAACAGCAATGTCTCACAATTTGTTCACCGAAGTCTTACGATATGCCTCGTCCCCGACTCCTATTTTCTTATTTCTTTTTCTGTATTTTATGTGTTTATCCCAAACGTTACATGCAAAGTGGATAGAACTTCATCTCGTAATTTCATTGGTTTTTAATAGACACACAGTTCCACGTATCATATGAAAGGAGATGTACCTGGTCTGATGTAAACAGAGGGCCAAAATGGCGCAAGGAAAGCAAACGCATACACAACATTGAATTACATATAGGAGAGACCGGGGCAGCAAATTTTTGAGGTCTCAGGGAGGAAAAAACTATTTCGGAACAGTTCATTCGAACGTTTTTGTAACACAATTAACTAAAGAAGATACCATAATATATTTCGTTTGTTATATCAACGTGTACGGGGCGGAACGAACTGAAACGTCCCCTTTGAACAATTATACATGACTGTGCTTATACTGACACACAATATTTTTAGCGCAACGCAATCTGACTTTCAATAATCCCTACCAAAGAATGGCCCTGACTAACATTAAACTATACCTATCACAAATCACTTACCTCACAAAAATCTTCGTTACTCAAGCTACTGCAATTCAGCGAGCGCCACTACTGCCAGCTAAATAAAAGATTCAAACTACTGAAGGCACTAACTACTGATAGGCATAGTTAGCAAATGAAAGATTTTGATAGAGAAAAAACAATGTATTTACCTTAATATTGTTCAAAAGTCATAATATATATAGCAGTTCATGACATCCAGTCTTACAAATTTCAAAACTCCGCCATTTCTCTCCCCACATCCACCACTGCTGGCGGCTCACCTCCAACTGCGCAACGCTACGCCTTGTTCACATCCAGATGCCCAACACTACAATGGCAGACAACAATGCAAACTAGCCACAGACTGCACACAGCACAGCTAGTGATTTTCATACAGAGCGCTACATAACGTTGCCAATAAGAAAACATAAACAGCCTACTAGCACAGCCGGTGATTTTCATACAGAGCGCTACGTAACATTGCCAATAAGAAAACATAAACAGCCTACTTACATAGCCCCCATGCTCCCCACAAAAAATTTTACAAATTGTTTTGGGCACTGGCCAATACATATTTGTTAAAAAAATTTTCACAATTACAATAACAAAGAAATCAAATGCACACACTTATTGATACAATGTTGGTCAAAAGCTAAAATTTTCTCACAGTCCATAAAGACAGTCCTGATCGTTGATCACAGTAAAATAGCAGTGTTTTTCTCAAAGTCTGAGCAGGAAAAGAAAATGCACACGGAAGTAGTGGATTTCCATGCAGTGTTGTCCTTCCAACGGAAAGACAGTGTTTATCTTGACATGCAGGCAGGCAATGGGTCACAACAGAGCAAACCCACAGCAGAGTCATTCGAAGTTTTGAAGAATTCTGGTAGGTAGGTCATCACAGAGCAGACCCACTGTAGTCCTGGTAGAGATTATGGTATTGGTGGGTTACCAGAGGTGCAGAACCACTGCAGTCCTTGTAGAAATAATGGTATTGGTGGGCCATCAAAAATGCAGATCCACTGTAGTCCTTGTAGAAATAAAGGTATTGGTGGATCATCAAAGGTGTAGACCCACTGTAGTCCTTGTAGAGATGGCCAGCAGCCATCTGCTGCGACTGTGCAGGTGCACAATCACCATCGAAGAGTCTTACGGACAATATAGCAAGTCCATAACCACCACTTGTGCACTCACAAAGTTTTTGGAATTGTCCTTAGAACCAGCAATGCTGTTATCCAGTCCCTTGCTGAATTATTAACACACGTGCAAACACTAACAGTCCCTACTTCTCACATATTGTCCATATACTATGACCAACAGAAACGTGTGCAGTGAAATGGAACTTACAAGTTAATAATATGATGAACTGGTGTCAATTACAATTTTATAACATAAGAATGCAATTCAAAGGTACAAAATACATCATTATATTTGTAGTAAAACAAGCTTTACAAAAGAATAGAAATAAACATGTACATCATGTCTCCGCAATATCCTTTCTTTCAGGAGTGCTAGTTCTGCAAGGTTCGCAGGAGAGCTTCTGTAAAGTTTGGAAGGTAGGAGACGAGGTACTGGCAGAAGTAAAGCTGTGAGTACCGGGCGTGAGTCGTGCTTCGGTAGCTCAGTTGGTAGAGCACTTGCCCGCGAAAGGCAAAGGTCCCGAGTTCGAGTCTCGGTCGGGCACACAGTTTTAATCTGCCAGGAAGTTTCATATCAGCGCACACTCCGCTGCAGAGTGAAAATCTCATTCTGGAAACATCCCCAGGCTGTGGCTAAGTCATGTCTTCGCAATATCCTTTCTTTCAGGAGTGCTAGTTCTGCAAGGTTCGCAGGAGAGCTTCTGTAAAGTTTGGAAGGTAGGAGACGAGGTACTGGCAGAAGTAAAGCTGTGAGTACCGGGCGTGAGTCGTGCTTCGGTAGCTCAGTTGGTAGAGCACTTGGCTGCGAAAGGCAAAGGTCCCGAGTTCGAGTCTCGGTCGGGCACACAGTTTTAATCTGCCAGGAAGTTTCATATCAGCGCACACTCCACTGCAGAGTGAAAATCTCATTCTGGAAACATCCCCAGGCTGTGGCTAAGCCATGTCTCCGCAATATCCTTTCTTTCAGGAGTGCTAGTTCTGCAAGGTTCGCAGGAGAGCTTCTGTAAAGTTTGGAAGGTAGGAGACGAGGTACTGGCAGAAGTAAAGCTGTGAGTACCGGGCGTGAGTCGTGCTTCGGTAGCTCAGTTGGTAGAGCACTTGCCCGCGAAAGGCAAAGGTCCCGAGTTCGAGTCTCGGTCGGGCACACAGTTTTAATCTGCCAGGAAGTTTCATATCAGCGCACACTCCGCTGCAGAGTGAAAATCTCATTCTGATGTACATCAGTGTTACAGGAATTATGACATGAGTACATACATAAAAGATCAGAACAACTTTCGGAACATCAACTTCACACATGAGCATTAAAACAAAACAGAATAAATAATGTCTAAACATCTTCACAAAGTAAATAACATATTATTAATGTAAATTATATTTGAGGATAACAGTATTCCTCATCATAGTGAATGTAGCTTAGTATTAGAAGAGAAAAAATTCTATGAAACAGTACACAGAGACAGGAAGAAAACAAATACACAAGGGTACACAAAGACATAGTGGGATAAAACAAAAGGAAAGGACAGGGTTTGTTTTCAGTGTAACATTTGGTACTGCAGTCCAACCCAAAACTTCATTCCATAGATCGTCCCTCTTATTTCAACATTTGCTCCAGCCAAAAAAATCGTATCCAAGCATGCTTTCTGTATTCTGTTCACATCCTCTTTCAAAAATAGTTTTTCTCCACTGTACACTACTTTTTTGGCCAAACCATTTTCTTATAGCTTCTCAATGCATTTCTTCCAATGCATCATAGTTAGTTTCTTATATAGTCTACCCCCTCTTAAGCTAACTTAAATCTACTGAGCTCAGATGCTAAACTAAGGGACGAGGCAATGCAGCAGCACAAAAAAATTAACACAAACAGCAATGACAAAAAAATAGAAACTGGCAAAGCAAGCTACAGTAAATCTAACTTACCAAGCAAATGCAACATTACAACTAATATGAGCCAATGTGCAGCAACAAGAAAAATAAATCAGTAGTAAAACTAGCTTAACAGAGTAATACAAAGTGAAATTTAGTAGCACTATGCCTGGCAAACAGCAGCAGCAAATACAATAACTTATATCTAAACATGACAAAGCTCAAGCAGAAAAGATATTACAGTAAAAATGGCCATGTTTAATACCTATGTCACATCTTAATACTGGGGTGATGCATCACCTTAACTTACTACTAAATAAGTTACCCAGTCATTGACAAAAATTATGTATGCAATTCTTGTGAAGGGAAATGTCTTTTTGTGCTCCCTCGTTTTTTTATGTAGATTATAAAGATATTATTTACTGGATCTGTAGGCATAAAATATTTATATTAGTACATCTATAAAATTTTATTTTAACCATTGCTGCAGTGCAGCTAGAAACTAGATATTAAACAAAATGAGCAATTATATATATATATATATATATATATATATATGTATATTTATATATATATGAAGCAACATATGAAACGTCATTCACTAGCAAATGGCGTCTCCAAAGGCAAAAAAATTCTCTCAACTAGAAAGACAATAGATGTAAAATGTTTCTCATCATTTCATTAGGCATTTTAGTAAATATCATAAATTAAGATCTCCACAGTATAATTATATGTTTTCAAGTTTGAGCGTGTCGTATTTGCGATGCTTTCGACAAAGAAATGTCAATAGCGACGATAATGACCTCCTTTTTTTTTCTCCATCTAATGGATTTCTTTTGTCAGACGACTATCTCTCAGCTGGGCGCTCAAAACGCATTACGTCAAGGTCACTTACCTTTATTTCTGAAATATTTACGACAGCAGCTTCCGCTACAGTGACAGTCTCATATAAAAATATTTTCACAGGTTGAGAATTTGCGTTAGAAATGTGTAGAAAATAAAATCCTATAAATACAACAGTGTCCAAAAAATTTTCGACAGCATTGTAATACATTCACGCATGTACACACATTTCATAATTCTTAAAGTACGATTCTTGGTTTCCAACATCCTTTTCCACAAATCAGAGTCCCTAACCACTACTCATTATTCCTTACCTTGTTACACATATCAATATTCGTCGACACTTCTTCAATATTTCATCATAATAAATATGTAGCATAATCAAATTCCTCATATAGCGTCAGCTTATTGATTATAAACATACCGCAACAGCATAATACACATCGTCATCATAACATCATAAACCCTCAGCCAAATCTCAAAATCGTCGTAGCTTCCTCCAATAATTTCAAAACCTAAAAGAATTCTCTGCTCATGTCAAAAGTGTCATCTACCTCAAACGTACTTTAAAAATCATGATCCCATACCAAATACATCATTCAAAGCTCTCATAGTATCACAATGGTTCCAAAACATATGAAGGGTTCACACATTACAGACAAAATACAATTTCATAAGTGTGAAGTTATCCAGCTGTGTAATTGCGTAAACATCTGTCACTGACGTAGAAAAAAAAATGTTTGTCTCTTTAAGTTAAATGATCAGATAGATGTGTAATTCTGTCTTAGAGAAATATGGTACCGATTTGTAAAGTTGTATAAGCAAATACCATATTAGCTAGGGCTCCTTGTGCTTGCCAAGCACATGGTACACAAAGTAGGCGTGTACCCCCCCCCTGAGGATTAATGTAATTATACCCTCAGGTGTTACAGATTACAGCAATGGAATGAAATGTATCACGGAAAACCTTTGTATCATTGTACTTCAAAAATCTTTAAAAATAAATGATTTAAGTGAAATTAATCACTCAAATACGTGTACTGTGTATTGATTTGATTTTGATTTTGTTTGAATTCAGTGTCCGTGGAGGCTACAGGTCTTGTGTCATTCAGATCATCATCTACCTTTGTAGATAAGTTAGTTAACTGATCTGAAAGTTCGGCTACTTTATCCGTTGGTGAAATTATTTCCTCTGTGTGTTTTTCTGAACCAAGTTTCAGAGTGTCCATTTGTGTTGAAATCGTATCTACTGTGTCCTTTAAGTTTTCCTGAGTTTTTGCAAGTTGCGTAACCGAATCGGTAGATGCAACTGAGTCAATTTTAGCTTGCAAGGTGTCGTGATTTTCATGAACAATAGTTTGCAGTTCCTTTATGGCTGCTTCGTGATTCTGTAATGCATTTTCATGACGCGAAACAATAGGTTGGAAATGCTCACAAATTTGTGTTTTTACGTCATTACGGACTTTTTGACATTTCGATTCAATGTTATGTAACTCAGTAGTTAAATCTTCACGTGTTTGTTCAAGTGTGGTGTCTAACTTCCGAAGATTTTGTTCCATTGTGTCTAAGTGTTGCTGTGTTTGTCTCTGGTGTTGTTCCATTGTGTCTAACTTTTGAAGCTTTTGCTGTGTTTGTCTCTGATTTTGTTCCATTTGTTGCATTAATTGCAATAATAATGTATTAGTGTCTGGAATGTGTTTCTCTATGCTTTTTGGCAGTGCATTTTCACCGGCAACATTCACGTTTTAACAAGCAGAAAATGTGTCTTGACTTATTTGAGAAAACGGTGAGGACCCAAAACCTGAGTCTACAGTATTTGCAATATTGTGTTCTGTCATTTCGGATTCCTGAGGCGAGCTGTTGCCGAGCGATCGATCGATAATGCTTCCCTGTTCACTAATTGTTTCACTGCCTACACCATTATTTGCAGCCCGCTCCATTTCCCTATGCACAATTACCAAGTTACTACTTTGAACATTAGTTAATTCATTACTCTGCGGCGCTAACACACTGCTTTCGTCTTCACTGTCATTTCTCAGTTTACTTTGAAGCCTAGTATTACGTTTTTCACATGCCATTATTCTCACAATATTTCACACGACAACACAGAAAAGCACAATTTGAAGAGCAAAATAACTGTGCTTAAACTGACACGCAATATTTTTTTTAGCGCAATGCAATCTGACTTTCAGTAATCGCTACAAAAGAATGGCCCTGACTAACATTAACCTATACCTTTCACAAATCACTTACCTCACAAAAATCTTCGTTACTCGAACTACTGCAATACAGCGAGCGCCACTACTGCCAGCTAAATAAAAGATTCCAACTACGGAGGGCACTAATTACTGATAGGGATAGTTAGCAAATGAAAGCTTTTAATAGAGAACAAACAATGTATTTACCTTAATAGTCATAATATATATAGCAGTTCATGACATTCAGTCTTACAAATTTCAAAACTCCGCCATCTCTCTCTCCACATCCACCACTGCTGGCGGCTCACCTCCAACTGCGCAACGCTACGCCTTGTTCACATCCAGATGCCCAACACTACAATGGCAGACAACAATGCAAATTAGCCACAGACTGCACACAGCACAGCCAGTGATTTTCATACAGAGCGCTACGTAACGTTGCCTATAAGAAAACATAAACAGCCAACTAGCACAGCCAGTGATTTTCATACAGAGCGCTACGTAACGTTGCCAATAAGAAAACATAAACAGCCTGCATACAGGACTCCTCCCCTTTTTTTCTATTTCTTCGATGACACATAAATAAGTTGGGCTTCATCGGCCTCACTATGTACGGCGCACACGAGTTACGAGACCACTGGGTGAACTTATGAGTGCAATTCAACACTCAGTTGAAGTGGAATATAATTCCTTGCAATGTATACAACCCTCCTCTTCGTCGTCTTCGGATGCTTCATTTCCTGCAGAGTCAGTTTCTCTTTCTTTTGCCTTTCTTTTCTTTGGTTGAAGACCTTTTCCTTTCACTTTTTTCTTCTCTTCTCGAACTAGCTATTCTCTTTAGCTTCTTTAGCTGTCATGTAGTTTTTGACCGCTTTTTGTAGGGCATTCATGTAGTGAGTTGCTGTGAGAATAGAGATTTTATCTCTCTTTCTTGTCTTTCGTTCCTGTCACGTGTAACTCTAGGTACTGGTGTAACATTTTGTGAGATAAAAATAGGATAGTTTGACTCAATGGAGTTATTGATGGATGCGTGTTCTTCGTGGACCAATTTTGCCTCTCCGGTTTCCATATACAATGACACAGCATTTGCAAATTAGAAAGACAAAACACGCTGTACAATTCGTCAAATGGGGGTTGGGTTGGGTTGTATGGGGAAGGAGACCAGACAGCGAGGTCATCGGTCTCATCGGATTAGGGAAGGAAAGGGAAGGATGTCGGCCGTGCCCTTTCAAAGGAACCATCCCGGCATTTGCCTGGAGCGATTTAGGGAAATCACGGAAAACCTAAATCAGGATGGCCGGACGCGGGATTGAACCGTCGTCCTCCCGAATGCGAGTCCAGTGTAATTCGTCAAATGAAGAATAAAAAGCGGCCGAGGCGACCGAACTCTACCGGTATACCATTGCAGCCCAAATGTATATCTATTGGGAAAATACTACCATAAATAATTTTTTCTCAACTGAAATGTATACAAAGATAGCTAAGAACGTGCTGAATTAGGTGAACTAAACGTTGATTGTGAGGAAGAGACTATGACAGACTTGCCTTAGTTGGAAACGGTCCGGTAAATCATAATAGAACAGCGAATTCGCTTACTTTTATAGAAGGAATACATAACTGGGCCACAACAGTAGTGACCTTACTAAACCAAAACAGATACTGGTTTGGTAACCACTTGTCAGTCAGATGGCACTCTAGCACCTCTAGACGAAATTAGACCGCCGAGGCCGTGCTGTCCCGGTAGTTCATTCCGCCACTGTCACCCCTACGCTGTGATCACTGAACTACGATCAGTTCTACTAAAACTTGAGCAAACCACGACCAGTTTCGGGATTTTAAAATACCATCTTCAGGTGTATGAAATTATTGTATTTGGTAGCAAATAACAAGACGGCGCTTCCAGACCTCCGGCGTGGTCCTTCACACAGTAGTGGTTGGCAATTCCACGGTGCGGCTGCCCGGCGGCCAACAGTTACCGCCAACTTGCAATGATTGGAGCTATGGCACTGACTGGCCCGTGTTACCAAATACAATAATTTCATACAACTGAAGACGGGATTTTAAAATCCCGAAACAGGTCATGGAATGAAAAAAATGTTAGTACAACTGAAGTTGCGGATGTCCTACGTCCCAAATCTTGTACGAGCAGTTCTCTAACATGCTGTACTCAAGGCTTCGGTCTTCTGCGCTGTTGCAGGTGCTGTAACAAGACGAAGTAGCAGCCTAGTGGTAGGGTCAGCTACACTACTGCCGCGGCAGCCTCCACTGTCTTAAGTCGACATGTTGGGTGATCGATTGGGGCATTTGTAACGATCGCTCAAGCACTCCACAGGATTATCATGTGATACGTTAGATGCGGTTGGGAGCTTGTGGAAGAAGCATGTGTTTTTGTTTTTTCGCTGTGTACTCTTAACATAAAATTTGCAAAGGTAGAAATGGACCCTGCAGAGGTCTCAGTACTGTGACTTTTGAAGACCAGAAGTCGTGTAAGATCGAAACTCTACGCGACAAAAACCGGACAGAAATGGTTCAAATGGCTCTGAGCACTATGAGACTTAACTGCTGACGTCATTAGTCCCATAGAACTTAGAACTACTTAAACCGAACTAACCTAAGGACATCACACACATCCATGCCCGAGGCAGGATTCGAACCTGCGACCGCAGCGGTCGCCCGACAGAAATCTACAGTTCGTTAAGTGAAGTTTGTGATGAGTTCACAGTGGACCGTAGTACAATCTCACATTGGGTTATTCGTTTTCGTTGTGGCCCTGTGGGCATAGACGATTATCGAAGATCCAAAGGCCAAAAACTTCAACCGATAAACGAAGTCTGAAACTTGCCGCAGATTCTCTTTAAGAAGATCGCTGTGCGACTTGTGAGAAACTCTCTAAATCCACGGGAATTCCCCCGACATCGGTATTTCGTATTCTGACAAATAGTTCGAAGAAGAGAAAAGTTTTTTCGAGATGTGTCTCACTCTATTTGACTGCTGAAGAGGAGCAAAAACACTTGTACATTGCAACCGTGGTCAAACAACGATTGCCGGCCGCGGTGGTCTAGCGGTTCTAGGCGCTCAGTCCGGAACCCGGAACCGCGCCACTGCTGCGGTCGCAGGTTCGAATCCTGCCTCGGGCATGGATGTGTGTGATGTTCTTAGGTTAGTTAGGTTTAGTTAGTTCTGAGTTCTAGGCGACTGATGACCTCAGAAGTTAAGTCGCATAGTGCTCAGAGCCATTTGAACCATTTGAACCAAACAACGATTCGACCGTGGAGGTTAAAGATTCTTGAGCCGAATTGCCCCTATTGATGAAACGTCGTTTAGATACTTTGAACCGGAGTTGAAATCAAAGTCCAGTGAGTGGAGAGCTTCAGATTCTCCATGTATAAGAAATTCCGACCCGCTCACTGAAATTTCAGGCAAATGAAGATATGATCACCAAGGAATCACCATCACTGATAGATTCCCATGTGGAACAAGTGTCTCAGCAGTGTGTTATAGTAACTTCATGCAAAACCTTGGCAGAAAAATACACAAAACCCGACCTCAGTTGCTCGAGACTGGGTCACTCACTCTCCACGACAATGCTATCCCTCATATCTGGAATGTTGTAGCCCAAAAACTACGCGAATACGGATGAGAAATGTTCCCGCTTCCTCGCTACAGTCCGGATATGAATCCAACAGTTTTCGACTTGTTCGCGAGGTTGAAAAAACCTATACTTGAACGTCGTTATCTTTATCTGGAAGAGCTTTCTCCCACCGCTACACGAGCCATTCGGCAGATGAACAGGGAGACACTGAAAAAAAAAACATGTAAGTAAAAAAAAGTGCGCATCATTTATGAAATGTCCCTTGTATTTCAGGCACGGTTAAAAGTGAAGTGAACCAGGATTTTTAATATTTTTTTCAGAACGTCAATTCTGAGAAATAAATGAAGGTAGAGAAAAATGCTGACATTCTAAAATTTTATGGCGGTATCATATGCTTTATCCAATGCCGTAAGGTATATCCTCACCAGCAAGGACAAAAGGACAGCCAGAGGCGCAGAGGCCTTGGAATAGGCGTGGTGTTGACAAAAAGGGACAGGAAGAGAACTGAAAGCATACCGATTACACTCATTATTTACAACTTTAATGACAAAATCTTAGAATGTCATCAAAACAATATCAGCTTATTCCCAAGAATAAGCAGCCTACTCGGCAGAAATCCAACCTGCGTTTGGATCGGACTTCAACTCTTGTGCAGAAAGGTGTGCAGCACACTGCTGCATCCATTTTCAATAAGCTACCACTAGAATTAAAAAATCTTAGCAGTAATCCACGCGCTTTCAAATCGAAACTGAAGAGTTTCCTCATTGGTCACTCCTTCTATTTTGTTGAGGAGTTCCTTTAAAAATTAAGCTGATGCTGCCTTTACTGAAACTTATGGCTTGACTTTTGTGGGTTCATAAACATTTTATTTTTTTCTGTTATTACTTTTAAGTTGTAATTTCATGCACTGACACTTTCCATGACCTTGGAGATTTGCTCCTCAATTTGGTCCTACGGAACTTGACAAGTCAGCGCGGCAGAATGTCATGCGAGAGGCTCGGTTCGATTGTCGGCTGGGTCGCAGATCTTCTCCGCTTGGATACCGAGTGTTGTGTTGTCTTCACCATCATTTCATTCTCATCGACATGCAAGTTGCCGAAGTGGCGTTAACTTTTTATACGCACCAGGTGACCGGTCTACCCGAAGAGAGGTCTTATCCACATAGACTTTTTTCACTGAGGTGGTGCAAGTCATGGGATAGCGACAGGCACATGCAGATATGGCCGTGGTATCGCTTACACATGTATGAAAGGTCAGCACATTGGGGGAGCTGTCATTTGTACTCAGATAATTCATGTGAAAAGCTGATTATGACCGTATAAAGCGAAGTAATAGACTTTGAACGCGCATCGGTACTTGGAGTTAGAAGCACGGGACTTTCCATTTCGGAAATCGTTAAGGAATCGACAGTGTGCCGATAATTTCAAATTTTAGGGATTACCTTTCAAGACGGGAGGCGCAGTAATACGAACGAGAGCAGTAGCGTTTGCGTAGAGTTATCAGCGCCAACAGAAAAGCAACACTGCTTGAAATAACCGCAGAAATCACTGTTGAACGTACGACGAACGTATCCGTTATTAGAGGGCGGCGAAATTTGACGTTACTGGGCTACGGCGGCAGACGACCGACGCGAGTGCCTTTGCTAGCACCACGTCGCCGCCTGCAGCGCCTTTCATGGGCGTTTCATGGGATCGTGATCCCTCCTATGTAAATTAGAATATTGTGGTGTCACCGGAAATGCTGCGAAATGGTTTGAGTTTTATGTAACAGGAAACAAAGGGTGTCGTGGAGAAATACCTGTGCAGTAAGCAGTCTTCATCTGTCTGGGAATTAATTACATGTGGTGTTCCTCGGTTCCATCTTGGGTCCATTGATTTTTCTTGTGTACATTAATGACCTCTCATTGCCAGATGCTAAGTCTGTTTTGTTTGCAGATTGTATAAACATTGCAATAAATAGCAAGTCAAGTACTGATTTAGAAATAGCTGCTAATCAATAAAGGCTCAAATGGCTCTGAGCGCTATGGGACTTAACATCTGAGGTCATCAGTCCCCTAGAACTTAGAATTACCTAAACCTAACTAACCTAAGGACATCACACACATCCATGCCCGAGGCAGGATTCGAACCAGCGACCGTAGCGGTCGTGCGGTTCCAGACTGAAGCGCCTAGAACCGCTCTGCCACACTGGCCGGCCTGCAAATCAATATTTAACTGACATTAATAAGTGTTTTAAAGCTAATTCACTCTCATTAAACTTTGAGAAGACCAACTATACTCAGTTCAGAACCTGTAAGAGATTTCCTTCCTGCGTTTGTATACCATATGAAGACATGCAGATTGAAGAACTCGACAGTGTAAATTTCTGGTATTACAACTCGATAATAAATTCAGTTGGGAAGGGCATACCACAGAATTGCTTAAGCGCCTCAACAGGTGTGTATTTGTAGTGAGAATGATGTCAGATGTAGGAGATATAAATATAAAAAAAACTTGCATACTTTCTACATGTCCATCTACATCCATACTCCGCAAGCCACCTGACGGTGTGTGACGGAGGGTACCTTGAGTACCTCTATCGGTTCTCCCTTCTATTCTAGTCTCGTATTGTTCGTGGAAAGAAAGATTGTCGGTATGCTTCTGTGTGGGCTCTAATCTCTCTGATTTTATCCTCATGGTCTCTTCACGAGATATACGTAGGAGGGAGCAATATACTGCTTGACTCTTCGGTGAAGGTATGTTCTCGAAACTTTAACAAAAGCGCGTACCGAGCTACTGAGCGTCTCTCCTGCAGAGTCTTCCACTGGAGTTTATCTATCATCTCCGTAACGCTTTCGCGATTACTAGATGATCCTCTAACGAAGCGCGCTGCTCTCCGCTGGATCTTCTCTATCTCTTCTATCAACCCTATCTGGTACGGATCCCACACTGCTGGCCGGCCGAAGTGGCCGTGCGGTTCTAGGCGCTGCAGTAGGGAACCGCGAGACCGCTACGGTCGCAGGTTCGAATCCTGCCTCGCGCATGGATGTGTGTGATGTCCTTAGGTTAGTTAGGTTTAACTAGTTCTAAGTTCTAGGGGACTAATGACCTCAGAAGTTGAGTCCCATAGTGCTCAGAGCCATTTGAACCATTTGAACCCACACTGCTGACCAGTATTCAAGCAGAGGCCGAACAAGCGTACTGTAACCTACTTCCTTTGTTTTCGGATTGCATTTCCTTAGGATTCTTCCAATGAATCTCAGTCTGGCATCTGCTTTACCGACGATCAACTTCATATGATCATTCCATTTTAAATCACTCCTAATGCGTACTCCCAGATAATTTATGGAATTAACTGCTTCCAGTTGCTGACCTGCTATTTTGTAGCTAAATGATAAGGGATCTTTCTTTCTATGTATTCGCAGCACTTTACACTTGTCTACATTGAGATTGAATTGCCTGTCCCTGCACCATGCATCAATTCGCTGCAGATCTTCCTGCAATTCAGTACAATTTTCCATTGTTACAACCTCTCGATGCACCACAGCATCATCTGCAAAAAGCCTCAGTGAACTTCCGATGTCATCCACAAGGTCATTTCATTCTAATACGTCATATGGGATCATATTCTGGGGCAACTCATCAAACCGAGCAAAAGTTTTTAAGGTGCAAAAGCGTGTGATAAGAATCATTTGTGGTGTAAATTCAAGGACATCACGTAGAAACCTGTTCAAGGAACTTTGTATTCTAACCACTGCTTCTCAGTATATTTATTCCTTAATGAAATTTGTTGCAAGTAATACATCTCCATTTCCAAGCAATAGCTCAATACATAGTATCAATATTAGGAATAATGACAATCTACATAAAGACTACAATCACTTACCTTGGTCCAAAAAGGGGTCCAGTATTCAGGAACACACATTTTCAATAAATTGCCAGCAACCATTTAAAACTTTGTTTCAGATAAAGCACGGTTTAATGACTTTTTGATAGGCAACTCCTTCAACTCCATAGACGAATATCTTAATAGACTGTTAAGCCAGCTTAAGTAAAAATGTCTGTTAGATTTCAGTTTTGACAGCACTTGGGCACAAAAGACAAGATTAGGTATTTTGTGTATGGTAAATTTATTAATAGTGCATAACAATGTTTCACTCTGACAGCGTATTAATTCTGTAAATATTAACTATTCCAGTTTACCGCATTGTATTCACCTATTTCGACAATCTCCTGACAAATTATCAGGGTAGTAAGTATTATATTCAAATGTTTTATGGTTTTATGTTATGCTTTCTGACATGTTCCACACCCGCGAAAATCGTCTCCTTTTTTGGGTCTGTGGAACGAAAACTGAATCTAATCTAATCCAAACCCGTGGCTGGGTCAATGAGTCCCGATTTCAGTTGCCGACGCAGGTTTTGAAAGTGGCACAAAACCCTCGAAGCCAGTGGTCCAAGTTGTCAGGAAGATACTGTGCAAGCTGATGTTGGTTCCATAATGGTGTGGACTGTCTTTGCATGGAATGAACTGGACGCACAAGTCAAATCGAACCTGTCATCGATTGGAAATGGTTATGTTCGACTGCCTGGAGACAATTTTGAGCCATTGATGGACTTCATGTTCCCAAACAACGATGGCAGTTTTATGGATGAGAATACGCCGTATCACCGGGCCACAGTTATTTACGATTTGTGTGAAGAACATTCTGGACAGTTAGTGCGAATGAATTGGTCACCCAGATCCTCCGGCGTTAATTTATGGGGCATAATCGGGAAGTCATATCATGCACAAAATCCTGCTCCAGCGATATTCTCACAATTGCAGATGACTGCAGAGGCATCCTGGATCAGTATTTCTGCAGGGAACTTCCAACGACTTGTTTAGTCCATTCCACATCGAGTTGCTGCGCTATGTCTGGCAAAAGTAGGTCCGATATTAGGAGTTATTTCGTACCTTTTGTCACCTTAGTGTATTACTGTGCCTGTATGTTCTCAGAAGTTTCTAATTTTGCAGACGCAAGCCTACCGTAGTTTTTAACCGGCGCGGACTGGGTTCTGTAATTTCGTCCCCTTCATCAATAGAAGGCAAACTCTGGCACAGTGGCGCCCTCCACGGCGCCAAAGTGGCCGCCAGCTGACCAGGAGGAGCCCGCTAATCGCCGCGCCTGTTGTGAACTTTAGCCCCGCGCCGGACCACCGCCTGCCCGCCTCACCCCTCTCCCCTCACCGCACAACCAGGCCGCCTTCACCAACGCCAAATGTTGGGCCCTCCGCCTCGTCGCCGCCATAGCGCGCGCGAGCGCGCCGGTTAACTTCCAGTTCCCAAACAAGTCCACAAACTCAATTTGTAGCTGCAGGCGCGCCGCTGCCTGGAAAGGAGGTGGAAATTGGCGGATGTGCCGGGGAATTACACACGTAACTGGATAAAAACTACACTCCTGCACTCTGCAGGCGGGGGCGGCCGGGCGGCGGCGGGGGTGGACGTCGCGACTCGTTTGGCTGGGGCACAGGGACAGGGTTGAGCTGCTCCTTAATCGGCGCACAGGAAACAAATGATGGGAGGAAATCATTTTTAAATGCGAGTGCGAATCTCGCGAACCCGCCCCCACCTACCGCCCCCACCCAGAGCCGCGCTCGCCATCCCGACGCCCCATCTGGCGTCTGCGTGACCACCCTCTGAGCCCTGCTGCAGCTTTTTATTTTTTTTTCCACCCTGGTTCTCCCCCCGCCTCACTCCCCACCCATTCTCCACTAGCCCATCCCTCCGGTTTTATTTTCTGCCAGCAGACTTTCAATTTCCCTTCTAGGTGATGGGGAAAGGGGAGGGGGGAGCTCCGTAAAATTCAATTTGCGATCTCATTTGGCCGAGATATTGTTTATGTTGATATTATAATTTCATTTCGTACGTCGTACGGCCGTGGAATGGGAGCGCAGCGGAGGTGAGCAGAAGGGACGATGATTATGGGGCCTGTTTTTAACTACGTATACATAATAAATTAATAGGCGCTGGACACTAATAACGCAGCGATGACGGTAAGTGAAGATAAGCGATTAAAGTATAACTTTTAGAAGATTAACCAGGCAAGCATGTCACACGTCTAAGCTGATTACTTAAATTAGAATGGAGAATAAAAAAGACCAGTTAATGAACCACAGACTCATAGGGTCCCAGAGCAGGTTGATGGGTTAAGAGTCCGACACCCATTCAACACCTATTCGTTAAATACTCAGTGCAAAGTCGTACTGGAACGAACTAGTCAGAGCGCTGCAGAAGGAACCATCCTAGTGTGTTACCAAAATGACTGGTAGAATCTTTATAAAACTTAGAAAAGAGAAAGTATACAGTAATAACCCCAAAACCTTTGCTGAACTAAAACAGCTATTCAGGAGGTCATTGCAGCATCGATGTTCCGACACTTCACAGGGTCATGCAAAATTTCGCTATTCGTCTGCGCCACATCATCGCCAATGACGGCAGGCATATCGAACATGTCATGACAAATGGTTCAAATGGCTCTGAGCACTATGGGACTTAACATCTGACGCCATCAGTCCCCTAGAACTTAGAACTACATAAACCTAACTAGCCTAAGGACATCACACAAATCCATGCCCGGAGCAGAATTCGAACCTGCGACCGCAGCGGTCTCGCGGTTCCAGACTGAAGCGCCTAGAACCGCTCGGCCACACCACCGGCGAACATGTCATAACCTAAATCCGAATATCTTTAGTGACGTTTACACATTGAATAAATTGTGTGCACGCCATAGTTTGTAATAAATTTAGGTTTTTTCCATATAGTTAAATGATTGTCACCCTGTATGTTGTTATGTACAAGGAAGCGCTAAGGAAACTGGATGAAAATTTGTCATAGTATCCTGCATTTCCTTCGGCCAATGGCCAAAATCGCGCCAAGTTTTTCGTTCAGTATGACTTCAGATTTTTTGAATCCATTCAGTATGACTTCAGATTGTTTTACTCAATGTCTAAAAATCGGGTTGTTACCACACGTGGCTGTGCAAAAACGTATTGGTGAAAGAGGCTGGCCATACATATACACCGAACGCTATCCAAGGTGAAACTTCTCTGTAGATCCGTCGATCTCTGAGCTTCGATTTTGTTGGAAAGGTACGTGAAGAGGAAAGCTGCAATGGACTGTCGAATGAGAAAGAAGGAAAGTAAACACCCCAACGACGCGTAGGTCATTAAAGACGATTACATAGCTCAGTTGGCAAAAGATAGAGGTTGTTGGAAACGGCTTGAAATCAGCGTGTAACCTGGCTGATAGGAGCAGATAGCTAGGAACAAACTTAGATCTCGCTATTAACAAAGAAAGAAAAAATTTAAAAAAGGGAATGTGAGCTCACGTTGTTGAGATGTAGAGAAAGCCATCGACAATGTAAAGTGAAAAAAAGTTTAAAATTATGCGGATGAGGAAGTTAATAAAAGCGACAAACGAATAAGTGAAATCACATTCAGTATTCTGCTTGGAACACTAGCGGCAGACAATTAAGGACAACAAGCTCTTGATAAAAATAAGCATGTTCTCAACGCTGTTGTTTAATATGTACGTCAAAGAGGAAACTAAAGGTGTTAAAAAAGTACAGAGTGGTACTGAAAGGTTAAGGAGAGCAGTCAACAAAACTAACGTTCGAAGAATAAAGTTGTGGCTGAAACTGAAGACGACCTGTGATAGCTGTTTGATAAATTTCAAGTAACAATGCATAATTAAGAAAGAACGAAACTGAGGTAAATGTGAAACAAAATTGGAGACAAAAGGTGACAACAGCATAACAGTCAAAACTTAATAACATGCCGTGAAAGGACTGGAAGAACCAAGGTGCAGGTTCATACGAGGTGGCCAAACCAATAAGCGTATGCGTGTAGGTAAAGACAGCTTCTTCTTCATAATAAAATAGAGCTAGACGCATTTGAAGCTGTACACTTCGCGCTCAGATTGATAAAGGTTTATGTGACGGTTAAAGAGCACGATGAAGATGTATTACAGAAAATAGGAAAGCATTTTTTTTAAATGCGTCCCGGTGCCGTTCTTCAGGGACCATACGTTAGTATGGCGTCTCTGCCGATACATCTCCGTTGTGGTTGCATCTAAGTTACGGCTGTTTGTGTCGTTGAGACATGCAAGCCACCCCACCTCGACAAGGTCCATGGTTTATGGAGATCACAACAGTTTAGGATTAAGATATCTTCATAATCAGCCGTGCTGGATCTGCTTTTGTACTGCATCACCACGAGAACCAAGGTAGCGCTCGCGAGCTGTAAGGCACTGCAGGAATTTATCATAGAACTGGTTCAAAGATGTCGGCGAAATATCTTATTTCACAACTTTTTGTTCATTTAAAATTCCATCGGACTGATACCTGCGATGATGGTTAATTTTTGTCTACTTTCAGTATGTCCATTAACTTACCTTTATGCATTTGTAATCGTAGCGCTGTATACACGCTATTAGACAGAGAATACCTACGGCACGTCGTTTGCAAAAGTTGGTTGTACTAACACCTTCCGCTGAATTGTCAATGTTTGCCATCGGAGATACACTGATGATCCAAAACGTTATGACGACCTGCTTAATGGAGTGTCGGACCACCTTTGGGATATAAAACAGCAGCTATTCTGAGTGGCATGGATCTGACAAGTTAGTGGTACTTCTCTGGAGCTATATGTCTGCGTAAAAGCCGCGCAGTTCAAGTAAATTTAGGGCCGGTGGAGTGTGGGCGCCGAGATAGTGTCCAATAGCGTTCCAAATAGTTTCCAGCGGGTTGAGGTCAAGTGAACGTGGTGACCACGACATCAACGCAAGTGTCATGTTCTCCAAACAACAGGAGCATGAATTTTGGCTTGTGAGCAGGGCAATTACCCTGCTGAAAGATGCCATCGATGTCGGTTAAGAAGGCATCAAGCACGGACGGGTCCAGGTGGTCCCCAACAATGTTCACTTGTTATAAACTGTCGTGGTATTTCGATTACTACCATAGGTCCCATGGAAGCCGAGGTGAATGTCGCCCACTACGTAATATTGTTCTCACCAGCCTGGACGCCGGCCGGAGTAGCCGTGCGGTTCTAGGCGCTACAGTCTGGAGCAGAGCGGCCGCTACGGTCGCAGGTTCGAATCCTGCCTCGGGCATGGATGTGTGTGATGTCCTTAGGTTAGTTAGGTTTAATTAGTTCTAAGTTCTAGGCGACTGAATACCTCAGAAGTTAAGTCGCATAGTGCTCAGAGCCATTTGAATCATTTGAACCAGCCTGGGCCCGTGGCGTGTTTAAAGCAGCCGTTCTCCTGGATGATAGCTTATCCGGATACGACCATCGCCCAGGTGTAATGTGACTCATCTGACCAGGTGACACATTTCCATCGATCCACAATCCAATATCGACGATCCCGTCTCCAAATTAATCATTGCTGACAGCGTAGCTGGGGCAACATGGGAACACATACGGGTCGATTGCTGCTGAGCACTGTGTTAGACGGTGTGTTCTGAACCGTATGCTCCGAAACTCTTGTTCCTGAACCAGCGTTGTCTTCGTCGTTAGATGTGACATGAATCGACGCCTATCACAGGCAGAATATCAGATCTCAACGAGATGCAAACGAATCTCTAGGAAAGTCTAAGAGATTACACCCTGTCTCCTATTTGTGAATTCACGATTCTTCAACCACTTTTCCATAAATGCTCCCAACCGTAGCAAGCGAACAGCCGAACAGCTCGTCCCAGGCACCTGGTCATAATAAAATCCATTTGTTAAAGTTGCTTACGTCAGTTGATTTCCCCATTTGTGCCCGTATCGTCCTTGTTTGTTTCTACTCCGTTTGTATATTAGGTTGGTGCGTAAGTTCGTCGAGTTTTCGTTTTGCATGTTGATATTCCAGTTGCTATGTGTTTATTTATCGGTTGTCGTTTTTTTATTTATAGATCGCTGTTGCTGTTTGAGTTTACATATTGCCATTTGGAGAAGGTGAGTGGACGCTAGAAAGCTAAGTGCCAAGTGAAGAAGTCGGAACATTTCCGACGCATTCTTCTGTTTCAGTTCAATAGAGAGGTGACAGCACGGAGACAGTCAGAAACATTTACGTCGATTCTGGGCATAATTCCACTGGACAGAGCACGGCAAGACAATGGTTTTCTCGATTAAGGAGGAGCATTTTGACGTTAGTGACTGTCCACGTTCAGGAAGACCTTTGGATTTGATAAAGGTCGTTTAAATGCATTAATCCACAATTTTCCACATCGGAGTACTTGAGAATTGGCAAATGTGACGTATTGTGATCATTTAACCATCGTGCGACATTGGATGCTAGGGGGAAGGCTCAAACATCGGGTTCATGAGTACTGCACGCCCTAAGCCAAAATCACAAAAATGCTCGGATGGCCATATGTGCATTTCTGCTTGCTCGTCATCAGTTACCTCGTGAAAAACATCGACTATTCTGCTCCTGTATCGTTACTGCTAACGAGAAATGGTGACTTTATGCTAGACCTGCTCACATCCACAAAAGATAATGTTATGCATTTGATGGTTTGATGTACTACGAATTGGTTCCCCGAGGTGTAACAGTCACTGTTGGCGTTTATTGACAACAACTGAACGTCTTACAGACGCAGTGCTACAACGACCGGGAAGACTGCGGGAAGTGAAGCTACTCCACGATAACGCCCGCCCGATATTCTCCTAGACAGAAAAAAAGTACTAGACAGGAGCTGCGTTGGGAAGTCATTCCACACCCTACTAATTCGCCTGATCTTGGGACCTCAGATTTTCAGCTTTTTCAAGGAACCTTCTTTCCGCATAGAAAAGCGCTCAGAATCTGGCTCGATGACTTCTTCGCCTCAAAACCTCGTGATTCCTACATTTGCAGAATCGAAAAGTTACCCCAGCGTTGTCAGACTGTTATAAGTAGTGAAGGAGAATATGTTATTGATGACCAAAGTCTCTGTATGTGTATATATTGTGTTTATTAAACTCATGGAAAAACGCTACGAACTTACGCACCAACCTTTACCTCGTATATCGGGGTGCAATTGCGCTATTTTTTGTCTCATCGGTGCATTTTGATGATCAAGCAGCTAGAAAATATATGTAGTAAATTGTTACATCTAGTATGACAAACTCTATTTAGCTACCACTTTTAAATGTGTCTAAAAATGGTGTACTGGATATATAATGTAGTTTTGTGAAAATCCTTTTAGCAGTGTATTTGAATATTGCGTAAGACCGAAAATTTACAACAGTAAACTAAAAGTTAATATTTGCGTTTGCCAGCAAATTAGTAACAACTGTGGACTCAGGTTCATGGAAAAACGAAAGTCGTAATAGATATTCGACATGATGTCCGCTGAGGCACCCAGGGGTAGTTACTATGGCAGGGGTGGTACTGGGAAGAGAAAAATTGTGGAGCGATGTTTTTATAACAAACCTCTAATATGGGGCCCAAAGAATTCAATATGTGCGACTCACCTCCATACCAATTTAATTACAGTCTCCTCCTTTCTGTTCACTGATCCATTTGTTTTTCTATTCCTCCTGTCAATTCCCAACATGCATTCCTCCCCTGCACCCAGATTGACCCTCAGTTTATGACCAGATTATGCATTTGAAACCCGTGTCTCACCAATGTAAGTCAAAACTGGAAAGACGCACTAATCTTGGATCTGAAATCTTTGTGCATTTTACGAAATGTAGTCCATATCATTTTTACGACACTGCTAGTTTACTCCTCTGTTCATGCTTGTCAAGTCGTTGTTCTTGACTGCCCCATATACAGAAACTCATCGATATATTCAGGTCCAAACCTAAAACAAAGAAAATGTCTTATTTGGCTTCACGACTTCGGCAGGAACGGAAGAGTACGTACGCTTCTACAGATTGATACAATTTTATAGTTCCAATGTGAATCAAAATGTCCTAATTAAAAAAAGTACGGAGTTTCAGAGATTCGCTTTATTTACCAAAACGGTAATGGCAGCTCAAGCCAACATAGACACACTTTATTACACACACCAACGGTCACACACGTGTATTCTCGATCTTCATATGTTGTCTGAAATATGCCGTCCTAGAAACAAATTAAAGATAACTCCGAATTTCCGATTCCCTTCAAGGGTTTTGGCAGATTTCCCTTAGTCGTAAGGCAGATATCAAAACTGGTAATCCTCTCCCATAGATGGAGGTACTATAAATGATCCATTCGTTTTCAGATATCTGTATTTTAGAAAGTATTACATACAATTGTGATTCATGTACGAGCAGAACGGTAATCTCACCAAGTTTTCATTTTGAACTCTAAAAACGTTGTATAAGTGCCCTTCTGGTTACACGGCATATATCCAAGCGGCAGTCAGGTTTGTTCCATACCTTATGTAGAAACTTCTTATCAGTGGCCATCACAGCAGAAGCATCGATGAGTTCTCCGAGCATTCTAGTATTCGTGGAAGTGTGGGTACGTAAACACGGGCCTTGACGTACCCACAGACGCAAAAGTCACAAGTCGTTAGCTCAGGCGACCAAGGTGTTCAAGGGAACAGAGCTACATCATCTTCGCCATTACACCCCATCCAGCGATGCGGAAATTCCTCGTTTAAGTAGTGACAAACATCGATGCTCTACTGAGGGGGTTCCCTGTCTTTTTGGAAGATGAAATTATCTGAATCAGCTGTCTGTTGTGGAAACAACCATAACTGCAACATATCAAGATAAGAAGTACCCATCTTAGTCTTCTCACAGAAGAAACGCGGTCCATATACCTTCGTCTCTGACACTGCACGGAAGACGTTAACCTCTGCCAAATCTCGTGCATGCGGCACAATTATATGAGGATTTTCAGTACTCCACATTCACATAGTGTGGCGATTAAACAGAAGGATGCTTCGTCGCTGAATATCAGCTGAGCGGCGAAATGTTCAGCCTCGAATGTCTACAGCATTTTTTATGCAAAATTGGAAGTGCTGTCCATTGTCTTCCGGTTTTAATTGTTGCACGAGCTGCAGACGGTGCGGTTCGAAATGTAACCGCCGTCGATAATTATTCCACAGAGTTTGCTACGGTATTTCAAGTACGTGGCTTGCACGAGAAGTTGATTTTTTTGGGCGAATAACGAAACTTTCCCTTCACAGCTCCATCTGGCTCGGTTGGTCGAGCGGTACTTTCCTGTTTACAGAGACAACCAATGTCCCTCAATTGTCCATACAAACGCACAGTGTTCTGTTTATATGGTGGTTCTTTCCCATAATTCCTTCTGAATTCATTTTGCACTGTTGCAACGGATATACATTTCGCATATTCTTCCAACGCACAGTAACTGTTTTCTTGGACCGAGCGAGGCGGTCACAATGGACTCACATTCGGAAGGACAACGGTTCAAATCCGCGAACAGCACTCCAGATTTAGGTTTTCCATGATTTTCCTAAACCGCTCCAGGCAAGTGCCAGGGTTGGTCATTTGAACGCGCACGCCGATTTCCATTCCCATCTTTGACACATTCCGAGCTCTTGCCTCGGCCCTCATGACGTCGATGTCGAGGGCACGTTAACCCCCTAATCTTCCTCCCTTCTTTTCTTGCTTTGTCGCCATTTCGCCAAGGCACTGTACTCTTAACGCCTACTGGTGGGCACTGGGGGGCACTCGGTGAGTTGGCTCTGTTCATGCAGGAATCACATTTGGAGTTGTAATACTTTGGTAAAGAAATAAGACGAAGGCATCATTTATAGTAACCCTCATTTACAATTGGGGCCTCTCACCCACCTCCCAGTTGAAATTTGACTAAAAAAAAAAAACGAGTTCTGTTATAGACTTGATCGCAAATGGGTCCCTTTCTCTGTTTTAGGATAGTACATTGTTTCCATAAAGTTCCCCTTCATTTAAGAAAATCGTTCATTGGAAACAATTAGAATTAAGAGACTCCTGCTTTTTGAAAAATACTTAGCGCTTCTCAAAGTCGTTTTCTGTCTTCTTCTTTTTTGCAGTTTCGACTTGGAGTGCATCAAAATGCCGACAGACCAGGAGAAGGCGAAATGTGTAATATTGTAAGCTGAAACTAAATCATTGGAACTATTGAGACCAGTATGGGTAGGCACCAAAGGTGGTTAAGTACATTCAAAGAGACTGGCAGTGTCAGAGAACTTCCTCGAAGTGGACACCCTCTGTGTCTCAAGCAAATATCGTGCGGACTGCATTTCATCGCAGTTTCTAGAAATCAGTTCGTCGAGCATCAGGCGAACTGCATGAAGCAAGAGCAACTCTCCACAAAATGTTACATAAGCAGTTTCATCGTTTTGGATGCAGAGTGCAAATGGTCAAGCGTCTCAGCCAATCAACCATATTCTGCAGTATGCATTCGGGTGTTTAGTGCTGACCTCTATAAATGACGTCAATGCCTTCCTGAGAAAGCGCTTGTTTCCATACGAAGCCCTGTTCAGCATTTATGGACGTGAGAATCGTCAACACATTAGGATATGGAGCTCTGAAGACCACACAACACACGTGAACACATCTGTCATAACCCGTAGCTTAACGTTTGCTGTCGGGTCTGGTGGACTAGAAAGAAACCAGGAGGATGGGGGGATAGAGCTCTGGTCGGACCACGGATAAAGTCTGCATTTTAACTTAGACTTCACCTGTCAAACATGTGAGGATTCACCAGAAACGACAGAAAGGACATGTGGTTCGGATTTCATATTAAACTGTAGGTTAACTTTCCCCAGTTGGATAACTGAAGTAGATCAGGGACACGCAAATCGCTGAAATGAAGGTGCACCCAATAGAAGGACTTGCACCAGTCAATCAAACTACATGAAATTCTTATTATTTTAATGTTTGGTGTGACCTAATGCATAGTGTGGTGGTAGGGCCAACTTTCCTTAGCAGGAGAAACTGTGATATCATGTATTGACACCTCCCCACAGATGTCAGAGTTCGCAACTGAACTGCAGGTTTCCGCCCAACGTCAATGGCTAAAAATGGCTCTGAGCACTATGCGACTTAACATCTGAGGTCATCAGCCCCCTAGAACTTAGAACTACGTAAACCAAACTAACCTAAGGACATGACACACATCCATGCCCGAGGCAGAGTTCGAACCTGCGACCGTAGCAGTCGCGCGGTTCCGAACTGAAGTCAATGGCAGCCGTGTGGGATCAAGCGGACCCAATGGCCCATACCCGCTGAGCCACACCTTCTGTGGCTCTGTACCGTATCCCTCCTCTGCTGCCACGATACAGGACGCCGGCGTCATCCAGTCAGCCACTCACACATGGAGCCTCTTTATTACGTGATGCTACGCCGACGTCCCCTAGTGTGGGGAGCCTTTCCCTTGTTGACACTAAGAACTGAACTCTGTGTCTTGCTGCATTATTTGTAATGAGTCTTCGTACGCTTGGAGATGGTTCAAATGGTTCAAATGGCTCTGAGCACTATGGGACTCAACTGCTGTGGTTACCAGTCCCCTAGAACTTAGAACTACTTAAACCTAACTAACCTAAGGACATCACACACATCCATGCCCGAGGCAGGATTCGAACCTGCCACCGTAGCAGTCGCACGGTTCCGGACTGCGCGCCTAGAACCGCGAGACCACCGCGGCCGGCTACGCTTGGAGAAACGCAAGTTAAGGAAATATCCTGTTCTTGTTCGCTAATCATTTCTGCTCCCATCCAGCTTGTCTACGATGAAGTTGCCACACTGTAGCTCACATCTCCTTATCATTGTTTATGAAGCTGTACACGACAGAAACCAAAAAAATTGGAAATGTCTGAAAGACGCCGCATGTTTTCCAAATGTTTATCACGACACAGAAAATTAATTAAGGGCTCTTGCTATGGATCATAAACTGGAGAACTGCTTAATATTAAAAGTGAGGTTACCTGTCGATGTCAACAGAAACAAGTTTTAAATGAACATATAAATTTACTGTCTTAAAACATAATCATGACATGCATGTGACTATCAGACAGCCTCAGTTAATATCACAAAACCTGGACTTCAAGGATTACACAAAGTAAACTTGCTGGGTCTCTGAGTTATTTGAAAGTATTGACAACGTGCCCTTTAGATGCAACTGAGGTTCTAAAAATGACCCATGTACTTCTAACTAAACAGACGCAGTAACTGTTGGTCTGATCATTGGACAGAGAAATGTGTGTATCTGCCAAAGCAATGCTCAACTAGAGACAAATACTGCAATGATCTGAGTAAGTTTTGGTCAAGGGTTGTCCTGCGGTGCCGGTGCTACTAATAATGATGACCGTAAATTCTCGGGATGGGGAGTACAGAACAATGCCGTCGCGATTGTCTCTCTGAAGTACAGGGCAAGGATGGTGCTTCCACTCATATGAACTCATACGAACTCGTCGATCCAGCCTCATCTCCATCTCTGGATGAATTCACCGATCCGCACTCACATCTGTCCCTGAAAGAACTTTCAAATCTCCGCTCGGCCTCATCCCCGAACGAACTCCTCCATTTCTAGCTGAATTGTTAAGCCTGCTCCTTTCTTCCCACCAAACAAGAAATGATCACCAGTCGCAGTATAAGAACACTCAATCCACCAATACCGTGACTGCTTCTTCCGAAGGAATCTCAATAAGGAAAACGCGTAATGTTAAAAAGCCAATGACTTTTCGATCCATCCCTCCATTCCAAAAATATTCCCCTACGATCCGTCTTCTTGGTGTCATAAGCATTTTTACCAACTGCCCGTTTCCATACTCAGCACTTAAACTCGCATCAGATGCCCTGAGAAAGTACAAACTGTGCTTGGAGATAGGCTCTTATTATGTAGGATACTGTGTTTCTTTGTAAAAATGCTAGATTATTATCTGCTGAGAGCACTCTTGAGAAAATGTCAGAGCCCAGTATTCCACTGATAAAAGTTTTTCCCCTTGGCACTGTTCAGCTGCCAGACTAGAGACTAGTCGTAAACAAACAATAACATTGGTCTCCCGGCGCTCACTCGGCGATGAAACTTTCATGGAGACAATACCTTAGGCCATCTGCCTGTACAAGTGTCAAGAGTTCCTGCAGGCTGCTCAGACCCACTTTTGCGTGATGTTGGACACTGTCTTGCCTGTCCCAAATCCCTGTTCCCACAAACTCTCAGAAAGCAAAGAAAAGAAAGACTCGCACCCTGTTAAATGCAGTTAAGGTATATAGTTAATTAGAAGTGAGTATGTACAGTCAGTGCACTCCAGTCCGCATTTGTAAGCCATTGTTGTAATCAGAAAGAAATTTTCACTCTGTAGAGGAGTGTGAGCTGATATGAGACTTCCTGGCAGATCAAAACTGTGTGCCGGACCGAGACTCGAACTCGGGATTCTTCCTTTCGCGGGTAAATGCTCTACCAGCTGAGCTATCTAAGCACGACTCACGCCCTGTCACAGCAGTCGGGACCTTTGCCCGACTGCCCGAAGTAAGGCTGTGAGGAGAGGGCACGGGTCGTGCTTGGGTAGCTCAGTTTGTAGAGCACTTGCCAGTGAAAGGTAGAAGTCGCGAGTTCGAGTCACGGTGCGGCACACAGTTTTGATCTGCCATGAAGATTCATTATTGTAGTAGTCCATCATCTCATATCTTATTAATAGAGTATAACTCTCATATTAAATGAAAAAGGACGTTCCAAATGGCTTATCACTTTTCATTTTTATCTCGACATTCTCGAACAGTACCTTCTGCCACAGATCAAAGAGCTGCATCTGTCCACCATCTTCTAGCATGACGATGCACCCCATATTAAAGACTGAATGTGCAAGATGTGCTCAATGACACATTTCATGAGATGTGGGTGGCTCACGACGGACCCATCGCTCTTCCGATGTCACGTCATTAGAATTTTTTGTGAGGTTACGTTAAAGATCGCATGTCCATGATACCATGCATGAATCAGTGAAACAGAAAGCTGCTAAATGTTTTACAGCAAACAATGATGTTCTGTCTCTAATAGTTCCCAAACTATGGTTTTTTAATAATAGTGGGACATTATGGACACACTGTGTTTCAGAAGATGATCAATGAGGGAACCCATTGTCACTTTAATGTGGCATGCCGATTCATTCTGCTTCAAGCAGCTCAATCCATCGACATTTGTTGGTCTGTGCGAGGTATGCCACTAAACAATTTTGCATTATAGATCTTATATAATTAAATTTGCCTTGAGACATCTCTAATGGTTGACATATCTGCCTAGTCAGCAGGAGACACAAGTCCCGGCTGTGACACAAATTTTAATTCATTTGTTCAGCTTCTACCATTACCGTAAATTTTGCATCAATTTTCAGCAATAAATTTGTACGTAATTTTCCTATGTAATCCTAGGATTTCCTATCCTCCTGCAGTAGAATACAACTTATATTCATGTACATAGAGAACTGAATATTTCACAGGTTATCAACCTTTTTCCTATTTTTTTTTTTTTTTTTGCACTAACAAAGAAGTTGCACTAGCAGAAATGAGCGTCTGAGAATTCAGTGCAGGTAACGATCCAGAGACCATGACATGATACAATATCACAATGATGTTGCAGCTCTCGTTGTGTCGAAGTCTTGTAGTCTTGTTCCTCCCAGTAGCAGTCCTAGAACCGAGACTTGAAAAGCTCTTGATTCCAACGTGAACTCGATATTCGCGACAACTGATGTCAAGCATTTGGATCCCACATCAGAGAACAAGACGTCCCTTTTCACGTTGCGGATCAGCTAGTGTCAGCTCTCTGGACCGAAGCAAGAACACTTGTTGAATTTTATTGTAAAATTTTTTTGTTACTTCTAGCTGCCTCTTACACGGAAATTCGGGCAACGGCTGTCCCCTGTTCACTTATTATGTGTAAGAATAACGTTTCATGTTTTTTTTAACTTCTTGTCAAAAAATCATATTATAAATCAAAGGCATTTATAACAATTCTAGCAAAATACAATAAAAAAGGCAAGTATATACGCATATTACAAAACAGAGCATTTTAGCTAGATAGTTCGGAAGCAGGTGACTTCAGTTACATTAGCAGTAGCTGACAAGAGGCTCTCAAGGTTGAGCCGAGTGTGGCAAGGAGGACAGGGATGCACGAGTTGAATTGTCTAGGCCTCATCGCAGTTGGACAAGTTAGACGGTTCTGGGTACTGTAGCAGCACCAGAGGCTGCAGCAGTTTCTGTTCATAGACAGAATTTAGTTCAGTTTTTGTCATTACGTGCTTCTCGGAAGAAGTAAATTCTAACTACGTATTTTGCTGTGTAGACTAGTGTATACTAACTTATTCTAAGTTTTTCCCCAAACTTTTGTGTGTGCTGACTTTGCAGCACAGTAAAAACCAGTATTTGCGTTGCTTTCGCTGACTGCCTGGATTCGTGTTATATTCCTTGTAGTGCAGATGAACTATGATTAAAGATGAATATGGACTGCGCTTTTTCGTTGTGGATGCAGAGGGACTTGTCCGCTGTCTGTAAACAGCCGGCCAGAGTCGACAGGCTTCAGGCTGGGGCTGCAGAGACGACTGTTTAGGCACCTGCAACGTGTTCGTACGCTACACTGGACCCGTAGTTGCGTGCTCCGACTTCCCTTTATCAATTAATTGCACGCCAGGATGGTATCGCTACAGCTGTTCAAAGTATAATTCATGTTACGGCTACAGATTCTGTTTATTGATGAGTCGTCGAGAGCTTAGTGGTCATTATGTTATTAACAGCGAAGAAATTTGTATCGTTTAATGTGTCTGTGAAATCTTATGGGACTTAACTGCTAAGGTCATCAGTCCCTAAGCTTACACACTACTTAACCTAAATTATCCTAAGGACAAACACACACACCCATGCCCGAGGGAGGACTCGAACCTCCGCCAGAACCAGCCGCACAGTCCATGACTGCAGCGCCTGAGACCGCTCGGCTAATCCCGCGCGGCATATCGTTTAATATTGGTCTGTCATTATGTCGGTGTAGAGATAACTAAGGCTTGCGACGTCGTAGTTCACGATAAACACTGAGTCTTTAATTAGCTATCTTCAAGTAAATGCAAATTCTTTTTTTAATACAGCGCTCACTATGATCGTTTTGTGTATGGTTAATTACGGAATATTTCACTTACAGACAATGTCGTTCTCCAAGATTGCGACAAATATCGAAATGTACAGTATTAATTACCAGCAGTCGTAAGATTTTGCACTCATAGACAACAAAAAACTTTCATTTTAGCTTAGTAATTTAGTTTTTAATACTGAATCAATATTAGCAACTCGTTGGTCTTCCTAGTATGCATTTTTTTCGATATCTTTATTCATGTAATTTCAGAAAAAATCATAATACCAACACCATTATATATTCTTCAAAAGATCAGACACATTTATTACGCAGAGCTATGTACAAGCTATGCAATTTCATGAGACTATAAGTGAATCAGTATGAGTGCAAAGGTAATCCTGGCTAGATTTCATTTTCTTAAGTATTTCTCTAACTGTTTTAATTCTCTCAGTAGGGGCTGGTTCGTTGCATCTGGCTATTTTCTGTGACTGACGGCTGTCGACTAGGGAACACTGGCATCTGGCGACGATGTCCGCCACACGACACGAAGATACGTCGCGTCGCCTCCTCCAGACCCCACGATGAACATGAAACAGATCAAACAAACAAAACATACATTTGTTGTACATCATTTTAAGAGTAAAATACGTGAATAATTATAACAATGTATTCAATAACTATCACTACTTACAGAACTATGTATCGTGCGGCGGAAAAGATTACAGTTGATACAGCATGCATAAGTGTTTATGCTTCATAACACAGCTCTGGTGATTCTAGCGTTATCTGGAACCCCTTGATGTCCCAGCGCATTCCTGTTTGCTTGTTCTGGCCTGTCATCAGTTACCTCGTGGTGGATGGCGAACGGTGGCTGACTAGCGAATCCCTACGCATAGGGCAAAATTAGGTACTGGTCGCATGGCTGTCACCCTACACCTCAGAAGCGCATCTGAGGTATTGCCCACAGCTGAAAATAACTCCTAGCCGTCACAGGACCCCTTGCCTGTTGGAATTGGAGCCAATGTTCCTGAAATGTGCGAACAAGTGCAAAGGGTGGGATTACTCTTCATTGGGAGCTCCATCATTAGGTGGGTTATGGAGGCTGTGGAAAATAGGCTGAGGAAAATAGTGGGCAGGTAGTAAAGGAAGGAAGGCCAGTGTCCACTCTGTTTGCTAGCTGGGAGGTTACGTCCAGGATGTGGACGAAGCTCTGCCGCCTGTGACTGAGCGCAAAGGTGGAGTCGGCTGGAAATATGACTCATGTCGACACGAATGACACCTGCAACCTAGGTCAGGAGGACATCATCGATTTCTAAAGGCGGCTGGCTGCTTTTGTGAAGACTGCTAGCCATGTGGCGCGGGATTCAAGCGGAGCTAGAGTTTTACACTACCGTTGAGAGGACCGATCCGAGTCCTCGAGTTCGGCGCCAAGTAGAAGGCTAAACCAGATGCTCAGCCGATCCTCCGACGCTCTTTGATGTGGATTTCTCGATCTCCGCTATCCAGTGTAGAATTATTGGACATCCTTAACAGGTCGGGCTTGCACTTCACGCAGGAAGTGACTAGAACGGTAGCGGAGTACGTGTAGCGTGCATATGCGAATTTTTGTAGGGTAGAGAAATCCCCGCACACGCTCAATAAGAAACCATCTGATTTCACGTAGAAAAGATTATTATCCCGATCAATTACAGTGTATAGCATTCGTCAAGGCAGCTCGGCGAAAGAAAATTTTTTTGTAATATTTGTTAATTGTAAGAACGTGGGTGGAAACGTCCCAGAACTCGTCTCGCTTATAAACGGTAACATTGCCTACTAGTACTAGGGGCAGAAAACATTGAGACCAAATGTTAACAGCAAAGAAATTCTAAACTGTGTTTACAATCTTTACAACAAAAACAGGTTGAGACGTGATTATCCCTGTAAGAAATATGTAAGGAGATTAGTACAGATTCAGAATGCCAAAAGAATTGGGTCATGATAAGATTTAAAGCTGGATTAAACATGTTCGTCGGATGCTTTTACAGACCCGAAGTTTCAGGAAGAGTAATAGTACTACATTTCAGGAGAAACTTGGAGAACATTTCGCGTAAATTTCCTGGTCATGTTATACTGATAGGTTGAGGATTCAGCTTACCAGCTATGACAGGGAGACTGAAGTGATTAAGGTGGGTGCCATGGACGGGGACTCACGTGAAATTGTTATAAATGCCTTATCCGAAATTACCTTCAGCATTTTAGTAGAGAACCGATTGAGGAGGCAACTTGTGAGATCTTCTGGTTACGAGCAGGCCCAACTTTTCACTGTTAGCTTATATCAGGAAATCATTGATTATAAAGCTGTTTCAACATTACTGAATACGCCTGTAAACAGGACTGTGAAGTAAGGTAGCCCAACGCCAGGCGCGGCAGAGTAATCACATATCAACGCAACAGGATTAAAGTGTTGAGGTCTACTGAGGACCAAACTCTGCAGAGATGTGCATGACACTTGATTTTTGATTACACGAGAACTTGAGAATGGGAAATGCCTAAAACTAGTAGTACAAATAATAATAACAATAATAATAATAATACACTACTGGTCATTAAAATTGCTACAGCACGAAGATGACGTGTTAAAGACGCGAAATTTAACAGACAGGAAGGAGATGCTGTGATATGCAAATGATTAGCTTTTCAGACCATTCACGCAAGGTTGGTGCCGGTGGCGACAACCGCTGTTCAAAGTGCCGTCAATGCGAACAAGACGTAACCGAGACGTGTAATCAATGGCACTCCATACCATCACGCCGGGTGATACGCCAGTATGGTGATGACGAATACACGCTTCCAATGTGCGTTCACCGCGATGTCGCCAAACACGGATGCGACCATCATGATGCTGTAAACAGAACCTGGATTCATCCAAAAAAATGACGTTTTGCCATTCGTGCACCCAGGTCCATCGTTGAGTACACCATCGCAGGCGCTCCTGTCTGTGATACAGCGTCAAGGGTAACTGCAGCCATGGTCTCCGAGCTGATAGTCCATGATGCTGCAAACGTCGTCAAACTGTTTGTGCAGATGGTTGTTGTCTTGCAAACGTCCCCATCTGTTGACTCAGGGATCGAGACATGGCTGCACGATCCGTTACAGCCATGCGGATAAGATGCCTGTCATCTCGACTGCTAGTGATACGAGGCCGTTGGGATGCAGCACTGCATTCCGTATTACCCTCCTAAACCCACCGATTCCATATTCTGCTAACAGTCATTGGATCTCGACCAACGCGAGTAGCAATGTCGCGCTACGATAAACCGCAATCGCGATAGGCTACAATCCGACCTTTATCAAAGTCGGAAACGTGATGGTACATATTACTCCTCCTTACACGAGGCATCCCATCAACGTTTCACCAGGCAACGTCGGTCAACTGCTGTTTGTGTATGAGAAATCGAATGGAAACTTTCCTTGTGTCAGCTCGTTGTAGGTGTCGCCACCGGCGCCAACCTTGTGTGAATGTTTTGGAAAGCTAATCATTTGCATATCACAGCATCTTCTTCCTGTCGGCTAAATTTCGCGTCTGTAGCACGTCATCTTCGTGGTGTAGCAATTTTAGTGGCCAGTAGTGTAATATGTAATTCTAATAGTGTAATTTTCTGAAGGCTTGTGAAATTTGTCGCTTTAATTTTACCTTGAAATGTACTCACCGCTTTAACTCGTAGAGCATCTTTTAGGTGCTTCCTTCCGTGGTGTCTTTCTCGTATTCATACTAGGACTGGCCCTACGTCTACCTTTACACTTTGGATGGTTTCTTTTCCTATTCTTCAAACTTTCCTTCAAAATGTGGCAGCTCTGTGTTACTGCAGCACTAGCTGAGATGACAAGTCGTTGTGTGCAACCATTGTTATTGTTCCTGTGTATGCCATTAGTGATGCGAAATTCGTAAGTGATGTGTTTCACACTGATTCCTAAGTCCTACATCTTAATAGAATTATGCACTTTCGATATTTTCTTCCGCGTCTGTTTCGAAATTCGTGTTTTACTTATTCTAATAAATTTTCCAACTACACTCTCTGTCGCACTTGTGTTACACTGTTTCCGCTTTGCATACCTCTAACTGCACCTCATACAGTCTCAGAAAGAAAGCTGTGGCTACCGTACTCACAAATGCTCCATGTTCTTCGCCTCTCCTCGACATTTCCTGGTGCATCGCTGAGCTCCTGTTCACTGTCTCTGTTAAGCTTTCCCATTACATCCGTCATCCTTACTGCTGATTAATGAGTCTAAGCGACGGGAAATCCGCTGAGGTTTCTATGATTAATAACTTAGCAGGAGAGTGAACTGCAGGGAAAGAAACAGAGGAGATGGGTCGATAATTACGGAAGAGTGAAGACTCCCATTACTATGATCAGGATTACGAAAATCAGTGTAGTGCGTATTATTTCTGTGCACAGTCACCGGTATTTTTGTGTCTTTTAGGTGTTGTTAGATTTCCTGGCAAATTGGCATACTTCTTGATGTAACCACTTTATAAAAAAAAGGACAAAATGTAGGCTATTACTGATTTCTTAGCTACCAGTATTTCCTAAACTTTTTGAGAGAGCAATGTGTACAAGAGTGGTGGCGAATCTCAGAACTCATAATAAATATACCATCAGACTTGCAGTATGGCTTCAGGAAGGTTGTATCCGCACAAGATGAAATCTACTCTTCAGTGTTGAGACACTAGCAGGGTTAAATGATTGTTTGAGGAGAGTACGTTTTTTTCTTTAATTCAACAAAAGCATTCGATCCTGTGGCCACACAGTAGTTTCGCATACGACGAAATATCATGTGGTTTCATTAAGGTAAAGCTCGGTAACTGTCCCCTTCATATCTGGAAAGAAGGAAGCAGAAAGCCATTTTCCTCTGTCAAGAAACGGTGAAAAGTTCTGAATTGAAATAAGTTCTCTTTGCCGATAACACAAGTTATTGTATAGATATGGAGTGATATACCTAATCCGTAATACCACCATGTTTCTAACAGACGACAGAGTACTGCATAACTGCAACGAAACGCCGTGTATATCTCTTCTCACACGCAACTTGTGAAAAGGAAATTATATTGCCCTAGGGAGTCAACAGTCGGTGAAATCAGCTATTTCAAATTCGTCGAACTGAAGGTGTATATGAAAAGCTTTCTTGGAAGTATCGTTTAAAGATCTTTTGCAGATACTGAGTGTTACTGTTTTCACCGTAAGCAAATCAGAAACTGTAAAGCAAAGGAAGGTTTACTTTAGTTTTTTCCGCTCTCATTTCCTGAGGTATCACATTTGGAACCACTCACTCAATCCTGCCTCGGGCATGGATGTGTGTGATGTCCTTAGGTTAGCTATGGTTAAGTAGTTCTAAGCTAGGGGTTGATGACCTCAGATGTTAAGTCCCATAGTACTTAGAGCCATTTGAATCATTTTTGTCTTTAATGCATTGGTTTCCATTGCCTTCTGTATCCTCATGCCGTTGATCACTGCTGATTCTTCCGACTTTAAAGGCAGTTTCCCACCCCTAGGGCAAGAGAGTGCCCTGAATCCCTGTCCGTTCCTCCGCCCTCTTTGACAACGAGGGTGACTTCTTATCCTGGACGCCTTCGGCCTCCAATGCTGATTACTAATCAAAATTTAAGCAGTGGCGGGATTCGAAACCGGGACTGAGGACGTTTTGATTACTAATCAAAGACGCTACCCCTAGACCGTGGGTACAAAATGGAAACAGGTAACGTGTTTTCAAAGTATGATTCCCATTGCCGTCTGCCTCCACATGCCGTTGATTATTTGCGATCATTCCGCCTTTTAGGAACGGTTTCCCACCTCAAGGGCAAGAGATTGTCCTGAAACTCTGTCCACATTTTGACCCCATTTTACAAGGCCATGGGCAGAACGAGGTTGATTTTTTATGCCGAAAGCGTTTCGCCGCCATTAGTGCTGATTTTTATCCAAAATTTTAGCAGTGGAGGGTTGCGAGCCTAGATCCCCGGACGTTTTTATTTTAGTGAAAGACGTTACCCCCTTGTTTTTCATTTTGTTCGCTATCGTTCGTTGAATTTGGTCGGAGCGGACGTCACATGACACCCGTTCAAGTCCATCGTTGATCTATTAACTCAGGTTGTCTTTTATTGTTTTTACTAGAGCGAGCAACCAGCCCTCTGACCGAACACGCTGAGCTACCGTGCCGGCTAATCCTAGACCATCCTTTTCCAATTATAATTGGGCTAAAATTCCGAGACTGTACCCAGCGAGCTGACCCAGTGGTTAACACACTGGCCTCGCGTTCAGGAGGACGAAGGTTCAAACCCGCGTTCGACCATCCAGATTTAAGTTTTCCGTGATTTACCTAAACCGCTTGAGGCAAATGCTGAGATGATTCCTTTGAAAGAGCACGGCCGATTTCCTTCCCCATCCTTCCCTAATACGAGCTTGTGCTTTGTCTCCAGTGACCTCGCTGTCGACGGGGTCCGCAGCTCGTGGTCGTACGGTAGCGTTCTCGCTTCCCACGCCCGGGTTCCAGGGTTCGATTCCCGGCGGGGTCAGGGATTTTCTCTGCCTCGTGATGACTGGGTGTTGTGTGCTGTCCTTAGGTTAGTTAGGTTTAAGTAGTTCTAAGTTCTAGGGGACTGATGACCATAGATGTTAAGTCCCATAGTGCTAAGAGCCATTTGAGCCTGTCGACGGGACGTTACTTATCTCCTCCTCCTCCTCCGAGACTGTGGAACAACAGACTATAGGAGACCGGTTCCGTAGACCTACCTGATTGTGCCTTCCTCTCCAAAGAGGAATCTAAAATCATTGGGAGAAGTGGCAACAAAACGACTGTTCACACTGGTGTGTAGAATGTATGAGTCTGGCGACATACCATCTCACTTCCGGAAAATATAGCCCACACAATTCCGAAGATTGCAAGGGCTTACAAGTGCGAGAATTAGCGCACAGTCAGCTTAACAATTCGTTCATCCAAGTTACTAACTAGAATAATACACAGAAGAATGGAAAAGATAATTGAGGATGCGCTAGGTGTAGCTTTAGGAAAGGTAAAGGCACGAGAGAGGCAATTGTTACGTTGCAGTTGATAATGGAAGCAAGACTAAAGAAAAATCAAGACACGTTCATACGATTTGTCGACCTGGGAAAAGCATTCGTCAATGTAAAATGGTGCAAGATGTTCGAAATTTTTAGAAAAATAGGGGTATGCTGTACGGAGAGACTGGTAACATACAATATGTACAAGAGCCAAGAGAGAATAATAAGAATGGACGACCAAGAACGAAGTGCTCGGATTAAAAAGGGTGTAAGACAGGGATGTAGTCTTTCCCCCCTACTGTTCAATCTATACATCGTAGAAGCAATGATAAAAATAAAAGAAAGGCTCAGGAGTGGAATTAAAATTCGAGGTGAAAGGATATCAGTGATACGATTCGCTGATGACATTGCTATCCTGAGAGAAGGAGAAGGAGAATTACATGATCTACTGAACGGAATGAAAAATCTAATGAGTACAGAATAGGGTATGAGAGTACATCGAAGAAAGACGAAAGTAATGAGAAGTAGTAGAAATGAGAATAGCGAGAAACTTAACATCAGGATTGATGGTCGCGAAGTAGATGAAGTTAAGGAATTCAGTTACCTAAGTAGTAAAATAACCAATGACGGACGGAGCAAGGAGGACACCAAAAGCAGACTAGCAATGGCATAAAGGGCATTCCTGGCCAAGAGAAGTCTACTAGTATCAAATATAAGCCTTAATTTGAGGAAGCCGTGCGGGATTAGCCGAGCGGTCTATGGCGCTGCAGTCATGGGCAGTGCGGCTGGTCGCGGAGGAGGTTCGAGTCCTCCCTCGGGCTTGGGTGGGTGTGTTTGTCCTTAGGATAATTTAGGTCAAGTAGTGCGTAAGCTTAGGGACTGATGACTTTAGCGGTTAAGTCCCATAAAAAAAAAGAAAGAAAAAAGAAAGAATTTGAGGAAGAAATTACTGAGAATATACGTCTGCAGTACAGCATTGTATGGCAGTGAAACATGGGTCGCGGGAAAATCGGAACAGAAGAGAATCGAAACATTTGAGATGTTGTGCTACACACGAATGTTGAAAATTAGGTAGACTGATAAGGAAAGGAATGAGAAAGTTCTGCGCAGAATTGGAGAGGAAAGGAATATGTTGAAAACACTGATAAGGAGAAGGGACAGGATGATAGGACATCTGCTAAGACATGAGGGAATGACTTCCATGGTACTAGAGGGAACTGTAGAGGAAAAAGAACTGTAGAGGAAGACAGAGATTGGAATACATCCAGCAAATAATTGAGGACGTTGGTTGCATGTGCTACCCTGAGATAAAGAGGTTGGCACAGGAGAGGAATCTATGGTGGACTGAATCAAACCAGTCAGAAGACTTATGACCGAAAAAAATGTTTATCCACAGAACATGTGGCCTGTAACCGAAATAGTGTCATCATAATCTCTCCATTGGAAAAAGATTCTGGACTAGTCCCCCATTCGGATCACTGGGAGAATACAGCCAAGGGGGAAGTGTCAATGGGACAGAAACTGAATAACCAACGAAAGGGTAGTGTGCTGCAAGACTGGGCGTGAAATGTCAGAAGTTTGCATGTGGTAGAGACACTAGAAAATCTGAAAAGGGAAATGCTAAGGCTCGATCAAGGTACAGCGTGAGTCAGTGAAGTGAAACGAAAGAAGACGAGGAATTACGGTCAGACAAGCAGCAGAAAATGATATAACGGGAGTAGGATTCGTTATGAATAGGAATGTGGTGCTGAGCATGAGTTACTGTGATTAGTGCATTGATAGGGTTGTTCTCATCAGAATCGAGAACAAATCGAGAACAATAGTTTAGGTATACCGGCCTCGCAGACGAGTTATCAGTGACGTGTATCAACTTGCAGGAACATTGTGTATAGCAAGAACTCGGACTTATGTTGTATGTCGCCCATCGTTAGCGAAACCCTTGTAAATACAAGTTAAGTATTGTCAATCTGCTTTATAGAAATAAAACTACCAATGTTATTTGCTTGAATTGTTGTACAGTATTCTGAGAACGCAGCATCCCTTAGGCACCCTATACGAGACGAGTGGGCAAGACCCAACATATTTCAGTTAGTAATAGCGAACAACCAGCTCATAAGTCACAATAGGGGGAGGCATAATGGAAAACGCCGAGAGATGCGGAAGATTCCCGTTAGATTACACCATGATCAAGCAAAGATTCAGAAACCAGTTATTGGATTTTAAGGCTTACCCAGGAGCAGATATAGACTCAAATCACAATTTAGTAACAATGAAGAGTACGCTGATGTTTCAGAGGCTGGTGAGGAAGGATCAATGTCAAAAAAATAGGGTATGGAAGTCCTAAGGAACGAAGAGATACGCTTGAGGTTTTCTGCGGTTATAGATACTGCGATAATGAATAGCCCAGTAGGCAGTTCAGTCAAAGAGGAATGGACCGGTAATCATAGAAATTGGGAAGAAAAACGTAGATACAAAGAAGGTAAGTGTGAAGAAATCACGGTAACAGAAGAACACTTCGATTGATTGACGAAAGAAGCAAGTACAAAATATTTTAAGGAGCTTCAGGAATACAAAATTACAGATCACGTAGGAAAAAAATAAATGGGAAGCGCAGGGTAGCTAAGGCGAAACAGCTGCATGAAAAATGTGATGAAATCGAAAAAGAAGCGATTGTCGCATGGAGTGACGCAACATTAAAAAAAGTCAAAATAACCTTCGGTGAAATTAAAAGCATGGGCCGTAACATTAAGAGTGCAATGGGAATACCATTGTTAAATGGAAAGGAGAGAACGGATAGCTGGAAAGAGTAATGGAAGAGGTCTCTACGTGGGGGAGGAGTTGTCTGATGAAGAAGAAACAGGAGTCGATACGGAGAGGATAGAGGACCTAGTATTATAGTCAGAATTTAAAAGAGCTTTGAAAGACTTGGTGGGTAAGAAAATATTGAATTCTCATAAAATTTTTTTTGTTCAAATATGTTTATTCGTACATGTACTGTTATAAAACGCAAACTTTTTGAGATATCCGGAAGAGAAATGTAGAAAAAAATATAATTAGTTTAACTGAATGTCTATGGAATATGGAAATTGTGAAGTAAGAGTGTGTGAATCATACAGCGAAGCAACTTGGGACAGGACTGAGAAATGTGGTGAAGAGCAGTCGGGCACAAAACGTAGTTCTCGATGGGAAAGCACATTAAAGTTGGAAAGGAGAAACAACTGTAAAGCTGACTCTTGATTATAGAAGCGCCATTGTTGACAATGCTCCAGATACTATGGCAGTGAAGAGAGCAATCTACGCAACCCTGTACCACTATATGAGCACTGATGGGCAACTGCCACACATGAAGTGCCCGGAAGGTGAGAATTCTTGATGCTTCTTTAATCGTGCCCTTGCTAAATGAGAACAAGCAGAATTACATAAAACTGCTATCCATACTGCTCTGTGGCCATCCTTTGTTGTCAGAGTGGTATCTGTTGATCAGAGGATTGCATCTGATACAATTCTCTCCAGATTGACTGCTGGAATGAAAATAAAAGTGCAAATCTACTGGCGCAGGGATGGTTTGGCTTTCATATTCGCCCGATCTCACCACTTGTAGCTACTTTTTGAGGAGCACATTGACAGACACTGTCTATTGAAACCATCTCACCACGCTGGACGAACTTGAATCGGCGTTCAGTGTAAATTCTAATCCATTTCTGTTGAGATTACGCAATATTTAATGGCAAATTGTGATATATCCGCACTTCTAGTGGTGGACATTTAGAAAAGATGTTGATTGGAAAAAATGCTTGCAGAGGACTAGTTTTGCTACACGTTGATAGTGTACGAACTGCACAGCGTATAGTCCCATCAATTAGCAGCTTTTCGAACTATTTCGATACTTCCGTATAGTTTGTGTACAAATTCTTACAGCTTTCACTGTCAACAAATGCTTTGTTACACTCCTCTATGGATCTTAGTTTTCGAGATATAGGCAGACTCCTTCACTGGACACTATGTATTTTAAAAGCACTGTAAATAGCTCCTCCTCTTAAATTTTTTTTATCTCGTCATTGTATATTTTAAACGCTTTTGGGTAAAGAGTGGAGCATCATTCCACTGAAAGCCAACCCTCGCTCCTCTTGAACGATTTAATACGATTACAATGAAGAGCAAAAATATCATTAATTTACACTAACATCCACTACAGACGTCATTACTCAGAGCAGTCTGAAACATTTATAGTCCTGCTCTGAATGAAACCTGATAAGCCACCATCAGAAAGTTCATCCCATCGACCTATCAGCCTCAATTTCGAAAAAATACTTGAAACCTTCCTTACCCACGAATCCATCAACACCTTGCAAGACACCTACCCATTCCCAGCACCCAATGGGGCTTTCACCCCAATTATTCCATCGACGACCTACGTCTTTACCTTACGAACCTTCTACATCTACATCAAGTTTCAGTGAGCCATCTGACGGTGTATGCTAGGGATTCCTACCCGCAAGAACAGACACCACATACATATAATTAAGGGGAGGATGGCCAATGGTCTCTTCAGTGTGGATGCACGCCGTGATCTAACTCTTATATGAATTGGCGAAAAACCGCGAGTAATAAGGGTAATGGCAAGTGGCACTACGTTAGTAGTGTGTCGGTAGCTGAGAATTTGGAGGCGTGCTAGCGTAGTCCGTGCAGTGTGGACGCTGAACGCTATTTTTGGATGGCTTAATGGTCAAAGGGAGGTAGCTCAGCACTTGTCATCAGTGGGCTGGCTGGCCTCTGGAAAAAATTCTTTGTGGCGTAACAAATAAGCTGCCAGAAGTTCTATTTCGGTGTCATTTGTCAGATGGACGTCTTGTTATTGCCGATAGGCAACTGTATTTTACGATGGCGTACAAACATTCTGCGCGCAGTCCGGCAAGAACATGGCGGCCGTCTGAGCACTGCTGACCCGTTTGCGGTGCCACCTATTAGCAATCAACGAAACTGTGACTGCGCCAGAGTAGTCCTGTAATTATAGGCACCAAAAATGATTATATAACTTAGTTACGTGTTGTTTACGCCTTCATTTGCTACAATATTTATTAGCGAATAGCTAAATTATTTTAAGACACAATAATGCAGTTTGTATTCTGAGCATTTAATAATGTTCTCATAAACAACTTAGAAAACAGTATTTATGTTTATATGTGCAATATTTGAACGCCAGCTTCGCGAGGTACGAAGTTGTGGGAGCTTCTATACGCTGAGAGAAGAAAAAGAATAGTGAATGATGCTTCCATGGCGACGATTACCTCCCGTTTCGTTACTGCAAAATGAAGTGTCGATCAATCAGAGATTGCGACAACGTGGTTTCGTACAGACCAAGCAGTTAATCGACTTACAGACATAGCACAGAATTTAGTCAACTACCTTGTTCTTTCCCAATACAGAAGTATCACGCCAATGATATACTTTCAAAGTCTGTCTTACTTTCAGAGGCCAAATATCATGGTAATCACCCATTTAAAAATACTGGGCAGGTAAAACTAAATGCATGAAGTTAACAGAAGGCTTTGCTAGGTTGTCACTGTGAGCGCCTAAAAGTAAGTGAAAACTACAGGCTTCATATTTCCCGAGAACGTGCAGCTTACCGCAGTGCTTAAGATTGACGGCAACTTCATGGATAACATATTCGAGAGGTGAAATAGAATAGTTCATCATTCAGGTGTTCGCAGAGGGCTACTGACGAGGAAGATCTCATCAGGAAGAAAAACAGAAAAACAAATTGGCGATCTACGGACCAGAGCATGAAATGTTAGATTCTTTAATCAGTGCGGCTCTCGCAGCCGAGCGAAGCAGACGTGCGGTGTGTGCTCTCCGCTGTCAAAGAGAGCCCGCGCGCCTTGTTTACTTTCTTCGGCCGACACTAACGTGACCATGGCAAACCAATACAGAAGATCAACCTTGAAATTCACATTTCGGAACGACTTTACCCGACCAAAGGCGCTCGAAGTCGAACGCTTTTTAAAAGAGGAAGCCAAGATCCCGGCTGCCGACATTGTCGGCATTCACTTTTCGATCGTCAGTAGCACGGTCTATGTAAGGCTCATAAACGAAACTACATGCGACAAGGTGCTTCGTGAGATGAAACAAGAACTCCGCTTCTGCCACGCAGATGGCAATGTTGGCAACGTCGAGGTCGGCCATGCCGCAATGGGACTGCGGACTATCCGCATATTCGAACTTCCATTTGAACTCCCGGCGGCAGAAGTTGTAGCGGCGCTCCGCCCCTACGGCACGGTACACGAACACGTGGCTGAAAAATGGACCCAGTTTAAGACGTATCCAGTACTCAATGGAGTACGCCAAGTGCGCATAGATCTCCAACGACACGTGCCATCCTATCTACAGATAGGAGGATGCTGGGCCATAGTTATTTATGACGGCCGGCCGAAGACGTGTTCCGGATGCGGCGAAGAAGGACACCTTCGTTCCGAGTGCCTCCAGCGTCGGATCACACAACTCCCACCGAAGGACGTTGCACCACCAGCGGCGAAGACTGTTCTACCCGTGACTTACGCGGCGGCGCTCACGACGTTCTCCACACGACAAACACAGCCGACCGCTTCAGCGGTACAAGAATCACTTTCCACGGACAAAAACCTGGATGATCCGCCGACCTGGCCAGTGGTGGAAAATAGTACTACGACTCTGGAGCTACCGAACGCGACAGACATTGACGCCGGCAAAATGGCAATTGATTCCCTTATTGTACCGACCGAAGCGTTTGTTCCGGCGGAGCGTGAGTCAGTGCCGTCTTCTGACAATGAAGGCCATGTACGGAAACAGCGATCACCGAAACGCCGAAAGCGCCGTCGTCGGACCGTGTCGGAACACAGCGGTTCGCATTCGGCCGGGGAAGAACAACTGACCCCTCAAGAAGCCAGCCGCGAAGCTGAGGCTGTTTCCACTGACTCCAACCTTGCAGAACAGACAGAAAAACATGCAGCTTTCGAACATCAGCCCATTGACAGAAACAGTGAGCAGCGGGAAGGTACCAGTGCAGGCAGCGAAGTCGCCCGTTCGCTTACTACCAACCATTCCGAGGCTATGGAACATGAACAGACATCCGCGCCCGCTTCGTGGGCCGAGGACGTCGAGACACAAGATCCCGACCCGCGGCCAGCTGAGGCGCCGCCGGATCATGAAGCATAAGCAGCACAAGGAGGACCGCGTTTAGCGGGGGGTGACATCACTTCCGATGTTCGCTTCTCTCCAACTTCAACATGGATAACCTCGCCCAAACAACGCGTTGCCAGGCTTACCGCCTGGCGACAATGAATATCAACATGATCAGTTCTCCTGTCAAGATCCAACTTTTGAAAGAAACCATACGAGCCATGGGAGTTGACTTTGCTTTCCTACAAGAAGTGAAAACGACTGCACTCCCGCACTTTTACGGTTACGCCACACATGTGACGCCCGGTAGCCCTGCAGACACCGGAGTGGCAATATTAGTGCGTGAAGGTATTGAAGTTACCGACGTCACGTTTCTTCCCTCCGCGCGGGGAATAGCATTTGCGGCACTCAACACCCGATTCATTAATGTTTACGCGCCGTCGGGTACTACAAGACGTCACGACCGCGTCAGATACTACTCCACAGATGTCGCTCCCCTTTTCCTTGGACGATACGACCACAGCGTCTTCGCCGGCGATTTTAATTGCGTACTTCACCCCAAGGACCAAATCCCACATTACATGCCTTGTCCGGAACTGGGTGCGATGATCCAAGAACTTCACTTGTGCGACACGTGGGAAAAAGTCCACGGTAACCGCTCTGGCCACACTCATCTTACCAGTCATTCGGCCAGCCGACTTGACCGCATATATGTGTCACAAGATCTCACACAAGGTGTGGTGGACGCCGAATTATGGCCTCCAGCCTATTCCGATCACAGTGCCTATATCTGCACTATACACCTACGCCCCCAACAAGTCTGGCGCAGCAATGGCTTTTGGAAGCTCAACATAACTCATCTCCAGGACCTGGATTGCCGTCGGCAAGTTGCAGCAACGTGGACTGACTGTGAACGCCGTCTCCCACGATACACCTCGACCCTGGAGTGGTGGCTCCTCTGTGCCAAACCAGCAATCCGTAGGACACTTATGCGATATGGCAAGGACGTGACTGCGTGGCATCGACAGACCCTCGATTTTTACTACGCGGCACTCAGGGACCTCGACGCCTTACCCCCTTCCCCGGAGAGACAACATGACCAAAGCAGAATCAAGGCTCACATACTATCACTGACGAAGCGTCGACTAGAAGGTGCAGTAGTCCGCTCGCGACGGCACGACCGAACGGTTGCAGAGGAACCCACTATGCACCACGTTGTGGCGGATAAGCGCCGACAACGTCAACATTTAATCACACAACTCAGGACACACGACGGTCGCTTATGTACGACCCAAGCAACCATAGTAAAGGCGGTGGAGGATCATTTTCGTCATCTTTACAAGGAAAGAACCGTCATTGACGAGGCCACTACTGAAGTGTTACAGCGGATAACACGTACTATCGACGAGGCTACCGTGAATGCACTAACAGAGGAAATCTCACTCGAAGAAGTCGAAGACGCCGTGGACAAAGGTGCGGCCAATAAATCTCCTGGACCTGATGGATTGCCCATCGAATTCTACCGGACTTTCCGTGACATCATGATGCCTCGCTGGGTTATAATGTTCCGCGAACTTATGTCTCCAGACTGTGTTGTGCCGCCAGCGTTTGTAGAAGGTCTCCTCATACCAGTACACAAGCCAGGTGGAGGGCTATCGATTAACGACTATCGGCCGCTTACAATGTTGAACGCCGATTACAAGATTTTCACCAGGATTATGGCGAGCCGTATTAAGACGACTTTGCCGATGATCCTCGCTCCAGAACAGACGTCGCAGGGGGGGAGAAGCCAACATACACATGGCCACCGGTGACTGCAGGGACTTAATAGCGATCGCTTCTGCGTGCCGTCTGAGAGCGGCGATCGTCTCCGTCGATTTCAACCGCGCCTTTGATAGAGTGCACCACAACTTCCTCCTGCGAGTGATGGACTGTATGGGATTCCCCCCGGGCCTCATCGACACCCTACGGCGTCTTTGGACCGCAGCCAGCTCACATGTCCAGGTCAATGGAAGGACGGTAGGACCAGTACCCATTAAGAGGTCTCTACGACAGGGTTGTCCCCTTTCTACCTACCTTTATGCAATCGCACTCGAGCCACTCCTAGGAGGCCTTAACCACCGCCTATCTGGTATCACGCTGCGGGACGTCACCTTTCGCTATAGGACATACGCTGACGACCTGCTACTGCTGGTTCGTTCCAATGACGAAGTTCAAAGCGTACTAACCTGGATTGAGCGATACGGACAGGTCGCAGGCAGACTTCTGAACATCAACAAGTCGGAGGCGTTGGACATTGGGCGTGGTCTCGGACCGGAAGCCCTCGCTCCCCTCCCACCAGTTTCTGATCTGCGATATTTGGGAATCACGTTCAAGAAAGATGTACGTAAAACAGCTGCAGCAAACTACCGACGGTTATTACAGATCATACGCGCAATGGTGCGACAGAACCTGCTCCGGGACTTGAATCAGCTACAACGTGTTGAATACCTGAACCTCTACGTAGCATCTAAAATCAACCACGTGGCACAGGTCCTCCCACTACCGCTGCAGATAGGTCGCCGGCTTCAGGCGGCCTTCAGTTACTACGTTTCCGCAGGTCATATCTTTAAAGTACGATACGACACTCTTACCCTCCCAGTGCACAAAGGAGGGCTGGGATTGGTCAACGTCAGGGCGAGAGCAGCTGCCCTTTACATGAGCAACATGAGGAAACGATGGAAAAGTCAATATACCTCTCTCGCGGGTCGTTTACTACAGGTTCTGATGCCAGCCTCTAACGTCCCGCCGGTATCGGTTGCGCACGTCGCACCACAGCTTTCCCATGTGTCGACCTTCATTCTTGATTACAGCTATGTCAGCTTGAACCTCTCCGCCACACGTCCACCAAAGGCGAAAGATTTTTATACCAACCCTCTGCGGGCTGTTCACCATAACGTGGTGGAAAACAAGTACCCTACGGTTTACTGGCCAAGAGTGTGGAAAACGATACACCACCACTTTCTGTCATCCACGGTGCGTTCGAAGTGGTATCAGATCGCCAACAAAAAATATGCCACACGCCAGCGACTTCACACTATTGGACTGGCAGACTCCCCTTATTGCCCAGATTGTCACCTTTTGGATACCGATGAACATCGTTTTACTTGCGCATCATCGTCCGGAGTTTGGCGACTAACACAGAAGATATTGGCTTGTTACCTCCGGGTCACACCTGATATGATTGACCCGCAGACCCTACTCTGTCCCGATGAAACTTACTTTCCGGCTGCAAAATATCATGCGCTTACATGGTTCAAAGGACTTACCGTCGCCTACATCTTTAGCGACGGAGAGAAAGAGCAGCTTGATTACTGGTGGTTCCTACAAAATGCTCACAATGCCCTCGAACGCACACCGAAATACCGTACGCTCTTCGCAAACTATTTACGCAGCGTTTTCGTTAACTCCCCTCTCAGCTGGGGAGTGCCAGGCTGTGGTTAATGTGCTGTGCCGCATCACACTAACGGCTCAACGTTCTGCCTTGTCAGCCATGACCAAAGGAAGAGACAAGCTGCTGCAAGGATACTGTTTTCCTTGAGGCACTAGCGAAGCAGAATGCCTCCGTTGCAGATGCCCTTCAAAGGCGCTATTGGAGATTTCAGATAACGATGGCAAGGCTCCAAGTGGAACCAGTTACATTATTGAAGAACCTTTTAGTTAGAATTACATCAGTGATTTATATTTTTATTTTTTTGATTACTCTTTTATGCCACCTTTGTTGTTGTAACACTTACTTGTAACACTTAGTTACTAGACTTCTCATTTGTACACGCTCCCTAAATGTAATCATAAAAAAAAATACGCTGAGAGAAGAAAAAGAACAGTGAATGATGCTTCCATGGCGACGATTACCTCCCGTTTTGTTACTGCAAAATGAAGTGTCGATCAATCAGAGACTGCGACAACGTGGTTTCGTACAGACCAAGCAGTTAATCGAATTACAGACAGAGCACAGAATTTAGTCAACTACCTTGTTCTTTCCCAATACAGAAGTATCACGCCAATGATATACTTTCAAAGTCTGTCTTACTTTCAGAGGCCAAATATCATGGTAATCACCCATTTAAAAATACTGGGCAGGTAAAACTAAATGCATGAAGTTAACAGAAGGCTTTGCTAGGTTGTCACTGTGAGCGCCTAAAAGTAAGTGAAAACTACAGGCTTCATATTTCCCGAGAACGTGCAGCTTACCGCAGTGCTTAAGATTGACGGCAACTTCATGGATAACATATTCGAGAGGTGAAATAGAATAGTTCATCATTCAGGTGTTCGCAGAGGGCTACTGACGAGGAAGATCTCATCAGGAAGAAAAACAGAAAAACAAATTGGCGATCTACGGACCAGAGCATGAAATGTTAGATACTTTAATCAAATTGGTGGATTAAAGAACTTTTTTTTTTTAAAGAAAAAGAAAGAAAGAGATGCGTAGGTTATGGTTTGATGTAGCGGAAGTTAGAGAAGTGTGATGGCATCTCTCATCAACTAAATAAACGAAATTTCGGCATATTTGTCCCTCTCGATTTGGTCAGATGTGGCGTTCTAGACTATTTGTCAAGCTACAAACCTATGTACTCCCAGTTAACTACGTGCGCCGTGCCCATCCTCACCACCGTCCTACATTTGACCTAATCAAGCACACCCGCTCCGACGTATTTCACCTCACTGCAGATGTGCATCAGGACTGTGTCCTGTCTCTCCATCCTTACATCCTGTAGACATCCCACCGATATTCACAAACCACCACCCTCCACCAGCCTTGTGCAATACGGTGATGACTACTCCTAGCTAGATGCACATCGCACCCTGCAACTCTACCAGGCCTCCCTTCAGCGGCACTTGTCGAGTGGTGCAGTACATGGAAAGTATCTTGGAATCCAGAGAAAAGCAGTTCCACCTGCTTTGGTCGCACCACTCAGCGTCTCCGTCATACAGATTTCTACCTTCCCGTCTAGAAACAGTCCGTCCCTCTGCCTAATACAGTAAAGGATTTACATCGACAGAAAACTGACATGTAATGCACACCTCTTTACGATCCAACACTAAGCTCGAAACCGACTAAAACTGAGAAAACTACTAAGACGCCACAATTGCGGTGTACATTCTTCTGGCATAATTCTCACCTATAAAGCCCCCGTACACCCCAACTCTAACATATGCCAGTACTGTCTGGATTTCTGCCTCTTCTAAGTTCCACAAATCCCTTGAAATAGTGCGAAGACAGGCAGTCTGCCTCGTCTTCTGCATCCGCCTACCTTCTCCAGCTCACCTCCTACACCAATACACCCACTTCCCACTCCTTCTTTTCTACTTAGAGTACCTTCAGAAACAAATGAACCGCAAAGTTCAGTCCTGTTACCCAATATTATATAAACTAATCACCAATCCAGCTACCCTGCTGCGCCATTATACCCATATCCGACCTTCCATGTAACTTCATGCCCTATTCATCATCTCCCTCGGAGTCCGCCCCGATAGCTGAGTGGTCAGCGTGACGGATTGCCGTCCTACGGGCCCGGATTCGATTCCTGGTTGGGAATTTTCTCCGCTCAGGGACTGGGTGTTGTGTTATCTTCATCATCATTTCATCCCCATCCGGGGCGCAGGTCGCCCAATGTGGCGTCGAATGTACGAAGACCTATACCAAGGCGGCCGGACGTTCCCCACAAGGGGCCTCTCGGCCAATGACGCGAAACGCTCATTACCATTTCCATTCCCTCGGAACTTCAACCAACCCGCACTACCCAAAGATGCTGTCGGTCTGAAGATATCCCTTCTGCACAAACCTTGTTACAGTGCTTCACCTGACATCATCCTTCCACTTTCCTCCATCCATCTTGCTCCGTCTCGCCGACCATAATAGATACTGGCGGCTTCACAACGCTCATCACTCCACCCCCATTCTTAGCACGATAAATTCACATGACAGCACCACGAGCATCACTATTATACGATACCAACATAATTATCATCACTGATTGTATTTTAAGTGTAACAGAAAATCATCGAAAAAGTTTTACAAATAATAAAATCTGTCCAAAGTAATATTTAAAATACATTTATTTTCATATTATGTTTTATACATTTTAAAAACATCTGTTACATAGCCTGACAAAAGAAAGTGAAGCCCCAAAAGGAGATGGAGGAAAGGAAATACAACATCATGGGTTGATGGCTATGTTATGTAATTACAAAACCTAGACAAAGTTATAAACGACTTTGCAATATGAGCCTACTTATCACTATGATGTTGCACCCCTTCTAGCTTGGTTGCAAGCATTGAAGATGTTGGGAAGGGTGTCATAAAGCTGGTCAGTCCTCTCGTGGGGCACGCTGGCTCACAGCTGTTGTAACTAGTCTTTCATATCCTGGATACTGGACTGAGACAGAGCTGGTACCGCACTTATTGTATGGGAGGTAGATCTGAGCATCTTGATCGCCACGACAGTACCTTAGCATCTCTGTTAGATGCAGATAACAGATAACACTGTCTCATATGGCTACACAACATCTCTGTGCCGTTCACCATAATCAACAGTTGACGCTGTTCACGCCCCATATACGGGCTATTAAAAAAAGTGTCGAATACTCTGAGAGATGGTAGTACTCGTCGAAACAAGAAAAATAAGTCCAATAACACATGGATCCGGAAACGCATACTTTCCTAGATAAACAAGTGTTTGTAGAAAAGGGCTGCGCGAAGCTTGGTTGCCGATATCAGCACAGTCGTTGCAGTGGCGCGCCGTTAGATGTGTCAGCAGGGTAAAAAAAAAAAAAGGTTCAAATGGCTCTGAGCACTATGGGACTTGACATCTGTGGTCATCAGTCACTTAGAACTACTTAAACCTAACTAACCTAAGGACATCACACACATCCACGCCCGAGGCAGGATTCGAACCTGCGACCGTAGCAGTCGCGCGGTTCCAGACTGAAGCGCCTAGAGCCGCTTGGCCACCGCAGTCGGCTCAGCAGGGTACTATCATGTTTTATTCACAATACTCTACCTACCGTTAGGTGGTCTGCAGTCAGTTGTGCGGTTCGAGTTGTGTTGTAGGCTACGTTGGTTATCGTCGTGTTTGTGTGCCTTATTGTGCAGTACTGTCAATTCTGGGTACGTATCATAGTGTTTCACCTTCTTACAAACGGATTCACTTATGCGTATACTGTTATTCTGCTGTTTGTACGTACAAAAGGCGTAGTACATTTACATTTTCTCTCTCCCAACACTTGTTAGCAAAGCAAGCCTCCTACTCGAGAAATGAAATGGCAGATATGATATTCTGCTATGGTTTAGCAAATGGACGTAGCCTGCAAGCCAGTGTCCTCAACGCTGAAAAATACCTACAAAAAAATGGTTCAAATGGCTCTGAGCACTATGGGACTCAACTGCTGTGGTCATAAGTCCCCTAGAACTTAGAACTACTTAAACCTAACTAACCTAAGGACATCACACACATCCATGCCCGAGGCAGGATTCGAACCTGCGACCTAGCGGTCGTGCGGTTCCAGACTGTAGCGCCTTTAACCGCTCGGCCACTCCGGCCGGCAAAATACCTACAGCGCAGAGTGCTCTCTGACAAGCTGTTCGGCAGACTTTTCCAGCGTCTGGGGAACACAGCTATCGCTGCACCTCGGAAGACTGAAAGTGGAAGGCCCCGCACAGTCTGACGTGGAGGAGCGTGAGCTACGGTTGGTGGAAGAAACCCCTTGAACCAGGGTGCGACGATTAGCAACAGCAGAAGGCGTGTCTACTCTCTTATCTGTGAGGTAATTCATGAATAATTGCTGCACTCATATCATCTACAGAGCGTTCAGGACCAAGGCCACAGGATCATAATGGCAGATGACGGTTCTGTCGACGGTTGTTGCAGAAGTGTGCTCCAGATCCACTGTTCAGATCCAAGATTTTATTTATCGATGAGGTAGGGTTCACAAGACATGGTGTTGTGAATTTCTATAACCAGCATGTACGAGCAGATGTAAATCGTCAGACATTTCAGGAAAGAGGGTATCAACGTCGATTCTCAATCAACGTATGGGCAGGCGTACTTGGCGGTAGATTAATAGGGCCATACGTGCTACCACAACAGGCGCATTATCTGGATTTCCTCATTAATAGCCTGCCTTGCTGCAAGCTGTGCCATTTCAGCAACGAATAGAAATGTGGTTCGTGCATGATAGCGCATCGGCACACTTTCGTCACAGTGTGCGCGAACATCTGACGCACGCATTTCAGGACCCCTGGATTGGTCGGGTTGGCCCCATACCTTGGCTTGCTCGTTCCCCAGACCTCAATGCCCGAGACTTTTGGTTATGGGGGCACTTGAAGTAACTGATCTACGTCACGCCAATCAACAATGTGTGGATACTACAGAGGCGTGTTCAATGCGTGCCAGCAAGTACAACAACAACCAGGTATGCTGCAAAGGGTGCGTCATTCCTTACGCAGGAGGGCAGAGGGTTGCTTTGTAATGAATGGACGCAACGTTGCCACCTCCTGTAAACACATGTTTATCGCAGAAAGTACACATTTCCAGACCCATGTTTATTGGCCGTTTCAAAACATATTAAATGCAGCTGAGATCAAAATACGGTTTGGTGAGTTTTCTTCTCATTTGTGGTATACTCTTTAACAATGTTAAGTCAGACTGGACCATTTAGTATTCTTTACCATAGTAATTTAGCGTTGGAAAACATGACTTTGATCGTATTGTGTGCACTGCAGTCGGCGCATTATGTTCAGGGCAAGTTTCCTAGTCTGCGTTATAAGCTCGCTCTTTTGCTTATTGTTTCCGCTATTTTCATCTTACAACTCACAGTGTGGTGTTGATTACGTGACGGTACCATCATAGATGGCTGTTTTATCCGTGGGAGAGCGATCGAAAGGAAATAGAATGAGAATTAGAGCTGCGGAAACTGAAAACAGCTTGTAAAGGAAGCTCTGTAAGCTATAACACTTGATGTATTTTACGAATCGTCATTTTCAGTTAAATTTGCAATGACGTCTTGTTGCTGTGTTATTCGTGTTGATGTTTTTGGACTTTGACCTTTACCACCTGTAATTATGGTGCGACGAAACGTATTTCGTCTTAGGGACTTCAACCGAGATACACATTTAAGTAATTTTGAGCCGCTTTGCAATCACGAAGAAGGCAGACTGAGGTGTGAATGCATCCCATTATTCTACCTGTCGAAAACAAAAAATTAAGTTTACAGCGTACCGAACAAAGCGGAATAACATCGCAGACTCAGTTATGTGGTGAAAGATACATCTCCAAAGGCACGAAGGACTGGAATGCATTATGCAGGAAACTGCAGTCGAAATTTCTTTTCTAAACCGAGAGAATTACCTGACGCTAAGAAACTGGATAAAGATAAATTGTCGAAAACAAGATTTGGAGACAACTGGAAAGAGGTGGATTGTTTGCAGTTTTATGTTTCGGCATTAAACATCGCTGCGAAGTCAATCGATAGGCCGACTCATTAGGACGATGACCGTGACTGGTTGCACGAGAAAAAGGGACTGAGTGTAGAGACTGTAACACATCGATTCACCGTCAACAACATGTTGATAGCGTTATTTTATTACGTTATTGGCTGTGTCCGACAATAAAATCGATAAAAAATTGAAATGAACCTTTCAAATCATATTATGTGAAAACTTTTTGTAAATGAAATGGCTCAAAACATATTAAGCGCAATTTAAAAATTAAAATGGTACCTCCTTTCGGTTGGGCATGATTTCAGTTACTACTGATTCTGGAACAAAATCTAAATCCCCGAGTCTGGCCGTCGAGAATTTTGATTTATTTCTTTCGGTTAGAAAGAAATTTTAAATTTGTGGTAAGGTCTTATCGGACCAAACTGCTGAGGTCATCGCTCCCTAAGCTTACATACTACTTAATCTAACTTAGACTAATTTACGGTAAGGACAACACACACACCCATGCCCGAGGGAGGACTCGAAACTCCGACGGAAGGAGCCGTGGGACGTGACAAAACGCCGGTTAGAAAGAGAAACTTTTTTTTTTCGCTTCTTGTAAAATTCTGATCTGCGTACTTAACACGATTAGAAACGATACTTCTCATATCCTATACTTTATTAATGGTGTGCTTCCGGGTATAGAACAGTTTCCATTTAATTTTCACAATATTATACGACGGACCCAGTCGTATCTTCAGGTGTTGCTAGCTTTGAATTTGTGTGTACTCGCGAGTCTGGTATGTGTCGACGTGGCGTCTAAAGAAGACGACTCAGTTTTCGTTGAAGTATTGTGAAAAAGCTTTAATTAACACCCCGACAGTATACCTGAAAGCATGCAATTAATCAATTACGACCATAAAATCTGAGAGACTGTATCAAATTCTATATTATATGAATCACTGTTTTTACTCGCGGTTATATCGCAGCTTGAAGTTATACAGGGTGGTTCATTAATCGCCGGTAGCTGAGTGGTCAGCGTGACAGACTGTCAATCCTAAGGGCCCGGGTTCGATTCCCGGCTGGGTCGGAAATTTTCTCCGCTCAGGGACTGGGTGTTGTGTTGTCCTAATCATCATCATTTCATCCCCATCGACACGCAGGTCGCCGAAGTGGCGTCAGATCGAAAGACCTGCACCAGGCGAACGGTCTACCCGACGGGAGGCCCTAGCCACACGACATTTCCATTTCCATTTATCGTGACCGGGCCAAATATCTCACGAAATAAGCATCAAACGAAAAAACTACGAAGAACGAAACTCTAGCTTCAAGGGAGAAACCAATCTAAATAGTGTAATGTATGCTGATTTCCTACGTAATGTTCTACCGATGTTACTACAAGATGTTTCACTGCATGACAGAATGGCGATGTACTTCCAACATGATGGAGGTCCAGCACATAGCTCGCGTGCGGTTGAAGCGGTACTGAATAGCATATTTCATGACAGGTGGATTGGTCGCCGAAGCATCATACCATGGCACGCACGTTCACGAGATCTGACGTCCCCGGATTTCTTTCTGTGGGGAAAGTTGAAGGATATTTGCTATCGTGATCCACCAACAACGTCTGACAACATGCGTCAGCGCATTGTCAATGCATGTGCGAACATTACCGAAGGCGAACTACTCGCTGTTGAAAGGAATGTCGTTACACGTACTGCCAAATGCATTGAGGTTGACGGACACAATTTTGAGCATTTATTGCATTAAAGTGGTATTTACAGGTAATCACGCTGTAACAGCATGCGTTCTCAGAAATGATAAGCTCACCAAGGTACATGTATCACATTGGAACAACCGGAGTAAATGTTCAAACGTACCTACGTTCTGTATTTTAATTTAAAAAACCTACCCGTTTCCAACTGTTCGTCTAAAATTGTGAGCCATATGTTTGTGACTATTACAGCACCATCTATCACAAAGCAAAAAAAGTGGTCCAACTAAAACATTCATATTTCTTTACGTACTACACGAACATGTAATAAAAACGGGTGTTCCTATTTTTTTAAAAAAACGTAGTTGATATCCGTTTGACCTATGGCAGCGCCTTCTAACGGGACAACCATAGCTCCATCTGGTTTCCCCCTTCAAGCTAGACAGGTCTCGTTCTTTGTAGTTTTTTCGTTTGATGCTTATTTCGTGAGATATTTGGCCCGGTCACGATCAGTGGACCACCCTGTATAGATGGATTGGACACAACTACGGAAACACTGCGGAAAATGTATTCCTGAACGTAAATGCAGACGCTAGCCAAATCTGCGGATTGCACTGTTGTATTTGACCATGAATGATGTCGGTGCAATCCCATCGATACGTTGCAACCGTCAGCCATGGTCGGAACAGTGTTCTGTGTAGTTGTGAGTGCATTATGTCGGACGTAAGCGAATTCTAGCGTGGGCAAATTGTAAGCGCTGGTATCGTGGGTGGTTTCGTAACCAAAGAAGCTGAAGCGTTATGTGTTTCAGGAAGCTCCATATCGAAGATTTATGCCGCGTACAGGGAAAGAAGAAAAACATCATCCACTAAGTCATAACGCGGACGAAGAAGTGTAATTGAAGAGGATTCTGACGAAAAACAAGAGGACGACGGTTGCAGAAGTCGCTGCAGAACTGAATATCGCACTCGCAAACCCTGTCAGCACCAAAACGACACAAATGGAGTGCAAACAGGCAGGTCGAGCTGGAATTCCAAAATGCGCGTAACTGGAAAACGTGTTGCCGAAGCCACAAAACCTGGATTGTGGAGCAATGGAGAAAGCCATTCGGTTGTTTCAGACTGTTTCCAACTTTTGACCAAGTTTGTGTTCCAAGAATGAACCGTCGCGGGGTTTCCAAGCACCCCACGGCTGTTCTGCAGGGCGGCATTAATACCATTACGTGATCATTTTCGTTGATCAGGTCAATCCCACGATGCAATATTTGTTCCACAGTGTTGATAGTGTGTTCCCAGACGAAATGGCCCCTGTCCGCACAGTTCGCATCATCCAGAACTGGTTTTGTGAGCACACGGAGGTATCGTTTTGTTTATTTATCGTTTGTTTGAGAAATTATTCTTTAACTTTCACGTGTGTCGGTATTGTTATGTTAATCTGAACAATGCATCTGGTATGCTTACGAAAATGGAAAAAAAAATTGAAAATTCGTGGTGAGGTCTTACGGGACCAAACTGCTGAGGTCATCGGTCCCTAAGCTTACACACTACTTAACGTAAATTAAATTAACTTACAATAAGGACAACACACACACACATGCCCGAGGGAGGACTCGAACCTCCGACTGGGGGACCCGCGCAAACCGTGACAAGACGCCTAAGACCGTTCGGCTACCCCGCGCGGCTTACGTAAACAGTGTCTCATAAAAGGAGTCGCCAAATCGATGTGAATCTGTATAATTATAACAACACAGTATTTGCTTTTGTATTGCGTAAGCTTTTACCCGAAATAGTTAAAAAACCTAAAACTGTATACTGAATAATGTGTCTGGTGATATTATGTGTAATATAGTGCAGTAAACAGTGCTACAGTGCGTAATGTAGCAGTGCTTGTCTTACAGTTGCACCCCGAAAAACTAACAGAATAAAAATTATGCATAAAATTAAAAATCGAATTTTCAAAGAATAAATGTCCACAATGCTTCTGCGAAAATGACCCGTAAAATTATGTACACAAACTGAGGAGATAAAATTCCAAACATTAAATGACGCACACGTGAACATATAACACTGCACTGTAAGAAGAAGGCATCTGACAAAGATATGAAATCAGAACTGAGCTTATCTAAAGTGAACCTGTAGATAGTTTGGAAATGCTACGCTTAACTGCAAATGATCTAATTATGCCTTGTCTGTGATGTTAAACTGGGTGTAACAAGTTTTCATAAATTACCTTGCGGCAAGGAAAACTCGGTACAGCTCGAAAGTGGTGAATATTAAAATACAGCGCAGCAGAAAAACAGCTAAAGAAGCACCTGCCAAGTGCAATGGAAGGAAAAGCAGCTGTGCTAAGCACATCATGCCTTACGGTTTGAGCAACTTTGTTCTACTAAGTGCAATACGGGACACACAATCACAAAATTAAACTTTCGTGAGGAGACGATGAACGAAACTTGACTTACTAAATGATTGAAAAGAGATTCTAAACTGTATTGTGATCCTCATTCCTTAACAGTTACAATCAACTTTACAAAATTCATTTCTTATTAAAACACAGCACAATTATGGCATTTAATACATCATTAAATTCGTAAAAGCAGCGGTGAGACTATAACTCTGAGTGTAAGCTACGCGAGCGGATAACTTTAATTACGATTCGACAACCAAACTAACTGATCCGAACCAATAAAGAAAAATCGTGCTAAAAATCTGCATCTCTCAAATTCGTGATAAATTATGCGCGAACAAGCAATGCAGCAACAAGATTACCTGAATATCTTCCTGTTTTTAAAATCAATCTTTACAAAATCATATCTCCAAAAAGTAACATTCTCTGTGTTTGCATGTTTGTGTTGTGCTAGTCATTACCAAATCACTCAGCCATGTAACGAACACCTGACTCTTTCATTGGCTTCACACTGAATGCTACTGGCTACGGCAATGCTACTGACGGCCAAATATCACATGGCTTGTGATCAGAACCTCTGGCAGTGACATGTTGACTACTGTAGACGTCTGTCTGAAAAATATCTAGTGTACAAATATGAAGCGTGACACATCGAATAAAAAGAGAGCCCACACCACTTTTACTCTATACATAAAATATGGTAGTAACCTTCCAGTTATCGCGTCTCCCTCGGCCTCCACAGTCAGCAGGTCTCAACACTATTGAGTCTTTGCGGTCTATTTTGGACAGAAGTGTGCGTGATCACTACCCACCTCCAACTGAACTTTCGGCCAGTTTGCAGAATCAGTATTGTAAGATTCCCTTGAAAACCACACATGATCTGTATTTATCGATACCGAGATGACTGGAAGCTGTTTTGAACACCGAGGCGTGTCCCACACCGTATTATGAGACATGGTAATGTGTTGTGTTTTGGGGGTTTCCATGTTTCTGGCCACCCCTGTATAACGGGAGTAAACAACATTTCTGGTCACGTGAGTACAGGGTTTCAGCACAAAATCAAACACGGTTAATATACGAATAAATCTGATAATGAACAAAAATTACGGTAAGCTGCTATGAACAGCATAGGGATCCCATTATTGTAGGCAAAACAGAAACAAAACCAACACCGATCACAGTCAAACAAGTTTATATACCCACTGCATCCAAGGACGATAAATAGATTGAAAGAGTATGAGACGAGATAAAAGAAATTTTTCGTGTTGTTAAAGGAGCTGAAAATTTAATTGCCATAGGCGACTGAAATTCGATAGAACGAAAAGAAAAAGGAAAAATCATAGAGCGTGGAACGAGGGAAAGAGAGATGGAGCTTCTTGGTAGAATTTTGGACATGAGCGAAGATTCGATAAGTGGGAAGGAGACGATATACTGGATTTAACTGACGAAAGGAGAAACTATAAAACTGCAGTAAATTAAAGATCGAGAAGAAAAATAGAGGTCTAGAAATGAGGTTGACAGAAAATGCAAAATGACAGTTCGGGAATGGCTGGAGAGCTGTATGGCTGTAGAAGCATGCATGATCTATGTAACGGTAGAGGTCGCTTACATTAAATTTAGAGAGCTTCTGGAAAACAGAAGCAGCTGGTTTAATGGCAAGAACTCAGACATCAAACCACTACTATCGAAGAAAGGAAAGGTGAAAGGTTGAAGAAATACATAGAATTACCATTCAAGAGAAATTGACTTGAAGTTATTTTTTTAAAAAGGGAAGAGAAATTGGTTCGGGATGGGATGGGAGATATGACGCTGAGAGAAGCATTTCATACAATGCTCAAAGCCCTAATTTAAAAAAAGGCGTTTGGAGTAGACCAGATTCTCTCAGAATTACTGAAATTCTTAGTAGAACCAGCCATAAGAAAGCTATTCCACCTGGTATTTTGGCAAACCTACGTTTAGAGCAATTCTACAATTAGAGAAATCTTTTTCAAAACACCATACATTCTTCTTCAGAGTGAATGAATTATTCTAAATGATCAATAATTGTCCTATTCCACTTCAGAACACAATAGAAATTCCTAAGAATCTGGGGAACTAGCACTCAGCATCCGGTGGCAGCTCCTCATGATACGTAAGTTCCCCGTAGCTCCTACGTCACCCACATACCATACTATTATTGCTCAACCAGCTCTGGAACACCTTTTCTCCAATCGTCCACGAGCAACAATGCCGTATGGAATCCACGTGCAGGGTGTGCTGGAGTCACTTAGTGTGGAGCAAATCCAACCTCAAATACAGGGTTTTAACTGCAGAGTGCCAGAGTAATTTTGGATTTAGTGCGATACAGGAAGCGTTGCGCGCTTGCATACTTTTTTAATACATTATTTAAGGACTTTTTAACTGAACACCGCATATTTACAACTGTCTCTATGGGAGGATCCAAACAGGCGGCTCTGTTGGTTGCTCTGTTGTGTTCCCCGATCGCTTCCTCAAGGACCGACTGCCTCAAGACTTTACTGTCTCCGACGTGGACTTTACTTTCTCCGACGTGGAACTAGGTGCGATCTTAATGGCACTGGAGCAGATGAGATGGGATTCGAGTACCAAATTCCTTGTCTGTTCCGATTCTCTGAGTGCTCTTCACTCTCTACACCTCTCATAACCAGCAGATAAAGTAGTCCAGAATATCCAGGACATGTGCTTCTAACCACAACAGCTGGGGTAAGAGGTATCTTCCTGCTGGGTGCCAGGCAACATGGATATTGCAGGGAACGAAAGGGCAGATGTAGCAGCCAGGGGAGCGTGTCGCGATGCTCAGTTAGTTCGGTGTGCCATCCCTCTTGCATGCTGTCGCCTCACTGTTGAGATACAGTGTCTTGTGTCGACGGGAGGGTGAGTGACTGGAAGCGACAAAAAACTCCGGCCAATAAAGCCACAACGCAGCCTTAGCGTACAGCTTTCCAGCCACCTCGTCGGAACGAGGTCCTCCTTACTCGTCTTCGCATAGGCCACAGCCTCATGATTCACGGCTTCTTGTTCCAGCGAGAGGATCCTCTGGCGTATGTTGCTTGTAGAGTACAGATCACTGTGCGCTACACTTTACTAAGACTGTTTTTGATTTTCCGACCAGCAGACAGCAGCAGATTTGCGGGCAGATCTGCCTTCTAGAATGTGGTGAGAGTTTTAAAATTTTGTGAATTGTTCAACACATTTCTGAAAATTTTAGGAAGATGTTTTTAACGTGTTAACAGGGTGACTGGCTCACCCATGTTTATTGTAAGTGGTCAGCCAGTCGCATTTCCTGTGCCTGTCTTTTAGTTCCTCTGTTGTTTTATTTCTGCTTTAATCCCAGGTACAGAACCTTTCACCCTTTCTCCGTTGTCTTAAGGTGTGTGAGATAGAGTGATTATGTGGTCACAGCGAGTGAGGTAGAAGTGAGTGAATGAGTGTCATTTTACAGCTTTCCTCCTTAATGTGTGATAATATTAATTTATTTTAATACGCATAATGGCGCTGCTAACCTCGCCACTGAACGCCCTTAAGCTTCAAACACACTCACTCACACACACAAACACACACACACACACGCACACTCACAGAAATTCCTAATGTTGATGCAGATGAATTGGTGAAATTACTTGCCAAATTTTTTATCTACGAGGGGACTTCCAAAAGCAAGTTACTCGTTATTTCGGCATGTCAGGTAATTTTTATTGAATGCTGCTCCACACTTCAAAATGCCACAGAATATGTGATCCTATTTATCAACGTAGTCACGAAGTCTCTGTAAGCAACGCTGGTACGTTCTATCAGTCGTTCATTAACTCGACGATCGAAATGCGCTGGTTGGTCACGGAGCCGTTCGACAAGCGCTGTGTGGACGTCCTCATCGTTACAAAATCACATTTCCCCAAATGTTCTTTCAGCTTCCCGGAAAGATGGAAATCTCACGGTGCCAGATGTGGGCTTTCCGATCCGCATCACCTACATCTATGTGCCCTTGATGAAATTGTTGGCACCATTCTACTAAGCGACGTTGCATACGGCTTATATAACTCCAGAATTTCATTGTGAATCCATGTGCAATTTGGATGTTTTGCCTACAATACTCGGCAGTATCGTGTACTTAAACTCTGGAGCACGTTTCCAGTTGCCGTACGCCATTTCAATCGCACACTGTGATGCACTCTCTCTACAGGAAACTCGGGAAGTGTACTCTTTTCACCGGCCGCGGTGGCCGAGCGGTTCTAGGCGCTTCAGTCCGGAACCGCGCGATTGCTACGGTCGCAGGTTCGAATGCTGCCTCGGGCACGGATGTGTGTGATGTCCTTAGGTTAGTTAGGTTCTGAGTAGTTATAAGTTCTAGGGGACTGATGACCTCATGTGTTAAGTCCCATAGTGCTGAGAGCCATTTGAATCATTTTGTACTCTTTTCAGACAATATTTCACTCTTTCTGGGACATAGTCTTAGCCTGGAACATCATCATCTTCTTTTACTTTACTATTTGTCGCTCCAGGCGGCAGAATCCACTGTATTTGATGTCTCCATTTTGTTCGATTGTGGAGGATGCCTGCGTGAACATTTACAGCCTTCAGGTCGTTGTGCGGAGTGTCGGCCCATCGCTGTCTTCGTCGTCCCTTTGGTCTCCTTCCCATGACTTCCACTGCATATACTGCCTTTGTAATGCTATTGTCCTCCGCGCACAGCCCATGTCCAAACCATCGCAAACGTTGTTCTCGATATTTCTTCTGGATCGGTGCGGCTCCGAATCGTTTCCTGATAGTGTCGTTCGAAGTGTGATCCAGCCGAATGATGCCACCTGTCCATCTAAGCATGTTCGTCTCCATGACTCCCAGTCGTCGTTCTGCCTCTTTTGCAGTTGGCTATCAGTCGGTGCCATAGAGAGCAATAGGGCGGATGACAGTCCAGTAGATCTTTGACGTCTCCTTAATCTGACGATCGTGGGTGACGCCTGCTGTCGGTCGCTACTGCATGCAGGTTACCTGCGTCCTTGCGTTTGAATCGTCCCCTTGGAAAAATTTATGAAATGACTGTGCTGGTAAACCTCTTACTTTATTTGATTTTCAAACAGCTGAGCAGAACTGAACGTACTCAGACATTTATCTGTTTATTTATTCTGATCATCACTAAACTGACACACAATATTTTTAGCGCAACGCAATTTCACTTTCAATAATCCCTACAAAAGAATGGCCCTGACTAACAATAACCTACACCTTTCATAAATCACTTACCTCACAAAAATCTTCATTACTCGAACTACTGCAATACAGCGTGCGGCAATACTGCCAGCTGAATAAAGGATTCTAACTACTGAAGGCACTAACTACTGATCGGTATAGTTAGCAAATGAAAGATTTTGATAGAGAATAAACAATGTATATACCTTAATAATGTTCAAAAGTCATCATATATATATATATATATATATATATATATATATATATATATATATCAGTTCATGATATCCAGTATTACAAATTTACTCTTTCTGATGGACACACGTCCAGATCGTCCGCTCTCAAAATTGTGCCATCTCTCTCCCCACATCCATCACTGCTGGCGGCTCACCTCCAACTGCGCAACGCTACGCACTGTTCACATCCAACTGCCCAACACTACAATAGGCAATATTCCAATAATGCCAACCAGCCACAGACTGCACACAGCACAGCCAGTGATTTTCATACAGAGCCCTACGTGACGTTACCAACATAAAAACCTAAACAGCCTGCTTACACGTTGACTTAGTCTGTAAGGTGGCCATCGCTAGAGATTGTAGAACAGAGATACTTAAATTTTTCTAATCTTAGTAGGTCTTTCCCGTCAGTGTTGGCAGACCCACCTTCTCTCGGATCTGTTGTCATGTACTTGTTTTCTCTTTGGTGAGCCGAAGACTGTATCGTGCGAGTCGATCGTTCCACTCTTGTGTTTGGTGCTGCAGATCAAACTTGTTCTTCGCATCCAACGTGACATTATCAGCATAGAGAAATGTCCATCGTAGTGACATTTGCAGGTCGTTAGCGTGGAGCGACATGTGGAGCTTAATTTCTGAAGACCCTATGTAGTTGCAGTTCTGTTTTAATAGTCCGTACCGTAGTAACTTATTTACTGGGCGTCGATGTTTTACTGGACAAATGCTTTTTCAAAACTGTAGAAGCACCGAAGACATCTAGTTACTTCAATCCGTGGTTTTTAGTCAGTCATTAGGACGTCGGCTGTAGGTCTTAGCCAGATAGTAAGTGGAGATTACTTAACGGAAATTATGTTGTTTTGTTAATAAGATATAAAACTGCGCATTTTCTGAATAAGAAACCTTGTAGTACAGTAGCCGGCCAATTAAAATCGTAATATGCTTGTGAATCTTCGTGCCATATTGTACTGAAGTAAGGAAATAAACTATTTGTCGATTCCTTTGTACTGCGTCACGAGTAGGCAGCGTGAACTCGCGTCTGCCTCGTACTGCGCGCAAACGAAATAATGTAATGAAAAAGAAAATTAAAACTTCTCTCGAAGTGGCTCTTCCTTTGTGTATTGCGAATGGGCAGGCAAACAAAAAAAATATAAAAAGGACAAAATATTTCGTTTTCCGTCTTTCACCACTCGCCAGGAAGGACAGAACCGTGTCGCGCTCGAGTGATGAGATATTCCCCAAGCAATTCCAGCTCAAAAGGTTAAGCGCCAGAGCAGAAACGTTCTAATTTTAATTTTCTGCCCGAAGGCGTGCGCCGCGTTTTTAACCAGTTCGGGAGCCGAGCAGAAGGACCTCGGGCGCCGGCAGTCGCGAGGGAGCAGCGGTTAGAATATCTCCTGCCAAAAAGAAAACCGGTGGGTGGGGAGGAATGTTGTGGATTGGATTAGGGGGAGAGCACGCCCAGGAAATGGGATCCCCGGGCGAACAAGCGCGATCCGCGGTCGCAGCGCAGCCAGAGTCGCAGCTGGCCGCGTCTGCTGCAACGCGGAAACAAAGCGAAAGCGGCCCTGCTGTGTGCAGACAGACAGAGGCGGCGCGGAAGCGGTCGCACCGCCGCGGGCGGTGTCACCCCGGCAGAGCGCGGGCGCTCCGCTGGCTCCCGTCGTGCCGCGCGCGCCGGCCGGGTCCCCAGCTCGGGGGACCGAACGGCTTTGAGAATCACGCACCTCCATTATTGGTACGATGGTCCGTCAAGTGATCGGAGGCCATTGGCGGTTCTGTGTGAAAGAGAAGAGCTATCGGTGTTAACAAAGGCTGTAACCGAACCGGAAAAAAACTTATTTTTTCCGCTTTCGCTACATTTGGCCACTCACTGATGTCGGAAGCTGTAGAACATGCAAGAGTCCCGACTGTTGGGCAAAATTATAGCCAAAGCTTGTAAATTATCTGTGGGTATAATTGCCAGTGGACTGAGGACTCATATCGACAACTTTTAAAGCTTTCAAACTTTTTTGTCACTAAATACTTGTAATCTTAGGTAGAATTGCGCTCTACCAGTAATACAGTTCGGTAGTTTTGGTACTGTACATAAATGACGTAGTACCGGGTGATAAAAAAGTCAGTAAAAATTGGAAAACTGAATAAATCACGGAATAATGTAGATAGAGAGGTACAAATTGGCACACATGCTTGGAATGACATGGGGTTTTATTAGAACCAAAAATGTTACAAAAGTTCAAAAAATATCCGACGGATGGCGCTTCATCTGATCAGAATAGCAATAATTAGCATAACAAAGTAAGACAAAGCAAAGATGATGTTCTTTACAGGAAATACTCAATATGTCCAGCATCATTCCTCAACAATAGCTGTAGTCGAGGGATAATGTAGTGAACAGTACTGTAAAGCATGCCCGGAGTTATGGTGAGGCATTGGCGTCGGATGTTGTCTTTCAGCATCCCTAGGGATGTCGGTCGATCACGATACACTTGCGACTTCAGGTAACCCCAAAGCCAATAATCGCACGGACTGAGGTCTGGGGACCTAGGAGGCTAAGCATGACGAAAGTGGCGGCTGAGCACACGATCATCACCAAACTACGCGCGCAAGAGATCTTTCACGCCTCTAGCAATATCGGGAGGCTCTAATAAAACCCCATATCATTCCAAACATGTGTGTAATAAAAAAAAATTTTTACCTCTCTATCTGCATTATTCCGTGGTTTATTAAATTTTCAAATTTATACTGACTTTTTGATCACCCGGTATAATAATGGCCCGTGACGAGGGCCTCCCGTCGGGTAGACCGTTCGCCTGGTGCAAGTCTTTCGATTTGACTCCACTTCGGCGACTTGCGCATCGATGGGGATGAAATGATGATGATTAGGATAACACAACACCCAGTCCCTGAGCGGAGAAAATCTCCGACACAGCCGGGAATCGAACCCGGGGCTTTAGGATTGACAGTCTGAATGACGTAGTAAATGGTAGGATTATCTGTAGCATTGTTAGGGAAAGAAACTTAAATGAGTGTCTGAGGCAGAAACTGGGAGCCGACGACTTCCCTTTTTTTTCTTTTTTCTTTTTTTTACATGTTCGTTTTGCACAAATTAGAATTGTACATTGTTCAGCGTTAAGTCCATTACGTATTTTATTTCCTTACGAAGTATAAATTACAATTTTCGTGATGACTGGGTGTTGTGTGTTCTTCATCATCATTTCATCATCATTGACTCGCAAGTCGCCGAAGTGGCATCAACTAAAGAGGACTTGCAATACGGCGGCCGAACTTCCCAGCACGGGGCCTCCCGGCCAACAATGCCATACTATCATTTCATTTCATTTATAAATAATAAAAAATAATTGACCACGTAACTTGTGCATTTTTATGTTCCTACAGCAATTACTATCTATGTTGTTATTTATTTATTATTTATTTACAAGTCAAGTTCCTAGGACCAAATTGAGGAGCAAATCTCCAAAGTCATGGAAAGGGTCAGTACTTGAAATTACAACATAAAAGTAATGACAGATAAAAATAAAATGTTTATGAACCCAAAAAAACTCAAGCCATAAGTTTAAGTAAACGCAAACAACAATACAACAAGAATCAGTTTAATTTTTCAAGGAACTCCTCGACAGAATAGAAGGAGTGACCCATGAGGAAACTCTTCAGTTTCGATTTGAAAGCGCGTGGATTACTGCTAAGATTTTTGAATTCTTGTGGTAGATTACTGAATATGGATGCAGCAGTATACTGCACACCTTTCTGCACAAGAGTTAAGGAAGTCCGATCCAAATGCAGGTTTGATTTCTGCCGAGAATTAACTGAGTGAAAGCTGCTTATTCTTGGTTATAAGCTGATATTGTTAACAAGAAATGACAGTAAAGAATATACATACTGAGAGGCTAAAGTCAGAGTACCCAAACTAGTGAACAGGGATCGATAAAAAGTTCGCGAACTTACACCACTCATTGCCCTGACCGTATGTTTCTGAGTCAAAAATATCCTTTTAGAATGGGAAGAGCTACCCCAAAATATAATACCATACTACGTAAGCAAATGAAAATAAGCAAAGCAGACTAATTTTCGTGTCGAATGATCACTTACTTCAGATACCGCTCGAATAGTAAAAATGGGAGCATTAAGTCTTCGATCAAAATCCTGAACGTGGGATTTCCACGACAGTTCACTATCTATCTGAACACCTAGCAATTTGAACTGTTCGGTTTCACTAATCATATGCCCATTCTGTGAAACTGAAACGTCAGGTTTTGTTGAAATGTGTGTTAGAAATTGTAAAAACCGAGTCCTATTGTGATGTAACGTTAGTTTATTTTCTACAAGCCATGAACTGGTGTCATGAGCTGCACTGTTTGAAACCGAGCCAGTTTTGCACACAACATCCTTTACTACGAAGCTAGTGTCATTGGCAAACACAATTATTTTAGAGTTACCCATAATACTAGAGACCATATCATTTATATAAATAAGGAACAGGAGTGGCCCCAACACTGATCCCTGGGGCACCCCCCCCTCCCCCCTCCTTTTGACTGTACCCCACTCAGACCCCACATCATAGTCATTCTCAACACTGTGAATAATGACGTTTTGCTGTCTTTTGCTAAAGTGAAAGGTGAACCAATTGTCAGCTATTCCCCGTATTCTGTAATGGTCCAACTTGTGGAGCAATATTTTGTGATCAATACAATCGCACGCCACAGTTAAATAAAAAAAAAAAAATATGCCCATCGTTCGAAACCTTTTGTTTAACCCATCCAGTATCTCGCAGAGAAAAGAAAATATAGCATTTTCAATTGTAAAACGACTTCTAAAACCGAACTGTACATTTGATAGCAAATTATGCTAGTACCCCATTTAGAACGTTCTAATGGAAAGCAATTCTCAAAGAGCATGAGAAATGTGTTAAGTATAGCATTATACTTGTCATCTATGTTATTGGCACTATAAACATCCTGCCACTCTTGTTCCTTAACGAGGTTTAAAAAATTCTGTATTGCTTTTGGGTTAACTTTCTTACACAGTTTTCAATTATATGTATTTGTTGTTAAAATTTGTGCATCATGATCGGAAAAGCCATTCACCCTTTTACTTAAAAAATACCCAATTAGTAATGAAGAATGAAAAAGATATTGTCTACCACTGTGTTACTGTTCCCCTGCGCCCTTGTTGGAAAAAACTCAGCATTATTGTGCCAGTGGCAGTAATGTTCCTGTCTCTCAGTAACTTGTCGAGGAGGGGAACAGAAATAAAATATCTGTCAACATAAATTGACGACTTCTCTGTCAATGTATCACTAAGTTTCAACACTACTCTGCCTCCTACATCTAACTTCTCTGGAGGGGGCACTTTTTCAGACTGAATTTCTTTCCCTTTTCCTTCATACATGCAGAAATCAATGCCATGAGGGTGTGACATGACAAAATTCTTCAAACCTTCTGGGTTAGGTTTTCCCTTTACATACTGCTTAATTTTCACTTGTCCATGAAACGGAATCATCTCCTCATCGATAGATATTTCTAACAGTCTCCAATATTGGTTTTATTTTCCAAAAGTGGTATTGTTTTCCTGTTCACTAACAGCATTGTCGTCAACTAATTTTATATTGTTCCTCAGTAGGTAAAATCTGTCTCTTGAAACATTGTCTGCAACTAGCGGGTACCTACTTTTCCTCTCCCAGCACATTCTTAGCCGTGGTACACCTATAAGTGCTGCAACAATACTCACTCCCCAAAACTTGTCCAGTTCTTCTACAGTACATTTCAGTGATTTTCCTGTTTTACTGACATGCCTATAATTTGTGAATTGAGACATATCCTTAAAAAATGAATCATGAAAGTATTTTCAAAAGCATTCAAATGGTTACCTGAGTTCATCTGTGGCTACTGATGCGCTGGGAGTAATATTGGATCGGAGGTTTTTGGAAGTGCTAAGCACCTGAAAACTAAAAAAAAAAGCTAATTTTTTTTTAAGTAAACCATCTAGTAAGAGACCGTAATTTCTTTAATAACACACTTATTCTTACACATCTGTATGCCTCCAAAACTTCTTTTTGGGATTTCAGCAAGAGGTACAGATTCTTCATCTGATGAACTTTCGTCAGTTTGATTTCTTTGTATTAAAGCGTCATCTTCATCATCAGACTCTACGTCAGACTCATCTGGATTAATTCTGATGACCAACTGAGTGATCTCTTCATCAGTCAAGCCTGAGAATCAAGCGGAAAACAAATATAAGCTCACTTCCACTGACGTGAACAAAATCGACATTGAATCCCAGGGTATAGTATATGATACCCAAAACATTAACTTTCATAAATCCTGTAAAACGTTAATTTATAGTTGACTATTGAGTGAGTATTGTCTGTAGAGCTTTCCTAAGTTGTTAAAGCACGTGAAAGCACATCTAATTGATAAAATTTATGTCTTCACCTTTATTTCGCCGAGACATGCTGTGCAGTTCGCAGTTTCAGAATCAGTATTTTCCAGTCTGTGCTGTCACCTAGTGGTGCTTGGCAGAAGCACGAACAAGCGAGCTGCGGCAAGCGCGGTGTCTATCGTGTATGATACCACAGGCCGAAAAAGATTCCGCTGCGTACGCGCCCCAGAAAAAAATAATACCTGGAGGTATCATATATGATACCTGGGGACTGAAGAGGATATAAAAACGTCGAAGATTAGGGCGGAGGGGGGGGGGGGGGTAGATAGAGTAAGCAAGAGAAGGTATTAAACCTCAGTGGAGACAAAATAATTTTATGGTTTGAACATGGCTGTGGTCAGAAACCGTAATTAATTGCAATCTCACAAATTTCCAGCCAACCGGTTGCAAATAGAATTTAAAATTCTTTAACTAGTCTTCAACGCCAACTAGGGGCGCCATCTTCAGGAAAAACTGTTACCTTACACCGCCATAGTCAAAACATTAAAACCACAACTAAAAAATGGTTCAAATGGCTCTGAGCACTATGCGACTTAACTGCTGAGGTCATCAGTCGCCTAGAACTTAGAACTAATTAAACCTAACTAACCTAAGGACATCACACACATCCATGCCCGAGGCAGGATTCGAACCTGCGACCGTAGCGGTCACACGGTTCCAAACTGAAGCGCTAGAACCGCAAGGCCACACCGGCCGGCCCACAACTAAAACATCGGAATACGTAACAAGTATACTTAAAATTTTGAAACAATATATAAAGACGCCACTAAGGGCTCTACAGTGGAATAGGACACGAGTGAGTGTTACGGCCCGCTCGCGCAGTCGCTTTTACTCACTCGTGTCCTCTTCCACTGTGAAACCCTTAGTGGCATATTTATATATTTTTTTAAAATTTTGATTATACTTGTTATGTATTCAGGTGGAAAAATATTTTAATTGTGGTTTTAACGTTTTGACTAGAGCGATGTCGCTCGAAATCCCTTTTAACCACATGTAAGGTAACAGTTTCATCTGAAGATGGCGCCCCTAGATGGCGTTGAAAACTAGTTAAGGAATTTTAAATTCTATTTGCAACCGGTTGGCTGGAAATTTGTGACATAATTTTATGCCACAATTTGACACAACCTGAGACATCAGGGGATAAGCAGTGTCGTATAGGAAAGTAGTGTGGGGGAGAGGAGGTAAAATCGTGAAGGGAGACCTAGGTGTGATTACAGTAAGCTGGTTCAAATGGACGTAGGTTGCAGTAGTTATGGAGAGATGAAGAGTGTAGCACAGGGTAGGCCAACATAAAGAGCTGCATCACACCAGTCTTCAGACTGAAGACCACAACAAGATCACAATTCTCCAGCAAAGTTCAAGTCAATGTTGAAAACTGATGTGAATAATACGTGTCAGGTGTTCTGTGAATCAGTTCCTCATCATTTGTTGTAGATAAGTGTGACCTGTAGGGATCAGTGTTGTACTGAGAGGATAGTGAACCAAGAAGCACGTGATGTTTTTGAGTCTGTACTTCAGTCTAGTGACTGATGTTAAAATTATTGTAGGAATGCGCAATAGCTACCACCATAAGCAGTTTCCGCCCTATTCTACAATATTTCTATTGAGACTACACATGAGGTTTTTTTGTGTGCATATTTTGTAAATATTTCGATTTCTACAGATTTAAGTGCTGTATAATATATAAAAACTACATGGAACATATTGTTAATTCTTCAGGTACAAAACTTTATGACAAGTAAAATTGTATGTATTTTTAAAACTTCCTGAACCTTTGAACAGTAGAAGCTCTTTTACCATGAAATATGGGATATTTGCAACTTAAATGAATTTAGTTAATGCCTTAACAGTTTTACCTTTCTTGAAACTGGAAATTTATGTTAGTTTCAAATATCTTCAGTTTATAATGAATTTAACTAAAAATTGGTTTTTGATATAACAGCTGCTTAATTTCATTTCACTTTCTGATTAGTGGTGTACAGTATGGAAATAACGTAACAAAATATTAAATAGGGTAGTGAGAAGATTTTTCTTGGTTGCAAGGCTTTTAAATTTCAATAAGATTACCATTCTACCTTGGATCACATTTTAGTTTTGGAGAAACCTTGATTTTATGGAGCAGTTTTTGTGATTCTAGAAAATGACTGCTGCTTATAAATATCGAATGGCATCGTAAAAAATGGAATAAGAAATTAAACTTACGTAACAGAGCTAGATAGAAAAGTCTCTAAAGAGTCCAAAAGTACAACAGTCAACCCTTTTCCATTGATGGGAAAATGGCAAAGAGTGAATCATGGAAAGCAGTGGATTTACTTTATACACAAATTCATTGCTACCATATAGTTAGATCCACCTATAGCTGAGGCCATAGGTTCTATGAGATCAGTTTCGATATTTTGTGGTGGTCTGGTTGGTATTATAACTTTTACCTCTGTTTGTTAACATTTGTTTGTGGGTTTGGTTTTTTGACATATAAGTCATGTTTTTAGTAGTCGGTATACGTATCTTCTCATGTTAGGAAAATAGCAGTATCAACTGATCTCTCTCATACACTTAGATGTGCCATAGTCACACCACGCATTATGTGTGTAAGAAATTGCTGCATCCTTGCATGCAACTGGAAGACAAACACACTTTGTGTCACATCGCGTATTGTGTCTATAAACAGAACCTCAGTCTGTAATTTGTGATCTTCTTTTAGCTTATCTGTATGATTTTGTGAAAGTAGTGTCTAAATCTTGTACAAACGCTGGTATCTATTATGTATATCAGCCATGCTTCTACACACATGCAAATAATATTGACAGTAATTGCTATTTTCATTAATAAAACATGGTAGTCAGTGGATTGCTCTATAACCTCTGTGTATTCTGGTAGGCTCCGTGATAGTCGTAACAGAACATATGCCACATTATTATCTTTTCCTGTAATATGAATGTATTCTTGTAAAAGAAACGAACAACGTTTTAAGCGTGCACTGAGTAATTTGCAGGACATTAGAAAGCTGAAAGCCGATCACAGTAAACCTTAATGTTTCTTTCCCATAAACATAACAACTGGATTTCTTAAAGGTCCATACTGTAGCTAGTGCTTCTAGCTTGGTAGAAGAGTACGCACAGTCACACTCTAACAGTGGGTAGCTCATAAAATTAATAACATGAACACCTTTCTTGCCATCTTCTTCATTTACTTGAAACAGACAGATTCACAGGCCGGAAAATGAGCCATCAGTCACTAGGAAAAACTCTTTAGAAATGATGTAAAATGTTACAGTTAACTAAGGCATCCTTTACTGCGTCAATATCTTTTCTTAAGTCGCTTGTCCTCACCCAAAGTGTATTTTTCTTCACTAGACGTAATATAATGGTGCTATTAAAAGTTGATTAGGCACAAACGTTCAAAAAATAAACATAATCCAAAAAATGCTTTAAGTTTTTTGGTGCTGATATAGAGGAAATTCTTCATTGCACTGATTTTGTCTTGTACAATTCCTGTAGATGAAATTAAGTGTCCAAGAAACTTAATTTTTTCCCTCAGAAGTTTCCAATTTTTTCAGTTTCCATTAGCCCCTATATCTGAAAATTTACATAATGTCTTTTCTAATAGATATGCACGTTCTTCACATGTGTGGGTGGCTGTTAATAAATCATCAATGTATAATGTATCTCTGTCTACTAATTCAGGCCCTAATGTCAGTAAGACAGCTATGAACATGCCTGAATTCGCTCTTAGACCAAATGGTGGAATGCAAAAATTGTAACTTTCTAGATTCCATTGTGAAACTTACCGCCCAGCATAAACTTCTCAAAACTGTGCTAGTAAGATATTTAACTCGATAGAACATCTGTGACTGTTCACCCTAGTTTTCAGATCGGGATCTTGCTGGTTGAGTGATCTCACTACTGGCCATCACATCTAAAACTAGATAAACGCTTCTGTCAGGCTCTGCCACAGCTAAGATTGGATTACAATAAGGTGACACAAAAGGCTTAATTACTCACAATTCAAGCATTCAGTTTATCTCATTTGCAATCGCTGCCCTCTTGGTGTTCAGGATGGAATACGTGTCGTGACAATAGATCTCGTAGGCCAAACTTCTATTTCACACTGGCATGTGTTCATTATACCAGATTTGCTTCCAAACACATGCACATACTTTAATAGCGATTCTTTTAGTTCTGCTTGCTACAACCAATGAATAGTAGTAGACTTTACGATCTTAACCTTAACCAGATTTTCAACATTTGCAACCTCGCTGCAGTGTGAGTGTGCTACTGATGTATGTTGTTCTCTTCTTAAGCAATCTTCTCTTAAGCCCTGACAGTATTTACTAAGCTCTAGATTGTTCACAATCAGTACGCCGGGAAAGCTTTAAACATCACATCAAGCTCTAGATTTTTTATGAAATGTACTAAAGTCTCCTGGCTGTCGGTGTTTAAAAAAGATTTACCTAAAGAGAAGTCACTTATTGCGTCCTTTCCTTGTTTAAAATCCATGCCAAGAATGGATTCTCTTACCAATCCACTTGTAATTAGGTATGGGAATTTCGTCACTCCATTTCCTGTTTCAACCTTCACCTGATTTTGCATCTTGACATTACATACTTAAACAGCAATATCTTTGATGATTTTACAGTTTTGTGCAATATATGTGGGTACTTTTGCGATCCACTCTCGATACAGTTGGAAACTGCCACTGGCTCTTAGTCCACCACAAGTTACATACCACAAGTCTCACCCACTAGGGAAAGACCTGGAGTTCTCCACCAGGGGAGAACCAGAAGACGAAGAAGACCAAAGTATCACAATCACTTTCCTCGTACAGGAGCCAAATTAGCAGAAAAGTTCCACCTGCAAATTGTATAAGTCAATCGAACTATCCTCCACTCATTGAATCTCCACTCTTGAGTGTTCGGCTGGCCTGGTAACCAATCCAGACAAAGCGCCAGGGGTTCACACGCTGGGGGATCAGGCCTCTGCTTTGCATATCCTGAGGGGAGCCAATCAGTGACTCAAAATTTCTCTTGTCTGAAGAAAGAAGATATTAGACTACGAAGGCGTCGTCCTCACGGTAAGCATGGCCATGTTTCGGCAAAAAACGTCTACGTAGACGGGACCACAGTCCCTCATTTACGAAGATATTTAATGCTTCCAGACCGACCATTTCCAATTCCTGAAAGAAGGCTGTTAAGCTTCCTAGAGTGTCCTGCCTATGAAATACATGTTTTTTTTCTGCTCGCTAAAAGAACTGGCGATTTCCTCACATCAGGGGGGTTACAATCTTGCCTTCACTAAACACATGCACCAGCCACTCTGACCGTATTGACGGAGCTTCTGACATGAGAATGCTTACAGTTTTATCACCGTCCCGCTGTTTGCACAAAAGCTTAGATTACAGCAGTCTCTCTTAAATGGATTTCTCCACCAACATCCTGCCATCTGGCCACCTTCCTGATGGACTGTTGCCCGGCCCACGTAAAATGTCGCTGGACACAACGTTTATGACCCACAATCCGTCTTCTCCCTGTTCTCCATGACCACCAGTATGGCCTCTTGGGTACAAATTCTCTACAGGCTACACGTGCAGTTATAGGAACGATCTGCCCACAATTTCCTCATGAAAAAAAGTCAAATACCACACATAGCAAGTGCAGTACTGGGGAACATGGAGATTATGACTTAAGCGTGTGTGTGTGTGTGTGTGTGTGTGTGTGTGTGTGTGTGTGTGTGTGTTTGTGCATATAAAGTCATGTTACCTTTTGTAGTGTAAAGTACCCATATTAAAAAGAAATGAATGAAATGAAGGGCTTACACTTAATTCTTCCGAAAGCTAATTGTTCGGAAGTGGGATACATCAAAGTAACCACAGCAGGAGTATGATAAATAAATGAAGAAATATATTTTCATAAGAATTTCCATTTGCATTAAACTTAAGCCTCCTACTTGGCCAAAATGCCTCTGTTACTTGCTGGTATCATTCTTTCGTTTGCTGTCAGGAACAAAGTCGTTGTTGGGTAGCAGAACTGCTTGGTGATGATGGACTGTGATAATATGATGTATAATGCATTAGAATAATGTGCTTTACACAAAGTTAAACAGTAATCTATCGTCATAAGAAATTTATTTTACAAGGTCCGACTTATAAAAAATGCATGTGTGTATTTAGTGGCACGCGGATGGCGTGCAATCAGCATGTCACCAAACCATTCACTTCTCAAAGTTATTAAAAACCAAAACTAGGAAATAGGCTTTACATATTATTAGTAATGTACAGTGGTCAGTTTTCTAATAAATAAAAACACAGCTCATGTTAATTCCTCCTATAATTAATGATAAAGTAACAGAGTGCAAACAAATGGCTCACTTACTCTCTGAAAGACGAGAGACAAAAGTGAGAGACAAGGAGGAGGCTATATTTCTTACTCTGTTTTGAAACTCCAACTTCAACATGTATCCCATTCGTTACTGTTATTCTCCTGAAACAAATTCACTTATTGTGAATACATACTAGCGTCAGCTACGTGTGATAAACGCAGATTTGTACCAGAATGGGACTAGCATGTAAATTTCCTGCTTGTCATGAGCGGTCTTCTTAACCACGTCAGCTGTCCGAAAACACCCACAGCGCCGATCCCAACCTCCATATGTCACACAGTCACAATCCAAAAGCCCGCAGTTTCGTGGAACTAAGCATAGCAAGACTACTGTAGTTCTAGTGTGGTCAGGCATAATTGAAACGTCCCCTTAGAAAAATTAATTAATTACTGTGCTGATAAAACTCTTACATTATTTGATTTTCAAACAGCTGAGCAGAACTGAACGCACTCAGACATTTCGCTCTTTACCTATTCTGATCAACACTAAACTGACATACAATATTTTTAGCGCAACGCAATCTGAGTTTCAAAAATCCCTACAAAAGAATGGCCCTGACTAACATTAACCTATACCTTTCACAAATCACTTACCTCACCAAAAATCTTCGTTACTCGAACTACTTCAATACAGCGAGCGCCACTACTGCCAGCTAAATAAAAGATTCAAATTACTGAAGGCACTAACTACTGATAGGCATAGTTAGCAAATGAAAAATTTTGATAGAGAACAAACAATGTATTTACCTTAATAGTGTTCAAAAGTCATAATATATATAGCAGTTCATGACATACAGTCTTACAAATTTCAAAACTCCGCCATTTGTCTCCCCACATCCACCACTGCTGGCGGCTCACCTCCAACTGCGCAATGCTATGCGCTGTTAACAGCCAACTGCCCAACACTACAATGGCCAGCAACAATGCAAACCAGCCACAGACTGCTCACAGCACAGCCAGTGATTTTCATACAGAGCGCTACGTGGCGTTACCAATATAAAAACCTAAACAGCCGACTTACATAGCTCCCATGCTCCCCACAAAAAATTTTACAAACTGTTTTGGGCAGTGGCCAATACAGTTTTGAAAAAAATTTTCATAATTAGAATAACAAACTTATTGATACAATGTTGGTCAAAAGCTAAAATATTCTCACAGTCCATAAAGACCCTCCTGATCATTCACCACAGTAAAATTGCAGTGTTTTTTTTTTCAAAGTCTGAGCAGTAAAAGAAAATGCACAGGGAAGTAGTGGATTTCCATGCAGTCTTGAAGAAGTAGTGTTGTCCTTCCAACGGAAAGGCAGTGCTGACTGTTGACATGCAGACAGGTACTGGCCACAACAGAGCAAACCCACAGCAGAGTCAGTCGAAGTTTTGAAGAATATTGGTAGGTAGGTCATCACAGAGCAGACCCACAGTAGTCCTAGTAGAGATTATGTTATTGGTGGGCCACCAGAGGTGCAGGCCCACTGCAATCCTTGTAGAAATAATGGTACTGGTGAGTCATCAAAGGTGTAGACCCACTGTAGACCTTGTAGAGATGGCAAGCAGCCATCTGTTGTGACTGTGCGGGTGCACAATCACCATTGAAGAGTCTTGCGGATAATATAGCAAGTCCATAACCACCACTTGTGCACTCACAAAGTTTTTGGAATTGTCCTTAGAACCAGCAATTCTGTTATCCATCCCTTGCTGAATTATTAACACATGTGCAAACACTAACAGTCCCTACTTCTCACATATTGTCCATATACTATGACCTTAATTTGGTCAACTGGTGTCAATTACAATTTTATAACATAAGAATACAATAAGAAAGGTACAAAATACATCATTAAAGACCATAACAGTACAGATAACATTTGTAGTAACACAGACTTTACAAAAGAATAGAAATAAACATATACATGAGTGTTACAGGAATTATGAAATAAGTAAATATATAAAATAATGAGAATAGTTTTCGAAACATTAATTTCACACATGAGCATTGAAACAGAACAGAATTAATAATGTCTAAACATCTTTACAAAGTAAATAAGATAGTATTAGAAAAATTCTACAACATAACTCTCATCAGCTAAACACTTAAAGACAGGAAAAACATAAATTCACATTGGTACACAAACACATAGCTGAATGATAGAAAAGGACAGGACAGGGTTTGTTTTAATACAGTATTTTGCAAACAAAACTTTCTTTATTTCGTGGAGATCTCCCTTCGTTCTTCATTATTTCCAAAAAGTCCTATCTATACCTGCTTTCTGTACTTTTTTCGTATAACTTCTCAATGCATTTCTTCCAATTCATCACAGTTAGTTTCTTATATAGTCTACCCCCTCTTAAGCTAACTTAAATCTACTGAGCTCAGATGCATAAACTAAGGGACGAGGCAATGCAGCAGCACAAAACAATTAACGCAAACAGCAATGACAAAAAATGGAAATTGGCAAAGCATGCAGCATTACAGAAATTAGCAAAGCAAATACAACTAATGTGGGGCAATGAGCAGCAACAAGAGAAATAAATCAGTAGTAAAACTGGCTTAACAGAGTAATACAAAGTGAAATTCATTAGCACTATGCCTGGCACACAGCAGCAGCAAATGCAGTAACTTATACCTAAACATGACAAAGGTCAAGCAGAAAAAATAGTACACTAAAGACAACAATGCAGATAAGGGAAATGTCTATTCACATCTTAATGTCTATGTAATAAAAGTGGTGCACCACAACTTATTCTACCATAAAAATTACAAAGTACTTGAAAAGTAAATTATGTATGCAGTTACTGTCCTAGTCCCTTCTTACTTTTCTTTCCTTTCCAAGTGTTCCTTTTTCTTTTTTTTTTTTTGAAGAATGTGGATCATAAAATTATTATCTAACAGATCTGTTGACAGAAAGTGTTCACATTAGCAAATGCATTTAATTTTATTTTATAAAAGCAATGATGCAACACACCTGGAAAACAGATATCAAATAAAATAAGCAACTATGTACAAAGTAAAGCATAAAATAATCATTCAGTAGTCATGAGGCATTTCATAAGTTAGTAGAAATTCTCTCAGTTCTCATAGAAAGACACTTGTCATAATCAAGTGTGCAGATGTATGAATATTTCCCATCAATTCATAAGCATTTCAGTAAGTAACACAAAGTACGAGTAAAAATATGTTTTCAAGTAACGTGCGTGTCATATTTGCGATGCTTTCTACAAAGGAATGTCAATAGTGAGGTTAATGGTCTCTTTTTTTCTCCACCTATGCCTCTGAAAGGCACACACTAATGGCTTTTCCCAGGCGACTATTGTGCAACTGGGTGCCCACCACGCATTACGTGAAGGTCACTTAACTTTCCTACCGAAATATTTATGACAGCAGTTTGCGCTACAGTGACAGTCTCATATAAAAGTTTCACAGGTCGAGAATTTGCATTGCAAATCTGTAGAAACAAAATCCTATAAATGTAACAGTGTCCAAAAAAATATTCATCGGCATTGTGATACATTCACGCATTTACACACATTTCATAACTCTCAAAGTACGATTATTGGTTTCTAACATCCTTTTTCACAAATCAGAGTCCCTAACCACTACTCATTATTCCTTACCTTATTACACATATACATATTCGTCGGCACTTCGTCAATATTTCATCATAATAAATACGTAGCATAATCAAATTCCTCATATAGCATCAGCTTATTGATTATAAACATACCTCAACAGCATAATACACATCATCATCGTAAAAATAACTTCATAACACCTCAGTCAAACCTCAAAAACGTCGTAGCTTTCTGCAATAATGTCAAAACCTAAAAAAATTTCTCTGCTCATTTCAATGGTGTCATCTACCTCAAACGTACTTTAAAAATCATGATCCCATACCAAATACATCATTGAAAGCTCTCATAGTATCACAATGGTTCCGAAAAAATATGAACAGTTCACAAAGTACAGACAAAATACAATTTCATAAGTGTGAAGTTATCCAACTGTGTAATTACGTAAACATCTGTCACTGATGTAGTAAAATAAATGTTTGTCTCTCCCAGTTAAATGATCAGGTAGCTGTGTAATTTATGTGTTAGAGAAATATGGTACCGATGTGTAAAGTTGTATAAGCAAATACCATATTAGCTAGGGCTGCTTGTGCTTGCCAAACACATGGTACACAAAGTAGGCGTGTACCCCTCTGAGGATTAATGTAATTATACCCTCGGGTGTTACAGATTACAGCAATGGAATGAAATGTATCACAGAAAACCTTTGTATCATTGTACTTCAAATATCTTTAAAAATAAATGTTTTAAGTACAAAATTAATCACTCAAATACGTGTACTGTAGCGCTAAACTGTGCATCGTGTTGTAAAATAATCTCTGTGGAACTGTCGTAGTTATTGTCCTCCGAAAGCTAAGTTCTGCAGAAGTCAATGTACTTACCTCATCATAAACAAAAGTGAAATGCTTTGCGTATAGATATCTTAGTTATTACGCTTATTGCCGTGATGAAGAAAGTACTGTGCTGTAACGTATTGTTGTGCTACGGAAAAGGCTGTCTCATTGTAGCTATACCACAAAAGATACTACTAAAACATGTTTTACTTTCCAGAATAATTCAGAAAAACTGTGCAGATATAAAACAGAAACACCGCAAAAGCAACATTGTAAATTGTCACTCATTAGTAGCGTCGTGATAAAATCGTGTAGCTGTCACATAAACTAACCACTGTGTCATCTGGTATCTCACAGAAAGTACTATAAATCCAGAATGTATTTTCAAGTAAACCAAAATGTTGCATTAAAATCTCATTAGCAGTACTGGTAAATGTTCTAAGTATGTGAGCCTTATAGTCGTTACGTAATTGTGCAACTAACAAGCAAGAATGTACACACACAATAACACTGTGTCATCTGTTCACAATAACAATGCATTCGTAATTTCTGTTTAAATAAGTTCTCTTGGTTCTTGACTGGATATTTAACTTCAAACATTGTTGCATGTTAACAGATTCTAAGTCTGACAAAGCGTACTAGTAATGTAAAGTGAAAAGTTATATGGCAAAGACAAAGTTAAAAAAACAGATTATCTTTCAATAAACGGTTTTACATGTGAAATGTGCTGTAAACCTTTACTCTTCCTAGTACGCAGAGTTTCAACTTCACCACAATTATTATGTGGTATATGTCGGATTCTGTAAGGTCCATTGTAAAATAGAAAGAATTTGTGACTCAAGTGTTTCTTCTTATGTGACAATGAATGAGCTTTAATGAGAACTTTCTGACCAATATATAATTTCTTTGCATTTGCTTTACCGTGCAGTTTTCTCCTTTTCTCTGCTGGAGATATTATATTTTTAATAGCCAAATCAATTATGTCTTTGTGTCGAAGTTTACGTGTATTCGGGAAAGGTACAAGCTCTCTGATTCTGTTCGGTGGTTCTTCATTCTTCAGTACAAGAGTAGGTGGTAAAGCAGTGGAGTTATGAGGCATTTCATTCAGCACGTTTTGAAATAAGTGTTAATATCTGGCCCATTGCTGATACTTTCTGTGACAATAAAGTCTGCAAAGCTTATTGATTTCTTTCATAATCCGTTCGGAGGGGTTACACTGTGGTGAGTACAATAAAATAAAAACAGGTTTGATTTTATGATTCCGAAGCATGCGTGACCAAACAGCAGATCTGAATTGCGGTCCATTATCTGAAATGACTTTAGCAACGTGGCCAACTTCACGTAAGAAATTTTTAACAAAGGCGTTGGATACAGACCGTCCAGTGGCTTTACGTAACGGAGTGAAAGAAACAAATTTTGAAGTAAGTTCAACAGCGACTAGAACATACGAAAATCCATTGGATGTTCTGACAAGGGGTCCCAAGAGATCAACAGCAGCAAATTCTTTTAATTTAGAAGGAATGATAGGAAACAACGGAGCACGATGTGAGATACTAGATGGTTTCGCCTTTTGACAAAGTTTACAAATAGACAAGACTCTTCGAATTCTCTTTTCCATATTGTTAAAATAACAAGTCGTCCGAAGAATATGATAACATTTTCGTGGCCCTGACTAACATTAACCTATACCTTTCACAAATCACTTACCTCACCAAAAATCTTCGTTACTCGAACTACTTCAATACAGCGAGCGCCACTACTGCCAGCTAAATAAAAGGTTCAAACTACTGAAGGCACTAACTACTGATAGGCATAGTTAGCAAATGAAAAATTTTGATAGAGAACAAACAATGTATTTACCTTAATAGTGTTCAAAAGTCATAATATATATAGCAGTTCATGACATACAGTCTTACAAATTTCGAAACTCCGCCATTTGTCTCCCCACATCCACCACTGCTGGCGGCTCACCTCCAACTGCGCAACGCTATGCGCTGTTAACAGAAAACTGCCCAACACTACAATGGCCAACAACAATGCAAACCAGCCACAAACTGCGCACAGCACAGCCAGTGATTTTCATACAGAGCGCTACGTGGCGTTACCAATATAAAAACCTAAACAGCCTACTTACATAATTATATTATTAATGACGACTGTGTCTCCTGCTTGCATTAACTGTGCGGGACAGCCAAATAAAGCTACCTACCGACCACATGCTCAGTTAAAAATTTTAGCTTTTCATCTTTGACACAACGTTCTTAGCCAGGGCCCCTACATTCCTGTTTGTCTTACTGTCACGAAGTCGCCACTAAAACGAGTGAGCAAGTATCTTCCGCCTGCTACAGGCGATGCGTGATTCACGTAGTTTCACTAAGTGACTTTATTACACGACAGCTGATTTAGCAAGAACAAATCGACTTGGCCCGAAAACTTCCTGGACTCTACCACTTGTTGAAAATTTATAGTAGGACTCATCAGCCTCTTGTTGACTGTAGAAAAAGTCAGTACACCTTCGCCGCTTAAACAGGATCTTGTCGCTCTCAGAAGGACTCTTACCACAGGATCGGAACAAAATGCAGCCAAGTTTTACGATGAGCTACCAAATTGTGTCCTCAAAAGTCTTCAGACCAGCTTTCCAAAATAAGAACGGAGATATACAGAGTTAAGCTCTACAGTTTCCGGGGATACATGCGATTTATTTCCACTGTAATAAGTCTCGGCACGTTCATTTACAACCAACATCTGTTTCAGGTTGCTACTGGTCCCACAATCTGTCTACTGTCAGCAAGCGAGGTGGCGAAATGTACCACTACATCATATCTCCCTATAGGTCTTATACTGGTAGTTAAATCTCTCGTATTAATGCCATAGAAAATATCTGGACTGTTGGACTATCTGGAAAAGCGAGCGAAAGATAGCAGTCAAGGTCCCTATAAGGAACTTGCTCTACGGCATCTAATCATAAACAAGTGACTTGGTGCATAAGTCATACCTGAGCGAACTTTTGAATTCTCCTCGCCACCGTATTGAGGCTGTTACCAAAAATAAACGTGATGTTACACAGTATTAGCACGGTGTCTCGTTTGGGTGACCAATTATTTGTTCGGTGTGCTTACAGGTGTTGTAAGAGCAATTATAGTTAATGAATGTCAAAACGAACTTGACTTAAACCAAAATGTTCGGCTGTGGAGGCGGTGTCTGCGTGAAAACTGAGTAAAGAACTATGCTTGGTGTTGTATATACTGTATAATAATACACATTCCTTGTAAATGGAAGAACGTGCCTCCACGGCGAGTAAATTAACATACTTCGTAATTCTGTGATTGAATGCAAGCATTCATCGACAATGAACTTGTCTTGAGCGTTATTTTCGGTGAAGGATGTTAAAATAGATTTTAGTTATTATGTATATCAACGGCCTTGCGGCAATAGTAACTCTGGTTCTCGTAAGATAACCGAGGTTAAACGCTGTTGGGTTTGGCTAACACTTGGATGGGTGACCGACGGGGTCTGTCGAGTGCTGTTGGCAAGTGGGGTGCACTCGGCCGTTGTGAGCCCAATTGAGGGGCTACCTGACTGAGAAGTAACAGCTCCGGTCGCGAAAGCTGACGACGTTCGGGAGAGCGGTGTGCTGACCACATGCGCTCCCATATCCGCAACCAGTGACGCCTAATGGTTGAGGATGACAGAGTTGGCGGTCCGTACCGTTGGGCCTTCCGAGGCGTGTTCGGACGCACTCAGTTACACTACTGGCCATTAAAATTGCTACACCAAGAGGAAATGCAGATGATAAACGGGTATTTATTGGACAAATATATTATACTACAACTGACATGAGATTACATTTTCACGCAATTTGGGTGCATAGATCCTCAGAAATCAGTACCCAGAACAACCACCTCTGGCCGTAATAACGGCCTTGATACCCCTGGGCATTGAGTCAAACAGAGCTTGGATGGCGTGTACAGGTACAGCTGCCCATGCAGCTTCAACACGATACCACAGTTCATCAAGAGTAGTGACTGGCGTATTGTGACGAGCCAGTTGCTCGGCCACCATTGACCAGACGTTTTCAATTGGTGAGAGATCTGTAGACTGTGCTGGACAGGGCAGCAGTCCAACATTTTCTGTATCCAGAAAGACCCGTACAGGACCTGCAACATGCGGTCGTGCATTATCCTGCTGAAATGTAGGGTTTCGCAGGGATCGAAAGAAGGGTAGAGCCAAGGGTCGTAACACATCTGAAATGTGACGTCCACTGTTCAAAGTGCCGTCAATGCGAACAAGAGGTGACCGAGACGTGTAACCAATGGCACCCCATACCATCATGCCGGGTGATACGCCAGTATGGTGATGACGAATACACGCTTCCAATGTGCGTTCACCCCGATGTCGCCAAACACGGATGCGACTATCATGATGCTGTAAACATAACCTGGGTTCATCCGAAAAAATGACGTTTTGCCACTCGTTCACCCAGGTTCGTCGTTGAGTACATTATAGCAGGCTCTCATGTCTGTGATGCAGCGTCAAGGGTAATCGCAGCCATGGTATCCGAGCTGATAGTCCATGCTGCTGCAAACGTCGTCGAACTGTTCGTGGAGATGATTGTTGTCTTGCAAACATCCCCCTCTGTTGACTCAGGGATCGAGACGTGGCTGCATGATTCGTTACAGCCATGCGGATAAAATGCCTGTCATCTCGACTGCTAGTGATACGAGGCCGTTGGGATCCAGCACGGCGTTCCGTATTACCCTCCTGAACCCACAGATTCCATATTCTGTTAACAGTCATTTGATCTCGACCAACGCGAGCAGCATTGTCGCGATACGATAAACCGCAATCGCGATAGGCTACAATCCGACCTTTATCAAAGACGCATGGTACGCATTTCTCCTCCTTACACGAGGCATCACAACAACGTTTCACCAGGCAACGCCGGTCAACTGCTGTTTGTGTATGAGAAATCGGTTGGAAACTTTCCTCATGTCAGCACGTTGTAGGTGTTGCCACCGGCGCCAACCTTGTGTGAATGCTCTGAATAGCTAATCACTTGCATATCACAGCATCTTCTTCCTGTCGGTTAAATGTCGCGCCTGTAGCACGTCATCTTAGTGGTGCAGCAATTTTAATGGCCAATAGTGTAGATATTATGTATAACTACAGCTGTGCTCCACAAAAAGTACGGTTCGGTAGTTTTGGTACACTGCATAAAGGACGTAGTAAATTGTAGGAATACCGGTGGTATCGGTAACACCTGTAAGGAAGAAACATAAATAGATGTGCAAGAGGAGAACTGGGGACTTCTGTTTGTTTGGTTGGTTGTTTTGCTTACACATAAGCAGAACTGCACATCACTCAGTACTAGTCCAGAGAGTTATTGTTGCTGTCTTATACTCAATAAAATGTCCTTCAACATGATGAAAGGCAAGAGTTTCCTGTTATTGTTGATAAACGAGAATGTTATTTATGAAGAAGAGAAGCATGTTTTATGTAAGTTCGACGAAGTACTGAAGCAATGTTTGTGCGTTTTTTACTGAGGACATTTTCTAGGCCTATGTGACATATCTGTATTGTTTTCTTTATTTTTACTACAACAACCTACTGTTTCACGTTACAAACCAACAATTTTCGAATAAAACCTGACTTGAACATTGACAGTTCCAGATTTTCTATAAATAGGTGCTTTCTATTTTTATGTAACAGACAAGAGGATGACTATGTAGAACAAAATTTTCTGTAAATTACCGAACTCTTTATATATCTTCACTCAGTTTATAGACAGTTCATCGCTTCTAGTTTTTAGAGAAATCTAAACTGAAGCACCAAAAACACTAGTAACGAATGTGTATTCAAATACAGAGATATGAAAACAAGCAGAGTACGGCGCTACGGGTGGTAATGCCTATATAAGACATCAAGTGTCTGGCGCAGTTTTTAGGTCGGTTACTGCTGCTACAGTGGTAGGTTATTAAGAATTAAGTGTGTTTGAAGATTTTGTTATAGTCGGCGCACGAACGATGGGAGACAGCATCTCCGACGTAAAGATGAATGGGGATTTTCCCGTTTCAAGAGTGTGCCTTGAATATCAGGAACCCGCTACAAAATAAAATCTACGACATCGCTACGGCTGGAAAAAGATCTTGCAAGAACTGGACCAAAGACGACTGAGGAGAATCGTTCAACGTGACAGAAGTGCAATCCCTCCGCAGATTGCTGCAGATTTCAATGCTGGGCCATCAACAAGCGTCAGCGTGCGAACCATTCAACGAAACATCATCGATATGGGCTTTTGCAGTCGAAGGGCCACTCGTGTATCTTTGCTGACTGCAGGACACAAAACTTTACGTCTCGCCTGGGCCCGTCAACACCGACATTGGTCTGTTGATGATTGGAAACATGTTGCCTGGTTGGACAACTCTCGTTTCAAATTGTATCGAGCGTATTGACGTGTACGGGTATGGAGACAACCTCATGAATCCATGGATCCTGCATGTCAGCAGGGGACTGTTCAAGCTGGTGGAAGCTCTGTAATGATGTGGGGCGTGTGCGGTTAAAGTGATATTGGACCCCTGACACGTCTAGATTCGACTCTGACAGGTGACACGTACACAAGCATCGTGTCTGATCAGCTGCATCCATTCACGTCCACTGTGCATTCCGACGAACTTGGGAAATTCCAGCAGACAATGCGACATCCCCCCCCCCCCCCTCCCCTGCCGCTGGCCACCAGACGCCCCAGACATGAACATTATTGAGCATATCTTGGATACTTTGCAACATGCTGTACTCTTACGGATTTATGGACAGCCCTGCAGGTTTCATGCTGTCAGTTCCCTTAGTCGAGTCCATGTCACGTCGTGTTGCGGCACTTTTGCGTGCTTGTGCGGGCCCTACACGATATTAAGCGGGTGTACCAGTTTCTTTGGCTCTTCAGTGTAACAAGACACTGATCGTGTGCATAAAGAAAGCGATTGGAATGAGGTAACACATAATACAGGTGGAACACGCCTAACGTACAAGTGACACGGGTACGACCTTAACTGGCCAAAGCTACTAGAAAAGCTACCGTAATCTACGTTTACTTACGATAGACCGAGCGAGGTGGCGCAGTGGTTAGCACACTGGACTCACACTCTCGGGACGACGTATTAAACCCGCGTCCGGCCATCCTGTTCTAGGTTTTCGGTGATTTCCGTAAATCGCTTCAGGCAAATGCAGATATGGTTCCTTTAAAAGGGTACGGCCGAATTCAGTCCCCCCCCCCCCCCCCCCTCCACTGATCTGATGGAACAGATGACCTCGCTGTTTGGTCCTCTCCCCCATACAACTCACCTAATTTACGATATTCTACGGTAACCTATGTTAATTTTGTGACTATGTATAGCTTCATGTTTGTTAACATTAAAAGATATGGCTCAAATAGTTCAAGTGGCTCTGAGCACTATGGGACTTAACTGCTGTGGTCATCAGTCCCCTAGAACTTAGAACTACTTAAACCTAACTAACCCAAGGACATCACACACATCCATGCCCGAGGCAGGATTCGAACCTGCGACCGTAGCAGTCGCGCGTTTCCAGACTGTAGAGCCTAGAACCGCTCGGCCACTCTGGCCGGCCATTAAGAGATAGTCACCATTGTCTGCTGATATTTTGTCAAGGATTGGATAGTATATCAATATTTTAATTGTTTTAGAATCCCACCATTAGTCATTTGTGACGTCTTTTTCGTTGTGTAGCAGTGATTTCTTCATAGCGCTGAAATCTGTATGTCCAGCATATGTTCCACAGACCCATTCATTTCTCTTCACTGTAGAATGCAAGCGACAAATGCAGAAAGAACGGGCGCAGTTTTTTCTAAAAGAAATCTTTTATCATCGACGAACAAAGAATAAAGAGTGGAGGGTATTGCGTGCGTTTCAAAAGAAACCAGGTAGCATTCTCATGTGTATACAAGCATAACTGCCGGAAAAAATATAAAAAAAAGTTATGTTGTTACTAAAGAGAATTTTTGCAGTCGGGAATTTCATAACAGTTTATAATAAAATCATTTCCATTGTCTAAGTAAAATATTACGAATATCAAACAAGCATTTCAAATACGAGTAGAACAGAGCCTTTTCAGATGAGTTCCAGAAAGCGCGCAACCCTATCCATAAGAATACATAAATCACAGCTTACGCCAGAACACAACGGCACGGCATGCCCATTGTTACTCTGGAGACAACGTTCCCCGAAACAAATGAACGGATATAAATAACGAAACGTGAACGAACCAAGGGTCCCTTACTTGGGACCAGAGCGTAATATTAAAAGTTGCGAACAGACTTGTTCGCATCGGTCATCAAATTATTTTGGCCTGCATGCATCTCGTGCGACAGATGGGTCGCTCGAAAAAAGAAAAGCAGCATGTACAATTTATTCCGCTCGCAGCGTCACTCCGTCACATTGTTTGAAAAAGTTACCTTTGTGATCCTAAAGCCCTCGCCCTACAACAGCGAGCCATTGTTGGAGCAGGGGCGGTGGACAGGGACGTGGGAGGGAGGCAGCAGACAATAAGTGGAAAACGTAATTAAACATCAATGGCAAAATAAGCAAAGCAATCATAATTGCAATTCAATTACAGGACGGGAAAAAGCACTGGCAAGCTCACCGCGAACGAGCATCGGGTGATAGCGGGTTTACGCAAGGAGGGGAGCGCGTCCGGAAAAATAGGGACACAATAAACCACGCCCCTCCCTGCTGGGCTTCGTAACTCAGCGGTAATGGGCGCGAACGTGCGTGCATGCGTCACTGTTGGGAGTGCGTACCTCTGGAACAGTGCGGGAGCAGCAAACACATGTTCAACTCGCAGTAATTCTCCATTTATTTTGCGAAAAAAGGTATTGACTGATCATAAAAGATATCTAATGAATCGTAAGTACTGCCACTTTTTCAGAGAGATTAAAATACGCCCTTATTAAAAATGTTGATAGGAAAAGTGATAGAATATATGTCAATAAATACGAGGGGGCTTCAGAAGGTAAATCACACATTATTACGGCAGGCCAGATTACTTTTATTGAATGCTGCTCTACCCTTCAAAGTAACGTAGATACACGACAACATTTCTCAACATCGTCAGGAGTGCCCCAGGGAAGTATGACAGGCCCGCCGTTGTTCTCTATATACATAAACCATTTGTTGGAGGACAGGATGGGCAGCAATCTGCGGTTGTGTGCTGATGATGTTGACGATGCTGTAGTGCACGGTAAGGTGTCGAAGCTGAATGACTGCAGGAAGATACAAGATGAATTAGACAAAATTTCCAGTTGGTGTGATGAATGGCAGCTAGCTCTAAATATGGAAAAATGTAAGTTAATGCCGATGGGTAGCAAGGACAAACCTGTAATGTTCGGATACAGTATTACTAGTTCCTGCTTGACGTTGTCAAGTCGTTTAAATGTCTGGGCGTAAGGTTGCAAACCGATATGAAATGGGACGAGCTTGTGAGACCTGTGGTAGGAAGGCGAACTGTCGACTTCGGTTTATTGGTAGAATTTTAGGAAAGAGTGATTCTTCTGTCAAGGGACCACATATAGGACGCTGTTGCGATCTATTCTTGAATACTGCTCGAGTGTTTGATTTCCGAACCAGGTCGGATTGAAGGACGACATCGAAGCAAACTCAGAGTTGGACTGCTAGATTTGTTACCGGTAGGTTCGAACGACGGATAAAGGTTACGGAGATGCTTTGGGAACTCGAATAGGAATCCCAGGAGGGAAGGTGACGCTGTTTTTGAGAAACGCTATTGAGAATATGTAGAGAACAAACATTTAAAGCTGACTGCCAAACGATTCTACTACCCCAACATACACTGCGCCTGAGAACCACGAAGAGAAGATAAGAAAAATTAGAGCTCATACGGAGGCATATAGATAGTCCTATTTCCCTCGCTCTATTTGCGAGTGTAACAGGAAAAAAATGAATGGCTAGTAGTGGCTGAGGGTACTCTCCGCCACGCACCACGGTGGCTTGCGAAGTATCTAAGTAGATGTAGCTGTAAACGCACGGAGGTGACAAAAGTTATGGCACAGCGATATGCACATATACAGAGGTCAGTAGTATCACACACACGAGGTATCTAAGGGGCTATGCATTCGCGGAGCTCACTTTCGTAATGTCTCCTTAGAAAAATTATGAACGACTGTGCTGGTAAACTTCTACATTATTTGATTTTCAAACAGCTGAGCAAAACTAACCATACTCAAACATATCTCTCTTTACTTATTCTGATCGACACTAAACTGATACACAATATTTTTAGCGCAACGTAATCTGACTTTCAATAGTCGCTACAAAAGAATACCTTCCATGAATCACTTACCTCACAAAAATCTTCGTGACTGGAACTACAGCAATAAAGCGAGCGCCAATACTGCCAGCTACATAAAAGATTCTAACTACTGAAGGCAGTAACTACTGACAGGCATATAGTTTGCAAATTAAAGATTTTGATAGAGAGGAAACAATGTATTTACCTTAATAGTATTCAAAAGTCATAATATATATGTATAATTTGTGACATCCAGTTTGGCAAATTTCCTTTTTCTGACGGTCCCCCGTCCAGCTCGTCAGATCATATTAACATCTCAAAACTCTGCCATCTCTCTCCCCACATCCACCACTGCTGGCGGCTCACCTCCAACTGCATTGCAACAATGCCAACCATCCACAGACTACACACAGCACAGTCAGTGATTTTCATACAGAGCGCTACGTGGCGTTACCAACATAAGAAACTAAACAGCCTACTGACATAGTCCCCATGCTCCCCACAAAAAATTTTACAAATTGTTTTGGGCAATGGCCACTACATATTTGTTAAAAATTTTTTACATTAACGCTAATAAATATATCAAATGCACACAATTACTGATACACTGCTGGTCAAAAGCAAAAACTGTTCTCATAAAGACAGTCCTGATCATTCATCACAGTAGTAGTTACATTGCACAAAGTCTGATGAATAAAAGAAAATGTACACGGAAGTAGTGGATTTCCATGCAGTCTTGAAGAAGTAGTGTTGTCCTTCCAACGGAAAGACAGTGCTGATTCTTGACATGGAGACAGGTAATTGGCAACAATAGAGCACACCCACAGCAGAGTCAATCGAAGTTTTGAAGAATATTGATAGGTAGGTGATCACAGAACCGACCCACTGTAGTCCTGACAGAGTTTATGGTATTGGTGGGCCATCAAAGGTGTAGACCCACCGTAGTTCTTGTAGGGATAATGGTATTGCTGGGCCACCAAGGGTGCACACCCACGGTAGTGGTTGTAGAGGTGGCCAGCAGCCATCTGTTCGACTGTGCGGGTGCACAATCACCATCGAAGAGTCTTGCGGACAATATAGCAAGTCCATGAACCACCACTTGTGCACTCACAAAAATTTTTTGAAATGGCCTTAAAACCAGCAATGCTTTTAACCAGTCCCTTGCTGAATTATCAACACATGTGCGAGCACTAACAGTCCCTAGTGTTCAAAAGTCATAATATATATGTATAATTTGTGACATCCAGTTTGGCAAATTTCCTTTTCCTGACGGACCCACGTCCAGCTCGTCAGATCATATTAACATCTCAAAACTCTGGCTTCTCTCTCCCCACATCCACCACTGCTGGCGGCTCACCTCCAACTGCACAACACTACGCGCTGTTCACATCCAACTGCACAACACTACAATTGCGAATGTTGCAACAATGCCAACCAGCCACAGACTGCACACAGCACAGTCGTGATTTTCATACAGAGTGCTACGTGGCGTTACCAACATAAAAACCTAAACAGCCTACTTACAATTTGTACTCAGGTGATTCACATGAAAAGATTTCCGATGTCTTTAACAGTTTTTTAACACGGAATGGTAGCTGGAGGTTGAAGCATGGGACATCCTATTTCGGAAACTGTTAGGGAATTCGATATCCGGAAGTCCACAGTGTCAAGAGTGTGTCGAGGCTACCACAAGCATTACCTCTTATCGCGGCCATGCAGTGGTTGACGGCCTTCACTTAAGGGCCGAGAGCAGCGGCGTTTGCTTATAGTTTTCAGTGCTAACATATAGGCAACACTGCTTGAAATAACCGCAGAAATCAATGTGGGACGTACGTTGAACACATCCGTATCAGTGCGGCGAAATTCGTCGTTAGTGGACTATGGCAGCTGGCGGCCAATGCGCTTGCCTTTTCTAACAGCACGACATCGCCTGCAGCGCCTTTCCTGGGATAGTGACCGTAACAGTTCGACCCTAGACGACTGGAAAACCGTGGACTGTGTAACACCCTAATGAATCCCAAAACCCAATTAGGAAACACCGTCATGATGCAAAGTAGGGAAAAGTTATCCTGACAAGTACGACAACTTTGCCGATGATATAACACCAGAAAGACTTGATAAACACCAACATTAAACATTACAGAGTGTGTTTTGGTAGAAAGGAAGAAGAAAGAAAGGTCATCTTTAGTTATTTGCCAAACATCTAAGTAATAATTGCAAATTAAAAACCATGAAAGTTAAGTCCAACGAAATGTCGGTCAGAGATAACTTTTATGCGGAAGAGAGTTGTAAACGCAACGAAGAAATTCAATGCGTCTACAATACTCATTCACGGAAAAAGTAAGTCGCTTGCTAGCTATCGTGCTGTCAAGTCATACGAGAGCAGCTCTGGCCATAGCTGAGCGAACGGAGCGCGGCGAGATAGTTTTACTTTCAAGAGTCGTTGTTGCGTGACGTAGACGCACGGATTTTGTGAACTGATATTCAGACTAGAGACTTCAACCGAGATAGTATGCTGACCGAGGTTTTGGACTTTATTAACGGAAGTAGGCAATATTGGACTCAACATTCATGTAAGTGAACTTATAGAAAGGAATGGACAAAGTTTCAAAAGAGTATAATACACTTTTAGTCTCGAGTAGGAGACATTGACACGAATACGTGAAGAAGATACAATCACGCCGAGTGTTAAAGCTGTCGTAATTCTCACGATACTTGAAACTAACAGAACTCCCAGTGCTAATTAACCGGGTGTGCGTGTGGCGTGATGTTTATAAAGTATTTAGCGAAAAGGAACAATAAAATTGTTCATCAAAAGTGGAAATTCAACGTGTCGTCTCCATCATTCTATGAATATTTGGTAAATGCTCATCAAAGTTAATGAACAGTGACTATTTAACTTGGAAGCAAATTCGTGGACTGTTAGTTGTGACAAGGAAGGTTTGTATATACATAATATTACGACGCAAGATAATTAAGACATTGTTAAAGAGTATCTGTGGATCTCGCGTCATATAGAGCGAACAATTTTACTTAGCAAAGAACAAACAACGACCAAAACGATCTGAAATTAAACTTTTTCCTCGCTTTTGGTGATGTGAACGAAGCGCATGAGGGAAGATTCATCAATTACTGCACTAAAGTGTTAACTGGGCACATAATAATTCAACTTCAAACCATAAGAGACAATCAGAGTGCGCAGGTCGCAATAATAAGGAAACTGTGCGGATTCGCAATCAAACCTTAATCATTACGCGAGGAACGATTTCTTAACAGCTTTTTTAGATCTTGTCACTCGTTAACCGACGGAGATATCCATCATTGCGCATCGCGTCTCCACTCTACCGACCGAGCTGTAGCAGTAACAGCTCCACGGCGTCGACAACACCAGCAGGCGGCGGAGAGGGGATGTCACAACTGGACACATGAGTGCCGATTTCGGCTGGTGTGAGCCGATGACACGCTTCGTGTACGGCACAGACCCCAACGGGCCATGGACCCTGTTTGTCAAGAAGGCACTAAGCAACCTGTTTGTGTTTCTACAATGGTATGGGCTGTGTTTAGACATGTAATGGACTGAGTCCTCTGGTCCAACTGAACCGATCATTGGCTGTAAACGCTTATGTTCGGTTATTTTGGAAACCATTTACAGCCAAACAATAATGGAATTTTTGTGGCTGACTACGTGCCATGTCACCGCGTCACAACTGTTCGAGATTGGTTTGAAGAACATTCTGGACAGTTCGAGCGAATGATTTGGCCACCCAGATCGCCTGACATGAATCCCATCTAACAGTGACGAGACATAATCGAGAGGTCAGTTCGTGCACAAAATCCTGCGCAAGCAACACCTTCGCTATTATGGAACGCTATGGAGGCAGCATGGCTCAGTATTTCTTCAGGGGACTGCCAACGAATTGTTGTGTTCATGCACGGCCGCCTGTATTAGAGGCCGGAGTCGTCAAGCCGACAACGACGTAGCCTGTGACGTCAGTAGGCCGGCTAGCGTGACCAGCTAGGCCGAGGCTAAAGTTTAGATTTCGTCGAATGGAGAAGACGAGTCACATATAAATACGCAATCACTTTTTTTTTGTAGATTTGGTCCCTATAAATAAGACAGTAACCTAGAAAAGCTAATTTCTCGCAGTATTACGCCGACTTTACGTCGGAATTACGCATTTTATTCTCGTTTCCTTGCAACGATGAACTTTTCAATAGCTCACATGTTCTTCATATTATGACGTTTCTTACCCTAGATTTGGATATACAAGTTCAGCAAACAATTTTGTGAGTTGCCTACTAACATTATTTGCAGACTTGCAATTATTTCAGTCTGTTATTTGGAATGTATTGTGATATTCCTTCCTATATAAATGACAAACATGACAAACACCTTCTTGGAGGCTGCACCTTAATTAAATACGATGGTAACCCAGGGAATATTTTTGGCACAGCTTCTGGTAAAAGCTGGCCTTTCACGAGGAAACTCGTGACAGTTCCCATCAGAATCCTTGTAAGTCTCCACTCTTGATACGTCACTTTCTTCAAAATGTTTAATGCAAACAACACTTCCATTTGATGGAGTCGAGTCCTTTCTGGGGATATTTCTTGTCCATCGTTTTCTGTTTTCCTCTTCAGTAGGGAATCTGAACACTGAGATGTAACCCTCTTTCTTGCTGGATTTGTAGTTGCTGTTGCAACCAGGAACACAACATTTTTCTGGCATCTGCAAATAGAATGATGCATTAATTGCTAACATCTTGAATCAAAATACTATTATGTAAAAATAGCAAATGAGAATTTGAGTGGACTGGTTTTTTCTACTGCTTGGATATCACGAAACACAAGTCTACAATAGAATCAAATGTGTAGAAATATTCATAATATTAACACAAATCACTTAGGAAAATGGCTCTGAGCACTATGGGACTCAACTGCTGAGGTCATTAGTTCCCTAGAACTTAGAACTAGTTAAACCTAACTAACCTAAGGACATCACAAACATCCATGCCCGAGGCAGGATTCGAACCTGCGACCGTAGCGGTCCTGCGGTTCCAGACTGCAGCGCCTTTAACCGCACGGCCACTTCGGCCGGCAAATCACTTAGGAGATGATTCTGATACTAACCTTATGAATTCAAACCTTTATTTTCGAATTGTGTCTAGAATATAGTAGAACTTCTGTTGCAATTGTGTAGACGAAAGTCGTTCACGTAGCACACTTGCACATATACATGTAAAAACACTACAAACTTCACAGAATTGTATACTTACATTGTGTTATATCTTCTACTGTAGTCACGACTACCTGCTATAATTTTTGCAGAGTCCAATATAGCATAATTACACTGTAATGTCGGATAAAACAGACACCGCGAAAGTACGTAAACAACTGCTTCCGTTCGCTACCTCGTAGCCACAGCCATGCGGTAGGCCTTAACGTAACGTTGCCACATTTCAGTCCTGCGGCCTCTAATACAGGCGGCCGTGGTTCATGCCATGTTGAGTTGCTGCACTAGGCCGGCCAAAGGCAGGTGCTACACATTAGGAAGTATCCCATGACCTTTGTTACATCAGTGTAGTTCAGTGTAGTCACCAATTCTCTGTAAACAACGATCGGATCGTTCTGGCGATCGTTGAGTTCCCCGACGATAGAAACGCGCTCCTTGATAACGGAGCCGTTTAAGAACAACTGTGTCAATGTCCTCATCGTTGCAAAATCTCAGACTGCTGCAAGTCGGTTCCCAGGTTGCTCATACATAATCATCTGTTGTCTATGTCGATGGCCTTGCTTCCCGCTCAGCATCACTCACTTGCTTTCGTTCCTGGTCAAATTTTGGAACATTTCCCTTTGGTTGGACGTGACATTGTATATGGTTCATGTACCGCCAGAATTTCACGGTGAACCTGTGTGCCATTTAGACGGTTTGCCAGCAAGAGTTCTACTGTACTGCGTGCTTCAGGAGTGGAGTATGTTTCCAGTTGCCATGCCATTTCACTCTAAAAAATGGTTAGAATGGCTCTGGGCACTATGGACTTAACATCTGAGGTCATCAGTCTCTAGAACTTAGAACTACGTAAACCATGAGTAGAGTTAAACTACATTCAGGCCTAGATCCATTATTGTTTCTCATATATTGGTTAGGTGTTTAATCTGATTCTAACTTAATACTTTTCCTAGGCACTGCATAAAATGCCTAGGTATTTTATAAAATGGGAAATGGACACAGGAAAAGTACAGAATTACAAGGAAATAGCATACTGAAACTAGAAATCTACACAGACGGAAAAAATCTCCGCGTCAGGAAGGAGTTGTGCGACATAGCCGGAAACCGATGGGCGCGTATCTACATGTGGAAGATGATGTCTATTCAAATTTCGTGCCAGTCTCATAAGACTGGCTCTAGTAACGCCACTATGAGGATGTAAATCGGGTTTTCTTTAAATGTATGCTGTAACGGTCGTGAGCGTTAGTTACTTTTTATACTGGACGTGGTGACTTGATGTTGGTCAATAATGCCTTTGAGGTGACAAAGACGCCATCATCAACACCGCACTGAATGTGATGGAGATCATGTAATAAGGCTACGAGAAGTTGGGTGTTCCGTCTGAGATATTGCAGAAAGACTCGGCAGGTATGTGGCCACTGTACATGACTGCTGCCAGCGGTGGGCAGGAGAATGTACGGTCGCAAGACGATCGGACTCCGGACGGCCACGTGGCACTACCCAGAAGGAAGACGATCGCGTTCGGTGTTCGGCGTATGGCTCTGGCGCATCGTACAGCATTTGCAGCAGAAATCTGAGCAGCACTTGGCACCACAGTGCCACAACGCACTGTACAAACCGGTTACTTCAAGGACAACTCCCAGCAAGACGTTCTGCTTCGGTGCTAGTGACGGCGGTGTGTTGATTAGGTCAGCTGAGGACCTACAACCAGCCTGGCTGCATGCTAGATATTGGAACTACATCTAGAGTTGTGGTGTCGGGTATGACAGCACAGCAGAAGCACTCTAGTGGTTATCGCACCCTGTCAGCGGATCTGAACGTTAGTCTCGTGGTTCGACCTGTTTTTTGCCATTCATGATCAGAATTCCAGGGCCCGTTTTCCAACAGGATAACGCTGGTCTACGTAACGTTGTTGTAGCATAAGATGCCCTACAGAGTGTCGTCATGTTGCCTTGACCAGCTCAATCACCATATCTGTCTCCACTCGAGCACATATGGGACGTTATCCACAAACAGCGTTAACAGTCCCTGTACTGTCCTATCAAGTGCAACGGGCATGTAACTCCATCTCTCAAACTGCACGTTCACATACTTGCATTCAACATTCTGATGCTTACACTTGTTATTAATGTATTAGCGTTTCACATTCGGAATAGCTTTCGTTGCGCTTACGTTAACCTGTGATCTTGCTTTGTCAATCACTTTAATATTGTAAGGGGTTCACCACCCTGCTGGAGCAAATGTAATCTCGATGTATTGCTCACGTGCTAGAACGACAATTCACGGACTCTGCCTGAGACATAAAATATCTTTGCCCCAGTCAAAAGAGAGCTGCAATAGAGTCGCAGGTCAGAGCAGTCGCTCAAAAAAAAATGGTTCAAATGGCTCTGAGCACTATGGGACTTAACAGCTGTGATCATCAGTCCCCTAGAACTTAGAACTACTTAAACCTAACTAACCTAAGCACATCACACACATCCATGCCCGAGGCAGGATTCGAACCTGCGACCGTAGCAGTCGCGCGGTTCCGGACTGCGCGCCTAGAACCGCGAGACCACCGCGGCCGGCAAGAGCAGTCTCTGCCGCAGTTGCAATCGCTCACTGCTACAGTGTAGTTGTAGTCTGTCACTGGTACAGCGCAGTTTATAATTAGTATTTATTAAAGTCACAGTGCAGAACAAATTGTAAAATTTTATTGTATGGAACTGAATAATAATTGTGATCAGCCGCAGAGCTAAATGATATCATGTAATGAGATGACGATGAACAAATGGATAATTGTTAATATAATGAAAAATCAACGGTGTAATTAAGACAACCATCTATTGTAAGGTAAATTTTATTATTTTTATTGGATGCGCGTGGCTAAGTCACTTGTCTGAGTTGTTAATATGAATTTGTTCCAATCTTTTCTTTTGTGATTCGTCAGCACCAGTTGACCCAGATTTGTAATACATTCAATTTTCCCGTGTAATGGATTGTAGATCTTTATCAATAACGTAAAAAATTTTCAGAAAATAGTTGTTTTTACCTGTCAACTATAAAAGTACAATTTCCCCTTAAGTCACTGCCAGTCCCTATCCAGGCATTTATCTAGATTAAAATATTCCAGAATTTTTGTCAGATCATAGTCATGTGGTCTTTAGTAAACAGACGACCAGCTGTGCAGCTGTGTCACTAAGTAAAGTCAGTTTTTCTCGTAATTCAGATCTCAGACATACGTTATCCAGTATTAGTAGATAGGCCAGCATTGCACTAAGCTGTGCCATTTACGAGCAGATATATAGACAGCATTATCCGGCGACACCATCACAAGGTAAGAATTGTTCAGTTTATTTCTGACGGACTGATTCAGATTGATTTCACAGGTCCATGGCGTAGCGCTGCTTACGTAAAAATTTATCAGTTTTTCATGAGTTAAGATTTATCAGTATTCATACGTCAGTTTTTAATTATCCAAATTTAATTATTTTTATTTTTATTTTCTGTTTAGGAAGGTTGAACATCATTATTTTATATTTTTTATTTACACGAGAAGATTAGAATATGTTGCCTAGAAATGTATTCCCCATGTCATTACTCTACATTAATTATTTTTTTGTGTTCTCATTTTTTCCGTCAGTGTATATAATTAAAGAAGGTAAATTAAAATATGAAAATTATCACAACTGTCTGTGTCTGAACATTGGCTTGTCCTGAAGTAGATATGTTTTAAAAATGTTTTAGCAATTAATATGTAATAAACAATAAAAAATAGTTTTTATCAATTATTTCAAATCTGTGATAGAGAATGACTGAATTTAATCTTTCAGTTTTCTTATGCTTCGAGGCTGTACTTCCTTTATGCTTGACTTACTACAGCAGACGGAATTGAAATAACATTCTGAATTGCAAATAACTTTTCTTTTTATATACAGACACCTGAGGTTCTGACACTTATTTCTGCACTTGCAGTAAATCCTTGTCCATACCCAGTAGACTGCTGAGTGCCAGCTAATCTGGGAGATACTTCTTTGTCCATCGGAACTTCTTCCAACTACAGCAGAGATTTCTCAAACGCTGTGAACTGTGTCCTTGCGTACAACTGCGCTAGAATTTCTTCTTTAGTACCTAGTTTACAAAAAGCACCATTTGCAACGCAACCACAATCCCAAAGAATTGCGAGCGTTCCCGCGACCTTTACCAATTTTAGGAACAGAAACTCTAACTGTAGATCCATTTTCAATCAACGGGAACATTTTGCTTGAGGTCACTTTCATTTTCTTCGCCTGTTACAGCGACTTTCTGTTACAAAACCACTGTTTCTTGCAGAATTACTTCTCATATCTGTAACTCTCTATAAAATCTTGGTTTCATTGCATCTGCACTATCATCAGCGACATCATTTTCAAGACAGTCGGTTGTTGTACGGTGACTGCAGAACAAACGGTGACGTGATGGTTTCAGGACAACAATGTGGCAAGTGAAGTGGGCACTTCCACTACCACGAAGAGATTGCAGGACTGTTCGACTTGCTCCAACTAATAGATTGGTAACAAGTGAAATGCGACCAGAGTTTACAGGCAGTGTCACTATGAACAGTCGGTAACAGATTACTGGAAGCTGGTTTGAGGTGTGGAATTTGCCATGCGTCGTTTCCCATTGAAACTATATTACGGTTGGTTGGTTTGGGGAAGACCAGACAGCTTGGTCATCGGTCTCATCGGATTAGGGAAGGATGGGGAAGGAAGTCGCCCGTGCCCTTTCAGAGGAACCATCTCGGCATTTGCCTGGAGTGATTTAGGGAAATCACGGAAAACCTAAATCAGGATGGCCGGACGCGGGATTGAACCGTCGTCCTTCCGAATGCGAGTCCAGTGTCTAACCACTGCGCCACCTCGCTCGGTAAACTATATTACGGATGACAGAGACTTGCATGGTGTAGAGCTAAGATCAACTGGCATATCAGGTGGTATTCTGTGGTATTCAGCGATGAGTTCGCTTCTGTTTATAGCCAACGTGTCCTTAGACAACCCAGAATATGTAACAGGAAGCAGCAGGTTTCCAGATCCACATCCCTTCAATTCTTAGAATCATGATTTGAGGTCCTATTGCAGATATCAACTGATTTGCTAGTTATAGAAGAGAGGCTGATTAGTTGCCAATATACATTTTGAATGATAAATCCTGTTGTTGTATTCTATTTATTTTGCGTTCGACACCTAGACAACAGAAAATAAGTTTTAAAATAAAAAAAGTAACAAGGCACACAAATATACATTATTGCAATATAGAGATGGAGTTTTTTAGGCAATCTTTGGAACTGTCTGTAAGTATATGGACGTCCGTAGGAATTCCATCAGGGAAAGCACACACATCACAACTTAAAATTTGGTGAAAGTTCTGTTCCATTCCACAGTCACACTTGGGGTCTTCGGCAAGTCGCCATTCCACCATTAATTGTCTGCATCGTCCAAATCCGGTTCGCAGTCTGTGGCAGTCTGTGGCAGGTCAGAGCCCGGAACACGCACTCTTGGACCAGGCACCAGGCTGCTGTTCTTCCCGTCTACACGTTGCCATTGTTGTCTCCATGCGGTATTCACATCCTTTGGTGTTACTTCGTCCAACTTGAAGAGTTATACTCTTCATGTCCTAGAGACCAAATGACATAATCCAGCAGGATAATGCAAGACACCCATCAGAGTTCGCACGACTAACAACGTGAGAGGAATGTAGGGATCCTTCACGGGCGTGTCATCTTGTCTGGTCCTCTGATCTGTCACCAATAGAGCGTTTCTGGGGTGTGAGGGGAAGAAGTATAATTTTATATCAGCTTCCAGTCAGCTGTCATCATGAACTGACTGCATGTGTTTCAAGTATGGCAACAAATCCTTCAAGATGACATTCGGGAGGTGTTTGCTTACGTACCTCATAGAGTAACAGCGTATTCGTGCTGTGGGGGCACGCCCTGTACTGATACTGATGGTAGACATCAGTTCCGAAAGGAACGTCTCCACAAAGTTTGATCAATATCAAACTGGTGCTTCCATTTCCTTTAGTGTATTAGACCTCGTTTGTAGATGGCATTGGCATTGTAATCATTGCCAACAACCATATTCCAACAGGAGAAACTGACGAAATATCTATGTGTAAATGATACCGTCTAAATTAAAAATAAAAGTTCAGTTCTTTACGGGTATAAGATATGGGTACATGCTAAATAAGGAGAAATCATGGGGAGTTGTCAGTGTAAAATAGATACAAATTCCAATAAAGAGTTTCGTAAATGATCCAGTTTTCATTTCTGCATTTCAGGCCACTGCAAGTGCAGAAGAATAAAAATTCAAGTTAATCTTTGCATATTTTCATTCAATTTTGTCCTATGGGAATAAACTGTGGAGATTTTCTTTTTAAGTTTTAATGGCACAAATGTATTCAATAAGAATAAGATATCGCGTGCACCTATTAGCATCATCTACACTGTTTAAAAAAATAAGTATTAGAACTACACCATCACAGTACTCCTATGCTCTCAAGCGATTTTTTGTAAATATTTTGTTATAATACAGAAGGAATTGCTATATTACTAATAACAAAACTAGAATAAAAAAATCATGATCTTTATGAAGGTGACTAATCGTAATACAAAACATTTTCATTGTTTGCCTAACGACATAAAATTCATGAGCGATAGTGGAATGGAGTAAGGCCTGCCATGTTTACATTGCAGCAACCGTCTACAGGGTGTGGAACACCGACTGAGTTGCGAATGCGAGCATTCTGCCTCGTATAAGGACCTGCATCAGCTCAGCAATTGACAGGCAGATTTTTCCCCAGTGAAATGAGATACTGAATTAAAAACTGTGTTCAAGGGATTTAACGATATGAAAGGGATGGTCCCAGTAAACGAATTCGGGTTGTTGGTCTTCACAAAATCATTAATCGGATACTGCATGCAAAACGGATTCAATAACTACGGAATTAAAATATTGGTAGAAATGAATCTACGTTTAGTATAATCCTCCTCACTTAGCCCAAGTCAAATAATAATGTTAATATAAACCTTAATTAAGGGCACAACAAAACAAGATTTAGAACAAATAATAGAGATACAAATAGCACCGATTATTTTGCAGAGTTTCTGGGAAATAAATCATGGATCAGAAATGGTTATCATCCTAAGAGCTTAGTCACCTCAACATAACTACGTCTGAATGCACAGCGATTGCAGCATCTTATCGATCAGAGAAGGGAAAATAACATGCACTCACCCTACTCCCCTGGTCATAAATGACCCCACCTGATTTGAATTAAGTGTCACAAAACGCCTAACTGCGCTCCGTTCTAGTCAGCCGACGTCACCAGATACTCTCATCATAATCTTTGTGAAGAGATGCAAGCTGTGCACAGTGGAGGTGACCGCCAGTGCTACTCTTCATAAACGAGCAGCCAACCTCTCTAAACAAAAGTTCCGCTCGCTGCTGCATCTGGTCACCGAAATCTCAAGTCCGCTGTCTTAAGTATGAACGTCTGTGCTGCCTCACGTTTCCTCCTAGAGATTTTCTTTCCTCCACGTCTCCAGTTGCTGCTCTGACCACAGTCGGTGCCACAGACATATTCTTCCAATAAAACTCTGGTCAGTGAGTAAAATTGGTAAGGCACTGTCTGTTCTATCACCAAAGAAACGATGTAAAAAGTTCTCCAATCAGCCGACGTACCATCAACGACATTCTATGTCGCTTTCCTACATCATCGATTGCTACGTTATTCCAGAAATATGTGGTTTTCCTATATACAAAATTTTCGGAACGTCAGCTCCTAACCTCCCTAGTATTTTTTTTTTTTAAAAAGAGAACGGTAAGTGAGAACATGAGAACATCTTCCACTTTTGGTGGAAGAATTCCCCGTGCCACCGGAGCTAACACCTGGTTCATATAACCTGCTTTTCACTCGTAGACAGACACCTCAGTAAACAGAGCTGAATAGCGTCACTTCCTTCAGAAAGGCAGGAGATAGGAATGTGTTGAAGCTGTTTCCTACTGCCAGCCGGTGTGGCCGAGCGGTTCTAGGCGCTTCAGTCTGGAACGGCGTGACTGCTAAGGTCGCAGGTTCGAATCCTGCCTCGGGCATGGATGTGTGTAATGTCCTTAGGTTGGTCAGGCTTAAATAGTTCTAGGGGACTGATGACCGCAGATATTAAGTCCCATAGTGCTCAGAGCCATTTGAACCATTTTGTTTCCTACTCTACTGGCCTTTCGAGAAGTGACTCAGCTCCATATAGTACCATCTGCCAAGCGTGCTTTGAGCGAATGGGGCGTGGTTGTAAAACAGCCATTTATTTGCTTTGGGCGAGTCTCACCACAATTCATTCTTAAGGCCCCCATACACAGGCCTACTACAGGCCCCTGCCCAAGGGGATCTGCCTTTACTGTTTGTTTTTGTGTGAAGGATTTTGTAGCAGTTTAGCAGTTGCATCCGTGGTTTTCTGGCAAGTAGAGGTACCTTCTTGACCCGACCGCTACCTGCAATCCCACACTCAGTCAGTGCATGCAGGTAGGGTCTGCCACTGTTAGGCAGTGCGCCCACAGACAGTCGGACAGGTCAGTGTCCTGCTCAGTAGGGTGTTGGCCAACCAGTCGGGCTGTGAATGGATGGCTTTAAAAGCACCCACACACAGACGGATGAGTTTGCCAACCCTTCATCTGAGTGAGTCTGCCCAACCCATTTGTCCTGTGCGGGCGATGGGTTCTATGTGCTTTTCTTTGCCAGCAGACCTCTACCTGCTAACCTCAACTGCTACCTGCCAGCCCACATTGCATCACTGCTGCAGAGAGGTAAAGTCTACCAAGCAGTTTCTGTTGGCCATACGCAGTTGAACAGGTCAGTGAGCAGATCATCGCACTTGTTGGGCTGTGGATGGGAGGCTTTAGTGTTTAAGCCAGACTTCTGCTGCATATACTTTCCACATTAGGGCTCATGGCAAAAATTTATAGGGCCACCAGAACAGTGCCAATCAGAACAATGTCAGTCAGCTGGGTACTTGCGCCCTGGCTGACCAGAGGCACTGCCCTCCTCCTGTTAGCTGGATCTTCAGGAGTAGGGGGTAGCAGTCCAAGGCCTTTACTTTGGCAACCACTGGCTCCCAGACCAAGGCTCACAAGTGAAGTTAACTATTCCACATGGAAAAAATCCCAGCCAGAGTAGAGAGGAAAGGATGTCTTGATCTGTACACTTACTGATACTGTATCATTACCATAATTAGCAACAAGCATAAATCGATCTGTAGAAACATTACTGTAGTTGTACTTAATGGAATTTACAGGATAAAATGGATGCGTCTGGTTGGGAATGGATGGCTCCTCTCAAGGGTTAATCATAAACTTTTAACCATCGCCTTAAAAACAAAAAGTTACATAATAATTTTTTTGTTTGTTTCCGGGTACACGCACCATAGGCCTGGTAAACGTTAAAATCTTGGGCAGTAGCACTGCAGCATGTTTCTGGAGAATTATAAATTAGGGCTGATCTGAGAGGCATACTTACAGTTGTATATATCACCTTGGAAAAATAAAGTTACGTGGTCGATTTTTTATTTGTTTACTGGTACGTGATTACAGTCCTGTACACAACGAAATACACCACAATACCGTAGTACGCCGCTGCAAGAGCCAAAACAAAATGGCGCAGCTCAACCTACAAGGTTGCCTGGCGCCATCTGCCGTCGCGCCGCTTCCAACTCCATCAGCTGGACCACGACACGAACCTTCCCCGCACCCATGCCATGCAACGACAGTGCGCCATTTTACTTTTTATTTGGTGGCGAGGGCGGGGGAGGAGGAATGCAGCATCGACGTGTCTATGTAGGCCGCACACGGCGCCCTTCTCGTCGCCATTATCTCCACAGAAGGCGCATCATTTAAACTGCCCGCGAGCAGACGCCACTGCGAACCATGCCATCTACAGGGCGCACCAGAAATCAAACAGGGTGCGTTGCGGATGCCACCAAAGCACGCCGTCTTCACATCAACTTCTCTGCATACACACGTATCCCCGTCCACGCGTCTTCTTGAAGACGCTACACTGAGTTCCACACTCAGGTCTCGGAAGACTCTCAGTGAAACATCTACGAACATTTCACGACGTCATTAATATTCAAATGGCTATATAGTGACAATTTATCAAAGACATTGCTGCTTTGCATTCATAGTGATCCAAGTTATGCAGGATATAAAATTCATTATTCAGTACGTATTGGAAATAAGAGGGCTCATTTTTTATTCATATATTAAATAGGAGACTGGAATTCGGTTGTAGGAAAAGGGAGAGAAGGAAACGCAGTAGGTGAATATGGATTGGGGCTAAGAAATGAAAGAGGAAGCCGCCTGGTAGAATTTTGCACAGAGCACAACTTAATCATAGTTAACACTTGGTTCAAGAATCATAAAAGAAGGTTGTATACATGGAAGATGCGTGGAGATACTGACAGGTTTCAGATACATTATATAATGGTAAGACAGAGATTTAGGAACCAGGTTTTAAATTGTAAGACATTTCCAGGGGCAGATGTGGACTCTGAACACAATCTATTGGTTATGAACTGTAGATTAAAACTGAAGAAACTGCAGAAAGGTGGGAATTTAAGGAGATGGGACCTGGATAAACTGAAAGAACCAGAGCTTGTACAGAGTTTCAGGGAGAGCATAAGGGAACAATTGACAAGAATGGGGGAAAGAAATACAGTAGAAGAAGAATGGGTAGCTTTGAGGAATGAAGTAGTGAAGGCAGCAGAGGATCAAGTGGGTAAAGAGACGAGGGCTAGTAGAAATCCTTGGGTGACAGAAGAAATATTGAATTTAATTGATGAAAGGAGAAAATATAAAAATGCAGTAAATGAAGCAGGAAGTGCAAAATGACCAAGCAGGGATGGCTAGAGGACAAATGTAAGGATGTAGAGGCTTATCTCACTAGGGGTAAGACAGACACTGCCTACAGGAAAATTGAAGAGACCTTTGGAAAAAAGAGAGCCACTTGTATGAATATCAAGAGCTCAGATGGAAAACCAGTCCTAAGCAAAGAAGGGAAAGCATAAAGGTGGAAGGAGTATATAGAGGGTCTACACAAGGGCGACGTACTTGAGCGCAATATTATGGAAGTGGAAGAGGATGTAGATGAAGATGAAATGGGAGATACGATACTGCGTGAAGACTTCGACAGAGCACTGAAAGGCCTGAGTCGAAACAAGACCCCGGGAGTAGACAACATTCCATTAGAACTACTGACGACCTTGGGAGAGCCAGTCCTGACAAAACTCTGCCATCTGGTGAGCAAGATGTATGAGACAGGCAAAATACCCTCAGACATCAAGTAGAATATAATAATTCCAATCCCAAAGAAAGGAGGTGCTGACAGATGTGAAAATTACCGAACAATCAGTTTAATAAGTCACGGATGCAAAATACTAAGGCGAATTGTTTACAGACGAATGGAAAAACGTAGAAGCCGACCTTGGGGAAGATCAGTTTGGATTTCGCAGAAATATTGGAACACGTGAGGCAATACTGACCCTACTACTTATCTTAGAAGAGAGATTAAGGAAAGGCAAACCTACGTTTCTAGCATTTGTAGACTTAGAGAAAGCTTTTGACAATGTTGACTGGAATACTCTCTTTCAAATTCTGAATTTGACAGGGATAAAATACAGGGAGCGAAAGAATATTTACAATTTGTGCAGACACCAGATGACAATTATAAGAGTCGAGGGACATGAAAGGGAAGCAGTGGTTGGGAAGGGAGTTAGACAAGCTTGTAGCCTCTCCCCGATGTTATTCAATCTGTATATTGAGCAAGCAAACAAGGAAACAAAAGAAAAATTCCGAGTAGGTATTAAAATCCATGGAGGAAAAGAAATAAAAACTTTGAGGTTCGCCGATGACATTGTAATTCTGTCAGAGACAGCAAAGGACTTGGAAGAGCAGTTGAACGGAATGGATAGTGTCTTGAAAGGAAGATATAAGATGAACATCAACAAAAGCAAAACGAGGATAATGGAATGTAGTCGAATTAAGTCGGGTGATGCTGCGGCATTAGATTAGGAAATGAGACACTTAAAGTAGTAAAGGAGTTTTGCTATTTGGGGAGCAAAATAACTGATGATGGTAGAAGTAGAGAGGATATAAAATGTAGACTGGCAATGGCAAGGAAAGCGTTTCTGAAGAAGAGAAATTTGTTAACATCAAGTTTAGATTTAAGTGTCAGGAAGTCGTTTCTGAAAGTATTTGTATGGAGCGTAGCCATGTATGGAAGTGAAACATGGACGATAACTAGTTTGGACAAGAAGAGAATAGAAGCTTTCGAAATGCGGTGCTACAGATGAATGCTGAAGATTATATGGGTAGATCATACAACTAATGAGGAGGTATTGAATAGGATTGGGGAGAAGAGGAGCTTGTGGTACAACTTGACTAGAAGAAGGGATCGGTTGGTAGGACATGTTCTGAGGCATCAAGGGATCACCAATTTAGTATTGGAGGGCAGCGTGGAGGGTAAAAATCGTCGAGGGAGACCAAGGGATGAATACACTAAACAGATTCAGAAGGATGTATGTTGCAGTAGGTACTGGGAGATGAAGAAGCTTGTACAGGATAGAGTAGCATGGAGAGCTGCATCAAACCAGTCTCAGGACTGAAGACCACAACAACAACATATTAAATGTTTGGTGCGTGTAGTCGCCAAGCCACCTCTTAACGACTATGGACACAACATACTTCTTGACTGCACTGCTTATCGTCCTCATTTTACTTGCACAGAAGGCTACGCTCTAGACGAATACCCTTAGAAAAGGCTCTCTAATGCTTAAATTTGTATGGAGTTCCAACATAATGGCGGAGGATAGGATCAGCAATTGGGATTATTAAATCTTTATTTTTCTTCAGTATCAGTAACAGTTGCGGTTTTAGTCATTTCTTTGTGGTGACTAGTTTCGTACCACCACGTCCATTTTCAAATCAAAGCCTTAGACGTTAGAGTAATCATACTATTCCCAGCAATCTACATATTAGTAACCAAAGAATCTCCATTCACCAGTAATCAGTACATAGATACCAAACGATGAACATCGTATGAGCATCAATGTGAATTCCTTCCAATCAAACTGCTGCGAGTTTGCTGTGATTGCAAATAATTCATGTTATATGCTTAAACAAAGCTTATCATTTTGTGTATATATAATTACTACTGGTGAGGAATAATGAATATTTGATTTCTCACATGTGCAGTGGTGGGAACTGTATGATTACAGTTATGTCTAAGGCCACGGTCTGCAAATGGATGTGATGGCTCGAAACTAGCCACCACAAAGAAAAGACTAATATCGCAATTTTGATGGATATTGAAGGAAAATAAAGCATAAATTGGTATCATATGTTAATAAATTCCTCTTTTTTAGAAATTATTTTCTTGCTATTGCCAGCGTGCATTTTATGTCATCTCTACTTCGGCCAGCATTAGGTTTTTTTCTGTCCACATAATAAAACTCGACTACTACTTTATTCTCTCATTTTCTAATCTAATTCCCTTAGTGTCATTTGATTTACTTCGATTATATTTCATTACCCTAGTTTCAATTTTATGAATATGTAGCTTAAAATCTCTTTTAGATATACAGTACAATCCGTTCCGTTCAACTGGTTTCCAAACGCTTAGGCGTTTCTGTAAAATTACGTGTCATAGACATACCACGAAGTTTTCATTTCCTCACCCTGAACTTCAAATCCCTTTCCAGAGATCCCCATAGTTTCTTTCACGGCTTCCTCAATGTACAGATCTAATACCAACGGTAATAGGCTACAGCCATGTCTGACTCCCTACTGAATTGTGGCTTTCCTTTCATGTCCTTCGACTCTTAGAACTATAGTCTGCTTTTTACACAAGCTACAAACAACCTTCTAGTCTCTGTATTTTATCCCTGCTATCTTCAAAATTTCAAAGAATATGGCCCATTCCACACTGTCAAAAGCTTTTTCTAAGTCTATAAGTGCTATAGACGTGGGTTTGCCTTTTAAAAAATTTCAAGGAGTATGGCCCATTCCATACTGTCAAAAGCTTTTTCTAAGTCTAAAGTGCTATAGACGTGGGTTTGCCTTTTAAAAAACATATCTTCTAAATAAGTCATAGCGTCAGTATTGCCTCCCATGTTACAGCACACTTAAATTTCTATAAAGCTCCAACATACTAATGGACGGTAGGGCCAGCAATTGGGCTGTTAAATTTAGTTTCCTTCAGTATCTGTCACAGTATCCATTTTTCTGTAAATAATTCGTGTCAGTATTTTGCGACGGTGACTTATTAGACTAATGGTTTGGTAGTATTCATCTCCGTCAACATCTATCTTCTTTTGAATAGGAATTATTACATTCTTCCTGACGTCTGAGGGTATTTCACCTGCCTCTCACATCTTGCACATTATGTGGAATAATTTTGTCAGGCTGGGTCTCGCAGGCACCTCAATAATTCTTGAGGGTGTCATCTACTCCAGGGGCCTTTTTTCCTCTTCGGTCTTTCGTTGCTCTGTGCAATTCTCGCAGTATCATATCTTTCACCTCGTCTCCACCTACATCTTCTTCTCTTTCTATAATGTTGTCTTCAAGTTGGCTCCCTTCATACAGTCTCTCTACTTACTCCTCCTCCCTTTAAGCTTTCTCTTATTTGCTTATTAGTGAATTACCATCTGAGATTTTGATATTTAAACAGGATCTTCTCTTTCCTCTAAATGTTTCTTAAATTTTCCAGGATGCTGCGTCTATCTTTCTCTTAGTTGTACATGTTTGTACAGCGTCGCATTTGTCCTCTATTCATTTGTGCTCAGCAATTTTTCACTTTCTATCAGTCTCGTTTTTTATACATCTGTATTCCCTTTCATTCCTTCACTTGCTGTATTTTCCCCTTCGTCCGCCGCAAATCATGTATCATAACCAACACACAATTTCCCCTATTTTGCGATAATACAAAACGTGCTGCTCTTCTTTGAACTTCCTTAATGAACTCCGTTAATTCTACCTGGAAAGGATCCCACATGGCGTAACAGTAGGCAGTCTCTTTAGTAGATCTACCGCTTCTTCTATGCCAATAAATCACAGTCTTTGGTTCGCGTTCCCCACTACATTTTCTATGTGCTCTTTTCAGTTTAAGTTGTTCGTAGTTGTAATTCCTAGATATTCACTTGAATTTAAGGCCTTTAAATTAGACTGATTTATCGTGTAACCGAAGTTTAACGGATTCTTTGTAGCATTCATGTGAATGACATCACACTTTTAATTTTTTAGGGTCAATTGCTGATTTTCACACCATAGACATATGTTTTCTAAATCGTTTTGCAAATTTGTTGTAATGTTCTGATGAATTTAGTAGACGATAAAGGAGAGCATCATCTGCAAACAGCCTAAGTAGGCCGCTCACATTATCTCCTAAATCGTTTACATAGATAGTCTGTATAAGAATGCTTGAATAAACACTTTTCGTATTACCACTGTTTGACTGTAGGCCCAGCATAAATCTGTCTTCTGTCTCACATTTCTCTCACGCATCCTGAAGCTCAGAACAGGCCGGATCGTTACGCTTTGGTCGAACAGCACGTTTGCTTCAACACCACCTCGCGGACCTTTGAGATCCTGCAGTTCCGTAGTGAAGCACCAACAAGAACTCCATTGTCAAAGGTGGAGGACACGTGTAGGTGGTAGCTGTGTGACCGAAGTGAACTGTTTCGCCACGATCAATCTTAGCGACAACCACCTGCTCAGTAATAGTGGCTGAACCGTGCTGGCCTCAGCTTATGAGTTGGTTTAAACCTTGACTGTTACTCTGCATTTGGTTTCTCGCGGTTATTGTGGTTACGCTGTGGTTCTTCCTCTTTCTACGTGTGGCAGCTGCGGTGTGTATCGATATTCGCACCTTGTACTATCTTTGGTCTGGTGCTTATTGTTGGTGTGGATCAGCCAGGAAATCTCCGCGCGGCGCAGGGAGCCGCGTCCGCTGCCGGTCTCTACACAGTGTCGGTGTGGAAACTGTTCCGATTGCTACGAGGTTCGTGGCTCACTGACCCAGCACATCAAAGTTGAGTGGTGATTTAATTACCGAAGCCAGTCTGTTCGCATTGTGGCGTTGGTTTTCATGGTTGTCTGTTAGGGATATTCCCGTGAGCAACAGCGAGTGTTCAAGTTGGCGAAAGTTTGGCCACCATCTGGTGGAGTTTAACTGTACTTCGGTTATTTGAAGTCCAAGTGCACCAGCGGAATTTTCTGCCTTGTGACCGTTAGCGTTCCGGTTACCTTCCCTGGCCACTGACGTAAAATTAAGGCAGTGTCCCTTCCTCACCGTGTTGTCGCTGTCCAACACATGTGTGTGGTTTTGACAGCTTATGCATACTTGGTTGTGGGCGGCTACGCCTTTTACGTTTTGGCACTGGAGTTCCTTGTGTATTGGTCGGGTGGAAAGCAAGTTGTCTTGTCGGTGGGTCCGTTGACTGTCTCTTGGATGGGATGCCGGCGGATCGGATATAGTTGGGCCGACTACCTGTCTCCCGTAAGCGAATGTTAATATTTCAAGTGCAGACTGTCCCCTCGAAACTTCTGAGCGCCGCTGGCTGTACTGCCTTTTCTTATTGGTGTTTCATTGTGTTTTTTAATGGCTCATAGCCGATGGTTTGAGTTTGTATACTTTTAGTTGCATTTTAAATAATGGGCCTTCAGCCGTTTTAAAATGGAAAGTTCGTTACGTCTCAAGTTTTGCATTGTTTGGACCTTCAGCCTCATTTAAAATATTTTTTTCGATAAAGCTTTGGACCTTCTGTCTTTTGAAAATTTGTTGTAGTTGTGTTTTAAATCATGGGTCTTCAGCCGTTTTAAAAATTAAAGAGGTTGTGCCCTTAAGCCATAAGATTGTGTAACATATTTGGTCGATAGTTAAGGTCGGAAATTTGTGCTGTAATATTTGGGCAAATAAAAAAAGTTATGTGTTCGAGTGTAACTGAAAGCCGCTCTTTTTTGTCCACTTTCCATAGTTCCAGCTAACTGTTCTGTCCTGCGGATTTAACCAGGCGTTTCAGTGGCTTCCTTATGACGCTACTCAGACGAAATGACAGTGCGACAACAGTATATATTTATATTTTCGGAGCGAGGAAAGGGCTGGGCTCCTTCTCGTTGGCAGAAGATAGGAGCATGAGGTGTAGGTGAATTAAAGTACCTCTCGGCGTTAGTTCTTAAGCCACGTTTCTTCATTTTTTGTGCCCCCCACTGGGCCTTGACGCGTGCCTGTCTTCCACAAGCCCTCGGAACGGCCCTGCTACCAACTGACATAATTTGGTCAGAAAGGCTAGAACAGTAGTTTCCAACCTTTCTTAAACCACTACCCATGAGTGCGATCAGAGTCTAGCTTAGCTAGTCCCCCCCCCACCTCTCCCCCTCTCTGCTATCTGTCGCTCCCCCTGCCCCAAATTACCGCCAACTTTAGCACCTAACCAAACTGCAGAATGAAAGACTTACTTTTATTTTTAAAATGATGAAAGATGAGTTACGTTTAGTTTGTTTGTTGTGTGTGTGTGTGTGTGTGTGTGAGTTAGAATGAATGACGAAGGAATCCGTGGTGCATCGTAAGTACTACCGACTCTTTCTCAGATAAGACAGCTAACTATCAACAGTGAGAGTAGACACTAGCTACAAAACTTGCTTCCTCTGCATTACTCCTCTCCATTGTGCCACTTGATTGACCTGCACATTGCAACCCCATTTTAAATCAAACAAGTTAAAATGTGTGCACTATACTTGCTGTTCGTAAATCTCTTGATTGTTGCACTGCGTACTTCCGAACTGGCAGAAATCGGAAGACTTCAGGCTGTTAATGCTTTCTGTCGGACCACTGCCACTAATAATAATAATAATAATAATAATAGTACTGTTCACCACTATAATAGCCCTTATGTAGTTACCGCTGTGTCACGCTATCAATTAATTCATTTATCTGCTTCGAAGAGGCCGGCCGATGTGGCCGAGCTGTTGTAAGCGCTTCAGTCTGGAACCGCGAGACCGCTACGGTCGCAGGTTCGAATCCTGCCTCGGGCATGGATCTGTGTGATGTCCTTAGTTAGGTTTACGTAGTTCTAAGTTCTAGGGGGCTGATGACCTCAGATGTTAAGTCCCATAATGCTCAGAGCCATTTGAACCATTTTTTTGTTTCGAAGATAGTAATGAAGCAATTTCTGGTCTGCTGTAGGTACTATCTAAAACCTGGAGAAAACATTTATCTGAGATATATAGTTTTCGTTAAGCACATGTCTCACTTTTACTATCAGCGATGAACGGGACAATGCACAACATGTGTGTAGTAGGTGGACTACGTGAGGAACCTGTAACCTCCACCGCACTAATGTTACTAACAGAGGAAAAATAATTATTGGTAACTTATATAATCGGTATTAGTCTTACAAGACTGTGGTAACAGCAATGATCTTTTGAGAATAATTTAGTTTCGTAACTAAAACAGAATCGAAGCGTTTATTTTTTACCCGTCAGAAAATTTCATTTTACCCCTGAGGGGGTAATTACCCCCAAATTGAGAACCACTTGTCTAGACACAAATTGCTAGGCTGTCCGCCCCATTAGCTGAACGGTCAGGGGTGGGAGATTTTCTCCCCTCAGGGACTAGGTGTTGTGCTGTCCTCATCATCATTTCATTTGCACTTACAAGGGGAGGCCGCCAATTGTGAAATTCAGATTCGATTCATACTGCGCATAATAAAAGCTCATGGCCAGAGGTGTAATGTGGCAAAGCACCAAGATGCACTTCTCAGCCGTTGTCGAGAAAATCGACAGTTAAAAGAAACCGTTGCGGTGAAATACTCTCGACGATTAGTAATTTTCTACAGCGTCGTGGCGCAGCGGTAAGCGCTCGGGTTCGTAATCAGAAGGTTGCCGGATCGAATTTCGCGCCGTGCAATTTTTTTTTTATTATTAGTTTTTTGTAATTCAAATATATATATATATATATATATATATATATATATATATATATATATATATATATATAAAGTATTAATGAATTGCTTATGCATGTTGGTGAAGGCGGATCGCTCTCCAATTGTACCGCCTCCATTTTTCCGTTTTTTTTAACAGGGTGTACCAAAGCTCTCCCGTCCGCACTGATTTTCGACAATGTTATAAGTTGCGCTAGGGACCGCATCTACCTTCTTTCGAAGTTAGCAGGCAACTACGCTGTTATGCGGCGGCTCGTTTCGGCCCATTCAACATCTGTCATTCAAGTGTAACGAGCGAGTAACGGAGTTTATATTTCATACCTGCCACAGCAAATTTGTGTTCGTGGGGTCTCTATTCTAATTCGAACGTTTGACTTACGCTCTACGTATTCGTTTCGGAATATCGTTTCTACGTCTTCCGTTAACTATGCGTGGTTAACATTATGAAGACAATTAATAACATTTGTGAAATACAACTTTGTTTGCGGAAAACATAATGATGTTCGAAGTCGCCAGTTTTTCCACGACAAACGACTTTCAACAACTTATTATATGCATAATTGTTGCAACTGATTGCCGGGAATTATATATATATATATATATATATATATATATATATATATATATATATATGAATTATAAAAAACAAATACTAAAAAAAAGAAAGTTGCATAGCGCGAGATTCGATCCGGCGACCTTCGGATTACGAACCAGAGCGCTCACCGCTGCGCCACGACGCTGTAGAGAACTATTAATCGTAGAGAGTATTTCACTGCAACCGTTTCTTTTAACTGTCGATTTTCTCGACAACGGCTGAGAAGTGCATCTTGCTGCTTTGTCACATTACACCTCTGGCCATGAGCTTTTATTATGCGCAGTATGAATCGAATCTGAATTTCGCAATTGGCGGCCTCCCCTTGTTAGTGGCCCGACGTCCCGACTGGGAACCCCCGGCCACTGGCGCCATAGATCATTTCCATTGCTAGGTTGTCTTCGAGCGCTTTACCTTTGACTAAATCCTAAACCCACTCTGCTGTCACACTGAGGTAACACGCTACAGGTGTGGCCAAAGATATGAAAACACCGCGAGAAATACACGCCCCGACATAAATGCAGATGCTACCCAAGCATGCATGTTGCGCTTTTATATTTGACCACGAACGCCTCCTGTGCAATGTCCTCCATACGTTGTAACTGTCAGTCGCGGCCAGGACAGTGCTAGTGTATATGTCGCAGCTAACTGAATTTGACGGTGGGGAAATTGTTGGTGCTCGTAAAGTGGGTCTTCCCGTAATCAAGGTAGCAGAAAAGTTGGCTGTTTCAAGAGGAAACGTATTTAAGTTTTATACGGCATACAGGAAAGGCGCAAAAACATCATCTGGGAAAGTGTGTGTTGAGCAATCGTGACGGTCGACAACTGAAGAGGATTGTGGCGAAAAATAACAGGGTGACAGCTGCAAAAGTCATTGCACAACTATATGTCGCTGTTGCGAATTCTGTCAGCACCAAAACAACACGAAGGAAACTCGATAAGCACGAAGTTGCAGGGCGAAGTGTAATTCCAAAACCACTAGTCAGTAGTGCAAATGACCGTAAACAGGAAAACTTGGTGCCGAAAACATAAAATCAGGAGTAATGGAAGAGTCATTTGTCCGGATGAGTCTTGTTTCACACCTTTTCAAACTTCTGGCAAAGTTTACGTCTCAAGACTGAGCCATGGCGGGTGTTCAATGACGATTTGAGCATCGATATTGGTATTCCATGGGCCCTATGGTTACTCTACAAGGTCACATTGCTGCCAACGATTGTATGACCAGTTTGGCTCATCAGGTCAGTCCCATGGTTCAGTGTTTGGTCCCGAATGGTGATGCTGCTTTCGAAGAGAACAAGGTTCCTCTTCACACAGCTCGCATCATGCAGGACTGGTTTTGTGGTGACGAGAACGAATTGTCGCATCTCCGCTGACCACGACAGTCACCAGATCTAAATATTATTGAGCCTTTGTGATCTACTTTTGAGAGAATCGTGTGTGATCTCTATCCATCTCTATCACCGATACCTGAACTTGCCACTATACTGCAGGAAGGATGGTGTAAGATTCTCCTGACAATCATACACGACCTCTTTTTATCCAATCCGTCAACACTAAAATCCAACAGTTTTCCCGGTAATGTGTTTGTGATGTTTCTATATTTTTGTCCACCACACACACACACACACACACACACACACACACACACACACACACACACACACACACATATACAGGGTGTCCCAGCTATCTTGTCCACCCAAAATATCTCTGGAACAATAACAGCTATTGGAAAACGACTTTCACCGGTATCAATGTAAGGCTGGGGCCCATGAATGTCATATTTGGAAACATTCTAAAACGAAAACATATGTGTTTTTTAACACAAACTTATGTTTTTATAAATGGACCTCCTATATTTTTTCTTCGGCAATCCATAGCATGACAAAGCACATACACAATGGCGTTGATTGCATTGCAATATTCCCATTACATCCAGAGATATTAAGACGCGAAGTTGACGCTTGAAACACCCGACATGCGCTGCTAGCGCACGTCCTGAGGCTCAGGCGTGAACCCCATGCTGCCCATAATCGCGATGTGATTGACATGTGTAATCACACCTCCATACTCATCAAGAGGTCCGAAACGAATAATACGGTCTGCTGCCATCAACTCTCATAATCACGTAATGGTTTCCCTCTTGCACTTTTATGTATCTACGTACACAATATGAACCAGTACCGATCGGTGTACACCCGTCAGGTTGTCTTATTTATCCCGCACACCCAAAATAAGGTTTATCTAATGCGTTATATGACCCATTGTGCCTGTCGCGCATGGCCTGGCTCTACTTAGTCAAGTGTCCAACGTAGTTCGCACTACTGTCACAGTTACCACTTCGCCTTGTTTATGATTTGCGACCCATGCAAACTCCTGTACTCCACCACCCTCCGAGCATCCCATTTGTTGTGACTTTGGCGTGCAGTACACCGCTTGCCAGTGTAGTCGTGCATCAGAGTAATCTAGTGACGGCACGGAGGTAGTACACATTGTCAATAAACGTTGTGTTGTGGAACTTATACTGTACGGTATATTGTACACACATTAAGATATGGTAGAAATGCTGCTGATCTATGGAGAATGTACGTTGACGGGAAATACGTTATGAGATGGTTCAAATGGCTCTGAGCACTATGAGACTTAACATCTATGGTCATCAGTCCCCTAGAACTTAGAACTACTTAAACCTAACTAACCTAAGGACAGCACACAACACCCAGCCATCACGAGGCAGAGAAAATCCCTGACCCCACCGGGAATCGAACCCGGGAACCCGGGCGTGGGAAGCGAGAACGCTACCGCACGACCACGAGATGCGGGCCGCTATGAGATTGCTTGTTTGTTGATAGTACTGTTAGCGAACATTATGATTATTAAGTTAATATGTCTGTTTTCTACCCTACTCTACATACCTGTACTGTACCCTGTTGTAGGTGGACGAAATGATGTTCAGGCAGAACGACTGCACAGAAGACGATTCCCTGACAAGCCATCGCCTTCGCGCCGGATGTTTGGTCGTCTCACATCTCGTCTACGTGAAACAGGAAGCTTAAATCCAAGACCTCGACATCGTCCTAGAACACGCACAGATGAACGTGCTGAAGTTGCTGTGCTCGCTACCATAGCTGTGAATCCTCAAATCAGCACACGTCAAATTGAACGTGAAGTTGGTGTGTCGAAATCAAGTGCACAGCGTATTCTTAAACGTCATAAATTTCATCCTTACCATGTTCATTTACACCAGGAACTTCGTTAAAATGACTTCCGCAATAGGGTAACATTTTGTCGGTGGGCTCAGCAAAAACTTCTGACTAATCCAAATTTTTTTGCAGATGTTCTCTTTACCGACGAGGCACCATTCTCCAACAAAGGAATTGTCAATATGAGGAATATTCATTATTGGTCCGCAGACAATCCAAAATGGCTCCGTCAGGTAGAGCATCAACGTCCGTGGAAAGTTAATGTTTGGTGTGAGATTATTGGAGATACCATTATCGGACCTTTCGTTAAATGGCATCCAAAATGGCAGACAATACTCCGGATTTATACGACACAATCTTCCTGTTCTCTTGGACACCGTACCTCTGAACCGGAGAATGGTCATGTGGTATCAGCATGACGGATGCCCTGCACATAGCGCCTTACGAGCACGACGACTTCTGAACCGTAAGTTCCCTGGTAGGTGGATTGGACGAGGTGGCCCAGTTAGGACCTTACACCGCTGGATTATTTTCTTTGGGGAGCAGTGAAGGATGCTGTTTACCAACATGAACCAACAACGCCAGAGGACATGAAGCAACGCATTATTGATGCTTGTACAGCCATCAAAGAGGAAACAGTAGCACGAAGTAGGGCATCCTTCATCCGCAGAGTGGCCCTATGTATGCAAGCCAATGGACATCACTTTGAGCATGAGATGTGAACGCTATGTTTAGTAAGTAGTGCTGGCATCACAGTGGAAGTTTCTACAAACGGCCATTTTACCCAGTGATGTTAAGAAACATTTGTTTGCAACAATTTGTCATTTAACGCATTAGATAAACATAACATTGATAATTATGTGATAATAAAACTAATTGGTTAAACATGTTTACATTCATCTTATATGTCCTACCTGAACTTCCCAAATCAAAACATTTTTACCTAAACAACGGTAAAACGTTTAGTCCACTTGCTCGTTTCACTAAAACCATCAACATGAATTTTACTATTACGAGTGAATGATTAACTGTCACTTGCGCTAGATCTACAGTAAAGTAAAGTTTTAACGTTGAACGGCATTACCTTTTTAGTAACGGATTAACGATAAGCGAAGTTAACTTTGTGACTAACGTTGCGGTACACAGATATGTTACAGAACCGCATCAGCCCTAGCCTATGGGATAAATACCTGCTGGAATGTACGACGTTAATGCAGGATGGCAGCAGACCGTATTAATCGTTTCGGACCTCTTGATAAGTATGGAAGTGTAATTACGCATGTCAATCACATAGCGATTACGGGCAGCATGGGTTTCACGCCTGGGCCTCAGGACATGCGCTATCAGCGCATGTCGGGTGTTTCCAGCGTCAACTTCGCGTCTTAATATCTCTGGATGTAATGGGAATATTGCGATGCAATCAACGCCATTGTGTATGTGCTTTGTCATGCTATGGATTGCTGAAGAAAAAATATAGGAGGTCCATTTAAAAAAACATAAGTTTGTGTTAAAAAACACATATGCTTTCGTTTTAGAATGTTTCCAAATATGTACATTCATGGGCCCCAGCCCTACATTGATACCGGTGAAAGTCGTTTTCCAATATCTGTTATTGTTCCAGAGATAATTTTGGGTGGACAAGATAGCTGGGACACCCTATATTAGCCTATGGGGAAACCCAGAGGGTAAGCACATACATCTGTAGGTCCAGTAACGGAGTACTTTTTGCTTCGAAAAAACGAAGTAGAAAATTTTTATTTTTTATCTTGTGCATATAATTGAGAGTATTTATAATTCAATTTTCCAACCTCCGAAACCCTCGGGACATCTTTTTGTTGCCAGAAAAACAAGAAATTTTCGCACTTTTTCAGATTTTCGCCTATTAGCCGGAAACTAAGCATTACCATTTCCAAAATGAAAGAGCATTAAATTTTGTGTCGAATGACCTACTTAAAGGTCAAAATCGGTGCGCCGTATGGCCGCAATCAGTTGTCAAATTTCTTTCATTTTTACCATCTTGGTTAAAAAGTCTGTACTAGCGTCTGTAGTTCCAAATGAAAAATGTCGAGTTATCAAAGTTGTAGTGCATGCAATTTCATATTGCAAAAGCATCTATTTTTCCAGTTTTAGGGACTATTAGGGGTTCATACACTTGAAAGCCAAACTAATTCTATTTTTTTATAAACAAAGTTATTCAATGGAATGAAATGGCTTTATAATGAGCACATTCGTGTATAATTTTCTTCGTTATGGGTATTTTTACTCATTTTTATCCATTCCTTAATTGGTAAGCGTGGGCTGCTAAAATGAAAACCCAGCACCTAGTAATAGCCAATATGTACTACGTATGAGTAATATAAAACTCTATACAAATGAGCAAATAAAATGGCATGAAAATATTAAAAAACACAATTTAAATATCTGAGAGTCACATTTTCTCAAATTTCAATTACATCGAGGTCTTTTGAGGGACTGCGGCAGGTCCTGGTCCAATATCCGACCTTCAGGATACACTGCGGCACCTACACCAGCTTCCTCGTCCTGGAACATGTCTTCAGTCTCTTCCTCATCCCCTTCAAGCTGGATTTCTGGGGCGTTCTCGCAAGATAACCCACAAAAGCGTTTGCACGTCAAGTTCAGTCCAGATTTGCGACATCCACATACTGCTGAGCATCCTGTTTTGCATGTGCAGCAAACCATGTTCTTGTGAAACAATCCTGATAAGTTTTTCTTAAAGCCCCACTGGCGAGGATCCATTTTCTTTCTCAGCCAAGATTACACTTGACGGTAGAATAGCAACGAATGCCACATTGCTGTGTGCGATGTTGGCAACAGGCTTTCAAGTGTGAAAGACTTTCTAGGGGCAGGCATTAAAAAAAGGTCGCAACTGAAATCGTCCAAAGTTGCGCACATGGAATTCCCACACAGTGCTAACATAAGCTCCCGCCTGTGCTATTACGTCTTGAAAGACTGACGTTTTAACAAATCCATCAGCTTGCGCTTTGAGGAGTGGCTGCTGCACCATAAAGTTTAGTAATCCATTTTCCTTGGCCAAAAAAAAACAGGACGTGGTATCACATCTTGTGAAGGCATGGTTGGAGAGGGAAAATGTAAGATCGAAATTGAAAGAATTACTGGAGTAAAACACTCCTGCTGATTTCCCTCTCTCTCGTTAATGGAAGTACACGTTCTTGTAGTTGTTTCCTCGACCCTTAAAGAGAACAAGTACGGCAGTTTACTTGCTCACGACTGTCACACTGTCGGACACAGCAACTTACGGAATGAAACTTCCTGGCAGATTAAAACTGTGTGCCGGACCGAGACTCGAACTCGAGACCTTTGCCTTTCGCGGGCAAGTGCTGTACCAACTGAGCTACCCAAGCACGACTCACGCCCCGTCCACACAGCTTTACTTCTGCCAGTACCTCGTCTCCTACCGTCCAAACTTAACAGAAGCTCTCCTGCGAACCTTGCATAACTAGCACTCTGGAAAGGTACGGAATAATTATTTCTACAGTTAATAAATCCGCATCTTCTTCTGAGAGTAGCACTGCAAATACCTCCATCCTCAAATTTTCGCATGAGCATCAAAATCAAGCGGTTTTTGTTGCTCTCATCTGCGGGAAACTGTGCAACCGCAGCATTTGTATCTTCATCGAAAATGATTCTTGATGAAGAACCTGGTGTCTTTAAATGACGAGATCTTTCAGAAGACTTTTTTCCCCTCCGCGAATCAGCATTTGGGTAGTCGCCGAATATCATTGTGATTTCTGATACGTAGTGCTTTCTCAAATAGGTTTCATATTTCATACAGATGACTCCATGCAGCCAACAACGTTACGGAGCAGGTGGCCACCAACCACCACAAAGCATTTTATTTTGGGTACTTCATTCTGTTGGAAAGATGTGATTACATCATAGAGAGATGCTTTTGTGCCCTTGCTGAGACCATTTTCTGTGGACATCGACAAAGGGTATAGGGGAATTTCAAATGAGAAACATAACTTCAAGTCTTTATCAGACTGCTTGATAAGTCTATGAAACAATGTTAATTGGTTTACGGTAGGAGTCCTCTTCTTAAAGATCTTGAGAGCCGTAGTGCAGGATGCAAGTGTTATAACCTTGAGGTTACGTTGAAATGAGAAGTTTTTAAAGTTCTCTCATTTAACTCTGGTGAGCCCCTTGATTCCTTCTACTAATGCCTCATGACAATTCACCGATTCATCACCAATTACTACACTGCTATAGAGCACATTCCAGAAAAGGTGAATGTTTTAATAGAATTTTTCAATTTTTGTTGACAAACTTCCTGTAATAAAGCCATCCTTAAAGTCCACTTTGTGAGCACAGAATCTGGAAACCCACGCCCATGAGTTAATCCGCTTTTAAATATCTACTATGACAACTTCACATGTCATACATGCTATTTAACCAGAAAAGTATCGTCGTTGTTTGCTTGAATACCTTAAAATTATACTTAAAGCCGTATCATCGGCTTAAGTAAGCAGAAAATATTGAAAATAGGTAAACATGCAACAGGAGTAAGTGCACAGCACCATTGCTCAGACGGAACACCCAGTAGGTTAAAACGCACACTTGTGAATGATCGCTTACTAGTGCCTAGACCTGAAAAACTAGACACTTTTGTAACATGAAATTTCATAGTCTACAGCTCTGATAGCTTGCCTTTTTCTTTTGGAGTAGCTATTCTTTGAGTTACATGTTTTGGAGCCAAATTGATAAAAATGAAAGAATTTTGACAACTGATTTCGGCCAAACGGCTACATCGATATTGAAATTTAAGTAACTCATTCAATACAAAATTTAATGATCTTTCATTTTGGCAATGGTTAACATTTTGAGTAGGATGCAGAGTTTTCGGGTAATAGGCGAAAATCTGAAAAAAGTCCCAAAATTTCCTTGTTTTTTTTTTTTTTTTTTTTTTTTTTTTTGGCCACAAAAAGTTGTCCCAACGTTTTTGAAGATCGAAAACTTGGATTCTACATACTGTCAACTACATACACAAGATAGAAAACTAAAATTTTGGATTTCATTTTTTGGAACTAAAAGGGCCATTATTGTGACGTCGTTACTGGACTACACTGTGTGATCACAAGTATCCGGACACCCCCAAAAACATACGTTTTTCGAATTAGGTGCATTGTGCCGCTACCTACTGCTAGGTACTCCATATCAGCGACCTCAGTAGTCATTAGACATCGTGAGAGAGCAGACTCGGGCCCTCCGCGGAAATCATGGACTTCGAACGTGGACAGGTGATTGGGTATCACTTGTGTCAGACGTCTATACGCGAGGTTTCGGAACTCCTAAACATCCCTAGGTCCACTGATCCGATGTGATGGTGAAGTGGAAACGTGAAGGGACACGTACAGAACAAAAGCATACAGGCCGACCTCGTATGTTGACTGACAGAGACCGCCGACAGTTGAAGAGGGTCGTCATGTGTAATAGGCAGACATCTATCCAGACCATCACACAGGAATTCCAAACAGCATTAGGATCCACTGCAAGTACTATGACAGTTAGGCGGGAAGTAAGAAAGCTTGGATTTCATGGTCGAGCGGCTGCTCGTAAGCCACACATCACACCGGTAAATGCCAAACGACGCCTCGCTTGGTGTAAGGAACGTAAACATTGGAAGATTGAAGAGTGGAAAGACGTTGTGTGGAGTGACGAATCACGGTACACAATGTGGTGATCCGATGGCAGGGTGTGGGTTTGGCGAATGTCCGGTAAACGTCATCTGCCACGTGTGTAGAGCCAATAGTAAAATTCGGAGGTGGTGGTGTTATTGTGTGGTCGTGTTTTTCATGGAGGGGGCTTGTACCCTTTGTTGTTTTGCGTCGCACTATTACAGTACAGGTCTACATTGATGTTTTAAGCACCTTCTTGCTTCCAACAGTTGAGGAGTAGTTCGGGGATGGCGATTGCATCTTTCAAAGCTATCGAGCACCTGTTCACAATGCCCGGCCTGTGGCGGAGTGATTACACGACAATAACATACCTGTAATGGAGTGGCCTGCACAGAGTCCTGACCTGAATCTTATAGAAGACCTTTGGGATGTTTTGGAACGGCTAGTTCGTGCCAGGACTTACCGACCAACATTGGTACCTCTCCTCGGAGCAGCACTCCGTGAAGAATGGGCTGCCATTCCCCAAGAAACCTTCCAGCACCTGACTGTAAGTATGCCTGCGAGTGGAAGCTGTAATGGAGGCTAAGGGTGTGCCAACACCATATTGGATTCCAGCATTACCGATGGAGGGCGGCACGAACTTGTAGCTCATTTTCAGCCAGGTGCACGGATACTTTTGATCACATAGTGTATGTTGCGAGGAATGCAAGGCGGAGTAGTCCGACTAGCCACGTATCTTCTAGACGATTTCCCGAATCGGCTGTTGTACAGAATTACCGGGATACCTCCACTGCGGGACCAACTTGAACTGAGTTCACGGTAATTTTACGAAACCTTACAGCAAGCAGAAAAGTGACTTATTGCAAATCTGGGCAACCAGATACACAGTAGGAGGACCACTCGATGGCCCGACCTGTTACCGCAACGACCACTCTTGCAACAAAAGTAGGATCAAAATCGTCACCCAAACTGCCCTAACGGAAGAGAGGATAAAGACAAAATGTGACTCCAATAAAGATCCCATAGATAGGAAATGCAGAAAAAGTGCAAAGTATTTATCGTGTGCGATCAAAAACAGTAAGGGCTCCCTATGTAGGTCAAGAGGCGTCAACTTAGATCTCAGTGAAAATAGTACTTGTCCCCGGTCACCAGTCATTTATTATGTTTCACATGGTGTCATAATTGTATAATGTCAGCTTCAAGCTATCAGCCAGGCACGTAGTTAATATTAATGTAATATTCATGGCCATTTTGTAATTGTACCATGATAAACATTTAGGCACATTTTGACACATCCTCTCCAGCCAATAAGTGTTTACTAACTTTTCGTTGGTTGCCACAGTTCGCAGTTAAAATTAAATTGTTTATAGCCAGAACCAGTCCACGCACATTTCTTTTTTCCCCTGGCTGTAATCGAAGTAAGACAACTGCCAATTTTGCAGTAACAAGGGGTATCTATTTGTATTCTTTCAGCATTGAACAGCAACAAAGATACATTTCCACATTCGTATTGAAACAGTTCATTTCTATAAGCACTGCCCAGTACCCGAAGGCATGTCTACCATTTTCCTGTGTGGTTAAGTCGCACATGTTCTGTGCTATGTTCCAATAAAGTTTTTACTAAGTTATAACGATATTATATATTTATTAATTATCGTATATAGAAGATAAAGTCGTGTGGTGGTTGGCAGTGAAGTTCATTCTCATATTCTTCTCCTTCTATTGCATCTACATCAACGTGTACTCTCCAAAACCCACTTTATGATGGGCGGCGGTGGGTACTTCTGCAACCACAATCGTTTCTCCCCGTATCTATTCCATTCGGAGCTGATGCGTGTGAAGAGTGACTGTCAACATTCCTCCGTATGAGCTCTTTTTCCATAATTCTTCTAATTGCGTTCAACACGAGAGGAGTATGTGGAAGGATGTAATATGTTCTCAGACTCTGCCTGGAACGTTCGCTCTCAGAAATTCAACACTAAAAGTCTCCAACTCTCCGTGAAACACAACGCATCTCTTCAAGAATTTATTGAACACCGTCGTAAAGCTCTCTCGCCAAGTAAACGAACCGATGAATGTACAGGGGTTGGACAAAATATGCAAACACCACAAACACACAGCACACATCACAATGTTTAATACGAGACAGGAAAGCCGTTGGCGTTCAAAATAGCTCCCAGTAGATGCGAAAAAGGTAAATACAGGTCCTGTACTTTTTGCACGAGAATCTTATATCATTCTTTCCACAAAATAGTGTCAAGGTCAGGTAACTATGACGGGAGTGGGTAGTGATCACGCATCCTTCTCTCCGAAGTAGGTCTCAAAGGCTTAATAATATCGGGGTCCGCTGATTTTAGTGGCAAGGGAAGATACAACTGTTCAACCTTGTGCTCACAAAACCAGTCCTGAACGATGCGAATTATGTGAACAGAGGCCCTGTCACATTGGAACAGCCGCGCGGGATTAGCCGAGCGGTCTTTGGCGCTGCAGTCATGGACTGTGCGGCTGATCCCGGCGGAGGTTCGAGACCCCCCTCGGGCATGGGTGTGTGTGTTTGTCCTTAGGATACCTTAAGTTAATTAAGTTGTAAGCTCAGGGACTGATAACCTTAGCAGTTAAGTCCCTTAATATTTCACACAAATTTGAACATTTGAACATATTGGAACAAGCGTCACCACTGGTGAACAAACATTGTATCAAGGGATGGGCCTGATCAGCCAAAATGATCAGATAATCTTCGTCAGTAGTGCGACTTTGTAGAGTAATCGTCGAGTCCTTGGAATACCACAATATGGCTGCCCGGATCACCACCGACCTCCCGCTTCATTCGCTCTCCGGACTCGACCACCAGTTGGAAACAGTGTGAAACAAGACTCAGCCGACTAAAAGAAATTCTTCGATTGCTCCACAGTCATGTCCTATGGCTTCAGCATCACATTTTCTTGTTACAGGCATTTGCTTCACTGAGGAGTGGTTTTCGAATTTAAGCTCACCTTGAAATTCGCAGCTCATGGAGCTTTTGTGCTGACAGGGTTCGTGAGTGCGTCATTCACTTCTAGCATGACTTTTACAGCTCTGGTCCTCTTGCTTTTTCCCACAATCTTCTTCTACTAGCGCCCGTCACGATCACCCAACACACAGTTCACACTGCGTTGAGACTTAGCAGATGGTGTTGTCCCGCCCTGCCAGTATGCGGTATAAATCTTCGATACGGAAGAGCAATACGTACTGCGATACGGCTACCTGATAGCAGTGACTGCGTGATCTTGAGTAGTTTACTTTTGGTTCAGCTGCTAGGTTCAATGAATAAAACGATTTATTGGAAATGGTAAATAACATTTCATGCCAGTGAGTTTCTGATAGTTCTGTAACAAGTTAGCCGAAGGACGAAATACAACGTACTTTGTAGCTTTTAATGTACGACAATGAACACTCTAGCGAAGTGATGACAACATCGAGAACTTCAAGGATTCGAGAACTCTTGCCGAGAACCAAACTGAATCGAAAACACATCCGACGATTGAGAACATTAACGAGAACCACTAACTATTATTCTCTTTCTGGTCTAGAGTACTGACTGCGCTGGGTGATAATCGAATACTCGACGACTGTTCTAGAGAACTAAAACAAAATATAGGAATCTAGAACGTCTCAGTCCTCGTTCGTCGCTATTCTCAACACTACCGTAAAGGTCCTCATCACTCGCAACTTCACCTTATCATTGGAAATTAGGCATTTTTGCTATACACTTCAGTGTCCAACACATCTTCTATTGACCCATACATTTGTAAGGTGTCAGGCAAATCCAACACCTTCCATGAAAACCCTGACATGATAGCAAATCCTGCAGTATGTCACATAGCTCCGAATAAATCCTGACATTAAATTAACCAAAATAATACGATCAACGAGTGAGCAAATGGAATACCACAGACTAACACAAGAACGCCTAAATGCATGTCATACCTTCCCACCGTGAAACAGACGCAGTTCCGAGGGAAGAAACGAGAACAGAAGCCGATAGCAGAACCGTGTTAAGCTAGAAGGCCCTACAATAAGGGACAGACACCCACATCGCCGGCTGACTGCCAAAACCAACCCCCAGCACATGTTAAAGATAGAGCCCTCCAGAAGAACAGTATAGATCTTACGATAACACTAAAAGGGCCACACCAGCTGCAAGTTTTAGCGTGAGACTTTTTCGCGCCTCTGTTGCGTTGCAAACGTTAAAAACATTGCCCCACCACCAAAAGTATAACGTTTCTCATTGGATAGACAGAATTTTGTAGGCGGAGCTTAAGGTTAACATTGAGACCCTGATTGGTCAGTTGAAAACACAGCCAGATAGCTTTTTTTAAACTAACTTCGGTAGGTTGTAGTAAGGAGAAGTTAGGAGAGAGTTGCTTCCGAGACGGCGAGATGCGTGGAGCTGCGCCGTCCGCTGCCCCCTGACGCTGCCTAAACACCGACAAGGTAATGAACGCACGCGATGCCGCATTTTTGAGCACGTAAGGCTTCACTCAGAACTGTAGAAGTCTCATCTGTTATATCCCCTTTTTACGTAATACTAGTGTCGATCGTCAATTAAAGCTCATGGTATTCACATTTGTTACTAGAAGTTAAAATCTGAAACACGATGATTTTTCTGTTATATAATTATTGAGAAGCCACATCAGCCACTGTAATTTACGACAAGTTAAATAAGTAATTAAAGATAATTGAGGTTCACTGTAGACCATTTTGATAGTTTTCTCTTTTTATGAAACTTAACTTAAACCTAGATTATAGATGTGATATAGCATAAGTCATCCTTCGATCCATTGTAGAACTTGGAAACCCATTCAGGGAATATTCGTTCACATTTTTGTTGAACGCAGTTGGTTTTTATCATCCTGTATTAAAATATTTCCTTTTATCGATAGTGCAATTTATAAACAATGTTTTGTGAGTAGAATAAAATTTCCAATGGTAAACTTAACTGCTTTTTCGACGTTATTTTACCAGCTAACTAAAAATAGGAAAGCCTTAAACCCGTTCCACTAAATTTAGTTAGTATTAAGATTCTTTTACAGGGAGTGCAGTGGAGCTGACGCTGAAATCATTAAGTATTTGGTTATATCATCGCTAGTCTCACTGAACTCTTCTGAACTCTACATGTCATGAGTGGTCTTGCGTCTCCTTACCAGCATCAGGTCCCAGGTTCAAACTAGTCAATTCCCTAAAAAAACTCGCTCAGAGCGTCGTTGCGCGAGTGTGGTAGGGAGACACGACTTAGGACAGACAGACACCACGCAGAATGTTAGACATTTAGCCATCATTTCAGGCACTTTCTATAAATGTACAACTGTACACACCACGTTTGCATTTGCTGCATTCTGCAAGGGTACATTAGACTTTTCTGTGATCCAGAAACAGAACTGTCACCCATTATTTTCATTAAAATCTGCTCATGCTATTTATTGCAGTTTGACTTGTATATTCCCATTCTCTACGTCATTTTTTTGTTTTAGGTTTCAAATTCTACTTGTTGGTGAAACTACTGTCGGCAGGAAGACTGCAAATTTTGATCCTGCTTTGTAAATCTACATTAGTCAGGAATTCTGTGCAGAGAAGCGGTCATCTTGCAACAAACTGCTTTTCAGTGCGCGCAAATGCACCCATAACGCGTTATGGGAGGCGAGTTGTAGCGGGGCACGCCCGATGTGTGACAGGAATTACACCAATCTGTTGATAGATTTCGGGCGAAAGCGCGAACTGGCGCTGTGAATGCGCCTTTGCCGCCGGGACTAATGATCCGTTTTATTTGCAAGTGGTTCGGATACAGCGCCATGATTAAAAACAATCACGCAGCGCGGCGCGTCGGCAGACACATTAAAATAGCTGATGACGCCCTTGTGTCCGCCAGCGACACACAAAGCTCTGACCTTAATGCAAAGACAAATTACGCTTTCCACCGCCCGTCGCGCAATTGCATTATAACTGTGAAATTCATTGATTCAGAATCACGAGGCATTATACAGAAACTAGATAAACACATGGTAATTGTGTTGAGTTAAATGAACAGATATTTCAGCGTACGATTATCCGTGTAAATGTAATTTAAATCTGGTAATTGTCTATCGTGGTACTAATTAATCGTAGATCAATCGTGATTGCCGGGTCCCCCTATATTGAGATTATAAGCCTACGGGCTACAATCCGGTACTGATTGATTTCAAAATGGGAAAGACGGGACAAGGGCGAATTGCGATGCGTCCTTTCAGGAAAACACAAAGCGGTGTAAATTCTGTTTCCAGTGTGCAGATCATTTTCCATCTGATATCGGGTATAGTCGTACAATCATGTGTCAGTTATTTCTTTTTCGGTTGCAGCATATTACACTACATATTTTCTCCGATACTGACGTGTTTAAGATCTATGTATTTAGAATTGTGTGTTTGGAAAAATTGTGAGAGGTAAAATATAACTCCGTTTATCTAAGAGGTTTCAAGTTACATCTCGCAACTTTATGTAGTTAACTGTGTTTTGTAATAAAAGGAAACACAAATCATTTATAAGCAGCTAGCTGACACCCTATAAATTATCAGCGACGTTTTCCCAATAGGAAAAAAATCAGTTAAACCGCTCCGCTTCCCCCCCCCCCCCCCCCCCCCCGATTCCTTAAAGAATGGAACTCCTATGTATAAAACAACTTCAAACGTCTGATTACAAGTAAGTTAAGGAGTTAAATACTTGATGATAGGCATGCAAGAAAGGAAAAGCTTAGAAAAGGGTTAATATTGTGATAGACTTGGTTGGAAGTTGCTTAAGTGCTCGCATTATCAAACACAAGATGAGGATAATCTGGGTAAATTGTGCTCCGCTTTAAGCAAAAACAAGTGTTTCATGTATCTCAATGCTTGTGACATTATATCTCCTAAACTATGTATCATAAAATGATATAATTTTGCAGGTACAGGATACGGCGAAAAAAGAATACGATCCTGAAACCTCACAGCCACGCGAGGGAATGGTGCAGAGTAGTGGGAGTAGCACCATTGAGCTGCTGTGTGTATCCCATTGTCAGTGTTAGGCATGGCTTGAACTGATGGGAAGAGCACTTTATTAAAAATAGGGGATCGCCGATAGTGACATAGCGATCTTTCCAAGTGCAATTTGTGCGTTATCGGCATGACCCTCTTCAGATAAGAAGACAACTTACACGAGGACTCGGAATTTTGTGGAATCAAGTTATGCTTCCGAAAGGAAACCTCCTGACTGCCCTCACCGTGCAGTAGGACCGTAATATTTGGCTTTACTGAGTCGTTCAGCTAAGCAGTCTCAGAGGCACTCATCTCGAAAACAAATGACGGCCCTGCAAATACTGGACCGAAATGTTCGCAGAATTCTTCTCCGAGATCTGAAGATGTATCTATAAAAAGGTGTGATGATCCAAGAATTGATTGGCAGAGACTTTGAAATCCATACAAGGTTGTGCAAACACATTCTTCTAAATTTGTGCTGTAAGACGTCATTCTCTTTTCAGACGAAGCAAATTATTATGTTTTGGGTGCAGTGATGAAACCCTTGTCAAAGAGAACGGAAGAGTGGACAGAAGTGAAGAGCACTCTCAGCAATGATCAACGGCATAAGGACGCAGAAGGCAATAGAAACCACATATTTAAAGACAGGTAATGTGTACCCACACGACATTGAAAAAGTGTCATGATGATATCTCCATTGGCAAAAGATTCCGTACTAGCCCCCCATTCGGATCTACGGGAGGCAACTGCCAAGTGGTAGGTGACCATGATAAAAAGATTGGATAACTAACGAAAAGGTAACATTCTGCGAGTCGGAGTGTGGAATATCAGAATTTTGAAAGTGACAGGAAAGCTAGAAAATCTGAAAAGGGAAATGCTAAAGCTCAGTCTAGATATAGTGGAGGTCAGTGAAGTGAAATGGAAAGACGACAAGGATTCTGGTCAGAAGAATATAGTGTAATATCGACAGCAGCAGAAAACGGTACAACATGAGTCAGATTCGCTATGAATGGTTATAAATAGAAAGGTAGCGCAGAGAGTGAGTTATTGTGAACAGTTCTGCGTTGGGGTTGTTCTCATCAGAATTCACAGCAAACGAACACCGACAACAATAGTTCAGGTACACATGACAACGACGCAAGCAGAGGATGAAATAATAGAGAAACTATAAGAGAATACAGAAAGCGCAATACAGTACGTAAAGGGAGATGAAAATAGTCATTGGGCTGGAAATGCGGTTGTAGGGAAGGGAGCATAAGAAAGAGTAACGAATTGAATATGGGTTTGATAGTAGGAACGGGAGAGAAGAAAGACTAATTGAGTTTTGCAATAAACAGCAGTCAGTAATAGCGAATACTCTGTTGCAGAATCACAAGAGGAGAAGGTATACTTGAAAAAGGCTATGAGATGCGGGATATTGCAGTCAGATTACATCAAGGTCAGGCAGAGATACCGAAATCAGATAATACACAGAATAATGGAAAAGAAAAGTGAGGATGTGTTAGATGACGATCAGTTTGGTTTTAGGAAAGTTAAAGGCACCAGAGAGGCAGTTCTGATGTTGCGGTTGATAATGGAAACAAGACTAAAGAAAAATCAAAACTTGTTCTTTGGATTTGTCGACCTGGAAAAAGTGTTCGACAATGACAAATGGAGCAAGATGTACGATATTTTGAGAAACAGAGGGGTAAGCTGCAGTGAAAGACTGGTAATTTACAGCAGGCACAAGAATCAAGAGAGAACAGTACGACTGGAAAACATAGAACGAAGCGCTCGGATTTAAAAGTGTTTAAGACAGGGATGTAGTCTTTCGCCCCTATTGTTCAATCTATACATCTAAGAAGCAATGACAAAAATAAGAGCAAAGTTCAACTGTGGGAGGAAAACTTAGGATGAAAGGATATCAATGATTAGATTTGCTGATGACATTGCTATCCTCAGTGAAAGCGAAAAAGAACTACATAATTTGTTGAATGGCACAAGAAGTCTGGTGAATAGTGGGTACAGAATATGGATTGAGAGTAAATCGAAGAAAGACAATAATAATGAGAAGTAGCAGAAATGAGAACAACGAGAAATTTAAAATTAAAATTGGGTCCACGAAACGAGCAGAACTTAAAAAGCAGACAACCACTGCCAAAAAAGGCGTTCCTGGCCGATAGATGTCTGCCAGTATCAAATATAAGTCTTAAGGAAGAAATTACTGAAGAAATACGTTTGGGGCTCAGCATTGTATGGTAGTGAGACATAAACTGTCGAAAAACCAGAACAGAAGAGAATCGAAGGCATTGAGATGTGGTGCTATAGAAGAATGTTGAAAATTCTGTGCACTGATAAAGTACGGAATGGGGAGGTTCTCCGTAGGATCGGTGAGAATAGGAACATAAGGAAACACTGAGAAGAAGAAGGGACGGGATGACAGGAAATCTATTAACAAGACATTAGAGCATAACTTCCATGGTACTAGAGGGAGCTTAGAGGATAAAAACTGTAGGAGAAGATTTTCAGCAAATAATTGTGGACGTAGGTTTCAATTGCTTCACTGAGAAGAAAAGGTTGGTGCAGGAGTGGAATTCGTGGCAGACCGTACCAAAGAAGTCAGAAGATTGATGACGCAAAGAAAGAAACTCTGGAAGTTCTCAAGGAGGCAATAAGAAACGATGTTGCTGATGTTCCGACCTAGATGATTCGAATAGTCATTGAAACGTTCCGAGAGACGTTCAGTCAGTGCATCAACAGTGGAAGCTGCTCTCAGAGTGATGTTCAAATTCGATTAATGTGAACTGTTACTGTAAATAGCACATCGTGGACTATTTCACTAAAATTATTCGTTGGTATCTCATAAGTTTTTGTTTTTGTTAATTAAACAGGGAAGTGTGTTTTGCCACACCCTGTGCATTCAGTGGTATAAGCTGATATTGTTTGCAAAATGCGTTGGGAGTAGAGTTCATAGTAAATAAGTGGTAAATTCAAAGTTCATGGGAGATGGTGAAGTTTTACGGTATGAAATGCGAAAATGTAGTAAGCGTTAAAGATTTTTCTTTTCATCATTTTTGGGGGCCGGGGAAAGGATCGACAGCGAGAATAAGTTTCTAAAGGTTTGGAATTGTGTGTATAGGTTGATGGACATCACTAAGTGTTCTCATTCTCAAATATTGGATGAATAAAGTGCAGGTAATTTGCGCTGCCCTAATTTATACACAGAATTTATATCTGTAATACATGGCATACTGAATTATTCCTTTAATATAAGTTATATCGCTTACTGAGTAGTTTATAACAGTATTTTAAAATTTTAAATACAGTCAGTAATAATAAGAATCATTCATAATCAAATTTTTTTGTCCCTGCAACTGGGACCGAACACCATGCACCGGACACTGGGTTCGCCATTTAGAAATACAGATGTGACAGATTTAGAGTGCCAGAATGAGATTTTCACTTTGCAGTGGAGGGTGCGCTGATATGAAACTTCCTGGCAGATTAAAACTGTGTGCCCGACCGAGACTCGAACTTGGGACCTTTGCCTTTCGCGGGCAAGTGCTCTACCATCTGAGCTACCGAAGCACGACTCACGCCCGGGCCTCACAGCTTTACTTCTGCCAGTATCTCGTCTCCTACCTTCCAAACTTTACAGAAGCTCTCCTGCGAAACTTGCAGAACTAGCACTCCTGAAAGAAAGGATACTGCGGAGACATGGCTTAGCCACAGCCTGGGGGATGTTTCCAGAATGAGATTTTCACTCTGCAGCGGAGTGTGCGCTGATATGAAACTTCCTGGCAGATTAAAACTCTGTTAGATTTAGAGTGTTTCATTAACGCCGTTCTGGATTTTTGACCGTGTCATGCTGCCACATGAAGCAACTGCTGAAAGTGAGCTCCAACAGTATTTCATACAGCGTGAAACAGAAGAGGACAGACGAATTTTCAGGGTTTATAGCCCATTGCTAAAAGACGGATATATCTCGTATGTACGTGGTTATGGAAAAACTTTATTCCCATATTGTAATTTCTTTCAGCAATCCTTCGTAGTAACACATTCTTAGAGAATAAATCTATCTGATCTGCTAGAGGATATTCTTTCAGCTGCCTGTCGAAACAAGTAAGTTACTTCAGGAATGGTGTAGTTTCTTTTCATTTCAGTTTTAATATCGATCGAGTTCAGTGCAACAGATTCTCAGACAGCTGTATAGGAACAGGCGGACAAGTTCCTTGGCATCCGCGTTCTCAGGACCTAAACACGATAGACTTTTATTTGTCCGGTTATTGGTAGATGTTTTGTATTTAACTCGATTACAAGATGCATTGTATTCTGGAAAACTAGGAAAAAAACACACGGTACTCCAGGGAAACATAGCGCATTTACATCTACTAATAGGATGAAATGCAACTAAACATAGGTGTATGTATCAATAATGATATAACCCATTCTGAACATTTCATTTAAGAAACAGCTTCATTAGTTTCGCCGGTTCGTTGGTTTCCCATGATTAACGCACAATGAAGAGCTACTGAAAACGAAATATAACTAGGACACGCTCTTCCAGATTCACGCGCCCGCCGTTTATCTTGCGCTTCTTCTGCACTACCTGATCAAAAGATGTGGCCACCTATTAACGGACATTAGGTTCGAGCGTTTGGTCTTTATGACGGCTCGACCTCTGCTGGATGTCTTAATGTCTGCGCAAGAATGGCGCTGGGATCTGGACCGAAGTCAATGTTCTCACTCATTCCAAAGATGTTCCACTGGATTCAGGTCAAGAATTGGGGGAGGCCAATCCATTTGAGGAATGTGACTCTCCACAAACCACTGCCTCATAGAGGCTGCTTTATGACAGGGTGTATTGTCATGTTGATATAATCGTCACCTTCGAACTGTTCCTCTGCTGTACGCACTGCATTATGCTGTAAATTTTGTCCATATCCTTCGCAATCAGCGGTTTCTTAAGTGCAATGAAGGGACCTCGCCCCAACCACGAAGAACGCCCCCACATCGTAAACTACCTCCTCCACACTTTACTGTTGGTGGTACACGCTCCAATAAACATCTTCTCACACGTACCCTCAGACAACACGAAATCCTTCCCGTCCTCCTAAGCGAAACCTTTCTCCAACCCCAACATTCGACACGCTTGTATCCTTACATCCAACATCGAACTATTAAATCCCTTCCTATTGTCTGTGTCCCACAGCCATCGCCCATCTACAAAATATGCCTTCTACCTCCTCAACCACTTCAAAACGATCCAATTGAACACCTCGTCGTAATTATTTTTCTCTCAAAACTCATAGTAACCCATGCTCTGTCTACATACTCCATAACCATCAAATCTCTTACGATTTCTTAACCCACGCAGACAGAACCCTTAACACGTACATAATCTCTGCTGATATCAACGTGCAATTTTGCACACCTGTCAGACTTTATCAGCATTCTCAATGGCCATGAAATCTACATCTCTGGTGTCTAGTCGCGAATTTGGGTTAGTTAAAATTTAATATGTTAGAGAGCCGAACTTACCCCCATTTGCTTCCCCGCTAAGCTCTGCCAACAGTAAGTCACTTCAGTCTTACTTTTTTGTGTGTGTTTGCTGTTACTTTTGTTACATCTGGGATCATTTTTACTGAATTACTTGACAATGTATAAATGAAATCAGTCTGTGCTAATAAACTCAGGAATTTATCTTACCTGTAAATTTCATTTAATATTGAGTTACTCCTGTTCATACTTAATGAAGCTTTGTGATTACCCCCACCCACTGATCCATTGGTGGGCCAAAAATTAGCATTTATTAACTCCGTTGCGCACAGTTTAATTAGAGTGGTACCTCGGGTAGAGACTCAGACAGGTAACTGCCTAGTATCATTTTTCAATCTCGTTAACAGAGAGGGGGGCTTCGCATAAATTAGTCGACACTGTCTAGCAAATCGGATATTTCTGTGGTCTTTAGTGAGGAAGCCAAGTTAAAAAAGTTCAACCGACAACGCTGATTTAGTTACAATCACTTAAAATTGCTGTTCACTGCAGATTGTTTGAGATACATGAGTAAAACGTTTTTATATAAGTAGCTGGAGCAATTATTTAACACATACATCATTCTTACAACTCTTCTCTTATTCTGAGATTCTGTTCCACATTCTGTGAAAATCTGCGCAGACAATAGTGCTGTAACTTTTGGGTGGGCTTATATACGTGTGGTAGGCATTGCTTTTATTTGCAATTTATTGTGGTAGATTTTCTCAAACATATTTGAGTAGTTCGTGGTTTGAATGAAATCGACAAGCCAGACGATATTAGTAAGGGGTCAGGCTAAAGTTAATCAACTAGTAAACATGGAACGAAATCAGAATAGGGATGACTTAGATACTGCCGTGGAGCAGACAACTTTTCTCATGGATAGACAACTCATAATGCATCCGATAGTGAAACAGGGGGGAAGAAAAGATGGCAACAGCAAGCGCAACACTGTATTACAAAAATCAGATATTACGTGGTGGACATGCTACTACAGACGCATAGTCGATTCAGTTCATGGGCGTCAACTCCAAGTAGAAGAGACGAGCGGGAAGACACAGATTGTACCATTTTAATTTTTGAGGAAAACTGATGAGTGGATCGGTAAGGCTTGGACAGGGAGCGTCAAGAAGTTGACAAAAAATTAGAACAGTTTAGGAAAGAAATGAAGGAAATGGTAAAAAAAAAGCAAAAGAGTAAACCACAGCAGAAGCAGAGAAGACTAGGAGAGAAGCCGAAGAAATTAGGAAAGTGGCAGAAGAGACAAAGGAAGAGGCTACAAAAAAAGGAGATGGAAAGGGCGAGAAGAGAAATGAAGACAACGATAGAAGAATTAGGAAATAACGAGAGAGGAAGCTACAGCAGTCAGAAAAGAATTGAGGGAAAAGTTGATAATAATAACAACAGAAACAAAAGTGGTGAGAAAAGTCGCGAAGGAAGCGAAAGATGAAGCTACAATGTCTACGAAAAAAATGCAAGCATCTATGAGATGGTTAGAGAGAGAAAAAAGGTATAGGGAGAAACGAATATCTAATTAGAACAATTTCTGGTCATAAAGCGAGACTTTGAGATGATTAGCGTTAAGCAGTAATAGAAGGAGGACCAGATACGCAAGACAGACGAGGGGATAGGCAGCAATGAAGAATATATCGTCAGCAAACCAAAGAAGCTGTGGGACAACTAGAGTCGCATAATGAGGAAATGATGGAATGAGAATTGTGCAAGAGATGTACGATGTCAGACTGCTCAAACACGGCATCTGTCAAGTATCAGAAGCAGTTCAATCTGATGTGTCGACAGAAGTGCCGACACAGTGTTATTTTGAGGGGGCCGATAGGCACGCTATCTAACGCAGACGGGCGTGAATTCTGGAACAAGATACGTTATGACTGCTATCAAGAAAATACGTAGCTTTGGAATATACTTAACTTTATTTACTCCTTGTGATACATCTCTCTTGACTATACAAATGAGACTCGTAAGATACATGCACTGTTACAATTGGCGCCTTTCTAGGTCGTAGCCATGGACTTAGCAGAAGGCTATTCTAACTGTCTCTCGGCAAATGAGAGGAAGGCTTTGTCCGTATTGTCGCTAGCAATGTCGTCGTACAACTGGGCGAGTGCTCTATCGTATATCGAGACCTGCCTTGTGGTGGCGCTAGGTCTGCGATCACACAGTGGCGACACGCGGGTCCGACATGTACTAAATGGACCGCGGCCGATTTAAGCTACCACCTAGCAAGTGTGGTGTCTGGCGGTGACACCACACAATCTCTACTCCAATTCATAGAGTCACAACAGCGAAGAAACCAAAATGGTGATAGATTCAGAGAACAGGTTAACTAATTTTGAAAATAATTGTAACAGTCTAGATAGCAAGGCACATCAATTGAAAGGTGACCGGTTTCGATGATCACATGATCATCTTCAGACCTACAGTCATTTTGATGGACAACGACTGTGTATGGAGCAGAAACCGCTGAATGACCATAGTCAGTTACTCTTTAACTATCGTTATTCAGCGGTTCCTGCTCCTTACAGCCGAGAAAATTCTGATCCTGTTTAAAATCACTTAGTGGGTCCAGGCTTCCATCCAGTCGTTCGTTGACAGCTTGCTATAGCAGTTGGAGATAGCAAAACGAAAGCCGAAGTTTTAATTCTACGCTTAAGAAAACGTTCATGCAGGAGAACTGTACAAGCATTTCATCGCTTGACTATTGCACAATGTCCAGTATGGACTACATAGTAATAAGCATCCCTGGTGTAGAGAAACAACAGAAAGATTTGAAAAGAAATAAGTCGCTAGGCCTGGATGGACTCCCATTTCAGTTTTGCAACGGGTAATGTACCACGCTGGTCCCTTACTTTATCTTACTTACTTTACCGCGAATCTCTCGCCCAGAGTAAAGTCCCAACCGACTGGAAGAAGTGCAGGCGACACATATGTATGAGAAATGTGTACATAAATGATCTGGCGGAAAGGGTGGGCAGCAATCTGCAGCAGCTTGCTGATGGTGCTTTGGTGTATCGGAACGTGTAGAAGATGTCGGATATGAGTGGCTGTAGGATGACACAGGATGACTTAACCAAAATTTCTAGTTGGTGTGATGAACAGCAGGTAGCTCTAAACGTAGAAAAATGTAAGTGAATGCTGGAAAGCAAACCTTTGACGTTTGGATAGAGTATTACTAATATCCTGCTTGGCACAGTCATGTCGTTTGAATATCTGCGTGTAACATTGCTAAGTGACGGAACGAGAATTTGAGGATTGTTGTATGGAAAGCGAATGATTGACTTAGGTTTATTGGAACAATTTTAGGAATTTTGGTTCATCTGTAAAGGTGGCTGCATATAAGACACCAGTTCGACCTATTCCTGAATACTGCTTTAGTATCTGAGATCAACACCAAGTCAGATTAAAGGGAGACATCGAAGCAATTCAGAGGCGTTAGCTTCGAATGTCAGAAATTCGAACGTGGTAGCGAAGCTACAAAATCTATACAGGCAAATGCTAAGGCTCATTCTAGATATAGTGCGCGTCAGTGAAGTTAAGCTGGAAAGAAGACAAGGATTTCTGGTCACATGATTATAGGATTATATCAAAAGCAGCAAAAAACGGAAAAACTGAAGAGGGAGTCGTTATGAATAGGAAGGTAGGACAGAGAGTGAGTTACTGTGAACATTTCAGTAGTAGGATTGTTCTCGTCAGAATCCACAGCAAGACAGCACTGACAACAGTTCATGCATACACGTCGACATCGCGAGCGGAAGATGAGATAGAGGAATTATATGACAATAATAAACGAGTAATACAGTGCGTAAAGGGAGATGGGAATCTCGTAGTCATTAAAGATGGACTAAAGAAAAAGGAGTAGAAGAAAGGGTAACGGGCTTGGTAGTATCAGTGAGAGAGGAGAAAGACTGTGTTTTACAACAAACAGCAATTAGTAATAGCGAATAATCAGCTCAAGAATCACAGGTCACAGGACTAGGAGGTATACCTGGAAAAGGCCGGGAGATACAGGAAGACTTCAGTTAGATTACATAACGGTCCAACAGAAATTTCGAAATCAGATATTGGATTTTAAGGCGAATCAAGGAGAGGATATAGACACAGACCCAACCTATAAATGATGAAGAGTAAGCTGAAGAGACTAGTCAGGAAAATTCAATGTGGAAAGAAGTGGGATACTCAGGTACTAAGGAATGGAGAGCAACACTCGAAATTTCTGAGGCTGTAGATATTGCGATAATGTGTACCTCAATAGGTAGTTCAGATAAAGGGAATGGACATCTCTAAAGAGGCCAATCACAAAAGTTGTAGAGAAAAACCTAGGTGCAAGGAAGGTAACTGCAAAGAAGCTATAGATAACAGATGAAATATTTCAGCTAATCGATGAAAGAAGTATAAAAATGTTCAGGGAAAAATCAAGAATTCAGCTCACTGAATTGAACAGGAAATGTAGGGAAGTTAAGGCGAAATGGCTGCGTGAAAAATGTGAAGAAATCGAAAAGAAATTACTGTCGGAAAGACTGACTCAGCATACAGAAAAGTCAGAACAGTTTCCGATGAAATTAAAAGCAACGATGGTCACATTAAGAGTGCAGTGGGAGTTCTTCTGTTAAATGTGGAGGAGGGAGCGCAAAGGTGAAAAGTGTACACTGAGGGCCTGTATGAAGGCGATACTTACCTGATTACGTATTACAAGAAGAAACAGGAGTCGACAGGGAAGATATCAGAGATCCAGTGTTATAATCCGAATTTAGAAGGGTTTTGGAAGTCTAAAAATCGAATAAGGCAGAAGGGATAGATAATATTTCGTCGGAGTTTCTAAGATCATTGGGGGAATCAGCAGTAAAATGATTATTCACTTTGGTGTGCAGAATGTATGAGATTGGTGATACACCGTCAGACTTCGGGAAACAAAATTGCCCATGCAATTCCGAGGATAGCAAGAGCCGACCAATGCAAGAATTATTGCACAACCAGCTTAACAACTCATGCATCCAAGATGTTGGCAAGAATAATGTACAGAATAATGGGAAAGAAAATTGAGGATCTTTCAGATGACGTGGAGTTTGGCACCAGAAAGGTAGTTCCGACGTTGTGGTTGATAAGAAACAAGGCAGAAGAAAAGTCAAGACACGTTCATAGGATTTATCGCCCTGAGAAAAAATTCTACAATGTAAAATGGTGCAAGATGTTCCAAATCCCGAGAAAAATAGGGGTAACCTATAGGGAAAGGTGGGTAATACACAATATGTACAAGAACCAAGAGGGGACAATAAGAGTGGAAGACCAAGAACGAAGTGCATCGATTTAAAAGGGTGTAAGATTAGGATTTAGCCTTTCGTCCCTGCTGTTCAATCTGTGTGTCGAAGAAGGAAAGGCAGAAATGAAAAAATGATTAAAGAGTGAGATTAAAATTCAAGGTGAAAAGATATCAGTGGTAAGACTATGACATTGCTGTCCTCACTGAAACTTAAGAAGAATTAGATAACCTGTTGAATGGAATGAACAGTCTAATGAGCACAGAAGGTGGACGGAGTGTAAATTACAGCAGACAAAAGTAATGAGAAGTAACAAAAATGAGAAAAGCGAGAAACTTAACATCAGAATTGGTCATCACGAAGTACATGAAGTTAAGGAATTCTGCTACCTAGGCACCAAAATAACCCATGACACATGGATCAAGGAAGACATAAAAAGCAACTAACACTGGATTAAAGAGCTATCCTGGCCAAGAGAATCTTCTAGTAAAAAAAATAAGCCTTAATTTTAGGAAGAAATTTCTGAGAATGTACGTTTGGAGCACAGAATTGTGTGGCAGTGAGACACAGACTGCGTGAAAATTTGAACAGAAGAGATTCGATGCATTTCAGAGATGTCGTTACAGAAGAACGTTAAAAATTACGTGGACTGATGAGGTAAGGAATGAGGATGTTCTCCGTAACATCGGCGAGGAAAGGAACATACGGAAAACACTGACAGGAAGAAGGGACAGGGTGAGAGGACATCTGTTAAGACATCACAGGACAACTTCAGTGGTACTAGGGGGAGCTGTAGAGGGTAATAACTGTAGAGGAAGACTCAGGTTGGGATACATCCACCAAATAGTGCAGGAGATAGGTTGTAAGTGCTGCTCTGTGATGAAAAGGTCGGCACAGGTGAGGGATTCATGGTGGGTCACATCAAACCACTCAGAAGCCTGATGACAAAAAAAAAGTTTGAACAACACACAAATGTTACAAAGATAATTGGGGAACTCAAATGACGACCCCTGGAGGGAAGGCGATGTTCGTTTTGAGGAACACTACTGAGATAATTTAGAGAACTGGCATTTGAAGCTGACTACAGAATGTTCCTACGGTTTTTGTTGGTTGGTCATAGATGGTAGGAAAGGTGAAATAACCTAGTGTTAAGTGTTTGGTGTGCGCATCATGGCAGCATTTGGTAGAAGGTTATTAAAAGGGTTTGTATCTGTATTTAGAACCTGCGGCGGTACAAAGTACTTAGTGCCTATGCCGTGGAAGCGTTTAGATATGGGCTACTGAGGCCGGTAAATGAGCATTTTTATCCACGCCAACAGCATCAGGACTATATATTTTGTGTAATGATGTTTGTATCTTTGATGTTTGGCATAGGATACCTGCACCCTACTAGGAGGAGATTGGGAATATTTTCTGTACATTTTTGTTTAGGGTGCGGAGAAGATGCAGGAACATGGGAATCAGAAAGGTCAACCTGAAATGACGAGTGCGTGACATACACAACTGAGTATTAGATGCACACCAGGCAACAGCCACAATTCAAATACATGGAATGTTAATTTAATAAGTGGTCATTCGTCTTATTTTTGTTTGTTTGTGTAGTCTTATGACACTAGCAAAATTCAGACAGAGTTGATGAGAGAAAGGGGACTAATTCATGGATAATATGAACATGACAAAGACGATGCATCAAGAAGGAAACTGTAAGAAGCGAGTCAAGATCATTCTGACAAAGCATGAAACGCGATCACGTAAGTGCTTGGACAAGGTATGAAGATTTATATAAATCTGAGGATACATTTTTGTAACATAGGGACAGATGCTAACAATGACAACACTACACCTTAAAAACATTTTTTTTTTAATTTGCTTTGGATACGGCTATTCCCAGATTTGAAGGATGTATAGATGGAGTTAAAGGTAAAAAAAATATAAAAGCATGGTTGAGAAGACTATGATAACTGTGGAAGGGTCATATGACACATGAGAAAAGGATGATACACGAGATGGGGGGAGAAAACAGATATAGACACATAGTAAGTAGTACACATGATGCAGTTAAAGCTTACATATTCTTGTACTATCTATTAGGTTAACAGTAATTACTATAGATTAAGGCATGAATTACACGATATGACGCACGTATGTAAATTAAAACATTACATGACAAAAAGAAAGAGAGTGACGATGCGTGGTTACAAACGAGGTAAATAAGACTGACTACTAATATTCCAACACTCACATATATTTTGATTTAACATTTCATAAATCTGAAGTGAATAACAATGGGAGTCACTTTCGTCACTGGATCGCTTGTAAGTAACTCACCTCATAACAACGGACAGTTGATCAAATGCAAAACTAGTTTCACCTTGTAAACGCAAGAAAAAGGCATTCTTCTTGAAAAGAAATGCACTCTTATTGTGAAACATCTGTAAGCCTCGTAAACCTTGTCATTTATATCCGACGTTGTTAGTAGGTACTGATGTAGAAATTATGAGCACTTTGCGGGATGGTGTCACCGATGGATGCACGAGCGAACATCAGGGATGAAAGACAATAGAGAAAGGCAGGTTGATGGAGCGTCAGGTCCTGGCAAGAAAGGCATTACTGATAGTACGTATGACCTGACACCTTCACCAACGACAGGAGGGGTGACAAAGCGGTGCAGATGTCAACAGTGGCACGGACATTTGCTGCCAGGGGTCATGCAGCTACATGGGCCATCTTGCGTGACACGAGTGAAACCAAAGCAGCAGGAGGTCTCCCACAACTTAACTTACAGGACTGCAGCATGAAGTGGGGTGAGCATGCGCCCTGTATCATGCCAGTGAAGGGACTTTTTCATTTTGAGACTATACAAGCAACAGAGGAAGAACCCAACAAAACCGATAGCTGATACAGTACCTAATTTGAAAGTGACGACAGGGGCAGTCTCCGCCACATGCACAGCTGCACAAAAAGAGAGAACCGCTCAAATTTGCATTTTGCGCGCCTTACAGACTACACCATTCCTTGCATCACCATGCCTGATGAGAGTCCCCAGAACACATGACGGAATGGAAATTTGGGGTAAATGCTCTCTGCGTACCACTGATAATAGGAGATTGCGTAGAAATACGGCGGTACCATATGTAGCCTTATAAGCCACCGCACTTGGTTGCACCAGCAGGCAGACACGTAACCTGGCTAAGGACAACACGGAGTGGATCTCAAACACAAGAACAACAGAAAGTGTCGTGGCGAACTGTGGACATCACTCGATAACAACCCAGAATAGGCCCACGACGTCCCGTTCCATTTGTTGGCTCCAAGATGAAGGGGCAGCAGCACAACATACGCGCATACCAATGTGCCAGCCAGTCGACACCTGCAGTTAACGAGTAACAGTGTAACATACTGAACCACTTGCCTTTCTCTTCAATACTCTGACAAGGAAGAGTGTGTACCCCGTTTTGTGTGTGTGCCATCTGTGAGCAACATGTTTAGCTTGTGGAGCAAACTTGGATTTCTTGGTGATAGGAAAATGCCTATTACGATGATTTCCAATACTTTTAATTCGGTAAGACATTATTTTTGTCTATGTTTATTATTCTGTTTGCATACTCTGATTGTTGCTTGTATATTCCATGTCATCACGCTTGAACTACATGAAGCAACATTTAATGACTACACATTTTTAACTAAATGAGCTGATTTTATGTTTTATTTTTTCAAACACGTACAATTTATACGACGCAAACCAACACACTCAAATCACACGGGCAAATTACTTGCAGCTGGGATCTATACATGTAACTTTTCTACATTTTCGTTTCTTTATTACTTTAGATCTAATGAACAGAAAGTTATTTCAGATTGTTCATTTTCTCTTTAGTGTAAATGGTTTGTCTTTTTTTGTGTAATGTAAGTGTTGCATTTTCTTTGCCGTGCAAATGATATATTCTGTAATGTCATGATCATTTACTGATATGCACCCATGCTTTTATAATTGCACTGAAAATGTGTCTTGTTCCAACCTCATTTGTCGATGGCTGATCACTTTCTCTTCGCCTTCCTTTCCCGTATAAATAGTGTTCTGATATAGGTAGCACGTGTGTGTGTTTTATTTTTCTTTCGTCTAAACTTATTCTTAAGGGAGCCACCCTTGATTTCCAGGAAGAGTGATCAGCTAGTAATTATAAGCAAAACTGTAATCTTACCCAAGTTAAGATATGACGTTTTTCTTTGTTTTCTGAGCTGAACCGTTTTTCAATGTTATGCACTTTCACTTTTGAAGTTGTTTGCCATTAATTAATAATTGCCGGACGGAGTGGCCGTGTGGTTCTAGGCGCTACAGTATGGAACCGCGTGACCACTACGGTCGCAGGTACGAATCCTGCCTCGGGCATGGATGTGTGTGCTGTCCTTAGATTAGTTAGGTTTAAGTAGTTCTAAGTTCTAGGGGACTGATGACCTCAGAAGTTAATTCCCATAGTGCTCAGAGCCATTTGAACCATTTGAATTAATAATTCTACACGTTACATACTACATCTAATTGACCACCTTCTACGGAATGGTCAGCTGTAGTCAGGATATATGCTAGTTAGTGTTTTATACTCTATAAGTTGGTAAGATCTAGGGTAAATCAGGGTGATATGGTGAACAAAAAATTTGGATCTCGTGGAAGACAAGAAATTGTTTATTTAAACAAAATAAAAACACTCTCCTTTCACAAAATACATAAGTAACATATTAACAGTACCACATCCTACTTTATGCCACTACAAAAGTTTAAAAAAACAATACCATACTTATTTTCACAAATTTCACCATTTCATCATGTATATGAGTGAAATGGCGAATGCCCTTTGGGTGAAATGGTGAACTTATTTCCCCTGCTTTTGCCACATATGTCACACATAGATCCATATTTTGAACAGTCTTCATGCAGCCAACATTGACAGCTAATTCATTTAATCCAATTCACATCCTTTTCAGTGCAGTTGTACAGTTCACCGCACCCTACACAACAACACTTTTCATCATCCGCGTCATCATCATCGTCTTGCAACTGGATATCCAGCGACGAGTCGGATTCGGCGTCAGTAGTAGACTTTTTCGTTTCTTAGGCTGCTTCTTTTTGATAATTCCTTTGGTAGTCTCTTTGGTTACCGTTTTTCCTTTGGTTACGGTTTTTCCTTTGGTTGCGGTTTCTCCTTTGGTCCTCTTTTTAGCATTTGCTCTACTCTTGTACAGTTGTGGTGAAGCTTGCATGTGTTCAAGTTCCTGATCGTTATCTACGTCTGCAGTTGCTTCTTCCGAGGGATTAGGTATCTCCTGCCAGTACGGACAACTTGGTCGAGATGAAGTAGGTCTGTTTTCATGTCGTTCGTTGTTTTCTGATGTTGATCTGAAGCTGATGTTAAAAACGTGTATTCGAGGATGACATCTGGATTAAATGGGATGATTCCTGTGCTTCTGAACCCCGATCTTGCATTCTCTGTCGCAGCTGCTTGAACCCATGCCTTTGTAAGCAGTCCTCCGAACACGAGTCTGGAAATTTTTCTATTTGGATTCATTTTAATATACAAATTGCAAGCATTGTAAGAATAGGATTTCAGAGCTTTAAAAAAAGCTCTGTCTAGCGGCTGCACATAGTGTGTGGCGTGGTTGGGTAGACAGAGCAAATGTATGTTTTTTTCTTCTGCAAACTCTAATGTATCCACGCTGCTGCATTGAGAGCTATGTCCATCCAAAATAACCACGACTGTTCCCTCAGGCTTCCTCGGTGCAAAATGGTTCCTTAGTCACAGAGGAAAAATATCAGTTGTTACGTACGCTGACTTTTGTGACATGAAAATCGAGGAACCCGGCGGCATACCGTCCTTGTACTCGGCCTTTTCATTTTTTCCCTTCAAAATACAAGCTGGGTGCAAAAAAAAGGCCCTTTTCATGGCAGCAAGCGATTACAGACATGGTTTCCCCCTTTTCACCGGATGTTATCGCTGGAACGCTCTTAGACTCTTTTGCTGCCAAGACCTAACCTGGTCTATTATTCAGCTGAAGTCGAGACTCATCTACGTTGGATAAATTTCCCGGCTTATCAAGGAGGTTATGCTCTACCAACATGTTCTGCAGCAATGAAAAATAGTCTGAAACGTTTTTCGTACTTAAAACCCTTGACCGTGCCTTTGAAACTCCTTCCGATTTGCAGATTGAGAGTTCCGGATTTCTTTTTAAGAATAAATATAGCCTGTCCATTCCAGCAATTTCCTTTTCTCGGTTAAATTTGTGATGTTGGATATATTTCTCGGTTAGTTTATATGCCATGGTACGTACTTCTGTCCTTGTCGGTGAGAATCCAAAGTTTTGTAATTTTATGATATGTTTTACCAACTTTTTCTCACATTCTTGTGTTAGTGCAGGCGGCCACCCAAAGGTTTTTTCGTAAAGCACGCGTTCGCTAATCGTCTCTTCAGCGTTGACCATGGAACGTGAAGCTCCTTTGAGGCTTTATTCTGGTTCATTCCATTTTGCACCGCTTTTACGGCATCGTTAAGTTGCTCCTCTGCCCAATCAGCACGACTGGATCCTTTTTGTCTTTTGTAAAATGTTGGCATCTTTGCCTGGAACAATGGGGGCAGTAAGAACATTTAGTTTTTTATTCACTGACAAACCAAACTGTACTTGCAAAAAAAGATATAAAAACTAATTTTTAACTTAACAATTGTATTGAGACGTCGGATAAAACAGAATATAACTCTCGTATGGGATAGGAAACGATAACATTTCATGAGTTATCAAAAACCCTGGTTGGGATGTACCTAAATAAAAGCTTTACACTTTACACATAAGAAAAGTCCATCACTCTATCACCCCTGCACGAGTTCACCATTTCTCCAATTTGCTATGGGTGAAATGGTGAATGGCACGGCAAGAAGTTGAAAACACTAGACGTAACGATTTCTAGGTTATGTAGTACATAAGCAGTATAAAAAGGCAGAATATATCAAAAAATACCCCGCGCACTACGCTACCTGAAGTAACATCTACAAATTCATGCAGCATATAAAAATTATTTAGCATCGAAAACAGTTTTGTACAAAGTACTTACGGTTTTTAAAACCGAGCTGGTTTGCAACACGTGCACGCTACACAGATGATCAGAGACTGTTGGCATGCAGACATACAGAGACATCTGTTTAATCAGTAAAGAATTAAAGCAATTCACCATTTCACCCGATTCACCGTATCACCCTGACTTACCCTACCTTTCTTTCTCACCGCAGTTTTTCATCTCATAGTAAGGCGAAGAGCTCCACCAACCACTGTAATTACTTACGAGAAAAAAAGAAAATCTTGCGTGTCGAGGACACACTACGTTTCACAGTGTGAAACATCGAATACACAGTCTTTAAAAAAAGAACAGCGTAAAGTGATGAAAAGTATTGAAGCAGTATGCCTTGTCTCTTTTCGTTCCAAACACGTCGTTAGGCACTTAGTCAAAACTTTATACGAAAATTAGAGTCAGTTTGATATGCAAATTAATTACAGTTCAATTAAGCCCAATCGAAATCGGTGAGACAGCAAAAATTCATCTTTATTTCCAATTGCAATACGACAACAGTGATTGCGTAGGTGATTTCTTCCTTTTCGTTCATCTCAGTCTTGTAGATATTCCTTGCATGTGTACTGGGTGTGGTCTAATGCGACTTCTGTGAGTTGTGTCAGCTGCAGACCAAACAGGGCAATTCAACACCCCCACTGCTCTACCAGACTCAGGGAAGTGGGAGGGATGATGGGATACGGACCAGACATTGTGCACTGCCCGCTTGCTGAAGAGACACTTATCCGGACGGCCTCTGCTTGCATTTTTACTGCTATGAACATTCGTGAATCGTTTCTCTGGTGGAAGGAGGAATTTTTTAAACAAAATGGCCAATGATTTTTAGCTATTCTGAAGAAGGGTATTCTAATGGAGGTAACTGTCCATTGTTCCCTTCGCTTTCTGGAGAGGCATTGTCAGCCTGACGCACCATGCTAACATTTTTAATGTACTGACCTCCACAAAATCTTTGTCTGGTGGTAGGATTCTTAAACAATGTGGCCAATGACAGTCCACATTTTGGTAACCTTTTCGCCGTCTAGTCCAATATTTTTTCTCTTTCTTCACGTTTAAAAAAGTAAAGTCCCCAAAAATAAGACATCTGGATTGGCTGGAGTATCATGATTGTAAATTTTTAGGCATAAACTTCTGCAAGTGGGACTTCAGTAAGCTTGATTAAGAGGGCCCCACTTTCCCTACATTGGTGAGGATACAGCGGCACCTGCTTAATTTTTTCATTGGCGGGTCAGAAACATTACTTTTTTGATTGTCAGTTGCTTCTTGAGACGGGGGAACCTTCCGCAGAACTGACCCGTTCTGCGCTTTTTCGATACCTTGGATTCTGCTGCGGGCAGAGTGGCTTCAGTCTCTGCTTTTAGAGAGGACAGTTCGACCTCTTTTGCAGCAGAGTCACTTCGCATTGTAGACTCGGTAGTGACACTAAGGGCTCCGCACAGTCTTTAATCAGGACGCTTGAGGCAGAGACTTTGCCCAGCAGACTCCTGGCTCAGACCCCGTCCAAGGATGATGCAGCAGCGGTTTGTACACAGGTGCATGTAGCGAACTGTCTGCACCTGCCGCACCCATCACTTTTGTTCTCCAACGATGGTGAGATTTATGGGCAGAACTGACCGTACACGTTATGATGGACTTAGTAACTCTCAATTATTTCAGGGTTAGGTTCTACCTGGCCTTTGGCGCTGGCACTGTTGCACAACAACTTATCTTCCAAGCATGATTGTGCTCCAGTCATGGATTTGGGTCAGTTAAAATTTAATATGTTCCTCATCAAGGAACAAGAGTGGCAGGATGTTTACAGTGCCGATGACACAGATGACAAACATAATGCTTTTTCTAACACATTTCTTATGCTCCTTGAGAGCTGCTTTCCATTAGAACGTTCTAAACGTGAATCTAACAGTAAAAGCCAGCCTGGGTGGCTGACTAGTGGGGACAAGGATATCATGCAGAACAAAGCGGGAATTATATCAAAATGTTAGAAGCAGTAACAATCAAGCTACATTAGACCACTGCAAACAGTATTGTAAGGTGCTTAAGAATGTTTTTAGGAAGGCCACGAGTATGTGGTACACAAATAGAATAGCTAATTCACAGGATAGAATTAAAACCAAATGGCCAGTTGTGAAGGAAATGTCGACAATATAAAGTTAGTTCATAGCAGAAATATTTCTGTTACTGATAAATCAGATATATGTACAGTATTTAAAAATCATTTTCTGAGCGTTGTTGGTGAATTAAAGTTTCTACTAGTAATCATATCACCCTCATGACAAATGCCTTTCCGAGATTGATGTCTGAAATACTCCTCTGTGATACAGACAAGGGGGAGATTTAGAAGCTCTACCGTTACCTAAGACATCAGGCAAAATTACCATATTCGTAATTAATAAACTAGTGAGACTTTCAACAATTAATTCATTACCCAAACGAGTTTCAGCCATTCCTGGACGAGTGAAAAAATCCACAAAGCGCTTACAAAAACGTGAGAACTTTGAGTAAATATTAATATATTTAAAATGGAAATAAAAACTACAGGACAGCAGGCTTTCGAAGGGAAGTTTCAATAGCATCACTGCCATGTTTCTCAAGGACTAATTTTGAGAAGAATTTTGATAAACATCACGAGGCAGCACTTTTGACGATGTGCTTATCATTATGATCTGACAAGCCAATCTTAAGCTGTGTGTACCATAATGCTTCACAACTGAATATTAACTTGGCATACCATATGTGGAGGAACATCATCTGCACTCCTCTGCAGGTATTCTAAGTAACCATTAATGGGGAGAGGCACTGAGGCTGCACGCTGCATATCCTTCTCACACCTTTGGGTGGCATCTCTCACTGTACTGTACTTGACATTTTCGATCTAAGACTCGCAAATTCCTCAATCTGCAATCCACTCATCCCAAACTTCATTAAACTGTGTACGATGGCAAGACCTATGCCCCTTACATGAAGTCATTAAAGATCACCTAACTCACGCTGAGCGAACAGTAGGGCTGACAAAAATGACTGACAAGGCACAATGCATCTTGTAGAGGGTATAGTATGGACGTATTGGAATAATTAATGTCGAGTGATGGTTTTAAAGTAATTCGCACGACATGAAAACTTTATGGAAACGCGTCAATTTACTGAAGGCTAGTTTATCCCAGGGAAGTATTCGAGTTGACCACCGTGGCCGGCGGGGGAGTGGCGAAGGGAAGTGACAATAGGCAGCTTAGGGTGGCTCAAGCTCTGAGAAAGCGGTAACGGGGCGCGGCCTCCAGCTGCCTTAAGATGAGTGATACTGAGTGGGTGGTTGACCCCATGCTGGTGTACCGGGAAGCAGACGGAGAACTTGTACGCCTGTTGATAAATGTCCGTCGTCCCGTTTTCAGTGAAACTTGCGAGTATCCCGCGCAAAGCTACTGTGGAGTGGTCAACAGAGGTCAAAATATGCGTGTTCATGACTTAGCAACTTCACGCTGAATTCACGGTCAGAAGAGTCTGAAGTAAATCAGGTGAAGAGTGACAGAATGAAATACGCCGGCCTGCGATGGGAACATAGGACCAAGGAATTTGAAGTATTCTCATGGGAGTCAGAATTCCGGAAAAATTGGTGTTTTGTGCAGACACTAAACTTGATGGGTGGCCTGGGAGGAGCTAAATAGCAGAAGTTGAGAGGAAGGGAAATTTTGTGGGAATTTGTTCACTTCCCAGAGCACACATTTTACGGCGCTGGGAAGCGACGCATAATTAACGCGACTTGCGCTGCAATTGGCGTAAGTGATTTTGCTGGAGGGGAAATCGAGGCGAAGAGCGGACTGGGAGAAGTCCCCGTAGAGGACTTCCGTTCCCAGCTTGCCTAGAGTGCGGACGTGGCGTTCTTTACTCAGCTTGCCTGAGAAAGAGTGAGCATCTCTGCAGTTTAGGACTTAGCAAGTAGAACGATTGAGCTTGGATATAGGAAGTTTTGGTACAGTTATGTAATGAGCAAGATAGCTAGGAGTGAATAGACGAGCACAGCCTTGCAGCACCACGAGGTCAGCCGACGTCCGCACAACGACACCGCTCCGCCACTCTGAATTCAGTGATATTGTGCCCGCTCCAGCCACTGATTAATTTGTTGGATCATGTCGGCAAAATTTCCACGAGGGTTGCATGGGCCGTGTATTGTAGAATTCTTTTCGCAATTCGCATTACGCCTGGGTCAGTCGATAGGAATTACTTTTGATTTATCGCGCTTTACTCCACGCAAAAGCAATTTATTACCACTGCCTGTTAGGAGAGTCATGTAATGTGATGACTGAAGTTCGTGAGTTAAAATAAATCTGTGCTAATTGACTGCATCTGTTTTCAATCAAGTAGTTGAAATCCCAAGTCACTTTCTTAATTAATGTTATGTTCAACATTTGCAGCTGGTGTTCCATAGCTGAATATAACATCACACTGCCACCACAGTTCAATCAGGAGTCACAGGGCCTTATTACTTTCTTTGCGTTATCCGACATTGCGGCAGTTTTGCACTCTCTGTTGATCTGTTAGTCAATTACCTGGAGGGAACACCCACCAAAACCAGATAAGTGACGGGTGGGGTGTTACAACTGATAATGTTGTTACTGGCGTTATAGCTTTAGGATTAGTGGCTGCATGTACAGACATGCTGAATACATCAGGATGGCAACTTATTACTTCATACTGAGTGCAGCTCTTCACTCATTAGTGTAGCTGTATGTATCCTTACAAATTATCTTTGGGTCTGTAAAATGAGTTTTGCAAATTCATAATGAAACTGGTAGATGTCGAGTTGGATAGATCTGATACACAGATATTGAAATAAATAGATTTCGTGAACTATACCAAAACCTCAATCTTCTCCAAAGGAATAAATTCTTTGCTTGAAATAGCGGCTCACTTATAATATGTTGTAGGGTGAATTTTGCAGTGGTTTATAACATTTTCCATTATACAACTTTTCAGGTCGATCTACTCGTATTACCTACTTCAGATACTGTTGTAATAATAAAAATGGCAGCATTAAGTCTTTGAACAAGATCCTGAATATTGGATTTGCACAACAGTTTACTGTCTATCTGAATACCTTGAAATTTAAACTGTATAGTCTCACTAACCACATGCCCATTCTGTGTAATCAAGGCGTCAGGGTTTGATGATTTGTGTGTTACAAACTGTAAAAACTGAGTCTTACCGTGATTTAGCGTTAGCTATGAACATTCGTCTGCAACTGCATATTTGAAACAGTGCCAACGTTGCACACATCATCTGTTGCTACCAAGTAGAGTCATTAGCAAACAGATATATTGTAGATTCACCTCTAATACTAGAAGGCACATCATTTATATAAATAAGGAACAGGTGTGGCCCCAATACTGATCCCTGGTGCATACACATTTAACCGCGCCCAACTCGGCCCCATATCATAGACAATCTCAAACTTGTGCAGAATGACCTTTTGCTCTTTGTTCTTCAAGTATGAGGTCAAAAAATTGTGGGCATTTCATAATGTTCCAACTTCTGGAATAATATTTTGTCATCAAAACAATCAAACGCCTTAGTTAAATAAGAAAAGATGCCTAGCGTTTGAAAATATTTGTTTAGTCAATCCAGTACCTCACAGAGAAAAGACGATATAGCATTTTCAGTTGTTAAACCACTTCTAGAACTAAACTGTACATTTGACAGCAAATTATGTGTTATCGTTACATAAGCAGCCCTTTCATTAACTTTAGCAAACAATTATGACATAGAAACAGGTCTAAAATTGTCTACATTACCCCTTTCTCCCTTCTTATAAAGCGACACTACTACTGAGTAAAATTAATCGTTCAGGAAACAGACGATTTCTAAAGGAAAAATTACAAAAATGGCTAAGTACAGGGCTAACACGAGCAGCACAGTATTTTAGCATTCTGATAGATACTCCATCACATCCATGAGAGTCCTTAGTCTTCCGAGACTCAATCTCCCCCTTGTCAGTATCACGCAGGGGTATTTCAGAGATCAGTCTCAGAAACCCTTTACATAATTCCGTTTAAAAAAACTAAGTTTTTAGTCAATTCACCAGCTACGTTTAGAAAGTGATTGTTAAATACTGTTTGCATAGCTGACTTATCAATAGCATAAATATTTTTATTATGTATTGACATTATATCCTGAACCCAGTGTTGCTGACCAGACACTTCCTACACGTCTGACGATGTGGCTTTAATTTTGTCCTGTGGATTAGCTACTCTGTTTGCGTACCACATTTTCATTGTCTTCCTAATAACATTTTAAGCACCTTGCAGCAGTGTCTGTAATGGGCTACTGTAGCTCGATTGTGGCTACTTCTAACATTTTGATGTGATTCCCACTGTGTTTCACACGATGTCCTTATCTCAACAGTCAGCCACCCAGTACTGGTAGTACTCTGTTTAGAACGTTCTAATGAAAAGCAACTTCGAAAGAGCATGAGAAATAATTTTAAGGAAAGCATTATATTTGTCATCTACAGGGTGATAATTATTGAACTATATGAAACAAAAACGTAAATTAATTTCAAACTACGTCGTGCACACACATTATTCGACATGAAACGTCACTTCAGATATTCCAATTTAGGTTATGACACTTTCGATATGGCTGCCATCATTGGCAATGATTGTCGCAGGCGAATAGCGAAATTCTGCAAGATCGGCTGAAGTGTCGGATTATCGATGCTGTCGATGACCTCCTGAATGTCTGTTTTCAGCTCAGCAACAGTTCTGGGATATTGCTGTACACCTTGTTTTTAATATAGCCTCGCAAAAAGGAATCGCATGTGTTCAGATCCGGAGAATATGGCTCCCAATCGAGGCCCATGCCAATGGCCTCTGGGTACCCAGAACCATAATGCAGTCCCAAAGTGCTCCTCCAGGACATCAAACACTCTCCTGCTTCGATGAGGTCGAGCTCCGTCTTGTATGAACCACATCTTGTCGAAATAATGGACACTTTGTATAATGGAGATGAAACCATCTTCCAGAACCTTCACGTACCGTTGGATAGTCGACGTGCCATCAATGAATATCGCACCGATTATTCCGTGACTGGATACTGCACACCACGCAGTCATTCGTTGAGGGTGCAGAGACTTTACGATCGCAAAATGCAGATTCTCGGTCCCCCAAACGCGTCAATTTTGCTTATTGACGAACCCACCCAAATGAAAGTGGGCTTCGTCGCTAAACCAAACCATGCATGCGCATACAAGTTACCATCATACATCGCAGCCAACCGTGCAGTCTCGACGTCCTAACGCAAACTGTTCACAAGTTGTTACGATTTTATTTCATATAGTTCAATAACTGTTACCTTGTATGTTATCAGCACTACAAACATTCTACATCCTACCGCTCTTGTTTCGTAACAAGGTTTAAAGACCTCTTTATTGCCGTTGTATTAGCTTTTCTACATAGTTTGTGATTATACATAGCATTTGTTTGAGTACAATAACCTTTTATCGTTAAAATTTGTGTAACATGATCTGAAAGGCCATTCACCTTTTTGCTAATAGAATCCCCATCAAGTAATGAAGAACGAACAAAAATATTGTTTAAGGTTGTGCTACTGTTCCTCGGACACTGGTTGGAAAAAATACAGTCTCCATCAGATCATATAAATCTAGGAGATGTTCCAACTCCCCTTTTTTGCATAATAACATGCAAAATCAATATAGCAGTCACCATATACAACTAATTTTTGGTACTTCCTATAACGTGAACCAAGAAACCTCCCTATCTTGAGCAGAAATGCTTTGGGATCAGAGTTAAAGGACCTATAAATAATAACAATTAGAAGTTTAGATTCACTAAATTCAATTTCCCGTGTACAATATTCAAATACCTGTTCAGTGCAGTGGTTTGGGACATCTGTGGACTCAAATGGAGTACTATTTTTTACGTACGTGGCCATCTTGGGGAGGGAGCTGAACTGCAGAGCTCAGTGCACTGCACACAGCGGCATATCGCTGAGCACGTCGTGCAAACCTCCACGACATGTCTGGCATCAGAATCCGCTGCTATAGCTGAGTAATCACATAATCCGATGGTTTCATCATTGTACAGCCATCGAAACCCTCCAATACGCAGATTGTTGAATGGCATGTTTGTATAAATTGTTTACATCCTAGTATAGGAAGTAACTCGAATCGCCAGACGTTTCCCTGAACTTTTCAGGCATTCGTGAGTTATTTCCCTTGGCACTCCTGTGAATACACTGGCAAAGTTCCCCACGAATTCCACGCAAAAAAGCACAGCAGCATATCGACATCAATTAAGAGTTCGATGTTGATTTCTGTGCTCTGGAGCATTATCTCCCACAAATCCCTGGTGGGTTGTAGTAGAAAGCAGAACCCGGCGTGTATGTTTCCATGCATACATATTGGAATTTCTCGAAGATTTGTGCAAGTAAACGTACACTTTTATTCATATAAAGTTTTGCATCAGCTTGTAAATCAGAGATGTTAAACTCCTGCCAAACACTCACAGCATGTCCATATTCCTCACCATTATGGTATTGCCTTTAAGATTACTGAAAAATGTTGTTACGTTGAGCATTGTAGTCTCGCTGCATTTCTTCATCGAATCCAGATGTTTGTATGAAGAGACTCATTTCTTTGTCGTGAGGTAAAGCTTAGCATCGTCAGGATGTGCAGCTTGAGTGAGATGCATGTCCACCTGATGCATGCTTTCAGCAAGTTTCTTAAGTGTTACATGATAAATGTATACTGTAAGGGGCGGCAAGTCACAGTTACTCAAATACTCCGGGTTATTACACCGTGGTCGGACGGATTTTCCATTAAAACCCAACGTTCCGTCCCCATCTGCTGAGGAAATTTCAAGCGGGTCATAGCTTCTTTGGACGTCCGACTCACACTCTGGTTCGCTACTAAGTGCAGCAAAATTCCGTTTATGCACGCTACCGCGCAGTGGCATGACATCACATGCTTTGAATACCCGGGCATAATTGGCCGTTGTCGGTTTCCGTTGTCCACTGTTGCTGCCATCCTATTGTCGAAGACTCTTACACATCTTCTTCCACACTGGGATCCCGAGGTCATCCAATTTGAAGACCTCCTCCTTTCTATTGAAATTAGTTGTCGCTCTGTATAGCATTTCATGGTGTCCAAGGCAGAAGAAGAACCTGATAACTGCAAAAAGACCAAAATTAGCCAAGCTCTCAACAAGGAAAAGAGCAACATACCCGCTCCTTCTGTGGAAAAAAAAAAAGATTATGTGTCGTGGTAGTTTATAATTCAGTTTGCATGCGTTGTGTGCTGCACCTCAGAACTTTCCAGATAGATGAGAATGATCCCTTTGCCGTTTTCAGCTTTATTACCTAATGACAGCCTGTAAATGTAGCAGTTAACTGCATTGTTGTGCAAAATTTTATCTTCCTGCGATTTTGTCATAAGAATTTTGTGAGATAAGTCACATCAACTTTCCTTGCAAGTTGTTGTAGTGCAGGATTTTCCCTGACATGATTCAAAATGATTTAGAAATGAGTTATATGTGCATACAGTCTGATACTCTGCTGCATATGGTATGCGTTGCTCTGTGAAGTTGATATGTGCGCCGGTGGAGTCACCCCCAAAGTACGCCATAGGAGCGTGAAGTCACTTAAAGTCAACATATGCAGTGTGATTACAATTAAACTTTCAAACTGCTGTAGAAACAACACCACTGGTCAGAATGACGTATGTATGAATTTACTGAAGGCCTCCTAGAAGGGAATGTGGCTCTTTTCCGGTTACAAGATAAACTGAAAAATCTCGCGATTGTCTTCACATGCGACATCAGACGGGCGGTGGTGTTAATTACACCCATCTCCTTCAAGCGATACGCAAGAGTGACTGAGGAAGTCTACTCCAGACATCAAACGCGATTCAGAGGGTTGCTTATGTCAACGTTCACCTGGTGTCTAGAGTACCTCCCTTGGCTACAATTTTATCAACGCCGAAGACCATGGTGCACACGATTATGGTGGTCTTTAGCTACTTCATTAGCGTAGGTCTGACATTAAAAGTTCGATACAACGTACAAGTACGAGCGACGACCCTGTGAGTCAATACTGATGATGAAACTGTCGACTCGACGTCGGCACAGCTTAACGGGAACGATGATCGACTGCTCGCTCCTCCTCCCGATTACCACCCATTCCAGTGGCTCTTATAACCTAATCGCTTTCCAACGTCAAGAAGTTTTTAGTTGACTTCATCCGCGCCAATCCGCCGTGAACCAGGGCCCCTATGGCGCGTGTTGTTTACCGCCTGGTGATGAGAAGAGATAACCGGAACGTGACGGAACAACACCAATACCAAAAAATGGCTCTGAGCACTATGGGACTTAACTTCTGAGGTCATCAGTCCCCTAGAACTTAGCACTACTTAAACCCAACTAACCTAAGGACATCACACACATCCATGCCCGAGGCAGGATTCGAACCTGCGACCGCAGCAGTCGCGCGGTTCCGGACTGAGCGCCTTAACCGCGAGACCACCGCGGCCGGAAACACCAATACCACTGGGCTCCTTAGTCAGGCCTACAGTACACCTCCCCTTTCTTGACTCGAACGTCCAGGCGACATGGTATCTGGTGGACAACAAAAACATATGACACAGCAACGTCTCCATGCCATTAATACAGTAGTATCGACTCTCCACTCTGCTGACAATGTCGTCTGCCTGACACGGATACACATCGCCTGGAATGCGGATCTTCTGCAGAGGTGTGGCAGTTAAGAAAAATGCTTGCCATTCTTCTTCGCACACAGAGGTCTCACAGTCCCTTTTATTCCCATATGAGACGCTTTTCCTTCGCACTTTGACTTACGCCATGACATGGATCACAGGAATGTCGAAAGATGATCTGTTCCACGACGGTGACAAGAGCATTCTCGATTTTTAGACATTTCTACAGGAATGTTTCACGCGTGTTCGGCAGCGCCGACGCTATCGACAATAACATGCCAATTTTTTGGGCAGTCTTTTCTTGGACGCTACCCTCAATTGTGGTGTGTGCGACATGAAACGGTAATTTCATAGTGAGTGTCGAACTAGTAGCACAGGAACAGTGACAGGGATATACGGCTTTTTTCTTCGAGATGATATGCCCGGGCTTCGCCTGCACGACAAGGGGACTCGCTTACAGCCGTAGGCGTATGGGCTTTCTGTTTGTTACATATTTCAGTTTTTCATTACTGTACAATGTATTGTTTTTGTTTACTTACCACAAGGAACCACCTATGAAGATCTATGAGCATTTGTTCGACAGAGGACATGTGTTGCACAATAACGAAGACGAGGAAGTGCTCACAGCCCCTCAGGTATGCATTATACAGGCCACACTACCATATTTGAAAGTCGCTTACCCTACAATCTTAGCAATAGCCGTACCGGTACATGTATTCCACTGTCAGAGGTATCAGAACAGTTTTCGCTTATAACTATCGAGTCGCTCGTTTCCGGTAGAGGGATCGTAACCTCCAGTTGATACATGTATACTTCTCCATGATCCTTGAAAGTCTGTAACATCATCATGAAATCACCCCTTATATATACATATTTTAACAGGCGCCGGCGCTATAACTTCAATGCCCTGTAGAGTCGCTGGGTGACGTTTCTGCACATGGGTTTCTATGTAAAACGTCATCTACTAAGTCCCCTCTTCAATCTGTAGAGTGTGTAACTTGAATTGTGAAACATCGTGAATATACATACCGATCATTAATCAAAAATTACTCGTGCTTTCATACATCACATTAAAGATAACAACAACGCAGTACCTCACACATCTAAAACATGATTAATAAATGGGATAGCAAACAGAAAATGCATTTGAAATGAGGAAAATTCCCAGAAACGCGTTTTGCAAAACATAAATAAAGTGGAAAAGGTGACGGATGGCAGCAAAACTATTTCGAAAGCACACGCCTTATTTTTACAGCCGCAGGCTTTTACCAATCAGTTCTAATATATCAAATCAAACTATAGGCTGATCCACAGAGCCAGATGTTTCACTGATTGTGCAGTATGTGGTAAAACTAGCGACTTTAGAGGTAGGCGCGTGTATACTTATCCCCAGAACTGTCTCCTGATGCACTACCATACTTCGAAAACTTCAGAAGGTACCGTGATCAACAGGATAGATGGTCATCGCAGCAACTAATATTTCCGTCACGAATAAGTGTCCAGGGACGAGTCGGTGACACCGCCTCACGGCAGCGAGCGCGCGCCGCGCCAGCGCCAGACAAAAGCCAGTGGCGCCAGTGGCAGAGCAAGCGCCAGCGCGGTATCTGCGTTGCTAATGAGCGCCGTGTGGGCGCGCGGTGGCGGCAGAGACGCTCCTTTGGCGGCTGGCGCTGGCGGTGCTACAATTTCCTGCGCAGACCGCGGCCGGCGCCAGCACCGCCGCAGCGCCCGCCGCCACCCCACTTTGTCTATGCTAATTAGTCATCACAACACGGGGATTAGTGAATTAATTTGTGGCACGATCGACCAATCAACGCTCACCGCCGCTAACAAAACAGAAACGCAATGCGGCGGCCGGAAATTGCGCGTTAATACCGGTGGCGGGCGGGCCGGTGCGTTGGCGACCCTTCCGCACGTCTGGTGCTCGGCGCCAGCGATGGACACGGCATATACCTACACGGCCGGACAGGCCAACGCCAAGGGGTACCTACTGCTGCGTACGACACCGCTCTATATCGTGGCCACGCTTGTCCAATTACACAAACAGAGTTTGAAAGCGTAGACCCATTCTTATCGAGTATCTTGCGACCTTTTTGCAGTAATTCACAAAACATGAGATTACAGAGCGTCAAATAAACACTTGTAAAAATCGCAGTGTGTATAAAAGGGCGTCAGACAAACGTTCGTCTGTTCGGCCTCATATAAAAACCAGCAGAAAACATTCACGCTAATACAGTCCGCCGGCCGGTGTGGCCAAGAGGTTCTAGACGCTACGGGCTGGAACGGCGCGCCCGCTACGGTCGCAGGTTCGAATCCTGCCTCGGACATGGATGTGTGTGATGTCCTTAGGTTAGTTAGGTTTAAGTAGTTCTAAGTTATAGGGGACTGATGACCTCAGATGTTAAGTCCCATAGTGCTCAGAGCCATTTGAACCATTTTGAATACAGTCCAAAAATGGCCCTTTATTGTTATTAGTTGATTACCTGTTCGCCGCCGGTAGCTGAGTAGTCAGCGCGACCGGATGTCAATCCTAATGGCCCGGGTTCGATTACCGGCTGAGTCGGAGATTTTCTCCGCTCAGGGACTGGGTGTTGTGTTGTCCTGATCATCATCATTTCGTCCCCGAAGTGGCGTCACATCTAAAGACTTTCACCTGGCGAACGATCTACCCGACGGGGAGCCCTAGTCACACGACATTTACATTTTAGTTGATTACCTACCGTTGCCTAACCACATATTTATCAAAAAATGGTCCAAATGGCTCTGAACACTATGGTACTTAACTTCTGAGGTCATCAGTCCCCTAGAACTTAGAACTACTTAAACCTAACTAACCTAAGGACATCACACACATCCATTCCCGAGGCAGGATTCGAACCTGCGACCGTATCGGGGGCGCGGTTCCCGACTGTAGCGCCTAGAACCGCTCGGCCACTCCGGCCGGCCCACATATTTATTCCAATTTTTCGGGACAGATAGGCTTGGGAGAACGATCCTTTACACGTTTAGCAAATTTTAAATGAGGCTCTCACCAAGGCCGAAAATTATTGATTCGATCGTTTCTGATAACTTTTTGTTGTAATGTGCTTGGCATGAAACATAAAAAAGCTGGCAGGAAGACAAACCCTTATCACACATAGTAACGGTTGCTATTCCTCCGTGAAACAACTACACTGTGTGATCAAAAGTATCCCGACACGTGGTTGAAAATGACTTACAAGTTCATGGCACCCTCCGTCGGTAACGCTGAAATTCAATATGGTGTTGGCCCACCCTTAGCCTTGATGACAGCTTCCACTCCCGCAGACATACGTTCAATCAGACGCTGAAAGGTTTCTTGGGGAATGGCAGCCCTTCCTTCAAGGAGTGCTGCACTGAGGAGAGGTATCGATGTCGGTCGTTGAGGCCTGGCACGAGGTCGGCGTCCCAAAACATCCCAAAAGTCAGGACTCTGCGCAGGCCAGTCCATTACAGGGATATTAGTGTCATGTAACCACTCCGCCACAGGCCGTGCATTATGAACAGGTGATCGATCGTGTTCAAAGATGCAACCGCCATCCCTGAATCGCTGCTGAACAGGACGCAAGAAGGTGCATAAAACATCAATGTAGACCTGTGCTGTTATAGTGCCACGCAAAACAACAAGGGGTGCAAGTCCCCTCCATGAAACACACGACCACACCATAACACCACCGCCTCCGAATTTTTCTGTTGGCACTACACAACCTGGTAGATGACGTTCACCGGGCATTCTCCGTGCCCACACCCTGCCACACCCTGCCATCAGATCGCCACATTGTGTACCATGATTCCTCATTCCACATAACGCTTTCCCACTCTTCAATCGTCCAATGCTTACGTTCCTTACGCCAAGCGAGGCGTCGTTTGGCATTTACCGACGTGATATGTCGCTTGTGGGCAGCCACTCGACCATCAAATCGTAGTTTTCGCACCTCTAGCCTAACTGTCACAGTACTTGCAGTGGATCCTGATGCTGTTTGGAATTCCTGTGTGATGGTCTGGATAGATGTCTGCCCATTACACATGACGACCCTCTTCAACTGTCGGCGGTCTCTGTCAGTTAACAGAAGAGGTTGGCCTGTACGCTTTTGTGCTATACGCGTCCCTTCACGTTTCCACTTCACTGTCACATCGGAAACAGTGGACCTAGGGGTGCTTAGGAGTATGGAAATCTCGCGTACAGACGTATGACACAAGTGACACCCAACCACATGACCACGTTGAAAGTCGCGAGCTCTATCTTCTTATATCGTGTTTTCTACTGAAAATCTCGTGCTTGTACTCTTGTTAACTTTACTATTACAGAGATCGCCTAAACTTTTTTTTTTTTAATTGGTCCTGTGCGCAACGGATAACTTACTTGGTCTTTCTGCTGCCACTGCGTGATCTGCTGCATTCCAAATTTAACAAAAACATAAAAAAACCTATTATTGATGTTGAGTGCAATGCATGTTCTGTATGGCGGCTCCTGCTGTTGCTGCGGCTGCTGCTACTTACTACAACTGCATATAATTCAAGAGAAAGGGTTTGGTCAAATCTAATTCCTTTTTTTTTAAAATAACTATATTCTGAAAGCGATTCTTTCTAATTCAATTAACAAAACGCTAGAAGCTCTTTGAACAATCGCTTCGTATGTAAATCTGCCTCCAGTGACATTAAAGCAATATTACAAATTAATCAAACTCTTGAGACAGACTGAGATACTTCTCAGTTAAATGCATAGTGAAACAATTCTCTGACAATTACAAAAGAAATCAGTGACAAAAATCAATACTTAATCTATTCGCCTAACAATGGTTTCCCTTAAGAATTCAACTCCTATCATTATCAAAATTACCGTCTGCTGCTACGCACATACACAAATCCTTTTCTTTAAATTAATAAGCGCGCTGCAAATTATAAAAAATATCAACTCACTACCAAATCCTGTGGCGCTGCTGGCGGACACAGCAGTACCGCAGCTCATCGACGGCCCCTCGTGCAACACACGTGCGCACCACAGCTGGCGGGCTCCTACCCTGGCTTCAAAACTGCCACTAGTTAATCCGTGTGCTGCGAAGCGCCACAGCAATATCTTAGATTCCAGAGCTTGTGTATACGCGTTGTAGCCAACCTTTAAATCCTAAGAGAGTATTGCCGACTCAAAACGTTCGAAGTCCGTGAGATCCCCGGATCGCCCCAGTCTGCTCTCTCAATGTCTAATGACTACTGAGGTCGCTGATATGGAGGACCTGGCAGTAGGTGACAGCACAATGCACCTAATATGAAAAACGTATGTTTTTGGGGGTGTCCGGATACTTTTGATAACATAGTTTACATAGCCTCGTCATTGATCCAAACAGGGTTAGACAATGCTATGGTGAAATGATGGCTACATAGATTAATAACAATGTAAAATAATTTCTTAGTAGAAGCTTTCTAATACTTCAATGTGAAGATAGAGCGTTCAAGGTTCAAGGTTCAGTTGGTCTGACCTGTCTTCAGCTCTTGTCTAATCCAGAATCTAGTGAATGATAATCAGGATCACTTCTAGAATTTCCAGTTGTCTCTTCTTGCTGGAAACTGTAGATACAGTTCTGACGGTGGCTCGGTACTGTGATGTTGTGTTGATTCTGAGTGTCCTGTGTTGCTGTCACTGATGTGTTGAGAGGAGCAGTGTGTCTGCTCATAACCACGTGTGGCAGATGGCATCCGCTAGGGAATTTTTAGTGTGACGTTAGGCAAATGCACAAAATAGTCCTTACCATCAGCGCTCTCTGTTGGAGGCTAGCATAAACCCATTTGCACATGCGTACTACGCAGTTCATCTATGCACGCCTGTGTTCCGTATCCCCAAGATGACACGGCAGTTTTACGTGTTACTTTTTCCCACACCCACCTCCAAGCTTACATGTAGTTCCGAAAGGCCACGGGAGCTATCGAGAACCAATTTAACTACTCGGAATGCTACTGATTTGACCATAAAATCAATCCTTCTCGATTATTTGCAAAGTCACCCCTCCTCCCCCCCCCCCCCCTCTTTATAACGCCATCCCACTTTTAGGGCAGATAGAGATATCCTTTTCCACGATAGTTTTGTGTCGTTACGAAGTCAAATACTAGGGTATCCATAGTTATAATTCCAGTTTCAAAACGCTGTAGAAGCAGAACCACCGCTCAGAATGACGTCAAATTTGAACAGCAGCCGCAGGGGAAAAGTCTTGGAACTAAAATATATTTAACGAAAATTTGTCAACAGATGGCGAAATAAGCGTCTTAACGTAAATGGGGTCAACTACAAGTGAATCGCAGTAAGACGGCTGTGGTTCGAGTTGCACGTTACACCATCAATATCGTCCAATCTGCATGACTGCACAAGTTCAGCAATGAACAGTGGTGGAGCTGTTAGTTAGGGAAGCCCATCCACCACGGCAAGATCGTACCACATCGGATCGGAAAAAATCTGTTTTTAATTGTCCTTGGGCCAAACACAACATAAAAAGCAAAGTGGCATCCGTTTCTAATTGTCCTGGAACCAAAAACCGCATAAAAAGCAAAATGACATCTAATTGTAGTGAAATTGGCCCAAAGAATGTTCAATATATTATCCACCGTTTCTTGCCACAAACTGAAATCGAGAAACAGCAAGTTCCGCAACGCCTTCGGGTGTCTCGAGACATGTTCTGAACGCGTTGCCCAATGCATGCCCTCAGTTCTGCTACGATCGTAGTTAAAGCACGGAACACAACATCCCTCTGATAACATCACAGCCAGAAATCACACGGCCAGGCTGAAGGAAAATGACGGTGATAATTGTAGCGTTTCCGAAATGCCTCTGAAGCAGACCGTTCACTGACTGTGCAATGTGCGGAGGAGAGCTTTCTCGCATAAAACTGACCCTACCCACACAGACACGCTGTAGAAGAGTTCGAATGACGTCGGTGTGCAAATGACACTCGTACCGTTTACCAGTGACGGCACTGGTAGCAGGACCCGCAGGACTCACCTCCTCGAATGAATAGGGCCCTACTGTAAACAATGCCGTCAATCCGCACCATAGAGTCACCTCTGCAGAATGAAGTGGTAACTTTAATCTTCGTTGATCCGTTATGGACCGTGCGACAACAGCTGGCATGTATTTCTTGATGCAATAATTTGCCAACAGCCGTATGTATTGTAGAAATTTATTTTATAAACTTATTATGTGCTACCAGTTTTGGCATTACATTGATGCCATCTTCAGGCTCCACACGTCATAGTCGTAAAATCGCTATACACGGAAGGAACCATATGACTGGATCCGTGAATCAAATCGTTATGCAACAGCTCTCGGTGGCCAGGCGACACAGAGGCGGTTTGCTGCTGCATAACGATTTGATTCACGGATCCAGTTATATGGCTCCTTCCGTGTATAGCGATTTTACGACTATGACGTGTGGAGCCTGAAGATGGCATCAATATAATGCCGAAACTGGTAGCACATAAAAAGTTTATAAAATAAATTTCTACAATACATACGGCTGTTGGTAAATTATTGCATCAAGAAAAATGAAGTGGTAACCGTTGATGTGATGCGGATTTTCTTTGCCCATATGCTGCAGTTCTGCATATTGATATGTCCTTGGAGATACAAAAGGGCCAGGCTTCGTCTGTCCACAGACGAAGCAAGATTTGGTTGCGAGGGCGTAACTGACGTGAAATATGGCCACTTCCACGCAGATACACACCTACGAAGTACAGTTCGCTAGACATCGATGGCGGTTTCCCGTCGTACCCGGCTCGTGGGCCGTGGGACAAATTAATAGGACAACACCACTTGCCACAAAGACAGACCACGGAGACTACACAAACTTCTTGATCAGTGTACTGCAGTGTGCAGTTTGCTGGGAGGGGTATGGATGGGGGGGGGGGGGGGGGATCCTCGCCCATCCCTGGCCCCCTCCCCCGTCTGTATCAGAGCATACAATCCTCTAATTACCAATTACCCGTCCCAAATTCCAGTTCATTGCTTATGTAAAACTTCAGATTTAATTTACATTTGTGGAGCCGTACACGGATATTATTGATACGTTTTTACTCTTTTATTACACTGATGCGCCAAAGGAGTTGATATAGGCATGCGTATTCAAAGACAGAGACAGGTAAACAGGCATAGTACGACTCTACGCTCGGCATCGCCTATGTGAGACAACAAGTGTCTGGCGCAGTTGTTAGATCGGTTATTGCTGCTACAATGGCCATTCATTGTCCACTTCCAAAAGGGCAAGAAATTTCAAAGTGAACTTTTGTCTTGCCGGCAGGTTACCAGGAAGTAAATCGTGAACAAGTGTGATTTTTTATCGACAACAATGCAGGGTGTTTCGTAGGATTTTATGCACCGTGTTCACAGGCATATCCAACGTTCGGTGAATTTCCCTATGGGACTTAACTTCTGAGGTCATCAGTCCCCTAGACACAGAATTACTTAAACCTAACTAACCTAAGGACATCACACACATCCATGCCCAAGACAGGATTCGAACCTGCGACCGTAGCAGCCGCGTGGTTCCGGACTGAAACACTTAGAACCGCTCGACCGCAGCGGCCGGCACTCCTCCTGTAGCGCAGTGGCCACATCTTCGACAAATGTCAGATCAACTACTTTCCTCCCTCAGCCACTTGAAAAAGAACCTTTTTTTTCGAATCAATTTCTCCATAGCCGGCCGGAGTGGCCGTGCGGTTCTGGGCGCTACAGTCTGGAACCGAGCGACCGCTACGGTCGCGGGTTCGAATCCTGCCTCGGGCATGGATGTGTGTGAAGTCCTTAGGTTAGTTAGGTTTAATTAGTTCTAAGTTCTAGGCGACTGATGCCCTCAGAAGTTAAGTCGCATAGTGCTCAGAACCATTTGAACCATTTTTGAATTTCTCCATACCCTTAGACATTGGACCAATGCTTCTTTTCATGGTCTTGAATGTCTGGCACTTCTGCAGGGCTATTGGAGCACTGTCACCTTTCTTGTAAAAGGGGTTTACCAGCAGCGCGTGATCCTTCATGGAGACAGTCACGTTGGGCATCTTGGACGCAAAGAGAGAGATAGCCGTGTGCCGTGCGTCTGTTGGTGTCCACATTCCGACGCTTACAGTGGCATTCATTGGTCTTTTTTGTTCCATGAGGTTTTCCCCTGTATCAATAATTAGCTGCTGGAATTTGTTGCCATTCTGAACAGTGGTTCTGTTTCTACAGCATTTTGAAACTGGAACTCTTCTCCAGCATAAGAGCCGGAAACCACCTTTCTAACGAATGACGTTGACCCACCAATGGTAGCCCAAAATATTACTCCACTAGCATAAGCGCGGAGAGACCCCTCCTTATACGAGGAGGCGACACAGTTCTCTGACGATGCTCTCTCTACGGAGGACACCACAAGCTCCAGAAGAAGCTTTCAGCAGAGGGGTCGAAACGTCGATTGTTTGAAGAAAAATGACGCGGCCGAACAGCCTAGAATGTTTTAACTTCTATATTTCTTGTTTGTTTGCGAAGCAAGATTTGGTTGTGAAGGCATAACTGACATGAAATATGGTCACTTCCACGCAGATACACACCTAAGACATCGATGGCGGTTTTCCTTCGTACCCTGCTCGTGGGCCGTGGCGCAAAATTAATAGGACCACGCCACTTGCCACAAAGACAGACCACTGGAGAGTATAGAAACCTCTTGATCAGCGCACTGCGCTGTGCAATTTTCAGGGGAAGAGGATGGGTGGGGGATATCTACGTGCTACGTAGATATCAGAAAATTATGCGAATTGGACGGACATCGTTGGATGTGATTTATATATATAGACAAACAAAAGATTACGATTTCAGAAAAACTGGGATATTTATTCAAGAGAAAAAGCTTCACAAATTGAGAAAGTAAATAACGCGTTCGTCCACATCTGTCTAGTATGCAATCAGTTATTCGATTTGGCATTGAATGACAGATTTGTTGGATGTCCTCCCGAGGCGTATCTTCCAAACTTCTATCCAACTGGCGCGTTAGATCGTTGTAATCCCGAGCTGGTTGGAGGGCCCAACCCTCAAGGCTCCAAATCTTCCCAATTGGGAAGAGATCTGATGACCTTGCTGGCCAATCACGAAGACAAGGGAGGACTGTAACCTCCGAGGGGGCAGCCGCGCGAACCGTGGCAAGGTGCCTTTAACCGCGCGGCGCTAATTTTGGTACTTAATCACCAAGGTTACCACAATTTGAGATATAGCATCACTCACTAATGAGGAGTTCACCGGGTTTCCTTACGCCTAGCTGCAGATCCGTCATGAAGTGGTAGGAAACAAATGGAAAGCCCAAGCCCTGTTATCATGTCACGTGTGACATAACTTTGACATATCAGATTCATCACTGAAGACATCATTAGTTAACCATTAACAAACATATATAAACTTACAACTGCACCTGTTTAAATCGAACACACACCATATGCCCAGGCGAACGGTTAATGCCAGGCGACACTCCAGCAAGCTCCTCTTCTCAACATGCACTGCGTGGCGAGAAAGGCCAAAACACAACGCCTCGAGCCGGAGCCCAAACCCTTTCCGCCGTCTCCGGCCGCAGCACTCCAGTAATACCACGCAGAATGAGCATGGGCACCAAGTAAGGGCCAATCTCCTGACCGTGTTGGAACGGCAACCAACTGACCATACATTGAGACTCGCTGTCTCGACGCTGCAGACTTAAATAGTCCAAACCGCGGCAAACAACTGACTCGCGGTCGGCCAAACCGAAATAGATGGGAAAGATGACACTGTAAGAAAGGGGTACTGGCGCCAGCTGCGCCACTTATTACCAAGTGTTGTCCTTTCTTCTGTATCATCGTGATAAATATTCTGTGGATACTCCCGTCTTCTAAGATGGCAACAGCTTTATTCACAGGACCACACCCATAGAGTTCTGGGTTGATGAACAATAAGGCCCCTCTCTCACACCTCAGCGAGCTCTGTAAGTCACGCAATTTTTATCCTACGGAAAATGACTGGAGCTGTCTGAAACAGCAGGTAAAATGTAGCAATCAACATCCCCACAGTTTGATAGCTCTTCGGGATGTAATCATCTATGAGTGGCTTCAGGTGGATATCGCATACTTGAATAAATATGTGGAGACTCTTCCTCACCAAATTAAGGCTGCTGTATCCTACAACTCCTCCTATCCGCAATACGGATCTGATCAGTGGGTTGCTGTAGCTCAAGTCCCTTGTCTGCTTCACAACACAAGCTTCACTGTACGAGGGGTATTCAATAAATAATACAACACACTTTTTCTGGAAGCAGGTTGGGTTTATTCAGGCTTTCAACACATCATATTATTCTCCACTCTTTTGGTTATAAAACCCTGTTTTGCAACATAATCTCCCTTCAATGCGACAGACTTACACCACCTTACTGGGAGGGCCTTTATGCCTGCCTGGTACCACTATACTGGTTGACGATGGAGTTAACGTCTTGCTGAATCACTTATCTCCCCACCATCCATGTACTGCTTCCCGTGGAGTGCAGCCCTCAAAGGTCAAAACAGATGGAAGTCGAATGGTGTGAGATCTGAGCTGCAGGGTGGGTGAGTGCCCCAAATGGTGGACGAGTGTGTTAGCAATACCGACAGAGACGTCCACTCGTGCAGCGAGATGTTTGTGATCCGTTGATCATCTCAAATGAGAGTGGCCCCACGTTTCAACATTGCAGCAGCGTCAGCTGCGTGCGGCCAACCGGCACACAGGAAGTCAGAGAGGTTTGTCTAACCTCCTTACGAAGATGACAAACGCCTCGCCGAACGAATCACCTTGCTTTTGTTTCCTGTCAGGGCTCCATAGACATTCTGCAAGCTCCTATGAATATCTGCGATGCTCTGGTTTTCCGCCAAAAGGAATTCAATGATAGCGCTTTGCTTGGAACGCACCTGCGTTACTGTCGCCATTTTGAAGTCTAAGTATAATACCGCCACTGATCGGAACTTCATAAAACTACATAAAACAACAGGTAATATTCCAGATGTCCCGCAATACATTCCACATTTTTTCAACCGAAGTTAGCCGGGAAAAGAACAGTGTTTCATTACTTACTGAACGCCCCTTGTATATCAACACAGCAGCCGACCAAAGCGTGCTGGTGCGTTTTCAAGTTAGATTCCGGCGGACACGGTGGAAACGTGTGGCGGTTGCTTCATCAAATGCGACACTTGGTTCCCCACAGGAGGGCCCACACGCTCGAGACTACTTGCCTTAGCCGATGACGAGTCCACAGAATCACGGAGTCAGTAGCAGTTCGCCAAACCTGTACTTACGTGATCCTTCAGCCACAGAGCAACACCAACCTAGGAGGCTCACCGTGACACAAACTCAAAGAGCCTTCACCAGTCGTAGCCGGAAACTATGCTCCTTGGACGGTATAAACAACTTCGGTTCTGTGACAGTGTCAAGTAACTCATCAGTGACAGACATCTCGCCAAACGTAGAATAATTTCATTGTTGTCGGTCAAAGCATAAATCATGACCAAGAGCAAGTCACTGTTACACGGTATTACCATCATTACAGTGGATTGCAAATTTTTTGTCTGGTGCGCTGGTTTCCGTCTGTAGTGTATGAGATGATAGTGAAAATGGTGGACAAAGGCAGTACTTTCCACTGCTGCGAAGAAGCCGTGGCTGGACACAGCAGTTTCGACCTGCACGGCGACCACGCGTCGTGCCGTGATTGCCGTTGCGTCGCGCCCTCTGCCCGTCTCAGTTCTTTACACAGCCGAGGTGAGCCGAGGTGGGACAGTTAATTAGATTTCCAATTTAGCGGGGCGGCGCCCCGGAGCAGCAATTAATTTTCTGCGTCTCCGCTGGCAGACCCTGGGCGCCCAGGCCGCACGCACCGTTAGGGGCCAGTTCAAACACCCAGTCCGGTTCCGACTGTGTCAGAGCTGGAGCATAAGCAGCGGCAGCCACGGTATCACAGGACCGTTCTAGGTGGCACCAGTCCAAAAAGCGTACCATTCTCGATTGTGTAAATGCTATTGAACCGCGTTCCTGGTAACTTCTCCTAGATACGATCTTCACAGGGTACAGCTCATGACATATGTGCACTGCTGAAGAAAGTGTGGCTCGTCTGACAAATCATTAAAGTGGTAACATGGCCAACTAAGCATGCAGACTGTTATATGGAAAGAAATAACAGAGGAGTTATGTGGTGATAATGGTAGACATAGGATTCAAATGGTTCAAATGGCTCTGAGCACTATGGGACTTAACATCTGTGGTCATCAGTCCCCTAGAACCGCACGGCCAAACCGGCTGGCGATATAGGCTTCAGTAGTGCAGTATGGAATGCCAGAAATACCACTTACAACAAATTTACTATTTATTTCACACTGACTATATACACAGATGAGCCTATACATCATGATCACTGTTCACTGTGGGATTTAATGCATGGGGCACGTAAAGCGCCGCAGCAGAGACTAATGGGAAATAATTCTAATGATGATAAGGGCAGCAAATGGGAAAATCCACCGACATAAGGTACTTTACAAGGACAGAATATTATAGCCCGCTTCTGGGAACGAGGACCTCGGAAAGTGGAGATCGTCTGCTGCTCGTCAGCAACTGTGGAGAGAGGCTGAAGGACAGTGAAATCGTAATTATGTTCCAAAGTACTGGACGTCCACCCTTCATCACAGAAAGTAACTGTCGGAATCTTGCCCCTTCAGTAAGGCAGGACAGGCGGCATCTGGGACGGTGTTCTTGCACAACGATGATTGTTAAAAATAGGGCTCTGCAACAACGACTCCAAAGTCGACGGAAACGTGTCAGCTGGTCGGATGAATCACGTTTCTTTTATTTAAAAAAAAAAATAAGTGAATGCCTATAGTCGGATATGTCGTCACCCGAACAAACAGCTGCTCATCGCATCACGGACCCAAGTTGGTAGGAAGAGTATTGTGCTGTTTTCCATGACAGTAAACACAGACACTATGGCCTCTGTGGACAACATTAACTTCATTGCGGATCATCTGCTTGCGTTTATTATTGATGACTTCACCAGTGGCTGGAAAACTGTCGCTATCAGAAGACCAGGGCCGTGCTACAGTGCTTTTGACGGGCATGATACTGTTGAATTCTGCCGACTCGTTCAATAAGGGGTGTCTAGGAAACCTGCTTTCTCGGATCGCTAGACAACAATTCAAGCAAATCGTATTAATGAGTTTTTTTGCTAAAGGAAAAAAATACAGTACATATCTTTGTGTTAAACAGATGTGTCGCAAAGGGCGACGAAGAAAATAAGAAAGCTCTTCACTTTAACAATTCCAAGTTTGAGAATGACAGAATGTACGATCAAAGTAATGAGCTTTGACGCTTCTGTTCAGGTTGCTGGTCTTGAAGCTTCTCGAAGAATTGGGCCGCGGCCAGTCGGGCGCAGCGCTTATGTTCTCTTCATTTAGGGGCCGTTGCTGTCGCGTTGTCATCCTGGAGCTCTAAGCACTATGGGACTTCATATAGGAGGTCATCAGTCCTCTAGACGTAGAACTACTTAAACTTAACTAATCTAAGGACATCACACACATCCATGCCCAAAGCAAGATTCAAACCGGCGACCGTAGCAGCAACGCGGTTCCGGACTGAAGGGCCTAGAACCGCTCGGCCACCGCGGCCGGCGGTCAGCTTCCAATTCAATTGGCTGACGTCTTGTCACAGCCCTCTCTGCTATATCCTTCCCGACTGGCATGCCGGCGCTTGACTTTACACTGTAACATACCCCCCCCCGCCCCCAACCCCCAAAGCGACGGAGCGTCGTCGTCTAGAGAGCACGAAAACGGCGGGGGAGGCAGGAACGTGGATGCTGGAATGGACAGGAAGCTGTGGGTGCAGGGGATGGCAGATCTCCAGTCTTACCCCGCCATCCGGCCTTCGCTCTGACAGAAACGTTCCCCGGAAAACAACCAGAATGATACGCGTCTACCTCCTGAGGCCCATACCGAAATCTCGAAGGCGCCAGCTGCAGCGGGATGGGCGGGTTCAGCTCCATCGGTAGGACGAGTGGAGGTGGAGGAGGCGAAGGCTCCATGGGGTCGTCCCGCGGTGTCGTGCTGACACCCTCTGGTGTCCGCTGTGGCCGCGCTGTCCTCGGAATCCGTGAATCTGGGGGAAGAGATGTAGAAGGATCACCGTGCACATCACAGTAGCGAATATGATTGTGATGTCGGCGCTGAAATCCTTTTGAGCCTGAAATGAGATACATGCATGTGCCAAGTCGACGAAGGATCTTGCCTCAAGTCCACCGCCTGCTGCCACTAAAAACCCTGTAAAACACAATGTCATACGCCGCTAAGCGATACTTGCCACCTTCCTTCGGGGCCGCATGCTGAGGAGGGTGGAGCAGGTAGAGCAGTGTCCGATGGCGGCGGTCGTGAAGCAATTCCGCCAGCGATGGTTCATGTCGGGGATGTGAACGATAGGAGACGAGAAACAGTTGCAATGCTTGATCCCTTCTATGTGCAGTACGAAGTTTGGCCATCTGCTGCTTGAAGGTTCTGACAAACCGTTCCGCTTCCCCGTTTGACTATGTTTCAAATTCATCTGACGTGAACTGAGGGCAGTTCTCCGACACTATGACTTCAGGCACACCTTCTAGGCTAAAAACAGAGGACAACACCTTAATACGTGACGTTGTCGAGTTTATTGGCACAGCTAATGAAAATCTGCTGTTAGAGTCGACCACAATCAACCAACGAGTGTGCAAAACGGTCCCGCGAAGTCCATGTGCACACGTTGAAATGGTGATTGCGACTTAGGTCAAGCAGAGGAGTTTTGTGGCGGAGCAGACTAGTTTTCAGCACATGCGTGACACTGTGATGTCATCTGTTCTATTTGGGTGTCCATACCCTGCCAAGCGTTGTGTCGAGGCGCTAACTGTTTCGTACGAACAATCCCCCAGTGTCCTTGGTCAAGTAACTGCAACACTTCTTTTTGAAAAGCTTTGGGGATCAGCACAAGGGCTTGGCCAATGTCATTTTGAACAAGAATCATTACATATGGGATAGCGAGGCTGTACCGACGCCGCACTACACAGTTCTTTATGCTATGCAATGAGGCCAAGATGTGCGAATTACTTTAGCAAAATCTTCAAATCTGAATCAACTTCCGTGGTCTGTCCAATTTCCCTATAGTTTAGAGGAAAAGGATTGAAGCAATGCAGAATCAGGAGCATCGATGTGACAACAAGATGCAGCAGAAGCGTCAAAGTCTGTATCAGGGCCAATCAGAAGACGTGAAAGTGCGCCCGCATTGCCATGTTTAGCCGTCGGACGATACACAATCTCGTACTGGTAGTGAGACAACAACAACGACCACCTTTGCAATTTTTGGGCAGTTCGTACAGGATGATTGCAATGGCTTGTGATCCGTTATTAAGTAGAATTTTCTGCCTTGCAAATAGTGGTGGAATTAGGTAACGCCATACACAATAGCCAATGCCTCTTTCTCTATTTGTGAATAGTTACACTGAGCTTTTAATGAGAAAGCAATATGCCTGTCTTTATCACCAATTCTGTGCGAAGGCACTGCACCGATTCCGTAAGAAGAAGCATCAACTGCAACACAACCGGTATGTCAGAAACATAGTGAACCATGCATCGACTACTGAGCAATGCATCTTTAAGTTTTTGAAAAGGTTCTTGGCACTCATTTGTACAAACAAAGGGGACGTTCTTAGGACGCAAGCTATGCAGTGGGGCTGCGATTTGTGCAGCATTCGCTATGAACTGAATATAATAGTTAATTTTCTCTGAATGCAATTCTGTGACATTGCGAGGAACTGGAAGATCACGTATGGCTAACATATGTGACTAAAGCGGATGTACACCTTCACTCCAGAATGAGATTTTCACTCTGCAGCGGAGTGTGCGCTGATATGAAACTTCCTGGCAGATTAAAACTGTGTGCTGGACTGAGACTCGAACTCGGGACTTTTGCCTTTCGCGGGCAAGTGCTCTACACCTTGACTGTTTATCACGTGACTAAGATAATGCAATTCAGGTTTAAAAAAATCACACCTGTCCAGTCTATACTTTTGTCCTGTATCAGATAACCCGCAAAACAAAGCACACAAATTTGCAATATGTTCTTCAGGTGTACGATCTACTACGACCAATATCGTCAAAATAGTTTGAACAGTTTTGTACTTGAGCAGTCAGTTGATCCAAATACCGTCGGAAAATGGCTGATGCGTAAGCACTGCCAAAAGGCAATCGCAATTATTTAAACAAGCCCAAATCAGTGTTCACAACACACACGGTTTGAGATTCTTCACCTAGTGATGCACTATGTGATCAAAAATTACAATTTCGTAGCGCCCCCCATTGGTAAATAATGACAGCTTGCTCTCTCGCAGGCATACGTTCAATCTGGTGCTGGAAGGTTTCTTGACGGAATGGCAGCCCATTCTTCACTCAGTGCTGCACTGAGGAGAGGTATCGATGTCGGTCGGTGACGCCTGGCACGAAGTCGGTGTTCGCCCGCATCTCGTGGTCGTGCGGTAGCGTTCTCGCTTCCCACGCCCGGGTTCCCGGGTTCGATTCCCGGCGGGGTCAGGGATTTTCTCTGCCTCGTGATGGCTGGGTGTTGTGTGCTGTCCTTAGGTTAGTTAGGTTTAAGTAGTTCTAAGTTCTAGGGGACTTATGACCACAGCAGTTGAGTCCCATAGTGCTCAGAGCCATTTGAACCATTTTTGAAGTCGGTGTTCCAAAACATTCCAGAGGTGTTCTATAGGATTCAGGCCAGGATACTGTGCAGGCCAGTCCATTACAGGGATGTTATTGTCGTGTAACGGCTCTGCCACAGACCGTGCGTTATATGAACAGGTACTCGATTGTGTTGAAAGATGTAATTGCCATCCCCAAATTGCTCTTCAACAGTGGGAAGCAAGGAGGTGCTTAAAACTTCAATGTAGTACTGTGCTGTCATAGAGACACGCAAAACAACAAGCGGTGCAAGCCCCCTCCGTGAAAAACACGACTGTTCAATCCACCAATGTTTAAGCTTCTTACACCAAGCGAGGCGTCGTTTGGCATTTACCGACGTGATGTGTGGCTTACGAGCAGTCGCTCGGCAGTGAAATCCAAGTTTTCTCACCTCCCGCCTGTCATAGTACTTGCAGTGGATCGTGATGCAGTTTGGAATTGCTGTGTGACGGTCTGCCTATACACATTACGACGCTCTTCAACTGTCGGCAGTCACTGTCAGTGAACATACGAGGTCAGCCTGTATGCTTTTGTGCTGTCCGTGTCCCTTCACGTTTCCACTTCGCTATCACATATGAAACAGAGGACCTAGGGATGTTTAGGAGTGTGGAAATCTCGCATACAGACATATGACACAAATGACACCCAATCGCCTGGCCATGTACAAAGTCTGTGAGTTCCACGGAGCGCCGCATTCTGCTCTCTGACGATGTCTAATGACTACTGATGTCGCTGATATGGAGTACCTGTCAGTAGGTAGCAGCACAATGCACCTAATACGAAAAACGTATTTTTTTTTTTTTTTTGGAAGGGGGAGGGGGGTGCCCGGATACTTTTGATCACATAGTGTATTTGAAGATATGCGTCTTGCAACTCAAGTTTTGAAAAGTACCGACTAGCGCCTAATCTGTCCATGAGATCCTCTGGGCGTGGAAATGGATAAGTAGCAATTACAGTTAGTGGGTTGACTGTAGACATAAAGTCGACACAGAGGTAAATGCAGCCTGAAGGTTTGGGAAGCGAAACCAGTGGACTTGCCCACTGACTAGCTTGTATAGGCGCAAAAGGTCCGCTATCATGCAGTTCTATAAGTTCAGCACCGAATTTGTCCCATAATGCAATGGGAACAGTTCTAGCCCGGCAAAATTTCGGCTGAACACTGTCTTTCATAGTAATATGTACAAAAAAATTGTTAGCCTTGCCTAAACCTTCAGAAAAGAATTATGGGAATTCAAATGGCTCTGAGCACTATGGGACTCAACTGCTGAGGTCATTAGTCCCCTAGAACTTAGAACTAGTTAAACCTAACTAACCTAAGGACATCACAAACATCCATGCCCGAGGCAGGATTCGAACCTGCGACCGTAGCGGTCTTGCGGTTCCAGACTGCAGCGCCTTTAACCGCACGGCCACTTCGGCCGGCTTATGGGAATTCTTTCAGCAAGCTACACTGTCTTTTGCATTGAGTGCAATTGCTGAAATCACATTGTCCTGAATTGTAAAGGCAAACCGATGTTCACCAATTATGGATTAAAGTTAAGTATTCCAGAAGCTACGTACCTTTTTTGCTAGTCTCAAATCCTTGTCATTTTCAAGACCTCACGCCAGCCTGCGTGAGCTTAAACGCGTGCCCTTCGGCCTCCCGTCCTAGTGGATTGGCTGTCTTGCCAGTCCACAAAACTTGTCGCTTACAAGCCATCAGGTGAATGCTGGTTTTAGACAGGCGTGGGAAGCCTAACAGTTCATATGTGTTATGATTCTACAATATAACAGAGGTACCCGTGTCCATCTGAAATTTCACACGTTTTCCGCTAATAGAATAAGAAGTTTGTCGGGCGGGCGTAGCACTGAAGTTTTGCTAATGCCTGCAGCAGGCTTTGAATGCACTGCATTCATCACATGGGCCTTATGACTAGATTTTTATGAGTGGGCAGAATTCTTATACTTGTTCCGTTGCAAACATGTGGATTGTATAAGACATTTCTTGTCACAAGTGTAACACTGTGCTTGTCTGGACAGGCAGTCTTGGCTTTTGTGCCATGAATAGTACTGAGGGCATGACTTAAATCCGTTGATCTGTTTAGAGAGCTGTTTACGTTGCGTGGCGAGTGCAAGCTGCCGCTGCTTACTGGGCCGGTCGTATGCAAGGGACGACTCAACCCAAAAAATTGGCATTTGTTCAAATTTATTGGCCAACACCGCACCTGAACAGTCCTGATCTAGAATTTGCACTACGTGCTGAAATGATGGATCTGATTGTTTCAGAATCTGTTTTCGGATATGACAGCAGTTACATTGTACACGATGGCACCACACAATATAACATCTGAATATATTGCACTATAAGCAAATTTGAATTTGCGTTTCCTCGTCATACCCTGCAAATCTGTTATCCACTTGTGATAAGTTTGTTCAGACCATTTCTCGCAACTAAAGAATTGGTACCTAGCTGCTAACACATTCACTTGTTGGTCATAATAGTTAGTTAGTAAATCTACAACCTGGTCATAGGAAAGTTCACTTCGAGTTGCGTTAGGAAACAATTACTGCATGAGGCGAAACACTGCACTTTCTACCATTGACAAAAAGTAATGTAGGATACAGTACCTGGTACCATGTGAGCAATTATGTGGGCTTCATGCTGTTGCAACGACTCGATCCACTCCTCGTCTTTTTCATTAAACTGGCGAAAGGGTAAAATGGCACTCAGAGCTGAAGTATTTTGCACTGCACTGGTGGCTTGAGTTGTCAGAAGCTGCTGTACCATGTTTAGCATCGAGGCAATTTGTTGGGGCCGGCCGCGGTGGCCGAGCGGTTCTAGGCGCGTCAGTCAGGAACCGCGCGACTGCTACGGTCGCAGGTTCGAATCCTGCCTTGGGCATGGATGTGTGTGATGTCCTTAGGTTAGTTAGGTTTAAGTAGTTCTAAGTTCTAGGGGACTGATGACCTAAGATGTTAAGTCCCATAGTGCTCAGAGCCGTTTGAACCATTTTGAAGCATTTGTTGGGTCTGAAACAAACATCTGTGTTAGCTGTGTTGCATCTATCGCTTGCAACTGTGGCGCCTGAGCAAGGGGTGGGAGAGGTGGGTTTCTCATAGTGGGAGAAACAAATGCAATAAACAGACAAGGCAAGCAATAAAAATAAGCACACAAGCAAAGAAAATGCCTGCAATGGCCACCTGAAAACACTGAACAGCAAAAACACTATAAGAGATACTGAAACGAAAAAGACAAAGTAGAATTAAGGCGCCAGCGAAACACAAAAGAAAATCCGTGGGAGCCAGGCTCTGGTTCTTTCTAACACTCGTCGCCAAATGTTCAATCCTGTCTAGCTGTCGAATATGTGGTGTCTAGGGAACCTGCTTTCTAGGACCACTAGACAACAATTCTAGCACATCGTATTAATGAGTTTTATTCCGAAAGGAAAAAAATACAATGCTTATCTTTGTGTTGAAGACGTGTGTTGCAAGCAAAGAGCGACAGACAAAATAAGAAATCTCTTCAATATAACAATTCCAAGTAATGAGCTTTGACACTTCTATTCAGGTCGCTAGTCATGAAGCTTCTCATAGGACTGGGCGGCAGACAGTTGGGCGAGGCGCTTATTATCTCTTCACATAGGAGCTGTTACGTTGTCGTCCTGGAGAAGGGTTGGTCAGTGTGCAATTGGCTGACATCTTCTCACGGCCCTCTCTGCTCTATCGATCCCAACTGGCATTCCGGCTTTTCACTTCACGCCATAACAGATAGTGAACTCACTCTGATCTCTTGATTTCCAATTCGATTTAACTGAATCTAGTGGAACACATATGGGATGATACTGGATGCGAGGTTCATGCCCATAAAATACCGACCCGTAATTTACAGCAACTGTGTGAGCTGTTCGTGCACACACCTGCAGCAACGTACAAGGACTGTCGAATCAATGTCACCCAGAATCGCTGCTGCATTGCTTTCCAGAGGTGGAACAACATACTACTAAGCAAGTAGTACGACAGTGCTGGGCACTACACATTGAAGTTTGAATAGTTTGGCTCGAGCCCCCACGTACTATGGCACGAATATACATATATTTGTTACACTTAGCATAATTGAGCTGCCCAGAAACGTGGCTGTTCTCAATGTTTGGCTACATTTTTCGTCATAGTGTGCCAGCTCACACCTGCCGTAAACTCAATTATTAAGATGAAATAAGATATAAAAAACAATGCAGGCAGGTATTGCGGTGATATTTAAAATATTGACTCACGTTGATTTATAATTTGAACAACTAGTTTATTTTTCTTCGATATATTCACAACACACTTAAAACGCAGTCTGAGGGGCTCTTACGCAAGGACGGCCGTTAATAACTGATGCTACAACAACACTTCACAATAAATTCATATGTCACAAACAAGGCACTCGACGGTCTGTTCACAATTCACAAAATACACTCTTGTCTGCTGTCCTAAACCACTAAACTACGCTGCACTTGATCGCTTTCGAACGTCGCTACACACACACTTGTCCCCGAACGTGGCTACCAAACCTCTACTTTCCCCAGATGCGTGGCACGTCCGGCTCTTAGCGTCACTCAAAAGCAACTGTCCTCAAAGGTGGCCGCCCTAACCACTCTCGAAACGTCTGGATAGCTCAAAACAATGTATGACGAAAATTACGATTATTCTAAAACTAAACACAAAACAATAATGACATATTGAAAAATATGGAAATTTTCCTGGCAATAACAATTTAAAGTACAATTTTTTGTATCTGCCACCGTTTTTTCAGAAATAACGTTCCTGTGGCGTGATTTCGTTTTTCCCAGATTTTTGATACTAAACGTAAATAAAGAAATAAATATACATATTTAAGTACTTATCTACCTCTTTAATCTATAGAATTGTGCCGCTAGTTTCGTCTCTTATTACCAAAAACACAGTTTCCCTCAGTCGAATCCCATATTCCGACCTCTCATTCAAAAATGGTACACACTACGCTAAATGCCGGCCGGAGTGGCCGAGCGGTTCTAGGCACTACAGTCTGGAGCCGCGTGACCGCTATGGGCGCAGGTTCGAATCCAGCCTCGGGCATGAATGTGTGTGATGTCCTTAGGTTAGTTAGGTTTAAGTAGTTCTAAGTTCTAGGGGACTGATGACCACAGCAGCTAAGTCCCATAGTGCTCAGAGCCATTTGACCCACTATGCTAAATCGGCTATGATTGCTCGTTGCAGCTGTGCTAGCCACATCCGTAAACACTTTGATTATGTTAATCGGCCAAAGCATTGCGGAGATATTAGCTTTTGAACTTCCATAAATTTACAATTTTTTAGACAACAATAACTTTTAAACTATTACATATTTTTGTGGCGCGTCTAGATAATTTGGCTTTACATATTTTTCTGACCACGAGTTCCAACTCGCACCTGCGTGTCACTCTTAGTTCTGCTTTTATCAAGTTTTCTGTGGCATATAAATTTCTCCAAGAGCGCAAACACGGCCATATGCACCCCTGCCAAGCGTCCACTGGGGTTTTCCAAGCCGCGTACACGCTAGCCGCTCGCCACGGCCCCGTACCAACCGCCAGCCACGTGCCCTGCGGCGGCAAACTGCCGCTCTAATCTCCTGTCACAGCTTGTACGCTCGCGGTGGTCACACTGTTTTGGCTCATCAGCGTATAACATTCAGTTAGATGCGTGTGTGAGAGATAATTAATGTGTAACTGGAAGGTTAAGTAAGGAACTGCTCACCTAGTGTCAGCACTGACTTTAAACAAAGCGTACTTGCAGTCTCCTCCTCCTACTCGCCACTGTCTCGTCTCTCTCTCTCTCTCTCTCTCTCTCTCTCTCTCTCTGTCTCTGTCTCTCTCTCACACACACATACACACACATATACACACACACACACACACACACACACACACACACACACACACACACACACTACAAAAACAACACTCCCTCAATGTTCGTATGACACCTGTTCAACAAGTGCCAGTTTCTTTACTGTTGCTTTTGATAGACCTCCAACCATTTATGAGTGGGGAATCAAAAACTAATTAGAAATTATTCCTTTTCTGCAGGGTAGAGGAAAATCTGGGAAGGGAAAGCGTGCAGTAACTATGGTGGTGCCTCTACGCCACTGTTTTACTCAGTTTGTGTATAGCCATCCACTGGATGTGACCGAGCCAGGTGGCACAGTGGTTAGCACGCTGGACTCGCATTCGGAAGGACGTCGCACCCTGGTATAGGTTTCCCGTTATTTCCCTAAATCGCTTCAGCAAACTGCGGGATGATCCCTTTGAAAGAGCACGGCCGACTTCCTTCCCCATCCTTCGCTAATGTCCGATGACCTCGCTATCTGATCCCCTCCCCCCGAATCAAACAACCATCCATGTGGATGTGTTCCAGATAGGGCATGTGGTCCCGTGGTTAGCGTGAGCAGCTGTGGAACGAGAAGTCCTTGGTTCAAGTCTTCCCTCGAGTGAAAAGTTTAATTTCTTTATTTTCGCAGTTATGATCTGTCCGTTCGTTCATAGACGTCTCTATTCACTGTAATAAGTTTAGTGTCTGTGTTTTGCGACCGCACCGCAAAACCGTGCGATTAGTAGACGAAAGGACGTGCCTTTCCAATGGGAACCGAAAACATTTGATCGCAAGGTCATAGGTCAACCGATTCCTCCACAGGAAAACACGTCTGATATATTCTATACGACACTGGTGACGGCATGTGCGTCACATGACAGGAATATGTTGTCGACCCACCTAACTTGTACACTTGGCGAATGGGTAAAAAGATTCTTCTACCTTGCCCGATATAGATTTTCTTGTAGATGTGATAATCACTCCCAAAAAAGTGATGAAAACATAAGAGTTTGACACATAAACTGCAACAAATGAATGCAACAGTTTCACAGTCGCACGGTTTTCCCTGTGCTCTGTCAAAACATATGTTTTTAACTTTTTCAAATTTTTCCGTGCGCAGACCGTCAAATCCTGCATATGTCCAAGCAAATCTGAACATGTCCTGGAATTTTGGAGAGCGAAGTTGATTGTGTGTGAGTGCCTGAACTTTGATAATTGTCTGAAAATAAAAAATTAAAATTTTCACGCGAGGGAAGACTTGAACCAAGGACCTGTCGTTCCACAGCTGTTCAGGTTATCCACAGGACCACGGTGCTACTGAGTTCATATTATCCCTAATATTGCATATCTTGAGCATGGACAACTCAGTTTGTATATTTTGCTTATTTTTTCATAGTTCCACACAACTTCTTCCTGTTTTCTCGATTGATCTGTGTTCAGGTTTTCAAGGCCTATCCACTCTGCCAACTTATAACTAAATCTGAGAGGGATGCGATGGGGAGGCTCCCTTGTAAGGAACAATTAAAATATGTATACGGTCACATCCGTTTAGAATGGTGGATGCAATGATCTTGTCATTTCCGTTTAGTCTAAAACGATGGTCTAAAGCGAACCCTATGTGCCAGAATTGTTGTGGTGGAGAATCGACGCAATGTAAGCCTTATTTTCGAGCATGCTTCACAAAATTATTTAGCACTTGAAGATAGTAATACTGATTAATTCAGATACAATGAGGGCTAAATTTATGGTGTACTCCGCCATCCGCCTAAATAACAATATTGTAGTTTTCACAATTGCTTCTACCTAATTTCTCCTGTCGCGCTAAGTCCTTGGTTATCTACGGGTTAAAGTTTTGCATCGTTTCTATATCACATTTTTAAAGCTGTGTCTCCTCGGTTGTAAATATTTTCAACAAAAACTTGACGTTAGCACAGTTTTCCATAATTTACGTAACTACATATCACCGAACAAATGAATCGGCATTTACGAAAACAAGTACTCTGGCCTAACTGGTAAGTCGCCTGATTCGAAACACTGCACAGTAGAAACCTTGAAAAATAACCGCTTGGCCGCTATTGCAAATAATTTACTTAACGCCCGGCTTCGTTGCCTAGAAGCCACATTATCAGGCTAAATTTGTTAAATTACAAAAAGCGTCTGCTGCAGTTCTGGTCGAATTATTGGTACAACCAAAATGGAGAAACAGAGAAAATTACTTACACGATGAATAACAACAATGAAGTTGCAACGCGGACGGATCCGAACTTTCATTGTCTATGAATAAATGGAAAATGCATAAGTATGGGTCCACGGTTCCTCAAGTGTGTCTATTTTTTAAACAAACAAGCTATAAGAATCGTCAAGGAATATCCTCCCAGTCAAATGCGACTGAAGACCAATAGTATGTTAAAACATCCAGCAAAAATTTAAAAAAGAAAACACCCTGAATCGAAATGGACGAAAACAGGCCGAACGTAACCGGTTAACCAGTAGATACATAGGCTCAGTCCATCCAAAGAGACTAAAAATTAATGAAAATCGAGGAAGTATTAACAAGAACCCGTTTAGTAATAAAAACAGTGTAAAGACGGTAACTGATGGGGAAATTTGTGTGGAAATTGTTTTGTTTTGTTTTGTTTTAGCATCATACGCGCCCGTGTCAAAATTGTAGAACGCGAAGACGAACAGAGGAGTTAAAAACGACGGAAGAGAAGACAGCTAAAAACAGAGACGTGGAGTAAGTTGAGTGAAATTGACATACCTTAAATCCAGCAGACCTTAATGGATGGATGTGCAGGTGGGAAAATGGGTAGCTGTGGACTCAGCGATAAGTCGTGTCAGGGCGGAAATCGGGCCTACACATGCACAGTGGGACAATATGACCTACAGAAATTCACGTGGCGCCGTCAAGTCGGTAGTTATATAAATTATTTACAAAGAGCAGCCAAGCTGTTTATATTCAAGATATCTGCTTATGGATGCGGTTGTCCCTCATACAAAATAGTTTGCAACTGTGTAGCAGATTTCCCAAACATGAGAACCCACTGCAATCGCTCTCCACTCGTTGGAAAGGAATTTTAGTTACTTTTAGGTCTCCTCTCGTGCAAGAGACAGGTATTACTATGTGCATTTCGTTCACTGCTGGTCTTCGTAAATGGAGGGGTTTACCAAAGTTTCAGGAAAGTATGATCATTTGTTATCGAGTAATGTTCGGCAACATTTCCCGACGACGGAGTCTGTGAAGTGTTCTTAAAGCTTATGTCGACAGTTTATCGTGAGTGAGCTATTGGCTCCATTATGAATTCCGTCGTGGGACGGTGAACGTCACGACAATGGAGTGTGAAGACCGAGCAGTAAGCACCAGGTAATCACTGCTACACACCACGGGGCAACGAACCTCTCGTCCGCCACAACAAATCCCCTGATAATTTTGTGTATGGGGTTCTGAAGGAAAGAAGATTAGGATTTAACGTCCCGTCAAGGACGAGGTCATTAGAGACGGAACACAAGCAAAGAGTGGGGAAGGAAATCGTCCGTTTTTTTAAGAAGCCATCCCGGCATTTGTGTTAATCGAGTTATAAAAAACGAGGAAAATCAAAATCTGGATGACTGGCTTGGGATTTGAACCATCGTCCTTCTGAATGCGAGTACAGTGTGCCAGCCACTGCACTTCACCGTGCAGCTGAAGTACTGAACCTGACAGATTGTCTCTACACCAACTTCAAAGCGGTGCAATGTTGACAAGGATATGTCCACTAACATCGAAAATGAGTTACTCGCCGACTGCTGTGGGCGAGCGGTTCTAGGTGCTTAGAGCCATTTGAGCTACTCACCACAGTGTTTTCTAAAAAAACAGTCGAAAGAATTGTCGATTAGTTCAACAAGAAATGCAGGTGAAAGAACGCTTTATACCCATAGCTGAGAGTATAAAACGCAGTGATAGAAGTTCGATGGTAAGTGATTCTCCCGTCGCATTCTCTACAATCCATAGCCCGTGTGGAAGTTAAATTTACCAGTCTGGTGATGGAGTCCATTCTCAGAGGTAGAATTCACCCGTTTATAATGATTGTCTTCTCCGAAGACTCCTCTAATACTCATATTCAAAGATCTTAACACAGATGACCATCTGCAGGATCACGTTGCGATATAGTTCTATTGAATTTTCCGCCCTTAAATCAAAGCTGAATTGCGGGTACTCGGTGTACATCTAACAGACAGCTTCATAAGGATTGTCTTTGTTCGTAGTGACCTAAATTTCTACGTAATGAGAGGCGGTTCTGATGCAACACATCAGACATCTTCAGCTCCTACATTAAATTCCTCGAAATTATCCGTCTCTTTCTATGTCACCTCTTTAGTTATATTTACCCTATCAGCTGTCTTCGTGAGGTTCAAGTTTTCGCATTTGATTTCTTTTTTAGAAATTATCACCAGCATTACCAACATTCATAAGAAGTCTAGACTACCTCTCACGCGCCACGACATTCTAGGTTTTGTAGCGGATAGCTTCCATGGACGCTACTTTTTGACACTTCCTTTGAAAAACAGCCTGAGGCAACCGCAGTGCCACCTAGACGTACAAGGTCGACATAACTCGATGCAGTTAATTTGTTTCATGCTCTTGTAGACGATGACGTAAATAATTAAATAAAAATATCAATATAAAAGCATTAATAATTTACAAAGTACTTTGTATTGGAAGAACCCTATCCAAAATTTGTTCTGTATCATTAAATTGTAGTATTTCGATATACATTCTGTTTAGTTTCGATTTTGACATTTTTGTAATGCTTTGCGTTTTTATATGTTTGCAGCCCTTCTATACCCACGTCATCCCGCCTCAATCAGTATATTATAAACACGATTTGCACGGAACCAAAACTAGCAATCTGTGAGGTCACCCGAATTCTATTTTTATTCACTGTATCATGCTGAAAACTGACCTTCAGTGTCGCTGGAAATTGTACAAATGATCATTTGATTAGCAGAACACTTCGTAATTCTGGAGTGGGACTTTACTGATGCCAAACGATTGACGTCAAATGGCATCGTAACAGGAAAATCCGCCTCTGCTGAATATGAGCATCTTTGGTCAGTTGTGGCCACTTAGCATTGAGTTAGGCCAGTTAATAGGTGAGTTAGTGGAGCAACAGTTTCCGTTTACTTGATTCTAATAAAAAGTATGGTGACTGACGTCACAGTGTTGAAGTACACCAACAGGTATTTATTTTCACATGAATGTCAACAAAAAAAAAGTAGTGCTAAATTATTGACTGTTTTTGAACCATTTCAGATCACCTTAGACATATGAGGTCGTGAACCTTCAGCATGGACAAAACAAGACAGTATGGGTACAAATATATCCACGGCAGTTGTGTCTTTGAGAACCTACTGATGAGGGCTCGCCTTTTATGCCAAAACAACGAAACAGGTAAATCGTCGTTTTCGCTTTGTGAATGCCCCGTCATGCAGCCTGCAGCATTGCGATTAGCTCATGGAACAACCTTCCATGCCGGAATTACGACCGAGTGCATTTTTTTTTTTTTTTTTTTTGCGGAATAAGTAACTGACAAGTGGAGGCCACGACGTGGGGATCACAGATTTACTTCAAACACTGTACACCTTTAGTAGGCCATTATAACACCATAATGTGTAAATAGTAAGGTGCGGTTCCCTGTAAATGCGCTTGTTATGTGTCTTACACATATGTGAGTATGTGTGAGACGTTAGGCCGAGCGGTCCTAGGCGCTACAGTCTGGAACCGCGCGACCGCTATGGTCGCAGGTTCGAATCCTGCCTCGGGCATGGATGTGTTTGATGTCCTTAGGTTAGTTAGGTTTAAGTAGTTCTAAGTTATAGGGGACTGATGACCTCAGAAGTTAAGTCCCATAGTGCTCAGAGCCATTTGAACCATTTTGTCAGACGTTAGAAATGGTTCAAATGGCTCTGAGCACTATGGGACTTAACATCTATGGTCATCAGTCCTCTAGAACTTAGAACTACTTAAACCTAACTAACCTAAGGACATCACACAACACCCAGTCATCACGAGACAGAGAAAATCCCTGAAGACGTTAGAGTTCTTGGTGGTCAAGTGGTTAGCGTTCGAGCTCCGTCCGATGAACGCGTATGAGGCGACGGTTCGGCTCCTGCTCAAACTTAATGTGCAATCAATACTATCGGAAGAAAGAGAAATTTTTCAAAATATTAACGGGGTGTGTTTTCCCTTAAGAATTCTGAATGTTGCCGGTAAAAACGGGAAAAATGCTTTCATTCGATGTAGTAGACGCCGTTTCAATTTATGTTTTCCCATGTCTGTATGACAAATACTATCCAGCAACGTGTGATGTCGAGGTCACATCCGACGACTAATTGTACTCCACTCTTGTGGTCTGACACTTTTTAACTTGCTACATTACTGAATAACGTCATTCGCATAGTTATTTATCAAGCGTTGACTTGGGCTTTTCATGCAAGTCCCTCGTCCTTGAAAATTTGATCAAAAACAGTAAATAGTCAAATAAGATTTGAAATTCACTACAACTTCCAGAAAATGCGCTTAGGTTTTTTTCATCACATTACCTCTCAGCTGTCATATAAATTAAATAATGTGACTAGTGATGAAAAAAAATGTACATTAAATAATCAGTGTTGACAGTATGGGAACCGTTGCCTCGCCGACGACCCTCCTGCTATGCGTGAACGCTAACCACCTGACCACAATGACCTGTTACAGCAAAGCCACTTCGCAAAGATACGTAAGTTACAAAATAGACGCGTAAACTTCCTCTTGGCATTTTCTCGCATTGCCAGAGCAGTTCACCTTACTACTTGTATATTATATTGTTTTAATGGCCTTCTAAAACAGTCAAAGTCTGAAGCAAATCCGTGATCCCAATTTCGTGGCCTCCACTTGTAAGTGTAATACATAGTCAATGCTAATTCGGCCGAGTGGCAAGTGAACGAAGGTACCAGGTAACCGCTGGTCGGAATGAAGGACATGTGTTCCACACAGTTGTGACTTTTGCTACGGTTGATACGGAATTTCAGCACAAATGGAAAATCAATACATTCACAGCGGGGATGAAACAACCGTTTCGAAATAAACGCGAATAAATTCTATCATGTCAGAGGTACATACGTGGGAAAGAGAGCACTTGCGCCGATCTTATCTTTAAACAACGCCACACTTCGTGCCTCGCCAACATTATTTCCGTACTTCTGTGTGACAAGTCGATACAGCTGCAATCAGTCACGGCTGACAGGAAAACCTCACGCAGGTAAAATATTGTGATTGCTGTTGAACGGTTGCGAAACAGTGGAACTACATTGCTCATACACGTTTCATTCATGGAGTATCTCCTGTTTAAAGTGATACTATCACCGTTATTACGTGCATACCGTTACCGCCGTGAAGCGTTTAAGCGCAAGAGCAATTTATTGCGTGAATGTGATACGTCTTTCCACTTCAGAATTCAAGAATCGAAAACGTTTGCTATGATACATGCTACATCGGACCATTAGCTGGAACAAGAATCCCCAATTTTTTTTCTTTTTGCTGTCCCCTCAATAGAGGGTCTTCAAATGTTAGCCTGCCAAAAAAAAAAAAAAAAGAAAAAAAAAAAAATGCACCGCATTACTACGACAGTTTGCTGTAAGGCGATGGTTTCTCCCACAGCAGTGAGAATGATCAAATCGAACAGCCCATTCGCAAGTCATGGGCAATGGCTCTACATCTAAAACTGGTCCAAAAGCTCACTGTGCGCCTTCTGTTGCGATGCACAATTGACCTTTCGCTCCGTTGAATAAAAGTGAAATTTACTGTCTAACGTAAAATAAAAGTGCATTGCGTCCTTAACAGTTCCTGGTTTATTATTAATATATTATCGTGATGGAAATATCGGAGAAGAGTAATCTAAACGGTAAAGAAAAATACATTAGTGAGGGCTGTATTATAGCTTTCTTCGTTCTTTCATGTAAGTTTTGTGATATTCATAATTCCAAAAAAACATACATAGTAATTTAAAAAGTTCCTAGCCGAAGTGTCTAATATACCTCTTGCGGCGGCACTCGACTCGGAGGTAAGCCGGTTCGAATCCTGGTGGTAAAAGCAAATTTCACCGTCAGTACCTCTCGAGCTAGGGGAGGAGAGGAGGTTAGCACAAACTTCCTGATAACCAGACGTCGTGCCGTTGCGCCATTGTCCTGGATTAAAGCTCTATCTTCTGCACAGAGTCTCATGAAATGATGGCACGTGACACTGTTGATTGCGATTCTTACTTCGAATGGGGGGACTAAGCTCGGCTGCCCCTCCGTGCTATTCGAGGGGAATGGGCTACGTGCCAGCACTGCCTCTCACCCTCACCCTTCTTTCATCATCGTCATACAACACAAACGTTGCACTACATCACATGTGTCACACAAAGATACACATAACGCAATACTCTTACAACTAGGAAAGGGTAGCTGCTATTGTACTCGCCGAAAAAGGAAAAAAAAAAAAAGAACTTTCCAATCAGGCTGTTGGACCTACCACTCAGGATCTCCTGCTAAACTTGTCACCGGATAACTAATCATCAATTAAAAAAGAAAATAAATGTGACTGAGGTTTTTATGCACAAAATACCTACCGATGAAAGATCTTAATGTCTAATGCAGAAGTACAAACAAAACAGTTTTACTTGCTTTTCAAAAATAAATTAAAAATGGCATAAGTACACTCCTGGAAATGGAAAAAAGAACACATTGACTCCGGTGTGTCAGACCCACCATACTTGCTCCGGACACTGCGAGAGGGCTGTACAAGCAATGATCACACGCACGGCACAGCGGACACACCAGGAACCGCGGTGTTGGCCGTCGAATGGCGCTAGCTGCGCAGCATTTGTGCACCGCCGCCGTCAGTGTCAGCCAGTTTGCCGTGGCATACGGAGCTCCATCGCAGTCTTTAACACTGGTAGCATGCCGCGACAGCGTGGACGTGAACCGTATGTGCAGTTGACGGACTTTGAGCGAGGGCGTATAGTGGGCATGCGGGAGGCCGGGTGGACGTACCACCGAATTGCACAACACGTGAGGCGTGAGGTCTCCACAGTACATCGATGTTGTCGCCAGTGGTCGGCGGAAGGTGCACGTGCCCGTCGACCTGGGACCGGACCGCAGCGACGCACGGATGCACGCCAAGACCGTAGGATCCTACGCAGTGCCGTAGGGGACCGCACCGCCACTTCCCAGCAAATTAGGGACACTGTTGCTCCTGGGGTATCGGCGAGGACCATTCGCAACCGTCTCCATGAAGCTGGGCTACGGTCCCGCACACCGTTAGGCCGTCTTCCGCTCACGCCCCAACATCGTGCAGCCCGCCTCCAGTGGTGTCGCGACAGGCGTGAATGGAGGGACGAATGGAGACGTGTCGTCTTCAGCGATGAGAGTCGCTTCTGCCTTAGTGCCAATGATGGTCGTATGCGTGTTTGGCGCCGTGCAGGTGAGCGCCACAATCAGGACTGCATACGACCGAAGCACACAGGGCCAACACTCGGCATCATGGTGTGGGGAGCGATCTCCTACACTGGCCGTACACCACTGGTGATCGTCGAGGGGACACTGAATAGTGCACGGTACATCCAAACCGTCATCGAACCCATCGTTCTACCATTCCTAGACCGACAAGGGAACTTGCTGTTCCAACAGGACAATGCACGTCCGCATGTATCCCGTGCCACCCAACGTGCTCTAGAAGGTGTAAGTCAACTACCCTGGCCAGCAAGATCTCCGGATCTGTCCCCCATTGAGCATGTTTGGGACTGGATGAAGCGTCGTCTCAAGCGGTCTGCACGTCCAGCACGAACGCTGGTCCAACTGAGGCGCCAGGTGGAAATGGCATGGCAAGCCGTTCCACAGGACTACATCCAGCATCTCTACGATCGTCTCCATGGGAGAATAGTAGCCTGCATTGCTGCGAAAGATGGATATACACTGTACTAGTGCCGACATTGTGCATGCTCTGTTGCCTGTGTCTATGTGCCTGTGGTTCTGTCAGTGTGATCATGTGATGTATCTGACCCCAGGAATGTGTCAATAAAGTTTCCCCTTCCTGGGACAATGAATTCACGGTGTTCTTATTTCAACTTCCAGGAGTGTATTTCAGAAAAAATGTACTATTTTCTTATTCCATGTTTTTAGAGTTTAGTTTCTTTCGCAATACTTATTCGTTATTTTAACGTTGCATCGTTCACGATATTTCATTATCAAGATTTTAAACAGGGCTGAAATAGCAACTGTTGAAATTCTTCACGGTAAATGATAACAACCAAACAGCTGCAGGATAAAGATTTATTAAAAATCTTGACCAAGGTTTCGATATATCTAAATAATCATTCATCAGAAATAAAATACACTAAAATCACACACTGCAGTGGAGAACATAAAACAATTCTGCCAAAGGCGTCGTCGTAGTTGAAACATCATCTCCATTTACACAACATAATTACGGACAGAGGGTTGATGCGAACACAGCATAGCATAGCATCATTACCTCGCGAGGTAATGATGCTATGTTGTGTAGCCCTGCGCAGTGACAGTGCCACGCAAAACAAGAAGGGGTGCAAGCCCCCTACCAGAAAACGACGACCACACCATAACACCACCGTCTCCGAATTTTGCTGATAGCACTACACACACTGGCAGATGACGTTCACCGGGCATTCACCATACCCACACCCTGCCATCGGATTGCCACATCGTGTACCGTGATTCGTCACTCCACACAACGTTTTTCCAATGCTCAATTGTCCAATGTTTATGCTCCTTACACCAAGCGACGCGTCGTTTGGCATTTACCGACGTGATGTGTGGCTTACGAGCAGCCGCTCGACAGTGAAATTCAAGTTTTCTCACCTCCCGCCTAACTTAGTACTTGCAGTGAATCCTGATGCAGTTTGGAGTTCCTGTGTGATCGTCTGGATAGATGTCTGCCTATTACACATTACGACCCTCTTCAACTGTCGGCGGTCTCTGTCAGTCAACAGACGAGGTCGGCCTGTACGCTTTTGTGCTGTACGTGTCCCTTCATGTTTCCACTTCAGTATCACATCGGAAACAATGGACTTAGGAGTATGGAAATCTTGCATACAGACGTATGACACAAGTGACACCCAATCACCCGACCACGTTGGAAGTCCGTGAAATCCGCAGAGCGCCCCATTCTGTTCTCTCACGATGTCTAATGACTACCGAGGTGGTTGATATGGAGTACCTGGCAGTAGGTGGCAGCACAATGCACCTAATGTGAAAACGGTAAGTTTTTGGAGGTGTCCGGACACTTTTGATCACATAGCGTATCTTTGAGCTTGACAAACCGTACTTTGGCCAACAAGGTCGCCGGATCTCTCCCCAACTGAGAATATAATGAGTTTCATGGGCAAGGCCCTCCAACCAGCTCGGGTTTATGGATTTTGACGATCTAACGCCCCAATTGCACATAATTTGGCACGATATCCCTCAGGAAAACATCCAACAACTGTGTCAATCTATGCCAAGCCGAATAACTTGTTGCGTAAGGGCCCGAGATAGACCAACGAGTTATTTACTTGTTAAATTTGTGAAGCTCTTTCTGTAGAAAAAAATCAAGAATTTATATGAAATTGTAATCATTTATTTGTGTGTACGTGCAAATCACATGTACCGCGTTCCCATTGGAATAATTCATTTTTTTCCTTAGAGTGTACTTGCAGTGTATATGTGTGTACCACATTTATCTCCAAAATGTGTAATCCACATGGAGCACGGGCACACTCACAAAAGTAATATCAGCGAAAAAGAATTGTAAAGGAGGAGATATCGTTCAAACCTCGGCACGGTGCCTCGCAGGCACCCCGTGAAATTCGAGGCCTGCTTTCCACGGCCTCCAATGGCTATTTCGCGTCACATAACTTGTAGGAACATTATAGTTCGTGGCTGCCTAATAGAAGACTCCTAAGAAATCCAATGGCACCAAATTATCAGTGAGCCCACAAGAGATGGAGAAATTATTTGACATACTGATAAGCCCATAGCACTCTCGAACAAACAGGCACGTGTATGCTTAAACCTCGTAAGAAAACTCCTTGTACTTGCCTGACAACTCACTCACATCAACGCTTCTCTGAAAGAATGTCATTAGTTTGTTTGTTGGAAAGACAAAATCAGAAACAGTTTTCACGTCTCAGGTGACGAAATGCATGACCTTTTTTCGGCTCCAGACAATCTCCATTATGCATGGAACTAGCGCCCGCAAGACCCCCAGAGACTTTCCAACTACAACAAGTGGCAGTAAATACAACAAAAATACCAAATATCAAATATCTCTTCACGACAGATAACGATGGTTTCAACATTGTCATTACCAAAAAGATCACGACTAGCTTGGTACCACACACAGGATTTCTCTCATGAGTGAAATATATTCAGCTGAACGGAAAACAAGCATAGTGCGACGTATTGAAAGCGTCCCGTTTTAGCTCCTTTCATGTAACTGTTTTCAGGAACACTTAATTTACATAGAGTTAGTCTACAAATCAGAGCTGGGAGAAGGACAATGTAGGGAACCATTGTTGTTTTCATTATTTTTTTCGTATTGATCACGTAACATCTTCAGTTCCTCTTCTTTCCTTGTTGTTTCCCATTTTTCCGATACTCCATCTTCTCCCCATGACGTCCTTTCCATTCTTATGTCTACGTAGTCCCCGATTTCTTGCTTCTTCTGGACTGATAACCTTCTAATTTTAGTATTTTATTCTTAAAAAGGTTCCTGTCTGTTACTTCCGGCCGCGAGGAGTGGCCGCGCGGTTTGAGGCGCCATGTCACGGATTGCGCGGCCCCTCCCACCGTGGGTTCGAGTCCTCCATCGGGCATGGGTGTGTGTGTTGTACTTCGCATAAGTTAGTTTAAGTAGTGTGTAAGTCTATGGACCGATGACCTCAGCAGGTTGGTCCCTTGGGAATTCACACTTTTTTTTGTTATTTCCGGTTCTTTGAGGTTGCTTCTTTCTCGACTCTCCTTATTTCTGTAAGCCATGCTATTCTCGATTTCTTCTTCCAGAATTACAGGAATGTTTGTTCTGTGAGCTTGTTCTCATTGACTCGTAGAGGTGTCCAAAAAAGATTAATCTTCTTTTACCTATTACTTCTGATATTTTCTATATATTTTTATAGATCTCCTCATTACTTCTAATTTTCCAGCCGTCTGCTGTTTGTATGACACCCACTATTTTTCCAACAATCTGTTTTTCACGTCTCTCCATTCTGTCCAGATTATAATTCATTGATAGGTATTCACATCCGTATAAAAATTCTGGGCGTACCACTGTGGTATAGTGTTTTAGTGCATGTTAAGATCCCTTGCTCGGATGATATTTATTGGAATAATCACTCCGCTATAAGGAACCACATCAATACGTTTGCTCTGTTTTTGGTATATGATGAGCAAGCTAAGAAGGGAGAGCTTTCATGCAACGAAATTTGTATTACGTTTTTCCCTTACGTGTATTCAGTCATCTTCCCACATCCCTTGTTACGTCACTGTCAATAACCCTTCCTGCGTAAGAATGCTTACTGAAGGTTTGATATCATCCATTCACTCGACCATCGTATTGAAATTATGACATAAATTTCCGTTGGACATTGATATGATATAATGGGTATATTCTTTTAACGATTTCACACGTCACTGCAGTCAGTCGGATCAGAATATATCGAAGCTTTCCGCACACTCATCGGTTCAAATGGGATAAGAAGACACCTTCTACTGTTACTAAGGAAACCCATAATCACTGTGTGATTATCGGCCAATTAGCAAATTACTTGCTGTATTCAGAGATGGAATACACTGAAGGGACAGAGGCCGTGGGACAGCTATTTAAACATGTACAGAGACGGGTAGTGTCGCGTGCAAAAGAGCAGCGCATTGACGGGGCTGCCGTCTGTACTCAGGTGATTCATGTGAAAAATTCCCGGGCTGACTATGACTGCATGACGGGAATTAACAGACTTTGAATGCGGAATGATAGTTGGAGATAGACCCATGAGACATTAAATTTCGGAAAACGATAGGGAATTCAATATTCCGAGATCCACAGTGTTACCTGCGTGCAGAGAATACCAGATTTCAGGCATTACCTCTCACCACGGACAATGCAGTGCCCGATAGCCTTCACTTAACAATCAACAGCATTATCGTTTGTGTAGAGTTGTCAGTGATAATAAACAAACAATACTGCGTGAAATAACCGCGAAAATAAAAAAAATGGCTCTGAGCACTATGGGACTTAACAGCTATGGTCTTCAGTCCCCTAGAACTTAGAACTACTTAAACCTAACTAACCTAAGGACAGCACACAACACCCAGTCATCACGAGGCACAGAAAATCCCTGCGGACGCGAAAATCAATGTGGGACGTATGACGAACGTATCCGTTCGGACAGTGTGGCGAAATTTGGCGTTAATGGACTATGGCGGCAAACGACCGACGAGAGTGCCTTTGCCAACAACGCGACATCGCCTGCAGATCCTGTCCTGCGATCGTAACTACACCGTTTCGATCCTAGACGACTGAAGAACAATGGCGCGGTCAGATGATTTCCTAATTCGGATGGTAAGAGCTGATGAAAGTGTCTGAGTGTGGTACAGACCCTACGAGGCCATGGATCCAGGTTGTCAGCGAGGCACTGAGCAAGATGGTGGTGGCTCCATAACGTTGCGGACTGTGTTTACATGGAATGGACTGGATGCTTTGGTACAACTGAACCGATCATTACCTGGAAATGGTTATGTTCGGCTACTTGGCGATCGTTTGCACCCATTCAAGGACTTCATGTTCCCAAACAACGATGGAATTTTTTTGGATGACAATGCGCCACGTCACCGTTCCACAATTGTTCGCGATTGGTTTGAAAGACATTTTGGACAGTTCGACCGAACGATTTGGCCACTCAGATCGCCCGACACGAGTTCCATTGAATACATTCGAGAGGTCAATTCGTGCACAACATCCTGCATCGGAAACACTTTCCCAATTACGGACCGCTGTAGAGGCAGTATGGCTCAATATTTCTGCAGGGGACTTCTGACGAATTGTTAGGTGTATCCCACGTGGAGTTGCTGCACTAAGGCTGGCAAAAGGACTTCCGACACGATAGTAGGAGATATCCCATGACTTGTCACCTCAATGTGAGTACGACATGTATAAATATCAACTAAAAATTTCTTGACTGATAATGTGTACACAACCATACAAAACAAGCATGAACAAATTCTAGGCTCCATGTAGCAAGGATGCGGGCAGTATGGAGACATATCATATACAGAAAAATGAGTGGCGTCAAGTAATGCAAACACGAATGTGATTGATTACTGACTGATATCAATAATTAATACAAGACAGCTGGGTTATAAGCAAAAGAACAACTTTATATCCACACAGTTAAAAATGATACACAAATAGGTACATATTTTTAGCAACAATAATTAAATTATGTTTATGTGATAAACACATCTGGGGCACAATAAGAAAGACAAAGCGTAATCCAATGAAATGGACCTGTACACTAAAATCTGCTTGTGACAGGTGAAGGCAATAACGGATCTTGGCATGCAGGTAAAAAATAGGGAGGTACGAGACTGACGAGGGCGTGTGGTGGTGACGGAGAACAGAGGGGGAAGAAGGATAGGAAAGACAGGGTTCAATGAGTGTCGAAAAAACATGGTATAAAGGATGGAAAGAGCAGCAGCAACACATACAATAAGTATTGTGTGTTGTGTCTATGAATCCTGCATATTCGGTTCGCTAGAGAAACAGACAACTCACATTAATGAGTTTTATTGCAATAAGACAATTAGAATACATAACTTTGGTAAATGTGTCGCATGCAAAGGGCGACATACAAAATAATCAGTCCTCTTCAGTATAGATAAACAGAATTCTGTGCTATATGGAGATACCTATGGCTATCGTTAACGCTGCTATCCAAGTGGGCATACACCAATCGGGCGCGGCGCTTATGTCCTCTTCACGCAGGGGCCACTGCTGTGGCGTTGTCGTCCTGGAAGGGAGATCAGTCAGCATGCGATTGGCTGACTTCTTCCCACAGCCTTCTTTTCCCTGTCGTTCACGACTAGCGTACCGGCGCTGACTTAAAACCATAACCTTATGTATTACTATTTCCTATAAAATGAACCAAGGACGCAACCAGAACACAGACCAATTTTTTTGCCATTCTAAATTAATCTAGCCATCTAAGCTGCTAGTAATTATCTCATAAAATGAGTCAAACATATCCATTCGGAAAGTGTACAAGATTCAATCAAGTTTAGAGTGAAGTACAGCGTATAGAGCGCAGTATACAGTAATAACCTGTAGTATATGTATAAAACCACCCGACAGAACACATCAGGGAAAACAATTGGAACAACAGGTGAATAATCAACAGAATAAAATACAAACGTCATCAGAGAAAATACACTACTGGCCATTAAAATTGCTACACCACGAAGATGACGTGCTACAGACGCGAAATTTAACCGACAGGATGAAGATGCTGTGATATGCAAATGATTAACTTTTCAGAGCATTCAGACAAGACTGGCGCCGGTGGCGACACCTACAACGAGCTGACATGAGGAAAGTTTCCAAACGATTTCTCATACACAAACAGCAGTTGACCGGCGTTGCCTGGTGAAACGTTGTTGTGATCCCTCGTGTTAGGAGAACATCACACACACATCCATGCCCGCGGCAGGATTCGAACCTGCGACCGTAGCGGTCGCTCGATTCCAGTCTGTAGCACCTAGAACCGCACGGCTACTCCGTCCGGCACAAATGTTTCATATGGTTACAAATACAAACTGTTGTAATCATGCAAGGCTTTTGTTTCATAGACTTATAGATTGCAATTCATACGTCCACTAAACCTGATTTTCTATAAAGTTGATTGAATCTTGTATCGTTACCGAATGGACGTTTGACTCATTGTAATTACTAGCTGCTTAGATAGTAAGATTAATTTTGAATGAAAGAAATTATTTAATTTGCGTTCTGGTTGTGTACTTGATTGATTCTATAGGGCTTAGTAATATACATACTTATTGTGTACTTTGCTGCTATTCTTCCTGTCCTTTATACCACGTTTTTCTTCGGCATTCACTGAAGCCCATCTTCCTTTCCCCTTCCCCTCTACCACATCCCCTCCTCGTCTCATGACCCTCTACTTTTACTTGCACTCCATGACCACATACTGGCTTCGACTCCCTTAGTAAATTTTTAGTTATACTTGTCCATTTCAGTGGATTACACATTGTCTTTGTTATTCTACACCAGACGCGTTGACCACGTAAACGTAATTTAATTATTGTTACTAAAAATATGTGAACTGTTTGTGTAGCATTTCCACCTGTTTGGATATAAAGTCGTTCTTTGCTTACTTTTGTAAACCAGCTGACTCCTATTGATTATAGAAATCAGTTAGTAATGAATGATAGTCGTCTTTACAACATTCAACGGCATTCATTTTAGTGGGTACTGTATGTCTGTGTGCTGCCACATCCTTGCTACACGGAGCCTAGCATTTGTTCATAATTGTTATGTATGGTTACGTACATTTTATCAGTCAAAATGTTTTCAACGGATGTTTGTACGTTTGGTCATTATTGCTACTAAACCGTCTGTACCTTTTGTAAACATACACTAACGGAAAAAAATCACAACACCAAAAAATAATTAATATAGGATAATGAAGTTTCTGGAATACGCTTGCCTAGGCAATAAATTTAATTGATTAACATTGCAAGATCATAGGTTAATGCAAGATATGTTGGTACATTAATCTCCAGTGTAATCCCTACAGTGCTGAATCAATCATGCAAATCTGCATGCACTGTTTCACTTTGTGGGATCGAGTTCCATGCCTGTTGCACTTGATCACTCGATACAGGGATGATTAAAGCTGATTGTGGATGACGCTGAAGTTGTCACCCGATGTTGTCCCACATGTGCTCTATTGGAGAGAGATCTGGCGAACGAGTAGACCAAGGTAACGTGTCGACATTCTGTAGAGCATGTTGGGTTACAATAGCGGTATGTTGGGAAACACCCCTGGAATTCTGTTCACGAAAGGCAGTACAACAGGTCGTATCATCAGATTAACCGTAACTCCTGGTGTCGATCTCCGTTGCTATATACTGGCAGGGTGGTTGCAGGACCTCAGCTGGCCTCCGTCTAATCAACATACCGCTTTCATCTGAAAACATAACAGACCACCACCCTTCCCTTCAATGAGCTCTCGCTTAACAGCCCTGAAGTCGCAGAAGGCCGTGGTCTGGGGTCAATGGAATTCACGCTTCAGGGCGTCTGTCTCAGAAAGAAGAAACCGATTTGTAACAATTCGTTGTGTCACTGTGGTGCCAACTGCTTATCCAGTTGCTGCTGCACATGCAGTACAGTGCGCCTTATCCTGAACACGGTGGTCTTCTCCCTCGGTAGTGCCAAGTGCACTTCCGGACCCCGGTCTTCTTGCGACCATACATTCCCGTAACCACCGCTGCCATCAGTCATGTACATGGCTACATTTCTGTCAAGTCTTTCTGCAGTATCACAGAAGGAACATGCAGCTTCTCGGAGCCATATTACACGATCTCGTTCAAACTCAGTGTGTTGTTTATAATGGCGTTTTTGTCGTCTTAAAGGCATTGTCGATTAACACGACATCCAATCTGAAACTAACGCTCACGACCACTACAGCATGTATTTAAGGCAAACCTGATTTGATCCTCATACTGACGCAACTAGCGCCACTCTTATGTGACTGGCGCGAAATTTCAACAGGTGCCATCTTTCAGTTGCAGAAACACGCCTACCAGCTTCCGTTTATGTTGTACAACTCTCTCTTGGTGTTGGCATTTTTTTCAGCCAGTGTAGTTTGAAATGTTTGTGTACGAGACGTCTGATATTACGTTGATGGTGCCACCGTGTAAACCCTGCACTGTGGTGACCAACCTTGTTTTCCTTCCCCCTCCGTTTCACTACGATAGCTAACAGTCTGCAACTTACATTACATATACGTCCGTCTGCTTCGCTGGATGGTAACGTACTTGCCTCCCATGCACTGGGCCTGGGTTCGATTCCCGGCCGCGTTGGAGGTTTTCTCCGCTCGTGGGCTCGGTATTGTGTTGTCCTCATCATTTCATCCTCATCATCGGCCGCAAGTCGCGCAGTGTGGCGCCGACTGAAATAATACTTGCACTTGGCTGCCGAACCCGATTGGGATCTCTCGGCCAGCAATGCCATACGATCATATCATTTTTTCATCGCATATACTTTTTGTAAAGCTCTTATCGTGTGACCCTCTGTGCACTTAGGTAGGTTTTCTTGTATTGCAATTTGTGCTCAATGCCTGTTATATTTTTCAGTATGCTATGTACAAATATTTTCTCATCTTACTGTCTAGGTATCTGACGATGGAAATAAATCCGGAAGGAGTCAAGTGAGCAATTTTGAGTTGTAAATTCAATTTTCAGTAACTGTGCGTCTTTTCTGAAGCGACATATTCAGCTCCAATACAGAAATACATTACGATACACAACACAAAAGGAGCAAAATGATACATTGCTTATAAGCCACTGTAAATTGTACTACAAATTTATTCAAAGAAAGTCATAATTTATAGGATATGCACTAGTTAATCATGAAGTCATAATTTATAGAATATGCATTAATTAATTACAATTATTAGACTCCCAACGGTATGTTACATACCAAATGTCCTGTGCAGTAGTAAAATTACGAGGATTTTGTAATTTTGGGCTGAATGAGGTAACGACTGCTTTATAATTCAGGAGAAGAACATGACTTTAAATCTACAGCATGACGGATTGAACACATAACACTTGATCTTATAATCAGATTCCATTTAATCAAAAATGAACAACATGTGACGTTTCATTTCACCATGCCGAAGAAAATTGCCTCAAAATTGAGAGCAGAGTAATTGTGAAATAATTTGTACAGGAATTTAGAACACACTCCACAAACAACCTAACCAGTCGCTTAATATTCGCCATGGGGACAAATAAATGAAATTATTTCACCCGATTTATTCTACGTTGTAGGAACTCCGACGCAGCACGCACCAATCAGACGGAACCAGGCCTCACTGCAACCGAAGTAGAACTACTCGACGAAAAAGACCACAATCAAACAAAAAACCCTCATGGCTTCCACACCGCTAAACGTTCCCATTGGCTGATAGACAAACCGACCTGCCAAAGATGCGAAAATTTCTCAGTGTGTATACAGAGAGGTTGCTCATACAGCTTATTTCAATCAATCCAAGCTGTCTATAGCAGAAACAAAGTGCAGCAAAGACGATATCGCAACCCACGAAAATAAAAAACGTAGTGGGTGAATTGCAACTGCCAAATGAACAGTCAACTTCCATGTCACATTAGATTTTTATTAAAACCATTTAACATGGAAGTTTGCCTGCAGCGACAAAGCAGTGAGGCCATGGTAATCCCCGTCTTCAAATGACCATTATTCCTTGCCAGTAGTCCACACACATTTCACTAGTCACATCCACTTTTCCCCATAGAGCTTGTTTAGACCTGCTTTCCCACATCGAGACCAAAGTGCCATCCACCTCCAATATTTTAAATGCAGGGTATTGATCTTGTCAGAGAAATATCACTTCAGTTTAAAGAATGGTTCCAACTGTACAGTCGTCTGCAAGGAAAATGTTAGCCTATACAATCATAGAAAAAGAGATCAGTGACTGGCTTCGAAGACATCACAATATTGAATTAGCCTAAGGAGCTTAACATGTTCGGTAGTGGTCCTGAAGCTGAGTTACTTGGGAGGTTCAGTTGGTAGACATACGCCCATTCAGATAAAGCTGCTTGGGGGAAAGAATTCTCCTTCTACGGACGATCTTGTGAAGAGACAGGATGCCGATTTTCTGCACACTTCCTTCTCAGGAACATCTACATTTACGCTCCTTAGGAATTTGGCTCACTAAGCGATACTACATATCCTGCAAACATATGTTTAGTTTTTTTAATATCTACACCTACACACCATAGGAATCTGAGCCATTACCCGGTACTATACATTCCGCCAGATTTCTGCTGAATTCTTCTTGGGGAGTGAAGCCTACACCGACACTTGCATTCCATAGCAATGTGGTACATTAGCCACTGCTTACTGGGTGGTCAGAAACAGCCTGAAAACCTTGTAAAGGTGTTTCAGGGTACGTTATGCTGAGAAATAATTGTTAAAAAATCTATATGTTGCGCCGTTTCTGAGCTATTTAGCATTGAAGTTAGCCTTTCAAGCTTCTGCGCCCGCAAATTGACGCGGCCCGCCACAGGCGTACTTCACTTACTTTCCTAAAATCGAAAAAGGGAGTGGAAAGAAACTGGACATGGGACTGTAGTAAGGATGGGCTGTCAACCCTCCTGATGGAGAACATGCCACGTTGCTAGCACGACGAGTAGCAGCTAGGGACGACTCGACTAATGAAGCAAAACTTACAACCATCTGCTTAATAGCACGATGGTTCACCTTTGAAATGGAATATAGCAGCGATTCTTCCCCGTGGCATGGACTCTACAAGGCCTTTGTAGGTTTCCGGAGGTATGAGGCACCAGATGTCTACGTACAGGTCAAGAAATTACCGTAAATTACCAGTCGGGGAATTGTGTGCATCTAGCTGCCGTGGGATAACGTCCCATATGTGTCCATCGGATTAATATCTGGCGAATTTGGTGGTAAGACATCAACGTGAGTTCGTCGACATGATCCTCAAACCACTGTAGCGCGATTTTGACCTTGTGACACGGACAGTTATCATTTGGAAGGTGCCATCATCATCGGACATGGCATAAAACATAAAGAACTTCAGATAGTTTGCAATAATGTTCTCGTAATCCACAGTTGCTATGGTGCCGTCGATTGCTACCACATGTTCTATGGAAGCCTCGGTGAATGTCGCCCATCGCGTATGACTGCCGAAACAAGACTGCGTCGAGAACATTGGTTAGAACGAGAATACCAGTAATACACAGAAATAGGATAGCGAGACATCACGCAAAATGGCACAGATACGATGAATTTGGGCAAGTAATGCATTCAAAAGAAACAACGGATGGAGGATCATAGAGTAGTCATACGGTCAGTAATTCCCTTGCCACATCCGAGGCAAACTACGTAAAGAACGAGGGGTGTTCAGTAAGTAATTGTTTTCTTGGGCAATTTCGGTTGAAAACGTACGAAATTTGCTGCGGGACATCGGGGAATATTCTCGCTTCAGCTCCTATAGTTTCATGAAGATCCGATAGATGGCGGTAGCCTTTAAAATGGCGTGTGTAACGGAGGTGCATTCTAAGCAGAGAGCTAGTAGTAGTAGTGGTAGTAATAGTAGTAGCTTTATTCATCCGTTGATCTCTTTTTACAACACTAGTTTTTACTCCTGGTATACAATACTTTTTTTTACAAATAACTTATTAAATAATGTAAAGCCACACTGTTTACTCACATCTCACTATCAGTCATTTCACATACTATACACACATTGTTTCATAACACTTCACTCACTACACAAACAGCCGGCCGAAGTGGCAGTGTGGTTCTAGACGAGACCGCTACGGTCGCAGGTTCGAATTCTGCCTCGGGCATGGATGTGTGTGATGTCCTTAGGTAAGTTAGGTTTAACTAGTTCTAAGTTCTAGGGGACTAATGACCTCAGAAGTTGAGTCCCATAGTGCACAGAGCCACTACACACACACACACACACACACACACACACACACACACGCACACACGCACTGGTGATCTCTGGGCTATTTTCTGTACCGCAACTTCCCATTTGCTATCCTGAAAAACTGAGTCAGCATCCCTACATAATGAGTGATATGTTGAGCTTAGAAAGAGGAAGAGGTGTTAGTATTGTGCTATGCATAGCTTGAGGGGAGAGTGTTTCTAGAAAGGAAAAAAAACGTAAAATGAAGGTGTTATGAGGAATGCTGGATGTTTTATAATTATTGTTATTATTATTATTATCATTATTTATTTGTATAACATTTTTATCACACCCCTAATCTGTTTTATCTAAGTAATCCTTCAATGTATAAAAAGTATTGCATAACAGGTAGTTTCTAGCTGCCTTTTTAAATAAGTGAATTTTTGCAATTTCTTTAATCTCTTTTAGTAATTTATTGTACAGTTTCATTCCTTGGTAGAAAATGCTGTTTTGAGTTTTATGTTTGCTTTTTTTAGGTAAATGTAAGTTGAGTCTATCTCTTGTTGCGTGGTCATGGACAGAGCTGTTTGTGAAGTAATTACCAATGTTATTTTTGATGTGTACAACTGACTGGTGTGGTATCGATAGCTACGATGCCACGGCGTAGGTGCAAGTGCTTAGGTTGGCACTACGACACCGACACCGACGACAGCGCCCTCTAGCCGGCGCTGTGAAGCTCTACGAGCGCCGCTCGAGATTCACACTATTTGATTCCAAGTAGACGATCAGGCAACATTGTTTCTATTTCATAGTGGGCGAGCCACTACATATTTTGCCTGTGTAACTTTCGTGAGCTTTGATGCATGCGGCTTCGCACCTACGTGCTCCTCAGTGCAAATTTGTGTATTCATATTCGTCTATAGTAAGGGTGATGTAAATTTACCGATAGTACCGCAGCATTTCAGCTATTCCTGCTCCTGCTCACTTCCTACATTCGAGCTACCCTTCAGTTTACAGGAGCAGACCCACGCGGCGCCTTCCAAGCCGGGTGCAAAAACTGGTAAATGTATTCACTGGAGCGGTTAAAATCCCCAAGTGTTTTGAACAGATCTTTAAAATGAGCTCGACTAGTATTTTTGGTTATTTTTCTTATGGCTCTTTGCTGGAATTTCAAAATTGTGTTCAAAAATGGTTCAAATGGCTCTGAGCACTATGGGACTTAACTACTGAGGTCATCAGTCCCCTAGAACTTAGAACTATTTAAACCTAACTAACCTAAGGACATCACACACATCCATGCCCGAGGCAGGATTCGAACCTGCGACCGTAGCGGTCGCGCGCCTAGAACAGCTCGGCCACTCCGTCCGGCAAAATTTTGTTCATATTTTGTGCGTTTGTTCCCCGAAAAAGAATGCCATAGCTAAGAATTCAGTGTACATATGAATAATATGTAACTAAAAGACACTGCATGTTACACACTGATGATGGGATTCTAAGGGCATAACGAAGATGACGTGCTACAGACGCGAAATTTAACCGACAGGATGAAGATGCTGTGATATGCAAATGATTAACTTTTCAGAGCATTCACACAAGACTGGCGCCGGTGGCGACACCTACAACGAGCTGACATGAGGAAAGTTTCCAACCGATTTCTCATACACAAACAGCAGTTGACCGGCGTTGCCTGGTGAAACGTTGTTGTGATCCCTCGTGTAAGGAGAACATCACACACACATCCATGCCCGCGGCAGGATTCGAACCTGCGACCGTAGCGGTCGCTCGATTCCAGTCTGTAGCACCTAGAACCGCACGGCCACTCCGTCCGGCACAAATGTTTCATATGGTTACAAATACAAACTGTTGTAATCATGCAAGGCTTTTGTTTCATAGACTTATAGATTGCAATTCATACGTCCACTAAACCTGATTTTCTATAAAGTTGATTGAATCTTGTATCGTTACCGAATGGACGTTTGACTCAATGTAATTACTAGCTGCGTAGATAGTAAGATTAATTTTGAATGAAAGAAATTAGTTAATTTGCGTTCTGGTTGTGTACTTGATTGATTCTATAGGGCTTAGTAATATACATACTTATTGTATACTTTGCTGCTATTCTTCCTGTCCTTTATACCATGTTTTTCTTCGGCATTCACTGAAGCCCATCTTCCTTTCCCCTTCCCCTCTACCACATCCCCTCCTCGTCTCATGCCCCCTACTTTTACTTGCACTCCATGACCACATACTGGCTTCTACTCCCTTAGTAAATTTTTAGTTATACTGGTCCATTTCAGTGGATTACACATTGTCTTTGTTATTCTACACCAGACGCGTGTTTCACACCACTTCAACTGAGAATCAATATTAATTGCTAGAAATTTTGCATTTGTTACACAGTCTATAGAGGTGCCATCTACATTTAATTTAACATTGTCATTTTTCCTATTCAAACTGAAATTCGTGGCATTAGTTATCTTTATGTTCAGTGTCACTTTATTGCTCATTGACCAATCGTAAACTTCCTTGAGAGTTTCATTTGCTTTCTGGGCAAGAGTTCTCTTGTTTTCTCAGTCACTACAATATTGCTGTCATTAGCGAAGAGAATTTTTTCACCATAAGTAACACTACTGGAAAAGTCATTGATTTATATCAGGAATAGTATTGGTCCTAATACGCTACCTTGCAGAACCCCTACTATATTAATGTATTTTGGTTCTGGTAAGCGTTTACTAAATGTTTAGATCTATTTGAGGTATGTGTTATCTCTCCTCTTTGTACCTTACCTGCTAGGTATGATCGAAATATATCATTAGCTACCCCTCTTATTCCTAATGCTTCTAATTTATTTAATACAGTCTTGTGGTCGACTGTACCAAACGCCTTACAAAGATCCAAAACTATGCCTGTGACACACTTATCTTTATCAAGAGCATCAAGTACAACTTTTGTGAATTCTACTACGGCTGACCCGATATTTTTGCCACTTCGGAAACCAAACTGTGATTCGCTTAAAATATGGTATTTATTCAGGTAATTCATTAATCCGTCTTTCATAATTGCTTCTATTCAAAACGGTTCAAATGGCTCTGAGCACTATGGGACTGAACATCTCAGGTCATCAGTCCCCTAGAACTTAGAACTACTTAAACCTAACTAACCTAAGGACATCACACACATCCATGCCCGAGGCAGGATTCGAACCTGCGACCGTAGCGGTCGCGTGGTTCCAGACTGAAGCGCCTAGGACCGCTCGGCCACCAGCCACCGGCTTGCTTCTATTATTTTTGAGAATGCTGACAGCAGGGAAATGGGCCGGTAATTTCCTATGTCTTCTGCATCAACTTTCTTAAGTAAAGGTACAACTCTTGCCTGTTTTAGCTGCTCTGGAAATGTCCCTGATGTGTGTACTGTCCACGTGAGTTGTGAACTCACGACTCTCCACGCAACAATTTAGTATCATAGCCACTACCCCACGGTGTCATCAAGTTTCTTTTGGCCGAAAATCAGAGCATCGCAAATATTCATAGGCGTTTGCGCAATGTCTATGAAGGCCTGGCAATGAACAAAAGCACAGTTGCGTGGTGCGTCTGTCATCATCGTAACAAGGTCGTGAAAATGTGTTCGACCTCGGTTTCTTTTTTTTGTTTTTTTGTTTTGGTTTTAGGGCGCAAAACTGCTATGGTCATTAGCGCCCGATCTGTGACTTACGAAAACGTAAAAAACGAAAATGGAAACCAGCAGCAATGGGAACGAAACTCAAAAAATTGGGGAAACTAAAAGCAGATGGAAAGCTTAAAAGACCACTACTGAAAGGGGTGGGTTGTCCCCAAAAAGACCTTCAAATGACTGACGTCATCTCACTGGCACTAATAAACTCGAGAACGCGATCGGCTGAGCGCGTGTCATCTGCTAAAATGGACGATATTTCAGGCGACAACTGTAGACGGGCGCGTAACGGAGTAAAATAGGGGCACTCAAGTAAAAGGTGTCTTACCGTCCACAGCTGAGAGCAGTGGGGACAGAGTGGGGGAGGATCGACGCTTAAAAGATGTCGATGGCTAAAAGGACAGTGCCCTATCCGGAGTCTAGTTAAAATTACCTCCTCCCGACGACGCGTTCGGGAGGAAGAGGTCCAAGCACAGGGAAGAGCTTTCACGTCCCACAATTTATTATGGGGAAGTGTCGACCAATGTGCATGCCATAAAAGAACAACACGACGACATAAAACACTCCGTAGATCGGCGAAGGGAATCGTGCGAATAGCTGGCCGAAGAAGAGAGACTGCAGCCTTGGCCGCCATATCGGCCGCTTCATTTCCACAGATTCCAACGTGTCCTGGGATCCAGAGGAACGCCACCGAGACGCCCCCCAAGTGGAGCAAGTGGAGGCAGTCCTGAATCCGATGGACCAGAGGGTGGACAGGGTAGAGAGCTTGGATACTGAGGAGAGAGCTGAGAGAATCTGAACAGATAACATACTGTATCCGCTGATGGCGACGTGTGTATTGGACAGCCTGAAGAACAGCGTAAAGCTCCGCAGTATAAACCGAACACTGGTCGGGAAGCCGAAATCGATTTGGGGTGTCGTCAACAATACAGGCACTCCCTACACCAAACGATGTTTTTGAGCCGTCAGTGTAAATAAATGTGGCTTCCTTCATTTGTGCACATAGAGCAGAAAATGCCCGACGATAAACAAGTGAAGGGGTACCATTCTTGGGAAACTGACAAAGGTCACGGAGCAGGCAGGTCCGGGGACGGAGCCAAGGCGGTGCTGTACCCCAAGTTGTCAAAAAAGTTTTAGGAAAGCGGAAGGAAAGAGAATGGAGCAGTTGACGGAAGCGGACTCCTGGTGGTAGCAGGGAGGAAGGGCGGCCTGCATACCCTAAATCCAAGGAGGCGTCGAAAAAAATGTCATGGGCCGGATTAGCAGACATGGAAGACAAATGGCTAGCATAACGACTCAGAAGGACAGCTCGCCGATTGGACAGCGGAGGTTCAGCAGTCTCAGCATAAAGGCTTTCGACAGGGCTGGTGTAAAAAGCTCCAGACACTAAACGTAATCCACGGTCGTGGATAGAGTCGAGACGACGAAGAACAGACGGCCGAGCAGAGGAGTAAACTATGCTTCCATAGTCCAATTTCGAGCGAACTAAGATGCGATAGAGGCGGAGAAGGACCACTCGGTCCGCTCCCCAGGAGGTGCCATTCAGGACACGGAGGCTGTTGAGGGATCGCAGACAGCGAGCCGAAAGACAGGAAACGTGGGAGGACCAGCACAGTTTTCTGTCAAACATAAGACCCAAGAATTTAGCGACGTCCGAAAACGGAAGGTTGACAGGTCCTAGATGTAAGGAAGGTGGAAGAAACTCCGTACGACGCCAAAAATTAACACGAACGGTCTTACTGGGAGAAAAGCGGAAGCCTGTTTCGAAGCTCCAAGAGTGGAGGCGATCGAGACAGCCTTGAAGACATCGTTCATTAAGGCTGGTCCGTTGAGAGCTGTAGTAGATCGCAAAATCGTCCACAAAGAGGGAGCCCGAGACATCAGGAAGGAGATAATCCATAATTGGATTTATGGCAATGGCAAACAGTACAACACTTAGCACGGAGCCCTGGGGTACCCCGTTTTCTTGGGAGAAAGTACGGGAAAGAGTAGTGTTCACCCGCACTTTAAATGTGCGCTCTGCCATAAATTCGCGAAGAAAAAGGGGCAACCGACCGCGAAAGCCCCAAGAGAACAGTGTGCGGAGGATGCCTGTCCTCCAACAGGTATCGTATGCTCTCTCCAGATCAAAAAATATTGCTACTGTTTGGCGTTTCCGGAGAAAATTGTTCATGATATAAGTGGAGAGAGCAACAAGATGGTCAACTGCAAAACGATGCTTTCGGAAACCGCATTGGGCAGGTGTTAAAAGAGTGCGGGACTCCAGCCACCAAGCTAAACGGCAATTCATCATACGCTCCAAAACCTTACATACACTACTCGTGAGAGAAATGGGGCGATAGCTAGAGGGGAGATGTTTGCCCTTTCCAGGTTTCGGAACAGGAACGACGATAGCTTCCCGCCATCGTCTGGGAAAAGTACTGTCGGTCCAAATTCGATTATAAAGGCGAAGGAGGTAACGCAGACCATGGTATGATAAATGCAGCAACATTTGGATGTGGCTACCATCCGGTCCTGGGGCGGAGGAGCGAGAAGGAGAAAGTGCATTTTGGAGTTCCCGCATGGAGAAAACAGTATTGTAGCTTTCGCGATTTTGAGAGGAGAAAGCAAGAGGTCGCACTTCCGCTGCACGTTTCTTCGGGAGAAACGCTGGCGGGTAATTTGAAGAGTTCGAAATCTCAGCAAAGTGTTGACCCAATGCGTTAGAAATTGCGACGGGGTCCACTAATGTATCATGCGCGACAGTGAGCCCAGAGACCGGGGAGATACTAGGCGCGCCTGATAACCGTCGAATCCGACTCCAAACTTCCAAGGAGGGAGTGAAGGTGTTAAATGAGCTAGTAAGTCCCAGCTTGCCTTCTTGGTATCGCGGATGACGCGACGACACCGCGCACGGAACTGCTTATAGCGGATGCAGTTGGTCAATGTAGGATGGTGTCTGAAAACGCGAAGAGCACGTCGCCGCTCACGTATTGCGTCACGGCATGTCTCGTTATACCAAGGAACTGGGGGGCGCCGGGGCAATTCGGAGGTGCGACGTATTGAACGTTCCGCAGCTGTAAGAATAACGTCTGTAATATGAGTGACCTCATCGTCGACGCTAGGAAAGTGACGGTCATCGAATGTCGCTAGAGACGAAAAAAGTGTCCAGTCAGCTTGGGCAAACTTCCAGCGTCTCGGGCGCATATATGGCAGTTGTGGCTGCAATCGAAGGACACATGGAAAGTGGTCACTCGAGTGTGCAAGGGCGAACCATTCGAAGCACCGAGCTAGCGGAACAGTACCGACCGAAAGGTCCAAATGAGAGAAATTTGTCGTGGAGGCAGACAAAAATGTAGGGTCCCCAGTGTTGAGGAAAACAAGATCGGCTTGGTGGAAGACGTCTAGCAATAGTGAGCCACGCGGACAAGGATGTGGAGATTCCCAAAGCGGATGGTGGGCATTGAAGTCCCCAATCAGCAATTAGGGGGGTGGAAGCTGACCAAGAAGATGAAGGAGATCAGCTCGTGCCACTGATGTGGACGATGGAATGTATACAGTACAAAGACAGAAGGTGTGTCCAGAAAGGGAAAGACGGACAGCGACTGCCTAGAAGGAAGTGTTTAAGGGGATTGGGTGATAATGGAGAGTATTATGGAGAAGAATCATGAGTCCTCCATGTGCTGGAGTGCCTTCAACGGAGGGGAGATCAAATCGGAGTGACTGAAAATGGGGGAAGACAAAGCGGTCGTGGGGACGCAGCTTTGTTTCCTGAAGACAGAAGATGACCGGCGAGTAGGATCGTAAGAGGATCGTCAATTCATCCCGACTGGCTCGAATGCCGCGGTTATTCCGCGATAATGGACATAGGGTGGACAGAAAATGGAAGAATGTGACCAAGGTTGCCGTCAACTCAATGACTGCTCAGAGCTTGCGACCGACAGCGTGGAACGGCACTCAGCCGACGGCAGAAGATCCTGATCCATAGGTTGTTCAGGAGCAGCTCCTACCACCAGCGATCGGCCGGTTGATCGGCCGCCAGCAGTGCGCCTCGGCGACACAGAAGAAAGCCGAGGGCGGTTACCGCCATGTGGTGCTGTAGATGACACACGCCGTGGCGGAGAAGGAGAGGAACTGGGTTTCTTATTAGCCTTCTTGGAAACATGATGTTTAGATGAAGGAGGAACCAATGGTTGTGAAGTTGGGGTACGTAAAAAATCTTCACGAGTATGCTCTTTTTTGGAAGTCCGGGTGTCTGACTTTTGGGATCGAGATTTAGCAGAACCCGATGAAGGGTGAGCCATAGATAGAGCAGGCGAAAGTGGGGTGGTTGAACGGGCGACCGTTGCGCTGGCCGATCTGACGACCATGTCACTAAAGTTGAGATCACAAGTCTGCGTGGCCGCCTCCTTTGTTGGCCGAGGAGAGGCAAGGACAGTGCTGTATTTTCCTGTTTGAGGCACAGTGGGCTTTCGACTGGTGAATAATTTTCGGGCAGCCAAGGTCGACACCTTTTCCTTCACTCTGATTTCCTGAATGAGCTTCTTTAAAAATGGGGCAATCTCGAGAGGAAGCAGCGTGGTCACCCATATAGTTGATGCAACGAGGGGATGGAGGTGGACAAGCACCCTCATGGGCATCCTTGCCACACGTAACACATTTGGCCGGATTGGAACAGGACTGGCTGGTGTGATTGAACCGCTGGCACCGATAGCAACGCGTAGGGTTTGGGACGTAGGGGCGAACGGAAATTATCTCATAGCCTGCTTTTATTTTCGATGGGAGTTGAACTCTGTCAAATGTCAAGAAGTCAGTATGGGTTGGAACGATGTTCGTGTCAACCCGTTTCGTAACTCTATGAACAGCCGTTACGCCCTGGTCAGACAATCCGTCGAGGGAGCGTGTATAAACAACTCCACGTGAGGATTTTAAGTGCGGTGCGCTTCCACCCGGACAGGGAAGGTGTGGAGCAGTGAAGTATGCAGCAATTTTTGTGCCTGGAGGGCACAGACTGTTTCTAACAACAAGGTGCCATTCCGTAATCTGAAACAAGACTTTACAGGACCTGTAATTGCGTCGACAGCTTTCTGAATAATGAAAGGGTTGACCGTGGAGAAGTCGTGACCTTCGTCAGACCGAGAAACAACAAGGAACTGTGGCAACGATGGAAGAACTGTCTGTGGCTGAGACTCAGTGAACTTACGCTTGTGAGCAGACATAGTGGAAGATGAGGAAACCATTGCGGAAGAATGCCCCATGATTACCAGCGTCTCTGATGGCGCGCTCCTCCCTTGTGGGGGCCCTCTCCGAGGGCACTCCGGCCTTAGGTGATTGTTCACACCTCAGGTCACACCTCCCGAGAAACGGACGGAGGGACCAATCGGCACTTTCGGAAGGTATCAGCTCGGGTAATCACCCCTCCCTGGGCCTGGCCGTTACCAGGGGGTATGTACGTGTCCTACCTGTCTACCCGGGGTGGGAAACTACGCGTTACCCCATCACCAGCTATGAACGAAAATGCGTGGGTCGGCCTTCAGACACGCACAGGGAGGAAGAAACAGAAAGGGAAAAACAAAGAAAGGGAAAGGAAAGAAGAGAGGTCTCAAACGCCGCAGCGGAGAAAAGGGTAAAGAGAAGAGGTAAGGAAAAGAGAAGGACAAAGGAAGGATGAAGGCATGCAAGCAGAGAAGGCGAAGAATGTGTTACATTTACGAGCGTCCGTCTCCAGACGTAGGCACAAACCATACTCCCAGAGGGGGAGAAAGGGAAGGAAAGAGCCAGAGGTGAGGGGAGGGGGGGCGAAGATGGGGGATAGGGAAGGATGCGGAAAAGGAAGGTATGTAGCCCAGAAAGGAAGGACGGCCACATTAGCTCGGGGTCCCGTGCTCGCTACGCATGTATCCACAAAAGAGTTGTGGACCCCCTGGGGGATTCGACCTCGGTGTGCCGACTGTCCGCACAAGGTTGTCCCACCTCCACTGTTGGAACGTGTGGATACTCTTACTCGCGATTATCGACGGATCGCAGTCAGACAGCTCGCTGCACAACTGGACTTCTCTGTTGGTAGTTCTGACACACTTGCCCACCAATTGCGGTACTGTGAAGTGTATTGTGCTACCATAAATAAATTGAAGAAACGACTTCAGTTTGTTAGTCGCCACAAAAATGCAAACGAATTCCTCCTTCTCCATGACAACGTAGGGTCTCACACACGTCTGCGCACACGAGAAGAGCTCACAAAACTTCACTGGGTTGTTCTACCTTACCCACCCCACATCCCAAAAGGATGCATCCAGCTGGAAGCAGTACGTGTACGTGTGGAGGTTACTGATGCAGCGAGACATTGGCTCCGACGTCAACCAGATGAGTGGTACGATCCGGGCATACAAGTCTCTGCCAATAAGGTGGCATCAAGCCGTTGGACTGTGCGAAGATTATGTTGAAAGATAGGCTACTGTAGCCAAAAGTGTTGGGAGTAATTTGGTGTATTGGAATCCCGAATAAAACCAACTTGCTATCAGAAAAAAATTTGTTGCTGTATTTACTGAATTACTGAATACCCCTCGTATATTCCTTATTCGCATTTCTCGTTCTATTTTTTCTTCTTTATTTTTCAAAAAAGTGGCTCTGAGCACTATGGGACTTAACTTCTGAGGTCATCAATCCCCTGGAACTTAGGACTACATAAACCTAACTAACCTAAGGACATCACACACATCCATGCCCGAGGCAGGATTCGAACCTGCGAACGTAGCGGTCGCGCGGTCCCACACTGTAGCGCCTAGAACCGCTCGGCCATCCCGACCGACTTTATTTTTCATCTGAGTTCATTGTCGCAGGATCAGTAGATATAGCAGTGGAGGACGCAGGCTGCTGAAGAGCTAGGCACCTGCCAGAGGAGGGCAGGTCGTGCAAGGAGCGTGCATCCATCACCGGGTAATGGCTCTAATTCGTACAAAGGGACCACGCGGCGGCGGCGAACGCCGAACGGGACTGGCCGCACCACTGCTAATTGCCGACTCGCGTCATTAGTCATGTTGATACGACAACGAGGTCAAATCTAATTATGCCGCTGATTAACAAGATAATTAATCACTCTTGTGGCGCGGAGTCCTCGTAGCCCCGCGGCTGCGCATTGATCAGCGCCGAGCGCACTGCTTTGCACCTTGCGCACCCAGTGTGTAACAACCCTGATGGTGCCACGGGTGGAGTGTGGGAGGGGGGAGGGGGAGTTGTGGAGTGGGCGAGGGAATCTCCGGTCTGCTGGTTACTGCCCTCGACCTGCCTCCGCATCCAGCATGCAGCCTCTGGAGAAACCATTCCAGGAGTAGGTCCGATCTGACGCCGTGTAATCGTAACGAAGGACTTTTCACGGCACGGTTACAGTGGTGGTGTAGCGCTACCCAGTGTCAATTGTACCATGTCACTCTACACCAATAGCATCACTCTCTCGTTCAAAAATGGTTAAAATGGCTCTGAGCACTATGGGACTTGACATCTGAGGTCATCAGTCCCCTAGACTTAGAACTACTTAAACCTAACTAACCTAAGGACATCACACACATCCATGCCTGAGGCAGGATTCGAACCTGCGACAGTAGCAGCAGCGTGGTTCCGGACTGAAGTGCCTAGAACCGCTCGGCCTGTAGCCTGCGCTTGACTGTACAACATTTACTTCTGGTTTTCATGTTCAGTTATAAACTGATGTGCCAAAACATTATCACCGTTGCCTACCGCGATATTGAATGCCACTTGGTGGTGTAGCAGGCACGTGACGCAGTAAGGAAGGAATGTAAGCAGAAGAGAGACGAGTGGGCAATCATTACAGCGAAGATATGGGCTGGTAATACGCAAGTACACTGACATAAGCGGTTTTGACAAAGGGGGCATTGTAGTGGCGATGCGGCTGGAAACGAGTGTCTCTGAAACGACGAAGCTGGTCGCCTCTTGGCGTACTACTGTCATGAGCGCCTATGGAAAGCGGTTGAAAAAAAATGGCTCTAAGCATTATGGGACTTAACATCTGAGGTCATCAGTGCCCTAGACTTAGAACTACTTAAACCTAACTATCCTAAGGACATCACACACATCCATGCCCGAGGGAGGATTCGAACCTGTGGCCGTAGCAGCCGCGTGGTTCCAGACTCAAGCGCCTAGAACCGCTCGACCACAGCGGCAGGCGAAAGTTGTTGAGGAATCGTGACATAACGAGTAAGCCGTTTGGTACTGAAGGACGACATCTCATCACAAAACGTGGAAGTCGGAGGGTTGCCCACTGTGTAATCCAGAATATGCAGCGATTTGTGGCAGATCTGACGACAGAGTACAATGTTGGTGCAGGCGCAACTGTTTCGGAGCACATCTTTCAAAGGCCATTGTTGAATACTGAGCTCTACGTAACACGATCCCTACGTGTTCCTATGTTCACCCAACAATATCGTCATTATGAGTGCAGTGGACACAGCATCACTGAGTTTTCACCGTGGATCAATAAAAATGCGTCGCCCTTCGAATTAATCGCATTTACTGTTACACCAGGTCGATGGTTCCGTCCTTACACGCCGTCACGCAGGTGAGTGGCTGCCAGAAACATACACAACGCCAAGAATGCAGCCCAGTGAGGGCAGGTTATGTTATGGGGTACATTGAGTTGGGCTTCCATGGGATCTGTGGTGATAATCGAAGGCATCATAACAGCAGTGAACTACGTGAACATAGTTGCGGACCACCTGCATTGCTTCGTGCTTCAAGTCTTCCCTATCGGGATGACATCTTCCAACAGGATAACTGTACGTGTTGCAAGGTCGGAATTGTGTTACAGTGGTTTCAGGAGCATTATAATGTCTTGGCCATCAAAAGTGCCTGATCTGTACCCACAGAGACACGCATCGGATGCCAGCTACGTGCCCGTAAACCACCATCTCATAAATTGCGGAAACTGATTCAAAAAAAAGTTCAAATGTGTGTGAAATCTTATGGGACTTAACTGTTAAGGTCATCAGTCCCTAAGCTGACACACTACTTAACATAAATTATCCTGAGGACAAACACACACAGCCATGCCCGAGGGAGGACTCGAACCTCCGCCGGGACCAGCCGCACAGTCCATGACCGCAGCGCCTGAGACCGCTCGGCTAATCCCGCGCGGCCGGGAACTGATTGACCCGTGCTTAGACATCTGGGGTCACATACTTCCGGAATCCTTTCGAGGACTTGTATAGTCCATGCCAAGCAGAATCCCTGTTGTACTGTTGGAAAACTGGAAAAACACGCTATTAGTCAGATGGTCATAATGTTTTGGCTTATCGGTATAATTATCAATGGCATAAAGCAAAGTGGCAATTTGTAACGTGGCCATATTCTCCAACACCTCAGATGTCACCTCATAGTTTCAGTAATGCGCAGATAATTAAATTTTGTTATATGTGAGTGAATGTTTAAACGCGCCCCTGGACTCACAGCCCCTTTGATACAGGTACTTCACTATAAAAGTATCGCAAAGAAAAATTTTCCAGAAGATCTGACGATCATGTGAAAGACGCGTGTCTTATTGCTTTGTTGCTCTCAACCTGAGCAGCCTGTTCACGTGGTAATGGCGTGCAACTCAGGAGAATACAAACGAAGATTACGTGCAGTGTTGCCAAACCAGCTTTGCAGAGCTAATTTGGCTTCTTTTTAATACCATGTACCTCCCAAACGACTGGTTTAGCTAGGGTCCGGAAGTACGGTTTTTATCTCAGGAATTTGGCATTTTTCTGGCGTTTTTTTCTTGACTAAAGAAAAACATTAAAATCCGTGTTGATTAAAAGAAAATTATTGGCACCGACGTAAGATTTCAAAACACATTTTGTATTGAATGTAGGAAAGCATTAACTCCCATGTTGATTAAAGTGAAACTATTTGACTGATGTAAGATTTCAAAACACGAATTAATATCCCATAAATATATTATTAGACCGAATTAAAAAGCATAACAAAGCAAACTAAAGCTGAGTTGATATGCATTCGAGGCTCTTCGAAATACAAATACACAAGAAGAAAACCAACTACCAAGTATACACAGATGAGAACGTTACTGGGAACGCTGTTGCAGCATAGCTGACATCAGAAAGGTATCGCAATTTCACAATAATATAGGAATCTCTTCTAAGCAAAGCAGACTTTTGCGCATGATGAATCACAAGCAGATTACAGCAGCAGTAAACAAAGGGCCAGCGACTGAACTAAGTAGAGCAACAGCAGACTACATTCAGTGCAGTTGGTTTCTAAGATCTCAACCTCACAACAGGCACAGATAATTTGGAAGAAGGAATACTAAATATAGGTTTCATCGACGTAAATGAATGTTTAAATTAACAACTATAGTGATGCGTATCATCCATGTTGAACTTAAAAAAAGAGTGACTTGTTTCTGTATTATCAAGGATATGCATTCAAATAGTGTTACACTTTCGCAGTTAATTATTTGTATTGTTGTCGTGTCCAACAGATACGAAATTAAGAAAACAAATATAAATTAATTGTACTACTCTTGAGCGATGTGATTAGTTTACATGTGAAATTTTATTGTTTTTATGTATTTTGACACTTAAGAATAGCAGCTGACTTCATTATTTAGAAACTGTTAACAGTATAATTACTGCAAAAATAAAACTGCACAGTAGTACACCTTTTATTTAGCTGTTTTCTAGCTTATTTTTGTTGACACATTTAGCTTCTTTTGTTTTGGAGAGTGAGGAACATTGGAAACAAGCAAAATCAGTATGGGTCAGATGGTAGCAGTGAAAGGAACGATGACGGATGGCGTTGAAATGTGCGCAAAAATACTGAAAATTTCACCGTTTGGGATGGAATACCGAGATTTCAAGAAATACTATGTAAGATGGCAAGAACTATGGCCCTTACATGAAGTCATTAAAGATCACCTAACCCACGTTGAGCGAACAGTAGGGCTGAACAAAAATGACTGACAAGGCACAATGCATCTTGTGGAGGGTATAGTATGGACGTTTTGGAATAATTAATGTCGGGCGATGGTTTTAAAGTAATTCACATGACATGAAAACTTTGTGGAAACACGTCGATTTACTGGAGGCTAGTTTATCCCAGGGAAGTATTCGGCGGGGGAGCGGCAAAGGGAAGCGACAATAGGCAGCTTAGGGCGGCTCAAGCTCTGAGAAAGCGGTGACGGGGCGCGGCCTCCAGCTGCCTTAAGATGAGTGACAGTGAGTGGGTGGTTGACCCCATGCTGGTGTACCGGGAAGCAGACGGAGAACTTGTATGCCTGTTGATAAATGTCCGTCGTCCCGTTTTCAGTGAAACATTCGTGAAAGCCACGCAAAGCTACAGTGGAGCGGTCAACAGAGGTCAAAATATGGGTGTTCATGTCTATAGCAACTTCACGCTGAATTCACGGTCCGCAGAGTCTGAAGCAAATCAGGTGAAGAGCGACAGAATGAAATACGCCGGCCTCCGATGGGAACATAGGACCAAGGAATTTGAAGTACTATCCTGGGAGTCATAATTCCGGAAAAATTGGTGTTTGTGCAGATGCTAACCTTGATGGGTGGCCTGGGAGGAGCTAAATAGCAGAAGTTAAGAGGAAGGGAAATTTTGTGGGAATTTGTTCACTTCCCAGAGCAGGCACTGGTCAGCACTGTGAAGCGACGCATAATTAACGCGACTTGTGCTGCAATTGGCGTAACTAATTTTGCTGGAGGGGAAACCGAGGCGAAGAGTGGACTGTGAGAAGTGTCCATAGGGGTCTTCCATTCACAGGTTGCCTAGAGTGTGGACGTGGCGTTCTTTACTCAGCTTGCCTGAGAGAGAGTGAACATCTCTGCAGTTTAGGACTTAGCAAATGGAACGATTGAGCTTCGACATAGAAAGTTTTCATTCAGCTATGTACTGAGCAAGACAGTTAGAAGTGAATAGATGAGTGCAGCCTTGCAGCACCATGAGGTCGGCCGACGTCCGCATAACGACGTCGCCCCGCCACGCTGAATTCGGTGATATTGCGCCCGCTCCGGCCACTGATTAATTTGTTGGATCACGTCGGCAAAGTTTCCATGAGGATTTCATGGGCTGTGTACTGTAGAATTCTTTTCACACTTCGCATTACGCCTGGGTCAGTCGATAGGAATTACTTTTGATTTATCGCGCTTTACTCCACACAAACGCAATTTATTACCACTGCCTGTTAGGAGAGTCATGTAATGTGATGATTGAAGGTTGTGAGTTGAAATATATCTGTGCTAATCGACTGCATCTGTTTTCAATCAAGTAGTTGAAATCCCAAGTCACTTTCTTAATTAATTTTATGTTCAACATTTGCATCTGGTGATCAATAGCTGAATATAACATCAATGTACAACCCTTTTTAATTAAAAGGGATCAATTCTGAATCAATTAATGTCAACACTGCCACCACAGTTCAATCAGGAGTCACAGGGTCTTATTACTTTCTTTGTGTTATCCGACATTGCGGCAGTTTTGCACTCTCTGTTGATCTGTTAGTCAATTACCTGGGGTGAACACACACCAAAACCAGATAAGTGACAGGTGGGGTGTTACAACTAGAGGACTGCACTACCTCACATGGGTAATCAATGTCATGCAGTCCACATTATAAGAGGCAGTCAAATGATAACGGTAAAAATGAAAAATATAATGTAATTATTTATTATTTCAAAAATAATCGTCATGGTGTTAACGTATTTATCCCGCTGTGAGACAAGACATTTGCCTTCACAGAAAAATGTTTGCGGTTGCCTATACAACCATTACTGTATGCAGGCGTGCACCTCTTCGCCGGAAGCAAATAGACTGCCACAAATATCTTTCTTTGGGGCTCCAAAAACATGAACATCATATAAAAAGAGGTTTGGACTTTATGGAGGATGAATAGGGCTTCCCAGGAAAACTTCTGGAGCAAAGTTGAAATAGCGTTGGCAACATGTGGGTGGACATAATCCTGCAGACCGATGCCATCATTCTACTATCCTGAGCGTTTGGACTTGATAGCGCACTTCAAGTTTTGCAAAGTGTTGACGTACCGCTGTGCGTTAATTGCGGCGCCGTGTGTCCTTGCAGGCAAATAAAAAGATCTGCACGGCTTCCCCGGAGCTCGCATGCCTGTCGTTTAGACTAAGCTGCAGAAGTTTTGCTGGGAAGTCCTTACACATTCAACACAGTCCCGATCCCTCCCCATGCGATTTCCAATTTTTGGAGCCCTCAAGAAAGATATACGTGGCAGTCGATCCATCTGGACAAAGAGGTCCTCGCCTGAGTACAATAATTGTTCTGTAGGCAATCGTAAACAAATTTCCATAAAAGCATTGACCGTCTTGTGTGACAGAGGGATAAATGTACCAACAAGTATGGCAATTACTTTTCAAATAATAAACAGCTTACTTACTTTTGTTCCATCTGTCTCGTTTTTATTTGACGGCCCTTTATAGTTTTGCATACTAACAATTTGTGCCGGTACAAAGTAAAACTAATGATCTACATCTTACAAACGTATGATTGGGGAACTATTCTTTCATTTTCCCATTTTCTCATCAAGAAGAAAGTGGCGACACACTCAACCATCGTTCACCACCATAGAGGTAAAACAGAGAACTTTATTCGCTTGTTCTGGGTGGCACACCTTCAAATGGAGAAGACCGATAATGATACTCATAAAATATTTTTAAAAAAATGGAATTCAGTGCTCACGAATAAATACTACATGTCACAGATTCTTTAAATAATATCTCCTTTTGCAGTCTGATTACAGCATAAAAGAACAGAACTGTTGCATAAATAAATTTACGTTTAACAGTTGGAAGCCTAAAGAGAACAATTGTCTTATAAAGTAATAATCAAGAAGCAACAGCGCAAGTTTCCAAAGTATATGGTGTTTTCCAGAAAGAGCCAAGGGCAGAAACAGTGAGTGATCAAATGAGGCACTTACCCTACCGTTGCCAATCAGCAGACTAGACTGTTGTTGGAGCCTGTGGTGTGGGACAGAAACAGAGAATCCACTGGCGACACATCAATATATTCTGCATCATTCTCTTCAACAAACTCATCACGCACCCGTCTTCTTACTTTCACACTACTACAGATACGAGCTGGTTACTCACAAGAACAAGGAGAGGTCACTATCAGTTTCCTTCACTTCCATGTCACCCAAAACAATACATATACCGGGTGATCAAAAAGTCAGTATAAATTTGTAAACTTAATAAACCACGGAATCATATAGATAGAAAGGTAAAAATTGACACACTTGCTTGGAATGACATGGGGTTTTATTAGAACCAAAAAAAAAAAAAAAAAAATGCTAGATGCTTGAAAGATCTCTTGCGCGAGTCGTTTGGTGATGATCGTATGCTCAGCCGCCACTTTTGTCATGCTTGGCTGCTTGGCCTCCCAGGTCCCCAGACCTCAGTCCGTGCAATTATTGGCTTTTGGGTTACCTGAAGTCTCAAGTGTATCATGATCGACCGAGATCTCTAGGAATGCTGAAAGACAACATCCGACGCCAATATCTACGGATATGCTTTACAGTGCTGTTCACAACATTATTCCTCGTCTACAGCTATTGAGGAATGACGGTGGACATATTGAGCATTTCATGTAAAGAACATCATCTTTGCTTTGTCTTACTTTGTTATGCTAATTATTGCTATTCTGATCACATGAAGCGCCATCTGTCGGACATTTTGTGAACTTTTGTGTTTTTTCGGTTCTAATAAACCCCATGTCATTCCAAGCATGTGTGTCAATTTGTACCTCTTTATCGACATTATTCAATGATTTATCCAGTTTTCAAATTTATACTGACTTTTTGATCACCCGGTATATATACTATTTGATCAAAAATATCCGGACACCCCCAAAAACACACGTTTTTCATATTAGGTGCATTGTCCTGCTACCTACCGCCAGGTACTCCGTAGTCATTAGACATCATGAGAGAGCAGAATGGGGACTCTCTGTGGAATTCAAGGACTTCGTACGTGGTCAGGTGATTGGGTGTCATTTGTGTCATACGTCTATACGCGAAATTTCCACACTCCTAAACATCCCTAGGTCACTGTTTCCGATGTGATAGTGAAGTGGAAACGTGGAGGGACAGCACAAAAGCGTACAGGTCAAATCATCTGTTGACTGATAGAGACCGCCGACAGCTGAAGAGGGTCGTAGTGTGTAATAGCCAGACATTTATTCACACCAAAACACAGGAATTCCAAACTGCATCAAGATCCATTGCAAGTACTAGGACTGTTTGGTGGGAGGTGAGGAAACTTGGATTTCATAGTCAAGCGGCTGCTAGTAAGCCAAACATCACGCTTGGTGCAAGGAGCGTAACCATTTGACGAATGGACAAATCAATGTACACAATTTGGCGATCGGATGGGAGGCTGTGTGTATGGCGAATGCCCGGTGAAAGTCATCTGCTAGCGTGTGTAGTGCAATTTGGAGACGGTGATGTTACGGTGTGGTCATGTTTTTCATGGAGGGGGCTTGCACCCCTTGTAGGTTTGCGTGGCACTATCACAGCACAGATCTACGCTGATGTTTTAGGCACCTACTTGCTTCGCACTGTTGAAGAGCAACTCGCGGATGGTGATTGCATCTTTCAACACGACCGAGCACCTGTTCATAATGCACGGCCTGTTGTGGACTGGTTACACGGCAGTAACATCCCTGTAATGGACTGGCCTGCACAGAGTCCTGACCTGAATCCTGTAGAATAACTTCGGGATGTTTTGGAACGCCAACTTAGTGCCAGGCCTCACCGACCGACATCGATACCTCTTCTCAGTGGAGCACTCCGTGAAGAATGGGTTGTCATTCCCCAAGAAACCTTCCAGTACCTGATTGAACGTATGCGTGCGAGAGTGGAAGCTGTCATCAAGGCTAAGGGTGGGCCAACACCATATTGAATTCCAGCATTACCGATGTAGGGCGCCACGTACTTGTAAGTCATTTTCAGCCAGATGTCCGGATACTTTCGATCACGTAGTGCATATACAGTGGAAACCACTGTGAAAGTGCAATGCGGAGGATACTTAAATTTGTACCACTTACTAGGTTTTTGCGTGTGGAGGGTGGGACGACTGACTGCTTTAAGTCCTGTGTCCGTTACGTAACATACAGTCACATTGCAGTGTGCAGCTGTCAAAAGCCTGCGAAACCATCAGAAAGTCAGTGAGGTTCTGGAAGGTACCCTCAGGGATGTGGAACCATGTCAATTCCAGTGCCCTACTCCGTGAATTTAAGGACCCACGGCGCAAACAGCTCGATCAGGATGGTCCTACTAATTCACAATTGTGTTTAAATCCTGGGAGTCTGGCCGCCAGGAGAGTACGCTGAACTCGTCCTCGTGCTCTTCGAACCATTTACATATACTGTGAACTGTTTGATACGTAGCACTGTCTTGCTGGTAGATGCCATCGTGCCAAGGAAAAAAAACTAACGGCACGTATTAGTGGATATGGTCCCCAAGGATAGATACATGGTTGCGTTGATCCATTGTGCCTTCCAGAACTACTAGATCACACAGCAAATGCCACGTAAACATTCCCCAGGCTATAATGCCCACTCCTCCAGCCCGGACCATTACAAGTTTTGCACGGCCGTATACACCAAGGACTATCTGTCCGACGGAGCATAAATCGTGATATATCTTAAAATTCCACTCAGTGGGCGTCCAGTTGCGGTACTGGTGTGCAGACTCCTGCCTTTGTCTCCAGTGAACAGTAGTTAGTACGGGTGCATGAACCAGGCGCCTTTTGCGGAGGCCCAGACACAGCAATGTCCGCTGGGCAGTCGATGAGGAGACACTGCTGGCTACTCCCTGGTTTAGGTGGGTTGTTAGTTGCTCAGCAGTTGCACATCTACTCGCCCTTCCACATCTCCGCAGCCGTCGTTCACCCCTGCCACCTACTGCCCTTGGCGCACCACAGTTGCCTCGTTGACGGTTTCGGACAGTCCCATTTTGCCATGCACGGTATACATTAACCACGGCGACACGCAAACAGTTTACAAACTAATCCGTTTCGGAAATGTTTCCACCCTTGGCCCGAAAGCCAATGGTCATGTCCTTTTGGATGGATGGCTCTGAGCACTATGGGACTTAACATCTATGGTCATCAGTCCCCTAGAACTTAGAACTACTTAAACCTAACTAAACTAAGGACATCACACACACATCCATGCCCGAGGCCGGCTTCGAACCTGCGGCCGTAGCGGTCACGCGGTGTCCTTTTGGATGTCAGATAAATCTCTCTGATTGCGCATTACGATGAGGACTGCACTGTTTTCCATATCCTACCGACACTCTTTATTCAGGGTGCTCCATTGATCGTGACTGGGCCAAATATCTCATGAAACAAGTGTCAAATGAAAAAACTACAAAGAACGAAACTTGTCTAGCTTGAAGGGGGAAACCAGATGGCGCTATGGTTGGCCCGCTAGATGGCGCTGTCATAGGTCAAACGGATATCAAATGCGGTTTTTTAAATAGGAACCCCCATTTTTTATTACATATTCGTGGCGCTGTAATAGTCACAAACATATGGCTCACAATTCTGGACGAACAGTTGGTAACAGGTAGTTTTATTTAAATTAAAATACAGAACGTAGATATGTTTGAAAATTTTATTTCGGTCTTTCCGATGTGATACATGTACCTTTGCGAACTTATCATTTCTGAGAACGCATGCTGTTACAGTGTGATTACCTGTAAATACCACATTAATGCAATAAATGCTCAAAATTATGTCCGTCAACCTAGACGCATTTGGCAAAACATATAACGACATTACTCTCAACAGCGAGTTGTTCGCCTTCCGTAATATTCGTACATACACTGACAATGCGCTGAGGCATGTTGTCAGGCGTTGTCGGTGGATCACGCTATCAAACATCCTTTAACTTTTCCCACAGAAAGAAATCCGGGGGCGTCAGATCCGGTGAACGTGCGGGCCATGGTATGGTGCTTCGACGGCCAATCCACCTGTCATGAAATATGCTATTCAATACCGATTTAATCGCACGCGAGCTATGTGCCGGACATCCATCGTGTTGGACGAACATCGCCATTTGTTGCAGGTCGTGGTTGACGTTTCACATGCGGCTGAACACTTCCTGTTTCCTTAAATAACGTAACTATCCGGCGAACGGTACGGACACTTGGATGATGTCGCCCAGGATACCGAGCAGCATATATAACACATCCCCGTTGGGCATTTTGATCACAATAGCCATACATCAACACGATATCGACCTTTTCTGCAATTGGTAAACGGTCCATTTTAACAAGGGTAATGTATCACGAAGCAAATACCGTCCGCACTGGTGGAATGTTATGTGATACCACGTACTTTTACGTTTGTGACTATTACAATGCCATCTATCACAAAGCGAAAAAAATGGTCCAACTAAAACATTCACATTTCTTTACGTACTACACGAATATTTAATAAAAAATGGGGGTTCCTATTTAAAAAACGCAGTTGATATCCGTTTGACCTACGGTAGCACCATCTAGCGGGCCAAACATAGCGCCATCTGGTTTCCCCCTTCAAGCTAGACAAGTTTCGTTCTTTGTAGTTTTTTCGTTTGATTCTTATTTCGTGAGACATTCGGCCCGGTCACTATCAATGGACCACACTGTATACGCTCCACTACTCGTGCTACCACCTGCCATCTGTGTGAGGTCATTGCACGTCGACTACGATCATAAGTGGTGGTCATAGTAATGTGACTGGACCTTGTAATTAATCTTTTCCTCACGGATCCTACTGGATGGATACGTAAGGCGGTTGGAGTACATTGCTATTCTTTATTTGATTCTTAAATCTTTTTAAGTAGGTTTCCACATAAAAGTTATCAGGTGCCTTCGTACATCCGCCAATTCAGGTTGTTCACCAACTCTGTGACACTCTCCCACGATTCATACAAACCTGCGAATATACGTGCTTGTATATTTTCAGTCACCCCCGATAATCCTATTTGGTTTGAGTCCTACAGACTCGTGCAATATTAAATTAAAGGTGGAGTGTGTTGTAAGCAATTTATGTTCGTTGACTGCATTTTCCAAGTATTCTGTCTGTATGTGCTGTTTGAGGCTTTCACGATGTAACAGCTGTCTGAAAGATTCTAGGGCAACACTTTGAATGGTACTGGCCAAACCGCTAAAAACATTTTAAAGCTAAGATCGCATAAATATTTCTTTATTTAAAACAGCCGGTTTCGACAGACTTTACTGTTATCTTCAGGTCTTAAAAAATGTTTTTGTCATGAACCATGTTCATTTTAAGGTGGACCTCACGCCATCATGAACAGCACATTAATCCACACGACAAAACGGTGTGAGGCCTAACTTAACATGAACAAATTTCATAGCAAAAATTCTTTTTAAGACCTGAAGATTACAGCAAAGTCTGTTGGAACCGGTTGTTTAAATAAAGAAATATTCATGCGATCCTGGTTTTAGGATTTTTTAGCGCGTAAAACAGATCATTCCTCCTGTCTTCTCAAAATGAGAAAATTCAATCACACTGTCTAATATATCTACGAGGCAGTTGCTCATCATCTTTAGACACGACGACTGACAGTATATTTGGATCCCTCCCTTCCACCACAACGAACATTGTTTTATTTCCACGAACGCTTTTGAATGAGTGTATACGCCATCTGCACCACGTCGCGTTAGACGCACACTCTTGCCAGGGATGAGCATGCATGCAATGTACTACACCGAGAGAGCGATTAGCTGGCATCTCCCTGCCGTTAGTCTCGGAGGCATGTGGTAATAAGCGTTGTGGATAACATGGAAGTTGGCAATTGCAGGCCCACTCCTACCGAGTCCGCCACTGTAAATTCACATCACCGTCATCACCACCTTCAGTCATTCAACATTCACTGCCGTATAAAGGAGTGTTACAGACTTTTCCGTGCATTGCACTTCGTAGACGTACTCGTCGATATCACTTCTGCACGTTCTCTGATGTCATCTTCCAACTCCCAATAGCTGCGCTTGTCAGCGTTTCCTCTCTGATGATCATGATGATGACGTGATGATATTTGGTTTGTGGGGCATTCAACTACGTGGTTATCAGCGCCCGTACAAATTCCCAATCTTTACACTGTTCAGTCTCGCCACTTTCCCGAATGATTATGAAATGATGAGGACAACACCAGCACCCAGTCCCCGGCCGAGATAGAACTCGGGACCACGTTATCCAGAGGCAACAACGCTAGCCACTAGACCACGAGCTGCGGACTGATCTCGCGGAATCCATTAAATAGCTCCCGTGGCCTATCTACCTTCCATTCGCCGGGAAAAATGTTCAGTACATCTAGGCGTCGTTTTAATCACAGCCATAAATTGTTCTTTGTCTCCAGAGTGTTCACCGATATATTCGTCCGTTTTCCTATCTCTGTTACAAATCCCAAGACTCCTCGTCATTGTTCACTGAACAACACTCAGTTCTTAAGTATTACTGCGCATTAAAAGTCGTGAGTCAAAACCTTTAATATAGACTGATGTAAAATGTAAACGTGTGACTAGGGCCTCCCGTCGGATAGACCGTTCGCCTGATGCAAGTCTTTCGATTTGATGCCACTTCGGCGACTTGGGCGTCGATAGGGACGAAATGATGATGATTAGGACAACACCCAGTCCCTGATTGGAGAAAAACCTCCAACCCAGCCGGGAATCCAACCTGGGCCCTTAGGATTGACAGTCTGTCGCGCTGACCACTCAGCTACAGGGAGCAGACAATTAGTGTGGTGATCAGAGGAGACGTGATCAATACATACTCGTGCTAGATAAACCTGGACGATGCGAGCTATGTGAACATGGGGCCTGTCGACTTGGAACATAACATCACCATTGGGGAACAAACAGTGTGCCATAGGATGGGCCTGACCATCCAAAACAGTCGTATAATCTTGGCAACAGGCATGGAATAGAACGATATATCAGCCAAAATCGTCACCGAACCGACGCCATGTTTGACTTCTGGCAGCGAGCAGTCTCCATCGTAGGCTTGGGACAGCATATGCGAGACGTAAATTGGGTCAGAAGTTAGAAACTGCAAGTAATAAGTTTATCCGACCAAAAGACTTTTCTCCAGTGCTGCATATCCCAGGTTTTACGGCTTCGGAGCCGCGGTTTCCTGCTACAGACATATGCGAGCCTATTGAGTACTTTTGGGATCTCATTTCGCCTAGAAATGTCGCCCTCTTATTTTTCATCACAGTCCTCTTCAGTAACCGTCTATTATGGCCATCCAACATAAACTTTCGTCAGCGTTGTGACTTAGCGGATCACGTTTGTCCACTTTCCTTGTATTTGGTGTAAATCTTCCATACTCTGCCTATTCTGAAAGGAAAGATTTCGACTATCTTGGTTATGGAAGTATCCACCACACAATCAATAACAATTCGCCCATGTTCGAATTCACTTAGCGCCGACATAACGCACTCACAGCTAGACAGAACGCTATTCTGACTACGACTCACACTGGCAACGTATTGAGGACGTTGCACAGATGCCGTTCGTAGTCAAATACATCAGCGAAACGTGCAGGTTTAGCTAACATCCGCACTAACGTGTAGGCATACGTTTCTCGTGGTTTTTCCACAATTTTGTCCAACCCCTGTACTACTCTTTCATCCTAATTCTATAGATGTTTTTCAGTACCTGAGTCCATTTCGCTCCAATTCTCCAGCATCGAATCCCTTTACTACTCTTTCATCCTGGTTCAACGGATGTTTTTTTCAGTATCTGAGTCAATTTCGTTGCAATTCCCCAACACGATTTTACTCATGTTAGTGACTGGGGAGAATCTATGTCCGAATAAACTGTACCGAGTTTTCTGTCTTACTCACTTGATATTTGTAGATATCCCTCTTGAGATGCGCTGGAGATCATTGACGTGGGCCTCTTGTTTTCATCCTGACCATGTAGCCGTAGTTCAAATGGTTCAAATGGCTCTGAGCACTATGGGACTTAACATCTGTGGTCATCAGTCCCCTAGAACTTAGAACTACTTAAATCTAACTAACCTAAGGACATCACACACATCCATGCCCGAGGCAGGATTCGAACCTGCGTCCGTAGCAGTAGCGCGGTTCCGGACTGAGCGCCTAGAACCGCTAGACCACCGCGGCCGGCTAGCCGTAGTAGATGGTCCTCCATTCTCTCATGGTTCATGCAGTGCACTCTAGGTACTGGTACCCTATTCCGTTCTTCTATGACAGAGCCCATGATTTTTCTCAGACTCTTCCTAACCTTTAGTTTTAGTTTCCTGATTTGTCTCTTTCTGATTAGGTCCAGCAATCTGACACAGACAGCACTGAAGATCTCACTGCGGTATTGTCGTGTCGGACCTTTACGTTGAGCTCCATATGACAGTGATTCATTATTTCAGTCTCACTTTAATTGATTCTCAGGTCAACGTGCAGACTTACTTTATGAAATTCTTATACTATTTGTAGCGTTAATTTTTCATTTTGTAATTTGCAGTTACATTTACCTTCAGAGATATTTATGGTGTAAAGTTTATTGAGTCACTGCGCAGATATCAAGCACACGAAATAAATGGTTGTAGCTTCGTCATAAGTTGCATTGAGGAATATTTATTTTCTGTTTTTTTTATGTTGGCTAGTTTCGCACACCTGTGTTCATTTTCAAACTATACTTGCTGCAAGTGTGACAAATACAGTGGAGAGCCCATGTACAGAAACTGCCCTGCAGTAATCAAAATCGTATATGGCCGACTTAACAACAGCAAATTACACCACATAGGACGGACGTTAGAAACGTTTACTCCCGGATGTCGGGCCGCACGGCGGGTGACAGTCAGCTTGGTATTCCACTTGTCCATGGCTTATCCAGAGACGTCTTCGGACTGGAATCTCATTGATTGGTGTAGAATTGTCTTTAGTGATCAGTCCCGCCTCGAACTGAGCCCCGAGGACCATCGAAGACGTATCTGGAGACGCCCCAGACAGCAGTGGGATATATTCCATATATGATATGTCGAACCGAAAATATACTCTAAGACAACAAAAAGACGCACTACGACATTACCCGATCAAACAAAGGTCTTTGGATCATATGGATTTGTGGGAGAGACCGTTACAGGCCAACCATCAAGAGAATTTCAACATGCTTAACAACTCCATAACAGACACCATAAATTGGAATAGTTACAAAACTCGTGTGTGAGGATTAGCAATAGAAGTGGTGTAAATATGAAATACGTAAACCACGATAAAATAACAGAGCTCCATTTAAGTTCGTCTTGAGCGGTGCAGAGATTCTGATATACATGCATCTATAGTTGAATTCGGTAAGGCAGAGAGACAAAGACTTACTTATGTGGAGCGAATCATCAACTGCTGGACTTTCAGCGTGCATAACTGATGTACATTTTCTGACAATGAATGGCTGCAGAAGAGACGCCGTCGTTTCAAAGTCGATTTTTGTTTTGCGTATGAAGATTAAGAATTTTATAGTATCGAAAATCCTTTTATCTACTTTTGTACAGCTCCGTATCAGAACTAAGATCCAATCATCATTATTTTCAGTACTTTGCGGTTACTTGTACATTTCACCTGATGTTCGTAACAGCCACGGATAGGTAGGTCTAAGCGAATAGGTTCGCATACAATGCACAATACACATTACGCGAAGGGAAGTAGCGAAAGTGAGGGGCCGGCCGAAGTGGCTGAGCGGTTCTAGGCGCTTCAGTCTGGAACCGCGCGACCGCTATGGTCGCAGGCTCGAATCCTGCCTCGGGCATGGATGTGTGTGATGTCCTTACGTTAGTTAGGTTTAAGTAGTTCTAAGTTCTAGGGGACTGATGACCTCAGATGTTAAGTGCAATAGTGCTCAAAGATATTCGTGTACGCAATGTTCTCCAAGTTTCTTTCATTTGTCTGCTCCGAGCACATGTGGGTACGTTCCTAGCTCAGAAGCAGGGACCAGGTTTTTCCCAATTTATGCACTAAGTTACATAATAAAACGTTTTTCATCTTCATTATTTATTGGTTCAGCCAGGAAATCTCTACGTATCATACACGAGCACTTAACAAAATAGGGCTTCTCCGACACAACTCCATTAACATACGCCAAAGGTCATCTGCTGGACTTTCAGCGTGATGCGAATCTCCATGGAGGCTATGTCTCAGCATACAGCATGAAGTATAGCTCCACCGACAAACTGGCAGTAAATATTTAGTAAACAGAGGCTCTTAAACGTATACCGTACCTTAAAAGCTAAGAAGAATTTTTCATCTTCAATACAGTCAAATACATCTCTTCTACTTTAAGCTCGTTGGTATCCATATTTTGGAGGCGGGGAGTATGGACGAAAACAAGAAAAAGAAGGCCAGTAGAGGTGGGCTCTAAAGTGCATATCTTAAATGAGAAGAGCCATTGTTTAGTAAAAGAAATTTGTCTCACAGTACCGCAGCGAAGATGAACAAGTGAGCGCAGTTCTTAAGGTAAGCACTTTAGAGCTCGTGTTTAGTGAACTTTTCTTTTTTTGTGCATGTTATCACCTCTGAAGGTTTGTCGGTGGGATTCGGTTCATCTTCTACATAATCAATACGACAGACAGCATCAGCAGCGCTGTCAAACAATTCGATTGTCTATTGTCTACAGAACAGTAACATCGGTGGGCGATCGTAATGAAACGTAGAAAGACTTGGAAAAGAATTATGCTTGGTGTAATGAAGGGCAGCTCTCTCTTTAAACATGGATAAATGTAAGATAATGATTATAACGAAGGACCCGATAGCATCCGATTACAAGATAAATGGTGAACATATTCAGAACGTCACATCGCATAAGTAATATTAAAAAGCAGTGTGAAACGGGACAAAGTCGGAACTCATAATTGCGGACGACGAATGGATGATTCAGTTTTGTTGGAAAGGTTTGGGGAAAGCGCAGTGCACCTGTAAAGGAAATCGGAAACAAGACGCTAGTGCGACTGATTGTATTGCTCCATTGTCTGTAGTCTTACCGAGAAGATAACAACTGACGCCGAAAGAATTCAGAGACGCGCTGGTGGTATCGTAACAGGACAAACAAAAGTGTAACAGAAATTCTCTAGGAACTTAAGTGGGCGTCCTTGGAAGAAAGACGACATAGTTCTCGCACAGTCCTGTTGTGTAAATTTAGTGAACCTGCTGCAATCGAAGAAGACCAAGCGACAATCATCTAAAACTAACGCATATCTCTCGTAGGGACCATGAGAGTACCCGTAACGTAAGAGAGATTAGGCCACTTACAAAGGTACGTACAGTTGACAGTCATTTCTTCCCTCGATCAGTACGTGAATAAAATAAGATAGAAATCGATAATATTGGTAAGAAGTTCCCCACCCCCCAGGATCCACTACACAGTGGTTTTGCGCATTGTATGTGATCAAAAGTAAACCGTCATTCCTATTTAGTGCAGAACTGACCACAAGGTGTAACTAATGGCGGACCCGCCCGTATAAAAGGAGGCGGGGAGTATTGTGCAGTCAGTAGAGAAGCAGGAACAGCAGAATGGATCGATCAGGAGAGCTGAGAGATTTCGCCTTTCTAAAGCTTCTCATGCTGGCTTTTTGTAATGTGATTGGAAACGCGATGGAACAACTCAAGCTAACTCAAAACGAAGCAGACCTCCCGTAATGATAGACGGTGACTGCAGAGAGTTGTTGTAAAAATTCGCATTAAAACAGCGAAATGAATCATTCACGAGTTCCAATTTCAACCAACAGTACAGCTAGCTAAGTGTGCATAAGCAATCGATGGAAAGATTTAGGTTTTGCGAATACCTGGGCAACGTTACCTGCCATCGTGTGTGGTGCCAAAAGTAAAGTACGGACGAGGTGGGAGTGCCTTTCGTGGTTATGGTGTGGTGCCCCTACTGCGCTTAAGGCCACGTTATATGCGGAAGGATATCAACACATTTTGTAACACTAAACGCTGCATACAGTAGCGGAACAATTTGGAGATGTTTGTTTCGGCATGACAATGCACTCTCTCATTGAGCAACATCTATGAAGGAATGGTTTGTGGACAGTAACATTCCTGAAGTGGACTAGTCTGCACAAAGCGCCAAACAGAACTCAATGAGACACCTGTGGGATAAGTTGGAATGTCGACTTCGCTTCAGACATCAGCGTTCAGCATCACTAACTCCTCTGTTTTCGGCTCTTAAGGAAGACTGTACAAGGGTTGTTGTTTTTTGGGTAAGGAGACCAGACAGCGAGGTCATCGGTCTCATCGGATTAGGGAAGGACGGGGAAGGAAGTCGGCCGTGCCCTTTGAAAGGAACCATCCCGGCATTTGCCTGGAGCGATTTATGGAAATCACGGAAAACCTAAATCAGGATGGCCGGACGCGGGATTGAACCGTCGTCCTCCCGATCTTAAGGGAGAAATGGCTGGCATTCCTCGACAGACATGCAGACACGTCATTGAAAGTCTCTGCAGATAATTCGAGATGTAAGGGCGAAGGGCAGGCATACCTCACAACAGTGTCAACTAATAAGTGTATGGATACTTCTGATCAGATAGTGTACGTTGTCGTGGATTAAAGGAATTCATTCTTAGTCTTGCTGTTTCCACGAACTTTAGAGTATAACACACTGAAAGAATTGTATCTACATCTACATATATACACCGCTAACCACCAAGCGGCGTGTGGCGGAGGGCACAATTCACGCCAAACTCATATTTTCCCCTCTCTGTTTCACTCGCGGATCGCGCGAGGGAAAAACGACTGTCTGAACTCCTCAGTACGTGCTCTTTGAATGGTGATCTGAAAGTTGCTGGTAATAATGTATGCTCTACATCCTCGGTGAAGATCGGATTTCGGAATTTAGTGAGCAGTCCCTTTCGCTTAGTGTGCCGTCTATCTGCAAGTGTGTCCCTCTTCAAACTTCCTATGAAATTTGTAACGCTCTCGCGATGGCTAAATGTACCAGTCACGAATCTTGCCGCTCTTCTTTGGACCTTCTCAATCTCTTGAATCAGACCCAACTGGTAAGGGTCCCATACAAACGAACAATACCCTAAGACTGGACGAACTAACGTATTGTAAGGAATTTCCTTTGCTGAAGGACTGCATCGCTTCAGGATTCTACCAATAAACTGCAATCTAAAGTTCGCCTTACCCGTTACTTGTGTAATCTGATCATTCGATTTGAGATCATTTCGGACAATCACATCCAGATACTTGACGGATGTTAACGCTTCCAAAGACTAGGCATTTATTTTGTACTCGTACATTAATGGGGATTTTCGCCTTGTTATACGCAGTAGGTTACACTCACTAATATTGAGAGATAACTGCCAATCATTACACTACGCATTTATTTTCTGCAAATCCTCATTGATTTGTTCACAATATTCGTGTGATACTACTTTAGTGTAGACTACAGCATCATCGGCAAACAGTCTAATGCTGCTGTCAGTACCATCAACCATATCGGTTATGTAAATCATAAGAAGCTGCGGATCTATTACGCTGCACTAGGGCACACCTGAAGTTACGCTTGTTTCTGTTGAAGTCACCCCGTTCAGGACGACATACTGCTCCTTGTCTGTTAGAAAACTTCCTACCCAACCGCATATGTCAACGGATAGACCGTAAGCGCGCTCTTTTTGGAGCAAGCGACAGTGCGGATCTGAGTCGAACGCCTTTCGAAAGTCGAGAAATATGGCATTAATCTGGGAGCCGGTATCTAGAGCCTGTTGTACATCATGCACAAAGAGGGCCAGCTGTGTCTCGCATGACCGCTGTTTCCTAAAACCGTGCTGGTTTCTGCAGATGAGCTTTTCAGAGTCTAGAAAGATCATTATGTCTGAACATAAAATACGTTCCATGATTCCACAACAAACCGCTATCAGTGAAATTGGTGGTTATGTCCGTGTGTATTACTCCGATTGCCTGATGAATAGTGCCAGTTTCTTAGCTGAAGTCACATAACTCTCACACCATATGCAAACATTTTATTTTTATCGTTATTAAATACTTGTTGATGAAATTTCTGCTTTTTCTGTTCTGAAAAATATCCCGATAAAATATTCCCTTTCGTCGAAGAAAAGCCTATTGAATGTTTATATTTTTTATATTTTTCGAGGTCTGTGGTCGAAAATACGATTCACGAGCTAAACGACGAGTCGAATTCGCCGTTTCAAATTAAATCAGCGCGCAGGAAATCCAGCAGTTGCCTGGGGAAACGGTGACGTGGCACCTCGGCAATAAAATGTATGTGGAATATCGAGGCCGTAACCTCGTCACTGGCTGCTCAGATGGACGAGATTTGTTTACCGGAAGTGGCCGCGGCGCGCGCGCCTGCCCCGCCTATCCACAACCGGACGTCCAATCCGGCCGGCGAACGTCGTTACCGCGGCCGGCGGACGCAGCCAGCTACACGAAATCACATCAAACCAGTCGAGCAAACGCGGTTTGCAGGGTGCAGACCGCCCGTTGCCGTTCCGCGAAGGTGACATTTACGACAGTTACTTCTGCCGGTGCGCAGCAGCAAATCAAGTCATAGCGTTTAAGCTGTTCTCCCCCATTCCGTCTACTTTTGCTGGGTTATTATGATTGTAGATGCTGTTTCCAAAGCCAAGAAAATGATTTATGTATAAAAATACAAAGCTCATATGCTTAATTTTCACCTATCCCCCGAAAATCTTCAATCATGATGCCTACATACCCAGCAATCGATGTACAACAGATTACTTCCTGATCTAGTAGATAGGGACACAAAATCAACTTGACTTATTTGGTTGCATATTACGTGATTCAAATGACGATGTGACGCAAATTTTTCTTTTCCTCATGAATGGGTAAAGGAATCAAATGGAAATTTATGTCAAATACTAAGGTCTATGGTCCCTCTACGGTGTACAGAATTTAAGCTTTGAGTTAATGCAATCAAAAGACATTTACGTGACACATTTTGATAATCGCAATCTCTCTCATTCATAATATACGACTGAAAATTTACAGAAGCACTTACCACTACGACACCCTGGTATAATGGCTTTGCGTAATTGCTTGGACTACCCTTGCACACCACCCTCCTCATTCCAAGTTCCCATTCACGCATCAGCCCACTTGATATTCCCCCCGATCTCTAACATCGTTGCAGAGGCTCTCGAACTACACACATAAAAAAAAGTTTTACATCACCCTGGTTCCCAGAACTCTTGAAGATGGATGTTCAATGGCGATATTGTATCACAGACACAGTCCCTTTGACCGTTCAGAGATATCACTAAACCCGCCCAAAGATGTAAACAACCTTGCATGCGCAGCGCCTATTAGACGGAGGTGGGGTCCGACAGCCGATCAGTTCCAGTCATTCCTGGAGGGAGGTACACGGCTCGTGTTGCCTGTAGTTCAACCATGCCTAGAGGGTCAGTACCGCAGTGATCGTGTCCGCATTGTTACTTTGTGCCAGGAAGGGTTCTCAACGAGGGAAGTGTCCAGGCATCTCGGAGTGAACCAAAACGATGTTGTTCGGACATGGAGGAGATACAGAGAGACAGGAACTGTCGGTGACATGCCTCGCTCAGGTCGCCCAAGGGCTACTACTGCGGTGGATGACCGCTACGTACCGATTACTGCTCGGGGGAACCCTGACAGCAAACCCACCATAGTGAATACTGCTCTTCGTGCAGCCACATGACGTCATGTTACGACTCAAACTGTGAGAAATAGGCTGCCTGATGCGCAACTTCACTCCCGACGTCCATGGCGAGGTCCATCTTTGCAACCATGACACCAAGCAGCGCGGTACAGATGGGCCCAACAACATGCTGAATAGACCACTCAGGATTGGCATCACGTTCTCTTCACTGATGAGTGTCGCATACGCCTTCAACCAGACAATCGTCGGAGACGTGTTTGGAGGCAACCCAGTCAGGCTGAACGCCTTAGAAACACTGTCCAGTGAATGAAGCAAAGTGGAGGTTCCTTGCTGTTTTGGAGTGGCATTATGTGGGGCCGACGTACGCCACTGGTGGTCATGGAAGGTGCCGTAACGGCTGTGCAATACGTGAGTGCCATCCTCCGATCGACAGTGCAACCATATCGGCAGCATATTGGGGAGGCATTCGTCTTCATGTGTGACAATTCGTGCCCCCATCGCGCACATCTTGTGAATGACTTCCTTCATGATAGCGACAGCGCTCGACTAGATTGGCCAGCATGTTCTCCAGACATGAACCCTATCGAACATACCTGCCGGCCGTTGTGGTCGAGCGGTTCTAGGCGCTTCAGTCCGGAACCGCGCTGCTACCTACGGTCGCAGGTTCGAATCCTGTCTCGGGCATGGATGTATGTGATGTCCTTAGGTTAGTGAGGTTTAAGTTGTTCTAAGTCAAGGAGACTGATGACCTCAGATGACCCATAGTGCTTAGAGTCATTTGAACCATTTGTTGAACATACCTAGGATAGATTGAAAAGGGCTGTTTATGGACGACGTGACCCACCAACTACTCTGAGGAATGTACGCCGAATCGCCGTTGAGGAGTGGGACAATCTGGACCAACAGTGCCTTGATGAACTTGTGGATAGTATGCCACGACGAATACAGGCATGCATCAATGAAAGAGGACGTGCTACTGGGTATTAGAAGTACCGGGGTGTACAGCAATCTGTACCACCGCCTCTGAAGGTCTCCAGGTATGGTGGTACAACATGCATTGTGTGGTTTTCATGAGCAATAAAAAGAGCGGAAATGATGTTTATGTTGATCTCTATTCCAATTTTCTGTACAGGTTCCGGAACTCTTGGAACCGAGGTGATGTTAAATTTTTTTGATGTGTGTATATTGTAATAACTCCTTAGCACTGAACGAAACTGGAGATCCTGCCTCAAACCCAGGCATAGGTGCTTTAATCAAATGAAATTATGTGGTGCCAGACACCTTTCCAAGTCTCTGATATGTATTATGTATACATACAGACTGAAATGACGAATGCAGCGTGCGAAGTCACTGTGCCAGATGCTGTAGTGGTTAGCGCGTGTGCCTGGTGAGCGGGAGACCCTGGTGTGAAACCCAGCCATGATAAAAATCTTCATTCGTCGTTTCAGTCTGTATCTATAGATACAGATGTTCTAGACTTTAAAAGGTCTCTGGAACCGTATTGTTTCATTTGGTCAATCATCAAAACCTATAGGATATTCCCCGTTGATGTACGATCATGAAATTTAGCAAAAAGTAAGGCTTCACAGTAGAAATGAAGGAAAAAAATTGGAAAGTTGCTAATCTGTAGTTACATCACATTTTTTGCCATTTGATTTCTATCTGTATATCCGTCTGTTAAGACCCTCTTTTCTCAGGAACGAGTGGAGGTATCAAGTTGAAATTTATCTCCAAAATTGATGTCTACAGTCCCTTGGCGGCCTAGAAAGTTAAGGTTAGCAATGTAGTCAAAAAGATACGTCCATTCATGTCACAGAGATAGTTCGACACTCGCAAGCTCATTCTTAAAATACCTGTAGATGTGATATATGCATAATTAAGTCGTAGTGAACCTACTCGCATCTTGTCCAGCTTTTTTTTTTTTTGTTATACTCTTTATTTTTAGAATGAAGAATACACAATACAGTCACCCATTACTTTAAATTTAGCTTTATCTCCACACCCTTTGATCACTACACATAACATACTATCAGGACTTTCTTTACTACCAGGTTTTGAGCGAATACACAATGGTTTGTTAACAGCAACAGATGCGCTGGAGGAAGAAGAATAGGACCGCACAATCTCCAACGACATTAATGTCTTGTAAGACACGAATCAGTAAGGTAGGTTTTTCAATGCCGTAATTCCATCAGTGATATATTATACTTATGGATGAAAGGACTTGGAAATATTTTTAAATTTAAAGTAATGAGTGAACGTACTGTGTACACTTCATTCAAAAATAAAAGTGGATATAACAAAAAAAAAAACCTTTGCTTTGGGTCACGTCACGTCTGAGGCTGTGTGGCTATTCTGCCTCCGCAAGTGCATCTGTTGTTGTTGTTGATAAACCACGGTGTGTTCTATTGGAAATAAAACAGTCAAGGTTGCAAAGTTATTTTTCTTAAAAAATAACGCGTTTCACCGTCAATAGGCATCATCAGATTTTTTTATAGGAAAAAGGAGGCTAATCAAAGAATTATGCTATAAACATGATAAGGTACGGTTGTAAGCCGCGACAATAATTTAATTGAAACCATGAACAACACTCACGTAAAACTAATCTCTATTGGCCCATTACGGCTAGGGGACATCGGCTGGTACGTACTTTCAATAAACTTTATTAACAACCGTACACTTTAAAATATTTTATTTTATTCTGAAAGCAACCAGTTTCAGCAGTTCATTTTGCCATCTTCAAGAGCCATACACTTTTTTAAAATCTACAAACTTATTGTATAGCACCAGTTTTATAACAGTTAAAACTGGCGCTATATGGTAAGTTCGTTGATTTGAAAAAAAACGTATGGGGCCTGAAGATGGCAAAATGAATTGCCGAAACTGGTTACTTTCAGAATAAGGTAAAGTATCTTGAAGTGTACAGCTATTGGTAAAGTTTATAAAATTGAAAAAACTAACGTAAAACTGTCGAATTAAGTACACTGCGCCGGCTACTAAAGCTCTATGCCGACCACACATACATGAAAGCGTCTTGATGAAAACCCGGTCGTGAGAATAATAGAAGCGAACTGTAGGAACCTAGATGGAAAAATTTCGGAAATCAACCCACAGTCACAACGCAAACGAGGTCTGACAAACTGGTAAAGGAAATCGAGGATGTAGCCACGATATCCATCGAAAGCGCAACAAATGGCACTAGTATTTTAAGTTACAGACTAGGCTAATACGAAACTAATTAACCTGTGCTTGATAAGAAGGATTAGATTAAAATTAAAACGTACTGAAAATTAACATTATTGAACAGGTGATATGGGCCATCCAAAGCGTGTGCATTACTATGACGCTTTCTGTACGTACTAGGTAAACAGTATTGTGGTAAACGACGGTTATATTGAAAGTTAATCAAGAAGTGCGACATGGAAAAATCATAAAAAGCAGCGTCCGTGCACAATTAAGTAAACCAACCGTAAAATTGCAATAAAAGTTTTGCAGATCTTAAAAAAAAAACAATAAACAATTACATACGTTGTGTGAAGGGTAAATTCTATGACACGGCACTATTACTGGCTCTGAGCTCTATGGGACTTAACTTCTAAGGTCATCAGTCCCCTAGAACTTAGAACTACTTAAACCTAACTAACCGAAGAACATCACACACATCCATGCCCGAGGCAGGATTCGAACCTGTGACCGTAGCGGTCGCGCTGTTCTAGACTGTACGGCACTATTAAATGCACCCTCAAAAACCACACAATTATAGTGAATGTTCATACAGAGCAATATAAACTTAAACGTTTGAGTGCCTACATGGGGATCAGGGGATTAAAACGCATTATACACCATTGTGTGTCCGTTCTAGACGAAGTGGTAAATTAAGTTGAGACGTGGTATTTACTGGAACTAAGGAAAACGTGAAAGGGAGGACCCACCAGTTTAACTTTATTTTCACAGAACCTGTTTATTTAACAGTATATAATCACAAATTTGGTTTTTCTTTACATAATTAAAAAATCTGCGAAATGAAGTTTTCACAAGAGAAATCACAACAAGAACATGACAATAATTACAAGGCGATCGGACCTGCAGCCCACCCGTTATCGGGTGAAACAGCGGTGTTTACTACCGAACTGGACACAGTTTCTCTTATTAGATGCCCTTCTGCAACACATGAAAACTATATAAGCAATATTGATGACAAGTATGTTTCAATTAAACAAACAGATGACGTAATTTTTAATTTTGAAACTATGTCGAAAGGTTCGGGGTCAAGATGCGCAATTGTGCTTAACGGTTAAACAGATTAGGAAACAATTATGACAATGAAAAGGCTTGCTTCAAACCAAGCAACCTCTTAATTTCAGTCAGCAACCAACGCTCGACCGGATCCCAACTCGTCCCTTTTAACAATCTTACTATGATTAAAGCCCTGGTGACAGTTGGCTGTTAATATTTCAAAAGTTAAACTGATTGTCAGTCATGAAGGCCGCTCTGAAGGAACGTTTTAAAACATTACGTATGAACACTTATTACAAGAGAACTCACTCGGCGGAACCGCAAGATCCAGTTAAAAATCGCTGTCTTTCAAAGACCGCAACGCACAGCTTAGTACAACAGGTTGTTTAGATTATAACTAACGCAATTACAATCAAGGAATTGAACCGGTTAACATCTAAATCTAACCACAAGATCCGTGTTTGTTTAACGGTAACCTGTGCCTTGGTACAATTGTTCCGACTGTATTTACGACCAGCAGCTGATTCATTCAAACATTAATTATCGGGTATAAATAAGATAGGAAAGGCAATATAATATCAGAAGAAATTTTCAAACGACAACTAGTGTCTAGTACAATACCACGGCCTATATTTACGACCAGAGAGTCGACCGAGTAAAACTCTTGAGTGTCGGTTGCAAACCAGAAAATAATAAGGAGGGCAGGTAGGCAATGACACAAATCCCCACGATGATTGCAGAATTTACTCCCCTTTATCAGCAAGCAGTTCCGTGGATCCACGGTGCTTCGCGGCGGTTACTGAGTGGTGCCGATGACAGCCAGGTAGAAGGGGGCAGCCAGGCCACGAGCGGTCGTCCGACACGAATGTTGCCAACCAACCGCCGGTATGTCGGTCTGCTACTTGTAGTCGACGCTGACCCTGGTGAAGTGCTCCAGTATCTTCGCTCTGGGCAGGTCCCCCTTGCGCAGCTCTAAGCTTCGGACGCTCGGACCTCGTGACCATCTCTTGTCGCGACGCTACCGCCAATTCGCAAACTTCGCGCTTCCTTCTCGGGCCAGCGGATCCCGTATATATACAAGCAAGCAAAGATCTAAGGACACAACCCACATATACCTACTCTTCCTCATAGATATTGGCAATGGGGCCGCAAGAGGGACAGTCGACACAACACCTGAGCCAGTGGAGACAGAACAGTCTACTAACTCAATGGCGCTACGGTTCATAAGTCCTAGAAAATTAGCGAAACTGACGTGGATGGAAGTATACCACAATAGAAACAAAAACGTCACAGTAAACGTGGGTGCACCGACAAGCTGTTCGTGAGATAATTTCGAATGTATGCTCAAGAACCGCCACTGACTACAGTATGGAGTATTTTCGATGCAGACGTATTTGAAATGCAATGCAGTCCCCATATAATTGGCCTTAAATTTCACTCTTGGCCCATGATTGGAAAACGTGGTACATGCAGACGGGGCACTGTCGAATTTTGCTGCTGATGTACCACAAGGTCTAACGCGCAAATATGGTTCTAGACGTATAGGTCGAGCAGGATCTGCACCGTGGCCTCCAAGATCACCTGCCCTCACTCCTCGCGATTTTTCTGCCTCAGGTCATCTCAAAAGTGCAGTGTACAGTCGGTGACAAAATTCGCGAGACCGCTCGCCTCACCGCTGTACTGAGCAGCACAGCCTTACTGTCTGTTAACGCAGCATAACGTGCAGGATGACGAAGTGCTGCCAACATAGGTGTCAAGATGAAAAACTATCCGAAAACTATGGGAATCTGAAACTTCCTGGCAGATTAAAACTGTGTGCCGGACCGATACTCGAAGTCGGGACCTTTGCCTTTCGCGGGCAAGTGCTCTACCATCTGAGTTACCCAAGCACGACTAACACCCAGTCCTCACTGCTTCACTTCTGCCAGTACCTCATCTCTTACCCTCTAAATTTTACAGTAGCTCTCCTGCGAACCTTGCAGAACTAGCACTCCTGAAAGAAAGGATATTGCGAAGACATGGCTTAGCCACAGCCTAGGGGATGTTTCCAGAATGAGATTTTCACTCTGCAGCGGATTGTGCGCTGATATGAAACTTCCTGGTAGATTACTGTGAGACTCTCTTTTAGATAATGTACAACTACTGATTTATTTTCCTCTAATTTTTATCTATTACGTTCAGTGAACTAAAGGGTTGGGTTGTTTGGGGGAAGAGACCAAACAGCGAGGTTATCGGTCTCATCGGATTAGGGAAGGAAGTCGGCCGTGCCCTTTGAAAGGAACCATCCCGGCATTTACCTGGAGCAATTTGGGGAAATCACGGAAAACCTAAATCAGGATGGCCGGACGCGGGATTGAACCGTCGTCCTCCCGAATGCGAGTCCAGTGTGCTAACCACTGCGCCACCTCGCTCGGTAATGAACTAAAGGGAAAACGCTATTAAGTACGCACTGCAGTAACATAAATGAATTAAAACTTATCGTGATAACGCTACTAAAAACACTTCTTTTTTAAAACAAAATATCCCAAACGACGCGAAATAGCAGTATAGTATGCACTTTCAGATTCTAAACGGTCTGCGTCTACATCAAGTCCACAGTCATACTGAGGCAGCGTTACAGGACTACCACGAAAGTACGTAAATGTAGCAGTAGGGGTAGGCACATAACAAAACTCAGGTAAAAAAATCACTCAGTGCTACGTTTACGTCGATTCATGTGAAACAAGTAGAAAAAGCAGGCACTAACAACTGTGCTTTTCAGCAAGTTTAGTGCTACAGAGTCAAGGTATCGACGGGAGATATGGGGGAGCAGATGTCTTATGATTTCTTCATTGATTGTTGACCTGCCTGCTAGTGGCTCTTCCACAGAAGAGGTAAAAATCCTGTGTCTAGTGCGATTACAACCGATAACAAACACATTCTTCCGCTTGGAGAGTGAACATTTTACCACTTAGCTTACACACAACTGCTTTGAAACAGCGCTTCCTTGTTGTCATAGTGACGGCTAAGACAGAGAATTCACAATGTAAAAGGCAAAGTAAGCTGCAGTTCATGATGGAACGAGCATCCAGGACTCAAAACCATACATTTTCTGTCTCTGTGTCATCCCTTAAGTGAGAATAATTCAGAATATTTAATCTAAATGACAAGAAAATATCAAGTGAATTTACCAGGATTATTCTGAACCAAACCAGGAAGTAAATCGGTGGTCAAATAGTTGCCAAACGTATTCTACAGTGTTGCCAATTCTTCATTGAACTAGCGACAAGCAGAACAGGATCGCTCAGTTGATGTGAATCTTGAGCTGACTGACACTGAGGGAGCTAGCCCTTTAAAGAAGGGGTGTCGCTAGCTGCATTGCGTTGGCTGGCAGCAGAAATACCTAGCACAGGCCAACGAATCTTATTCACATTTCTGTAATTGTGATTTGTATTTAAAGCGTTGTTACGCGTAGTATCCAGATTCACCGACTGCAACTCGAACATCATAAATAAAGTGCGAGAAAATTAATTCGCCGGTTCTGCTCTTCTGCAGCTGCCATACATATTTTCGGTCTTTTGCCTTAATCAAACTGCAAACTAAAAATCTCTTTCACTGGAAGCTCTTCGCATTTTTAGCATCACGAGATGCTATTAACATTATGCATAAATAACATTGATTTTAATATTATATACTCGAAAATAATCTTTCTTATGAATGCTTATATTAGCACCACATCTAATAGACAATAACACAAATGAAAAGACAACATAACACTGTTTGTGGATGTTTGCATTTTGTAATCAAATTTCCTAAGCTGTGAATAATAACGGTTCCAGATCTCAAAAGCAAACTGTGCTAGGAAGTTTTTCGCAATGACCGAAAACTAGAACTCAAAAACCACGAACTTAATTAAACAAGATAATCATTGCAGTGCAAGATCGATTCCAGATTCCGATAACACGGATGGAGAAGCAGTTGTGACTAGAATGTGAAAGAAGGAACAATAAGTGATGTCAGTAGGATGTCGAATATGTCATGCTTAAGCAGTACTGTAATTCATCCTGTGGTGTCACCGCCAGACACCACACTTGCTAGGTGGTAGCCTTTAAATTGGCCGCGGTCCGCTAGTATACGTCGGACCCGCGTGTCGCCACTGTCAGTGATTGCAGACCGAGCGCCAACACACGGCAGGTCTAGAGAGACGTCCTAGCACTCGCCCCAGTTGTACAGACGACTTTGTTAGCGATGCTACACTGAAAAATACGCTCTCATTTGCCGAGACGATAGTTAGCATAGCCTTCAGCTACGTCATTTGCTACGACGTAGCAAGGCGCCATTGCCAGTTATATTGAGATTGTAATTATGTACCGTCAAGAGCAATGTACACAAATTATGGATTAAAGTTAAGTATTCCAGCAGCAACGTACCTTGTTGGCTATATTAATTACATTGTCCTGTTCCAGACCTCACGCCAGTTTGCGTGAGCTTAAACGCGTGCATTTCGGCCTCCTCTAGCAACACGGTGTTGGCTCTTCTGCCAACACTACACATCCTATAAAAAAGAGATGAAAAGTCTCATCTAATTGTAATGATTTAAGACAAATGCTGGTGATGCTTTGTGAATAACAATGAAAAGTTCATGATGGATGAGCTTTCCAATTTCCAGACAGAGTAAGACAAAAAGCAGCCAAATAGCAAGAAGAGGTTACCTCAGGTGAGCTCAGTACAGAATTTCTGTGCAATGTCTCGCAGTTGGCGCATTTCAGTCGTAGTTTATTTATCGGTTGAGTCACACTAACGACCGCACTAGGCTATCACAACATTCAAATGTGAATCAGCGAGGTGCAATTGTTAGAACATACAGCTATTTTAAATATTGCAGCACATGTGGCCGGATCTGACACAGTGGGAAACGCTAATTGTAATTTCATTTCATCTTGGAGACTATTGGAAAGGCTTAATAATTCTTTCAAAGTAGTCACAGCATAGATCAAATTGTAATCTGAGACAACTATCATTGGCTATTGCTTAACTAAACAGATGAGGGTTACGCAAATATAGTAATACCTGGAAGGACAAATAGATATGGAGACTAGACACTTCACCTTTACATCACCGTGGAATAACTTTAAAAGTTAAGCATCAGTAAGGCAACGAATTTAGATGAAATGAGGTTGATAAAACAAATGAAATATTTCGAGATGATATCTAAATCATTTCTTCCGTAAGTATTTCCGTTTTTAAATCGCCCATACTCAGCTAACAAACGTCAAATAAGTGTACTTCAGGAGCTCTTCAAGTCGCAATAAGCTTCTAAAAATTTGGTTCTTCTCTGCATACCTAGGGTTACAATTCCTTAGAGCAATAAAACTTCTGTTTCTGACGGAGAGTAGTATTTTTTTATTTCCTGCCTTTTGAGAAGTAATTTAACTCTGTTGAAATTTGTAGCCCTCCATTATATCTCAGCTGTTGCGACACAAATTAGTGTACTTGACAAGGCCAAGGAAAATCACTCTCGCCCTCGGGTGCAGCAAGAGGACAGAAAAGCAAACCAAGCCACCGCAAGTTATGTAGCGCTGCATGCCAATACGGTGGGAAATTTTTCCCTGGCACATTGTCGCCAAGAACTACAGCTTTCCCAGTCTACCAGCATCCAGCTACGAGGAGGGACCTAACAAGGTCTCCAGTCCTTGCGTCTACTCATCTATCGGCTCCATGGGTCAACATATCTTCTCTTGTGAAATTGACACTATGCTCTGAACTTGGTGCTCTGACACCAGTGGGCCTGCTGGAGGCCTCTAGTTCGTGACTGGGGACTCGCAGCCAGTCGTCCGCTTCCACTTGTATGGATAAAGTACGTGCTGCCTGCACTGCTTACATGGGCTTACTCCGCTGCTGGATCAAGATCGTGCGTGCCCTGGCTGCCTACTTCCGAGGCTGATAGCGGCCCCTGAGCACTGCTAGTGCGCAGTGTGCTGGCCCTGGAAGGTGGCCTTGCAGTGTCACCGATGCTGACGCCACTGCCTCCCACACTGCCGCCTGCTGGTCACGTGCTGGACACTACCGAAGCCCTCCAGGCGCTGGCTGTTTGGGACGACGTCGCGACTACTGATGTATATAGCACTCCGTCTTCAGGCCACAAGTGGCCCACCGGGACCATCGGACCGCCGTGTCATCCTCAGTTGAGGATGCGAATAGGAGGGGCCTGTGGTCAGCGCGCCGCTCTCCCGGTCGTTATGATGGTTTTCTTTGACCAGAGCCGCTACTATTCGGTCGAGTAACTCCTCAATTGGCATCACGAGGTTGAGTGCACCCCGAAAAATGGCAACAGTGCATGGCGGCCCGGATGGTCACCCATCCAAGTGCCCGCCACGTCCGACAGCGCTTAACTTCGGTGATCACACGGGAACCGGTGTATCCACTGCGGCAAGGCCGTTGCCACTGATGTATATACTGAACAACAAATGTATTGTTTGTCAATGCTGTTTCTCTGATATCCAGGTAGGTCTCTAGCAGGCACCCACTCACCACACCATGGTCTCACTCCCCCTGTGTGATGGTTCACCGATATCCTGACCTCTGCCTGCCATTGCCGCAGCCCACCACAAACGCTGGCCAATTCAGTCGTTACAAAACAATTATCTGCCCAGTTTAACTGTGCGTCTGAATTCGGAATAGCCTAACTATGATTTCCATTCACTTCTCCTGTGATGCCTATTCAAAATACGCCTGATCTCTCTGTCACCTATTCTTCAGAGTGGCTCATTTTAAACTTGAACCGCAAATATCACGGAAAAAGAAAGCGCTATTGATATACGGTTTTCACAGATGTATTGGTAGTCATGGGCTCGTTGGTAGTCAGGGGCTCGTAATGTTACCCAATAGCCGAACGGTCTAGGGCGTTGCAGTCATGGACTGTGCGGCTGGTCCCGGCGGAGCTTCGAGTCCTCACTCGGGCATGTGTGTATGTGTGTGTGTGTGTGTGTGTGTGTGTGTGTGTGTGTGTGTGTATGTGTGTGTGTGTATGTGTGTGTTTGTCCTTAGGATTAAGGCCCTTAGGATTTAGGTTAAGTAGTGTGTAAGCTTCGGGACTGATGACCTTAGCAGTTGTTTACGAGATATCGAATTTTGGAAAGTTTCCACATTGGCACCTGTACAATATCTGTTGTAGCACACACTAAAGAACAACACAAGGAAATACACTAGTTATTTGGATTCTAGCCAGTACCGATACAAATGGCCATCACATTTTGTGTTCCAAATTACCACCGACAACGGCAATAAACGCTTCCAGTCTGGTAAAGAATGACTGCTGCACACGTGCTAGCATTTCATTGGAGATGTCCAAACAGGTTGCAGTAATACGTCGTTGCATATCATCGGATGTAGATGGTATGTCCTTGTAGACAGAATTTTTCAGCTTCCCCTACAGAAAAAGTCTAGAGCCGTAAAATCCGGGGAAGGGATCGACCCAGGTAAATGTTCTCTGCGTCCAGTCCAACAATTTGGAAACAGTTCGTGAAGACATGCTGTGGTATTTCGTGCACTTTGTGCTGGATAGCCTTGATGTTCGTACCACCGGTTGCTCCTAGTCTACAGTATCCATGAAAGATCGTTTTATGAAAGAAGGGCCTATGAGCTGATGGTTCATCATCCCACACCACACGTTTACACTCAGCGGATGCTGACATGCTACCTGACGAAGCCAACGGGGTTTGGCGACAGACCAGTGTTGCATGTTTCGGCAATTTGCCTGGGCACGATTGGTATATGTAGCTAAATAATTAAACAAAATGCGTGATGTAACTGAAGTATCCTGTCTTAAAGCCCCTGTACCGAAGTTAACACGATTCTCATAATCGTCTCCACGCAGCACTTGATGGAGAGAGCTGTGGCAGGGATGGAACCCATGTCGATGGAGAGTGTGTAGGACACTTGCCCGACTCATGCCACCTCCTCGTGCGAATGCGGGGAGCTAACGTGCGGATCAATTTCAACAGCAGCAAGAATATTCCTTAACCCCTCTTCTGTCGTCGTTTTTCTTCCTTCCGTTACGTTGTTTACGTGTTACACTACTACTTTCACGCAACTGTTTGACGAGGTTGATAAATAATTGCCGAGATGGTTGACGTTTATTGGGATATCTTATGGCATACACCGTACAATAACGAACTGCACTCTTGCTACACTCTCCATACACCATGAGCAGGTAGGCTTTTTCTGCATTGCTAAATCCCATTGTCCATTCACAATTTACTGCTTGGAATATTACACACTAACTGACTAGCAAGTCGCAAGCAATGAAGCAACCCACAAGCACAGTATAAGCAAACATAGCGAACGACGTCGTACCTATCAGGTACGCGGATTGAAAGGCACAAATACGTGTTGGTGTGGAAACTTCTCGAAATACATTATCTCGCAAAAGACTCGCACTAGGAGCCTGCAACAAACACCACCAACATTCTAATTTACTCTATTTTTAGTTTATGTCAATAGGCATCGTTCCATTAAAAATGTATGTTTCCACAAAAAAATACACTTTTTAAGTATTATTACACTCTGTTCACAGACTAAGAATACGAGAACGTGACTACCAATCCATTTTGTGAAAACTGCACATCAATAGCACTTTCCATCTGAGCCATATCTCAAGTGCAAGTTTTAAGTGATTCCCCCTGCAAAAGGAGTGATCAAAATGTTTCCGTTTGGGAGCGTTGCTGCAGCTTATACGTAGCAGGACTCTGGCGCGGGCATGTAAGCACCGACTTGTAGGAGAGGGATTAGTATGGCAGTTATGTCTTTCCGAGTTCCGTGCAGTAAAAGCGGAAACGTTAACTTTGACGACGTTATTGCCAAATGCATCCAAGCAGGACCAACATGCTGTTATTCTTTTCTTGGCTGCCGAAGGACAAACACCAGTATACATACTTCATACACTCCTGGAAATGGAAAAAAGAACACATTGACACCGGTGTGTCAGACCCACCATACTTGCTCCGGACACTGCGAGAGGGCTGTACAAGCAATGATCACACGCACGGCACAGCGGACACACCAGGAACCGCGGTGTTGGCCGTCGAATGGCGCTAGTTGCGCAGCAGTTGTGCACCGCCGCCGTCAGTGTCAGCCAGTTTGCCGTGGCATACGGAGCTCCATCGCAGTCTTTAACACTGGTAGCATGCCGCGACAGCGTGGACGTGAACCGTATGTGCAGTTGACGGACTTTGAGCGAAGGCGTATAGTGGGCATGCGGGAGGCCGGGTGGACGCACCGCCGAATTGCTCAACACGTGGGGCGTGAGGTCTCCACAGTACATCGATGTTGTCGCCAGTGGTCGGCGGAAGGTGCACGTGCCCGTCGACCTGGGACCGGACCGCAGCGACGCACGGATGCACGCCAAGACCGTAGGATCCTACGCAGTGCCGTAGGGGACCGCACCGCCACTTCCCAGCAAATTAGGGACACTGTTGTTCCTGGGGTATCGGCGAGGACCATTCGCAACCGTCTCCATGAAGCTGGGCTACGGTCCCGCACACCGTTAGGCCGTCTTCCGCTCACGCCCCAACATCGTGCAGCCCGCCTCCAGTGGTGTCGCGACAGGCGTGAATGGAGGGACGAATGGAGACGTGTCGTCTTCAGCGATGAGAGTCGCTTCTGCCTTGGTGCCAATGATGGTCGTATGCGTGTTTGGCGCCGTGCAGGTGAGCGCCACAATCAGGACTGCATACGACCGAGGCACACAGGGCCAACACCCGGCATCATGGTGTGGGGAGCGATCTCCTACACTGGCCGTACACCACTGGTGATCGTCGAGGGGACACTGAATAGTGCACGGTACATCCAAACCGTCATCGAACCCATCGTTCTACCATTCCTAGACCGGCAAGGGAACTTGCTGTTCCAACAGGACAATGCACGTCCGCATGTATCCCGTGCCACCCAACGTGGTCTAGAAGGTGTAAGTCAACTACCCTGGCCAGCAAGATCTCCGGATCTGTCCCCCATTGAGCATGTTTGGGACTGGATGAAGCGTCGTCTCACGCGGTCTGCACGTCCAGCACGAACGCTGGTCCAACTGAGGCGCCAGGTGGAAATGGCATGGCAAGCCGTTCCACAGGACTACATCCAGCATCTCTACGATGGTCTCCATGGGAAAATAGCAGCCTGCATTGCTGCGAAAGGTGGATATACACTGTACTAGTGCCGACATTGTGCATGCTCTGTTGCCTGTGTCTATGTGCCTGTGGTTCTGTCAATGTGATCATGTGATGTATCTGACCCCAGGAATGTGTCAATAAAGTTTCCCCTTCCTGGGACAATGAATTCATGGTGTTCTTATTTCAATTTCCAGGAGTGTAGAATGAGAAATGTCTATGGGGCAGGATGTCTGTCGAAAGCCACCGTTGTGGAATGGTGTACTGATTTCCATGTCCATGTCGCAAATGTCGTAACGCAGAACTTACGCAAACTCAAGTAGGAGACACTCGAGTACCCACCCTGTAGTCCTGATATCTTCCCATGCGATTATCACGCCTTCGGTTCCTCAACAAAGGCGTTGAAGTGTCGACGAGTCCTGTCGGACGAGGGTGTGCAGCAGGCAGCTACGGCCTTCTTCACGCTGCAGGACAACTGTTTCACCAGCCACGTATTTTCAACTTCATGCGTAGGTGGGATAATTGCCTCAATGCCCACTGCGATTTTGCCTGACTTACATCCCGATTCTGAGCTGTACGGCATTCCAACGGAAACTTTTTGGTCGCCACTTATAGTTTCATAGGACATCTGAAATTCATTTTCCTTGCTACTCCCATTTTCATGCATTTCTTTATGTCCTTATGCGATGTACCTCTTCCCTTGGTCTGCTTTATTCCATACTTTCTTCTTCTTTTTTTATTGGCGCTCGAGATTTTCTGACTGCGTGCGACCAGTATCTTAATAAGCTATTTTAATTTTTGTGAATACATCTGTTTTATATTATTTAAAACAAAACGTCAGTGACTGGGAGGAAGCACAAGCCACACGCCGCTACCGGAAGGGTATGAAAAGTGGACCACACAACTACCGTCCAATCTCATATTTAATCTAGAATAGTAGAGCATATCCTGAGCTCAAACATAATGAGATGCACTCATATTCAGAAAAAAATCAGAAAACTTCGAACGACTGGAGATAGCACGTTCATAGTCACAGCACACGTACGTTAGTATGTTTTGCAGCAATGGTTAGCATTTGAACCATGTCGGCCCGCGGGTTCGAGGTCAACATGGACATCGCGGCGCAACACCACCTACCGACAAAATGGGCTTGTGGCTCTCGTTGACGCTATAAACCGAAGGTAATGTATGAGTGCAGGATGCCTCGAGGACGTATGCGAGAACCGTACCGTCAAATCGGTGAGTTTGAAAGAGGGCACATTATTGGCATGAGAGAATGAGATGCATCCATCCGGGAAACTGCTGCTCGTGTGGGACGAAGTGTTTCGGCACTGCAGCAGGTGAGTGCAGATTGGTTCACGGAAGGCCATATAACACGAGAGATGGATCAGGTCGCACCACCAAGACCACCCCCGGAGAAGATCGACATGTCATCTGAATGGCATTGCAGAACATATCCGCGCCTCCTCGGCTCTGGCGCAACAGTGGAACACATCGTGCATTATCAGGAGTAACAGTCCGCCGCCGTTTATAACGGCATGGGTTGCGTGCGCGTCGTCAATTTTTCCGCTTACCTTTCACGAACGTACAAAAACATATTAGAAGGCACTGGTGTATGGAGCGACGTCACTTGGGACAGGAATGGTTGTAAGTGGGCTGCTTCTGTGTTGGCAGCGCTATGTAGCGCTTTGCTTTGGATCTCTGACTGCGCTTTCTTTGTAGCTGGCTGGACTCGTTGTTGGAAGTAAATCGCCAGTAGTGTTGGGCAGTTGGAAGTTAGTCGCCAGCAGTGATGGAAGTACTGTTGGACAGTTGGAGGTGAACAGCCAGCAGTGATGCTGTACATGTTCGACTTAGAGATTGAATATTATTCATGATTATATATACCTTTGTACTAAATGTCAGCCGGCCGTGGTGGTCTCGCGGTTCTAGGCGCGCAGTCCGGAACCGCGCGACTGCTACGGTCGCAGGTTCGAATCCTGCCTCGGGCATGGATGTTTGTGATGTCCTTAGGTTAGTTAGGTTTAAGTAGTTCTAAGTTCTAGGGGACTGATGACCACAGCTGTTAAGTCCCATAGTGCTCAGAGCCATTTGAACCATTTGAACTAAATGTCAATGAGGATTTATATTCGTGTTTGAACTGCATGTCACATTAGTAAGGTAAAAAATGCATTACTTGGTTTGCAACAAAATATTTCCTTTGCCTATTAGTAGTTAGTGGCTTAAGTAGTTAGAATCTTTTATTTAGCTGGCAGAATTGACGCTCGGTGTATTTCAGTAGTTCACGTAATTAAGATTTTTGTGAGGTAAGTGCTTAATGAAACGTATAGGTCATTGTTACGATTTCTTTTTAGTCAGGACCATTCTTTTGACTTAATTTGGTAGCAGTCAGATCGCGTTACCGTTGTATATTGAGAGTAATTAATGAATACCAAAAGTTTGAGTTCTGTTTGCCAGGGCAAATTCTGTAGGTCAATGTTGTAAGGATAAAGACCAACAAAGTGACACTTGCATTCAATTTCATTCAGCAGTTCAAACAAATATTTTATAAAGAAGTTTCATGGTATCAGACTCTGTTTTCGGATGAATCCAGGTTCTGTTTGTTTGAAAGTAACGCCCGCAGTTTGGTTCGCCGCAGACAGGGTGAGCGGCATCACAGTGACTGCATTGGCACGAGACATGGACCGCTAACTAAAGGCCTTGAGGTATGGGGTGCTACTGGGTACAACCACAAATCACACTTGGTTTGTGTCGAGGGTACAGTGACCAGTTTAATCTACGTGAATGACATCCTGCGTCCCGTAGCCATACGCATACTGTACAACAAACCAGGCGCCATTTTTCAGCAAGACAATACACGACCACATGTTGCTGCACGAACATATGCCTGGCAGCCACATTACCAGACTTGTCACCAATCGAAACTGTATGGAGTATGGTGAAACGATGGGTGCAGCGCTGTGACCCCATGCCAGTCACCACCGACGAACTTTGGAACCAGGTGAATGCAGCATGGATGGTTATACCACAGGACGCCATTTGCGCCTTTTACAAGTCGGTGACATCACGCCTGAAATAAGTTTTCATGGTCCATGGGGGACCCTGTGCCTGCTAGGCAACAGGGCACATGCTGAACCGAGGTGACTGAAATGCTGATCATTTCTGCAGAACATACTAGTGTACATGTCTTGTGAATGTAAACGTCCTACCTCTGGTCGTTCAAAGTGTTCTGTGTGTGTGTGTGTGTGTGTGTGTGTGTGTGTGTGTGTGTGTGTTATTTTTTAACATGAGTGTTTATTGAACACAATGAGCTCCACCACTTCAAGCATCGTCGACTCCAAAAACATCGATAATGCAAAACCCAACTTCAGATAATCTCACTTGACATCGTGAAAGCACTGGACCGAAATATCAGCTGAACGTATTTTCCTTTTCTGTCTTCCGAAAAGCATGTGTCTCAGTATCATAACATCGTTAATTAATAAAAACACAATCATTTGGGGTATCAATCGAAATTTGTGACCGGCCTCAATGTTAGACAGAACACAGCAGGCTATCTTGGATGGTGAGTCGTTGACAGAAGTACAAGTAATTTCAGCCATACTCGATGGAAATATGTTGGAAACCGTGTTGTTCATGTTGTATATTAATGAATTGGTAGACAAATTTAACAGTAACAAAAAAATTTTGCAGATGATGCAATGATCTACACAATTAAAGGATTAATGTTTTGAAACACCATCACTTTCTCCCACTGTGACACAGAAGGTGCCTACAACCTCCAGCCTTGCTGAACCGTAGCACCCTGCGACATCATACTCGGTATCGGTAGCGTTTCAAACAACACGAGTCCACACGTGCGGAAGAAAAATGTCAAAGCTCAGAAGTTCATTTGAGGTGTAAGGTGGGTTAATATAACAATATTCGCACCAAATTTTATTCACAATTCTGCCAAACACCCCCGTGGACGTACCAGATGATGTGGAGTTCGTTGCATTGTGATGGAGGTCAGAACCGCGACGCCCTGCACTGAAGATTTCTTATAAGTGTCCGAAGAAAATATTTCAGACACACTGTTGCTCAGAATCGACACGAAAGGGCGTCCGGATGTGACATAGTGTACCAGTGAAACCATCTCTTCCCTTGGGGCATTCATTTACACACATTTAGCGGTCACCTCTATTTGGCCGATGCTTTAGGAATCTATGGTGTCTGTAGTTGAGTAGATAATTTTCTTCGAAGTAACGTACCCTTGAGGTCAGAGTAAGTTCACGGATTCTATGACACGGGAAGATTTTGGACGGTAGTTCCGTCGGTGACTTCTGCTACCCTGCTTGAAGGCAGGTATAGCCTGTGCTCTCTTTCAACTACTGTACATAGATTTTTGTTGCAGGGCTCTAAGGTGTGTACCAAAGCCCATTTGTACCTGCAACGTAGTTCTACATTTAATTTTTTACGCATAACTTTCTTATTACACATTTTCCCTCAACCCATTCTCCTTTTCCGTCGCATCCGATGGTCTCGTTAAACGTAAGTCTTGTCTAGCCTTGTCTAGTATCTGGCAACATAGCTATTGTTATACCTCTACATTTACCGCTATTTGTCTTTTATCAACATATTCCATGTCCATGTTCACTGCTCGATTTACGTTCGAGATTCAAAGAGGTCATTTCCGTATCTGATTGCGTATGGAACTACCCGAAATAATGTTGGCATGGATAATCCAAGACTGTGCGAATCGATTTGCTGTCCACACTGCCGTGCACATTGGTTTAATGTGCTCAGTAGAACGGAAGGTGTTTTTGGCTCCAAGTCATATGCAGTTAACACTCCGAATGCATTCGGCTTCAGGAAGGCATTTGACATTGTCCTGCACTGCTGATTTGTTAAAAAGTTACAAGATTACCGAGTGTCGGACAATATTTTCCACTGGATTCGAGATTTCTTTGCTGATAGAACTCAAACCATCGCTCTTAAAGGAACAAAGTCGACGGATGTAAAGGTAATTCCCAGAATTTCCGAAGGAAGTGTGACAGGACCGTTACTGTATAAAATGTGTTAAGGAGACGTAGTGGAAGGCGTCGGAAGCGCTTTAAAGCTATTGTCAGATGATCCGGTTGCCTATAAGAAGGTATCAACGCCAGGTGAAAGTAACGATTTGCAGAAGAATTTAGGATTGATGAACGATGCAGTGACTAGCACTTCACCCTGAACGTAAACAACTGTAACATATTGCGCATAGAAATGTGCAAATAAATTCACTACTGTACCGCTACACTATTGTTGACAAATTGCAAGAAACAGTAACTATCGTAAAACATCTAGGAATATCTATCTGGGGCGACCTTAAGTCGAACGGCCGCATAACAAATACTACGGAAAGCAGAGACCAGATAGATTCGTAGGAAGAATCTTTAAAAAAAAGATAATTCACAGAGTGAGGAAGTGGCTGATAAGGCGCTTGTTCGACTGACTCTTGAGTACTGTTCATCAGTCTTGGACCCTAGCCAGGTAAGACTGTCAGAAGAGACAGAGAAGATCCAAGTAAGAGCGTCGTGTTTCGCCACGGGATCGTTTACTCCGCGTGAGAGCCTTACAGAGATTCTCTGCAAACTCCAGTGGTAGACGCTACAACAGAGGCGCTGTCCGTCACGGAGACGTTTACTACTGAATTTTGGAGAGAGTACTTTCTGGGAAGAGTAGGATAACACATTACTTACTCCCACATTTGTCTCGCGAAATGACCCCGGCGAGAAAACTCGAGAAGTCAGAGCGGTTACAGAGACTTACCGGTAAACTTCTTCCTACGTGCCATTCGTGTACGGAACAGGGAAGGGCTGATCAATTTGTGGTACCAGAAATATCCCTGCGGAGTACTGACGTATGTACACTGTGACGTCCCTCCCCTCCTGCACTCGTCGGGAGGAGATGCGACTCGTAATGATGTTCGTCCCCGTCAGTATGACGTGGAACAGCACCTGTAACTCTCGTAAAACACAGCAGTAGTTAAGAAATATTCTACTGTTCGTCCGTAACAGTCTTATCAGTTTGTATTAAATGATCTATTGTTTATCTTATGGCCGGTTTGTTTCGTTGAGCAGTGAAATCTTGGTTCTTAGTCCTATTATTACGGTTATTTTTCACGTCATCCTTAGTGAGGATTAATAATTGCTGTTCGTAATTCCGTTGCTATGAAGTTGCTGCGTCAAATTATTAACAACGGTACAACGTAACTCCAGAGATCACTTATGTTGAAGTAACGTCTTGTAACACGCCGTAATGCTGATTTTCATATTATTCGCCTTTCACTGTCTCTTATTCCTGTCTTCACACAGTCAAAATGTTTAAAAGACTCAATTACTAGCACGAACATACGTAATATTATTCCTTGAATCATGTAGGCGACACATCTGATTTATCTCTTGACTGATAGTTTATTAATCTTTTTGTAATTAATTGTTTGTCCCTATCACGCACACACACCGATATGTCATCCCTCGACATTAACTTCTCATCAGTCCAGTAATAGTGACGTTGACAACAACTTTTGATTGAACAGCGTATTGGTTTTTCTTCATGACTTTGTATTATTGTGTCCTACTCAAGACCACGAATAGTTTTCGTGTCACTGATCCATTACTGTCAAGTTCGCAACTGTTCTTCAGTCTGAAGGTTAAGTCCAGTAAATCAGTATCACTCAATTTAAATCACCGTCGTGTTGATAACGATAAATATTACTTTATTCAGTCGAATGACTGAGTATGGCTTTAGTCTCTCTCTCCCGAACTATCGGACTTTCACAACTGAAACTATCTAATAGCGTTTGCTTCCAGAAAACTATCGCACTAGTACTCTAGAGCAACTAACTAAACATTTCCATATCCGAGTTGCATTGTAGGCGCATTGAATTTCCTTTTCGATGCGGCTACAACTCTCTCCCATGGTAAATGTTATCTTTGACTGAATAACCACCTTGGATTTCACCTTAGTTAACATGAAGTTAAATTTATTCTATAGATGTTTAAAAGATAATGCATGACAACACTTTCCTTTGATCTCCTCTTTTGCATGTTACTCTCAGTACATAAGTGTTATAGTTGTTAATCAAAACATTATCAGTGTAATTAATTTTTCTATCACCAATAGTTGTTGTCATTGTCAAGATGACTCACTTCCCTACCTTAAGTTTTCACGAAGTTTGTTAATTGTGGTTTTCTGTCCTTGGAGCGTTACAACTCGTAGAGACGGAGGGCGAGAGGCGGAGGAGGAGACGGACAGAGAGATGGGGGAGGTGAAAGTAGAGTTTGGGGGCGTAAGGAGGAGACAGAAGGGTAAGGGGGAGAAGGACAGAGGATTGAGGAGAAGATGGAGTGGGAGTTAGAGATAGACTTAGAGGGGGAGGAAGAGATGGACAACAGGGTGAGGAGCAGATGGAGAAAAGAGGGGAGGAGGGGTGGAGAAGCAGATGGATAGAGTAACGGGCGGGAGGACGTAGACAAAGAAACGGGGTGGAGGAGGTGGTCAGAGAGAGATTGGAGGAGGGTGGAGGAGGAAGTGGAAAGAGACAGGGAAGGGTATGGACTATTAGAAGACTGGAATAAATACACATCCAGGTAACGCCAGGCACTCACCTAATATACTGCTTATTTGTAATAACTAGAGACTCGTACCGACTTTGCACTGGAAACACTAAAACACTAAATATCTACGGTCGCACATCATGTCTGGCGTAGCGATAATATACTGTATATACAAATCTTCCTCGTTAATCGGTTTATGGATCAGCGAAAATCGTATGAAAATACCTACAGTAGTTACTGAAATTAGCCTCTCATACAGACAGAAAAATGCATGTAGCAGCAACGCCGCGAGTCCACGATGACCCTTGCGAACTCGAGCACTAGCGCTCCTTTCCACGCTGGTGTAGTAGACTTGCACCCGGCAACGGACTCAAGTGGTGAGTTTTCGGTTAAACGGACAGCGGCGGAAACTGGCGACTTGAGTCTCTGAGCATACAGGGACGGTGAGTTCGGATATGACGTCCCAGGGCCTCCTGGCGAGTTTAAAGCGAGTTTAAGGAGCTCATTTCCGATCTCTGCGTTAGCATCACTTGCTGACCAGCTGCAGGTCAGACTCAGTCAGCAGCATTTTTTGTTATTTCGTAAGAGACTTCATACATAATGGAAGTGGAATGTGGAAGTGTACATTTATTGGCGTATTCTTTCGCTATCATGTACGTTAAAATATCTATTGTTTGTACAAGTTTCATTTTGTCGCTGAAAGACAGTTCTGTAGTGAGGAAAGACCTGTTCGGTTCTGTACAACTCGATTTCGAAGAGCAAATTAAAATCTGTCGTACACAAGGGTTTATTATGTCCAGAGCAGCAATTACTGCACTAGATAAAATGACGTCTAACGGGCCATTGAACGCTAGTTCAACAGACCGTTGTTCTTGACAAGCGATAGTTTGCACAGGAGGGATTACTTTGTCGTAAGATTAACTCCTACAACAGTTTTTAGTCAAATGTTTCAGTGCAGCGAAAACAAAATTCTCTAGAAATCACACAATGTAGGTTCATAAAAGCCACATAGTTGCGTTACTTTACTTTCTAAATGGTTTCTTTCGTATCAAGCACCAAATTTAGAACAGTTCATTACGGGTGACGCTAGGAAAGCAAATGAGGTATCAAAAATAAGTTATAATATTTCATGCTTTCTGAACAAAACTAGAAAATAAAAAAAACATAATAGGAAAAAGTATTGTGAAATGATTTGTCTAAAAGAAAGAAAGAAAATAGTTTAGAGAATGAATGTTCTATGTTTAACTTAGAATCTTAAAGAATACTAGAGGATATTTGCTGAACAAGATTCCGAGAATCATTTTTTCGAAGGAACGTTGACTGTTTATCTAATCTATTATATTTCTTACGCTTAGATAAATAATTTCACAAAATATTGGCGTCTCTCTTTCCAATATTTTCTCTACTGCAAATACTGAAGCAGCTATGGATTCTTTTAAATAAGACATTGGATAGTTCCTGACAGTAGGACAAGAGAGATTTTACAGTGTTATACTGTGGTGTCACCGCCAGACACCACACTTGCTAGGTGGTAGCCTTTAAATCGGCCGCGGTCCGTTAGTATACGTCGGACCCGCGTGTCGCCACTATCAGTGATTGCAGACCGAGCGCCACCACACGGCAGGTCTAGAGACACTTACTAGCACTCGGCCCAGTTGTACAGCCGACGTTAATAACAATGGTTCACTGACAAATACGCTCTCATTTGCCGAGACGATAGTTAGCATAGCCTTCAGCTACGTCATTTGCTTCGACCTAGCAAGGCGCCATTACCAGTTAATATTAAAATTATAAAACATGTACCGTCAAGAGAGATGTTCTCCAATTGTGGATTAAAGTTAAGTATTCCAAGAACTACGTTCTTTTCTTTATAGGATAATTACTTTACTTTGTTCCAGACCTCAGGCCAATCTGCGTGAGCTTAACAGCGTGCATTTCGGCCTCCTCTAGCAACACGGTGTTGGCTCTTCTGCCAACACTTCATATACAAGGTGCATTCAATTAGTAATCGGAAAAGTTGAATGAAAAACACAAAACGTCGACTAAGTTTGTGGGTCTTTCTTACTTTTTGGTGGTGTCCTAGAACAATTATCGTATGTGTCTTGCACGCCTACCTCGCGGACAGGAAGCTGGGAAATGGCGGCAGACTTGCAAATTTGCTCCAACGTCGAGCAGCGGAATTTTAGATTTCTATGTGCTGAAGGGTTGAAACCAATGAAATTCGCCACCGGATGGCAGTGCAGCAAGATGAAAGTTTCCAGAATGAGATTTTCACTCTGCAGCGGAGTGTGCGCTGATATCATATCAGCTGATATCATATCAGCGCACACTCCGCTGCGAGTGAAAATCTCATTGTGGAAATATCCCTCAGGCTGTGGCTAAGCCATGTCTCCGCAGTGTCCTTTCTTCCAGGAGTGCTAGTTCTGCAAGATTCGCAGGAGAGTTTCTGTAAAATTTAGAAGGTAGGAGACGGGGTACTGGCAGAAGCTGTGAGGACGGGGCGTGAGTTGTGAGTCGTGCTTGGGTAGCTCAGATGGTAGAGCACTTGCCCGCGAAAGGCAAAGGTCCCGAGTTCGAGTATCGGTCCGGCACACAGTTTTAATCTTCCAGGAAGTTTAATGATGAAAGTTGTTTGAGTCGAACACAAGTGTACGAGCGGTAGATAGGTTCAGACTGGATGTAACAGGTGTTGAAGATTCGTCACGCCCAGGATGCTCTGTCTGTACTGTCACGAACAGCAACACTACGATAGTTGGTGAGCTGATACGGTAAAAACTGGGGTATTACGGCGAGTAACATTGCAGCAACGATGAACGTTAGTGTCTGATCAGTCCACGATATTGTTCACTACATACTGATGTTCAAGAACGTTTACGAGAGGTAGCTTCCAAAACATTTGACATGAGCAATGAAAGAACGGCGCATGGATGTGTGCAGGGAGCTTTTGCGACAGTACGTGGCTAAACGGGAAGCATTTCTTCACAGTATTTCACGGAGAAATGGAAGTTGGGTGCATTTTTAACCCACTGAAAGAAGTTGACTCTGAGCACTATGGGACTTAACAGCTGTGGTCATCAGTCCCCTAGAACTTAGAACTACTTAAACCTAACAAACCTAAGGACACCACACACATCCATGCCCGAGGCAGGATTCGTACCTGCGACCGTAGCAGTCGCGCGGTTCCGGACTGAGCGCCTAGAACCGCGAGACCACCGCGGCCGGCACTGAAAGAAGTTCTTAGGGGCCCCGTGTTCCTGATGACGAGGAAGTCCAGGCATCAGTATATAACTGGTTACACCCCCTTCCCAAATATTCCTTGCACTTTTAATCGAGAATCTTGTCCAGCGCTGACTTCATTGCATAGAACTTGAGGGAGATTACGTTGAAAAAAAGTGACTGGTTTTCCATTCTCGCAATAGATTATTTAAAAAAATTCTTGTTTTGTGACTGAATGACACTATGTATATTCGCGGAAACAGTTTGGAGATTTGCTGCTAAATGGAAACAAAAGCTCACAATTCACCATCCTCGCGACATAAACAGAACGTAATGGGGCTTAGGAATCAGCATTTTGGTAGATATTCGTAAAATGTTGCAAGTAATCATCAGCACACTCACACCTCTCAATGCAACAACTTGTCAAAACCCTCGTTTCCTTACGATGCGCGTTTAGTGCAGGCACCTTAATAGAGATGCTACTATTTTTATGAGTATCGACACAGTTGCTGTATCTTGTACTTGACCTTAAGTAATCCTCTTGCGAAAAGGCTGACCGCACGGTTGGGCTCTGCACTTCGTACAGGGGCTGCCGCCATGTTCGCGACCGCAGACCGCGTCACCCAGGGACGCTGCCGCCGCCAGCATTTGAAACTAATGCTCCGCAGTAATTGCTGAATTGCGTAATCACTGGACTGGAAACGGGCGCGCATTATTTAATTTCATAATGCGCAACATTTTTCCCCGTACCGCTGATAGGATTTAATAACGCTGCTGCAATTTCAAAAAGTCTGCAAAGATATATTCGTTTTATATTGGTTATAAAATTTTCAATTACGGTTGTGTTCCAATTTATCGTTAAATTGCCTTTTTTAACTCCAGCCTTCCAGCAATCTAATGAATATTTTAATATTTGTTTTCGCATGTTAATAACGCGTAGTCTAATTCAGCGACTAACGTTTCGGATACGCATTTTTCTCTGTTGAAACGTCATTAATTTTTTAACGTTTTGTTATTGTTGCGAATGCTTTTCTTCCCTTTCGCGCTTGATGCGCACTAACAATTACGCTGCCATATTTTCTGTTGAAATGTAATTACCATGCGGCTGTTGGGGAGGCACAAAGCAAGAGAACAAATTTTATGCGATATCGAATAATGTTAGCGATACAGTAAAGCGACACTTGTGAGAATAAAAAGTAGCACGGCGGCGAAACAGGCAGTGAGCAGTAGGAACTCGATCGTCGGTTACGGTGACGGAAACTAGGGGATATGACTAGAAATTTCGGGAAAAGCCTCAACACAGCGTCAGCCGCGTGCGAAATGCAGTGACATACAGAACCTCGTATAATTGCTCCCTGAGGGTTGACAAGTAATTTTCTCAGGAGTAAAAACAAAAGGGTTGAACTGTCATCAAAGTAAATTATTTTCAACACATCATTGCTTTTATTACTGCTTCACCTACACAGTATCATTATTATTATTATTGTTATTATTATTATTATTGTTACAGTCAGTGGTTAGACACAATGCGCTGGCAGTCAGTTTCTGCCAGTTCATAAGTAATGAGGCCAATCAAGTGACTTAAAGACAGTAGGCCTAGTTATTGACCACGCTTTTTAATTTGGTTGGTTTTAAATGGGGTGCAGAGTGTGGATGAAGCAGATGTCGCTAGGGAGAGAAGTGGTGTTTCGTCTACCCTCAGTGTCGATCACTTTCTTTTTTGTGAAGGAGTTTTAGGTCGTACTAGTGATAGACTATAAATTTTTGCATCGTTTCGTAAAAATTAGTTTGTCTCATGACTCATTAGTTCGTGGTATCGTAAGACGTCTATTCGGTCTACAACTTTGCTCCCGCCGTTTTGCGATAGATGGTAGTAGCGGCAAGTGTTGGAGCAGGTGGTCATACAATAAAAGTGGGCATTTTTAATCATAACGCCATCAAAATATTAGTCGGTTTGCGAATGAATAATGAATTTATTCTCGACTGAATATGTCAATTTTTTGCTTTAACATGAAGAAATCTGCGGCCGATGCTCATAAAATGATGAGCAGGCCTATGGTGAGGCCACTATTTGTGAAATAACGTGCAGAGAATGGTTTCAACGCTTCAAGAACGGAGATTTTGACGTCGAAGACCGGCATGGCGGGGGAAGAGCAAAGGTTTTCGAAGCTACTGAAACGGACGGGAACAGTCGAATAAGTTCAAGTTAATGGAGGCGTCTGAGCACAGTACTGAAACACAAACGGCCACCATACAGAGATATAAATGAAAAGGCGATTTTGCAGCATCACAACGCTCCACCCCATAATGCAAAGCACGTAAAAACATAGGAAACGTTGAAAAGGGAAGTAAGTCCTAACCCAACCGCCGTATTCCTCCCTCTGCCTACCACCTTTTCCGATCAATGGCTCACTGCTTGGCCGACCAGCATATCTGTTAATATGAATAAGTGAAAAGCTAGATCAATTCACGCATATCCTCAAACGACGCCCAGTTCTTCCGCCGCGGGATTTGTATGCTGCCCGAAAGATGGGAGAAAATAGTGGTCAGCGATGGCCAATACTTTGAATCATTAAGTTTTTGTAAGTTTTCACAATAAAGTCTCGAACGTAGACACAAAATGGCGGGAGCAAAATTGTAGACCTAACACAAAAACTAAATATAATTTTTCTTCCGTCATTTTAAGAACTCAAGTGTTCAAATAAACGGGGGGGGGGGGGGGGGGAGGGGGGGGCTACTACCTAGCTTTTCATTACACTCAGGGGTAGTGGTCTCAGAGAAAGGTTGGGAACCACTGATTTAGAAGTATCCCTATGTTACAACTTTCCACTGGCGAGGTACCTACTTGACAAAGACGGCAACGTTTAAACACCATCAGGATCCGGAAATGGTTCAAATGGCTCTGAGCACTATGGGACTTAACTTCTGAGGTCATAAGTCTCCTAGAACTTAGAACTAATTAAACCTGACTAACCTAAGGACATCACACACATCCATGCCCGAGGCAGGATTCGAACCTGCGACTGTAGCGGCCGCGCGGTTCCAGACTGTAGCGCCTAGAACCGCTAGACCACTTCGGCCGGCGATCTGGAAATAAATTCCTTTACTCTAAGCGGAGTAAGTACCTGCCGTTAACTGTGAGACGTAACGAAAATTTCAATCTTGAGGTAGATGATAGGGCCTGAGCTTGAAGGAAGAAGTGGAGATGAATTTTTGGAAAACACCAGAGCCAGAGCAATGGCATATAAAATGGTCTAGATTGCTGTATTGCTATGTGGAGCGGAGGACTGGTAATCTGCTAAAAATCAGTGCAATAGGCTAATTTTAGGAGAAAGTCTTTGGAAGTTAAAAAGTTACTGAGTTGTTCAAGGAAGTATAGAAGGGAAGGCTCCAGTGATGGGGCATATTCTGATAAGAGAAGAGACGGTCACTGCAAGAAACGTGACTGAGATGTCATCAGAGGGCTCCAGAGAAGGAGGAAGTCTAAAGAAGAGGAGGATCGAATGATTTCGAGACGACTGGAGGGATGAACTACTGGTGAGCGATAACACACAGGACCTGTTTCAATCAGAGAAGCTCGCTAAAAATGTCCACCGTTTATAAGGCATAAAACGTGCAGGAGAATAAGATGTTGAAAGTTCCATGACACTGTTCGCACTGGAAGCTGTTATGTACAAACAAGTCGCGACGCTAGAAAACTGTAATGATATGCAGGAAGACATTCAAGGCCCGACGCTTGGTGTAGGAATATCCTCAGCGTAAAGAAATATAACGTGTTACTGATATGTTAGCTAGGAAAACCGTCATCCGACTCATACTTGAAAACTGCTGTCAGTCTGGGGCCTGAACCAATTTGGATTAATAGAGGAAACAGAGAAGGCCCGTGGAAGAGCAGTGCGTTTAGTCACAGGTCCTTACAATAAGTGTATGAACGTCGTGGAGACGCTCGTCCATCTCTAGTGGCAGAGGGTACAACAGAAGCGCTGGGCAGAACGATGTGGTTTGCTTTTAAAGTTCTGAGCGTCGAGCAATAAATTGATTCCTGCTACGTATATCTCACGAAAATACCGTAAAGGTAAACTTAGACTGATCAAGCTAGTGCGTGGGCTTATAAACAATTGTTGTTCCTACATATTTGAACAGAGAAGAATGGAACAGGGAAAAAGAGAAGTGACCGTGATACACGAAGTACCATTCACCACACACCGTAAGATGGCTTGCGGAGCATAGGTGTAAATGCAGAAATAGATGTACAGGATGGGCAAAATGAAACTCGCCCAGTATCTCATACAACTTAATATAGGCAATCCAACTTACTTCATCCACACATGGGATGGGTGTCTGCCTTAGGGCGTAAGAAACATTCTGCGGGGCAGTTTTACTTTGTCAATCATGGCACACAGTCTAAAGACTGTTACGTACAGTTACCATAAAGATCGTTTGAAAATGTCAGCACAAATGATCCAAATTACCAGCTAACGACAGCGTGTAGCACTGGCTGCACTGTGTCTGAATTCAAGATACACTATCTGATCAAAAGTATCCTGACAACCCACCAAAAACATTCGTTTTTCTTATTACGTGCATTGTGCTGCCACCTACTGCCAGGTACTCCGTATCAGTGACCTCAGTAGTCAGTAGACACCGTGAGAAAGCAAAATCGGCCGCTCCGCGGAACTCGCGGACTTTGAACGAGGTCAGGTGATTGGTGTCACTTGTGTCATATGACTGTACGCAAGATTTCCACACACTAAACATCCCTAGGTCCACTGTTTCCGATGTGATAGTGAAGTGGAAACGTGAAGAGACACGTACAGCACAAAAGCGCACAGGCCGACCTCGTCTGTTGACTGACATAGACCGTCGAGAGTTGAAGAGGGTCGTAATGTGCAATAGCAGACATGTATGCAGATCATCACACAGAAATTCCAAACTGCATCAGGATCCACTGCAAGTACTATGACAGGTGGGAGTTAAGAAAACTTGGATTTCATTGTCGAGCTGCTGCTCGTAAGCCACACATAACGTCGGTAAATGCCGAACGACGACTCGCTTGGCGTAAGGAGCGTAAACATTGGACGACTGAACAGTGGAAAAACATCGTGTGGAGTGACAAATCACGGTACACAATTTGGCGATCCGATGGCAGGGTGTGGGTATGGCGAATGCCCGATGAATGTCATCTGCCAGTGTGTGTAGTGCCAACAGTAAAATTCGGAAACTGTGGGGTTATGATGTGGTCGTGTTTTTCATGGAGGGGACTTGCACCTTCTTGCTTGCCACAGTGGGAAGAGCAGTTGGGGGATTGTGACTGCATCTTTCTACACGATCGAGGATCTGTTTATAAGGCACAGCCTGTGTCGGACTGGTTACACGACAATAACGTCCCTGTAATGGACTGGTCTGCACCGAGTCCTGACCTGAATCCTATAGAAGACCTCTGGTATGTTTTGGAACGCCGTCTTCGTGCCAGGCCTCACCGACCGACATCGATACCTTCCTACAGTGAAGCACTCCGTGAAGAATGGGCTGCCATTCCCCAAGAAACCTTCCAGCACCGGATTGAACGTATGCCTGCGAGAGTGGAAGCTGTGATCAAGGCTAAAGGAGAGCCAACACCACACTGAATTCTAGCATTACCGATGGAGGGCGCCACGAAATTGTAAGTCATTTTCAGCAAGGTGCCCGGATACGTTTGATCACGTAGTGTATGTATGAGAGGGTATATTGCACCAGGTATAAGCTGTCAACATTATACACATGTTTGGCGCCACAATAAATCATAACACAATTCGGACTGGACATGAGTGCGGAGGCCCAGAGGTTCGAGCGCCTTTTCTGAGAGATTTCACAGGAATTGTAAATACTTAATGTGGTGTCACCGCCAGACACCACACTTGCTAGGTGGTAGCCTTTAAATCGGCTGCGGTCCGTTAGTATACGTCGGACCCGCGTATCGCCACTATCAGTGATTGCAGACCGAGCGCCGCCACACGGCAGGTCTAGCACTCGCCCCAGTTGTACAACCGACTTTGCTAGCGATGGTTCACTGACAAAATACGTTCTCATTTGCCGAGACGATAGTTAGCCTTCAGCTACGTCATTTGCTACGACCTAGCAAGGCGCCATTATCAGTTGCTATTTACATTGGAAAGAATGTACAGACAAGAGCTACGTTCAACATTAATGGATTAAAGTTAAGTATTCCACCAGTTACATCCTTTTTGTTGTGACTTGGCAAGACAGCCAAGCCACTATGAGGTAGCCGAAAGGCACGCGTTTAAGCTCACGCAGGCTGGCGTGAGATCTGGAACAGTTAAAGGAGTTGAGTCTAGTAAAAAAAGTACGTAGCTTCTGGAATACTTAACTTTAATCCATAATTGGTAAACATCGGTCTGACGGTACATGCACCACAAGATAAATAGCAAATGATAATGGCGCCTCGCTAGGTCGTAGCAAATGACGTAGCTGAAGGCTATGCTAACTATCGTCTCGGCAAATGAGAGCGTAATTTGTCAGTGAACCATCGCTAGCGAAGTCGGTTGTACAACTGGGGCGAGTGCTAGGAAGTCTCTCTAGACCTGCCGTGTGGCGGCGCTCGGTCTGCAATCACTGATAGTGGCGACACGCGGGTCCGACGTATACTACCGGACCGCGGCCGATTTAAAGGCTACCACCTAGCAAGTGTGGTGTCTGGCGGTGACACCACACTTTTTTTCTAGTCTAACTACCTTGTCCTGTTACAGACCTCACGCCAGCCTGCGTGAGCTTAAACGCGTGCCTTTCGGCTTCCTCCAAACCCCGTGGGTTGGCTCCTGCCAATCCACAACACTTAAGTCCGTTGTTAACTGTGTTATTGTGAAGGAGAAACGTCAGGTAATCCCGTAACTCATTCATCACAGTGATATGACTAAAAGGAGAACCATAATACCCAGTGGGTCACCGGTCTTGCTCATGTTTCCACTACTTTAGTACATACTGCTCTAGTACACTGCACTTCCCAAACGTCTACGTGAATACGGTCTTCAGAGTGTCATGATCCTGTTGAAGACCATACGAGAGAGCTACCTGACTAGCAGCAACCTTAATGGCAGATTAGAAGTCCCCCGCACTGTGCTCGTGTCTCGTTGGTTCGTTTCCTAACCTTTCACTAAACACTTGTTCCGCTAAAATAAACCACGCTTCTTCGGTAGGAAATAAGAACAATAATAATGACAATCATAGTGGTCCACTCATGGTGAGATACAGTCGAGGTCTAAAGGGATCGTGTCACCATTGTGTCTTGCGATGTATATCCTTGTAGAGAAGACAAAAATTTCCTGAAGTGATTTTGAGAGTCCTCCTACATTTCTTTCAGGGCCAGAGAGAAATATCGACTTGTGATAACTGTATAACTATTCACTCCCTGGTACTACATCAGTTTACAGTTACATATTCGCGCCTATGTTGAAAGAACCGAGGGTTGCGCAAGAAATCCATTCTTCTGAACGGAGGGTTTGGGGAAAGTTCTTGAGGATTTCAAGAACTGACTAATAAAGAAAATTAATAAAAGTGCTGGAAATAATTAAATCTAAATTATCTTTCGATAAAATTAAGGCACTTTTGGCACATAATGAGAGTGGAAGACTCACTGGAAAAAGCTGTAATGCTCAGAGACGCATAGAAAAACCAACGAGAAGATGCGTCGAAGATATCAAAGAAAGGGCCTTAATGACCCTGGAAGAACTGGTAACAAAAAAAAAAATAGTAGGAGGGACATCGTCTATTTGTAACCAGGTTCATAACAATAACAATTTACTAAAACATCTGGCAGAACAAGACGCTTTGAGCACCGTCACAGTTGTAATGAAAGCGTCATTGCATGCTTCATAGATCTATCGAACGATTTCTTTTTTAAGTCGGAACAATGTGTAACGAGCCACTTTAAAGGATATGTATACTCGAATGCTCCGATAGTTGACGGGGAGGGAGGGGGAGGGGGAGCACAGTGCTGGTGGCTCTCCTGTGCAAAGCTGACCTTCCGTAAAACATTGATGAGCTATGGTAAGGAAGCCAAGGCCTGGAGTACTAATACCTTGCCCTTTTATTAGTCAATTCTTCGTGACGATGCCTTCTTCGCAAACCAGGCGCACGGTGGTACACCGAACAAAGACGTAGATCTCCTTGATCATGCGCCGTCACCTGGAAGGCACTGTAGTCCGACCTCGCACCTCTAATCGTACACCTCTAGAACATCCGTCGATGTACCACCTTCTCCAGGAAAGACAACGACGCCGCAGGGCTCTGATCCACGTCCTCACTGATGCGGGAGGTCACCGGCATGAGACTCAAGAAACCATCGGCCATGCTCTCCGTCATTTCACCAGATTGTATGCAGCTGTCCCGTATTTCGTGGAACTGATCCCAGAGGTCGCATGACCTACTACGAGCACTCTCAAAAATGTTCAAATGTGTGTGAAATCTTATGGGACTTAACTGCTAAGGTCATCAGTCCCTAAACTTACACACTACTTAACCTAAATCATCCTAAGGACAAACACACACATCCGTGCCCGAGGGAGGACTCAAACCTCCGCCGGAACCAGCCGCACAGTCCGTGACGAGCACTCTCCCAGTGGAGGTAACGCATGAACTCAAAGAAGACGTGACGACAGATGAGGTACTCGATGCTATCAAGGTGGGATCTGATAGCAGATCCCCACGGCCGGATGGTATCCCAATCGAATTTTACAAATTTTGAACTCTTTGTTTGGTTCCAAGTGGACGACCATAGCGCCAGAGCGGATGTCCCTAATGACAGTAGTGCCCAATACTTTTCTCGAGGGCATCATTATACCCGTTCACAAACCGCATGTACGATCAAGCGTCCATGATTATCACGTTGCTGAACAGCCATATGAAAATATTTACACGGCTGCTGACATCGGGACTCAAGAAGATTTCACGTTACGTCATCTCCTGGACCAGACTTCCCTAGGAGGGGACAATGTCCGTACGGCACTTTGCCGTTCCTGAGACATGGTAGAATTTGATCGTGACCAACGTCTCCCTGGTGCCATAGGCCTTCGACCGTGTAGACCACGCCTATTTTCGGGCAGTTCTTCAACCTTTGGGTTTCCCCGGCGGTTTTGTCACGGCGCGACCTCCAGAATCATGTACAACGGCCGCTTCACGCCATTCCTGGCCATAGCACGATCTTTCCGGCAAGGCTCTCCCCTTTCCATGATTTTATATGCTTCGCTTTGGGCCCTTGCTCCAGGTACTGCTTCAACGTTTTGATGGTATGACATTGCATGGGTATCGTTTCTGTTGCATGGCCTATGTAGACGACCTCGTTCTTTAACTGCACAGTGAGGATGAAGTTCGAGCAGCCCTGACATGGATAGTGACTTACGGCGAAGCATCAGGCAGCTCCCTCAACGTGTACAAATCCACGGTCTTGCTCACTGGTGAGGACCTACCGGAGATAAGCGTCGCCTCTCTTACTGTCGCCGCCATGTATTGATATCTTGGCACTGAATGCACAGCCGATCTCCGCCGATCAGTGGCTATAAACGATAGGCGTCTGCAACAGACCATTAGAGTTAGGCCTGCCGATGACTGGTTTCCAGCCCTCAACATTATCCAAAGCGCCCAATGTGTGAACATCTGTCATGCCTCCCATATACCACATGTGGCTCAGATACTAACGGTCCCAACTCCCCTGGCCTGACATCTGTTGACGGCATTGGGCTACTTCGTCGGCTCAGGTATGTTACTCAAAGTGAAGTATGACTCCCTTGCACCTCCACGGGACTGTGGTGGGATGGGACTAATACATGTGCCGACCAGAGTCACGGCGCTGTACATCAGCTCCCAACTCATACTTTGGCACCGTTGCCCACAGAGCCTCACTGGACTCCTATTCCACGACTTTTCACTGGTCGTTTTGTCCGTCCCAGTTTTGGTCTCGACCGTTCCATCCCCTTTTTATCATATTTGTCGACCGGTCTTTACCGCTTACACGGTTGTTTCAGACTATAACGGTTTACGAAATGTTACAACAGTGCCGCCCGCCCAACCCCTTCAAAATTAAGTATCCCCAGTATGTGTGGCGACACATATGAAATTCGGTCCACGACAGATTTCTCGTATCCGACGTCCAATAAGCGTGATATATGACAGTGAATGGCAAACAAGTTAACCGATATCCACTGCATCGCGTCCATCTAGCCGACTCACCCAAACACCCGCTCAGATCCACATCCACACACTTTTATTACCGGAGGGAAGTTTTTACTCCACCACCAAATTCACTCTGTGAACTGGATCTGTGGCCAAACGATCCGTTATCTTTTTAATTCTGGCCATAAGTCAGTGCTAGGATATTGGAATTATCTCAACAAAAGACTCTGTGTCCTAATACGCAACCCGCAATATCAACAATACTTCTCCAATTTCTCAGGGAGCACCTTTAATGATCCGCCTCGCATCTGGAACGTCGAAGCCATGAGAAGCCGAAAACTGATCTGAACTGACCTGCACCTACACGAACAGAACAGAACCGATAACAGAATTTACTCCCACTCAACGAGAAGATACAGGAGAGAAATTCGTGGCGGGTTGCGTCAAACCAATGAGAAGAGTTGTCACTGATTAATTATGAGGAATTTCATTAGCAACATACGAATTGTGCTGGTGCAGTTGGAATGCGTAACTGTCTGAAGATGTATTTAGGTGATTTCTGCCAGTAAATACCTTATTGCTCGCTTTCGTGGAAACAATACTTTCTACATAAATGTTGAATTACCCCATAAAATTATTCTAAAAGTCATTATGGAGTGAAAATGTGCAAAATAAGTCAAGGGGTTGAATCATTTGTTTCCCAGACTAGTAGTTATACGAAGAGCAGAAGTAGATGAGCTTAATTGTTTGAGAAGCTTAGTAATACATTTCCTTCAGTTCAAATTTTCATCAGTACGTACACCCAAAAATTTCGAACGTTCTATCCTATTTACTGACTCCTGTTCTTGTGCTACATCAGTTGTTGCTATGATTCTGTTTGTTTTTCAGAAGGAATGCCTTCTTTTTACTCAATATGTAGTGAGAGTCCATTTTCAGAGAACCATTTACTAATGCTCTGAAAAACTTCAGCAATCCCATTTCTTCTTTTACCTCTAATGGAATTTTGGGTCAGTTCGGGATTCGAAATGGATTTCCTGTGCGTTCTTTACCAAATAAACAATCGCAGGTTCTTCACTCGAGAATAGCACCAGCTGCAGAGTATCTATGTAGACGTAGATGTAGAAGAATCGTGTACTGCTACACAAAAGACAATGCAGTGGAGGAAGCTGCCATCTGACTGTCAATAGGATCTTGCCTGACTGGGAAACAATGTTGGCACTTGATAGTCGTTCTGCATCAATTATCTGATGCTTTCAAATCAGGAATGGAGAAAAGATAACAAGTTGGTGCATTACAAAACACTGTATCAACAATAGGCCGAGTCAGCGCTTGCATGCGGTGTCGCTAGCCGAACAGTGGACAATAAGGGATGAAGCGGAGAACACGCTGCAAGGTGACACACTGAACCTTCAGTGTCCTTGGCACTCCCCTATGGACCTTGTAAATAAGAAGAATAGCACGGGGCGTTTTAGCGTCGACTACCGATAACTGAACAGAACCATGAAGAAAAATGTCTGTCTACTGCCATTCCCAGATAACACTCTCATGTGTTTGAAAGAAGCAAAGTATTTTTCAACTATGGACATGCAGGCAGGCTACTGGCAGATCGTTGTTGATGACGATGACTGGAAAAAGACTGTCTTCATAACTCCTGACGACCTCTATGAGCTTAAAGTTCCGTCTTTTGGACTGTGTGACACTCCAGCCACTTTCGAAATATATTCTGGGCCACCAGTTTCAACACTTTAAATCAACGATATGTATTTGCTAGCAATTACAGCCTTTTACATCTAAAATACACAAAAGCACTTAGATAAAATACAGTGGTACATTTTGGCTAATGTAAATTGAAAATCAAGTAACGAGGTTAGAAATGATCTTAAATCAGAGGACCCTCATTTGGATAAAAAATTAACCCTTGACTATGGCTTGAATAAACAAGGTTATACCAATACTTGGTCAAAATACTACAGATAAAAATAAAACATAACTTTCAAAATATGATTTCAAAAGCACACAGACTGAAATGAGTCACAAACGCAAAATCTCTCTCCTTAAAAATAAAAATAAAAAAAGACAGATCACTAATCTTAACCACAAGCAACTTTTTAAAATAATTTAAAATATTTAAAAACATTTAGCAAGAATAAAGGTGACTGATTACATATAATTTTATAAACGCTACACCAATAACCACCAAAATGAATAGTCAAAATTCTTAACGACACAGCCAAAATTAAATACTGAAGAGATCGGTGAACAGTCTTACAACACAGGTGTCTCCCACAGTACACAACTTGAACACAAATACTTCTGAACACTTTCAAGTTATTAAACAAGTTAATCATTGGTGTAAATTAACACCAGAAGCTAACTAAACTATAAAGCTCACCATATGATTGTTTGCGTTTTTCCTTCATTTCATAAATACGAACACTCACAAACAATATGGTGGAATCAAGCCAAATTAGCAAATGACTCATTCTGTACTTGTTGCGTCTCTTGACTCTAGATGTTCCAGACAGTACATTGAAGAATGTATTCATACCGCCGCGAAACTATGCATTCATACAAATGTATTAACAGTTCATAATCTCGATGGAAAATGTGGTGTCACCGCCAGACACCACACTTGCTAGGTGGTAGCCTTTAAATCGGCCGCGGTCCGGTAGTATACGTCGAACCCGCGTGTCGCCACTATCAGTGATTGCAGACCGAGCGCCGCCACACGGCAGGTCTAGAGAGACTTCCTAGCACTCGCCCCAGTTGTACAGCCGACTTTGCTAGCGATGGTTCACTGACAAAATACGCTCTCATTTGCCGAGACGATAGTTTAGCATAGCCTTCAGCTACGTCATTTGCTACGACCTAGCAAGGCGCCATATTCAGTTACTATTGATATTGCGAACCATGTACCGTCAAGAGCGACGTTCATCATTAATGGATTAAAGTTAAGTATTCCACCAGCTACGTCCGTTTTTCTAAATTCTAATTTCCTTGTCCTGTTCCAGACCTCACGCCAGCCTGCGTGAGCTAAAACGCGTGCCTTTCGGCCTCCTCTAGTAACACGGTGTTGTCTATCCTGCCAACCACAACAGAAAACTAGCTGGCCCACCAAGCATAAACGTTTAACACCAATACTCCGTTTAGAGTCAAAACATAAGTTGAAACACCACCTTACTTTCAGGTGACGCTGGAAACGTATACTATAAATGATGTCACCAAGCTTCCACCCAAGATAATATCGTGCCGACCATGCGGTATCAACTGAACATGCGAGCAGCTCCGCCGCTGTCCCAGAAGACTCACTAACACTTTCATTCAGCGGAGGTAACAAGACCATGAGCCGTTCCATGTACGGCACTTCATAGCCTTGTAGCACAACTCTGCTGCCATCTAGGGAGACGCAGTCTCCGTGTCTTTGAATATCGATACTGGACAGGCTCACCCTCCTCTGCTTCAACACAACAAGATGGCTAGTCACTGCCCGATTCCCTCAGCCTTATGGCCTTTACTGTCTAACTTAAGCAGGCAAAGGTGAAATAGAATAAATTTTGTAGCCGTTAGTGGTCTGCTAGAGACCATGAGATGGTAACTAATGAACTGTTCTGAATTTGGACCCTGAAAATTCGTCCGCGTCCACGAGCCCCTAGTCCGCTGGTTAGGTAAGCCGACGGTGGTCTCAAATCGTAAATGGAAGTTAATTTTAGATCGTATAATTAACTATTAATTGTAATGTTTTTGAGATAATTGCCAGCCGAAGTGGCAAACCGGTTCTAGGCGCTACAGTCTGGAACCGCGCGACCGCTACGGTCGCAGGTTCGAATCCTGACTCGGGCATGGATGTGTGTGATGTCTTTAGGTTAGTTAGGTTTAAGTAGTTCTAAGTTCTAGGGGACTGATTACCTCAGAAGTTAAGTCCCATAGTGCTCAAAGCCATTTTTTGAGATAATTATCAGCTCGAGCGGCATATCAAATGACAAGTAACTTAACGAACAATCAGAATCTGAAGTACAAATTACTGATTTAATTTAATCTGTGTGCTCTTCTTCTGTCACTGAGATGGACCATGCGGCAGTGTAGGCTGCTTGCAGGCCTTTAGAGAGTCCACAAAAAGAAGTGTGCACTCTACAGATTCGTGGTACTCGGTTTTTGGATCAAATAACTGTCTGGTATGATGTTTTGAAGAACCTTACATGGTGACATATTTTCAGTAATTCTATGTCCATGTTTACTATGCACCCAAAAGTTCTTGAGATAAACCAGGTTTCAAACACAAAAGAGAAACCACGCTACGACGATGGATATACCGACTAGACTGCGTCTGATGTGCGAGACAGAAGCTTTGACGGGCCGCACTCCATTTCCTTTTAACACCATAAGAGTCTATCTTTTAAGAGGTCGCTAATCTCCACAAATTACTAAGCAGCGAACTGATAGGATAGTCTAACATTAGCTTGGCCAGAGTGGTCTTATACGTTTGGTGTACAGTGGTGTTAAATGCGAAAACCAACCGACTGAACTATACCATCATAATTGATTATGGGAATTATGAATGACCAAAGCTACAACTTCCGGTTGATATGCTCCGAAAAAGAAGGCTGGGGAAAACAGGGCACTGCAGTAACATGAAAGGCGTCATGATCAGAGCAAAACTTCATAAGAAAGGCGGCCGCGTTACCTGATACCAAAACCTAGCGTGGCCCTTAACTAGAGAAAATGATAGTCAAACGTTGTAGTAGACGCTGTAACTGAATTACTAGAAATGAGCCAAACAAATTTACTAAATGCACCCAGTATAACGAACACAGGGTATTAGGAGATTCCCTTTACAAACTTCTAGGACTTGCAAATGGAATGCGCGGCCTCTCCCGCCGGAGGTTCGGATCCTCCCTCGGGCATGGGTATGTGTCTTATTCGTAGCACAACTTAGTTTAAGTAGTGTGTAAGTCTAGGGACCGATTACCTCGGCAGTTTGGTCCCATAGGAATTCACACTCATTTTTTAGCAAATGGGAGAGAGTACACAATATTTAGAACGGGAACCCATGTCTGGAAACATACCATTTACATGCTACATCCGTCTGAAAACACGTTTGCTACGCAGGTGTGCACTATAGTGTGGGCTGGTTATGTCGGATGTCATCTGACATCTGTCCTACCTCTCTGACCTGGTTCGAGTCTTATTCGCTTGTCTGTGAGAGTCAGAACAAAACGACTGAGCACACGTTTGCGGAATACACCGACATGATCCTTCTGAATGAAGAAGATCACAGTAATGTTAGAGCTGCTCGTTGCCTTTATCATAATCGTTCTCCACAACGTCCGACTCCACCACATGCCCTTTGTCGCCACAATTAGGCAACGATTTCGAGAAAGGCACCTTCAGTGTCAGCAGGCGTGACTGTGGTGCTCCAAAGAGATACCGCACATCCAAACTGAAAGATGCTGTACTGCACCACATTGAAGAGAACCCGTCAACGAGTACATGAGTCATTTCTTTGGCCAGTAATGAATGGGACTGTAAAACAAGTGATTTACATGGTCACACCTACTCAGTTATCTGTATAAGTGGTCGCTTAAACAACGTGTTTTCGATTGGTTGCAGCACGGTAAGGTATATTTCCATAAATGGGTTCCAGTTCAAAATATTATCTACTCACTCCCCTCAACAAGTCTTTGGAGATTGTATCGGGGATTTCATAACACCTTGTATACAGATATGTAGTCCTGTACGTGAATGAAGCCCTAGGTAATCAGTATATATCTTGTCCAGTAGGCTATTTTCCCGGCCAAAACACGACTGACTTCGACGTGTGTTGCGATTCGGCTCAGCTACCTTACATAATTCACATTGATTGGCTGGTTTCCTAACGTCTCTACGAAGGCCCCTCCAATTCAGGTGATCCTTAATTTTCTTTTAACAGTCTTGGCAACACCCATCACACGAGACCCTTACAAATGTTGAATAACGGCCGTAAGTCGCATATGGCTGCCGCCAATCGGATGTATCCGATGTGCGGGGTTGCCTATCCATCGCACGCTGGTGCGTCGTCTCCGGCGATTGTGTTTTCATGGGCATCACATGTCAAGCCACCGTGCTGTATACAAAGAGTATATTTCTACGTCCTTGGTTCCAGGCTCCACCATGGGGCACGGGCTATGCTTCAGAGCAGGGCACACACCAGGGAACGCTGCTATCGAAGAACAAACACAGTCTGCACATCATGTGGACGCAGACTAGTTCCACCTGCTGGGTACGTAAGGCCAGGGACAGCCTTCGGCATGCCAGTTGTGGTTCGAGCTACAGTATCAGTACAGTGCAGTACGATTGGTGTAGCAGTTACAGGCCAGCTTCCGGCTACCCTCGTAGTTTGTCTACCTAACAGAAATCACCGAGACAAGCCAGAATGCTTCGCTCTGCTTCCAACCGTCGTCATTACTATGCTACTCCACTACGCGCGGTGCCTCATGGACGCCGCCCTACAGCCTCGGAGACTGACTCCTCGTGCTGATCTGGTATCACGCCAGTAAACTTCTTGTTTGCTTTTTCAAGCGATCACAAACGGTCTCTCAGTAGGGTGTTCTGCGAAAAACGTCATTATGACTTTGAGCAGTTTTGAATTGCGACTTGAGAATCACATTTTAACACAGCAAGCAACCATTTCTGAAGAGCAGGATATAAAAGAAAATAGTTGGAAACAGCCGGTATCAAGTGCTTCAGTAAACAAATCATCAGCTGACTGTCACATCGAGTCGATAATACAATAGTCCTTTGCATATCGGCTATCGAACTGTTAGATCCCGTTGATTAAGTTCTTTCAGGATTTTCCCAATCTCAGATCCTGTTCTACTCCTCCTTCAGGCTGCAAAATAATGGTGGCATCTTGATTAACACAGTGCCAAGATCCAGATGGCTCAATGGCTCTTCCTGAAACATATGGCTCACCGTATGGGCAATCTGATTTTCAGATCCTCGTACATGCTTAATACAGAATTTAAACGCTGAGATGCGTACCGCCCTTTGAGCAACGTGAACAGTTTTCCTATGAGTAGCAGTTACCCAACTCAGTGCTTGGTTTTTTGAGTCATCAGTCTTATGAGTGGTTTGATGCCCGCCACGAATTCCTCTCCTGTGCTGACCTTCTCATCTCAGAGTAGCAGTTTCAACCTACGCCATCAATTATTTGGTGGATGTATTCCATCCTCTTTCTTCCTCTATAGTTTTTACTCTCTATAGCACCACGTTTCAAACGCTTCCATTCTCTTCTTTTCCGGTTTTCCCACAGTCTATGTTTCACTACCAAACAATGTTGCGTTCCAAGCTTACATTCTCAGAAATTTGTTCCTCGTATTAAGATGTATGTTTGGTACTAGCAGATTTCGCTTACCCAGGAATGTCCTCGTTGCCTGTGCTAGTCTGGTTTTTATGTCCTCCTTGCATCATCCATCATGGGTAATTTTGATTCCAAAGTAGCAGAACCCTTTAACTTCGTCTACTTCATGACCAACAATTTCGATTTTAAGTTTTTCGCTATTCACATTTATGCTACTTCTCATTACTTTTGTCTTTTTCCGGTTTACTCTAAAACCATATTCTGTACTCATTACAGTGTTCATTCTATTCAATATCTCCTGGAATTCTTTTTCACTTTCACTGGGGATACCAGTGTTATCCGTGAATCCCATCGTTGCTATCCGTTCACCCTGAATTTTAATCCTACTCTTGAAACTTCCTTTCATTTCCATAATTGTTTCTGCGTTGTATAAAGTGACCAGTAGCGGCAAAATGCTATATTCTTGTCTTAGATGCTTTTTAATTCGAGCACACTGTTCTTGGTCGTCCACTTATTATTCCCTCTTGGCTTCTGTATATATTACCCGTCTTCCTCCGTAGTTTACACCTATTTTTCTCAGAATTTCGAACATCCTGCACCACTTTACAATTCCGAACGCTATTTCCAGGTCGACAAATCATATAAAGGTGTCTTGACCTTACTTCATTCTTGATTCGATTATCAGTCACAACGTCATAGCTGCCTCTCTGACGCCTTTACCTTTTCTAAAGCCATACTGAATATCCTCTAACTGATCCTCAGTTTCCTTTTCCAGTCTTCTGTATATTATTCTTGACACCAACTTGGATGCATGAGCTGTTAAGCTGATGGTGTGATAATTCTCGCTCTTGCTGTCTTCAGAATTGTGTGGATGATGTCTTTCCGAAAGTCTGATGGTATATCGCCAGTCTCATACAGTCTTCACACCAATGTGAATAGTTGTTTTGTAGCCACTGTAGAAATTCTAATGAAATGTTTTCTATCCCTTGTGCCTTATTAGTGCTTGGTTATCAGTTTATACTACAAAAATTTTAAAATCGAGATAAAATCTAAACTTTTCCAGAGCAAAGTGAGCAGCTAAGGCCTCCGGCTCGCACATGAGTACTTTTGTTCAGATTCCGTCAGGCACTGTGAAGCATACTTTAATGCACTGCGTTTCCCTTCCTTTCTTCGAAGTAACACGACAGCAAGGCCACTATTAGATGCGTCTGTTTACACCGATAAATTCTGGCTAAAACCCAGAATCAGTAAAACAGGAGTGCCAACTAACGCCCTTTTTAAAGAATCAAAGGCTGTCTGGTGAAAAGAATCCAAACAGACTCTTACATCCTTTCGGTGCAGCTGACTGAGGTGCACAGCAAGCTGAGCAAAACTTGGGACGAACTTATGAAAGAAGTTGACCATCCAAACAACCGTAAGGTGGTGGTAGATCACAGATACCTTTAGTTCTACCTTGGTCAGTGGATAACTCACAATGTGACCAAGAAAAGAAATTGGGTTTGAAGTAAAGTAGCCTTGGAAGGCTTGTCAGTCAAGCCAGAGATTTTAAGTCAGTGTAAAACCTGACTAATGTATGCAAGAGGTCCATCAAAGGTTTCGCTGTATATGACCTCGTGATCAAGGTATTTGTAAACACAGTGATATTTTAAATCCCGTAAATGCGCGCCAAATAATCTAGAAAACACATTAGCTCCAGTGGTTAAACCAAAGGCAACAAGTTTAAATTTTAAAAGCTTTTCTCCGTACAGAAATCCGTAGCTGCTTTGAATCCTCTACCTATGGCATCTGATAATGAGCTTTTGGACATCATCATCAGTCCGCAGCTCGTGGTCGTGCGGTAGCGTTCTCGCTTCCCACGCCCGGGTTCCCGGGTTCGATTCCCGGCGGGGTCAGGGATTTTCTCCGCCTCGTGATGACTGGGTGTTGTGTGATGTCCTTAGGTTAGTTAGGTTTACGTAGTTCTAAGTTCCAGGGGACTGATGACCATAGATGTTAAGTCCCATAGTGCTCAGAGCCATGTGAACCATCATCATCATCATGTCCTTGGGCCTTTGTCCCACTGCACAGTGGGGTCAGCCTTGTTACTACGGATTTGGCGATGTGGGTGTCGGGGGTGGCCCGATGTCCTTCCTGCCGTCAGCCCATGCCTCCCAGGATGTAAGTAGTGTACCCCAGGTGTCTGCGTCTAGCGTAAACCATAAAATAGTGGGAACGTTTTCAAATGCCTGCGAGCTGTATAACTGAGGCGGAACATGGAGACCAGCCTGGTATTTACCCAGTGGGATGTGGAAAACCGCCTAAAACCACATCCAGGTTAGATAGCACACTGGCCTTCGTCGTTAATCCACGGGGCGGATTCGATCCGGGGCCGGCGCGCCTACCTGAGTCCAGGAGGCAACGCATTAGCGCTCTCGGCTAACCTGGCGGGTGTTTAAGTTGTTGACACTAAAAAAATAAAAAAATAAAAAGAACTCTTCTTTGCTTAGAAAATCACATACTAAAATTACACGGATAGTTAGCCATATAACAACCATAAACTGGAGGCACCAAGAAAGTTCCCAGTTTTTAATTTCAGGCGACACTGTCCAATTACCGGTAACAATATACCATTCGCAATAAAGTACCTTTTCTCAACATGAATTAATGGCCCAAATCCTCCGACACTTCGATACCAAGGATACTGTCTAACAAAGAAACGGATTTGTCGGAATCACCCATGGCACAAACTGATTCGGAATTCAAAAATAAACATAAAATGGGTAATGAATTAACGTGCAATGCATGGATTTTCTGACTCCCGTCTGATGTCGCGCCATCGAACGATGTCGTCATTTTTTTCTAAACATTTCACGCAGTTGCGGGCAGTCTCTAACCACATGACCTTTATTACGACAACAAAAGCACACAACATCATCAAGCCATTTTCATGTAGTAGCATTTCCTCTAATTTGCCCCACTCAACCTCTTACTGTGAGTTACGTTTCTGATCCATAGAGTAAATACTTTCTGCTGCTGAAATACCTTATGCAAATAAGCGTAAGAGGTTGGTCCATCACAAAATACAAAGTGTGACCGATCCTAAATAACATTACAAAGTGTTTCACTCCCTAATAAAAGACACACAATGCTATTCCCTCTGCATGAACACTTTCTACATATTTACAGGCTCTCTCTCTCTCTCTCTCTCTCTCTCTCTCTCTCTCTATAGATAGCACACTGACCTTCGTCGTTAATCCACGGGGCGGATTCGATCCGGGGCCGGCGCGCCTATCTGAGTCCAGGAAGCTATCTTGTCCATCCAAAATTATCTCTGGAACAATAACAGCTATTGGAAAACGACTTTCACCGGTATCAATGTAGGGCTGGGGCCCATGAATGTACATATTTGGAAACATTCTAAAACGAAAGCATATGTGTTTTTTAACACAAACTTACGTTTTTTTTAAATGGACCTCCTATATTTTTTCTTCAGCAATCCATAGCATGACAAAGCACATACACAATAGCGTTGATTGCATCGCAATATTCCCATTACATCCCGAGATATTAAGACGCGAAGTTGTCGCTTGAAACACCTGACATGCGCTGCTAGCGCACGTCCTGAGGCTCAGGCGTGAACCCCATGCTGCCCGCAATCGCGATGTGATTGACATGCGTAATCACACTTCCATACTTATCAAGAGGTCCGAAACGAATAATACTCTCTGCTGCCATCCTGCATTAACGTCGTACATTCCATCAGGTATTTACCCCATAGGCTAGGGGTGATGCGGTTCTGTAACATATCCGTGTACCGCAACGTTAGTCACAAAGTTAACTTCGCTTATCGTTAATCCGTTACTAAAAAGGTAATGCCGTTCAACGTTAAAACTTTACTTTACTGTAGATCTAGCGCAAGTGACGGTTAATCGTTCACTCGTAATAGTAAAATTCATGTTGATGGTTTTAGTGAAACGAGCAAGTGGACTTAAAGTTTTACCGTTGTTTAGGTAAAAATGTTTTGATTTGGGAAGTTCAGGTAGGACATAGAAGATGAATGTAAACATGTTTAACCAATTAGTTTTATTATCACATAATTATCAATGTTATGTTTATCTAATGCGTTAAATGACAAATTGTTGCAAACAAATGTTTCTTAACATCACTGGGTAAAATCGCCGTTTGTAGAAACTTCCACTGTGATACCAGCACAGCACTACATACTAAACATAGCGTTCACATCTCATGCTCAAAGTGATGCCCATTGGCTTGCATACATAGGGCTACTCTGCGGATGAAGGATGCCCTACTTCGTGCTACTGTTTCCTATTTGATGGCTGTACAAGCATCAATAATGCGTTGCTTCATGTCCTCTGGTGTTGCTGGTTCATGTTGGTAAACAGCATCCTTCACTGCTCCCCAAAGAAAATAATCCAGCGGTGTAAGGTCCGGAGATCGGGCAGGCCACCTAACTGGGTCACCTCATCCAATCCACCTACCAGGGAACTTACGGTTCAGAAGTCGTCGTGCTCGTAAGGTGTTATGTGCATCCGTCATGCTGATACCACATGTCCATTCTCCGGTTCAGAGGTACGGTGTCCAAGAGAACAGGAAGATTGTGTCGTATAAATCTGGAGTATTGTCTGCCATTTTGGATGCCATTTATAACGAAAAGTCCGATAATGGTATCTCCAATAATCCCACACCAAACATTAACTTTCCACGGACGTTGATGCTCTACCTGACGGAGCCATTTTGGATTGTCTGCGGACCAATAACGCATATTCCTCATATTGACAATTCCTTTGTTGGAGAATGATGCCTCGTCGGTAAAGAGAACATCTGCAAAAAAATTTGGATTAGTCAGAAGTTTTTGCTGAGCCCACCGACAAAATGTTACCCTATTGCGGAACTCATTTCCATGAAGATCCTGGTGTAAATGAACATGGTAAGGATGAAATTTATGACGTTTAAGAATACGCTGTGCACTTGATTTCGACACACCAACTTCACGTTCAATTTGACGTGTGCTGATTTGAGGATTCATAGCTATGGTAGCGAGCACAGCAACTTCAGCACGTTCATCCGCGCGTGTTCTAGGACGATGTCGAGGTCTTGGATTTAAGCTTCCCGTTTCACGTAGACGAGATGTGAGACGACCAAACATCCGGCGCGAAGGCAATGGCTTGTCAGGGAATCGTCTTCTGCACAGTCGTTCTGCCTGAACAGCATTTCGTCCACCTACCACAGGGTACAGTACAGGTATGTAGAGTAGGGTAGAAAACAGACATATTAACTTAATAATCATAATGTTCGCTAACAGTACTATCAACAAACAAGCAATCTCATAACGTATTTCCCGTCAACGTACATTCTCCATAGATCAGCAGCATTTCTACCACATCTTCATGTGTGTACATTATACTGTACAGTATAAGTTCCACAACACAACGTTTATTCACAATGTGTACTACCTCTGTGCCGTCACTAGATTACTCTGATGCACGACTACACTGGCAAGCGGTGTACTGCACGCCAAAGCAACAACAAATGGGATGCTCGGAGGGTGGTGGAGTACAGGAGTTTGCAAGGGTCGCAAATCATAAACAAGGCGAAGTGGTAACTGTGGCAGTAGTGGAAACTACGTTGGACACTTGACTAGGTAGAGCCAGGCCCTGCGCGACAGGCACAATGGGTCATATAGCGCATTAGATAAACCTTATTTTGGGTGTGCAGGATAAATAAGACAACCTGACGGGTGTACACCGATCGGTGCTGGTTCATATCGTGTACGTAGATAGGTAAAACGTGCAAGAGGGAAACCATTATATGCTTATGAGAGTTGATGGCAGCAGACCGTATTATTCGTTTCGGACCTCTTGATAAGTATGGAGGTGTGATTACACATGTTAATCACATCGCGATTACGGGCAGCATGGGGTTCACGCCTGAGCCTCAGGACGTGCGCTAGCAGCGCATGTCGGGTGTTTCAAGCAACACCTTCGCTTCTTAATATCTCGGGATGTAATGAGAATATTGCAATGCAATCAATGTCATTGTGTATGTGCTTTGTCATGCTATGGATTGCTGAAGAAAAAATATAGAAGGGCCATTTAAAAAAACATAAGCTTGTGTTAAAAAACACATATACTTTCGTTTTAGAATGTTTCCAAATATGTACATTCATGGGCCCCAGCCCTACATTGATACCGGTGAAGGTCGTTTTCCAATAGCTGTTATTGTTCCAGAGATATTTTGGGTGGACAAGATAGCTGGGACACCCTGTATATGTGTGTGGGTGTGTGTATGTGTGTTTGCGTATGGTGACACCTTACGTGATCCAGGGCCATACAAATACTACTCAAAGGTTTTCAATGATGTTAGCAGCATATAGTCATTGAAATGATTAATGGTAACAGGTGAAAATTTGTACTGGACCGGAACTCTAGCCCCATCGCCCATTTAAAGTGAGCGGTTGCCTTAACCACCTCGGCCATCCGGACACAGCTTCAGATCCGACCCAGCCGGCCGGTGTGGCCGTGCCGTTCTAGACGCTTCAGTCTGGAACCGCGCGACCGCTACGATCGCAGGTTCGAATCCTGCCTCGGGCATGGATGTGTGTGATGTCCTTAGGTTAGTTAGCTTTAAGTAGTTCTAACTTCTAGGGGACAGATGACCACAGATGTTAAGTCCTATAGTGCTCAGAGCCATTTCAGCCATTTTTTGATCCGACCCAAATTCTCACCCTATTACTCACTACTGTCGTTGCGTCACCTACCCATGATCGATTCACCAACTCCACGAGGACACCGGGATCCTGCCTCTCCGAGACAGGTTTCGTGTCATCGCTAAGAAGTTCTACGAGAATACGGGACGCTCCCGCAACCGCCTCATCCGTGGACTGGGCCAAAAACCTCATCACAGGCCAACCACGCGTTGGCGTGACCTGCTGAAGGATTAAGTTTTACTAATTCCTCGACAGAGTGTGTCATTCTCTTTTTCAGGTTACACCAGCTAGGACCAATCAACAAGAGTGGTAATATATCTGTCTCTCTTTTACGGGAACCGCAGGAATGACAAATTTTGTCTAAACTGCACCACCTCGAGCCAAGAATAGGCTCGTCTTTTCAGCGTCAGCGTCAACCTACCCATGAACCCCTCAACCTCCGTTTCGGATTCCTGCAAGAGGTCGTCATTGGTGTGCATCTGCACTGAAAGAATGGATCTTTGGTCGTCGTACCTGGTAAACAGGGTGAACGTTAATAAAACCGACAAATTGAAGGGACGGATTCCTGACTGGAAATGGAGCAATGTGATTGGACCGTGTAAATGTATGTTCCACATCTCCTCCTAACCCTCTGGATCGATTACTACCGAACTTGGCACACATATCAGTTACCGACTGGAAAGACCCACTGTGGGGTAAGAAGCAGCTACCTCTCAAAGGGGTGGAAGTTGAAAGAAGTATAGCCCATGATGAATCAATAAGCAGACTACACCATTCAGTATTTGAGAATAAGAGTGCTTAGCAAACCGTTGCGAGTATTTGTTTCTCTGACACACCCCATGAGATGGTGTAAGAAACAAAATTATCGATCACTATATATTTCGATGTTTATGTACAAAAATAGCCGCATTTGGGATGTCGTTTTAATTTTTTGCTTCTTTGGCACTAATTCAATTTGAAACACATTCTGCAGACAGTATTCACATATACCACTGAATGCACTTGCATAAATATATCATTGTACGATACATAGTAACCGGCCGAAGTGGCCGAGCGGTTCTAGGCGGTACAGTCTGGAACCGCGAGACCGCTACGGTCGCAGGTTCAAATCCTGCCTAGGGCATGGATGTGTGTGATGTCCTTAGGTTAGTTAGGTTTAAGTAGATCTAAGTTCTAGGGGACTGATGACCTCAGAAGTTGAGTCCGATAGTGCTCAGAGCCATTTGAACCATTTTGATACCTAGTTCAGGAGATATGATGTCATGAACACTGAGATGCATGAGAAACTGGCGCATCACGTATGGTGTTGTAATTTATTACTCCTACCAACGCCATTAGCAACACATTTCGCGAACAGTATCCTCATGCCCCACTGGATGTAGCCGCAAAACTGCACCACTGTACGACACATAGTTCAGGAGACATGACGTCATAAACATTGAGCTGCGTGAAAACGAAACTTCTGGGTGAAATTCGTTAGAAATTCAGACGAAATATGCGTACAAATATGTGCAAAATGTGTTAAATACAGTATACGTGAAATATACGTGAATGTGTACACGGACAAAGATATGGGTAAAAAGATCCTCCTAAACCACTGCATAGATTTCAACCAAACTTGGTGCACATACTACTATTGTGATAAAAATCAGCAACCACCTACTGTGGAGGAGGAGGGATAAAATGGAGATAGAAGAAGGAGAGTGGAGATGGGCAGACAGAGAGGTGAAAGGACGAGCTGGACACAGGCAGAGGAATGTGAGATGGACAAAGAGAGAGGAGGAGGGGGATGCACAGAAGAAGAAATAGACAGAGTTGTGAGAGAGGGAGAGATGGACGCAGACGGGGTGAGGGAGAACACTTATTACTTACTGACTTATTGTCTAGAAGGAAATACTGTTAGGCGAAACCAGCAGCCTCCTATTGGGCCAGTGGTGAAAGCATGAAGAGAGAAGGGGAAGCAGGAACTGGACAAATAGAAAGGGGGGAAGGAGGAGCTAGGCACAGATAGGGGATGGAAGAGATGGACGGAAAGATGTGGAGGAGTTAGTGGATAGAAAAGGAAGGGGGGGAGATGGATAGAGAGAGAGGAGAGAGGGAGATGGCCAGATAAAGGGAAAAAAAAGATATGGAAAGAGGATGGGATGAAGAGGAGACGGACAGAAAGACAAGAGGCAGGAATGGACAGAGGAAGAAAAGATGAGGAGGAGTGAGGGGGGAGGAGGTGATGGGCTTACAGAACTGAGGAGGAGATACATGGAGGAAGAGGAGATGGACAGAAGGGGATGGAGTAGATGATCAGAAGTGGGGAGCAGATGTACGGAGAAAGGAAAGTGAAGCACATGGACAGAGACAGGGGGAGGACAAAATGAACAGAGAGAAAGAAGAGGAACAATTGAAGAAAGAGAGTGGGGAAGAGGAGTAAATAATCTAACAATACTCTTATACCTAACACAAAATGCAGAGAAAAAATATCCTTAAGCCTAAATCTTTGTAGGCAATCTGCCAAATTTACCTAGTACACTAAAAGGAAAATGGTTATAAAAGCGTACCAGGAAACAGTGTATGAAGTGTCAATGGTGTTTAGTAATCCGTATAAGTTACTTATGTCATGCTTTCTAAGTAATGCAGTTCCTGCAGACCTTTATGTGCTTCTATTTATGAGCATACTGGCTCATTTAGATACAATGAAACTTCGTTACATTGCTTCTACAAGATATACAAAATGGATGAGTACATGCAATGGACATGAGTTATAGGGTACATTGATTTCTTAAATCTGTATAGGTTAAAGCAAGTAAACTAGTGACATCATCAAGAGCAAGAGATATACTGTATAGCAATACAGAGCAAAAGAGTGGGCATAATTGAGACATGGCAACATCATAAAATACTAAAAGTGACTAGCCTAGCAAAAGATGTAGTAATAATTCATCTAACAATAGCATTGCTTACAGAGCAAAAGAGTGGGCATAAATGAAACAGGGCAACATCATAAAATACCAAAAATAACTAACCTAGTAAAAGATGTAGTAATAATTCATCTGTCAATAGCATTGCTTAAATGTAAGCAATAATAGTATCTTGCCTAGGGTGTGCAATAACGGCAAAGTGAAGTAGCATAGCATCATAAAAATAGCACATTTCATGGTATTAGTAAAGAGAAAATAGCATCCGAAATAAATAAACATAAGATATATAGAGGCTACATAGAAAAAAGACACAAACTCTCATTATGAAGAAAAATGTTTAAATTACCATTTGTAGCGGTCAGACCACCCAAGGGATGTGATCAGCTCGACACATGCTAAAAAAGTGGTGTCTCTTTCAGTTGTTGTTTCCATGCACACACGTATGAAAACATAAAAATGTGCAAGGCCTAAACTTGCTGTAAGAGAAGATTCTTCCTACTGGGAATGAAATGCTGAATGAAACGCTGAAAAATCAAGGAATCGTGAAAACAAGGTACCAACAGAATTTGTATAAGCATGGTAAATGCATCAGGTAAAAAATAAATCTGTGTTGTGTCATATTATTATGTACACTCATATGTAAATCAGAATAAGCATACATGAAAGCTGGCAAAAATGATTGGCTATTCTCTCCAATGAGTAATTTTCCTAACCGCTTGTTTAGCATTCCCGTATTTTCTTTCAATGTTGTTACCTTTAAGCATCATATTTAAATCACACTTCCATTTTCTTGGATTAAATTCTTGGTGCTGAATTGCGAAAATATTGCCTGACTGAAGACCATTGGAAGACTGAAAGTCGGTAGACTATGTGGTTCATGGGAGCATAACACCAAAAAAGTAATCACATTTTACAAGACGAGGATGTCCTGAATATAAAGTGGTTTGGTGGACGACAATATCAGCGTGGCGAGATTCTGTTAATAAATGATTACTGCATCAACATAATAATAATTAGGATAAGGGCCGGTAAGAGTACGCGCCTGGCAAGTGTTCGCAGTGGCATTTTCTGTACATTTGCAAGCCTGACCGACAACGGGAACCTGCATTCAGTTACTGTGTCTATACCGACGCCGTCTCACGGCATCTTGAAGAGCTCCGCCACAATCGTTGAATATAGCACTTAGATATAAGTTTTTGCTTTATCCATGTATGCACTAGAATATAAACATATTTTCCAAAAGAATCGCCCTTCTGTGAGGAAAAAACCATAGCACGACAAACTTCAGTACAAAGCAGTAACTGCCATCTGTGATATTTTTACGAACTGTGTGACGCATCAGTTAGGAGTACGCCGTAATGGAGCTGGAAAGACCACGTGCGTATTGTTAACACCTTCCCGCCCCCTTTTTTTGTAATTAATTTGGATCAAAACAATTTTTCTATTTCATTCGTGTGTTGGACCCAAATGTGTGAGTAACCTAGATCACGAAATTACATAGAAAATAATATTTGTTTTGTTGCAATGTTGTTTCTCTTATATAAAACCCATTTTACTTTTGAATATGCTGAAACCAGAAAATTGAAAACTATAGGAGAAAAGGAGGCTCATTTTCACGGAGGCTATAACTGAAGCGGCAAGCAACAGAACTGCTGATGCGGAAAGTGAAAGAAAAGTTGCTAAGTCTGTGGGATCGAACGAATGTACGCCAAGTAGGCGACCAAATGCAGTATTTCCTTATTACCATTATTATTGTTCCTGTTGTTGTTGTTAATGTACACCTACGATGTGGTCTGTTATTCTGTTGGCCTGTTGGCGTAATGCAGTGTACCTAAGTTCAAAGAGATTTTTGTCTATCGGTATAGGTCTGCGCCCCCACATCACTTGACAGATTCAAAAGATGTTCAATCAAATCATGGAGAAAGAACCTGTAGAGCATTGCTAACAGCTGGATGCCAGATTTAATGGTCAGGAGACAAATGACGAGGTTTTGCCTGGGTGTCCGTTCAAAAATGCGTTGTTGGAAAAACAAACTAAATTGGACGAAACCAAAAAGCATCAATGTAATGCCGAAACTGATAGCACATAGAAGTTCATAAAATGAAATAAATTTCTACAATACATACGGCTGTTGGTAAATTATTGCCTCAAGAAGTTGTATCAAGAAACCAAAAAGAGTCAAAGTACCAGTACCGAACATCGCAGAATCTATAGGACTAAACTGACTTATCCACGACAGCAACGTCAGGAACAACCAGGTCCAAATCCAAGGAGGGGTCTGATGTTTTGAATTGCCCAGGGGATGGTGAAGTCTCCAAGGAGCCTATCACAGAAGACTGGATAAAGTGTGATAATTGCTCCCAATGATGGCACGAAGAATGCACGGGTTATGAACGACTTGGTGAAATTTCTTGTGGTTTATGTAAGTGCGTACTCTTTGGCTATATGTAGCATACTATTACCAGACGATGCTGCTAAGAGTACGAATCAGCAGAACCTTACATATATTGACGTTCAGGGTTTGTATTAAAATTTTAGCAGCTGTAGCTTATACATGCTGTTTCTAAATAAATCAACAATAATTTGGTATAAGAAAAGTTTGTTTTCACCTTCTCATATATTAGATATGAGCGGATAAATTTTCCCGAATGTTCCCTATTATTGTTATTGAGTGAAAATTATGTTCAGAGTACAGTGCTACCTCAAATAGGTTATCTAAAGGTGTGACTGGTTGCACACACGAGATGAGTACCGGTCAACTGTTCATCAGTAATCCTGTCCATACAGCTGAGTATCACTGTTAACGTACAGCTAACACTCCTGGGAAACAGACGCGCGTCGGGAGTTCTGAATGCAAGCTTGAGGGCGAAGAATAAAAGCAGGCGTTATTTTTGTCAACGGCAAGTGCTGTCCTACCACGTATTACTGCATTTAGCCTCCCGTGGCTGTCACCGGAAACACGAAGTGGCCTTCCAGTAAACAAGTGCAGTAATGATGATGATGTTTGGTTTGTGGGGCGCTCAAACGCGCGGTCATCAGCGCCCGTACAAAGTCTCACTTTTTACACAGTCCAGTTTTTTTACCCAATCCACTGTAGCCATTGACACGAATGATGGTGATGAAATGATGAGGACAACACAAACACCTAGTCCCCGGGCAGAGAAAATCCCCAACCAGGCCGGGAATCGAAACCGGTACCCCGTGGTCCAGAGGCAGGAACGCTCACCACTAGACCACGAGCTGCGGACAAGTGCAGTAGTGACCAAGGAAAACGCATCGAACTGTGAATGATTTGAAGACAGTTCTACATAAGCTATCAAGTGGTTCAGCGTGCCCTCGTGATATATCACGACGAAAACTCGTGCTAAGCTGACCGAAGCGCCTTCGCTGCCAGGTGCGATGTATCGTGGTCGACTAATACCGCATGTCAGTGGATCAGTGCCTGTTCCCAATATTTTCAGTCAAATAAGGATATGAAGATTAGTGGGGGTAAGAAACAATACTCAATGAAATTATTCTGTAACGAGCCACTAGAGACCGCGGGTCCCACAATACCAGAGCATTCGTTCGGCCTCTGGAAAAATTTGTTCTGGTTCACAGGGTGTAAATTTCGGTATCAGCGTATTTTGTAAACAGTACTGATACGTGTTGAGCATACGAGCTATTTTCCTGTACGTATTGCTGTTTTTATGGCAATAGATCTTGAGCTAACAGTTCTCGAAGAAAGCGTCTTGAGCCTCTTTTAGCACCAATTCAAATCTAGCATTAACTATTCAGCTGTATAATATAGTCTTTAAGCTGCGCACGACAATCTATATAAAAGACGTTTTGATGTAAGATCACCGCTAAAGTTCTTATTATTGTGAAACTAAATTCCACAGTAATGTCATCGTCTGGCAGACTTTAACAGCTTCATTGTCATATGATTATAGACATCTGGTATACACCGTACCAATATTTTAAAATCTGCCACACGACGACATGGCTACGGAAAATAATTGCAGAACTATAAAAAAGTTACCAGCGTCATGGTGATTTTACATCAAAATGTCTGTTCGATGTGGGGTAAGAAATTAAGTGTATCCCTCCATTTCTTGCTCTGTAAATAAGGGGAAGATAACAACACCGTCAGTCGCAAAGTATTGACATAGGGTAACTTACAGTCTTTTAGCCCGCAGAAAGGAAAACAATATAGCCTAATGTGCAAAGTCAGGGATTTTGCATGAATAAAATTAGATATTTGCAAACATTATGTCTTCATGCTATTCTGTACGTTGCATCATGTACATTCAATCAATTAAATAAGCCTACGCCAAGGATTCGTCGATACAATAAGAGAGCTTTCTGACCAAGTGAGGCACAATCTGTGCTGATGCATTCCGTAACAAGATAGACGCATAAGCTTCCAAATAGAGCAAAGAAAACATGAACGTAATAAGATTTGATTATACAGGGTGACCATAAACACTTGCCCCGATCACAAAAACTTATTTCTAAGCAATTATGCTAGTGCAGCTACGCGGTTTGTTGCGTTTGATACTTTAATTCATCAAGTTTTTTTGTATACACTTTCACAGGCGCTCCATTCTTGTCCGTAGATTATTATTATTATTAATCGTATGCCTGTTACACATAACTGTAGAAATACAAACGGAATACGCACATAATTTACAAGTTTACAGACTTATTACTTATATAATTCATCATATCTGCAGTGGTATCCGGTACGTTCGAGAGTTTTCCAGGATACGGATTTCCAAGTAACTCTTCAACAATCTGTCTGGCAGTCTGTCTTGTAAGGCCACAGGTGCACTCCGCAGTGCTAGTCAGCACAACAGATAACCGCGTCTTCCATTGTTATTCCCGACCCTGTCGCATGTATTCCATCTCCTCCTATTGGTCAGATAAAGTTCCCATGTCTTGTTAACAAAACTATGGGGTTACGGTGGTGTGTTGCTTTATCGTTCTTGCGTCCAAGCTTCGTCGAGTCTGAAGTTATAGTCCACTAGGTTACCATCTGTTCTGAATAGATGATGTCTGGAGCGGAGAATGTTGATTCGCATTAGGTCTAGACGATACTCATTCTCTTTCCATGTCTTTGCCAATATCACTTCCGCCAGCATCTGTACAGCATCTCGTATTCGTGCCGTATGAGTCTGCACACGAAAACTGGTGAATTGAACGCTTTATACCGAACGTAATACCACACACCAAAAACAGTCGAGAAGAACTGCTTCTGGTGAACCTGGTGGTCATGATATTGGATCGTCTCTGCTAATCCAGAAAAATTTTAACCAAAGTACTGGTGCACCATCTTGTTGAAACACTACGCACGGCTGAAATTCCTGTAACGTGGTGCAATATACAGTTGTACACGTGCGTCCATAAAAACGTCAGGTAATCAGCTACCACTTGATAAAAACTGCACAAATCGTGTATACATGTCGAAATGTATGCATAAAAAATTTATAAGTTAAGCTACTATATGCAACAAACCACGTAGCTGTATCTAGCGTAGTTCCTTAGAAATAAATTTTTGTAATCAGGAAAAGATTTTATGCTTACCCTGCACTTTATGAAGAAACGTGTGTGCAATGCAAACCAGATTTCGCTTTGGGCCACCAGTGAAGCACATTATCGAAATGTACAAGTGTCTCGTGGCGTTGTTGTTTGTCTATGTCAGCATTCACATACCATTTTTTTCGTTTCACAACAAGGGAACTCCCCTCAAGTGCGACTGCTTCACCAGGTCATGTTGAGAACCCTCATATGGATCGCTGAAACCCTGACGATCGAGCATTCGCTCTGAAGTGCGCTCTTGAAAACGGTAACAGACACCTGAAGGACTTTCAGTCATAAAATAAATTTCTTTTACTGCCTCTATGTGCCACATTAAACGATTGTGGATTCATTAAAAAATTGATAAGAGTTGTGTTGAACGCTTTCATTGAACTAATGAAGTGTCCAGCAGCACAAGCGTAACAACAGTTAATTTCTTACTGAACGCTTGCAACAATTAGATCAGATATACTGCGGGGCCCCTATTCAACAATACGTACTCATCTCTTTAAAACGAATTATTTTGTTTCCATGTAATATGCGAACACAATTTCTCATACAATTTTATTTCAATAATGTGAGCACCAAAAGATGTCATGCTGTTTGATTTTTGAACAATTACCTCATCAATATAATAAAAATTAATCAAGACACTACAACTACTCGTTGCAGTTAATTTACATTATTTCCACTCGCATAACAACACTGATTGGAATAAGTGTAAATTGTTAAATGTCACCCCGTGTTTTGCTTCTGCGCTGCATGGGGTATGCAATAACGCATCAAGGTTGTCACATGATGGAGGCGAGTACGGCCGTGGTTACACCGCAGATAGATCCAGGAAATGCTGCGACGGACCTGTATCGAAAGTCTGACTTACACTGTGCTAAACCAGGAACGCTGGAAACCTAACACTGCGACTCTCGACGGCAGAGAATGAGAACACTGGGCTTTCCGAAGGTCAGACATCAAAGCATGCGTGCAAACCTTATAGAAATTCGTTGACACGTTATATACATACATACCGTAAGAGCATACTTCTCCTACACTTATAATTAGTGAAAGTAACGTTAAACAGAGTAGCAAAAGCATCACTAAGTGAGATGGAATATCGCTAACCGCCGGCCGGTGTGGTCGTGCGGTTCCAGGCGCTTCAGTCTGGAACCGCGTGACCGCTACGGTCGCAGGTTCGAATTCTGCATTGGGCATGGATGTGTGTGATGTCCTTAGGTTAGTTAGGTTTAAGTAGTTCTAAGTTCTTGGGGACTGATGACCACAGATGTTAAGTCCCATAGTGCTCAGAGCCATTTAATATCGCTAACCTTAAAGACAACTAAACAACTGTCAGACTTCGAAGGAATTCCTGTTGTCCAATTGTTTCGCTTAGCAGCCCACGTTGTTTGGTGCTAGGGTATACAATAAAAATATTGATTTTAAAGCGAGTGTTGTTACGAATGTAGGGCAAACAATACCTGCCGTCAATAGCGTGATATGTGTTCATAATAATGCACTGCAGGCCAGTGTGAAAACAGAACATGTACATAAAACTCTTGTGACAATATGTAATACGTGAATGTGGTTTCATAAAGTGTAATTATGACGAATATATTTTTCAAACGTTCGAAAATATTATAATTTTGAGTCAAAGGTCTAATATATCTAGCATTTTAAAAATAATGCACAATCATGACCACATAATCGTAAAAAGTATTTTCTTTTATCTTCAGATGGATCAGCTAGGGTTATGTAACAACTTTAGTTCTTCTACTTATGCCCAAGTTTCTTTTTCTTTCTTCTGTCCATGTTGATACTGATTCTTTATTTTTCTGCCTTATAAGCCTTCAAAATTTAATATTTGACTCTTAAAAAGTTTATTTCGGTTATTTCCGGTTGTATTTTGTTAATTCTATTTTTTTTTCTAATTTCTGTAATCTATGTTGTTATCAACTCTATTTTCCAAAAATACAGGAATATTTTCATCGTTAGCCTGTCCTAATTCATTCGGTAACTGTGTCCAAAGAAGACAGACTCCCGCTTTGCCATTACTTCTGATATTTTCCCTATGTTCTGGCGGATTTCCTCATTAGTTCTTTTTCTTTTTTTTTCAACCATTTGCAGTTTGCACTGCACACATTGTCTTCCTAATAATAAGTCTTTCAAGTATCTCTGTTCTGTTCAGCTTCTAATGTATCGTTAAAAATACACAGGCATGTAAAACCCTGCACTAATCGCTGCAGTAGACTGAAGTAGTTTTGTATTTCTAGATACGCATTTCCTATTGCAAATGTTTATAGTTAAGCCGTACGCTCTTCCTGTTTTATTGCTTCATACATATATTGAAAATTATTGGATTGTACTGTATATTTTCTCCAATATGTTTAAATTTTGTCTCTTTGTGTTTCTATGTATTTTGGTGAATTCTTTGTATTGTACCTAAATGTTTTTTCTTTCATAAGTTGAAATTAGTGCCCAATTCAATTGGCTACTCTTTGCAAAGATTTATTTTAGTAACAGCTTCTGTTAGATTTTCTTGAAGTATTGCAAAATATTGTGTAAAAGACAGGCTGTTTATTTTAATTCCATTTCATTTCATCTCTACTGTTGTTGGTTCGATTTTGTGATTCTGCTCAATTCAAAATTTCAGATGCTTGCAGTTTGTCCTAGCACAATGTCAAATAGAATAAACGATAAGTTGTTCCCTTCTACCACCACTTTTATTTCGAATGACTGAGATAATTCTCACATAAATTTCACTTTAGATATCGTGCTTATTACATGTTTAAGAATCATGTTTATTAATTTTGCCTTAACTCCGTATTATCTAATGATTTTGTCTACAGACCATTGTGTTCTCTTCAGATCAATAAACAGATCATTTTTCTTTTTGCAGGGTATCTGGCCAAGTGGAGAAACGTAAAAGGATTACTAAGAGGAGTTGTTGTGTCGAATGAGGTTCTTCTTCCTGTCTTCCAGTACTTTTTCTCTTTGTGCAGTTGACTGTATTCCTAGATGAGTATTCTTTTACATTTCCTCTTTTTCCTCTACAAATTCTGAAGTTCCCTATTTTCTGATTTTTTTCTGTTTTGAATGTCTTCTTCAGTAAGGTTATAAGCCTTACTGAGTATCTTCGTTCCACTGATTCCCGACTGAAATATTGGATATTTTCTTTTAGTTAATCTAGTGTGCTCCAGTCTCTTCCCACGTCCAAAAATACTCGACTTCCACTCCCTATTCTGTGTAACAATTTGAAACGTTTTTGTTTGAGTTATTTATTTCTGTTTAATTTGTAGCTAACACTTCCGTCTATCATGCATCAAATTTCTCAAGTCGACATCCCTTTTTCCCAACAGACGCTTATCGTACGGGGATGAATGAGGTATCATTAGAAAGGTTTCTTACCGGCTTCTGGCACTGTAGCTCTAAAAGTTACTATTTGTGGAAAATTTTAACATAAAAGAGACTCCTAAGTAAACCTATGTTTTAAGAAGCTGACGTATTAATCACGAATAAGAGATTCCCTTTAATATGACTTATTACAAATACCATTTTATTTATTTCAGAGTACACATTAAATGGATAACTTGTATACAGCATTACGTGGATAATAAGAGACTCTCTTTAATATTATCTTATGACAAATACAAATTAATTTCAAAATATATATTAAAGGGATAGTTTGTAAACAGCATCGCCATGGGTGATAACCATGACCACTGGGTACCCATTGTGTCTGCGCATCGTACAGGCCAACTTTTCTAAACGAATGTAATTTACGAAATGTCAACCATGTTTGCCACTGTCGCCTTGAATTGTGGTTAATCTATTGCTATCACAGCCGAACATTCTTATTGTATAAATGTTTGTAGAGTTAAAGTCATGGATCATGCCCTACAGGAAGCCCCAGATCTCTGCCTGTCGTACAAGCCGAGACAAACATTCCGAATGCAAAACTAATTTCTTGACACATGGAAATGTACATACAAGAGTATATAACAAATTCGTGATTTTCATGTCACTTGGTTCATTTTTAAAGATGTTTTCTCTTAGTTTCCACAATCACCCCTAACCCAACGACTACACTTATTCGAAATGCTGTCATTATTTAAAACTATAAAAGTGCCTAAGTTTCGCATGGGTCACCTGGTTATTACAATTTTCCATTCTTAACGGCTAATGTTTCATTTCTCCCTGCAAAACTGGACAGTGCGGTGCACGCTCCTTGACACAGGGATGGGAAAAACCGACCGGTTGCAACCGATACGGGTATTTTAGTTCGGAACAGCTGGTATTTTTTCGGTATTTATTAGATCTCGGTTATCAGAGGTGTTTCTTTTTTTATTTTTTACTAATAGCTGAGCACAGAAACAGAAATATCAGTTTGTTGTAGCAACAGCGCAAATATGTTTCGTTTTCAAATAAACCTTTCTTAAAAAAGAAGTAATCAGATTGTATAATATTTTGTTATATTGAAATGTTTTATTATTACAGAAAATGGGAAAAGCGATCAGTGCTATTTTAGTAACAATGCCTACAGAGGTGAGCAATAAACTCATGGAATAAGAATGGTTATAGCATTGCTGAGACGATAATGTCCCTGATGACGTGAGTCGTGGCTTACAACACGCGTGTCGTGCAGTGCGCAAGACCCGCTCCCACCTGGTCTATGCGGTAGTTGTTCGTTGCCGTCGCCGGACGTCCGTTGCAGTGCAGAATGGCACCAACCATAGTCTGGCAATGTTCTTACGAAGTGACGTTAGAATAAATTATAATGTTTCATTTATTTTAAAACATTAAAGATTTGTCTGTCATTTCTACAAAATAATAAAAGTGGAAGGACGTTACGGTAATATTAATAAATTAAAAACTTAACTAATCATTCATAATGCACAATGAAAAGCGAAAGTAGCTGATTTGCTGCCGGTGTCTACATTACATGCCTTTATCTGTTTTCTGATATCTGATTAAAACATGAGTTTAAAAAAATTAGGATCAATACCAGAATTAGGGTTGCCAACTTTAATTGGAGCCAAAACCGGGCAACTCTAAAATATATTATTATTATTATTATATTACTGTTATTATTATTATTATTATTATGATTATTCACAACAAATTACATAATACATATATTACAGCTGCTACAACAGGAAGCACGAATTTATTTAACACGATACTCACTGTTAATACTGCGAATCAGCCATTTCTGCGAGTCTCTAGTTCCTGAGCCAGTTGTATTTTGAAGTCATACTTCGTAACTGACTTCACAGCCTTAACAAGCTCTTTCCAGTTGTAGATCCGACAAATTTAGCTAAGTTTTCACATATCGCTCTGCTCTACAAACGCATTGGGCAGTGACAGTGCTAGCACATGTTGAAAAACTGTCAGTAAATTACGTGCTATGCATCTCTTTGAAAATTTCACCCATTTGTTTCGAATATTTGAGTCTGATAAGTCAGTAACGAATGGCAAGACGTCATTCAGTGCACATGTTTCAGAAAATAGTTCATCACCACTTATACTATGCTGAAATAATCTATAAGTTTTATTATGTTCTCCATTTTAAGGGGCTCTTCAAGATTTGTCTGAGAGCTAAGATTGAAAATTGAATCTTCACGTAAGTCAAACCATATTTCTAGATATTCCACAATCTTAGTATAGACTTGCTGAGCTTTTCTGACAAATTTTGCCCGTTCAAACTGCGGAATTTTTTCTGCTCTAGTAATATCATGAATCCGAAGAAATTATTTGTTTGTCTATTAATAATATATGTACGCAACTTCAGGAATACAGAACATATTTTAGTTATCTGTATATAATTACTTTCCACTTGTTTTATGGTAGTAGTAAATAAATGCGTAACATTCTGGGCTACGAATGTCCAAATAAGTTTGCCAATATTGCCTTCACTCCGGCTTAGAAAATAGGACTTCAATAATGTCCAGTTCTGGAGTAATCTATCTACAGCAGAAAAAAAGTCAAAAAGCGTGTAGGAACATGACAAGGTAGTTTGGAGTACCCTGACTGCAAAAACTCAAAAAAGTTCATCATCTCACTCACCTTCTTCGCGACTGAAGAAAACTCATTAAATACCTTAACCACTAAAGATTCAACATGGTACGACAGTAGTTTTAGTCCACATTTCGCATTATTGAGCAGTATACGTATATGACAACGTCCCGCAGTAAAATGTGGTTGTTCAAACATATTTATCAACTCCACGAAAACAGATTGGTCTTTTCCGTAATTGACACAACAGCTGTCCGCACCATAAGCAACTAGTCGCAATCCGGAAAACTAGTCTTAAGGAAGCTCTTTTAAGCTTCTTGGTTGTAGAAATTGATGTTTCATCAGCGCCTTCGTAAAAGTATATAACAGATGAAGTTGTTCCTATTTCTTAGTCGAAGTACCGTATAGAAACTGGAAATATTTTCATATGTCCTTTATTTGAAGCATCACGTGCAACTGCGAATGGAGTTTTACCAACTTTTTTCAGTATTTGTTGCAGAGAATGTGGAGCCAATACATTCTCTACTATAGCTTCAGTTTTAGTCCGTCCACCGGGAATTGTGGATGATAGTACCGAATCTTGAAACAAAAAGTAAGTTAGGAGAGCATTTCCGCAGTCTTTTGGAAGGTAACTGTGATGATGTTTCACATCATGATACGTTAATATTAGTTCCATTGCTGAAACTTCCTCTTCGTGACTGACTCCTGCTGACACGAAATACCTTTGAACAGTAGAATTCCTTAACAAATTCCGCATCTTATCAATATGAGCCTTGGTATTGGCATTATACTTTACCTCTGCGTCGTATTGAACTGTAAAAATCATGTTTTAAAAGATCCGGTATTTTCATCTTGTTTCTGAAGCCATCCCGAAAAGTCTGTTTCTTGTGGCCATTTGTCATTGAAATGAAACCCATAGCGCTGTTTTTGAGTCTTCTGTATTTCAGAGGCTCACTATAATACGACGTTAGATAAATGCACGTAACACTGATCCACTACAATGCCGTTTTTAAACATTATAGTTTCAAACTAGACGCATACCGTGTTCTATTCATTTAATACAGCCACGACAAAATACTTCACCACATCGCTTCGCGCGACAATGGGTGCACCTGGGGCGTGTTCGACAGCGGTGTTCCTTTTAAAATTAGTAGCTCATTATTGCAAGCACTGAGAATAAAATAAAAATGCGAAATTTTCACGGCTTGTTTTGTTTGTTATTTTTTGCAGCTGTGTAATATAACTGAGCAGAAGAACAAATAGACATAAACTGATATTGGAACTCAGCTTCATTGTTCACGCAGAAGTGACATGCAGCTGTCTTAAGAAAATAAATGCTATGTCTTTCCTAGTTTGTTCCTATTGGAGCGATCTTCAAATGACTTGACGACAATGGACGACAATGAACATCACGATGTAATAAAAATACAAAGCCTCTTTGACACTGTTTATTGAGCAAATGAACGCGCAAACTTATATTAAAATACACTGGAATTCGTTGTAACAGATCCACAAAACTCCCAACTTGTGGCACAATGCGATACAAAATATTGAAACCAAACGATAATCAAACTGAAAAGTTTAACTGATTCCATTTTCATTATTTGGCCTCTGTGAAAAAAATTTTAAAAAAATGAAATTGGGAAATATGAATTCAGGATAATTTAAGGGCGGGACAGAAAACCGGACTTTTGACGTGCCATCGGGACGTTCGACCGGACACCACAGTTTTTGAAATTCTTCATGCTTTCCCGGCGATCTGTTGACATCTTGGATATTCGGAAATCCATCCGGACGTTCGCGTCGTTCTCGCACGATATTTCAACAGCGTGCCTCGCTCTCTTCTTCAGGTGCTACCTGAGACTGGCCCTTTTTTTTTTCACTTGTCATTCCCACTCCTGAGGGGGGTGGGTGGGCTGCTTGAGGGCTTGCATTGCCCTTTTCAGCCTTTTGCTGTACAAGTGCATTCGTTTATTTATTAATCCAATACTTCTTGCAAAAGTGCATTTGGTCATATTGACAGCATTGAGTATACAAAAATATAAAATATACCAAGATGAAAAAATATAAAATAATACAATAATACAAAATATAAAATAAGTACAAAAATATTATATAAAATAAGGTATATTAAAAATAAGTTAAGTTAGGAATTGAGGTTTAAATATTAAATATTTTAAGTCATATTGAAATATAGTGTATATTTTATATATTATACAATATTTTCCGTTATGATTATTCCGTAAATTCTCTTTGAATGATTTAGTGTATATAGAGGTTGTAGCATACGATAGTAGTGCAGTAATTTTGATGTATATGCTACTTTTAATGTTTACTTTGTTATTTGTATGCTACTTTTTAGGTATAACTTAGGTCTACGGTTTTTGTGTGAGTGTCTGTGTTAGTATGTGTGTGTGTGTGCGTGTGCGTGTGCGCGCGGGCGCGTGCGTGTGTGTGTGTGTGTATTCTGGGGTTAGTTTCTGCGTCTTTGGGTCAGGTGTGGGGGAAGTGGGATGCCTTGTGTTAGTGGTTCCATGGTGAGGGCGAGTTCTCGGTATTCTTGGCTGGTGTTTTGTGCTACTGTACGCGCTGGAGTCCAGTATTTATGCCTGGAAGGAGCTGGGCGTTCCCTAATCGGTCCGTGCCGAGTCGAGTGTTCATCTGTGGTCCGCGCGCGCCAGACTCGGCTTCAGTGGACCCCTCCAGTCGCGGATGCTCCGACTGCCGTCCGCGCCCGTTTTGGCCGTCCTCAACGGTTGTGGTCGTCATCTGAGGTGTGTCAGACCCCATCTGAGGTGTTGGGTACTCTGTCTCATGACTGTTACTATGATTTCCAAGGACCAGTCTCAGGTAGCACCTGAAGAAGACAGCGATGCACGCTGTTGAAATATCGTGCGAGAACGACGCGAACATACGGCTGGATTCCCGAATATCCAAGATGTCACCACAGTTTCTATTTAAAAATCGGACTGTTCTATCTAAAACCGGACAATTGACAAACCTAACCAGAATACTGGTGGTCCGTTCTAGTATTCAATCACTAAACAGATTCCTTTGTTCGATTTCTACGTTTATTACGGGAAATAATAGCCACAGAAAACTGAAAATCATTTATTTCTCAAACCAATTATTTCGAGAGGTTTTAGCAGTCAGGTTAAAATGGCGTGGAAAAAACCGACATAACCGAAACCGGTTGTTTCAGCGGCAACTACCATCCTACCTTGACGGCGTAGAGCCCGCAGCATGTGATACACGTCCTCAGACTGAGGATGGGAGTGCTTCAGTTATTCGTTTAGACGGTCGAGGCCGGGATACGCAGGTGATAAGACGCAAGCAGCAGGTGCGCGTGTACGGCTAGCTGCAAGTCACCGCACGGGGCGAGAGCCGGCTTCGGCGCCGGGGATCGATACCCCGCAGTGTTTATGGAGCGTTTATGCGGCTTGTCGAGTCTAGTTACACAACAATAACGATAAATCCGTATCAAAGCCAGCCGGCCCCTCTTGACTGTAATTAGTGTCCGGGTTGCCGGTCTGCGGGCGCCGGGGGGTGGGAGCGCCGCAGACGCCGGGGCGGCGCAGTGGGGGAGCGCGGCCCGCTATTGGTCGGCGCCGGACACGCCCACCGCGGGGGCAGGCCCGAGGGCCCGGGACGCCGGCGGGCGGCAGTCGGCACTGTGCTGATGGAGGGCGAGGAGCGATTGCGCGCGCTGCTGCACAAGGCCGCCGCCTCGGCTGCGGCCGCCGCTGCCGCCCACGCAGCCGCCCACGCCGCCCCCGGCGCCCCGCCGCCGCCCCAGGCACAAATCGCGGCTTCGATGCCCGCCACCACCACGACGGCCAGCGCCGGGCCGCGGCACACCATAGACCACATTCTGGGGCTCTCCGGTTCCAGCCCCGCCAGCACAGAATCGGCAGGTAAGACTCAGCTCCAAAAGTGGTCTCTCAAACACCAAGTGCTCACGTTTTCCTGAGAACCATAGACTTCTCATTATTTGTGGAAAAATGACCTGCCGATGGATCAAGTGACATCGTTACTGTTCCTTCGGCATCACCTTGACATATTATCTTCCAGTTACCTGTATCACCTTAAGCATCTTTCACAGTACTCAGTGTCCGCTGTCAGTTGTTATTTCAACTATTCTGACACCTGCCAGTGCGCAACAATCAAAAAAGGTTCGGACAAAATTACCACCACGGTGACGGTATACCATACACTTAACGAAGTTTTTATGTGTAAAATTTTGTAAAATTGCCAGTTACTGATGTCTCCGAAAGTTCGGCTACAATGCTATCGCATAACATACCGCGTGACAAAAGGCGAATGTGTTATAGAATTAGGCTGCGTACTTAAAAACTGGAGTGTTAGAAATTAGAATGCAAATCATTACATCCATATATGTATAGACATTCTATGACTGCAAGACATCCTCAGCACCTCACTTCCATCAGTAACCCATACACAGTTCACACAATGTTATAAGTTTTGACTGGGACTACGTTCTCATACAAAGACGTGGGAGGATATATTTTATTGTTGTGGTGTTAATAATTGACAGAAGTTTCTTGTTTTACTGCATATAATTGCTTTAAATTTCTTACGAGGGACATAAAGTGTTAATTATAATCTCTAACGGCCAAACATCTGAAGAGGCCACGTATTACGTCGGAGTACCAACAAATAGAAATGCCTCACGATGTTGTCGACGTATTTGCCGAAATTTTTATGCGGTTTCGTGTGCGGTTTGCTACTTTTCGTTCCACAGGCACAATTCCATTTCTTGTGTGAAACGCCTTTTTTGTACAAACTCACTTGTCCCAGACATTTCACATCTTTCTGCTGATCGTCTAGCATGCGTCCAGCGAGGCAGTCCCCCACGAATGACTTTAATGAAAAATTAAAATAAAATTAGCGTCTCAATGCTAACAGCTAACAAATATGCTGCAGCGCTCCTGCGCCGCACCGCTCTGTCTTCGCAAATCTGTTGGAAACAACGACTGCACGTCATGTTCTGGAGTCACCCTTGATAACAGTCTTTTGGTTGAATATTCTACGAGACAAATTTAAGGTGCTCTGTCGACTGAGTACATAAAAATACATTTTAAACAATATTGTCTTTATAGTGGCGACCACAACTGATTCCGTTGGCACAGAGCGTTGTTTGAAATACCAGATGACCAGTATTTTTATGTAGTGACAACGCATTGAAAGCATGAAGTAGAAAGAGTCTCGCAAGCACCAAGGGAAATAAAACGGATTACTAAGACAGAAACATGGTGTTTACATAACTCTTAATTTATCATTAACTTTAGCTAGATGGATTTTGAAAGAAATTGCGTTTTTACAGTGTCAAGTTTTGAATTAGCTCTCGGAGGTTCTTTTTCCCGTCGTTCAGTGCGAAAAATAATTCTCTACGCACAGGCATTTATTTTAGGTAAGTGTGATACTTACATCGCTTGCATATTCCTTAGATCGTTTCCGAATAAACCTTCAGCTTCTATGAAAAGCCCAATAGTAGCACCGGAATCGAGTATTAATAAACATTAAATGGAAGTCCAGCTCTCTTGTGTATTCACTAACGATTTACATACATTTCACCGTTTACACTTATTACAGAGATACGGGCAAGCACTGATAGTTGTTATACATCAAAAAACAAGACAATTGCTCTGAAGTAATAGAGTGTTTACAGACAAACTGATAAATAAACTATAGTAAGACAGCAGACTACCTTCTGCCTACACTGCTGTTTCTTCTCAACGCTACACGCGTTGTGAATCTCACTCAGACGACAGCATTCCTTCTCAAGGCAGCTGTGAATGGTATGTGCGACCAGTAATATATGTTGCTAAAGAACGCAGAATGTTGCGTTTTATGTTTTGACAATACTGTCGCATCAGTTAGCATAACCATTACAGTTGTCTGTTATTTATATTTCACTTGTAATCAGTTGCCCGCAGTTATTAACGTCCTATCGGTGATATCTAAGATATTAATCGACATCTGTTCGTGCTCCCCTTATAATGCAATCAACCTTTTCAAACAGAACTACTCGTAAATGTATTATCTACCAATACATACTTTGGCTTGCGATGACTTCGTTTGCTTTTGATCATTGCTAGATTAATCCACCCATTTATTTAAGAACGAAGATATAAAAAATATTGTTATTTTAATGTATGTATCTTTGTTGCTATTTTTTTAGGTATACAAAGACACCATCAGATAACAGCTTGAGGGAAACAGTCAGAAGGAAAGATAATTACAGTACATCGTTCAAGTCTTTGTTTTATTCTAAAACATGTAATTGTTCTACTATGAGACTTCGAAAGAACCCTGTAAAATATGTTTATTTTGGATTGTTTTTCAGTTTTTGTAATTACACTAATATCTTACATTTTGCAGAGATAAAGAACAATGTCTTGCATCCAAATTATCGTTCATAAATACGAAAAATTTAAAAGCTGTTTGTTTACGTACACGGAAGTTTTTGCGCTTCCGACGAGAGAGATGGATATGAAATATTTAATTGCATTTAATTTATGCACTATGTATACCACATTCTTTATACGAATGGCATGAAACCGACGCATATGTAAATACTATCATACTAGAGTTATTAATACTGAAGATGATATGAACTATTATTTTTACCGCGGCACTATTAGCCAGTGCCTTACTCCTAGACGATCTGTATTTTTAGATAAAATTTACGCAATAGAATAAATTAATGCGTCAATTGTGTCAGCTTCGAGGGGGACCTGAGTTTTAGACATAAATGAGAAGCGACTGAGTAAACAAAGTCAGTACGTAAAGAACAAATATAGACACGCCTATAGATTATTCTTTCTGATATGCAGAATATTTCAGTGCCTTGTACTAGGATAAATGTATCTCTGCCAAAGAGGACCCATCCCGTCGTTGTTCACAGAGCAAGATAAATTCTACATATCGTTAGAACGAGCTTTCGAAAACTGCCGCGTCTCTATGTGAAGATTATCGTAACGGACATTCAGTGACAAGAATTTTTGTGTGATTCATAATGTGAATAAAAGCGCAGGAAATACCACTTGAAGGGAAAAAGAAAATCCTTATATTAAACTCAGGGGGTACACACCTGTTATGATATGGTTGATAATTGTAAACTTGATAACACGTTACTTGTTGAGGAAATATTGACATGTTTCCTTCATTAATTTGTTTTTAAGTCCGTCACAATTTTTTATGTAATATGGCCCCTCTTATGTTTTAATCTGAAATCATGGTTTTCTAGTTGCAATTTCATTTGTCAATACTAAACCTGAAAATCTTTCCATATCACAGAGTTTTTGTTTCCTTTTATCGACTCGATCCTAAAGGGTTAGTTCATTTCAAAGATGTCGTCGAAAGAATATAATAACTAAAGAAACATATGCACAAAGACGTCTTGGAATTCTGGTTTTGACGGAGTTCAAAGTGAAAGCATTACGAAAGTGCTAATAACAGACTTACACTGCTTATTGCGGATCCAGTATAGATAACGTTCTCTACGATGTAGACGGGTAGTATCGTTTCTTTGCTAAAAGGTGGGAAAAAAAACTTAATCAGATGTGTAAATATCACGTTCCTCGTGGAGTAGGTTATAGCTGAAACAGTCGAAATTCATGCGAATAGTTTCCTGTTGCCCTGTTCGAATATCGTAACTTATACGGTAGAATAAATCAGAATAAATTAATGTCTTACTTGTAGCAGCTTCAAGTGGGAACTGAGTTCTAGAAGTAAACTGGAGGTGACTGCGTGATCACAGTTATTACGTAAAGAGCAAATATAGACACGACAATCGATTATTCATTCTCATATGGAGGAAACTCGAGCACAACCGAGTCCAGAGCAGTCCCTTGGGCTCTCTCGGTTCCCCTCTCTTCTACTGAACATCAGATAAAGAGCATATCACACACCGTGTGTCAGTTGTTAAGGTGAAGACACGAGCTATATCACCAGCAAAGAGGCGGTAGCGATACTTCTTTCACTGCAAGAATAGATCTTCCGTCCAAAAAGTTCCGATACTCGTGCTATTCCTGGCATATGAGCGACGTCAGCGCGATAACCGCGGTGGCAGTTCGAACTAACAACTGTAAACAACTCAGTTTTAAGCGGCCTGTATTAAGTAGCGGTAGTGCGGCCGTAATGTGTCAACGTTGTTGGATCACGAGTCGCAAAAGAACAGCGAACTGAACATCTCTAAATAAGATGCTCAAGACATTCTCCAGAATGTTCTGAAGAAGTGAACAGTGTATGTAAAATTTACCCCCAACGTCTTGACCCATGAAGGATAACCACGATCAGTGGATGACTGTCGCGAATTGACTGAAATAAAAAGAAAAACCACGGATAATTCTTTTTTGAAAAAAATCATCATGTGTGATGGGACTTGGTGTTATCAGTACGAAACTACCACAAAGCGACAAGCTGCAGAACGGGACTCTACGGTTCTCGAAGACCGAAGAAAGTGTGAATGCGACGATCTAGTTCAATATCCCAGATCAGGACGTTTGTGACAGTTTCACACGGTTGTACGAATATTGTATCATGTGGAGGGGGTGCCGTGGGGGGGGGGGGGGGCGGAAGGGGGAGATTATATAGAACACCTGAAGCATTAAAACTACAAACCTTTTTTTATATTTTTCAGGAATCCATTCTCTAACATTTTTGGATTGATGGGGTATTATTGTTAAACGCTAGATGTTTGTTTCAAACGTAGCTGGCAATAGAACATTTGAAGACATATGGCGTTATTAAAAAGTCGCCAATTCAGTGTCCACTACAAGGCCGCGAACTTTGCAATAGAATCACGCAGTACCGGTTACATAAGTTCATCACTCGTCCATCTGGCTCTATTACGTTCTCCATCTCTTTTCGCTCAACATCAGTAGTTCCATCATTCTCTACCCAGTACACCCAGCACCCTCGATAGTCTGCTAGAAATAATCTGATTTTTGTCTGGTACCACATTTTGTGCGTCCGTTATTCCCTTCAGTGTCGAAATGACCATATATGAATTTATTGTCACATATCTCATTACACGTCCATCCTCTCATTAAAACTATTTTCTCAAAGACTTTATCGCTACTAATACATAACGGAGCAAAATCATTTTTGTAAAGCGTAGAGCCGGTTGTGCTGAGAAAATGGAAATAGGTACGTAAACGTTTGTTCTGAGTACCAGCAATCGATAATTGTTGGATAGGTGGTCAAGCGCGACAGCTGGGTGATTCTTGAAACCTTTCTCGTAGCACAGTAAGGCACAGAGAGTAAGAACAGTTTGCAAGATTAAATGGAGAAGCCAATATGTCACGAAAATAATAAACCAGTTGATTAGCAGTGCGTATTCCAAAGGAAATGTTCGAGAGTCATGTTCGCGCCAACTACACGGAGACGAGTGAATGGGTCGGAGTAGAAATTCGTAAGCAATATGTGTGTGACTCCGGTTATTGTGGAGACCTTCCAAAGGCAAAATTCACACCGGAAATTTTTGAAGCTGTAATATGAATCTAGATATAAGCCCCTTTTGTAACCTCCGTCATAGGTTTGAGCTAAATAGACTGTTTCGGTGACCATCGTTTGCTTGTTCTTCCCTAGTCTCCCCTCTGAGTTTTCATGACAGAAAAAAAAAATTATGGTTTAACGACCCGTCGACGGTGATGCGTGTTTTCACAGGGAGCCGACTCGCTGACGTTCTCTGATCATTCCAAAGATTTATGTTGTTACTTACTTATTCCGTTAGGTTATACCAGTAATCCACCCCCGATTTTTTTATTACTTGAACTACCATGTACGAAACCGCCTTAAATACCTGAGTACTTTGCAAATGAGTAACTGTTTTCCTTTCGTCGTTTGGCAGGACAGTTAAGAGAAAAAAAGTTTAAAAAAATTTTGAAACTATTTTTAAAGCTTGTTGGAAATCACCAAGAGCTCTTATTAAGAGACTCTGAATGAGTATTATCTGAGTAATTTGCGCGTCGTGAGTTGTGCTACTTCAAGACATTTACACAATTTCTAACATTAACACGTGATTTTGTTTTAAACTTTTGACGCCCAGTTATACCTCTTAATGTGTACGCCATGGCGGTATTTTAAATTTTCAGAATGGGGCAATAATTACATGAAATATTGGAAACTACATTTCTGTTGCGCCTGGAAGCCATAAGGTAAGCAACCTGCAACTGGAACCGTGAGTCTTGCACCGTTTTGGCCGTTTAGTGATGGTGATGTATTTAATTCTTACTGCATCACTTCGTCCCTTATTTCCAATTCCCTAGCACATGCTTCAATAGGTAGAAAAAAATCTCATTTCGGAAGACATTTTTCGTAGGTGTCAAAATCCCGATTCCGTTTAGCACAGTTGCGTTGACTGTTATTTCGTTTGCCGGCCGAAGTGGCCGTGCGGTTAAAGGCGCTGCAGTCTGGAACCGCAAGACCGCTACGGTCGCAGGTTCGAATCCTGCCTCGGGCATGGATGTTTGTGATGTCCTTAGGTTAGTTAGGTTTAACTAGTTCTAAGTTCTAGGGGACTAATGACCTCAGCAGTTGAGTCCCATAGTGCTCAGAGCCATTTGAACCATTTTTGTTATTTCGTTGAACTCGATCCTTGTTTCACAATTCGTAAGTTGTTGTACTGTTAGAAATATATGATGTAATATAGCAGTTCTTGTCGTGGTATTGATATTCCTTCTGACAATGATATTGCCACCCTCATATTTGATTTCTCTAAATGGCTTAAGGCAAATGCTGGGATGATTCCTTTCAAAAGAACACGGCCGTTTTCCTTCTCTGTCCTTCCATACTTTGTTCTTGTACTCCGCCCCAAAAACCTCGTCGTCGGCGGGACGTTAACCACTAATCTCTTCCTCCTTCATATTTGAAGTATGGAAAATTTTCGAGAGAGTATGGTCTCGCGCATTACAATCGAAATGACTGGATCTTATACCTGAAAGCACGGCCGTCTGCAGAAATTATTCCAGGGGATGACTAGACTCCAAACCCGCAATTTTTTTATATAAATCACTTGCTCAGTTTCTAGACATCTCATGCCATGAAGAACTGACGCAAAAAACTTATTGTATCCCACAGGTAGTTGGTGGTTATCCAGTCAGTATAAGCGTAGAACTCTGTATTCCAGGTTCTAGGATAGGGGGAGTGCCCCCTCATGCCCCCATCTTTCGCCCCTCCCCCCCCTCCTTGCACAAGCCTATGTATAAAGATTATGATTTTAATTTTTATTTTTACCTAAACTTAGCCGGCCTAATTGGCCGAGTGGTTCTAGACGCTACAGTCTGGAACCGCGCGACCGCTACGGTCGTAGGTTTGAATCCAGCCTGGGGCATGGATGTGTGTGATGTCCTTAGGTAAGTTACGTTTAAATTGTTCTAAGTTCTAGGGGACTGATGACCTCAGAAGCTAAGTCCCATAGTGATCAGAGCCATTTGAACCATTTGAACCTAAACTTAGTTCATCACATCGTGGGGACACAACTTTTGTTGGACAGAAAATGTTCACTGACGCTTCCAGGCGACGCTTTTGTATGCGTATGCCTTGTGTGTGACCCATAATCTTGTCATCTCCTGCGTATGAAAGGGAGCAGGCCCAGTCACTTCTAAACTACCTTTCTCCGTTTACATACATTTTTTAAGATCTTCTTGATGAAAATCACTCTTATCAATTTACTGGGGTAGGTAGTAAGCAGCACTCGTGGTTAGTAGGCCTGCATCCTGCTTCTTGGGTGAAATCTCGTGGCCAGGAAGCGTCAGCGATTATTTTACCTCTAACAAACTTTGTTCCTTATGACGTCATCCATCAGACCTGGTCATCCGGTGCAAAGACTTGATACACGCCGTACATGTCTGTATAGCAAGGAAAGGTTTTCTGTGACGAGAAATTTGTTAACATTGCACATTAATGTGTTGGAAAGTCTTTTCTGAAACTATTTGCGTGGCTTGTAGCCTCATATGGCAGTCAACCACGGAAGATTAAGTTATTAGACAAGAAGAGTCTGGATGCTTTTGAAGCGTGATGTTACAGAAAATGCTTAAAATGAGATAAGAGGGTAAGATATGTAATGAGGCGACATTGAATCGAGTCATGAAGAACATATGTTTATGCCACAACTTCACTAAATGGAGTTACTGGTTGACAGGACATATCCTGAGGCACCGACGAATAGTTAATTTAGTAATGGAAGCGAGTGTGGGGAGCCAACATTGTAAATGGATTCCAAGGCACGACTGCAGCATGCTGTTTCAAACCGATGTAGGCTGCAGAAGTTAGACGGGGATGAAGAGACTTCCGCACGGCCGACTGCTGTGGAGAGCTAGATCAATTCACTCTTGGGACTGAGCGCACCACAATAACAATTTACTGTTCCCAGTTCTCTCTGTTATCAGCATTTCATCGGTGCACAAAATGCTACTTACTAGTGTGTCAGAAATCAAAGACAGGGCTACTGTAAATGATTCATTCTTTTTCGAAGTTCTATATTTTCCAAAGTATTACAGATAAGACTGATGTGTGAATAGAACCGTAAACTCACCAAGTCTACATTTTGCGTTCTATACATGTTCTATGAGTGCCCCTCTGGTCACACGACACACGTCCAAGCGGTATTCAAGATCCATATCTTATGTAACAACGTCGTCTCAATAGTTATCACAGCAGCATCGATGTGTTCTACCAGATGTTCCGGTGCGGTTCACAGTGGGAGTGTGTAAACATGGTCCTTAATAAACACGGCAAGGAAAATGTCACAAATCACAAGGCACTAGGTCTGGCGACCTGGGGGGTTAAGGTGATCCGCATCTTCTTCACCACTACGGCCAGTTCAGCGACGCGGATGTTCGTCGTTAGGTAGTGACAAATATCGACGCTCCACTGAGAGCCTGGGTCATGTTGGAAGATGAAATTCTCGGGATCAACAGTCAGTTGTAGGAATAACTACGACTACGACGCGCCAAGGTAAGAGGTACCTGTCATGGCCTTGTCGCAGAAGAAAAACGGCCCACAGAGCTCCGTCTGTGACACTGCACACAAAACAATAGCTTTCGGCGAATCTCGTTCATGTGCCACGGTTTCGTGAGGATTTTCAGAGCCCGACGCTTTCATTCTGTGAGGATTAATCTGTTCAGATAATCGAAAGTCACTTCGGCGCTGAATATCAGCTTCGAGGCGAAAAGTTCGTCCTTCCTACATTGTGATGCATAATTAAAGGCGCTGGCCAAAATCTTCTGGTTTAAATTATTGGACGAGCTTAAAATGTAATGCCATCACAAACCGTTCCACAAAGTTCGCTGTGGTATTCCAAGATGTTTTTGGACTGCGTACAAAACTTTCCCTTGCCGTCTCCACGGTTGCATCTGCACGCTTGGTCTATCAGTACTTTTCTGTTTACAGAGACGATCAGTGCCTCCAACTGGCGTCACTAACGTACAATTCTCTCTATATATGGCGTTTCTTTCCCATGATTCCTTCTGAATGCACGCTACAATGTCGTAGCAGATATAAATCTCGTATATACCAATACAGCCGGCCGCTGTGGCCGAGCGGTTCTAGGAACACCAGTATGGAGCCATTTATACGGGGTGCATACGACCCGGGACAACTGAGAATTTTTTCATCCGGGAGAAAACGGGGAAAAACCCGGGAATTTTTTAGAATTCTGGGAATTTTTTTGTTTTCAGTTGAAGTGTTGTAATTTTGACTGGTAAGAACCGATACTCTGACAAAGGAAATTACTGTATCCCGCTACTGCAGAGTAGCCTAACCGAAAATAAAACTTAAACTGCAAAGGAAATGCGCCATATACAACAACAAAACACAGTGCTCATACAAGCGTCCGCCAACAGCAAAATATGTCAAAGTCTTTAGGAAGACTATGCAATGCTTCGTAACAAAAAATTGCCTCCGATGAGCGTGATGTCTGAACTGTTTACATTAGGTTCGTTCTAGCAGTTACAAGCGGGATCATGCGTATGCCCTGTGTAGTAGCAGGTTCTCCCGCTTCTCGCTACAGAAATGTGGCTGTTGGCTGTGTAAGCAGTCGCAGCAAGCAGCTAGATGCTACCGGGAAAAAATTTACTGGAGTGCCCAAGCTGCCAGATGCATGCATGCGCAGCAGGCCCAGATGTAGTGGGGGGGGGGGGGGGGGGGGGGAGCAAATTATACTCTTGAGGGGAAAAAATCTTGTTTCACAAAGCGCCTAGCATCCAGCGCACGTTAGTCTATCGATTATTCATATGACTTTGAAACGCATCCCTGTCAGGTTTTGAACATTTTTGAACACATTCTGATTTCTGAATGAATCGCAAGTTGATTTGTGAATGCGTGCATAGTGTACATGATGTATCTATCAGGGGAGTTCTCGTCGCATGTAGAAACAAACTTTCCTAAAGACAAAAGGGGCTATACGAGCTGAGCGAAATAAGGCCGAACGGATGAGTGCCAACCGCTGTCTGTGTGGTTGATTGGGTTGGCGAATGATGAGCGTTGTTATAATTGCTAGCGAAATACATAGATTCAGAGTACCGGAGTGGAAACAAACGAATGACAGGTAAGGAAGATTACGTATTAAAATGGCTCTGAGCACTATGGGACTTAACATCTGAGTTCATCGGTCCCCTAGAATTACATAAACCTAACTAACCTAAGAACATCACACACATCCATGCCCGAGGCAGGATTCGAACCTGTGACCGTAGCAATCGCGCGGTTCCAGACTTCAGCTCCTAGAACCTCTCGGCCACTGTGGCCGGCCAATCTCGATTTCAATGCTTCGGAATGTAACATGCGGTGTTTGGTGGAATTCGAATTTATACTTTCGCAATACGAAAATGTGCAGCATACGTGTTGCTGCTTATCAAAGATCTTTCCAAAACGTGTCTTTTTCCATGTGTTTCGTTTTCTAAAGCGCCAGGAAATTCTACACCCGTGTATAAAACCATAACCATTCAAAGGACTCAGAAGTTACACAGTTCCGAGAGATAATATACTGTCATTTAACAGGGAAAATGTATGTTTTCACCCGGGAGAAAGTGTATTTTTAGCCGGGAAATCCGGGAATTTTTTTTCCTTGTCCGCGTATACACCCCGTTATACCAACACAAACAACTCTTTTCTTGATTTGTTGCCATTTTGTCAAGGTACTACTCTCATAGATCGTACTGTTGGGCACAATAGAGCCTCGGCGTCTTTACGGTTCTGTTCATGCGTCAATGATATTTGTGCAAGTAATAGTTCGCAAAATATCGAACTTTAAAAACAAAAGAATTATTTGTAGTAGTCCCTTATTATTTCTCTCCATTAAGATCTGTCATGACAAATATAAATAATTACATGTATTAAGTAAACCTGTCTTGATTCATTTTTACCTGTGACTTATTTATTGGATGCGATACTACAAAAAGCTTCTAATTATTCAGAAAAGCGAATAAAAAACGCTCCCTTTCGACACTCTGATAATTTTTTTAAACCACAGTTCGCATATAAAGCTGTGATTAACAGTTTTCCAGTGTAATGCTATACTATTCTGTAATGTTAACAGATTTGAGTTGATTTAGTGGCTCGGCTAAGAAACATGCATTAACGCCATTGAGAGCTGAAGCGACTGATTTCATTGTGAATTTTTGGGTTCCATCACGGCGGCCGTAAATTAGCCGCGGTGGGCGGCCGTTTCACTGTCGCCGCAATAATTCATTATCAGCGATACGGCCTCCTTATCCCGTAGCTGCATTAGCGCGCAGGGGTCGCGTGACTCTGCGGTGCGGCGCGGCGCGGCGGCTGCCGCAGCTGAAATATTTAACGCGCCCATTCCGTGCCGCTGCTGCGCGCCCAGCTGGCAGCCGAAAATGTTGGCCCTGCCTCGGAATGGCTTCCCAGATAGACTGGCACCTCCGCTTCTTCTTACTGCGTTCCAGCGCCACGAGAGAAGCAATGCGAAATAGATTGCGAAGAAAAATTATGTTCGAATAAAAATACGCTATTTTGCTGCAACAGCACAATTAGCGTAAATAAAATCGTTGTTGAGGAAAAATGAAGAGAGTGGTATCACTGTAGCGATGTTGTGTTTGTTGATTTATTAACCGCCTTGGCACAGTACTGAGCTCCCCAATTGAGGGGAGCGTCCAAGAAAACACTGCCCAAGAAATTAGCATAATATTGTCGATAGCGCTGGCGGTGCCGAGGGCGCGTAAAACATTCCTGCAGAAATGTCTAAAAATCGAGAATGCTCTTCTCACCGTCGTGGAAGAGATAAGCTTTCGACATTTCTGTGATCCATGTCACGGCGTTAGTCATAGTGCGAAGGAAAAGCATCACAGCTGGGAATAAAAGGGACTGTGAGACCACTGTGTGTGGGGCCGTGCGAAGAAGAATGGCAGGCATTTTTCTTATCAACTGCTACACCTCTGCAGAAGATCCGCATTTCAGGTGTTGTGTATCTACATCTACATCTACATTGATACTCCGCAAGTTACCCAACGGTGTGTGGCGGAGGGCACTTTACGTGCCACTGTCATTACCTCCCTTTCCTGTTCCAGTCGCGTATGGTTCGCGGGAAGAACGACTGTCTGAAAGCCTCCGTGCGCGCTCTAATCTCTCTAATTTTACATTCGTGATCTCCTCGGGAGGTATAAGTAGGGGGAAGCAATATATTCGATACCTCATCCAGAAACGCACCCTCTCGAAACCTGGCGAGCAAGCTACACCGCGATGCAGAGCGCCTCTCTTGCAGAGTCTGCCACTTGAGTTTATTAAACATCTCCGTAACGCTATCACGGTTACCAAATAACCCTGTGACGAAACGCGCCGCTCTTCTTTGGATCTTCTCTATCTCCTGCGTCAGACCGATCTGGTACGGATCTCACACTGATGAGCAATACTCAAGTATAGGTCGAACGAGTGTTTTGTAAGCCACCTCCTTTGTTGATGGACTACATTTTCTAAGCACTCTCCCAATGAATCTCAACCTGGTACCCGCCTTACCAACAATTAATTTTATATGATCATTCCACTTCAAATCGTTCCGTGTCAGGTCGACGACATTGTCGGCAGAGTGGAGAGACGATAATATTAATGGCATGGAGACGTTGCTGTGTCATATGTTTTTGTTGGCCACCAGATACCATGTCGCCTGGTCATTCGAGTCAAGAAAGGGGTGTCGTACTGTACGCATAACTGTGGGCCAAGCTGTGGTAGATTGGTGTTGTTCCGTCACGTTCCGGTTATCTCCTCTCATCAAATGGCTCTGAGCACTATGGGACTTAACTTCTGAGGTCATCAGTCCCCTAGAACTTAGAACTACTTAAACCTAACTAACCTAAGGACATCACACACATCCATGCCCGAGGCAGGATTCGAACCTGCGACCGTAGCGGTCGCGTGGTTCCAGACTGTAGCGCCTAGAACCGCTCGGCCAATCCGGCCGACAGAAGAGGAAATGCCAAACATCCTCTAGAGATAATGGAACACCTCTATGCGACTCACATGTGTGCTAGGAAGACAAATTTAGGAATATATTGACACTGCAGCTCTATGTAATATGTTTTATTTTATTTACGCAAGAGTTGAGTTTGGAAATTTCGGTGAATAAAACAGAATTCTATGATTTTTATTAATGCAGCAATATTCTGCTGCAAGTACAAATTAATAAAAAAATTGGTTTAAAGAAGTTCATAACTTCGTCTTCTTCGTTAGTTCATTTTCACACTACACGGAATGTGGTATTAGACACAAAATAAAAAAAAAAAACATTACAGAAAACGCCGGACAATAAATAAAATTTAACAAAGCAAAACAGGACAGAAAACTACACTGAAACTTTTTAAGTAGGCTGTTTAGGTTTTTATGTTGGTAACGCCACGTAGCGCTCTATATGAAAATCACTGACTGTGCTGTGTGAAGTCTGTGGCTGGTTTGCATTGTTGGAATATTTGCTATTGTGGTGTTGGGCAGTTGGATGTGAACAGCGCGTAGCGTTGCGCAGCTGGCGGAGTTTTGAGCGCGGATGATCTGGACGTGTGTCCCTCAGAAAAAGTAAATTTGTAAGACTGGATGTCATGATTATATATTATGACTTTTGAACACTATTAAGGTAAATACACCGTTTGTTCTCTATCAAAATCTTTCATTTGCCAACTGTGCCTATTAGTTCTTAGTGCCTTCAGTAGTAAGAATCCTGTATTTAGCTGGCAGTATTGGCGCTCGCTGTATTGCAGTAGTTCGAGTAACGAAGATTTTTGTGAGGTAAGTGATTCATGAAACGTATAGGTTATTGTTAGTCAGGGCCATTCTTTTGTAGGGATTATTGAAAGTCAGATTGCGTTGCGCTAAAAATACTGTGTGTCAGTTTAGTGATGATCAGAATAAGTAAAGAGAAAAATGTCTGAATACGTTCAGTTTTGCTCATCTGTTTGAAAATCAAATAACGTAACGGGCTTACCAGCACAGTAATTCATAAATTTTTGTAAGGGGACGTTTCAACTTTACCAAAAAATTGTCATAAAGGTGTGCATGCCTGGTGCTGGAACTTCGGGTTCTTACTAGAGAGAAGAAATGGTATGATCGAGGCCTTGGAAACGCGGTTTCTTCCATCGGTAACTGATACAGTGACACCGACGTTATATGTAAAGAATAAATACGCAAATCACTCGATATGCCTCGATAAAACCGCAAAATCAACAGGCCGCTGACCTAGTACTAACAGCAGCCCTATTACGTCTGTCCCTCGAATACACATCCGGCCTTCCCTGTTTGTTTCGTAGATCATCCCTGACAGTTGGTTAGAGAAGGCCACAGGGATTTCTATTGCACTCACGTCTACCACAATATAACCATTCGTAAAGAATGGGGGAACGGTAGAGTCTGGATAACAACGGATCAAAACTTACGAGTTTAACGTCCCGTCGACGGCGGAGTCATCAGAGGTTTTTGTAGGAACCACGCCGGCATTCGCCGTAAGATTTGGGTAAAGCAACGAGAACATTAAGAAAGATGGTTGGACCGGGATTTGATGCCTGCTAATTCGAAGCTATGTACATCGTAGTCTACAGAAACGTATCTCAGTCTGATTTTGTCACGTATATGCTAAGGCGTCTCCTGTTACACTGTAAGAAGAATCCACACGTTTGCCAGAACTGGACGAAAAACGAAAAATTTGGAAGGGCGGACGAAATTTTGTTCCTTGCTACTCCATGATTGAAGTACATCGTCTCCACCGAGCTATCTCAGTTCTTGAATATCGTCCGGTCAACAGAGCGTTATGAGCGAAAAGGAAGAACAATTTTTATCAAATTGATAAACGACGAACGTGATTAATGTGCATGCAGGTCTTATTTGATTTGAAAGAATCGACACGGGCGTGTGTGTGTGTGTGTGTGTGTGTGTGTGTGTGTGTGTGTGTGTGTGTGCGTGTGTGTGTGTATGTGTGTGTGTGTGTTCGTTTAACGAGATTTTTACTGATGTGTTCGTCGATGTAATGCTGATCAGCTGCGTGTACATTATGTGCTGCATATAATTACACAGACTTCCGTACCTTAGGTACCTGTTTCATATTCATCATAATTCATCGGCAATGATATTTGTAAGTACATTCTAATTTTGCTCATGGACGATTCATTTCTGAAATGAATGGAAAACTGAGAAAATGTCGCTCATCTATATGATCATATTATGGTAGCTGCATCTCACTAAAATTAATCGAAGAGTATGGAAAACTGACACCATGAGGGCTCTGACCTATTCTTCTGATGCAGCCATACTGATCCTGGATTTTCTAAACCATTCCAGGGGAATATCGCGAAGGTTCCTACTGATAAACCACGACTGGCACAGCCCCAATGCCTTCCCCTTTACTACACACCGTAAAATAAATCAAAGCGTAATTTTATTCATCTTGTTACAGATAATCTCTCTTTCGCATTTTACAGTTCGGTGTTTTGATACGCTCGATTTTACTTCAAAAAAGTTCTGGATAAGTGCAGAATTATTTTGGAATCGTATTTCTTAGACATGGAAGTACAACGGAATTAACAGAAGTAAATGCAAAAAATTTTTAAGAAATTCATTCTCCTGGACATTATCCATTCTGAACTAAACCTGCGTCTGCAGCGCACAGAGTAGCGAAGTTATCACTAAAAAACTTGAAATTGATGGAGACGGCGCTTGTGCACAAAACTGTGTCGTTATCACCTGGATGATAATTTCGCTTTCAGCTTTGGTAAAGTTTATACGTTAGCCCCGTTAACATTAGCCCTCGACACGGCTCTTAATTCTCTGCCACCTTCCAGCCATGGAAGCAAATCCTGCCTAACTGACTGTCCTCTGATGATTCAGTCACGTAGTTTGTTACATGTCTCTCTTACACGTCTTATCTCTCTAAAAAACATCCAAATAAGATCTTCATAGTGCTGCGCCTCTTGGCTATGTGTCTTAAGTAACCAGGTATGAATTACAACGAGTTAAAAAGGTTTTGCAGCAGACTTCAGCGTCTCTTTTCCTCATACAGATGGTCAGGCATTTGAGATGAAGGAGCAGTCGTTTTAGTTCTGTAATATAATTTGTAACTCCAAACTGGTGAGTAGTAGTGTATATAACAGAGAGCTACAACACATTGGATTATCAGAGAGTTCATATTTACAATGCCATGTTAGTTACACTTCCATCAAGACGATCGGAAAATTTTCTGAGTCAGGTAAGATTACCACTGCCTTAAACACCAGAAGAATTACCGATTTTTCACATCGAAAACTGTATCATAGCATTAATTTATACGAGGAAATGTAAACTTCAAAATAAAATTTCTGTTGTGGAAAAATCATCTTTAGTGTTTGAATTAATTATGTTAACTGACTCCTCCATCGCTCCTTGGTAACATGTTCCACAGGATCCTGTAGAACATACACAATATTGTGCGTTTCGTTTATATTTGAATTATAAATTATTTGAGCTATATTAGAGTAAGTTAAAAGAGAAATGAGAGTATAAAAAATATAGTAAGTCTATATACTGTTACTGTGATGTAAGTATTGGATATTCGTTCACCTGCCACTTAAGAATGTCACATTGTAACCTCGTGGGAAATTGGTGAGATGGTCTGGAAGGTATTTTCCATATAATGTGCTAAGTAGCTCAAGGTTTTTAAATGAATCATGAAAGAAAAAAAAAACTAAACTTTAGCTAACATGAAAGTATGGCCCAGCTGCCTGTGAAAGAAGCGCATACTTAGGCTCCCTAACTACAGAACATAATTTCTCTAAAACGCATGTATCTAACTGAAGCATATTCATAAAAGGAACATGAAAGAAAGAATATCTTCCATTAGTCGTGAGAGTGACTTCTGGTTCCTGAATGGTTCAACACCTTGCGAGGACGAAAGAAACAGAAACTCGGATAGCACGCAATCAAAATCATGTAAAGAAGTTTGCGAGGGTTATAGGTACCAGCAAACTAATACACCTCTCAGGTCCAAAGACACCATTTTCATACTTCCTTCAACAATTCTGATAAAAAAAAAATCCGCTGTAGTCGGGTAATAAACAAAATGTGTGTCGCGAGTGTGAATAAATCCGAAACGAATTTAGTACTCGTAAATCGTTCCAGGATCGATTTGCGATTCACATGAAATTCAATGGTAAAACAGTAGAAGGTGTAGTTCCGTGATTACCTTGCTTCAGTTACATAAAGTCATCTTTTTGCATTATTGAAAAATCTTCACACGCGCACGTTACAAAGTTATGCATTCGTATTTGTAATCAACTTTGTAGTAATTTTAATCAGACTTGCATTTATGGCAAAAATAACAGCCGTTTTCCTTCGATAACAGATAGGCGAAATATTAAAACAATCTTACCAGTAGTAACTTGAATAGTATCACTGAGAACAAGATATTAGTTAAAGGTAATGGAAATGGTATATGTAGCTGATAAACGTGTTATTATGTACTAAAGACGCTTTACCACAGTTGACTGCTGTAATCTAGAAGTTGCTATCACTATACGCCACAAAGTAAATGTCAGTGAGAATCTGCTTTTGATAGCTTTGATAGAAGTACTGATTAAAATAAATACAGGATACGTGGGGTAAGGGTCAGAGAGTAACGAGCGAAAAAATAGCTCGAGCACTATGGGAATTAACATCTGAGGGATACGTGGGTCCGCCATGATGTGAAGCCCATATATCCGCTATAGAAGTATGCCTACCGGTGCTACGAAGAGTGCATCTATTAACATCAAAATCCTTCCATATCGTCGTCACATTGTTAATAAGGCGAACTGCAGTACTGCTTCAATCGCCACCGATTTATGCTTTCATTTACAGAAGTATTCTGCAAGGTTTTCAGCATCATCAGTTAGTTGGCGACAGTGCTCAGTGTTTTACCTTTACTCATCATTTAACGCGCTCCAACTTAGTAAACTAGTGTATCGACTCCTTACACTGTTCAATATTTGGACTTTACTCTGGAGACCTTGTTTTATTCTTTGCTTCTCTTTGCCTAAAATTTTCTTCAGTATTGTTTTTCCTTTTCCTCTGTCTTGTTCTTCTTAGTTCCTTGGTTCGCATTCATCCAGTTTTGAACATTTCAAAATATTCCTCATGATATAGTCAGAGAACGCAACTTGCCATTAAAGTGCGCAAATGATCACCTTTGCACTTCCTTCATTCGTCTTGAAGTCATAATTTCTTCAGAACTTATAAATACACATTTGTGTTTCTCCACCCCAAGAATTTTACCCTAAAAGCTTTCTATTGCGTCTAACATGTTGTCTCCAAATGTCATTGACGTCATACAGTCAACAGCAAAAAGTTTTATTCCTTTCACTGTTGCAGTGTAACGTTTGATTGTGATACTGATTGATGACATTCTTATTATTGTAGGTGTCCAAATTCAGCTGGTGGCTACTACCAATCTTGATACCAAAACGTGATCAGCTTGTTTATCTAGTCCAATGATTTGTATAATTTCATTTTTTCCATACTCCTAATGTTTGTTAGAACTCTAATTAGTCTATAATGCTATTGACAAAACTTGCATCGCGGCTTTCTTGACTTATATGATTAACCCAGTTTTTTTATGTAAATTCACTTAAGTATTTAAATCTGTCATATATTTCCTTTGTCTATATTTTCTTACTGCTAATTTTTTTCCTTTAATTTTATAATTTTAAGCAACTTTAATCGGTTGCTTGTTTGGTAATATTACATTATCATAAAATTTATAAACAGTGCAGTACCGCATCATCATGTTTATGAATGCCGTCTGTCTACATCCTTGTGCCGAAGTCTATTTCTGTCTACATCATTGTACTGAAGCAACCCGACTGTGTCATTCCTATTTTCGATTTAGGAAGACTGTTCTGCATTCTCACTGATAAGTGGTCTACTTAATTCACTGGAAATTTGGTTCTCCGTCTAAAAGAACCTGGTATAATGATATACTAAATTTTAGCGTGAAGTAGGTATTCAGTTTCCCAAATCTGAAGCTTTCAACATAATTTACTACATAGTTTTCACCGAAACTTGAGACGTCAAATGAAACTGAGTAATAAATTGAATACGTGAACAAAGCAGCACGAGCCAGAATTTTACAGTGCAGCACGAAATAAAGATGTCTTCGCTGTATTATTATTAATTCTTATTTTGTCGAGTTTATACACTTGTCAAAAACGAAAATGATTTTTTGAGTGTGAAAGCAAGAAACTGTATACAGGATCTATCATAATTAATGGCGTAAATGCATACAGTTGAAAGTACACGATATTAGAAGCAACAAAGTCTAGTAAACATCTGGTCGAAAATGCATACCTTAAGAACTACGAGCAATTTTTCATCTTCGATTCTGTGAAACAAATCTCTTCTACTGCAAGTTCTTTGCTTTTCATATTTTGGGAAGTGGTAGTATGGACCAAAACAAGAAAAAAATGTCCAGTAAATATGTGCTCTAATACGCATTCCTTAAAAGTTACGAGCACTTGATCATTAGAAGAGTTATGTTTCAAAGTAGCAAAGATGAACAAGTGCTCATCGTTCTTAAGAAATGGATTTTAGAGCACTTGTTTACGGATTTTTTTCCTTATTTTGATCCATACTACCAGTTCTCAAAATATGGAAAGCAAGGAACTTGCATTAGAAGAGATTTGTTTCACAGTATCGAAGATGAAAAATTGCTCGTAGCATTCTCGACTCTATGTTTATTGAGGCTTTTTTGCTTCTAGTATCGTGTACTGTACTTTCTACTGTACGTGTTTACGCCATTAATTATGATACACCCTGTATAAACGTGAATTTCCATTGATGTCTGACGTGTTTGTAAAACGTCACAGGACTATAATTCTGAGTTACGATGCATACTCTCGTCAATATGAAAATAATGAAACTTAATGTTATTACGTCCACATTTTCGCTGTTTATAAAGCGTCCAAAATTTTTTTGCTATTTTTTCTTGCAATTAACGGTTCAAGATAACTCAGTTACTTGTTTCCCACCCAATTTAGTACAAACTACTTTAAATATTCACTTATTTTTATAACAGACGGCTAATAATTATTGAATGCGTATAATAGTAGCCTCTCAGCAGCTTGTTATGTATCCGTCGGTGGCTGGATGTACCGATTTATGCAATAAATGCAGACATACTTCGAGTAGAAATATTATTTCCATTGATACATTTTTTGCATGGCTTTCACCACAATGTGAAATGGTCCCGAGGGGGGATGTGTGTTATCCCATGAATGAAGGGAAATTTGTTGCACTTTGAATATTTGAGGCTAGCGTTACCAGTAACATCAAACGCTTAAAAAAAAAAAAGAAAAGGAGAGGAGGAGGAGGATGAGGAGAGAGAGAGAGAGAGAGAAAGAGAGAGAGAGAGAGAGGGGGGGGGGGGGGAACGATTACCATAGTTCAGTGTAAGTACTAATTAATATGTGTATTTGTTAAACACACGGCACCTGTCTGTGTGAGTACATAGTTATTTGTTACGTAATGTCTGTTACTTTGTTGCGTCCGACCACTTTAGATACCTTACAACGTACTGGTCTTATACTGGATGGTGGTGATGATGATGCTTGGTTTGTGGGGCCCTTAACTGCACAGTTATCTGCGCTCGTACAAATTTCCAACCTTCGCTCAGTCCAATTTCGCCACGCGTATGAGTGATGATGAAATATGAAATGATGAGGACAACACAACACCCAGTCTCTTATACTGGAACCAATGTATATATCTTTACTCGGCGTTTTAAAACTGTACAACGATGTTTTAAGCAAAAAAATTTGTAAACAGAAGCCACGGGATATCTTTGATTTTGCACTTACCAAACAGAAATATCTTCAGGATCTTGACTTGTACGGGAATATACACTTCACAATGACCCGCAGAAACGGTCAGTCGATTCCTCCTGTTGTGATGATATCATCGGCGTCAGAGATAGGCGCTTATGAGTAAGATCGATTAATTGGCCTCTTCAATAATATAAATGAATCGTTTAATTTTATCGGTTAATTATATCCTAATAATAGATTATTCGATTTATTGTTGCGTTACTTCTTTATTTTTAGGTTTACTAAGCATTCCCCTAAAATTATTTTCTTACGCTAGAAAGGTATGTTCCACAAAACATGATGCAGTCACAGTTTCCTTTTACTTCTTGTGAGAAACGATAGTTGTTTAGTTACTTCAAGTACATAATTAAAGCTAATTAATATCGTTGTTTATAACATAGACACTGTAGTGAATATGAGATATCAAACCTACTCTGTTTTTTATTTGGTTTCTTGCTCTAAGGGGTACGACTCCATTTATTATATCAATACAAAATTGTTTATAGACCTATGTAAGCAATCAACACTAAGCGAAAGCTAAGAACAGGAAGTGACAAAAAAGAAAGATTGCTGTCCGTCGACATCGAGATCATTTGAGAAGGAGCGCAAGCTCGGAATACGCAAGGATTGCGAAGGAAATAAGCCTTGGAACAATTCTGGCATCCACATTAACCAGTTTTGAGAAACAACAGAAAAAGATAAGCAGGATGGCCGGACAGTGGGCTGAACTCTGCTCCTCATTAATGCAAGTCCAGAGAGATGTCAGCCGCCATCTTTCTCGGTCTACGAAGAGGACCGTCCTCCCACATATCAAACTAAATCACAGAACTTACTTCATCTAATGTTCATTGTGTGTGAAAATGTAGTTTCATAGCTCGCCTTGTAGTTGCATAGTTACATCTACATCTCTATTCTGCAAACCACTGTAAAGTGCAGGGAAGAGGTTGTTTCCTACTGTAACAGTTATTGCGGTTCCTTTTCGTTCCATTCGGGAAGGGGCGCGTGATAAGGCCCGCGTAAATGCCTCAGTTCGCACTGTAATCATTCTATTCTTGCCTTATCAGTCCCTAAGGGAGCGATGCGTAGGGCGTTATAGTACAGTCCTAGATTCACAATTTAGAACTGGTACTCGAAACTTTGTAAGTAAGCTTTCACGGAATAGTTGGAATCTATCTCTAAGTGTCTGCCAGTTCATTTTCCAGTACCTCCGTGGAGTACTCCCACTGGTTAAACAATCCTGTGAGTATAAGTACTGCCCTTCTTTGTACACGACTAACATCCGCTGTTAGTCCTGTTCGGAACACGTCTCACACATCTGAGCAGTATTGTAGGATGGGTTGCAGCAGCGTTTTGTAACGGATCTCCTCCATAGTCAAATGAATCGAAATCTGTCTGTCACCTTCTATACTTGCAACTGAGCAGAGCTACAGAGAGCTGCACAGGATGGACTAGCATGGAGAGCTGTATAAAGCAAGTCTTCGGAAAGAAGACCACACAAACGATAGCTTACCTTTAGCAGCAGAAAGTTAACTTTGAAATAGAATCTTTGTTTCCAAATGTTTGATAGCTAGAACACACACTTAATTTTTACATTGTGTCTGACTTTGTGACACACTGCAATCGAGGCAGTGTAGTGGATGGCAGAATAGACTTGTGATGAGAAAGAACAGTGTTCGGGTCGCCGTTCTGTCAACCTGCTTGGATTTGTACGCTGGGTAGTAAGAAGCCTAATTCTCACTGCCGTCCGATGTGTCAAACTTGTGTGGAATTCTGCCGCAAGTAAAGAGACCGAACCAGCCAGTCGCCAGTAATAAAATTTCGATAAGTTGAATAACTGGGTTGGGGTAATAATTCTTGTTGTTGAATTTTGGGAGACGAATGTGAGTGACAGATGTATTAGAGCAGAAACTTCAGAGACTCTAGTTCCAAACGTCTGCTCGAAAGGTCACTAGAGCCGCGCGGCTGATGTTGTCAAATGCTCTTAGCTTCATATTTGCAACGGCCCAAAAGATAAGGAATTAATTTTTAATGCTATCTTGGTGCACGTGAAGACTGAATAAACATGAATTGAGCTGTATGCACATGATTAACAACGAAGATGGGTAAAGATAAAATGTTTGGAAACTCCTATCCGAGAACAGAAGTTAATCATCTTTTCCAAGCGCAAACGTAAGTGTATATTAGACTACTGAAACTATAAAAAGGGAAAGTAAACGGAGTGAAACTTCCTGGCAGATTGAAACTGTGTGCCGGACCGAGACTCGAGCTCGCAGAAAAGCTTCTGTGAAGTTTGGAAGGTAGGAAACGAGTTACTTGCAGAATTGAAGGTGTAAGTAAGGGTCGTGAGTCGTGTTTGGGTAGCTCCGATAGTAGAGCACTTGCCCGCAAAAGGCAAAGGTCCCGACTTCGAGTCTCGGGCCGGCACACTGTTGTAATCTGCCAGGAAGTTTCATATTAGCGCACACTCCGCTGCAGAGTGAAAATCTTATTCTGGAAGTAAATGCAATATTAGTGTTTATAATGTATGATTTACTTTGGATTCGTTACTTCTTCGATAAGAATGAACGTGGCTAAAATAAACAATACAGTTAGTGATTATAATAATTCTTTTTAGAGATCTTTTCGTAATCTATCTGTCTTAGATGTGTTATTGTTTAATTCTTGCTCAGCTGGAAGCCTCGTGTTTGTGTGAGTGTGGGTGACGAAGAGAGCAGGGAGACCAACGTAATCCGGCGGCAGGACCTCAACGTCCTGCAATAAAGCCCTCATTGACAGCCGATACACCTATCCAGAAGATAACCTGGAAGTAATAGGCGTGTTTAAATGTGAAGACTGCTTTTTAAAGGCTTTCGCAAATGATCACTGCATACCGCTATTGAGTTGTGACATTACTATTGTTTTAAGATTTGTTGTCGTCTAGACGTGGTGGCTCAAAAATTGATTTGAGGGTGAAAGAAACAGTTGTTGTGATTGTCTTTTGTATAAAGACACAAAACACGGTGACCGCTATTAATTTTCGGGAACAGTCGGTTAGACTGCCTTCACTAATACCGGAAGGTGACATAGCCTTTCTGGCTGAAATTAATGGAGAGTATACACATGGGGTGAAATAAAACGAAGTTAAGGTGAAACTACTGAAGAGTGGTAATAGGAAAATCGACACACTAAGCACCAAAACTTGGAAAGGCGCTGTAGTGGGCGAGACAAACAACTATTCTTACTGTAAATGTCATCTGCTAGTCTTCACACAAAGTATGCTTATTGGTTATACCAGTTTCGACTATTTATTCTCTTTCAGCAGCCCTATGAATCAAGAAACAATATTCAAAAACACACTTGCCGATATTTCATTAACAAAATTAAATAATTTTATAAGACAAATGCCAGGCGAAATTCGAAATCGAAGGACAAAGTGACATTGAACAAACAGAGCAGATGGTGGTACTAATATGAGAAGGACAAGAGTGACTGCTGTTTAACAACTGAGGTACAGGGATTGTCACTAAGAACAAATCTATATTGATAAGAAAATTGGTTAAGAAGAATTACACTTATAAGGCGTTATGCTTACAGGGTACATCCAAAAAGTAGCGCATTACGGTACAAATGTGAAAGAAATTATTGCAACCTTCCTTGTTACATATTTTTGTCTTACAAGCAATATTCCTGAGTTCATTCACTAAACAGAAAAATGTGTGAGTTAACTGGTCTGTGTTGTAATTAAGAAGTAATTTGGGTAGCTAGAAAAAACACTTTACAACAAATTACAGTTAATTCGCAATCAAACAGAAAAATAATCTTGTCACATCGGAATACTGTCACACTATTTCTCACTACACACAAGAACTATTTTTTGGTTAGTTACATCTTAGATGATACTTCAGATATGCTGATGTCTGCAGTGTGATTTTACAAAAGTCGCAACGACTTGTTCAAAATCATCGGACAATGCAGTTAGAGATTTGTCAACTCCCGACATCCGTCTTCCGCATGCTGTGCATTGGACAAGAATCTGTTACCTGTCCTTCGGTTGGAAAGCTATGGTGCATCTATTGAACTGTCCAGGTCTAACATTAGGTGATTCTTGTTTCCTAAATTGAAGAAATATGTGAATAAAAACACCTTTTCTGATTATGATAGTGATGCACAAGAGGTGGTGGCATGGTGTTTGAAAACGCAAGAAGAAAACTTGTAGAAGGTTTGCATCCCATATACAATATGTATAGAGAACATTAATGACGACTGCACACACGAAGTTAATAGAACGGATCATTGCTGCACATACTACACACTGTATCTTTGCTTTGTGAATAACTCGCCTAATCCTCTAAAAATTGCTACGAGCAAAGTAACGAAATTTTTAAAATTTCAATTTGCATCTCACCGCTCCGTCAGTAGAGATATTATTGGAAACAAGTGTTGGCGTTTTACAATGGATTTTATTGCGTTATTCTTAATATAAGAAGACAATTTACTCTGCGTCTCATGAAGGATCGTACTATTTTGGAAGGACGGTTCTGTTAAACCTCTTTCTTCATCTGCACGACAATTAAATGCTTGGCAGAGGATAGTCAGCTTGGTATCACATGTTATGGTTTCTTAGCATTCCAATCACATGTGGAGCGCGCGAAGAATTACGGCTGAAATGCCTCCGAGCGCGATGTGATTAGTTTGGTTTTGTCTTCGCAGTCTACACGGGAGCGATACATAGTAGGACGAGAAATCTCTCGAAGCTCATTAATTGAAATTTTGTTAGTAAGCTTTAGCGGGCTAATTTGCGCTCATGCCCTCCCGTGAGTCAAACAAGCCTGTGACCATTCGTGCCTTATTTCTTTGTATACGTTCACTTTTCCCCGGTAGTATTATTGGTATGGCTCCCATGTACTTAAGCAATTATCTAAGGTGGGACGCATAAGATGTTATACCCAGGTATTTGTTTTGAAATGATTTCAGTTGTGAATCGCTGATATTGTAGTCATAAGCTACTGCTCTTTTTTTGTTTTTCGATGTGCATAATCTCATTTTTCCGCACATTTAAAACAAGTGGCCAATCTTCGTATCATTTTCTCAGCAAGGGGAAAATTTCAGTTCGAATATCTGTTCATATGAATGATAGACAGTTCCCAACTGTAGGCCTACCTTCATGTTAACTGCATGTAGAAACCTCACAGGACTTGACAGGGGCAACACCACGAGAAAAAGCGATTGTCAGCGTGGCTGACCACCGGAAGGAAACAACGTAAACAAAAGCGTTAAACAACGAATCACTCGCTGTTTGCAACACTGGACACGTATTCGCAAGCAGCGGGGTTTCAATGCCGATGTCAGGTGAATGCTGTGATGATTCCTTTTAAAAGTTTCAGAAAGACATATTTCCCCTCCCCGAATTTGTGCTCAGTTTCTGAATCCTCGCCATCAGTGGCCATTAAACTCTATTCTTTCCTCATTCTTATTTCTTTCTCGATACTACGTTTTCCTTTTCGTTGTGTGTCAAATGTCGTGTCTTTTGACAAGTTTTTCTTGTATCAACAAGAGTGTAATACATTTAAAAACTTTAAACATTTATCAGTTAATATGGATTTAAAACTTCTCTGCATTTATATAGCTGCCACAATAACAAGAATACTATTTGTAATTGTTATTTTCTGGCGTAGATGCGATGCAGTTTTGTTAACTTCCAATGTTATAATTTGTTTCACCTACAGTAGGCGTAGTGCTGGTGTAGCTCAGAGTGAGAAATACACAAAAAATAGTTAAAGAATCTCTTGTGAGCAGCTGAAGCTTCGGCAGACAAAACTGCACTCAGGAAACATATGTGGTTTGGGATGGCTAACACTTGTGTGGTAGTTTTCGAAAATAACACGCTTGATCTCGGCTTTTAACTGTTGGATCACTTTCTGCTCTTTACACACTCTTTTTCGCTTTATCTATTCACTCCGCTTTCACATTTTGTAGCATAGCGAGCAGTTGTCAATGTAAGACATTTTGCCATATAGCGAATATCAGAATTTGAAAAATTGCTAAGTGCAAGAGGAATCAAATAGCTTTTTTAGAAACTGTCAACTTTAGTGCTTGAGCTGAGACACTCCTGACCTCAATACACGTATATGTATCGCATCTTCCATACACAACAGAAGACCCGTCGTCTAGTCCTTAGAAAGCCTGGTGTCAGGCTTGGAAAGCTGCAAACTACTCACAGCATACCGCTTGCCAGTAACTCACATAATTTATCTATTGAACACTCGTGTCATCATCAGATATATAATTCTACATATCATCAACCGAACTGTAGGCTAGAGAGAATTTTTAGAATAGTAACAGAGTTCTGCGAGTGAACTGATTAAACTGTACGTTTCAGATTATTGTAATAAGACGCAATAGAATTACGGGAACCCGAAAAAAAATTGTAAATTTATGGTAAAGTCTTACGGGACCAAACTGCTGAGGTCATCGGTCCCTAAGCCTACACACTACTTAATCTAACTTAAACTAACTTACGATAAGGACAACACACACAGCCATGCCCGAGGGAGGACTCGAACCTCCGACGTGGAGAGCCGCGCGGACTGCGACAAGGCGCCTGAGACAGCGCGGCTCGGCAACCTGAAACTTATATTCCAAGGAAATATTTATTTATAGCGTCCGTCCAAATAGTTCCGAGACTCATTTTATTCTTGGCGTACAACCGACGTCAGCGCAGTAAATACGGTGCCAGCTAGAAACTGCAAATTTGCATTGGTTGGTTGGTTGGTTGGTTTGGGGAAGGAGACCAGACAGCGAGGTCATCGGTCTCATCGGATTAGGGAAGGACGGGGAAGGAAGTCGGCCGTGCCCTTTGAAAGGAACCAACCCGGCATTTGCCTGGAGCGATTTAGGGAAATCACGGAAAACCTAAATCAGGATGGCCGGACGCGGGATTGAACCGTCGTCCTCCCGAATGCGAGTCCAGTGTCTAACCACTGCGCCACCTCGCTCGGTCAAAATTTGCATTCCGACCAGTCAGTCGTGCAGTTGCGAGCAGGCAGTGTTGAGTAGCAGTTGTGTAGATAGTGTGCCAACGTTGTTGTGTCAATCGCAGTGGAACAACATTTCTAAATTAAGTGTTCAAGACATTCTCCAGAACGTCTGAATAAGGGGAAAATGTGTGCACAGTATGTCCTGCACGACTCAGACAAAACATACGGCGCGTGGATGTCTGCCGCGCCTTGTTTCAAAAGCAAAACGCACACAGTTCTGTTCTGGGAAACATCATGAGGGGCCATGAGACAGTTGTCGGTACGAATCCACCACGAAACGACATAGTGCAGGATGGGTCTCTGATGGCCGCTTCACCGAAGGAGGTCACAATGTGACGCACGAGGTGAACACTATTCCGAAGAAGGACTCCTGTGACAGTTTCACGTGGTTGTATGAACCATCTGTGCGTCGTACTGAAGTGGGTGGAGACTGCGTTGAGCACCTGAAGCATTAAGACTACCAACTCAACTTTTCTCGGTTTCTTATTAATCCAGTCTCGAAACTTTGTGGACTGACAGGGTATTTCACATGCGAAGCTTATGGTCTTCACACCTTCTCTTACATGTAACCAGATATCCTTCGAAGGCAAACATTAGAATATGGGTACTATATGAACAATACATAATAACAATAATAGATAGACGAAGTATATGATACTTCAAATGGTTCAAATGGCTCTGAGCAACATCTGAGGCCATTAGTCCTCTAGAATTTAGAACTACTTAAACCCAACTAACCTAAGGACACCACACACATCCATGCCCGAGGCAGGATTCGAACCTGCGACCGTAGCGGTCGCGCGGTCCCACACTGAAGCGTCTAGAACTGCACGGCCACAGCGGCCGGCCATATGATATTTCAGAAATGCTAGTCTAATTATTACTGTATTAAGTAATTCACCTTTTTTCGAATTTGAGAAAAGTTGTCACCAAGAAAGCAGATCGTAGTTTCGACCAGTCTCCTTGATTACAACTTTTCGTGATTTCTGTAAATCGTTTTGAAACGTTCCTTGGTCCCTTGTTTACATAATGGCATCTCTCGAAGTCTCTCCCGGGGCTGTTAAGTCAAGGAAGCGAGTAACACTACAATGCCACCTTAGTACACGGTCCAGTCACATGAATTTTACCACAGTCAGGTGACAGCATTAGCAGCGGAGGCTATATAAAGAGTATTAGGCAGGCACGAAAAACAGTGCAGTCTTTGTCGTAATGCGGATACGTTGCGATTTTTCCGACGTCCAAAAGGGCACGATCGGCTTTCGGGCCAAGGGTCGAAGCATTTCCAAAACTGCAAAGCTTGTAAAATATTCTCATGTCGCCGTGGTTAAAGTATACCATGCAATGCAAAATGGCGCTGTCGAAAGTTGGTGCCGAGGCAGCTGTGGTGTGTCACGGGCCGTAGATAACAGAGGTGAATGGCGGTGGCGCAGATGTGTACGGCCGAACAGGCGTGCAACTGTTGAGCAACTGACCACCCAGATGAACCAAAGGGGGATCATTGGCGATGAAGGCTAAAATTTGCACGCCAATACCGTAACTCCACGTCCTCTGTGTGGTGACAGGTGGCCTATACAGATCAATCACGTTTTTTGCTCCATCGGTCAGATGGCCGTTGACGTGTACGGCCTTGCAACAATCGTCGTGGGTTGGGTTGTTTGGGGGGAAGAGACCAGATTGCGATGTCATCGGTCTCATCCCATTAGGGAAGGACGGGGAAGAAAGTCGGCCGTGCCCTTTCAAAGGAACCATCCCGGCATTTGCCTGGAGCGATTTACCCTTCATTTCCTTCACCGTCTCAGCCACATTGCCGTGGGACAAACCACTGAGTAACTAGCGTCTTATCCTAAACCGCTCTGTATCCGAGAGGAGATCGAAACTTTATCCGTTACCAACTGAGTAGCCTCTCTCTTGCTATATCCTTATTGTTTTCCTTTCGTCGAAAAGCAGTCTAATACTTCTACCACAACGTTAACACTGCCCATGCTTTCATCATGCCTAATTATTTGTTTTCTTAGTCCGCCTTCTTGCTAACTTTACCCAGTTATTTCTTGCCGTTCTTCAGACCACTCAAACTCATCTCGAGATTTCATTCCTTAAATGCTGCCGCCGCACATTTCTGTGAGATGTCATTACTAACATTCTAAAGTGCACTCAATACTAATCTCCTGTTTATGTAGAAACAGTTTACTTAGCGTATCACAGTTTAGGTGGATTCCAGGAAGGTTACTCGGCTAAGGAAGATACCGGGTGACTCAAAAAGAAAGAACATATTTCTACTGTTTCTTATAGACAAAGTATAAAAGACAGAAACACATTGCATATGTCGCTGGATAGAGGAAAGTTTAAAGTTTTGACACAACTTCGCTGCTGTTTGTTTGCAGCAATGTGGTGAGCACCCACAAGAGAAATCATTTTGTGTGTTGTAATTTGCGCGAAGACAATCCATTGTTTAATTGCAAAGTGCATTCCGCCATCGACTCAGAAAGAGGTCGCCTCTGCGCAGATTTGTTACTGGCAAAAATTTCTTGAAAGTTGGTCGGATACCCAAAGGGAAGAGCAGTGGTCGACCAAGCACGTCTGATGACAACGTCGAGCGCAGCCGAGGCGCGTTCACACGGAGCCCTCGGAAGTCCACAAGATGGGCAGGCGAGGTGTAGCGTGTCCTGAACCGCCGCCTGCATATGAAGCCATACAACAAACAGTCACTGCAGCAATTAACGTTCCAACGACAATAACAGAAGGTACGACTTTTGCATTTCAGTTTTTCAGGATATGGCAGAGGACACTTTTTCCAAATGGCTCATCTTTTCGGACGAATTGACGTTTCATCTATCGCGTAAAAAAATAATCTGCCGTAATATAAGGTTCGGGGATCACAAAATCCTGGCGTCGTCGCCGAACATGAACGGGACTCGCCGAAACTAAATGTGTCTTCTGTCGTTTTTGTTCACAAAGTTTATGGACCTTTCTTTTTTTCGGAGGACATTGTGACACAAATATCACACCTGAACATTCAGCAAAATTCATTGTTTCCTCAGCTTCATGAAGCTTCCAACAACTGCCTTTTCATGCATGACGGCGCGTCGGCTCAGTTTCTCGTTAAGGTGTGGCGTCTTCTAAACAGCACCATTCCGCAACGTTGGACTGGAGGTGGTTGCCCACAAGATCCTGTTCATTGCTTTTGGCCTTCGAGGTCACCAGATCTCACATGTTGCGATTTATTTCTGTATGAGTACATAAAGGGCCACCTATGGCAGCTACTCTTGAAGATCTGAGAAATCGAATTGTTGAAGCTGTCGATTCAATAAACGGGGACCTGTTGATTCACGTGTGAAATGAAATGGACTACCGTTCCGATGTTTCTCGAACAATGCGTGGTGCTCATGTTGAGTGTATGGTATACCGTCTGTGCGAACAAAAAGCTTTGTACCTTCCTCTATCCAGTGACGTGCGCAATGTGTTTCTATCTTTCATAGTCCAGTTCTTTCTTTTTGTATCATCCTGTTTTTATACATTCACTCACCATATTTAGCAACCCTTAAATGATAAAACATCGCCAGCTGGTATTTGTGAACTTTCCAAAACGTTTGATTGTGTCGATTATGTTACTCTCTTACAAAAACTTAAGTTTTATGAAACTGATGGCTTTACACACAACTGGTTTGAATCAAACTTAACAAACGCAAGGAAAACAGTTATGCTGAATAATTCAGACAATGTTGGAAGGATATAAACTTTTGGGTGGGCGTACTGATGAAAATTTGAACTGCAAGAAGCATATAACTTCTCAAGCAGTTAAGTTCAGCTACTTTTGCACCTCATTTAACTTCTAATCTTGTAAACAAACTAATCAACCTCCTAACACATTTTGCACATTTACAATAAATAACATCTTGTGGAATAATTTTCTGGGATAACTCATCACTTAAAAAGGAAGTACTGATTACAGAAAAGCGAGCAGTAAGAATAATATGTGATGCTCAGCCCCGGTCGTCATGGAGATATCTCTTCGAGCACTTCGGCATTTTAACTTCGCCATCATGCTACAGATATTATCTAATGACATTGGTCGTAAATAATCCATGACAATCTGAAAAGAACAGAGATGTCCATACACGCAACATTAATGGAAACGGTGACCCTACCCACAACTAAATCTGGCAGTGGCTGAAAAAGGAGCTTAATACGCAGCAACAAAAGTTTTTGACCATTTCTTCAATAACATAAAAAGTCTGGCAGGTAGCGAAACAAGTTTTAAGTCTAAACTAAAATCATTTCTCCTAGACTATTCCTGCCATTTCAGGCACAAATTTCTATTTAAAAACTGGTAGTCTGTTAAAAAATTAATTAATTAAGAAAATGCTAGTCTTTAGTAGTTGCATCAGTAGGACTAATTATAATAATGTAAGCGCATTCGTTCGATGAAGAAAATCATTCAAATGATCTATGGAACACCTAACTAAGCGACTAGCTAACTAGGTCTTCTAGAATCCACGTCAAGTGCCTTAACCATTGGAAGGCTGATGTCATGTCATGTTTATCATAAGATATCTCAAGAAAGTGTAATTCATGTAACGAAGCTGGCCGCTTACACATCCGTTATGGTACTAATCATTCATAAATTCTCTCAAATAGGATGCCACAGCTACAAATTTATTAGAAGACAATATTATTTTGCCCCTTCGTTATACTCTATTTTCCCTCTATCAGCGAGATCCAAGATGTGGCCTTTTCAAGTCTTATTCCTATCTTCGTTATTTTACAAAGTCACCTAGTATATGTGTATACATTGTACGTTTGTCATTTACATTTCTACTGCCAGACAAAAAAAGTGAAGCACCCAAAAAAGATGGTCGGATGTCCTTGTAACTTTGTTTACACGTACACATCAATGGCTGGTACGCAAATGATTAGAGCTGCAATTCTCTGTGACAGGTAGAACAGCCTCCAGAGTGCTTTAGTGTTGTACGTGTTTATTGTTGTTATCAGGCCAGGTAGAGAATGTAATCGGCGTCAGTTGTTGACCGGTGACTGTGAAGGACACGGAGATGGCGTATAATCGTTTTTGAGCCAGCGTTATCAGAAACTGACAGCGTTTGAAAGGTACCTCGTTGTGGATCTTCATTTTCCGTCTGGTCGGATCGTGCAATATCCTGCTTTGTGGGGCATTTGGACGTCACACTGGCCCGATGTTCGGCTGCTTGGAAACATGAGGGCAGACTTATTCGTCGTCAAGGTCTGACTACCTTAGTGTGCGCCAAGCGCATCGTAACCCCTTCACATCTGCGTTTGTCGTCCGAGAACAAGAAATAGACTCCTCGCAACATCCTGTGTCATCCAGCACCGTAGGTCGCAAACTAGCAACAGACGGACTAGGGAATTACTGTCCCATAAGTAGGCTGCCGGGAACACAACAACGCGAACGGCTGCTGGAATGGTGCCGTGACAAGAAAGCATGGACTGGTAATGAATGGCGTCTCATTGTGTTCACCAATGCATCTAACTCCGTGACCATCGTCGGCGAGTATGGCGACCACCTGAAGAGAGCTCCAATACTCCCAGTATTTCGGAGAGGCACAGCGGCGTTACTCCCGGCTTCATGGTGTGGGGAGCCAGCGGCTATGACTTCAGGTTATGGCTGATAAGGAACTCTGAAGGCGCAACGGTACATCACTGATATCCTGCGTCCTCAAGTGTTTCTTCTTGTGAGACAGTGTCGTGGCGCCACTTTTCAACAGGACAATGCCCCATGATGTTTCGGGACTGCAGCCGGATGACGTTGACTTCTTGTCACGATTTTTCGGCTGCCAACCCTTTTGCTATCTTCAGGTGAGTGTTTTGGACTAGTGATTGCTAGTTTACGTAGCTAACTTTATACCAAAAACTGGATATCACAAGCGCGCATGTGGGATCACAAATACGCGCCATAGATGGAGCAGTATTCTAAGAGGATCCAAAACACGACAGAGGTCGCTGATGTAGCGTCTGCCTTTGCACATGCCTCTTCGCGCCAATTTTTCGTATAAAGTTAGCGATGTGCACTAGCAATCTCCACTGATAACACTCTCCTGCAGATGGCTGGGTGCTTGTCAGCCGAAATATCGTGGCAAGAAGTTGACGTCATCCAGCTGCAATCCCGAAACTTCATGGAACAGGACAATGCTAGTCAAGACATGTCACATGTCTCTATGAACCATTTGCGTGATTTTAACATACTCCCTTGGCCAACTAGGTACCCAGATCAGTCCCCGATAGAACGTGTGCGGTACCAGTTCTAACGTCAACTTCGTCAAATTACCAGTACCCCAGACATCAAGGACGACTTTATGTGACAGCCTACCTAACGGAGTCAGTGCATGCATCTTGGACGAGAATAACTTTCCGTACTCGTCAACCTTTTGAAAACTGCTCCCGTAGTAGTAATACGAGTTTTCTTTTCAATTGCACACGCCACTGTGGCAGTAATGTTATTCAAATGTTTGATGATTAAGGAACATTGTTGTCTTTGGAGTCTGGTACCCCAGTAGTTATGTAGATCACAGACGTACATTGAATTCACCTATAAAGGGAGTCTTTGTAAAATTACGAAGACAAGAGTAAATACATGAAAATGACATATTGCCGAAATCTACTGAGGGTCTGAAAATAACTGTTTGTTATTATAACACAGGAAAGATGGAGATTGTTGCTTTTTTTTGTGACTCATCTTTTGCCAACCTCTTCATCTCAGAGTAGAACTTGCAACCTACCTCCTCAATTAACTGCTGTATGTATTCCAATCTTATTTTACTTTACAGTTTTTACCCTCTAAAAATCCCGCTAGTACCATGGAAGCTATTTTATGATGACTTAACAGATGTCCTATCATTCTCTCCCATCTTCTTGTCGGCTCTTGCTATCTTCGGATTTGTGTGGATGATGTTTCCCGAAAGCCTTATGGTATATCGCCTGTCTCCTAATTTTCACGCACTAAGTAAATAGTCGTTTTGTTGCCATTTCCCTCAGTGATTTTAGAAATTCCAATGGAATGTTACTTACCCATTTTGCTTTATCTGATTTTAAGTCGTCCACAACTCTTTTAAATTCTGATTCGCCGTATCTGTAGCCTCAGAACTTCAAACGTATCCGTTCAGTCGTTAGTACTTCCGTGTCCCACTTCTTTTATCATTGATTATTCCTGCCTAATCTCTTGAATTTCAGCCTACTCTACCCCCTATCAACTTGTGATCTGAGTGTATATCTACTCCTAGGTACGCCATACATTCCAGTATCTGATTTCGGAATCTCTTGCCTGCCCTTGTGTAATGTAACTGGAATCTTCCCGTGTCTCTCAGCCTTTTACAGATATACTTCCTCCTCTAATGTTTCGTGAACAAAGTATTCTCTATTACTAGCTGAAACTTACTGCAGAAGTCAGTTAGTGTTTCTTCTCTCTCATTCCTTCTATCAATCTCATATTCTCCGGTAACACTTTCTTTTAGTCTTTCCCCTAGAGCCGGATTCCAGTCCCCAATGAGTGTTAGATTTTCATCCACCTTCATGTACTGAATTACTCGCTCAATATCTTCATATACATTGTGTATCTCTTCAACTTCTGCTTGCGACGTTGGCCTGTTTACCTGAAATATGGTTGTAATTGTTGGTTTTCTGTCGATTCTGATGAGAACCACCCTACCACTGAACTGTTAATAGTAAGTAACTCTCTACCCTACCTTCCTACTGACACCATATCCTACTCCCGTTGTATCAATTTCTGCTGTTGTTGATATTGCCCTATATTCGTCTGACCAGAAATCCTTATCTTCTTTCCACTGCACTTCACTGGCACCCACTATATCTAGATTGAGCTTAGCATCTCCCTTTTCAGATTTTCTCTCTTTTTCAGACTTTACTAGCCTGTAAAGTAATGGCGAAAATATTCTTGGACTCTGATGTTCTCCCTCGTGGTGCAACGATCAACTGTGAAGTATTTTGTGCTGCCCTCAGGAAATAGAAGAAACGACTTCAACGTGGCGACAAAAACACAAACGAACTTCTCCTTCTCCATGACGACGCAAGGCCTCACAAAAGTCTCGTACCCGAGTGGAGCTCCCAAAACCTCATTAGACTGTTCTTCTTCATCCAACCTACAGCCCGGATCTGGCATCTTCCGACTTCCATCTGTTTGGCCCAATGAAAGATGCCCTCCGCAGGAAAAAGTACGTGAATGATGGGGAGGTTATTGACGCAGCAAGACGTTGGTTCCGGCGTCGACTATTGGAGTGGTACCATGCGAACATACAGGCCCTCCCAGTAAGGTGGCGTAAGACCGTCGCGTTGAGCAAGAGATTATGATGAAAATTGTGTTTTTTAGCCAAAAGAGTTGAGGGGCATGAAAGGGAAGCAGTGGTTGGGAAGGGAGTGAGACAGGGTTGTAGCCTCTCCCCAATGTTATTCAATCTGCATATTGAGCAAGCAGTAAATAAAACAAAGAAAAATTCGGAGTAGGTATTAAAATCCATGGAGAAGAAATAAAAACTTTGAGGTTCGCCGATGACATTGTAATTCTGTCAGAGACAGCAAAGGACTTGGAAGAGCAGCTGAACGGAATGGACAGTGTTTTGAAAGGAGGATATAAGATGAACATCAACAAAAGTAAAACGAGGATAATGGAATGTAGTTGAATTAAGTCGGGTGATGCTGAGGGAATTAGGTTAGGAAATGAGACACTTAAAGTAGTAAAGGAGTTTTGCTATTTGGGGAGCAAAATAACTGATGATGGTCGAAGTAGAGAGGATATAAAATGTAGACTGGTAACGGCAAGGAAAGCGTTTCTGAATAAGAGAAATTTGCTAACATCGAGTATAGATTTAAGTGTCAGGAAGTCGTTTCTGAAAGTAGTTGTATGGAGTGTAGTCCTGTATGGAAGTGAAACGTGGACAATAAATAGTTTGGACAAGAAGAGAATAGAAGCTTTCGAAATGTGGTGCTACAGAAGAATGCTGAAGATTGGATGGGTAGATCACATAACTAATGAGGAGGTATTGAATAGAATTGGGGAGAAGAGGAGTTTGTGGCACAACTTGACAAGAAGAAGGGACCGGTTGGTAGGGCATGTTGTGAGGCATCAAGGGGTCACAAATTTAGCATTGGAGGGCAGCGTGGAGGGTAAAAATCGTAGAGGGAGACCAAGAGATGGATACACTAAGCAGATTCAGAAGGATGTAGGTTGCAGTAAGTACTGGGAGATGAAGAAGCTTGCACAGGATAGAGTAGCATGCAGAGCTCCATCAAACCAGTCTCAGGACTGAAGACCACGACAACAACAACAACAGCCAAAAGAAAGGGGAATAATATGGTGTATTGGAATACTGAAGAAAACTAACTGGCATTCAGAAAAAAAAGTGTTGCATTACTTATTGACGTCACTGTCAAGCGTGGCACGGCTGATTTCGTGATCAGCCGGTATTACGCACTGAGGAGCGGCGTTCACTTCGAAAAGAGGAGACTCGTCCAGTGAGGGAATATCGGCGGTGAGGAGGCCAACCGGAACGCGACCGGGCTCAGATGTATCTCCGCGCCTGGCAAGGCGCAGCAGCGGCGCTGCGCTGAGCACAAGAAAGGCGAATTAAGGCCGGTTCCCACTAGGGCTGCCGCGCGTCAAAACGGCGCGTCAGCGGCGTGGTTGCCATGGAAATGGCGTCAGCGGCAAGGCGCGGCGGGCTCTGCGTCGCGGTTTGACCATGTCGAACCGCTTCCGCTGCCGCGTGCCGCGCTCCAGGTGCGCGCCGCCAATCACAGAACGCGCTGAGCGTGACGTCAGGTACGGACTCCCGGGCCACACGAAGTTTCGCCGAACCGCTGGCGCGGACGCGGCGGCAGCTATGAAATACTTATCATCCGATTCCAAGGAAACTATTCGGTAGAAAAATTTGATTCTTGGGCATGTTACAGCCTGATATCTTCTCTCGATAAAGGACCGAATTTCTTTTCGTTATTCGTCGTGGTTACTTGCTGTATCGCATTTACGTAAACCTTTACACGAAATTTTAATGAGTGTGCAGAGGTAAAAACGCATTGCGTGGACTTTGCGTACAGTTCATTTTAGGTAATACATTATTGCGTATGAAATTTAGTCAACATATCGAAATTGTTTTTAAAGCTGAGAGCAGATCGATAGCTATCACCGTTCTCGAGATATTGTCTGAAATGTCGGCGGACGGGCTATGCCGTGACCGCGCGGGGGTTGCTCGGCGACGCGACCGGTACTTCGTCCTGCTCGTCGTAAACCATGTGGTTGTATCAACCGCAAATTTCGTAAACGGTTCAAGAAATCGAAATGTGTGTGTGTGTGTTTTTTTTTTTTTTTTTTTTTTTTTTTTTTTTTTTTTTTTTTTTTTTTGCAAACGATAACTTGTGAAAGTCATGTATTTCGTCGCATGATAAATATCCTAAATCTGTTTATCTACCAAGATATGAAAGTAACTACAGTTTTTCAGAAGGGATAGATGAATTTTTTTAAATGGCATTAATAGCATGTCGAATGAGAAGTTAAACCGAAACTAATTTGCTGGTATGTCATAAGATGTAATTTACTAAATATGTAGAGCTATTGATTATTTCCTTTCTTTTTTCTTTATCCAGTGTACTTTACTGATTCAAGACGCGTTTCGCCTTTTACTTTAAGGCATCTTCGGTGGAATCTAGAATGACTCAGTTTTGTTTTGATCTCTGATTTAAAGTCGTAACTACAGTGTGTTCAGCTCATGTCCCTTCCTGTCTGGTTTGTTTATGTACATGTTGCCAACCTGCAGAATTATTTGCTGAAAACTAATGTTTGTTTATTTTTGTTCTCCTTATATCTGTATGTGTGTGTGGCTAGCCAGTGATAGTTATAGAAAGTTGAAAGTGAATCCAGTAGTTGTCAGACAGTGGTTGAAAGATTTGGTGTTCAGCTGATTTCAGTTTTGGTTTAAATGTTTTAAGGAGTGCATGGAAGAGTAAATTCACTGCTTACATTAATAGATAAAATAGTAGAATAGTATTTCAACAGATGATTATTATCAGAATACTATCACCCAACCCCTTTGTCCTCACTCTTTGACGCCCCACAATACGCCCTGTCAACTAACTCCTATTGTCGTCAAAGTTGTACCGTAATTTCCTCTTCCTCCTCTATTTAATTCCGTACCTCTTCTTTAGTCACACGATCCTCGTATCTAAAGTTCAGCATTCTTATGAATCACCACGTTTTGAAAGCGTCCATTGTCTTCTTGACAGAAGTGTTCATCGTCCACGTTTCACTTACATACGAGGCTGCACTCCACACAAATACCTTTGTAAAATAGTATCCAACCATTAGCATTTATATTCGGTGTGAACAAATTTTCTTTTTCAGAACGCTTTTCTTGCTATTGACAGTCTTCAGTCAGGTTTGCGTCTGCACCAGGAAATGCCTTACAATTTAAAATCTGGTTTCGAAAACTGTTCCAAATATATATTATTCTTTCATGATTCTTAAGCAAGGTGCTGGCGATGATTACATTATGCTCTGTGGGAAATTCTATCAGGTGGCTTCCACTTTCATCCCTTCCACCTAGTCTTTGTGTTCTTACTGTTTTCGTGTACCTGCTACCGTATCACATTTTAAATTTTTGTCTCGCTTAACTATCTGAATAATCTCTTTTGTCGTACATTGTTTCAATGTGTTAGGAGATAGTGAACAATCGTGAACGGTAGTCATGAAATCTGTTTATGGTGAAATGAGAAAACATGAATAATGAAATATGTGAAAGAGTACATTGTACAGAAAATGAAAAATTGGTATGTCTTCACCCAACTTCGTCTTTCCTTCATGTAGGTGTAAGATATAGCTAATCAAACGCACCGCGCGTTTCAGTGGGTCCTGCCCCGTACCTCAGTGGCTGTCCGTCATTGGCTACCGCTAGCGTCTGCCGCTTCCAGATGGGAACGCCAATTCCGCGAGCCGCCGCGTCAAAGCGGAAAACGCTTGCCGCTGCCGCTGCCGCACGACGCGCTGCCGCGCTCTAGTGGGAACCGGCCTTTAGGCGTCGCGCGGCGGCCCTTTATTGTCCACAAATGGCAAGTGATGAATTGTTTAAACTCGCTGCCTGTCGCTGTTGGCAAACAAGCGGGGTGGCGCCGGCCGGCTCGAGAGCGGGGGAGAGGCCTTTATTAACTTCTGGGCTGCGCGCGGGAACGCCGGGCCCTTGAGAGTGCGCCGGGGGGGAGGCAAAGAGGCAGCCAGCAGAGAACGGCTCACGGCATACAGCGGCCGCCGCGTCGCACTGCTCAGCTCCCACACACACCACTGCAGGTGACGCTGCACGTGCAGATCTCAGATCTCTGAACGCGACTCGTAACTTGCCGATTACGTTCCTTTTACTTTTGTTTTGCGGCCGTACCAATCTACAGCCCTTTGTGTTGCCTGCTGGTTCCTGTAGCCCTCAATAGGAGAAGGAGTTGCGCACAGCGGATGCCGTGCGCTCCCACTTAGCGCTGCAACAAAGAGCGTTGTGTCCAATACGGGCAGAGCTGTTGTACCTCGGCGGCTGCGCTTGTGAAAGTGGCGTTGATGGCGGTAGCGTACTATCAGGGATCATTTATATCCGACCTGTTAACACCGTTCGTAACTGGTTCTGTTCATTAACTCTGGTACCATTCCCTTTTGTGTCGAGTCTTTTTACTTCTAGCTCGCATTGGAATGGAACACTGAACCCAATTAATGGAACAACCAACACTCTTATTCCTTGCCTTTCATAGTGGTACTATACTATGATTCACACTCGTAAATCCTTGCGGATAAAGCCTTGAAATCTTTTAGCAGCAACAACAAGTAGAAGATCGTTTTACATTCTAAATCTGTCCCTCACAGATATTGTCTACCACACTCTTCTCATTTTACCTTACACCTGTCCTTACGTTTCTACATTACTTAGCTCAGACACTCTTGGAATAGAGAAGATGGTGATTTGATGTGATTTTCGTGAAACAGGCACACTATACATATACGCTACTCCATTTTATCGCTAACAGCCTACTATACAGGGTGAAGAATAATTCGTGCATTCGGACTTCGCAGCGTTATTTCTCACATACAAGCAACACAAAAATTCCTGTCACAAAATTTCGTGCTGGGCGTTAAGGATTGGCAATCTAGCAACACTGTAGTCACGTTTATGGTAACTTCCTCTGTCAGCAGAGTGGGGGGGGGGGGGGGTTCTGCTATGCAATTGGTGTTGTGGATAACGTTTTGGGTTAACATGTAGGAGGTCAAGGGTTCGATTCTTGGTCGAGGCGTATTTGTTTTTATTTGCTAAACCTATCTGCTTGGTATATTATCTGGTGTCTTAATCGTCATACAGCGATTACAGTGGGTCTTCTACAAAACATTTGCACTTACGTACTACGAACACAGAAATGCAACTACAATCGTTCTCAGCTATTAAAGAAGCCTCCTCCACATCGTGGACGCGAAATATTTCAAACCATTGTATCAACTGGATTCCAAACCTGTTTTCTGTTTACACCCCTCCATTGGTCCCATTGATTAGTACCAACTGCCGGCCGAAGTGGCCGTGCGGTTAAAGGCGCTGCAGTCTGGAACCGCAAGACCGCTACGGTCGCAGGTTCGAATCCTGCCTCGGGCATGGATGTTTGTGATGTCCTTAGGTTAGTTAGGTTTAACTAGTTCTAAGTTCTAGGGGACTAATGACCTCAGCAGTTGAGTCCCATAGTGCTCAGAGCCATTTAAACCATTTTTGAGTACCAACTATTATTCTTGTCACGTTCAGATCCATTATCTTTTATGGCCTTACGTCACCAGTAGGGCTAGCAACGTGCTTTGTAAATAATTTACAAATATATACTATGTAAACGTCGGATACATGTGGCTTAAGAAACGTCATACGCTACAGTATTATATGACAGAATGAAACTGGAAAATTTAAAAAAAAAAAAAAAGTACAACGTATCCACTGCACCAACTGCACAGCACTACTACTGAATCCTGACAGAGTACTAAGTCCTGACTGAGTACTAACCGTAGATGACAAGTTGCCAGAGTGCTAGTTTTTAACGTCCATTTACTGTAGGAGATAAGCGCAGGACGAAATTTTGTTACAGACATTTTTGTATTGCTAGTATGTGAGGAATCGCGCTGCGAAGTCCGAGTGCGCGAATTTTCGTTCACTTTGTATATCCAACCCAAGATCCGTAGTACATTTCTCCAAGTTCCGAAAGCATCTCGTTACATGCTAGCACTGGACAGAAAGGAGATACAGACATCTCAATGCTAAAAATTCCGTATTACTTTAGTGGGACATATGCATCCCATCAACCACGAGTGGATTCGATCCGGAGCTGGCGCGCCTCCCCAAGTCCCGTAAGCAGCGCGCCAACGCGTTCGGCTCTGCGGGCGCTATCTATTGTATTTAAGTAAGTAGTTCCAAAACAGTTAGCATATAAACCCAATTTAACCTTCAGCGAATCAGGACTGCAAGACTCGAATCGTTTGCTACACTTCCAGTTCACGCAGGCTCCGTTAAGGACATCGTTTTTCATCTGTTTCTTTTCTCCTGTAGTTTATTTTTCCTGTCAGCCACCTCTTTTTTTAAATCTTTTTAAAAACTAAAATATTTTACGTAAGTTTCACTTTCCAGACTAATTTTATATTCAGTTACTTTTAGGGTTCCTTGCCTCAATCTGCAAACACGGGACCCCTGTAGAATAATTTTGTTGTCCTCCTCTCCGTCTGCTTCTCAGTCCGACTGTTAAGAATACTTTCTCTGAGGAAGAGATTGACGTATCTACTTCCAGTTTATGTTACTATTAAGACCTATGCCGCTTGTGCGTGGAAAAGTCTTAAGCTTCTAACCCATCTCAATCAAAAGATACAGCCATTTATGTTACATATACTATGTGATCAAAAGTATCCAGACACCCCCAAAACATACATTGCTCATATTAGGTGCATTGTGCTGCCACCTACTGCCAGGTATTCCATATCAGCGATCTCAGTAGTCATTAGACATCGTGAGAGAGCAGAATGGGGCCCTCCACGGAACTCACGGACTTCGATCGTGGCCAGGTGATTGGGTGTTACTCGTGTCATACGTCTGGACGCGGGATTGCCACACTCCTAAGCATCCCTAGGTCCACTGTTTCCGATGTGATAGTGAAGTGGAAACGTGGAGGGACGCGTACAGGCCGACCTCTTCTGTTGACTGACAGAGACCGCCGACAGTTGAAAAGGGTCATGATGTGTAATAGGCAGACATCTATCCAGACCATCACACAGGGATTCCAAACTGTATCAAGATCCACTGCAAGTACTATGACAGCTAGGCGGGAGAAGAGAAAACTTGGATTTCATGGTCGAGCGGCTGTTCATAAGCCACACATCACGCCGGTAAATACCAAACGACGCCTCGCTTGGTGTAAGGAACGTGAATATTGGACGATTGAAAGTAGAAAAATGTTGTGTGGAGTGGCGAATCACGGTATACAATGTGGCGATCCGATGGCAGGGTGTGGGCATGGCGAATACCCGGTGAACGTCATCTGCCAGCGTGTGTAGTGCCAGCAGTAAAATTCGGAGGCAGTGGTGTTATGGTGTGGTCGTGTTTATCATGGAGGGGGCTTGCAACCCTTGTTGTTTTGCGTGGCACTATCACAGCACAGGCCTACATTGCCGTTTTAAGCATCTTCTTGTTTCCCTCTGTTGAAGAGCAATTCGGGATGGCGATTGCATCTTTCAGCACGATGGAGCACCCGCTCATAATTCACGGCCTGTGGCGGAGTGGTTACATGACAATAACATCCCTGTGGTGGACTAGCCTGCACAGAGTCCTGACCTGAATCCTATAGAACACCTTTGGGATGTTTTGGAACGCCGACTTCGTGCCAGGCCTCACCGACCGATATCGATACCTCTCCTCAGTGCAGCACTCCGTGAAGAATGGGCTGCCATTCCTCAAGAAACCGAGCACCTCATTGAACGTATGCCTGCGAGAGTGGATCTGTCATCGAGGCTAAGGGTGGACCAACACCGTATTGAATTCCAACGTTACGGATGGAGGGCGCCACGAACTTGTAAGTAATTTTCAGCCAGGTGTCTGGATACTTTTGATCACATAGTGTATTTTGATACTGGAAAACTCACTCAACACCTATAGGGTGCTTCCCATCGACTTAGAATCATGAGAGTTGGCCAGTAAGGTGTCACACCAAAAGTAAACAACCAAAAGATTGTTAATTTCTAATTATATAACACATCGAAATATGTTTTGTCGTTCTTCAACCGTCTGCCTGTTTGTTTGTTTCTCTATTAAGACCCTTTTCCTGTGGAACATGTTGCCGTATCAAGTTTACACTTACGTCACATACGCTACGGTTCCTTCATGGTGTAAAAAAATTCATGCTTCCAAGTCAATGCAATCAAAATATTCGGTCATTTATGTCACATATTTTGACACTCGCAAACTCACTCATTAAAAACTAGAGGATACTTCCCGTTGACATAGAATCATGAAATTCGGCAAGAGGTAGCGTTTCACAGTACAAGTGAAATAAAAGAAATTGGAACTTGTTACATTGTAATTACGTCACACAAAAATATCTTTTGCCATTTGAACATACATTTTATTCATCATCCGTCAGAAGCATGGTAGACGAACATTATTGCAAGTAAATATAAAATTTAAGATGTAGTCACGTTTTAGTAAATAAATAAGAATCTTTTTTATTAAATCTTCTCTCTCTACATGTATAAACTTAAGTCCTCGCTTATTTTGTATGTCTGGGCTAGACTGAGGAACTATTGTATATATTTTGATACTGCCTTGGAATTCCTGGTGCCAATACTTTGCCAGCATCGGTATCGATAATAGGCAAAAATCGTTGAGATTCTCGTTCGCAGGATGGATGAACTGTATATATACATAATAAGGTTAGAAAGGAACCCTCAGTGTGCGATTTCTACACCCAAACCAATACTGTAAACTGCATCGTTATCTAAAAAGAAAGGAACATTGGTACGCCTCCTCGCGGCTTTGGACGGGAAACACGAGAGCAGCCGGAAGCTACCAGAACTTGCGCCTGCTCACGATGGCCAAGTGACCAATAACATCTACGCAGATCATATTATAACGAACTAGTTGTAATAAAAGAAGTACCAGCCATATAACCACAGGCGGCTGGTCACTGTATGGTAATAAAATAAACACTCGGGTGGAACGATTTAGCTATACTGTAATGTTACTAAACCAGTTGAGGCAGTAATAAAACGCTGCTCTTCCTTTGCACCTGCGTTTATAGGAAACGTATTGAAGCCGCTAGCGTAATATCTGCGACCATTTACATCCAAGCTTTTACCATCATTCTTAACTAGTTCCATTCATTTACGCTGATACGACTTCCTTTTGTCTATTGTTCCGAGCCTTTACGCTCCTGCTTCTCAGTGCAATGGAACACTGAACCCACTTTACTACTTTAACTATTTACGCTCGTATCTCGTTGTAGATACGGCAATAAAATCTTTCAGCACCCCCACCGAGTTGTAAGATCGTTTTTCATTTTAAATCAGTCTGTCGCATGCTTTCTCTAACTACGACACTTTCCTGTTTTATCTTTCATTCCTCCTTTTGTGAACAGTATTTCCTTTTTTCAGCACACAGTTGTACATTTCCTCCTGCCACTGCAGCTTCCCTGTCCATGTTTTGCACTACACAGCATGTATAATGTTTAAGGCAGTGCTCCCGAAAGTAACGTGGCACCACCACAGAAGCGTATCCTCGTCGCTGCCAGTGGGCGAATACCTCCCGTTGTTCCGAAAGGGTGGCGTCTCGCTTTGTGGTCGCCTACAGACCTGCATACTTCGCAATGCCATAACTTTTTCTTCTAAGAGGCAAATCAAGGAAGCAAAAATCTTATTAAAAACTGTGCTTGAAAGGGCTTCAGGAACCTCTAGTTATTCTAATCGGTCAATACAGAGAATAATGAAGGAGGGGGAAATATTAGTTATAAGTGCTTTTCAATACTTCACTGTTTCGGAAAGATGTGGAAGAAGGAGAAGAGAATTTTATTATTAGATAATACTGCCAAACACATTATCCGGGACATGACACATAATTCCCATCCGAAGCAAGTTCTTTATTTTACATTATCAGGACTATTGTAACAGACGTTGCCGCTGTACTACATTTTTACCCACTTTCTGTTTTATCAGGTTTTCTTGAGGCGGTGCATGGTCGATCTTGTTGTACTTTCGTTGATCTTTACTTATGCGAGTATTTATTTTTCGCTTCTATAGTGAGGAACTACCGTCTATCAATTTTTTCAGTTGTCAATTTATTGGTCGTAATGACATGACCTGTTACTATGATCGTCTGCAGTCTCGCTTTCTAGAGCTTACAAGTTAAGCAAAATATACAGTGGTAGGATGAAAATATGGTAAGCCCCAGAGAAATGCATGCTTGAACATAAATGCAGATACTAGCCAAGTCTGCAGGCTGTGCTATTATACAGGGTGGTCCATTGATCGTGACCGGGCCAAATATCTCACGAAATAACCATCAAACGAAAAAACTACATAGAACGAAACTTGTCTAGCTTGAACGGTGAAAGCAGATGGCGCTATGGTTGGCCCGCTAGATGGCGCTGCCATAGGTCAAACGGATATCAATTGCGTTTTTTTAAATACGAACCCCCATTCTTTATTATATATTCGTGTAGTACGTAAAGAAATATGAATGTTTTAGTTGGAACACTGTTTTCGCTTTCCGATAGATGGCGCTGTAGTAGTCACAAACACATGGGTCACGATTTCAGACGAACAGTTGGTAACAGGTAGATTTTTTAAAATTAAAATACAGAACGGAGGTACGTTTGAACATTTTATTTCGATTGTTCCAATGTGATACATGTACCTTTGGGAACTTATCATTTCTGAGAACGCATGCTGTTACAGCATGATTACCTGTAAATACCACAGTGATGCAATAAATGCTCAAAATGATGTCCGTCAACCTCAATGCATTTGGTAATACGTGTAACGACATTCCTCTCAACAGTGAATAGTTCACCTTCCGCAATGTTCGCACATGCATTGGCAATACGCTGACGCATGTCAGGCGTTGTGGGTGGATCACGATAGCAAATATCCTTCAACTTTCCCCACAGAAAGAAATCCGAGGACGTCAGATCCGGTGAACGTGTTGACCATGGTATAGTGCTTCGACGACCAATCCACCTGTCACGAAATACACTATTCAATACCGCTTCAACCGCACGCGAGCTATGTGCCGGACATCCATCGTGTTGGAAGTACATCGCCACTCTGCCATGCAGTGAAACATCTTGTATTAACATAGGTAGAACGTCACGTAGGAAATCAGCATACATTGCACCATTTAGATTGCCATCGATAAAATGGGGGCCAATTATCCTTCCTCCCATAATGCAGAATCATACATTAACCCGCCAAGGTCGCTGATGTTCCACTTGTCGCAGCCGTCTTGGATTTTCTGTTGCCCAATAGTGGATATTATGCCGGTTTACGTTACCGCTGTTGGTGAATGACGCTTTGTCGCTAAATAGAACGCGTGCAAAAAAACTGTTCCGTAATTTGTCTTGTGCCCAGTGGCAGAACTGTACACGACTTTCAAAGTCGTCGCCATGCAATTCCTGGTGCATAGAAATATGGTACGGGTGCAATCGATGTTGATGTAGCTTTCTCAACATCGACGTTTTTGGGATTCCCGATTCTCGCGCAATTTGTCTGCTACTGATGTGCGGATTAGCCGCGACAGCAGCTAAAACACCTACTTGGCCATCATCATTTGTTGCAGGTCATGGTTGACGTTTCACATGTGGCTGAACACTTCCTGTTTCCTTAAATAACGTAACTACCCGGCGAATGGTCCGTACACTTGGATGATGTCGTCCAGGATACCGAGCAGCATACATAGCACATGCCCGTCGTGCATTTTGATCACAATAGCCATACATCAATACGATATCGACCTTTTCCGCAATTGGTAAACGGTCCAATTTAACACGGGTAATGTATCACGAAGCAAATACCGTCCGCACTGGTGGAATGTTACGTGATACCACGCACATATACGTTTGTGACTATTACAGCGCCATCTATCACAAAGTGAAAAAGGTGGTCCAACTAAAAGATTCATATTTATTTATGTACTACACGAATATGGAATAAAAAATGGGGGTTCCTATTTTAAAAAAACGCAGTTGATACCCATTTGACCTATGGCAGCGCCATCTAGCGGGCCAACCATAGCGGCATCTGGTTTCCCCCTTCAAGCTAGACGAGTTTCGTTCTTTGTAGTTTATTTCGTTTGATGCTTATTTCGTGAGATATTTGGCCTGGTCACTATCAATGGACCACCCTGTATATGACCACGAATGGCACCAGTGCTACGTCCTCAATACCTTGCAAGTTTCAGTCGTGGTCAGAAAAATATTGCGCGTAGTTGTGAGTGCATTACGTCGGAACTAATTCACTTCAAACGTGCACAAATCGTTCGTGCTTCAATGGAGGCTGCTTCCGTAACCAAGGGAGCTGAAGTGCTTGGTGTTTCAAGAGGACCGTATCGAAGATTTATATCGCTTACAAGGAAGGCGGAAGAAACATTATCCGCTAAGTCAGAACGCGGACGAAAATGTGTGCTGTGTGATCGTGACATGATCACTGAAGAGGACTGTGACGAAAAATGAGAGGACGATAACTGCAAAAGTCATTGGAGGATTGAATGTCGCACACACGAGCGCTGTTTGGACCAAAGCAACACAAAGGGAGCTTCTTAAGCAACAAATAGCATTGCGAGCGGGAATTCCAAAACCACTCGTCAGTTTTGCAAATGCCCGTAACAAGAAAAAAGTGGCGCCGAAGTCATACGATCTGTATTATTGAGGCATTTCAGACGTTAGTACGGAAATCTGCAAGACAGTGTCCATTGAGCCATGTCTTAATGATAATTTTGTAGAATTCATGTTACATTTATTCTTTACGTAAAGTTTCATGTCAATATATTATCATAATCTTTACGTATTGGAATTTTGAGAAACTTCGAGAACGTAAACCTGTATTAGGGATGATGATTTTCTTTCTCGTGATCATCCCAAAGGTATGCCAGATACTGTTAAGTTGTGCGTTAATTTAAGTTCCAAAATTATATCAGTTGGGTATGTCGAACACCCACATTGTTGCGTGTCGCTTTCTTTGGGAAAAGGTTCGCTTTCAGTTATCATGGCGTTAGCAACCTGTATATTGCTTAAGTCCGTTCTATTGATCAGTAGAGTCATATTCCTTGTTGTGTCCCATATCGCGATGAGTCTTGGTTCACACTCTTTCGAACTTGTGGATTAGTTCACGTCCCATGAGTTAAACATAGCATGGTTTCGGTAATGATTTGGGCAGCCACATCGTGGTATTCCATGACAACCATGGGTTCTCTGGAAGGTCGTATTTCTGCCAAGTATTATGTGACCATTTTAGATTATCATGTGTACCCCATGGCACAATGATTGTTCGCGCATTGGTGATGCTGTATTCCAAGACAGATTGCATCGCCCAGGATTGGCTTTGTGAGTGTGCATCTCTGCTAGCCTCCACGGTCACCACATCTCAGTATTGTTGATCCTCTGTGGTCTACTTCGGGGAGAAAGGTCCGTGATCGCTATCTACCTCCCTCACTATTACCTGAACTTGCCACTATTTTGCTGGAAGAGTGCTGCAAGATTCTCTTGAAAATGACACAGGGTCTGTATTGGTATACTCTGAGATGATTAGAAGTTGTATCGAATACCAACTGTTTTCCACACCGTATTGGGCATGCTAATGTGTTGTGGTTTTCATATGTTTATCCACAACCTGTACGTTTTTAATTAGACTTCACCTGTCGAACTGCACCTCCCCTACCGATCGGTGGCCGTTCACAACGGGGCCCCCACCACTACCTTTATCCGCTCCCCTACCACGCCATCTGCACAGCTACAGGCCAAGTGGTTTTGTGCACACTGTACCAGATTCGCATTCTGAAGGCTAGGGCTGCAAACAGCTGACCGGCCATGCAGGTTTAGTCATCCTGTAATTCCTCTCAATTGTTTCAGTTGAATGCCTGGATATTTCCTTCGACAAAGCTCGGGTGTTGTTTCCTGCAAAGTCCTTACGTAGTTCGATCTAGCGTACCGTCTCTAATGATATCGTCGTCGACGGAATGGTAGACCCTACTCTTGCCCCAGTCATAACTTTAGCACCATCACTACAAATGGCGATACATTTTGTACAATCAATCTCGTAGTTGCGCGTGATTTCTAAAAATATGTGATACAAACACTGGCCAATAGAGTTCACAGGGAGTGCTTTGCAAAATAAAATACATTCCATGATACTTTCATCTGCTTCAAAGCGCACAAATACTGTAAATTGAGCACAATCTGAAACATCAGTAGATTCATCAAACTGCGAAGCAAAATGTGGGATTTTCTTTCATTTTTCGACTAACTTTTCTCGAATATCAACTGCCATATCGTTTTTCTGCGTTCAGTGGTATTATCATGAAGTGGTATGCTTTTTGGCTTGTTTGCCTCTTGCTTACCTAACATAATTTCAACCATATCCCGGGCTGCTGGCAAAATAAGATTCTCTGCATCTGCATGCGGCTTCCCTGCTTTAGTGACTCGGTATACGACCGGACCAGGACTCGGTAGCTAGCTAGTAACGCTTCTAGCTAGTAACGCTTTCTCCTTGACACTGGATACTTAAAATCAGATAAAAAATATTGTTAAATCATAAAAACGAATAAAAGATCAGGAACATTAATGCTATTTTAAATCAACAAATAACATTACTATTTTATTACCTGAATCATAGTAGTTTGCTGCTGGTCAAGTGTTTTCAGTTTCCTTTCGGAGAAATCCAACGGTTTATCAGCTTCCTTGGAATGTTTGGTTGAAAGGTGATGCAGAAGCTTTGATGGTTTCATACTCTCACGTGACAATACTTCACCGAGAATTACACATTGAGTTTTATTGTTCGTGACAGTAAAGCCATACTTCAGATAACTGTCGTCATGAAGTCTTTTTTTTTTCGATGTTGATTCGCTTCCACCACTGCCATTTGTACCAGAAGCGGAGGGCTGTACAGATCTTTTAAGAAACTTGTCCATTTTATGCTCGCTCAGAGCAAAGCGCGAAGACAATAATCACGTCTGTACTTGCTGGCGTACTCGGACAACTGATTATAGTGACCGAAAACGCGCGACTACGCTCCCGCTGAACCCTTCTCACCCCCACGCCTCTACCGCGGCAAAGAATATAATTACACTACTGGCCATTAAAATTGCTACACCAAGAAGGAATGCAGATGATAAACGGGTATTCATCGGACAAAAATATTATGCCAGAATTGACATGTGATTTCATTTTCACGCAATTTGGGTGCATAGATCCTGAGAAATCAGTACCCAGAACAACCACCTCTGGCCGTAATAACGGCCTTGATGGGCCTGGGCATTGAGTCAAACAGAGCTTGGATGGCGTGTACAGGTACAGCTGCCCATGAAGCTTCAAAACGATACCACAGTTCATCAAGAGTAGTGACTGGCGTATTGTGACGAGACAGTTGCTCTGCCACCATTGACCAGACGTTTTCAATTGGTGAGAGATCTGGAGAATGTGCTGGCCAGGGCAGCAGTTGAACATTTTCTGTATCCAGAAAGGCCAGTACAGGACCTGCAATATGCGCTCGTGCATTATCGTGCTGAAATGTAGGGTTTCGCAGGGATCGAATGAAGGGTAGAGCCACGGGTCGTAACACATCTGAAACGTGACGTCCACTGTTCAAAGTGCCGTCAATCCCAACAAGAGGTGACTGAGACGTGTAACCAATGGCACCCCATACCATCACGCACGGTGATACGCCAATATGGCGATGACGAATACACGCTTCCAATGTGCGTTCACCGCGATGTCGCCAAACACGGATGCGACCATCATGATGCTGTAAACAGAGCTTGGATTCATCCGAAAAAATGACGTTTTGCCTTTCGTGCACCCGGGTTCGTCGTTGAGTACACCATCGCAGGCGCTCCTGTCTGTGATGCAGCGTCAAGGGTAACCGAAGCCACGGTCTCCGAGCTGATAGTTCATGCTGCTGCAAACGTCCGTGCAGATGGTTGTTGTTTTGCAAATGCCCCCATCTGTTGACTCAAGGATCGAGACGTGGCTGCACGATCCCTTACAGCCATGTGGATTAGATGCCTGTCATCTCGACTGCTAGTGATACGAGGCCGTTGGGATCCATCACGGCGTTCCGTATTACCCTCCTGAACCCACCGATTCCATATTCTGCTAACAGTCATTCGATCTCGACCAACGCGAGCAGCAATGTCGTGATACCATAAACCGCAATTGCGATAGGCTACAATCCGACCTTTATCAAAGTCGTAAACGTGATGGTACGCATTTCGCCTCCTTACACGAGGTATCACAACAACGTTTCGCCAGGCAACGCCGGTCAACTGCTGTTTGTGTGTGAGAAATCGGTTGGAAACTTTCCTCATGTCAGCACGTTGTAGGTGTCGCCACCGGCGCCAGCCTCGTGTGAATGCTCTGAAAAGCTAATCATTTGCATATCACAGCATCTTCTTCCTGTTGGTTAAATTTCGCGTTTGTAGCACATCATCTTCGTGGTGTAGCAATTTTAATGGCCAGTAGTGTATATCTCTGCCTGCAGACCACTGCGACCTCTTTTCATATTGCACTTGATTTCTCGATCAGTATAGTATCAACAAAAAGAAAATTAAATACGTTGCCGTTGAAATCGCTGGCATACTTCCTGGGGGTCGCCAGAATATTTTCACTTGGAAAGGGGTCGCGTATACAAAACAGTTGCAAAACACTGATCCAAAGCGTCCTGTGTTACATAGTTGAAACTAAAGGAATCAGTGGGTGGAAAATACTGTGCTTTCAGTTAAACAATTGTTATCATTGTTTACTGAGAACAATTACGTTGGCAGATACAGTCAGGTAAAACTTAGTGCAATATAATATGAAGTAGAAGACGCATTAAACTCAATGAATACACACGGAAATCATGCTGGATAGAGTATTATTTCTAAATATTACGTACTAATTGAATGAAGGAAGTAGCTTGAAGTAAATATGTGTCATTTTTATAACGAGTAGAAAGCTGTGCAAAAAAACAGATTTTGTTGAGCTAAATTTTCTTAGGAATCTCAGTACTGCCGATCTTGCTTCGTAGTTAAAACTAGGCAGTTAAAGGGGCGAGCCGAAAGACATCGAGGGGGTTAAAATTAGAATTTGTAATTCTCCTAATTGACCACGTAAGGGTATTATTCTTGCGACGCCCTTTTGATTTAAAAGCAGGCGGATCTGAGGCGCAACTTATTTTCTCGCGGCCGAAAATGTCTTCTTCTCTGCCTTGCTTTTAATTTAGGGCCGCTTCAAAAGCTGCTAACGCAGCTCTTTCAGGTACAGAGGAACGTAATAATTTCGGGAATTGAGTGCAATTAAAGACAAAAAGAGAGCGGTATGTCAGCACAAGAGAGTTAAGAGTTGCTCCGAATGTGCGATCAAACTCCATTTCTGTGTTAATGTGCGTAATTAAAACAGCTTATTGTAATACTATTGTCCTTTGCTGACAAAGGAAACAGGAATAATTTTCGTTTGAACCTGTCTACACAATCTGTAACATTAATGAGATACAGCACGAAATATCATTTACCTGAGTACGCTGGGATTCCTTTCTATAAACCTATTATCCTTCTCTGCCGCTCGTAACAAAATGCCTGTGGGACACTACTAGCTTTTCTCGCGAGGCCCGACGTAGGATGGAGTTAATATTCTGTTGTGCAATGCCGGAGGCACTACGGAAGAGTATTGTAACACGGGGCCTGCAATGATTTAGCCTCTTTGTCGAGAGAAAACCCCTTTCGGACAATAGGGCCGTAGCAAGCGTAGCTCTCAAAGAGGTCACCAGAGCATTTAAACGACGCCAGATAATAAAGAGATAGATCCTTAATACGGTTTCTGTGGCTTACTATGCTTTCATTACGTATTGTTCGCAGTACGGCGCACAGAGACAAACTACAAACGATATCACGGTATCGTTGACGGCGTCCGTACGCTGCCAATGATAAAATCTAAGTCTGTTCAGAGTGGACTCCACTCAGACAATGCCGAAATTGAAATGAGAGGTATTCAGCACAGCTACAGATTTCTGAAGAATTCTCATTTGAAGCAGATCTAAACACCAAAACCACGATCAAATTCCGTATGCGGTACTGGTTTGTGGACGACTGCCCTCCCTCCGTGGCATCCATGGGGTCTGAGCTCCGCTCTCTAGGCCAATAACATCGATTTCAAAAACTTCAGCTCCTGAATATCCTTAGTTCACATCTGACTACTTCTAAGAGTTTGCAAAGTCTTATGAGCTCTGGCGGCTCCTACCTTTTCGATAGCAGTCGCGTTCATTGGTTTCCAGTTGTGCGACTCGGCTAGGTGGCGACAGTACTGTGGCGAGTACGGGCGGCCAGTGAGAAAGTGGACGCAAAATGAGTAGCGACATGTAGTGCATCTCCTACGGCCTAGCATTGGTATTTGATATTTGCTTGGCCGTAGTACGATGTACCCTGGCTCATGTTGGTCCTGTCATAACGCCTTCGGAAGCGTTTACATGTTGTGAAAGATGGTTTGGTTTCGCCTTAACCTTGGTCAATTTTTTACTTCTTGGTTAGCTGGAAAGTACTTGTTGCGTATCGGGGAGCTGGTGGATTATATCTCTCACTCGATGCTCTGCAACTGCCTCTGCTCTTACTGATGGCGCTAGTCATTGTGTGATACAGAATATGCCTTTTAAGCTGTTTTGTGAGATTCTAGCCTCTATATATTTCTTTTTTTTTTAAGAAAGGAAAGAAAAAGAAGCTGCAGCTGATTCCCTTGTAGGTGTCATTCAAGCTGTCTGTTGAACTGATGTATTTGTCCAATGACCTTTTTATTAGCATGCCATAATAGGGCGCATGATTATTTATTATATGGAATCGCTCTCATTGATTTACTGTGTCGCTAAAACAACAGATTTTTGAAGTTAACTACTGTTATGTATGTTATCTGCTGATAAGCGCCATTAATAGCTGATTCAAGGTGCAGCTTGTATTTAGGCCAACCTTAACTAATGTATTTTCTCTTAATTTGGCCATAAAGGTTGTTAATGGCATGTTGCCACAGTAATGATTGAAGTTACGGAGTAAATATTTCATTCTATTGTTTGTAGCTTTCTTTTTACCTGTCCTACTTTCTGTTTCGTATCGAATCTGGTAAGGAATAATTGTTACATATTAACTAATAGTCTTTTCTCTGTACTACAGGTGCACCTGGGCATGCACTCGTTCTTTAGAGGCGTGATAAAGGTTATGCTGTCGATGTGTTTTGACGTATCTCACCATTGGAATTTGTTTTGTAATCGTGGCCGACTTTCACTTCAGCATCTTGAAGTTTGTGTACAGGCAGCAAGTGCGTTAGAAGCGTCAGCCATCATTTCAGACAGCTTGGGTTGCATGTATTCTGCAAATTATTATTTTTTGGCTGCCAAGTTTGATTCTCTATTTTTAAAATTCTTGTAATTTTACGACTGTTTCTGTGGGTCTTTCATTGTTTGAATGTTAAAAACTGATTTTGTCCATGGACTAGTATTTTCATCGTTTAATACTGTCAATTTATTTTACAACGGTTTTACTTTGGGCGCAGTTATTGCGTTATAGAATGTCGACTTGTTATAAATTTGAGGCCATCTGTTGTTCTCTTTGACCCTAAAAGGCTGCTCATGTAATTTCAGTCCATTCACTGTTTTCTTGAACAGTAAAGTAAGAGGAAAATTTTTAACTTTGTTAAAATCTGAATTGATTGTTATCAGCCCTTTTAAACTCTGAGTGTGAAATAATGGTATCATTCCTTTTAGTAGTAACAACCTAGATATTGGGGTAGAAGTATTGTTAATAAGTCCAATACTAAATGAGAAGTAGATCTATAAAGTAGCCGTGCGTTAAGATCAGGTCGACTATGTGTAATGCGAGATTTGATGACAAAGCCGTAGATCCCTCCTTACAGTATTTCACTTATTAAACTACATATTTATTCGTATGTCCTTGGCCTTGGCGTCGTGACCGTTAAATATTTTAGTTGGTTCAAATGGCTCTAAGCACTATGGGACTTAACACCTGAGGTCATCAGTCCCCTAGACTTAGAACTACTTAAACGTAACCAACCTAAGGACATCACACACATCCATGCCCGGGGAAGGATTCGAACCTGCGACCGTAGCAGCAGCGCGGTTCCGGACTGAAGGACCTAGAGCCGCTCGGCCAAAGCGGCCGGTGAAATATTTTAGTCATAAATCGTACTATCAAGAGAAAAGGTTCCGCCACAAGCTCTTGGTAGGCAGGCCAGCATGCTTCATATGACGCCAAAGATGAGCACAGGAAATTTAGAGATGATGAGACGTCTGGAAACAGCCGACGTATGTGGTAGTCACCTCACGGTGGGCGAAGAAACGAAAATCTAGGGTCACGCACTCCTCGTAGGAAAAAAAATGGCTCTGAGCACTATGGGACTTAACTTCTATGGTCATCAGTCCCCTAGAACTTAGAACTACTTAAACCTAACTAACCTAAGGACATCACACAACACCCAGCCATCACGAGGCAGAGAAAATCCCTGACCCCGCCGGGAATCGAACCCGGGAACCCGGGCGTTAGAAGCGAGAACGCTACCACACGACCACGAGATGCGGGCACTCCTCGTAGGAAAGTTCGAACCAGGAACCGTGTTTACTGGATGGGAATCAATATGGTCGCACAGAGACGGAATATTTCAGAAGCCCGGAAAAATTAAGGTAGTGGAAGTGGTGTTGGATTGGTATACAAAAGGACAGTGAGAGTCAATGGGGAATCAGAATCTAAGAAGACTCCAAGGAATGTCTAAGAACTATCCAGAAGTGTCGAAGGAGTGCCCAAGCAGTATCCAGGCCTGAAAGCCGAGGAAGCGGGTAGTGGCATTGGTGGGCAGCATCGGCTACTGAAGGAGCAGTAGAACTTTATCTGTGAGAGACAGTAACAGTTCTGCAGCAGAGACGTTATTGATAGATAACTAGCGAGTTTATTACAAGTGCCTTATATACATTCATGGTTAACATCGAACAAGGACAGTTGGGCCTTGTCTCAAGTAGTTAGCGCTCGGCATTCATTTGTTAGTATTAACGAATATTACTTGTCTCTCGTCGAGCAGGCCAAGTAGTCGTTGATTTAATAGAAGTCAAAACGAGTGGCAGTGATTGCACCTGTTTCTGAGTTAGGCGCCCAACTTAGTGCATTTAACAGTGATTAGTGGCCGAGCGGTCCGAGGCGCTTCAGTCTGGAACCGGTCGGCTGCTACGGTCGCAGGTTCGAATCCTGCCTCGGGCATGGATGTGTGTGATGTGCTTAGGTTATTTAAGTTTAATTAGTTCTCCGTCTAGGGGACTGATGACCTCAGATTTTAAGTCCCATAGTGCTTAGAGCCATAATAGTGATGAAAGCAACAAGCTAGGTGGTTCTTGTCTCTGGGCAGTGTGATGTCCATGTGTAATAGGACAGAACAACAGTGAAATGGTTTCCGACTGAGTTATATGCGTTAGTGTGATTGCTAATCACACGCCTTGCATATGCATGTATTTGATGATAAATAAACTTGTTTAAAAGTACTTGGGAGTTCATATATTTTTGCTTCTTTGGCAGATCACCGTTCCTGTCAGATACCCTTCTTTTTTCCTCCAGAACCAACCCTAAGCAAATGTGTTATGAAGGTAAATTTTGGGAACTTCCTATAACATCGGAACAGTATTGTCGTCAATATTCTGACTGCACCACACGGGCGACACCAACTCTGTATTGGCAACTTGCACCTGTGCCGTCACACGACATTGGTATTAGACTTTATAAGCCCACTCACTTAAAAGCGCATACTTGTCGCTTAAAAAATTCTCCGTCGCTCGGAACAGGCCTCGGAAGGGCCAACTATACAGCCCGCCCGCCGTGTCACCTACAGTCAATAGTCGTCACTGGATGTGGATATGGAGGGGCATGTGTCAGCCCATTGCTCTCTCGGCCGTTGATTTCGTGACCGGTGCCGCTACTTCTCACTCAAGTAGCTACTCAGTTGGCCTCACAAGGGGTGAGTGCAGCCCGCTTGTTAACAGCACTCGTCAGACCCATATGGTCATCCATCCAAGTGCTAGGTGCCTAATTTCGGTGAACTGATGGGAACTTGTGTTACCACTGCGACAAGGCTGTTGGCACACTATTCGCTTAAGGAGGCCCGTAAGTGATTTTGAACTGCTGAGAGGTAGTCACATGGCTCTCCACGGCTGACGTAAGTCATGGTAGTGAACTGGTGTGTGTGTTTATGTGTGTGTTTTTGTTTGTACGCCACTCGGCTGTTTGGAATCAGTGGAGTAAGATAGGTCGATGTGGAGATGTAGCAGATTGATAGCAAGGTGAATGAAGTTCCCCAATTTATTTATTTATTTATTTTTTGTATCGACATGGACTGTCCAGCATTTCTCCAACGAACTCTGCATCACCCGCAGCCTCGTAGAACGGCGTATAAACGGCAGTCGTATAAAAATAATCCTAAAATTACCAAATAAGCAGCAACCAGTGGCAAGATGATGTTTTCTTTATTTAATTTTGCAAATCGATTTCAACTGATTAACACAGTGTACTAAAACAGAGTAATAACACAGTCTTATTACTCAGGGAACATACACGCTGAAAGCACCGATGATGGCTGTTAATCAGTTGAAATCAATTTGCAAAATTAAATAAAGAAGACATGATCTTGCGACTGGTTGCTGCTTATTTGGTAATTTTATGGTTTACGGTCGCTATACAACTTGGGAACCATATGGAGCTCCCCATTCAAAAATAATTCTGTCGGCCAGAGACTGGAGACGAATGTCAGGCTTATCCCCAAGTCACAATCGGTTTCAAACTCGGCAGCTGTTAATAAAGATAGGTGCACCTCAACCAGTTCCCGAGCGAACATCGCAAAAGGGACCTGCACGCGGTGGACATTTGGAATCCGTTACCTCGCAGATAAACCTGTCGCTGACGTAGACCCATCAAATTGCGCCCAAACAACACAGAAACAGTTACCTCTTTTCGAATGACACAAGACTGACGTCCCAATAGGACGATTGAACCGCAGAGTGTGGAGGGTGTAGCTCAGACCAAAGGTGGTTCTTTGATGTTTCGGAGGTGTTTTTCGAACCATGGCTTGGCCCCACTCGGGTTACCGAGGACCGTATCCAGGACGCTTATTTCAATATTCCGTCTGACCACGTGTTGCCCTTCCTTTTACATCGTCATAATGATCCTGCTGTGAACACTTCTATCTTCAAGATGACAGCAGATGTATTCACAGTGCTGCATGCACACGTTACAAATTTGCCGAACTCTCAGGCATCCTACAACACCTTGACTGGCCCACTATATCATCTGATCTTCATCCCACAAAAAAACGTCTAGGGGTACTTGGAACAGCAAGTGAAACGTAGCAGTCAACATCCACGCAGTCCGTTCGCTCCACGGGACCTAATCATCAATGAGTAGCGTCAGCTGGATATGGCATACGTGAAGAAACTTGGAGACACTCTTCATCGCCGAATTGAGCTCATTGTCAGGGATAGACATGATGTTAAAGGGTATTAGCTTGATGTGTCCTAGGATAACTATTTCATTTTTGACTGGTGTTCTCGGTTGTTGCTATTTAGTGGATTTGTTGGTACCTGTCATTGTCGTTTAGTGTAGCTGATTTTAATAAATGCAATTGGAGTGTGGTATCCTGTTGGTGTTATTGATTAAACACTAGGTGCCAAGGGACGGCCTACCGCCACATTCTTATCTGAAGGACAGATCATCAATGTAGAGCGCCTACCGTCCATGGAGAGTATTGGCAGTCAGTAAACTGCACGCCACCACCTCCCTTTCCTTTATCGTACAAACATCGGGGATAGGGAATGGTATCATCATCAAGACAAGAACTGTATACTTATGAGTAGCTTCTTCTATTACTAGTAATAATGCTCTCAGATGGCCACTTCATTTGCTGCTGACATGGATAAATGTAGATGACGCTCCTATTGGCAGCTAACAACTACTACACCTATCGAAAAAAGAGACAGATCGGTTCCCTAGTATCGTACAGGCTTTTCTTTGTTTTGGTTAGAACAGCTCAGTGTCCGTTAGACCGTCAGCGACAGAGCCGCTCGTGTTCCTGCTGCTAATAAGGCGAGTACACTATTCGTTTATTACATATTTTTACGAGTTTCAAACAGAAGCGACTTCAGAAATGGATAGGCACTGTGATTGCTGTGTACAGATGCGAGCTGAGTTGGTGACCCTTCGCTCACAGCTCCAGGCTGCGTTGGCTTCCATCACACAGCTTGAGGCTGCTGCCAAAGGGCATCACTGTGGGGGTGGGGGGTGGGGGGTCTGACGCGCGGATGCGGGGGATGTCGAGCGCGACCCACATGTCCCCTTGTCGGTCCACTGCTGTGGCCGCCCTGGGTACTGCCTGCACTGAGGCTGACTCCTCACCTGTGGCCGAGTGGGAGATCATTCCAAAGTCTGGCAAGCAGCGAAAGACTTTACGAGGGGCCGATCATAGGGCCTCCCTGGTTCATTTGACGAACAGGTTACTGGCTTTATCTGTGGCTGAAGAAGTCTCTGAACCGAATGCAGTCGTCCACTCTGTTCCAGACGAAGCTTCTCAGCCCGCAAGGTCAGGACATTCACAGAGGGTGGGTTTGCTGGTAGTTGGGAGGTCCAAGGTTAGACGCGTAATGGGGCCCGTTAGGAATATAGCTGCCAAGGAGGTGAAGGAGTCCAGTGTGCACTCCTTGTGTATACCGGGGGCGAATAATTCTGGATGTGGAAAGCGTGCTTCTGGATGCCATGAAGAGTACAGGCTGCTACTAACTGCAGTTGGTGGCCCACGTCGGTACCAATGACGTGTGTCGCTTTGGATCGGAGGAGATTCCCTCTGGTTTCGGGTGGCTAGTGGAAATGATAAAGACTGCCAGTCTTGCTTGCGTGATTAAGGCGGAGCTCACCATCTGCAGCATCGTCGATAGAACCGACTGTGGTCCTTTGGTGCAGAGCCGAGTAGAGGGTCTGAATCAGAAGCTCAGGCGGTTCTGTGACCGTGTAGGCTGTAGATTCCTTGACTTGCGCCATCGGGTGGTGGGATTCCGGGTTCCGCTTAATAGGTCGGGAGTCCACTACACACAGCAAGCGGCTACAAGGGTAGCGGGGGCTGTGTGGAAGGGACTGGGCGGTTTCAACTTTAGAGGGTCTCAGGAAACTACAGTAAGGACATCCGTCTAAAAGGGGGCAGATAAAACACACTAAGGTAGTTGGAGAAACGATCGGTATTGTATTTTTAAATTGTCGTAGCTCTGTTGGGAAAGAACCAGAGCTCCAAGCCCTAATAGAAAGCACTGAAACTCAAATACACACATCAAAAAAAAGTTTAGCGTCACCTCGGTTCCTAGAGTTCCGGAAACTGTACAGAAAATTGGAACAGAGGTCAACATAACCCTTTCTATTGCTCATGAAAGCCACACATTGCACGCTGTACCACCAAACAACGATACCTTCAGAGGTGGTAGTACAGATTGCTGTACTCACCGGTTCACCTAATAACCAGTAGCACGCCCTCTTGCACTGATGCATGCCTGTATTCGTCGTGGCATACTATCCACAAGTTCATCAAGGCACTGTTGGTCCAGATTGTCCCATTCGTCTACGTCGATTCGGCGTAGATTCCTCAGAGTGGTTGGTCACGTCGTCCACATCGTTCATAAACCGCCCTTTTCAGTCTATTGCAGGCATTTTCGATAGGGTTCATGTCTGGAGAACATGCTGGCCACTCTAGTCGAGGGTTGTCATTATCCTCAAGGAAGTCATTCACAACACGTGCACGATGGGGGCGCGAATTGTCGGCCATGATGACGAATGCCTCGCCAATATGCTGCCGATATGGTTGCGCTATCGGTCGGAGGATGGCATTCACGTATCGTACAGCCGTGCGGCACCTTCCATATCCACCAACGGCATACGCCGGCCCCACATAATGCCACCACAAAACAGCACGGAATCTCCAACTTGCTGCACTCGCTGGACGGTGTGTCTAAGGCGGTCAGCCTGACCGGGTTACCTCCAAACACGTCTCTAACGATTGTCTGGTTGAAGGCGTATGCGACACTCATCAGTGAAGAGAACATGATACCAATCCTGAGTGGTCCATTCGGCATGTTGTTGGGTCCATGTGTACCGCGCTGTATAGTGTCGTGGTTCCAAAGATGGACCTCGCCATGGACGTCGGGAATGAAGTTGCGCATCATGCAGCCTATTGCACACAGTTTGAGTCGTAACACGACGTCTTTTGGCTGTCCGAAAAGCATTATTCAACACAGTGGCTTTGCTGTCAGGGTTCTTCCAAGTCATAATCCGTAGGTAGCGATTATCCACTGCAGTAGTAGGCCTCAGGCGGCCTGAGCGAGGCATGTCATTGACAGTTCCTGTCTCTCTATATCTCCTCCATGTCCGAACAACATCGATTTGGTTCACTCCGAGACGCCTGGACACTTCTCTTCTTGAGAGCCTTTCCTAGCACAAAATAACGATGCGGATGCGACCGAACTGCGGTTCTAGGTATGGTTGAACTACAGACAACACAAGTCGGGTACATCCTTCTTGGTGGAATGACTGGAACTGATCAGCTGTCGGACCCCCTCCGTCTGATAGGCGCTACTTATGCATGGTTGTTTACATCCTTGGGCGGGTTTAGTGACATCTTGAACAGTCAAAAGGGCTGTGTCTGTGATACAATATGCATAGTCAACGTCTATCTTCAGGAGTTCTGGGAACCTGGGTGATGCAAAAATTTTTTTGATGTGAGTAGTTATAGGTACGGAAATCTGGCTAAAGCCGGAAAAAAATTCAGCCGAAATTTTTGCAAACTACCTAACAATGTTCAGAAAGGATAGATTAAATACAGTGGGTGGTGGAGTATTTATTGCAGTGAAACTGAAGTAGATAATTCCTGCGAAACAGTATGGGTAAATGTTATACCTCACACTCGGACTAAACTATTAATTGGATCGTTTTATCGACCGCCCCGACTATGAAGATGTAGTTGCTGAACAATTCAAATAGGTACCCAACTCATACAATTATAGTCGATGGTTGTCTTCAACCTACCCTCGATACGCTGGAAAAACTATACGTTTAAAGCCGGTGGCAGGCATGAAACGTCAACCGAAATTGTAGTGAATGCTTGCTCAGAAAATTATTTTGAACAATTAGTTCATGAGCCCACTCGAAGCGTAAATGTTTGCGAAAGCATACTTGACCTCTTAGCAACAAATAATTCTGAACAAATACGGAGTATCATGACCAATACAGGGATCAGCGACCACACGGCAGTTGCTGCTAGGCTGAATACCGTAACATCCACAACCATCAAAAAGAAACCCAAAGTACACCTACTTAAAAAAGCTGTAAAATGCTCTTAACACCTTTTTAAGAGACTGTATCCACTCCTTCCGGTTTGATCACGTAAGCGTAGTAAAGATGTGGAATTATTTCAGAGAGATGGTATCCACGGCAGTTGAGATATATATACCACATAAATTAATAAGTGATGGTACTGGTCCCCCATGGTACACAAAACGGGTCGGATCGCTGTCGCAGAAGCAACGAAAAAAGCACGCCAAATTCAAAAGAAAGCAAAATTCTCAAGATTGGAAAAGTTTTGCAGAAGTTCGAAATATAGCGCGTGCTTCAATGCGAGATGTTTTTAATAATTTCCATAACGAAACTCTGGAATCTGGCAGGAAACCCAAAGAGAATCTGGTCATATATAAAGCACACCAGTGGCAAGACGCAGTCAATACCTTCATTGCGCGATAACAACGGTGAAGTCACTGATGACAGTGTCACTAAAGCAGAGCTATTAAACAAAGTTTTCCAAAACTCCTTCACCAAGGAAGACGAAGTAAATAATTCTAAAATCCAATCAAGAACAACTGCAAAGATGAAAAACATAGAAGTAGATATCCTCAGTGCAGCAAAGCAGCTTAAATCACTCAATAAAGGTAGGCCTCCGGTCCAGATTGTATACCAGTCAGGTTTCTTTCAGAGCATGCTGATGCAATAGCTCCATATTTAGCAATTATATACAACCGCTTGCTCAAAGAAAATTCCGTACGTAAAGACTGGAAAATTGCTCAAATCACACCAACAACCAAAAAGGGATATAGGAGTGATCCGCTGAATTACAGGCCCATATTACTAACGTCGATTTGCACTAGAGTTTTGGAACATATACTCTGTTCGAGCATTATGAAGTACCTCGAAGAAAACGATTTATTGACACATAGTCAGCACGGATTCAGGGAATATCGTTCATGTGAAACACAACTAACTCTTTATACTCATGAAGTAATATGTGCTATCGACAGGGGATGTCAAATTGATTCCATATTTTTCCAGAAGGCTTTCGCACCGTTCATCACAAGCGCCTTCTGATCAAACTGCGTGCCTATATAATATCGCCTCAGTTGTCCAACTAAATTCGCGACTTCCTGTCAGAAAGGTCACAGTTCGTCGTAACAGACGGAAATACAACGAGTGAAACAGAAGTAATATCCGGCGTTCCCCAAGGAAGTGTTATAGGCCCTCTATTGTTCCTGGTCTGTATTAACGACATAGGAGACAATCTGAGTAACCCTCTTAGATTATTTGCAGATGATGGTGTCATTCACCGTCTTGTAAAGTCATCAGATGACCGAAACAAATTGCAAAATGATTTAGATAGGATATCTGTGTGGTGCGAAAAGTGGCAATTGACTCTGAATAAAGGAAAGTGTCAAGTTATTCACATGAGTACTAAAAGAAATCCGCTAAATTTCGATTACGTGATAAGTCACACAAATCTGAAGGCTGTAAATTCAACTAAATACTTAGGGATTACAATTATAAATAACCTAAACTGGAACGACCACGTTGGTAATGTTTTGGGTAGAGCAAATCAAAGACTGCGATTCATTGGCTGAACACTTAGAAGGTGCAACAGATCTACTGAAGAATCTACCGAACTACACCTGTCCGTTCCATTCTGGAGTATGGATCCACATCAGGTGGGACTGACGGATGACATCGAAAACGTTCAAAGATGGTCCGCTCGTTTTTTATTATTGCGAAATAGGGGAGATAGTGCCACAGATATGATACGTGAGTTGCAGTGGCAATCATTAAAACAAAGGCATTTTTTGTTGCGACGGGATCTTATCATGTAATTTCAATCACCAGCTTTCTCCGCCGATTGCGAAAACATTCTGTTGGCACCCACCCACATAGGGAGAAATGTTCATCACGATAAAATAAGAGAAATCAGGCCTCGCACAGAAAAATTTAAGTGCTCATTCTTCTCGCACGCCGTTCGAGACTCGAACGGTAGAGAGAGACAGCTTGAAGGTGGTTCATTGAACCCTCTGCCACGCACTTGATTGTGAATAGCAGATTAATCACGTAGATGTAGATGTATGTTATTAAGTGTCGTAAACATATGGAGCAGTCTAGTGACACTAAATGATTTCTGAACCAGCCTAGAATTCACACCTGTAACAAAATTGTATCTCCATTATCAAATGAACAGCTACAAACCGCTAACCCTCAATAACACACTTCATTATCAAGCAATGCTGATCTTAATTAGAGATAAAGCGATGTTCTAGTGGCGGACACTATGTGATTCAAGCAAGATCAGGAAAGGAGTTCATTATGGTCGCCTGCAACGAAAACAGTATTTGTTTCATGGTTCAGTATTTGGAACATCAGCCAGCGACAAGGACATAGCAAATTTCCAAAGAACATGTTACGAATGTTGGTGCAGGAATCTCCAATACGCAATTACTACTGTGAAAAATAGGCACTTTTAATATTTTTGTTCATCAGATGCAGGTCACCATAAAAGTACAGGGAGTATCAAGAAGAATAAACAGATTTTAAAAAATCGTAACTATTATGTTATTGGAGATATGTGCGTGAACAATGTACTGTTGGAAAGGGCAAACTCTCGAGTTTTACATGGTTCGCGCTTGGTAGCAGTAGTGTGCGCCCACTTCAGTCTAGTAAAATTGGTGTCGGAACAACAGAAAGCGTTTTGTGTTTTACGTTTTGCGGAGTGTGGGTCAGTAATAACAGTTCAGCGTGTCTTTCTCAGTAGGTTGGTGTGGATCCTCCTACATCACAGAGAATTAAACGATGGCGTGACCAAGTGCGGGAATTTTGAAATCAAAGAATTACTGAACAGTGGATCGGTTGCACTGGACCAAATGATTCAGCCTTACATTACTGGCCACCAAGGTCACCGGACCTGACTGTATGCGATTAGTTCCTGTAGTGGTTAATAAAAGATTCTGTTTATGTGCCTCCGTTACCAAGAACAACGAATGAACAGAGACATGGCATAACAGCAGCTGCGGAAGCTGTAACTCAAGACATGCTCGCCGCAGTGACGGAAAAATCTGAGTACCGCATTGACATACGCCGTGCACCTCAAGAAGGCATATCGCACACCTACGAAAAGGTATGGAAAAAAAATTGATTTTCCTGTTCATCAAAAAATAAAATTCATTGTATATGTTTATTAGTTTCAGAAATATAGACGTGCCAAATAGGATGATCCTTTTTAATATTCCCTGTATTTGATCTGAACACTGAGAAAGCAAATTTGAAAATACGCTTTTGTCTTGCTATCATCGCATGAGAACCGGCTGACACCATATACATTCTGATGAGTGGCTGTCCGGACACATGGCGCGGTAAGGAAAGTAAGCAGTCGGAGCAGAGACGAATGACGAAACATTCTAACGGCAGAACAGGTGCAGTAGGAAAATCCACTGATGTAAGTGACTTTGACAAAGAGCGGATGGTTATTTCCCGGTTCCTAGGAACGAATATCTCGGAAACGGCGAAGTTGTTCGGCTTTTGTCGTGCTACGTCTATAATCGTCAATGGAAAGTGGTAGGAGGGTGGTGAAACCATGAGTGGGCAACACTATTTTCGACGCTCACGCCTCACCAGCGAGGTTGGAACGTCGCCCACTCTATAAAGCGGGATATGCTGCGATGTGCGGCAGACCTGGCGACAGAGTGCGATGACGGTGTAGGAAAAAGTGTTTCAGGGAAGACCGTTCAGAGCACGTTTTTGAACATGGGGCTGACGACTTCTACGTAGTCCCATGCTGACACAACGACATTGTCAGTTACAACTGCAGAACTCACGGGAGCTTTGAGATTGGTTCGTAGGTCAATGGAAATGTGTCGCTAGGTCGGAAGAATGACGTTTCTTGTTGCATGAGGTCATGGTTGCGCCCAGATACATCATCCACGCGAGTTGCTGCTCGACATACGCACTGTCCCAAGAACGTATGTCGGGCGGAGGAGGGAGGGTAGTGTTAATGCTTTCAGGGGCATTCCGTTGAGCTTCAATGGGCCCTGTGGTAGTAATCATACACACCATGACAGCTGTGGACAACAGAAACCTTATTGCGTATCCTCTTTGTCCCTTCAAACATGATGTCTATCCTGACGGTCATAGCATCCTTCAACAGAACAACTGCTCATGTCACAAGTCCAGAATAGTGCTACATCGCTTTGAGGAGAATTTCTGTGAACTCGCATTGATTTCTTGGCCACCAATTCGCCTGATCTGAACCCGATGAGTCACGTTTAGACTCTGTCAGGCGCCAGTTCCTTGCCCACAAACCTCCAACAAGTAATTTACGGGTTATAGCGCAATTTGTGCATTGGTGTCCGGTGACACATAGCTCTGGAAACGTACCACGGACTTGTAGAGTCCATGCCACACATACTGGCTGCTGTACAACATTCCAAAGGTGTACCAACACTCAAGTTATAATATTTTGGCTTATCAGCGTATACGAGTTTCTTTTTCTTTTTTTCCCGAAGGTCCGATCGGGCACGAAATTAAAACTGCATAGAAAATCCGATGAAGCGTTGTGCAGACGTGTTGCTGCAGTGTCTGCAGTATGCCCGTCTATCGCGTCACGTTGTACATTTCAGATCTGAGCACACTATGAGCAAGTAAAGATGCCTGGAACAACATGGTCTTCCACCAAGTGTGAAGACCGTGCTGTCATTCGATTTCTTCACGCTGAGGTGTTCCGCCTGCTTTCATGCAGCCCACATAACGTAGCTGTCGTGCGTGACATCGAAATGTGACAGTAGTGCATGAACTCCAAAGCAGGATGTACAGACTTCCATGATGTAAGCGATCAGGGAAGGAAGCGTGTCTCAACCGTTGATATTGCTCAGTGAGTGGATCAAACGATTCGAGAAAATGATGTACGATATTCAGAACAAGTGAAGAGGCATATTGTTATGGCATTGTCCTTCTTGGGCAACGGCCTTGCCGCAGTGGACACACCGGTTCCCGTCAGATCACCGAAGTTAAGCGCTGTCGGGCGTGGCCGGCACTTGGATGGGTGACCATCCGGGCCGCCATGCACTGTTGCCATTTTTCGGGGTGCACTCAGCCTCTTGATGCCAATTGAGGAGCTACTCGACCCAATAGTAGCGGCTCCAGAGATAGAAAACCATCATAACGACCGGGAGTGCTGATCACATGCCCCTCCTATCCGCACCCTCAGCTGAGGATGACACGGCGGTCGAATTGTCTCGGTGGGCCACCTGCGGTCTGAAGACGGAGTGCGTTGCCCTTCTTCATGAAAATGCTCTGCTGCCCACTGCAGCTCCAACGAAGTCGCTCCTGCAGCTTTTCAATGGAAAGTATTTGATCGCCCACCACACAGCCTCGACTTGGACCCCTCTAATTTTTATCTCTTTACTCACAGGACCCGCTGACTATTAGAGCAGCTTTTTGGCAAAGAAAACGAGCTGCAGACCAGCGCACAGAATTCGTGGACAGTAGAGGCTGCTACCTTCTATGACGAGGGTATTGGAGAGTTGGTATAACGCTACGACAAATGTCTAAGTCGGAGTGGCGACCATGTAAAGATGTAGCGGAAACGTGTAGCTAAATCTTGCAAATAAAACATTTCTTATTTTCAATATGGTTTATATTTCGCGACCGATCGGACTGTCGAGGAAAATAGCCTTTATACACAGAATGTTCGGAAATTCCCGCTACAAACTTCTAGGACTATTAGAGTGGAGTGAGTACATAATACTTTTAAAACATGTCTTCTGGGTAGCTTTGTAACAGGGTAGTAGTGTGGAGGTGGTTACGTCGGATTGGTTAATGTCATTTGACATCCGTTCTACCTCTCTGACATGGTTCGACCGACATTCACGTGTCTGCGAGGGTTAGAGCAACATGGTTGGGTAGACGTTTGCAGACATGATCCTTCTGTATAACGAAGGTCACACTAATGGAAGGTCTGTTCGTCGCCTATAAAGATTGTTGTGCACAACATCGACTCCAATCGCATACCTATTCCGTCACAATTGCGTAACGGCTTCGAGAAAGGGGTACCTTCACCGCCAGCAGGCGGGACCGGGGTGCTCCAAGGAGACGTCGCAGACCGCAATTGAAAGAGGCCGTACTAGGTCGTATTGAAGAGAATGTGTCAAGGAGTACACGAGCAAATGCACGTGCAATTGATGTTGCTCCCAGCATCGACTGGTATTTCGTGGATGACCAAAAACTGCATCGATTTGCCTCCAACACTCCATACCACCTCTGACACCCACGGAAACGTGAATGAGGCTCGAACCGTATGAGAGAGGTACGATATATGTCAAATGACATCAGCCAATCTGACGTAAGCACCCCCCCCCCTACCCCCGCCCTCGCCCCGCCTATCCACCCTGCTGCGTCCCCACCTATCAAACATGTCTTCAACCGGCTGTAGCACGCAAACGGTATGTTTCCAGACGTGGGTTCCTATTCAAAATATTATGTACTCACTCCCATCTACAAGCCCTGAAAGTTTGTAACTGGAATTTCCAAACGCCCTGCATATGCTATTGGTATTATACACTCATGCACACAAATTAAGGATAATGGAAGAATGTGGTGCCACACACCGTGGCACTACACAAAACTGGCGCTAATAGCTTAGGCACACAGGCAACACACACGACACACATCTGTAAGTCCACGGTATTGGTGATATGTTGAAAAAAACCGTCCCGAAACACATGCTCTATAAAACGCCACTGTTTCCTGTGCATGTACCCCGACATCAATATGGAATGCGATCACCATGCACACGTACACGTCGACTGAAAGCATCCCAGGCGTGCTCGATGGGGTTTAGGTCTGGAGAACAGGCAGGCCACTCCATTCGCCTGATATCTTCTGTTTCAAGGTAATTCTCCACAATCGCAGCTCGGTGGGGCCGTGTGGTATCATGGTTCAAATGGCTCTGAGCACTATGGGACTTAACTTCTGAGGTCATCAGTCCCCTAGAACTTAGAACTACTTAAACCTAACTAACCTAAGGACATCACACACATCCATGCCCGAGGCAGGATTCGAACCTGCGACCGTAGCGGTGGCGCGGCTCCAGACTGTAGCGCTTAGAACCGCTCGGCCACTTCGGCCGGCTGCGGTATCATGCATTAGGAGGAAAGTGGGACCCATTGCACCCCTGAAAAGGCGGACATACTGGTGCGAAATGACGCCCCGATAAACCTGACCTGTTACAGTTCCTCTGTCAAAGACATGCAGGGGTGTACGTGCACCAATCATAATCCCACCCCACACCATCAAACCACGACCTACATACAGGTCCCTTTCAAGGACATTAAGGGGTTGGTGTCCGGTTCCTGGTTCACGCCAGATGAAAACCCGGCGAGAATCACTGTTCAGACCATACCTGGACTCGTCCGTGAACATAACCTGGGACCACTGTTCCAACGACCATGTACTGTGTTCTTGACACCAGGCTTTACGGGCTCTCCTGTGACCAGCGGTCAGTGGAATGCGCGTTGCAGGTCTCCGGGCGAATAAACCATGTCTGTTCATTCGTCTGTAGACTGTGTGTCGGGAGACAACTGTTCCAGTGGCTGCGGTAAGGTCCCGCGCAAGGCTACCTGCAGTACTCCGTGGCCGTTTGCGGGCACTGATGGTTAGATATCGGTCTTCTTGTTTTGTTGTACACTGTAGGCGTCCCATACTGTAGCGCCTGCACACGTTTCCTGTCTGCTCGAATCGTTGCCATAATCTTGAGATCACACTTTGTGGCACACGGAGGGCCCGTGCTACGACCTGCTGTGTTTGACCAGCCTCCAGTCGCCCTACTGTTCTACCTTTCATAACGTCATCAATATGTGTTCTTTGAGCCATTTTCAACACACAGTCACCATTAGCACGTCTGAAACCGCATGCACACTTACTCACTGGACCGTACTCTGACATGCACTGACATACCTCTGCGTATATGGAATGCTGCCAGCGTCACCGTGCGACGACCACAGGTCGAATGCACCGCATGGTCATACCCCGACGTGATTTAAACCCGCAAACCGCCCACCAGAGCGTTGTTTCACCATGTATGAGCATTATCCTTAATTTGTGAGTATGAGTGTAGATAATTAATTGTTCTGATCTATATCCTAAAAACCAGAGTAGTGCATAACAGAACAGGTATTAAGAAGTGTTTTAAATCGCAGTATGGTGACGTCGGAATGAAAATAAACTGGAAAAAGTTGTCGTCTTTCTGTAGCACTCTGGTTTGTGTTGACTTGTAAATTTTGTTGCGTACCCATTGGGTGACGTATACGTCACCACAAGAAAAAGAGCTAGAATACCTTATTTGGAGTAAGAGTCTTGTAGTTTTTTGAGATCGCAAGAAAAATGTCGTACGGAGGCTGCTGCGTCTGCCTGGATGCGGTCTGAACTTGGGAGCGACGAGACGGGGCTGCGTCGCGGCCGGCGGACGCGCCGCTCGGGTGGACCGTAGCGTGTTAACAGCGTAATTCCCGCCTTGCTCGACGCCGCAGGCGCTAATTCAACGGAGAGGCTTTACAGGCTCTTCCTATCGGGCTGTGCCCCGCTGCAACGCTGCTCCTTTTACAGCGATTAGGCTTGTTACATACAACTGACAACCTTATTAATTTGACGGAGGAAAGAGGAAAGGGATTGGGGGGAGGGAGAGGGTGGGAGGGGGAGAGAGAGAGAGAGAGAGAGAGAGAGAGAGAGAGCGTGGGGGGGGGGGGGGACATAGATAGATACAGATAGAGAGAGAGAGAGAGAAAGTGACAGAGGAGAGCGCAGGGGCGGAGGGGAGGTGGAGGCTCATTCCCCTTCTTCACGCTTTTTTTTTCTTCCAGCCGTGTCGTTTCGCTCTTTTTATTCCCTTCTGCCCGCCCCGTGCTGTCCGCTGAGACGTCTGTCGCGTGGCGATTATACTCTTTCCACTGTGGTAACAGGCTTACTAATTTGACGGGGCGAGGTACAGGATTAGCTGGTCTCCCTCTACCCTCCTCCAGCGCCACCACATGCCGTCACCAGCACTGCCGTCTAATTTCGCAAGCTGGCTACTACTTTTCAGGGAGAAAAAGGAAATAAAGCAGCCTGTACCTACATATATACTCCACAGAGCCACTGCAGGTGTATATGATGAAGGACACGTGCTATCAGCATTATCGATCTCTTGCCCTACCACATTCGCGTATTGAAATAGCAATACACTAGTCTCTCTTACCTTAGTCTCATTTACTTCAAGTGGTTAAATCTACAACCAAGCCTAGCCGTCATCAACATGGATAAATTAATGTGTACAGAGTAGTTACTCTCGGCGGAGTTTACATCGTTACTCGTTTAAGTTCATATATCGGGGCTAGACAAATATATGGAAACACCAAAACACAACAAACTACCATGCCTAATACGATGTAGCAAACCGCTCGTATTATAACGCTTTCCAGGCGTTTCCAGAATGAGATTTTCACTCTGCAGTGGAGTGTGCGCTGATATGAAACTTCCTGGCAGATTAAAACTGTGTGCCGGACCGAGACTCGAACTCGGCACCTTTGCCTTTCGCGAGCAAGTGCTCTACCATCTGAGCTATCCAAGCACGACTCCCGCCCCTGCCTCACAACTTTACTTCTGCCAGTACCTTGTCTCTTACCTTCCAAACTTTAAAGAAGCTCTCCTGCGAACCTTACAGAACTAGCACTGCTGGAAGAAAGGATATTGCGGAGACATGGCTTAGCCACAGCCTGGGTTTCCAGGCGTCTTGGAATGGGGGAATACAGGTCCTATATGGTTTTCAAGGGAATCTTATACCCTTTTTCCTGCAATACGGTGCCAAGTCCAGGTAATGTTGGTGCCAGTGAATAGCGATCAAGCACCCTTCTCTTCAAAGTAGACCACAAAGACTCAACACAACTAAGATCTGCCGACTATGGTGGCCAGAACAGATGCGACAATTCATCCTCGTACTCACAAAACAAGTCCTGGACGATGCCAGCTATATGGACAGGGGTCCTGCCGTCTTGGAACTCAGCTTCCTTCTTGGAGAACAAGCATTGTGCCATGGGATGGACCTAACGAGCCAAAATGGTCACATAATCCTTGCTGGTAAATTAAGGCAGAAGTTGCAAACTGTGTGAAACGAGACTCATGCGACCAAATTACTTTCTTCCATTGCTCCATAGGCCAGGTTTTGTGGCTTCGGCACCACGTTTTCCTGTTACCAGCATTTGCATCACTGATGAGTGGTTCTGAAATTTCACCTCGCCCTCCAATTCCCTGCTTATGGAGCTCGCCTCGTGTGGTGTTTTGATATTGACAGGGTTCATGTGTTCGGCATTCATTTCTGTAGTAACGTTTGCAGCTGTAGTCCTCTTGGTGTTCCTGACAATTCTCTTCAATGAACGTCTGTCAGAATCACTCAACATACACTTTCGTCCGCGTTGCGACTTATCAGATGTTATATCGTTCTCCCCACTTGCGGCATAAATCTTTTCTATGCTGCCTCTTGAAACGCCAAACACTTCGGCTATCTTAGTTACTGAAGCATCTACCATATGAGCACCAACAATTTGCCCACTTTCGAATTCACTTAGCTCCGACACAATGCCCTCACAACTACACAGAACACCGTTCTGACCACGAATCACATATACAACGTGTTGAGGACATTGCGCAGGTGCCGTTCGTGGTCAAATACAACAGCACAACGTCCAAGTTTGGCTAGAATCTGCATTTATCTTGAAACATATTTTTCTCGCCGTAATTATATATTTCTGTCCGACGGCTGTATAATATAAAGTATAGCCACTCGTTATTCATACGAGGGTCACTTCAAAAGAAATGCACACTATATATTTTTTTTAAAATCTATCTTTAATTCTACATGTTTGAAAAGTTTTGCGGTGTGTAGATACGTAGATACATCCTTTACGAACAATATTTTCATTTCTCCACATAATTTCCATCCCTCTCAACTGCCTTACGCCATCTTGGATCCAGCGCCTGTATACCCGAACGGTAAAATTCTGGGCCAACCTGTTGGAGCCACTGTTTGGCAGCGTGCACAAGGGAGTCATCATCTTCAAACTTTGTTCCACGAAGAGAGTCTTTCAGTTTCCCAAAGAGATGATAGTCATATGGAGCCAGGTCAGGACTGTAAGGCGGGTGTTTCAGTGTTGTCCATCCGAGTTTTGTGATCGTTTCCATGGTTTTTTGACTGACATGTGGCTGTGCATTGTCGTGCAACAGTAAAACATCCTGCTTTTGCCGATGTGGTTGAACACGACTCAGACGAGCTTGAAGTTTCTTCAGTGTCGTCACATATGCATCAGAATTTATGGTAGTTCCACTTCGCGTGATGTCTACAAGCAAGAGTCCTTCGGAACTGAAAAACACCCTAGCAGTAACTTTTCCAGCAGAAACGGTGGTTTTTAATTTTTTTTCTTGGGTGAATTTGCATGATGCCACGCCATTGACTGCCTCCTCTCCTCTGGTGAAAAATGATGTAGCCATGTTTCATCACCTGTCACAGTTCTTCCAAGAAATTCATCTCCACCATTCTCGTACTGTTCCAAAAGTTCGCTGCATACCGTTTTACTTGTTTCTTTTGAGCCACCGTCAACATCCTGGGAACCCATCTGGCACAAACCTTTTTTAACGCCAACACTTTCAGTATTCTGCAAACACTTCCTTCCCCTATCCCAGCGTAGCGTGACAATTCGTTCACTGAGATGCGTCTGTCAGCAGTCACCAATTCGTTAACTCTCTGCACACTGTCTGGAGTGTGTGCAGTACGAGGCCTGCCGCTGCGAGGACAATCCTCAATATTGCCGTGCCCGCTTTCATCACGTAACCTGCTTGCACACCGATTAACTCTACTGCGATCGACAGCAGCATCTCCATACACCTTTTTCAACCTCTTGTGGCTGTTTCCCACTGTCTCGTTTTCACAGCACAGGAATTCTATGACAGCACGTTGCTTCTGACGATCGTCAAGTGTAGCAGCCATCTTGAAGACATGCTGTGACGGCGCCACTCACGGGAACAGGTTGAACTAAGTTTGAAACCAAGCGGGAAGGATGTATCTACACACTGTAAAACTTTCACACATGCAGAATGAAAACTGTGTTTTTACAAAAATAGTGTGCATTTCTTTTGGAGTGACTCTCGTAATAGCCACTGATAAACTACCTCAGTACATCGTTTGATACGGCTACACAAGACAACACGTAAGGTCCACGTTTATATCTATATTTGCTCGCCGAGACCCTTTTACTCCTCAAGCAACATTATGCTATACGACGGAGTTACTTTTTGTATCACTGGCATTTTCCTCCTTACCCGTTACTTTCCCAAATGGAGCGCGTGGAGAGACACTAAAAGGCTATTGGTAAGCCTCAGTAGAAAGCCGTCTGCGATCAGGCCTAGAGGATCGTGCAGTGTCGGTTGGCCGTCGGGCATGGGATCAGGAACCACTCTCCCTTCCGTTGTAGGGTTTCCAGAACTTGGAGCCGCTACAGCTCATTCCAGCAGCTTCTCAACTGGCGTCGCGAGACTGAGTAGACGACGGTCGAGTCCCCTACCAAAGAAATATCCCTGCCTGTACCGGGAACTGAACCTGGGTCATCGGCAAGGCAGTCAGACGCCCTGACCACTCAGTGACGGAAGAGAAAAGTTTGTGTCAACTAACTCTCCATTTCGCGAAATGTAACTTCAAAAGTAAACCGTGACGCACCACTCCTCTCTTGTAGAGTCGACCACTGGAGTATGATACGCATCTCCGTGACTCCCTAGCGCCTTCTACAAGAACACACGATCGAACGCGTTGCTTTTATTTTTATTCTGGTATGTTGTTGTTGTTGTGGTCTTCAGTCCTGAGACTGGTTTGATGCAGCTCTCCATGCTACTCTATCCTGTGCAAGCTTTTTCATCTCCCAGTACCTACTGCAACCTACATCCTTCTGAATCTGCTTAGTGTATTCATCTCTTGGTCTCCCTCTACGATTTTTACCCTCCACGCTGCCCTCCAATACTAAATTGGTAATCCCTTGATGCCTCAGAACATGTCCTACCAACCGATCCCTTCTTCTGGTCAAGTTGTGCCACAAACTTCTCTTCTCCCCAATCCTATTCAATACTTCCTCATTAGTTATGTGATCTACCCATCTAATCTTCAGCATTCTTCTGTAGCACCACATTTCGAAAGCTTCTATTCTCTTCTTGTCCAAACTATTAATTGTCCATGTTTCACTTCCATACATGGCTACACTCCATACGAATACTTTCAGAAATGACTTCCTGACACTTAAATCAATACTGGATGTTAACAAATTTCTCTTCTTCAGAAACGCTTTCCTTGCCATTGCCAGCCTACATTTTATGTCCTCTCTACTTCGACCATCATCAGTTATTTTGCTCCCCAAATAGCAAAACTCCTTTACTACTTTAAGTGCCTCATTTCCTAATCTAATTCCCTCAGCATCACCCGACTTAATTAGACTACATTCCATTATCCTTGTTTTGCTTTTGTTGATGTTCATCTTATATCCTCCTTTCAAGACACTGTCCATTCCATTCAACAGCTCTTCCAAGTCCTTTGCTGTCTCTGACAGAATTACAATGTCATCGGTGAACCTCAAAGTTTTTAGTATATTCTTTGTTAATCATAAAAGGTTCGGGTCTCTAAGTGAAGAGCAGTAATCAAATACGTATCACTCTATACTCTCCTAAGCTACTCTATTTTGCTGGTGAATTATATTTCCTTAGGATTATTTCACTGGATCAGTCTGGAGTCCGATTTTCATGCTGCAACTAATATGTGATCCTTCCAAGACGAAACGTCTAGGAATTTTAGGTCTTTATTTATTTATTTTTCATGAGTCTCCTGCGAGTTAGATTGGATTGGATTGTTTGGGGGAAGAGACCAAACAGCGAGGTCATCGGTCTCATCGGATTAGGGAAGGAAGTCGTCCGTGCCCTTTCAAAGAACCATCCCAGCATTTGCCTGGAGCGATTTAGGGAAATCACGGAAAACCTAAATCAGGATGGCCGGACGCGGGATTGATCCGTCGTCCTCCCGAATGCGAGTCCAGTGTGCTACCACTGCGCCACCTCGCTCGGTGACGAGTTAGACACGGTACGCCCACCAATTCCTCTCTTGTGCTAACCTCTTCATGTCAGAGTAGCACTTGAGCCCCACGTCCTCAATTATCTGTTGGGTGTTTTCCAACTTCCTTTCTTCTCCTACCGCTTTTACCCTCTACAGCTCCCTCTAGTATCATGGAAGCTATTTCCCGATGCACTATAACAAAAGTCCTATCATCCTGTCCCTTCTTCTAGTCAGTGTTTCCCATGTGTAGGTTTATTTGCCGATTCCGCGTAGAACATCCTTATTCGTTATCTTACCAATCCACATAATTTTCAACATCCTTCAGTAACACCACACTTAAAACGTTTCTATTCTCTTCTTTTGTTGTCACATAGTCCATGAGTCACTACCATACGATGTTGTGCTCGAAACGCAGATTCTCAGAAAATTTACGATAGTTACACCTCACACTGGGTACAACACGGCAATTATTGAAAACTGTATCGTTCGGAAGTTTTTGAGTCTGCTTGCATAATAAGCAGAGGGGAACCTACGCATTATTGACTACTTCTGTTTGTGAGACTCTTTCTCTTGAATAAATCACCCAGTTTTTCTGAAATTGTAATTATTTGTTTGTTCCTGTGCAACACATTTACCGATTTACGTACTATTCGGATAATTTCTTGGTGCGTGGTGCCTCGTTCTATATTTCATTTTCGTTTTTTGTCTTAGAGTCTATTCGAGACGTCTGCTATGCCGGAAGGGATGCAACGTGGATACAAGTTGGCCTTGCTGCAGACGATGCGAGATGATGAAGCACATTTCCGCCTTAATGCTTCGCTGCCCGATAGTGACGCGAGAACATATGAGACGCCCTCCCCCCCTCACCCCCCCCCCCCTCCCCCTCACCACCCAGCACACAATCGCTCTCGCGATCGGAACTCCCGGAACGCTCAAAACAAATTATAATTTTCTTTCGTCGTCCCGTGGGCTTTTTTGTTGTGATTTCATCCTACTAATTATGCCATTAGCTCAAATTAAACTCAACGGGAAGTGGCATCCATTAATAGAATGACGAAGGAGGTTTCGTAGTTCTAAACAAAGTTGTCTGATCCTTAGCAGACAGGTAGAGGCGACAGCAGGAGAGAGGGTAATGAAACGGAAGAAGAACGAAAGAGAAAGAGAGAGAGAGAGAGAGAGAGAGAGAGAGAGAGAGAGAAGGTGCCCGTCGATGTCGGGCTTATTATTCTGGCCTCGTTTGAATTGATTAACAAACTGTAGGCTACTAATTTGTTGGACGACGTTTTATTTGAGGCGAGTGAGGCGTGCACTCGCTGTTTGACAGCGGCTCGACTGCGATGGCAGCGGGCGATGCGCGTCTCAACCATTAGGCCCCTTGTCTCGCCTTATGTAAATCATTTAGGGGCCGCCCGTCCGCGTTGGCGCCGTCTTCCTTTTTCCGAAACATCGCGGCTGTGCCTCCCCCTCCCCCCCCCCCCCTACCCCATTCGATCAGAAGGGCGTAAATTATGCAGATAAGAAAGAAGGCGGCACGAGAGATGCTAATTAGACGCGCGTTACTCACGCCCGCTGACAGATCAGCTGGCCTGGCGGCCGCGCACGCAGCCGCAGTAGAAGCCCCTGGCCTGCGAGCCCAGTGCGCTCGCGATTTGTTTCCGACAGCGCATGCGCACTGGAGGTACACTCCGCAAAGGAGCAGGGAGAGGGCTATGCACAGCGTTCCACCCACGAGGGAGAAATTCATATAGGAATTTACGGTAACACGTCATGCGTCGCTGTCAGAGCACTGCAAGTTTATCAATCTCTCATTTCGTTTCTATTGGCTGGTTTAAAGTCTTCCATATATACAGAATTTTATCTAGGTGGTACTGCACAGTTTTAATTATTGTTAAAACTGCATTATTCAATACACGGCTGTAGCGGTGTACTTTATTAGAGACGATCGTCTTCGGTCTAGAATCAGACATCATCGGGTCCAGAAACCAGTCACCTAGGCAATGACGTTATTCGAATAACAATAGATATACATTGTTCCAGCATTGATATTAGCTGTAAGTACGCAATCATGTACAATATTGTTTGGTTTTTGTGCCACATACCACAGAAGTAAGAAGAAATCCTCTCGACATGTACGAGCGATGTATCACGGTATAAAGTGAAGCTGGAAGCTCAAGATACCTGCTTGAAAGTGGCCCTATTGTTATTCTAATTAAGCAAATGCATAGCTGAGATGGTTCTTTGACCCGATGATGAGACCGAAATCCATAGTCTCTAATAAAGTACACCGTTAAAGCCGTGTATTCAATAATGCAGTTCTTAACATTCTTCCATTATATTTTCGTTTCTTAGTAAACAGATACTGGTTTCATCGCATTGTGTTCCTGATTGCCATAACCTGTGTGTACTGCACTATTTGAATTGCATTGTAAATATGTATGGTATTCTGTTTGATTTCTACTCGTATCCGTAATTTTGGGCAGAGTAAATGATTCTGCATTCGTTCTTGTTTCATGTGAAATGGAGGCTAGTTTCGCCTCATGGTGTTGTCAACCTACGTATATTTGATACGGCTTAGGAACATGTGTGTGGACTGGTCGATTTCAGTGAGTTGTAGGAATATTGCTTTTATTCTACTTTACGTTTGTTTCCATCCGTTTTCCGTACTTTGTCGCATTTAGTAAGGAACTCCATTTTAAAAACTTGATATTCAGCTTAATTATGTCTTGTCATGGACTCAGCATGTAATCCTGCTTTGAATAATTTTGCTTCTGCCACAGAGTGTCATGCATTTCACAATGACTTGCAGAGTATGGATATGAGTATGCTTTGTAGTCTTAGTGACTAGAGCAGTCTTCCTTACAAATACCAAAAAAGACAAGCAACCGCGGTTAGACAAATGTATTCACACATTATTAACAGGTGCTACAAACAACACGTTTTATTGGAAAGCAGTGCTCCTCTCCAATGAAAATTTCGAGGGCCACCATCAAATGCGAGAAATTACGAAAAACAGATGTGAACAAAATTAACTTGTAACATGTGCAGTGCACTTTCTATGTATTAAAACTGAACAGTTCACTCACAGATTCGTAAACAGTAACAAAACGTTCAAATGTGTGTAAATTCCTATGGGACCAAACTGCTGAGGTAATCGGTCCCTAGACCAACACCCTACTTAAACTAAGAACAACACACACACCCATGCCTGAGGGAAGACTCGAATCTCCGGCAGGAGGGGCCGTGCAATCCGTGACTTAGCGCCTCAAACCGAGCGACCACTCCACGCGGCTAAACAGTAACAAATAGGCGTGAGTCGACAAGTACCTTGTGACGAAATCAGCGTCTGTTTTATATGAAGAAAAACAAATATAGAATCAGTTACCCCATCCAATATTACGGACATTAAGCAGAATACGCTCAACATACTAACAACGCAACCGAAAGAGTGCAGTACGCACAAAAACGTTATGTTAGACACAATCTCTCCGTAGTGTCTCATAGAGTAAATAATTCTGTGTGGCTCAGTGGCCAGAAGCAAGTTCTTCAATTGAGCGCCACTTGGGCGACTCGTGTGTTCTTGATCTACCCCAGTTATCCGACCAGGAAAGGGGACTTAAGAGTTTAACGTGGAATCAGAGCCACGTGTCGTTCCTGAGTTTAACGTGGAATCAGAGCCACGTGTCGTTCCTTGCAACGCCTCACACCGTCCATACGTGAAGGCTACATAAAAGATGCACTGAAAATTTTTGCAGTCCGACAAGGATTTGGTTCCACGAGCTCTCGACTTCCAGCACTATAAACCGCTGGTAATGGTATGCACGACACTCCGCCACGCAGTGTACAGTAACTCACGTATTACATGTGCAGCCGTAGAAGACTTCACGATTGATAACTGTTGAATCCCGCCTAAACGTTGAATATGTGGTGTCTAGGAAAACTGCTTTCTCGTATCGCTAGACAACAATTCAAGCAAACCGCATTTATGAGATTTATAACGAAAAGTACATGGCAATACTTTACTTTGTGTTAAACGGATGTGTCGGAAGCAAAGGGCGACAGACAAAATAAACAATGTTCTTCAGTACATACAATTCCTGAGTCGCTGGGCTTGAAGTGCCTGATCTTGACGCTTCTGTAGAACTGGGCCGGAACCAGTCGGCGCGTCGCGTATGTCCTCGTCGCGTAGAGACCGCTGCCGTCGCATTGTCATCCTGGAGAGGGTTCGGTCAGCGTGCAGTTGGCTGACGCCTTCACAGCGCTCTCTGCTCTCTCGTTTCCGAGTAGCATGCCGGCGCTTGACTTTACGCCGTAACAATAACTAAAAATGGTTCAAATGGCTCTGAGCACTATGGGACTTAACATCTTAGGTCATCAGTCCCCTAGAACTTAGAACTACTTAAACCTAACTAACCTAAGGACAGCACACAACACCCAACCATCACGAGGCAGAGAAAATCCCTGACCCCGCCGGGAATCGAACCCGGGAACCCGGGCGTGGGAAGCGAGAACGCTACCGCACGACCACGAGATGCGGGCTAACAATAACTGCCAGAGATTTCATTGTCAGGTAAATAAAAAAGTCTGTCGTATGACTAGGCCTCCCGTTGGGTAGACCATTTACTGGGAGCAAGTCTTTTGATTTGACGCCACTTCGGCGACTTGCGCGTCGATGGGGTTGAAATGATGATCAGGAGGACACAACACCTAGTCCCTGAACAGAGAAAACCTCCGACCCAGCCGGGAATCGAACCCGCGCCCTTAGGATTTATATTCCATCGCCCTGACCACTCAGCTACCGGGGGCGGACATTGTCAGGTGTACAGATAATTTGTGTGTGTGTGTGTGTGTGTGTGTGTGTGTGTGTGTGTGTGTGTGTGTGTGTGTACGTACGAGATATCTGGCACTGCTACTTCAATACGAAATATAAATAGAATGGCAGTACGCTTCTTATGGAATTATCTTCTGTGTGGTGTGCATGCTTCACTCTGTTCCAAAAGAAATGTTTCGCTGACAGAGTTGTTTCAGAAGTATATTGAGCCGCCACCAGCACAGATAACTTAAAAGCCGTCTAGAAGTATTTTATTTGCATCATTTGTCTTCATTGTTGAATACCGTGTAACAGATGTTTTAGACACACCTTGCGTGTTCGTAGCATACAGTGACGAACTCGTCAGCGGTTCGCGAGGTAAGGAATGTCGCGGAATTCTAAATGTGCCGTGAAGAAGCATGTGATCTTGGAAGCAGCAAGGACGCGAATGTCTAACAGAGGCGCCGGCATTCCTGTGCCCGCAAGCGGAGGGGTGAAGGAGGGAGGGGGTGGAGGAAGGGGGGGGGGCAGCATCAGTAGGGGCGCAGGCGCGGCCGCGACAAGGGATTTGCGTCAGGCTCGCTGCCGAGGAAAGTCAATTTCCTGCGAGGCCCCCACCCACACCCACAAGGATTACTGGCGCCGGCGACTCCGCCACTCAGGCGCCCCGCCACTGCGTTTACCTTTGCCTCGCCAGCCGCCAGCAGCTAGCTGCCGGCCCGCTTCTTTGGCGAACCGGAAGGCTGCCAAAACAACACGCTGCCAGTAGAATCTCCCTAGCAGGTATCTGTGGCGTCTGTTCCAGGTAAGCAATGGGCGCCGTATACTCCAGAGGATTCGACAAGGAAATGCTGTTACAGTGAGTCAGTTCCCTTCGCCTTTATTTTCAGTCTGTTTGCCCAGTCTCCGCCGATCCACCGCGAAGAATACTGTCGCTCTGAACCTGAGCGCTACTACAAAATGTACAATCTAAGACAGAAGAAAGACAACGCGCCATGAAAGAATTAAGCGAATGGGACGGAGGTCGGCAGACGCGATGTACATGTACAGGCAAAAAAAGTTCACAATTTTAGAAAAATTGGATGATTTATTCAAGAGCTTCACAAACTGAGCAAGTCAATAAAGCGTTGGTCCACCTCTGACCGTTATGCAAGCTGGGTATTCGGCTGGGTACGCTCGACGGAGTTGCTGAATGTCCTTTTGAGGCATATCATGCCAAATTCTCTCCAATTCGTGCGTTAGATAGTCAAAATCCCGAGCTGGTGGGATGGTGCTTCCCATAATGCTTCAGGTTCTCAACTGGGGAGAGATCCGGCGACCTTGCTGGCCAAGGTTGGGTTCTGCAAGCAAGAAGTCAGCCAGTGTAAATTCTCGCCGTGTGTTGGCAGGTGTTATCTTGTTGAAATGTGTGCCCAGGATGGCATGCCATGAAGGGCAAACTGGCTCTAAGCACTATGGGACTTAACATCTGAGGCCATCAGTCCCCTAGACTTAGAACTACTTAAACCTAACTAACCTAAGGACATCATACACATCCATGCCCGAGGCAGGATTTTAACTTGCGACCGTAGCAGCATGGCGGTTCTGGACTGAACCGCCTAGAACCGCTCGGCCACAGCAGGCGGCTCCATGAAGGGCAACGAAAACATAGAATAGTGGGCGTACTGCTGTGCCGTAAAGGTACCTTTGATGGTAACCAAAGCGGTCCTGCTATGAAATGAAACTGCACCCCAGACGATCACCCCCGGTTATCGGGCCATATGGCAGGCGACAGTCAGGTTGGTATCGCACCGCTATCTGGGGCGTCACCAGACACGTCTTCGCTGCTGATCGGGACTCAGTTCGAAGCAGAACACATCATTGGGCCATTTCTACTCCAGTTAATGGCATTCCCGTCCCAATATGCCCTATGCAACTGCAAACAGTCTTGTTGGTGTACAGAGGTGAATGGTAGTCGGTGCACGGGGCGCCATGAACTGAGCCCCCTTTCTGTGAGTTGCCTATGAATGGTTTCTGAAGCACCAGTTGCACGTCGGATCGATAATAATGATGAATCCAGTGCTCCGAGTGCCTCTCTGATGATTGCTCAGTTCTCTCATTTGCCGGCCGCGGTGGTATAGCGGTTCTAGGCGCTCAGTCCGGAACCGCGCGACTGCTACGGTCGCAGGTTCGAGTCCTGCCTCAGGCATGGATGTGTGTGATGTCCTTAGGTTAGTTAGGTTTAAGTAGTTCTAAGTTCTAGGGGACTGATGACCACAGATGTTAAGTCCCATAGTGCTCAGAGCCATTTGACCCAAGTTCTCTCATTTTGTCGTCTCTCTGTTCGACCGCTTCCTTCTAGGTGCTGTGTTCGTCCATGTTTCGCCCGTTCCTGCCAACATCGTCGCATAGAGGCATCGCTACTATTCTAATGTCGAGCAATTCGCCGATTAGTCCAACCGGCTTCTTTGAGCCCACCTACACGTCCCCTCTCAAAAGTTGAGATCTGCATGAACTGTTAACGCGCCAGTCTGCGCTGCATAGTTACTGTCCAGCTGAGTTAGATTAGATTAGATTAGATTTACTTTCATTCCAATTGATCCGTAGTGAGGAGGTCCTCCTGGATGTGGAACATGTCAGAAAAACAACAATACATGACAAATATTTACAACTAAAACAAATAAGCTAATGTACCATTCCACAGGTCCCAAGTGGAATGATCGTCATTTTTAATGAACACTAAGAATCATTTTACAAATACTAATGCACTGAATTTAAAATAAAAAACGTTTTTTATTTATTTATAAGGTAATAAACATGTAATACAACTACTGTAATACTTATTTACAATGAACACATTACTGCACTGAAATGGTGCAGAAGTCAGATTATACTTACACACACACACAAATTTTCAATGAACACATCACTGCACTGAAATTGTGCAGTACACGAAATGAAACTCGCAAAGACATTGTGCCTTGGTATCGGCATGTCTTCTGTTTACTATCCTTGCCGACTCCGCAGTGAAATTGCCCTGCGATGTCACATATTTTTCCATCGGCCGCCGAAGTTTACATTTTTGCATTTTCCGTCGATATCTGCATGAATATCAATTTGTGGCCAATTTTCATAATTCCTTCGTAGTTAGTGGATTTTCCTTTTCCTTTTTCTCTTCTTTTCTTCTTAGATTATATGTGACATGCGCATCGCTCGGAGTATGACAGGCATTTGCAAGAGCTCTGTATCCTAACCGACTACTGTCCTGCGCCAGTCTTTCATCACTGTCTGTGCTTGTGAACCGCAAATTCAAGAATCGCCGTGGTCAACGTGAGTACAGAAGAGCCGAAAGATTAAGGCCACTGCTCATCGCGAGACTGAATGGCACCTGGTGGCATTTTATGAAGTGACATGGTAAGGAAAGTATACAAGATGATTCCATGATGATTTTGTAAGCTTTGAGAAATGACGGAGAAGGGTAAATGTATCAATTTGACGTAACTGACTATGGCCTAGAAACAACCAGGTCGAAAGTTACAAGCAGGTATCATCCTGATACCTATGGCATTGTAATACATATACTGCTACTGTTGTTGCCAACATTTTCAAAATGGTTCAAATGGCTCTGAGGTCATCAGTCCCCTAGAACTTCGAACTACTTAAACCTAACTAACCTAAGGACATCACACACACCCATGCCCTAGGCAGGATTCGAACCTGCGACCGTAGCGGTCGCGTGGTTCCAGACTGAACCGCTCGGTCACAGCGGCCGGCCGCTAACATTTTAGGGTAGGCAACTTGCAAAGGTGGTAGCATGGATCAGAAAAAAAATATTTACTAAACATTGGCCCTAAATATCATACCTTAATAGCTACGAGCACTTGTTCATCTTCTTCAGTGCTGTGAAACGCATCTCTTTCACTGCAAGCTCTTTGGTTTCCATAGTTTTGGAGGAGGTGGTCTAGACCAAAAGAAAAAAAGCCCAGTAAATTTGGGCTCTAAAATGCATACCTTAAAAGCCAAGGACATTTGTTCAGCAGAAGACATGAGCTTCACAGTAATGAAGATGACCAAGTGTTCATAGCCCTTATTAAGGTGTGCATTTTGGAGCCCATGATACAAGACATTTTCTCCTGTTTTGGTCCATAATACCATTTCTGGAAGCTGTCTACCCTACAATGTTAGCAACAACAGTGCTTGTGCCTGTCAGAAGTATCAGAACGATTTTCGCTTGTAACTTTCGACCCGGTCGTTTGCGAACCAAGGTACTTGACTCAAATTGATACATTTACCTTTCTCCATAATCCCTGAAAGTTTGTAACAACATCAAAGAATCACCCTGTACAATCGGAGTAGAGAAGAACTGCGATGATAATGGCGACGATATGTGCCGAAAATAGGGAAATACATTGACTTTGACATGGCCCAACACCGGAGAACAAGGATTTAGGAAGTGGCGGGATTGGTTGGCCTCATGCTGGTGTTGTGAGCATCTGTGGAAAAACGTAGAAGGACGGTGAAACCACAAGTGGGTGAGAAGGTGTGTCCCCTCTGTAAAACAGAACAGGTGCCTGTCGATCTGTGACAGAGATGAGGACACAGTACAATTCTCCCGCAGTCGCAAGTGTTTGGGAGCACACCGGTCAGTGTACATTCTCGAATATGGAGCTCCTCATCAGCTAGTCCCTACGTGTTTCCATGTTGGCTCAACAGCAACATCAACTGCGATGCAGGGATCATCGAGAGCATTGCCCTCTGTTTGGGACCTTTACGTAGTAGGAATCACAGATGTAGCAAAGGAGACACAAGAAATACAAAAATCGAAGCGCAAATCATCATATGATCGGCTAGTAAGCATGAAGCTTCACGGATATGTTTATCTAGCTCCAGTGGCATACGCTACAAGAGAGGCGTTGTGCGTTATGGTGCGGTTTACCGTTAAAACGTCAAGTCCACTGGTTCCTAGAAGATTCAACAAATACAGAGTGATTCACGAAGATATGCAAATATTTTAACATGTTATTCTACAAGTAAAACTAAAGAAACAAGTTCATATGAACAAATGTTTAATTACGGAGATACAGTTAATAAAAGATTGTGCCTGAAATTTAGCAACTTGTCTAATATGAAGCCATCGAAAAACTGTACGAGGTTAAAGTAAAGCACGATTTCCATTTATTTTGTTTTTATTGATCTGGTGAATCTAATAAAACATGTCCCAGACGTGTACCTGCAGTAGTTTTCCAGAACATCCAGAGAAGCAAAGACGTAATTTCGTAAAACGTTTAATTTATTGACTACTTCGCCAATTTTTTTTTAAATTCCTGACAACTACACAAAGTTCTTAGCAGAAGGCTTTTGACACTGTACCGCACAAGCGTGCCTATGGAATATCATGTCAGTTATGCGACTGTATTCGTGATTTCCTGTCAGAGAGGTCACAGTTCGTAGAAATTGACGGAAAGTCATCGAGTAAAACAGAAGCGATTTCTGGCGTTCCCCAAGGTAGTGTTATAGGCCCTTTGCTGATCCTTATCTGTATAAACGATTTTGGAGACAATCTGAGCAGCTGTCTTCGGTTGTTTGCAGATGACGCTGTTGTTTATCGACTAATAAAGTCATCAGAAGATCAAAACAAACTCCAAAACGATTTAGAAAAGATATCTGTAGAATGCGAAAATTGGCAGTTGACCCTAAATAACGAAAAATGTGAGGTCATCCACATGAGTGCTAAAAGAAATTCGTTACACTTCGGTTACACGATAAATCAGCCAAACCTAAAGGCCGTAAATTCAAGTAAATACCTAGGCATTACAATTACGAACAACTTAAATTGGAAGGAATACATAGAAAATGTTGTGGGGAAGATTAAACAAAGATTGCGTTTTATTGGCAGGACACTTCGAAAATGTAAGAGATATACTAAGGAGACTGCCAACACTACGCTTGTTCGTCCTCTTTTAGAATACTGCTGCGCGGTGTGGGATCCTTACCAGATAGGACTGACGGAGTACATCGAAAAATTTCAAAGAAGCGCAGCACTCTTGTGTTATCGCGAAATAGGGGAGAGAGTTTCTCTGAAATGATACGGGATTTGGGGTGGACATCATTAAAACAAAGGCGTTTTTCGTTGCGGCGGAATCTTCTCACGAAATTCCAATCACCAATTTTCTCCTCCTAATGCGAAAATATATTGTGGACACCGACCTACATAGGGAGAAACGATCACCTCGATAAAGGAAGGGAAATCAGAGCTCGTACGGAAAGATATAGGTATTCGTTCTTTCCGCGCGCTATACGAGATTGGAATAATATATAATTGTGAAGATGATTCGATGAACCCTCTGCCAGGCACTTAAATATAATCTGAAGAGTATCCATGTAGATGTAGAAGTCCCTCTCAAACTGTCGGGTGCTGATAACACTGTCTCATACGGGTACGCAGCAACTTCCTGTCCTTGTGAATGTTCACTCAGTATCTGACGCTGTTCACGCCTGTTATATACCCTATCACGCCTGGTAACAACACTAAACACGAACAAAACTAAAGTACTCTGGTGGCCGTCATACCTGTCACAGAGAATTTGAACTCCAGTCATTTACATACTTATCGATGACGTGCACCTGTACGAAGTTACATTTACTTTCGACGATGTCATCTGGGTGCTTCACCTTTTTTGCCAGCCAGTGTATTTTGCCCAGCTACGATGATGAAAGAGGACCACAGGGACGTATTTCAGCAGAACGTAACGGTGCGCACGTGACAAGACACCGTAACCACTGGATCGTACACGTGTGGCCGGCGCGCTGTCGCCGTGTGACGCTGCTATTCCCTTCTGATCCTCTGCGATCGGTCCTCTGTCGCAGGACAGATCCCCGTTCCCGGAACGGCCGCCTATCGTAATCTCATCTGCGCGGCCACAATGGCGGTGGGCCGTGTTTATCTTCCGACTGTCGGTCCGGGCCTCTCTGTCCATTAGGCGGCCACGCTGTGTCAGTCAGCCGCGCTAAAGAGCTAAAGAGCCGCGCAGGTCCACGGCCGGCTCCGGGCCCCCCTCCGGTCACTTGCTAATTGCTTATTAGGCGTCGGCCCTCAGATAGCAGATAGCGCCCTACAGTCGCGCGCATCCCTAAACGCAACAAGAGATCGAATGCCTTCACTAGGTTGCCGTCTGCAACGCTGATTCTGCGTCAATTAGGAGATTTAATCTGGAGCTTTTACAGTAACCCCCTTCGAAAAATCGGATCAAAGGATTTAACACTGAATCTCTCTCTCTGTCAGATCTTATTGGGCTTAATGCTGTTTCTTGTTCATCTGTATCTGCACTTCGCAAACCACTTTATGGTGAGTGACGGAGGGCAGTTTGTGAACCACTGTCACGCCCCCCCCCCCCCCCTTCCCTGTTCCAGTCGCTAACGGTACGTAGAAAAAACAATTGTTAAGTTCCCCTTTGAGGTGAAAAGTGTCTGGTTTTATCTTCATTGTACTTCACGAGGAGAAGGAGGAAGTTTCATAGGAATGTATGCTCTCGCAATTTCAGCAGTACACCGCACTGTAATACAAAGCACCTGCCTTCTAGCGTTTACTCTGCCACTGGAGTAGCATGAACATCTGCGCTTCGCTTTCTCCGTTACTAAACGTTCCTGTGAAGAAAAGTGCTGCTTTTCTTTGGATCTCCCCTGTTTCCCCTATCAGATCTAGCTGGAAATGATGAATATATGACGAGCGATACTCAAATAGTGGTCGAAAGAGGATTTTGTAGGCTGCCCTCACTAGCGGGTGGACTTCACTTCCTGTGGGTTCCTCCAGGGCTAGTTCTTTACGACCTTTTCATTTAGAATCGCTTAGTACTCATACCCTCAGATATTTAATACACGTGACTGCATCCAGTGACTGTTCAGCAATCATGCAACCACGCTAAAACGAGTCTTCCCGCCTATTTACAAGCAATACGTCACATCGGTTTATGTTGAGGGACAACTGCCAGTCCCTGCGCCAAGAGAAGACTCTCAGTGTGTCTCCCTGCAGTTCGGTAGAGATTTCTAGCGTTGCGACCTCTCTATATACAACAGCCAGCATCATGCACGAACTGTCTAGCCGGGCTTCGACTTCATCCACTCCATTTCATAAGGAATGTCATCAACTGATTTCTGCAGACACGTTACAGGTACTTTACCGAGGACGAGTGTGATCCTCTCATCTAATTCGTCTACAGTGCCTGGGTTTGTTCTGTACAGCTTTTCTCCGGTTCAGCCCACAAGAAGAAGTCACAAGCGGTGAGATCGGGTCTTCCCGGAGTCCATTCGTCGGCTCCTCGTCGTCCAAGCCAACGCCCTGGAAAGTGTTCGTTCAATCATTCGCGAAGGATGCAGGCGAACTGCGTTGCTCCGTCTTGCTGAAAAAGTATGTCCGCAACATATAACCCAGGGTTCGGTGTGGGGCGGCGGTGGGATGAGTGGACTGCTGTAACCTGTTGTGGGGTTGTGTACCACTGCGGGCTACGACGGGGACGGAGCCTTTCCGTCGTTTCTAGGTCCCCAGTTCCATACAATACAATATCCGCAACATTGCCCCATTGTGATAACAGTGGCTACACATATTTACTCGGCATCTGGCGATACCGGACGCTGTTCACGGTGTCTCGCAGCGTGAATGGATCTATGAGACGATCAGCGGTCATACCGCACCAGATTGTCAATTTCGTCGACTTTGTGTTTTTTCAGTTATCATTCTTGGATTTGTTTCTGTCCAGTAATTGCAGTTATATCGAGTGACGAATCCTCCATCCTTCATCGATGTAAACAATGTTCTTGAACAAATCCGACCAATCACGGCACGACAGCATAATTTCCCCGTATTCCATAAACGTGTCACGAACTTCCAACGATAACTCCTGAACATAATGGGCTTTCCAGGGTTTCCAGATCCGGTCCTTCTTTTAACAGAATACGCACCCTGTGCCTGCTGATTCCACGCTCTCGAGCTGCCTGGGGTGTTAATTTATCAGGACTGCGAGTGAAGGAGTCCCTCACTGCCACTACATTTCCTGGAGATCGCCCCACCGAAGATCGTCTTCCTCGTAGTTTATCAGCAACTGGCTAAGTTGTCAATAGGTAGTGTGACAATTCCTGTCGGTTCATGTGTGGCATGAGGACTGTGATCACCCCGTTACCATCGCTGAACAACGGCTACAGATCGCCACAGTTTAATCCGCGAGTCGACGTGGGCGCGCTCTTGTTAAGTCGACTTTCTTCTGATCTCATTATTCACCGTAAGAAGACGATACGGGCGGTCAAGGAATTCTCACAGACCCTCTAATAAAGCACGATATCGTTCATTGATAGATATCAACAACCACAAAACTTACAGACATTTAAAACTAGGGAGCGACTTCTCTTCACCCTGTTTATTGTGAACAGTAATGGTTCGGTAATACTCTTTCGCCGTTGCGAATGACATGCTGTGTTCTGTTTAGTAAGAACTCTCCGGCCACGAAGTTTGCTTAACATTCGGTACACTTCTAGTTTTTTCGTTAGGCCACATTGCAGGACTGTTTCGGATGCTTTCCGGCAGTCAGCGATCGATGTACCACCACGGGTGCCGGTATTTACTGCGTTATGTGTCTCATTCCCTAGTATATTTCTTTTTTATTATGATCTTAGAACGCTACGCTGATCAATTTATTGCATGCTGACCCCATACCAACGATCTTTGTGTCTTTGTAAACACTATTTGGCCATCTCTGCCAAGAGAGTCCAATATATTTACCGTCTTTCAGTTTACATACTGTTGATTGTTGTGGCTATCTCTGTAGAGTCGTTCGATCAAGAAGTAGTCGCTCAGACCAATCGCAATGAATAATACCGACCAAAACGCCAAAATAAAAAAAAGATTCATAATTTTAAAAAAGTGGTCAGCGTGACAGAATGTCAATCCTAAGGGCCCGGGTTCGATTCCCGGCTGGGTCGGAGATTTTCTCCGCTCAGGGACTGGGTGTTGTGTTGTCCTAATCATCATCATTTCATCCCCATCGACGTGCATTTCGCCGAAGTGGTGTGTAATCGAAAGACCTGCACCTGGCTAACGGTCTACCAGACGGGAGGCCCTAGTCACACGACATTTACATCTTACCTACACTATCCCTGGTCTAACGTCGGCCATAGGTACAATACTCTAGGGCATACACTGAAAAGCACAAATATTATGATCACCTACTGAATAGCGTCTTGCTGAACGCATTACAGCAACGATTCTGCGTGGCATGGATTCGAGAAGTCCCTGTTAGGTGTCTGTAGGTATGTGGCGCCAGCTGTCTACGCAAAGGTCACGCAACTCCCGTAAATTATGGCCCTTCCGTTCCTGGTGCCTCATAGCGTTCCAAATGTGTTCTACCGGTTTGGGATCACGCGAATTTGGTGGCCACAGTCATGCTCATCAAACCGCTGTAGCGCGGTTCTGGCCTCGTGACACGGCTGAAGGGTGTAGTCGCCGTCCGGGAAGACTTCAGGCGTGAAGTAATGCAGACGGTCTGCTACGATGTTCGCGTAGTACGCAGCTTTAGTGGTGACTTCAATTACTACCAAAGGTCTCATGGTAGATCAGATGAACGTCTCCCATGCTGTGACATTGCATTTACGGCCCGTGTCCGTACGTGGTTCGTGTATCTAGTAGTCATTCGTTTGGATGACGTGTGAATATTCCCACTTGCGGCCCGTATCCTCGTTGATAGATTCCGAACTCGTTTCTGTTTCTGTTATACACTTTCCTTGCTGTTTTAGCAGGCGGCGTTCCGTCTCTCGCTGGACAGAGGTGATAACGTTTTAGCTAATTATCGTATATACCGGGTAGTTGTAATTAAAGTGCAGCTACTCTCGGAGGACCAGTGTGGGCAGTAATTATCGTATGGCAGCAAAACTTGGTAGATTTGCTTGTGCGTTAATGTGGAACCGATTTACGCTGGGAAAAAATTAGTTCTAATTTTGGCCATCAGGTGCAAATCTGGCGTTCTACAGCACCTCATCGACATCTCCGGTTTTCATATTGAACAAAATTGTATGAGCGGCGGTTAATAATAAAATCAGCATCAGTCCTATGCCTATCTCATTTTTTAAACATTTTCTGCCCACTTCTCTACGTGGAAACGTTTCTTTAGATTTTTCTTACATTCACAGAGCCAGATTTGCACCTGCTGTTCATAGGTGGAGTTAATTTTTTTCCAGCGTACGTCAGTTCCTCATTAACACATTAGAATATCTACCAAGTTTCGCTGTTATACGATAATTACAACCCTCATTGGACATCTGTGAGTAACTGCACTTTAATTGCAACCATCTGGTACCAAGTGGCAGAACGGAGGTAAAACATAGCATAAATGTGGTTAATCGGAGAGTTTGCGATCTGACCAGCTCTTGAACAAATACTGTTTTCGATTCATTGTACACTATTACAACATTTCAGAACGTATACGAGCATACCAGCATGAACAGAAATTTCTCGTACAGGCGGGACTGAGTTAGAACGTCGACTTCGCCCCAGACCTCAGCGTCGAACATTGCTGCCTTTCCTGTTTTCGGCTCTTCAGGAAGAATGCTCCCCCATTCTTCCACAGAAATTCAGGCACGACACGAAAGTGTCCCCAGAGGAGTTCAAGCAGACGTAAAGGCGACGAGTGGAAAAACCCCATTTTTGTGCCCACTAATAAGTGTATGGACATCTTTCATCAGATGATGTACATTTCCGCTGTTAATTGCTTCAGTGGAGTTTCTTGACTAAACACTGTACATTGTTTTATACTGTGCCGTCATGTTAATGTGAGCGTATCTTGAAACCCTAAATAACTACCTTCTGTAGCGTGGACCTCTGTGAGACGTGCAGGAAGAGAGTCCATTAGGTTCTGGAAGGTACCAACAGGGATCTGGAGAGACGCCAACTCCAGTACCATGACCAGCCGCACTCTGCTTCTCTGCGGAGAGTCCATCGCGCGAACAGCCCAATCGAGGCGGTCTCATAGATTCTCGATTGGGCTTGAATCCGCGTAATTTGGTGGCGAAGAGGGTTGGGTAAACTTCTACTGGTGCTTACAGCCACGCACGTATACTACAAGCTGTGTGACACGTTCTATTGTCCTGCAGGGAGATGCCGTCGTGCCAACAAAAGAAACTGGACATGGTCCCCAAGGATAGATGCATACCTGTATTGAACCAATGTGCCCTCCAGAATGACGAGAGCAGCTAGGGAATGCCCTATGGTCTGGATCCTTCCGACGATTATTGCAGGATGTTTTTCTTCAGACCTTTATGCCACACACAAAAATGGCAATCTGTAAGTTGGCACATAAAACGTGATTCATCTCAAAAGATCACCTCTCGCCACTCAGTGCACGTCCGGTTGTACTGGCGTGCAAATTTCACCCTTCGTCGCCGATGAACAGCAGTCAGCGTGGGTGCATGAACCAGATGCATGTTGCAAAGGCCCATACGCAGAAAAGTGCGGCATACAGTCGATGAGGACAAACTGTTGGCAGTCCCTTGTTAATGTAACACGGATCGTCAGTTGCTCAACAGTTACACGCCAATTCACCCATACACATCTCCGCATCCGCCATCTGGCCCGTGGTACGCCACAGATGCCTCAGTGCCGGTTTTGGATAGCACCATGCACGGTATTCTTTAACGACGGTGGCACGTGAACAATTTACAAACTTAGCCGTTTCTAAAATGCACCCACCCTTGACCCGAAAGCCAACGCTCGTGGCGTTTTGGACGTCGGATAAATCACTCTGCTTCCGCATTACGAAAACGACTGCACTGTTTTCCGCACGCTTTATATACTCTCAAGTGCTAGTGCTGCCATCTGTGGTTACTGCAGGCTGACGTCGAACATAGGTGGTGGTCACGTTAATGTGACTGTATCGTGTAACCAAACAGCTTTTATTATTACTGTGGGATCTAGGTTCGACTTGTAAGCCAATTTTCTAGTACATACTGTACAGTAATAAAAATGGGTTTCTTTCAGTTAAGAGAATTATCATCTTTTATTTTAGCTTCTTCTGATGTTGAAAAATACCAGTAGTATTTTAAAATTCGTTTAAGGCGCAGCGCTGTCAATCTCTTTCAGCAGCAGGAAGGAGGTGGTGCGATCATGGGAAAGTCCGCCGCACGGCGCAGTGCGCGCGGCTGGTTGGCGGGGCCAGCCAGTTGAGACGTCTCTGTCGACACGCAGCCGCCTCGCATTCGGCCTGACACCAGCCTTATTGATGGCCGGCCCGCCTTTGTCTTCGTAATCAGCGCCTCTCGTTAGCTCGGCTGCTGTGCTCCGGACGCGACCCCAAGGCGAAGCGGTTAATTACACGGAAACCAGGCGTGGCATCTGTAAACCGCGGTTTAATTAACCCCGCGGACACACGCTAACAATGCGCTACAGGATGTCATAGGGGACCATCCACTTGAGATACTGAGTGGTGAATAAGCCCTAAGCCCGGGCGAGTTCCTGGTTTCCGCATCATAAAGAACTAATTTTGCGCCAGTAATGGTGTCTCCAGGCGACTTTGCCGATCGTATCGATTCACAGTGTTGCTGGCAGTGTGAGTTTCGAGATTCACGTCTGCCTTGTGTATTTCAACAAATGCATTTAATCACGGTTGATACAAAATTCTAACACTGGACAAAATCATCTACCTCAATGCAAAAAACAAGACAATTCCTTTCACTACTTACTTAGGTTTGTAACTGCGGTGGTTCCTATGGAACCAAACTGCTGAGGTCATCGATCCTTAGGCTTACACACTACTTAATCTAACCTAAACTAACTTACACTAAGGACGACACATACACCGATGCCCGAGGGAGGCCTCGAGCCTCTGACGAGGCGAGCCGCACGAACTGTGGCAACGCACCTGACACCACGCGGCTATGCCGCGTGGCTTTGTAACAGTGTAATTATAATATTCTGACTGTTCTTCTTTATTGTGCCACTGACTACGGGCACGTATTCAGACACAGGTCCAGCATTATACATTTATGGTATACAAGCTGCAGTGTCCGGCGTTGCACAGGATGGACCGGCCGGAGTGGTGGAACTGCGCGACCGCTACGGTCGCAGGTTCGAATCCTGCCTCGGGCATGGATGTGTGTGATGTCCTTAGGTTAGTTAGGTTTAAGTAGTTCTAAGTTCTAGGGGACTGATGACCTTAGAAGTTAAGTCCCATAGTGCTCAGAGCCATTTGAACCATTTTTTTTGCACAGGATGTGTGTGCCACACGAGGTTCAAAAATGTCTCTGAGCACTATGGGACTTAACTTCTGAGGTCATCAGTCCCCTAGAACTTAGAACTACTTAAACATAACTAACCTAAGGACATCACACACATCCATGCTCGAGGCAGGATTCGAACCTGCGACCGTAGCAGCATCGCGGTTCCAGATTGAAGCGCCTAGAACCGCTCGGCCACAGCGGCCGGCTAACAACGGACAAAAGCCTAATAGGAAAGTGGAAGAGCAGCTCTCGCCCACTTGGCTGTAGATCATCGTCTAGGGCTGCCTTAGACAGGGAAAGTCGCTTAGAGAACTCTTAGAAGTGAACAGACAGTTGTTATAAATTGTATTTGCTATGTAATGTGAAGTTTATCTACGATAATATGCACTTAGCCATCGTAAGCCTTTTTTGTATTATATATATTACATATAGTGTTTCAGACTTCATTATTTGTCAATACACAAAGGTAGTAAGCCTTTTTAACTCATTTGTGTGACTTTGTTACTAATTCGGTTGGGGTGTTGTAGAACCTTCGTTCTCCTATCCTGTTACCTGTGACCCTGGTGCATAGCCGTGTAATAGTGGCAAGGAGAAATTGTCTTAGCGATTTACTATACTAGAAACTACTTTACGAACTCACAAACTCGGCCTACCGTAACAACAGTGGCAGTTCGGCCTCCACTGCAGTAACGACGAGGCCTTTACAAAATTTGCCAAGATGCTAAAGAAATCACAGTCGTTGACATTATATGAAGCGCTATAAGTGATACAAGACCAACTTACGTAAAAGTGTAATGGCAGTGGGCACAGAAACATGTATCAAATCGGCAAAAAACCAAAATAATCACGAGCTTTATTTGGAAGATCGGATATATTTTTAATGAACAAGAAATTTCAAGATGAGTCCTGCAGCGTCATTGTCGAACTGTTTTATTAGTCTTCTGAACCACCGAGCATAATGATACTACGAGTTACTTAACACTGCACACATTATCTTTTGTTGAACGTTGAGTGAAGTGCCGTATGTAAATGTACTTTGCGAATGAGTGTGAGTCTAGAGTTGCGTTTGCAGTGTTATGGGCGATTATGCAAATGGAAGGCAGGGAGAGGGTGGAACCCTCTATCGGCAGATAACCTGCTTCTCTAGAAAAGCACAAAGGGATCGGTTGATGGAGGCATCACACAGTCAGTGTCTCCTACTCTTTCAGCCACGTTCTGCTGTCAGCAGTTCAATTAAACGAGTAGGAATGCTTGTACGGCGTCAGTCGCAAAGAAAATGGGTTGGCTACAAGGAAATGTATTGGATGATATCTGTGACACGATTCTTGGTTTCTTTTGTGTCAGTAAGGCAACATCGTTATTTGTAACATCGTAGAAAGTGTTACAATGTAACTATGTGACTCAGTATGAGATACTGTTAGTGCCAAAATGACATACTGAGCAGCTGATTAATTCACAGAATTTCAGTTCAGGATTTTAGAATTCACAGGTTTACCTACTCAGCCATTTACTGCCGGTATTGACAAAGTTTATTGTTCTAATTGCTTTGGATATCCATTAAAAATGATGAGATAAATAGTTTTTTTTCAGCGTCTTTTTAAACCTAATAGCCGGCCGGAGTGGCCGTGCGGTTCTAGTCGCTACAGACTGGAGCCGAGCGACCGCTACTGTCGCAGGTTCGAATCCTGCCTCGGGCATGGATGTGTGTGATGTCCTTAGGTTAGTTAGGTTTAATTAGTTCTAAGTTCTAGGCGACTGATGACCTCAGAAGTTAAGTCGCATAGTGCTCAGAGCCATTTGAACCATTTTTTTAAACCTAATAATTTTTCTAACAGCTTCCTTGTTTGTCTTTGCTGCGTAACGAGTGGTCGAAAGGACTAGGCTGAGGTGGGTGTGATAACTTTCTTCAAAATACATTACCTTTTACTTCCTAAAAAAATACTTCCTTTCAAAGAAAATAACAGTATTCATAACTCTCATCTATTCAAGTTTAGACAAAATATTATTTTAAGCGGTTAAATAGAACTTCAGAACTTCCTCATCAGTCACTAGGTGTAACTACAATAATTTATGAAAAGACACCATAGTAAAACAAAATGTGTAAAATCGCTATTTCATAAATCTCCATTACCCGCGTATGGAAAATACGGTACTGCTGTGACTTGAATGACTTTAAGCCTCAATAAAGCGGAACAGAGAAAAATACGTATACATAAAAACCGCCATCTACATTTATCAACACATTTAATAAAAATTATACTATATGATGAGTTGCCCCATAGCTGAATCCCAATTAAATACAGCAAACAAACAACGTTGGAGCCACACCAGTCATAAACTGACTTGCCTTAGGCCAGCCACACCAACGCTTTTCTGAATCACGACCATAACCTTCATATGTTACCTGTTCGGTAGTTTACACGTGGCGTGTGGTTGAGTGGTCTGGGGTTTGCCAGTGATAAGTGCAAGTTACCTGCCACACTTGCCAACTCAATACATTGTATTTAATATTACGCCTTGCAGGCAAAATAACACCATAAAATACAATGGCAATGCAATATCACTCGTGCTACTCTGTGCACTTGCAGGTGACGACCATTTAACCAAAATACAATGATTATATCACTCTCCTTCCGCCTTAGGAACGTTCCTAATAATGGCATCTGTTTTACAAGGAAAAACACCGTTACAGTAAGATCGCAGTTCAGAAATGTGGTAACGTACTGACAATATTTGCTAATTATCGGGTCGCCTCGTCTGTTAGTTGCACGAAAGGAAAGATGACACTAAAGCTATTCGTATTCAGTTAAAATATTTAATTTCTCAGTGCAATTACAAATTGTTGGGTTCGAGTTCAACATTAATAAGTGTACAATTACTCAAAAATTATTGACGTCAGTTAGCAATATGAAATTATTCAGAGCTACTGATTATCTTTATATGTGCCTCAGTCGCCTGAATCTCATGTGGAAGATTGGGGCAGGATAAGGGCAGGATAAATCACATGACTAGTCTGGCTCTGAGGCCTATGGGACTCAACTGCTGAGGTCATTAGTCCCCTAGAACTTAGAACTAGTTAAACCTAACTAACCTAAGGACATCACAAACATCCATGCCCGAGGCAGGATTCGAACCTGCGACCGTAGCGGTCTTGCGGTTCCAGACTGCAGCGCCTTTAACCGCACGGCCACTTCGGCCGGCATGACTAGTCTAAGTCTCTATTTCTTCAAATGGCTCTGAGCACTATGGGACTTAACTTCTGAGGTCGTCAGTCCCCTAGAACTTAGAAGTACTTAAACTTAACTAACCTAAGGACATCACACACATCCATGCCTGAGGCAGGATTCGAACCTGCGACCGTAACGGTCGCATGGTTCCAGACTGTAGCGCTCAGAACCGTAAGTCTTTATTTGTGTGACCATATTGTCCGTAGTTCCTTTACACTTCCTGAGGGTATTTTCGTTCCGTCGTTGCAACTACAAGAAAATGTGGATTTTTTTTTTTCACCAGAAGCGTTTCAGCTTATCGACGGAAAGCATCATGAGTGGTCTGTAATTAAAGATATTTAGAGTTTTTAAAACCGAAAAAAAATGAAAAAGAAAAGAACCTTTTCCATCCTTCACCCTCTCCCATCCAAACCCCCCCCCCCCCCCCCCATTTCATTTCACTTCTTGCCTCACCTTTACCTCCAACTCACTCCCCATCACACTGTTACATTACACTAATATATTTATGCCCACTCATCTTTGCTTCTCCCTCCTCCAACTATATAAAAATAAAAAGAATCACTCCATTACTATTCCTTTGTTATTCTTTCACAGTTTAGAAAGACACATTAACTTAATTAAATAGAATAACTAGAGTAACGCACATCCAATTAACTAAAGAAAGTATTGATCAAAGACAAACTAGAGGCGATGTTATGTTGGCAACACTCCAGTACACAATACACCCTTATAGAAGTGTAGAAATAAACAGTAAATAGTGCTGTACGCAAAATTGTGCTGTGAAAAATCTAAGAAATACTTAGTTCAGCAGAGCAACGAAAAATTTGACTGTAAGTATCATTGTCTAATGACGGAAGCTGCCAAAGACGTGCTAGCAGACAGCATTTCCTGAAGTAGGAGAGAAAACAAGCAGAAATCACTGTAAGTAAAAACCAATAAATTGTTAAGGGACTGTTTTTCGATCTTAAAAACAGATCAAACTGTAAATATCTTTAATTAAAGAGCACTGATGATGTTTACCTCAAAAAAGCGAAAAGCGTATGGTGAAAAAACTCGCATTTTCTTGTAGTTGTAACAACCGAACGAAAATACCCTCATGACTGGTTTAAGCCTGAGCAACTCACAAATACTACTAAAATGTAAATGTCGTGTGAGTAGGGCCTCCGGTCGGGTAGACCATTCGCCAGGTGTAAGTCTTTCGATTTCACTCCATTTCGGCGACTTACGCGTCGATGGGGATGAAATGATGATGATTAGGAGAGCACAACACCCAGTCCATGAGCGGAGAAATTCTCCGACCCAGCCGGGAATGGAACGCGGGCCTTTAGAACTGACATTCTGTCGTGCTGACCACTTTTTTTGAATCTCGTTTTGTTCTATATTGTTCGTTCAATCTGTTCGAGGCGGACGTCCAATGACACCCATTTAGGTTCTCCATTGATCTGTTCACTCAGTTTTTTGTTACAGAGGGTAGTTAACTCTCTGATCAAACACGGTGAGCTACCGTGCCGTCGATCCACTCAGTTACCGGGGGCGGACACAAAGACTACTAAACTGGGGAAGATTGATTCATATTTCCTGCAGTGAATTTTCTCTACAGTAAATAACAGAACGAATGAAGTTGCTGAATAATTACGTATATTGCGAGCTGCGCCAAGCATAAAGCAGCACAAAGGCTAAATGCGACACTTACTCAAAATAACAGCACCGAAACAACGTCAAGAAGCAGCTGGACACCTCTGGATCTCTGTGAGTGTGCTCAGCACGTCGCCCCGCAGTCGCGAACATCGAAAGCTAGGTGTTTAGACACTGAGTGTGTCGAACACCATGTTCAATGAAACGAAGAGAGGCTAATACATACGTCCGTACACCTCGCGTGTCGGAGGTCAAAAATGCGTGTTCCTTGCGCTCAGTTCCGCTCCCGAACGCTGCACCGTGGAGGGGGGAGACTTGAAAGTTTTGCCACACTGACAATCGAGAATTTCTCGTTCCCTTCAAAGTACCTGTAAAATGGCTCGGATGGCTCTAAGCACTACGGGACTTAACATCTGAGGTCATCAATCCCCTAGACTTAGAACTACTTAAACCTAACTAACCTAAGGACATCACACACACACACACACACACCCATGCCCGAGGGTGGATTCGAACCTCCGACGGTAGCAGCAGCGCGGTTCCGGTCTCAAGCGCCTAGAATCGCTCGGCCACAGCGGCCGGCGTACATGTAAAGTAACTCAGAATTTTGCTCAGTAGGTGGCTGTAGTATACCCGTAAACTCCGTAGGAGTTGGCACCGTAGCAGGCTCTCGTTGTCATTGGCTGAGAATATTTTTTGGCAACGAAGTCCTGTTTTCCCACGCTGTGTACGGAAAACCGACGGAAGCTCTAATATGCATACTGGAGTGGGAGAGTCTGTGGCCAGTTCTAGCTTCGCTCAGGGCCTCTCTCATGCCTTTTCAAAACACACTTCGTATCTCCGGCGTAGAGACGTTGCCACCTAAAGTGAGGCTATTCTACTCTTTAGGCCACGGAAACACGGGTGTCCTCTCCCGTAGTCCTCGCATTGTGCGCGCACTGCCCACAGGACTTCCGACAGCTATTTCCGTGTCGCACCAACAGCGGAGAAATTCTGCTCTTACGTTCTAAACTTAACAGACCTTGTGTCTTTTCCCAAGAAAGTTACGCGTAGTACTACAGCAGTCACTTTATATGCTTTCGATTTGTGACACGTGACTTAACTGTTACTTCACACCTTTTTGAATAATCAAGGCCACCCAGCACTTCTGCGCCTGCAACGAGCTGCACCGGGATTCACGACCCCGAACAGGCGACCATTAGCACACTGGATCACTCGATGGAGCCAGAAAGCAGACACGTCCAGGGCTCCTGCGGTGTGGACTCCGTAGGTGGTATCTACAGGTTCCAAGCTGGTGGTGGGAGAGAACTACTGTTATCACTCCGCAGCAGGGGGCGGGCAGCTTTGCTTAGGAGGCGCCGCAGTTTCGTTGCCTACAACGCCCCTCAACTCCGCGTACGGCCGAGGTGCGCGCGAGAGTTCAAACCAATCGCAACAGTGGCGACTTTTTGAGTCGGCGAAGTCTCGAAACTGTGAACTCCTCGAAAAGCTGGTATTCCTTTGACTGTTCATAACACAGCAGAAGTGTGCAGAAGTGTGCACTTTGCTTCTAGATGCCATTCTGCCCAGAATCGTGAACTACTACCCGTAATCTGCACCATATCGACTCCCTCTGCTTTAATATGTCGCTTGCATGTTCCGTCACCTTTTCCGTCAGCACTGTCATTTCTTTTTCTTGCTCATTCTCAATAATTTAATGATGTTAACAGCAAGCCATCGCACCTGGCCGCAAAGCAGTTTTCACCATTACCTTCCATGTTTGCACTGTGAGGTAACAACGCTCGCCGGCCGCTGTGGCCGAGTCGTTCTAGGCGCTTCAGTCCGGAACCGCGCTGCTGCTACTGTCACAGGTTCGAATTCTGCCTCGGGCATGGATGTGTGTGATGTGCTTAGGTTAGTTAGGTTTACGTAGTTCTACGTCTAGGAGACTGATGACCTCAGATGTTAAGTCCCGTAGTGCTTAGAGCCATTTGAACCATTTAATAACGCTCACCACTTCAACCTTCAACCTGAAAGGAGACTTAAATTTATTCATTACGTAGTATCTGTTGAGGTCAGCGGGTGTATTATAATTTTATGTACTAATTTTTACTGAAGAAGAAAAAATAGTTCACAAAACTGAAGCCAAAATGTATTTAGTGTCGTAAGCAAGCTAGTTGGCCATACTGTCGGGTCTAAAGTGCGCCTTGCCAAGTAATAACTGTCGACTGTTTTAGTGATCTTCTAAGAGTATGCGGAGCTATTACACGGCGTCTCCGGGATAGAGTTACACGCAAATAAATCTGTATAACGAAAAAACTCGCCATTTTAATTTGTTGGGTGAATAAGCAATCGGTAGAGGCACTCTCCAAGACACGATCCTCGCCAATTCATGAACAGCGCCGAGTCGCATGGCGCATTCGCTCCAGTGGCAGGGAACACCTATCTGGACATATTAGCAAACTGTACAGATGACTCCCGACGCCATTTTCCAGCAATATGGTGATCCACCCCATTATCTTGGAGATGTTACAACATTTCTCCACGAGACGTTTCCTGATCATTGGATCGGGAGGGCGTATCCCGTTGCCTGATTCCCTCGGTCTCCCATTCTTACTCCACTGGATTTCAGTGCATTGGGTGTTTATCAAGGACATTGTTTACAGAGCAAGGGTTCGAGATCTGGTAGACCTGAGACAACGGATCTACGCCATCGCAGAAGTCGTAACACCGGTCACGATTGTGAACATGTGGTGATAAGTGGAGTAACGTTTCGATATCCGTCGTGTACGAAGTTGTACAAAATTAGAAACCTTAATAGGTACTGAAATATAAACAAATGTTTTTGTACACCTCCAGCCGAGACACTGTATTTGTGAAGAATATTTAGGAACCGTCACTGTGTTTTGCAGTAATTTTTGCATAGAAAACAGTGTTCTTCACGATAGTAGATTGTGATGGACCTCGCTGACCCAAACCGTCATGTTTGAAAACGGTTTGTTATCTTCTACTGTATAGTAGCGAAGAATTGAGGGACGTTATATATTTATCATTTACGGCACAACTTGACTAAAAGAAGGGATGTGTGGACAGAACATTTCCAGAGCTATGAAAAAATTGTCAATTTGGTAACCAAAGGAAGTGCGTTTGTGGGGGGAGGAGGGGGTTGAGGAGAGGCGGAGGAACTGTAAAGGGAGACCAAGGTTTGAATACAGAAAGCAGTTACAAATGGCTATAGATAGCGGCAATCATGGTGAGATGGAGAGACTTGCACAGTAGAGAGTAGCATGGAGAGTTGCATCAAACCAGTCTTTGGACTGAAGACCACCACTACAAGAACAGAAACAGTTTGCTCATACTCTCAGCCGTCCGCAGTATCAACATAGCAAGGTCACACTGGCTAGATCAGTCATTTCTCAAGATTTGTGCTCCTGCAATTACCGAAAAGACTTTTGCCCCACTTCAGGAAACACGGGTTAATCTGGCTTTTCCGCGGATACCCCATCGTTGTATTTGGACCCACAGTCTGTATCGTTGCGGCCCACATATGTTGTCCAAATGAATACGAAGGGAAAATCAGAGATATTAAAGCTCATACGGAGATTTATAGACAGGATTTCCATCCTCGCACCACTCGCGGACGGAACACGGAAAGTGGGACGGGGGTGGGGGCAGCTGGTGCAGGGAATGGTAGTGTTGCCGAAAATACTCTCCGCGGCACACAATAAGTTGGCTTGCGGTATGTAAATGTATGTGTGGATTCACAATGTAATATGTATTGAATCTGCCTATAGTATCTTATTTAAGCTGCTTGTGTTCGTGCCGGCCGCTGTGGCCGAGCGCTTCTAGGCGCTACAGTCTGGAACCGCGCAACCGCTACGGTCGCAGGTTCGAATCGTGCCTCGAGCATGGATGTGTGTCATATCTTTAGGTTAGTTAGGTTTAAGTAGTTCTAAGTTCTAGGGGACTGATGACCTCAGATGTTAAGTCCCATAGTGCTCAGAGCCATTTGAACCATTTTTTTTTTTTTTTTTTTTTTTGCTTGTGTTCGTAATAAGTAGTCATTAGTTATGTAAACAACAATGCTGAAATGCAAGGTGTTTGTTTTAACTTCAGCCTACCAAATATCTCGAAAACGATGCATCGTACAAAGAAATGTTCTAGATGAGAAGTTAATGTTAGTAACCATCCCTCCTGCTTGGGCGGGGTCACTTTGCATTTTCAAATGGGAGCTCCCCATGTTTATTGCATATTCGGATTCTACGCCAAGAAGTGCGTACGTTTTAGCCAAACATTGTTTTCCAAAAGTGGTAGACGGCGCTATTATCGACAAATATAAAGTGTGCCTGTTTTTGCAATTAAGAACAGACGCTTTTGATTCTACATTTCATTTGCGACGTAAATACAAACCTTTGTCTTCTAACGGTTGATATTTTCGTTCAAAATTTATTTTAATGTTGCGAATTTGTCTGTACAGTAGAATACGGTTAGCCATATCAATATTTGGTTAGAAATTACGTTTAGCGTGATCTAGGAACAACGACTTGGGTGTAATAGTTTTTAGTTCCCATCGGGAAACTTGACATTGGTTAGTCCCCTTGCCTCTCAGCATTGGGGTTCTTGATTTTGGGGTGTATTCTTGGCAGGTGCGGATACCAATTCATGGACATTTTATCTTATTACAGTGGCTGTGATTTGTGCTCTGCGTTAGCCGTGTAGCGGCCAGCAAGAGAGTTAAGGCGGTTGGTTGGAAATACGCACTGAAATCAAGTCATCCTGATGGCGGAGTTCGAAATCACGCATGCCGATGGTCTGGGAACTCACCACAATCAACCCCTAAGTGAACTGAAATCTATGTTACCATACAAATAGCTTATTTGTCAGAAATATTAGTGTCTAACTGTATTATTTGTACTATGCAATCACGTTTGTGACAATGAAGTAACATTTCAACGTCTAGGTCAACCATTAGAACACATCGTAAATCAGGGGTGGGCAAACAGCAGCCCGTGGGCCACATGCAACCCGCTAAAAAATTTCGTGCGGCCAGAGGGGGCGGACAGAAAAATCCTCCTCGAACAGAGATTTCCTCCCCGTGCACGACGAAAGATCTTCACTACGACGGCCGCTTCCTCACACATGCGCAGCGTAAATTCTATTCACGCAAACTAAGTTGACACACGGCGCGGTGGCTGACGGAAGCGGCCATAAACGCATTTCCCTTTTACGGTCTCTTCCATCAGTCACAGCGGCGAGTGTCAACTTGGTTTTCGCGAATAGTACGATTCGTAGTGCTTTTCTGGTAGATCTGCTTTACTTCAGTTTCGTCTGTGCAACGGTAAATCTATAAATTTCCAACTTTAGTGAAACCATGAAACCAACGAAAAAGTGTAAAATCAGTGATAAATTTCGCATACATAATGAACAATGGAGAAACACTTATTTCTCTACTAACACAGGAAATAAAGCAGTGTGTCATGAAATGCTATCAGTAGTAACGAACAACAATCTGAAGAGACATAACAGAACAAAATAAGCGAAATTGGCAGGAAACTTTAAAAGGAAGACCGCAAAATAAAAGCTGCGAATTGTGTGAAAAAAAGTTCTGCAGAAGCAACAAACATCATTTACAAAGCAATCAACAGTTCAAACGCACGAAGCCTTTTTCGGATGGCGAGTTCATTACGCACTGTATGCCAGAGTTTGCAATCAAATTGTGTCCTGATCTGAGAAGCAAATTTGAAAGCATGTCATTATTAAAAGCGACTATTGTGCTGCTCAGTGACTCAGTGACGATCTCACGCAACAACTGAAGACTGCGAGAAAAGTTTTCTTTGGTTTCCTTTGGCAGTCGTTGAAAACTTAGATCACGAAAACACTGCACTAGTACTTATCTGTATTCGTGGAGCTAATGAAAATGTCATCACAGAGGAAGTACTTGGCCTACAATCAATGAAAGATAGAACCACTTATCAGGACTTGCTTGAGTGTTCTGTGGTTTGTGTAGAGAAAAGTGGCTTGTCCTGGAATAAAATGGCAAGCATTACAAGAAATGGGACCAGAGCTGTCAGTGGGAAAAATGTAGGCATGGTTAAGTGGTTAAAAAACAAGTTACAGGCACAAAGCGCAGACAGTGAAATACGGTCTTTTCAATGCATTTTGCATCAGAGGAGCCTCTTTAAAGCTGTATATCCCACTGTTTCTTTGGTGAAGACATGAAAAGCAAGGGCACTCCACCACAAAGAGTTCAAATCCGTTCTTGTCTAGGCAGAATCACCATCACAAGACGCTGTGCTCATGCTGGGTGTCAAGAGCGCATGAACCAGGCGTCTCCATCCCGGGCGATTACCAGCTTCTCTTGGAACCTGCTGAAGTGGCAGACTCAAGATCTTGGTTTGATCAATTGTTCTTCCTCTCGGTCTCTTGTCTTCGATCTTGCCTTCCATGATTATTTTCTCCAGGCTTTCCCCTTTTCTTCTCACAAGAGGGCCAAAGAACTGGAGAAATTTTTGGTTGACACGAGAAGAAACGCGCATGGAGATACTGAGTTGCTCAATAATGGACAAATTTGTTCTTCTTTCAGTCCATTTTATGCACAGCATTCCGCGCCAGTACCAAAGTTCAAATGCATCGATGCGCTGTTTATCTCTGGCTTTAAGCGTCCGTACCTCGCCATCATAAAAGAAGACGGAAAACAAAAGTTATCAAACAATCCGGACATATGTAGTGTTCGTTATTGCTCTGCTCTGCCAGATCTTGGTCAGCTTCTCCAACGCCACCCGCCCTAGCGTGATCCGTCTTCTCATCTCATCTTCACAGCTTCCCATGTCACCGATTTTGACCCAAAATATATGAAAGAGTGCAAGATTTCTAGTTTCTTTAATCGACCTATGAGTTGAACCCGTACTCTTCGATCAATTATCATGAGTTTGGACTTTCTGAAATTGAGGTCAAATGCATGTGATAGACTACTGTCCTTTACTTTCGTTAATAGTTCAGCAGTTCGTCTTCCCGGCTGGCTAAAGGCACGATGTCATCAACAAAGCGGAGGTTGTTAATCGTTTTACCACCAATTGAGATACCTTTAGTCCAATTATCAAGAGCATTCGTAATGACATATTCTCCTTTGTTGTTGTACAGTTGGGGGTAATGAACGTAAAACTGACTGACACCTTTGGTTACACTGAAGAACTCAGATGTGCCACCACTTGTCTTCATAACTGTTAGATGATTATTGTAGAGACTTCTGATCAGTGCTATCAAATGTTGTGGCCCACCGAACTCTGCAAGCACCTGTCACAGCTTTTCCCTGACGACACAGTCAAAGGCTTTTCTACAGTCGAGGAAGCAGGTGACGACGTAAAAACAAAACTCTCGCGATTTCTCGATTCCTCTTATTTGTCATAGGTAGAGTATGTGTTCACGAGTTCCTTTTCCTTCAACAAAACCTCTTTGTTCTGTCAGTATGTGAAGTTGAATGTATGGCTTGAAAGGGATATGAGCGCAATGGTTCAGTAGTTGGAGCAGTTCCTGATTCACCCTTTCTTGTGTAGTGGAGTGAAGAAAGTCTTCACCCAGTCTTCGGACCATTCCCCAGGTTCCCATGTTCCTGTACACGTTGAATGCAGTACATCAACACCTACCTGTCCCATTTCTTTGATCGTCCCACAAGATATACTGCCTAGACCAAGGGATTCTTCATGTTGTTGAGCTGCGTTCTCTATTTCGCTGCGTAAGATTATAGGTTCTAGTGTAAGTTGGTCAAATGCTTGACTTCCCCCTTTTGTCGTTAAACCCAAAGTACAGCTCATCACAGTACTGTTTCCAGCTCGCAACAGCATCTTCCATGTCTCCAGTTGGGTTGCCATTCTCAATATCTACCACTCAAGTATGAGGATTAATTTAACCGGTGAAGCTTTTGAGTTTCTTGGAGAGAACACGTATTTGATTATGTTTGTGATTTTGATCTCATCACATACATCGTTCGTGAAGTGTGATCTGCCCTTTCTGCAATTCCGTTGTATTTCTCTGCACAGATTCTTACATCTGTCTTGATCCTTGGTGGTATGGATACCAGTTTTCTTCAGACTAGACTACTTCTCTCTTCAATTTATTGTAGTGCGGAATGTGATATCCAAGGATGTTTGTCACTTTGTGGTCGTTCTGGTGTCGGAAGAAATGAGAAAATGACATCCTTCACTTGATGGCATGTTTGCGATGCTGGTGCATCTTTATCAGGACTGATGTTATGGAGTTTTGAGGTTACAAGCTCACCAAATTCCCGAAGAACTTCCTCGTTGGTGACTTTTAGTTGTCTTTCTCCGCTCTTCTTGATGGATTTGAGCTTAATCTGTGTTTTCACATCAGATTGTGATCACTTCCACAGTCAGCTCCAGAAAAGGTCTTAAGAGTCCATGACTGAAGTCTTCCAGCGTCTTCGCTCTAGGTTGAAGTCAGTCTGTTTTGTAAATCTATCGCTAGGTGATATCCAAGTGTATACTGGTGTCAGGTGATGTTAGAACATAGTGCCACAGACATTAAAGTAGCGACACAGAATTCTAGTAAGTACATGCCTCGGTCATTTGTCTCAAGGAGACCATAAATTCCAACCAAAGAGTGTAAATGGGTGTCTTCGGTAGCATCTCAGTTTTAGCATTGAAGTCTCCTTGCATCATTGCCTGTTCTTTGATAGGGATCTTGCTAAGGACTTGTTCCAGTTGCTCTGACAACTCTTCTATGCCCTCATCCGATGCTGCAGCAGTGGGAGCATAGATCTGGATGACGTTGAGATTACACGGAGATGCATTCGATTTTATGGAGATGATTCTGTCATTAAGGGGTTCATAACCGAGAACACAGTTCCTCAAATTTCTATTGCAATACGATTTCTGCTTTGATCGCTACTCCATGAAAAATACACAGTGTTTCTTTCTTGGGTCATGAACTGGCCACTTCTTCTCCAGTGAGTCTTCCTAAGCCCGAGAGTATACATGTCATAAGCAGTGATTTCTCTTTCTACTGTAGCAAGTTTTCCTGTCTGAAGTAGCACATTCAATGTCGCAATCTTTCTTACAATGTGCAGGAATAATTTGCACTCTGGTGCTAGTGTAATGACTTTTTTCAACTCTCCTCACCCCCGGAGATGTGACTGGGGGACTTGAAGCTCTGGATAATTTAAAATTGAACAAAGCCATGGGGTTCTCATAGGAAAATTTCAGCTGGGGCTTTCCGTTGTCTTCCTCTGACCTCCAAATCGTGTCTGCTCAGAGACTCAGTTTCTAGCTGGGCTTGGTTACCTAACCTTCCGCTGAGTCGCTCGGCTTAACAGTGGCACCACGTCTAGATAGGAAGTTGGAGAATTGAGGTGACAGAGGCTAAGAGAACTCCTTACTGAGTTCTTGTAACCGCATTATCACCCCTATTTTTTCTTTCCAGAGATCCAAGGTGTTCGCAGAGACGCCCCCAGCTCATTTCCTGGGCTCTAAGGCAGAAAGAGTATGAAGGCGTAATATACCACAACCGTGAGACTTAGTAAAGATTGGGCGAAGTTTTAAAAAGAGTTTTGGCATTGTAGAATGAAATCCTCTTATTTCTGAACACAAAGGAGATATCTCATGTCTTCGTTACAAAAAGCAGTGCGCGAGGAGTGGAGATACGAGACGACACAAAATTGTTAAGGTTTTCATGGCCACAACGCTTGCTCTGCAACGGCCGATTTCTCCACCTGCCCAACCTTCAGTGCCGCTTATGTTCGGTGATACTGGTGTTGATTGATTGTCAATGATTCCAACGTAGACTTTTCCACACATGTAAGGTATGCGGTATATTCCCGACATTGTAAGTGGTTCCGTTTATTCCTTCACTAATGTGAGACACAGTCTGATTTCCTTTGTCGGTTTGTAAACAGTCTTCATGACGTGTTTGCAAAATATTCGGCCGATTCTGTGGTCACTCTGCTAATCTATGGCAGAAATTCCATACCCGACATTTCTTTCTCTGATGTGTGATTTCATCGAGTGCTTGATTCTGTGACACTTCTTATTTAACTGGTGGAGTATCAATGTCTCCTCAGAACGCATTCTAGGTGTTGCATTTCGCGCCTAGCGTTCTGCAGCTCACGTACTCGTCTTTATCACGTTACGAGCCTATTAACAATGCTTCTTTTGTGGCTTGTGTAGTTATTTGATAGTTTGTTTAGATATTGGTCCATGTCTGTCGATTTTCGATATGCGCTGTGTCCGACGTTTCCACGACCTCTCTCGTCCGCCTCCTGTAGCTGAGTGGTCAGCGCGATAAAATGTCAATCCTAAGGGCCCGGGTTCGATTCCCGGATCTACATCTTCATCCATACTCCGCAATCCACCTGACGGTGTGTGGCGGAGGGTACCTTGAGTACCTCTATCGGTTCTCCCTTCTATTCCAGTCTCGTATTGTTCGTGGTAAGAAGGATTGTCGGTATGCCTCTGTGGGGGCTCTAATCTCTCTGATTTTATCCTCATGGTCTCTTCGCGAGATATACGTAGGAGGGAGCAATATACTGCTTGATTCCTCGGTGAAGGTTACTTCTCGAAACTTCAACAAAAGCCCGTACCGAGCTCCTGCAGAGTCTTCCACTGGAGTTTATCTATCATCTCCGTAACGCTTTCGCGATTACTAAATGATCCTGCAACGAAGTGCGCTGCTCTCCGTTGAATCTTCTCTATCTCTTCTATCAACCCTATCTGGTACGGACCCCACACTGCTGAGCAGTATTCAAGCAGTGGGCGAACAAGCGTACTGTAACCTACTTCCTTTGTTTTCGGATTGCATTTCCTTAGGATTCTCTCCGCTCAGGGACTGGGTGTTGTGTTGTCCTAATCATCATAATTCCCATCGATGCACAAGTCACCGAAGTGGCGTCACATCGAAAGACTTGCACCCGGCGAACGGTCTACCCGACGGGAGGTCCTAGTCACACGACATTTACATTTACGAACTCTCGCGACCAGCATATTCAGAAGGGGTAGCTGCTGGCCCTTTTCTACCTGCGTGGTAAATTTTATGTTGGCATGAGGACTATTCACTTGTCTTAGGAAGCCACCAAGCTGTTCCTCACCATGACTCCACACAACAAATGTATCATCGACTTATCTATACCATACCTTAGTTTTGCAACATACGCTTGAAAAGAGCGTGTATCGAAAACCGAAGCACACGGACCAATATATGCACGAACTGTCAAATCATCACCCGAGTCACAAGAGAGGCATGATTTACACGTTCGTAACGTGAACAAGACGAATATGTGAGCCGCAGCACCTCAAACGCGAGGTACGACACCTAGATAGCTTTCTGAGAAGCAATGGTTATTCCAGCAGTTACGTAACAAATGTCACAGAATCAGACATTCGGCGGAGTGACACATCTGAGAAAGAAATGTCGGGTACGGCCTTTGTGCCATAGATTATCAGAGTGACGGACAGAATCGGCCGAATATTGCGCAACACGGCGTAAAATAGTAAAATACTCTGACTTGGATGTTCTTGGTCTAGAGAAGAGCTATCACACACTCTTGTTGAGGGGAGCTGTGAAAATACACAAATTTGACAACAGCTTCAACAAGAAAGATGAATGGATGCTGGATCCCTGTGCTGCAGCAAACGACCGCTGCAGGTAGCAAGGGGAGAACCATGACTTTTATGATCCCGCAAAAGCCTTTGGACGTTGGCGCGTTAGGTACACATAATCTGCGGTCGCGAACTCGACTTCAGTCCACCACCAGCACTGGAGGATGAAGCTTTGACTGTTCTAGCCACTTGTGCAGGCGAAACGTCGGAAGAATCATCAAACAAACGTCGGTCGAAGAACTCGAGACAGGCAATTTGTCATATGAGATGATGTTTTCAGCTAATGTATTTGAGAATTTGAGAAACTGATGGAACTGAATATGGCTTTGCAGGTAAAGGAGTTGTTCGCACAAGAAATGTGGAAGCTTGTAAAATCACAGCCAAAGGTAGACATATTTGCAAAGTAAGCAGCTGAAGGCAACGTCTCTCATTTGACTTTATTAGGAGAACAGAATGCGCCCGTGAGAGTTTCTGTTAACATTACGGATCACCTGCAGTGGGTGGAGGTCGAGGTCACAAAAAGAATTCAGGACTTCAAGAAAACTGAGCCTCATTTCAGATTCTGTTTTGATCCCACCATTGGTATTGACATAGCATCCGAGAACCTTGATCTTGAAATTACTGACACACAGTCAGGTCACACTGTGAAAGAAGCGTTTAATGCTGCGACATTAGTCATCTTTCACAAATATTTGTCTGTTACAAAGTTTCCAAGCATGTAAAAGTTTATTGGAATTATGTTCTATGTAATTGGATCTACGTACATTTGTGAGCGAAGGTTCTCTTGTTTGAAGAGCAGAAGGTGTTATTATAGATATTCCTTGACAAACATTAACTTGCAGGCAGTGATGAGAAACTAAACAAGCGGTCTTACTCCAGATTACTTTTTTAAAAAGAAAAAGACTGCAGGAATGGCTGGTAGCATACTTTTGTCTAATTGAATTGAAGTTTTTGCAGCTATAGATGATATGATACTAGCACAATACATAAAATGATTAAAGGTACCCCAATTTTATTTTACTTATATTTGTTGATTTTTATGATAGAACGTATGTGTCCAAATGTGTGTGAAATCTTATGGGACTTAATTGTTAAGGTCATCAGTCCCTAAGCTTACACACTACGTAGCCTAAATTATCCGAAGGACAAACATACACCCATGCCCGAGGGAGGCCTCGAACCTCCGCCGGGACCAGCCGCACAGTCCATGACTGCAGCGCCTTAGACCGCTCGGCTAATCCCGCGCGGCGATAGAACTTATGCCTTTCCAGAAATGCAAAAGAATGCAATCATTTTAAAAGGTGTGGCACTCCGCTAATATCCGTGAGACAAAAAATCGCCCACTCCTATCGTAAATGAACTGTAGAATCAAATGCGTAGGGTCTTAATTGCTAAGAGAGGCACACGTCATACTTGTCGATTACAGCGCCATGCACTAAGAATGGAAAACAACGGTTTGAGTAAACCGTTTCTTTTTGGCGCAGGATCCTAATATGCATTAAAAAGGGGGTTTTCCCAATTGAAAATACAAAGTCGACGCAGGAGGGGTAATTAGGAAGTGGCCCGTTGTAGCAGAGACACTTGTCCACTTCACTAATAATAATTTTTCTCCTAGAACTTTTTTTCATATGATGTGTCGTTTTCGAGATATTTGTATGTCTCAACTTAGCGTTCTGTATAAGTTCAAAATGGCTCTGAGCACTGTGGGACTTTACGTCTGAGGTCATCAGTCCCCTAGAACTTAGAACTACTTAAACCTAACTAACCTAAGGATATCACAGACATTCATGCCCGAAGCAGGATTCGAACCTGCGACCGTAGCGGTCGCTCGGTTGCAGACTGTAGCGCCTAGAACCGCTCGGCCACCACGGGCCGGCGCTCTGTATAAGTCACGGTTAGAATCTTATGAGGTAATATTATAGCACATCCAGGTGGTCAAGCCTGATATGTTACAAGAACTTGCGCAGTTAGATGCAGATGGTTTTCTTAGCCTCGTCGCTGTCATCAATACTGAGGAAGATGATTACATAAACGAAGATTGTTCCTCGTTTTTCCCTGTATCCCTCGAGTGACTACACTCCTGCATAGGACTTGAGCCAGCTGAATAATTAAGAAATACAGACGGGAGGAAGTCCATTGTCCAAATACGTCTCCGACCCTTTTTCTTACTCCTCTCGGTTTTTTCTTCCTTTTGGCGTCCCGCCGCCGTGCTCTTCCTCGGCAGCTCCAGAGACCGAGTGAGAGGCTGACGAGACGTCGATTGCCCGAGGCCCGGCGCGCAGCGGCACGCATTAGTAGCGCGCTGCCGCTAAAGAGGGCCTGACAAGGTATTTACAAGCCGCTTATCTGCGCACCTCCCCCCCCCCTCCCCCTCTTCCTCCTCCACGCTTGCGGCCGCTCGGCAGCAAAAAACCTGTCCCAGGCTGCCGCATTAGCAACGCCTGCGCCCAGTGACCGACGCTGCCCCGGCGTGGCCGAGCGGAGCAGTTGTCGGACGAAAGATCGTAGGGTCATTCCCTATATATGAATGAATTTCTGCTACCAGCATTCGTCGTGTTTCGAGAATTTTAGGTCGATTCACACCGGACGTGAAACGGGAGGCGATGTAACCGTCGAATGGTTGTATGCTTGTAAATCTGAGATTTTTCCGTGATGTACAAGACACACATGGAGAGGCGTCAGCATCTATGTAAACCATTCCCATACAACGGAAAGTAAGCTGCCTGTTGGCTGCTGTCTCGGGTTCTTCGGCGGACGGCGGACGTTTGTTTCATGATTTTTCTGAGGATTCGCCAGCAACAGTGGCTGGTACTCTCTAAGCTTCACCCTCCGTCGCTAGTAGTGGACTGGAATCGAGCTCGCGGCAGCAAATTATATGTACGTGGTGCGCGAACTTCTAAGGGCTTTTCCGTGCTCATTACGCTGCTCTTCTCCCCTCGTTTCCTGCAACAGTCGTTCGCTGCAGCACGGGAAATCTAGAATCCACTCACGTGGAGGATTCCTTCTTTCTGCCGGCCGGGTGGCCGAGCGGTTCTAGGCGCTACAGTCTGGTTCAATTGGCTCTGAGCACTATGGGACTTAACATCTGAGGTCATCAGTCCCCTGGAACTTAGAACTACTTAAACCTAACTAACCTAAGGACATCACACACATCCATGCCTGAGGCAGGATTCGAACCTGCGACCGTAGCAGTCCCGCGGTTCCGGACTGCAGCGCCTAGAACCGCACGGCCACCGCGGCCGGCTCGCTACAGTCTGGAACCGCACGACCGCTACGGTCGCAGGTTCGAATCCTGCCTCGGGCGTGGGTGTGTGTGATGTCCTTAGGTCAGTTAGGTTTAAGTAGTTCTAAGTTCTAGGGGACTGATGACCTCAGATATTAAGTCCCATAGTGCTCAGAGCCATTTTGATTCCTTCTTTCTTGTTGAAGCTGTTGTCATGTTTGTGTATTTTTAAAGCTTCTCTGAACTGTTAAGTCTTCCTTGCACGCTGTGTGATTCTTCAGCGGATACAGGAGCGAGAAACAAACGCCATTCATGAACACAGAGTTCAGACATTAATTTATTCTACATCTAATATCAAACAGTACAAATAATCCAGAATGAGATTTTCACTCTGCAGCGGAGTGTGCGCTGATATGAAACTTCCTGGCAGATTAAAACTGTGTGCCCGACCGAGACTCGAACTCGGGACCTTTGCCTTTCGCGGGCAAGTGTTCTACCATCTGAGCTACCGCAGGAGGTTCGCAGGAGAGCTTCTGTAAAGTTTGGAAGGTAGGAGACGAGATACTGGCAGAAGTAAAGCTGTGAACACCGGGCGTGAGTCGCGCTTCGGTGGCTCAGATGGTAGAGCCCTTGCCCGCGAAAGGCAAAGGTCCCGATTTCGAGTCTCGATCGGGCACACAGTTTTAATCTGCCAGGAAGTTTCAGTACAAATAATGCAGAACTTTGTTACTATATCTACATCTACATCTACATTTATGCCCCACAAGCCATCAACGGTGTGTGGCGGAGGGCACTTTACGTGCCACTGTCATTTCCTCCCTTTCCTGTTCCAGAACGACTGCCGGAAAGCCGCCGTGCGCGCTCGAATCTCTCTAATTTTACGTTTGAGGTCGATTCACACTGGACGAGAATGGGAGGCAATGTAACCGGCTAATGGTTGTTTGTAAATCTGAGACTTTTCCGTAATGTACAAGACACACATGGAGAGGCGTCAGTATCTGTGTAATCCAGTTCCTTACAACGGAGAGTAAGCTGTCTGTTGGCTGCTGTCTCGGGTTCTTCGGCGGTCGTATGTTTGATGATTTTTCTGAGTTTTCGCCAGCACGAGTGGCTAGTACTCTCAAAGCTTCACCCTCTGGTCAGTTGCTAACAGTAGGTTTGAATATAGAGATATATACATATACAAAAGACTTACAAATCTGTCTCTCTCCAATACAATGTTTATTCAGGAGCTGTCGAGGTCTGGTCACTGTGAAAATCTGTAAATGTTATTTAACTGAGAAACACACAAAATGTGTCCAGTCCATAAATGTTCGAACTTAACTAGACCCGCCGCTGGAGCTCCGAGAGGGGATGCTTGCCTCTTGTTGGCAGCGGCGTAATCATTCGTGGCAACGGCTGTAGAACACGCGGCGGCGTGCATATTGCCGACCGGATAAGCCGACACCACATGAATAAACGGTAGTGATAGCCCTTCTCTACAGTAAGAACTTCCGTATTGGCGAATTTTACTATGTGCTCGGTCTCACGCATCGCGTGCTCCGCCACGGCCGATTTCTTCATCTGCGAAAATCTGCAAATATTCGTTCATCCTGGTGTTGACTGATGCTTTAATCGTTCCAACATACACTTTTCCACATATGCATGGTAAGAGGTATATTTCCGAAATTGCAAGCGGGGCCTCGCGAGGTAGACGCGCGGTCTATGGAAGCCTTGTTACGGTCCGCGCGGCTCCCCCGTCGGAGGTTCGAGTCCTCCCTCGGGCGTGGCTGTGTGTGTTGTCCTTAGCGTAAGTAGTGGGTAAGCTTAGGGACCGATGTCCTCAGCAGTTTGGTCCCATTAGACCTTACCACAAATTTCCAAAATTTTGCAAGCGAGTCCCTTTCCTCCTTTGCCAATCTGCGACACCCTTTGATGTTCTCTGTTGGTTTATAAATAGTCTTTACGCCATGTTGGCGCAGTATACGACCTATTGTGTCCGTCACTCTGGGAATGTATAGTAGAAAGGCCGTACCTGACTTTTTTTATCCAGTGTGTCAGTTCGCCGAGTGTTTGATTCTGTAAGACTTCTTATATAACTAGTGGAGTACCCTCGCTCGTCAGAAGCTTTCCGGGTGTGGCAACTGGCGTCTGAGGTGCTGCGGCTCACAACGAGGGTATTAATAATGCATTGTCAACAAGTGTCTGCGATAACCTTAATTGTTTTGCAAAGAACTTAATCATAATAATAGCGTATTCATACCGAGGTCTAAATTACAAATCCAATATGGTAATCACAAACAGGCTGCGTAAATAATTAACAAGTCGGAAAACTTGATAGGCAAATTTATATCATGTAGGGTATCCATAAAAAAATGTCCCAGTCACAAATGGTAATAATATCAACCGTAAGCGTTGTAGAGTGCTGGTTCAAAGTTTCAATTAGAAAGAAACGAAAGTTGTTTTAGATAAGCGCATGCGCGAGTACTGATTTGTTGTTTTGCCGCTTGGAGCTACACATAAGCGAAAATGGCGACTCCTGAGCATAAAGCTTTTTGTATTCCGCAGTCTGCTAAGAGTGAATCTGTAATTTCAGTTCTACGTGCATTTTGTTAAAGTCTGTGACTTCCTTGTGGCAAAAACATCAGCTGATGGTATAGTCAATTCGAAACGACCTAAAGTGTGTATAAAGGAAAAAGCACGAGACGACCTAAATTGTCTGAAGACGATCTAGACCGTGTCAGAGCATCTTAGCTTCGTTATCCTAAGAAGTCAGCTCAGAGAGCGACTACCCTGCGCGGCATGTAATATGTAGGAAGTTGTAATATATTCCCAGAGTCATCACCTTTAATGCGGTTCTCAGACAGTGTTCATTCGTATGCAGGTCCACCACGGTGTTGCTGAATAGTCTGTGCGCAAGTTGAATGCCATCTTATTTAAAATGAATTGGCTTCCGTTACGTTGGAATCAGACTTGTGTAAAGTCACATCAGCAGAATTTTGGTCACGCCGCGAGGCTATGCACGCGCCTTATTCATCCATGGTAATTACGGGAGCACGTTGTTTACGTTGAGAGCTGCCTGCAGTACACATTCACCAACGATGACCGGGCAACAATTCGGCAGTTCCCGCCATTTGCGTTCAAATCTCGTACTCCTCATAGCCAACCACGATCTGCGCTGTAAGTTACTTCTGATAGATCACGGTTCACCAGACAGGACTCTCTAGGGGCTGTACATTCTACTATATTGTGTTCAGTTGTTTATCTCATGTTATTTGTATTTGCTAAGGAAGATCGAATTACAGACCAGTGATCCAGAATTATTGATTGATGTCGATCTATTTTGTAACAAGGCTACCCCATGTTTAACCTCGTTTTTTAATGGTCAATACGCAGTTTGTAATGGATATAACTGCAGATAATTTTATTAATGAGACAGGAAGGTGTAATGAACAACATTACATCAGTATTTAAGTCATTGGTGGGCTAATACTTATAGCTACTACAAGTCGTATGTTTTTAGGCTGGTAGCACCTCCAAGTACGTGTGACAAAAACAAGCCATCAATACTTATATTCCCCGGGATGCAGTTCAGGTGTTGAAGTATGGACGCGTAGACGCTAAACGTTTAGCCTTTACCAACAGGCGTAGTGCACTTGCGTTAGTGGTGCAGTTACGCCCATGCAGAAAACATCAGGTCGTAAAGTTTCTGACGTGCTTGTGGAAAGATTGTTCGACGCAGAGAAAAAAACAACCAACACATTGAAATCTGTACGTACTAAGGTATCTACGCTTGTACCCGTTTACATCCCGTATATTTATTCCATTAATCTGCTGCTCGTGCGTTGCTTGTTAGTGCCTTCCTCCTGTCCCTTATTACATCATTAACTCTAACCGGAAATACCTAAAGTAGAGCAGATTATTCCCGACACCCTAACAACCAGGAACAGGAGATTTTCAGGTAAGATTTCTTTTATCTGCTAATAGGGAAGTGGTATCAGACTGGACAGTTAATTCACTTAATTAAATCTTATCGTCTCACCTTACAAGGGTTACATGTTTCCTTTAGACGCACCGCATACATAATCCTACTTGGCTTAGCCCAGACACAGCCAAGACATCTGTATTGTGATGAAATTGGCTGCTGCCCCTAAACAATAAAAATTGTCAAGTGCTCAATGTGAATACTAAAACAAACGTTAAATATCGGTTACTCAGTAAATCACACTAACTTACGGTTGCTGATTCAACAAAAAATCTAGGGAGTACAATTACGAACAACTTCTGTTGGTACCATCACACAGAAAATGCTACGGGGAAGATGAATCAAAGACCGCGTTTCACTGGCGAAACACTTAGACTATGCAATAAACCTACTGAAGAGACGCTTGATTGTCCCTTTGAGCCCTGCTGTGTGACAGCAACCCCTTAACACATGTGCCTGCCATCCGCGAACAAGCAATGGACTCCCTGCAACATTCTATGAAATCCCACATCACTGGACAAAGAGTAGCAGCAGCCGTAGTATGGACTGACTGTCCCCTTCCTAGATTTCTATTAACATCACAATTTAACGGCTGCGTTTCGGGCGGTGCCTTGATCGGGAAGCATGGACTGCTGACGAATGGTGTCGTACCGTATTCCGTGACTAACAGCCTTTTCTGCACTGCCCAGTCTGACAGTCATCGACGACAGTGGTGGTGACCTGGGGAGAGGTCACTGCAATTTCAGTTCTGGTGTCAAGGTGTGAGGAGCCACTGGTATAGCTTCAAGTCATGTGGCAACTTTGATGGCACATCGTTATGTGTGGACGTCCTGCATCCTCGTGTGTTCACTCATGATGCCATTTTTCAACAGATCAATGCTCGTCCACATATGGCACGTGTCTGTATAAACTGAGTGCGTGACGTTGATGATAATGTTTGGTTTGTGGAGCGCTCAACTGCGCGGTCATCAGCGCCAGTACAAAGTCCCAGTTTTCACACAGTCCTTGTTTTTTATTACAGTCCAATCTAGTCACTGTCACAAAGGATGATGAATATGACGATGAAATGATGAGGACAACACAAACACCCAATCCCCGAGCAGAGAATATCCCCAACGCGGCCTGTAATCGAACCCTGAACCCCGGGATCCTGAGGCAGCAACGCTAGCCACTAGACCACGGGCTGCGGACATTGTGCGTGATGTTGAAGAACTAACGTGGTCAGCAATGTCTCCAGATCTGCCCCCATACGACATGTGTGGGACCATCTCGGGTGTCAACTGTATCCCTTTGCCAGTGCCTACGAAATGAATGACCAGTTACAACATTTGTTAACCAACTTGCCTCGGGGGAGGATACAATGGCCTTACTAAATCCCTCCTAATCAACTCAGTCCATGCATCCAGGCCAGCGAGAGTCCAAACCCATACTGATAAGAAGGCTCATAGTACCAAGTTCTTTGTAAATTGGATTAGTTTTTTAATCACAGAAATAGCATCACATACCCTCTGAAGCCGTGAAGTTTCGTTTCTTCTTCCCCATATGAGTGCTTCACTTTTGTCAGGCAGTGTAAGTGAAACACAGTAACGTGTAGCGTACCTGTGATCATAACGTCGTCCTACGTCTCGCTGTTGGACCAACCACGAATACAAAATAAGACTAATTGCAACACATACATATGTACTGAAGCTGTATTTTTTTCTAGCGCTCCGCGTATGAACGCAAGGAAAGGAAAACTGCTATGTTGTACGCTGTCTGCCACTGACTTCACGGTGGTTTGCAGAGTACGGATGTTGATGTAGACTTCCTTGTTCATTAATTTCAGTAACTTCAGTCAAATTAAACTACATAGTTCCAGAGATCTTTCCAAGTGCCAGGCATCTATGATGCAGACGGAAGTGACGACTGAAACCTTGTGCAAAGGGTCACAGGTTCGAATCCTGCCTCGGGCGTGGATGTGTGTGATGTCCTTAGGTTGGTTACGTTTAAGTAGTTCTAAGTTCTAGGGGACTGATGACCTCAGATGTTAAGTCCCATAGTGCTCAGAGACATTTTTTGAACCCGGGTCGCCTGCTCACTAGGCAGATGCGGTAACCACTACGCCACCCTGGCACCACAGCGGCTTTACACAACTGCACAGACTACGCTAGCACATCTGGCTCCTCAATCCAAATTCCAAATCACGTTTCAGCCCATATGGTATTCCCTCTAAGCTCGAACACCTTTGCAGAGGAACAGCGCCTCAGCATAGAACCAAACAGGGTATCCTAACTCAAACCCACGCATAAATGCTTTAATGAAATGAAAATATATGGATTCTCAGACCTTTTCAAATCTCAAACATCTATCTATCACTTGAGACTTGTCCCGCAGCCGGCCGTGGTGGCCGAGCGGTTCTAGGCACTCAGTCCGGAACCGCGCGACTGCTACGGTCGCAGGTTCGAATCCTGCCTCGGGCATGGATGTGTGTGATGTCCTTAGGTTAGTTAGGTTTAAGTAGTTCTAAGTTCTAGGGGACTGATGACCACAGATGTTAAGTCCCATAGTGCTCAGAGCCATTTTTTGTCCCGCAGTTACGCAGGGTCAGCCATCGTTAATCGGATTTGGCATGTTAATGTTTAAGGGGTGGCCGGATGCCCTTCCTGCCGCCACCCCCGTACCCTCCGGGACGGAATTAGTGTACCCCAACTATATGCGTCGAGCGTAATCCATGGAATAGTGCGAAAGTGTTCAGATGACTGCGAGCCGTGCAACTGAGGCGGAACATGGGGACCAGCCCAGTATTCAACTAGTGGGATGTGGAAAACCGCCTAAAAACCACATCCAGGCTGGCCGGCACATCGACCCTCGTCGTTAATCCGCCGGGCGGATTCGATGCGGGGCCGACGCGCCTACCCAAGTAGTCTCATTTTGTGCGTTATTGTTCGTTTCAATTGTTCGTGGCGGGCGTCACCTGACGCCCGTTGAAGTTCGTTATTGATCCATTCACTCAGTTTTTTTGTTACAGGGGGCAGCTAACCCTCTGACCGAACACGCTGAGCTACCGTGCCGGCACTCTCGGCTACCCTGGCGGGTCAAATCTCAAACATCTATGATGTGTATATGCACACTGAAGCGAGGAATGAAAAATTTTGTATGTGTACCAAGGCACCGAGACTCGCATTCGGGAGGACGACGGTTTAATCCCGCGTCCGGCCATCCTGATTTAGGTTTTCCGTAATTTCCCTAAATCGCTCCAGACAAATGTCGGGATGGTTCCTTTAAAAGGGCGCGGCCGACTTCCTTCACCGTCCTTCCCTAATCCGATGAGACCGATGACCTCGCTTTCTGGTCTCCTTCCCCAAAACAACGCAACCCCCAAGGCACCGAGTGACGTGGCGCACAGGTTAGCACAATGGAGTCACATTCGGGAGGACGACGGTTCAAACCCGCATCCAGCCATCCTGATTAAGGTTCTCCGTGCTTCTCTACATCGCTTCAGGCAAATGCTGGGATGGTTCCTTCGAAAGGGCACTGCCAATTTCCTTCCCCCACCTTCCCTAAACCTAACTTGTGCTCCGTCTCTAACGACCTCGATGTCGACGGAACGTCAAACACTAATCTCCTCCTCCTTGTGCCAAGGATGAGATTCGAACCCGGCGCTGCTGCTCACTAGGCAGATGTGCTAACCAGTACCTCTCCCTGGCTCAGTGGCTTTGCAAAACCGCATGGATTACCCTAGCAGCCGGCCGTTGTGGCCGAGCGGTGTTAAGCACTTCAGCCTGGAACCGCGCGACCGCTACGGTCGCAAGTTCGAATCCTGCCTCGGGCATGGATGTGTGCACTGTCCTTAGGTTAGTTAGGTTTAAGTAGTTCTGAGTTCTAGGGTACTGATGACCTCCGATGTTAAGTTCCATAGTGCTCAGAGCCATTTGAACTATTTTTTTGAATTACCCTAGCACTCTTCCTCCTTAATCCAAATTCCCATTCACACACATACACACACACACACACACACACACACACACACACACACACACAAACACACATACACAACAGATGACTGAGACTTGAATAGCTCTCTGGATCTATATACTTTCATTTGATTAAAGCATTTATGCCTGGATTTCACTCCGCAGCTCGTGGTCGTGCGGTAGCGTTCTCGCTTCCCGCGCCCGGGTTCCCGGGTTCGATTCCCGGCGGGGTCAGGGATTTTCTCTGCTTCGTGATGACTGGGTGTTGTGTGATGTCCTTAGGTTAGTTAGGTTTAAGTAGTTCTAAGTTCTAGGGGACTGATGACCTCAGATGTTGAGTCCCATAGTGCTCAGAGCCATTAGAACCATTTGGAACCTGGATTTCAGGCAGGATCTCCCGTTTCGTTCGGTACTGAGGTGCTCTTCCAATACAGCTAAACAGCCTGTGAAGTGCAGCTAGAGTTTAGGGGGAATTAGAACTGAGAACGAAGGCGTGCTATGGTAGTACGTGCAGTTGCGCAAATCCTCTGTGCCAGGGTGGTGTGGTGATTATCGCGTCTGGCTAGTGATCAGGAGAGCCACGTTCGAATCTCGGCCTTTTTTCTTCGCCTCAGTCTGCAAATATTCAATAATTTCCCGTCCGAAATGCAAAGTGGAAAAACAGTTGGTAAGTTCCTCGGGCTGCACTTGCCCCTTGTTCCAGTGGGCCCAGGTGAACAGCTGACCGCAGCCGCCCCCGCGTCACGTGCGTGCTTAGCCGTGCGCAGTTCCAGCTGCGTGAGTCAGGCGCGCACGCCACTTCCGGAGCCGGGCCGCCCGCAGAAGCGCACGCACTGCCGCCGTGTAAAGCGACCGCCTCGTTTCTATGTGGCAGCGGGCCCCAAGGTCAGCTTCACGCGCCGGGCGACCTCTCGCCCCCGGCCTCTGTACTGACGAAAATCCATGTTATCTCTTTGTACGTCTGAACTGCAGAATCACAGAAAAAAACGTTGTTTATAGTCAGATTAAAATGACTATAGTGACACTTCACGCGTTGCAGCTGGCTTCCTCCAATTAGACTTCTCAACGTCACACGCGAACCGTTCGCCGTTGCCAAACTGCCACGACAATTATTCAATTGGTTAGTTCATTCAAGTGGCTCTGAGCACTATGGGACTTAACAGCTGAGGTCATCAGTCCCCTAGAACTTAGAACTACTTAAACCTAACCAACCTAAGGACATCACACACATCCATGCCCGAGGCAGGACATGAACCTGCGACCGTAGCGGTCGCGCGGTTCCAGACTGTAGCACCTAGAACCGCTCGGTCACCCAGGCCGGCTGATTCAGCGTCACAAACACAGTTGTTATAATCACAGAGATCGATTTGCATTAGATAAGCTTCGCACGGCATTGTTAGAAGCCGAATTTCTGAATGCTGCAATACATCATTTTCGACTGGGTCAACATAGTTAAAAATGCAACCAATACAGTCACAGTTGTGGCATAGCAAAATACTGTATAAACATGACGTATAGAAGACTGTAGGTTCGAATCTCGTCAAATCTAATATTTTTTGTTTATAAATCTAATCAAAGGAAATGTTTTCTAAATAAAACTGCCTTTTCTTGCTGCAACTTAATTTATTTTTCCCAGACTCCTTTCCCCTTTTTCTTTCTCTAAGGCATAGTTACTGGGATCTATAACGATGTAGTTTTATAATTTTTGGATTATCAAACAGTTCACATCGCGATTTTTTATGTAAACAAGTAATTACTTACTGTTTGCTGTGATCTGCATTTTCTCTCATCTGATCTGGCGGTCGCAATACCTCTTTATTTCCGACACATAAGCATAAGCCTCGGAAACAGGTTGAGAATTACCCAGCAACAGTTCCTGCCGGGTTTGAAACCTGTTATTGCTCACAAAGAGTGTCAACTCCAGTTAGTTTACGGGCACTGTTCTTAAGCCGTGTTACGTGGTAGCGAGTGGCACACCGTTCGTCGTAGGAGTGTTCGCAGATCACGTTGATGCATTAAAACATCGTTTAGCCTCATTTATAGCAAGTTTATGGGCAAGTCGAAGCACGATAGGTCATTTACACAGTCGTGTCATGTCTCTATGTCGGCCTGTCTTACTGCAGGAACACCGCAGAACCGAATGGCACCTACACGTCACTTCAATGCCATTATTTACGTCAGCGATGGAAGCTCACATAACCGCCTCGTATTGGTTTTACACCACCTACAGCGCTCCAAAGCGACCCGGCTGCTATGTTAAGGATTAACATCTTGTCTGGTGAGTTCATTATGACTTACAATGAGTTTTTTGCTTATGTTTATCCTACACCTTTCTAGTATATATCCTCCTTCACATTCATCTTGTTCAACTGGGAAGAATCATGTTTTCATTGATTACTCTTTTTCCAACCATGTGTTCATCCCGTATGACACCGTGTAATTCTAATTGAGATACAATATTTGTCTCCACAGAACATTAACCGTATTCGACTTACACTGCAGTATCCACCGAATATAGGTTAAATCGAGAAAAGGATTTGTTGTGTATCAGTCCGCAGCGTTTTTCATTTGACGGAATTTCAGGAACCTTACCGCCGATTTACTGTGCACACTTCATTTTGTTTAGCCGATCAGCAGGAAGCGAACGCTCGGACAGTACTGTAGTCAACAATCAGTCTCAGACTTATTCGCCATGATGTTCTGGTTAAGGTATGGCTCTGAGCACTATGGGACTTAACTACTGCGGTCATCAGTCCCCTAGAACTTAGAACTACTTAAACCTAACTAACCTAAGGACATCACACACATTCATGCCCGAGGCAGGATTCGAACCTGCGACCGTAGCAGTCTCGCGGTTCCGGACTGCGCGCCTAGAACCGCTAGACCACCGCGGCCGGCTCTGGTTAAGGTATGATAGAGACGATTGCTGATGCTCTCCTACGACCTGTTGTAGGTTCTTAAGCGTGTACCTGAGACAACAGAATCACCGTAGTAACTGAATCAGTGGTTTTGAAAAGGGCATAAGTCTGCAAGCTCTAAACTTCGGAAAATTAAAAACAACTGTTTCGCGAAAAACATATCAGCATTAGAGATGTACATTATTTTCCTAGTTACTTGTTGTGAAAAGACATATTCTATTAAATCGTCTTATTGTTTTACAGTTTTGTTGAGCTACTAAAAAAATAATAATAAATGAACTGATGCCCTTTACAAAATGAAGGCAGAGAAAATATTTTAGAACAAACATAACACAGCTAAAAGCATTTTAATTTTACAAAGCTGAACACCAATACAGTTAATGGTACTGCCTAAGACGTATTTACAAAAAATAAATCCTTTATGTACAAAATTTATGTACAAAATTTGGCTTCACAAGGTTTGGCGTAATGCCTTTCAATCAGCTTCGTGTCCGTGTTTTGTTGTCTACCCTCATATATTCTCGTAGAAGGGTATATATGTCCTTCACTTTCTTCGAGTTAGTCGAACACTTCTCCAAGCACGCCTTTTCTGTAGGGTATGGTATATTTTCACATTTTGCCAGTTTAAAAGTTTTAATTCTTAGTCATAAGTTTCCGACACTCCTTTGTCGTGCTTGTTGCATTCAAACATGTCTTATGTGTTTTACGTAATATAAAATAATTTCATTAGATTCAACTTATTTATATTTTGAGGTTGTCAAGTTACTTGCAGTCAGGTCAAATAGCTCTTGCCTTCACAGTTTTATCTCTGTACTTTGTGCGTTCAAGTCCTTTAGTTTTGTACTTTTCTATGACAAATGTGTGTGTGAATTCCTAAGGGACCAAACTGCTGAGGTCATGGGTCGCTAGACTTACACCCTACTTGAACTAATGTAACGCTAAGGACAACACACACACCCATGCCCGAGGGCGGACTCGAACCTCCGGTGGGAGGGGCTGCACGATTAGTGATATGGTGCCTCTAACCGCGCGGCCACTCCGCGCAGCTTTTCTATGACATTTTGATTTTTTTATATCTCTTTTAAGGAATTATTTCCTCTTGAGAATAAGATTCAGATTTCTTCTTTTTAGAAGGATTAAATAGACTCTAACTAAAATAAAAATAACAACAATATTAATTTTCAAGAAATTATAAGACTGGCAAGAGCTTCACCGGTTGATCACATGACAGCGCTGGTGTAATTGTTTCGGATAGGGCATACGTTCTGAACTGATGCCCCTTTTTCTGAACATATGGACTTTTCAAACCATGGTAACTATGACAATACGCAATGGACTGGTGCCCTTTTCAATGAAAACTCGCAGATACGTAAGAAACGTGTTCAAATCCAAACCTCATTTTCTTAAAAAATGTGACTGATGCCCTTTCCAAAACCACTGATTCAGTTGCGAAATGTAGAGCTATTTTTATTTTGTTATAGACGAATATGGATTGAAAGGAAGCGAGAAAGTAAAACCAGTCCTGACACTTTGCATTTTTTCTGAAACGCTTCAAGTTAACTGCCGAAAGTGAGGGTGTAAGAAGGGAAAAGTAAATAACACAGATAGTGGTTTTGTCTTTTACAAATGTAACAATGCTGACACAGTTAAGCAAGGACGCTTGCATTACTAAAGAAGTGCCGGCCGTTGTGGCCGAGCGGTTCTAGACGCTGCAGTCTGGAACAGCGCGACCGCTACGGTAGCAGGTTCGAATCCTGCCTCGGGCATGGATGTGTGTGATGTCCTTAGGTTAGTTAGGTTTAAGTAGTTCTAAGTTCTAGGGGACTGATGACCTCAGATGTTGAGTCCCATAGTGTTCAGAGCCATTTGAACCATTTTTGTCGTAACGTATTAGTGCGAAGCTCAACGTGAAATGAAGAGGTAAATATTTACAGCATTACAGCAATGGCTTGTCTTTCACAGCCATACTCTAATGGTAACAAATGGAGGAAAAATTGAAAAATGGAAGTTTAATGACGAGAAAACTCTCCTGAAACGGTAATCGAAACTGCTTTTAATAATTTCCGCGAGTAGTACGTTACGTGCCGAGAGCATTGCGTGTATTTCGCAGTACGACTCTGCTGTCATTTTGGAAGCACTTATCGCTGTGCCAATAAAAGCGTTCTGGAACAGGCCGCGAGATTTCATCGGCTAATAACAGCACATACGCGGTTGCTGCTGCCGATAAACAGAAATATAAATCTCCCAGAGTCGTTACCGTATTTTAATAACAGCCATCATCGTATTTACTGTAAGACCAATCTCCTTCCGAAAAACACGTGAGCGTGCGTTTTTTTTCGTCCTTCGGCTTTTAGGTAACTTAAATTACAATATCGTGACAGGGCGCACGCGTGACGCATGAGCGTAATGCTGGCCGGTTGGAAAATAAAGCAAATATGTAGGAGAAAAGGGCAGATAACTTGTGACTGCTGTGCGGTACAATTTACTGTGTTTCTCTCTCTCCCTCTCTCTCTCTCTCTCTCTCTCTCTCTCTCACTGTGTTGTGTAGTGTTGTGGTGTGTGTGTGTTAGAGAAAGAGAGAGAGAGAATTTGTGTGTGTGTGTGTGTGTGTGTGTGTGTGTGTGTGTTTCCCGCGCTAATGGTCGCGTTTTACTAACTCGGCTGCTGCACGCACGCATCCGCCCGGCTTGGGGACACGCCAGAGTTAACGATTTATGCCGCCGTGTAATTAGCTAATTATGACTGTAGTTTAGGGCGAATTAGGAGCTCGTAGCGGGGAAACTATCGCGTAACACGCGCATTAGCTGCTGCGGCGGCGGCCGTGGTAGGGCCGAGATCTTAACGAGCGCTCGCCCCAAATCTGGATAGGGCGCAGCGCAGCTAGGCGCGCCCCGGTATCGGCCTGGGCTCATTTCGCTCGCCTAACGAGGCCATCGACTGCTCCTGTCACGCCACACACAGCCGCTCTGTGCGTACCGCAGGAAAGCCACTGCTACTTCCGCCTCACTCTAAAAACAAAGACTCATACGCTGACGGAAGTTGCAACTGTTACACCATGAACACCTTCAGCGAATTCTGCCAAACAGATACTGCTAAGCATGGACTTTACCAGGGCGATTAACGGTTATGTTGGTGAGCCCAATCCAGATCAGTTTGATGGTGTTCCCATCAAGGCATATTTGCCAAACTATTTTTGACTTGAGAATATCTGCTCTGAACCTTGATCATTGCCTTCTCGCAATGCCCCTTTCAGGTTCTTAAAATTTCGTTCTGATGAAGATATCCTTCGAGGTGTAGAAACCTAGGTCAGTGCACCAAACAGTTGCTTGCAACCGGCTGGATGTGGGATTCCAATGTTGAAACTTATATACAGGGGGATGGGCAAATATAATGTGAGCACTTGAACTTACTTGGGAATGGTTTATTAATAAAGGGTTGGACCCCCCCCCCCCCCCCCTTTTGCCCGTAATGCAGCTGCGATTCTTCTTGGAATACAGGCATATAATAATTGTATAGTCTTTAGTGGAATGCTATGCCACTCTTCGATCAGAACCTCTTCTAACCCCTGTAGTGACGAGGGAGGTGGAAATCCGCTCCGGAGTCTGCGCACCGATATCGCCAACAGGGGTGCGATAATCTTCAAGTCCGGGGATTGTGCTGGCCAGGGAAGATGCTGCAGTTTAGTTGCGTGCATCATATCACGATTGTACTGTCCTGACTGTGTGAATGGGTGCAATATCGTCCTGAAATATGGCATCATTGTTGGGGAACAACATTTGAATCATACGGTGCACCTGATCACCTAAAATGTCCACATAATTGTGGGCTGTAACACGGGCTCTGAGAGTAATGATGGAACCAGCAGAATACCCTGATATGACTGCCCACACCGCCACACTTCCACCTCCACGCTTGACCACTGGAATCAAGCAATCAGGATTGTAGGCTTCTTTTGGCGTTCCCCAGACGTAAACCCGGCCCGATGTTGGAAATAACGAACACGTTGACTCGTCGGGCTATATGACGTGTTTCCACTGATCAGCCGTCCAGGATTTATGCTCGTGACACTATTTTTTACGCTTCTTTGCTTTGGTTGTCATCACTAACGGTTTCGGTATAGCAGCTCGTCCATGAATATTCGCGTTATGGAGTTCTCGGCAGACAGTGTCGATAGATAAGGGGTCTCGAAGATGGATATTGAGCTCTGCAGTCACTTTAGCTGCCATAGTTTTGTGTTGCTTTAACACAGCGTAGGACGATCTCCGTCATTTAGTTTTCATTTGCGCCCACGTTTCCACGATAATGTCTGTCCATGTTTTGTGTAGGCTGCCATGACTGTTCGAACAGTTGCTCTTGAAATATTCAGTAAGTTGGCTGTCTTGGTTACTGGTGCTCCAGCTAATCGGGCCACTTTGGAACTCTGTTAGGTCTTCCATCGCACGTCGACCTCGACCTCTGAATGCAAATACAAAGTGTGCACTACTCGTAAACAACCTGCACTGATGCCTAGTACAGTCCAGTGCGACACGTGCCTTACCTCCGTTGTTGACCGTCAAACACAACCATCCCAATACTATCACTGTTCACATTATTTTGCCTGGCTCCTGTACACTTGCTGAGAGACAGCCGTGTTTAAAACTATAGCCAATCCAGACAGTCACATCTACATTTTCATGAATACTCTGCAATTCACAATTAAGTGCCCGGCAGAGGGCTTGTTAGGCCACCTTCAAGCTATTTCTCTACTGTTCCAAACTCGAACAGCGGGCGGAAAAAACGAACATTTAAATCTTTGCGTGCGAGTTCGTATTTCTCTTATTTTATTAAGATGATCATTCCTCCGTATGAAGGTACGAGCCAACAAAATATTTTCACACTCTAAGGACAAAGTTGGTGACCGAACACTCTTAGTCTTATTTCTCGATGATACAAAACGAGATGTGCGTCTTTGAACTTTTTCATTATCTCCATCAACCTTATGTGATGCAGATCCCACACCGCACAGCAATACTCCAGAAGAGGCGGACAAGTGTAGTGTAAGCAGTCTCTCTGTTGCACTTTCTGTGTGTTCTGCCAATAAATCGCAGTCTTTGATTTGCTTTACCCATAACATTATCTATGTGATCGTTCCAATTTAAATTACTCGTAATTGCAATCCCTAAGTATTTAGTTGAATTTACAGCCTTAAGATTCGTCTGTTTTATCCTGTATCCGAAATTTTTCGGATTCCTTTTAGTACTCATGTGAGTGGCTTCACACTTTTCGTTACTTCGAGTCAACTGCCACTTTTCAAAAAATGGCTCTAAGCACTATGGGTCTTAACATCTGAGGTCATCGGTCCTCTAGACTTAGAACTACTTAAACCCAACTAACCCTAAGGACATCATATACATCCAAGCCCGAGGCAGGATTCGAACCTGCGACTGTAGCAGCAGCGCGGTTCTGGACTGAAGCGCCTAGAACCACTCGACCACAACGGCCGGCTATGGATGTGGAACACTCCGATTATGTTGAGTAAAGGTTTTTGGAAATAACTGCAAGCAGTCGACTTTTGTGATGCATCAGTTTTTACAGGGTTGGTGCATAAGTTCAAAGTGTTTTCCTTTAAGAATAATGAACACAACTGATACACATTACAGAGACTTTAGTCGCCAATGATATATTGTCTTCACTGGTTACAACTGTGTGTCAACGCTGGGGTAACTTTTCGACTCCGCGACTGTAGAAATCTGAGGGTGCAATATCAGGTGAATGAAGGTGAGTGCGGAGTGACTTCCCGACCGAACACCTGTGTAGTGTTTTTGTCAGACTGGAAAAATGCGGGCGTTGTTACCGTGGAGTAGCAACACTACACAGCCTTCATGGTCGTTGTTCTGGGATTGTGTCAGCAAGACGTCTCAGTTGTTGACAGTAAAAGTCAGCAATGATTGTTACAACTAGGGGAACCAATTCGTAATCCACCACACCGTCGATGTTGCTCCAGATGCGTAAGATTATCTTTTGCGAATGCGCAGATGTCTTTGAACGGTGAGTTGCTGCATTGTTTGGGCTCAACCACTCCTTCGTTCTTTCCCTTATGTTAGCATAAGGACACCATTTCTCGTCCCCAATAACGATACAGGATGTAAATGGTCGGTGTTGTTCCGATCCAATTGATGACGAGCGAGCAGAGATGCATACGAGGTGCGGCTAGAAAAAAACCGGACTGATGCTGGAAAAAACATTTATTTACAATTATTTACAATTTCATGTTATCTCCTTCAATGTACTCTCCTCCTCGGTCTCTACACCGCTCCATACGAATTTTCCACTGTTCATTGCAATACTGCAGATCATTTTCGGTAAGTCCATACATTACTTCCGTCGCTTTTTATTTTACTGCTTCAACAGCCTCAAATCTAGTTCCTTTCAAAGCTGACTTGACTTTAGGGAAAAGAAAAAAGTCACAGGGGGCCAAATCAGGTGAGTAGGGTGGATGATCTAAGATGGGAATGTTGTGTTTTGCCAAAAACGTCTTCACTGACAACGCACTGTGAGCTGGGGCATTGTCTTGGCGAAGGATCCATGACTTTTTTCTCCACAAATCGTTCCGTTTTCTCCGTACTCGCTCACGTAGGGTAGCCAGGACGCTAATGTAGTAATGCTGATTCACTGTTTGTCCCTCTGGTACCCAATCAATGTGCACAATCCCTTTGATGTCAAAAAAAACCAATCATCATTGCCTTGAATTTCGATTTTGACATTCGCGCTTTTTTTTGTCGTGGAGAACCAGGAGTTTTCCAATGCATCGATTGGCGTTTAGTTTCGGGATCGTAAGTAAAAAACCACGATTCATCGCAAGTAATAACATTTTGTAAGAAGGTGGGATCACTTTCAATGTTTTCCAGGATGTCAGAACAAATCATTCTTCGGCGTTCCTTCTGTTCAATTGTGAGACACTTTGGAACCATTTTTGAACACACTTTGATCATGTTGAAACTTTCATGAAGAATCTGCCTAACACTTTCCTTGTCAACTCCTGTTAACTCAGACACTGCTCTGATTGTTAAACGGCGATCTTGTCGAACAAGTTTACCGATTTTTTCAATGTTTGCATCAGTTTTTGCTGACAATGGTCTGTCAGTGCGAGTGTCATCACTGGTGTCTTCGCGGCCATCTTTAAATTGTTTAAACCACTCAAACACTTGTGTTCGCAATAAACAATCATCGCCGTACACTTGTTGTAACATTACAAACGTTTCACTTGCAGATTTTCCTAGTTTGAAACAAAATTTGATGTTAACACGCTGTTCTTTCTGTACAATCAACATTTTCCGACACACAGACAAAACGTCAACTACTTAAAACAGACGCCACGGGCAGACTGAGTGCAGGAGGCAGATGAAACTCGAGCAGTAGGCGGAGCGAGAGTCACGTGACAGGCCACGCGACTTTCAGCCTTACTGCATTCGTTTTATTGTTTCACCAGTACTAGTCCGGTTTTTTTCTAGCCACACCTCGTACATGGCCACCCGCTGATTTCTGTGTTTGTGGCTTAGAGTACGCGGCACCCATACAACCGATTTTTGAACCTACCCCGTGGCATTCAAACATCGCACGGTTTTGAACGATCACAGTTCATCACATTTGCCAGTTCTCAAGTACACTGCCGCGGATCATTGTGGATTAATGCGTTTAAATGATCTTCATCAAAACCGAAGGTCTTGCTGAAAGTGGAGAGTCACTAATCTCAAAACAATTGTCCTCGAGTCGAGAAAACCATTTTCTTGTCGTGCTCTGTCCAGTGCCATTACCACTACATACGGCGCAGATGTTTCCCGCTACGTCCCGGTGCTGTCATCCCTCTACGGAAATCGAACGCAGGAACATGTCGGGAATGTTCCATTTCTCTACCAGCCATTCCATTTTGTAGCGTCCGCAGCTCCACTCAGTACCTTCAGATGACGACAATATGTAGCCTCAAATAGCAACAGTGAACTATAAATAAAAAATAACAATCGATAAATAAACCTGTAGTAAATGGAATACCAACACACAAAACAAAAACGTTATGAGCATATGTACCAACGCAATATTGTAGTACTGTAACGGTCACGCCCCAGGTCAGGAAGTCAGTGGGCGTCGAGGCTGATCAGGTGAGCTGGTGACGTTACAGGTATCGGAGACTGGGCTTCGTGGGTTGCTGAGTGTTTCAGTCTTAGACCCGAAGATATCAGTGAAACAAATAGGGGTTTCTGTAATAACATTTCATTAACCTGACAGCTACAATGAATATTTTCTCCGGAGCGCAGGAAAAGGAATAGGCCGCTCGTCCGGGTGCCAGCAGCCTGGTAACTCCCGTTGCTTTCGGCGGGTCAGGCACTTCGCCTGACAGCGAGTTTTAACAAAAGATGGGGCCCCTCGACGCCCGCGCCAACGTGGTGACCAAACCAAAAGTTCTACTGTCACCTCCGTCAACATGTTGGTTTTCTAGTCAGTGGATCACAGTATGCTGGGCTGTGATGTTATCCGTGCGTCTGGGTAAGATCACGCATTAACACGGCCCATCAGGTCATAGATTGTGGACGAAACGCGAATGAGGGTAGGGATTTGAAGAGCAGAGGGGAAAAAAGTACCAAGGCTCGTGCCGAGGGGAAAAAACCTCTGCGACAGTGGGGTGGGTAGTAAGAGCAGTAGTGGCTTACTAGCTGCGGTAGTTCATGCAAGGTTGTGTTTGTTAGTGTTGGTATCGTGCATCATTAGCGTGGCAGGCGATGGCGATGTGTCCCGGTCTGCTGCAGCCGCTGCATTCCTGAAACAGTCAAGATCGTTATATATTAGTGAGAGTTCGTCCATAGATCATCTCGCTGTGTGGGGTTTGTGTATAGCTTGTCTGCATGTAGTGTACGATACGGCTTCCCTGCATGGTGCCGGTTTTTCGGCAGGTGTATTCCAACTGGGTATCCAGTAATGGTGGCTGATAAACAGGGGCTCACCTGTACCGTTGTGTTTGCGTGTACTTGGCCATAAACGTTAGGTACCTGCATGTATGTTTTTTGGTCTATTATTTTTCCATCTATGGTTGTGGTCGTAGTTCCCCAGATTCAGAATGAACGGGTTCTACGTATGTCTGGAGTTTCTGTATAGTCTTGTGGTGAGTTTGTGGATTACCTCCGTGAGAGTCTCAAGTCGGTATTCCGTTGAAGATCCACGATGCGTGTGCATCGTTGAGCATTGCTTATGATTTTGAGTACATTGTTTTGTATGATCTGCTGAATGCGCAGGCACGTGGGCGCAGCGCATCCCCAGACAGGGGCTGCGTACATCATCAGGGATCGAATAAGTGTCATGTACATTGACCTCGACACGCATCTCTTCAGTGTGCCTGTTGAGCATGGGGTAGAGCTGTTTGAGCCTCGCACTTGCTCTGTTGGTCATGGGCTGGATGTGGTCCCCCCCAGAGTAATTTCCGGTCCTGCCAGACACCAAGGTATTTGACTCTCTCACGGAAACGTACTGGGCGTGCATGTAGTGTTATTGGTCTGCAGCCACAGCGAGCTGGCGCGGTGCACGGTAAAGGGGGTCAGCAAGGGCAGCCCCCAGACTCGCCTCTGCCAATAGGATGGGCCTCAGCACTTTCGAAGATTGGCGTGCGCTTAGACCAGTGCCCACGCACCTTCCGTACGGCTGTTGTCGTGAATGCAGAAGCCCAGGACTCCTTCAGCACACAGAATGTACAGCCACGAAGGTGGTACAAGCCCGAGAGGAAGCATTCAAATACCCCCCCCCCCCCCCTAGCAAACAGAAGATGGCAGACTGCAGTTAAGTCGGTTTGGCCCTTCACCTGAGGATGACACGGCATTTTCTCGTCTCCTATCAGTCACGGCTGTGACCCGTCAGCAGTGGCAGTGTGGAACGATGAAGTTCAACCACAGCCGGCAGGCTGCAGTCTTGTAGCTGATGTCTTCAAACAGGCAGCAAGCAGACCATCACGGGTCGCCAGTGGAGTTAACCTGTAACTATCGAGATTTTACACCCCGTCAGGATCGGTGATGCGGACGGAATTACGACATGCTGAGGGGGAAATGTCTGAAGGGGGGTATTTAAGGCCAGACATCACGCCGCTGAAGCAGATTAGGCGGCCATTTACCCTAGTTTAACCAAAGGTGTCAGCAGTACTGTCTTCAAGGTGGCATCGTAATTACAGATGGTTTTCCCTGCCTCTGCATTTCTTATCAGTACCAGAACGCTTTGTATTGGAGGAGCACGGATGCTGCATGATATTTCTCCGTATTGTAGAGTCTGCAGAACAACGTTATGAATCCAGAACGAGATTTTCACTCTGCAGCGGAGTGTGCGCTGATGTGAAACTTCCTGGCAGATTAAAACTGTGTGCCCGACCGAGACTCGAACTCGGGACCTTTGCCTTTCGCGGGCAGGTGCTCTACCATCTGAGCTACCGAAGCACGACTCACGCCCGGCACTCACAGCTTTACTTCTGCCAGTATCTCGTCTCCTACCTTCCAAACTTTACAGAAGCTCTTCTGCGAACCTTGCAGAACTAGCACTCCTGAAAGAAAGGATACTGTGGAGACATGGCTTAGCCACAGCCTGGGGGATGTTTCCAGAATGAGATTTTCACTCTGCAGCGGAGTGTGCGCTGATATGAAACTTCCTGGCAGATTAAAATTGTGTGCCCGACCGAGACTCGAACTCGGGACCTTTACCTTTCGTGGGCAAGTGCTCTACCATCTCATCCTGGAAACATCCCCCAGGCCGTGGCTAAGCCATGTATGCGCAGTATCCTTTCTCTCAGGAGTGCTAGTTCTGCAAGGTTTCGCAGAAGAGCTTCTGTAAAGTTTGGAAGGTAGGAGACGAGATACTGGGAGAAGTAAAGCTGTGAGTACCGGGCGTGAGTCGTGCTTCGGTAGCTCAGATGGTAGAGCACCTGCCCGCGAAAGGCAAAGGTCCCGAGTTCGAGTCTCGGTCGGGCACACAGTTTTAATCTGTTCAACCTGTTAAGTTTCAACGTTATGAATGTTGGCATACTGCACCGTTTGTGCAACTTGCTATGGCTCTGCTCGTTGTGTAGTAAAGAGTTACGAACGTTGCCTGCTTTTGCAATACTGGCGCTCTTTGCATGTTGTGGATTACGATTGTGATACCGTCTGTGGCGAGTAATAGCATCGCACGTACATTAGCGTACCCGGGAAAACTGTCGCTATTGAGTCGCCTAGCTCACACTTTTAATGATTGTTTGTAGTAATGAGGAGGTCTTGTAGTTTTCTTACAATCCTTGGGTGTAATCCTTCTGCATATATCACTCTGGAAAACATAATTTATATTTTCCATTTATGTTAACTCCACAGGACTATACAAACCTTACGCCAGGCAACAACTCTCACGTGCGTTATAGAATGTAAGGATATGTTTAAAAATGGTTCAAATGGCTCTGAGCACTATGGGACTTAACATCTGAGGTCATCAGTCCCCTAGAACTTAGAACTACTTAAACCTAACTAACCTAAGGACACCACACACATCCATGTCCGAGGCAGGATTCGAACTAGCGACCATAGCAGCCGCGCGGTTCCGGACTGAAGCGCCTAGAACCGCTCGGCCACCACGGCCGGCCAGGATATGTTTACAAAAATGGCTCTGAGCACTATGGGACTTAACATCTGTGGTCATCAGTCCCCTAGAACTTAGAACTACTTAAACCTAACTAACCGAAGGACATCACACACATCCATGCCCGAGGCAGGATTCGAACCTGCGACCGTAGCAGTCATGCGGTTCCGGACTGAGCGCCTGAACCGCTAGACCACCGCGGCCGACGATATGTTTACATTCCTATGTTTCTTAGAGTGGAGGATGCATCAGTGTTAAACCCACGGATGGTAATAAATCTACACATCTGTGCTACAGTCATTAAAAGTGTGTATCATCTAATGATGAGTCGTTAGGTGACTCGAAACCGGTAGTAATATAATAAAAATTGAACCACTGCAAAAGGCGACTGTTCAGCTTTTATGCCTGTGGGTGGTATTGATGCGTGATATCACAATTTCATCATCATCGATGATTTCATTTCATTTCGTGTTACTAACAGTCAACACACTGCTCGCAGTGAAACAGCAATCTTGGCTGAGACCTTATAGGTCTAATGCAACTCTTTTCGCTATCACTGAATCGCATGCTTACTTTTCTTATACAAATAGTGTACGTTGTAATTTGCAGAAATCTTACTGACTATTTACTGTACCTAGATGTAGAGTTTTACTGACTGACTTTCACCCTTTTTCCCGATTATGTTTATAAAAAAATGGTTCAAATGGCTCTGAGCACTATGGGACTTAACTTCTGAGGTCAACAGTCCCCTAGAACTTAGAACTACTTAAACCTAACTAACTTAAGGACATCAAACACATCCGTGCCCGAGGCAGGATAAGAACCTGCGACCGTAGCCGTCGCGCGGTTCCAGACTGTAGCGCCCGGAACCGCTCGGCCACCTCGGCCGGCTATGTTTATATTCTCAGTTCGAATATAATGAATTTGCTTGAGACAGGGAAGTTGTTGTCCATGCATCAGCACGGCTTTAGAAAGCATCGCTCCTGCGAAATGCAACTCGCCCTTTTTTCACAAGATATCTTGCGAACCATGGATGAAGGGTATCAGACGGATGCCATATTCCTTGGCTTCCGGAAAGCGTTCGACTCGGTACCTCACTGCAGACTCCTAACTAAGGTACGAGCATATGGGATTGGTTCCCAAATATGTGAGTGGCTCGAAGACTTCTTAAGTAATAGAACCCAGTACGTTGTGAGGTGAGGGTATCATCTGGAGTGCTCCAGGGAAGTGTGGTAGGTCCGCTGTTGTTTTCTATCTACATAAATGATCTTTCGGATAGGATGGATAGCAATGTGCGGCTGTTTGCTGATGATGCTGTGGTGTACGTGTCGTCGTTGAGTGACTGTAGGAGGATACAAGATGACTTGGACAGGATTTGTGATTGGTGTAAAGAATGGCAGCTAACTCTAAATATAGATAAATGTAAATTAATGCAGATGAATAGGAAAAAGAATCCTGTAATGTTTGAATACTCCATTAGTAATGTAGCGCTTGACACAGTCACGTCGATTAAATATTTGGGCGTAAAATTGCAGAGCGATATGAAGTGGGACAAGCATGTAATGGCAGTTGTGGAAAAGGCGGATAGTCGTCTTCGGTTCATTGGTAGAATTTTGGGAAGATGTGGTTCATCTGCAAAGGAGACCGCTTATAAAACACGAATACGACCCATTCCTGAGTACTGCTCGAGCGTTTGGGATCCCTATCAGGTCGGATTGAGGGAGGACATAGAAGCGATTCAGAGGCGGGCTCCTAAATTTGTTACTGGTAGGTTTGATCATCATGCGAGTGTTACGGAAATGGTTCAGGGACTCGGGTGGGAGTCTCTGGAGGAAAGGAGGCGTCATTTTCGTGAATCGCTTCTGAGGAAATTTAGTGAACCAACATATGAGGCTGACTGCAGTACAATTTTACTGCCGCCAACTTACATTTCGCGGAAAGACCACAAAGATAAGATAAGAGAGATTAGGGCTCGTACAGAGGCAAATAGGCAGTCATTCTTCCCTCGTTCTGTTTGGGAGTCGAACAGGGAGAGAAGATGCTAGTTGTGGTACGAGGTATCCTCCGCCACGCACCGTATGGTGTATTGCGGAGTATGTATGTAGATGTAGATGTAGATGGGCACTAGTTTAAGATGTATTTTGAAAATTCAGTGACTGACGAGCTACAGATGAAACTATTGCGGTGAGATTTGCTGCTGTGTGCCGACGGCCCTTGTGTCGCGATGCCCTCGTATTGAGCCAGGTGGCCACTGTCGGGAAGGGCCCGCGACAACGCATCCCGCGGAGTGGAACAATGCGCCGCCGCGGCGAGCGGTAATAAGCGGGACCTGGCGTCTGCCCAGGGCCGCTAATTAGGGCTCGTAATTACCGCCGCGGACTGGTGGGCCCCCGCTCCCACGTCCAGCAGAGGCGCCCTGCTGATAGATCCTCTGCCGGGTCGATGGGGGCTCGCTCCCGCCTCGCTCCTTAGACCTGCTCAGAGGGGGCGCCGTTTCTGTGCAGATCTGGGCACTGACTGCTGGTAAACCGCACCGCAATGTACAGCCTCCGAGTTTGGTTTTCATGAGGATATTGTCGCTAGGTGCTGCTATTTTCAGAAGCGTTATTGCTGTTGCTGTTTTCTCTGGATGTCGCAATTTTCGCACACTTTATTGTTATTATTTGCTGTGGTCTTCAATCCGAAGGCTGATTTGGCGCAACTCGCCACGCTGGTCCTACCTGTTCCAGCCTCGACATCTCTGCAAAACTACCGTAAACTACTACATCCACCTCAACCTGCTTACTGTGAAAGTTTGTAAGTCTTATACACTGAGGTCGCTAAAGCCATGGGATGGCGATGTGCACATAGACAGACGGAGATGGTACCACATACACAAGATATAAAAGTACAGTACATTGACGTAGAGGTCACTCATACTCAGGTGGTCGGCCGCTGTGACCGAGCGGTTCTAGGCCCTTCAGTCCAGCATCCCGCTGCTGCTACGGTCGCAGGTTCGAATCCTGCCTCGGGCATGGATGTGTGTGATGTCCTTAGGTTATTTAGGTTTAAGCAGTTCTAAGTCTAGGGGACCTGAAATGTTAAGTCCCATAGTGCTTATAGCCATTTGAACTATACTCAGGTCAATCCTGTGGAAAGGTTCCCGACGTGATCATGGCCGCACGACGGGAAATAACAGACTTAAAACACGCAATGGTAGTTGGAGCCACCGCATGGGACGTTCCATTTCCCAAATTTTTAGGAAATTCAATATTCAGAGATCCATCGTGTCACGAGTTTGCCGAGAATACCAAAGTCAGGTATTGACTCTCACCACAGACAATGCAATGACCGACGGCTTTTACAGGGTGCGGCAGACAAACCTGCATTTTTTTAAATGAGAGTAAAATAAACACGGATGCAGATATCAAAATTTTATTCATACAATCTTATTCTACGTTAAAAAGCATTTAAGAAACATCAACACATTTTTTTCATTGTTTGAAAATAACATCAGCAAGATGGCGGCCCTCTCGATCACGGCATTCTCGCGGGCTATTTACGAAGCTGTCCATCACATCACGCATACCCTGAGAAATTTTCTCGATTTCCAGCCGGATTCTTGCTTTGAGGCCACCAACGTTATGAGGTCTTTCTTCGTACTCTTTGCACTTCAGGGAACCCCATAAGAGAAAATCACAAGCTGTAAGTTCGGGTGAACTGGGCGCAGGAGGCACGGGGGGGGGGGGGGGGGGGGGGGGGGGGGGGAGGCATTGCTCCATTCTTGGAAATCACCTGGTTAGGAAAAGCTTCATTGAGAACATTAATGATCACGCGGGCTGTGTGACATGTTGCTCCATCTTGTTGTAATAATGTTTCATCATTCACTGCATATTGATGAAGCTGAGGTAAAAAGAATGTCTTTAACATTGTTGAACAGCGCTCAGCATTCACGGTAACGGATTGCCCTCTTTCGCTCTCAAAAGAAATAAGGGCCTATTACTCCCGATGAGGACACTGCTCACCAAACTGTTACCTTGGTTGACTGCAGGGATTTTTCATAGAGTTGGTGAGGGTTCTTATCTCTCTCTCTAAAGTTCTGTTTGTTCACATATACACTGAGATGAAAATGTGCCTCGTCACTCATCCAGAGGTTGTGAAAAAGCTCCTCGTTTTCTTCAATCATTCGCAAAATATTTCCACAGAAATGCTGTCGGACCATATAGTTGTTATTATTCAAAGCGTTAACCACTTGGATTCTGTATGGATGGTAATGTAAGTCTAACCTCAAAATCCTTCGGACAGTCCGGTCAGAAATTCCAAGCGCAACACTCTACGCGCTGATCTCTGGCGGCTTCTTCCCACAGCAATTCTTACACGTTCCACATTCTCGAGAGTACGCACTGTCTTTGCTCTGCCACCTCTTTTACTTGTTTTTCACCGGCGTTATCAAAGTTCTCGACCCAAGTTTTTATTGATTTAATCGAAGACACCGGCCTATTACGATTGATTTGAAGATGCGCCCAGAAACGAAGCTGAGCGGCTACATAGCTACCGCTTTGGTAGAACGCTTTCACTGCAAACGGCCGTTGTTGCTTAGTCCACTGCTCCCTGGCTACTGAAATGCTTTTGTGCTGGGGAACGCAGTGGTGACCTTGGTTACTGTGGTGTCACTGCCAGACACCTCACTTGCTAGATGGTAGCCTTTAAATCGGCCGCGGTCCGCTAGTATACATCGGACCCGCGTGTCGCCACTACCAGTGATTGCAGACCGAGCACCGCCACACGGCAGGTCTAGAGACACTTCCTAGCACTCGCCCAGTTGTACAGCCGACTTTGCTAGCGATGGTTCACTGACAAATTACGCTCTCATTTGCCGAGACGATAGTTAGCATAGCCTTCAGCTACGTCATTTGCTACGACCTAGCAAGGCGCCATTATCAATTGCTATTTATCTTGTGATGCATGTACCGTCAGACCGATGTTCACCAATTATGGATTAAAGTTAAGTATTCCAACAGCTACGTACTTTATTTGCTAGACTCAAATCCTTTAACTGTTCCAGACCTCACGCCAGCCTGCGTGAGCTTAAACGCGTGCCTTTCGGCTTCACCTCCTAGTGGCTTGGCTGCCTTGCCACATCACAACAGTTACTCGCCCCCCCCCCCCTCCCCAAATACTTCCAACGCTTCCGCGCACTAATAATAAATGCAGGTTTGACTGCCGCACCCGGTACTTAACGACAGCGAGAAGCGGCGTTTGCGTAAAGCTATCAGTGCTAACAGACAAGTAACACTGCGTTAAAAACCCGTAAAAATCGATAAGTGACGTACGACTAACGTATCCGTTAGCACAGTGCAGCGAAATTTGGCGTTAATGGACTATAGCAGGAGCGACAGACGCGAGTGCCTTTGCTAATAGCGCGAAATCGCCTGCAGCGCCTCTTGTAGACTCGTGACCATATAGGCTGGACCGTAGACGACGGGACAACCATGGTTGGTCAGATGAGTCCCGATTTCAGTCGGTAAAAGTTGATGTTAGGGTTCAAGTGAGGCGTAGATTCCACAAAGCCATGGACCGAAGTCGTGAACTCGGCACTGTGGTAGCTCTGTAATGCTATGGGCTGTACTTAACGTGGCTTGTCGAAATGAACCGATCATTGACTGGAAGTGGTTATGTTCGGCTACTTGGAGACTATCTGCAGCCGTTCACGAGTAACATGTTCCCAAACGACGACGTAATTTTTATGGATGGCAGCAAAGAGCCGTGCCACCGGGCCGCAACCGTTTGTGGATGATTTCAAGAACATTCTGGACAGTTCGAGCGAATTATTTGGACACCAGACCACCCGACATGAACCCATTTGAACATTTATGGAATATACTCGAGAGGTCAGTTCGTGCACAAATTCCTGCACCGGTAACACCGTAAGGTGGCTGTAATTTAGCACCTTACAAGCACTCATCTTCACACTTTGCCGTGATTTACAACCGGAATTAGGTATCTTTTGATGGGTTGTACATCGTATATATGAATATTTAAAGTAGACTGACATTGTCACATACACCTTGTAAATAGTTGTTAATATTTATTGCATGAAAGGTGATAGACTGTCTTTATTATCAAAACGATGTAACGAATGATTGCGTATGCTAGCAGAGGTTGGAACGCCTGTGGAAATGAAACGGCAGGAGTAACTCAGGCCCTGCGTGGAAAAGCCCTCACACGAGTGTTGGTCTTCTTGACACAGGAAGTGTCCCAAGATGGACGGTGCCCGACCTGAGCGCTGAAGCACAGTACAGCGGCAGCCGGCCGGTTTGGTAGAAGGGCCAGAAGGATAACTGGGTAATACTTCGGAATCTCTGAAAATCTTGGAAGCCACAGAGGAACGAGGAAGCGTTACCTCGGAAATCACGCACGCTGGGATATTTCCAAGGCTTTTTACTCTGAGAAGCGTACCATTGTATGACTTCCTAATTAACGGGTATCAGTATTTCCTCGCAAACGTTCCACGCTGGACGACAAAAGTCTAAAATATGGTTGGTCGGCGTTCGGAAGAATCTGTAGATGTGTAGAATATTCCGTGGTTTCGAGAATATGATTCGCCTTCTGCGGTTACGAGGGAGGGAAGCCGAGCTTTGCTGGGAAGCCAGTGGTGGAGAGAATGAGGTCTTCCGCTTTGAGCGCCAGGTTCGACGGTCGCTCAGTATCAACTTTGTTGCTACAGACGGACTTCCTGTCTTTGATGTCAGGAGATTTTATAGTTATAGCAGTTAGGCACTGTACTGTTGCGAACTTATACGATTCTGGACTTCGCCTCCGGGTAGAGAGTCGTCGTTGAGTACGCAGGTTTGACGGTCGCTCAGTATCAACTTTGTTGCTACAGACGGACTTCCTGTCTTTCATGTCAGGAGATTTTATAGTTATAGCAGTTAGGCACTGTACTGTTGCGAACTTATACGATTCTGGACTTCGCCTCCGGGTAGAGAGTCGTCGTTGAGTACGCACTCCTTCTGCCTATACTCACGTTGAGACGTTATCTGAACTCCGCCCTTGTGGCTCGGAGTTCGCGTTTCTCGTCTGTAGAACACAGAGAGGAGAGGACAGTATTAGATTATACTAGTCAGAGGACCGTCTTCTCCCTTACTAGTGTCTGAATGAGGTTTTTTTTTTAATATATTGTAGCTGGAGTTCTTCCATCATCACAGACGTGAACGAGAACCATCGCTCCGACGCACCGGACGCAGTATGGTCATATTGCTAATTGTTTCGGCTTATTAGGGCTATAAAGCAAATCAGCTGTGATCACGTAAATTTTATTTCCACTGTGGTTGCACACCACTGTAGATCATCTTTGAAAGTAGTGTCTTCTAGTGTTTGGTACATAGATGATGTCAGTCATTTCGCGTTATTTACATTAGATCGCGTAGCCATAAAAAGGGGAAGAATTGGGCAATTGATCAATCATATTAGTTAAGAAATCCATTTGTACCTATTTATGTCCATTGGACAATGATATATAAACATTTGTAGTATATAAAGGGGTTTTAATCTACAGTAAACGTATAAGCAGAAACAGCATTTATCACTTGTAGTTACTAGTTACCTTAATCATTTATTTATGTTTATGTCGTAATTTATATGTTAAAGAGCAAGAAGGAGGGGATAATATAACCATTAATAGATCCTAAGATCTGCTTCAGGGGGTAGTCAGACAGGGCCAAATATTCATTTTCGCGTTCAGTATTTTCCGTTACGCACATTCATTTTACACCCGCCTGGAATAGAATCTTGGAACACTTCGGAATTATGGACAGCTATAGAGGCAGCATGGCTCAATACTTCTGCTGGGGACTTCCGACGACTTGTTGAATGTATGTCACGTGGACCTGCTGCACTACGCCGGGAAAGAAGACGTCCGACACGAAATTAGGAGGTATGTCACGACTTTCGTCTCCTCAGTATAAATGCTACTGAGCAGCGTCGTGCTATAAGCCGAACACGCGCAGTGCTCCTTGCTTTTACAAAATAATAGATAAATTATCCTTGTAGTGGGCCAATGTAGTGAAGGACAACGCCGACACAGCAAAGCTCAACTTGCTAGTATAAAGGTAAAGTACAGTCCCGCGTTCTGACCCTAGACGGACCAATCGGGCCCGACCGACCGCCGTGTCATCATCTGTCAATGGCGTCATAGGATGCGGTATGGAGGTGCGTGTGGTCAGTATACCGCTCTCCCGCTCGTTGTCGGCTATCTTGGAACCGCTACTAATCGGTCGGACAGCTGCTGAGTTGGTCACAGTAGGCTGAGTGGACCCCTGACTAGTTCTCACAGCAAGGAAAAGTCCCTCGGCAGTACCGGGAATCGAACTCAGTTAACTGTGCTGACCACTCAGCTACAGAGGTAGACAACTTGGTTCTGCACTCGATTATTTTATTTATTAATGAATAATATAAGCAGAAGAGTTGTAGGACATGTTTAGGATCTTCAAATAGAAGTCAAGTCTGCCTTTAACAGAATTTTATATGCTCTTAAGTTCCACAAAGGTCGATCAAAATTTCTCAAATAAACGAGACTGATTGAATTACGAACGTATGTTACAAGAAATGATGCAGACACTCTGAGCGGTACCGAATGAAAGGAAGACTGCATGGAGGATGACGAACCAAGACATCCTCATTTGGGCAGCTCGTTGGTACGACATTGTCGAAACCAGATAAAAATTCGAATTAAGTCACCAGTAGAAGTTGCGTACTAAAAACCAGAAAAGACAGCTGCTCAGATTACGGGTCGTGCTACTGTGGACAGTGAAAACGTGTATCTCCCCAAGACTAGTAAAGTGTGCCGAGAGCACCAAACGCCTCTCATCTCCCGTCACCTCTGAAACCCCATCGCCAAATCACCCCCGAATCCTTGGCCGTTTGTCAGCAAATCCCCACAAAAATCGTTCCTCCTGCCTACCTTCGAGTATTTAAAAATGCAATGTGGAGGGACGAATCCAAGGTATTGCCAATGCGACTGTAGAGAAATGCAACGAAATTAACGAAAAATCGGAGAATAGTCAGCAAACTTTCCACTTTTTGTGTACGAGACCCACATTTTACCATCAGTTGCCTGTAGCAGTGGTACTTTGACTTGTCGGCCAGCGCACGCCATGTGCTTAGCGGCACGACGCCGTCTCATTGGTACACTAATTTTTTTGAGCAAAACGGAACTGACCCTTCTACGCTAACCGACCGGCACCACAGTGGCCTTTGAACTTAATGAACAAAGGCAAAAATGCCGTGCTCAAGTTATCTCCACGGAGTGGCCGTGTTCACATAATGGCAGTTGCTCGACACGCCAGGGAGTCGCGCTTAACGTAATATTCACACACTGCCCTGTGCCAGAAAAGGAGACTCAAGAGCATAACAGAGCCCACCTGCTTCCGTAGGACGGCACGAGCCTTCCTCTCCGACCGCGCTTTTCCAGTGCCCATTAATATGACTGCAAAATAGTGCCCGAAAAATCTCGTCGTTACCCCTAAAAGCGTGATGATGTGGACTAGAAGTAATGGTCAGATATTTCACGCGATCACTGTAGGCAGACATGTATGTGCTAGGCATGTGTTGCAAATGTTGTTTCCATTACCTTTGCATCTTTTGTAACCGTGTCTTTTACGTGGAAGGTATCACAGGTGCAGGTCCATTCATAGTACTCCCCCTGGCGGCAGTGAGGAGTGCTACAAATAATTAATAATCCTCTTAGCTTTTAACAACAAGTTCTCAAAATTTTAACGGATGCATATTATACTTTTTATTTATCACGAGAACTGTTCTCGTAGAATATATACCACTCGTAATCACTATGACTTTGAATGATAACAGCATACTGCAGAAGTAAAGTAAAATCCGTACAACTTAACAGCATTCTCTCGCACTGTGTGCATCTTTCTCCATTCAGGTTCACCCTCCTACTGCCTAGCCCCTCCGTATCAGACCGTCCTGGAGTCTCTATTCTTGAATTGTAGCCAATTAGAGACCAGAAAAGACAACGCTTCCTCTTAACAGCGTGTTCTGAGCATCCAATGAGAAACGTGAAACGTATTTCTCAGACTCTTTGTGTTTTCGACCATACACCTGCAGCTAGATCACGACACAATAGGCGTCGACCAGACATTTATACCATGCTGCACAACATACACTGTATTAAACGGCTGGAGTAATTGCCTCCCAATAAACGAAAATCAAGTTTCAGATTTGACATATATTCCAGCGCCATGAAGGGTCGACTTTCGTCATTCAGTCATACAGCACAAGCGAGTATGAATCAACCTTAATTAGTGTAAGTCTACAATGGACTAAAGATACGAGCGTTGAGCTGACAACCAATTGTATTTTACAACGATACTGGCTCCATTTCTTACCAATCAGTTATGTTATGGCGTCGATTACTCCAAACAAACGTCTGGTCCTTTGGCCGGTTCGTCACGTAATGAACGAGCCTCAGACGCTGTCAATGTACTCTCGCTCTTGTGCAAGGTGACCTTGTCCAGGACATGCCCGCCTCAGTTTTGTGCTGGTCGTTGAAATTTCGATAGTGGTGGACGCTGATTCACAGGGAATATGCTCGTGTGGATCGTTCGAGCGCACATCATGGTGAGGGCCGGTTAATTCGTCAGCTCCTTCGTCTCGGCGGTAGGGTAGTTTTCGGCGCCGAATGCGATGTAGCTTTAGCATTTTAATACTTTGGTCCGTATCATATAGCAGTTACGAGTTTTATTCCTGTAGTACAGCTGATAAATTATGTGTATATTCATAACCCTCTAGCCTCTAGTAGGGCGTCGGCGTAGTTTCCTATTCGTCCCCGCCACAGCATCTCGTCGTCTGCTGACTCCACTTCCACTCTACATTGAACTGGTCAAAACAGCGTTTGCTCTCGCCATCTAATCTTCAGCACTCTTGCCATATTTCATAAGTGTCTATTCTCTTCTTATCTGCGCTGTCTCTCTGTCACTTCTCACTTCCTTATAGCGCCACGCCTCAGAAAAGTACTCCAGAAAGTACTTCCTAACACTGAAATTTTTATTAGATGAATGTAGAGAAATTTGAAAAAGCTATTTCACATGACCTTTGAAACTTTATCCTCCTCTACCACTTCTTCTTTTGTTTCTTCAAGTGCCAATCCTTTACTAATTATTGCGGCTCAATATGGCAATTTCATTTTACGCATAATTATTCCGAAAAGATCAGTGTGTGGAAACTGAAACCAAACGAGCCAAGTGACTTATTTTCAATTAAGACAAGGGACTTTTCTTTCCTGTCCAGCAAATAGATTGCTCTTTTTTCACGTGCAATGCTCTTGGCTATTCCCTTTCTGAAACTGCCTGCCTTTCTAGGACGCATCGACGCACGGGTGAGCCACTGACGTTCACAAAAATTTCCTCCACTCCGTCAGCAGTACTTTGTCGGTCGTTCGGGCAACGAAGGACGCCAAGTGACTGGAAAACTGTTTTCAAAAAAACTCTTCAGGAAGATTTAGATTAAGTTAACCAATAACGGAGGCGTCAGTGTGTTATTAAGTTATGGATCATGTGTTATGCTCGCCTACTATAACCTTTTTTGGAGAAAGAGTATGTCTCTGAAAAATGAGACCTTGTGGAATTGAGCGCGCTCTGTTTGTTCATGGCTTCCAGAGCGCTGTAGATCACGAAGCTGATGTTGTTACCGCGTTCGTTGGCTTCTGGGATGCGACGAATGCAGTTGCACTAAGTCGCTTAGTGAACAAATGGTTCAAATGGCTCTGAGCACTATGGGACTCAACTGCTGAGGTCATTAGTCACCTAGAACTTAGAACTAGTTAAACCTAACTAACCTAAGGACATCACAAACATCCATGCCCGAGGCAGGATTCGAACCTGCGACCGTAGCGGTCTTGCGGTTCCAGACTGCAGCGCCTTTAACCGCACGACCACTTCGGCCGGCCGCTTAGTGAACAGAATACGCGCTTACAGAGTATCGGACCAGCTTTGAGCTGAATTCAGGACTCGCTACTGTTCAGTTAAACTAAGTGGCTATAAATCACTATAGGCAGGAAGGACTGTAAAATATCTGGCGGTGACCGATCGAAGTGACGTAAATTTAAACGGCCACATGAAGCTGGTTGTAGGATAAGCTACTGTGAGGCTTCGATTCATTGGAAGAGCTATAAAGAAATTAAATCCATCGTCCAACGAAGTAGTTCACAAAACACTCAAAAACGATTCAAATGCCTCTGAGCACTACGGGACTTAACATCTGAGGTCATCAGTCCCCTGGAACTTAGAACTACTTAAACCTAACTAACCTAAGGACATCACACACATCCATGCCGAGGCAGGATTCGAACCTGCGGCCGTAGCGGTCGCGCGGTTCCAGACTGTAGCGCCTAGAACCACTCGGCCATTCTGGCCGGAACAAAACACTCGTTCAATCGATTACAGAGCACTCTTCGTCAATTTCTGACGTTCGTAAGCTAGGTTTAACAGAGAACGCAGAGGAGATCTAAAGAAGAGCCGTGTGTTTCGTCATTGAATAATTCAGTAATCGCGGTGCTTGGACCTTCAGTCTGGAACCGCGCGACGGCTACGGTCGCAGGTTCGAATCCTGCCTCGGGCATGAATTTGTGCGATGTCCTTCGGTTGGTTAGGTTTAAGTAGTTCTAAGTCTAGGGGACTGATGATCTCAGATGTTAAGTCCCATAGTGCTTAGAGCCATCTGAACAATTTTGAACTTTTCCGACCGGCAATATTGACTTTCCCCAAAACATGCATGTCTCTATATTGATATCCACTACCGTAGGCCTTGTCTCAGATGACAGATGACAGATATCCTAGCTGGTTTTTCCTCTGTAGCCCTAGTGGGTAGTCCAGAGGTAGTTTGACTTTCCACTTTGGTGAAAAGACGCCTGTGCTACAACTGATATAGAACGGCTCAATTTCCTGAGATACCGCAAAAGTGATAGCTCCTCCCTTTTTCTTCTATTTCTTTTTTGACGTCTAGCTTCCACTTAACTTGTCCGTTAGTTAAGAGAGTGTCGGACAGCGTTCCGCCTTCACAACAGCAACCGTGTCCGGGGTGGCGGTAGGTGTAGCATTAACCTTTACGACCGCCGAGCCGCCTGTGCGCGCCGTTACAAGAGTGGTTACGACGTAATTGAAACGATTGCGCAATCCACTTAGGAGGCTGATAGTTACCTGCGGACGCAGCGGCGCTAGGCGCTCATTGTCCGGGAAGAGTGCGCCAGAGCGCGGCTGCGCAGGATTAAAAGGGGAGCGCGGGCTGCTATTAGGGGCCGTTCCACGGCATCCACGCCGGAGCCTACCCGGTCTGCTTGATCTCTCCAGGGAGACACCGCTCCGGCCAAGTGCCGGCGGTGATTCGCTGCCTGCCGCGCCCAGGGGCCAACTGTCACAACGCACCACTACTTGCCATTAAAATTGCTACATCAAGAAGAAATGCCGATGATAAACGGGTATTCATTGGACAAATATATTATACTAGAACTGACATGTCATTACATTTGCACGCAGTTTGGGTCCATAGTTCCTGAGAAATCAGCACCCAGAACAACCACCTCTGGCCGTAATAACGGCATTGATACGCCTGGGCATTGAGTCAAACAGAGCTTGGATGGCGTGTACAGGTGCAGCTGCCCATGCAGCTTCAACACGATGCCACAGTTCATCAAGAGTAGTGACTGGCGTATTGTGACGACCCAGTTGCTCGGCCACCATTGACCAGACGTTTCCAATTGGTGAGTGATCTGGAGAATGAGCTGGCCTGGGCAGCAGTTGAACATTTTCTGTATCCAGAAAGGCCCGTACAGGACCTGCAACATGCGGTCGTGCATTATCCTGCTGAAATGTAGGGTTTCGCAGGGATCGAATGAAGGGTAGAGCCACGGGTCGTAATAAATCTGAAGTGTAACGTGCGCTGTTCAAAGTGCCGTCAATGCGAACAAAAGGTGACCGAGACGTGTAACCAATGGCACCCCATACCATCACGCTGGGTGATACGCCAGTATGGCGATGACGAATACACGCTTCGAATGTGCGTGAACCGCGTTGTCGCCAAACACGGATGCGACCATCAGGATGCTGTAAGCAGAACCTGGATTCATCCGAAAAAATGACATTTTGCCATTCGTGCACCCAGGTTCGTCGTTGAGTACAACATCGCAGCCGCTCATGTCTGTGATGTAGCTCAAGGGTAACCGCAGCCGTGGTCTCCGAGGTGATAGTCCATGCTGCTGCAAACGTCGTGGAACTGTTCGTGCAGATGGTTATTGTCTTGCAAACGTCCCCATCTGTTGACTCAGGGATCGAGACGTGGCTGCACGATGCGTTACAGCCATGCGGATAAGATGCCTATCATCTCAGTCGAGATAAGTCACTTGGCTCGTTTGTGGTACGAGGCCTTTGGGATCCAGCACGGCGTTCCGTATTACCCCCCTGGACCCACCGATTCCATATTCTGCTGACAGTCATTGGATCTCGACTAACGCGAGCAGCAATGTCTCAATACGATAAACCGCAATTGCGATAGGCTACAATCCGACCATTGTCAAAGTCGGAAACGTGATCGTACGCATTTCTCCTCCTTACACGAGGCATCACAACAATGTTTCACCAGGCAACGCCAATCAACTGCTGTTTGTGTATGAGAAATCGGTTGGAAACTTTCCTTATGTCAGCACGATGTAGGTGTCGCCACCGGCGCCAACCTTGTGTGAATGCTCTAAAAAGCTAATCATTTGCATATCACAGCATCTTCTTCCTGTCGGTTAAATTTTCTCGTCTGCAGCACGTGATCTTCGTGGTGTAGCAGTTTTAATGGCCAGTAGTGTAACTATTTTGATGCGAATTCCTCACCTGTGCCAACCTCTTCATGTCAGGGTGGCACTTGCAACCTACGTTCTCAATTTTTTTTCTGGATGTATTCCAGTCTCTGTATTCGCATACAGCTTTTGCCCCCTACAGCTTGCTCTAGTACCATAGATGTCATTCCCTCGTATCTAAACAGATGTCATGTTATCCTGTCCCTACTCCTTGCCAGTGTATTCCACACATTCCTTTCCTCTCTGATTCTGCGGAGAACCTTCTCGCTCCTTACCTTATCAGTCTACCTAATTTTCAACATTAGTTTGTAGCATTACATTTCAAATGCTTCGATTCTATTCTGTTAGTTTTCCCATAGCGCAGGTTTCACTACCACACAAAGCTGTGTTCCGAAAGACACTCTCAGAAATTTCTTAAGTCCGGAACCGCGCGACCGCTACGGTCGCAGGGTCGAATCCTGCCTCGGGCATGGATGTGTGTGATGTCCTTAGGTTAGTTAGGTTTAAGTAGTTCTAAGTTCTAGGAGACTGATGACCTCAGATGTTAAGTCCCATAGTGCTCAGCGCCATTTGATCCATTTGAACCATCAGAAATTTCTTCCTCAAATTAAAGCCTACATTTGATACTAGTATACTTCTCTTTGCCAGGAATGCCCTTTTTGCCACTGCTAGGCTGCTTTTGATGCCCTCCTTACTCCGTCCGTCATTGGTTGGGTTGGGGTTGATTTGGGGGGAAGAGACCAAACTACGAGGTCATCAGCCTCATCAGATTAGGGAAGGATGGTGAAGGAAGTCGGCCGTGCCCTTTCAAACGAACCATCCCAGCATTTGCCTGAAGCGATTTAGGGAAATCACGGGAAACCTGAATCAGGATGGCCAGACGCGGGATTGAACCGTCGTCATTGGTGTTTTTGCATCCTAGGTAGCAGAATTCATCACCTTAATCTACTTCGCCACCATCAATCCTGACGTTAAGTTTCTCTCTGTTCTCATTTCTTGTACTTCTCATTACTTTCGTATTTCCTCGATTTACTCTCAGTCCGGATTGGGTACTCATTAGACTGTTCATTGCATTCAGGATATCATGCAATTCTTCTTTCATTGTCATCAGCGAATCGTCTTATTGATATACATTCACTTTGAATTTTAATAGCACTCCTGAATGTTTATTTTATTTCCATCATAGATCCTTCGACATACAGATTGAACAGAAGGGACGAAAGACTACATCCCTGTCATCCACCCTTGTAACCTGAGCACTTCGTTCTTGGTCCTCTACTCTTTATTATTCCCTCTCTCCTGTTGCTTACCCCCAATTTTTCTCAGAATTTCGAACATTTTACATAATTTTACATTGTCGAACACTTTTGCCGGGTCGACTAATCCTATGAATGTGTCTTGATTTTTCTTTAGTCTTGCTTCCACTATCAACCTCAACGTCGGAATTGCTCCTCTAGTGCCTTTACCTTCCCTAAAGTCAAACTGATCGTCATGTATCACATCCTCAATTTTCTTTTCCATTCTTCTGTATATTATTCTTGTCAGCAGGTTGGATGCATGAGCTCTTAAGCTGATTATGTGGTAATTCTCGCACTTGTCAACTGTTGCAGTCTTCGGACTTGAGTGGATGATATTTTTCCGAAAGCCAGACGGTACGCCGCCAGACTCCTACATTCTACACACCGTCGTGAATAGTCGTTTTCTTGCCAGTTCCCCCAATGATTTTAGAAAGGTATATATGCAAATTGTTCCCAGACTTAGTCAGTTGCTTCTGACGATGTGGATGGAGGTAACCGTCGAAAGCTCGACGTTTTACCCTGAACTGACGCGGCAAGAAGTCCGACAGTGTTTTACACAACAGTACGCCACGAAAGACTTCGTTTTCATGCTCCCGGTGGAATTTAAATTTGCGCCAAGTATTCCTGCAAGGCACCTGCGCCCCAAGAGACCTCGTCGAGGTTTTGGCAGTTCTACAGAGCGACACCTATGTGGAGGAGCAGCGTGTTGATGTTGGTGCGAGATCCAAGACAGTTCAGGTACTTTTTTGGTTTCAGAGTCGTTCGCTTCGCCAGCTCAGAGCCGTATTGTTACATTACAACCTAAGCTAGACCTCGTCTGAAGATGGGCAAAACCAGCCTGAAACTGCTGAAGCCATAATAAATTATTATAAAAAAGTTATCGATTTCAGTTTTTTCAACTTTTCAGGACAAACAGAAAGTCCATAAATTATCTTTACAATTTAAGATTTTAATAACTTTAAAGAACTGGTTTTCAAAGTGTGATAGGGTAGCTCATAACATTTTTGAATTCCAGACGACGCAATTTGGACGTAAAATTGAACCTGAAAACCTGATAAAATGTGGACGCCAGAAAAGAAAACTCCGTGTGTGGTCTGGTTCATACAGACGACGTCCGATGTCCAGGTGCAACAAAACTTCTGAACACTGTATGGAAGGCAACCATTGTCCAGACCAACTATTCTGGTTTGGCATACGTATTTATCGAAACAATTAGTGCTCTCCATAGAACGGTGACAGTTCGCCTACCTGTTTCAGACGCCAATGTGGCCAAAATACGGCAGGCGTTTGATAGGAGCCCGACGAAATCGGTGCGTACGGTGGCCAGATAGTTGGAAGTCAGACGATCAACATTGCGCAATGCTTGCGTAAGAGGAGTGCTGGGGTACACCTTCGCCAGCACACAGGTCGGCATTAGGGGTTTTGATAATCAGGTTGACTATGTTGAGTAATAACATTATTACGCAATGCAGGATTTCACATCTGGAATTTGCGTCATATTCCAGTGCAAAACACGTCATTAGAGTCTATAAAGACTCAGATAGCGGAACAAAAACTAGAATTTTGTTCTTGTGAGGATTCACAGCCTCAGTGCGTTTTAAGAATGGAAACATGGTGCAAGCAGTCTGTGATTTTCTTTATTGTCTGCGGTGTTAGGTAATTTCGACCGTCTGCCATTCTGAAGCAATTACCATGAGTCGAAATCTTCACATCATATTTGACTAAATAGCCAGTAATGTGCAACTTCATACAGCGTTTTCATGTGCGTGTAGCACAAAGGCAGTTCAGTAGTGCACTAGATTACGTCCATTAGTAATACACATACATGTATGTGTGCTACACATACATGTATGTGTGCTACTAATGGATGTAATCTAGTGCACTAATGGACTATGTTTGTACTACATACGCACATGATAACGATGTATGCCATTACATATGTACTAGCTATTTCGTCAAATATGATGTGAAGCTTGAGGCTTGTGATACGTGCTTGAAAATGACCGACAGTGGAAATTAGCTAATATCGCAGACGATAAACAGATTACAGCCTGCTTGGATCATATTTTCGTTCTTAGAACTTAAACTAATTCATCAAATAACGCCAACGCTTCCACACTAAGATACTCGTACCACAGGTCTGTGTGACTCTCGATCGGCAGCGGCCTGATGACGTCATAAACCGAGCGTTGCGTAGATACGTGTAAATAGTTCGTCCTGCTGAGCTTGTTTAACCCTTTGACTATCAATTTCATTTGAAAAACATTAATATATGTTTATTTATGTCGTAGTCAGAAGTAACAATGCGAAAACAATATTTCCCGCCATTTTGTTTTCCAAGTCGAATGGCGAGATGAGGGGAGGGGCTAGGACATACAGGAGTATTAACGGGTACCTCTAGGGTTTCAGAAGACGACTGCGCAACAACTAAACGAATACTGAAGCCAGACACACATCAATGTACAGATCATCACTCCAAGTTTGTAAAGGTGTTCAATGTGGGCTTCGTTTGTGACGTGGCAAGCGCCAGTTCGTGGGTGCAAGTCATAGGCACGATGTGTCCGGGAAGGCGCGAAGGCATCCCGCTTTGCGAATCTGGTAATTAGGTTGCCTATCTACATATGCGAACCAATTCATTGTGACAATACGGAGATGAGGGTTAAGAATGAAACTTGAGGGCAGCACCACCTGCAGCTGCACTCTGTATTCTACTAACCATTATGAGGTTCCCCTCTACCAGTGGGACACTGATACATAGCATTAACAAGCGACAAATTTCAATTGGCTCTCTAGCAAGCTGTTGTACGACACATGTAAGTCGGCTGTTTAGGTTTTTATGTTGGTAACGCCACGTAGTGCTCTGTATGAAAATCGCTGACTGCGCTGGTGCAGTCTGTGGCTTGTTGGACTCATTGTTGGAACATTCGCTTGTGTAGTGTCGGGCAGTTGGATGTGAACAACAGCGCGTAGCAGTGGGCAGTTGGAGGTGAGCCGCCAGCAGTTGTGGATGTGGGAAGAGGGAGATGCCAGAGTTTGAGAGCGGACGATCTTGACGGGTGCCCATCAGGAAAAGGAAATTTGTAAGACTTGATGTCATGAACTGATACAGATATTATGACTTTTGAACATTATTAAGGTAAATACAGAGTTTGTTCTCTATCAAAATCATTCATTTGCGAACTATATGCCTATCAGTAGTTCACATGGTTCAAATGGCTCTGAGTACTATGGGACTTAACTTCTGATATCATCAGTCCCCTAGAACTTAGAACTACTTAAACCTCAGTAATCTAAGGACATCACACACATCCATGCCCGAGGCAGGATTCGAACCTGCGACCGTAGCGGTCGCGGGGTTCCGGACTGTAGCGCCTAGAAACGCTCTTCCACACGGGCGTGTTATCAGTGGTTAGTGCCTTCAATAGTTAGAATCTTTTATTTAGCTGGCAGTATTGGCGCTCGTTGTGTTGCACTAGTTCGAGTAACGTAGATTTTTGTGAGGTAAGTGATTCATGAAAGGTATAGGTTATTATCAGTCAGTGCCATTCTTTTGTAGGGGTTATTGAAAGTCAGACTGCGTTGCGCTAAAAATATTGTGTGTCAGTTTAGTGACGATCAGAATAGGTAAAGAGAGAACTGTCGAGTACGTTGAGTTTTGTTCAGCTGTTTGAAAATCAAATAATGTAAGAGCTTTTCTAGCACTGTCATTCATAAGTTTTCAAAGGGGACGATTCACACATACGTCCCGTTTGTAGTCAAAGAGTTAAGTTCCATTCTGCTTTTTGAGCCCTTATAGCCTCTGATGAAGTCTTCGGCACTGAAAGATGAAACGTTAGCCAGAGAATTATACCTTGGGCCACGGCCTAATGTCCGTAAAAAATCATCAGTGTTGTCATCGCAAATTTTGTACTGTTGTAATAAACTGGAAACAATGTCAGCTTCTTCAACTTACCCTCATGCAAGTAACTGACGCAGTTTAAGGGTGTGGCGCGACTGCGTCACGGGCAGACGGCTCTCTCCGCCTGGCGGGTACGCAATTAAACTTGGAGACTCACGTGGCGCGCCACGGAGTTAACGCGACCTGTCCGGGGAACCCCCGGCCGGCCGGCTGAGTCACGTGCAGCGAGCGCAGCTGGGACTCCGTTTACACGACTCGCTGCCCCGGGCGCGGCTTAAATTAATTACCAGCCGCGACAAGCGGCCCCGGCGCCATGGCGTGGCGCGTCAGACATATGCCAGTTCTCACATGCCAGTCTGCCGGGGGGTCGGGGGAAGGACCCCCCGCCCCTGTTTCCCTGTCATTAACGCCGTCGCTGCGACCCCGCCGCTGTTCCGCTCCGGCGTTTACGCGCACTGCCGCAAGTATTCCGGTCATTACAGCGGTACACAGGTCCGCGCTCATTAAGCCAGTCTTTGTGGCGATACAGGGCCATGATTACATCGTGTCCGCCCACCAATGATTTCCCGTGTTTAATAATCAGTGCGCCGGGCGGCGGAAGGAGATGAAATTTGGGCACCTGTCTCCTACTGAGAACTGCCAGTGCGTGCATATTAAGCGTCATCAGGCCATCATCGCCGCCGTATCAACTAAGAACGGTGTGGCTGTGTGCTTAAAACAGTGGGTTCGTTCCCGGGACCAGCTACGCTGAAGTTTCTATCATTCGTAGACTTTCATAATGGGCTATGAACCCACAAACTTCAGCGCGGATATACGAGGATCATTCCAAAAGAAATGGACACTATTTTTGTAGAAATGCAGTTTTCATTCTGCATTCGTGAAAGTCTTACAGTGTGTAGATACATCCTTTCCGCTTGTTTTCAAACTTAGTTCAACCTGTTCCCATGAGTGGCACCGTCACAGCATGTCTTCACGATGGCTCCTACACTTGACGTTCGTCAGAAGCAACGTGCTGTCATAGAATTCCTGTGCTGCGAAAACAAGACACTGGGAAACATCCACAAGAGGTTGAAAAAGGTGTATTGAGATGATGCTGTCGATCGCAGTACAGTTACTCGGTGGGCAAGTAGATTACGTGATGAAAGCGGGCACGGCAATATTGAGGATTGTCCTCGCAGTGGCAGGCCTCATACTGCACACACTCCAGACAATGTGCAGAGAGTTAACGAATTGGTGACTGCTGACAGACGCATCACAGTGAACGAATTGTCTCGGTACGTTGGGATAGGGGAAGGAAGTGTTTGCAGAATACTGAAAGTGTTGGCGTTAAAAAAGGTTTGCGCCAGCTTGGTTCCTAGGATGTTGACGGTGGCTCACAAAGAAACAAGAAAAACGGTATGCAGCGAACTTTTGGAACAGTACGAGAATGGTGGAGATGAATTTCTTGGAAGAACTGTGACAGGTGATGAAACATGGCGCCATCATTTTTCACCAAAAATGAAGAGGCAATCAATGGCGTGGCATCATGCAAATTCACCCAAGAAAAAAAATTAGAAACCACACTTTCTGCTGGCAAAGTTATTGCTACGGTGTTTTTCGAGTCCGAAGGACTCTTGCTTGTAGACTTCATGTCAAGTGGAACCACCATAAATTCTGATGCATATGTGACGACACTGGAGAAACTTCAAGCTCGACTGAGTCGTGTTCGACCACATCGGCAAAAGCAGGATGTTTTGCTGTTGCACGACAATGTACACCCACATGTCAGTCAAAAAACCATGGAAGCGATCACAAAACTCGGATGGACAACACTGAAACACCCGCCTTACAGTCCTGACCTGGCTCCATATGACTATCATCTCTTTGGGGAACTGAAAGACTCTCTTCGTGGAACAAAGTTTGAAGATGACGACTCCCTTGTGCACGCTGCCAAACAATGGCTCCAACAGGTTAGTCCAGAGTTTTACCGTGCGGGTATACAGGCGCTGGTTCCAAGACGGCGTAAGGCAGTTGAGAGGGATGGAAATTATGTGGAGAAATTAAAATGTTGTTCCTAAAGGATGTATCTACACACTCTAAACTTTCAAACATGTAGAATAAAAGATGGATTTAAAAAAAAAAAAAATAGTGTGCATTTCTTTTGGAGTGACCGTCGTATATTCACGTGCGCCCTCAAGTGGTAAATCTCTGAGTAGTGAGCGTGGAAGAAAAGGACAGTGACTGCGGATAAGTGGCGCTAGGTGGGAATGTGAGTTGGCCGGAGAGTGTGACGAGCTCGTTCGCGCAGCTGTGATACATGTTGTGTTCAGGTGCCGCAGTGGTTAACGAAAGTGCCTCATAAACAGGAGATCCCGGGTTCGAATCCCGATCCAGCACGCATTTTCACTCGTCGCTGCTGATTCCGCATAAAAAGTCAAATCAAAGTACTTTCAGCCGTATAAATTTCGAGTTTTATTTTATTTTTACTACCATCTTCAGCGTTACAGTACGCCATCTTCAGGCTTCCTGACCGACGTGTAGAAAGAATCCTACCTGTTTACTGGTACATGTAGCTTCTTTTGAACAAAGCTATAACTTCGATCAACATTTGCAGACCAAAAGAACGGACACGGATTCATATAATAGATTCGCATCGATGGGCAATGAATCCACAACCTTCAATGTGTGTTGATCGAAGGGATCGATTTGTTAAAAAGAAGTCTACTGTTACCAGTGACTGTATGCTGGCCCCTATTTTGATTATACTGTACAAGAGGGGGGGAGGGGGGGTCACGTCGGTCGGGGGATCAGAAGACGACATGATGTAACACTGAAACTGGTACCAAAAATAAAATAAAACTGGAGATCCAGATGGCTGAAGGTGTTTTGATCACCATCATTTACACTATAGTGTAGCAGTTCCTCCCATGTATAGTCTAAGTTTCTGTGTTGTTATATTACATGCACTTTCCCAGTGCCATCCCAGACGATTACTGGGCCAGTCACTTGGATTATGCCGTGGCCATTACTCCCACTTTCTTGTCAAACCGAGTTAGCTCTACGGGATGAGCCCGATGTTGATGTGACGTCAAGCATTTAAACACTTGTAAGAGAAGCATAAGGCAACGGTCGTGCCGCAGTGGATACCCCGGTTCCAGTCAGATCACCGAAGTTAAGCGCTGTCGGGCGTGGCCGGCACTTGGATGGGTGACCATCCGGGCCGTCTTGCGCTGCTGCCATTTTTCTGGGTGCACTCAGCCTCGTGATGCCAATTGAGGAGCTACTCGACAGAATAGTAGGGCCTCCGGTCAAAGAAAACGGTCATAACGGTGTGCTGACCACACGCCCCTCCTATCCGCATCCTCAGCTGAGGATGACACGGGGGTCGGATGGTCCCGTTGGGCCACTTGTGGTTGAAAGTCGGAGTGCTGAGAGAAGCATAAAAGAACAGGTCAATGATTTTGGTCATCTTTCTCTAGATAGAAGCAATAGCTGGCGATTATCGGTTTTTGCGCTGCCGGCTAAGGTTGTAGACAAGAAATCTTGCTTTCGAATCAAGACTTTTCTTCCAGCAGACACTTGTATCATCACGACAAATCACTTTCTTTGGAAAGAAATAATAATAATCACTGCGCTTTATGATGATGTGATGAAGAATCGTGATAACATAATTTATCAATCGATAAATTCGCGAGCATATCGCATATTATTCAAAGTAAGCTCAACCAGTACGACTTCACTGCGATTGTGCACATAGAAGGCTATTCGGAAAGTAAGGTCCGATCGGTCGCGAAATGGAAACCACCGTGAAAATCAGAAATGTTTTACCTGCAGCAATTACGTACACATTCCACCTACTTCTCTATATAGTCGCCTATCCGACTGAAATATTTGTCGTGGGGTTGTACCTCCTTTCCAATACCCTCATCGTAGAAGGCAATTGCCAGTGCTTTCTGCCAATTCTCTATGCTGATCTACAGCTAGTTGTCTGTGTCAAAATGTTGTCTTCATAGCCAGCGGTTCATATGAGCGAATATGAAAATCAGAGGGAGCCAAAACCGGGCTGAACGGTAGGTGATCTCTCCATTGAAAGTGCTGCAGGAGCCTCCTCATTGCGTCTATAGTGCACGCCAAGAATTGTCATGAAGATGGAAATGCATGACAGTTACGTTCTGTGAGCTACACGAAATCCAGCGAAATGTCTCACAGACTAGGCGGGAGTCACTGTTTTCTAGGCACCCTTGCGTGCTCCCCGTGCGCTCAGAACTGAAAACAGCGACGCGACGCTGTCGACCAGTATACTAGAGAGACCGACCATGACATCTACGCAAAGCTTCATCGGACTTTCACTGTGGTTTCCATTTTGCTATCGAACGGACCTTACTTTCCAAATAGCCCTAGTCCATTGCATATTATATTAATAACAATAGTGGTAAGTGAACATTTATTTATCAACAAATGTCTGGGTTAGTCGTTTCAGTGATCGGAGGAAGGCAAGACATATCATCTCCCATACACGAAGTACAGTCAGGCACTGTTGTCTTCAAACGAACCTTCCGGCCGATAGCAGGCTCTTTTACTTACTTAATACACTCCTGGAAATTGAAATAAGAACACCGTGAATTCATTGTCCCAGGAAGGGGAAACTTTATTGACACATTCCTGGGGTCAGATACATCACATGATCACACTGACAGAACCACAGGCACATAGACACAGGCAACAGAGCATGCACAATGTCGGCACTAGTACAGTGTATATCCACCTTTCGCAGAAATGCAGGCTGCTATTCTCCCATGGAGACGATCGTAGAGATGCTGGATGTAGTCCTGTGGAACGGCTTGCCATGCCATTTCCACCTGGCGCCTCAGTTGGACCAGCGTTCGTGCTGGACGTGCAGACCGCGTGAGACGACGCTTCATCCAGTCCCAAACATGCTCAATGGGGGACAGATCCGGAGATCTTGCTTGCCAGGGTAGTTGACTTACACCTTCTAGAGCACGTTGGGTGGCACGGGATACATGCGGACGTGCATTGTCCTGTTGGAACAGCAAGTTCCCTTGCTGGTCTAGGAATGGTAGAACGATGGGTTCGATGACGGTTTGGATGTACCGTGCACTATTCAGTGTCCCCTCGACGATCACCAGTGGTGTACGGCCAGTGTAGGAGATCGCTCCCCACACCATGATGCCGGGTGTTGGCCCTGTGTGCCTCGGTCGTATGCAGTCCTGATTGTGGCGCTCACCTGCACGGCGCCAAACACGCATACGACCATCATTGGCACCAAGGCAGAAGCGACTCTCATCGCTGAAGACGACACGTCTCCATTCGTCCCTCCATTCACGCCTGTCGCGACACCACTGGAGGCGGGCTGCACGATGTTGGGGCGTGAGCGGAAGACGGCCTAACGGTGTGCGGGACCGTAGCCCAGCTTCATGGAGACGGTTACGAATGGTCCTCGCCGATACCCCAGGAGCAACAGTGTCCCTAATTTGCTGGGAAGTGGCGGTGCGGTCCCCTACGGCACTGCGTAGGATCCTACGGTCTTGGCGTGCATCCGTGCGTCGCTGCGGTCCGGTCCCAGGTCGACGGGCACGTGCACCTTCCGCCGACCACTGGCGACAACATCGATGTACTGTGGAGACCTCACGCCCCACGTGTTGAGCAATTCGGCGGTTCGTCCACCCGGCCTCCCGCATGCCCACTATACGCCCTCGCTCAAAGTCCGTCAACTGCACATATGGTTCACGTCCACGCTGTCGCGGCATGCTACCAGTGTTAAAGACTGCGATGGAGCTCCGTATGCCACGGCAAACTGGCTGACACTGACGGCGGCGGTGCACAAATGCTGCGCAGCTAGCGCCATTCGACGGCCAACACCGCGGTTCCTGGTGTGTCCGCTGTGCCGTGCGTGTGATCATTGCTTGTACAGCCCTCTCGCAGTGTCCGGAGCAAGTATGGTGGGTCTGACGCACCGGTGTCAATGTGTTCTTTTTTCCATTTCCAGGAGTGTATGTTGTTGTGACCATAGAAAAATTTTAATTTTTATTCTTGCTTTTGTGACCGTAATTGGAGCACAGGCTCCATAGGCAAACAGCCAGCCGACATTAAGAAATAGTCCACCAGGACATAGGGACAAGATATGCGGCGGAGGCTGCCAAGTATGTTTTGTTCATCAAATAATTTAGTGTTTGACTTCCTGGCAGAGGAAGCAGCATGAATCAAACTTGCGCAATGGAAGACACAAACACCAGGGCGATAAAACAGCAAGAGAAAGTGTCAGTCACGTGCGGAAAAGACTCGTGTGGAACCAAATTAAGTTGTGTGCAGCTAAAAACGAAAGTGTCGTGTGGGACCGAAGGCATTCTTATGCAAGCCGACCAATTAAAAACGAGAGTTTCGTGTGGAACCATAGGCATTCTTGTGCAATCCGATCACTTAGAAATGAAAGGGTCGTGTGAAACAAATTAACTCGTGTGCACCCAAGTACATGAGAAACGAAATAAAAGGCCTGGCAGCGGAATAGTAGAGGCAGAGATTCACATGCAGATTCAGAGCCAGTGCCGCAGTTTGGAGATACCGCAGCGAGAAGCCAGTAGGGCCGAGTAAGCCCATAGCAGCCGATACAGCTGATAAAGACTTGAACTAAGAGAAGAAGGTGATAGACTCTGGTGAACACTCATGAACTGCAGGTCAAGTAGGTTTTTTAGAGTTTCATTGGAATAGTGTTGAACAGAGGCTGGCAGTCATTATCTCAATTACTTAGAGAGACTTCAGTGCTAACCAAGAACAAGTAATTGCTTTGTACTTGTGTCTTATATGTACTGGCAATTAGCTTTGAAGTAGCAAGTCCGAATAAATAGACTGAATCTTACTAATGGGTTTAGGGTGGCCGAGCGGTTCTAGGCGCTACAGTCTGGAACCGCGTGACCGCTACGGGCTCAGGTTCGAATCCTGCCTCGGGCATGGATGTGTGTGATGTCCTTAGGTTAGTTAGGTTTACGTAGTTCTAAGTTCTAGAGGACTGATGACCTCAGAAGTTAAGCCCCATAGTGCTCACAGCGATTTGAACAATTTTACTAAGGGGTTTATGGTCCAGCACCTCACATAAGTACATGTGAGAATAAACTTGATAGAAACTAACCAATCTTTTCTGCCTATTGCAATTCTGTAACCTATTTTCAGGAAACTTATTTGCTTCAAACCAAGGAGATTCTCTCCCTCTCGTCTCCGATATAAAGGTTGACAGCAATTTATAACTAACCCATTGTCGTTAACGTATCCCGATTGCGCTACGCAATTCGCACTTCATTCTGGTATGGTGAGGCTGTGCTGGGACGCGACAATGTGACCTTGCACAGAATTGCGTCGTCCGCCAACCTCCTCAGAGACAAGTAATCGTGCAAAATTCTGCCATTCTTCTTTGGAAATCCAGTGTTTTATTTGGTAATATTTGGTTTACAGTTTCCTGGCTTGAGCGCAAACAGCATAGTTTCGGGCTGGACAATTGCGTATCGGCAGCGCTTTCTTGCTTCTAATATCTTAAATTAATTAATTAAAGACAAATTATGAACGCGCTTAAATTTCTCGTCCGACGGCGACCGCTCGGGTGACAGCGCGCCGTAATTGCTAATTTAACTTTAAGCCGGCCGGGCTGGCCGAGCCATGTGTGCGCACGCGCCGCGCCGCCGCCACCTTCCTTTGTTTGCGGCCTGCGCGCAATATCAGCCCGTCTTTAGCCGGCCAGCCCGCCCGCGACGAGAAAATCCATTTCCAGATGAGACTGTCAACGCAGACTAACAATCCGAGATTTTAATTAAGTAACCATCTATAGAGCTACAGGGATTAATTAAATTTAATGAACCACAACGACTTGTCCGGTTTATTTTTCTCTTCATTCTGAATTTCATCCTCATGTCAATAAGACCCCGAGTCAGGAGAGAGAGCAAAAGGGGGAGAAATTAATTAAAATCTGGATTTGTGTGTTTGGTAAATATAATAGAGGTTTGCTCTCCTCTTCTCTAAGGGGAAGAAAAATCGTTTATTTACAGAACGGCGGGCCCCTGCGAAAGAAATGGGGAAAATTAGGCGCAGGTTATTTAAAACGGCGAGCCCCGCCGCAGAAGTCCGCGCGCGCCCGAGGACGTCACGAGCACACGTCCAGGGAAGCCGCAGCTGCTGCCTGTGTTATTGGTTTCTCATCTGTCCGCCGGCCGCTCCTTAGGTAGATCCCGCGGCGCAGCTCACGTTATCATTTATCCGTCAGGTTGGAACCTTTCCATGTCTACATCTACATTTATACTCCGCAAGCCACCCAACGGTGTGTGGCGGAGGGCACTTTACGTGCCACTGTCATTACCTCCCTCTCCTGTTCCAGTCGCGTATGGCTCGCGGGAAGAACGACTGCCGGAAAGCCTCCGTGCGCGCTCGAATCTCTCTAATTTTACATTCGTGATCTCCTCGGGAGGTATAAGTAGGGGGAAGCAATATATTCGACACCTCATCCAGAAACGCACCCTCTCGAAACCTGGACAGCAAGTTACACTGCGTGGCAGAGCGCCTCTCTTGCAGAGTCTCCCACTTCAGTTTGCTAAACACCTCTGTAACGCTATCACGCTTACCAAATAACACTGTGACGAAACGCGCCGCTCTTCTTTGGATCTTCTATATCTCTCTGTCAACCCGACCTGGTACGGATCCCACACTGATGAGCAATACTCAAGTATAGGTCGAACGAGTGTTTTGTGAGCCACCTCTTTTGTTGATGGACTACATTTTCTAAGGACTCTCCCAATGAATCTCAACTTGGTACCCGCCTTACCAACAATTAATTTTATACGATCATTCCACTTCAAATCGTTCCGCACGCACACTCCCAGATATTTTACAGAAGTAACTGCTACCAGTGTTTGTTCCGCTATCATATAATCATACAATAAAGGATCCTTCTTTCTATGTATTCGCAATACATTACATTTGTCTATGTTAAGGGTCAGTTGCCACTCCCTGCACAAAGTGTCTACCGCTGCAGATCTCCTTGCATTTTGCTACAATTTTCTAATGCTGCAACTTCTCTGTATACTGCAGCATCATCAGCGAAAAGCCACATGGAACTTCCGACACTGTCTACTAGGTCATATATTGTGAAAAGCAATGGTCCCATAACACTCCCCTGTGGCACGCCAGAGGATACTTTAACGTCTGTGGACGTCTCTCCATTGAGAACAACATGCCACATTCTGTTTGCTAAAAACTCTTCAATGCAGCCACAGAGCTGGTCTGATATTCCGTAGGCTCTTACTTTGTTTATCAGGCAACAGTGCGGAACTGTATCGAACGCCTTCCGGAAGTCAAGGAAAATAGCATCTGCCTGGGAGCCTGTATCTAATATTTTCTGGGTCTCTTGAACAAATAAGGCGAGTTGGGTCTCACACGATCGCTGTTCCCGGAATCCATGTTGATTCCTAAAGAGTAGATTCTGGGTTTCCAGAAACGACATGACACGCGAGCAAGAAACATGTTCTAAAATTCTACAACACATCGACGTCAGAGATATAGGTCTATAGTTTTGCGCATCTGCTCGACGACCCTTCTTGAAGACTGGGACTACTTGTGCTCTTTTCCAATCATTTGGAACCTTCCGTTCTTCTAGAGACTTGCGGTACACGGCTGTTAGAAGGGGGGCAAGTTCTTTCGCGTACTCTGTGTAGATTCGAATTGGTATCCCGTCAGGTCCAGTGGACTTTCCTCTGTTGAGTGATTTCAGTTGCTTTTCTATTCCATGTCCCACCAAACACACGGGACTTCCAAACCCTTAACTTCAAACTAATCTACATTTTACTCATGGTAGACAAATCCTCCACAGTTGTAAAATGCTTTTATTCACCTAAGTCCTGAACGACAGAAGTCGCTGTACAGCACTACTGTTTTGGGGTCTTACCTCATCATCAGGTGTAACCGCAGTCTGTCGTAGTAGGACGTCGTGTCCATGTCCAAACAAACAGTAGGCAAATATCTGCCGTTGCTGGACCATCATAGATGTTTGTCTACTAGTTGCTTGGGTATGGACATGACGTCCTACTACTGCTAGATTTCAGATGCACCTGATGATAGGGCTAGGAACCCTAAACCGTGGCAGTATATAGATAATTCTATCGTCTAAGACTTCGGTCATTAAAAGCATTTGACAGCTGTGGCAGATTTCCTTATTATGCACATGTTGCAGAACTGTTGTGGATGTCCCACAAAAAAAAAAAAATACAGATGGATCCAAACAAATGTACCCACTGTTTAAAAGTCCATAACTGGCAAACTAATTGATGGAGTTGTCTCATCTTTGGTAGTGTAATAGTTTGTAGTTCCGGCAATCGCCACACAAGCGTTGTATTGCGTTGTTTTGTTTTGTCAGATGAAAGTCGCCAGTCAGTGTTTTGTTCTTAGTTGCACCTAGCTACTCGAGTAAACACGGCTGGCGCAAGGCTTACATTCGATGAAAGGAAGCCAGTTTTAAAATGGTATTTTAAGTACGAAAACATTAATGAGGTAGGATTCTACGATTTTCCGTTTTATGAAGCGTACAGTTTTATGTTTCTGAACATTTAAATATTTAAAGCAAGTTGGCAACCTTTGCGCCGATTTGAAACCATAAACATTGTTTGAGATATTGGTCGTATTTTAGTGTGAAAAGCTCAAATTGATGGTAACATGGGTGATTTTTCACACAGATATTTCTGTACAGGAGTACTGAAGCAAGTGACACACATCTTTCAACAGTAGCTAAACTTATACTACTAAAAAATGAGCAACCCAGGATGGCCGACACTCTAAGCAGGTTTGTCACTTCACAACAGAGAAATTATATTTCCCTTGTATGGGAAATATGTAGTGTATTAATGATCCTGGAGACAACATTAATAGTAATCTCAGACATTTCGTAGATGATGAGGATTTCTATAATGATATACTCTCTGTAAAAAGCTGCACGAATATTCACTCGGAGATTGATAGAAATATCTGTGTGAAAAATCACCCATGCTACCATCAATTTGAGCTTTTCACACTAGAATACGACCAATATCTCAAACAATGTTTATTTCCTCTTTGATTCTAGTATAAATCAATATCTGATTTCACCTAAGAAGGAAAACTTGTCTTAATAATGTCAGCTGTGTAGTATATGCCAACTAAATAGAAAAAGGAAAAGAAACGAAAAAGAAAAGGAGGGGTTGACTCATTAAACGAAATGTGCAAGAGTTATTCATGTAGCAGACGCAAAAGTATCGAAGGAAATTGACGGAGATCCGAAATGTGAAATGATTTGGGTGGAGGTCACGGTTAAAGCAGGCTCAGACATGGTAATTGGATGTCTCTACAGGCCGCTTGGCTCAGCAGCTGTTGTGGCTGAGCACCTGAAGGATAATTTGGAAAATATTTCGAGTAGATTTACCCACCATGTTATAGTTCTGGGTGGAGATTTTAATTTGCCGGATATAGACTGGGAGACTCAAACGTTCATAACGGGTGGCAGGGACAAAGAATCCAGTGAAGTTTTCTTAATTGCTTTATCTGAAAACTATCTTGAGCGGTTAAACAGAGAACCGACTCGTGGCGATAACATATTAGACCTTCTGGTGACGAACAGACCCGAACTATTTGAAACAGTTAACGCAAACAGGGAATCAGCGATCATAAAGCGGTTACGGCATCGATGATTTCAGCCGTAAATAGAAATATTAAAAAAGGTAGGAAGATTTTTCTGTTTAGCAAAAGTGACAAAAAGCAGATTACAGAGTACCTGACGGCTCAGCACAAAAGTTTTGTCTCAAGCACAGATAGTGTTGAGGATCAGTGGACAAAGTTCAAAACCATCGTACAATATGCGTTAGATGAGTATGTGCCAAGCAAGATCGTAAGAGATGGAAAAGAGCCACCGTGGTACAACAACCGAGTTAGAAAACTGCTGTGGAAGCAAAGGGAACTTCAAACCAAACATAAACATAGCCAAAGCCTTGCAGACAAACAAAAATTACGCGCAGCGAAATGTAGTGTGAGGAGGGCTATGCGAGAGGCGTTCAATGAATTCGAAAGTAAAGTTCTATGTACTGACTTGGCAGAAAATCCTAAGAAATTTTGGTCTTATGTCAAAGCGGTAGGTGGATCAAAACAAAATATCCAGACACTCTGTGATCAAAATGGTACTGAAACAGAGAATGACAGACTAAAGGCCGAAATACTAAATGTCTTTTTCCAAAGCTGTTTCACAGAGGAAGACTGCACTGTAGTTCCTTCTCTAGATTGTCGCACAGATGACAAAATTGTAGATATCGAAACAGACGACAGAGGGATAGAGAAACAATTAAAATCGCTCAAAAGAGGAAAGGCCGCTGGACCTGATGGGATACCAGTTCGATTTTACACAGAGTACGCGAAGGAACTTGCCCCCCTTCTTGCAGCGGTGTACCGTAGGTCTCTAGAAGAGCGTAGCGTTCCAAAGGATTGGAAAAGGGCACAGGTCATCCCCGTTTTCAAGAAGGGACGTCGAACAGATGTGAAGAACTATAGACCTATATCTCTAACGTCGATCAGTTGTAGAATTTTGGAACACGTATTATGTTCGAGTAAAATTACTTTTCTGGAGACTAGAAATATACTCTGTAGGAATCAGCATGGGTTTCGAAAAAGACGGTGGTGTGAAACCCAGCTCGCGCTATTCGTCCACGAGACTCAGAGGGCCATAGACACGGGTTCACAGGTAGATGACGTGTTTCTTGACTTCCGCAAGGCGTTCGATCAGTTCCCCACAGTCGTTTAATGAACAAAGTAAGAGCATATGGACTATCAGACCAATTGTGTGATTGGATTGAGGAGTTCCTAGATAACAGGACGCAGCATGTCATTCTCAATGGAGAGAAGTCTTCCGAAGTAAGAGTGATTTCAGGTGTGCCGCAGGGGAGTGTCATAGGACCGTTGCTATTCACAATATACATAAATGACCTGGTGGATGACATCGAAAGTTCACTGAGGCTTTTTGCAGATGATGCTGTGGTGTATCTAGAGGTTGCAACAATGAAAAATTGTACTGAAACGCAGGAGGATCTGCAGCGAATTGACACATGGTGCAGAGAATGGAAATTGAATCTCAATGTAGACATGTGTAATGTGCTGCGAATACATAGAAAGATAGATCCCTTAACATTTAGCTACAAAATAGCGGGTCAGCAACTGGAAGCAGTTAATTCCATAAATAATCTGGGAGTAGGCATTAGGAGTGATTTAAAATGGAATGATCATATAAAGTTGATCGTCGGTAAAGCAGATGCCAGACTGAGATTCATTGGAAGAATCCTAAGGAAATGCAATCCGAAAACAAAGGAAGTAGGTTACAGTACGCTTGTTCGCCCACTGCTTGAATATTGCTCAGCAGTGTGGGATTCGTACCAGATAGGGTTGATAGAAGAGATAGAGAAGATCCAACGGAGAGCAGCGCGCTTCGTTACAGGATCATTTAGTAATCGCGAAAGCGTTACGGAGATGATAGATAAACTCCAGTGGAAGACTCTGCAGGAGAGACGCTCAGTAGCTCGGTACGGGCTTTAGTTAAAGTTTCGAGAACATACCTTCACTGAACAGTCAAGCAGTATATTGCTCCCTCCCACGTATATCTCGCGAAGAGACCATGAGGATAAAATCAGAGAGATTAGAGCCCACACAGAAGCATACCGACAATCCTTCTTTCCACGAACAATACGAGACTGGAATAGAAGGGAGAACCGATAGAGGTACTCAGGGTACCCTCCGCCACACACCGTCAGGTGGCTTGCGGAGTATGGATGTAGATGTAGATGTAGACACTGGCCTAAGACTGTGTTTTATGGGTTTCTGAATACTAGTGAAATTAATGTGTATGTAATATTGCAATATGTATGTGCAGCTCCTGAACTGAAATTACCTAAATGATGTAGTTTCTTCACAAACTTGGGCTTAATTTAGCAACAAAATTTACACAACAGAGACTGACCTTCAGGAATATTCGAAGTGGTTAACTCATCGAAGGAAGACAACAAGTCATATGCACCGGGTCTAAGAGAAGAACGATGCAAACTCAGCAAAGTAGGGTGAGAAAGTATGCAGTGAAGAATATTATTTGTAATAATCTTTGGTGATCATAAGGAAGTTACTTGCGAAAAAGAAATTGCAAGTCATAAATTACTGTGGTTGGTACTTAAATTTGTGTAAAACACAACTGTATTGCCAAATGTTCCTTATTTTTATCTTACAACCACCTTTGTTACTATTTACGAGTGATTAACTTTCCAACACCGCGCAGAACTGAGTTTGCACATTACAACATCATGCTGTGTGTTTCGAATTGTGGTTTGTTTTCTACGTTACGTCTTTAGAGGTGTTAGCTTTGCATTTTCGATTGAGTATTTACCTCACCATACCATCTCTGTGATGTAACGTCTGTTATCTCCATGTTCTTTCACTCCAGGCTGTCTAACGTAAATCCCCGTTAGACTGTAAGCGATGCTTGGGATCTGCGTGCGGACATGGAAACCCTTGTGAACGCGTTTAGTGATTAATTGATTAAATTTAGCGAGCTCTCTGCACGCGCCAAGATCGGCCATGACTTAAAGTAGTTACAATTTAATCGACGAGGCTGTATCGATCTTTATTTAAATAGAAAATTCAAAGGAAATTGCATTGATTAAGCAATTTGGCGCTTTAGTCGGGACGCACTCAGGGGCCTATATTAAATTACTTACTACTTTAATCTGTGCCTTCCAGCTGAACGTTAACGGCTGTCTCGTGTCCCATAAGATTTTTTTCAGGAAGTCTCTGCGAATAGCTTCAGTAGGAACAACAGACAGGTGCCACTTCAGGTTAATGTTCTCTGTCGCTTGCCATAAGGAAGCTTACGTTTGAAAGAGATAAATCTATTCTCTTTTAATCACTGATTATCGCCTGTTATGAAATGGCCCTTTTTTCGGAGAAGCCTACGCTGAAAATGGGAGAAATATGCTAGTAGATAACAAAACAACTTTATCTGAAGTACTTCATCTTTTAATTATTTGACTGCTAATTACAGTATCATTTGTAAGCGTGTCATGTCAGTGAAGAGTTATGAGTTTATCTAAAGGAAAAATTAGATCAGAGTATGTCGTTTGTATAAGTTATTATAATATGTTATACAGAAATATTTCCGTATGTCCAATTTAAAAGCAATTATCTTCACTTCTACTTGGAGTCTAATGTGCTGATGGGACGAGTTGGTTCAAAAATGGCTCTAAGCACTATGCGACTTAACTTCTGAGGTCGTCAGTCCCCTAGAACTTAGAACTACTTAAACCTAACTAACCTAAGGACATCACACACATCCATGCCCGAGGCAGGATTCGAACCTGCGACCGTAGCGCTCGCGCGGTTCCAGACTGTAGCGCCTAGAACCGCTCGGCCATCCCGACCGGCAGGGACGAGTTGTCCGGGTGCATCCAAGAGTAACCCACAATATGGAGAATGCTGCTCATTATCCTGAACGAAGAGACGGATACAAGCACAGATGTGGATTGAGCACTCCCCAGAGAACTGTGATCAGTCACTACTCTGTGCATTCTACAGTAGACCTTGTCCACAGCCTTAATTACAATCTCCGAAGTTTCGTATGTGTCTGGCTCATCATATAGAAACTGTGATAATACTATACACATACATCAGGATAATGTTAAGATTGGTAACCACTCCTTAATGTAGAAAATTACAATATTCACGAAACAGAAAAACGTCACAACCTCTGACTAAAGGTTAATGACTCATGTGGTCAGCCGTATCGTGCAAATACGTTAGTTAGCTATTTTATGTCCCCTGCATCATTAATCGCAGTGACGTGGAACGAGACATTCATATTACCGTACACATTCATACATAAATATAGCTATATGATGACTACTTACAAGATTTGTTTTTAGTAATAGAGATGTGAATTAGTGCTTCATACATACCACCCATTACACAATACATATATAGGAGTTATCAAATGGAGCAAAGCGATAAAAAATGTTGATGGCAGCATTTAACCCCCTTTTTGCAACATAAGATTAATGTGGAATAATAAATGTCATTTTTTCTGGTATCGTAACTATGTACCTCATTGTTCCTTTTGAACTGTAGAGGATTATTTCCAACAAACTTCACGAGGGAAAAAATATGCTGTGAAATGGTAGTCGAACTGATTCACTCCTGAAGCAGATGTTACAAACTGGTCGTGGATAAGCCCCACATATTACGTTAACAGCATGTTTCCACGTTTTGAAAACTCTTCTTTAATAATGAATTGCCTGAGAACATTATTCCATACGACGTTATGAAATATGTAAAATAAGTTAACATACTGATTTGCTTCTCTGTAAGATTTGGAATGATTTGAAGTGCAAATGTGGCTGAACTGAGTGATTTTAGGACATGAAAAACGTGTTCTTTCCAGTTTAAATTCTCAACAAATTCGATACCCAAAACTTTTATGTTTCAACCCTACTAATTATTTCCTCATGCGTTGCATTTCTCATTGTTTCAATACATTTAGACGTGCAGAACTGAATATGTTACGTGGTTTTGAAACTGAGAGTGACGACAGTGCAGAAAACAACACAATAATACTTTTAAGAACATTATTTCCCATTTCTTCTGTTGCTATAAGTATTTTTTGGAATGGGTACAATACTAGTATCATCTGCAAAAAGAGTATCACTGTGCAGTAAGGTAAAGTGAAACTATCACATGGGCTCAGATGCGGGATGAACACTGATTTTCATACAGTTACCGCTTGTCACGAAATTTGTATCAAGTTTGTTGCTGATAGTGTGATGATTGTAAAATAAGACAGGGAGACGAAGAACAAAGTGTTCGAATTCTGCCACCTTAGAAAGAAAATAACCGTTGGCAGACGAAGCAAGGAGCGCAAAAAACATCAGACTGGCACATGCAAAGAGGGCTTTCGTGGCCAAGAGAAGTCTGTTGGTGTGAACATAGGCCTTACTTTGAAGAAATTTCTGAGAATGTACGTTCGAATCACACCATAGTATGGTAGTGAATCGTGGACAGTGAGAAAAACGGAACAGAAGAGAATCGAAGAATCTGAGATGTGGCGCTACTGAAGAATGTTGAAAATCAGGTGGACTGATACGATAAGGGATGAGGAGGTTCTCTATAGAAATGGCGAAGAAAGGATTACATGTAAAATACTGAAAGAAAGAAGGGACGGGATGATAAGATATGTGATAAGCCAGCGGTGATTACGCTCCATGGTCCTAGAGGGAACTTTAGAGGGCAAAACTTTAGGGGAAGGCAGAGATTCGAATACGTCAAGCAAATAATTGAGGTCGAAGGGTGCAAGTGTTACTCTGAAACGAAGAAGTTTGAGTCTGGCGCAGGAGAGGAATTCGTGGCGAGTCGTATCAAATCCGTCAAAAGATTGATGAATGAAAATAAATAAATAAATAAATACCTGACGATGTTCTATGACCGAAACAAATCAATGAAGTTTTCTAGTTATTTAATATCCCAGATAAGAGATAAGGGTCCGCTCAATTAATCATATAGTGGTTGCCGGCCTCCTGCGCAACCCTATGTAGCAAGTTAAGCCATTTAATTAATTGTAGTTGTGAATCTTAGTGCCTAAATGGTGATTTTAGTAGTACAGTAATATGTGTTTATAGGAGAAATGCAAAGACTCTGCTTCATAGCTACGTAACGCTGTTGGTGTCTATTTTTTCTGCCAATGACGAGCGAACTGCATTCTCAGAAGCCAAAGACTAAAACAGCAGTCTTGCCCAATGATGTGTGTTAAAAACACAAAAGGTACATACTCTTAAGACATCTGTGTTAGCGTCAAATTTCCCAGTAGTTCTCGTTACAGACGTGACAAAGTGGCGATGATTGCTCTGAGTGTTTCCTGTTAGAGAGCCGTCGGCAAACAGCTGACCATTTGGAAGAAAGTCGTGCTGCGGAACTGTCGTGAGGGTGCCTGCGGGGCACAACACAGGCAAGTGGCGGTGGTGGGAGGGAGGGGGGGGGTAGGGGGGGGGGCGGAGCTGTGGAGTCCGCCAGAGTGCCTTCCATTAGGAAGCCCGTAATCACGCAGGCGTGCTTCTTGCGCTAAACTCGGCTTTCAGAGCGAGCTCGGCACCTAAAAACTAACTGCGAGCGCGTAGTACATAATGAATGTTAATCAATTTGAATACCGGCCGACGTGCAGTTATATACGTTCGTGAAAGCTGTGAAGACAAACATCCGGAGTTTGTTTGCCTCGTTGAACCATTCTCTTCTCAGAAGTCCATTATTAAAATTTCGTCTAATCTACCGCATTATCTTACAGCTAACAGATAAGTGGAGTCACGAAGCACGGACTGGGAGCTGTTGAGAGGCGGAGTGGAACGTGCGAGGTGACAGCGATGACTCGGAAGGATTCGTTGCGGAGGAGGGAAAATTAAGCTTCTCGTGGGCTTGTGCTAGGAATTTTTTTTTTTTTTTTCATCCTCCCATTCTGTTGGACTAAGTTGCATCTAAAAACCTTCTGATTGTGACAGCTCTGTGATTCATTTCTTTAAGCTAGTGGACTGGCGTTGTGCAGCGGCAGGGGTAGAAACTCCATCGGACATCCTAGTTTGGATTTCCAGTACTTCCATCAGTAATGCTGGGTCGATGACTTTGAACAGGCCGCGGCTGATATCCCTCCTCACTCTTGTCCACCTGAGTGCTGTCAGTATCGACGGGGTGTATGTCGTCGTCCTCTCATGAGAATTCTTAAAGAACTGCGCAATGGTCAAAGGTCACAAGTCAGGATATACCATAAGACGTGTGTTCCGGCCTAATGTGACGCCCCACAATGAACTTCTTGCTATGTAAATTGAAGGTGGAGGAGGGAGAAAGGAAAGGAAAAGGAAGGAATTGATGATATCAGCTCCATCGGAGATTTATGAGGAATCAGCGGCGGTAAGTAAAATGCATGCAAGGCCGGAACTCGAACTCGGGATCCCCTGCTCACTAGGCAGCTGCGTTAACCGCACAGGTTTAGCGCAAATGCACGGCCTGTCTCGTCTCGCTCCCCAGCCGACCCACACTCCCATCCACTGCCATCTACCCGCAGACCCCGACCTTGCCCGGCAAGCTCGCTAATTATAGATTCCCGCTGTTAAGTCGAACGATATTGTGCATCCGCACTAAAAGTTGTGGATTCATTGTCCATCGAGGCGAATGGGTTATATGAATACGTGGTGTCTGTTCTGTTGGACATGTCGCTTCCAAGGCGTTGGAAATTAGTGACCTTAATTGTTAAATATTTTATTCTAAGGAGTAAAGATATTCTCCTACTACCTTGTCTCCACTTAACCGCGTGTACTGATACTTTGTTCGCTACAGATTTCGAATCCGCATCACCAGGCTCTTTAGCATGGAAATCGATGTCGTATACAAAAAAAAAAGGAGGTTCAAATGGCTCTAAGCACTATGGGACTTAACACCTGAGGTCATCAGTCCCCTAGAATTAGAACTACTTAAACCTAACTAACCTAAGGACATCGCACACATCCATGCCCGAGGCAGGATTCGAACCTGGCACCGTAGCAGCAGCGCGGTTCCGGACTGAAGCGCCTAGAACCGCTCGATCACAGCGGCCGGCCCGTATACAACAGAAGGTATGAAATTCGGGACTCGAACCCAGATTCCCACTTATTACGAGTGGTTGCTTTACCATTTTTTTAAGTCAATAGTACAGGTGAAGGATTTTTTATCCTATTGTTTGTTCCGTATGGTTCTTTGCGGTTTTTTTTTATACCGAAGGCACCTAACCCTCTGACCGAACACGCTGAGCTACCGTGCCGGCATCCATTAGGCAATCCAAGCGCGACGCAGGGCCAGACCCAAACTTCCATATGTCATCAACCATGAGTCTACAGCCCGCACCAGTACATTCATTATGTATATTCCCGTACAGGGCAGACATTTTAATTGAAAGTCACTTGCCCGGTGTCGGCGGATAAATACGATACTGCAGTGCCCGTGTCTTTCATTAGTACGACGCAATTGTTTCTTAAGACATGCAAGCGTGTCCAAAGGAACAGGCAGTGCGATGACTACAGCCGTTATGAAATACATGCCCAGTTGCGAACATGGACAACCATTATACATCTGATGGTTCACCATATTTGCAACTGCCAATACATTTCAAGTTTCTCGTAACGGCTGCAGTCTCTGCAGTGCCTGCACCTTAGGACACAAATGCGTGTCCGAAGAAACATTGCATCGTACTTACGAACGACACATGCACTGCAGTATCCCGCCGAAAGTACATCCGGTTGCTGCAGTCCAACATCTTCTAGTGTGGTTATTACACGACTAATAACTTCAACTAAAATTCGCTATCATAATTAAATGAGTTCTGAAATAGTCAAATCAGTTATGTTACTCTGCACATTTTTCTCGAACTCGCCTTAAAATGAGCCAGTGAAGTAAGTGCACTTGGACTTTTTTGTAGATTTAACCGTAAATTATAGCAGGGAAAGGTCGAGTAATATTGGTCAACGTACTGTATCGAAGAAGAGCTATTTCTAAACTCAGGTGCTACGGACAGCATACGTCACGACACTACAATGTGGACTGTGGAGGAACAACATCGCTCACGCTATTTTTTGGTGTGGTATCTGAGTATTTCGGTGCACGTTTTTTAGCTTTCGTGTGTTGTGTTTCGCTTGCAAGTAAATAATACGCTATTACGTTTTCATTGTGTCTTTATATACAATTGATGTTATTATTTATGTCGTAGGCCCTCGACAATTTTTAACTCAAGTATCCAAGTGCAAATCTTCCTATGGGACACCACATCGGCGACACGTGTCCCTCATCTATCTCAGTTATGCAACCAGAGAAAGATGAGCTACAGGTTAACGTGGAATCCGAACCACGTGTCGTTCCCTATCGAATCGTCCATCACTGGGAGGTGAAGACAAGGCTAGCTCAGAATTTCCGTGACCTGACCGTTATTTGATACCCGACCTCTCGGTTTCCAGGCACGCGGTTTATCTCTAGGCCAAGATCAACAGCACAGGCAATTACAGTTGGAATCTGTTAAATTTGTGCAGCGGTACATAAGGGTTGAATCAGACAGGACAATTACAAATTGTACAAGAAAAAAAAAAACAGATAGGCTCTACCATAAAACTTGAATTTTTACGGTTATTTATTTAACAGGTAAAGACAACAGAGAACTCAGAACATAAGTGAGATGAAAATAATATGAAGGAAGCCGTGTAAATAGACATATTTCTTAAAATAACAATCAGAGAAGCTAGAGGAATATGCAGTTCCATGAATTTCCTTAGGTGACAAGACTTAAAGATTTACAGGAAAACAAAGAGGTAGCAATGAAACCTGTTTTCAGAAATAACAAGAGTTTTTTTTTTTCGAGAAGAGTCAGTGATGAACAGAAGATGATATTGTGCGACCACGTTAAAAATTTTGATAGCCAGATTATGCCTTTGAGTAATGATGAGTTCTTAAATCTGTTGAACAAATATGCACAGTAACGGAAAACAAAGCATCTATTCGATAAGAGAGAAATAAAAGTTGCGAAGACTTACTATGCTTTTAATGAAAAAAATGAAGACATAAGGATTGTGAGTCCACGAGTTTGCAGCTAGCAGCAGGTTTCAACAAGGAACAAGTCACTATCGACTTCACCGTAAAATGGGCTGCAGTTGGCTGATTTTGGAATTAATTAAAACTTCAATATTTCAGAAAACAATAAAATTAATTCTTTTTTCAGAAGGTGAGGTGTTCAAAAATGGCTCTGAGCACTATGGGACTTAACATCTGAGGTCATCAGTCCCCTAGAACTTAGAACTACTTAAATCTAACTAACCTAAGGACATCATATACACCCATGCCCGAGGCAGGATTCGAATCTGCGACGTAGCGGTCGCGCGTTTCCAGACTGAAGCGCCTAGAACCGCTCGGCCACACAGGCCGGCACATGAAATGTAGTTGACCGACTATCTTTTAGGTGATAATTGTTTATTGTGTATGACTCTATGTCGACTTTAATTATTATGGAACTTTACAATAGCTGAAAAATAAATCTGGTATGGTAATTAAATTTTAATACTAATTACAGATAATCATACAAAGAAAGCTTAGGGACACGAAAGTGTGATTACAATAAATACCGAACAAACACACACTCTCCTCCTTTAGCACTAATAACTGGCTGACCACATTGTTATTTATCATGACAACCCTCAACTCTGTTTACCAGGGCTATTTTGGGAATTAATTACACTCAGATAGCCTCGTCAATGGTTATTTCCAGTTAAAAATTTCCATGAGAAACAGTTTGAAACATTCAGACTACATTTCTTCAATTCACCCGACTTACATTTGTCCACACCCGTCATTTTCACACTGACAGCTCTTACGACCTTAACTGTATGATACAACAAACGGGTCGGAACAGCAACCTACGTGACAAATTCTTAAAGTAAAGTACAGACATTCCCAACAACGACTTTCCACTGCGCCACTAGACTGCTGTAGACAATTGTTGCAGCCATTATGACACATTGTTGCTGCACTCATTTGGCCACATTCTTGCCACATTCACGAATGTTTGTTAATAAAAGAACCGCTTTAGAAAAGACGGCCAACTTCACTCCGATTTCACCAAGAATTTGCCAAGTTTTACTTGTTTGTAAATAGGTAGGTGTAACAGATCAACTTTTATTATTGCTCTGGTTGTCGTTCTGAAGCGTCAATGCACGACATACATAAGACCTAGGAAAATGAGTTGTTTAGACAAGTCTCAGCATTAGATCATTAAAAAAGTTAAAAAAATCAGTCCTTTTAGAAACGATTAATATTCAGATGGAGGTTCGGAATACTGACATTTAGCTATTACCACGAATTAAGAACTTTTGAACAAGTATAATAATTAAAATAAAAGAATTTTCATCATCATTGTGTTGTTATTTAACATAAAATGTTTTTGGAACTTTCCGGTCAACTTTACACAATTTGACAGATTTTTGTTTACGGTCATTAGGCATTTCGTGGCATCTCGCTGACAAGCAAGCTGCGACGGCTCAGGCAATTTTTCTCAAATGTCAACTGATATGCTAGACATCCCATTGTAATATTAAACACTACCGCGTCCAATAATTTACACGTGCACAGCTTGAGACTTCCTCGTCGTCCAGTTAGCTTCCCCTCCGCCACCGAGGCAGTGCAGACTCTGCACTGGTCTGAAAGCGCCGCTGGGACTTTGCGCGTCGCTAAGCCGTTTAGCTGGTCCGGCACTGCTTAACTCGTGGCGGTAATGCGGCTCTCGCGTGGAGGCCGGCTTAATTATAACAAACGGCTACTGTGGGCTTAAAACACACACAGCGCAGCCTGCGCTCGCTATCTGCTCTCGACCATCGCGTCGCACGGACTATACTCGGCCCCCCCCCCCCCGTCCAGGTACAGTTCTGCTCGCTTCCACACTGTATGGGCAAAGGCCTCCACAGAGTCGTAGGCGCCGACTCCAAGGACGCCAGTCGTTTAACTAATAGCTTGTAGAACCTCTCCGTTACTGTTACTGAGTTTAATCTTCGTGGTAAGGCTTTTCATTGATTTGAAACAGTTAGGCTGAAATTTAAGCGACGTGTACTTAAGAAAAATCTTCTCGTGTTTCGTCTACACACTTTCTCTAATGTGCGCTGGTTAAGAGATTGCATTTCGCTAATTATGTCAAACTATAATTATCAAGACCAAGTCCTCCTGTTGTTTTCTGACACAAGTGGTGACATTTTGGATTTATGTTTCCGCGTCAACGAATTAAAACTCGTAAAAGTAATGGAAACACCTATATCCTAAGATACGCAGCTTTCCATAAAATAGATAAAAGCTTGGAAAAAGCGCATTGAATCATAAATAAAGAAATCTAACGTATAGAAAAGTTGGATACATTACTAAATATATCAGTTTGAACGTCAGTTTATGCCGTGAGAGTGACAGAAGAAAATTGGGAAGACAACTGTTCAATGAGTAGCGTGGAGGGAGTAGCTTCTGCTTCAGGACGATATATAAATTTACGCTGATGATACGGTGATAAAAATGACGCCAGTTACAGTATACAAAACTGACAATTTTTATAAAGAATTGTGTAATGTCTATACGGCACACCTACGCAGTTACAGCGTTGGGGCCTCGGCACAAATATTCATTTCGTTGATGGAAGAATCTGTTTCAAGTAGTCCTACATTAAAATCATATACGATATGTGTGAAATAAAACATTGCAACTTTATTTTGCTGGTGAATAAGTCTCGGTTCTGCAACCGAATGGCACCGATGAAATTTCGCAACGTCTAAACGAGTTTCGTACCTACCTTTTCTAGCTCATCGAAGTTGGTGGTGCTATCTTGGAAAACAATATGCTTCCTTCGTGCTAAATGTATGTTAGAGTTTACTATCATTTATATCGAAAGTTTACAGTCGAAGGTAGGGAATTACAGAAACTTGCAGACTTTCATTTAAAGTATGGTGGTGGAGGCTGCAACGTCCGAAAAGCCGGACCAATGCACGGAGAAATGTTTCGTAACAGGCGTAATTTTAATTGAATGAAATGTTTTGCTGTGAACAGGAACTCACGAGAAACTGACTGTGAAATGCACACATTTAATAACGCAATGTGGAGAATGCTGGTGCAGCAGCAATTAAATTCCTATCAGACATTGTGTGCAAGTAGTAGGACCGAATGGTTCTAAACCAAGAGACCAGTTCTCTCTATACATTTTGTTGTGATGCATGCACTGAGTCGTCGCTTGGAATAGCTGCTTTGACCTTAAGTTTTTACTTTAAGTTCTACGTTGTTTATTACAATAAAAAACTAAATATAGATTTCTGACTATTAGTTCCTTATCTCAAACTATGAAATTCTGGATCCCCTAATATCTGTATAATTTTGGCTTCAAATGGTTGTGAAGCACTGTGTAAATTACAATTCTAGGAGTAGAATGGACACAAAATAATTAGGCCCGTAAGTGTCAAAACGGCGGAATGGGGGAGCGCCAACGGTACTGGTTGAAGCCATGTTGTGGACGGTCACTCTTCAGTAGGGGAGCTGCAGTTCGACAGGGGGAAAAAATGGCTCTGAGCACTATGGGACTTAACATCTGCGGTCATCAGTGCCCTAGACTAAGAACTACTTAAACCTAACTAACCTAAGTACATCACAGACATCCATGCCCGAGGCAGGATTCGAACCTGCGTCTGTAGCGGTCGCGCGTTTCCAGACTGAAGCGCCTAGAACCGCTCGGCCACACCGGCCGGCCGCAGCAAGTCAGACCACGCACTGTCAGAAGGAAATCTCATAAAACAAAAACGAGGTAAAAGCAGTGTAGCGGACAATGTCGCTTACTGTGATGCTAACAATGTAAAATAAAAAATGTATAATGTGGAAATTCTGTGTCAGTCCCCTGTCAATATGTTCGTCAGCATTACGTAAATGCGAATTTTTTTCTCCTTCTTCTGCATTATTCCAGAAGAAGTGAGCCTTGAGAAGTATTTGTAGCTATGAGGAAAGTCCAGAACGTAAGTTACACATTATTATGGCAGGCCACGTAACTTTTATTAAACCCCGCATTGCACGTCAGAATGACGCAAGTACATGACATTATTTTTCAAGATAACCACTAACAACGGTCAGAACGTTCTACCAACTGTACAGTGCGTTGACAATAGACATCTGCTCCTTCTTCATGGAGTCATTCGGGAACTGCTGTGTGAACGTTCTCATTGTTGGAAAATCTTTTTCCTCCTAGACGTTGTTTCATCTTGCCAAAAAGATGGAAACTACATGGTGTAGGATATGGATTTCCTCATCAGCGATACTCAAGACTGTGTGGCCTTAATCACAATTGTTGGTACCGTCTCACTACTGCTGGGCAGCAACAGAATTTCACAGTAAATCTGTGTGCAGTTTAGGCGTTTTACTCGCAGGAAATGTACTAGTCCTGTATACATCAACTTTGCAGTACTTTTCCAGTTTCCACGCCATTTCACTCACAAACTCTGGTGCACCTGTTATGCGTACCATAGCAGAACTGTGTCCGCAGGAAACCCAGAACATATATTACCTAATGACAGTTCGCCACTCTTATTGCGCATTGGTTTTAGCGTGGGCCGACTTTCCGAAGTCCCTTGGTATGTTGTGCCCCACCTTTGTTCTCTTTATTCCACAACTGGTATACCGAGCAGTTCCTGCAACCCTCCCTAGCACACTTTTCTAGCGAGACTTTTACTTCCTTGTTTGCCTGTTCTGACACAACAAAAGTCGGAGGGTGCAGGATTACGCTGTGGAGTCGAGAGATAATAATGAGAACGCTTCTATTGCGCAGGTAGCATGCGACAAACTTGAGCGGCCCCCTCTTGAGAACAAAGGAATGGATTCCACCAGCGCCCACGACGAGAATGGGTGTCGGGCAGCTCTAACCGATACACCAAACAATGGTGCGTCAAAATAAACAGCAGTTACGCAACAGTGGTGAATCAGTTTTAGGTAAACATCATCAGAACACTAACTAGAAGAACGGACTGGATGACAATAACATTTGTTAAGACAACGGGCTAAAACGTCCATGGTAGGTAAGAGGAAAGGTGGTAAGGCAAGACAGAGACTGGAATGTACAGGCGTATCACAAATATACTGACAAACTTCAGGGGTTCCTCCAGGCTGTCTGGAGGAACAAATTGTGGGCAGGATCCCATATGGAGAAAAGTCTTCCACGTACGTCTCACAGGGTCGCAGTTACAAGGGAAAATGCCTGTCGCTGGGACATCCCTTCCACAGAAAACGGGAGTTGTGACGCAGACGGAGCGCCGAATGCCTTACAATGGCCCTGACAATATCAGGAAGTTGGAAGACGTCTAAGGCATTCATAAGTGTCACAACACCGTTGTATAGACCGCTAAGAACAGACACGCCAGAGGAGTCAGCACTAGAGCTCACTTTTCCCTCATACACATGGCCTAGCGGCAGGCGTTCTGCCCTTTAAGTTTGACACTCTGTAAGGGCATTAGATGACTTTTCCAGATATTGGGTCCTATCCTCAGTTTGTTTCGCAGGAGAGACTCTACAACTCCTAATAGTCTGTTGGTATATTTTTCTTAAACCCTATAACTAGGATGGCGGTTATTAACATAAAAGATCTGCAAGGAAACTCCCGAAAACAACAAATGTCGTACAACACGAGCCTGCGCAGCTAGATGAAAGTTAACGTACAAGATTATCTGTTGGGAACAGCTTTACAGCCATGCTCTAGGTCAGCATTATGAGCAATTGCTGTGACGGTCATAATAACTGACTTCCGTGTTTGCTTACATTTTCTACATGGGTTAACCGTTTGTGCGACTTCTTCTCCTGACGTCGGGACCGTGGATCGCGATATTGTAATCTCGTTACTATTTGATCATGTTCCACATATGTTATGTCACTGAAGTCCTCCTTGAAGGCTCTCTAAAATTACGCAGTAGAAGTATATAGGTAGTTGTATTTTTTAAAAAAAATTGAAAAAATATGTTGTGAAATGATTTTTCTAAAGCAAGTAATAAAATGAATTAGAGAAACATTGATGTACATTTGAATCGTAGCTGAAATAATGTACAGCAGATGAGACGCTCATACGTTAGTGATGTAAGGTGAGCACTGACAAGGGAAACTCCCCATTGCATCCCCCCTCCCCCCCCCCCCCCCCCTCAGGTTTAGCGGTAGACCGTCAAAAACTGATCACAGATCATACATGAAAACAGGAAGAAGATGTACTGAACTATGAAAAAAGAAGCAAAACAGAAACAGTGAACGGTCTAAGTTCAAGGCATGCAACGAGAGGATTATTACCAGAACCGCGGACTCTTGGTTGTGTAGTCACAGCGTTGGACTCCAAACCGGGAAATCCGTGTTCGGAACTCCCTCGTGCCCCACTGCCCCATTTTTTTTTTTTCCACAATATTATGAACTTGCTGCCTGGTCATTGAAGTGTCTGTTCTCGTTCTGCAGTCATGGCAATTGTCATCAATACAGATATTATAATAGTAAGTGTACGGTGGATGTGCCGCTAAAACTCAGAAAAGCGTCCCAGTACAATCAAAGGAGTTACAGTGTATGGTGTTCTTAAGTCCTCTATCCCCTATCCATGAAGAAGGTTCCTGTTTTTCCCTGAAGGGCGTCCTTTTGAAGATGTAAGTGCTATCCACAGGGCCCCAGCTTACCACTCAATACGAGATGCCATGGTTAGGTTCCCTTGTGAGTCAAATTCCACAGATATGCCCTTGTGCTCTTTAAAATTATAACATTCTGAGTTAAACAATGAACTTTAAATCCGCAATCGGCACCTCATTTTCTGTACATGATTTCGAGAATCATTACAGGCACGACGAATGTTTCTCTAATATATTTTATTTCTTAATTTCAGGCGAAACGTTTCACAAAATAATTAATCATTTTTTTTCAAAAATTATTTTTATTCTAAAGTTCTGTTCAGAAAGCAAAAACTATAAACTACTTAAATATCGACTGGTATTCTGTTATTATTATTATTACGATCACATGAGTCCAGACAAAGAAGAGAAGTTTCAATTATTTATGCTGTGATCTGATTTTTTTACACTTGATTTACACAGCTAGCAGCGGCTGTTCGTGAAATATTTCAATTTTCTAAGTAAACCTCACACTGGACAATTTGATACCACATTTGTCTATTTATTACACATTATTGGGCTATGAAAATTCGGACAAAATTTTCCCTCAAATGCAAAGTTAAGTTTTCCTTAATTACCACAATTAACTTAAAAGAAAGTTGATACCCACTGTTCCATATTCCACTCTTTGTCTAGCCATGAAAATTCAGAAAAAATTCGTCGTGAAATTTTCACTCAATTACGTAATTAAGTTTTTAACAATTATCTGGATTACTTTCAAGACATTAAATATTTTTTTCTTTCTTTTTGCGAAACTAGACCTCACGGTATTCAATTCGGTACCCCTTTTGTGCATTGCCTACCCATCATTAGGCTATTAAAATTGGGAAAAAGTTTTCCCTCTGATCAGTAATTAAGTTTTTCTTAATTACTCTGATTACTTACACGCAATTAAATATTTTTTCAGAAAATTAGATTTCTCCCTGATCGGTTTAATACCCCAGTTGTCCAATTCCATTTCGTTGTTTGGCTACGAAAATTCGAATCGAAATCCATTGTGCAGTTTCCAATCGAATCTCTAATTAAGTTCTCCGGCGGAGGTTCGAGTCCTCCATCGGGCATGGGTGTGTGCGTTTGTCCTTAGAATAATTTAGGTTAAGTAGTGTGTAAGCTTAGGGACTGATGACCTTAGCAGTTAAGTCCCATAAGATTTCACACAAATTTGAACATTTTTTGAATTAAGTTTCTATTAATTAGCGTTGCTTTCAAAATACATATTTTTTTTCTCGAAACTGGACCTCACACTAGTCAATTTGATACTAGTTTTCTCCGTTTGCTATTCATCGTTAGGCAAGGAAGATTGGGACAAAAATCCATTTCGTTATTTCTAGGGTTCTTGATTTCACTCCGCCCTACCATTTGGCTGAAAAGCTGAAGTCGGGGCTACAATTCGGTAACCACACGGGTTGAAAATTACTTACATATGTCTTCTACAAATTAACAAAAATCGTACCTCGATGTATTTAGTCGTTCTGGATATATCTGTGCTGGCCTGTCTTACCAAACTCACTCTTTACACAATGAACTACTGTGGACGCTGGTTGGAAGACCTGGTTTGAGATAAAAAGATCGGCACAAAAAAATAAATAATGGGGAGCCACAAAAACCCTATCAGACAACTGAGGAGAAAGAAATAAAAGAATGGAGGACTTGATGCGTTTCATATTTATTTTTGCAATCATAGGACAGAAGGATCCATTGGCGACCCCTGCACACGTCAGCAGGCTAATACAAGCCAGCGTGTTTTCGGCAGAACCACCGAATGAACCGGTTCGTTGTTCGTGTTAGGGGCTGAAATACCTGTTGTTACTAAGGAGCATGCAGTATTGCAGTGCACACGTCGCCCTGAGCGACAACAGCAGAGGCAGTTAGGCCAAATGGAGTGTTGTCGATAGATGTGATACGCAGCAACCGCGTTATATGTCTCGATAGGCGGAAATAATGTTATCAAAGTGCCGGTTACCCTTCAAGGCTGACGAGAACTGCAGGGCACAACAAGATTGGTGGCGCCTTGTTCGCTTTTAAATATTCCGCCGCGGATTGAACCACCGCGCGGCCATATGTTTGTGTTGGCGCACCGCCCGGAACGGCGTGAAATCGCGCGCGTCGATTCCGTCAGCTTACGGTGCTCCTCGTTAGCGATTACCACGCTTGTCGCTGGCGCCCGTGTTTTCGGTACACACGGCGGCAGTGGGAGCCGGCGGCGTGGCGTGGCATGCCGACACGCGGCGCGCCGGTAACGCGATGAAGCCATTACGCGTCGTAAAGTCGAGTAGCCGCGTCGAATCGACAGCCGCCGGCTGTGGCAGCGCGTCGGCTGATAAGCATCGGCGCCGGGGTGAGGCACACCTCTCTCTCTCCACCTGTCCGGCCGTGTCGCTACCTGCGCCAGACGCCACTTCTCGATATCACGTCCGCGACGCGGCGGCACGCGACGGTGCGTGACCGGCGACGTGAACTATGACCCGCCTGCAGTTGTTGCTCGCGCGTCTTCCCCATACCACCTTCTTACTTCTCACCTCCTACAGACCAATGAATGACTCACGACACGAACTTACAGCTTCTTTCCTGAGTTCTCTAGGGGGAAAGAAGATAGCCTTCTGACAACAGCTTATTATCAGGTGTACCGGTATGAAATGAGCGTTAAGATACAAATGTGTCGATAGGGAACATTTGTTGTGAACCAGCCCCAATTTTTTTTTTTGGTTGGTATGACATCTGTCAAACATATTTAGTATACAACAAGTCATGGAACAAACAACATCATATGTTTTCATCGTGTTAACAATGTCGAATTTTGTACCAAAAAGTGATGATTTGCGGAAAGCACTAATTTTTTGTTTTCATTTGAAACAAAAAAGTGCTGCAGAGTCGCATCAAATGCTTGTCGAGGCATGTGGTGATCATGCTCTATCAGAAGCAACATGCAAAGTTAAGAAATAATGATTTTGATGTAAGAAATGAAGAACATGGAAGACCACCAAAAAAGTTCGAAGACGCCGAATTGCAAGCAATATTGGATGAAGACGATACTTTGAGTCAGAAGCAAATGGCAGCAATGCTAAATGTTGCACAACAAGCAATTTCTGTCCGTTTGAAAGCTATGGGAAAGATCAAAAAGTGTCGAAAATGGGTGCCACATGAATTGAATGAAAGACAGATGGAAAACCGAAAAACCATTAATCAAATTTTGCTTCAAATACATGAAAGAAAATCAATTTTGCATCGAATTGTTACTGGCGATGAAAAATGGATTTATTTTAAGAATCTTAAACGGGAAAAATCATGGGTTAATGCGGGACAGCCATCAACATCGACTGCAAAACCAGATCGATTTGCCAAGAAGACAATGCTCTGTGTTTGGTGGGATAAGAAAGGTGTGGTGTATCATGAGCTTCTAAAACTCGGTGAAACTGTGAATACTAATCGCTACAGACAACGAATGATCAAATGGTTCAAATGGCTCTGAGCACTATGGGACTTAACATCTATGGTTATCAGTCCCCTAGAACTTAGAACTACTTAAACCTAACTAACCTAAGGACATCACACAACACCCAGTCATCACGAGGCAGAGAAAATCCCCGACCCCGCCGGGAATCGAACCCGGGAACCCGGGCGTGGGAAGCGAGAACGCTACCGCACAACCACGAGCTGCGGACAACGAATGATCAATTTGAACTATGCATTGATCGAAAAAAGACCAGAATGGGCCAGAAGACATGGCAAAGCAATTTTTTTACGCGACAATGCACCTGCACACAAAGCAAAACTGGTTCAGGATACAATCAAAACACTTGGCTGGGAGCTGTTACCCCACCCGCCGTATTCACCAGACTTGGCCCCTTCCGATTACCATTTGTTTTCATCAATGGGACACGCATTGGCTGAGGAACACTTTGATTCCTACGAAGAAGTCGAAAATTGGGTGTCTGATTGGTTTGCTTCAAAAGACGAATATTTCTATTGGCGTGGTGTCCACAAATTGCCAGAAAGTTGGTCAGTACTTTGAATAAAATGTTCTTACTTTTCAATTCAAAATTAGTTTTTCATTTTCACAAAAAAACGCTCCTTTCATACTGGTACACCTGGTATATCTATACACACACACCAAGAGAAAAGGAAAAACGATCTTCCACGACGGAATTATTCGAATGGGATGAAAATCGGTAGGGGTGTGATGTATAGCTACAGACAAACCAACTATTAGAGTATCAGAAAAAACCAGTTCAGATTCGGAAAGGGTAAAGGTACAAGAGATGCTCCAGTCCCTCTGAGAGCGGTTGGAGAAAGAATGATAGAAATGAACAAGGAGTTGCATATAAGTTTTGTCGACTAGGAGAGGGCTTTCAATAGAGCCAACTGGAGTATACTATTGAGACTTATAAAAGATGTGAATATAACCTGGAAAGATATATGACTAATAAAGGAGATGTACACAAAGCAAAAAGCAAGAAGTGGCAGTTAGGGTACGAAATGAGGAAACGAAAGAGATGACCGTTGGAAGGGTTGTAAGAAAAAGATACTCACTGTCATCGAAGCTATTCAACATATACAGCGAAAAATTGATATGTAAGGCCACAAAGAATGCAAGAGCCATTGAAATCGGAGGAGAGAACTTAAAGATTGTAAAATGCGTGGATGATCAAGCAGTGATGGCGGAATCAGCAGAGCAGCTACAGAAGATGTTAAGGAGTATTACAAGAAGGGGCAAAAAATATCGAATGAAGATAAATATGGGAAAGAGAAAAATGACGAGAGTAAGCAAGATGGAAGCTCCAGTTAACATATTCCTACACGGAAAAAAGACCAAGTAAAATCCTCGCTGTACCGGGAAAGTTTAATGACATGAAATGAAAGCTGTACAGAAGAAAGAAGGAGGAGGACATCTACGAGAAAGAGCATTTCAAAACCTGAAGCAGTTACTAACATCTGGAGGAATTCTAATGGAGCTGAGGAAACGAAAGGCCTTTTAACGTAGCTTTGTCCTCTTAATGTTGTGGAGATTCGCAAGAAACAACACGTGATTCTGATTCCGCGTTAAAGTGTAGGTACCCTTTCCCCATATAGGTAACTGGACCAGGTCAGGAAAAAGAAAGACCTGTCACGTTTTTCTCTCTGTATTGGAAGTCTGTTCTCAGTAACTACTGTTGATATTTTGATACGGTTTCCCGAGGATGACGTTTGTATATACAGTAATTTGTTACCGATACTCCACACAAGTAATCTGGCCGCAGATACTTAGTGTTAACTGTGCGAAGCCAGGGCTCGACGATACTTGCAATATACTGTATATGAACTAGAGGAATGGGAAGGAAAGGAAAAGGGTGGGTGGAAAACTAATGACCTACACGGAGCACTGTAGAAATAAAATGGCGAAAGTTGTTAATTTGTACCGGACAGGTATTCGAAGAAGGATTTTCAGCTTCTCATGAGCGGTTGCCTTAACCACTTGGACCATCTGGACACGGTAACAGCGTCCCTCGTCCATTCACCGCCTACTCGCACATTTTTTATTCCCGTAGAAGTTCGGACCATATTAGGCCATTTGCATTGAAGGAAATGTCATGGGTCCGCTGCTCTATCACAGAAATGTATACATATATACAAGTAGTGTCTGATCTGTCGGACAAGCCTTTCTGAAAGCACTAGCAGCACATTCATGATTACTGATTTTTCTCTTCTTCTGATGTTTTTAGATCAGCCATAGTGAGTAGCGTAATCTTCAAACGGCTAGAACCAACATGAATGATTGTGTGTGTTACAGACCTAAGTTTTTTACTGTCGTCTGTCAGTCCTTCAAACGCTCAATGAGAATGGTTGTGGTCACGTAAGTTAAATGACTGCCAGACGCTAAGCCTACTTCATCGACCGCTATGTGTCTATCTACCCTGTGTCACAGATCACAGATTAATTTGTGGAAACGACTGTCTCATACTTATTGCAACACAATTTCTAAATTATTAAATAAAAATTTCATAATAAAACAACAGCTTACGCGGTGAAATGTCTTCTTCGCAGTGACTGGACCCATACTCACAAAAGACTAAGATCTAAGATCTCATGTATCTGCTACCCTTGCTGTGTCCATCCACAAAAAAAAGGAAACAAAAGAAGAAAACACGGGCAAACTAGTCCGTCGCTGCTGTACGACAGAGCAGCAAAATTGCAGATGAGGGAGACCATAATATTTACTACATGATATATGAAGGTTTCCGATGGGAGTTATTCGAGAGTAGAAATCGTGATACGGTAACGGACGTGTGTTCGAGTAAAGATCGCTTTTGGGTTTTGCTACTGATACTCCACGACGTTAGAGAGCTCGTGTGACTGCAAGTGGAAGAGAGAAACGTGGTTAATATTTATAATGCCATGTAGTCACGCTGATTTTAAATGTGTCAAGAGGTTCCGTGTGCAGATGCCAGCCGTGGCTTTCGGTTGCCCAGTGCTTAAGCTTTCCAGACCTTAAGCCAAGTCTCCACATGCGACTAAAGCCATTCGACATCAGGCATCATGATGGCTCACACTGTAGTGGCGTCGTCAGCTGCAGTTTCCACGGACAGCGAAATTTCTCGTGGCACGGTTTACAGTACGGCATCAACTGAAATCGTAAGAGTAGGCCTGACTGTCTTCGTGTAGGTTATTGCGCTTAAGTTGTAGCAAGAACTAAATAAGAGACCAAAACTGGATGACGTAGAAAAATACCTTACTGGTATGTAATACAATAATGAATACGAAAATTAAATGAACCAAAATACAAAAAAATTATGCACATTAGCAGAGCTATAACTTCACTTATTCTTTCTGTGAGTATTCACTGACACATAAATCTGAATTTATGAAATTTATTTCACAGTAACAGGAGCTTATCTCGACCACAAGGCCTGTAGTCAACAGAAAGTTCTGTTGTGTCTCCAAATTTCAGGTACTTACATGAATAAGTAAATGTACTCCATGGATCACATGGTATTCTCAGTGAATCAGTCTTTCACGTATTTTTTGTGGAACTCGGGGAAAACATAAACAGATTGAAGGTGTTTGAAATGCGTACCCCAGACGGCATTCAAACGGTTGTCATGGAGGTCTGTGGAAGTCAGTGGCGTCACAAAGTTAAAATGACTTCAACTTTTAGTGGCATGCAATAAAAAGGTATCATTTAAAAAATGTTTTTGCATTCAGACACAGTGATGCTATCCGAGTGCTGTGACTCTCGTTGCATGTGGAAGAACGGTTTTGCGTGAGTTTGTATTGTCTTCAGGGCGGCTGTATCACTCCCACAGCAGCGTTATCACGACTTACTGAGGGATATGGACGTAAAAAGAACAGCTGCACGTGCAGCGTTCAAGAGTGTGTTAAATCTTGGGCTGATCTGGGATTCTACCTGCCTGCTTTGACCCATGACGTCATATTTGGCATGAACAACACAGTTTATAACAAGTTACCAAGACAACCATAGATAACATTCAATAAATCAAGTTAGTGGCTACAAGATTACGGCCACAAACAAACATAAGAAGACTCGAAATATTTCAGGCACCTAGTGAAATTATACTAATGGGAGAACCATGGGAATTAGATGTTTTTGGGCGGAGAGAAACTGAAAATACAAGAATAACACAATTCAAAGACAACCACGTAACCGAAATATAACAGTCCGCAGCTCGTGGTCGTGCGGTAATGTTCTCGGTTCCTGCGCCCGGCTCCCCGGGTTCGATTCCCGGTGGGATCAGGGATTTTCTCTGCCTCGTGATGACTGGGTGTTGTGTGATGTCCTTAGGTTAGTTAGGTTTAAGTAGTTCTAAGTTATAGGGGACTGATGACCATAGATGTTAAGTCCCATAGTGCTTAGAGCCATTTGAACAATTTTGAACCGAAATATAACAGACACGAATTCGTCCAGAATAACCCGAATAATAAAATACAAAAAGCACACAACTGTAATCGAGGACTGCTCTTTACCCGCATAGCTCAAACGAAGACAGCGATATGAGAACCCAACCCACCTCCCCCACAAACGCGCACTCACACAAAACCTTAATAATAGGAATCGTAAATTTCCCTCAGTGGACATAGCTCAAACGAAGACAGCGTTACCAGATGCCAAGCCGGCCGGTGTGGCCGAGCGGTTCTAGGCGCTTCAGTCAGGAACCGCGCGACCGCTACGGTCGCAGGTTCGAAACCTGCCTCGAGCATGGGTGTGTGTGATGTCCTTAGGTTGGTTAGATTTAAATGGTTCTAAGTTCTAGGGGACTGATGACCTCCGATGTTAAGTCTCATAGTGTTCAGAGCCATTTGAACCATTTGAACCAGATGCAAACCCAAACAACCACATTAGTAGGTGCCCTATACATTCAGCAATGGCTCTAATCAACCGCAAATTTTAAAAATACTAGGCATGTCTTCACCCGTAGCAGCACCAAATGCCTTTGAACTTCGTTTTACAGTTCGATTCATACCCACAAACAAATGACAATTACACAAAATACAATCCAAAGCACCAGCAAACTGCAAACTAAAACGATTACCACGTACCAAATCACAAACACAAACAGCCGCCACAGGAGTGCTCCACAGCTACTTCAACACACCCCAAGTTACAACGGAAAAAAAGGCGGCCAAATCTTACTAGAACGAATATTGTACTATATGGTCGCTACTCGTTTCTCTAGCAACAATGTAAGATGTGCTCTCAGGTTCCTGCCTAATTGCACCCTATTAATTCACGGCCTATTTGGAATATTCAGCGTACCTTACACCCGTTCCTGAGACAACCACACGTAACATTTAATAACAGACAGTTTACATTCTTCACATCGTAAACTACTGATACCACGCAGGACGTCACTGGTCAAAGCTGACGACTGGAACTGGACCGTCGCTTCGACCCGTTGATCTAGCTGAAACTATACGAGTACAGGGTTATTCAGCTGCCAATGCGTATGGGTTTCATGCAGCATGCAAAGCCTTCAGAAACTGCACTAGAGGTTTTAATATTCGCTCTCTGTCACTATGTGCAAACTGTTAGTTACACATTAAAAACGAACAGGACCTTTTTGAAGGAAATTTTATTTAGCTAAATTTTGTGCTGGGACAGGTTTTTCGCTGGAGACGACAGTTTTAGAACTATTCAAGAAAAACGTTTTTGAAGGTCAGTTTCGGATGACTTTCTTGAATAATTCTAAAACTGCAGCCTCTAGCGAAAACGGACCCTAGTACAAAATTTAACTACATTAAATGATAATTAATTGAAACCCTCAGCTGCCGTCAGGTGTTGTTGATGTACGTCGATGGGGACAGCTGAAAATATGTGCCCCGACCGGGACTCGAAACCGGGATCTCCTGCTTATATGGCAACACTCTATCCATCTTTTTTTTCCATTTTGTTCGTTGTTGATCGCTGTGTTTGGTTCGTTGCGGACCTCACATGACATCCGTACAAGTTCGTTTGTTGATCCTTCCACTCAGTTTATTTATTGCAGAGGTCAACCAGCTCACTGACAGAACACGCTGAGCTACCGTGCCCGCTCGATCTGAGCCACCGAGGACACAGATAAATAGCGCGACTGCAGGGACTTATCTCTTGCACGCTTCCCGTGAGACCCACATTCCCAACTGTCCACAATCTACATACGTACTGTACCTAATAGATATTTGCCCATCCACTCATTACTCGCGCACACTAAGGTGACGATTCCCGTAAGAGTTCGAGCAACCTGTGAGCATTCGCACAGACGAAGGTCAACAGCTGGGTAGCCTTTAACTATATATATGAAGATAGTAACTCTTCTCGAAAGAACAGATACCATTGATGACCGTGCAGCCTCTCTAGAATAAACGATAATTAACTGAAACCCTCAGCTGCCAACAGGTGTTGTTGATATACCTCGATGGGGACAGCTGAAATTTTCAATTAATTATCATTTATTCTAGAGAGGCTGCTCGGTTATCAATGGTATCTGTTCTTTCGAGGACATTTACTATCTTCATATATAACTACATTACATTTCCTACAAAAAGGTCCTCTACATTCTTTTTTTGGAATAACAGTTTTCACGTTGTGAGCGAGAGAATGTGAAAATTGAGCGTGTGGTATTTGAAGGTGGTGTGCGTTGTATAAAACCTGTGGCTAGGGGCAGCTGAATCACCCTGTACAGGTGTTCCAAAGTCTCTGGGAAGTTTCGAAACTAGGAGGAAGGTTATGAGGGCAGGTCGCGAGTCGTGTCTGTACAACTAAGCCAGCAGAGCATTTACCCACGAAATTCATAGGTTCTGGCTTCGAGCCCAGATCTAGTACCCAATTTTAACCTGCCAGGAAGTTTGAGTGTAGCATTTATCTGTCGCCCGCATCGTTACGTTGCCTGAACAGCGACCTCTGTTCTGTGCAGGCGAGAACAGTAACTCCAACGACGGCTGCATGTCGGGCTCCGTTCCGACGTCGCTGGCGGGCGGCGTGGGAGGCGGCATGTCCGGCGGCGTGGTGAGCGGCGGCGTCGGGCTGTGCTCGGGCCCGGCGGCGGCGCCCAGCGGCAGCGAGGACGAGAGCGCCGCCCCCAGCTGCGGCAGCCCGCCCCCGGGGGCGGCGAGCGACGGCGGCGGCAGCGGCAACGGCGGCGGCGCCAGCAAGAAGAAGCACCGCCGCAACAGGACCACCTTCACCACCTACCAGCTGCACGAGCTCGAGCGCGCCTTCGAGAAGTCTCACTACCCGGATGTCTACAGCCGCGAGGAGCTCGCCATGAAGGTCAACCTGCCCGAGGTCCGCGTACAGGTAAGCCAACTATCTCGTATGTCTTGCTTCTCCAAGATAACCCCTTTCGACACTTCTGCCAAAGAAACCGAGATGTGCCTGGCTGTAACAGCTCTTCAGTTCAAATGTGGTGCCACAATGAAAATGTCACAAAATTCTAATTTGCACTCACCTAGAATATTCGTAAGTTGTCCACTGTCACAGTGGGCAGCACGTGGTGATAGGATATTTGACCTCTCACCTTTGATTTACGTTGGTGGCTACGAAGAAATTGGCCACATAGCAGACTGAAGTAACAATTTAGAAGGCCAAGACATTTTCTTAATCAGAGCTGCAATGGCTTTCGACAGATATCGATTGGACTCTCTCTTCTTTCCTATTTTCTGCGCTTCTTCTTTAATCTACAGCTAATTTCGTCGTTTTTTAATGGTTCTGTACCGTAGTCGGTAAAAACGGAACTCGTACCGGATCACTTTCTGTCCGTCTGTCTCTCCGACTATTAAGACCCCTTTTTTTCAGCAACGAGTACATGTATCAACTTAAAATTTGTCGCTTATAAGGACTAATATCTGAAGGCGGAGCATTTAAGTTACCAAGTCAGTACAGTCAAAGGATGTGGCCATTCGTTTCACATATTTTTATACTCACAAACTAATAAATCAAAGCCTGTCAATGAACTATCTCTACTTGTTTTGTACTTCTCAGAGCCTGCAGCGTTGCAGATATGTTGTGTGTGTGAAATCTTATGGGACTTAACTGCTAAGGTCATCAGTTCCTAAGCTTACGCACTACTTAACGTAAATTATCCTAAGGACAAACACACACACATCCATGACGGAGGGAGGACTCGAACCTCCGCTGGGACCAGCCGCACGAAGATATCTTGAAAAGACATTTTATGTATATTATACCTTGACGCTTCTATTTTTTGAAGGTTTATTCAAGAATTGTACAATTAGGCGATAAGATTATTTCGGCAGCACTACCATTTTCAAGCAATCTGCAAATACAAAACCGATCAGATATATAATGTAAAAACTGTGTATACTAAGAGCGCTATATAATTGTAGATCGCTTGGAAATGGCAGTGCAGCCGAAATAAGCTTATCCCCTAACTGTAAAACTCTTGAATAAAGCTTCAAAAACCAGCAGCGTCCCGTATAATGTACATAAAATGTCTTTACAAGATGTTGTACACATGAGGGGCCTGGTGGTCTAGCAGTAAGGCCCGTGGTTTGAAAGCAAGATGTCGCGTGATCGAATGTCGGTTGGACCAAGGAATTTTCAGTCTTCGTTTTAACCAAGCTTTAGCAAAAATCAAATGGCTCTGAGCACTATGGGACTTAACATCTGTGGTCATCAGTCCCCTAGAACTTAGAACTACTTAAACCTAACTAACCTAAGGACATCACACACATCCATGCCCGAGGCAGGATTCGAACCTGCGACCGTAGCAGTCGCGCGGCTCCGGACTGAGCGCCTAGAACCGCTAGACCACCGCCGCCGGCAAGCGTTAACATCTCAGCGATGTGAGGAGTCACTAGAAACAATACGTTGTTCGAATTCGACATTATACTATACGTCCCCTTTCCCCAGTTAGATAACTGGGGTAGGTTACGGACACGGGTGAAATGGGCCTGGTATTTTGGTGATTGAGGACGGTGTACTGAACAACATTACGTCAGCATTTACGTCATTTCCAAACTAATAATTACAGTTATTATGAGTAGTATGTTTTCAGGTAGGCCAGTACCTCCAAGTATATGTGGCCAACAACGCTTCTTTTCCCTAGGGCAGCATGTCAGGTGCTGAAGTGTGGACGCGAATCGATTTGTGTATACTGTGTGGCGTCATCACTTTGTGGCTCAGGTACAGCCATGCAGGAAACATCACGCCATAAAGCTTACAACGTATTTGTGGGATGACTGTTAGATGCAGAGGAAAAACAACCAGCACATTAATATGTATAGATATTAAAGTACCACTTACAAAAATATATGCAATTATACCCATTACACCCTGTATATGTGCCATTAAGTTTGTAAGGAAACCTTCAGAGCGGGTATCCTGCTCGCAACTCTCCGTTTTTTTTTAGTTTTTTTTTTTTTTTATTTTAATATTATCAGTCATTCCAACTCTTCTTCTTCCTCTCTTCCTTGCGAACTTCCCTTAAATGACTGCTTCTGGCAGATAATTCCTTGGCAGTATACTGTGTGTCCCAACCAAAGTGTTTTCCTCATTCTCGTTATTTCCAGCAGTTTTATTTCCTCTCATACGAATAGCCTACTTCTTCATTCGTCATTGCATCAGCTCATTTCCCTTGTAGAATTTTCACCAACAACCACATTTGGAAAATATCTTCCTTCTTGACCGTCCATCAATCCCTGCCAAATAACTCCAGGTAAAACATGTGGTGAACCTGTTTTTTAACTCCATCGGAATTCTTTTCGCTATTAATGAATATTTCCCATCTGCAGAAGCTCTTTTACCTATACATACTCTTCTTCCTATTTCCTGCACACACTTCACTGATCTTCAACCTAGATGTGGTAAAATGAATAAAAATGTACAGAATCATCGTGATGACTTATTTCGTAAAAGTAATTGAGAAATGCATTGACAATTATACAGCATTGTTACACAAAATATGAATACTTCCATGAAGAGTAACATGCATGTTTCAAGATGGGCGACCTTGCCTAAAGCTGTATGCATCATACAGCCTTCAAACTCGGGGTGCGATTTCTTCATATTAGCTGGGACCTTGGTTCTTTCTCGCACAGCCAATAGGAAGTTGTGGAAATGTCACACTTCCTTAAAAGATAAAGCGATTTGTTTGTAGCTTTAGCTTCCAGTTACTTTTATCCACTAGAAGAAGACTCTGGCTCGTGTCTTAACACTGTGTAAGCGCGTAAATCTGAGCTTTTTCATTTCCTTCTCACATTTTTAGTGCACTGGCAACAATACTATGTCTTACAATTAAGTTGGTCCGTTAAAAAGCTTGACTGCTCTGGTAACGTATTGGGTTGGTTAGCCATGAACTCTGTATCCCCCAGGGATGGGTAAATGCAGATGTTTTTGTAGTGGCTAGGTAACAGATGTTGTTTCAATTACACGGTAACCAAAGAATCATGGCCATTAATAAGGTTGCGAGAGGAGGGGTTATTAAATTAGAATATTTAACCCCAAGCCTACGCTGTTCTATGAAGATAGTTACCTAATATGGTAGTGTGTTGCGACCCCTGCTCTTGTTGTTGGGTACTCAAAATGGTTCAAATGGCTCTGAGCACTATGGGACTTAACTCCTAAGGTCAGTCGCTAGAACTTAGAACTACTTAAACCTAACTAACCCAAAGACATCACACACATCCATGACCGAGGCAGGATTCGAACCTGCGACAGTGGCGGTCGCGCGATTCCAGACTGTAGCGCCCAGGAGCGCTCGGCCACTATGGCCGGCTTGTTTGGTACTAATGACATGGCAGCCGATATTAACAATAACCTCATACTGTTCGCAGTTTTGTATAATGAGCTAGTGTCTGAAAAAAGCTGCCAAAATGTTCGGTCAGATCTTGGTAAGATTTCAGCATTGTGGAGTGACTGAAACTAACATTAAACGTTCTAAGTATATAGTTGTGGACTTCACAACACGCAAAAATCTAAGTTTGTTGCGTCTACAGTATGAGTAAGGCACTACTGGAGTCAAGAACTGGGAAAATACAATCAGCCAACAAAATACTCGTGAGACCCATCCCATACTGCTCGAGTTTGTGGGCCTGCGCCAAATAGGCCCAACAGAGAACATTGACAGTGATCGTAGAAGGGCAGTATCTATTCTCACAGGTTTAAATCACCAATTGGAGAGCGTTACTGAGGTGCTGAAGTACCTGAAATGGCAGTTTGGTGGGCAAAAGGAGAATCTTTTGGGAAGATGATACTGTGATGTGAAACTGAGTCAAACGCAACGAGGATGACTAAATATTTTACCCCTTGCACAAGCTATTTGGACTTCTTCCCCTACTTGCAGGAGGGACTCATGTCCTGCAGTCTTGCTAATGGTGGATTTCCTATTTACTAGCTCTTGTAAGGGATAAGGTATCTCCTTCCTGCAGCCGCTACTCAACACAATAAAAAGATATATTTATTAGAGGAAAAGAAGTAAATGGAGATTATTTTCGCCTTAACAGTGAGCACATAGCTGATATTCGCCTACCGCATTGCGTTCTCCACACTGAAACTGCTGGGGCTAATTGTGCAATAAAATGAAATGAAAGAACAGAACTGAAAGCGCGTGCGCATACACACACACACACACACACACACACACACACACACACACACACACAAACAAACACACACGTCATAAAGAAAACCAAGAAACAGCACATTTCTAACATTCTCTACTGGACCACTTTATGAAAGGCCTAACCAGTCTGGAAATGATGGAAAGAAAAGTAATAACGAGACGCGCTTACCTCGTGGGAAGCTGCTCAATAATTAGTGCAGCACCGTCGATGGAGACGAGCAGAGAGCAACTGCATAACTGGATTTAGCTCTTGACAACGAAATACTGGCGGGCTTACAACTTCGCCGTTAAAGTTTTTGCAGTGAGCAAGTCCTCCACCATCTGGTGCGGCAAACTAACTCAAGCGAAACGACCTAACAGCAACCACTCCCAACTCTTACCTCGCCCAGCTCACAACTGGAAGGACGCGACCATATATGTCCGAAAGCAGCGGACGTGTATTAGGGTTGCGTAACCTTAGCGCCAGCCAGTCTGTACTCTGGATATCCTTCCGCCGAAATTGGCACCCGTTTTACCACACTGAGACTTTCCAGACTGTTTTCGCACTCTTATTTGCAACAATTCCTTTATTGTAAGTAATGTGCCAACGATGTGACATTTCAATGGACGGAAGCGGAAGTGCGGTGTATACGGAGACTGGCAATTTACGATTAGTCCGATTAAAGGTCATCGTTACAAGGATAAATAATTTTAATTAATTTTTTACCATGATTGATTATTTATAACTAATAATTCGTTCCTCCAACAGGCAATAACCTCTAAATTTTTATATTTGCACTGAGTTGTTTTTAAGAAGGGACGGCAACTGCAGTGTCTCGTATCCGTTTCGGAAGCGAAGTGCTACTACTTACAAGGGAACCTCCCCATCGCACCCCTCTCAGATTTAGTTATAAGTTAGCACAGTGGATAAGCCTTGAAAAACTGAACACAGATCAATCGAGAAAACAGGAAGAACATGTGTGGAACTGTGAAAAAAATAAGGAAAATATACAAACTGAGTAGTCCATGCGCAAGATAGGCAACATCAATGATAATGTGAGCTCAGGAGCACCGTGGTCCCGTGGTTAGCGTGAGCAGCTGTGGAACGAGAGGTCCCTGGTTCAAGTCTTCCCTCGAGTGAAAAGTTTACGTTCTTTATTTTCGCAAAGTTATGATCTGTCCGTTCGTTCATTGAAGTCTCTGTTCACTGTAATAAGTTTAGTGTCTGTGTTTTGCGACCGCACCGCAAAACCGTGCGATTAGTAGACGAAAGGACGTGCCTCTCCAATGGGAACCGAAAACATTTGATCGCAAGGTCATAGGTCAACCGATTCCTCCACAGGTAAACACGTCTGATATATTCTATACGACACTGGTGACGGAATGTGCGTCACAAGACAGGAATATGTTGTCGACCCACCCAGCTTGTACACTTGACGAATGCGTAAAAAGATTCTTCTACCTTGCCCATTTAGGTTTTCTTGTGGATGTGATAATCACTCCCAAAAAAGTGATGAAAACATAAGAGTTTGTCACGTAAATTGCAACAAATGAATGCAACAGTTTCACAGTCGCACAGTTTTCCCTGTGCTCTGTCAAAACATATGTTTTCAACGTTTTCAAATGTTTCCGTGTGTAGACCGTCAAATCTGCATATGTCCAAGCAAATCTGAACATGTCCTGGAATTTTGGAGAGCGAAGTTGATTACGTGTGAGTGCCTGAACTTTGATAATTGTCTGAAAATAAAAAATCAAACTTTTCACTCGAGTGAAGACTTGAACCAAGGTCCTCTCGTTCCACAGCTGCTCACGCTAACCACGGGACCATGGCGCTCCTGAGCTCACATTATCCTTGATGTTGCCTATCTTGCGCATGGACTACTCAGTTTGTATATTTTGCTTATTTTTTTCATAGTTCCACACAACTTCTTCGTGTTTTCTCGATTGATCTGTGTTCAGTTTTTCAAGGCCTATCCACTGTGCTAACTTATAACTAAATCTGAGGGGGGTGCGATGTGGAGGTTCCCTTGTTAGAAAGTTTCCAGAATCTACGAATATACAAGGGTGGACAAAAATATGGAAAAGCAACACTTTATCGAGTCTAACACGGCGTAGAAAAACCATACGCATTCAAAACAGTTTCCAGTCGTCTCGGAATGGATAAAAACAGGTTCTGTAGGGTTTTCAAGGGAATCTTATACCGCTCTTCCTGAAAAATAGTGGAAAGTTTCGATAACGGTGATGGAGGTGGATAGCGGTCATGCGTCATTCTCTCCCAATTCGACAGCAAAGGCTCAATAACGTAGAGATCTGGTGACTGTGATAGGCGAGAAGATGCGATAAGCCGTCCGCTGTGGCCGAGCGGTTCTAGGCGCTTCAGTCTGGAACCGCACTGCTGCTACGGTCGCAGGTTCGAATCCTGCTTCGGGCACGGATGTGTGTGATGTCCTTAGGTTAGTTAGGTTTAAGTAGTTCTAAGTCTAGGGGACTGATGACCTCAGACGTTAAGTCCCATAGTGCTTAGAGCCATTTGAACCATTTTTGAAGACGCGATACTTCATCCTCGTGGTAACAAAACCAGTCCTGTGTGAACAGGGGCCCTGTCGTCATGGAATTCAGCATCACCATTGGGGAAGAAACATTGTGCCATGGGATGGACCTGACCAGCCAAGATGGCCACAAAATCCTTTGCTGTAAGGCAGCCTTGTAGAGTAACCATGGTTCCCATGAAATACCACGATAGAGCCGCCCAAACCATTACCGGCCCCCCGAACTATTTAGCTCCTGGGATGTAGTGAAATTGGTTACAAGTTGGAAACATTGTGAAATAAGACATCTATTGCTCGGTAGTCGTGGTTTTATGGCTTCGGCACCGCGTTTCCCTGTTGGTGGTCATATGCATCACTGATGAGTGGTTTTGGAATTGCAGCTCCTCCTGCAATTCCCACCTTACGGAGATCTTTTCGTGTTGTTTTGGTGCTGACAGTGTTTGCGGGTGCGACATTCAGTTCTGCAGTGACTTTCGCACCTGTCGTCCTCATATTTTTCGCCGGCCGCGGTGGCCGAGCGGTTCGAGGCGCTACAGTCTGGAACCACGCGACCGCTAAGGTCGCAGGTTCGAATCCTGCCTCGGGCATGGATGTGTGTGATGCCCTTAGGTTAATTAGGTTTAAGTAGTTCTAAGCTCTAGGGGGCTGATGACCTCAGACGTTACGTCCCATAGTGCTCAGAGCCATGAATTCCTCCATTCATAATTTTCCTCACAATTTTCTTCAATGACCGTCAGTCACGATCACTCAACACACAGTGTTGTCTGCGTTGTGACTTAGTGGACCATGTTTTCCCGTTTTCCCCATTTGTGGTATAAATTGTCGGTACGATGCCTTGCGCTGATTCCGTTACGGAAGGACCCATTTCACGAGCACAAAAAAAATGCTCACTCTGGAATTCTCTTAGCTCCGAAATAATGCACTCACAACTTCGCAGAACACTGTTGTGAACACGGCTTACACTTGCGATGTCTTGAGGACATTGCACAGGTTCCGTTCGTGGTGAAATACGAGTACAACACTGCTATCTGCAGACATGGCTAGAATTGGCATTTATGTTGAAGTACTCATTTCTCGCTGTGTTCCCATGTTGTAGTCCAACTCCTCTACTACAGCCTGCTACGTATCGCTCCCATAGTGACCACGAAGACAAGACTGGACAAGTTACAGTGCGTACAGAGGCACTACTCCAGCGCACCGTATGGGAATGGAACGGAAAGACATTGTGAAGAGTGTTTCAGTGCACTTCACAGAGCAGGGGTATTGCATTTGGAGCCTCGGGCTTCCGCGGTCGCTCGTTCCTCCCGGAGAACCAGCAACTGCGGCGGCGCGTCGGCGGCGGGGGCGGCAGCGGAGGCTCGTGGGCGGCCGTCGCCGTCCCTATTGATTGCCGGGGAGGGCTGAGCCGGCGCGTCGCAGAGACGCTTCCGCTAATGAGACAATCGGATTACGCGAATTAAGGCGCGTCCCCCGGGGGCGGGCCGGGCAGCGGCGGCGTCGGTCCCGCGTCCGCCGTCCATGCCTCCCCCGGCGCGGCGCTGCTCCGTCGGATGAAATCTTCGCGGATTTGCAGCCGGGCCGACATTCCGCTGTCAGTGACGTGTCGCCACTTATCTGGCGCGCCGAAAAAACTTGTTAAGCTTGGCCCAACCATCCCTGTCACGTTACAAATTAGCGAAACCTAAAATAATTGCCTTCTTAAAGGCGCTTTATTGTTAGGAACAGACCTTATTGTAGTCCGATAGTGATAAATATTTTTTATATATGCTCACGGGACAAAACATAAGATCCTCCCGTTAAATGGCTCCAAGCACTGTCGGACTTAAGATCTGAGGTCATCAGTCCCGGCCTGCCGGAGTGGCCGAGCGGTTCTAGGCGCTACAGTCTGGATCCGCGCGACCGCTACGGTCGCAGGTTCGAATCCTGCCTTGGGCATGGATGTGTGTGATGTCCTTAGGTTAGTTAGGTTTCAGTAGTTCTAAGTTCTAGGGGACCGATGACCTGAGCAGTTAAGTCCCATAGTGCTTAGAACCATTTTCATCAGTCCCCTAGACTTAGAGCTACTTAAAACTAACTAACCGAAGGACATCACACACATCCATGCCCGAGGCAGGATTTGAACCTGCGACCGTAGCGTCGCGCGGTTGCGGACTGAAGCGCCTAGAACCGCTCGACCACAGCGGTCGGCACCCTCCCGTGAAAGACCAAAGCGGTAGTTCTAGAGCACTGTGGGTGATATATAATTGGTACCAGGCGGTCATGGAACCATTCACAGTTAGCGTTAAGTCACGAGAGTGAAATTCGTGCTAGTTGCTAGTTTGGAATCAACGCAGGAAAATGGGCTGACATGGGGCGTCACAGAATGGCTGAAAGGATCTATCGTGTTTGGACGTTTCCATGATCACACAGTAAATGAAGCTGTCCGATTTGATTATGTATCAACGTGCAATGTCCAACTCGTGTGCAAGGAACGGCGTACCACTCGCTGCCATGCAACAGCAGTGGTCGTATTCACACTGGAGGGGTGTGTCACGCCTTGTCACTGATACTACGTTTCAATCCTGATAGGAACAGCTCCTGACAACGATCCTAGGCCCATGTGAACCAGTTTTTGATCGAACGTTGTGAAGGGAAATGAGTGCACTGGACACTCTGACGCCAGTATCTCGCAAAAGGGCACGAGCCGCAGTGGCACATGAACCTGTTGGTTTACGGTAGGCCAAACAATACAGCAGTAGCTGACTGGAGATGCGTAGTGTCGTCTACCGAGTCGCGATGTTTGCCTCTTTTCGTATCTACATCATCATATACGAGGGACGTTTGAAAGGTCCGTGCAAAAATAAAAACTATTTACCTGTTTGGGGTAAACCTTCTTTATTTTTCGACATAGTCTCCTTTTAGACTTACACACTTCGTCCAACGCTGTGCTAATTTGCTGATCCCTTCCGAATAATAGGAATTGTCCAAGTCGGCAAAATGGCTATTAGTTGCTGCAATCACCTCCTCGTTTGAATAAAATCTTTGTCCCGCCAGCCATTTCTTCAAACTGTCCCTTCACGTTTCCACTTCACTATCACATCGGAAACAGTGGGCCTAGGGATGTTCAGGAGTGTGGAAATCTCGCGTACGGACGTATGACACAAGTGACACCCAATCACCTGACGACGATCGAAGTCCGTGAGTTCCGCGGGAGCGCCCCATTTTGCCCTCTCACGATTTCTAATGACTACTGAGGTCGCTGATATGGAGTACCTGGCAGTAGGTGGCATGCTGCACCTAATATGAAAAACCTGTGTTTTTAAGGGTGTCAGGACACTTTTGATCACATAGTGTATATTGAGTGCCCTCAAGGAACCTTTGCGGAAATGGATCAGGGTGATGTGGCGAAACAGAAGTTGAAATAGGTCACACTCGAAATGTATACAAAAGAAAATTCTGCGGTTTACTATAGATAACGCTGTGTCTCCTCTCCTCTTCTCTCCTCTGTTTTCTTTTGTTTGTTTTCTCTTCTTTCTTCTCTTCGCAAAATGTCTTAGCCTTTATTTCTCTCTACATTCTCTTAGCACCATGTATTAAAATAACTGTGTTGACAGAGGGAACGAAACAGCGAAGCACATTGTTTGGTGTGCCGTTATAATGTTGAATATAGGAATTATAGGAATTCGCAATAACTGTAAGGCGTCTTACATATGTACATTTCGGTGTACGATTTGTTATGTTCACGTAGATAAAGAAGCACAGTAATATTGCTTTTTATACTGAAAGGATATTTGCAGAAAGGTTTATCGTAAATTTATAAGACACTGCACAACAAACGGGAGGAAGCTTTAAAAGCAACACCTGGGACCTACGATTTCATAAACAAAAACATTGCAGTTCTCTCTCTATCGAATAGCTTCCACTGCACCGCGTGACATGCATTCGGTTTAATTGTATACTTAATTTGTCAGCGATTATTTGCACCCAGCACGAACACTACAGCTCAGTGTGGAGTGTGTACCGTGACGTGTACGCATATCGAGCAGCGTAGTTAGCATAGACTCTCTGCAGACCGCTGTTGCAGGCGTGTCGCGGTCGCGAGTGTGCGCTAGCGGCTGTGTTTGTTGAAAGTAATGCGGCCACCAGCGGCCCCCGACATCACAGAGTAATAAGCACTTTCCTGACAGCCGCACTGAATAACATTTCCCCGCACGGCGACCCTCATTGCGTGCGGCGTGATACGGACTCTCCCTCTGTTTGCTCTGCTATCTGCGACATCGCCAGACAAAATTACATCCGCAAGTGCACGGCAATAATAATGTCGAAATCGACGCTCTTCCGTTCACTCTCTCCCCTATGGCAATAATATCAGCTTCTGAATACAACAGCACAAAGATTTACGCGTCAGAATTGACCGTGACAAAACAGGGAGATGACTGTGGAGATCATTTACCAGCAAATAAAGAGCAAGAGTAATTTTTTCATCTTTTCCTCGCGAGCTTCTCAGTCATATTCAAAATTAATGTCTATGTACAGGGTGTTTCAAAAAGGATTTTACAACTTTAAAAATTCATATAAATTTATAGACAGAAGATGTAGAGCTGGGTTTAGTGTTACTTTGTAGGGAAACGCATCAAGTTTTTTTTACCTTGAACTAAAGATGTTGTATGTGGCTTCCGTTGGTTATTCTGCACACGTCCTATCGGAAGTCAATTTCTTCCCCAACTCCCTGTAGCATTGGAGGTGTAACTTGCTCATTGCAGGCGTAAATTGTTACTATAAGTCCAGATAGAGAAGCCGGCATAGGAGGTACAAACACGATATCCTTGATGAATCCACATAAAAAAAAATCGACTGGTGTCACGTCTGTTGAACATGGGGATCATGCAACTGACTTAACACGACTAATCCATTGACCTGGAAAGCGGTCACTGAGAAAATCCCGAACGTCAGCCAGACAAGTAAAAGATTGTTGTAACATATCCAGGTACACTGTTGATGGTCCTTTCTCACGGAAAATGAAGGGGCCGTGCACTTTATTCTTGCTCAATACACAAAAAACGTTCATGTTAGGGCTAGCACGAACATTCTGGAATGTTTGATGTGGATTTTCACTGCCCCAAATCCTACACTTAGTGTGCTAACCTTGCCACTGAAGTGAAAAGTCGACTCATGAGAAAAGATGATTTTGTCCAAGAAATGTTCATCCTCATGTAATCGATTTAACACATCCACATATAAGTTCTTGCGAGCAGTTTTACCATTGTCTTTTTCTGCTTGTACTTGTACGATCGTCAGTATGTGCGGTTTCAAATGCAAACGGTTTCTCAATATACGCCAAACAGTCGTATGCAGGATTTGCAGGTCACGAGATGCACGTCGGGTCGATTTCGTACGACTGTTGACAAAACGTTGTCTCACTCTCTCAACGACGTCGTCAGATATGCTTGGATGACCTGATGATTTCCCATGTCTTCCCGAGAATCCAGTTTCTACAAAACATTTATGCCACTCATAAATTGTAGGCCTTCTAGCTGGATCTTTATCGTACATGGTACGGAAATCACGCAAAAGTGTTATCGCCAACTTCGATTCTTCAAACCAAACCACATAGCTAGCACACTCGAGTCCAGTGAAGGCAGCCATCTTTAACGCAACTGCCGTTAGCGCTCCTTACGGTGCGATTCGGCACTAACGAACTTCGCGAGACAAAACTTGATGTATTTTCCTATAAATTAATACTCAATCACTTCTGTAAGTACTATGAATTAATTTATATGAATTTTATAAGTTATAAAGTCCTTTTCGAAACACTCTGTGTAGCTGAAGATGCAGTATTTCTAGTTGTCGATCATATGATTTATTACATTTTTGTAAATAATGTGTGCAACGTCCCCTTAGAACAATTATACATGACTCTGCTTAAACTGTCACACAATATTTTTAGCGCAACGCAATCTGACTTTCAATAATCCCTACAAAAGAATGGCCCTGACTAACATTAACCTATACCTTTCACAAATCACTTACCTCACAAAAATCTTCGTTACTCGAACTTCTGCAATACAGCGAGCGCCACTACTGCCAGCTAAATAAAACATTCTAACTACTGATGGCACTAACTACTGATAGGCATAGTTAGCAAATGAAAGATTTTGATAGAGAACAAATGATGTATTTACCTTAATAGTCATAATATATATAGCAGTTTATGACATCCAGTCTTACAAATTTCAAAACTCCGCCATCTCTCTCCCCACATCCACCACTGCTGGCGGCTTACCTCCAATTGCGCAACGCTACACACTGTTGACATCCAGCTGTCCAACACCACACTGGCAGACAACAATGCAAACTAGCCACAGACTGCACACAGCACAGTCAGTGATTTTCATACAAAGCGCTACGTAACGTTGCCAATAATAAAACATAAACAGCCTACTTACATAGCCCCCATGCTCCCCACAAAAAAATTTACAAATTGTTTTGGGCAGTGGCCAATAATGATTTGATAAAATTTTTCATAATTACAATAACAAAGATATCAAATGCACACACTTATTGATACAATGTTGGTCAAAAGCTAAAATTTTCTCACAGTCCATAAAGACAGTCCTGATCATTCATCACAGTAAAATTGCAGTGTTTTTCTCAAAGGCTGAGCAGTAAAAGAAAATGGACATGGAAGTAGTGGATTTCCATGCAGTCTTGAAGAAGTAGTGTTGTCCTTCCAACGGAAAGACAGTGCTGACTCTCGACATGCAGACAGGTAATGGGCCACAACTGAGCAAACCCACAGCAGAGTCATTCGACGTTTTGAAGAATATTGGTAGGTAGGTCATCAGAGAGCAGACCCACTATAGTCTTGGTAGAGAGTATGGTATAGGTGGGCCACCAAAGGTGCAGACGCACTACAGTCCTTGTAGAAATAATGGTATTGATGAATCATCATAGGTGTAGACCCACTGTAGTCCTTGTAGAGATGGCCAGCAGCCCTCTGCTGCGACTGTGCAGGTGCACAATCACCATCGAAGAGTCTTGCGGACAATATAGCACGTCCATAACCACCACTTGTGCACTCACAAAGTTTTTGGAATTGTCCTTAGAACCAGCAATGCTGTTATCCAGTCCTTTGCTGAATTATTAACACACGTGTAAACACTAACAGTCCCTACTTCTCACATATTGTCCATATACTATGACCAACAGAAACGTGTGCAGTGAAATGGAACTTACAAGTTAATAATATGATGAACTGGTGTCAGTTACAATTTTATAACATAAGAATACAATAACAAAGGTGCAAAATCATTATTAAAGAACATAACAATACAGATAACATTTGTAGTACAAGCTTTACAAAAGAATCGAAATAACATATACATCAGTGTTACAGGAATTATGACATGAGTACATACATAAAAGATCAGAATAACTTTCGAAACATCAACTTCACATATGAGCATTAAAACAAAACAGAATAAATAATGTTTAAACATCTTTACAAAGTAAATAACATAGTATTTGAAAAATTCTACAACATAAATCTTATTAGCTAAACACATAAAGACAGGAAAAACACAAATATACAAGAGTACACAAACACATAGCAGAATAACACAGGGTGGTGGTGGTGGTTAGCGTTTAACGTCCCATCGACAACGAGGTCATTAGAGACGGAGCGCAAGCACGGGTTAGGGAAGGATTGCGAAGGAAATCGGCCGTGCCCTTTCAAAGGAACCATCCCGGCATTTGCCTGAAACGATTTAGGGAAATCACGGAAAACCTAAATCAGGATGGCCGGAGACGGGATTGAACCGTCGTCCTCCCGAATGCGAGTCCAGTGTGCTAACGATAACACAGGGGGAAAGGGTTTGTTTTACTGCAGTATTTTGCAAACAAAACTTTCTTTACTTCTTGGAGATCTCCCTTCATTCATCATTATTCCCAAAAAGTCCTATCTATACCTCCTTTCTGTATTCTATTCATATTTCTTTCAAAGTAGTTATTTCTCATTGTACAATACTCATTTTGGTCCAAATCTTTTTCATATAACTTCTCAATGCATTCTTTCCCTATTCTCCATAGTCAGTTTCTTATATAGTCTACCCCCTCTTAAGCTAACTTAAATCTACTGAGCTCAGATGCTGAACTAAGGGACGACACAATGCAGCAGCACAAAACAATTAACACAAACAGCAATGATAAAAAAAAATGGAAATTGGCAAAGCAAGCTACAGTAAATCTAAATTACCAAGCAAATGCAACATTACAACTAATATGAGCCAATGTGCAGCAACAAGAAAAATAAATCAGTAGTAAAACTAGCTTAACAGAGTAATACAAAGTGAAATTTAGTAGCACTATGCCTGGCAAACAGCAGCAGCAAATGCAATAACTTATACCTAAACATGACATAGCTCAAGCAGAAAAAATATTACTGTAAAAATGGCCATGTTTAATACCTATGTCACATCTTAACACTAGAGTGATGCATCACGAGAACTTACACTGGCAGATAAGTTACCAAATCGTAAAAAAATTATTTATGCAATTCCTGTGAAGGGAAATGTCTAGTTACGTGCCCTCGTTTTCTTGGATAGATCATAAAATTATTTACTGGATCTGTAGGCATAAAATATTTATATTAGTACATCTATTAAATTTTATTTTAACCAATGCTGCAGTGCAGCTAGAAACTAGATATTTAAAAAAATGAGTAAATAAATATATAAAGCAAGCCATATGGCATTTCTCTCAACTAGCAAGACAATAGCCGTGAAATGTTTTCATCGTTTCATTAGGCATTTTAGTAAATATCATTAATTAAGATCTCAATAGTATAATTATATGTTTTCATGTTTGAGCGTGTCATATTTGCGATGCTTTCTACAAAGGAATGTCAATAGCGAGGATAATGGCCTCCCTTTTTTTTCACTTGTGCCTCTGAAAGGCACACACAAATGGCTTTTTTCCAGGCGGTTGTCGCGCAGCTGGGTGCCCACGACGCATTACGTGCAGGTGGTCACTTAACTTTCTTACCGAAATATTTATGACAGCAGTTTCCGCTACAGTGGCAGTCTCATATAAAAAATTTCACAGGTCGAGAATTTGCGTTACAAATGTGTAGAAACAAAATTCTATAGATATAACAGCGTCCAAAAACTTTTTGCCGGCATTGTGATACATTACGCATATACACACATTTCATAACTCTTAAAGTACGATTCTTGGTTTCCAACATCCTTTTTCACAAGTCAGAGTCCCTAACCACTATTCATTATTCCTTATCTTATTACACATATACATATTCATCAACACTTCTTCAATATTTCATTATAATAAATATATAGCATAATCAAATTTCTCATATAGCATCAGCTTATTGTTCATAAACATACCTCAATAGCGTAATACACATCATCATCATAACATCATAAACCCTCAGCCAAATCTCAAAATCGTCGTAGCTTCCTCCAATAATTTCAAAACCTAAAAAAAATTCTCTGCTCATGTCAAAAGTTTCATCTACGTCAAACATACTTTAAAAATCATGATCCCATACCAAATACATCATTCAAAGCTCTCATAGTATCACAATGGTTCCGAAACTTATGAAGGGTTCACACATTACAGACAAAATACAATTTCATAAGTGTGAAGTTATCCAGCTGTGTAATTGCGTAAACATGTGTCACTGATGTAGTAAAAAAAATGTTTATCTCTCAGTTAAATGATCAGATAGCTGTGTAATTTGTGTGTTAGAGAAATATGGTACCGATGTATAACGTTGTATAAGCAAATACCATATTAGCTAGGGCTCCTTGTGCTTGCCAAACACATGGTACACAAAGTAAGCGTGTACCCCCCTGAGGATTAATGTAATTATACCCTCAGGTGTTACAAAAAAATGGCTCTGAGCACTATGGGACTCAACTGCTGAGGTCATTAGTCCCCTAGAACTTAGAACTAGTTAAACCTAACTAACCTAAGGACATCACAAACATCCATGCCCGAGGCAGGATTCGAACCTGCGACCGTAGCGGTCTTGCGGTTCCAGACTGCAGCGCCTTTAACCGCACGGCCACTTCGGCCGGCTCAGGTGTTATATATTACAGCAATGGAATGAAATGTATCACGGAAAACTTTCTTTGTAATTCAAAAATCTTGAAAAATAAATGGTTTAAGTACAAAATTAATCACTCAAATGCGTGTCCTGTAGCGCTAAATGTGCGTCTTGCTGTAAGATAATTCTGTGGAACTGTCGTAGTTATCGTCCTCTGTAAGCAAAGTTCTGCTGAAGTCAATGTACTTACCTCATCATAAACGAAAGTGAAATGGTTTGCGTATAGATACCGTAGTTATTACGTACCTTACCGTGATCAAGAAGTACTATAATGTACCGTATTGTTGTGCTACGAAAAAGGCTGTCTCATTGTAGCTATACCACAAAAGTTACTACTAAAACATGTTTTACTTTCCAGAATAATACAGAAAAACTGTGCAGATATAAAACAGATACAGTGCAAAAGCAACATTGTAAATTGTCACTCATTAGTAGCGTCGTGATAAAATCGTGTAGCTGTCACATAAACTAACCACTGTGTCATCTGGTGTTGTTCCATTGTGTCTAACTTTTGAAGATTTTGTTCCATTGTGTCTAATTGTTGCTGTGTTTGTCTCTGGTGTTGTTCCATTGTGTCTAACTTTTGAAGCTTTTGTCCCATTTGTTGCATTAATTGTAATAACAATACACTGGTGTCTGAAACATGTTCCTCAGTGCTTTTCGGCAGTGAATTTGCACCGGCAACATTCACATTTTGACAAGCGGAAAATGTGTCTTGACTCATTTGAGAAAACGGTGAGAACCCAAAGCCTGAGTCTACAGTATTTGCAATATTGTGTTCTGTCATTCCCGAGTCCTGAGGCGAGCTGTTGCCGACCGATCGATCGATAATGCTTCCCTGTTCACTACCTGTTTCACTGTCTACACCATTATTTGACGCCCGCTCCATTTCCCTATGCACAGTTACCAAATTACTACTTTGAATATTATTTAATTCATTACATGGTGGCGCTAACACACTGCTTTCGTCTTCACTGTCATTTCTCAGTTTACTTTGGAGCATAGTATTACGTTTTTCACACGCCATTATTGTCACAATATTTCACACGACAACACAGAAAAACACAATTTGAAGAGCAAAAATAAGAGAACACATTAACATAGCACTGAAAATAATATCTAGTTAATTGCAAGCGCAGCTGCGAAATACTTGGTGCAAATTTACATGCGTGCCACACCTGTTTTACTGTACAACAATGAAAGACTGCAACTGCAAAGAAGATTCTCTCTACAATTACGCGCTAGCAGTAAACAAAATCTACACTAATTACACAAACTACAAGAAAAAATCAGGAGATTCCAGTGAGGTATCCTCGGCTAAGGGTCGACATATGAAATGTCCCCTTTTGAAAAATTATACATGACTGTGTTTAAACTGTCACACAATATTTTTAGCGCAACGCAATCTGACTTTCAATAATCCCTACAAAAGAATGGCCCTGACTAACATTAACCTATACCTTTCACAAATCACTTACCTCACAAAAATCTTCGTTACTCGAACTACTGCAATATAGCGAGCGCCACTACTGCCAGCTAAATAAAAGATTCTAACTACTGATGGCACTAACTACTGATAGGCATAGTTAGCAAATGAAAGATTTTGATAGAGAACAAATGATGTATTTACCTTAATAGTCATAATATATATAGCAGTTCATGACATCCAGTCTTACAAATTTCAAAACTCCGCCATCTCTCTCCCCACTTCCACCACTGCTGGCGGCTCACCTCCAACTGCGCAACGCTACGCGCTGTTAACATCCAGCTGCCCAACACTACAATGGCAGACAACAATGCAAACTAGCCACAGACTGCACACAGCACAGTCAGTGATTTTCATACAAAGCGCTACGTAACGTTGCCAATAAGAAAACATAAACAGCCTACTTACATGTGGTGGATGTTAAACTGTGAGTGGTCGATGGGAGATGTATCATTCCCATAATCTGTCTCAATGCGTAAGCTATGCTCCAGTACTCACCATTGCCAAACCTTTACCTCTCGGAAGGTAAACTATTATGCATTAAGGTACCAATGATCACAATAGCTGCACTTACATTCAAAGAAATGGGTCAAAAGGCTCTGAGCACTATGGGACTTAACTTCTGAGGTCATCAGTCCCCTAGAACTTAAAACTACTTAAACCTAACTAACCTAAGGACACCACACACATCCATGCCTGAGGTAGGATTCGAACCTGCGACCGTAGCGGTCGCGCGGTTGCAGACTGTAGCGCCTAGAACCGCTCGGCCTCCCTGGCCAGCGCACTTATATTCCTAACACTCTGTACAGCCATACCATTTGGATAGTATTTTATTTTTTACAACTCAGAGTAGATTTAAATGGTCTCTAACCACACGAGCAAGTACGCTGGTCCACCTATTGTTGGCGGATTCTGTCTCACACATTCTGTCGTTAGAGAACTGCAACAAATTCAGATCAGTTACTCTCCCCATGTCACTGGAGGCTACAAGACGGAAAAGATTGTTTCTCAGAAAAAAGTGTCGCAATTAAATGAAAGTGACGAATTCAGCAAGATGAAGTACTGCATTTACAGGAAATTACTGAAATGATGTGGATAAGGCTTTTGAACAGAACTTGAAGCGGATAATATGTTGAGCCTGTGCACTGCTATGAAAGCCAACACATATGGAGTTGCAGTTAATATAGATTTGTAGATTTGTGCGATGTTTAATATTTAAAAGAGCACTTAAATGTTACTAGCTGCCGGGAACGTATTTAGTGTCAAGCAAAAGTTTTCAGTCGATAAATGTCTCCTCCTTGCGTGATAACAATCGAAAAATAAGAAGAAACACGTAAGCCAATGGGACGAACAATCTAGATCAGCACTGGAAACCCAGAGATAGTAAAACGCATGTATTGTAGATTTAATGGCTATCATAGCTTCGAAGAAACCGGAGATATACTGCTTTTATGGAAGGAGTGTGACATTTATTGATACGAATTGCATGAGTTAGCTACAGATAGCAACGATAAATGCACCCCACATATTTCCTTTAGGACGAATCGTCTACCTTACTCACTGCATAACAGATGGCTTGTAATGTTTCTTGATATCTTCACGTCCTTCAATTTCCAGTAAACTCGAATGGGCGATTCGTGCTTATGTTGGTGCTTGGAGAGGGTCAGAGGTGGATGCAGTGACAGCATTTCCATCCCTTCCTTTAGGTATACAGAGGGTGTCTCCCCTTGTCGCCGTTGTGCCGTGTTTATTCCACTTCGCTCCAGACAGGCCAAAATTTATAGATAAAATGTCATGAGGCATAGCGCATATAGCTCTGTAAGGCGGCATCATTCAAAAAACATTAGGGTTCTTTTGTGTCACGCGTGTTCGGTTTGCGTTCGCTTATCCGGCCGAGGTCTCACCGCACAGCGTCACACGTATTTCCACTGTGGAATAAAGCTGTGCTCCGCGGTGCAGCCATCGCCGGAATTTCATATTCTGTGACGACACGATTTGAATAATAGTCTGCTTTACATGCCACTGAATGGAAAAATTGTGCGCGTTGCCGCAAATCGGATATGCAAGTTTATAAAATCAAGCGAAACTGCAACGCGCGCCTGCAAGTCGACAGATTTGCATCCGATTTGACACACCGGTTGGAATTTGGGAAACGCGCGTCGTATGCAGCACGGCGCAGGTAAGCGTGCGCCTCTGCTGCCGCTCCTGCCCGCCCGGTAACGCCACGACAGGTCGAGATAATACATTGGTCACCACCAGACAGGATTTTAGAAGTGTCTGAAGGCCTTGCGGTTTGTATACAGACGCACTTCAATGCTTCTGCAGTCATGTAGGACAGTACTTTATCAGGATGACCAAAAATCAAATCAACCTCAAGTTTGATCTTTCATTAATTAATTAGTTTTGAATCTGCAGCCGGAGGCTTTCTGAATGTATTAACGGTGTAAGTAACAGTCAAATTATGAAAAGAAAATTCGTACATTAACCGCAAAATATCCTTCAAGTTTAAAAGACATGACTTAACAATTTTTGGTGGCTCAAATGGTAGGAAGCTTGAATTTGGGAATGGTAAAGTGCTGAGCCAATATTTAAAAAATTTTAGTAATATCTTTATTTACGTCAATGGAATTTTGAAAATGACAAAAACAAGTCAAAACAGCCACTATAAAATCGTTAATAATACCGACAAGGAACAAGACACAACATTTACCAAAAACTTTAAAGTCTGCACGTCTGACTTTCATATCCGATGAACAGTAAAACACACACACACACACACACACACACACACACACACACACACACAGGCAGGCGATCGCAAGCGCGCAATGTAAACATTAGATGACATAACCCCGAATCGCTCTCCAGAAGATCTTACAAAGCCCTTACAGCTTTAGCAAGACAAACACTAATTAGCATGCAACGGCACAGTATTCTAGAATTTAAAAAAAAAATATTGGAACAATTTAAAGGAAAACAAACAATGCAAAACTGGCTGATTATAAAACATGGAACATTAAAAAATCACAAATTTAAGAAAAAGTAATTTCTTCTAATTGTTTAAACACAGAAATAAGATTTCCATAAAACAATCAACATTAAAATATAAAATTGTGCTTGTCTTTGATAAGAAGGCTCAAGATGCCACGGGCTTGATGTGTTGCCACGGAATGGCTGGCTCTGAGCACTATGGGACTTAACAGCTGTGGTCATCAGTCCCCTAGAACTTAGAACTACTTAAACCTAACTAACCTAAGGACATCACACACATCCACGCCCGAGGCAGGATTCGAACCTGCGACCGTAGCAGTCGCACGGTTCCGGACAGCGCGCCTAGAACCGCGAGACCACCGCGCCACGGAATGGTTAACCGCATAGAGGTCTAAGACAAATGTAACTGTCACTGATGAAAACTAAACAGCGAGAAGGCAAACTAAATTTCGCTCAACGAATAGGGAATTTTGAATGGTAACAGCTCTGTAAGCCATTTAGTTACACTTAACAAAGATGCTCACCGTTTTCCGGGTATGTCTGTGTGTGGAAGTGAGGAAATACCGACATCACAGCGTCCACAAACAAGGCAGGAGGAATGAGAAACACGCCGACTCCGAAGATGCAAAGCTTCGACCATGAAGGCAGAGTGAAACAATAATTCTTCAACTGTAAGTCTGCTGGCTTTCGTGGCCGTTTCACTCAAGTTAAAGTCTTTTGGGCTATTAGGCCGCGTCATATTTCCACTTCTCCAGCACGAACGCGGGAAAACTTTCTTTTATAAGAGGACGCGACAGTGTTCGAGCAGTAGCGGACACCGGACGATCCTGAGAAAGATCCCAGCAGAGGGGTCGAAACGTCTATCACTTTAGAGGAAATCGGCCTAATAACCCATAAGATTTTAACTTCCATTCTTCAACTGCCTTATTCACACTGTTCCCACAGCAACCAACAACACAACGAACTGGACTTCCGAACTCGGTGAGTGACCTCAGTAACTGTACAGAACGTAACTGAAAGAACGCCAGAAACACACAGACAGGGAGGTGCGTGCAGTGGGTTAAGTGAACCCCGCAAGCAGCTCCGCGCCCTCTCGTGAGACGCCGACCAACTGGTATCTTGCAAACGACGAGCAGAGAAGTTTAATGATCGGCAGAAATCGACTCTAACACGTGCATGGATCAGTAGAATTTAATCCCTAATTAATAAGAATCAGAACCATTGGCGATAAGCAGCTCTTACTATACATAAGGAAATACCACGGATAGCTTTTTCCTGTTCATTTCTTTCAGTCACAGTTCCAGCCATACCTCCCTGCCTAACAAATCCCTTTCCATCTGAACCCACAGAATCGTAGAGTTTCGGTTTTCATTTTGTTCTAGCGGACTACCTCGCTTTGCTTTCAACCGACCTACAGCTACTGTGCACATTCTACTCTACGTATTTCTCTTGATTATGCAGCCACTCGGCGCCATTTAATCACAGTACATTTAACTGTTTTTTTCAAGACGAAAGCACAAAGCCTTCGCCAGGTCAGCAGCTTGTGGCAACGTCAGACTGAGTTGTTACTGTACAATGCTGTACTATGAACAATTAATAGTAATCTCGTGTCTACGAATAGCAATTTTTCGCTAAATTTGTACTAGCATGACAAACGTTTACTGTTTAACTTTAGCCTTGAACGGCAACAGTTGTAGGCTCGCTCTATCAGTGCCTTTTTATGAGAAAATTTTGAACCGCAACAACTTTGTTACATACTGATCTGACGTATGATCAGATCCGTTCTCTGTTAGAGGGTTCTGATTCCAGTGGCTTTTCATTAGTGTTTACTGCACTTCTAGACGTGTCCGTTGTCAACTGCTAATCGGTACAAAGAGACAGTGAGAAAGAGCATTATGTATTTTGTAAAATTTAAGATATCTCTATCAGGGGCTCTTTACCCTTGTTTATACCTGCAAGAGTAGGCCAGAAGAATGTGAAACAACTCGAAAAGAAAAAAAAAAGAAAAAAGAAAAAAAAACAAGTGTAGATTATAAATCCAAGGTCAGGTCTGGACAAGCGACAGGATGGGTATGACCACTGACCTACAGCGGATGACATTTTATCATCATGAACTTGTCAATAGGACCACTGCAATAGCAGACCTAAAACAAAGAGCATGAAATTCAACCAGTACCTCTGTCCTGTAAAGGGAATGGATTGTATCAAAATCTTCCACACAAAATCAAGCAGAGTGCAACCATGTCTTTGTATTCCAAGGGTACTTATTTGCTGTGATTGTTATAATTTTATTCCATAAAATATTAAGTGTAATTGTGCTACATTTTGCTAGCATTTTTATCAAATAGAAGTAAAACAAGAACATGACTTTATACATTACTGTTTTTAAAATATGAAATAATTTGCAGCAGTCAGAGGAAAATTAAGCTGAAATATAATCGGACCTGGGCGAACGTGTTAGTGCTTTTTCGTTTAAATTTTTAGTGAAAGAATTTTTCACTAGTTTTTCATCTACTGATAAGCGAATATATTTAGCAAATTCAACTCAATTCTCAATTTTCTGATAAAAGGATACGCTAATAGCCGGCCGGTGTGGTCGAGAGGTACTAGGCGCTTCAGTCTTTAACCGCTCGACACTACGGGCGCAGGTTCGAATCCTGCCTCGGGCATGGATGTGTGTGATGTCCTTAGGTTAGTTAGGTGTAAGTAGTTCTAAGTTCTAGGAGACTGATGACCTCAGATGCTAAGTCCCATAGTGCTCAAAGCCATTTGAACCATTTTTGAAACGCTAATAAATTCAGGAATCTACAGTTTCGGTCATTTTTTATCGTGTAATTGGGAAGCTAGATGACGTGTTAACTATTTTTTTTAATGTGTGATGATGTGTATCGAAGAAGCGCATACTTTTTTAAATCCTATATGGCACTGAAACGGCCTCTTCTCAACGTTGGCTAGCTCTCAAATAGTTCCTACTGGAGATAGGCAACTTTCGCACTTTCCTGTTTCGATTCTCGCAAACCTTCCTCTTCGTACCAGACACAATACATTCGTTCTCGTGTAACATCATAGCAACGGCCATTTACAGAGATACCAGGTCCTTGACGTCTCTTTCTCTTTTTTCTGAATTTGTTGAGATAAAAATGAAATATTAGCACTATTGACATTTTGAATGCTGTCAGCTAAAAAAATCTGAAATAGTGCTTTTTCTTTATGGAGTGATTAATCTTTCTGGTAAGCACTTGTACATCCATAAAGTCCAGAGCAGAACCCCTTCGCGGTTCATGGGTTAGCTTGGTATACCACTAAATTCGTCCTCAAAACCGTGTAATTCAAACTCCAAGGTTTACAACTGAGAGGCCATTCCACCAACATCTGGGAGATCCATGCTGGCAAACTAAAAAAATTAAAAAGAAATTACGTCTTGATGGACCACATTCTCCGAAACCGTGTCTATTTTATTAATAAAATCCGTACGTGAAATGAGTCTCACTGTTTGAATAATTTATAATTCACAGCAGCAGACGTCTGTGATCGAAATAATGTATGCTTATTTTTACAGTCTCCTGGGAGAGTGCCACGTTTGATCGTAGTACGAGGCGACATAAGCTCCTTCTTGCACGGATAAGCAATGCGTTCCATATGTAAGGTGCCCAGCTTGCACCATCGAGATTTGTACTAGACTCTGAAACTTCGTTGGACATGAACGAATACTTCACTCTCCAGCAGAATGTTCACTATATAAAACTCCTTGACAAATTTAAACTGTGTGCCGGATTGGGTGTCAAAGCAGGATCATTGTGTTTTGCGGCAATTTTCTCGCCAACCGAGCTATCGTGATACGACGCACTAGCCACCACCGCAGCTTCGATGACAAGAGTATTGGCATCAAATCCAAGCGTTCAGATACGTGTCCCGGAACGGAACACAGTTTCAATCTGCCATGAGATTTATACTGTGTGTGCTTCGTTCTGAATACTGTAAATACTAAAACACTGTTATGTTCAAAACACTGCAGATGCCACAAACTTACCGAAAGACCTACGAAGTTTGTAGCCTACAGTCGTCTGAATCTAATTTTTGCCAGTAATACGTCGTCTGAGAACCTCGCAGACTTGACTGAATGAAAAATCGTTACTGTACAAGAGTCGACGATTGTTTACACTCCGTCTTTGGGAAAGGGCGTTAATCACACATAGAAAACACAATTTTGAGGTATGACGCACCTTCATAAAGGATATTAAATGTGTGACATTACTTATGAATGCTGTAGCTGACTTCAAACGACGCTGTTCTTTCAAGAAAGTAATAGACGCTATGTTGTCAACGAACACTGGGAAGTCGCAGACCTCATCACAATGAGAAGGGCCGGCCGTAGTGGCCGAGCGGTTGCCGGTCGCGGTGGTCTAGCGGTTCTGGCGCTGCAGTCCGGAACCGCGGGACTGCTACGGTCGCAGGTTCGAATCCTGCCTCGGGCATGGGTGTGTGTGATGTCCTTAGGTTAGTTAGGTTAAAGTAGTTCTAAGTTCTAGGGGACTTATGACCTAAGATGTTGAGTCCCATAGTGCTCAGAGCCATTTTGAACCGAGCGGTTCTAGGCGCTTCAGTCTGGAACCGCGCGACCGCTACGGTCGCAGGTTCGAATCCTGCCTCGGGCATGGATGTGTGTGATGTCCTTAGGTTAGTTAGGTTTAAGTAGTTCTAAGTCTAGGGGACTGATGACCTCAGTTGTTAAGTCCCATAGTGCTCAGAGCCATTTGAACCATTTTTGAACAATGAGAAGGATTTCTATAAACGTCTTCGTTATGTAGAAGCAAATCGCTCCTCAGTTGTATAAGCAGAGCTGCGTATCAGTTAGAGGGATGAAGGCCACTGTGTCCTGCACTACCTTGTTCATTTATTACATGAATGCTTTGCCTTGCAGTGTTCCAGTATGTCGTATTTCCATACATATAATGTTTCGTCAAGTAGAGTGCCAAGAAACTGGCTGGAGATTTTTTTATGTGTTCCTTTGTGTGAGTTGACATGCCTTTATTATGGTCACTTCTCCATCGTGTAATTTGCAGCATTTGTGAAATTGTTACGTCAACACCGGTGTGGTACTCGTAACATCCTGGAGAGTAAATTCTTGTTACATTAGAGATTTTGCGTGCCTTGTGGTTGCCTTTGTCTTATCAGGTAGTGATTAATGAGACCAGAAGCCGTGAGACCAGAAGCTTTTTATGAGGATGCTCTTTGATATGGTCTTGGGCTTTATGGTTTGAGTCAGCTTCGAGATATTTATATTTTAGGTGTGGGAAACCGACCCGTCATGGCAGTTGTGTGTAGAATGCGACAGTCTGAAGAGTTGCCTTATAATATTAACGTGCACATTAATTTCTGTTCTTAATAAGATTTTTTTAAATACGCAGTCAGAGTGAAAAATTGACATTGCGTGTCAGGGATTTCCATTGGTCCCAATCTTATGTCCTGGGAGAAACAACGTGAAATGTGATGAACCTATATGCTTTAGTATAAAGTAAGTAGAGTACAATTTTGTTCGTGCGAGTAATGCACTCTCGTTGTTCTCCACTTGTGTTTTATTAACCTGTATATAATTTGCGTCGCACACGTGCACCACATGCCGTCTGTGTCCACAGATTCGATTCTTTTTTGTTAAAACGGATGTTCTATCTGGAGATCAGTCCATGATTTCAGCTGGAGAAGTAGTGGGTAAATAGTTAGATCAAATGACACAAGATCTTAATAACGACAACGTCAGCACTCGCTTAATGCATTGCTCGATTACGTGTTTCAACTTTACGTTCTGGTAAGAAGCTGACTGCGATAAGGGTCATATAGTTCATATAGTGGTCTTATGCTGTCAGAAACATTAGCCGTGTATGCAATTTTGTTTAAATAACAGTACATTCGTTTAAGAATTATAGTCACATATGCGAGTATATTCATTATCAGTCCATTATGTTTGTCTGTTTGTCACCGTTCATGGTATTTGTATAATTATTATCAGTCAGTTGCGTTTGTATATACAGCGTTAGTCACATGTGCTCCAATAATCATGAGTCAGAAGGGCGTAAACCTCTACGTTAATCAGCTGCACTTTGAGATTCACTTCTTTAACAGTCATTTCACCGACTACACTTCGACTCTCTTACAACTTTCAGCGTGGCTGCGTTTGTAGGGGACGTGAACTCTCAGAAGAATGGACGTTGGAGATATGAAAATCCTCGTAAATTACACAAAGAGACCCTGCATGATGTGAAAAAAGGTGTGTTGTGCGTAATCTGTATAATACAATTACTGTAGCTAACTTTTTACACCTAACTATAAAATCAAATGGGTAGGTGGACAATATATTACAACATTTTCCTTTCACAGAACTTATAACTAACAAAATTACTCTTATTTCATGCCAGGCAATGCAAGGGTCCAACACTGTCAATGCATCAATTATGCTGTCTCAAAGATAGTTCTGCTAGCTATGCTTCATAAGCGAAAGAGCATTACAGTATCAACGTCTTCATCATGCGTGACTGAAATTGCCATTTGCGATACTAGCATTGAGCACCGCTAAGTGGATTGGTCAGCGATTCATTATAGTTGGTTTACAAGGTTGTCTACTGTTGCGTGAGCAGGTGCCTCTGTGGCACAGTTCGGAAGTGCTATCCAAGGGCGTTCCTAACATGCTTGCACATTACGTTAAAAAGAAGGGATTTTCCTTATAAACGAAGATCGCAGTTGCGTACACTGTGTACTCCACCGCAATTTGGAGATACCTCAGTTAGCCGTTAGTGTCGTTTAGTCCTTTACCTCGTTTTGCCCATCTGCTTGGTGTGCAACCGCTAAATACCTTCTGTGTCCGCAGAAACGCGTTGAGGCAACTAGGAAATAAACAGCTCCCCAGGGGCGACAACAGAGTTTCTGCAGCAGGCACATAATATTGGCTTCCCAGGCCACGCCTGGCTTGTTACCCGACATTCAGCGCCGTAGCAAATTCGATTTGCCCGCACAAACCCTGCGGCGACTGCCCACACTGAGGTGCTACAGCGTTTTCAACACTACCGCTATTCCGGAGTGTCTGGTGGCTTTCTTGACTATCCGAAGAAAAAGAAAATTCTGGAACCGTATATTTTAGCGAATTTTCCTATCTCTCCTTCTCACTAATCATTTCCAGCTCTGAGATTTACGCACAAGATAAGCAGCACTGTAATCCATTTGTACAAGTAACCCAACAAAAATATATTTTAAAATGAACTTAAACAGTCTCAACGGCAAGAAACCTTTATTTCTGTGATTACCGGTTTCGGTCAATTTCTGACTATCTGTGATTACCGGTTTCGGTCAATTTCTGACTATCTTCAGACCTCATACCATGATGGTTGGCGGTGAACGCAGCAGGCGTTACTAACCCCACGAACGTCAGCTGCAACAGATCACAAAAAAAAAAGGTTTCTTGCGGTAGAGACTGTTTATTTTGTTTTTAAAGTACTAAGAAAAACCGGTGTTCTCTACGAGAAATTTTCTCAAAAATTACTAAAAATATGTTTGTTATTCGCAATTCAATTGAGTTGTACATGATATATAATTTCAGATCACTGTGCTATGGCAATCTGAATAAGCCCTCGTTTCACCTTCCAATTACCTGAATAGAGCATTAGTCCATCCGATATGACCGATTCTACAGTTCAGTGAAGCATTCTTAGTCCATCATCCAATATAGCAAAATCACCAATGGATAAACTTCTACCTGAGTAATGTGCAAGTTACGGTGAGTGACAGGGGGTGTATAAAGTGTCATCATTCACCCCGCTCCTATTCCCTCCACGTACGATGTGCGACAATGTCACTACGCCTCCATTTCAGCCTTAAATCTTTAATTTTATCATTGTGATAATCAAATAATATTTAAGTGTAAATAAGTAGCGTTTCTTCATTGGTTTCGGAAGGTAATTCCTTCGTGGATAAATCCCACTTCCTTAGTGTTGGGGTGGATATAAATTTTCTCGGGTTTCCAGCAACTTCCAGTGCTTCAATTCCTACAAGCTTTCAGCTGAGCTCTCCTCAATATTATGAATTGATAAATGATTGCTGTGCCGTCAGGAGCCAGTACTCCAGTGTGATAATGGTTTTCCAATATTATGTATTCTACTTGTGTGGAATGGGTACACTTCTCCGTTGATACTTTTGAGTGTTCTTTATATCTGATATTAAGGCTTCTGGCAGTTATTCCAATACGTTTAGAGATGCAGCTGTTACATTTGATTTCCATACATGTTTGTCAAAATAGCGCCAGCAGAACGACATGGGCATTTGAATTTTATTCTAGATTCGTATCTATTGTCTTAAGCACGGATTCATGCCACGGTGTATAAAAAAAGCCACGACGTTGGGATCACAGATTTTTCTTCAATGAACGCCTTTAGTAGGTCATTAAAACAACATAGCGTACACTAATGCCCGCCTGGTTAGCCGTTCGTCTAACGCACTGCTTTCCGGAAGGGAAGGCATGCCGGTCCCCGACACGAATCCGCCCGGCGGATTAGTGTCAAAGTCCGGTGTGCCGGCCAGTATGTAGATGGTTTCAAGGCGGTTTTCCATCTGCCTCGGCTATTGCGGGCTGGATTCTCTTATTCCGCCTCAGTTACATTATGTCAGCGATTGCTGCGCAAACACTTTCTTCACGTACGCGTACACCATAATTCCTCTACCACGCAAACACTGGGATTGTACTCGTCTGGTGCGAGACGTTCCCGGGTGGGGGTGGGTGGAGTCCACTGCGGGCCGAACTGCACAATAACCCTGGGTTCGGTGTGGGGCGGCGGTGGGGTAAGTGGACTGCTGTAGCCTGCTGTGGGGCTGTGGACCACTGAGGGCTATGGCGGGGACGAAGCCTCTCCGTTGTTTCTAGGTCCCCAGTTCCATACAATACAATACAAGGTGCACTTCTTTCGCAGTTCCGAGAAAATTTCAAGATACGTTTTAATTATGTAACTGATGTATCTGTGCATTGGTGCCGGACGATAGAGTTGATTGTGGTCAAATGGTAGGATGTGGTGTGACGTCCACTAGGAACAAACGTAACAAACGATAACGAAGAAAATAAAAAAAATAAAAAATAAAAATAATTGTTAGCGTTCGAGCGTCGTAAATTCAAGTGCATGAAGCGACGGTTTGACTTCCACTCAATCTTAATTTTTAATCTTTTTTTTTTTTCATCACTGGTCATATTATATAAGTTATATGACATTTGAGAGGTTACATAATTTAAAAAGCCAGTGTATTTGCATGAAGTCTTAGTGAATTTCATGTTATTTGATTACTTAGTATTTTAAGTAAATTTAATTATTAGAACAAACATATTTATGACTATTGACAAGCAAATGAAGAAACGCATAGAATTTCCCTGAAAATGTATGCCTGGCGTGATTAGCGAAACCAATTATCCATGCAGTCTGGTAAGATACCCTGAACTAATTTGCACGTCGACGCTTCTAGTTGCAGACACAGATGCAGGCCTCATTTGGCAGTTAAACCGCGTGGCGGTGAGACGTTGCTAATGTGGCAAGAACGAATAGTGTACCTGCAAATTTTTTGACTATCACAGAACTTACACTTATACTACAAAAACGAAGGTTTTGGAGGGAGTCGAACCGTCGCCTCAGACACGTGCGTCTTCCGTAGTTCGAACGCTAATCTCTTAACCACTGTCAGCTGTAACATCCGGCACCTATGCACAGACACGTCAGTTAGATAATAGACGCGTAAAACTTCTCTTGGGGGTTTTCTCGGAAGTGCCAGAGTAGTGCACTTTACTACTTGAACAGTGCGTTGTTTTAATGGCCTGCTCATGGTGTAGAAAAGTTCAACTAAATCCGTGATCCTAACGTCGTGTCCTCCCCTTCATAGATATTCGTAAGTAAGCTGATGCCTATTAGGTCAGTTTTCGATCTATTCTCGTCATTTCCACACTTCCATGCAATGTCTTTGGTTTTATTTATTCCATTTCATCATTAAATTTTGGACTGAAAGTTAAAATCATTAATCTTTTTCCTTTTAGTTTTACAGTAACCCAGAGAACTTATTGACTCTAAGTTTGTTTATACACCGTGCAGTGATTTTTGTCGCACTTCGGTATGTCAATTGTCCTTCTTGTGTCAAAAGACTCTTTTTTCCATCTTGAACTTAAATTATTCAAAGCAAAGATTACTAAAATACAAAATGAATAAATATAAACATTTCGCTCAATATGAATCATTTACATTATGGAAAGGACGTTTTTAGTAGACGAAACGTTCTTTACTCTTATACTGAGAGCTGACTGACAAGAGAATCTCCCCATCGTAGCCCCCTAGGATTTAGTGGTAAGATGGCTCATTGCACAGCCCGTCAAAAACTGAACACAGATCAAACATGAAAACAGGAAGTAGGTGTAGTGAACTGTGAAAAAAGAAGCAAAATAGAAACCAGTGACTGGTCTCAGCTTAAGATGTGCAACACTGCAAGTACCACAGTGTCGTGTTGCGTGTTCATGGTACTAGACTGCGAAGGGGGAGATCTGTGTTCGAATCTTCCTCGTGCCATTTTCTTTTCCCCTCACAAAATTATGAACTGTTCGTCCGGTCATTCATGTGTCTATTCGCTGTTTTCAAATCTGTGTCTATGTCTTGGTGTAAGAGGTTAAGGATGGGACTATCAGACGAACGTGCGTCGTATTTTTTCTACACAAGTACCATTTGTTACGAATCTTGCGTTCCGTTGTGGGAGTTCTGACATTCGAATTCCTTTGTTGTAACATAGTTCACACCCGTTTGTTTGTTGTTTCCATTCCTGTGAGAGATCTGTGCTGCATCTCGCCTGCTCTCTATAGTCATCACATTTACTAACTCTTATCATATGACTCACATTCTAAAATCAAGGTATAGTATAACAATGGCCAAAGCTACAGAAGGAGAACAGACACGTCAATGACCTGACGGACAGTTCATAATTATGTGAAAAAAAAGGAGGGGGCAGCACGAGCGATGTCTGAAAACGGATCTCCCACCTTGTATTCCAACACCGTGACCACACAATCAAGAATCCGTAGTTCTTGCAATTCGCTCGATGTTGCATATCTTGAGCTCGGACCGTTCACTGTTTCTATGTTGCTTCTTCTTTCTCAGTTCACTACACCTTCTTCCAGTTTTCACGCTTGATTTGTTTTCAGTTTTTGACTGACTACGCACTGGGCCAACTTAGCTCTAAATCGGAGAGGGCTGCGATGGGGATGGAGAGTTTCCCGTGTGAGAAAATTTATTTATTGTTTTTGCTGTTTTGGCGTGCATTGCACTAGTAATCATAAATAGGGATTTTTTTTTTAAATTCATGATAAATGAACATAAATCTTTCTATTAAATGGCTTCACTAGTCTAAAAACCATTTCGAAAGAAAACAGAGGAAAGATAGATCATACAGTACCCGCGCTGTATATGTTTGACTACCTTCGAAAGTTGAATATCTGTCTTTACGTGGTCTCCATAAGTGCTCCCACCAAGCAAATTAAGCTGGAAATATGATATTAATAAAAGATTTTAAAAAGTGTGCCACACTTGTCTGGTAATCATTCAAAAAAGCCGGCACGGTAGCTCAGCGTGTTCGGTCAGAGGGTTACGTGCTCTCTGTAATAAAAAAAAACTGAGTTACTCGATTAACAACGAACTTCAATGGATGTTTTACGACGTCCGCCCTGAGCAGATGCAACGATCAAAAGCGAACAAAATGAGATTTAAAAACATGGTTCTAGGCGCTCTACTCTGGAACCGCGCGACCGGTACGGTCGCAGGTTCGAATCCTGCCTCGGGCATGGGTGTGTTTGATTTCCTTAGGTTAGTTAGGTTTAAGTAGTTATAAGTTCTAGGGGACTGATGACCTCAGATGTTAAGTCCCATAGTGCTCAGAGGAACCTTTTTTTTTCTTTTTTTTTTTAAATCAGCATGTCAGTCGTTACCAAGTAGAATATATTCTTTTGTAGGTGCCTTGTTTTGGAAAAAATGCTACTTGCCAAGTTCGCAAAGAAGTATACAACGATCAGTAATTCGACCAATTAAAATGCCGTCTTCAGATCACATAATAAAAAGCAGTCTCCACATCGGTTATTAAAACGAGACGCCTTTAACAATCTTCTTTACAATTCCAAACTCAGAACTTGTAGTTACAATATACATACGCTATACAACAATGCAGCTGGCAGCAATATGCAGACTCAACATTATTATGTATCTTTTATACCATGCAACGCAATGGTACATAACGTTGTAACTACAGTTTTTGGGTTTGGAATTATGAACATTATTGTGACAAAGCGTCTGGCTTTAAAAACCAATGGAAACACTGGTTTCTATTATGTGATCTGAAGACGGTCATTTAACTGGTCGAAACTAGTAATCTTTGCAGCCTTCCATGCGATGTTGGCAAATAAGTTTTCCACAAGAAGACCGCAAGACTATATTTAAAGAGAGCCCCCTGCAACACTGGCAATGCGAGGTAATTATGAAACACATATTCAGTTAATTTATCACAATCATTGTATTTTGGCTAGTTGTTTCTACTAAAACAAGTACAACTTGCGTTTCAAGTGCTTGGGGAGTTCTGACGAGCTATATTTGTGACAAATCGAGGGTGTTCGGTACTTTCAGTCCTGCGTTAGGTTGGTTGGTTCATTAGGGAGAGGGGACCACACAGCTAGGTCATCGCTTCCATAGGAGTAGGGAAGAATGGAGAAGTATGTCGGCCGTGCCCTTTCACAGGAACCATGCCGGTATTTACCTTAAGCGATTTAGGGCAGTCCCGCAAAACCTAAATCAGGATGGCCGGACGCGGGTTTGAGCCGTCGTCGTCCCGAATGCGGGTCCAGTGTGCAAACTACTACGCCACCTCGCTCGGTAGTCCTATATTAATGCTGTAAACTAAACAATAGAAAGAGTTATTTTATATTATTTCTGACGTCGGATTGTGTAACACATACCACAACACTAGATGGCGAGTGATCCCCCGGTCATATTGTCACTTTGTCATATCTAGAATACCATAGTATAATTGTGCCTACTTAATATCGAAATTTTTATCTTATGTTCATAAAGTAGTGAAGTGGATACATTTCCGCATCATCTTCTCCTAATAACAAAGACCCGACGTACGGGTATTCTAACACCAGTTTGGAAAGGCTTCTAGTGTTTTCAAAACATAGCGAGATCTTCAACATTGTCTTCCACTTACGCTAAGGATGACACAGTGTATCGGAACTCAGCACTAATTCATGATTTTGCTTAAATTTTCGGTGCTGCTATAATATTGATTTCAAGCTTGTTCTGCCAATAACAATATAGTTTGTTTTTTATATGAAATATGAAATCTGTTAGATTTGTAGAAATATTTCCATTTCTAAGAAGTATGACATTAAACAGTGTAGCTAATTACGCCAGGCTGAATGCCTCCAGTTGGCGCTGCAGGCACGTGACGCAGTAGCTAAAGTATGTAAGCGGAGCAGACACGGACGTGGATCACCATAGCGAAGATAGGGACTGCAGATGGGGAAAACCATTGAGGTAAGCGACTTTGACAAAGTACAGATCATTATTACGCAGAGCCTGTGAACGAGTATCTCGAAAGCGGCGAAACTGGTCGAATGTTCACGTACTGCTGTCGTGGGCATCTACGTAAATAGGTAGAGGGACAATGAAACTATCACTAGGCGCTAAATGGTTGGACGTCCACGACTCTTCACAGAACGTGGAGTTTGGAGGCTTGTCTGCTCTGTAAGGTTGGATAGATGGTGATCTGTGGCATCTCTGCCTAAAGAGCACAATGCTGATGCTTGCACAGGTATTTCGGCGTTTGTGATGACGACCATCGACCTATTATAGCAAAAATGCCGGCACTTTTCCTTTGATCGATTGTCGAATCCCAACGGTCCCGTGTCCACTGCAGTAGTAATTGACGATGTCGTTGGGCTGACATTTGAACACGTGGAGGTGTAATTATGCGAAGCTACATGTTCAATAATGCACGATGAACGGTGTGCTCCGCATAATACTATCTCCACGTGTTCAACTGTCAGCCCAACGACATCAATAAAAATATTTTAAACAGCACGTAAATGTTCATCTCGCAAGTCAACAGCCAGCATCATGTAAAATGAAAATTTATAGCTGGCAATACAACAGCAGATATTCTATACAATATGTATGAAAACGAATTACGATGTAAGAAATGAAAAGGCGAGAGGAAAACGATATTTTAGAGTCTACCTTGAGGAAATGAGGAGAGAGTCTTAAGCATTTCTAAGTGAAGGACTTTACACCATTAAAGAAATTTTTATTACATAGCCTCAACTGTTTATTGAGAGTGAACCCGTCATTAAGAGAAAGAGGTTGTAACCTCCCCAACAGATAAATTATATAATAACCTCCCAACAGTAAAAAATATATAATTATAACATTCACATTCTGCGTAGCCTACTAACAGATAAATGAATTCCATAACCTACCAATAATACAATCTGACTAATCTCTCAATAAAATTGTGGCTCACTTATAACCTTTCAACAATTGACTGTGAATTTAAACTGGTAAATTTTGGACGTCAACAGCGCTGCGTCATGGCCCTGAAAGATCATTCTGAATAAAAAAATGAAAATTCTTACCTCAATTAAGTCGCCGGATAACGCATATATATCTGCTCCTATAAGAAGTTCTCCTGGCACAGCCCAGTGCAATGCTGCCCGATAGATTTGTCATGTATAAAAAGAACAACTGATTTTTCTTTGCAATAATCGGGATGACCATGGATTGGAGAAATTAGTAAATTCTTTAAATTGAGATGAATAATTGTCAAAAGCTAATTTTTATAAGAAAGATTATTATTAAGAGGTTTTTTAAATCATTTACATGGGACTTGATATAACAATACTACATATGCGCGAGGCTGCTTTTACCTTATACTACAATGCTCAGGCACCGCCATCGATCGCAACGACTGGCCCAGCCAACACGATACACCAGACTGCTCGCTAGCAACTACTTACTACAATTGCTACACAGTTCTTACTGCTGTCAACACTGCTCTCTGGTCTGAGATTCTCTTATAGCTTACATATCGCAGGGAGCGCGTGAGCAATCCATCCAAATTACATCTGCTCGAGTGCCCTAGCAGTACATTCCTTAATCATGGACCTCTTACAAGGTTCGAGAATTTTTAATTCTTAAGTGATAAGTCTGAAGTCCTACTTTTTTGTGTGCAGGATACTGACGTCATGAACTTCTTTATACTTACGGCCTTAAATTAATAAATAATCAGCAAAGGACGAGTTGTACATATTTGAATCTTTTTTCCCTAGTAGATGTTTATCAATTGCTCGTCCTGTCTATCCTGTGCAGTTGGCTGGACATGTGTCACAGCTAATTTTATAGACGCCTGAGATTTTTAAGGTGGAACGCACTGAATAAGATTATTTTCCGAATTATTGGTAGTAGGAAATGCTGCCTTACGATCGTACTTGTTTTGGAGGGGACGCTGAATCCTGTAAGATACACACGATAAAAATGGATTTTTTTTTCTTTTCAATGCGTTCCTTATTAGGGGAATTGCGTAGAGTGAACAGATTCATACCACACACATTTTTTGTGCTGAATATTTCCGTGTTTTAACTACCTATGTGATAGGTTTCTGAGACGAGCCGAGTGTAGTAAATTGTCAGGCTGGTACATGTAGTAACCAATGTTTATTTAATCCGGTACCCGATTACCATTTGTCTGGCTCAACGTCCTGCCTCGCAAACTAGCGTGCAAAATATTGGGCTGTGTTAGGTTACCTTTCATTTTGTCATGAATAATAAATAATACATTAGTGATTGCTACAACTTGCCTCATGAGTGTACGAATTTTATGGGTCTAAATGGAACATCATCAGAGAAGGAAATTGGAACACGCCGGTGTCCTACGGTATGCAGACTACTTTGTCGTCGTTTCTTATCTGAAAGTTCTATCATTGTCTTTATCACTTACTCCACCTTGGAAGGGCAGCCGTTTTTCTACCGCCATAAATTGGCACACCTTACGCTCTACTCCCAGCGAAGCAGTGTCCCCAGGAGAAGCTGAAGACTGAAAGCGCCGCAGAGGCCTCGAGCGCGATGGATTGTGGGTCCTCTGCTCCGCCTATCGTCTGGCGAACCGACGAGTATCAAACACGAAATCCGTCCAGAGGAAATAGGCTACGCCCCAGCAACCACTGAACCAGCCGGGACATAAAAGAGCGCCAAAATTGATTCGACTCCCTGCCTCCCCCTCCACTACCCCCCACCCTTCCCTCCCCTACTTCTGCCTACGGTTCCGCGGACACGGGCGGTTTACGGCTTTTTTAGCCTCTTCTCCTGCTGCAATATCTGAAGAGGTAATAGCTCCACAAATCGAATTCTCGGAATTCGTTTAAGTCCGCATTACACGAATATTTTCCTCTTTGACTGGCAGAGATTGTATCACTGAACGATTTTAGCCTTTTTGCGCGAGTCGCGCTTATTACAGTTTAGAGCTGGCTATTAACTGCAAGGTGTAGCTGGGCGCACCGAAAGAACACGGCACGGCACTCCAAGGAAGTGGAAAGGAAGGAAGAAAGAATGTTCCGACCGATAACCAAAAAAAAAAAGAAAAGAAAAACACACATACTTGGCATAGGGAAACACATTTTCATTTCACATTACCATTCCACGATCCATTTTTGCAAAATTTTCGTTTCGGAAGCAACTTTTCTATTTATACCCGCCCACCAATATTCCAGGTATTAGCTTACCAGCATTACCAGGTATTAGCTTATCTCACTGATCTAGTGCAACTCGAATGTGAAAGCAGATGAGGCACAGAAAGGTTTAGCTAAATGTTAAGGGCTGTTTCCAGGATGAATCTTTCGCTCACAGTGGAGTGTACGACTGGCGTCGTTACATTATGCGAAAGATTATAGTGTGTCACATTGTCCCCAACATAATACGAAAAATCATCAGCCGATCAAACGCTTTTTTTCTGTCCCGTTTATGTGGGAGTAAGTAAACACTGGAAATTATAATTACTTAAATAGCCATGTAAATCCACTGCAAAGAACATAATGTGGACTCTAGTTGCGTGCGAACATTACCGAAGTGCACCGGGTAGATTACACATTAACGTTCTTCCAGATATATCAGAGTACTTCCAGATCGAAATGATTGACGAGATGACGATGACAGCTGCTGTTCTGTTTCATCAGCACGACAAGCTGATTGTCTAGAGGCTTCAAGGCACGTTTTTTCTTCTGTGAAAGTCCATTGAGAACATAGAAGAGAGGAGCATAGAAAATGGTGTTTCTTCCTTTAGGTACATTTGATCGCCTTGATTAAACTAACGTCATCTTAGGTTGTTAGTTTTCAGTTAGAACCACGAAAAAAATTCAACTCGAAACCTGCATGAACGTACGTTCAGACGAAACAATGCACGTATGGACATCATCAACAAAAATATTTTCTCTTCCAAGTAATGGTGCTGCACAGGTATGTTTCCGTTATCTCCCACCAGTTGTAATAGAGAGGGACAACAGTTTGAACTTAAACACCAAGGGTCTTGTTAAACCACTTGAAACGAGTACTGAATAAAAATTATGCACAATGTTACGAAAATTTTCCTTACTTACCCTTAAGCTTCTCTAAAAAGAATTAAAAAGGAAATAAACTGAATTACCAGCGGCTTATTATACTAGGAGAGATTGTTGGAAGACAAACAAAACTTAGTTTCCGAGTTTCCTCCATAATTATGACAAATCATTTTAATGGTCTATAATTTCCCAGTTATTCTTCCTACGGCGCATACTGCCTTTACATTCATGCACCTCACACCTAAAGCTTGTACTTAAAGACATGTGTGGCAGTACAGTAACCTCACTACAGCCTCTCGGCGTTGCAGCTTGTCTATATCCTTACGGCCCGCATCTCGTGGTCGTGCGGTAGCGTTCTCGCTTCCCACGCCCGGGTTCCCGGGTTCGATTCCCGGCGGGGTCAGGGATTTTCTCTGCCTCGTGATGGCTGGGTGTTGTGTGCTGTCCTTAGGTTAGTTAGGTTTAAGTAGTTCTAAGTTCTAAGGGACTGATGACCATAGTGCTCAGAGCCCTCTTTTATGTCCTTATGAAGAATTATTACAGACACAAATTTGATTCACACTACGTGTATATATTTTCGCTACATATCTGGTATATTTGTAGGCATCACAACTGAACCATCTCTATAATCATACAGGAAATCAGTTTCTAAAATGTACCGTCCGCTAAGAACGCTATATATTTAAAGAGCCTCGAAGGTTAAGATTATGGAGTCCTTACTTCTAAACAAAAGTAGGATGTTGTGGCACTATATTTGTTAAGCTCCGTCTTGGTCACAAAAGATGTACAATTCATAATTACCAGTTTAAGTCCTAGCCATCTTCAGATCATAAAAGTATTCTGATATAAGTTTCAGTGTCAATATGTACATAGCACCGTTCACTTACTATGTATCTAGGTATGTAGATATAGACGTTGATACTTATTTTGCTGTAAACTCCGAGATTTCTGTAACTCGTGTCATGGTAAAAGACCTCCACCCACAAGCAGTTTTAGTGCACAGAGGCGATTAGTATGACATATGACTTGGCCGTTAAGTCTGACAAATCTAGTGACGTAGCTGGAGCCAAATGTGGCCATCAGCCACCAGCAGTCGACATGCAAGTGGGGCGGTTGTTTGCTGCCAGCAAGTAGCTCTCGCGGGGCGAGTTAAGAGGTGAACAGCGCGTTATCGCAGTCCAGCATCTCCGTGCAGATAATTAAATTAATTGTGTTTGTGCCGAGCGCGCACGCACCGGCAATAAACATCGTCGGTGGTTGGCGTGGCGCGAGCGCTGCGGAACCTTTCCTTTCCGGAGACAGCCGGAAGCACCCGAAACTCACCGAGCTCTTCCGACTGAAGTCGACAAAAGCCGAAGCTAGAAGTCATACAACGTAGCTAAGGCTTTTAATGTCGGCTGCTGCTATTCAGATTTTCCGTAAAAAAATTTGCTTCAATTCATATCTGTACTCTCTTTTCCCTGCTGTTAATGATTTCTGGTTATCACAATGCAAAAAAAAAAAAAAAAAAAAAGCTGTGGTAGTCAACAAATCTGAAAGATTTGCATTTTTCTCTTTAGTTTTTCTGTTTTCTTTCATGTCACGCTTCCTTTCTCCATAGTTGAACTCCCTCTTTATCGTCTAGTATAGCTACAAAGTAATTCCATGGATGAGAGAGAATGTTATGATTATTTGTTATTGTTTATATACCCTAAGCGAAACTGGTTGATATTCAGAGCTATAGAAACTGATGGAAATACTCAAGTTTTTTTGTGTCTGTTCAGTTTGTTAGTCTTCTCTTAATTCGTTAGCTACCTCGGTAAGAATAATCCATGTATGGCACTTTTTCAAGCTCTTCATTTTGACCAAACGAAATAGAGTAAAAACTGAGGCAGACAGTTCGCATCGGGGAGGTAGGCTGCTCAAGAACTCGTCTGGTTATTGTTTTCGATTGTTTCCCTAAATCGATTCAAGTGAATCTCAGGGTAAAATATGGGGATGACTTCCTTCCTTTTCTTTGTCTCGTTAGAGTTCCTGTTCCCTCTGTAATGACCATCATCGACGGTACATTGAAGCCTAATCTTGTGTCTTTTCTTTCCTGGGGTTGTCCAAGTCTTTTTCTGATTCTGTGTTGCTGACCAGACGAACAGTGGATTACTTTACTACCTAATTTCGTTCCGCGTATGATGTTGCTGTCAATATGACGTTGAATATCTTCCTAACATATAGGACTCTGAGCAAAGCTATGGTGTCATACTACCAAGTATTGTGACAAAAATTCTTTGGATTTTCGCTAATGTTTTCTTGGTTAACTTGAAAATCTCTGTTCTAAGCTACCTTGAACGAACAGTTTTACATCCGAATAATGAAAGTACATAATGAGCTTTTTGTATGAGTGCAAATTTAACAGATGGTTCTGACTAAATAGTGGACAAGTTGTAATATTTTATCTGTGAAAGTCTGTCTTAATTACATAAGTTGTACAATTCATAATTACCAGTTTCGGCCATAGCCATCTTCAGATCATAAAAATATTCTGATATAAGTATAAAAATCAGTATCTATATACCTAGGTGCATAGTAAGTGTACCTATATGTATAAACTGACACTGATAATTATATCAGAACATTTTTATGATCTGGAGTTGGTAATGGCCAGAACCGGTGATTATGAATTGTATAAATAAAGTCCCATAACATGATCGCGAACTCATTCACAGACTTTGAAAGGGTCCTGTAGCCACCTTTCATTAGTCCGGTAGCCCATTTTCATTACCATTTCTCTTTCTTTTCCACGTTTCTCTACTCTCTTTACTCTCATAGTAGTGTGATTGAATGAATGTGGTTGTGTGTCACGTTGCTAGACGGTGGCGTAGTCTGCTGCAGAAAGTCTGCGATAGTCGTACAGATTCAGCAGCTGTTGCACAGAATAGCCAACTCTCGTAGTGGTCAAGTTGGCAAAGAGGTTTCCGCTACTTGTGAGAAATCCACCTGCGTTAGGTTGGTGGCGGAAATGGCATCTTGGGGTTTTCCGGTCCAGGCGGAGCGTGGAAGAGGCTGGAGAAGCGGGAGGCAGTCTGCCGCCGGTACGGGAAGCGTCCACAGCTGTGCTCCAGTCGAAGAAGCGTGAGTTAGACTGACCGCGTGGCGCGTTGTTACTTGGCGAGGGGAGAGCTGTTAGCCTTTGGTCTCGCTTTTCAAATCTGGAAGATTGCTTTGCCTTGTCGCAGCAAGGAATGCAAAACTTTGGCAGATTTTTCTTTTAGCAAATTTCTGTAGCAGACTTGGATCCGCCGGAAGAGCGCCACACAAAGGTGTCGATAAGAAGTGAGCACTCGCTTCTGTATGAATGTCTGTTTGCCTTCAGCTGTGCCTGTATAAGCTTTCACCTTTCTAAATATTTAGAGCCTTGCCTTCTCGTAAATTTTCCTTACTTTCCGTGTCTTTCGTCCGTGGGGAGCCAACCACGTGGTAGAACATTATAGTTGTTGGGCTACCGGCATCACTAACTGTCCGATCGCATGTTTGTTTTAGAAAATGTTAACATGATTGTATGATGTGATATTGTTGGAATTTGGCACTATACCTATAAATTGTGCCTCCACAAACCACGTGTTATCAGGAATCGTGTACATGCCTCACATCCTTAGTTTAGGAATAAATGATTTTATCTACAATTTTCTCTTGTGTTCCGAGATTACGTTTTTACGCCTAAGCCACTCACCTCGTAGCTTTCCCATTAGCACATCCAATGCGTTTCCTTATGCACAGGTCCAGTGATTAGTCTCCTCTCGTATTTTATAACAAATGCTTTAGATTAAGTCATATTTTCAGGTGTGTTGCTGGGAGCTCATCTTATGCAGTGTTCATGCATTTTCTATTTTATTTTAAATGTTTGATTGTCGTGAACAGCGCACGGGCAATACTATTAATTACATCGCATCCGCTGTGAGCGACCTCACAACGTATGCATTTTTTATGAGTTTTTGGTCTGTGATCAAATTAATTTATTTTCCGACTCGACCAAATCTTTGATTAGTTGTATGGTTTGAGTCGGTGGCGACCCTATTCTTCTCACGTTGATTTCATAAGCAATAAGTATTTCCATTCCCAATAATAAGGAATAACCCGTAGTAACGTGGTTAGTTACAACTTCATGTGCTCAATCGGTAAGTAACAGCATATTGTCAATAAGAGTGAAGTTAACTATGTAAGCCGGCCGAAGTGGCCGTGCGGTTAAAGGCGCTGCAGTCTGGAACCGCAAGACCGCTACGGTCGCAGGTTCGAATCCTGCCTCGGGCATGGATGTTTGTGATGTCCTTAGGTTAGTTAGGTTTAACTAGTTCTAAGTTCTAGGGGACTAATGACCTCAGCAGTTGAGTCCCATAGTGCTCAGAGCCATTTGAACCATTTTTTTAACTATGTAAGTAAGGCATTCTAGAAAATTGGTTCAGTGAATTGAAGACTCCTCATGCTACCTTTGAAAGGATCCACAAAATGAAAACTGGAGCATAGTACAATGGCTGCATTAGTCCAGTCGGTGACTTATAAACCATCATGTAAAGTTCTACTTAATCTTCAGATTTTCATCATAAACTCTATAACCAATAAGAAATGCGAAACATAACGTGAGTCTCAGAAAGTCTTGTAAAATAGCACGCGAATGCGGAAATTTTTGCCCCGGGCACAATGTGTCAAGTGTGATGTCTCATTGGAAGGAATACGAGGCGTGTTAACGATTGCACCAGTCTGAAAAGTTGGCCGTAGCAGAGCACTCTCTACACAGTAGAAAATGAAATATTTTAGGCAATACCGCTGTTGTGATATATAAGCGTCTCATGGGATACAAAGTTATCTAACAACACACAAGACACCAGTGACATCACGACAAGTGGCGCAGTTATATTAGGACCCTGCCGACAGATACCACATGACAGTTGATGGAGAACATTGTGCCGAGAGATCGTGGAGCCCGAGAACATATCGACGCTGGACTTGCATTCTCCCTGTAGTGATGAAAACCGTCAGCTGTTAGCACCGTACCTACACCTTCGACCTGTCGCGCTTATGCTTAATCGTAGAATGCGGGTCTTCATGCCCACAAACTCTTTAACTGTGTCCTCTCTACTCACTACAGGCACTGATCTTTGATGTGATGAATGACAGCTTCCTCTTAAGTTGGAAAAATGAAAATTAATAAAAATGAGTAAGAAAATCAATCCTATAATCTACAAACACAGTATTGGTGGGGTGCTGATTGACGCAGTCAAATCGATGTAATATCTAGATGTAACGTTGCAAACCGACATGAAATGAAACGACCACATACGGTCGGCGAATGACTAGCAACAGTACAAGGTACCCTCCACAATGCACTCTATGGTGGTTTTCGGAGCTTATATGAGGATTTACACTGCATGTAGCCTCATCTTAAATGGTTATCCTATCGCGGGTAAGCCATACCTAGAATTTTGTAGAATACGTTAGCTAATTATATCTGACAGAGGAGCATATGAAGGTAAACAGAATGGAACTGTTGCAGTATATAACTTTTACGTGAAAGTTTTTCTGTGGCTTGGATTTTGATATTTTCAGCCGTCAAGTTATCACACAGGAAATCTTGGAGGAAAAAAAACGTACAGAAGGTCTATGTCATTCTGAATGATATGCAATTTCGTATTACTCAATACAGCATTTCAACCAATTCTCTGATGTAACACCATGGTCGACCCTTAAAATGTTTATGCACTGATTGAGTAACAAGATATTTCAAATAAGAAATCGGTTTCAGCCGACATGAGCCATCAATAGGCCTATGACAAATACAATCGATATCATCCCAGTTTTTACAAGCTTTTGAAGACGAAAAATTGTTAATGTATTACACATAAATTAAATATGCTAAGATTTCATACCGTTATAGAAAGCAAAATTACACTTCACTGTTACACACACACAATCACTTTATCAACCAGCATAAACATAATAACTTCTTTCATTTATGTAGCCAAATGAAGTGTTGATGTGTTCTAGCGGCCACAACTCCAAACACTCTTAGGAATACGTTGTTCACATACTAATGGATCACGTTGTGGCCAACAGTATGCATCATCTTACTATTCGGTTGTTTACATAAGTAAAATATAAAGGAAATATGAGAAATCCATTGAATTATAGACCCATATTGCTAACGTCGGTTTGGAGGAGAATTTCGTAACGTATACTACTTTTCGAAAGAAACGATTTATTGACAAACATCCAACACGGATTCAGAAAATTTTGTTCTTCTGAAACACCACTAGCTCTTTGTTCTCACGAAGTAATGAGTGCTATTGAAATGATATTTCAAACTTATTCTATATTTTTACATTTCCAGAAGTCTTTCGACACCGTACCTCACAAGTTCGTCTTCTTACGTGACAATGGGCTCTCGTCTCAGTTGTGCGAATGGAACCGTGATCTCTTGTCAGAAAGGTCACAGTTCGTAGTAATTGACGGAAAGTCATCGAGCAAGACAGAAATGATATCTCGTGTTCCCCAAGGAAGCGTTAAAGGCCTTCTGCTGTTCCTGATCTACATAAATGTTTTAAGAGACAATCTGAGTAGCATTCCTAGATTGTTTGCAAATGATGCTGTCAGTTATCGCCTGATAAAGTCATCAGCTGATCAAAAAAAATTGCAAAACGATTTAGACAAGACATCTGTATGGTGCGAAAAATGGTAATAGACTTTAAACGATTAATAGTGTTAAGTCATCCACATGAGTACCAAAAGGAATCCGCTAAATTTCGGTTACACAATAAATCACACAAATCTAAAGGCTGTAAATTCAACAACTTAGGGACTACAATTACGAATAATTTAGTTTGGAGTTGTCGCATAGCTAATGATGTGGTAAAGCAAACCGAAGACTACGATTTATTGGCAGAACACTGAGAAGATGCAACACGTCTACTAAAGCGACTGCCTACACTACACATGTACGTCCTCTTGTGCTATGCTGTGTGAGATAAGCATGAGACAAGATCGATGGAGGACATCGAAAATGTTCAGAGAAGGGCAGCTCGTTTTGTACCATCGCGAAACAGAGCAGAGAGTGGCACGGATATGATGCGTGAATTGGGGTGGTAAGCATTCAAACAAAGGCGGAAAGGTGTTTTTCGTTACGGCAGGATCTTCTCATGAAACTTCAGTTACCAACTTTCTTCTCTGAGTGTGAAAATGGTTTTTTTCTTTTTTTCTTTTTTCGTCCACCTTCGTAGGGAGCGATGACCATCATAATAAAATGAGAGAAATCAGAGCTCCCACAGAAAGATTTAAGTGTTCGTTTATCCTTCGCGCTATTCAAGAGTGGAACGGTAGACAAACAGCTTGAAGGTGATTCGATGAACACTCTGCCGGCACTTAATTGTGAATTGTAGAGTAGTCTGCAGATGTACGTGTAGATGTAGATGAAAATGTTCTTACGTTTATGCTAGATGACAAAATAGCATTGCCGACCGGAGTGGCCGAATGCTTCTAGGCGCTACAATCTGGAACCGCGCGACCGCTACGGTCACAGGTTCGAATCCTGCCTCGGGCATGGATGTGTGTGATGTCCTTAGGTTAGTTAAGTTTAAGTAGTTCTAAGTTCTAGGGGACTGATGACCTCAGCAGTTAAGTTCCATAGTGCTCAGACCCATTTGAACAATTTAAATAGAATTGAAGTACATTACTATTTATTATCATTTATGGTGTATTAAAAATCTTATTATTTACAATATATCAAAAATATACCGTGTTTACACATTTGTTCTTGGCTGAAAGCGGTTGTTTCCGTGAAATATCAAGTGGCTGTACCATGAAGTAAACAAATTCAAAAAATTTCTGTTGATTACGGGTTTTGTCTCCACTCTGGCGAAACTGTGATATTTTCTATAACCTTCCAGTTTTTTTTTAATTATGTCAACCTCAGTGTAGCACTGGATTCAAAGATATATTCCACCAGGCGAAGTTTGTGCCCTGTATTCTTGTGCTTCGGAAGGAAACAGGCGGGATAATTGTACCCGTGACAACTGAATGCTTCACATTCCGTGTCATTCTCCTCTACAGAGCGAGAATAAAAACAGTACAGTGCAAAGGTGGTGTGGGAATACTAGAGGTAGACCCAGTTCCAAAATGCACCGTTATTCTTGCATTCACACACTTCACTTCGTCGCGGTTGTTGCGTCTGTTGTGAGGAAGTTGGGTAAGGCTGGAGGAAGATGGCGGCACTCGGCGCATACTGTTTCCCGGGCTGCCACCAGCGCGTGGTCTGGTGCGAGAGAGGGGAACGGATGACGAATTAATTGCGTGCGGCGCGGCGCCGCGATATGGCGGCCTGCGATACGCATCGCCCCGTGTGCTAATGTCGACCTAAAATGTAACCACTTAATCGAGCCTGCACCCGATCTGCCCCTCCGGGGGGCGGCTAATGAAGATGGATGGCGCTCCGGTAAACAAATAGAAGCGGCCTGCAACGCTGTGATTATTCTAGTCGCTGTCTCTCCTTCCTTCCCCAGGTTCTTTTTCTACTGTGTCATTAAGATAATATTGGCCGCGGTGTGTTATTTTTCATGTAATGAATTATGCCGCAACAGACAGAAAAAGCTGACACGTTTCTCTGGAATGGGGATTATCGAGAGGCAGAGGTAATCAGTCACTCCTTACATCTGCATTGAATGCGGCCTGCAGTGCTTAGGACTAGGGCGAATATCATACAGACAAATGTTGTCTAGAGTTACTTCACTCAGAGGAGCAGGTGCCGTACTGGACGGCAGCTCATACGGCAGGGTATAGCTAGTAGCGGGACGTTGTCTAATCGGCCACTGTTCTGCTGGAATGCTACAGCACTGTGCTATGTCTCTACTAGCAATCACATCCGGCGCTTGACTTTTCTTATTAACTTATCGTATTAGAGCCTTCAGGCCATCACTTACATCGGACCAGGGTTTTACAAAAAAAGAAAAAAAAATAATGGCTCTGAGCACTATGGGACTTAACTTCTGAGGTCATCAGTCCCCTAGAACTTAGAACTACTTAAACCTAACTAACCTAAGGACATCACACACATCCATGCCCGAGGGAGGATTCGAACCTGCGACCGTAGCGGTCGCGCGGTTCAAGACTGTAGGGCCTAGAACTGCTTGACCACCCCGGCCGGCAGGATTTTGCACATATAGTGATTAATTTCTTAAGAAATGATAATATTTTTGATATGAGAAATAGTAAAAAACAGAATTACTTAAAAATGATTTGAACCGAAAATTGAAGATAGCCAGTGACAATGCGAGTAACAGTACTGACTAAGAAATAACAGTGGTAGTATTGCTGTTGCTGCTGCCGAACATAGTAATAGCAGGTTGCCAACGAAATGACGACACGAGGTGCAAGAGCAGGACTCGGGGTCTCCTTCGAGGAAGGGGGAAGTCGCCACACAGAGTACTACAGGTAGAAGAAGCATAAATCAAACGGACGGAGAAGCTTAATTGTTTAGGAGAGTGGATAAAGCGAAATATCTATGAGAAAGAAGTCTTCGCAGCAGGGATGAGAAAAATTGAAACGGCGTATCAACTAACCAAAAGTGTCTGCAAGAAGAAACCAACATCAGTTAATGCCAAGACAGGACATCAGCGCACAATAATACGACGAGATACCCAATCCCAATACTCCACAAAATGCCTTACTATGAAGAGAAATGGTCTGATGGAGAAACGAGAAGAGAGAGACAGATATTGACGAATATCCCAGATCTGATCAGATAAATTCAGTAGAAAACACAACCATGAACTCTCTACACATACAGAAAAAGATCACAGACGCCATTCGAAGGAGATGGATTCTTTCCTATGGTCAGAGTACCCATATAAGCTATGGGAGCTTCCGTTGCTTTCTCAACAAGAAAAACAATGAGGTGTGGCTTAGCAAGGTAGAAAGAGACGTGAAAGATGTGGAGATGACACTGGAAGGTATCCATAAGTACATACCGCTCAAGACTAAACACTATGAGCACATTGATTTCCAAGAATAGCCAAAACTAAAAACCGGCAAGACATTGACTGAAGCAAAGAAGGAACAGCACTAAAAATGAACGCGTAACATTGGCTGAAGTTGCACAACTGCAAACCGAGCTAGGTGGCGCAGTGGTTAGCACACTGGACTCGCATTCGGGAGGACGACGGTTCAAGCACGCGTCCGGCCATTCTGATTTAGGTATTCTGTAATTTCCCTAAATCTTTTCAGGCAAATGCCGTGATGGTTCCTTTGAAAGGGTATGTCACATTTCCTTCCTCGTCCTTCCCTTATTCGATGGGACCGATGACCTCGGGGTTTGGTCCCCTCCCCTAAACCTACTAACCAAGCCAGCTGCAACGAAAAGTGCGGTTGAAATAGCGTGGTTCGGAGGTGGCCATTAGGAAAAGAAAAGGAATAGTAGGAGGTACAAAATGTATTTGTAGGTGTACAAATGGTTCAAATGGCTCTAAGCACTACGGGACTTAACATCTGAGGTTATCAGTCCCCTAGACTTAGAACTACGTAAACCCAACTAACCTAAGGACATCACACACATCCATGCCCGAGGCAGGATTCGAACTTGCGACAGCGTGTAGGTGTTCAAATATGATATTTTCTAACGAACTCTGAGAGAGAGTAATTTAGGTAGAATGTTCCAGCTAAGGGCTTTGGGAAATGACAGAGGTCTGATAGGAAAGAAGGGCATTTAGTTGGAACGCGGTAAAAGCTACGTATAGGAACAAAGACAGACGCTACTGTTGTTTTAGTTGCTATGTCACCGGCTACCTTTTAAAGCTGGAGATGTTATTCAGTCTTTTGATATAGTGAGGTAGATCATTCTAGAGTCATGATCCTTCTAGAGAAAGCGGCTGAGTAATGGAGTGGGACATACAGGACTTCTCTCATAGGATCGAGTGTTTCTGATGAGTGTACTGTCAGTCTTCCGCTGCCTTTCCTAACAATGCTTATGCTAACTCTAAGACCAACATAAACTGCTTCGTCTAAGAATTACGTATTAAAACATCATGATAATGCAGGCCCTCCAAAAATTATTCACCACATTACTGTAATAAAAGGTGGTGAGAACCAGACTGGAAAGCTGTGCGTGTTGAAGCGCCGTTTCTGGGACTCGGAGGTGCGTCGGCCCCACTTCGGATCCGTCCGGCGGATAACGACAAGGGTCAGTGTGCCGGCCGGCCAGCCAGCCTGGATTTGGCTTTTAGGTAGTTTTCCACATCCCAGTATGTGAATACCGTGCTGGTGCCCAAGTCCCATCTCAGTCACACGATTGGAGCACATTTAGAAAACTTTCGCTCACTTTCACATGAATAACACTACACACAGACAGTTGGGGGTACATATACTCCATCGTGTGGGGAGGGGGAGGGGGGGGGCGGTAACGGACTGGCGACAAAATCAAATGGCTCCAAGCACTATGGGACTTAACATATGAGGTCATCAGTCCCCTAGAACTTATAACTACTTAAACCTAACTAACCTAAGGACATCACACACATCCATGCCCGAGGCAGGATTCGAGCCTGCGACCATAGCAGCAGCGCGGTTCGGGGGTGAAGCGCCTAGAACCGCTCGGTCACAGTGGCCGGTGGACTGGCGAGTTGATGGGTGTCACGCCACCTTTTAAAACAAACCATGCGAAACCCGTTAATAACCACGCCGACGCTGCGCCTATGCGGGACAGAGGCACAAGAAAAAGAGGTACAGAGGCTTTTTTACGTTATAAACTGACAAAAGATTTCATGCGTGACGGATGGCCGAATTTACGAACGTTTTGATTTTTAGGTATATCCCGGCCTGAGTTTCAGGCAGTCTCCAACGTAGGAGGACGCGGGAATGCAGTAAATATTGTTCTACACGTTCGGTCGCGTCTTCCCCGCAATACCTGTGCGCCGTCAGAAGAGGAAACGCTCGGTTGGAGAAGGCCGTAATATCCAGCCCAGCTCTTACGACTGCGCAGCTCACGATACACCCCTCATTTAACAATTACGTCGTTTTCCGGCGCGCGCCCACACGCACCAAGTGCGAATAAAGTTTATCGTCGGGCGTTAGGCTCGCATTAGCGGTGCAGACCGCTGCGCTGTAGCAGCTGGGGACTTCCCACGCGCCTCCGCAGGCAGATACGCCAACTGCGGCTGCCCTCGTCCTGCGCTGACGACACGCATCTGCCTAACGTTCACTGTAGATGTTTTCCTGATACCCAGCGTACGAAAATTCCTCACTCTGCCGGCCACAGAGCAGCAACGAATCAGATGAGCCTGCGACTAGTTGCGGAGAGTGAAATTCCAGTAGACGGAAATTTTAGTTTTTCACTCGTGTCATGCAAAACATATTTTGGTTGGAATGAAGGAAGATTGGGGTTTAACGTCTCCTCGACACTTTGCCCACCGGAGGAATAAAGAGTGGTACTGGCATGTTTAATGCACGTATCTGATGAGCACTGAGGTAACTTCTCAAGTCAAAAGGAGAGAGATGTCTTTTAGTTAAATTTTGACTTTTTTGATAGAGATAAAAATTCTATGTACTGCCTTGGCAGAAAATCCTAAGAAATTTTGGTCTTATGTCAAAGCGGTAGGTGGATCAAAACAAAATGTCCAGACACTCTCTGACCAAAATGGTACTGAAACAGAGGATGACAGACTAAAGGCCGACATACTAAATGTCTTTTTCCAAAGCTGTTTCACAGAGGAAGACTGCACTGTAGTTCCTTCTCTAGATTGTCACACAGATGACAAAAAGGTAGATATCGAAATAGACGACAGAGGGATAGAGAAACAATTAAAATCGCTCAAAAGTGGAAAGGCCGCTGGACCTGATGGGATACCAGTTCGATTTTACACAGAGTACGCGAAGGAACTTGCCCCCCTTCTTGCAGCGGTGTACCGTAGCTCTCTAGTAGAGCGTAGCGTTCCAAAGGATTGGAAGAGGGCACAGGTCATCCCCGTTTTCAAGAAGGGACGTCAAACAGATGTGAAGAACTATAGACCTATATCTCTAACGTCTATCAGTTGTAGAGTTTTGGAACGCGTATCATGTTCGAGTATAATGACTTTTCTCGAGACTAGAAATCTACTCTGTAAAAATCAGCATGGGTTTCGAAAAAGCGGTCGTGTGAAACCCAGCTCGCGCTATTCGTCCACGAGACTCAGAGGGCCATAGACACGGGTTCACAGGTAGATGCCGTGTTTCTTTACTTCCGCAAGGCGTTCGATACAGTTCCCCACAGTCGTTTAATGAACAAAGTAAGAGCATATGGACTATCAGACCAATTGTGTGATTGGATTGAAGAGTTCCTAGATAACAGAACGCAGCTCCGAAGTAAGAGTGATTTCAGGTGTGCCGCAGGGGAGTGTCGTAGGACCGTTGCTATTCACATTATACATAAATGACCTTGTGGATGACATCGGAAGTTCACTGAGGCTTTTTGCGGATGATGCTGTGGTATATAGAGAGGTTGTAACAATGGAAAATTGTACTGAAATGCAGGAGGATCTGCAGCGAATTGACGCATGGTGCAGGGAATGGCAATTGTCTCTCAATGTAGACAAGTGTAATGTGCTGCGAATACATAGAAAGAAAGATCCCTTATCATTTAGCTACAAAATAGCAGGTCAGCAACTGGAAGCAGTTAATGCCGTAAATTATCTTGGAGTACGCATTAGGAGGGATTTAAAATGGAATGATCATATAAAGTTGATCGTCGGTAAAGCAGATGCCAGACTGAGATTCATTGGAAGAATCCTAAGGAAATGCAATCCGAAAACAAAGGAAGTGGGTTACAGTGCGCTTGTTCGCCCGCTGCTTGAATACTGCTCAGCAGTGTGGGATCCGTACCAGATAGGGTTGATAGAAGAGATAGAGAAGATCCAACGGAGAGCAGCGCGCTTCGTTACAGGATCATTTAGTAATCGCGAAAGGGTTACGGAGATGGTAGATAAACTCCAGTGGAAGACTCTGCAGGAGAGACGCTCAGTAGCTAGGTACGGGCTTTTGTTGAAGTTTCGAGAACATACCTTCACCGAAGAGTCAAGCAGTATATTGCTCCCTCGTACGTATATCTCGCGAAGAGACCATGAGGATAAAATCAGAGAGATTAGAGCCCACACAGAGGCATACCGACAATCCTTCTTTCCACGAACAATACGAGACTGGAATAGAAGGGAGAACCGATAGAGGTACTCAAGGTACCCTCCGCCACACACCGTCAGGTGGCTTGCGGAGTATGGATGTAGATGTAGATCATTCAGAGTGAATGCAGTAGTAGCTCCTTCAGCAATGCCACTGCTGTTTCCTTTCTGCATAACTGACATATACGACCAGGTAGTCCTACTCATCTCTAGTCACCATGATGCCAGCAGGAAACGCCCTAGCTTATCTCGAATCTGAAGGATGAACGAACCTTAAACCGCTATCTCCATAAGCGACACTCCTCCCGTTGTCGAATTCCGACACTTACTGGTATATGTGTTTGTTTCTTACACTGGGCTTAGCATAGTCTTCTCGCAAATAAACAACATAATTATGCGATTTCTGGATGAGAAACGGCTGCGCATTCTTTATCGACAGAATTCTGATGATGTAGCCTGTACCTTCTTTATGCAGTTGCATGCTGAACATCAAACACTCTTCATCTCAATTTGACGTTTGCTACATGCCGCTTTCTTGGTGCGATGATTTAAGTTGTTAGCAGCGTACTTCCTCTCCCGTACAGCAAGCGGCAAAATCTTCAAGAGCTGTGGCACCTCTTCCTTAGCGAACATCAGAAACTAAATACGGATCTGCAAGTCCCTATTTAAAGTAATACTCCAACACCCAATCGTTAGCCGGCCGCGGTGGTCTAGCGGTTCAGGCACTCAGTCCGGAACTGCGCGACTGCTACGGTCGCAGGTTCGAATCCTGCCTCGGGCATGGATGTGTGTGATGTCCTTAGGTTAGTTAGGTTTAAGTAGTTCTAATTTCTAGGGGACTGATGACCAGAGATGTTAAGTCCCATAGTGCTCAGAGCCATTTGAACCATTTGAACCCAATCGTTATTTGTAAGCAGTGGAAAATCCGACATGATCACATCATACGCGACTATCTACTGTTTTTTTCAAAGTATCGCCTTCAGCGTCGATGGCATTTACATACACGACTCAACAGTAATTTTGATTGAAAAGTACCTAGTAGTTGAAATATTAATTATCGACACTTGGTACTTGGTTTCAAAGTAATCGTCTAAGAATACTCTATCCTTTTTTATAACCTAAATATTAAAACCCTATATGTAATATTAGCTTACACTGACCAACGTGATATTAAATATCTGCCACACAGAGTGATTGGCTCTGTGTCTTATTGAAACTTACAGCGAATATAAGTAGCATAGGAAACAGTAATCGCTTTAAATCGTAGTGCGTATTTTAATCACTGGATGTCAACGGAAAGCGAGGAATGAATACGTCTTCGCCTGAATGAAAAGATGATGAGTTGCGCCATATGTTGTTACATTTTGTGATTACTATCTCATTGTGTTTTATGTGAATTCGTCTTCTATAATTTCAGCAAAGTTTTCACGGTTTTAGGTGGGGTTCGAATAGTTTACGTCACAATTCATATCTCGGATTTTGTTCCATCTTCTGATAGGCTCGCGATATAGTGACTTTTGTTGGTACTATACTCTCTGGTCAGGAAGAATCATTGCCCAAAGAAGTGGGATATGAAAGTTCTAAGGAATGAAGAGAAAAGCTTGAAGTTCTCTGAGGCTACAAACACTGTGATAAGGAATAGCTGAGTAGACAGTTGAGTTGAAGAGGAATGGACATCTCTAAAAAGGGCAATCACAGAACTTGGAAAGAAAAACATATACATAAAGAAGATAACTGCGAAGAAGCCGTGAGTAACAGAAGATATACTTCAGTTGATCCATGAAAGAAGTACAATAGTGTTCACGGAAATTCAGGAATACAAAAATACAAATCACTTAGGAGTGAACTAAGTAGAAAGTGCAGAGAAGCTAAGGCGAAGAAGTAGGTGCATGAAAATGTGAAGAAATCTAAGAAGAATTGATCGTCAAAAGAAGTGACTCAACATATAGAAGAGTCAAAACAACCTTCGGTGAAATTAAAAGTAAGGGTGGTCACATTAAGAGTGCTATGGGAATTCCACTATTAAATACACAGAAGAGAGCGGATAGGTGGAAAGAGTATATTCAGTCCTTCTGTGAGAGAGAAGACCTGTCTGATAAAGTGATAGAAAAAGAAACAGGAGTCGACAAGGTAGAAAATGGGAATTTAGTATTAGATTCAGAATTTAAAAGAGCATTGGAAGACTAAAGACCAAATAAGGCAGGAGAGACAGGTAACATTCCTTCAGAACTTTTAGAATCATTGGGAGAATTGGCAACAAAACGACTATTCACGAAGGTGTGTAGAATTTATGAGTCTGGCGATATAGCATCTGACTTTTGGAAAAACTGTATCCACACAACTCCGAAGATTTCAAGAGCTGACAAGTGAGAGAATTGTTGCACAGTCAGTTTAACAGCTCATGCATCCATGTTTCTGACAAGAATAGTATACAGGAGAATGGAAAAAGAACGGTGCAAGACGTACGAAATTATGAGAAAAACAGGGGCAGGCTATAAGAAAAGACGAGCGATATACAATATGTACAAGAGCCACAAGGGGATAATAAAAGTGGAGGACCAAAAACGAAGTGCTCGGATTAAAAAGGGTGGAAGCCAGGGAATTAGTCTTTCATCCCTACTGTTCAATCTATACGTCGAAGAAATAATGACCGAAATAAAAGAAAGATTGAAGAGTGAGATTAAAATTCAAGGTGAAAGGATACCAATGATAAAATTTGCTGAAGACATGGCTATCATCAGTGAAAGTGAAGAAGAATTACAGGATCTGCTTAAGTAATAAACACACTAATTAGTACTACAGCGTATGGATTGAGAGTAAGTCAAAGAAAGATGAAAGTAATGAGAAGTAGCAGAAATGAGAACAGGAAGGAACTGAACACCGGATTGGTAGGTGAAGTTAATAAATTCTGAAACCTAGGCAGGAAAATAACCCATGCCGGACGGAGCAAGGAGGCATAAAAAGTAGACTAGCACTGGCAAAATGGGGATTCCTGTCCAAGAGGAGTCTACTTGTATCAAACATAGGCCTTAATTTGAGGAAGAAATTTCTGAGAATATAGGATCGGAGAACAGCATTTAGGGGAATGAGGACATAATATTTTGACTGGGAAGCCATATCTCAGTTCAGATGTTCAACTTCTCCACTGCTGCTTGAACAACTGAATTAGTGGTGACGAAGTACAGTTGTTAGGTAACAATTCCAAAGGAAACATAACGAAAAACTCATTTACCACTTTAGCACATTTGTTTGTATTAACACTTGAACATCACTTGTTTACATTAATCCAAAGCAAAAAGGACCCAGCATACCATACGCACGAAACAGTACTGATGCGGTACAACAGCAGCTCAATGTGGCAGCAACCAACGTTGTTACAGACATTGTACGTGCGAAGCATATCCTGGTACACAGTCTCTATCCCACCTGATGTAACGTCAGTTTCTGGTGCAGCGGCCAGAACTCGTGGCAGCAGACCTTCCTCTCACTCTACAAGAGTCTCGTAAATTAAACTCTGCGTACAATCCCACAAGAAATATTCCATAGTAGTTAAATCCGGTGATCGTGACGGCCACGTTGTTGGACCACCTTAGCCTATCCATCTTTCATCGTATCATTTGTTGAGATCCCTCCGAACCGCATGTGAGAAGTGAGATGGTGCATCACCATGCTGAAACCACACTTCCTGTCGGACATTCAGTGACGCAGCTTCGAAGAACGTCATCCTGTTTACCCTATTGCGTAACAGGAAAAGCAAATCTGAGACTTTTCTCTTTCCCTCAGCAGACGTGAATGCGTTACACATCTGAACTGACACCGTTGTAGAACAGAAACAGTATGTTTCCAGACATAGATTCTTGTTCAAATTATTATGTACTCATCCTCCTCGACAAATCCTAGAAGTTCGTAACGGGGGTTCCCGAACACACTGTATGTTGATAGACTGTCATTTAATCCCTTGCAGATAGAAGTCAACACATCGTTCTCAAGGGAAAAAACCGACAGATGTGAAGATAATTTCAGTGCTGTGCCAAAGTGTGATAAGGCCATTACTGTCTTTTCTCTATAGCAACCACGAAACGCCAGAAGAGTGTGGTGAAATACAGGAAGAAGCGCAGAGCAGGGATAGATAACTAGCCCTGACCGTAGATAAATGTAATGAAGCGCGCATTTTTAAACGATGAAGTCCATTATTGTGCGGGTACGCTATTGGCCATAAATTACTGAAAAAACTAACAACCCTGAAGTACCAAGGAGTTAACACCCGGAGTGACCTAAAACAGAATGACCACACAAAATAAATCACAGGAAAAGCACATGCATTGCTGAGATTCAGTACGGGAATTTTAAGGAAACTTACCCTCGAAATAAGTGGCTTACAAAACACGGCCGACCAATTCTAGAGTCTGGTAATCACCCTGGGACAGTCACCAATTTGGTTTAAGAGAATAGAGAGACAAGATACAACAAAGAGCGGCGTGTTTCGTCAAGGGATCGTTTAGTCGGCGTGAGACCGTTACCAAGATGCTGCAAAAACTCGAGTGGTTGGTGTTAAAAGAGAGGTTTACTGTTCAAATTCCTCCCACATACGACTTGCGAAATGACCACAACTAGAAAATAATATTTGAGCTTATGCGTAGATTTACCGACAATCATTTTTCGCTCGCCTCATTCGCGAATACTGCAGGGAAGGATGGTACGAAAAGCAGTCTCTACCACACACACCTAGGCAGCTAGCGGAGTATAGGAGATGTTGAGATGAATATGTGGCTGTGTGTGAATTTATTTAGCTTAGCGGAGTACAGAAAGAGATGTAGAGATGAGTATGTGGATATGTGTGAATTTATTTTGCTCACTGGCAGATGAAATATATGGAAAAAGTAATTTTCATTGTTAAAATCCATCATTCGCAAGAATTGTTCCCGAGGGTATATTATTTATTTCGTAGGTTATAAAGAGATTTTGCACCATATTTATTGTCCGCTTGTTTCGGAATAAAGGTACAGCGTATTCTTTATGCTTCACACGAGCAGTGTTTTATGAGCACAATAAGTTATCCGAGGATTTAAGGAGAGCCAGCGAGATCAGCAGCTGCCACACACTATCGCGTTATAAATACATGCTTGCGGACGCGGCAGGCCAACGTGCGAGCGCCGGGGGCGAGTTAAACCGGGGCTGACGGACGCGGGGGGCGAGACAAATGCTCGCTGTGACGCCCCGTTTGCCGCCGAGAAATACGGCCGCCGGGGGATGCGCGAGCGACAACCCTCCACCTCCTAGATGGCGTGTCCCCGAGGTGTTGTGGCGATCGACCGCAAGAGCAGCAGCACCCACATACTCTCTGATCAAAAGCAGCTGGACTCTCCTATGTAATGGGGAACTGGCCACTAAGTGCCACGAGAGGCCGACTCAGTGGTATAAAAGAAGGAGGAGTGTATTGTGTTCTCAGTAGAGAGAAGCAGTAAAAGCAAAATGGCTCGGTTATGTAAGGATGTAGAGGCTTATCTCACTAGGGGTAAGATAGATACTGCCTACAGGAAAATTAAAGAGACCTTTGGAGATAAGAGAACCACATGTATGAACATCAAGAGCTCAGATGGCAACCCAGTTCTAAGCAAAGAAGGGAAAGCAGAAAGGTGGAAGGAGTATATAGAGGGTCTATACAAGGGTGATGCACTTGAGGACAATATTATGGAAATGGAAGAGGATGTAGATGAAGATGAAATGGGAGATACGATACTGCGTGAAGAATTTGACAGAGCACTGAAGGACCTGAGTCGAAACAAGGCCCCCGGAGTAGACAACATTCCATTGGAACTACTGACGGCCTTGGGAGAGCCAGTCCTGACAAAACTCTACCATCTGGTGAGCAAGATGTATGAAACAGGCGAAATACCCTCAGACTTCAAGAAGAATATAATAATTCCAATCCCAAAGAAAGCAGGTGTTGACAGATGTGAAAATTACCGAACAATCAGTTTAATAAGCCACAGCTGCAAAGTACTAACACGAATTCTTTACAGACGAATGGAAAAACTAGTAGAAGCCCACCTCGGGGAAGATCGGTTTGGATTCCGTAGAAATACTGGAACACGTGAGGCAATACTGACCTTACGACTTATCTTAGAAGAAAGATTAAGGAAAGGCAAACCTACGTTTCTAGCATTTGTAGACTTAGAGAAAGCTTTTGACAATGTTGACTGGAATACTATCTTTCAAATTCTAAAGGTGGCAGGGGTAAAATACAGGGAGCGAAAGGCTATTTACAACTTGTACAGAAACCAGATGGCAGTTATAAGAGTTGAGGGACATGAAAGGGAAGCAGTGGTTGGGAAGGGAGTAAGACAGGGTTGTAGCCTCACCCCGATGTTATTCAATCTCTATATTGAGCAAGCAGTAAAGGAAACAAAAGAAAAATTTGGAGTAGGTATTAAAATCCATGGAGAAGAAATAAAAACTTTGAGGTTCGCCGATGACATTGTAATTCTGTCAGAGACAGCAAAGGACTTGGAAGAGCAGTTGAACGGAATGGATGGTGTCTTGAAGGGAGGATATAAGATGAACATCAACAAAAGCAAAACGAGGATAATGGAATGTAGTCGAGTTAAGTCGGGTGATGCTGAGGGTATTAGATTAGGAAATGAGACACTTAAAGTAGTAAAGGAGTTTTGCTATTTGGGGAGCAAAATAACTGATGATGGACGAAGTAGAGAGGATATAAAATGTAGACTGGCAATGGCAAGGAAAGCGTTTCTGAAGAAGAGAAATTTGTTAACATCGAGTATAGATTTAAGTGTCAGGAAGTTATTTCTGAAAGTATTTGTATGGAGTGTAGCCATGTATGTAAGTGAAACATGGACGGTAAATAGTTTGGACAAGAAGAGAATAGAAGCTTTTGAAATGTGGTGCTACAGAAGAATGCTGAAGATTAGATGGGTAGATCACATAACTAATGAGGAAGTATTGAATAGGATTGGGGAGAAGAGAAGTTTGTGGCACAACTTGACCAGAAGAAGGGATCGGTTCGTAGGACATGTTCTGAGGCATCAAGGGATCACCAGTTTAGTATTGGAGGGCAGCATGGAGGGTAAAAATCATAGGGGGAGACCAAGAGATGAATACACTAAGCAGATTCAGAAGGATGTAGGTTGCAGTAGGTACTGGGAGATGAAGAAGCTTGCACAGGATAGAGTAGCATGGAGAGCTGCATCAAACCAGTCTCAGGACTGAAGACCACAACAACAACATGAGCGCTTCAGTGACCACGATCGTAGACTGTTCATTGGACGTCATCAGAGCTGCATCAGTGACTCTTCAGCCCGTCTGAAGGTGCCCAAGTCGACTGTTCGTGGTATGATTGTGAAATGGAAACGCGAAGGAACAACTATAGGTAAATCAAGACCAGAGAGACCTTATGTGGGGCGGTCCAGACAGTGAGGTCATCGGTCCCATTGGATTGGGCAAAGATTGGGGAGGAGTCGGCCGTGCCCTTGCAAAGGAACCATCCCGGCATTAGACTGAAGCGATTTAGGGATATCACAGAAAACCTAAATCATGATGACATGACGCTGGTTTGAACCGTAGTCTCCCGAATGCGGGTAGTGGATAACTGAAATCACCCGTATGATGAATCACGCTATGCCCTGTGGCAGTCCAATGAAAGGGTCTGTGTTTGGCGAATGCCTGGACAACGTTATCTGCCATCATGTATCGTGCCAACAGTGAAGAACGGAGGAGACGGTGTTATGACATGGGGGTGTTTTTCGCGATTATGGTGTGACCCCCTTATTGTATTTAAGACAACGCGAACATTATTTATTGAGTACTGTGGATCAGTTCTGAGAGGATGATTGTGTCACCATGACAGTCCACCATAGTATATAGCGACATCTATGAGCCAAAACTAAACTATATTAAATTTCTTACAAAAAAGGGTCCCATTCATTTTTCTCTAGAACTAATGGTTTGTGCGAAGAGAGCGGGAGAATGTTGAAAACTTGCTCGACGCGCATGCGCTGTAGTTTTTACGTAGTTTCTGTAGGCCAGTCCGAGGTAGCATATTGAGGTAGTAAGTTGAGACGGACAGTTTGATACAGGACACTTGTGGTCTATCAGATCTGGAAACTACCTCAAATTGGCCTACAAAATCTACGTAACCTACAGCGAATGCGCGTCGAGCGTTTCAACATTCTCGCGCACTCTTCGCACAAACCACAACTTATAGAGCAAAAATGAATAGGACGTTTTTTGTACGAAATTTAATATCGTTTAATTTTGCACTGCAACACTTTTCGCTGGAGGGTCCGGTTTTCTAGTTATTCAAGAAAAACGTACAAAAGTGATATTAAATGTTTTCTATCTCGGAAACCATTCGGAATAGGCCATGCGTCCATATGAAGTTTTTTGTTCAGAATCACTATGACACCTCAAAGCATGTACGTTTCCTCCTGACTTACCCTATGTATGTGGGAGGAAAGAATACATTGGTTGCTTCTTCTAGAAACATACTCTGACCTAGTTTTAACCGTCAGCCACTCCGTGATGCAAAATGTCACTGGGGTTGGGTGAGCATATCCATGACGCTTTGGCGCTCATTTCGCAAGCCCGTGAGGAAACACAACGTTCTTTTTCTTATCTTCTATATATCCTCTATAAATCCTTTCTGGTACGGGTCCAATGCCGACGAGCAATGCTCAAATATCAGTTGAACGAGGGTTTTTTAAGCTATCTCCTTTGAGAGTGAACCACTGTTCTTGAGGATTCCTCCACTGCTTGCGTTTGACATCTGCCTTAGCTGCGATTAGTTTCATGCCGTCATCCCATCTTTAATCTCTCCGGACGTATCCTACCAGATACTTAATGGATGTGACTGCTTCCATCGACTCTTTTGCAATTGTGTAATCATGCAGTAGTGTGCCATTTCTTATGTTTATCCGCAGCGTTACGCTTTTTTAAGTTGAGGGTCATCTGCCAGCCCGTACGTCAAGCGTTATCCTCTGTAGGTCTAAAAGAGTCCGAAACAGTTTGCAAATCGCTTTCCTTTGTTTCCACATGAGCGGTAACCCATCAAATACGGAATCGCAAGTTCCCTGTCATAACTTCCAGTTCCGTATTCGACAGGTTTCTGTAAGAAATGGTCTGAAGATAGGCAGCTGGCCCGAAATCGGCCACCTGGAAACAAAGGAAAACAATTTGGAGACTGAACCTGGATAATTTTGTATTAGTAACGATCGCGGACACTCCCTGAAGACGAGTACGTCTTGTTTTGATAACTCTGTATGTCTTCCTGCATTTCACTACAATTTTCAAGCGTATTCTCTATGAGTAACAGGATCTTGTGCGAACAGCGTCCTGAAACTTGCGACTTTATCCACTTCAACATTTATACATGTTGTGAAGTCGAGTGAGGTGGAGTTGTGGCAGAACGACGACTACGTATCATGGAGGCTAAGATTCTTGGACAGACAGGTGGCATGACTCAACTGGCTCACGTATGAACGACCGAACGACACTTTCAGAAAACGTTTCGGGGTCGCATCGATCCAGAAGAAAATGCGAGGAAGCCATCTGCAATGGTCTGGAAATGGGCTGCTCATAGAGGACGATAACATTGCAACGGTAGCCTACACAGTGGAAGTCATGAGTAAGAGAACCAAGGGACGACAAGACAGCGACGATGAGCTGACACTGTACAACGAGGTGAAGGCTGTAAATCTTCATCCAGACACGGTTTGCTATCGGACAAATTGGAGACAGCGAATCCACTGAGCGGACTCTGCCACCACGCGGGACAAACCCAAAAAAAAAGGAAAGGACGTAGATGATTTTCTTCCCCAATCGGGCTATGTACTCTGTCTCTAATGACAGAGTCGTTGATGGGAAGTTAAAACGTAATCGTCTTCCATTGTTTCTTAACTATCGCCAGTCTGGCTTCTCGTCACACAATTTCGAACCGAACCTATGCGAAATTGCAAAAACTAAGAGGATCTCGTGTATTACCACGTATTTGTCGAGCCAGAATTTACAACTCTTGATGGCCACGAAGAACTCTGGAACTGTAATAAAAGCCAAAGGAATGAAAACGTAATTCTGCAATAAGATTTTTCTGGATATGTGACCGTATTATTTTATAGATCACCATTTCTGCTGCTTGTGCAGGGGTGATATGGTTACTATTAGCCAAGTTCCACGTTCAGATATTATATAATAGAATAATTTCTTACATCTCCTTGAGTTGCTATTAGTTGCTGTCAACGACTGAGGGCAAATGACGCAGTCTTATGGTTCCGCGCTACCCGCCGGCGACCGTGAAAACGTGAAGCATAATGATCTCTGGGAGGTACTCTCGGATCGTTGACCGGCAACTGCTGGTAGACAAGACGATTACAACGTTTATCTGTCTTCGTGATTCATGTTGGTAGTCTGATTCACAATTTTAAAAGGAACTGCGGGAGCAAACTATTGTACCTCTTTGTTGGTTTGCCCCTAATTCGCCGATGTAAGCCAATAGGAAAGAAAACGAAAGCATCATTCTGGCTCGACCGATCGCCGTGTCACTCTCATCCAGTGGATAATGCGGTATGGTGGGGTGTCGGGTCAGCACACCGTCCTCCCGGCTGTTGGGTTAGCAGACGTGGAACCGCTACTACTCCTCAATTTTCATCAGACCGTTTACAGCACCTCTTTCCAGTCTTACCGCCAAGGAAGAATCGCTGGCAGTATCGGAAATCGAAAGCGGGCCCTCCATATGGCAGTCAGCTGTGCTGACCACGTAATTACGGAGGCGGACAAGCCAACAGGAATAAAAATAACAACTAGTATCATAAAGTATATCAGTCTCCTCTTCTCAGCTCTTCCCCTCTCCGCGCCTACTAGCCAGTCTTACCATACAACTGAGTTGAGGCACGTTCTCGAGGAACTTATTCAAGGTTCAAATGGTTCTAAGCACTTTGGGACTTAACATCTGAGGTCATCAGTCCGCTAGACTTAGAACTACTTAAACCTAACTAACCTAAGGACATCACACACATCCATGCCCGAGGCAGGATTCGAACTTGCGACCGTAGCAGCAGCGCTGTTCCGGATTGAAGCGCCTAGAACCGCTCGGTCACAGCGACCGGCGAAACTGATTCAAGGTGTAGGATGAAATTACGCTACGTAAGAATCGCAACTACGTAAGAATCGGAACTCGACACAGGTCCCGAAATAAGTTAAGCTCCCTGAAGACACACACTTGCAACAGTATGGGAACCGTTAGTAAATAAACATGGAGAGGCGGTTACATACCGGGAAAAGATTTACTGAAGACGACAACTGCCACGGTAGACTGCACTTTCACAACATGATTCGCTAAACATGGCCACTGTTCTTCTGTCATCTATCACACACATTTCCTTCAAGGGAAAGAAGTAAATGAGATGCTCTTATACAGTCAGACTCTAAAACGTAAAGATCAGACTAAGTAACCAAGCTATACAAAACATCTTCACGACGAGCCGACTGTGTGTTCTTTGCAGTCATCACACACAAATAACCATATTTACACAGTTTTTATCGAATAGTAGTACTGTCGTAAGTTTTACTTGAAACAAAGCTAAAAAAGGAATTACTGCTGGGATTGTAACCACGAAGTCTTTCACGACGGATTAGTTATATTAAATGTTATCAGTATCCTTGTCATCTTAATACTGCAACAAAATGTGAGCTTTCGATAATAACATTTTCTTCATCAGGCAAGCAGCTTGTATTACATAATATTTCTTTCTTTCTTTTTGAGTCATCAGACTCCTGACAGGTTTTATGCGGCCCGCTATGAATTCCTCTCTTACACCAACCTCTACATCTCAGAATAGCACTTGCACGATACATTATCACAATAATTAGTTGTATGTCTTTTAATCTCTGTTTTCCTCTGCAGTTTTTACACTCTACAGCTCCCTACAGTACCATGGAAGTTATTCGCAGATGCCCTAACACGTGTCGTATCACCTCGTCTTGTCATTGTTCTCCTCATTCCTACTCAGTCGACATCCGACATCCTTCTATAACTCCACATCTCAAACACTTGTCCTTGCTACTTCGTCTGGCATGAATTATTTTGATTCAAGATAACGTAATTCCTTCACTGCGTCTACTTCGCTATCACTTGTCTAAGAAAAGAAAATAATTCGAAAAAATTAATTTCTCAATATAATCGTTAAAATAACTTGTGTCTATGTTTATTGCCCTGGCTGTAGCTCAGAATACGAAAGAATGTAGTACTTGGGTCGCTCATGGAAGCGTGACATCAATTGCTCCACACCACCGGTAGTGGCTGCCTCATTGTCAAGTATAAAACGTAGTCGCAAGCCTGTGACGAAAAGATAAGTCGCGCAGCCACCAGTTCAATACTTGTTCCAGCTAATCCTGCACTTTTTGTCCATATTTACATTTCTCTAAATTGTACCCTCCTTGTATTTAATTTTACTCCCTTAATCGGGAATATATTCGAAAGCTATTTCTACAGGATGTACCTCACTTTTATAAAGGGAATAAGTTATTGCTATCCATTCACATACTGTATGTCAAGTAGTGCCGTAAGATTATAACAGCGATTAATTAAATTTACTCTAGTGCACAGTGTCTTTAAGGCGTCTCCGAAAAAGTAGCCACTTCCAGCCTAAGAAAGCTCATCACAATTCTCAGGGGTTCTTCTAAACATTTGCATATTATTCGCGCACAAAGCGAGGAAAAATGGAAAAAAAGAGAACGCATTTTAAAATGCAAATGACAATTTTTTTCCTCTGAAATTCTCGTTTGTTCACCATAAAAGCGATCAAAAATACTGTACAGAAAAATCGTACTGTTTCGCACACCACTCTCTCACTAATCTAAATGCGGTGCGACGCGACGCAAGTTATAGGCATATTGCAAATTCTGGGTAAACAGTCGCGCCCGCGCAGAATTCATTACTTCGTGGACGAGCGGACTCATCAGGGAAGCGTTTGTCGTTCGAAAACGTAAATACGCCGCTGATTGGAATCTATGATTCTCGGTTGCGGGTGCCGCTATTAACATACATGTTGTTTTTATTCAGGAGGCGACGCCATTCGTTAATTAAAACCGAAGGATATTGTGGCGAGCACAATTCACAGCGGTATATCACGAGACCGTCGGCTACCTCAGAAACAATCGCTTGCAGAATACACGGCGGTAGCGATGACAGTTTGCTGATTCTGTAAGGCGATCATTAATATTCGAATCCTCGATGCCTGAAAACATAATATTTCAGAAGACACCTACTGACGTTTACTCCTGCATTTGATTTGCTTGACTATCTGAAGTTTTCCCTACTACATAAAGTAAAAACAGACAGTAGAACTAAAGCACAAGGCTATGCAGTAATTCACAGAAGAAACGAGTTTGGAGGAACTTAGTTCTATATAAACGCTGCACTAGTATATTACCAGCAGCAGAAGCAGATGATGATGATGATGATGATGATGATGATGATGATGATGATGATCCACAGGGACCAGTTTTTGATCCACTTTTGTTTTCTTTGTATGTCAATGACACATTGGTGGTTCTAATGCTTTACAAATAATTGATCGTGCGCAGCTGAGTAAAATTAAGACAACTGCCACGGATAATGTAAGGGGCTGGATAAGCGGTTGTGCTCCCTGCTTGCCGACTTCGTTGATAATTAATCCTCTCATTGTCGATTATTGGTGTAGTTTGATGGAGTTCATGAAGAACTGTGGACAGATGTGACTCTTAGTTCATTATACACCTTGTCAGAACCTATTATTGCACAAAGTAATAAGGTTATCCCATGCTATTAGAGTAAAACTTCAACTTTCCTGAATGCTTCAATCGTGGACGAATTCCCTACTTGCTCATTTTGCCCATTAATTTCTTCGACTTTGCCCCATACGCGACTATAACAGACTGTTCGCGACCGCCCGTGTCTGCTGCAGAGTCCTCTTTGAGCGATTGCTGCGCTGGGAAGCACTGAAAATCAAACAATCGCTAAACTCATTGTTGAGACCAAAGATGTTTAGCGATATGTTGTTGCACTTCATAGGCGTTGTACTTATCCTTGTATCTATAGAGATGGAGCAGCGGTGACCTCACATCGAGGAAAGCTTCATATAAGAAAACCAATTGAAACATGTCGTAGTGGGTCCACAACCGGTTATGTTGAGATAAGGAACCAATGGTCGGAAATGCATGTTTATTGTGTTATGGACGTACACAGTGTACACAACATGACAACAACGTAGCTTATAGTAGTAGTTCAAAGCGACGATCACCAGTCTCAATCCAAGCATTCCAATGGCACGTGAGGTTCTGCCGCAAGGTCTCAAAGACTCCTCGTGTCTCTTGTACCAGAAGATAGGGAGCATTAAGCCTAGAAAGCAAGTCTTCATCCGTTTCTACGGGCGTTTAATATACCAAAGCTTTGATGTAACTCTAGAGGGAAAAGCCCAGAGGTGTGAGGTCCAGTGGTCGCGTTGGCCTTGGGACAAGACCTCCCTTTCCGATCCAACAATGTGAGTACGTGTTGTTCAGGTGCTCGCGGACCTTAACATCGAGACGGGCTGGTGCACCGTCGTGTTGAAACCAGATCTTTTCGCGGACAGCAGGGGCATAGTCTCCTAGAACTGTGGCAGCACATCCCGCAAGAACACAGGATGATGTGGAACAGTCAAAAGGGGGAGGAGGGGGGGGGGGCAGCGAATAAGGTCCTGTTAGGCGATCTTGGACAATGGCCGCCCATACGTTGACAGAGAATTGTTGCTGGTAGCCACCGATGTGGGTGACATGTTGGTTGTCCTCACTCCAGACACGACTGTTGCGACTGTTGGAAACGCCATCACGGGTGAACGAGGCCTCATATGAACCACTGGAGCACTGCCGTGAATAATGCATTGACAGGAGCGACCACGGGACTCAAAATCCGCCTATCCCAGTGATTGCACACGCTCTTTTTTTGGTGCGGTGGGGAAGGGCGGGGAGGGGGGGGGGGGGTTATAATACCTGTTCCACCAGTACTCTTCACACTATGTAGTTCAAAGTTTACGTTTCATGGGAAAATTTACGGGTTCCTGTTGCTGGGTAGTCGACCACCGAACAACCACCATCTCGTCAAAATCTGGTGCTGGGACATGCCTTTGCGGAAACCTTGGCCGGCTCTCTGTGGCGTGAACGATCCCATCCCTCGTAAGTTGTTATCCAAGGAGATAAACTTCTTCCATTTAGGATGACACCTATTGGGAAAGCTTTCTCTGTACATTCGTTCCGCTTCACGGGCGCTACATCCTGCGGCATCGTACGTTAAGTGTGTGTCTCCGAACTATCGTGACGAGTAACGTTCCATCTTTGACAACGTGTCCTGCGCTGTACCCAGTAACACACCTCATCATGAACACATAACAAGCTGTCTGATGCAATGGACAGTTGACACTAGGGATAGTGGCACAGGTTAATGCGCCGGTGAGATGCAAGCGGTTGTCACAAGATACACGTGATATGAACTAAGTTGTGTACAGAATGTCTGTTTGGTGGTCAGGGGCGTACGCTATTTATCACCCACTGCCTGTTCCAGTGTGTAACAGACACCCAGGATCTTTGTGAGAGTGTGGCAGAACTGCATGCGCCGTTGCAGTACATGCATTGAGACTGGCGGTCGTCGCTTTGAACAATTACTGTGAGCTACGTTGTTGTTATGCGATGGGCGGTGTGCCTGTCCGTAACAAAATAAATATGCATTTCCGACCGTTGCTTCCATATCCAAATATAATCGGGTTTTTCAATCACCTGTTTCAATTTGACCCAAAAGGTTTGAGACAACCTTCATTATGCCTTCCATCCGTGTTGCGCTTTTCTTGTCCAGTGCGGGAAACGAGTGCTTTTGAACTGAGGACACCGTGGTGGAGTAGGTCTAAAGAGAAAACTTCTTACGGCCACGAACACTCAGTTGTTTTTCTCTCGCTGTTACGCCAAAGAGCGGCAACGGGGACCTCGCACTCGGGACAGACAGCACATGCAGTAGATGTTCCTGGTCGCGATAGTTGGTGAAACATACATTACTCGACTGTTTGGTCTGCTTTATGTCGTAGCCATCCTTTCTTCCTACTCCTTACTCTCCTTATTAACTGCCTTTCCTGATTCCACATGCAAGTCACAATACGGTGCATGGAGGAGGGTGTTTTCCTTTGCGGTCCTTACACGGGACATAAGCCGGTGGCAGTAAGATCGTTCTGCAACGAGCTCCACTGTGGACAGATGTGACTCTTAGTTCATTATATACCTTGTCAGAACCTATTATTGCACAAAGTAATAAGGTTATCCCATGATATTAGAGTAAAACTTCAACTTTCCTGAATGCTTCAATCGTGGTCGAATTCCCTACTTGCTCATTTTGCCCATTAATTTCTTCGACTTTGCCCCATACGCGACTAGAACAGAGAAATCTTTACAAGCGTCACTTATTACCGTGACACGTTGATCAACGCCTGGGTTCGGTTAGGAAGTGAGGCTACTAGGTTGCGCAGGTATGTGGCAAACAGGTTAAGCCACTCGCTGACGATCAGATCGCTCAATTTCACCAAATTGCGGGGATGCTGATGTCGGCGTTTTATCTAATGTTCCAACATGTCCCATAGATTTTTTATGTCAGTAGATTTTGCTGGTCGTTCGAGATGTAATAGGGTGGGGGAGTTTTCGAAAGCGGATGACATATTCTTCCAGCCTGATGTACTCCACTATAATCGTTTTGAAAAATAGTGGTATTAATAGTATCCTCATGCAGATGTCAACTGAAAGGCAGCAGCTGATATTTCAGAATGTTTAAAAAAACATGCTGGTTCAAATTAGTGGCCATCTCAGTGAGGGGTCTCATTTCTTGGTCAGAAAGAACACCCCCCATCACTGAACCATCTCCATTATGAACCTGACCTTGCAGACGTTCAGGATAAAATACTTCATTTGGCCTTCTGTGCACTCGACGACGTGCGTCAATTGAAAACAGAAAAAAAATGTCGTTAGTCTGATTACATTAAGCTCTCGCTAACAGACTCGATCTTTATTGGCTGTCTGCATTGATTCCTGTCGGGTTTGGAAGAGATTTTGATTCACAAGCCGTGAAAAGCGTCTCCAGTACTTCTGTCAGGATCTTTTTCGGACCACAATTCAGAGTTCATGTTTCGTGGCCACGTGTGTTACACTTTTCCATGTAGACACGTTGAACAATTCGCCGTGAAATAACAAGAAATCCAGCAACTTCACATTATAGCCGTGGGTACGATCAAATACCACAGCCGTTCTTCCCAGCCTGTCAAGTCTTTACATTTACCCAAATTCACGTAAACGCTTCAAACATAAATGTCTCAGTAGTCGCTCTCCAGCCCCGGTAGCTGAGTGGTCAGCGCGACAGAATGTCAATCCTAAGGGACCGAGTTCGATTCCCAGCTGGGTCGGAGATTTTCATCGCTCGAGGACTGGGTATTGTGTTGTCCTAATCATCACCATCATCTCATCCCCATCGACGCGCAGGTCGCCGCAGTGGCGTCAAATCGAAAGACTTGCACCCGCCTGAACGGTCTACCCTATGGGAGGCCCTAGTCACACGATATTTCCGCTTTTTTACTGGTCACTACTTTCTTATGCTCAAGCAGAGGCAGTGCGCATTCAGTTGAGCACGTGACTCGATAGGTGCGCCATCTGTAAAGGCTTAACGATTCATCTGTGAGTGCGCACTGGGCTGACTAATTTTTTGTACGGTGAGCTTATAATTTGTATACATGTCCTTACAGTGACTCAACGACGACACTTTTCCAAACACTACAGCGTCACCACTAAACAGTCGCAAATTACTGCTCAACCACAACTGTAAGGCTTCCAAGTGATAGTCTTCTTGTTTTCAAACTGTCAGTGTTTCAGCATCCTAAACATGGTGACAAAACTTATGGATACCTCATAAAGTCATGACGGACCTTCTTTTGCCCGGCGTGGTACAGCATCTCGACGTCGTATCGATTCAACAAGTCGATGGAAGTCCCCTGCATAAACATTGAGTCATGCTGCCTCTATTCCCGACCATAATTGTATTGCAGTTGCAATATTTTGTGCACGAACTGGCCTCTCGATTATGTCCCACAAATGTTCGATGGGATGCATGTTGGGCAATCTGGGTGGCCAAACCATTCGCTGAAATTATTGAGGATGTTGTTCTCCAAACCAATCGCGAACAACTGTGGACCGGTGAAATGTCACATTGTCATCGATAAAAATTCCATCGTCATTTGGGAACATGAAGTTCATGAATGGCTGCAAATGGTCTACAAGTAGCCGAATATAAACAGAACCTTGTCAATTCCTTGTAAATGCAGCCTACTCCATAATGGTGACACCATCAGCTTGCACAGGGCCTTGTTGACAAATTGGGTCCACGGCTTCGCGGGGTCTCCGGCACACTCGAACATTACCATCAGCTCTTACCAATTAAAATCTTGACTCATCTAAACAGGCCTCGGTTTTCCAATCGTCTAGGGTCCAACCGATATGGTCTCGAACCTAGGAGAGCAGCTGTTGGCGATGTGCTGTTAACAAAACTACTCGCGTCGGTCGTCTGCTCCCATAGCACATTAACAGCAAATTCCGTACAGTCCTAACGTATACGTTCGTCGTACGTCCCACATTGATTTCTGCGGTTATTTCAGGCAGTACTACTTTTTTGTTAGCACTGACAACTATACGTAAGCGTCGCCGCTCGCGATGGTTGAATGAACGCCGTCAGCCACTTGGATGTCCGTGGTGAGAGTTGATGTCTGAAATTTCGTATTCAAGGCACACTCTAGGCACTGTGGATCTCGGAATATTGAATTCCCTCACGATTTCCGAAACTGAATGTCTCACGCATCAAGTTCCAACTACTATTTCGAGTTGGTTCAAATGGCTCTGAGCACTATGGGAGTTAACTTCTGAGGTCATCAGTCCCCTGGAACTTAGAACTACTTAAACCTAACTAACCTAAGGACATCACACAACACCCAGTCATCACGAGGCAGGGAATCGAACCCGGGAACCCGGGCGTGGGAAGTGAGAACGCTACCGCACGACCACGAGCTGCGGACCCGAGGCAGGATTCGAACCTGCGACCGCAGCGGTCACGCGGTTCCAGATTGTAGCGCCTAGAACCACTCGGCCACCCTGGCCGGCCAATTTCGAGTGCAAGGTCCTTTAATTCGCGTTGTGCAGCCGTAATCATTTCGGAAATCTTTTCACGTGGATGATCTGAGTACAAATGATAGCTTCGCCAATGCACCACCCTTTTGTACCTTGTGTACGCGATACTACCGCCATCTGTATATGTGCATATCGCTGTCCCATGACTTTTGTCACCTCAGTGTAAGGCAGTGGCGTAGATCTTTCACCACCATAAAATACAGTGCCACACTAGTGAAGAGCTTCCTAAAAAGTAAACAGGCAGATGGGAATATTTCTTTCTACGAGACGGTTTCCACCCTTTGTGACGCTTCTTTAAGCCAGTGCGGGTAGGTAGCGCTTTTGAAACTTGGACAACACGGTGGGGTAAGTCTAAAGAGAATACTTCTTACGGACCCCCAACCCGACGTCCTCTCGCTGTTACGCCTGAAGAGCGACAAAGAGGGAGGAGTCGCGCTCGGGGTCAGAGAGAGCCTCCCGCAGTTGTTCTTGGTCGCGACCGCCGACCGGGGTGCATGAAATTAGCGGACGGGCCGCTGACTGGAGGCGTACAGCCACCGGCCGCCGGTATTTTCTCAGCTCCGGTCCTCCACCTCCACCTCGGCCTCGGCCTCGGGCGAGGGGAGCCATTCTTCAAAGTCCCCAGCGCCACTTCCCTCGGCCGGCGCACAAATTGAACCCTCTTCTTGCCTCTCCCCACTGGAACCTCCGGCTCTCCCTTCCCTCCTTCCCTTCCTTGCCGCCGCTGCTGTTGGAAACACATCATCTGGACTATAAATGGCAGCGCCGGGAGGTTTTTGTTGTTCCCTCTGGCTGGCGGCGCCATTCTGTGTTTTTCTTCTTCCCCCCCTCTGCCGGTCGGCTGCCTCTTTTGCTCGCCGCCGCCCACTTGGTTGGAAGTGATGGGCGTTTAGCGTTAAATTTCATTTGCGCCGCGCGCCGCGCTGGCCGGGTCGTTAGGCGGGCGTGATGGATCGCGAGCCGCGGCCAGCCGCGCGCTCCCACACGCCGCTGCCGCGCAACCCTTCCCTTGCCTCGCCTCACCCTGGGCCCACTCAACCTTCCCCGGCCCCGTCACTTCTTCGACGCGCTAATCTTCTCGCCAATTTACTCGCTTCGTGGTCGACTGCTGCCTCGCCCAAATGAAGAGCGCTCTGCGCTGACGAGTGAAGGATGGTCGTGACTAATGCCGCAGCTTCCGCACACACCTAGCCCGGTCCGTACAGTACAGTTACCACTCACTCTTCAGCAAACTCGTTTTCGTACAATCGTTCAACAACGAAGCTGAAGCTACAGTTAACCCTAACTGGAAAAATGGCATTACCTTCCACCATCAAGGGTGAACTATGTTTGTGACTAATCTCACAACCTTCGCACACATTTCATCCAGTCCCTCATCCAACCCCCCCCCCCCCCCCCCCCGGAAAACTCGTTTTTTTTCCAGTCGTTCTGTAACTGAGTTGGAACTAAAAAATGCCACTATCCTTCACCATGAGCTGTTCAACCACAGGGTGGCGCACGAAATGTGTTACAAATTGTTTCTTTCACAGTTTACGACGCACATTAGATATCCCGCTGGGTTCTGTACAGCAGTACCAGCAGACCTTGGAGAAACAAATGAGTTACGAAATGACGTGTAATTCACGATACTGCCGTTAGGAGACTAGTAAGCAGCAATGGCTGACAATGGAAGACTGACGACACAGCAACGATCGGAAATTGTGTTACTTTTTCATGAAACGAAAGCCTTGTTGTGACTCAGAGGCGTTTTCGACAACAGTTTAACACACGATGGGTCCCTTGCAAGAAGACCATCCACAGATTGTACGATAAATTTGTACAGGAAGGAACAGTATTGGAAGCGAAGCGACCTCGGCCTAAGCCTGTTTGTTCGCCGGAGAATATTGAAGCGGTACGAGTTGCTGTACAGAGAAGTCCCGGGAAATCGTGTAGAAAGGCAGCAGTGCAACTGGGAATATCCAGACGCTCCGTTCAACGCATTCTTAAAAAGTGACATCCATATGTACCCATTCAAGATGACCTGCGCACAGAAGCTCACTGAAGAACACAGTCAGCAGAGACTACTGTTTGCTCAGTGGGCGGAGGATAGGGAAGCAACTCTCAACAACGTTTGGTTTTCAGACGAGGCGCATTTTCATTTAGACGGTGTGGTTAACAAACAAAATGTACGCTTTTGGGCCACTGAAAACCCACAATTGCTTCATGAACGACAACATTATGCTCCGAGGTTTACAGCGTGGGCAGCAATTTCCAGTCACGGGCTTATTGGACCCTTTTTCTTTGAAGAAACCGTGAACAGCGAGCGTTATTTGAGCATGCTTCGCGATAGCTTCATTCCACAGCTTCTTGCTACTGCCTTGCACTTCAACACGCAGTGGTTCATCCAAAATGGAGCAAGGCCACATACTGGAAACACTGTGTTGGAGTTTTTACACGATCCTTTCGACATACGCATCATTTCACTCAGGTTTCCAGGTCGCTTCAATGACTGACATAATTGGCCCCCCAATTGTCCAGATCTCAATCCATGTGACTTTTTTCTTAGGGGGTATCTAAAGGGAAAAAATTTCCCCAAATTTCTACGTGATTTAATGGAGCCCAGAAGACTTATTCTTCATGCTTGCAGTGAAATTACGGAAGACATGTGCCGTAGGCTAATCACTAACTTCTGTGTTCGTTTGAAGGAAGTTAGGAAACGAAATGGTGGCCATATTGAGCATGTGCTGAGTTAGAACAAATTTCCATGGACGGCTCTTCATTGTAGTATATGTTCCTTTCAGATTGTATTGACAGTAGAGTTTACATTCAAAAACAAAATGGTAACACATTTCGTGCGCCACCTTGTACTTGCTGGGTATACAGGGTGAATATTCTGTTATTTCTCCTGGCTATATAAAGGCTGCCAGACACATACTTTACATTATGTTCGCATTGCGACACAGGTATTATAAAAAGACTAACATGTAATATGGGATACAACATTTGGAAATAGCTAGAAGATCAATAGTGGAAAGCAACAGCAGCTACAGTAGAAGATAGGAGACATACATTTCTTCCACTCCATTAGGCTGTCTGGTACAGAAACAGTATGTAGAACATTTGAATTAAAAACAATCATGGTTGCAGTTTATTGTTTTATTAACAACACGTTTCTCCTTCGTGAGGCATCTTCAGATTATCTTAAAAATTTCCCTTTTACAACATATTAAAAACCATAGAACGACTCTGTGCAGGACTGATTCGAGGAGTGCTTCACTCTAGCACTCTCGTTTCATGATTTGTAGTTGTAAAAGGAAAATTTTAAGATAATCTTATGGTGTTTCACGAAGGCGAAACGCGTTGTTAATGAAAGAATAAGTTGTAACCAAGACTGTTTTTAAATCAAAGAGTATATTATGCTGTTATTTGACATTGTAAAATCGGTAGAGAAGCGATCTCTTATGTTAAAATAAAATCCTAAGCCAAGATCGCTAAAATTCCTTTACTGATTGCTAGTGTCAACTCATTCAATTCAGCTGGTCTCAACTTGAAGATGGGTCATCAGTGAACTGGCACTAGTAATCAATAAAGGAGTTTTAGCGATTTTGATCCATGATTTTTATCCATGCCTTTTGAGTATATATTAGTTCATGAAAAGTAGAACAACGAAGGAAGACTGCAATCGGGTGTATTTAAACTGGGTGACGACACTGGCAGCAATGGACAGGAAGGGAATGGAAGACGGCATGAGGGTGGAATGAGGAGAAATGTAAGGGTCGTTTGGGACTAAGTATGCACACCGGCCACTCCTAAGACTCTGGCAGGTAGAGGCGAGGACAAGGCTGTAGCAGCAGTGGCGGCGGGATGGCGTCATCATGCCACTCTGCCTCAACCCTAAGCCAAGCCCCTGTCTTGGTAATAAACCAATCAGGGAGCTTCTAGCTTCTAAGCTGAAACACATTTTTACATCTCCCAAACACAACCCAGTATTTTACTGTCCACTCGTATTTTTCAACTCCATTTTAACCAACGCCAGATTCATGGAAATAGTGTTACAAGAGAGCTTCTATGCCAACACATATTTACATCTCTCCAACACAGCTCAGTATTTTACCTACCATTAAAAGTAAACTGCCAATAAGAGATCTTCCTACATAAAGGATGGATGGGGCTTCATATTCTCATTCAGTTGCGGCGGTGGCTTCAAAAATGATTCAAATGGCTCTGAGCACTATGGGACTTAACTTGTGAGGTCATCAGTCCCCTAGAACTTAGAAATGCTTAAACCTAACTAACCTAAGGACATCACACACATCCATGCCCGAGGCAGGATTGGAACCTGTGACAGTAGCGTTCGCGCAGATCCAGACTGAAGCGTCTAGAACCGCTCGGCCACACCAACCGACCGGTGGCTTCAAATGGTTCAAATGGCTCCAAGCACTATGGGGCTTAACATCTGAGGTCAACAGTTCCCTAGACTTAGAACTACTTAAACCTAGCTAACTTAAGAACATCACCCACATCCATGCACGAGGCAGGGTTCGAACCTGCGGCCGTAGCAGCAGCGCGGTTCCGGACTGAAGCGCCTAGAACCGCTCGGTCAAAGCGGCCGGCTGTGGCGGTGGCAATTGTGTAAATTCTGAAGCTGACTGTCTGCATCTGTGAAAGCAACCTGTGGTAGGTTGAGGTGAAGAAAGGAGTGGGCTGCTTTGTCAGTAGAAAACACACATTAAGCTTCATTAGCGGGACACACATATAAACGCACACACAAACAGCCAGGGTCAATACTTATAACATAGAGGTACTGGTTTCTGTAATTATGCCTCTGGCTCGTTTGTTTTTGAACGCTCCGTGTTGAAGTTGATGAACAAGGTAATTAAACGCTTATTCCTGCCGCTGTGGCTGAGCGGTTCTAGGCGCTTCAGTCCGGAACCGCTCTGCTGCTACGGTCACAGGTTCGAATCCTGCCTCGGGCATGGATGTGTGTGATGTCCTTATGTTAATTAGGTTTAAGTAGTTCTAAGTCTAGTGGACTGATGATCTCAGATGTTAAGTCCCGTAGGGCTTAGAATCATTTTTTTAAACGCTCATTGTCGTTAACGTCCTGGTTACACCATGCAGATAACACCGAAGCCAAAAGAAAAAAAATTGGTGTAAGGATACTCTGCCTGGACGTGACATTAGTGTGTATCTACAAATACCGACTCATTAGCTCTCGACCGTCTGTGTGTTGGCGAATCAAAACATTCGTATCACTACAACTTCGTAGCATCATTTTGGTCTCCAAGTCTTTATTCTACCTCTGAGCACAAAATCGAAGGCAAGTGACCCGCCCGCGCTCCGCAAATCCACCAAGAAACGGGGCCTGCCCTAATATTCGAGCGCCCCCCCCCCCCCCCCCCTGCCGTTGCCGCCGGCCAGAAAACGCGCGCGCGCCGAATGCCGTCTTTTATTGGCCCGCGTGCACAAACAGCGGCACTTATGAAGCATTTGCCGGCAGAGCTCCCTCGATAGCGGCCGCTGGGGCGAGTGATTCCGTTGTCGATGTCGCGTCGGCTCCCCTCACTGAGGGCTGCACCCTTCCGCCGGCGCTTAATGAGTTTCCGATTGTCGCCCGGGACGGCGGTTGCGCATTCGGGCAGACGTCACGGCCGCTCGCGCACGGTGCATAGCTTTATGAAGTGCTGCGCTCCTGCGAGGACGCAGCGTGCGCAGCGGCCGTTTTCATTGCCGGGGGACACGCCAGTTCATTAAGAGCTCCGTTTAACCCGAGGGACATCAGCTCATATTACATCCCCCATCGAGGAGCTGTCGACGGTAATAATTAAAAAAAGACACATGAACGACAGCTCCACAATTTTGCCTCATTCGTGTGAGACTCATAGATGATGACCTATCGAAATATTTAGGCCCTAACTAACCAAATTCTTATTATTAAAGGTAGGTTCTATTGCACAGTAACGCTGAATTCTGTTTCAGAAACTCTAGGTTTGAATCTCATGATGGCAGCAGCAGAAACAACTCGTGACGTAATGTAAACAATGAAAAAAATAGTCAATCGTTCTACATCTACACTCTGCAGCCCAACTTATGTGTTCCATTCACGAATAACAGGTGGGAAAAACGACTGTCGATAAACCTCCATAGGAGGTCTAATTCCCGTGATTTTATCGTCGTGGTCATCCCATGGGTCATGGTAGACGACAGAAAACCCGTTCTTCTTGGAGCGTACGTTCTCGACATTTCAACAATATACGAAGAGAGTCCAAAACGTAAATTACACAATATTATGGCAGGCCAAGTAACTTTTATTGAGTGCTGTACGCCGCTTTAAAGTGACACATATACATGACACTATTTTTCAGCTTAACCACCTTGTCTCTTTAAACAACGGTTGCAACATTCTGCCAGTTTTATAATTTCTCTACGATAGAAATTCGCTCCTTGGTCACAGAGCCATCCCAGAACAACCACCGTGTCAACCCTCTCATCGTTAGAAAATCTTTTTCCGCTAATGTTATTCCTCGATTGCCGGAACATTGCTGTCTGTGACCATTGTCAATGGCTTTTCTTCCCGATCATCACTACCCAAGTCTGTACGGCCATGGGCAGACTGTTGACAACATTATTTTTCCATGTATTCCAAAAACAAGGCCAGACAAACGCGATTATTCTGGGGCCCATGCCTCGGAAAGGGAGGGTGAAGGCCGCGCGGGACTAGCCGAGCGCTCTTAGGCGCTGCAGTCATGGACTGTGTGGCTGGTCCCGGCGGAGGTTCGAGTCCTCCCTCGGGCATGGGTGTGTGTGTTTGTCCTTAGGATAATTTAGGTTAAGTAGTGTGTAAGCTTAGGGACTGATGACCTTAGCAGTCAGGTCCCATAAGATTTAGCACACATTTGAACATTTCTGTAGGGTCAAGTGTTTTGGATATCCCTTGGGCTACCGACTATTTTCTTACCCAACAGAAGGATCGTCTTACGTTACAGGGACAAAGTTTGGTTATTACACACTTCCTCCAGTTTGGGCAAATGGAGCAAGTAGTTGGTTCTTTTTGTATTAGATGTGGTCCACGTTGGGCCTTAACGGGCTTCTGGAGACCAGTTAGTGCATGGGCACTACAGGTAAAAGTACAAAAAAGTGTTTTTTACCATTTTTCACCGTCAACAGCGGGTACCTAAACAACTAATAGCACCAAATGACTCAAATTTTAACAGTATATACTCTAGACATTTATCTAGAAGTGGTCCCCTCCCCGGTTTCAAAAATCTTTATCTGTTACCGAGAAAATCATCATAAACGTGGTTTTTGTGTACCAAACCCGACCCGTGAATTCCAAGATGGCAACGCACACAAATGGCTGAAATTTTACGATATATTCCTAAGATTCCCGTCTCGAACAGTGTTGAAAATTTTCTTGATTCCTTTCTCCGTTTCCAAAACAACGAGTTACAAAGTTATTCTACTTGCACAAGTAAAATACACATGTAATATTAAATAAGATGAGGGGTGTATGCGTGAATGAATGAATGAAATTTCGTAAATTTTGCGCATACAGTGCGTCAAAATCGTACCCGCAGGCTTCAAAAATTGTAAATTGACGGGTATACACTTGATGAATTTGCGTATTTTGTGTGTAAATTCGTCAAAATTGTACCCTTAGGCACCAAAAAATTTAGAGTGAAGGTACGCCCATGATGCATTTGCAGAAAATTTGAGGGTAAAATTTTCAATATTTCACCCATATTCAATAAAAGTTTTAGTTTCTAACGAGTGCCGGCCAGAGTGGCCGAGAGGTTCTAGGCGCTATAGTCTGGAACCGCGAGACCGCTACGGTCGCAGGTTCGAATCCTGCCCCGGGCATGGATGTTTGTGATGTTCTTAGGTTAGTTATGATGAAATGATGAGGACAACACAAACACCCAGTCCCCCGGAAGAGAAAATATCCAAACTGGCCGGGAATCGAACCTGGGACCCAGGGCTACAACGCTAGCCACTAGAGTACTTAGAATGACTGCGAAGAACACGTAAAACCAGAAATATTGCAAATTGAGTAAATTAATTGGAACAACAGTTTTATTCTTGTAAGATGCAAATCATAAGGTGAACGTTTTCGATGAATTGAGCAAAGTATCCATAAAAAATGTAAAGTAATAGATTTTGTGTAAACTTATATTATGTGTACATATTTGTCATATATACTCGTATGTGTCAACGTATATAAATTTGTCGAAGTACATAAATAACAAACTGTTAAAACTTTACAGACCTATAGAATTCGTTTTATGTATACTGCTCTAGCAGGGAAAAGGGTGTAGCAGGGAAAAGAAGAGAGCCAGCGGAAAAGTGTTCCTGTTGGAGCACAAAAAGGGCGAATATACACTAAAGAGCCAAAGAAACTGGTATAAGCGTGTGTATTCAAATACAGAGATATGTAAACAGGCAGAATATGATACTGCGTTCGGCAACGCCTATATGAGACAACAAGTGTCTGGCGCAGTTGTTAGATCGGTCACTGCTGCTACAAAGGCAGGTTCTCAAGATTTAAGTGAGTTTGAGCTTGGTGTTATAGTTGACGCACGAACGATGCGACACAGCATCTCCGAGGTAGCGATAAAGTGGGGATTTTCAGGTACGACCATTTCACGAATGTACCGTGAATATTAGGAATCCCGTAAAGCATTAGATCTCCGACACCGCTGCGGCCGGGAAAAGATCCTGCAAGAACGGGACTAACAACGACTGAAGGGAATCGTTGAACGTGACAGAAGTTAAAATGGCTCTGAGCACTATGGGACTTAACATCTATAGTCATCAGTCCCCTAGAACTTAGAACTACTTAAACCTAACTAACCTAAGGACACCACACAACACCCAGTCATCACGAGGCAGAGAAAATCCCTGACCCCGCCGGGAATCGCACCCGGGAACCCGGGCGCGGGAAGCGAGAACGCTACCGCACGACCACGAGCTGCGGACAACGTGACAGAAGTGCAACGCTTCCACAAATTCACTTGACGACCGAGAACAGAGGCGTTCACTAAACAGTTACAGTGCTAACAGACAAGCATGATTGCAATCATAGTGGGACGTACAGAGTGCCTTTGCTAACAGCACGGCATCGCCTGCAGCGCCTCTCCTGTGTTCGTTAACCATGTCGGTTGGCCCCTAGACGACTTAATAACTGCGGCTCGGTCAGGTAAGTCCCGATTCCATGTGGTAAGACTGTGGCGTAAGACTCCACCAAGCCACGGACCCAAGTTGCCAACAAGGCACTGTGCAAGCTTGTGGTGGCTCCATAATGGTGTGGACTACGTTAAACGGATTGGGTCCTCTGGTCTAACTGATCCGATTATTGACTGGAAATGGTTATATTCGGCTATTTGGAGACCATTTGTAGCCATTCATGTCTTTGTGCACCATGCGTGTCTTGAGGCACCGCAACTTACGGCGCGCAAATTACACAGACTATATTCATCTTGTCTTTGCGAATGAGAGCACTTTGTTTCTGAGTTCGAATAGATTTTACACATAATTTCAATTCTCGCTGACACTCGCCAGAAAATGCTGAAATGGACGTAAAGTTAATCGTTTACTACAGTCACGCTGTTCATGCAGAAAAACTTGAGCATCAGGTACGATGTTTTACCTTATAACGTATTTACTACTAATTCCGTATGAAGAACATTTTGCACAGTACCGACATACACCACTGTGTTTATCTGCAACATTATATCATTGTAAGCTACATAGATAAGGAGACATGACGTCATAAACATTGAGACGCGTGAAAGCTACCTCCTCTTGAGGGGGGTAGGACGTCAAACGGGCCGACTTGGAACAGGAGAGGCACCACAGGTTATTTTATTTTGTACTGTCTACTTTCACAAATAAATTCATAAAACTTTGTCAGCATTAGCAGGAAGGATTCAGGATTCACACTCATAGCAGTGGAAGTGCAAAAACATAACAAAATAAATTTTTTTTGATATGAAATTTCGTCATTTTTTTCACTTACTGTTGGCTACATTTGTTGCTATAGGTACATTTTTCTTCCCAAGTAAGAGAGATTCTTTGATGAATTTTGCACAGCATAGAAACCATACTTACAGGTGTATGAAACTCTAGAATTTTCCAAATCTATTGTAAACTGCGGTAAAAATTGAGATAATTAACTATAAACTTAGATTTTTTTCTAAACATAAAGTTTAAAACGTAACAGCTCATTAATTTTTTCATAAATTAAATAGATTATAAAGTTTCAGACACCTGTAAGTATGGCTTGTATGCTGTGCAAAATTCATCGAACAGTCTCTCTTACTTATGAAGAAAAGTGTACCATAGCAACAAATGCAGCCAATAGTAAGTGAAAAAAATGATGAAATTTCACGTGTAAAAAAAATATTTAGTTATGTTTTTGAGCTTCCGCTGCTACGAGTGTGAATGCTGAATCCTTCCTGGTCATGCTGTTTAAGTTTTATGAATTTACTTGTAAAAGTATAGACAGAGGAAATTAAAATGTCCTGTGGTGCCTCTCCTGCTCCAAGTCGGCCCGTTTGACGTCCTACCCCCCTTAAACACAGGAATTTTTAAAGTATCATGGCGGAGGGGGGTGAACGAGGGGGGGGGGGGGAGAAGTCGCTAACAGCCGACCTATCATGAACAGTTTACTTGGTAACTGTCCATACCAGCAGCTCTTGAAGTATTTATCTTTCCTCGATAATTGCAAGATATTCTGCAGCCGCGCTATGAGAGGAGACGATGTCTGGCGTAGCGCGACCAGTGGCCGGAGTTGCTACCTTGCGCCAGCCGCAAACCTCCAACCTGCCCGCAGCGTTACCTGACCCTCCCCCCCCCCCCCGTCCTCTCCCCATCCCACTAACTCCCCCCCCCTCCCCACTTCACCGCTCACCGGCGTACCCCTGGCGCGGCTCCCTCTCAGATCCCCGTAATCCTCTCATTTACCCCGCGTTACCTCCCTAAACGAACAACATTCCCTCTTGCATTAATCGCGTTTGCGAGGGACGCGAAGTGCTTTTCCGTCCTCAAATGCAAATTTTAACCTCGTTAAGCTTCGGCCTCCCAAGTTTAGATTATCAATGGTTAATTAATCTTCAATTTATTCACTTTGTGTAATGAATTTAACACTCAATTTAGCGGTTATTAATCAAAGTTTTAATTAAGGTTATTATGGGGGCACTAGTCGCGCACCACGGTTGATGTTGTTTGGTCTGCAATTAAACCAGTGGGCGGAGAAGAGGCGGCGCCTGCGGAGGCGGTCATTATACGCAGAGGCCGGGCTTCCTCTTGCTTCTTGCTCTTGCTGCGGCGCGGCTCGTCGGCAAGGTGAGTCGGGTACCACGGTTCCGAGGGCATCCCAGCCTGCGACCGCTTCACGCCTCACGCTTGATTTCTGGAGGAAAAACCGATGAAGGCGTTTTAACTAAAACGTGTTTCACAGTTTATGTAGTTTGGGCTAGAGAACGATACGCTACAAGAGGGCAGAATCTATACATTTATGAATATTTTTTATGTGCGAGGGGTATTTTTTCCGAGCTCTGGTCAGCCGCGAAATGGAAACCCTAGGGAAAATGAAAAATATTCAACTTGCAACATTTAGCTACAACTCCCAGCCACTTCTCTGCATAGTCGCATTTAGATGTCTGTCGTAGTCTAGTACTCCGACGTTGCCTATTGGACAGTCTGCTGAGCAGTACCTGCTCTAACCGCTACACACGACTCTGTCTAAAAAGAATGGCTCAGTAACGATTAGGGTCAAGCCGCACACGTCTGCCTTCATGCACAGCAGCTTTCTTTCGCTTTTTCCTTTTCCCGCAGTGAGGCAGGGTCGGCATGGTTAATCGGATTTGGCAAATGTTAGTGGAAGGGGCGGCTACATGCCCTTCCTGCCGCCACACCGTACCCCCCGGGATGGAAGTAGTGCACCCCAACTGTCTGCGATTAGTGTAATCCATGGAATAGTACGAAAGTGTCCAAATGTCTGCGAGCCGTGTAACTGAGGCGGGATGTGTGGATCAGACCGGTTTTCACCAAGGCGGATGTGGAAAACCGCCTAAAAACCACATCCAGCTGGCCGGTACACTGGCCCTCGTCGTTAATCCGCCGGGCGGATTCGATCCGGGGCCGGCGCGCCTACCCGAGTCCAGCAAGCAGCGCATTAGCGCTCTCGGCTAACCCGGCGGGTTCCTTCATGCACGGCAGCATATACTAACCTGTAGCTGTGATCCGGCAGACAAGCAGTCTACATGTATGCATTGGCTAAAATTGTGAATCAATAAAATAAACGGACATACGTGCTCTAACCAGCATTCCATACGAGCAAACCAATCGTGACTCTACCCGATGCTGCTGGTATCTTAGGTAACTGGGTTACATACGGCTCTGTTTAAAAAGAATGGCTCGATAATGGTTAGGGTAGAGCCGCAGACGTCTGATGTAAAAATGAGTAATTATTAAAAAAGTTTCTATTCTAACGTCTGTAATAGGCGCAGACCACAGAGGATTATGTTGAATAAGGTTTTGTTCAAGAAAATAAAACTCAAGCAAACAGAAAGTGATCCTACGGTAACTAAGTATAATATACACAGAAATAACCTTATTAACTGCAGTAAAGTTGCATTGAGAGCGTAATGTCAATGGTACCAGAATTCCCAACCACGATAGTTATCCTCGACACTCGAAAACTACGCCCATCCTACGACCACAATACACGAAATATTCACCAGTTCAAAATAGTTCAGAGTTCAACATGTCGATTTACAAATCATCACACGGGATATAACGAGTAGTATCTCGCACTCTCTCGATTCTCAATTCCAAGATACAAATGGAAAAGCTAGAGTTCTGCACCGGAGTACATTCAGACCTCACGCGAATTAAGAGTCCTTTCAAAAGTTAATGTTTGTAGCGGCCGTACTCCGCCCAGAATCAATCACCTACACGACCGAATAACCCAGTCTACCACAGGCAGGGTTGCGTTATTCAGGAACTCGCGTAAAACAGTCTTCTTCAAGATCTAAGAATGTCTCAGAAGTTAGTCTTGTGCGGCCGTTCACTAATCAGAATCTATCAGCCACACGATCAAATATCATACGTTACCAAAGGCAGGTCTGCCTTCTTCAAGAACTCAATACAAAATGTTCAGAATATCCCTTGTGTACACCACTCAAAAATTGTCAGTTCCCATTTGACTCTAACAGTGTTCCGTCAATGTCTTACGCTCATTGGACGATCACCATCCTCACCAAAACATACATGGTTCATGTGTTTTGAAGACATGATTTGATTCATGTTTACCATTTTCCACACTAAACGGCTCAAAGGGCTCTGTGCACTATGGGACTTAACATCTGAGGTCATCAGTCCAATAGAAATGGCTCTGAGCACTATGGGACTTAACTTCTGAGGTCATCAGTCCCCTAGAACCTAGAACTACTTAAACGTAACTAACTTAAGGACATCACACACATCCATACCCGAGGCAGATTTCGAAACTGCGACCGTAGCGGTGGCACGGTTCCAGACTGAAGCGTCTAGAACCTCTCGACCACATCAGCTGGCTACCACACTAAACTAATCCATTACAACAATATGAATAAAGAAATGTTATAAGCATTAGTCACATTGAGAACATTTACAATAAATATAATCAATAGTTTCTTAACACGTAAACAAGCAAGTATTCTTGCACAACTGCCGTCACGTTAAATGACAACAGGATGTCGTCAAATACTGTTTAAACAATTATTTACATCTACTTGTTTGTATTCTTTTCAGAGGTGGTGTCAGCCAACACATGTGATTGATCACTTTTAAATTACTGTTTTTAAAATCAGTTGTAATCAACATTTAAATCAGTTATTGCCAAAAATAGTAGCGTATTCCTTAAATAACTACACGGGTATGACAAGATTTGAGGTATCCATGCTGCATTCAGTTGCTGTGTTATTGTGCACAACACGATGATCTCACAAACATTTGCACAAAGGGAAAGATATAAAGCGCAATAAATCAATAAAAAAAAACATGATACAGGCGGGCAGCTTTCAGGGACGATAGCCGTAGTGAGATTCTGTCGTCTAAGATATCGTTTGTAGAAATCGTTTGAAGTGTTCAAAAGTTGTTTATTCTAAAGCTCATTCTGTAAATATTTAGTCACTCTAAAATATTAAATCCGGTAATTTTTAAGATACCGAAAAATCATTGTTCATTGAATGCACTGCAGTTTTCTGAAATCGCAGTTGTATTCAGACCTGTTCTATTATTTAAGTATAATGTACTACAGAAATTTTAAGAACTGTAAGAAGTGATATTTCAGTATCTAAAGTCCGCCATTTCCCGTGGATCTTCTGTCCTAAACGACCAACCGTCGTCCACAACCTCTGAGGTTTACCCAATTCCTTCTATGCCTTCCTTTCCCCCCCCCCCCCCTTTCCCCTTTGTACCCGGGCTTACCAGGTTGGCATAAATAATACACCTCACCTCGTACCAGGCGAGTAGCTCGTCTACATATGGGTAACGTTACACTACCAACTTGCCAATACCCTCGCTTTTCGCCAATTATCTGAGCTGGTCTGAAGCTCATTGTCTATTTTAAAGTAGTAACCTCATAGCTAGCGTGTCATTTGGGCAAAGAGATGAAAATCAGAGGGAGCCAAGTTGTGCGTTCAGAACGGAAGACTTGCGACGTGACGTGATCGAGGGACATACACTGCGCAACACATGTGTGCAAAGCTACATCGAATTTCCAATGTAGTTTTACTTTTGCGACCGATCGGACCTTGAAAGACAACTAGCCCTCATTCGTACGTTCCACATCTCTTCCCAAACTATTGGATGTATTGCAACCAGGCAGGGTAGGCATACCACTTATTATCCGTGAGGGGTTTCCCCCTTTGCGTATGTAGCGAACAAGCATTAGATATGTGGCTTGACGAACGAGTAACATTTATGCTAGTGGTACCAGCGGTATAACAGCATACCGATGACTTTTACATAACGTCATTGACACAACATATTATCTGTTAATAATGCCTTGAATGAATGTCCTATAAATTCTGCTCTTTAATTATACGTTTAATCTGCTCAACGGAATCAATACTGTGACCAACTATCCACGAGAGACAGCCTCTCATGACATCACAGCCGTACTGAGTCAGCTCTAATGAAATCACAGTACAAATTTTTATCTCCGGGGTTTCGTCATACTACAATTTTCGTATCACTATTGCATATCATTAACTTATGGGTGATCAAGGAGCACGTGATCGCATGGCGGGAAGAAAAGGCTACTGAGAGAATTGACAAGGACCACTATATTACGTCACTGATTTTCATTTATAAGTACCACAACTCGCACGTGCTTGAAACAATCTGTATCGCACGTTGTTTACTAATTCCCAGGGGGCATAACTGTTTGTTAACATTACAGTTCAACTTTAACCGTCCTAATATACTACAGTCCGGCCGGCCGGAGTGGCTGAGCGGTTCTAGGCGCTACAGTCTGGAACCGCGTGACCGCTGCGGTCGCAGGTTCGAATCCTGCCTCGGGCATGGATGTGTGTGTTGTCCTTAGGTTAGTTAGGTTTAAGTAGTTCTAAGTTCTAGGGGACTGATGACCTCAGCAGTTAAGTCCCATAGTGCTCAGAGCCATTTGAGCCATATACTACAGTCCCGCAAAATCAAAGCGTACAATGCACTGATGGGAATAGGTTTTGGGTGTCCTCCATACCATACGAGGACCTACTGATTCAAACACACACTTGCTCAGCGTTCATTCTCATGCACTGTAACTATCTCATTCTCAACAACTGCCTAACAACAGAACTATACTTCAGTATCTTGCATAACGATGCTAGCCTGTAGGCATATTAAATCAATAGAAATTAATTAGAAAGTATTTATTTTACTGCTACAGACCTGCCCACAATATATAATAATTTTTCTATACTCGTTCCTTTCAATTAATTTTAATCGTAACATACACGTCAGTTGCCGATTATGTAGTAATGACGTTAACTGTTTTTGCAACGTATTCTCTGTTGCAATTTTCTATGTATTTCTTTGTACTCACCATTATGTGCCAGGGTAAAATTAGCTCCACACGTTCAGTATTTTACAAACGATTTTTTTCCTGACAAAGTTGAATTTAATCTCCGGAGAGCTCACGCGCATTTCCCAGTGCAATGCAACCCTCGTCGAGCCGCTGAACAAATGGCTAACGATTCACCTCTATTTTGCTCACGGAGTATAAAATTAAAAGCTTCACACGGAATTAGTAATCTAAATTACGTTAGTCACATAAATGTTCCTACTTAAGCAATTGGCATGGGCTGCTATCCGTGCGGGGCCCGCCAAGCGTGTGGTGAAGGCAAAGCCCATCTTTAATACCGCTGTATAAAAAAATTTAATTTTTTTGAAACTGACATAAAAAATGATTTTAACATACATAAGCACACGCAGTACTGTAATCATAAACAGATGGGCGGGTGGTTTTCGAAATTATGATGCATTTATAGGCAAGTAAAACAGTCCATCTATTTTGGGCGTAATTAGAAAGTAATGTTACCGCGTGCTTAATGCAACAAGATGACTGTCAAAATGGCAAACTGAAACAAACACAAAAAATAGTGTCGTATTCGTGTACCAATTACGGTTTAAGAACGAAATTGATAATCACAGTAATGAATTCATGGAGTGGTAAACTGATACAAATTAATGACTTTAATTGTAATATCATGCAGCTGTACAGCTTGGAGAGCACTGGATGAAATGTTCAAATTGGTTGCCGTTCTGTTGACGGCGCATCCGAAAACGGTCCACGTAACTGTTGTGTACTTTACGTAACATCGTAGATATTATAGCTGTACAGGCTCCTTTGATGTTTTCCTGACGTTCCTGCAGTGTTCGGGGCCTGTTTCTGCACACTACTGATATGAGATGGCCCGAGAGGAGAAAGTCAAGTGGTGTCAAATAGGGCGACCTAGGTGTCCAACCACTGGACCCATTCGACCTGTCCAACGCTCTGTTAAAACTTCATTCGGCAATTCGCTTGTTGTTCATCTGCAATGCGGCGTTGCTGCATCTCGCTGAGAGAAAAAGGCCACTCGTTTTACTAGGGATGGATTAATCAAATAGAGCAGGAGGGTTATCTCGAGATGCTCTCTGCACTCTTCAACAGTGAGCCTGTTGATAAAAAATACAGGACCGATGAGGACATCCCCGTTTATGCCTCACCATTTAACCTTCGGTTAGTCTCATGACGAGCATCTACAGTAAATCATAGGTTCTTGGTAGGCGGTAGCCCAATAAGCAGGGTTATGTCCATTCACGGTTCTGTTGGAAACTTGTCTCATCACTGAAGAGAATATCAGCTTCAAGGTGAGGCCGGTGCATTTGTCTTTCTGTAAACCACTCACAGAGCTGCTACCGTCTATCTGCGCCGTTTTAGTAAAGTTCCTCGACAAAATGCACACGATACGGATGGAAATGCTTTTTGAATGATATCTTGGACACGGATGCTTGACTGATGCCTTTCTTGAGACACTTGTTTTCTTGACCGTGTTGGAATGACTGCAGCTTAGCCAGTAGACTAGCTGAGGTTGCATGATCTTTTGCTGTACGTGGCCGCCCAGACCGTCGTTTGTCGTTGATACTGCCTGTTGCCTTGAATCGTTCTGATAAACGACCAGTGGTTGCGTGATGTGGGGATGGTTGATATGGATACCGTCTGTGATATTGCTTCTGGGATATTCCTCCGCAGCTTCTCGCAGACTCGTGTCTGTAGCATCATTTCCACCTTATCCTTAATTATGTACTGGGACACTGTTGTTGATTAACCCGCCAGGGTAGCCAAGAGCGCTAATGCGCTGCTTCCTGGACTCGGGTAGGCGCGCTGGCCCCGGATCGAATCCGTCCGGCGGATTAAGGACGAGGGCCGGTGTGCTGGCCAGCCTGGATGTGATTTTTAGGCAGTTTCCCACATCCCGATAGGTGAATACCGGGCTGGTCCCCAAGTATCGCCTCAAGTACACGACACACAGACATTTGAAAAACGTTCGCACTATTTCATGCCTTACACTAGTCGCAGACAGGTGGGGTACACTACTTCCGTCCCGGGGGGTTTGGCGTGGCGTCAAGAAAGGCATCTGGCCACCCTCTGCCATTAACACTGCCAAATCCGTATTAACAAACCCGATGCCGCGTTGGAGCGGGACAAAGGCCCCGAGAAAGATGAACGGTGTTGTTGATTACTGGAGCAAAAAATCTACTTTGAGGTCATGATTTAAGGTGCAATTTCCAAAATTTTTGTTGTTAATTACTCAAAAACATGAAAAAAGGCAAATTCAGCCTCTAGATCGTGTGTGTGTGTGTGTGTGTGTGTGTGTGTGTGTGTGTGTGTGTTTGTCAGCACTTGGAATCTGCTAGTCTTAAAACTTAACATTTTGTTACATTTTAACAGTAGAATCAGATTTGTATGTTGGTTCATCAGTCAGAAAATAATATGATTGTCGTTATACTTTCCATTGTACACATACGTGATACAATTTACACTGATACCTTTTACTTTGCAATCGTCCAAGATCGTAACTTAAAAGGATTCGAAATTACTGGTACGTTAGAACAACCATTAAACTTCACTGCCAGGCGACGCAGATAGTACGGAAAATGTCCCATAGAGGGTCAGGGGAGCGGGGATTGCCTCTATTAAAGTAAGACAAACATCTTTCGTGCGGGAAGGAAAAGTAAACTTGACATTTTCAGGCAGAATTAATGGCGGCAGCAGACGACCGTAATTGCATTACCTAATCTTGAGTGCCGTCGCATGCTGGGAGAAAGACCTTTCAAATACAGAAAACACACCCACACCCACACACACACACACACAAGCTACATGCACGACCAGCACGCAACAGTCGGGCTGAAGTCTAAACTAGATGCTGGCGCGATTGTAATTGCTGAGATAAGAAGAGCCGCGTAGGTCACGGCACGGAGGGTTTGGAACAGACGCCGCTGTGTATCAGTGGGGCATTGCTTGCGTTATGATAGGCAAAGTAGAACGTCTGTTCCAAAAGTTTCCGGTTCAGAAATTCTCATGAAATTACTTGTATCAAGGCGTATTAAACAGTCTAGTGTGTTAAAATAAAACTAAATGGCAACGTGTCATAGAAGTGAGTTCGATCGCTTGCTCACTCAGTGACGTACTGAAAGTGCCAATTAGCTTAAAACTCATTCAGCAACTTGTTGTACGTAGTAAGCCTAAAGATTCGTGTTGCAGTGCAATGCATCAGGTTCTATTACATATTACAAAAATCAAAATAGACAAATAAGTAAAGTTAGTGGAAGTCTAAAGAACAGATGCTATGAAAAGGTGTTTGTGACTGGTACACAAATTTGACGCGGCAAGTAAACCGAGAACTTTTTATGCAAGGACTCCGTCGCGAAAGTCTTCGTAGTCATGAAAATTCTTGTTATTCGCAATTTCTAACTCGAGTTTCCTGGTTTCGGAAGCAATCCCCTTCGTCACTTAGGCTATCCGAACACGTCCCCAGGATCAGCGAAATTAGTTCGGCAGCGTGAAGCGTACAATTCCATTCTAAGATGCAAACTCAGATCGTCAGCTTGTCGCGAGCAGTGGCCTTAATTCGTTATGGATAACTAAGTACGTCTCAGGGGCCGACTAAAATTTTTGTTCTTTCCTTCCTAATACTTGCGGGCACTAAAAGTCTTACTCTCGAGGGTAGAATGATGAAAGGATTTGATGGAGAGCGTGACTTAACCTTAATAGGGATACCTATCAGCTGAATTCAGTTCATAGAAATTAAATCACTGTACTAACGTGAAGTTATATCAGAAGAACTAAATTAGCTGTAAAAGATAGTTTGACATTGCGCCAAGTTTGGTTCGAACGACAGCAGTCATAATGACAAACAACACCGAGCAAGTTCGACAGATAATGACACAAAAGCGGATACTGTCTCTGATATTGGTATCAGAGAAATTGGGGGTTATCAAAAGATAGTCTTAAATACAGCATAAGTTCCTGATTGGTGCCTCATGTGGAGATTGACGAGGAGCATACAGTATGGAAGGAAATTGATAGCCATTTCATTCACACAATTTTTTTCATTTATTGACTTTTTCTCGGTGGTATAATTGTTCTATAATAGTGCCTCAGTTTGGAACAAACCTGTTTCCTTCTGCATAATCCTCTTCTGTGCTTCTCGGTAGCTGCGCTGGCTCGAAACAGGCTGAAAGATATTATTTCTAATAGTCTACAGCAATAATGTAGTCGACACCAGAGGTACATTTCAAACGCTTGAATTAAACGCTTAGTGTAAATTATTCAGTGATATGGCCAGTTTCAGGTACCCCCTACAGTTCGAATTAAAGGAAAACAGACTGTTACCTATTACACAAGTTCATAGATTGTTAAATTGTCCTAGTGCAGTAATTCCTAGAGCAGTAATCACACAATAGGGTGAAACGGTTCAGAACGACTCACATGTAGCACAAACTTAACGTACCAGTTCACCATAACACGGTCCTTGTACACATTTAAGGAACTCGGAACACTAAAGATAGTGTGCACAAAAATAATCAGAAAGTCCGTCAAGACTGCCCTGCTAAACTGTCATTAATCACAGGATTGAATACTCAACTTCCTTCGTGTCAAGATGTGTGACTGGTTTCGTGATTTCCTGTCAGGAAGGTCAACGGTCGTAGTAACTGACGGAAAGACATCGAGTAAAACGGAAGTGATACCTGGCTAAGAAAGTGTTACAGGCACTATACTGTTCCTAATCTTTATGAACGACTTCGGAAACAATCAGAGCAGCTCTCTTCGATTGTTTGCAGATGATGCTGTCATTTACCATCTCGTTAAGTCATCAGATGATCAAAATCATTTGCAAAATGTCTTAGACAAGATATCTGTTTGATAACAATAAAAAGTATGAGATCCTCTACATGGGTACTGAAATGAAAACTGTTAAATTTCGGTTACACGACAAATCACAACAATCTAAAGGTTGTCAGTTCATCTAAATACCTAACAAGGGAACCTCCCCATTGCACCCACCTCAGATTTAGTTATAAGTTGGCACAGTGGATAGGCCTTGAAAAACTGAACAAAGATCAATCGAGAAAACAGGAAGAAGTTGTGTGGAATTATGAAAAAATAAGCAAAATATACAAACTGAGTAGTCCATGTCCATTCAGGCAACATCAAGGAGAACGTCTGCGCAATATCGCCGTGGTCCCGTGGTTAGCGTGAGCAGTTACGGAGTGAGAGGTCCTTGGTTCAAGTCTTCCCTCGAGTGAAAAACCTACTTTCTTTATTTTCGCCAAGTTATGATCTGTTCGTTGGTTCATTGACGTCACTGTTCACTGTAATAAGTTTAGTGTCTGTGTTTTGCGACCGCACCGCAAAACCGTGCGATTAGTAGACGAAAGGACGTGTATCTCCAATGGGAACCGAAAACATTCGATCGCAAGGTCATAGGTCAACCGATTCCTCCACAGAAAAACACGTCTGATATATTCTATACGACACTGGTGACGGCATGTGCGTCACATGACAGGAATTTGTTGTCGACCCACCTAACTTGTACACTTGGCAAATGGATAAAAAGATTCTTCTTCATTGCCCGATTTACGTTTTCTTGTGTATGTGACAATCACTCCCAAAAAACTGATGAAAACATAATAGTTTGTCACATAAACTGAAAATAAAAAATTAAACTTTTCATTCGAGGGAGACTTGACCAAGGACCCCTAGTTCCGCAGCTGCTCACGCTAACGACGGGATCACGACGCTCCGGTGCTCTTATTATCCTTGATGTTGCCTATCTTTCGCATGAACTACTCAGTTTATATATTTTGCTCATTTTTTCGTAGTTCTACACAACTTCTTCCTGTTTTCTCGATTGATGTGTGTTCAGTTTTTCAAGGCCTATCCACTGTGCCAACTTACAATTAAATCTGAGGGGGGTACGATGGGGAGGTTCCCTTGTAAGTACCACAATTACGAATACCTTAAATTGGAATCATCATGCAGAAAATGTTGTGGGGAAGGAGAACCAAAAACGGCGTTGTACTGCAGAACGCTTAGAAGGTCCCACAAATCTATTAAGGAAACTGCCTATCCTACTCATGTCCGTCCTCTGGTGGAGTATTGCTGTGTCGTATTGGATCCTGACAGATAAGATTAGCGTAGGACATAGGAAAAATTCATAGAAGTGCAACTCGTTTTGTGCTATCGCAAAATACGGGCAAGGGTATCACAGATATAAAAGAATTTCCGACGGTAATTATTAAAGCAAAGGCGTTTTTCGTCGCGGCGAGATCTTTTGACGAAGTTTCAATCATCAATTTTCTCCTCCAAGTGGGAAAATACTTTGTTCACACCTCGAATTTATGGAGAAATGATCAGCGTAGTAAAATAAGACAAATCAAAGCTCGCACGGAAAGATTTATGTGTTCGGTTTTTTCCCGTACCTTGTTTGTTCGAGAGTGGAACGACAGAGGAACAGTCTGAAAGTGGTTCGACGAATCCTCTGGCAAGCACTTAAGTGTGAATTGCGGTGTAATTATGTAAATGTAGATGAAGCTAAATAAAACATAAATTTACGCTAGCACAACAGCGGAGTCTGTACGATGGGATAAGAGCAGGAGACGTGAGAGTGTTGGATTGCTCTCACGTGCTCAAGCAGAGGACGCTCGAACCTCCCGTAGTTCCTGTGTGGGCCGCATCACACGATCGCTGTTTCCGGAATCCATGTTGATTCCTACAGAGTAGATTCTGGGTTTCCAGAAATGACATGATACGCGAGCAAAAAACATGTTCTAAAATTCTACAACAGATCGATGTCAGAGATATAGGTCTATAGTTTTGCGTATCTGCTCGACGACCCTTCTTGAAGACTGGGACTACCTGTGCTCTTTTCCAATCATTTGGAACCTTCCGTTCCTCTAGAGACTTGCGGTACACGGCTGTTAGAAGGGGGGCAAATTCTTTCGCGTACTCTGTGTAGAATCGAATTGGTATCCCGTCAGGTCCAGTGGACTTTCCTCTTGTGGTGTGCGTACTGTAAGACCTTCGGTACACACACCATCAGATTATTTGACTTGTCGCTCTAACGAAGTAGGCGAGTGTCAGCAATATGTCTCGGGGTCTTATCGTGGCGATCTAGGGCACTGCAGTCATTGACTGTGCGGCTGCTCCCGGCGGTGGTTCGAGTCCTCCCTTGGGCATGGGTGTGTGTGTTTGTCCTTAGGATAATTGAGGTTAAGTAGTGTGTAAGCTTAGGGACTGATGACCTTAGCAGTTAAGTCCCATAAGATTTCACACACATTTGAACATTTTTTTTCTTATCGTGGCGTGTTTATCTTCTGCCGTTAGGTCCAACGATAGAAATGCCACTTGCACACTTAGAGTAGCAGATTGACGGTGACCAACTTTAAACAGAACTTGATTAATTTTCACACACATTTATTATAATAAAAAGCATAGAAATTACTTGATTCTGGATGCTATTTACAATTGACAATCTGAAGTTCCTTTGGTCTTGGTACGTTAATCTTATTCTCACGTATCTCTGGTACTTGACATTTATCTTCATGGCTATGTACAGGAATATGATAATCTTATTAGGCGCAGACTGAAACTTGACTGCAGACTAATGCGGATTGACTAATTGGAGATCTTTACACTCGTTATAATACCTCGAGCGTTCAGGTATCACTGCGCTAGTGTGATCCGCGAGGAGAAAAGGTTCTACGTTAGCAGCAATCTCATTGGCTGCGAAACATATTAATACGCGGATCGGCGGAAGCAGTATTTGGTCCGTCTCTAAGAGACAGCGCCATCTCGTAGTGCGGAGACGGACGAGCACTGCGCCTGCGCTGTTGTGCTTAGCGGGGCGCGCTCTAGTGGGAAAGTTGTGTACGCGCTGAACTATGTACACAATACCTCTGTTGAGTGATTTCAGTTACTAGTGACCGCCGCTAACATAACCGTCACAAGAATCAGGCTAGCAACATTCAAGCTACTAAACAAAATAGCGCACTCTTGCGTCGAAATTCACAGGCATAACAGGTCACTCTCGGAAAAGACAGAATGAAATCAAAGCGTGAATAATTGGCAGCGATAGCACTCGGAGCCGGGCGAGGCTGCGCCCCGGGCAACGCAGTGGTGTGCAGGCCGTGATTCGCGGAGGCAGGCACGGGGTGGGGGCGGGCGCCGCGTCGCAGTGGGACGCCCGCGGCGTCAGGCGGCCACAAAGGCAAAAAGCCGAAAGCCGGGCACCGGCGCGCTGCGGTCGCCGGTCGCTGCGCCACAGCGGGCCAGGGCACTACTACAGCAAAGCTGACTGTCGGCCGTCAAACCGTGCGGTCGCCGCTCTGCCGAATTAGCGGCAAAGGGCACAAAAAGCCGGGCCACCTCAAATTGGACTGCCTTTCTGAACAGCAAGTGTCAATGTGTAGCGTCCGCGTTGCCAATACCCCCCCCCCCCTTTTTTTTAAATTTGTTTGCAGGCGGCTCATCGGTCGCGGGTTGATTATTACTGGTTCGTGAAACGGCAGAAAACATTTAAGTGGACGATATCTGTATGGTACGAAAAGTGACAATTGACCCTAAATAATGAAAGTGTGAGGCCATCCACATGAGTATTAAAAGGACTCCATTAAATTTCGGTTACTCGACAAATCGCTCAAAGCCAAAGACTGTCAGTTCAGCTAAATAACTAGCCATTACAGTTACGCTTACCTTAAATTGCATGATCACATAGATAATACTGTGGGGAAGGAGAATGAAAGATTACGTTTTATTGGCAGAATTCCTAGTGTCTGCAACAAATCGACTAAACAGACCGTCTACACTACGCCTGTCCGTCATGTGCTATACTGTTGCTGTGAAATGAGGGATCATCAAAAAAGGTTCAAATGGCTCTGAGCACTATAGGACTTAACTTCTGAGGTCATCAGTCCCCTAGAACTTAGAACTACACAACTGGCCATTAAAATTGCTACACCAAGAAGAAATGCAGATGATGAACGGATATTCATTGGACAAATATATTATACGAGAACTGACATGTGATTACATTTTCACGCAATTTGGTTGCATAGATCCTGAGAAATCAGTACCCAGAACAACCACCTCTGGCCGTAATAACGGCCTTGATACGCCTGGGCATTGAGTCAAACAGAGCTTGGATGGCGTGTACAGGTACAGCTACCCATGCAACTTCAACACGATACCACAGTTCATTAAAAGTGGTGACTGGCGTATTGCTCGGCCACCATTGACCAGACGTTTTCAATTGGTGAGAGATCTGGAGAATGTGCTGGCCAGGGCAGCAGTCGAACATTTTCTTTATCCAGAAAGATTATCCTGCTGAAATGTAGGGTTTCGCAGGGATCGAATGAAGGGTAGAACCAAGAGTCGTAACACATCTGAAATGTAACGTCCACTGTTCAAAGTGCCGTCAGTGCGAACAAGAGGTGACCGAGACGTGTAACGAATGGCACTCCATACCATCACGCCGGGTGATACGCCAGTACGGCGATGACGAATACACGCTTCCAATGTGCGTTCACCGCGATGTCGCCAAAAACGGATGCTACCATCATGATGCTGTAAACAGAACCTGGATTCATCCGAAAAAAATGACGTTTTGCCATTAGTGCCATGAGTACACCATCGCAAACGCTCCTGTCTGTGGTGCAGCGTCAAGGGTAATCGCAGCCATGGTCTCGGAGCTGATAGTCCATGCTGCTGCAAACGTCGTCGAACTGTTCGTGCAGATGGTTGTTGTCTTGCAAACGTCCCCACCTGTTGACTCAGGGATCGAGACGTGGCTGCACGAACCGTTACAGCCATGCGGATAAGTGATACCAGACCGCGCTCCGTATTACCCTCCTGAACCCACCTGCTAACAGTCATTGGATCTCGACTAACGCGAGCAGCAATGTCGCGATACGATAAACCGCAATCGCGAAAGGCTACAATCCGACCTTTATCAACGTCGGAAACGTGATGGTACGCATTTCTCCTTCTTACACGAGGCATCACAATAATGTTTCACCAGGCAACGCCGGTCAACTGCTGTTTGTGTATGAGAAATCGGTTGGAAACTTTCCTCATGTCAGCACGTTGTAGGTGTCGGCACCGGCGCCAACCTTGTGTGAATGCTCTGAAAAGCTAATCATTTGCATATCACAGCATCTTCTTCCTTTTGGTTAAATTTCGCGTGTGTAGCACGTCATCTTCGTGGTGTAGCAATTTTAATGGCCAGTAGTGTACTTAAACCTAACTAAGTTAAGGACATCACACACGTCCGTGCCCGAGGCAGGATTTGAACCTGCGGCTGTAGCGGTCGCGCGGTTCCAGGCTGTAGCGCCTAGAACCGCTCGGCCACTCTGGCCGGCGTGGGATCATCACCACATGGGTGTGACGGAAGAGATAGAAAAATTGTTTAATAGGCGTTGTCCGAGATGTCTCCAGACAGGTCTTCGCTGTTGATCGGGGCTCAGTCCGAAACGAAACTCATCACTGAAGATAAATTCTACTCCAGTCAATGAGCGGTAGGATACCAACCTGCCTGTCACCCACCATACGGTCCTACAACCAGGAGTGATGGTATGGAGTGCCATTTCTTTCCCTAGAACAATCCACTCGGTAGTCATCCGTGGCCCCCTACGGCACAGCTGTACCTAGTCGATAATCTACGCCCCTTCTGTTGCCCTTCATGACATGCTATCCTGTGCTTACACTTCAACAAAATAACGACCGCCAGCACAGGGCGATAGTTTCTGCCGCTTGTCTTCGTGCTTGCCCAATGCTACTTCGGCGAGCGAAGTCACAGTATCTCTCACCGGCTCAGAACGTTTGGAGTATTATGGGCAGGGCCCTCAAAGCAGCTCGAGATTTTGATGATCTAACGCACCAATTAGACAGAATTGGACACTATATCCCCTTAGAAGGGCATTCAACAACTCTGTCAATCAGTGTAAGCCCAGTAACTGCTTGCATAGGGGCCAGAGGTGGATCAACGCGTTACTGACTCGCTCAATTTATGACTCTCTTTCTCCTGAATGAATCCTCCAATTATTGACAACTGCCTATTGGCTTCTGTCTCGGGTTCTTCGGCCGACGCTCATCTAGTGATCTTACTGACGTTTCGCCAGCACGAGTGGCTGGCATTGTCAAAACTTCACCCTCCATTGCCAGTGGCCAGTTCACCACCGGCAATGGAGGCTGAAGCTTTGACAATGCCAGCCACTCGTGCTGGCGAAACCTCAGTAAAATCATTAGATGAACGCCGGCCGAAGAACCCGAGACAGAAGCCAATAGGCAGTTTGTCAACAAGTGGCCACGAAAGCCTTAACAATTTTCTATTACGCCTCCAGTTATTCTTATGTTGTAAGCATTTGTTTGTCTATACAGGTACATCACATCTACCGATTTCCGCGCCATTCGGATAATTCTTTCGTGGTGCGTGTATTTTTTCCCCGTAGAGTGTACGTTTACTGATTACCATCAACAAATGGCTCTGAGCACTATGGGACTCAACTGCTGTGGTCATCAGTCCCCTAGAACTTAGAACTACTTAAACCTAACTAACCTAAGGACATTACACACAGCCATGCCCGAGGCAGGATTCGAACCTGCGACCGTAGCAGTCGCACGGTTCCGGACTGCGCGCCTAGAACCGCGAGACCACCGCGGCCGGCACCAACAACAACAATACCGATAGCAGCAGTATAGAAGAATTAACAGTGAAATATACAGAATTATTTTATTGCAATTATCAGCCTTGGACTAGACGAACAGAAGAAGTACCTGTGATTTTGTTTTACTAAGACGTGTAAATCGGTCATGATACTATTTGCGTGACTCAAAGCTGATAAATGTAACAAAAATATTTGTTTAAAAGACGATAAATTTCTTTCCATTAGCGAATACGCCTAGGCTGTATATAGAATTCGTTAAATTATCAACGAAAGGAAGAGGAAGATGACGTGAAATTCAACGCAGGAGAACATAAATGAATAAGAGCGAGAATACAAACATTGCAAGAGGATAAGAAAGGGAGGCATACGGAAGTTTACTAGAAACGAGTTGCTGAAAAATCTACTCAGGCTACCACGTATCCGTCAGGACGAGTACATTACCTCTGGCCCTCGTCGTGTTGCAGCGTAGTAACCGCACGAAGAAAGCCTTTCCGAGCAGGAGCGCCGATAGCAAGGCAAAAGTTTTCACTGGGGTATAGAAGTGCGAGCAACAAGCAAAGCGGCACGTGGCCGGGGGCAGGCATACAAAGGGGCTTGTGTTGGGGGAGTGGGCTACTTGTTGCCAGGCGACGCGAGGGAGCGCTCATTGTTGGCGGGCTGTTTGGCGCCATTGTCGCGCAGGCGTCGTGCGTAATTGCGGCGCGCGCCAATGGCCGCCGGCTGTAGCGCCACGCGCCCTCCCTCGACAGATGCGGATGGCGCCCCGGGCTGCCTCCATTCTGGTCCAGCTGCCAGCCCGCACAGCGCTAGCCACCAGCCCTAGCAAACGGCCGCTTCTACATTCACAACTACCGTAGCCACGAAAAGTGGTCTCTAAGTCACGTTACTTGCAGTACCGCCAAAAAAAGTCTTCACACGTATCACATCAGCATTTACTGGACCTTATGGCATCACAGCCTAAATGATGAAGCTATTATTGACCCACTACTGCCCACTGTGACACATACCTTCAATAATTCCTTAACCACAGGTGCTTTCCCTGAGGTAAAAATTTTGTAAATTTGTGGTAAGATCTTATGGGATCAAACTGATTAGGTCATCAGTCCCTAAGCTTACACACTACTTAATCTAACTTAAACTAAATTACGCTATGGGCAACACACACACCCATGTCCGATGGAGGACTCGAACCTCCGACGGGGGGAGCCGCGCGGACCATGACAAGACGTCCTGACCACGCGGCTACATGAGGTCTGTAAACATGAAATATTAAAGCCACTACAAAAATAAGACGATACCACAGCACCTATTTGCATTCCTCCTGCCTTACGATACATAGTCCACGACCAGTTAACAATCTGCCTAATCACAAACAACCTACCAGACGAGTACCAATTAGTTTTCCGTAAACGTCGCAGCCTTAATAAAGATAGAAGATGACCTGAAGCTTGCCATGGTCGCACGAGTGGCGACTATCATGTACTTATTAGACTTCGGCAAAGCCTTTAACACTGTAGACTTCGACATTTTATTTGCCAAACTTAGCAGACCAGTGCGTTGCAGTGGTTTCGTTCATACCTGACGTCTCGCCAGATATCCGTCGTGTCCGACACCATAAAGTAACAGTGGAATCAGGCGTCCCCCAGGGTTCGGTATTAGGTCCTATACTCTTTTTATTGTTTATCCTGCTGCATTTAAGCTGACGATCTTCAGGTGTATCTAAGTGCAAACCCAATAAACTAAAGAAAGATATAGAAAATATCAATACCGCCCTGTGTTAACTATCAAAATCAGCGCAGGATATAGTGTTAAAGCTCAACCTACGCAAAACCCAAGAGGTACTGATTGGTCATTCTAGTCTAATTAGCCTGAAATATAGGGAATTCCTACATAAATGGGACAACTATCAGTTTCTCACCTTCAGTATAGAATCTAGGCATAACACCGGATTCAAATCTTGGTTGGACTGGGCACATAACCGCAACGTGCAAGAAGGCATCAGCGTACCTCCAAGCCCTACAAAAGTATAAAAAGCTCTTCCCCTTGACCTGAAAAAAAGACTTCTGCAAACGCTTTTACTTCCAATTATTGATTGCAGCTATGTTATCCTGCAGGGCCTTTCTCAGGAATGTTCACGGATCCTGGAATAGTTTATGAACGCCTGTGTTCGTTATATCTGTGATGTTCGACTCTTTGGTCATATTTAGTGATCATATACACAGTTATCGTAGCTGCGTGGAGATAAAAGCAGAAATTTCCATACCCCCCGTCTTCTCCTGTCTTATCAAAATACCCTGTCTCCCATATCCCTCCTCGACCTTAATACCCTTGTCTGAAATGAATGGCAGAAACACCTGTTCCTGTCAGAGCAACGTCCTTTCTACGCCACTCAATCATTCAGCCATTTTCCTGAAGTCCTTCTCTCTAGCAGAAACCAGACTCTTGGAAAACCTCCACTATTATATCAATGAGCTGAATAACATCTCGTTCAGAAGACAGATACAGATATCTCAATAAAGTAACAATTATTACCACTGTCCCTGTACGCGCTCGTTATCCTCGTATAACCCTCTTCCCAACCAAATTTTCCTAATTTCCGAGTATTCTTAGCTGGTATAGCTTCTTAAATTTCCGCAGGACTGGGGAAACTTGTATACCTATGAATTATTCTTGTATCTGCCAATATCATTATTGTCATAGACACTCAGATCATTTTAATACTAACGGTATTTGTCATATTGAAATTGTTATTTCTTAAGTAACTACGATATGAAATAGGTGCTGTATGTCTGAAACCTTCATCCGATATAAGAGACGCCTGATGGCCCTAACTATATCAGTTTAAATAAATAAATAAAATATAAAATATACTGCGCAGAGAGTACCCCTAGCACAACCGTTTTGCCCCCTTCAGCGTTCCGTTCGTGAATGGGGTGCGGAAAGAATCACAATCGTTAAATCTCCGTATTAGCTCTTAAAAATGGGGGAGGCAGCTGGAGACGCCTTCTTCAGCACTTCTAATGGCGCCTATGAAATATGTGCACTTTCACCTGAAACTTTTGCCTGTGCAATTGTCCATAAGAGCGCCCATTTATTAAGCAATGCATACATGTAAGCTATTATTGATACTCACGGACAACCAAAGTGTTATGCAGAAATTACAAATTCCAAAATTTGACAAGTAACGTCACAAGGGTACCGCGCCTACTCGTCATCGGCGATTTCGTCCAAATTTATGCTATATGCAGGGCTTGGTCAGAAATGAAATTGACAGATGTCGATGCCACAAATGGCCAAGGGCTTGACTCATGGGGCATTTATGTCGGGGTAGATTCCAAGCAGCGACTGGAGAAGCGGAAAGATTTCAGAACGGTAATGTGAAGCTGGTGGCGTCAAGTCCCTATGCATAAACTTATTTTTGTTTTGAATTTTTACGTTATTTGCACTGCAAATAAACGGACATAACGCTGAATCTACTATATTTATTAATAGATTAAAAAAAGGCATGAAAACGATGGACAAAGGAAAGTTTACGATTGCAAATAAATTTCTAGGAAGGTTTTCTAAAGCGTGCACGAGAACTTCGTATATAAAATTATATACTATCGTTATTTTAGAGTTGACAATTTACACGTGCAGGGGTGGTGTTCATCGTAAAAAAACAGGGGAAGCAATAATTTTCTCGGCGTCTTGTACACGCTTAAAACGCCACATTTTTACCTGTACCCTTTAATTACAATACCTCCTTGTAAAGTTACTTGCAGAGTCCTCGTGGGCGCTTTATGTGTAATCCCTTCTTGGAAATTTGTTTGCAGTCCAAAATATTCCTGCTTCTTTCCTTTTCATGCCTTTTATTGAAATATTATTAAATACAATGAATTGAACATTGTTATGGTTTATTTGCTTTGAAAGTAAGGTAATAAAGTGAAAGTAAAAAGTTTCCGCATGGAGACCCGACTCCACAACCCTCAAATTACCGGTCTGTACTCTTCATCCCTCGTCCCACCCGCGCCAAAAATGCTATATTTTCTGCAGTTTCCGCTTCTATCACTTTTATTTCTGTCCAAGCTGTGCATATACCACAAATCTGGGCGTAAATGGTCATGATGTGTAAGCGCGGTGTCCTTGGAAGAAATATATTTTGGATGTATTGGAGACCATCACAAAAAGCAAAGCGAAATGGCACAGACGTCTACTTCCTATAGCTATAAGGACATCATGGGATTTTGCATAACGAAATAATCGATCTCGTAGCAAAGACAAGCATTACTGGAGAACAGTTCTGTATAACAACAATCCTTTACAGTGATTTCAAACCTCTGATGAAGAAAGCTTACCATGAGGGAATAGCACGTATATCATCAACTTAAGGGCAGACACCTAGCGGTCATTCAAGCGGATGTCTCTCCTCGACTGTGGTTCGACTACCTGAAGCTAACGTCAAAGTCAAATGACGTCTGTCACTCAGACTGAGGCACGGATATTACTCCGCACATTTAATCGAATAAGAATTATAGTTCCTGGACGTTGTGATCAGGATCAAACTAGCGTGGCCAATCTGCAACATGTAATCCTGGCACGCACTGAGTAGTAGGAATCACAAGAAGTACTGTGCGGAAAACTCGTAGCAGCCAACAAGTGTTACGTCCTTACTCCACAGACCCGATGCAAACAAGAACAAAATCTGATAGTCGAGGATCTGATACATAGGTATAAATATAAATCTAATAAATAAAAATAAAATACATGAATCCGTTGTACCTTTGCATTCATATGTTTTTGAATTACGTACTTACGAATTTGCATTTGTATATTTAGACTCAAACTATCCTGTATAAGATACTCCACATAAGATTTAATTTCCTTATTATCTTATTATGTTCTACTACCCAAAGCTAAGCTTAATCTGTCATTTTTCTTTCACTCAGAGCTTTGTGTTGACTCTGCACAGTTGTAACAATTGCTGGCTGTGTGGTCTGTGTTGCTTAAAGCGAAAATAAATAAATAAAATAGCTCCAATTTCTCTGATTTTTCTCTTTGTGGTGATTTTGTGAGGCGTGTGTCGCCGAAAGTAATATGTTGTCTGACCCTTCGCAGTGTAGGGCCTATAATCTCTTGGAATTTCAATAGTAAACCTCCTGCAGCGTCTGACAATAGAGTTTTGTCGAACATCTGCATTTTGTTCTCGCGTCGACTATACGATCCCTGACGAAACGCGACACTCTTCATTGAAATTTGTGTATCCATTCTATAAAGCCAGCCTGATAAATGCCCCAGGCATATGACCAATTATCAAGTATTTCTGTCTATTTCTTCGTCAGCTTTGGAAGTTTGTAATCTTAACTTCTATCCTCACCTACACATTTAAGTTCAATTCTAATTGTATCTTACATAAAGTGACGGGTATGCTGCAACGTTTAAGAATCATTTGAGGACAGTAAACCCAATTTATTTTTACTAGTATCTTGTATCGTTGGTCTTAACGAAAGCTCCATGTTCGCAGATAATTTTTATTTTCTATTAGCCCTTGGCTCATCTCGGTTTCTATGTACTACAGCTGAAACTGGCGATTTCTCATTTTATAAGAAATTAATTTCTTCAGTTATTTCGTCAGATACATCGATATATTTACTTTTGATTACAAAATGTTGTTGTGGACCACAGAACTAAGCTTTAAAGTGGACTCAGCTTAACTCCAGACTGCAACTATATTGTGCTATAGCTGAACGGCGCAGTGTTGTGCTAATCAGCGATAATTATAAAAAGCAAAGATAAGACGTCGACGTAGAAAAATGAATCTTTTTAAATCATTTACTTACAACTGATGTTGTTGTATGTTACCAATAAGTGTTTAACTGAATGTGAATAAATTTGGAATTACTTATTGATGAATAATGATTTATTGTGAACAGAAAAGAAATCAACATTAATAGATGCTTTGGATGTGACATAAATATACCCACAAGCGTTATTTCGAAACTGTTACTTCAAAAAGGGACCAGGAATAATGGAACTGACCCCATAACACGAAAATTAAAAAAAAAAAAAAACAGTTGATCGATACCGCTTCGTGGCAACTACTGAAGATACCGATACCCGGCGAAACGAAATACCGTACCCGTAACAACATAACACCTCTATATGGTATATTGTTGAAGCTCTAAAAAGGTGACGAAGCACTGCCGTTTAACTGACTGTCGATTCACCGTGAAAACGCTAAACCGTGCGCGGGCACAGCAAATTGTCATTGCCCGTTACGCGTCACTCCGGTTGGAAAGCATGTTTTCAATCAAAGCTTCAGTCGATGGAAATGCACAGCGCTTCGAAAGGCGATCCTCTCACCGAGAAACAAATAGTTGCTCGTTTCAAAGCAGAGTGTGAAAGCACATACTTCTTTTTGGGAGTGACTGAGAGCTTCCAGCCACTGGGTCGATCCTATGCAGGTCTTTCTGTTTTTGACTACGGCCTTATGACTTACAAATGCACCATTAGCAATACCGTCGTTCGTTAACCGGCTGAGGGGGATTTCGACGCTGTAGTTACGCAGTGTTTCATTCTTTTGCAGTATCGTGGAATCTACACAATTTTCTACGAAGTTCGACTTAAGGGGATACGGAATCACCTATCCCCGCAATGTTAATATATGCCTACTATAGGGAACATTTTCTCACAAACTACTGGAGACAGAGAGGTAAAAATTGTACTGTATGTGCATTCATATGTTACAACAATACTGAAACAACAGTTTATTGTCAAAGTATTTTCTTACAGAGATATTGTACATTTATTTTTAAGTAAATTTTTTCCATCGCTTTTTACTAGACTATCACCCCTAAGTCTTTTGTAAATCAAGTAATTAAAAAATCGTTGTTTCAGTATGTAATAGGGACCTATGTCACTACGTCATAAAAATTTCAGACTTCTAGGTTGACCAGTACCTGAGATAATGTTCCTAGATGAAGTAAAAAGTAAACTTACGGGAAACGGAGAAAGAAGATTAAAACATTCCTGATCCGTAGCTAATACCCCCTTCACAGTCTTCATAATCATCTTCAAGTCTTCTTTTGGCACCCCTCTGCACCTGTCTTGCTTTTTTCACTAATGTCTTGATTATATTATCAGCATGCCTTAGTCTGTGCTGATCTAAAAAGAACATAGCACTTACCGTACGGGAACCAACACACATACCCAACTTTTGAAGGACCTGGCATTTAGTTATATTTCCAAGATTGAAGGTTGCCACAGCATCATACACACCAAAATGTAGTGTATTAATTCCGACAAACACTGTTTTTGGGAGACGATGCCATATCACACTATTCAAGCACTTGTTGGGGTTCTGCGTTTTTCCGTGAAGACATTTCATCAGAAGACTTCTGTCAGCCAGATCTCTGAAAATGGGCTTTATTTCTGCCATGATGGCTGATGGTAGACTGTGGTGGTGAATGTATTTCTCTCCTGTTGTTAGTCCCCTATTGTATTTACACCAGCTGTTTTCACCTTTGGGGCACAAACCATGTTGTGGATGCTCATCCGTGGATGCGGTGTGGAAATATAAAGCCCATATAGCTCTCCTCATTTCTTCAATATTGCCTGTATTTTGCCTGATTGCAAGGCCATAGCAGTTCTGAATGTGGTCTATTATGGAATCAGTCAATCTTCCTCTGCCATCCAAGGTTTTCCCATCATCTAGTTTTTTCCCTTTCATAACTGATTTTGACCTTCTCAGCCTGGCACCCATTCTCTTCTGCACATGTCCTATACATTCAAGTTTGCTTATATTTACACTGTTCCCATATGGTTTGCTTTCCAAAACTTCTTTGAATGCTTTAGAGTCACCATCTCCCAGATATTTGACATAGCGAACATTATACCACTGTGAAGAGCGATGAAAAATTTTCTTCACCCCAGCAACCTCCATGCCACCACTACTACCATAATAATTAGCAATACAGTCATCACTGTGTTCATTTTTCAGCCTGCCTGTGCACCTACAGTATTTAGACATTATTGCAACATCAATAACCTTGCCAGTATCAACACTAGTTGCTGTTACAACACCATTGTTGGAGGTGTGGCCCCTTTTCTGCCACGTGCCATCAAACGCCACTGTGAGGTCACGACTGCCGTCATTTTCTTCCACTGCTTCTTCCACAGCAACCTGCATTGACTTCTGTGCTACATCTTCAACTGCAGATCCTAGTACATAATTGTAAGCTTCAAACTTTGAAGGTGCACTTGGAAGATTTAGAACACCACATAGCATATCACCAGCTGCTTTGCCCTTACCAATTGCTCGCAATCCATAAACTAACCTAATATTTACACTATAAAGTTCAGTTTTCTTGTATGCATTATTTACAGTTACTGAAACCGAACTTGGAAACTTACAGCTGTATTTACAAACACTGCATATTAAATTAAACTGGGCAGCCAGGCCAACATGGGATTCTACTTTCAGAGAAACGTTTCCATGACATTTTTTGCAGCACAAACTGTTTTCAAGAGTTTCACACAATATATTCGTATCAATGAGTTCAAAAACTTCATTCCCTCTATCAAGTAAATTATATTTCTCTTCCAAATCTCTTAGTTTTTTATGAGAAGCACTGTTTTCATTTGGTGTAAGTTCGTTCGGCAAATCAGTAATAAGTGGATTCACATTTTCCAACAGTGATGATGATGAACTGCTTTGCTTTGCTAATGAATCTTTATTTCTTTTCTTTTGCCAGTTCACACGCTTTTTAAATACTTTTGCTTTAGCTCTAGGCATTTTCACTGCGAAAAATGAAGCACTAAATACGAAATAACTCAACAACAACTACTTTCTTATATCACACTGTTTACAAAACAGTCCCGCCACAAAGTCAAAGAGTAACTTGAGGAAACCAGAGAGAAACCTTTTCGGGCAACTAGTGTATAAATAGTCGCTGGAAACCGGGATATTTGAATTCATGTCACTTTAAAGGTACTGCCAAAAAGTTCATGGTCAGCCACGAGAGACGTGTATAACTAAAGCGCAATACCCGATCTCACAAATATATAAAAATAAAATAGTTATAATTGTAGTAGAGCTATGTATGATACGTCATTTTAAAGAGGAAACATGGCAGAATATAATACGCCAATAAAAAAAAATTCGATTTTTTAACCCAAAATCCGATTCCGTATCCCCTTAAGCTGTTTTCTTTCAGCTTCATTTTCATTGCAAAGAACTGAAAATTCACCATCTTCGCTGTAACAACAGGTACGCTGAGTCAAGAAAGTTAACAGAACATAACCTGCAAAATCGGAAAAGTGAGCTACGATACATTTCTTCAGCGACTTAATACATCTATTTTTCTGGGATTGAGATTTCAGATAAACCACCAGAATACATTTGTGTCTCCCACTTCATGCGACACACTTTGTCTTAAGAAAACAAGTTTTCGCCAACTTTTCCCGTCGTTGCTGTATTGTTTAACTCTGTACATAGGAAAAATGCGAATGTTACTCACGAAGTAAGCTTCTCACAGTAAGAAAAGACAGCAGAACCTTTTTGTGTTACACCTGTTTATCAGCTCATTTGGCCAGAGAATTGTCTTTTCCGTCGTTGAAGAACTTCAGCATTTTGACTTACACTTAGACTAATGTAACATGCTTATGGCTGAACTATGTTGTTCAAATGGCGCACATTAACTGGTCATTCTATGATGTTCTCATACAGCAGAGGTCGTATTACCATCGTTCCAAATGCTTATTAACATTCTTGATCGCCACTTAAAGAGATGTAAAGATGCTCTGCTAGAATCATAAAATGTCAATATAGTGGATGCTAAAGTGTGACGGAAGTGCAGAGGGATTTTAATGGTTGGTTGTTTGGTTGGTTTGGGGGAGAGGACCAAACAACGAGGTCATGGGTCCCAGGGATTTCAATGAAGTCGTTGGAAAACAGTTGACGTGTTTCCTGCAACACTCTGATGGATGGATTCAAAGAGTCGGTATTCGAGGTACACTGTGGAATGAATCTACTGTTTGTATCATATCTCTACAGCTACTGATCGCAAGCCATGTTACGATGTGCAGTGAAATGTTCTACTGGCACCCTACCACCTCCTTCATTCCTTGTTCTTTTCGCATTGGTGTATGGGAAGAACCTCCTCATTTCTTATCAGTTCATCTCAATTTCTTCATCTGTAGCACCACACCTCAGACGCTTGATTCTCTTCTGTTTCTGTTCTCCCACAGTCTACGAGCGACTACCATGCAAATGCTGTGCCCCAAGCGAACATTCTCAGAAATTTCGTCCTCAAATTAAGGACTATGCTTAACACCATAGATTTATCTTGGCCAGGAAAGCCTTCTTTGCTTGTGATAGTATGTGCTCCAAGTGAACATTCTTAGAAATTTCATCCTCAAATTTAGGCTATTCTTAACACCAGTAGACCTCTCTTGGCCGGGAATGCCCTTTTCGCCCTGTGCTAGTCTCCTCCTTGGGTCCTCCTCCTGTGCGTGATGTAATAATGTGATGATGCGGAAACGATCCTTGGTCGCGACTGTCTTTCGTGGCAAGATGGGTGTTCTTTCTGCTGTAAAACAGACGTTTGTAACCCGTCCCTCAGATGCCTTGCTTTGAACTGAAATTCTGCAGTCCATTCGAGTACGGGGTTCTACCCGTAGGAAGCGCTCATGGTAGCTGTGTAAATATTTACAACTTCAGGGATGACCTTCTCATCGGTACAGGTACAGCCATAATAACCAGACACCTCACGACATACAGGGGTGATGCAAAACTTTGCTTGATGTGTGTGTCTCTTTCCTGCTTATAATGCCTGGAACAGGTCCTAGGTTAACGAGTAATATACTCTGTTGAATTAATGTTTTGCAAGGCACTTCTTTTGATTATCTAACGTATTTTAAATCCGTCAGTGCAGTCATTAAAAATGCGTATTTATTTCTTCATAGCCGTTTCGTTTTGTTTATTTAACCCAAACATCGGAGAGTTGTCTCTTTTATTTGAGCTTAGATACGGAAGTGTCCTATGCTTGCACGTTTTTCTGGGCTTAGCGCCATGTCTTGATCCTAATTCCACGTTGGCCTGCAGCATGACACATTCTCTTGACGTAAGAGGCTGTAAGATATTGCACCACAAATGTTTATTTTCGTTCTCCTGACTAGGTGTATGTCTGAGTGTTGATTATTCGGGTAATAGCAGAGATCAGGGTGCGTATTGAGACGTAAGGGCAGTAATTTTTCCCTCGCGCCGCATCCAAATGAAACACATCTGATATTGGCTAACGTTGATAGAGTACATCCGCCATGCACTTCAGAGCGAACTGCGAAGTAAGCATGTAGTTTGTGGTTACCTGCCAACTGCGTGGTGGGAAACGCACTTGCTGCACTTTTTTTTATTATTCAGTTCCCGCAACAACTGGGAAAGTGCTGCAGCTCGACGCAAAATTGAAAAATTTACCAGATCTGTGTGGCGTAACTGTGGATATGCGGGTGGAGTGTGGGGTTGAGGCTCGTTACCGCAGTGGTCGCTGAACGAGAGTCAATAACGTGCCGAACGGGTTGCGGGCGGTGGGCGGAGGCGCAGCAGGTAATAAGCCCGCGGCGTGGGGCGGGGGGCGGCAGCGCTGGCGGCGGCGGCGGGGGCCGGAAGGCCGCGAGCTGATTGTAGGAATTTCCGGCGCGCGCGGCCGGCATGTCAGCACGGATCGAGTTAATTTTCCCTTGCGCGGGCCGCGGGCTCGGCTAGCCTTACGCTGGGGGGCTCAGGTTGCGGCCATTATGTGCGCCGGCGGCGACCCGTGGGAAGGAACGGGGCTCGGCCGCACCTGGCCCGCCTCAGCCCCGAGCAACGCAGCCGCCCGCTCCGCGTCCAAATTAGGCGACCTCGGCCCGTAATCCCGCCACTCAGCAGTCACCGGGCGGCAGTGTGCACGCGAAAGTGCGTCCCATACCACGGCTACGGTGTCCTGTACGTCTTATAGCAGATATGATAAAGACGGACTGAGGGTTGTCAAGTGCCGTAGGTGCCGAGGTAAAGCCGTCGGCACACGGGCCGTGCTGTCGAACGTTAACGTTGAGCGTGCGAAGTTCAGCGTGCTGCTGAACGCTCAGGAACGATGCGACTTGTGCATACGGTACGTAGGCCGCAACGTGGTATACGCGATCGCAACGCACTCCAGCGGCAGTTGAGGGATGTTTCTAGTTGGTAAATAACACTGTTTACTCAACGGGCGCGCGTAAAATTCCCCGGTTAGCTCTATTAAAACGCACGTTTCCTCCATCGTCCACGAAAAGGAAAGTACCATGTCCAATCAATAAGGACACAGGCTTACAAAAGATCCATTACAAACAGTGCGGTACAAATTTGCAATACTTCTCCACATAAAATTAACATTATTTCATCATTCCCACATTTCAGTAAAATCCCAAGCTCAGTCTTACTTGATCACTGTTCCTACCCAGTAGCAGAATCTTTGAAACATGTGAATTACGAAGAGTAAAATAAACAGGAGCAAAATATCTTTATACAAGTAGCGCAAGCTGTCCTGTAGATTGAGCCAATCGAACAAAGTCACCCCTCAAAAAAAGGTGAACTTATATTTACATAACATCAAATATTATAGAGTATACATACATTAAACTAATAATAAGGTATCAGAACCTAATAAAAACGCGAATGTTAGGAAAAAAGAATTTGGAAGTGTCAAAACGCGAACCACCGCCCCAATAAACAATTCATCACTGGACAATGACGCTACTCATCACGCTAAACCAACAACACACCTCTTACATCTAATCATATTATGTTACACCGTGTGCTGAAAACCTTAATCCTAAATATGTTACTTATTTAAATTTAATTATGACAAGTTGTACCAAGAACAATGCGTTTTGGGTGGATCTTCAGCGTGTCTCTGCCTTCAAATAAGCTACTCTCATAATACGCAAGTTACAATAATTCTTTTGCCACAAATATGATGTTTCTCATTATTTTATTGGAACGAATCACACAGTTAACAACGGGTTTTCCAGTGGTTCTCAATTTGCTGGTACTCAGAAACGGCGTATATGCATATAGGCTTCAAATGAATGCCAATATGGCGCCTCACAACTCTGTACTGAAGGAAGACGGCGTGCGTGTGACGTAGGTGGCGTTGTGCCGTCTCATTGGTCAACGCTCAGACGCACGCTCAGAATATCTGACATGCCAGATACTGCTCTGCACATTCGGAAATACTCCCGAACGTGCTGTTCCACGTTATGACGTCAGAAATTCCGCGCGATCAACGCTCAATGTTCGGATGCACGGTCCGTGTGCCGACGGCTTAACGAGGTGGTGCGGTGCGCATTGGCAAGAGACAGTGTTATGTTAATTGCAGGTGGATGGGGGAGAAAGCAATCGAAAGAAAGGAACTAATGATATCAGCTGCATCTAGACTTAATGCAGAATCAGGAGCGAGAAGTGAAAATGTGTGCTGGACCGGGATTCGAACATGGGAACTCCTGCTAGCTACGCAGTTGCGTTAACCACTGCACCACTTGGACGCTGTGCTTATCGTCAATGCCAGGACTATGTCTACATGTGCCCCGGCCGACTAACACTCCACCTAGCGACACCTGTCCGCAGTCCCCGCCAATGTCCTCCATGCTCGCTGATTCTAGATTCCCACTCTAGGTGGAAAGCGAATGTGCATCTGCACTGAAGAATGTGGATACATTGCCCATCGAGGCGAATCAGTTATATGAATGGACGGTGTCTGTTCTTTCGGACATATCTGTCAGACCAGAGCCATGTATTCATATTCTGACCGTAGCGTGTGCGATGAACTATGGGTAGACCTTTTACCGTTGTTTTTGATGTTAATTTAGGTATGGTGAGGCCACTTAGCAATTACAAAGTTCATTACAGATGGCGTACTGACAGTACGAGAAGTATTACTTGAAGAAGCGACAGCGATAATATTACGAGTGTGCAAATTTATCTAAACAGGGTCAGAAGCAGAAGCAGTGGTCAACTGTGGTGTTTTCCCAATGTTGCCAGTTCCCAACGTAGGCACCTCTTGGAGCTTATAGCATGACAGAGACAAAGAGGACATCGGGGACGCCGCAAACTATACCTCGTCCCTCTCCCCACAGAACGCATCACGCATCCGCCTGCTGACTTATACAGTATATCATTGTATTGACTGAACCCAAGTTCGTATCCGACAAGCATGTGGCAGAAATTGACCTGAGCCCTTCGTTTTCTTTTCTTTTCGTTTTTCTTTTTTTTAAACAGATTCCAGCTTCTGTGTGGAGCGGTTTCAGGAAAACAAAGATTTGGACGCTACTTCATTATCAGGTGTTCAGTTATTAATCACAACAGGTATCGTGTTGTGTATCAGTGAGTGCTCGGGATGGAAGTTGATTTTCATAGAAACTATTGCATTTGTAAGAAGGGCTATGTGAGGAGCCTACACTCTGATCAAATTAGGCATCAATGTATTTAAAAGGAAGAAAAAGACACTTTTCAGCCCTCCACATGGTCCACGACAAGCCACTCGAAACATGACCATTTAAACAGGCAGCTCTGATTAACGTAACTCCACTTACTCTGTAACACAGACCACGCAGCTCCACACATTTCACAACAGTTACGACTAAGGTTTGTAATGACACAGAGTTCCTTCCTTTAAGGCAAAATTCAGTTCTTTCTGAGCGAACTCCCACAAACAGCAAACACAGCAGACCTGCCGGGAAGGAGAAACTAGTCGCAGCACTATAAACAAAACAAGGCGCAAAAGCTACAGAAAGAATCTCTTCAAAAATATTTGATGAATCGGTAGCGAAACGGCACTCAAAAACTCCACACGCTCGTCACTGGCTAATTTCTAGAGTCCCATCGCCACCACAGCCAACCCAAAACACCGGCTACGCGGGATGAGGTCGCTGCTCCGCAAAAGCCGTTTACTATCCCTCCAGACAGGGGAGGTAAACCGGATTCGCGACCCGCAAGTCTTCTTTCCAATTCGGCTGGCACTTTCCAACTGTTCCTCTAGTGTCGGTCAAAGCTCCTTGCGCGGAGAACACCAGAGATCGTGCCCCGCTACCGCAATCTAGAGATCGATTGATCAATACGAGGCTCATTCTGCATTAATGACTTCCCAGACAACTTTAATAATAATAATAATAATAATTAATTAATTAATTCAACTCACAATTGGAAAGCCCCTGGAAAAGATAAAATAGCAAATTTCTGGCTAAAGAAATACACCTCAACACATTCACATCTAACTAAATTATTTAACAGTTACATTGCAGACCCATACACATTCCCTGATACACTTACACGTGGAATAACTTATCTGAAACCTAAAGATCAAGCAGACACAGCAAACCCAGCTAAATATCGTCCCATAACATGCCTAGCAACAATATACAAAATATTAACTTCAGTCATTACACAGAAATTAATGACAAATACAACACAGAACAAAATTATAAATGAAGAACAAAAAGGCTGTTGCAAAGGAGCACGAGGATGTAAAGAGCAACTGATAATAGATGCAGAGGTGACATATCAAGCTAAAACTAAACAAAGGTCGCTACACTACGCATACATTGATTACCAAAAAGCTTTTGATAGGGTACCCCACTCATGGTTACTACAAATATTGGAAGTATACAAAGTAGATCCTAAATTGATACTGTTCCTAAACATAGTAATGAAAAATTGGAAAACCACACTTAATATCCAAACAAATTCAAATAATATCACACCACAGCCAATACAGATTAAGTGTGGAATATACGAAGGAGACTCATTAAGTCCTTTCTGGTTCTGCCTTGCTCTGAACCCACTATCCAACATGCTAAATAACACAAATTATGGATACAATATTACTGGAACATACCCACACAAAATCACACATCTGCTTTACATGGATGATATAAAACTACTGGCAGCAACAACTCAACCAATTACTAAAGATAACAGAAGTATTCAGCAATGATATAAATATGGCTTTTGGAACAGACAAATGTAAGAAAAATAGCATAGTCAAGGGAAAACACACTAAACAAGAAGATTACATATTGGATAACCACAGCGACTGCATAAAAGCGATGGAAAAAACAGATGCCTATAAATATCTAGGATACAGACAAAAAATAGGAATAGATAATACAAATATTTAAGAAGAACTAAAAGAAAAATATAGACAAAGACTAACAAAAATACTGAAAACAGAACTGACAGCAAGAAACAAGACAAAAGCTACAAATACTTATGCTATACCAATATTGACCTACTCATTTGGAGTAGTGAAATGGAGTAACACAGACTTAGAAGCACTCAATACACTTACACGATCACAATGCCACAAATATAGAATACATCACATACATTCAGCAACTGAAAGATTCACATTAAGCAGAAAGGAAGGAGGAAGGGGATTTATCGACATAAAAAACCTACATTATGGACAGGTAGACAATTTAAGAAAATTCTTTATAGAACGAGCAGAAACTAGCAAAATACACAAAGCAATCACTCATATAAATACATCGGCTACACCACTGCAATTTCATAACCACTTCTACTACCCTTTAGATCACATAACATCAACAGATACGAAGAAAGTAAATTGGAAAAAGAAAACACTACATGGCAAGCACCCGCATCATCTAACACAGCCACACATCGTTCAAGACGCATCCAACAAATGGCTAAGAAAAGGCAATATATACAGTGAGACGGAAGGATTCATGATTGCAATACAGGATCAAACAATAAACACCAGATATTACAGCAAGCATATTATTGAAGATTCCAATACCACAACAGATAAATGCAGACTTTGCAAACAACAAATAGAAACAGTAGATCACATCACAAGCGGATGTACAATACTAGCAAATACAGAATACCCCAGAAGACATGACAATGCAGCAAAAGTAATACATCAACAGCTTGCCTTACAACATAAACCGATAAAACAACATGTTCCCATATACAAGTATGCACCACAAAATGTACTGGAGAATGATGAATACAAATTATACTGGAACAGAACCATTATAACAGATAAAACAACACCACATAACAAACCTGACATCATACTCACCAATAAAAAGAAGAAATTAACACAACTAATTAAAATATCCATACCCAATACAACAAATATACAAAAGAAAACAGGAGAAAAAATTGAAAATTACATCCAACTGGCTGAGGAAGTCAAGGACATGTGGCATCAGGATAAAGTTGACATTATACCAATTATACTATCAACTACAGGAGTCATACCACACAATATCCACCAGTACATCAATGCAATACAGCTACATCCAAACTTATATATACAACTACAGAAATCTGTAATTATTGACACTTGTTCAATTACCCGAAAGTTCCTAAATGCAATGTAACATATACCGTACAGTTAAAAGGAAGTCACGCTTGATCAAGGTCCGCGTCACCTTCCATTTTTAACCAGACATAACGTCTGAGACAAAGAAGAAATAATAATAATACTCTCAGACTATCTGCAGGTGGTGTAACTATATATAATTCACTAACGCTTGAAAAAAGCTGCGTAAGTCCTTGATCAGATCTTCCAGATTTAAAAGTTGCACAAAGTTTGGCACCATACTTTTAAGTTTCAGAAATGTCTAGTTCACTTCACAAGACGAAAAAACGTCGTTTTATATGACTGTATTATCCATGAATCAAACTTAGAATTGGTCAACTCATACAAATACCTGTGGGTAATAATTTGACGGATATGTAATGGAACTATCGCGCAGGCTCAGTCGTAGGTAAAGCGAGTGACCGACTGTGACACGTTGGTAGAAAACTAGGGTAATGCAGTCAGTCTACAAAGAAGATAGCTTCTAAAAAGAAGATAGATTTCATGTGTTACCCACCCCAGAATATTGCTCACGTGCGTGTGACCCATACCAAATAAGACTAACAGGGATTATTGAACGCCTACAAATAGGGGCAACAAGTCTGTTTGACCCATGGCAGAGTCAAGAGTGTCATGGAGATTGTAAGAGGTCCATGACTAAGGAGTTTGTTGCTAGCGCACTTGAGCAGATGTAATTTCGATGGATTGCTCACGCGCTGCCTGCGATTTGTAAGCTATAAGAGAATCTCAGACCAGAGAGCAGTGTTGGCTGCAGTAGGAACTGAGTAGCAGTAAGAGTAAGAAGTAGCTAAGAGTCTGGTGTATCGAGTTGGCTGGGCCGGTCGTGGGGAGCGATGGCGGTGCCTGAGCGATGTAGTATAAGGTAAAAGCAGCCTCGCGCATATGTACTATTGTTATGTCAAGCCCCATGTAAATGTTTTTAAAAAATCTCTTAATAATAATCTTTCTTATAAAAATTAACTTTTGACAATCATTCATCTCAATTTAAAGAATTTACTAATTTCTCCAATCCATGGTCATCCCGATTATTGTAAAGAGAAATCAGTCGTTTCTTTTTATACATGACAAATCTATCGGCCAGCATTGCACTGGACTGTGCCAGATAAATTTCTTATAGGAGCAGATATATATGAGTTATCCGGCGACCTTATTGAGGTAAGAATTTTTCATTTATTCAGTATGATCCTTCAGGGCCATGACGCAGCACTGCTGACGTCCAAAATTTACCAGTTTCAATTCACAGTCAATTTTTGAAAGGTTATAAGTGAGCCACAATTTTATAATTTTATTGAGAGATTAGTCACATTTTTATTATTGGTAGGTTACGGAATTTATCTGTTGGGAGGTTACACTGAATGTGAATTCTATAGGCTACACTATTAATTTATCTGTTGGTAATTATACTAAATGTGAATGTTATATACACATTTTTTTACTGTTGCGAGGTTATTTTATTTTTTTGTGGGGAGGTTACAAGAAGTTTAAAAACTGAACTGGCAGACGCTTGAAGATAGACGCAAACTGTCCTGTGAATGGTTGCTTACAAAATTTCAAAAACCAGCGTAAGCGATGAATCCAGAACATCAACGTACCTATCTCGTATGAGTCGTAAGGACAAATTTAGATTAATTACAGCGCGCACAGAGGCACTAAACAATCAGTCTTACCGCGTTCCCTACCACAATGGAACAAGACGAAACTCTAATCATTGGCGCAATCGGAAGTACCCTCTGCCATGCTCTTCACAGTAGTTTCAGAGTGTGGATGTAAATGTAGATGTAGATGAATGTAGATGTACAACAGTATTGACTAGGTCGTTTTCGGTAACAGATATGAAGTCGAAGGACTTTTTCCGTGTTAATAGCCATCTGTATGCCAGTTACCCAGAGATCGCTGTACTGGTTAAAACTGTGTCAGGCGCAAATCTGCTGGGATTCGTGACTGTGTTCAATAGTCTGTGGTGCCTCGCTGTACACTTCCTGATAGGGTGTTCCTCTTTCTACATTTTGAACAGCCTTTGTACTCTAGAGCTCAGGTTTGTAGCATTAATATTTGTCTTACAAGTCTCTGTTATCTGTTCTGGGGCACATGATAATGCCCTGTCGTTGCGAGGTGTGTGAGAAAAGTACTGAAACTGATTTTTTTGCCTATCAAAGTTTTTTTTTTTCAAACAACAATATTGTCCCCCTCAAAGTAGTTCCCTTCGGCACCTATAAAGCAGGAGAGTCGTTATTCCCATTCTTGGTAGCAGCGCTGAAAGGCTTCAACTGGTAGGACCTTTAACATGTCGGGCACATTATTTTGAATGTTTTCCAGAGTCCCCAAATGACTTCCTTTTAAGACATTTTTCAATTTCGAGAAAAGATAAAAGTCTCAAGGACTCAGATCGGATTAACTGAGGGGCTGTGGAACAACAGGAATGATTTTTCAGGTCAAAAATTTCTCGATAGAAGTGGCTATTTTTCGGCAACATTTTGGCACAAACTTTTTACATAGCAAAATTTCAGTCAGAATTTGTTGTACGGTGCAAGTGTTTAACGAATGACTCATCATCTTCATTGTTAACCATTTGACATTTTCGTTGGTTTTTTAAACTGAAGGTCTCCTTGAACGAGGTTCATCTTCAACGTGACCTCGGCCTTCCAGAAATGATTTCTGTCAGCGAAAAACTTTTACTCTTGATGCGGAATGTTCCTAATAGACCTGTTTCAAAAAAATGTGTGTGAAATGTTTTGAACTGCTAAGGTCATCAGTCCCTAAGCTTACACACTACTCAACCTAAATTATCCGAAGGACAAACACACACACCCATGCCCGAGGGAGGACTCGAACCTCCGCCGAGACCAGCCGCACAGTCCATGACTGCAGCGCGCCTGTTTCAACTTTTAACAGATCACACTGGCGTATTCCCCAAGTTGAACACAAAACTTAATTGTATAACGTTGCTCTAAATACTGCTATTACATTTTCGTAGCATACAACAAAAACACAACTAAACTGATGCTGCTCTCAAAGGCCACGTGATGGCTGTGCGGAGTTCAAACTCAATCTGAGCGTCTGGAATGGATGAACACATCGGTCTACACAAGCAGAACAGCACAACGTTGCCACATCGCTCACAGTGCTATCAGTCTCATTACCTTTCTGACACACCTCGTATAATGAGAGATCTGTCTGAGTCCTCATACTATTTTTTTTTTAAGTTTATTAGTTCTTGCCACTTTCCAAATTTTTTCAAACGTAACCAACCTCTGACAGAGGTGTGCCATTGTTTTCTTTATATGCGCATGTTGGATAAATGATAATCTGGGCCCTCACTCCTCACTCTCCATCTTATCCAACTGATATGAAAATGCAATCTGACAACAAACAACACAGAGGTAGACGATGCTGTACGTCTCACAACTTGCATTCTGATCGAGACATCAGCCTGCTGCGATTTGAAGTCGGTTAAGACGGCTTTCCACCAGGAATTTCAGAGTGCATAGAGCAGAAACAATTCCAGTCACCCTCACAATTAACTGCTTTTAGTAGAATATCGATAGACAACTTGATACTCTCTTATCAAGTGAAGGAACGAGCAAGTCAGATCTTATTGAAAAAACAGTTTTTCGTTCGTATGAGACAACGTTACGGTGGCCGAGTTCGACATGTGAGGCACGCAACTTCCAGCAAGGCAGCCCTCCTTGTTTCCTCAGACAATGCACAGCCTATGCTAACAGAGTAGCTACTACCCAGGAAAGCGGCTCTACACGCATCGTAATGTTTCGTCATGGTACATGCTTGGCAGAATGCACCGCGGACCATATGACACTGATTAACGATGGAGACAGGCCTTCTGCACGTGTGATAGCTCCAGTCCGAAAAGATAGTCAGATACTGACGACACTATACACCCCCAGGTGACAACTGGAGTCGGTCAAAGATTGAAAGCTCGTTGTTAAGTAGGAGTCACTCCCCCCGTCAGGTGTACTAATGTCAGGCAAGTGTCCGCAGCTCGTGGTCGTGCGGTAGCGTTCTCGCTTCCCAGGCCCGGGTTCCCGGGTTCGATTCCCGGCGGGGTCAGGGATTTTCTCTGCCTCGTGATGACTGGGTGTTGTGATGTCCTTAGGTTAGTTAGGTTTAAGTAGTTCTATGTTCTAGGGGACTGATGACCATAGCTGTTAAGTCCCATAGTGCTCAGAACCATTTGTCAAGCAAGTCATGTGGCGTTTAGACAACTTTCGGCCAATTTTAATTGACATCACTGCCACGGTCATGATTTATTTCAAATTTTTCATTTCCATTCTTTCGCGTTTCGGGACGCAGTGTTTGTTACAGTGAATCTTGAGTTACCACTGACTTGCTCATTAACTCGCCTGGTGCACTAATTAGTTCTGGTGCATGTCTAACCTCTCTTTGACACCAGTGGTAGCATACTTATTTCTGACACATTATTTAAAATCTATTTAGTCTAGCTTCTACACAGTGTTTCCCAGTTTCTTGACACCCGCTATATCTACATCTACATCTACATTTATACTCCGCAAGCCACCCAACGGTGTGTGGCGGAGGGCACTTTACGTGCCACTGTCATTACCTCCCTTTCCTGTTCCAGTCCCGTATGGTTCGCGGGAAGAACGACTGTCTGAAAGCCTCCGTGTGCGCTCTCATCTCTCTAATTTTACATTCGTGATCTCCTCGGGAGGTATAAGTAGGGGGAAGCAATATATTCGATACCTCATCCAGAAACGCACCCTCTCGAAACCTGGCGAGCAAGCTACACCGCGATGCAGAGCGCCTCTCTTGCAGTCTGCCACTTGAGTTTATTAAGCATCTCCGTAACGCTATCACGGTTACCAAACAACCCTGTGACGAAACGCGCCGCTCTTCTTTGGATCTTCTCTATCTCCTCCGTCAAACCGATCTGGTACGGATCCCACACTGATGAGCAATACTCAAGTATAGGTCGAACGAGTGTTTTGTAAGCCACCTCCTTTGTTGATGGACTACATTTTCTAAGCACTCTCCCAATGAATCTCAACCTGGTACCCACCTTACCAACAATTAATTTTATATGATCATTCCACTTCAAATCGTTCCGCACGCATACTCCCAGATATTTTACACAAGTAACTGCTACCAGTGTTTGTTCCGCTATCATATAATCATACAATAAAGGATCCTTCTTTCTATGTATTCGCAATACATTACATTTGTCTATGTTAAGGGACAGTTGCCACTCCCTGCACCAAGTGCCTATCCGCTGCAGATCTTCCTGCATTTCGCTACAATTTTCTAATGCTGCAACTTCTCTGTGTACTACAGCATCATCCGCGAAAAGCCGCATGGAACTTCCGACACTATCTACTAGGTCATTTATATATATTGTGAAAAGCAATGGTCCCATAACACTCCCCTGTGGCACGCCAGAGGTTACTTTAACGTCTGTAGACGTCTCACCTTACCTGTAGCTGAGACAGTTTAATACTTCATGTATTTCCAGTTATTTCGAATAAAGACGTGCGCCATGTTTAGCCTTTCCCCTGTGTGTAGACCGTTGTGAAATAAATATGTGATAAACGAATTCTTCTTAACATCAAGTCGGTAGTTAACTGATCCCATGTCATTTGAATATAGAGTAATTAAAGCCATCAGCCTTACTTCTATGAGAAGGACATTGTTTCCTGCGACAATTCCGTGGTTTGAAATAACAGTTAGTTCCCAATCAGCTTACAGGTCATAGTATAATTATATACCTTTATTCTGTACTAATCATTGACGCTCAGGCATCAGGCGATCCTTGTATCGACTCATTGGTAGACTATAACAGCAACGGGATACTTCGTATCTCCCATCATGTAGGATAATAGTGGAATTCTCTCAGTAATAGCTCAGTCCATTATACAAAGCTGCTAGAGGTCATATAACAGTATTGTCAGTAGCAGTTACCAGCAAACAATCGAAAGTCCTTCTCAATTTGCACGGCTGTTTGGCGAAATTCTTCGTTATGTACCTGACCAACCACTGTCCCACGTCCACAATGGATTAACAGAGACTGCTGATAATTTGTCCATGGAGTTGGGAATAATTCAGCAATTAATCTTTTTTCTCTTTTACATATGTGTTTTTTCAAATTTATTTGTTACTCTTGTGTGAAGCAGTCTCAGTCCTTAAACTATAAAGGATTCGTGGAACGTATTATTGGCAGGCCCCCGTTGTGTGGGAGTGGCGGCGCTGACATAAATCGGAGGTCGTGGGTCAGAGTCCCACCCTGGGCTTCGGTATGGATTTTAAATGTGTAACCGCAGTATTTGTCTTCTGTATGTGAAACGTAAAGCTATGGCCAACCTAAAACGTGGTCTGAACACCGTAGTGCATTATTAGGCACTACCTTATTCGTTATGGCAAGTCTTGGCCCTCCTCCGATATTTTGAACAGATTTACACAGCCAGCCGTAGCCGGACCTTCATAACGACTTGTACTCAGAAGCTCGGCGCAATATTAAAAAAAGTATTTACAAGAGAACCCTAAAAAAAGTATTTACAAGGGTGAAAGAAGAGGCAAGTGACAGTTAAGGGGGAACGAGAGAGTGACGGATGAAAATATTGCTCAAATTCAGGATTTTTTTTTTCTCGGTATTGGAATGTAGTAGCCAAATGAGGTCTGCTGCAATGAATAAAGAATATATTGAAGTTTTCATAGATATATTTTATTGACCAATATTAACATCTCCAGTGTGTAATTGAGATTTTCTCGAGGCAGCTCTGTAACTCCGGTTGTGGTTATCTGAAACATGAAATTAACATATCGCCCTGATCCTTACAGATGTAATCCAAGTATTTCTTGACTCCTCTTATTTGACAAAAAAAAAAAAAAAAAAAAAAAAAAAAAATACTAAATATGAACATCAAAAAATCGGCTACGGTGAACTGAAGAGAGTCAATTTTTTTCAAGGGAGACCAAACATAATTAAAATTGGATGAAAATTGTAGCGTGGGGGACGTTAACGATGCCGAAAAACATGGTATTGAGAAAAACGCGTTTAAAGTTGACATTTGTCGTATAAAAAAAAGGGGCAAAGCTTGAAACTTACAAGATGTCATCGGTACGAGGTCCATAAAAGCTATCGCCCCTGCTAATGGATGGCCGCTTTCTGCTACTCTGACCTGTTAAACCCTCATTTTCGATCTGAAATCCATTTGCGTCGCAGAGCGCATCGCCGCTGAAGTCTCTGTCTTCACAGAAACGGTGCATTTCATCGCCGATTTTGATTTGAAGGGCATCTACCAACTACATTAAATGTAAAACATACAAATCAAAATTGATTTTCACTCTACGCCGAACTATAATAACACTCGTCTCTGAATGATGCCGACTGATGGTAACTCAGTCATGAAAAAGCTGATTCAGCGTCTACCATAGGGCCAACATGAGAGAAGTGAAAGTCTATTATGTGTTCGTTCGAGACGTTAGTAAACATTTACGTCATTAGAATCACCCTAAACATCTCACGGACGCAACGAAGGGAGCGTGAGAGCGGTGTCGTACACGCTCGGCTTCAAATGCTCGCAGAATCGTTACTTTTTAGAGTTCGCGAATAATATTTTGGGGGATAATAGACCCACCAGGTTAGGCAAAAGTGGCCGGCCGAAGTGGCCGTGTGGTTAAAGGCGCTGCAGTCTGGAACCGCAAGACCGCTACGGTCGCAGGTTCGAATCCTGCCTCGGGCATGGATGTTTGTGATGTCCTTAGGTTAGTTAGGTTTAACTAGTTCTAAGTTCTAGGGGACTAATGACCTCAGCAGTTGAGTCCCATAGTGCTCAGAGCCATTTGAACCATTTTTTAGGCAAAAGTGCTAACGCGCTGCCAACTGGAGTCGAGTAAGCGCGCCGGCCCCGGATCGAATCCGTCCGGAGGATTAACGATGAGGGTCGGTGTGCCGGCCACCGTGGATGTTGTTTTTAGGCGGTTTTCCACATCCCCCTAGGTGAATACCGGACTGATCCCCATGTTCCGCCTCAGTTCCACGGCTCGCAAACATCTGAACACTTTCGCACTATTCCATGGATTACACTAGTCGCAGACAGTTGGAGTACACTCATTCCTTCCTGGGGGTACGGGGTGGCGGCAGGAAGGGCACCCAGCCACCCCTTAAAACTAACATTGGCACATCCGATTAACCATGCCGACCCTGCGTCTCCGGGAGAAAAAAGGCACAAGCAAAAGAAAGAAAGAAACAAAAGAATTTTGGGGGACAGTTCATCAATGTATATACATTCGAATTCCGCAATGAAAATAATTTTGAGTTGTTTTGAGCGTCACCCTGTCGTTTCCGTTTAACACATTCGAGACATGCTTCAGTGGCCCTGGTTAGGGTAGCTGGACTGCTATTTCAACACCAGTTTTCTACTTACTTTCTTTCCCTCTGTCTCGTTTCCATTTTATTACCTCTTAAACTTACAGGGACACTCAGCCACATAGAAAACTGTATCAGTTTCACAATAATTAACCTCCCATTTTCAACTGGAACAGCTGATTTCTTCTTCCGTGGCACTGAAACAGCGCTACCATCGGAAATCCCTATGCCAGAACTATCCAGAGCGCGGATAGCCAACAAAGGTACAGGTAGCAGACCAATGCAGTAACGAACTCAAGACAGAGAGGTAATACAGAAAGCGCTTCTTTGGAGGACAGAGCTCACAGTTCCACAACTCTTGGTTGGGCAATGGGCCATATGAATAAAACTGAAGCACAAGCTTGGAGCAAAAGGTAGAGGTAAGAGCATTGACTTGGAAGCAAAAGGTAAAAGCAGAAGCATTAGCTTCTGATTGTAAGAATAACCTTTTGCTTTTCCTCTCTACCTTTTACTTCTAACACAGTAACAAAATCTCCCAGCCGTCTGGTTGGTACGCATGTACTGTCGACATGGCTACCAACATAGGGCAGGCAGAAGGAGCAATGTTAACACGAGCAAGACACGGGTGCCGTCCGCCTAATTACCGCTGTCCGCTAGAACTTTGTCCACAGTGTGTTAAGAATCTCAGACCTGACTTGGCATTGAATCATGAACCTTTGGATCACTCCTCAGCAGCTTATCGATAAGATTAAAAGACAGAAAAGGCAGTTTAGGGGTTACAAAAAGGTACGGCCAAACTTTCAGGAACATTCCTCACACACAAAGAAAGAAAATATATTATGTGGACATGTGTCGGAAACGCTTACTTTCCATGTTAGAGCTCATTTTATTACTTCTCTTCAAATCACATTAATCATGGAATGGAAACACACAGCAACAGAACGTACCAGCGTGACTTCAAACACTTTGTTGCAGGAAATGTTCAAAATGTCCTCCGTTAGCGAGGATACATGCATCCACCCTCCGTCGCATGGAATCCCTGATGCGCTGATGCAGCCATGGAGAATGGCGTATTGTATCACAGCCGTCCGCAATACAATCACGAAGAGTCTCTACATTTGGTACCGGGGTTGCGTAGACAAGAGCTTTCAAATGCCCCCATAAATGAAAGTCAAGAGGGTTGAGGTCAGGAGAGCTTGGAGGCCATGGAATTGGTCCGCCTCTACCAATCCATCGGTCACCGAATCTGTTGTTGAGAAGCGTACGGACACTTCGACTGAAATGTGCAGGAGCTCCATCGTGCATGAACCACATGTTGTGTCGTACTTGTAAAGGCACATGTTCCAGCAGCACAGGTAGAGTATCCCGTATGAAATCATGATAATGTGCTCCATTGAGCGTAGGTGGAAGAAACTAAAAAGAGCTGTAGCATGGAAATTAAGCGTTTCCGGACACATGTCCTCATAACATCTTTTGTTTATTTGTGTGTGAGGAATGTTTCCTGAAAGTTTGGCCGTACCTTTTTGTAACACCGTGTGTGAGTTGTTATATGGTAACAGTGGCTTTGAAAACAGTAACTAGACAAATTGCTGAATACCATTTCTTTTTTCTTTAAGGACGCTACAAATCTGAAATAGTTACATCTCAAATTGTGGGAAAAGTGCAGTCTATGGCTGCTTATAACTTGCACGTAAACGAACAATAGTGGATTTGGAACAATGAGGAAACTGTTTAATGGCATAATGCGTACAACGAGTCTGCAAATTTTTTATAGATTTTGTTTTTTATTTCGGCAGCGCGATGACAAAGGCTGGTGTGCCTCAGCCAGCCGTTAAGTGCGCAGTCCTGGCAAACGGTCGGCCGGCCTGCCCCCTGGCGTTCCCGGTCATCGGAGAACCGACGTGCGCGGTCTTTGTCTAAGTGATAATAACCGGCGCGCGGCCCCAAAGCCGGCACATCTTTTTTAATTGCCGCCGTTTGACAGCGCAGTTAATTTGGAAGCCGGCGGTCGGGGGGAGGGGAAGGGAGCAGAGTCGCGAATGGGGGTGGGGGGAGGGGAGATTGACGCGACGTGACGTCAGCCGCCAGAGCCGCGGCGACGCATATCGAGCGCGAGCCGCGGTGGCGCGCGCTTGTTTTGCTGCATTTCTCGCAGGCCACACCTGTACCCACATCAAAAGCAGCATCGGCCGGCCGACCCCTCCCTAATTGAGTCGATGTATTGCCGCCTGGAAACTCAACCTCCGTCCACTTCGCCCCCACCCCTTTTCGGTGCAGGCGCACGCTCTGCGTCGCGCAGTTTATTTAAAGCTTACACCAGCCCTCTTAAGAGGGGACCCTACGTCACCTGGGCGCCGGCACTTCCCAACCCTTGCAGCAGAATCGCTCCCCGCCAGTTACTGACCCTATCTCCCCCCTTCCTCTTCTACTTTTTTTTTCTTGCTCACCTTTTCTCCGCACAAAAAAAGAAGAGTAGGAAGGGAACGCCTTGCGCACAATATAATCTACCCCCGGTCTCGCACTCTCTCGCAAACAGAGCGACACAAAGGCGTAATGATGTCGGGGATGATAGCGTAATGGCCGGCTGTCCGCCCGCGTCCCGTCTGCTCCATTGAGGCCCTCTCGAGCGCCTGCCGCTCCCCTCGCGCGCCCCGCGGGTTAATAACCCTCCCATTGACGGCTAATGAAGACCTTCGGCGCCAATATCGCAGTCGAGCGCCGGCAGACGCCGCCAAGGCGTGGTCGCGCGCGCGACTGCATTTCACGGCTGATAAGCCGGCCAAACTGCCTCCCGCTGGGCGACGAGAATTAAATGCGCCGATAGCGGTGCGCGTCCGCGACAGCGGGTCGGACCCATGACGTCCCGTAATGCGATAATGCCGTGCGTCGCCCACTGCGCGATTGTAGTCCAGTCCGGTGCAGCCGGCCGCACGGCTAATGTTATTCTTCCGCCAGTAATGGCTCGGAGGGCGAGGTTCGCGAAGAGCAACTGTCAGTATGCAGTTATTATTCGCCGTAATGGGATTCGTAATCACGTGAAACTGCTGCCGCAGCTGTTACAGTTCGCTGTCCTTGTCTCCCGCTTTAATCGCATTTTATCTCCTGTTCTATCAAGGAGGTAGGGGTGCTGGTCTATTTTACTAGAAAATGTGAAAGAAACAGTACTCTGACGTAACTGACTCCTATTGTGGGGACTCTCTTACCCCCCACCCCCACCCCCCACCCCCACCACACACACACACACACACACACACACACACACACACACACACACCCTCACACTCGCTTACGTACGTGCATGTACAATGTAGAGAGAAAGAACCTGATAATAATATATGACTTCCGTTGCACACAGGGGCGTGGCATTCAACGTGAGGCGAACTGACTTTGTCTCCATGGCGCTGCTGGATGCTCGGAAACAGAATTGCGAAACAACCGTAGGGTGTGAACCAGTGGTTGTCAAACTGCGGCCCGCTGATCGCATGCAGCCAGAATCAAGTATTCGAGCAGCCCACGGTCCTGGTCTATTTTCTAATACTGTGGCAACTAATGCTCTCAAATAGCCGCGCTGGATTAGCCGAGTGGTCTACGGCGCTGCAGTCATGGACTGTGCGGCTGGTCCCGGCGGAGGTTCGAGTCCTCCCTCGGGCATGGATGTGTGTGTTTGTCCTTAGGATAATTTAGGTTAAGTAGTGTGTAAACTTAGGGACTGATGACCTTAGCAGTTAAGTTGTGGGGCGGCTGGTGGAAATAATTGTTGTATTTAAATGTGTATAATGTAATGTAGAAAAGTTGCATTTCCCAGCCGACTAACCATATGTGGGGTGGCGGATGGAATTAATTGTAGTTATATAAATGTTCCTATTATTTATGCTGTTGTTTGCCGTTCTCAACACTGACTCTCTAACTACAATATTGGCAACCAGAAAGTGATTAGCAAAACGTGAAGCCTGTAATTAGAATTCCTAGTGCCCACTTCATCTGAGAAGTACACTTATAGCTACAGCTTATAGCTCTGAGGAATTAGGAGATTGTCTGGGATTCATGATCAAAACGATTCTCTAAAAATGTTCACTATATTCTGAAAGGCACAGACCAAAAAGAATCCACACAATCCAACTACCAGAGCAGTTCAGAGTCTAATGCGCTGATGCAACTATAACTGTTCAAATTAAATGTTTAAGTGAATGCTCGCCATAATTTGATGATAATGTTCATCAAACGCCACGCTAAATAATGGTAGAATGTCTGTCCCACAGTGGCACGTGAAAATACGACATACGCAAACTGAAGATAGATCATTAAAGTCATCCCAGAATTAACACTTCACTCGAAAATGGTTTCATGGTTACGCGTATCCCGAGTAACTTATTACGGCATCCGAGGCTGTTTGTAGCAATGTTACCGACGCGACGCGACTTCCGACACAGGTGGTGCGCTAATCAGCGTCTGGAGAGAACTGGGGCCTTTTTCTCTCGTGCAGCGTTCTTATATATAAAGCCGTGGTGCGGACGGCTAAGGGAACGCCTGATTAAATCCGCTCTCCCGACTAGCCGCTGGGCTAGTAATGCACCACTTTAAGTTATTGAATATATCATTGCTTCCTTTGCTAATGGCCAATGAAGCTCTCAATTTTAATGTGCAATCAGCACACAGGTAAGTAATCATAATAAAAGTCTGACGTGGCTAAGTCAAATATTTTGGGCGAGAGAATTAATTTAATTACACTACATGCAGTAGACGAACTCTGAACTTGCCCTTTGGAGATACGCTATCGCTATAGTTTTATAGTTATTCAATTGAAACTTCTCACATCTTTATGATTATAGCGGATCCCCCTTCTACTTAAATTTAAACATCCTAGCTTTATTTATTCGCCTACTTGATCTATCTTGCTTCCTTAATTTTTAAGACAAGAACCAGAAAATCATGAATTTCAACTAAAATTCTAATTTGTGAGATCCAGAATACTTCTACTAAATTATTATGAAAAAGGAATACAAATATAAATTTTTAAGTTTCTAGCCCTTTTCTGTTGCGCCAATGATTTTTACAGAAAAACGTTCAAATTTCGAAAATGGTTAAAGTTATTGAACTTATATTCAACACACATTGATTTAGTATTACTCCTGACTTGCTAGAACCGTTTCAGGTTATTTACTTGATTTTTGAAGTATTGCGCAACATTTATGACGTCAGAGCTAGTTACAGCGGACTAGGCTGGCACACAATGGGAAGACTGATGAGAATTTTATAAAGCGTGAGTAGGCTGCTTCCCTACAAAGTCCCTTAAGATTTCACACACATTTGAACAATACTCTCAAATAACAGCCGAATCCAAAAACCGTCAACTGACGTTAAGAATTTCTTAGGAGTGTAGTTCTTATGCTTAGTAGAAAACAAAAATACTTACAGAGGCAGTGACATTTTAAGATGTGCTTAATTTTAATTGACGTTCGTGAGTGCAGCTGTGAGCTAAGTAACGTTCCCGCTTACTTCAGAGTCGGAGAGTAAACGCAGCCAGTGCGTTTTTAGAGGATGTGAGACGGGGGAATGTCTTATTGTTTCTTTTCCAGTACTGGAGACTAACGGGCCTGCATGACTCGTACCGATTGGCTATTATGATCCAAATTTTGACACGGAATTAACGTGTATTCGTGAATGCTCATTATAAAGACGATAATCTGCAAACACAGTACATATTGTCACTAACTGCAGTGCCTACGATGTGGTCTATTGCTTAGTATATCCGGTCGCAGTCGCCAATTCAAACCCAAAAAAACCCTATTTATTTGTTCCTTAATTTTTTATCACTTATGGAAGGTCCTGAAATACCCTAAGTGTGTAACGTTTGTATTTTCTGGATATTTCGATATCTGTATAAATACGTGCACACTCTGTCCTGAAATTAGTTCCGTTCTTAGTGTACTTTGGTGTTATCAATAAGCGTGCTTTCAGTACTGACTGTTTTACTTCGCTGCCGACATTGCCTATGGATCTGGATTTGACTGTGGTTTCGACATTACAATACTGTACTATAAGTAGCAAGGCATATGAAATTAAATTAAGACTATTCTAATACAACGCAATGAAAAGATGACATTCAAAAGATTTTGTAAACGTTTGTGAACAGGTCTCATACGGCATTATGCATTCAAATATAAATATAATTGCTTTTGTTAATCATACACTACTGGCTATTAAAATTGCCACACCAAGAAGAAATGCAGATGATAAACGGGTAGTCATTGGACAAATATACTAGAACTGACATGTGATTACATTTTCACGCAATTTGGGTGAATAGATCCTGAGAAATCACTACCCAGAACAACCAGCTCCGGCCATAATAACGGCCTTGATACGCCTGGGCATTGAGTCAAACAGAGCTTGGATGGCGTGTACAGGTACAGCTGCCCATGCACCTTCAACACGATACCACAGTTTATCAAGAGTAGTGACCGGCGTATTGTGACGAGCCAGATGCTCGGCCAACGTTGACCAGACGTTTTCAGTTGGTGAGAGATCTGGAGAATGTGCTGCCAGGGCAGCAGTCGAACATTTTCTGTATCCAAAAAGGCCCGTACAGGTACTGCAACATGCGGTCGTGCATTATCCTGCTGAAATGTAGGATAGAGCCACGGGTTGTAACACATCTGAAATGTAACGTCCACTGTTCAAAGTGCCGTCAATGCGAACAAGAGGTGACCGAGACGTGTAACTAATGGCACCCCATACCATCACGCCGGGTGATACGCCAGTATGGCGATGATGAATACACGCTTCCAATGTGTTTTCACCACGATGTCGCCAAACACGGATGCGACCATCATGATCCTGTAGACATAACCTGGATTCATCCGAAAAAATGACATTTTGCCATTCGTGCACCCAGGTTCATCGTTGAGTACACCACCGCAGGCGCTTCTATCTGTGATGCAGCGTCAAGCGTAACCGCATTCTTGGTCTCCCAGCTGATAGTCCATGCTGCTGCAAATGTTGTCGAACTGTTCGGGCAGATGGTTGTTGTCTTGCAAACGTCCCCATCTGTTGACTCAGGGATCGAGACGTGGCTGCACGATCCGTTACACCCATGTGGATAAGATGCCTGTCATCTCAACTGCTCGTAGTGATACGAGGCCGTTGGGATCCAGCATGGCGTTCTGTATTACCATCCTGAACCAACCGATTCCATAAGCTGCTAACAGTCATTGGAACTCGACCAACGCGAGCAGCAATGTCGAGATACCATAAACGGCAATCGCGATAGGCTACAATCCGACCTTTATCAAAGTCGGAAATCTGATGGTACGCATTTCTCCTCCTTACACGAGGTATCACAACAACGTTTCATCAGGCAACGCCGGTTAACTGCTGTTTGTGTATGAGAAATCGGTTGGAAACGTTCGTCATGTCAGCATGTTGTAGGTGTCGCCACCGGCGCCAACCTTGTGTGAATGCTCTGAAAATCTAATCATTTGCATTTCACAGCATCTTCTTCCTGTCGGTTAAATTTCGCGTCTGTAGCACGTCATCTTTGTGGTGTAGCAATTTTCATGGCCAGTAGCCAACACGAAAACGCTTCGTCAGACAATTACTGCGTCACAACAATGGAGTCGCTGGAGGCAGCAGCAATCCGAAACAGACAACAGTGGACATGAAACGTCCCGAGCTACGCCGAGTTTTAACGATCAGTAGCTACTCGAGGTGGAGGGGGGGGGGGGGTTATCAACTTGTCGTTCCCGTACTTAGCTAGTCTATGGATGCTCATAACATATTAATGTATGTGCGTTACCAACTGGCAGCAACTTCGCAACATATGAAACTCGAAGTACTGCTCGCAGTAGCAGTATTGGCACTGAGCGAGATGGCGCAGTGGTTAACACACATTCAGGAAGACGACGGTTCAAAACCGCGTCCGTCCATCCTGATTTAGGTTCTCCTTGATTCCCCTAAATTGTTTCAGGCAAATGCCGGAATCGATTTGTTGAAAGGACACGGCCGATTTTCTCCCCCGTCATTATCCAACCCGAGACTATGCTCCGTCTCTCATGACCTCGTAGTCGAAGGGACGTTAAACACCAATTTCTTCCTCACAGTATTGCTCTTGAGTAAAAATGTTTGACGACCACGCGTATTGACTATCATAAGCAAGCCTAGGCGTTTCGTTGCATGACTATCAGGCGTTACCTTATTTCGATCGCTTTGTTTGCATATGCGATTAGTGTCCTCCTTGATTCCCGTAGAAATCGGAAGCGATGAGCCGCCTAGAAGCAAAGTGAGGATATACACTCCTGGAAATGGAAAAAAGAACACATTGACACCGGTGTGTCAGACCCACCATACTTGCTCCGGACACTGCGAGAGGGCTGTACAAGCAATGATCACACGCACGGCACAGCGGACACACCAGGAACCGCGGTGTTGGCCGTCGAATGGCGCTAGCTGCGCAGCATTTGTGCACCGCCGCCGTCAGTGTCAGCCAGTTTGCCGTGGCATACGGAGCTCCATCGCAGTCTTTAACACTGGTAGCATGCCGCGACAGCGTGGAAGTGAACCGTATGTGCAGTTGACGGACTTTGAGCGAGGGCGTATAGTGGGCATGCGGGAGGCCGGGTGGACGTACCGCCGAATTGCTCAACACGTGGAGCGTGAGGTCTCCACAGTACATCGATGTTGTCGCCAGTGGTCGGCGGAAGGTGCACGTGCCCGTCGACCTGGGACCGGACCGCAGCGACGCACGGATGCACGCCAAGACCGTAGGATCCTACGCAGTGCCGTAGGGGACCGCACCGCCACTTCCCAGCAAATTAGGGACACTGTTGCTCCTGGGGTATCGGCGAGGACCATTCGCAACCGTCTCCATGAAGCTGGGCTACGGTCCCGCACACCGTTAGGCCGTCTTCCGCTCACGCCCCAACATCGTGCAACCCGCCTCCAGTGGTGTCACGACAGGCGTGAATGGAGAGACGAATGGAGACGTGTCGTCTTCAGCGATGAGAGTCGCTTCTGCCTTGGTGCCAATGATGGTCGTATGTGTGTTTGGCGCCGTGCAGGTGAGCGCCACAATCAGGACTGCATACGACCGAGGCACACAGGGTCAACACCCGGCATCATGGTGTGGGGAGCGATCTCCTACACTGGCCGTACACCACTGGTGATCGTCGAGGGGACACTGAATAGTGCACGGTACATCCAAACCGTCATCGAACCCATCGTTCTACCATTCCTAGACCGGCAAGGGAACTTGCTGTTCCAACAGGACAATGCACGTCCGCATGTATCCCGTGCGACCCAACGTGCTCTAGAAGGTGTAAGTCAACTACCCTGGCCAGCAAGATTTCCGGATCTGTCCCCCATTGAGCATGTTTGGGACTGGATGAAGCGTCGTCTCACGCGGTCTGCACGTCCAGCACGAACGCTGGTCCAACTGAGGCGCCAGGTGGAAATGGCATGGCAAGCCGTTCCACAGGACTACATCCAGCATCTCTACGATCGTCTCCATGGGAGAATAGCAGCCTGCATTGCTGCGAAAGGTGGATATACACTGTACTAGTGCCGACATTGTGCATGCTCTGTTGCCTGTGTCTATGTGCCTGTGGTTCTGTCAGTGTGATCATGTGATGTATCTGACCCCAGGAATGTGTCAATAAAGTTTCCCCTTCCTGGGACAATGAATTCACGGTGTTCTTATTTCAATTTCCAGGAGTGTATAAAGGGCCGCGCAATTACGGAACATTTTCGTTCTACATAGTTATCCTCCTGTCGATTTCTTAAAAATAAACAGTATTTATAACAAAGTTGAAACTGTCAGTGTTTAATTCCGGTTTTACCGGGAATGGTTGATTTGTAACGTGAAACAGAGGGACGTTTTAGTAAATATAAAAAGAAAACAATACAGATTTATCATAGAGCGCTAGAAAATGCAGTTTACTCTAGAAAACGAAACCTGAAAAAAACACAAAAAATATCAACCATCGCTTTAATACATGGGCGAAATTATATAAAAATGTTTCTGTTATTCATAAATAACATTAACGCATATCAGCAATAACAGGAAGCTGTTGGCTATGATCCTGAAGAAAAACGTTCTACTGAGTAGAAAATAAGAACAATAATTATGTAAATATTTATGTTTACGCATGTAAACTGTATTTGCATCAAAAGTAATTCTGTGCTCTGAAATAATCTATTGAAATTAGGCTGGCTGACCATCTCAAAGCTTATCCTCTGAACAACTTGTGGGATCATCCGTTAACTTCAATTAAGACATGTTGCTCTCAATCGGCAGAGTACTTTGATGATTACTTGCGAGAGAGATACTTCGTTTTTGTTTGCCTTCACAACGTTCGGCGCTGCTAGTACCTTTTCCTTGCAATGGGGCAGCACGCAGGTTACTTGACGCAAGCCCTTAGTACTCTCCGCTGGCCTATAGAGGGACGCGGGCTCCATATTACAATTTGCTTGAAAATCCGTCTTCAAGTCAGAGAAGATTATCACAATCTGATAACGGTAGACCAAAATTTTCAGGTTACCGCAAGCGGAGCTGCTATCATAGAACGACTGACAATCAGCGACGAGAGCGCGGATGTGTGGGCCTTTTAATCAACTTACCCAAGCTAATACGTTATATGCTGAAGAGCGCAGTTACTAATTAAATAAGCTTAAGATAAGACTTTCATCTGAAGGGTAAAAGCTAGGCCAACTTTAAATTTTTATTTGTGAGACGTTACGTTTGGTGCGAATTTTCTGTGTTTTTTACAAGGTATAGCTTCAGTAAACAGCACTGTAGTAAGGTAGTCTACATTATTATGCTGCAGTACCGTGTTATTAATGATGGCACGTAAAGACCACTTGTTTTAATTTTTGCTAATGTAAAGAGAGGATGAATGAACTTCTGCTGTAAGAAGTAAAATAGATCACTTCGTGTGAAATAAGACAACGGTGTAAAAAAACAACAGAAATTAAATTTTAAACTCTTTTATTTTCTCAAATCACATTCTTTTCAGAAAATTCTCGAAATTCGTGCCTCCAAAAAGCTACAAAGTAGACAACCCCACTTCTAGACACCATCATCTGGTCAGCAAGCCTACAGTGCATGAAAATCTACAATATTATATTGCACAAGCTGTGTTCTAATACGAACCCCAAATCTGTTTATCATTGCACATCAACATCCTCCTCCACTTTCCCCTCCACACACACACACACACACACACACACACACACACACACACAAATAAATAATACGTCTTGGAATTCTTAAATCTAGGATACTACATTTTAAAGTCTGTATATCGCCATAACACTTGTAGGTAAATACTTTATCACAGTTGTTCTTCGTACTTTGTTAAATGCAATAATTAGCTCGTTCTTTCTTGAAATCTCGAAAAGACGCTGATTGCGTTCTCCACACAAGTACCCTTCTCAATGCCCACAGATGGTGCAGTCCACTAAACATAATTTTTCATGAACCGATTACGCTATTCTGTCTTAATTTTCAGTTTGGGTTTTAGCAGCGTGCTGTTATCACTGTTGCAGAGGCCGTAAAATAGTTCTATTGTACGTCGTGGATATTAGTTTTACCTAAAAGTATCATCATTTCTCCTGGCAACTTTTCTTTCATCACTCCTCTGCAACATTTTAAAAAAACTGATTCGAAAAGCTCCCTGTCTGTCTACAGACATTCGTCTTTGAGGAACGTTTTTTTCCAGTTTTGTTATTTTGACTTGCTTTTTGAGAATATTAAATTTACTTAAGCACTACGTTATCTCAGCATCATTCTTTTTGAAAATTCAAACTTTTCTTTCGTTTTGCAATTATATAGCTGAAAGCTTGTCCAAAATCACAACTGTCGTGAAACACAGCTTTTCCGAATATTTTTTTCTCCAGTATATAGATACATGCATCTTCAGTGCGTATTTTTTGCTGGCTTCAAGAACACACCGAGCACCGACAAGATACCTCTTCAGTTTTCTTCACCATGTTCTTCTAGTCAACAGTTTTCAGTGGGTTGATCGATGTTCCTCACGTTCACCGGTCTAGGTTTTCTTTAGTGCTGAAAGGTATGCACCTGCTTATGCCTGAGAGATATGATTTTTAACTTTGTCACTATTCCAATGATTTCCGTATCTTCAAAAGAATTTCATCGGATGCTATTGTCTTATTTACTATTTACTTTCATTCTTTTAGAGCACATTTCGTTGAACTAAATCAACTCTTTCTTCTGTATCACCACAACTCTTACCACTAATCTTCCTGCGAGCGATTCGTGAATTTGTTACTTACTGTTTCGTTCGCGCTTGACAGTGGTTCCTGATCTGTAATTGTTATACTGAAAACCTTGCTTTTTCATATTTTGAAATTTTATGCAGTATTCCAGTACATCTAATGGTTTCTTCATCACTTGTTTTATGTGTTTTTCCCACAAAATTACTGCTTTCATTTTTTGCTGTCATTTAAACTGCTGCTTTGTTTTCACATATTTTTGTGCTACTTTGTCACTTCGATATCTTTAAATATTTACTCTGATCAGTGTCCTTTCCACTATTGCCTCTCTAATTCTTTATTTCCGTCTCTAAAAATGATTCTTGCACCAAATATTTTGCAAATAGCCCTTGGAATTTAGGATCTTATAGTCGGTTCGGACTTAGTGTCTGAGTTTGTGTCTAGTGTGTCTTCCAGTTTACTCTTTTCAAGTTTGGCGTATTCATCATGATTTGTACGTTGTGATTCGAATCGTCAAATGGGTCACGAAGTCTAGCGTCTCATTTAAAAGTTTCCAAGTGTAACATAGGCCAACTAATACATTCGTTTGTCTCAGGATCTTAAGCAACTGCATCTGCTATTACTTACTTATACGTTACAGTCCATATTATTCAACAGCACTACCATCTTTCATTGAGCTGCATCTTCATTTTTCGAGATAATTAAAGTTATGTTCACTTTCATATATTGCACTAGTTCTTCACTTTCCTCCTAAATCTGTTTCGACCCTTCCTGTACGTGCAACAGACACAAAATGCTTTACCATGGATCTCGTTAACTGAGTTTCAATCGTGAGTAGACTGTTTCAACCGCTGTATTTCTCATATTTATCCTATTCAATAAACACCCCATCTGTTGTCACGCAGTTTACTGGTTACATTCTAGCTGCCTAAACAGAATGTTTTTGCCTCTTTCAGTTTTATACTCGTAATTGTTACTACGTTTGACTTGGGGGCACAACTGGAATCGTCCCACTTCCGCCTCTCGTGGAGTGCGGACGTGTTTATGCATAGCTCTGTGCACGCGAGCTCGTGTGCCGCCGAGATCGTAACGATTAGAGAACGTTCCGCTCTGTAAGTTGCTGGGGACGACATTTGTTCCTAACTTCTGTCGCAATAGGGTTTTGAGTCAAAGCTCCAATTAAGTCTTTGCAGTGGCTCTATCAGAGATTAGAAAAAATGACAAAGTGAAAATTGCGTTTGATAGAGGATTCATAATCATTTGTGACCGTTCGGGAAATTCGAGATATATCTGTTTTTGTAGCCTACGTAGAACGATATAGTAACGAAATGGAGACTACGTACTTTTGATGCTGCAAGATTCATGTTCTTTTTCAAGAGAAAAGAAACTGAAAGTGAAAGTAACTTTATCAAACTAGTAATTTCATGGATTCTGGAAGTAATGACGTCAGAAGCTGTACGGTTTAGCAAATTATGCTATAAATTTCAAAAAACCGTTGCGATATTAATGTTATTTATTGATGACTCTTTTCGACCTCTAAGCTCATTATCAAATCATCGACTAAGCTACGAGTATACAGTGCCATCCATTACGACAGCCATACGGCTGTTCAGTTTAGTTAAACACATCATTGTGAGGTAGTGCAGGTCTGAGCTTCATTCACCAAAATCAAGCTAAATTAAATACAGTCATCCATTCCTGCTGAACACCGAGCATCCGGACACTTAAGACGAAGAGTTTAGGCATTTCTATTTTTTAAATTCTGGATAGTACCTATCAAACTATGATGCTGAAATACGTCAAATATACAAGGAAACTTACAATTGTATCGACATTTTGAAGTTTGAGGTTTTGAGGGGGAATTACATAGCCAGCTTCAGCGTACAGGGAAGTCTGAAAATACGAAAGAGTTTTTGTTTTGCATTAACGGGAAATACATAGTGTCAAAAAAAGCACAATAACAATTGTGTGTTTACAGTGCGTTAGAAAGACTCAAGAAATGAAGCGCCTAGAACCGCTCGGCCACCACAGCCAGCGAAAGTCAAGAGTAAATTAGAAAAATTACACAGAATTATATGTTGACCTGGGAAAAGTGTAAACAGAAAAAAATTAAAATGTGAGAAAGAAGTTTTGTTGCCACAACACTCTTGGATCGTTTTCAGATTGCCACCATCGTCTTCTCCAGAAGCAACTTACTGTCGTGGCTGCTGATGAAAGCTGTGTACGGTGATGATTGTACCGACATCAGTAATGTGCAACATCGGATTGTTTTTGCTCGTAATGAAGCAAACGGGCCTGCCTCGGGCATGGATGTGTGTGATGTCCTTAGGTTAGTTAGGTTTAAGTAGTTCTAAGTTCTAGGGGACTGATGACCTCAAATGTTAAGTCCCATAGTGCTCAGAGCCTTTTGAACCATTTTGAAGCATGAGTGTTAGAACTCGGATTGGACGAATCGGGTTGATGAACCTATCCGAAAAAACGTCAGATAACACAGTTCTCAGTTAAATGTGGTGTTTTTACGAGGGCGTGCACAGGCTAGAATTACAGAAACTGTGTGCAGGGCGGGCGCCTCAGATGCTCTCTTCTGACGTGAAACAGAGGAGACTGTTGAACGTGAGGGTGACGTGGCAGGTGATTCAAGTTGGGTTCACTATTTTGACCCCGAAAACAACGGAGCATTAATGGAATTCTGCCTCAAAGGATGACGGACGCAAAAAGAGTTCAAGACCAAGACGTCAGCAGCCAAGGCATGTTCACAGTGTTCAGGGATGTTCATTGTGTAATGCATTTGGAATTCATACCTAAAGGCAGCGCCATAAACACTGCAAGGTACTCAAGACCCTTAGAAAACTGAAGTCACGATTTTGAAGAGTTCTCCAAGCACAGAACACACCCTCTTTCGGCACAGACGAGCGCTGCAACATATGGTCCAATGTCATGGGTTATCCTCCATACAGTCCCGACTTTGCCCCATCCGATTTTCGCTGTTTCCAAAATTTAAAAAAGAATCCTGGAAAAATTCGCTTTGACAGTGATGAAGCAGTGCAAACAGAGGTGATGTTCTGGCTCCGTGAACGAATCAATCTCCAGTGATGGTATCATGAAAGTGGTCTGTTACTGGGAGAAATGTGTTCCTCGACAGGATGACTATGTTGAGAAATAAAGATGTGCACATGAAGAACAAAGACGTAGAATGTTAACAACATTTGTTCCATTTAAAAAGTTTTAAGAGTTTTCACATAAAATATTCGGAGACATTACTTTAAAGCACGCTATCGTAGATCAATGATGACGGTAATTGTAACGGCTTGATACTACACTGAAGGGAAAAAATCGCAACATCAGAAGTAATTAATGCAGAGTACATATAACTAGGTAACATATTTAAGTGACTGTCATTGTAAGATCACAAGTTAATGTAAGCGCGAGATAAGCCTTTGCAAATGTGAAACTCTGGTGATCGAGCAGGCCAAGGCAGCATGTCGGCATTCTGTAGCGCATGTTGTGTTATCACGGTGGTATGTTGGCGAGCCTTATCCTGCTGGAAAACACCCCCTCGAATGCTGTTCGTGAATGGCAGCACAACAGATCGAATGACCAGACTGATGTACAGATTTACAGTCTGGGTGTGCCACATAACCACGAGCAGGCACGAAGTTGCACCCCAGTTGTAGGTCCTTTGTATCTAGCATGCAGACAGGTTGGGTGTAGGTTCTCAACTGATCTCCTTCGAACAAACACACGGCCATCACTAGCACCGAGACAGAACTAGATTTCATCAGAAAGCGCAACAGACCTCCACCCTGCCCTCCAATGAACTCTCGCTTGACACCACTGAAGTCGGAAAAGGCCGTTCAAAAATGGCTCTGAGCACTATGGGACTCAACTACTGAGGTCATCAGTCCCCTAGAACTTAGAACTAGCTAAACCTAACTAACCTAAGGACATCACAAACATCCATGCCCGAGGCAGGATTCGAACCTGCGACCGTAGCAGTCTGGCGGTTCCAGACCGCAGCGCCTTTAACCGCACGGCCACTTCGGCCGGCTAGGAAAAGGCCGTGGTTTGGGGTCAGTGGAACTGACGCTACACGGCATCTGCCTCGGAGCTGTCCTTGAAGTAACCGTTGCGTCACTGTGGTGTCATTGCTGCTCAGACTGCTGCTGCAGATGAAGAACGATGCACCAGAGTCATGAGCTGAACACGATGGTCTTCGCTGTCGGTAGCGTCACGTGACCGTGCGGAATCGGGGCACCTGGCGACCGTAGATTCCCATGACCACCACTGCCAGCAATCATGTAGTGCAGTGGCTACATTCCTGTCAAGTCTTTCTGCAGTGTCGCAGAAGGGACATCCAGCTTCTCATAGCCCTATTACATCAACTCGTTCAAACTCAATGAGGTGCTCATATTGGCCTCTTTGTCGCCTTAAAGGCATTCTCGACTAACATCAACTAACCGCGTCCAATCTCAAACGTAGCTAACGCTCACGACCGTTACAACGTATATTTAAAGTAAACCTTACTTGCATCCCCATAGTGGCGTTACTAGCGCCACTCTTCTGCGATTGGCGCCAAATCCGAACAGACGTCACCTTCCAGGTGTGGAAACAGGCCTATCAACTTTCGTTTATGTCGCAAAACTCCTTGGTGGTGCGATTTTTCCATCAGTGTGTTTGTTAACGGCTTGATACGATTTATTTGCAGTGCACAAGTCACCGAAAACCTAAGGTGTAGACGAGGACGGCTGAGAGGCAGCTGTTGGAAGTTCGCTACCGCTACTTCTCTCTCTCTCTCTCTCTCTCCCTCTACCGAGTTCCCCCACTCCGCGCCGACTGGCTGTGTGCTGGAAGGCGGCGGGGTCTGGCGTATCCTTGCAAGGCGCGCTAATTAATTTGTCGTCGTCAGTCATTTCGCCGGCGATTACTCCTGCCAGCGCCAAGGCGAGTGCGTTCAGCCGCAGCCGCCCGCCGCCTAATTGAAATTGGAATTACCACGACGTTAGTAGTGCGCAAGCGTTGAATTAACAGTCCCATTAAAGACGGCCTAGTGTTGGCACACGGAACTACGCGAACTCATTAAAGAGCCGCTTTTGTCTGCCGCTCATAATGAGCTGTTAGTAGAGATTAGCTCCGAAACGAGCTTTATTTGCCAGGAAATTTCTAACTGACATCCTTGTTTATACGGCGTGGAGATTATGGAAGCCGGGTGGCGTAATCAAGGCACTATGTGGTGGGGATGGGGTTGGAAAGCGGTGAAAGGGGCCAAAAGGGCGGCTAGGATCTGCCTGAAGATGACGACGGCGCGGGCGACGGGATGTCTGCGGCGCGAAACGCTGCCGAGGGGAGGAGTTGGTTTCTCTCAAGCGCACCATTCTATTGCTTAATTAACCATAGATGAAGGTCTGGTGGGATACAGGCCATCTTGTATTACTCATACTAAAATGGAAATACTATCCTGACGTTGTATTAAGTGTTATTTAAGATCTCTGGACAAATGTACGAGCCGGCCGCTGTGACCGAGCGGTTCTAGGTGCTTCAGTCCGGAACCGCGCTGCTGCTACGGTCGCAGGTTCGAATCCTGTCTCGGGTATGGATGTGTGTGATGTCCTTAGGTTAGTTAGGTTTAAGTAGTTGTAAGTCTAGGAGACTGATGACCTCAGATGTTAAGTCCCATGGTCCTTAGAGTCATGTGAACCATTTTTTGAACAAATGTAGGTTGGTCGGTCAAGTAGATCCGTGACAGTCAACCTGTCCGAACCTGAGAGAAACTGTAGACTAGAAAAGACGCACTGAACCTTAGTGGAATACCTTTAACAGAACTCTACCGATATGATGTGCAGAGTGACACTAGCGAGACGGACAGTTTTTAAATAATCAATACTCGGTCAATTTTAAAATTAATACATATTTACTTACAATAAATCGAAGCTCATTACTTGCCATTACATGTTGGTTAGACTTATAAAAATAGTGTCGTAGAGGTGATTCATTTCGAATGCACGATTCAAGTCTCTTCACCAAATCCCCCATCACATCGACCAGTGTCTCTGCACGGACGGCGGCAATTTCTTGAATGATTGCATTCTTCAACTGGTCCAAATTTCGTGGATTGTGGTTATTGGCACGACTCTTAAGGTCCCCCGCCCCTCCCTCCTCCCTCCTCCCACACACACACACACACACACACACACACACACACACACACACAGAGAGAAGAAAGCCAGAAACAAATAAGTGTGGAGATCTCGTGCCAGAACGTGAGACAATCTGGCCAGGAAATATGTGTCAGAGAACTGACGTTGAATCGTTCGCGGTGTGTGATGCATCGCCATCATGTTGGATCCAAAAATCTTTTAGAGGCACAAAGACATGACTGACATTAGCTGCTAATGGGCATTGATTTAAGTAGGGAAGTTGAAAATTTGTACCAGACTGGAATTCGAATCCAGGTACCGTGCTTACTTGGCAGATGCGCTTATGTCTGCGCCATCTCGTCCTACCCAAATTCTCAACTTAGCCACACTCTGCTTGTGTCCAGATGGAGCAGTAGTCAGCGCATCTTCCTAGTGAGCGGGAGACCTGGGTTTGGATCACGGTCTGGCACAAATTTGCAGCTTCCTCATTGATTTAAATCAATGCCCACTAGAAGCTAATGTCCGTCACGACTTTGTGCCTCTAAAAGATGTCAGTCATACCTTTTTGTCTTGATTCATAATGGTTGCGGGATCAAAATGTGTCTGTCCTTTCCGACATGTCCTAAAGAACAGACACCACATACGTCTTTTAACGGGAATCTTCGTCCTCTCAATTCTGGTTTCAAGAACGTTCCAAGCATATGAATGAAGCGAACCAAATTAACCGTGACTGTGGCCCCATTTTCTTCAAAAAATTACTGCTCAGTAGCGTCGAAAGAGCCAAAAGCACACTAAACTGTCACTATTTGAGAGCGTAAGGTTCGCTAGTGAATAAGGTGTGGATGCTCAGGAATCCAATAACTCTGGTTTTGTTTCTTGACGGTCTTGCGTAAATGAAAATGAGCTTCATCGCTCATCGAGAAAATCACATTATCACACAAAATCACTTGCATTCTGCAAGCAAAGGCTTCACGTACAGAAAAATCAGCTGGCTACAGTTTTTGCACATTAAGAAGTTTGTACGGATGGAATTTTAATGTATATGAAATTCGTCTAAGCGATTCATGGTTGGTTGCTAGTCACTAGTCTGACGTCTAGCTGAGCGTCCTGTTCGTCTGGAACCGCGCGACTGCTACGGTCGCAGGTTCGAATCCTGCCTCAGGCATGGATATGTGTGATGTCCTTAGGTAAGTTAGGTTTAAGTAGTTCTAAGTTCTAGGGGACTGATGATCTCAGATGTTAAGTTCCATAGTGCTCAGAGCCATTTGAACCATTTTGAGCGTCCTGGGCCTCTGACTGTCGCTTCCCTTACTCTAGCAACACCTCCTGGCGTCGTTGCACTACATCTCGGGGCTGTACGCTTCTTATCCATTATATTACCACTTGATCAGAAGTATTCCACACATTTGAGAATTGTTTTAAGACTCGGAACAACTCCATGTCGACCGAAATAGAATTGTACGTGAAACATCCACTGCAACACTGTAACAGACTCACCATTTTGGCTAAACTGTCTTAGCCGTACAAACGATGTTGCAAATCCCACTGCTCCATTGTAACTGAAATGTCATTTTGTGTGGAGAAGAACGAGAAGAACGACAGCCCCCTCCCCCCCCCCCCCCTCACTGATCTTCTCCCACTACCGCTCTCTCAGTACTATGCAGTTAAGAGCCATCCGTTTTCCGCGTGTCACCCTGCATATTCTAACGTTTCACTTACTCTTAAGGAAAACTGAAAAATACACTAAAGGAAATTCTCGAAATCCATAAACAAATGACACAGAATTACAGCACAGTTTTAAACGACCAAACACAATTTCAAGAAATTTAATTGTCCATACAAATTGCATTTATTACCAATGTTTAAATATATGCAATCTATTCGGACAATAAAATTTATTGCACAACCATTGACTGGATTTTCTCCAAAAAAGGAAATATGTCAATCTTGCAAAACACAATTTTCTTTTATCCTTTTGATAAAAAGTGCAAATGAAAGATTACAATGGTAACTGAACTTCATTCTTCAGCATTTCATTAAATTTAATAACTTCTTCATAACATAAAAAATACTTGCTTTTCATTTTGTATTAAATGTAAAGATATCTACGTAAAATAAAAAGATAATGCATTCCTTAGTAAGATTATGTATTTCATCATTTTATGTTGTAACCTCCCCACCGTAATTTTAAATGACAGAAATAATAAATGAATGGGAGCCAAGCGTAACCTCCCTAGCAATTAAATTTAATGACAATAAAAAACGAGAATCGCAATCTGACTCAAGGTGTAAGCTCTCACGAAAATAATGAAAAACAATTCAATGCTAATGAAACTTCAGTGACAATGTAAGCTCAATTAAACCAAAATATCGGTCTTTGGCCCTGTGCAAAAATCAGAATTAAATTCTTACCTCATTGAAACTGCTAGTCAAATTTCTGCTCTTATTGTTGGCACGGCTTGGAGGAACTGCATTGCAAATAATATTTTTTTTTTTTTTAATTTAACTGAAACTTTTCTTTAAGGGAAGTGGAAGGAAATCGTTAGTTCAATTAAATAATTTTTTTTTTGTAAAAATTGCTTTGAAATCAAAATTATTATTGGGGCACTTGTTGGAAATTAATTACAATAAATAAACTTTACATTATCTGATGATTACCTTAATTAACAATATACCTCATTCAGCATCTTGACCAGAATGCCATGTCGACGCTCGCCGACTCCTCACACACAACTGCACTGGGCTGCTACTACAGACATACTGCCCTGCTCACAGACTGCCCACTGACAGACTGCTCGCAACTGTACTGCACGACTACTACTGACCGACTACCGGACGCAACTGAAGTGAGCTACTGTTATCGACAGACTGCTGCTCGCAACTCTCGCGCGGTCAAGCGCAGACTAACTACGATAAATGGCTCTCTGGTCAGAGACTCTGCAATGCCTCGCCATCGCTGCTACGTTACATACGTGTTTCAATGTGTGTCAACTAATCAGTAATACCTGTGGAAGTCGTACGTCATTCTATCTGTGGTTGTGACATTCATTTATCATCCGACGGTGGCCATGTAAATAATTTTTATCAGAACATCAGGAAAGTGTTTACGTTACAGTTTTATTGACATTTTCTGTCAAACACTGGCGGAAAATGCAGTTAATGTTATTCACTTTACAAGCAAGTATGCTCTTGTTAGGCACTGACCCACTGCTTCCAGCGGGCGACTGTTACTTTGTGCTGGACGATGTTATGTGTTCAAGTGTTATAACTCATATCAAACGTTTGTCGTGATAAGCACAAATAGCCGTATCTGCTAACTGTGTACTTGAGCTGTACAGTAGTATGGCGTGTAATTAAACCTGATCCCCAGGACAGGTGAAAGAACACATTAGCTACTGCACTACTTGTTTGTAACTGCTCCAAAACGTCAAATTCTGAATTCTACGAATCTTCCGTAAATCACGTCTCCATTGAGGGGACAAAAATAAACATTAACAGGAGCTTGAAAAAGTGAACCCATACCATTAATTTTAATGTTGTAGGTGATAGGGTTCAATTCTTAACTGATGTTGCTAACGAGGAAGAACTCTAAAGCATCACTAGTTCGTTTCACACATTCTCATTGCTGTTGCTGCCAACAGCAACATTTTCGAACTAATAATCTCACCGTCAAATCTTTCTTTGTTAAGTTACGTGACGCTTATAATAAACAAATATCAACAAAGTTAAACACAATTTTCATTGATGATTTCTAGAAAAAATGTAATTACAGAAAATAAAATCACACCTCTAGTGGAAGCAAGTAGTTCATAAACATGCCACGCGGCTCACTGGAAGGATACAAAGATGAAGATGGTGATGATGAAAATACATTTCTTCTTCTTGTTTTTGGTGGTGGAATAAAAAGGTGCACACTGTTTCGGGAAAAATTACCTATTAAGATCCCGTGTAATGGTGGACTAAATAGTCTTAAAACGATTCGTTAACGGCTGAAAATTTTTAACTAATGCTAGAATTCTTTCCTTTTGCGATTAAAGTACAATAACTTCAACAATTATTTGTTCTTATGTGATCTTCTCCTTTCTCTTTTCCTTTTATTTTTTGTTACAGCAATACCATATGAGCTGACTGACAGACTCTTATGCGCACTACTGAGCGTGGTAATCTGAAACATTTCGAGAAACACTCTTGGAAGGGTCACTGTGATCTTTTTGCGCCTCTCCAAAGCGTCAAGTCTGTATTTATATTGTGTAGTGCAGCGTTTTGTGCTGTGTTGTTACGTATCACTGTGGAATGAAAGGGATAAAGAGGGTAGATCCAGCCGCCGACGCATGGCCTACTGGTTTCGCCACGTTCAATTCATCCACAAGAGCTCTCACCTTCGACTTAAACTTTCAAAGCGGCTTAGTTTCGCCCTGAATTTACTGGGCTGCCTGCACAGCACGTAACAGAAAAACAGGTCTGTTGTACGTTGGCATGTCTGACAGTCTCCCTGATTTTAGAAAAAACTGATGTCAAAAGTTTATTTTCGAAGTCGGACATGGGTAAAAGTTTCAGACATGCTTTTTCTCTATGTTCTTTTGCGGCAAAACAGATTTAGAATGTAAAATGGAAGAAGACAGATTATACAGGCTGTCCTACCTAACTATGCGACCTCATATATTATGCAGTTAACCAGGAATACATCTATGTCAGGGGCTCATAAAATGGTCAGCAATGCACCGTTTATAAAAGAAAACAAACATCACTTCCAGCATAAAGTTACTTCTTTTTGAATGAGGCATGTATATTATTTCTACCGAAATGAAAACTAGATCTACAATTAGTGATGACATACTTGGCCCCACTGTTCTAAATATCATACTTTCTGAAATACTTAGACTTTGAGAGATGGCATAGACGCCGCAGTTCCTGTCGTAATGCGCAGACTAAGGGTTGTCTACAGCAGGCTTCAGGACAGTGCAGGCAACCCGTTAGTCGAAGTATTTCACTAATTGTACCTCTAGTTTTGATTTCGGTAGAAAAAACGTACATTGCAACTTGGTGTTGAAATTTATTTTTGTTTGCTTTTATGACCTGTGCATTCCTGCCCATTGTATGACTCCTTGACATTTCTCATTCCTCGCCATTTGCATTGTTCACATTATGTTTCGTTTCAGAGTGATATGAAGTCGCAGAGTCATGTGGGACTCATGCATGCGTGGGATTGCACGACAACGAAAAACGAAACTAACTATTGTGTAATTATAACAAGTTGATTTGGCTGTATAGTTACATTCCTGAAAGCCAAAATAATTTTAAAATGTGAATCATTTTACTATATTCTGTTGATGATTGTAACACAACACTCGTCAGCAGTCTCAGGTGTCATTCAGTGGAATATTGTTGTTAGTGTTGTGATCAGCAACGCTACGCCAGAAACTCATCTCCCTGTTTGGGGCTTATATCGACTCTTTTTCAGCATTTAGGTTCGAATCGGTTACCTTCAAGTGGCGTTCCACCGGATTTATGTGTTAGCATCCTCGGCTACGGAGAGGAATGCCGCATCAGTACGGCATATTCTAGTGACAATCAAAACTACATCACCAGGAAAGAGGGAATGACACGAAATATTGTTTTGCACATGGTATAGTTGAAGGAATACGTGATTAAATTTGTAGGTGAATTGCGGGTATAGAAAGTGATATATTTAGTTCACAGAACTGCTCCTCTGACAGAAACTATAACTCTAACCTGAGTAGGTATCGAGTCCAACTAGGCTTGGATGAGAGAAAATGGTATATCATTCCACGCCGCTTCCACTCTATGGCAGAAGTCGTCAATCGTAGGGTCTGGCGAGTGGTGACATGCCACTATCACGTCAGTACATGACCAAATTTTCCGTGTAACACTGGCTGTATTGAGGCAGGTCAGGACGTAATGGGCAAGATGTGGTCTTGCATTGCTTTGTTCACAGGCAATGTTACAGAGAGCTTCAAATATCAGAAATTGAATGCCTGCTGACCATAATACCGGCTGTGTGAAGCAAAGTAGATCGTGTGATGAGGCACCCTATTCCATTACACCACCTGCTGGACACGTATCAGAATGACGAATGGAATATGACCAGATTTGTTCTCCTTGAAGCCTCCACAGATGGATACGTCTGTCGTGACGCTGTACGCACGACATGGTGTCGCTCCAAAGTCCTTTTTTATCGTTGCATGCACCACCGTAGCCCCGCCTCACTCTGCTGCCGCGTCGAGGAAACCTGCGACAATGGTCTTCGTACTGGCATTTTGTTGTGATAGATACTTTGTTGCATTGTCTGCATGGATATGTGCCTCCTGCAAAAAAGCACATTTCGTGATTCGAGGTACAGTGTGACAATTATTGAACTATATGAAAAAAACATAAATTAGTTACAAACTACGTCGTGCACACACTTTATCCAACATGTAAACGTCACTACAGATATTCGGATTTAGTTTATGACGTGTTCGATGTGCCTGCCATCATTGGTGATGATGAGGCGCAGACGAGTAGCGAAATTCTGCACGACCCGCTAAAGTGTCGGAATACCGATGCTGTCGATGACATGCTGAATGGCTGTTTGCAGCACAGCAACGGTATTGTGGTTATTGCTGTAAACCTTGTCTTTAATATAGCCGCGCAAAAAGGAGTCGCATGTGTTCACATCCTGAGAATATGGTGGCCAATCGAGGCCCATGACAGTGATCTCGGGGTACCCCAGAGCCAGAATGCTCTTCCCAATGTGCTCCTCCAGGACATCAAACGCACTGCTGCTTCGATGGGGTCGAACTCCGTCTTGCATCAACCACATATCAGGATCACTTTGGATAATGGGAATAAAATCGTCTTCCAAAAACCTTCACGGACCATTTGGTAGTCACCGTGCCATGAAGGAATATCGCAACGATTATTCCGTGGCTGGACTTTGCGCATCACACACTCACCCGTTGAGGGTGAAGAGACTTCCCGATCGCGAAAAGCGTGTTCTCAGTCCCCCAAATTCGCCAAGTTTGCTTACTGACGAACTCATCTAAATAAAAATGGGCTTCGTCCGTAAGCCAAACCATATTCACATCAGAATCCTGTTCGTCAACACTGTGGACAATAGTTGGCGAGACACAACCGCTGTTCTACGGCTCTGGTGCTTAATGGCTGATGGGTTTGAATTTTGTATCGGAAGAGATGAAGGTCTTCAATAACAATTTGTCGCAGTGTCTCCCTGTTGATTCCCACCTGTTGTGCAACTCGCTTGATCGATTCCGTGGAGATGGTTTGAAACACAGCGCGTGTCTCCTCAATGTTTCCTGGCGTTTTCGCCCTTTTTTTTTTTGGACGACAGACATTTCCAACACTGTCATCACGAACTCTACCAGTACTTTCAAACGCGCGAATCAAGTTCTTGGTTGTTAGCACACTTGGACCGGTTGTCTTCAGCTTGAACTCGGTCACAAACTTCCTTTGAGCCGCAGTTGGCCCGTTACTGCGTGCGCATGCGGATACTAATTCCCATCATGCCCCGCGGCCAACCATGCAGTTTGAAACTCATAACGCTGACCATTCAGAAGGTATGACGATTCTATTTCATATAGTTCAATAACTGTCACCCTGTACGTGACATTGCTGTGCAATTGTGCTCAATAGAGCAAACAATACATCTGTACTCTCGGAGGCTAGGCGCGTGGCATTCAGTATGGTCCTCCTGAGCCCATCGATTCGATACTCGTGGGATCCTTATCAATACCACGCATCAGTAAACCACAGTGTCTATAGGCTACAATCCTGCCGTGGCCTAACTCTGACGCATACCGGTGGACTTGTTATGATACTAAGTATAGAACTATCTTCTCATAGAAAACGGCATTCACATTCGCTATATGAATGAGAGACCACTGCATAATCTTTCCTTATGTGCGCAATGGAGTTGGCGTTACTTCTGTCTGCCTAGTGTGCCTTCACTGAAATGCAAATCGTTTGTATATCCAGGGATGTTTACGCTTCATGCCACTTTGACATTTGGTCATTCTGCCTTCACGGTATTGTAATTTTAATGAATAATAGCGTTTTTAAACAGCTTTAGTCAAATAAAATTCGTGTATCGAGAACTCTGTTGTTTCAGACTAGCGCAGGGCCATTTTTCCCGTTTGTAATTCCGAAGTTAAACTCGTCTGAGGCAGTCTCCCATATTCCAGAGGATGTGCTTATGACTGTTCAGCTCGTCCTTAATAATATGCCGTTTTGCCCACAAATATTTCCTATGTATCATATTCGAGGAAAACTACTGCACGTCTGTGACAGTTAGTGATTGTTCTTTCAGCAACAGAGAAGCAGTGTACTAAAATGACCCGTGGCTACGCACAAACTGGTGCTTCCACAGTAATTTAGTTGGTTAGCTTATGGTGGTGGCTGCAATGGAGAGGATGCCTCTCAGTGTCGCCACGCGTGTTCAGTGGCTCAGTGACAAATTAAACGTTGTGTGTGGCTATCAGTGCAGCGACGGGCTGGGCGGGATACGGCGTGTCCGGGCCGGGACAAAGATGTAGCGGGGTGGCTGTATTGATTGGGTTATCGGCTCCCCTCCTCTCCCTCCTCCCCCCCCCCCCCCCCCCCCCGCCCCTCGGGGCTTCATTTCCGGAGCAGGCGCCTTCCGTCTTGCTGACAGCGGCGCCAGGCGACCTGCTCGTTCCTCAGCGCCGCCGTGCTTATTGGATCTCCTGCCGCCACCGATGGCGCATTGCGCGTCGCGAGACCCAAAGCATTGGCCACTTCACAAATTGTTTCGTGGCTACCGTCACTGACCTCTAACATCGACCACGACTTGTAGGCTGTTACGTGAGTAATTCCCTAAAGCCGTGGTCACACGGGACGAGGCAGCTACCGGTGACGTTTACACGGAAGGGATTCTCATCAAGCCGACTGGTGTGGCCGAGCGGTTCTAGGCGCTTAAGTATGGAACCGCGCAACCGCTACGGTCGCAGGTTCGAATCCTGCCTCGGGCATGGATGTGTGTGATGTCCTTAGGTTAGTTAGGTTTAAGTAGTTCTAAGGGACTGATGACCTCAGATGTTAAGTCCCATAGTGGTCAGAGCCATTTGAACCATTTGATTCTCATCATCACGAGAGACAGTGCCACATGCACACGGGACGAGCTCATTAACGTGATTTTACGCTCTCAGCGCTCTACATCGGGCGATGTCGGCTTTATTTGGCTGACAAACCATACCGTTTGTTCTCGAATGTGTTTTCGCTTAAAATTCCTACGTTTGCTCCTTTAAAACGAACATTTTCTCCCTTGCTCGTAAGCTAGTCGTGTCTGTGGTATACTTAAATAAAAACTTCAATAGCCGTGAATACGTAAGAAGACAGAAAGAAAAGATACATATCCCATTAGTAAGAATATCAACGTGCAAAAGTCTACAAAATCGAACAAACTCACTCCTGACAGAAAGTGCACTTATATTTACATAACATCAAATATTATATAAATTATTCCTACTTAATTTCATAACGAAGTCCCAAAAGCTTACGGAAGACGTGAAAGTGAAAAAGAGGTATAGCGGCACTCGAACTTTCCATCCACTGTACTGTAACGTGTCGCCCCTTACTGATTACGCTATATTCAAGCTCTGTAGTAAACCATCTCGAATTTTGTGTTAAGGTCTTACAAGGGCCGGGTCGCCAATATGTTACTGATATTTAATTATAAAAATTCTTCACAAGAACGACACGTTTTTCTCGAATCTTCAGTGCGTCGTTGCCTTAAAACGACGTATTTTCATAACGCGCGAGCTATGACGCGAAATTAATTAAATACGAAAATTCTTTAACCACCAATAAGACGTTCACCACAATTTTATTATTACAAATAGTACCAATAACAGCCGGTCGCTGTGACCGAGCGGTTCTAGGCGCTTCAGTCTGGAACCGCGCGACCGCTACGGTCGCAGGTTCGAATCTTGCCTCGGGCATGGATGTGTGTGATGTCCTTAGGTTAGTTAGGTTTAAGTAGTTCTAAGTTCTAGGGGACTGATGACCTCAGATGTTAAGTCCCATAGTGCTCAGAGCCATTTGAACCATCTTTTGAACACGATGCATTCCAAGGTGCCGTCTCAGGATCTCATGACATGATCCTACCGAAATGTTACATTCTCCTGCAATCTCTCAGTCAGTCTTCGACTGACACGTACATTTACGTTGACGTCGTGGGTAGACGTCGAAGGGCCTCCTGAACGAGGGTCATCTTTAACTTCCGTTCGGCCATTTTTAAGCCGTGGGAACCATTCGTAGCACCGAGTACGACTCAAGCACTCATCACCGTAGGCTTCCTGAACCATTTGGCGTGACTCTATGAAGGTTTTCTTGAGTTTCACACAAAATGAAGCGCAGACGCTTTGCTCCTCTAAATCTGCCACCTCGAAATTCGCAAACTGTGCGACACAACGTTCTACTCTATACAGTACTGAACAATAACTAACAGATATACAACAATGAAATTCCGGCAGTTACACGTTAAGTACAGGCGTGAGAAGGGATGACAACCGCATTGCGTTCCAACACACCACTGGTGCGAAATTGCTATGTTGCGGAACTTTTTGAACAGACCTCGTATGGTGCGCGAAGACTGTGGGGCCATGCTGTGAGGCAAATACAAAGAAATGAGAATACTCGAAATGTGCAAGTACGCACTCGATGATCAACGGAGGAGGCCGCTCCTCCAGAACAAAGCGATGGAATCGTCTATCGCTGACGGCGAGAATGCGTGTCATTAGCCTGTCATTTAGCGAAACCTGTACCATCGTTTCCATGGTCTTCTAAGCAGCCGGATGATGTCGGTCTGTATGTACGTTGGGAAGGGGAGATAGTGGTGGTCTTACTTTCGACTAAAGTAGTATGAAAACTTGTGTCAAAATGCAAGGAATTGTTGAAAATCGCATACTACGTTTAACTCGTGATACTTTCCATTTGTTTGCCAGATGGATTGCACGCGTGGATGGGTTTGCGTCATGGCTGGTAGCAGAAAACATTCCAGTCGAGGAAAGGCAGCTGTTCACAGGCTGACCGTACCAGCAGGCCAAGTGCAAATCCGGGAAGTTTCGTGAGTCCGCAGGTAGACCATAGGGAGTTGATTAAGGCAAGACAGAAAGGGGACGACCCTTTACTAAGACAAGTATAACTGAGACCGCCTTCCCCAGACGTAGGTGCAAACAAATGGAAGAAGCAGAAGATAGTGTTACCAAACCACAAAACAGTTATGATACATCTGAAAAGCCGGCCGATGTGGCCGAGCGATTCTAGGCGCTTCAGTCCGGAACCGCACTGCTGCTACAGTCGCAGGTTCGAATCCTGCCTCGGCCATGGATGTGTGTGATGTCCTTAGGTTAGTTAGGTTTAAGTAGTTCTAAGTCTATGGGACTGATGACCTCAGATGTTATGTCCCATAATGCGTAGAACCATTTTAACCATACATCTGAAATTTATATCACGAACACCTCAAGGAAAGGAGGAACATTAGATCACTAGCAACGGCTTGTGGTTAACTAGAGATGGAGCACTAGCACTAACTGAATCGAACAAAGCTGAGGAGGGAACAGGTTGTGGACATAATTTTTCAGTTCGTTGTAAAAGGCTTAGAAGAACAAAAGGAACTCTGTTGGCGCGTCTCTGATTCGATGCTGTTATGTATATCAAGGTAAAAGAGGGATTAATAGTGCATAGTGATGTATACAGACTGAAATGAATCAGAAAGGGATGAATGTACTGCATTCTACAGCCACCTCCAGATCACGTAAGTATACGTAATATGGTAAGATACATATGTGAGAAAGGTACTTGGCTAAGTGTTAATATTTGAATAACAGTAATTTGTTTAAATCCGTTCTTGGATAGCATAACGTCCAAGAAATTGGAAATCAGGGAATTGTAGGATTTGGAAAGCATTCGCCCGAAAACTTGAAAAGAGAACATGTCACTCATTTTATTTAGTGGCTATAATAGCTAAAAACTCGCACAACTTTGACAACGACGCAATTTACGAAACATAAAATGGAATCGAGGCGAGTTGGTCACTCACTATCCTTTAAACAATCCCACCTACCTGAATAGGCTTCAGGTTGTCTGCCCCTACATTTTGCGATGGTAGATACTGATTTAGCCGACAAAAGCAGCTTTGACGAAAATTCGACTAAATACCTACCACGCAAATGTCAGCTAACTTCGGTAGCGAAAGTTAGTTAAACTAACTTGAGTTCGCGAAGTCTGCAAGAGTTGTTTGAAAAAATGTCAAAAATTTCTTTGCAGTTAGTTTATTGTCTTCAAAATAAGGAAAATGGGTATCAAGTCCGTATTTAATATCCCGACATCATTTATGCAATGTTACTGACTGTCTCTGTAACAAGTTCACACTCAAAAGCAGCCAGAAGATAGTTAGTCCGACACGATATTTTAAACGTCCTAAACAGTCACTGACCCACGAATACTTGCAAGTTAACACAGTCAGTCGTTCAGTAGGCTTCTTGTAAAGAAGTGCTCGCTATAATGTCTGGTAATATGCACGAAACACGCCACACGGCGTTTATATATGACGTGGAAGGTACACACGCGAATATCTCATAAAAAAAACCACTCACAGCGCTCTAGCTTTCGCGAAGTACTCAATATTGTAGTGGCTTTTCTTCAACCGATCAAATGCGAGAATTTCTTCATTTTGGTACAAATTTGATCAGTGCGGCTTAGCACAGGTGTTTACCAGAAGATGGCTCCCGAGCGACTACATTAACTCGTAGATCTGAGGCAGAAAGGCCTACTCAAACACACGGGAAGCGCTGAATTCCTATTGGCTTGTATGTTAAGCAGCCAATCAGATCATCTAGAGCACTTCTGTACTAGCGATATGTCCAATATTAGCCAATCAGACTACCACAATTAATTTAGACTAGAAATCTCGTAATTGTGAAAGTAAATAAAATTTAATGAAAACAAAACACGATTCCTTTCCACAAAATAAACTTAATACCCCATGCCCCTTCCAGTCGCCTTTTACAAATTAAAGCTCACTCGGACATACGTCACAACTTCCTCTATGGCACAACAACTTTCTCACGCATACTTTCACATATTTTTAATACAATATCAATTTCTCACTTTACTCCTCCTTTCACTCTCTGCCTCTCCAAAACACACAACCAAAACATGATGAAATAATAATTTTCCAAAGTACTTTTAATTACATCAGAAATCTGTGGTAATGCAACTAAAGAAAATTCCAGAAAATGAGATTTTATGAACCTGTCCTCTTGGTTGTGGTTTTAGTTGATACAATAGATGAATTCATTACAGCTCATAGCTCAAGTTTCGTGTCAGCACGGTTATCACGTGTTTTAGGCAAAAAATTATATCTCCAAAAGTATTGAAGTTATTGATTTCAAATTTTAGCAGCATGGATGTGTTATCAGTAAAATTTGCTATACTAAGTATGAAAGATATCGATTAATATTTAGTTGTGCTTCTTCAGATTCATAGGTAGTATATGTAACGCATTGCACGCAGCGTTAAGCAAGTACCCGGCTCGCCCGGCGCGGTAGCCAGCGTCAGCTGTGGCAGCGTCAGAACCAAAACCTCCACTCCTCTCGGCTCCAAGGCAAGCCACGCTTTCAATGCAAGACGGTAGCTCGTAATAATTTGCTACGTTACAAAGTGTGCATACATTGTAAGTATTTCAGTAAGCACTGCGATTTTGTAAGCATGTTTGCAGACTATGGGTATACGAGGTAGAAGTTTCTTCCTGTCGATTCTGTTTGCTTTCGGGAAGTCAAGCCTTCAAATTTCTTTTGTTGTTGTTCTTGTTGTTCTTAGTGGGCGATCTTTACCATTCAGTCTTACTCCGCTACCCGTTGTCCCAGTTCTACCTGTGGCCTCACAAACCGTGTCGAGTATGTTGTTGAAACTGCAGTATCAACGGCACCCGGTGTGCCGCTACGCGGGAGGTACAATACTCTCTGATCGCTAGGCGCCGAGCCAACACACCACCAGAGGGCGCTAAATTGCTATGACCTCACTGCCTGCTACTCTGACTGTCTGGCGCGTCTTTTTAAGCAGCCGTACTCAGAGCTTCGCCCCAGAATCAGTGAATTTACAGACTTACCAACATAAGTACGGAAGACTGCACTCAGGATATTATATTGACGTAGCACAACCCGGCGAAAAATTACCACTTATCAGTGACTTACCTGAATGTAGCATTCAAAAGTATTTGTTACTGTCAGCTGCATTATTCTCACTGCAAATAGCTCAGCACCATTGAAGAACCTACAATTACACTGCTCAAAAGAATAAGGGGAACATGACTTTGGGCGTCTGCCATACTCCACTGAGCACTAGGACTGGGCACGCTACCAACTCATAGCTTTGCCTTTCACAACGAGACATCAGTACATACTCGATCGTTTGCATAGAAGGAACTGAAATGTCTACAGGTGTCGAAAACAAAGTGGAAACAAATTATTCATCCCGTATTCCTGGGTGCTTTTCATTGGACGTGAGTGTCCGCCCTCCGTGAGGGTTTATCGTTGCCTGACACCTAGGTGTCTGTGAAGCCTACGGAGGCCACCCTATGGTATCCGTTCCCATTCTTCAATGAGAACGCATGAGAGTTCTTTGAGAATCTGTTGTGGAACAGGACGACCACGAACACATTTCCCACATACGCCCGATGGGGTTTAGGTAAAGACTAGCCATTCCATTACTTCAAGATGCAGGCTTCTCAAGACTCCCTCGCTGACGCCCGTCACAAGGGTCCTGGCGTTAGAAGGAATTGAGGGCCCCTACCGTTTGTGGCAACCACCACATGGTCCAACAGGATACTTTCAATGTACTACCTGGCGGTCATCTGACATTAAACAACTACAAGGTCCATATGGCTGTCAATGCTAAAGCCTCCCCCACAGTGTCACAGAAGCCTGGAAATCTGACGATTTCCTGGACAAAATTTGGCAGGTACTCCTTAACAGGGCTCTTCCACTTGAAAATGGCCACAATCTGCTTCAGGGAATATGTGGATTCGTCTGTGAACAACTCGTTTTGCCAGTGATGAGGTTGCTAGTTGGCATGGAAACGGACAACTGAATGTCAGATGCAAGACTTTGTTGGTTCAAGTGGGGTAATCAAACAGGACGTCTGGGTCGTAAGGTCTTTTCTCCTAACCCGTTCATTACGTTCTTATCGGACAAAGTGCTTCCAGTGGCACTTCTGAGATCGTCTTGCAGTGCTCTGACGGTACCCGTACGACATCGCAACGCGGAAACGCCCAAGTATCAATTTCCACGTGAAGTTTTATTGCGTCGGCGACCTTGTCGACCTGTTTAAATGGTTCAAATGGCTCTGAGCACTATGGGACTTAACTTCTGAGGTCATCAGTCCCCTAGAACTTAGAACAGGGCTTCACAACATACGTGCTCGCGGAGCAAGCTGTGAGCAGCAAGGCGCGAGCACGGAGCAGCGCGAGCACGCTACCCCCCCTACTGGACCAGAGCGGAGAGTGGGGAGAATCACGTGGGACACACAACAGCTGCCGCCAGTCAATGTAAATCCGCGGCCACCTGCAGGGATATCACTCACGAATTATTACTGTGACAAATGAAACAAATAAAGGAGAATGTACACGTGCCACATAATTTTATTAGCTTAGTGTATGCCTCTACATTCGTATTAATTTGTGAACTGTTACACAATAAAAGCTGTCACTGAAGTGTGGGATTCTCTGTTATCTTCTACTTTTTGCCCTTTACAATTGCGTCTATGTTCGGAGTAATTGTTCTTGTGCATCGTAGGCACAGCGTGCAGTTTAAATTACGATCAGACAATGCGTTTCTCAGGCGCGTCTTGTTACCTTTCATTGCAGAGAACAGTTATTCACAAACATACATGGAACCGAACATTGATATTACTGTAGCCGCCAGTTTGTGCAAATGAGGAAATCTATCTTGAGGGAAGTGCCTGTAAAATTCAAAAATGTTTTTCTTGCTCTGAAATTTGTCTCTGTATTCTCTGTCACACTGCAGGTCAATAATTTCTAGTTGCAGCTCAGGACGAATCTCTTCAATATTCGCTGAATATGGAGAGAACAGATCAGAATCACTGTCTAGTGCTGTCAGATCTTGAAAGCGTTGATCAAATTCTTCCTTAAGGGCAACTAAACTATGTGAATAACGTTCACAGTCTACATCTACATTTATACTCCGCAAGCCACCCAACTGTGTGTGGCGGAGGGCACTTTACGTGCCACTGTCTTTGCAAACATCTTGCATGGATGATAATTTAGGAAAATGAGCTAGATTTCATGTTTCCAGCTGACTCACTCAAAGTGTCAATTTCATTTTAAAAGCTCGTATTCGATCTATGAAATGAGTAATTAGCAGATCTTTACCTTGTAGTGAAATGTTCAAAGCATTCAGATGGCTAGTTAAATCTGCTAAGAACGCAAGATCACATTTCCATGAAGGCTCTTTCAATTCAGGAAAACACATGTTATTTATTTCCATGACCATATTTATCTCATCTAATATGCAAAAAAATCGATTTAATAATTCGCCACGACTAAGCCAGCGGACCTTGCTGTAATAAGGCAGGCTACCATACTGGCTTTCTACATCCTCAAGAAAGCTTTTAAATTGCCTGTGTTGTAGCTCATGCTTCCTTATATAATTGGTTGTACGAACAACAACACTCATCACATTTTTAGAGTGATACTCTTTGCACATAAGTTTTCCTGGTGGATCACACATTGAACGCCCCTTATTTCATTCGGCACGGTCAGGTTTTGCATTTTCTCCTTCAACAGCGCAACGAAACCGAATTTTTTCCCTGTCATCGCTGGTGCACCGTCTGTAGACACTGAAACTAAAGAATTCCACGACAATCCTATATTTTCGACACTTCCTTCAACACTACTTAAAATATCACCTCCGGTTGTAGTGTTCTTCATGGCTACTACATCGAGGAGCTCCTTCCTCACCTGAAGATCTCTATTAACACCTCTAATAAATATGGAAAGCTGCGCTGTTCAAGTGATATCAACACTTTCGTCCAGAGCTAGAGAATACGCCATAAAATCTTTATAGATATTTGCAAGCTGACTCTGGACGTCGTCTGCCATGTCCTGTATGCGACGCATAATGGTCATGTCAGATAATGGCACAATCCGAAACTGTTCAACTTGAGATGGACACAAATGTTCCGCTGCAACTACCAAACATCTTTTGTTAAATCGCCATCAGTGAAGGGGCACAGGGATTTTGCTAAAAACAAAGCGATTTTGTAGTTCACTCTGAGAGCTGCCTCAGTTGATTTTTCTTCGTCGTCCAGATCTTCTTCGGATAGCTTTCTTTTAAGTTTAATAACTTCCTGTGCACGATCTGGTCCATCACATTTTCCACTTCCGTAGTCTTTCGCGTGGTACGACATATAATGTCGCTGCAAATTAAATTTCCTAAAAGAATTCAGCGTTTTGTGACATACTAAACATTTTGCAACACCATCTTTTTCTGTAAACAGATACAATTCCTCCCAATGGGGGTTGAACTGCGAAAGCATGGTTGGGGTTACACAACGGCGACTTGACATGATTCTTAATCAGCGAAGTGACTGTTAGAGCTGATCGTAGTACTTTAAACGTTACACAGTCTGCGCGAATTCAATAGGCACACTGTGGCCCTATTCAAACGTGCGCGCGCATTTCCCCTCCCTCCCTACTCCGCGACCTTGCACCTGCTCGCGAGCACGTGCCTGAGCAGATGGGAGTACTCGCACTCAAAACCGGCCAGTTGCTAAGCCCTGACTTAGAACTACTTAAACCTAACTAACCTATGGACATCACACACATCCATGCCCGAGGCAGGATTTGAACAAGCGACCGTAGCGGCCGCGCGGTTCCAGACTGTAGCGCCTAGAACCGCTCGGCCACTCCGGCCGGCCGACCTGTCAAAAAAAAAAATATATATATATATATATATATGTTCAAATGAGTGTGAATTCCAAGGGACTAAGCCAGGGAGTGTGGCCGAGCGATTCTAGGCGCTTCAGTCCGGAACCACGCGACCGCTACGGTCGCAGGTTCGAATCCTGCCTCGGGCATGGATGTGTGTGATGTCCTTAGGTTTGTTAGGTTTAAGTAGCTCTAAGTTCTGGGGGACTGATGACCTCAGATGTTAAGTCCCATAGTGCTCAGAGCCATTTGAACCATTTGAACCAAGGGACTAAACAGCTGAAGCCATCAGTCCCTAGACTTACACACTACCGAAACTAACTTAAACTAACTGACGCTGACGACAACACACACAACCATGCCCGAGGGAGGACTCGAACCTCCGGCGGGAGGGGCCGCGCAATTCGTGGCATGGCGCCGCTAACTGCGCGGTCACTCCGCGCGGCTGACCTGTCTCCCTGTAGCCTGTACACAGCCTATGGGTACCACATGGAGAGGCATTGGCATCTGCAGCAACACGTTCGGAAGCCCATCCTTTTTTGATCAAACAGACCGTCCTTGCAACTTGCACTGCATTATGATGTCTCACTGCATGCGCCTTGTCGAATACAGTGTCCACAAATAACAACTGCTATCCGTGTACCTCACTAGAAAACACTGGGACACCGTTACTCACTTCCGTCTGAGACATCACCTGGCACTGTAATACATAACAAAGCCCATAGATGGCGAATTACTTTAATTGTTGCCCAAATTGAAAGCGAAGATGTCAAACCATGTAATAAGACAACACGTACCGCCTCTATTGAAACAGACGTCATATACCGGACGTTGATACACATGATTCCCTAATTCTTTTGAACAGTGTATATAAGGGTATTTACATCTCAGTTGTTCGGTGTACATATTAATGTGTTACCGTTTTGTAGATATCTGACGGTCTTCTATTGGCCACCTCAGCTGCCAACACAGCAGGTACGATAAGCCTGTGAATGTGCAGCCTTACCTGACTTAAATATTACCTACCAGGCCACAAGTGTATCCTCATGGACACGTCCTCGGGCAAGCAACCGAGAAGTCTCCTGTGTCACACATTGCTTCAAATTTTCTGTAATTCCTTCCCAGTTTCAAGAGTGGCAGTTTTAATGCTACACTACTGGCCATTAAAATTGCTACACCAAAAGAAATGCAGACGATAAACGGGTATTCATTCGACAAATAAATTATACTAGAACTGATATGTGATTACATTTTCACGCAATTTGGGTGCATAGATCCTGAGAAATCAGTACCCAGGACAACCACCTCTGGCCGTAATGACGGCCGTGAAACGCCTGGGCATTGAGTCAAAAAGAGCTTGGATGGGGTGAACAGGTACAGCTACCTATGCAGCTTCAACACGATACCACAGTTCACCAAGAGTAGTGAGTGGCGTATTGTGAGGAGCCAGTTGCTCTGCCACCATTGACCAGACGTTTTCAATTGGTGAGAGATCTGGAGAATGTGCTGCCAGGGCAGCAGTCGAACATTTTCTGTATCCAGAAAGGCCCGTACAGGACCTGCAACATGTGGTCGTGCGTTATCCTGCTGAATGGTAGGGTTTCGCAGGGATCGAATGAAGGGTAGAGCCACGGGTCGTAACACATCTGAAGTGTGACGTCCACTGTTCAAAGTGCCGTCAGTGCGAACAAGAGGTGACCGAGACGTGTAACCAATGGCACCCTATACCATCACGACGGGTGATACGCTAGTATGGCGATGACGAATACACGCTTCCAATGTGCGTTCACCGCGATGTCGCCAAACACGGATGCGACCATCATGATGCTGTAAACAGAAACTGGATTCATCCGAAAAGTGGCGTTTTGCCATTCGTGCACCCAGGTTCGTCGTTGAGTACACCATCGCAGGCGCTCCTGTCTGTGATGCAGCGTCAAGGGTAACCGCAGGCATGATCTCCAAGCTGATAGTCCATGCTGCTGCAAACGTCGTCGAACTGTTCGAGCAGATGGTTATTGTCTTCCAAACGTTCCCATCTGTTGACTCACGGATCGAGACGTGGCTGCACTATCCGGTACAGCCATGCGGATATGATGCCTGTCATCTCGACTGCTAATGATATGAGGCCCTTGGGATCCAGCACGACGCTCCGTATTACCCTCCTGAACCCATCGATTCCATATTCATCTAACAGTCATTGGATCTCGACCAACGCGAGCACCAATGTCGCGATACGATAAACCGCAATCGCGATAGGCTACAATCCGACCTTTATAGAAGTCGGAAACGTGATGCTACGCATTTCTCCTCCTTACACGAGGCATCACAACAACGTTTCACCTGGCAACGCCGGTCAGTTGCTGTTTGTGTATGAGAAATCGGTTGGAATCTTTCCTCATGTCAGCACGTTGTAGGTGTCGCCACTGGTGCCAACCTTGTGTGAATGCTCTGAAAAGCTAATCACTTGCATATAACAGGATCTTCTTCCCGTCGGTTAAATTTCGCGTCTGTAGCATGTCATCTTCGTGGTGTAGCAATTTTAGTGGCCAGTAGTGTAGATTAGGATCTGGAAGACAGCTGTAACATTTACACGAAGATATCTGTAAAAATATGAATGTTTCTAAGAAAAGTATTTTTTGTGATAGCACTTCTTTGGATTAGTGCGCAGACACGTGCCAGACTTTCGCATCAGTTCGTTTATTTGTGAGAAACTCCTGAACACCCGGAGATAATTGTGAAACATGTTCGTTGGAAACACTCTTGCTTAGGACACAATGTGCGCGGAATGAGAGCGGCTGGTTGTATCTTGGCGACGCAGCTAAGGAAGCCCACGACGGGAGAGCGGCGAAGCGCCGCCCGGCGCCTGCAGCTCTGACCCCGCGGTAAAGACATTAGCCCTACTGTTGTCGTTGTTTAAAGCTGCTCCGCTGGCGGCAGCCGACCGTAAAAGTACTCCGCCGTCCTAATTTGTTTTAAAGTGTAACGTTTTCAACTTAATAATGCCGCGGCGCGCTGCGCCCAGTAACGAGCTTATTAATAAATCTTGTATTCACCTTTTTGATGTCAGCGTCGCACGCAACGTTTTCCAAGTTTAATCTCGAGCGTTTCCTACCTTATTATTCTCATTTTATATTTTTTGATGAGACATTAAGAGTTATAATGCGCAGAAAATGTTGTTTTCGTAGCAATCACGGGCGGCTTAACGGAGCAGGTAATGACACGGTTATACAGCGTTGGACCTTTTATTCCGGCGAAGGTAACTGACTTTTTTTTTTACGCCGCACTGCGAAAACTGAACGGGAGGGAGGGGGGGGGGGGAATGGGACGGGAAGGGGGGGAGGGGGGATGGAGGCAGAGCGAATCTCAGAGAGAGGAGACGTTATTAAATCTTCGTCAATTCTCATATGAAACTCATTTTCAGACAAGTTTATGTTTTTAAAAAGCCGCCAGAGGGCGACATTTACGGGGAGGAGATTAAAGAAAATTGAAACGAGCCTGAAATTTCCTGCGTTATACTTTTTTCTTTTTTGTCGTAAAAAACGTGGCACAGGAACTGCTCTGGCGAAGATAGGGTGGAACAGCGAGGGTTGACGGGAGGGTGAGATTTCATATTGGTAACTTGTTTATCGGCTCTCTTTTTGAAGTCTGGTGCTGAAGGAACATGGCGGCGGACGCGGTGTTACAGAAAAAAAAAGGGAGGCGTGGGGGCTAGGGCTGGAGGACAAGGCGGAGGGGGGTGGGTGGTGGGGGTTAAGAGGGACGGAGACAGACGGGAGGAGCAGCAATAGGAGGCAAAGTTGCGTGTCTTGTGTTCACAATGTAGTTATTGGTGTTGGCGCGCTGCGTTCCGTCCCTCTGGCGAAAAACTGAGGGCGCGCAGGGCCGCCTCGGCTCCCCCTTTTTTACGATGCAGGCTGCAGGCGCAATCTTTAACGGAGAAAAGTTTCCCCTTTATTAGATTTTCCCAATTTGGGACAGCTTCAGCAAGCCATTACCCACCTCGAAGAATCGCGCCAAATTGTCAATTAACGTATCAGTTCAAAACCAATTTGGCAGAGTTGGCGAGGCGCCGAGCCGCGGCTGGTGAACACTCTGGCCCTCGTAGTGTGGCAACAACCACGCTCCCCCCTTCCTCCCCCGACTCATCTCCCCACCATCCTTCGAAACACCGCCAGCAAACAGCAAGGGTTCCTGTAGACCGCCGAGGTGTGACTGCGCAGTAAGTAGCATTTTATGAATTCGGCGGAGTGCTTTCAGTACGGTGACGGTCTCGGACAGTCGTCACAGGCACGGAAACAGCTTAGTAAGCAAATGGCGGGATTTCTCTGAATCAGCACATTTGTTCCACATATACAGCTAGTTACATACTCCACTAGTTACGTACACCACAAGCCACCATACTCTACATCTACATCTACATACATACTCCGCAATCCACCATACGGAGCGTGGCGGAGGGTACCGCGTACCACAACTAGCATCTTCTCTCCCTGTTCGACTCCCAAACAGAACGAAGGAAAAATGACTGTCTATGTGCCTCTGTACGAGCCCTAATCTCTCTTACCTTATCTTTGTGGTCTTTCCGCGAAATGTAAGTTGGCGGCAGTAAAATTGTACTGCAGTCAGCCTCAAATGCTGGTTCTCTAAATTTCCTCAGTAGTGATTCACGAAAACAACGCCTCCTTTCCTCCAGAGACTCCCACCCGAGTTCCTGAAGCATTTCCTTAACACTCGCGTGATAACCAAACCTACCAGTAACAAATCTAGCAGCCCGCCTCTGAACTACTTCTATGTCCTCCCTCAATCCGACCTCATGGGGATCCCAAACGCTCGAGCAGTACTCAAGAATAGGTTGTATTAGTGTTTTATAAGCGGTCTCCTTCACAGATGAACCACATCATCCCACATTTCTACTAACGAACCGAAGACGACTATCCGCGTTCCCCACAACTGCCATTACATGCTTATCCCACTTCATATCGCTCTGCAATGTTACGCCCAAATATTTAATCGACGTGACTGTGTCAGGTGCTACACTACTAATGGAGTATTCAAACATTACATGATTCTTATTCCTATTCATCTGCATTAATTTACATTTATCTATATTTAGAGTTAGCTGCCATTCTTTACACCAATCACAAATCCTGTCCAAGCCATCTTGTATCCTCCTACAGTCCCTCAACGACGACACCTTCCCGTACACCACAGCATCGTCAGCAAACAGCCGCACATTGCTATCCACCCTATCCAAAAGATCATTTATGTATATAGAAAACAACAGCGGACCTACCACACTTCCCTGGGGCACTCCAGATGATACCCTCACCTCCGATGAACACTCACTATCGAGGACAACGTACTGGGTTCTATTAATAAGAAGTCTTCGAGCCTCTCACATATTTGGGAACCAATCCCATCCCTTGGGTCAAATTATGGGACCTAACTTCTGAGGTGATCAGTCCCCTAGAACTTAGAACTACTTAAACCTAACTAACCCAAGGATATCACACACATCAATGCCCGAGGCAGGATTGGAACCTGCGACCATAGCGGTCGCGCGGTTCCAGACTGTAGCGCCTAGAACCGCTCGGCCACCTCGGCCGGCATACTCTAAATGGCGGAGAGTACCCTGTAAGAGGGCTGTTTACTTTCTTTCTTTCTTTTATTTTAAAAGAAAAAAAAGAAAAAACTGCTATTGGTTGCGAAATGCAAACCACAGTGAAAACGAAAATGTTTTAAGTGCTACATTTGGCTACAGCTGCCAACTATTTCTCTTCGTAGTCGTCGCTCCGCGTTAAACACCCGTAGTAGCGTGGTACCATGTTTCCAATACCATAGTTAGCACACTGGACTCGCATTCGGGAGGACGACGGTTCAATCCCGTCTCCGGCCGTCCTGATTTACGTTTTCCGTGATTTCCCTAAATCGCTTCAGGCAAATGCCGGGATGGTTCCTTTGAAAGGGCACGGCCGATTTCCTTCCCCATCCTTCCCTCACCCGAGCTTGCGCTTCGTCTCTAATGACCTCGTTGTCGACGGGACGTTAAACACTAATCTCCTCCTCCTCCAATACCATCGTCATAGAAGACAACCGCCTGTCCTTTCCGTCAATTGCCTCCGTTGGTGCAGTTCTTTGCCAAAATACTGTCCTCACTGCCAGCGATACATGTGAGCAAAGAGATGAAATTAGAGGAATCCAAGTCCGTGATCAACCTTCCCATCGAAAATGAGCGTATTTGTTGCACTGGCAGTGTGCGGCCGAGTGTTGCAAAGAAGGATGTGCATCACAGTTACGTTATGTGGACTGCAAGAAATCAGTTGGAACCCTCAGACATGAAGAAATCTGATGACGGCACTTGGCGGGTGGTTCTATTGCTCTAGGCGTCTCTATGTGCTTACCGTGCGTTCATAACTGAAAGTGAGACGTGACGGGAACAACGGACGTACTGGAGACATGAGCAGCACATCTACCCTAGCTTCATCGGAATTTCATTGTGGTTTTAATTTTACGACTGAGCGGGGTTTGAAAAAAATAGCCACCGTACTAGTCCTAGCCATTTCCTTTCCTGTTACACTCGTAAATGGAGTGAGAGATAAACGACTGTCTATGTGCTTGCATACGATTCATAATTTCTCTTATCTTGTCTTCGCAGTCCTTACACGCCTGATATACAATCGTGGCAGCAAGATCGTCTGTCGCAAGTGACGGTTCTCTACACTTTCTCAATAACGTTTCGCTCAATGAACGTCTTCTTCCCTTCTGGGATTCCCATTTGAGTTCACACAGCATTTCGGTAGCTCACCCGCGCTGATCGAAACTTTCGTCAACAAATTTACCAGTAAGCCTCTGAACTGCTTTCATCTCTTAATTTAATCGGCCTGGAGGAGATCTCAAACAGTGGACCAATAGTCTAGAACGGGTCGCACAAGTGTTCTGCACGTGGTCCCCTTTAAGACGATCTACATTTTCCTAAAATTCTTCCAATAAACCGAAGTCGACGATTTGCCTTCCCTTCAACCAACCTCGTAAGCTCGTTCCAATAAATGTCACTTTGCAACGTTACTCCTAGATATTAACTGGATCAATTCATATTTTTACAGAATCAAAGCAATCTGTCGTTCTTTACCATTGGTTACAGTGCGAAACAAGATTTTTTTTTTAAGTCGACTCCCTAGCTTAATAGTGGTCTGCTAGCGGAACTTAGACGTTTATTGGTCTCTGGTGACCACTGGTAGACACCTGATGTACCTAATCTGTTGAAAATCACACCCTTCCTTTAAACTCCTAATTATTTATCCCGTCCACGAATCATCTTTGTGGGAAAATGCACTGTGATGATGAAATATTTTTTTTCCAGAAGTTTTCTCGAATATTAGTCTTTCAAGTGGTGCAGAAGACTTGTGTAATCATGTGTTATCATTTGCGATTGCAGTTATGCGGATAATGTTCGAGAGATGTGTGACCATGTTTCAGTTCATATGAGCAGCTTCATTGCTCTATTGTTGAAAATGAAGAAGTAGATTACTTACCAACGTTGGATGAATTGCTGTTGTCGTTAATGCGTCAAATACAACTTTTTAGTAGATTAAGCCAATGTAATGTTGTTGAGTACCGTACAATAACACATAAATAACTAAATATTACTGATATATATGGCAATGATGCGCCAGACCAAAAAATATCTTTACCTCTAATGTGATCTGGATATTCCCCTAATTCGTAGACATCAGTGAATATACAAAATGAGGTTGAGTATCCCTGCTTTCTGTTTATATATTTCCGCGCCTTTAAAAAACATACTCAAAGTTACTCTACGGCATTGGACATTATAATTTACATCGTCAATATATTCCGGATAAATGGCAGCGTCGGTCGCAAAGACTGAAATCATTTATTTTACAGATCGATTTCGGTCACTGTGTGGCCATCTTCAGTGCAAACTATTCCAACCTTGTAGGCCCATATCATAATAACACTACATTTTCTATGAGGTGTATCATGTACTGTGATGATTACTTCTAACAGACAGCTTCACTTTTACTGCATACAATAATTTTGAAATTACAGGGGAGCCTATCTTATCACCCCCTCAGTTGCCGATCCAAAATACTATGCCGATCCATATTATAGCCGTGGTTCACTCGGTCCCCAATGGAATTAGACATCAAGAATTTTCATCGTGTCACATCGTATTTATCGTTCTTAGCGAATTTGAAGGCTCTGAGTAAATGAGGTGACAGGACTAACTGCTACAAGTGAACTTCCAACCACGAAAGTCATGGAAGCAGTAGTGTCCTACTTGGGACAAATATTGAAGTAAACATGTGACCAGTCAACCAACAGAGCATTTTATTAATACAAAAACTATACACGTAATTCGTGCTCCTCGTTGCTGTGGCCTCGAGAGCACGCGCGAAACTAAAGGAAGTTCATATACACAAGAGCGGCTTAAGTCACTGAGGTGCGTACGGTACAATTCTGCACTTAAGGAACACAAACTGTTTACTGCAATCGTGACATATATTTGTCCGTTGGTGGCACTCAGTGCTCTATACTCTGGTCATGCAAACGTGAACGAATCTTCACTGAGCAACGTATGCCGTAACTGACCTCTGTAGCCAGATGTGGAACTGTGTTACGTGTCTACACTCGAGGTGAAACTTGATACTCTCATAGGTTCGAACTGGACTCCGACAGAACTCGTCCCTCCTGTCTTGTGCGACGAAATTTGAAGAGCTTGGTGTGCGTTGGTGCCTCGTAACTACAGGAGGCGAGTCCCAACATGCAGCATCTCTGCGGTTGTCGATACCGACGAGACCGCAGAAACGAAGATGTGTGTCTGTCAGTCGGTGGTCTGGAGTCAGAGCAGTAAGGTAGGGCGAGGTGGAGACGTGACAGGATGGCTGACAGGAGCTTTCATAGTTGGGCGTGCCCACGAATACACCATGAATGAAGTTCCCCGATCTGGTGACGCACCAACGCGGACTATTCAAAGTGTCAGCAAGGGACGGCTTACGAACAGTGGCCGGATGAAGGGTCTAATCTCCAGGGGCTGGAGAAGAATGTCACACATTGTCAATGATTATTGGTTTCACACCAGACAGGCATTGCTGCAGTCAGTGAATCTAAGTCCATCCCAACCAGTGACCCAGCTAGCACGAAATGTACTTTTTGATATCGGGTACTTACCTCGCAAGAGGCCATTGTTCAGAGCAGTAAATGGAGCCAAACGACACAGAAAATGGACGGTGGGTGACGACGTGTGCAGTGTAGACAGAGAAGTAGTGATTTGGTCTCTTTTCAAACGAAGCAAGTTTCACCTGCTGTGTGTAGAGTGTGTAGGGCAGTCCGGAGAGGATCCTGTGATATTTGGTGGCTTTTTTGTACCTTTACTTGGCCCGCTCATTAGTGTGAACGTGAACAACGGCATTTATTTATACATTCTTGGTGAGCAAATGTCACCCTTTCGTCTATAACTTCACGAACAGTATGTTATAGACAGTGTGGTCTCCCAGGATCGCAACAGCCGCTTTGATAGTCCTACACGCAGACGTTCCTTGTCTGACAAACGTTCAGGCTCAGACTGCACCTTGATTGACGTGCAAAGTCACTCGCTTCAGTTCCTATAGAAACATCTATGAGTATTTGGACTAGTGGATGACTAATTGCAATCAACATTCGCACAGTCTGACAGATGTACGGGGTCTGATTAACAGTGAGTGGCTTCAGCTAGAAATAGAATACTTGAAGAAACTTTGGACCACAGTCAAAGCCAGAGATCATGTTAGACGGTATTAGCTTGATGTCTCCGCGGAACGACTAATTTATTGTTCGTTGCGTTTATATCTAGATCTATACTTCGCAATCCACATTGTGGTGTGTGGTAAAGGGTACATTGCGTACTGCTGTCACCTTTCCCCTTCCTGTTCCAGTCGGCGAATGGTCTCCGGGAAGAAATATTGTTGATAAGCCTCCGTGTGAGCTCGAATCTCATGGTCTTTTCCCAAGGTACACATAGGAGGAAGCAACATGATGTTTGACCCTTCTATGAATGTACGTCAACAAAATTTTAAGAATAAACCACATCGTGATGCAGAACGGCTCTCTTGTAGCTAATGCCGCAAGAGTAGTTTCAGCAACTTAGTGGCGCTTTCGTGCGTTCTAAATGAAACTATAATGGAACGTACTGTTCTTCTTTGTATCGCCTCTATTTTCTTATCATTCCTACCTGGCACTGACCCGATACAGACGAGCAAACGGTTTTGTAAGGTACCTCCTTTGAGGGTGGATTACACTTCTCGGTCTGGTATCTGCCTTCCCAGCGATTAGCATTATGTCATCGTAGCATTTGAAATCGCTCCGCATGCATGCTCCTAGATATTTTGTCAGTGTCATTGCATCCAGTGATGTTTCTACAGTACAATAATATGTCTTTCTGCTTATTTATGAGAAGCATGTTATGCTTGCTTATACTGAGGGACAACTGCCAACCTCTGCATCAAGCATCGATTATTTGCGGATTTTGCTTCATTTTGCTATGATTACATAGCGATGCGAGTTCTCTGTATATACACTGTGTTTAATAATTCCTGTTACAAGCTTTTAGAGCTGTAGAGGGGACTTAATTGATAAAGTTTTGATAAGGAACACATGTGCGGAAATGTACCGTTTGGATATAGGTTTGAAGATACGATCACTTTGAAATCTCCCACTTCACGGTACTCACACAAATTACGGGGGTGCCGTCGTCACTTCCTGTTGTGATATCACACGCCACCCGACTATAACGGCTGTAAAAAACTGATGCGTACACAATGACGAGAGTTGAATGTGGCGCTCCACAGAAAAGCCGCATTATCTACTTTTAAAATGACATGCTTCGTCATGTAGAAGAGAACCCGATGTCGAGTACTTCCAAACATCGTCCATGCTGAGGGCTCCTGCATTACACCCAGATAAGAGCTTATTGTCGCCATTGTGTGCGTATCTTGAAGCGAGAGGATTGAAGCGATCCCATCGTCAAACTTTTTTCACGTCCAAATAGTATTTTTCCCGACATGGTTCCCCATCAGAACTTTATCTACTATGTCCCCTTTGCAACCCCTAGAGGCCTGTAATAGTAGTTGTGAAACACTTTGTACAACAAGACCGTCTGCGAAAAGACTCATGGAACTCTCGGCATTATCCACTAGATCATATACGGGGTGTTCCAGGAGGAATGATCAATATTCAGAGGTGTGACAGGAACGACCATTCGAAGAAATTCTGGTAAATATAAGCTCGAAAATGCATACCTTATGAGCACTTCTTCGTCTTCGATAATGTCAAACAATTCTCTTCTGCTGCAAGCTCTTCGCTTTCCATGTTCTGAGAGGTGGTAGTAGAGAACAAAACATGAAAAAAAGTCCATTACAAATGGGCTCTAAAGCGCACATATTAAGAGATATGGGCACTTGTTTATCTTCGCTGCGATGTAATGTGTTTTCCACTGAGCAAGTGCTCATAGGTCCTAAGGTATCCATTTTAGAGCTCATGTTTACTAGATAATTTTTTATAATATGAAAAGGAAAGCTGTTGCAGCACAAGAGATTTATTTCACAGTATCGAAGATGAAGTGCTCTTAGGTCTTAAGGTGTTTATTTTAGGGCCCATGTTTACTAGACTTTTGTTTGCTTAGAATGATCGTTCTTGTCATATCGCTGAACATTGAACATTACTCCCAGGACACACTGTATATAAAATGTGAAAAATTATGCTCCCATTAAACTCCTTTCGAGCACTCCTGAAGATCTATGTTATTTATGAATAGCATGTTGTGTTCTGTTCGCTAGAATACCTGAATCGATTCACCCAACTGATATGTTCCACACGCAGATCTGTATCAGACGCCTACTGGCTGTCAAGAGCACGGCACCAACCTAGGTGGAGGTATTCTCTGTCATCTGTGTCTCGTGGACGATCAAAGCGACCTGGGTTCCACACTTTCGTTATTTGCTTCGACGTTATTTAATTTTGACTGCTTTTTAGTATTGCTCACATCACGTCTCGAGCTCTCAGCGAATGCGAAGTCACTGAAACAGTAGCGAGCGCAGAGCGTTGCCTGCTGACAGACGATGGCGCCATCAGCGCGCCTCGGCCGACCTCAGCAACTACAGCCGCCCCCACGACCGCACCGCCACCGCCGCTGCCCCCGCTCTCCGCCCCCGCCCTCCGCCCCCGCCGCTGGCACAGCTCGTCCTGCCCTGCCCACTAGCGGCAGCGCATTTAATGCAATTAGTCCGCGGCGGCAAACACTCAGCATAATGGCGTTAGCCTAGCGCAGTTAACAGTTTAGCCAGTGCAATCATTGCTCCACTGTGCGCCGCGCCCCCGGAGCGTCAGCCGGCCTCTGTCGGACACAGCCGCATTCTGGCTCCTACGCTACCTGTCCAACCGTCTGGACCATATACAAGCTTAGTTGTCCGTTCAGATCCTTTAATTTTTGCTTGGATCTTTATATATATGTACCAACAACTCGATGTGTATTTTTTTCCGAAATGAATATCCCTCTGCATCGGAATGTAGGCCGTTTTGGAAGGAAGGAAGATTGGGTTTAACGTTCCGTCGACATCGAGGCCATTAGAGATGGACCTTAAGTTCAAACTGTGGCAAGTTTGAGGAAGGAAATCGGCCGTGCCCTTTGTAAAGAACTATCTCGACATTTGTCTGGAATGATTTAGAGAAATCACGGAAAACCTAAATCTGGGTGACGAGACGCGTCTTTGAATCGTCGTCCTGCAGGATGAGAGTCCGATTTGGAACTTCCGGGCAAAGTGATTCTGTTAACAATCCCCTAGGTCGTTGCTAAGCCATTTCTGTTCAATTTCGCTTCCTCCAGGTGGGTGGCCTCGCCAGGTATGCAAGATAACTTCTGTGAAGCTTGGAAAGAACGAGAGAGATCTTCAGGGAAGTAAAGCTGCGAGGGCGGGTCGTGAGGCGTGCTTCGATAGCTCAGTCGATAGTACACTATGCCGCGGAAGGTGAAAGCTGTGGCGTCCCCTCACTCCAACCGCGAGCTGATATTGTCGACGCCGTAGAGCTGCTACTGCCACAGCTCTCGCAGTGGAGTTGAGACACGATGCGCGATGACGTAGGTCCCCGTTGGTGAATGGGAGACAGAAATGCGAACTCGTACGATGGATGCTTCTTCTGATTTAAGATTGATTGATTCATTGCCCGGATATGCAGTAGTTGTTAAATATTATCTTATCCGCATCTTACACACCACCAATTGCGAGGAAACATTGTAATTATCAGTCTTCTCGTACATTGTTGGCTCGTTGCTATGGAGTTGTTGAACCTGTATGAAGCGAGATCCACAGGTACTATTTGATCACATTGAGTGAACCTACGCCGTAATGTTAAAAAAGAATGTTCAAATGTTCTCTTTTCAATTAATGAAGTAGGTATTTTGATATTCAGATTAAATTGTCCCTGCTGAATAGTCGTGGGTTAATTATCATTGATTAAATCACTTAATAATGTAGTCCACGCTTGATATTTCACTTGGAACGAACAGTTTTTGCCCACTAAATACTTTATGACTTTCGCACCACACGCACGCGCAGTTGGTTGGTAAAGTCAGTTCTATTAAAACTAAGTTTCTTGACAATTACGACAACTTGCCTCTTCAGCCTAATTGTATTATCTTCGTGAAGTCGTGTAATTGTGCCCTACTCGAGACTAATTGAGTGTAGTCCTTTGATATACTATCCACTCTTCCTTTAGTTCCAACTATTTGAAAGTCAAGTCCAATATTCACTAGTTTCGTCAATAAAGTTCAATTAACCCGTTATGCACGGTTAAACGCGTCTACCAGTTCCTGTCTCTGCTTAGAAAATCAGTTCCCAAAGTTCGTGAATCACGTCACGCCCGCATCTCGTGGTCGTGCGGTAGCGTTCTCGCTTCCCACGCCCGGGTTCCCGGGTTCGATTCCCGGCGGGGTCAGGGATTTTCTCTGCCTCGTGATGGCTGGGTGTTGTGTGCTGTCCTTAGGTTAGTTAGGTTTAAGTAGTTCTAAGTTCTAGGGGACTTATGACCACAGCAGTTGAGTCCCATAGTGCTCAGAGCCAATCACGTCACGCAAGAAACACTTCTGAACCAAAAACAATCTCGTCGCGTTCCGTATTCTCAATAACTAAGACAAGAATTGTTCTCGCACTTCTTTACAGGACGAGAGACAGCAAGCGACTTCTTCTGTGAAAGAGTATTGTAATCGCATTGAATTTCTTCGTTGCGCTTACAACTCTCTTCCACATAAAAGTTATCTCTGACTAACATCACCTTGGACTTAGCTTTCAAGATACTAATTGCAATTATCACTTGGATATTTGTCCATTAATTAAATCTTGAGGTTTCTTCCTCCTCTTTTCATAACAAAAACACTTAGTGACGTGTAATGTTGTTGTTATCAAAACTTCTTGGTGCTAGCTTATCGGCAAAGATCTCGTATTTGCCAAGATAACTCTTCCCTAGTTCATATTATGATATTTTTTTTTTTAAAAATTCTTTATTCAACATTAATAATATTTATACAAAGGAACCCACTACCTTAGTGATTAGTGGGTCATAACTAATCTACATGTATTAGGTGTTTCAGCAGCTATTTATTCTTATTATTATATTATGCTATGTTAATTATTGTGAGCTACAGACAGAAAACTAGAGGATAATGAGCAGACTACAACTAAGTTCTACATACTAATTATTAATATCTTCCTACTAGTTAATTCCTAACTGCCTGCAGCGTTACAGGTGTGTCAGCATAGATATAAACCTACTGCTTTAGGCCCTGCTCATCGAGCTAATCCCGATGAGCGTGCCCCTGACACTGGGCTGGCCAAGACCGTTTGTCGCTGCAGGTTCCTAGCTTAATATCTATATCTAGAGCTACAACTACTACTAAACCTACGTCAATTCCGGTGCTTTGGTCTTTATTGGTGTACCCTGATCCCCATAGTCCTGCACGTGGCGGATTGCAACTAAGAAGTCGACCAGTCCACGTACAGGCGGTATAGGATGAGGGTAATTGGTCACATTCGGTAAGTGTCACTAATCGTAAACGACCCTTATGTATCTCGTAATGGGACACATTTGGTGTATGCCTTAATCATGAATGTCAGCAAGGTATGCCGTCAATACCTTTCGTGACACCTCGTCTGCCAATTTGTTTAAAGTGTGGAAAGTTTCTTCGTGTCGTAATAGATCGTATGTGTTATTGTGTGGAAGTTGTTGTCGTAGTGTCATTGCTACATCATCGAAAAGGGGGCACTCGTAAACCACATGGTCGGGAGTGCCCTCCGAAACTCCACAGTCACACTCGGGTGTAGCCTTTTTCCCAAACCGACGCAAGTATGTCGGGTAGGGCCCATGACCAGTGAGAAAGTGTGTTAGACCCCGCGTTGGCTCAAAGTACTTCATCCCTAGCCTTTCTTTTACATCTGGCAAGAACCCAAATGTTCTTCTGCCAGTTTCTTCTGTTTCCCAAGACCGTTGCCATAGGTCCTCGCCCCTCCTACGTATTTCTCTCCTATCTGTTACCAGTATTCCCATGATGTTCTCTGTTTTCGCGTTGTTCCCTTTCTTGACCCAGTACCAAGCTGCTTGTTCTCGAATTTTGATGTCTAAAGGACAGAGCCCCATTATTACTAAGAGTGCACTTCCTGGAGAAGTTCTATACGCCCCTATGGATCTTAGAAGCATGTTTCTTTGTACTCTTCTCACTGCCATGGCAGGCACCACCCTTGTGAGCCTATGTGCCCAGACTCCCGATCCGTAACCCACTACTGATGTTAATATACTATTGTGATACAACTTGATTAGATGTGGTGGTAGATGAAATCGTTTATGACCTATTGAGGTAAGATTGTTTAATAATTGCAATGCTTTTTGGGATACGGACTCAATGTGCTTTCCAAAGTTCCACCTTTCATCGATGATGACGCCCAGGTAGCGAGTCTCTTGTCGTCTTATTACTGGTGAGCCTCCGATTCTAACTGTAGGGTTCCTCGCCAGCTGTCCCTTCAGTAATAAGTACGTCGATTTGGTCGGTGAAATCGTCATCTTGGTATTTGTGCACCACAGTTGCAATTTGATGATATTCTGTCTTAATTGAATTTAAGGGGGTCGTTGGGGTGTTATAAAGCCCAGGCTGAGTCATGGTCCGGCATACAGTTTTCATCTGCCGCGAGGTTTCATCTCTGATTGTAAATGTCATACAGCCTTTAATTTCGTGTATAATACACATAAAAGACCTTCAAATGTGCCAGCCGCATGGGCCGAGCGATTCTGGGTGCTTCTGTCCGGAACCGCGCTGCTGCTACTGTCGCAGGTTCGAATCCTGCCTCGGGCATGGATGTGTGTGATGTCCTTAGGTCAGTTAGGTTTAAGTAGTTCTAAGTCTAAAGGATTGATGACCTCAGATGTTAAGTCCCATAGTGCTTAGAGTCATTTGAACCTCCACATGTATTGCTATGATGGTGTTCTCATTCCACATCTGAGTTTTCTGTCAGCTCCCTATATCACTTACGGTTCCTTAGACAATGCATTACCGATTCCCCGCCTCCATCCTTTCGCAATCCGAAATGCTCCGTCTCTTTAGCGTCGCTGGGATGCTGAACCCTGAACAATCAGCTTTACTTTCTAGTTGTTAGTTAGTACCTTCTGGTGATTTGCCTATCGAGAGGTCCTGAAATGTAGTTGGCGAGAGAGAGAGAGAGAGAGAGTGCACCTCCACAAAACTTGCCCATTCTATAACCAATAGGTAGCAAGACCCGAAAACATACTCGCATCTGCTACGTGCGATTTAGATTTCGAATTCGCACACGACTGCAAAAATTTTGCTTTTATATGAATTTGACTGCGATATACGTGTATCTACAATCTTAACACGGTTTTGCATCCTATTACGGAATACACCACCCTGTCTGTTTGGATGATTTGGAAATGGGTTCAAGTGACCCGAAAACTAGTCATCAATTAAATAAGAAAATTGAATTTTGTAACTCTGGCTGTTTTCTGCATCAAACTAGTTAACATAGGTTGCTGTCTCGTTATTCATTAATTTGTGTGTGTTGGAATACGTGGACAAGTTCGGCATATCGCTAGATTTTTAAATGATTTGTATTCATGGCTTTTGCTAGGAAAGACACACACACAATGTTTTAATGACTATGTTAATCTATCTTTCTATTTCGAAAAATGAACTCTCCAACTGTGCGATCAGTTTGAAACTGATAACGAGGACGCGAACCAATGACGAAGGGAAAGTCTGAAAAATTCGAATGAGCTGCATAAGCTGAAGTTAAGGGCTGCAAAGAGAGAGCCTCAGCAAAGCTCAAGAATCCGAAGAATCTTCTTCCTTACATACACGCTGAGTACCATGCCTTCTACTAAACACCAGAGGATGAAGTTAACTTATGAAAAGAGAGAATTACATTTCTATAGATAAAGACGAGTAAAGCACAAACTTCAGTGCTGCTAACGAAGAGAGTGTGTCGTTCCGTGAATGTTTCAAAACTGTCCACGTGAAATATTTGCTTCAAAAGTTATTGCAGTGAAAGTGTTGACGTGGAGATTGTTCAGTTCTCTACAATAGGAGTAAGAATATTTTTCTGCCAAAGAAACCACTAAAATGTAAATTGTATCGTGACCTTTATTTTCTACTGTTAACGATATTCTAAGAAGCATAAGCCAATCAAGTTTTCATGTATGCTATTTTGTTAAGTTATATGCATCAAAAAAGGAAGTATATTTTGTGTAGGTGGAGCTTCACAGCTCATAAGTATTTGAAAAAACTTCATATTTCAACCAGCAGAGCTGCTGATAAATAAATAACGGCTTACATGGTAATATTATTGTCATTTGTTACTTGGTGTCAGATAACATAAAAATCATCCTGTGTCACCTTCGAGTCGGTACTAAAACACATTACATAGTCAATAGTGATAGGTACTAACAGTGATAATCTTCATACACTAATTCCAGCCCGGAGGGGAAAAAGGTGGCGACAGGTAAGCTGCGAATATTATTTAAGAAATTAGCTTATTATGTTACTTAGGTAGTTACATGCGGTATAGTTTGCATTTCTTTAGTTTAACACGTTTTTATTAGATCACTTTCTTGTCCATCTGCCTAGTTCGTACAGATTTTACAATGGGTTTTCAAACTAACTTCCCAATGAACTAGAGACTTGAAATGTTTAAAATAGCTCAAATTTTGATGACAATGCGATATTAACTCGCTTTATTGTTGGTCTGTTCGGTACATGTGGAGGTGGGGTGAAACGGTTGGTAATGCCCGACATGTCAGTTGCCCTACAGGACTGGTGCATTGTGCAAGTAGTATCAGCATGCGTTCCAGGCGGTATTGAGTGGACGGGCACAGGCTAGCAGAAAATGGCTCTGAGCACTACGGGACTTAACATCTATGTTCATCAGTCCCCTAGAACTTAAACCTAACTAACCTAAGGACATCACAAACATTCATGCCCGAGGCAGAATTCGAACCTGCGACCGTAGCAGTCACGCGGCTCCGGACTGAGCGCCTAGAACCGCTAGACCACCGCGGCCAGCCAGGCTAGCAGAGAAAGGGCAGAAGAGGAGAGTGACAGAGAGAGGGGAAGGGGGATATGTGTGCAACGGCTGTCACACAAATGTACATGTGCTAAGCTGCAGATAGAAAGTTAGTCTGTTTGAAATTAAATATTTAAATAGAAAATAAAATGTTACAAAATGTTCAAAATCATTTGAGAAATTTCGAACACACAAAATTAAAGAGTAGAAAATAATTTTCAAATAAAAATAAATTTTTAATATAACTCGTTTTGAAATCAAACTGCAAAGTATATAATAATTTTCCCTAGCACCATACGGTTTCCTAACCACATACAGATAGTCCTGAAAATATGTGTGGATGAATTTTTAATAGGTATGACGGTACTCACAAAATTTATAATGGAAAAACTTGGTATACATGCAATAGAGCAGGGCTTCACAACATACGTGCTCGCGGAGCAAGCTGTGAGCAGCAAGGCGCGAGCACGGAGCAGCGCGAGCAAGCTACCCCCACTACCGGACCAGAGCGGAGAGTGGGGAGAGTCACGTGGGACACACAACAGCTGCCGCCGCCAGTCAATGTAAATCCGCGGCCACCTGCAGGGATATCACTCACGAACTGTTACTGTGACAAATGAAACAAATAAAGGAGACTGTACATGTGCCACATAATTTTATTAGCTTAGTGTATGCCTCTACATTCGTATTAATTTGTGAACTGTTACACAATAAAAGCTGTCACTGAAGTGTGGGATTCTCTGTTATCTTCTACTTTTTGCCCTTTACAATTGCGTCTATGTTCGGAGCAATTGTTCTTGTGCATTGTAGGTGCAGCGTGCAGTTTAAATTTCGATCAGACAATGCGTTTCTCAGGCGCGTCTTGTTACATTTCATTGCAGAGAACAGTTTTTCACAAACATACACGGAACCAAACACTGATATTATTGTAGCTTCCAGTTTGTGCAAACGAGGAAATCTATCCTGAGGGAAGTGTCTGTAGAATTCCAAAATGTTTTTCTTGTTCTGAAATTTGTCTCTGTATTCTCTGTCACACTGCAGGTCAATAATTTCTGGTTGCAGCTCAGGATGAATCTCTTCAATATTCGCTGAATGTGGAGAGGAGAACAGATCAAAATCACTGTCTAGTCCTGTCAGGTCTTGAAAGCGTCGATCAAATTCTCCCTTAAGGGCAACTAAACTATGTGAATAACGTTCACAGTCTTTGTGAACAATTTGCATGGATGATAATTTAGGAAAGTGAGCTAGATTTCCTGTTTCCAGCTGACTCACCCAAAGTGTCAATTTCATTATAAAAGCTCGTATTCGATCTATGAAATGAGTAATTAGCAGATCTTTACCTTGTAGTGAAATGTTCAAAGCATTCAGATGGCTAGTTAAATCTACTATGAACGCGAGATCACATTTCCATGAAGGCTCTTTCAATTCAGGAAAACACATGTTATTTATTTCCATGACCATATTTATCTCATCTAATATGCAAAAAAATCGATTTAATAATTCGCCACGACTAAGCCAGCGGACCTCGCTGTAATAAGGCAGGCTACCATACTGGCTTTCTACATCCTCAAGAAAGCTCTTAAATTGCCTGCGTTGTAGCCCACGCTTCCTTATATAACTGGTGGTACGAACAACAACACTCATCACATGTTTTAGAGTGATACTCTTTGCATATAAGTTTTCCTGGTGGATCACACATTGAACGCGCCTTATTTCATTCGGCACGGTCAGTTTTTGCATTGTCTCCTTCAACAGCGCAACGAAACCTAATTTTTTCCCTGTCATCGCTGGTGCACCGTCTGTAGACACTGAAACTAAATATAATTCCACGACAATCCTATATTTCAACACTTTCTTCAACACTACTTAAAATATCACCTCCAGTTGTAGTGTTCTTCATGGCTACTACAGCGAGGAGTTCCTCCCTCACCTGAAAATCTCTATTAACACCTCTAATAAATATGACAAGCTGCGCTGTTCCAGTGATATCAACACTTTCGTCCAGAGCTAGAGAATACGCCATAAAATCTTATATTTGCAAGCTGGCTCTGGACGTCGTCTGCCATGTCCTGTATGCGACGCATAATGGTCATGTTAGATAATGGCACAATCCGAAACTGTTCAACTTGAGATGGACACAAATGTTCCGCTGCAACTGCCAATCATTCTTTTATTAAATCGCCATCAGCGAAGGGGCACAGGGATTTTGCTAAAAACAAAGCAATTTTGTAACTCACTCTGAGAGCTGCCTCAGTTGATTTTTCTTCGTCGTCCAGATCTTCTTCGGATAGCTTTCTTTTAAGTTTAATAACGTCCTGTGCGCGATCTGGTCCATCACATTGTCCACTTCCGTAGTCTTTCGCGTGGTACGACATATAATGTCGCTGCAAATTAAATTTCCTAAAAGAATTCAGCGTTTTATGACACACTAATCATTTCGCAACACCATCTTTTTCTGTAAACAGATACAATTCCTCCCAATGGGGGTTGAACTGCGAAAGCGTGGTTGGGGCTACACAACGGCGACATGACATGTTTCTTAACCAGCGAAGTGATTGTTTGAGCTGATCGTAGTACTTTAAACGTTACACAGTCGGCGCGAATTCAATAGGCACACTGCGGCCCTATTCAAACGTGCGCGCGCATTTCCCCTCCTTCCCCTCCCTCCCTACTCCGCGACCTTGCACCTGCTCGCGAGCACGTGCCTGAGTAGACGCGAGTACTCGCGCTCAAAAGCGGCCAGTTGTTAAGCCTTGCAATAGAGAATAGTTAGGTGGTGAACTACCTATCTATCAATTACGTATTGCACTCGCCCCACTTTTTCGATATAAATCGTAAAAGTATTTCCATAGGTATTAAAAATTCACAAATTTAAATACTTCTCATAGGTAAAAATGACATTAGGGAAAAATATTTGTTTTGATGTCCCCTACAACCTCCCAGAGTTTGTCGGTTTAAATACTTTTCGCCCTGTATATTGATAACAGCCTCTGTATCTGAGCTATTGCTTTGTACGCCTCTAGAACTAGAATCGAAATAGCTATTTCCCGCTGTCCGGGTTAATAGTGAGGCCTTGCCGGGTGTTGCAGGTGTGGTTCCAGAACCGGCGCGCCAAGTGGCGGCGGCAGGAGAAGATGGAGGCGGCGCGCCTGGGGCTGGGCGAGCTGCCGGGCGGCTGCGGCGTGCGAGCCGGGGGCGGCGCCGGCGTGGGCGTCGGGGGCGGGCCGAGCCTGGCGCTGCCCGTCGACCCGTGGCTGGCGCCGCCGCTGCTGTCGGCGCTGCCCGGCTTCCTGGCGCACCCGCACACCGGCTACCCCAGCTACCTCACGCCGCCGGAGCCCGCCCCCGCGCCCGCCCCCGCCTCGGCGCCGCGGCCGCCGGACCCGCGCTCCTCGTCCATCGCCGCGCTGCGCCTCAAGGCCAAGGAGCACGTCGAGTCCATCTCGAAGGGCCTGCAGATGGTCTAACAGTCGCCGAGTGGCGAGGCCCCGCCGGCGACGTCGCCGCTGCGCTCGGACGAAGCCGGGACCTCGCCACCGCCGGCGCGCCCCGATGGCTGCAGCTAATGCCGCACCCGCCGTGCCCCTACCCCTGCTGCCGACCCGCACCCGGATCCGGCCCGCCCCTGCTGTCGCCGCGGGGCGACCGCCACTCACCTCTGCCGCCCCCGAGCTACTAAACCGAGAGCAGTTACACCACGAACTCTGTGTGACTCGCCGCGAAGTTTCAGTGATTTTCTTCGTAACTACGGCCATTGACGCTACAATTAAAAAACCAAAACACAGGAGCTGGTTTCTGCCTCTTTCCTTTGGGAAAACACCAGTCTCTGAAGTTCAGCGATCAGTGTGCCTGCCAAAATCCGGGTTTGATACCTAGAATCGTCAAGAACATTTCCTCGATGAGAGAACTGGAACATTGTCGTTTAGCTGCTCAAGACAGTTGGGTGATTATACAAAGTAAAAATAGCAGCTCCTGTTTCGAAAATCGATAATAGCGTCAGTGAGTACCACACGTTAGTCGTGTGTTCCTCCACTGCCGCCGTCCAGTGACAGCTTAGGCAGAGGATAAAGCAGAAATGGTTCCAAGCCGACCGGTTTCCTCAGCCTGATTGTGAAATTCACTTTTACCTGGATGACAAACACGATAACGTTACCTTTCAGGATCTCTGATATTGCAGCTACAGGACGCTCAAATAGATTTATAGTATACAGCAAAAAGACAACAAATGTCTTCGACTAGAATGGGTATTTATTGCCTATACGAAGAACAACTCTCAGTTTCTTGAAAACTGTCTGGTTTAGAACAGGTGAGATGACAGTCCAATGGTGACACAACCAAGATCTTGAGGAGGATGAAGACAAATTTGAGCGAAAGGACGCAGCGGCGAGTTGACGATGCAAGACAGCAGTTTGTGATACCTGTCGCCATTAAGAGAATTTCAGTTTTCCTTTTGGACTAGCCCGTCTGATAAGAAACGTTAAATGTACATCTTGTGTTGGTTCTCTCTATCAAACACCACACAACGATCACCGCTCGCCCTACACGAATAGAAATTATGTCAGAGCTTCTACTCCGGTCCGGTGAATGATGCAGCGATTGTATGAACAGGTTAAGGGCCTCTGTTGTCACACATCGCACCTGATAGTGTGGAATTACAGCTCACCTTTTGTCTTTGATAATAGTGTATTTCTTCGTGAATCAGTGTGTACAAGGTCAAAGCGTCGTACTCAGTAAGGTAACCTTAACTGAAAGAATGCAACGGGTCAGGTTCAGATAACTCATCACTCATTGTAGTACTGCAGCACGGCATCTTAAAACACAGCTGCGCTATCGCTATTCGTAATAACCACGATTCCCGCCTGTGAACAGTTACTGACAAAACCATTTGTGTCTATGTAGAGACGACAGTGAGATAAATATGTATAAAAGTAAGCAGTCCGTTACTTCTGAAAAGTTTATTAGGTTCCCTTGGTGCTGAAGAGATGGAGTAAGTTTTTCTGAAATATACGTGAAACATATCAACAACCAAATCGATTAGAAAAGTCTCTGGGATGTCCCAACTATAATACGAGTATAGCACAGCAGAATCAAACGGAAGCCCACAATCAACAGGAAAAAACAACGGAAAAAAATTATCTCGAAGTTACAGTAGGGAAAAGAGGTATTAATAAACATATCAAGTTACAGCAAGAGGGAGTTGCAGCAGATTATATTCTTATTTGCTATAAACTTTATTGCAATGACTTATTATTCATCAGCATTGGAAAGACTTCTGCCATACACACTGATCGGAGAACCAGTTCATTTCAGACTACAATGTTCACATGTCCATTAATGTTTAGAGCAAGAATCATGAAGTTTTCATTTTGGTGACTGTGCTCCGTAACTTACAGAATCATACGGAAGAAAAATAGAAGAGTAAATATTTACAACTTTCATTAAAACTTTGAACTCCGCTGCTGAACTAAACTTATTTTCCATTAAAGTGAGTAATGTGAGAAATGAATGAAAAAAGTGAGTAACTGTGTTGTGAGTGATTCTAATGAAATCCTCGTGAAATGAAGATTGACGTTCTGTCCCCCTGTACACGAAATGACCTGAAACTAACATTGGGTTGGATATACTGTGCTGCAAAGAAGTATTTGAAACGTAACGAAATGTGCTCCTAAACTTTTGATTTAGTGCTTAAGTCCCGAGAAATATCTGTCCTCCAATGTCGGCGATAGTTTTTCATGACCTTTTGTACGAAAAAGTGAGCTATCTTTAAATGGCCGTAGATTGCTGTTTGAGAACAAAGGGAATAAACAAATACATTGTGCAATACTAGTTGAAATATTATTACGTATGGCTGAAATGGCTCTGGACGTTCCATTCATTTTAGCAATAAATGTCTCATTGCCTGTTCCAGATTCTTTTTGTCAACAGGTATTATGAAATTAGGCGTATTACCGTTTCCCTCAATCAGTCAAAACTTATTTATGTTTGTATTTATTAGAAACAAGTAGATATCAACTGTAAAAATACGGACAACTCATCTGTGTGGGTAGCTGTTATAGCAGTAAGCTCTCTTTCAGCTATTGTTTCAGTTCATATGCGACGTTAAATAATTTATATCTTCGTGTAATTAAACTGTATATATTATTAAATATATAAATGTCCTGTTGTACTGTGCATCGGATTTGTGTGATTTCAAAGCACTGAAAACATTGTTCGTAATTAATTTACCCTTGTAATTCCCGTCCCATTTTATTAAAGTTCTACCCCACACACAATTTATACAATTTTGTAGCGACTACGCATTGTGAACAATGAAAACGACTTATCTGATTCAACAAACAAACATTTTATACTGTTCAAATTCTAGCCAGTTATTTTACGTGGAATAACTTCTTCTGTTTCAGAAACATTGGTTATATTTCCCATCGTAAAACATTCAAACTTGCAAATACACTTACAAATTTATTCTTTCTGTGCTAGAAACTGTTTATTTGTGACATAACCTAGACAAAAAAAGTCTGTGAAAATAATTTATTGCTGCGGAAACGATTACAATAACTCATATAAGGCAGTAAGCAGATGCTCTTACTTCCAGTAGGAACGTTAAGTTCGAATGAATGCTTTATTCTACACTACTGACCGGTTTTGCCCTTGAATAATTAAAAACTACACCTTTAACGTAACAACAATAATCAAATACATTAGTAGTAGACAGGTTAAATATTTGTAAAACGGAACTGGATGTAACGTCATAACTTAATACAAAGAGGTATCAATACTTACTGTGAAGGGAGTACATCCTTGTAACATACGCTAATGATATCGTTGCAGTGAAGGTGTAGGTGCATGTTCATCCATAGATGGAAGCCACCTATAATTCATCGTGATACGAGGAGACCAGTAAGTACTTGTAATATTAAAACCTAAAGTAATCACAAAAGTACCTCGAACAGAATGAGCCAGGGAAACGCTTATCCCATAACAAATGCTGTTTTATACTAGTTAAATAGGATTATATGATCCCCTTTGTTCCTTATGCTAATGCTCTTTCCGCAGATCCCAAGTGGAGATACATGTAGGGAAACAAAAAAGAAACAAAACCTTAAACATATTATCAATTATGAGATAATAAACAAACTTGTCATAAAACATACAGACGTACATCACGCGTCGGTACATATGATAATATTCCATTTTAGTCATGCATTGTCATAGGGCAAGTCAACTTACAACTCTTATTTACACTGATCACATTGCTGCACTGAAGATGTGCTCAGTCATATTTTACCCAACACTCAAGTTATTTTATGTTATTAATAGGCCTAACACACACATAATAAATTCATCAATAAAGTAGGATTTAGCCACCAACAAATACTCTGAAATGCTCTTCAAGCGTATTTTAGAAGTATTTACCATTTTTGTGGCTGCTGGCGAGTTATAGAAAACGTGTGTTTCTGGACACTTGGCACCTTTATTGACCAAGGTGGTGCTACAGACGAATGCTGAAAATTGGCTGGACTGATAAGGTAAGGAATGAGGAGGTTCTCCGCAGCATCTGAGAGGAAAGGAATATATGGGAAACACTGACGACAAGAAGGTACACGATGATAGGACATCTGATAAGACATCATGGAATAACTTCCACGGTATTAGAGGGGGCTGTAGGGGGTGAAAACTGTAGAGGAAGACGGAGATCCAAACACATCCAACAAACAACTGAGGACGTAGGTTGCAAGTGCTGCTCTGAGATGAAGAGGCTGGCACAGGAGAGGAATTTTAATGAAATGAATTCTTGGTTTGAAAACGAGATATGTACTTTACTTCAAATTTCGACACTGAATAAATATACTGAGTAGCAGAAGTTAGTGTCCCAGTTCATTGAACTGACCTCTGCAGGACGTTCTTGAATTCACACAAGAAATAATTCGTTCGAGACGTTTGTTGTCTTGGAAAACTGTAGCTCTCCTTGATGAGTTACCCCAAGAACGCTCTTATAGAATTAAATCAAAGTATGCTAGATTTTTTTAATTTTTATATCACACATATCGGACAAAATTTGCATTGCAAATAAACATTTGTATTGCAAATAAACATTTGTTTATGCGTTCCAGCAGTTCTGCGCTCAAGTCCTACAAAACTGTATTATGAAGTTATTAGCGATTTAATATTGTTAACATCTTCTATATATTTGTCATCGTATCTTAAACATACACAGGGGGAGGGGGGGGGGGAAGGGGGGCGATTCTTGCAAGCTATGAGCTCCGTATAGTGTGCATTCTCAAGTTAGGGACAAAGAATTGTCTGAAAAATATTTATTATCCCTTCTAACTTGTTTCTGCCATAGGAGAGTAACAGCAACTACGGGAGTGTATCAGCCACACTGCTTAGTATCACGATGTGGGAAGCCACAGCCTTCAACGATCATACGCAAGTGGTGTTTATTAGAACGGAAGCAGTATGATGTTGATGAAGACTGAATGTATGCTGCACTTTTCAGTGTTCCTCTGCTGTCACGCGCATTTCATGTCGTGTACTCACGCGGTCCTCGGTAAACACTTCTCTGCTTTTGAGAATCTGTAGCGTTCTAGCCGTCTGTTAGGTCAGCATATCTTTGGGTGAAACCTTGACTTTTATGGCTTAGCAAATCGCCTGAACTTTGACGTAAGCCAGCCAGTGGCAAAGCTTGTCGGGCACAATCAGTCAGAGTGGCCTCATGGTCAGCGGACAAGCCTCGTCTTCCGCTTGCGCCAGGTGCAGTGACAACGTGCCCGTCTGTTTAGTATAAACGCTTAGTGCTAATAAAATGGCCGCGCTGAAGCGACTTCGTTGTGGATTATGAAGAATCGGTTGCTGACTGCTTACTTGTGCTGCATTTACGTGATCGTTTGTTTCGTGGTTTTTCAGATTTACGGAACGTCAGATTTCTTCCCTCGAGATAGTTTGTAGCCATGACTGCTACGGTCGCAGGTTCGAATCCTGCCTCGGGCATGGATGTGTGTGATGTCCTTAGGTTAGTTAGGTTTAAGTAGTTCTAAGTTCTAGGGGACTGATGACCACAGAAGTTAAGTCCCATAGTGCTCAGAGCCATTTGAACCAAGTTTGTAGCCGACTTTAATGTGGGAAACGTAAGGACGTTGGAATGAATACCTACTTTCATGTTGTTTATCTCGTTGTTCTTCCACTCATTCTGAAATATTTCGGGCGTTAATACGACGAACATACGGCATTTTGTATACGGTTGATCATGTAAAGAAAAGTGGTCTGTTGAATAGAATTTGTATTCACTTTCTTAACAATGTATAAAGTATTCGCATAATATTATATTTTTACGAATTTCTTTCTCACTCCACTGATATTTATTCAGATCTCCACATGTGCTCTACATTTTCGAACATACTACGTTTGCTTTAAATACTTTAAAGCCTTTAAATGAAATTTTCAGCTAGCAAGGTAAGTTCGTGCTGATGTTGAACTTCAAGATACGTGCTTTCGGAGACAGAGACATCGACATAATTTCTGCTATTTACTAATTCAGGTCTTTTACGTGTTATTCGCTGTTACAGGATACAGAGTGCAATCACACTTGCAGGCAGAGATTACCTCTATCTCACACACACATTTAGTGAATTGCTGCATGATATGTATTGTAAGGTGTTTGGTATCACTTTTGTCTTGCTATAAAGGAAGTTTGCAGAGGTATGCGGTCAATTTTAAATAAGTTAAGTTTATGTACTTTTATCTCTCAAATCAATGAAGGTAACAATCTATAATTTTTGAATGTAGCTTATTCATGTTACTTATGTCTACTGAAGCAGAATTAAGAAATAATATATATAAGGATCGGAGATACAATTTTTTAAATTATGCCATTTTTATTGTGAACATTTATACATGTAACATCCTAGATTTATACCTATTCAAATCACCGCTATGACTGTGCTTCAGTAGGTATAGTAAATTATAATAAAACACATCGTAGAATTTCATGTAGCTACCACAAGTAGGTTTTGATTCATATTATAAAAAAAGTCATTTTGAGAAAATCGCGTTTAATTTCATGTAGCTATCACAAGTAGGTTTTGATACATAGTATAAAAAAAATCATTTTGAGGAAATCGAGTTTAAAGTTTAAAAAGTTTAAAAAATAAAGAAACTAACTAATATTTTTAAATTAAAGATCAAAGCACGTAGCAGCGTCTTTGCCACCCTTCTTCTCTAAAAGCCTCTTCCTTCTGGTTGACAGTGCTTGTTCGATGGTGAACTGCGTTGTACACTACGCTTCGGCAAGTTTCGACTTGTCTAGCAGTTTTAACTCCTTTACAATGAGTCAGCCTGGGGTGATGTTAAGATGGGCCAGAACTCTTATTTTCCCCGTGTTTCCATCATTAAGTGTTTATACAGCACCACTAAGTCCACGTTTCATTGTATTAAATCCTACAAACACATTTTTGGGTACTTGTGTTAAGATCGTACTACTGAAAGAAACATTGGGATTCTGAGAACACACACGTAGACACTTTCAGAGGAGATCATAAATTCGCCTCATGGCTCATATTACAGCATCGGAAACAAAGTTCTTCAGGAATAAAGTTCTGGTGTTTAAAACACACACCTGAAATTTCAGCCGTACGCAATTTACGGCATGCTTCAAGACCAGATGGGCGAAGTGACTGTTGAAGGCAAGTGACTAGTAGTGCTACCTGCCATGGAAGCTTGCGGAGAATCTATGTATATGTAGATGCATGTAGATGTAGATGTATCGTTTTTCTGTTTGAGTGTTTGTGGAAGTATGAGGCCAAGCCTACTTTCTTCACACTTTCTGAATTATTTTCGTTATTCTTGATGGCAATTCGGTAACATTGTTGAAGATGATCTATTGTTTACTCAGTCGGCAGACCCCTCAGTGGTGTGCCATTTGACAATGTGGTTGTGCGAAGAGTTTGCTCTAATCTTCTACTTCATGTGACCATCATCTTTTGTACATGCCCAACGCAATCCAGTTTCTTTAACTCCTCCTTTTCATGTGGATTTGATTCAACTGGACACTTGTAAGTTTTTGAATCGCATATAAAGAGATGTACGTCCGAAGTTAGGTACGTAGATTCGAGAATAAGCAAGTAGCTAATATTATAAAATATTAATAAACTTCTAAACGCCATACAAAGATAAGTTACACATCATCTTACCAAGGAAAGAGTGAAGAATGTTGTAGAACTTGTTTTGTAAAATATCAAAAATTTGATTTTTTTTTTGCATGCAGATTACCCTTAACTCGCGTTCATCCCCCCACCTTTCAGTTATTCTGTTCCCCAGTGAGAAAGTTCTTGCCACTTGGAATATTAAAAACAAAGCCAGCCAGATTGTGTTCAAATGGTTCAAATGGCTCTGAGCACTATGCGACTTAACTTCTGAGGTCATCAGTCGCCTAGAACTTAGAACTAATTAAACCTAACTAACCTAAAGACAGCACACACATCCATGCCCGAGGCAGGATTCGAACCTGCGACCGTAGCGGTCACGCGGCTCCAGACTGAAGCGCCCAGAACCGCACGGCCACACCGGCCGGCTGCCAGATTGTGTTTATTCGCAGATGTGTCAGCTACTATACAGTGGGGTAATGTTTCCAGGCGCTAGAAACTGTGGCCACAGTCTCTTATGAACACACAGGTTGAAGTATGAAGTAGTGAAACTCTATCACCTCGATAAATTCAAGAATGCAAGGGAGGAATGGCAAGGGACACTTCTGACATTCTGCAACTCGCTCTCTGAGGCTTTTGTCAGTTAACCAGGCCTGCACCGTCACCATACCTGTTGCTCGTTACGTATGTGTGTGAACTGATAGAATCTCTTGCGTTGTGCCAACATTCTTTGGTCACCTGTGACAATAGGTGCATGTAGCATAGAACCTGATAACTGACACTAGTAGCAGGGCTACCTATGTACCACCCCACTCTCCATTGTTGACATGTGTATCCAAGATGGCTGTGATGACGCCATCCAAGATGGCAGCCTGTAGACCTGGCAACAGTGCATGACATTATCCAAGATGGCAGCCAAGACGTCATTCAAGATGGCGGATTTTGGCGGGAAGCTAGATCAATTGGACTACCTGCACTAACCTAACTCCTTCCCCTCCCGTCCCCCCCAGAAAATGGCGGAAATTTAAAATTCCATCAGGACAATGCAACACACCTCTACTAACCTAACAAAATGACGGGCAAAAAGGTCACTTGGGCTAGCACCACTGACCTAAGTCATCCAACCACCACCTCTTCCTAGGGATTGGCGGGAAGTTTGAATTTTGGAGGAAAGATAGGTCAATTGGGCTATCTTTACTAACCTAAGAAAACGGCAGGAACGAAAGAGTAGCTGGGCTACCTCCACTAACCGACTGCCACCTCATCCTAGGGGATGGCAGGAAGAGCACTCGGCCTGCACTGGACAGAAGCCTTAATTTTGCATGCACTGTTTATTTAATCAATTAGGGGCAGTACCACCACAAGCATAGTTGCCAAGGGGTCCGGAGTCCAACTGACCTAGTACACAGTAGTGCCACCAGAAGGTGCTGTAATCCAAGATGGCGGGGAAAATGGAGGGAAACTGTGTGGTTGCCATGGGACCCGGAGTCCAACTCACCTAGTTCACAGTACCACCAGCAGAGGGTGCTGTCGTCTGTTCTGTGACGTAACACAAGATGGCTGTCTGGAGGGGGAAAATGACTCAGCCTGAGCTCGGCTGCTGGAGAGAGGAAGGAGTGTACTTTACTTATTTTGAAACAATTTCTTTAGGGATGGATTTTAGATAGTATTTTCATCACACTGATACAAAACACGCTTGGGATCACGTGACACAGCCTACAGACCTGTAAACTATTTGTAAATTACTGAAATAACGCTCTGCAGACATGCAAACAACACCTAAATTACCATAATAATTTCAGTACACAGCACACAGACATGCAAACTCCTCCCAAATAATGCAGTAAATCGATATGCAGACACAAAATCTATTAGTAAACGGTCCAAATAATACATAGCACAGTCTACAGACATGCTCATAAAATAATGCAACAGGCACACAAACAACGTGCATGAACACTGCCTGCCGGCCCCCTGTTCACTGGACCACACAGGAGGCTACCGCACACGCTCTCAGAAGTCGGGATGCATCGGCAGCTGCCAATCCACACACAGGTGCCCGTTTTGGTCCCTCAAGCATGACGTGGTGGCAACCCTTTCATACTTGACACTTGAGAAATTCCTCTCAAAATACGTGATCACCTAGGCACTGTTGCTGATGCGTCCAGATTGGAGCGAAGACCTATTTGCAGAGCACAGATGCTCCAAGAGCACATATGTCAACACCACCACAAGCCACCGCTGGACACAAGCCAACATGAGCCATCACTCCACACTGCTGCCGACAGCATGTCAAAGTCACCTCTATAGTTAAAGTTCTTTGAGTGTTATACTGAAGTCACATATATATCTAAATAAGTGCTAAGTCATCCTCTGGGCCACACACAATTGTGTTCACGGCTGTTGGTGTGATCCCTCGCTCTACCTGCAGTCCAGTGAAGACCTAGTTGCTGAGCGACTCACCGACATAGACGCTGCAGAAATCTGTTCCAGAATAGCACAGGCTGCTTTCTCCCTAGCGATTCTAATGGGACATGCATAATGTATGGCTCACGGATTGCTGGGGATAGCTACATACCATTGCAAATGCATCTAGCAGCGTTCTCAATGTTATACTGAATCCACATGGCTATCTAAAATAAGAAACAATTCGAACTCTTGGAAATTGTATAGTGTCCCAGAAATACTTAGTGTGCACTTTTGTAGGAGCTTTCGTGACTTCTTGGCTTGTATGCATGGAAATTCTTGCTCTAACAGAACCTGCTTACGAAAATATTGCAGAATAACGGTGAATGTGTAACACCCCATCCGTCACTTATCTGGCGTGTGTTCACCCCAGCTAATTGACTAACAGATCAACAGACAGTGCAAAACTGCCGCAATATCGGATAACACAAATAAAGTAATAAGGCCCTGTGACTCCTGATTGAACTGCAGTGGCAGTGTTGACATTAATTTATTCAGAATTGATGACTTTTAATTAAAAAGGGGTGCACATTCATGTTATATTCAGCTATTGAACACCAGACGCAAATGTTGAACATAAAATTAATTAAGAAAGGATTAATTAAGAAATTAATTAAGAAAGGATTTCAACTACTTGATTGAAAACACATGCAGTCTATTAGCACTAATTTATTTTAACTCCTGACCTTCAATCATCACATTACATGACTCTCCTATCAGGCAGTGGCAATAAATTGCGTTTACTTGAAGTAAAGCGCGATAAATCAAAACTAATTCCTATCGACTGACACAGGTGTAATGCGAAGTGCGAGAAGAATTCCCCAATACACGGCCCATGAAACCCTCATGGAAACTTTGCTGATGTGATCCAACAAATTAATCAGTGGCCTAATTCAAGCTGGAGTGGGTGCAATATCACCGAATTCAGTGTGGCGGGGCGTCAACATTGTGAGGACGTCGGCCAGCCTCGTGGTGCTGCAAGGCTGTGCTCGTCCATTCACTCCTAGCTATCTTGCACAGTACATAGCTGAACCAAAACTTTCTACCTCCAAGCTCAATCGTTCCATTTGCTAAGTCCTAATCTGCAGAGATGCTCACTCTTTCTCAGGCAAGCTGAGTAAAGAACGCCACGCCCACACTCTAGGCAAGCTGGGAATGGAAGACCACTATGGAGACTTTTCCCAGTCCGCTCTTCGCCTCGGTTTCCCCTCCAGCAAAATCACTTACGCCAATTGCAGGGCAAATCGCATTAGTTATGCATCGCTTCCCAGCCCCGACCAATGCCTGATCTGGGAAGTGAACAAATTCCCACAAAATTTCCCTTCCTCTCAACTTCTGCTATTTAGCTCCTCCCAGGCCACCCATCAAGGTTAGTGTCTGCACAAAACATCAATTTTTCCGGAATTGTGACTCCCAGGAGAGTACTTCAAATTCCTTGGTCCCACATTCCCATCGGAGGCCGGCGTATTTCATTCTGTCGCTCTTCAAGTGATTTACTTCAGACTCTGCAGACCGTGAATTCAGCGTGAAGTTGCTATAGTCACGAACATGCATATTTTCGCCTCTGTTGACTGCTCCATCATAGCTTTGTGCGGGTTTCTCGCATGTTTCACTGAAAACGGGATGACAGACATTTATCAACAGGCGTACAAGTTCTCCGTCTGCTTCCCGGTACACCAGCATGGGGTCAACCACCCACTCACTGTCACTCATCTTAAGGCAGCTGGAGGCCGTGCCCCATTACCACTTTCTCAGAGCTTGAGCCGCCCTAAGCTGCCTATTGTCACTTCCCTTCGCAACTCCCCAGCCGGCCACGGTCAACTCTGAATACTTCCCTGGGATAAACTAGCCTCCAGTAAATCGACACGTTTCCACAAAGTTTTCATGTAGTGTGAATTACTTTAAAACCATCACCCGACATTAATTATTACAATACGTCCATACTATACCCTCTACAAGCTGCATTGTGCCTTGTCAGTCATTTTTGTTCAGCCCTACTGTTCGCTCAACGTGAGTTAGGTAATAGGGGCATAGTTCTTGCCATCTTACAAATGCATTCTTTCACATGATCCTAACGTGGCACCCCATCCATCACATGTTACCCTTCCTGCTTTCGACATAAGCAAACGTTCTCACCGCTGTGTATAGACTCCTATATCCCAGGACAAAGGATGTCTTATGAATGAATTGTGCATTATGATTCCCTCTTATCGAATTTACCCACCGAATTATTGATACCGCCAGTGTGGAGTACCGTCCACCTTTTCTTTTTCTTTCTGCAGACGAGGCTTTAACTGGCAAAAAATCTATTTTACACAGATCGCCATTTTGCACTGACAATTAAACCTTGCAAAGTGTCCCTACATATCTTCAAATATGGAAAAACTCTTGCTCAATTACATTGCTCTCCCAGTGAGGAAAGGAGTTTGAGTATCAGGACATGAAACCGATCTCCAACCCAGCAATGTATCATAGCATACCGTGTCGATGTAGTAAACGTACAATTCGTATCCTTTGCCATACAAAATCAGCCCTTTTACATCGTTTGTACATATACCACGAAGACAGACAGCACCGTATACACTCCTCACAGCACTGAATATTTCCCTGAGAGGTCGGCGGTCATCCATTCCCAAAGGGTGATCAGAGCGCCCTCAGTGGACCAAAGTCGCTCTCACAACTGTTCTACAATTTCGGGCTCGTTCCCCCTCGGCACAAACGCGTTACTGTTTCTGGTCCGAACCTGCTTCCTTGCTTGCTTTTCTACACCCATCTCCAGACTCTGGGATTACAAGAACACATGTATTTTCGCATGGTTTGTCATAACATTATACCAGTTTCGCGGTAATTCCTGATATCAAGCACACAGCAGTATCCTACCGATCGCTCGCACAACATAATTCCGAAGATATAAACTGGAAATTATTTCTTTACAAACCCCAAACTTTAGCGAGGTGGAGCATGCTGTAAACCACTGAGTAACTAGAAACTTATCCCATATGTGAAGACTTTTAACTAAGAAAAACTCGACAAAAGAAAAATAGAGTGATATTTCCACTCACTAATACCGATGTTGGTGACATTACATATTCCAAATCATCCCTATAATTTACAAAGTCAAATAACGTGTTTCTCATGTCTAGAGAACCAACTAAAGTGTCTTCCACCTGCTAGATGCATACACCACTATCGATGTTCTCTCAACTAAATAAAGACGCGAAATGTGAAGAAGCAGTCAACCAAACAGTTTACATGGGAGAGAATAATGGTACAGGGCAACTACATCTCCATATTCAATCTTCTCAAATTTCCACGCGATCACGAAACCTATCCAGCACATACTAAGCATTAGTTCGCTATTCGGCCGTCTTGAGGACAATACGGTTAAGTCATCTACATTCCTACACTCCAACAGACCTCTCCATTTGGACAGCTCCTACCGTTAACAGGAAACGTAAATCATCCACACACAGGTCACCAGCACTGTACGCAAGCATGCACAGGTAGAATCATAATCCTGAGAAATCGGTCACATATATATTTTATCCCCATACTTACAACTAAATGTTGTAATCACGGTCTCCGTTGACTGACGTTCGACAACGAGAAAAGTATCAGAAATAGACCCTGTTCACAGCTGTGGCTCTGGAAGTAGAAATATCAGTACCATTCTTATGACTTGACATACTCCTTCCTTTGCTATCACAGTACTCGACATCAAATCCATACCTTCCTTACAAATGGACATAGTCATTTCCTTTGCACATGTCAGAACACAAACACATACTTTATAAGCCTGATGCTCAAGGCAAACCTAGCACGCACCCCTACTACTAAGTATATTTCTTTGTCAATAACTGATTGCTGGCGATACGAAATAATACTGACGGAAAATCAACTATGGGTGGACATGTCTCATAAGTTTTTCTTGCAAAGACCACCACCGTGTCTTAGTGTGCTGTGCGTACTGTAAGACCTTCGGTACACACACCATCAGATTATTTGACTTGTCGCTCTAACAAAGTAGACGAGTGTGAGCAATATGTCTCGTGGTCTTATCGTGGCGTGTTTATCTTCTGCCATTAGCTCAGACAATAGAAATGCCACTTGCACACTTAGAGTAGCAGATTGATGGTGACCAACTTTAAACAGAACTTGATTAATTTTCACACACATTTATTAAAATAATAAAAAGCATAAAAATAACTTAACTTGGTTCTGGATGCTATTTACAATTGACAATCTGAAGTTCCTTTGGTCTTGGTACGTTAACCTTATTCTCACATATCTCTGATACTTGACAAAAGTGTCTATACATTTATCTTCATGGCTATGTACAGGAATATGATAATCTTATTAGGCGCAGACTGAAACTTGACTATAGACTGGTACAGACAAATGCAGACTAATGCAGACTTATGCAGACTGACTAATCGAAGGTCTGTACACTCGTTATAATACCTCGCATGTTCAGGTACCACTGCGCGAGTGTGATCCGCGAGGAGAAAAGGTTCTACGTTAGCAGCAGTCTCATTGGCTGCATTACATATTAATATACGAATCGGCGGAAGCAGAATTTGGTCTGTCTCTAAGACAGCGCCATCTCATAGTCCGAAGACGGACGAGCGCTGCGCCTGCGCTGATGTGCTTAGCGGGGCGCGCTCTATTGGGAAAGTTGTGTACGCGCTGACTACGCGGAACTATGTACACAACACTTAGAAAGAGATGTTTAATCATCTTACAAACCACCCAATGTTAAAAAACCTGATCCGAACAACTACTGTATGTCACTGTCACAAACGGTCTTGGTTCTACATGTGCACACAAGTATCCATGTTAAACCTATACTGGCTTTATAAATCAATGTATGGCATTACCTACAGATGTCCGCCCCCCGGTAGCTGAGTGGACGCCGGCACGGTAGCTCAGCGTGTTCGGTCAGAGGGTTAGCTGCCCTCTGTAATAAAAAAAACTGAGTTAATCGATCAACAACGAACTTAAACGGATGTCTTACGACGTCCGCCCCGAGCAGATGCAACGAACAAACACGAACAAAATGAGATTTAAAAAAAAAAAAAAATAAAAAAATAAAAAAAAAAGTGGTCAGCGGGACAGATTGTCAATCCAAAGGGCCCGGGTTCGATTCCCGGCTGGGTCGGAGATTTTCTCCGCTCAGGGACTGGGTGTTGTGTTGTCCTAATCATCATCATTTCATCCCCATCGACGCGCAAGTCGCCGAAGTGGCTTCAAATCGAAAGACTTGCACCAGGCGAGCGGTCTACCCGACGGGAGGCCCTCGTCACACGACATTTCATTTCATTTTATTACCTACAGATCACGTGGTTTTTTTCAGACAAATACCGAGACGGTGATCATAGGAGTGAATATTATCAGACCGATAGTCCGGTTACATGTAGCCCACGATGCAACTTCGTCATAAAATCGCTAAATTTTGAAAGTGGTTTGGCTACAGAACGAGGTATGAAACTGCTATTTGTATCCCCCCCCACCGCCACCACTAGATATTTCTCCAATATTTATAACCTATTCTGTCTCTATACCATGTCAGAGGTTTTGCGATATATCCACTGAGTTATGGCGATGACTGACTGAGAAGGATCACAAACAGTAGTAGATGGTGTTCTGATTGAGGTCGTAAGAAATGTACACTAGCTTTTCGGATCTCCGGTGTTATGTTATCTGCTAGAACTGATGTCTATGATTTGGAATCAAATGTTTCCATTCAACCACATACCTGCATTGGATCCTATGGAGAAGTCCTCTAATGGTTACAGTCACTAGTTAATCATATTTCTGGCACTCTCATATCTCAAAATGAGCCACATTTCTGGAACCTATCTGCTACAGTAAAATTCCAACATTGTTTTAGATAGGCCATATGCATCTTGCAGCCACCCCTCAGACTTTGCACTGTCGTCCCTGCAGCTTTGAGCATGTGATTGTCCCTATGTTAGTCGTAATTGAGCAGAAGTCAGAGAAAGCTATATCTACCTCCTTCTGCAACCCATGCAGAAACAGACAAAGCTGAGTTATTGCGACAGAACTGTGTTTTGACCATTCGGCGGAAACAAAGACTGCTCCTGCAACACGAGGTAGTGTAAAAGGCAGTACGGTAACAGAAGGAAGGACGTGGATTTTGCTACCACATTGTGGTGCTTCTCCAAACTACAAGCAGGTACTACAGATCCACATTCCTGAGGGTCCATTCACGTTTGTCACCCCAATATTTTATCATCGTTGTTATGTTCCATCCACCAGAGGAAAATTAAGAACTATAAAGGCTCCACTAGCTTCATCTGATAGAGAACTCGACAAGATTTTTACCGCATCTCTCTCTCTCTCTTCCCCCCCCCCCTCCCCCCATATATCAAAAACAATACCACATGCATGCCGGCTTTGGGTAAATGTGACGATCCTATTAAATATACTGTTATTGATCCACTGCGGAGACCAGTTTAAAGTTTCATCAACTATACTGTAGGAGGAGGACTGTATCCCACAGACTATGCAAGAGACGGTCTCTGTGACCCTGTGTCATTGTTTGAAACATTGTTTTTTCTCTGCTGTAAAACGATTTGTACACTGCCATACATTTTGTTTTTCACCCCATGACTTCAAGGTCTGTGTCAGATTCTAAACTGACATTAACACATTCTGATCCACTGCATCTCGCAGAAAGCTAGACATTGCATGGTGTAAATCATTTTGTTACTGCACCTAACGTAACAGGCTATACACACTGGATGATTTTAAATAAAAGAAAGTTACAACATAAGTAAACTGGAAGAGTTTGGTGACGTTGTGGAGAGTTTCCAAACTGTTGTCCGAAAGTGATTGACGACCTCTACATTTAAACTCATCTGTCACATTGACGGAGTAGCTGATGGTTCCGGGTTCCATTTCGACTGATTCCTCATATTGCAGTCATGTACGCGATCACTGTTTCGGTGCTATCCATCCCCAGAAGGTGTTGTGCATCTACCAAAACTCTTTCTCCAACCCAAACAAGCCATGTCAGTCAATCATTATTTGGTAACCAACAGCGGACCGGTAGACGGATGGGATGGAAAAGACAGCCCCAATGTACTGAAATAATAAGCATTACTGTGTGAACAATTTTCGACCTTAGACGACTGGAAAACCGTGGGCCTGTCAGATGAGATCCAAGTTCAGTTGGTAAGAGGTGATGGGAAGGTTCGAGTGTGGCGCAGCTCCCATGGGCTTCATTTTTATGGAATGGATTGAGGTCAGCTGTCCAACTGGACCGATCATTGACTGGAAATGCTTATTTTCTGCTACTTGGTGACCATTTGCAGCGAATCATGGTCTTGATGTTCCCATACACGTCACCGGGCCACTGCTCTCGAACTGAACAATTCGAGAGCATGATTTCGCCACCCAAATCGCCCTACATGATCATTTATGAGACATAATCGAGTGGTCAGTTCATGCACAAAACCCGGCACCGGCAACACTTTCACAATTATGGACGGATGTAGAAACAGAATGGATCGATACTGCTGCAAGAGACTGCCAGTGACATGTTAAATCCATGTCACATCGAGTTGCTGCTCTATCCCAGGGGAAAGCAGGCTCGACACGATATTAGGAGGTAACTCATGACTTCTGTCACTTCAGTGTAATTTTAATTATGACTTCCCCAATACAAACCTGTAACTGCTTTCACACTTAGCTCTTTCTCATGGTAATTCAATGCGGCCATGCTCATTAGCACATCATATAACACTCTGTCAAAAGCACCATTAGCACACCATACAGCCGGCCGCAGTGCCCGAGCGGTTCTAGGCGCTGCAGTCTGGAACCGCGTGACCACTACGGTCGCAGGTTCGAATCCTGCCTCGGGCATGGATGTGTATGATGTCCTTAGGTTAGTTAGGTTTAAGTAGATCTAAGATCTAGGGGACTGATGACCTCAGATGTCAAGTCCCATAGTGGTCAGAGCCATTTGAATCACACCATACAACACACTGCCAAAAGTACGTCGTCACTCGCTTCTCACTGATTGAGGCTGCACTCGCTTCAAAGCTCTTATGCAGATAAACTAGGGTAGCAGACACAGAAGTGGATATACAGAAGTCGAGAAGAAATGACGGCAAAGATTTTTTGCGAATGGTAAACCTGTAACATACATTGTAATGTTGATGCATTAAGTTGTTCTGAAAGCGGTGCTGATATTTAAGACAATACAAGCGGGTTAAAAGCTGTGAGCTATCTGGGGAAGTTAACCTTGCATTACTGAGCAACTGTTTCACCAGTTATCGAGTCTAGCTTACCAAATTCCCAACCAGACTAACATTAATTTAATCTTTTAATAGTCATCTTACGATAACCGGTGATATATATATATATATATATATATATATATATATATATATATATATATATATATAAAGAGAATTTAAATAAAGAGAAATAAATCAGTTTATGTTTGGACATTTACGTGTAATGGGCGTTTTGGGCTCAGGATTCAAGAGTAGGTACATTCTTCGCGAATGAGAACAGTTATATAGGATATAACTTCTTACGCCTCCATCCCCATCTCTCTATCTCCTTACATCCATGAATTATGCCCAGTTTGCTTTAATATATTTATTCAGTAGTAATGTATAAGTTACAAAAATTTAGACATCTCGGCTGTAGATACAGGTTTCCTCAGACGTGATATACACAAAAGACAAATCCTGTTGCTCATAATAAGAGGAAGAAAGTAAGTGCGCAAACTTCCGAAAGTGTGAAAGGTTTGCTTGTATTTAAATGCTGCTCGCTCAGCAGAAATTGCACAAATTCGGCGCCATCTCTTTATACTTTATAGAGTCAAAGACATCAGTCATTTGATTTTATAATCGTCTGTCTGTGGGTGAGTGCAAACAACTGTGGCTTCGAAAACAGTTGCTTCCATCAGTTGAAAAATGCATGCTATGAATCGAGTTTTGTGTACGGAAGGATCTTCAGCTAAAAAAAAAAAAAATAAAAAAAAACGTTCAAATTGCTCTGAGAACTATGGGACTTAACATCTGAGGTCATGTCCCCAAGAACTTAGAACTACTTAAATCTAACTAACCCAAGGACATCACACACATCTATGCCCGAGGCAGGATTCGAACCCGCGACCGTAGCGGTCGCGTGGTTCCAGACTGAAGCCCCTAGAACCGCTCGGCCCCACCGGCCGGCGATCTTCAGCTGCTGAAATTCATGAGTAGTTGCGTCTAGCTTATAGCCAACAAAGACTAATAGTGTTGCGATTTTAAAAGTGCCCAACAAATATGCATGATAAAAATCGGATCTACAATTGATGGTGGGTGCTCTGGTTGTTGAGATTCTTCACATTGGACGCATTACTGTATACACGATTGTCATAAATCGGATATCGCAAATTGCGTGAAAGGTGAATACCGAAGATTCTAACCGATAAAAACAGCAAAGAATGCAAAGCAGACGAGTCAGTTAAGACCCCAATCGACATGATAAATATTTGTTTACATACTGTTGCGAGCTCTACCAACGCAGAATCAAAACAGCAGTCAATGCAATGACAACGCACACTTTCATCAGAGCCGAAAACATTCAAGCAGTCTTCCTCCCCGAGTCAGTGAATACCATTTTCTGCAAGAAAAGGGCTTTTTTTGACTTCATGGGACTTGGGTGAAGTATCACCGCTAACGTGTTCAGAGAAAAGCTCACATGCTCCAACAGCCGAGTCACGCTGCAAGCTGCTAGTGACAACAGGCTACTCACTGACCGCACCACCTTCTCGTCGGCCGTGCACAGCTTATTCCTTGGGGGCTTTGGCTCCTCTGAGTATCATCTCGTCTGTTTTAGTTTGCTAAGCAATAAATATATATATTAACAATGCTGTTTTCAAGACGAAACGTCGGGCGCCAAAATGCATCCGCTCAGTGTCCCACTGCTACCCCACTCAGAGTGGCTTCCTGACCCCTAATATCCCAGTTGCACTATCCATCACCCAACCACTATCGACATCCACACTGAAGATATTTTGGTAGCGGAACAATCAGATTTCCCAAAAAGCTAATTCTGTAACGACAATATATTTATAATAAAACATGTAACTGCAAGAAGGTAACAATTCAACTTGGAGAAATTTTTAGCTACAACATTAAAGAAAGCGTTTGTTGATACTGACAGGAAGCAGTTATGAAAGATAATGTGAAAAAGAGGCTACCTAAGACATCTGTTGAAAATTATTCATAGTCCAATAGTATATGTGAACACGTTACTCTATGTTATCGATCAAATAATTGTTCAAGAAATTAAAGACATAGTTGCAGAGTTCACCTGTCCCCCTCCCCGAAAACTCGTGGATCTTGCCGAGATGAGGTGGCTTGCGTGTCACAGATAGTGAGATAGCCCTACCGTAGACGTAACAACAACGCAGAAGTACCTCTGGAGATACCAGACGCATCACTGGTTCATAAAGAGGGACAGCAGTCTTTACAGTAGTTGCAGAGCAACAGCTTGACTGATCTGGATATGTGATGTTAACCAACAGGCCCTTGCTGTTTTGGTGCAGTGAATGGCTAAAAGTACGGCAAAACAAAGCCACTACTTATGGCGAAGGTACGCAGGCCTCCTGTATGGTTAAATCATCATGTCATTCTCTTTGGTAAATTATCCTGAAGCTAAAATAGTCCCCCATTCGGATGTCCTAGCTTGAACTACTCAGGAGAATGTCATTAAGAAAAACAAAATTGGAACTTTGTGGGTCTGAGCGTGGAATGTCAGATCCCTTACTCGGATAAAAAGGATAGAGAATTTAATAAGGGAAATGGATACGTTGAAGTTAGACATAGTGGCAATTACTGAAGAAGAGTGTCAGGAAGAACACGACTTCTGCAAGAAGAGAATAAGATTATAGACACAATACCAAATAGGGTTAATTCAGGAGTGGGTTTCATAAAAAGTAACAGAACAGGATTGCATGTAAGTTTCTACGAACAGCATTGTGAGCGGATCATGAAGTCAATATCCACCACACTAGTGCTAGTTTATAAAACAACTAGCTCCACAGATGACGAAGAGATTGAAAGAACGTGTGATTTGATGAAAGAAATTATTCGGACAGTTAAGGGAAAAGATTATTTTGTTGTGATGGGTGACAGGAACTCGGTAGTAGAAAATGCAAGAGAAAGAAAAATAATAGCAAGACATGGACTTTGGGGGGGGGGGGGGGGGGAGAATGGAAGAGGGAGCCACCAGACACAATTCTGCAGATAGCATAATTTAATGGTCGCTAACACTTGGCTCATGAAAGACTCGTAAAAGGAGGTAGTGTTTGTGGAAGAGATCCGGAGACACTGGAGTTTTCAGACTGATTATGTAATAGCAAGACAAAGATGAAAGATGTCGAAATAAGATTTTTAATTGTAAGACATTTCCAGCGGTAGATGTGTACACTGACCATAATTTGTTGGTTACGAGCTGCAAATTAAAAGTGAAGATTTTGGAAAAAGGCACGATATTAATTAGATGGGACCTGCATAAATTAAGAGAACCAGAGGTTGTCGAGAGTTTCAGAGGGAGCATTAGACAAAGATTAGCTGAAACACGAAAATGATTCCAACAGAACATGAATGGGTAGTTTTGAGAGACGAAATGGCGATGGCAGCAGAGGATCAAAAAGATAAAGGGACAAAGCCTAGTATAAATCCTTGGATGAGTCAGGATACATTGATATGTTGAATTTAAATTATGAAAGTAGAAAATATAAAAACGCATTAAATAAAGCAGGTGGAAGGAAATAAAGACATCTAGAAGATGAAATTGGCGGAAAATGGAAAACGGCAGAAAAGAAATGCGTAGAGGACAAACGTAATGATGTAGAAACACGGAAGATTGATTCTTCCTATACTAAAAATAAAGAGACCCTGGAGGCAAAAACAGCAGCAGTATTAATGTCAAGAGCTCATATGGCAAACTAGAACTAAGCAAAGAAGGGAAATCTGAAAGGTGTAAGGAATGAAGGCTGTCAAAAAAAGTCCATGATTCGAGAGTGATAGAATGGACAAAAACAACACAAAATTGTCCAGCAAACATGAATTCTAAAGTACATACCTTAAGAGCCATAAGCATTTGTTTATCTTTGCTACTATAAAACATATCTCGTCTGCTGCAGACTCTTCGCTGTTACGAATGACGTACACAATGCATTAAACAAATGAAGATACATTCCTCTGTAATTGTCCATGGGTACGGCAAGCAGTAAACATCTGTTATTGTTGTTACAGTAAATCGTATTCACAATTATTAAACAAATGAAGACACATTCCTCTGTAATTGTCCATGGGTACGGCAAGCAGTAAACATCTGTTCTTGTTGTTACAGTAAATCGTATTCACAATTCTGGGTGAGTGCAACACATACATTAGTTCCAATCAAACCAGTTTGTGGTTTAACGAGTTTGTGGAATGCTTTTAGGTTTTAGTTTCACCTTTGTACTTACCAGCATAACGGAAGCCTGTTATTTCACACTGAAGATGGGAGACATGATCTTCTGTTACCCCGAACTCTGATCACGGCTTATAGTAACAACAATAACAGTTGTTTACTGCATGCTTTATTCATGGATATAGTAGAGGAATGCGTCCTAATTTATTTACTGCATTCTGTAGGTCGTTCATGTTATTGTTGTGGTCTTCAGTCCTGAGACTGGTTTGATGCAGCTCTCCATGCTACTCTATTTTGTGCAGGCTTCTTCATCTCCAAACTACTACAACTACAACTACTGCAACCTACATCTTTCTGAATCTGCTTAGTGTATTCATCTCTTGGTCTCCCTCTACGGGTTTTACCCTCCACGCTCCCCTCCGGTCCGCAGCTCGTGGTCGTGCGGTAGCGTTGTCGCTTCCCACGCCCGGGTTCCCGGGTTCGATTCCCGGCGGGGTCAGAGATTTTCTCTGCCTCGTAATGACTGGGTATTGTGTGATGTCCTTAGGTTAGTTAGATTTAAGTAGTTCTAAGTTCTAGGGGACTGATGACCACAGATGTTAAGTCCTATAGTGCTCAGAGCCATCATACTCCCCTTCGATACTAAATTGGTGATCCCTTGATGCCTCAAAACATGCCCTACCAACCGATCCCTTCTTCTAGTCAAGTTATGCCACAAACTCCTCTTATCCTCAATTCTATTCAATACCTCTTCATTAGTTATGTGATCTACCCACCCAATCTTCAGCATTCTTCTGTAGCACCACATTTCAAAAGCTTCTATTCTCTTCTTGTCCAAACTATTTATCGTCCATGTTTCACTTCCATACATGGCTACACTCCATACAAATACTTTCAGAAACGACTTCCTGACACTTAAATCTATACTCGATGTTAACAAATTTCTCTTCTTCAGAAACGCTTTCCTTGCCATTGCCAGTCTACATTTTATATCCATCATCAGTTATTTTGCTCCCCAAATAGCAAAACTCCTTTACTACTTAAAGTGTCTCATTTCCTAATCTAATTCCCTCAGCATCACTCGACTTAATTCGACTACATTCCATTATGCTCGTTTTGCTTTTGTTGATGTTCATCTTATATCCTCCTTTCAAGACACTATCCATTCCGTTCAACTGCTCTTCCAAGTCCTTTGCTGTCTCTGACAGAATTACAATGTCATCAGCGAAACTCAAAGTTTTTATTTCTTCTCCATGGATTTTAATGCTTACTCCGAATTTATCTTTTGTTTCCTTCACTGCTTGCTCAATATACAGATTGAATAACGTAGGGGATAGGCTACAACCCTGTCTCACTCCCTTCCCAACCATTGCTTCCCTTTCATGCCGCTCGACTCTTATAACTGCCATCTGGTTTCTATACAAATTGTAAATAGTCTTTCGCTCCCTGTAGGCAGACGCACTTTCATAATCGGCCCTCAGTCAGTTCTGTTTGCATTGATTCTATGAGGAGGGCCCATGAGGCTTAGTCCCTGAGAACATGTTGTGTTAGTTACAGCTGTAGCTGCAGTTCAAATGTTCAAATGTGTGTTAAATCTTAAGGGACTTAACTGCTAAGGTCATCAGTCCCTAAGCTTACACACTACTTAACCCAAATTATCCTAAGGACAGACACACACACCCATGCCCGAGGGAGGACTCGAACCTCCGCCGGGACCAGCCGCACAGTCCATGACTACAGCGCCCTAGACCGCTCGGCGTAGCTGCAGTCCTACGAACTACTGAAGATAAGTAATTTTCATTGTACTATGTGTTTCTTGAATAATAATCCTTCTCTCTAACAGTGTGCCGTACCGCATATTATTGGAACCTGTACTCCTTCAGCTCGTATCAACTCGGCCTCCTACTTATTTGCATTTAGTAATGAGCTGAAAACAGCGGCGCGTTTCTACTCCTTTGTCATCTAATGAGCATTGTCAACCATATTTTCCAAGTAGAGGTTGAAAAGGGTAGGTGATAGACAGCATCCTCGTCTTACTCCTTTTCCTAGTCGGATCCAGTTTGTACTTTCTCCTCTCACTTTAACTGAGGCTTTTTGATTAAGATATAATGAATTTACAAGTCTTCTGGTTTCCAGTCCACTCTCTTTTCCCTCATAATGGTCGCCAGCTTGTCCCAAACCACGTGTAGGTCTCTTCCTTTTTCAGTAAACCTTTCTCCCAAGATTCGCAGGAGGGGTAGGCAGAAAATAAATCCTCTACATCCATTTCCCCTCCATCTTCTTCTTCCCGTATCCTAGCAATTTTCTTTTCAAAATCTGGATCATCCCCTTTCAGTACTTCGGTTCGTCTTCTTTTTCGTCACGTTCATGAAACCTGCTCCATTTTTCCCACCTGTATAATATATTAGAAAAATGTTAGGCCTTCAAACTTACAAGGATGCCTAAAAGATAAGACAGTTAGATGCATCTAGTTCTACTCACTAGAAATATAAGTATCACTTTTAGAAATACGTGTCTAATAGACACGAAGCGAGACCTGCGTTATTGGCAATATGTGTTTCACAGACAACGTGATATTTGAGAAAACAACTATTATCTCACTTATGACCGTCAATATCAACAGTGACTGACACCACAACACTAACAAAGAAATTGTACGGAGCTACAAAAGCATTCTGGCCAATATCGCAATAAATATTGTCAGAAACAAATGAGTAAGTTTGTGGCACTGTGGCAGCAGAAAAATATTGGTTTTTCAGGAATAGCAGCCGCTAGGTCTTTTCGGAAATTGAGCTCCGTTAGCCTATTAAAAAAGTAGTACTTAGGTATTTAAAGCAAATATATTGCAAAATTCTTAAAATCTGCACCATTGTATCGTCTCTATACAGGGTGTTACAAAAAGGTACGGCCAAACTTTCAGGAAACATTCCTCACACACAAATAAAGAAAAGATGTTATGTGGACATGAGTCCGGAAACGCTTCATTTCCATGTCAGAGCTCATTTTAGTTTCGTCAGTATGTATCAAATTGTAAATTTTTACAATCAACATGTGTAGGCTGACGAGAATCCGCACGCAATTGTGCAATCATGTCATCATCACAGGCATTGTTGGTGATGTCTTGATTGGGCCCCATGTTCTTCCACCTACGCTCAATGGAGAACGTTATCATGATTTCATACGGGATACTCTACCTGTGCTGCTAGAACATGTGCCTTTACAAGTACGACACAACATGTGGTTCATGCACGATGGAGCTCCTCCACATTTCAGTCGAAGTGTTCGTACGCTTCTCAACAACAGATTCGGGACCGATGGATTGGTTGAGGCGGACCAATTCCATGGCCTCCACGCTCTCCTGACCTCAACCCTCTTGACTTTCATTTATGGGGGCATTTGAAAGCTCTTGTCTACGCAACCCCGGTTCCAAATGTAGAGACTCTTCGTGCTCGTATTGTGGACGGCTGTGATACAATACGCCATTCTCTAGGGCTGCATCAGCGCATCAGGGATTCCATGCGACGGAGGGTGGATGCATGTATCCTCGCTAACGGAGGACATTTTGAACATTTCCTGCAACAAAGTGTTTGAAGTCACGCTGGTACGTTCTGTTGCTATGTGTTTCCATTCCATGATTAATGTGATTTGAAGAGAAGTAATAAAATGAGCTCTAACACGGAAAGTAAGCGTTTCCGGACGCATGTCCACATAACATATTTTCTTTCTTTGTGTGTGAGGAATGTTTCCTGAAAGTTTGGCCGTACCTTTTTGTAACACCCTGTACACTATCACCATTTCGATGTAAGCTTTTCCATTTACCATAATGAGCTGAAAAACTCGATAGGCACAAAAATGTGCCTCCCGAGATTACAGCCATCCCGTGACGACATCCTGATGTTCTTCTTCAGAGTTAAAGCGTTGGGAGCCAAAACATTTTTTCATATGCATGATGTCACTTGGAACAAAGTTTGGGGCGTGGTTCAGATGTACAGGAACATCTCACTTGAACTGGCCCATCAATCATTGCAGTGCAGAAAGAGCAACACCAATAGTCAATAGACTCTGTCGCTCACTTTCAATAACTTATCGCAGTTTCTTTTATGTCGTACAGTTGGCTTCCATGCTCTACTGAATTTACAAACAAGATTGGTTTAGCATTCCAAGACAGGTAGACAGCGTCTGGAGTACTTTTTTCGTTTGCTGTGCGAAGCGGTGCGGCATTACACCACTGACCACTCTTTTGTCCCCGTGTTAGCATAGGAAATCTGTGTCTCATTACCGAACAGTACTATGCTCAGTCCATCTTCCGCTTCGTAACGGAAAAAAGTGGGACAAGCAGTTACATAGTTGAGTTGCGTAGTTCTCATAAATGGGCGATGAACTAGGCTTTCCAGGTCCAAAAACACAAAAGCCGCACTCAGCGTTATATTTAGCCGGATATTTTGCCCTAAAAGCCGGATTACTTATTGTAATTAGAAATAGTCAGTTGCATATTTTCAGCCTTTTGTTAATAAATCAATTAGTGTGAATTTCCCTCGAGATCTACCCTAAACATGCTTAAAATCAAAAAAAAAAAAAAAAAAAAAAAAGAACAGCCAGTGAACAGCGTTATAATTTGGTTATTATGATAGCAACTAAGTGTTCAGTCTTCTTCTTAAGATAACCTTATGTAAAAAAAAATTCATTAAACAAAATACACAATTATCTGTTCTTCTGGGATGGAAACGAAAGACAGCCAATAACTTTGGTCACCTCAGCCAAACTCGTACAGAAACGATATTAGCTGTAGTTAAATATTAATATTTCTCATTTGAACCTACTTTACCAAGAACGTTATTTACTTCTAAATCATTTCTTGGAACTGTTGACAGGATAATTTTAAGTTCAAAAAAAAAATCCTTTTTGTTTCTGTGTCGATTTGCGATACTGTGTTTTTGTTCACTGGCGTTTATGAAAGACAATAACTTTAATTAACTGGTATATCTAACTATATCAATATTGTATATCTCCTTATTCCTCTACATACTTTATTCATCGTGCTCACGTTCTTAGCGTGGAATGGGTTTTAGCTGTGCGCTCTTTACGTCATCGCTAAAACGCCTAACAAAAGCCGGGAAGGCCAGACTTGTTATGTTTGGCAGGACATGTCCGGCGAAAGCCGAAGTCCTGGTAAGCGTAGTTGGAACCCACTGATAATGGAACTTGTTGTAGTCGATCCGTTTGGCCACAGTCGCACGCAAAACATTCTACGAATCCGCGGAAAGCTGTCAAAAGACATTCTGCACCAGTACGTCTCTAAGAGCAGAGTGATTGTCACTTCTATCATCATCATCATCAGCGTTCGAAATCCACTCTAAAGAAACCGACACCACTAACGCACAACACATTCATTAATTATATCCTGTACGTATACTTCAAATTTCATGATGAATGTCAACAGCGTTGATATTAGTCGCCACTAATACCCTTTTGACGGAATAGACTTCTCATTTGGCAGGATTTGCAATTGCAAAATCATTTTGAACACCTATTGCAGAAACGAGAAGTGATGTTGTTTTCTTCCTATCGCAGCTGTAAATACACCTACCTGCATGAGTCAGTGTAATGACTGTTTTGTTTACCCACTACTTCAGATTCTGTCTGAAAATGAAGTTCTGGAGTTCATTTTCTGACTACGCCCCGTTTTTCATGCATATGTTTAGACGCTTAGTTCCTGAGATCTGCAACACTATTAGTACACCATTTACAACGATGACGAAGCCCTTCTACACTAATGGCAAACTCTAGGACGTGATGTACAAACACTAAATTTGTACGAGGCATTGAGAGATAGTAGTGAGGGTAATGATTAAAAGGGATGTGTTGCGTACAGAGAAGCAACGATTTTGTGAGTTTGAAAATATTTTTCCAGTAACAACTGTATTTTCCTTGTTGAAAAAGCACTCCGTAGTTTCAAAAGTTGTACTAGCTTAGTACCCACTGCAGACAAGCCAGATCGGAGTCTACAAGCAACTGCGTGCAATTGCTTGAATTTCAGCGAAGTCATATTGTGGGCCTGTAAGATGCTGGATGGCCCAACATATTGGTCTCTACGTATGTATTGAGTATCATACAGGGTGTTTCAAAAATGACCGGTATATTTGAAACGGCAATAAAAACTAAACGAGCAGCGATAGAAATACACCGTTTGTTGCAATATGCTTGGGACAACAGTACATTTTCAGGCGGACAAACTTTCGAAATTACAGCAGTTACAATTTTCAACAACAGATGGCGCTGCAAGTGATGTGAAAGATATAGAAGACAACGCAGTCTGTGGGTGCGCCATTCTGTATGTCGTCTTTCTGCTGTAAGCGTGTGCTGTTCACAACGTGCAAGTGTGCTGTAGACAACATGGTTTATTCCTTAGAACAGAGGATTTTGCTGGTGTTGGAATTCCACCGCCTAGAACACAGTGTTGTTGCAACAAGACGAAGTTTTCAAGGAGGTTTAATGTAACCAAAGGACCGAAAAGCGATACAATAAAGGATCTGTTTGAAAAATTTCAACGGACTGGGAACGTGACGGATGAACGTGCTGGAAAGGTAGGGCGACCGCGTACGGCAACCACAGAGGGCAACGCGCAGCTAGTGCAGCAGGTGATCCAACAGTGGCCTCGGGTTTCCGTTCGCCGTGTTGCAGCTGCGGTCCAAATGACGCCAACGTCCACGTATCGTCTCATGCGCCAGAGTTTACACCTCTATCCATACAAAATTCAAACGCGGCAACCCCTCAGCGCCGCTACCATTGCTGCATGAGAGACATTCGCTAACGATATAGTGCACAGGATTGATGACGGCGATATGCATGTGGGCAGCATTTGGTTTACTGACGAAGCTTATTTTTACCTGGACGGCTTCGTCAATAAACAGAACTGGCGCATATGGGGAACCGAAAAGCCCCATGTTGCAGTCCCATCGTCCCTGCATCCTCAAAAAGTACTGGTCTGGGCCGCTATTTCTTCCAAAGGAATCATTGGCCCATTATTCAGATCCGAAACGATTACTGCATCACGCTATCTGGACATTCTTCGTGAATTTGTGGCGGTACAAACTGCCTTAGACGACACTGCGAACACCTCGTGGTTTATGCAAGATGGTGCCCGGCCACATCGCACGGCCGACGTCTTTAATTTCCTGAATGAATATTTCGATGATCGTGTGATTGCTTTGGGCTATCCGAAACATACAGGAGGCGGCGTGGATTGGCCTCCCTATTCGCCAGACATGAACCCCTGTGACTTCTTTCTGTGGGGACACTTGAAAGACCAGGTATACCGCCAGAATCCAGAAACAATTGAACAGCTGAAGCAGTACATCTCATCTGCATGTGAAGCCACTCCGCCAGACACGTTGTCAAAGGTTTCGGGTAATTTCATTCAGAGACTACGCCATATTATTGCTATGCATGGTGGATATGTGGAAAATATCGTACTATAGAGTTTCCCAGACCGCAGCGCCATCTGTTGTTGAAAATTGTAACTACTGTAATTTCGAAAGTTCGTCTGCCTGAAAATGTACTGTTGTCCCAAGAACATTGCAACAAACGGTGTATTTCTATCGCTGCTCGTTTAGTTTTTATTGCCGTTTCAAATATACCGGTCATTTTTGAAACACCCTGTAGTTGGTGCGGTCATAAAAGTGCATTTGCTCATCGTTCTATTTTCGGTCTGCAGCGGCAGCCAGATACATTCCCAGACAAGATGAACGAACGTAACTGGTTCTACAACGACCGCAGCACGCAATCTGTAGTTAGCTCCTTCAGAAACAGTCTGCGTTACGAGGGAGAGTGCTCCAAGCCAGGTAAGTAAAAATGCTGAAAAGTTGAAATTTAGTGACAATACCGAACTGTGTTAGCGACATTTCTGGTTGAGCCTCGAACAATAGGATGTATCCTCAGCTGCTATGATCTTTTTAGTCTTCGTTTAGAGAAACACTGAACAGCCCATAACACAATCATAGCATCATACAGCCGTTTTAGATGCCGTTTCTGCAGTGTGAGGTAGGTGCGTTCTTCCAACAGCAAACATCGTGTGAAAGTGTCTTGCTGTATCTGTCAAACGCAATCTAAACAACATTTAATCAATTTCCATGACTAGATCACAAGATCTGCCTGCTGCCCCCTACACCAACTGAGCACGTGTGAGACAATCACGATTAATTCAAATGTCATTTCTGGCCAGACTTAAGATTTCACGTATTCTGAGAAATATACCACCCAGGAACGTATTCATAAAGATGAGGCACAACGTTTGTGATGTACCATCACAAACGTATGTATTCTCACCCGGCTGATTGGCTACAGAGTTCGAGAGAGGGGAGGGAGAGTATTGAGGGAGAGCTCTACAGTCAAGTACAAGAGCCGAGAGAATAGATGCAGTCTTGGTCATCCAAACGTATTTACCCATTTTACCTAACCAATGCACCAGTGTATGGAGTACGAGAACAATAATAACCATCAATAAATTAATGTTAATATGCGAACATTAAGAAAAAAAATAACAGTGAAGAAAAAGGACAAAGTTGAGAAACAGAGCTAGGCTGCAAGTAACATAATATAAAGTTTTAATACCTGCTATTTGAAACACGAGAATCCTTAGATAATACTTTAGGATCTATGTCAGGACTGGAAGCTAAGTTAAAATAAATGCAGAAGAACATGCAATTACTTGTCTTGATACTTTAAATTTAGTAATGAATTGAGTGTCGTCGTAACTGCCGTCTCCTTCACGTCTGCTGTACAGCGAGCTACCTTCATTTAAGTATTAACTGTATTTTTCTTACTTGTCACTTCATCTTCCGTGTGTTTTTGCTTTTAGGAAGCTTTAATTGTCGAGTGCTAGTAATAGTGTTCCATAGATTTCGTGTTTGTTTTGAATACAGTCAGAGAGAGTCCCTTTAGTCAACTATAGTGCCAGTAGTGCTAGTATTTGTTTTCAATACAGTCCAGAGGCAGGTAGTGCTATTTTCTTTGTTTTCTACAAAAAGTGGCTAGCAACCACAGTTTAGTCAACAATCAGCCGCCTTTAGTGAATTAGCAGTCTAGTTAAAAGTTGTGATTCTTGAGTTTCTCCCGGCGTATTTGATAGTCAAAATATCCACGGGTGTGCTGCCGGTCTATAGTGTCCAACGGGCACAATATTTCGGCGATCATACATGTCGCCATCATCAGGTGAACTGACGGACTGAGCTCCTGTGAACGTGCCGGCACGGAGATCCGTACGCTATGGCTGCTCAGAGGGAACTGGGTTCGGTCGCGGCGGCGGCCGATTTAAATACCCTCCGCCCGCGGCGGGCTCCCTCCGGCGTCCGCGCCCCGCGCCACGGTCGCGCGGTGGAACAGATTGCGACGGCGTCTGAGATGACGTCGGTGTGATGGCTCTGTCCGCCGTGGTTGTCACAACTATACGTTTGCTCGATTTACTCTTGATTAACCCAATCGCTGGTTCCCAAGCCTTGCTAAGATTATAGCCACAGTCACGGTTTATGAGGTTGTCATTGGTGCGAATTTCGATGGCCTCTCTAACAACGCTGTCCCAGTATCTCGGATCTCCGTGCCGGCACGTTCACAGGAGCTCAGTCCGTCAGTTCACCTGATGATGGCTACATGTATGATCGCCGAAATATTGTGCCCGTTGGACACTATAGACCGGCAGCACACCCGTGGATATTTTGACTTGTTAAAAGTTGATTAACTCTCTACAGTAAATTGATTTCTTAGGATGGATAGGATGTGTGACTGCTGTGTACGGACGCAGGAGGAGCTGGCCACTGTTCGCGAACAGCTGAATGTGTTGATGGCCGCGGTCAGCCGTCTTCAGGCTGCTGCCTCGGAGTGTAGCGGCAGTGGGGAGTCTGGTGCGTCGCATGGTACACCCCAGGTGTTACATGCTTCACCCACTGTCCCTGCTGTCGAGACATCATCGCGGGTACCGGGCGCGGTTGGGCCACCCTCTCCACAAGGGGAGTGGCGGGTTCAGCGGCGTTCACGGCGTACCAGACGGAGGGTCAATGTGGAGGCTGGCCGTGTGGCATCGCCCGCTCTGCCTGTGAGTGGACATGTGGCCGCTCCTTCAGCAAGGTCCGAGCAGGCACACGGGGGATGGGTTTATTAGTTATTGGGAGCTCCAACGTTAGGCGGGTGATGGAGCTCCTTAGGGAAATAGCGGAAAGGTCGGGGAAGAAGGCAAGTGTTCACTCTGTCTGCTTGCCGGGGGGTCTCATCCGAGATGTGGAGGAGGCCCTGCCGGCGGCGATAGAGAGTACTGGGTGCACCCGACTGCAAATTGTTTCTCATGTCGGCACCAATGACTCCTGCCGTCTGGGTTCAGAGGTCATCCTCAGTTCGTACAGGCGGTTGGCGGAATTGGTGAAGGCGGAAAGCCTCGCTCGCGGAGTGGAATCAGAGCTAACTATTTGTAGTATCGTTCCCAGAACCGATCGCGGTCCTCTGGTTTGGAGCCGAGTGGAAGGCTTAAACCAGAGGCTCGGACGATTCTGCGGAGATCTGGGGTGCAAATTTCTCAACCTCCGCCATCGGGTGGAGAAATGTAGGGTTCCCCTGAATAGGTCAGGCGTGCACTACACGCAGGAAGCGGCTACAAGGGTAGCGGAGTACGTGTGGAGTGCACATGTGGGTTTTTTTGGGTTAGAGAATTCCCTCCCTAGGCCCGACAAGACGCCTCCTGAGACGCGCCAAGGTTGGAGTAGGCAAAATGCAACAGGGAATAACAATATTAATGTGCTAATAGTAAACTGCAGGAGCGTCTATAGAAAGGTCCCAGAACTGCTCTCATTAATAAACGGTCACAACGCCCATATAGTACTAGGGACAGAAAGTTGGCTGAAACCAGACGTAAACAGTAATGAAATCCTAAACTCAGATTGGAATGTATACCGCAGAGACGGGCTGGACAGTGAAGGGGGAGGCGTGTTTATAGCGATAAGAAGTGCAATAGTGTCGAAGGAAATTGACGGAGATCCGAAATATGAAATAATTTGCGTGAAGGTCACGGTTAAAGCAGGCTCAGACATGGTAATTGGATGTCTCTATAGGCCCCCTGGCTCAGCAGCTGTTGTGGCTGAGCACCTGAAGGATAATTTGGATAATATTTCGAGTAGATTTCCCCACCATGTTATAGTTCTGGGTGGAGATTTTAATTTGCCGGATATAGACTGGGAGACTCAAACGTTCATAACGGGTGGCAGGGACAAAGAATCCAGTGAAATTTTTTTAAGTGCTTTATCTGAAAACCACCTTGAGCGGTTAAACAGAGAACCGACTCGTGGCGATAACATATTAGACCTTCTGGTGACAAACAGACCCGAACTATTTGAAACAGTTAACGCAGAACAGGGAATCAGCGATCATAAAGCGGTTACTGCATCGATGATTTCAGCCGTAAATAGAAATATTAAAAAAGGTAGGAAGATATTTCTGTTTAGCAAAAGTGACAAAAAGCAGATTACAGAGTACCTGACGGCTCAACACAAAAGTTTTGTCTCAAGTACAGATAGTGTTGAGGATCAGTGGACAAAGTTCAAAACCGTCGTACATAATGCGTTAGATGAGTATGTGCCAAGCAATATCGTGAGAGATGGAAAAGAGCCACCGTGGTACAACAACAGAGTTAGAAAACTGCTACGGAAGCAAAGGGAACTTCACAGCAAGCATAAACATAGCCAAAGCCTTGCAGACAAACAAAAATTACGCGCAGCGAAATGTAGTGTGAGGAGGGCTATGCGAGAGGCGTTCAATGAATTCGAAAGTAAAGTTCTATGTACTGACTTGGCAGAAAATCCTAAGAAATTTTGGTCTTATGTCAAAGCAGTAGGTGGATCAAAAGAAAATGTCCAGACACTCTATGACCAAAATGGTACTGAAACAGAAGATGACAGACTAAAGGCCGAAATACTAAAAGTCTTTTTCCAAAGCTGTTTCACAGAGGAGGACTGCACTGTAGTTCCTTCTCTAGATTGTCGCACAGATGAAAAAATGGTAGATATCGCAGTAGACGACAGAGGGATAGAGAAACAATTAAAATCGCTCAAAAGAGGAAAGGCCGCTGGACCTGATGGGATACAAGTTCGTTTTTACGCAGAGTACGCGAAGGAACTTGCCCGCCTTCTTGCAGTGGTGTACCGTAGGTCTCTAGAAGAGCGTAGCGTTCCAAAGGATTGGAAAAGGGCACAGGTCATCCCCGTTTTCAAGATGGGACGTCGAATAGATGTGCAGAACTATAGACCTATATCTCTAACGTCGATCAGTTGTAGAATTTTGGAACATGTACTATGTTCGAGTATAATGACTTTTCTGGAGACTAGAAATATACTCTGTAGGAATCAGCATGGGTTTCGAAATAGAGGGTCGTGTGAAACCCAGCTCGCGCTATTCGTCCACGAGACTCAGAGAGCCATAGACACGGGTTCCCAGGCAGATGCCGTGTTTCTTGACTTACGCAAGGCGTTCGATACAGTTCCCCACAGTCGTTTAATGAACAAAGTAAGAGCATATGGACTATCAGACCAATTGTGTGATTGGATTGAAGAGTTCCTAGGTAACAGAACGCAGCATGTCATTCTCAATGGAGAGAAGTCTTCCTAAGTAAGAGTGGTTTCAGGTATGCCGCAGGGGAGTGTCATAGGACCGTTGCTATTCACAATATACATAAATGACCTTGTGGATGAAATCGGAAGTTCACTGAGGCTTTTTACAGATGATGCTGTGGTGTATCGAGAGGTTGTAACAATGGAAAATTGCACTGAAATGCAGGAGGATCTGCAGCGAATTGACGCATGGTGCAGGAAATGGCAATTGAATCTCAATGTAGACAAGTTGTAACGCCGGAAATGCATATCCTCCTATTTCCATCTATTGTACTATAATTTGTTTTCCTTATTTTTGTTACCTGAATATATGACATTTCTGTGTCTTTACATATTGTAATTGTTTTACTATTTGCATATATATATTTATGCATTTATGTCGATGTATAATTGGTTTGTTTCGTAAATATTATTTGTATTTTTACGCTGGGTCTTGCCTAGGGAAAACTGCTATCGAACGATTACATCGATAGGTCGTGTGAAGACTCAAAGTGTGTAGGACCTTTGGTAGTGTTAACTCTGCCGCGTGGAGCGCGGGCAGAGCTGTGGGAGTCTGGCTGGAGTAGCGAGTGGAGCAGGTGTGTTGTGTGACGCTCCCGCGAGTTGCCGCGCTTTCGTGGTTTGGCAGCATGTAATTGCGCTCGACTCGCGATGATAGTTTCTGACATGGTGTCGCGGACGGGAAGCATTAGCTGGCGCACATCAAGAGCCCGTTTCGCCTGGTGACCGTGTCGAGAAGAAGGCGCGCCAACATCCAGCTTCTGCAACAGCGACGGCCGACAATGAGTGACTGTCGCCACCTCCTCGATCGACGGCTTCAAACCTTCAATCAACCAACAAGGAAGACTAAAAGCACGTAAAGTTTCAGAACTGTATGGCAGACCTTAGCTTTTCAAATTGTTCCATTTGCCTCGCAAAATTACAGCAACTTAGCATGAACCTTTGTTGCTCATTGTCCCAATTGCATTGCCAAGCAGGGTCCCTTCCTTTTCCGAAATGAACCCGAGTGTCGTTGAAATTCAAACGCCAGCATAATTCCATTTCACTGCTTTAATTTCAAAGTTCAATTTAAGTATTCATAGCTGGCTACAATAGTTAGATTACACAAGCACAAATTAAGAGTGCGAGTTTTGTTACCGTATTTTAGCTTACCTGTGACTGCAGCTCAGCTTGGTACGTACAAAATTTTACTATTGTTAATTGTTCAGAATCGTTTAATTCAAGTTCAAAGTTAAATTTCTTCTTTCTAAATTGCGTAGATTCAAGTAGCTTTAGAAATGATTGTTGAGGTAGTCCAAGACTAACTGTATTTCGATGTGCTTCAGAAAGAAAGCTCACTATTAACTTCAGTCACTAAATTAACTTTTGATTTTCCGGTTTCATTAATTCTTTTGCTAAATTAAGTGTAGCGAAATTTATTACTTCTGACAAACTTTCAGTTTTCACACTACACGTGTCAACCTTCAGTTGCCACGCTTCTAGTGCTGATTATATGTGTAATAACCTTTCTTTTTCAGTTATTATAGTAATTGTCCATAGGACTGGCGACCGTAATTTCCCCCAAATCTCAAATATCTAATTACCGCTAGTTGATTGTTAACGTAACGGCCGCACATTTACTTTCTTTATTAACTTTATCCCTATTTCAAAATTAATTTCCATCAGTTTCACTCGCATTTTTCCTTTCATTTAGATGTAACCCTTTCCTCCCTCTTTACCGACAGTTTAACTTCGGTGACGATTGCTTCTCCAAAATTCCCATTTGGTACACGCGGTTTCATTTTTCACTGTCATCAAGGTCGATAAGTGAGGGGGAGGTTACAAAGTGTAATGTGCGGCGAATACACAGAAAGATAGTTTCCTTATCATTTAGCTACAAAATAGCGGGTCAGCAACTGGAAGCAGTTAATTCCATAAATTATCTGGGAGTTCGCATTAGGAGGGATTTAAAATGGAATGATCATATAAAGTTGAACGTCGGTAAATCAGATGCCAGACTGAGATTCATTGGAAGAATTCTAAGGAAATGCAATCCGATAACAAAGGAAGTAGGTTACAGTACGCTTGTTCGCCCACTGCTTCAATACTGCTCAACAGTGTGGGATCCGTACCAGATAGGGTTAATAGAGAAGATCCAACGGAGAGCAGCGGGCTTCGTTACAGGATCATTTAGTAATCGCGAAAGCGTTACGGAGATGATAGATAAACTCCAGTGGAAGACTCTGCAGGAGAGACGCTCAGTAGCTCGGTACGGGCTTTTGATAAAGTTTCGAGAACATACCTTCACCGAAGAGTGAAGCAGTATATTGCTCCCTCCTACGTATATCTCGCGAAGAGACCATGAGGATAAAATCAGAGAGATTAGAGCCCACACAGAGGCATACCGACAATCTTTCTTTCCAAGAACAACACGAGACTGGAATAGAAGGGAGAACCGATAGAGGTACTCAGGGTACCCTCTGCCACACACCGTCAGGTGGCTTGCGGAGTATGGATATAGATGTAGATGCAGATGTAGAATTATCTGACTGACTGTGAAACGTTCCTTTAGATAAATTATACATGACCGTGTTTAAACTGACACACAGTATTTTTAGCGCAACGCAATCTGACTTTCAATAATCCCTACAAAAGAATGGCCCTGACTAACATTAACCTATACGTTCCACAAATCACTTACCTCACAAAAATCTTCGTTACTCGAACTACTGTAATACAGCGAGCGCCATTACTGCCAGCTAAATAAAATATTTAAACTACGGAAGGCGATAGGCATAGTTAGCAAATGAAAGATTTTGATAGAGAACAAACAATGTATTTACCTTAATAGTGTTCAAAAGTCATAATATATACAGCAGTTCATGTCATCCAGTCTTACAAATTTCAAAACTCCGCCATTTCTCACCCCACATCCACCACTGCTGGCGGCTCACCTCCAACTGCGCAACGCTACGCACTGTTAACATCCAGCTGCCCAACACTACAATGACAGACAATAATGCAAACTAGCCACAGACTGCACACAGCACAGCTAGTGATTTTCATACAGAGCGCTACGTGGCGTTACCAATAAGAAAACCTAAACAGCCTACTTACAACTGGTAGAGAAGTAGATCTGCTAACAAGAAAACATACTTCTCATTGATTGTTCAAGGTACTGACGTACTTAACGGAAAATAATAAGTTAATTTCGGTTAAAATATCCAATGATTATGTAACAATAAAATAATAAAAAAGTTTTTGTAACGAAATTTGGGCAAAATGGAACTTTAATCTTTTGAGAACGCATTATACACATCTCTCACTACCAATCAAGTCTCAAAGTATATTCTGCGAAATGTTAGGAAGAAAGCAGATGGTGGAATTGGTGGGCTGATAATGGTTATACTTATGCACAATGGTAATGATAAGAAAAATCCGCCATTCAGTTCGGGAGAAGAGCTTTCTGAGACTTGAAAATTATTACTGGTATGATTTTATTGGACTGTGCATGCGTATTATTCCAACGAATTAGTTATGGACTCCGAGAATATTTCTAGTGAACTAATAAAACAATGTAAATTTCTCATTTTCTTCGCATACCAACGCACATGAGGACAATTATTGAACTATATGAAAAAAGTCGCCACAAATTCTGATCGGTTTGCGATAGGTCGTTGAAACTGCACGGTCGGCCGCGGGGCATGACAGGAATTAGTATGCACATGCGCACGTGCCTTGTTTTGGTTTAGCAACGAAGCCCAGTCTGACTTGGATGGGTTTGCCAATAAGCAAAATTGCTGCATTTGGAAGACTGAGAATCCGCATTTCGCAGTCGAGAAGTCTCTTCACCATCAACGGGTGACTGTGTGGTGTGCAGTGTCCAGTCAAGGAATAATACATGCGATATCCCTGGATGGCACAGTGAATACCGAACGGTACGTGAAGGTTTTGGGAAATGATTTAATTCCTATTATCCAAAATGACCCTGCTTTCAACAAGATGTCGTTTATACAAGACGAAGCTCGAGCCCATCGAAGCAGGAGAGTGTTTGATGTCGTGAAGGAGCACTTTGGGGGCCGCATTCAGGCTCTGGGGTACCCAGGGGCCACTGGCATGGGCCTCGATTGGCCGCCATATTCTCCGGATCTGAACACATGCGATTCCTATTTGTGGAGCTATATTAAAGGCAAAATGTACAGTAATAAACCCAAAACCACTGCTGGGCTGAAAACATTCAGGAGGTCATCGACAGCATCGATGTTTCGACATTTCAGCGGGTCATGCAGAATTTCGTTATTCGTCTGCGCCACATCATCACCGATGATGGCAGGCCTATCGAACATGTCATAACCTAAATCCGAATATGTGTAGTGACGTTTATATGTTGAATAATGTGTGCGTACTCCGTAGTTTGTAATTAACATAAATGTTCTTCATGTAGTTCTATAATTGTAACCCTTTTAACAGACTTTCAGTAAAAAAAGTAGCTTCAAACCGAATTTTTAGAACTATCTATGTAGAACAGATCCAAAAGCTAATTCAAAGCAAAGACTAGCTGCATACCGGATTTGTAGAACAATCTACACTCCTGGAAATTGAAATAAGAACACCGTGAATTCATTGTCCCAGGAAGGGGAAACTTTATTGACACATTCCTGGGGTCAGATACATCACATGATCACACTGACAGAACCACAGGCACATAGACACAGGCAACAGAGCATGCACAATGTCGGCACTAGTACAGTGTATATCCAACTTTCGCAGCAATGCAGGCTGCTATTCTCCCATGGAGACGGTCGTAGAGATGCTGGATGTAGTCCTGTGGAACGGCTTGCCATGCCATTTCCACCTGGCGCCTCAGTTGGACCAGCGTTCGTGCTGGACGTGCAGACCGCGTGAGACGACGCTTCATCCAGTCCCAAACATGCTCAATGGGGGACAGATCCGGAGATCTTGCTGGCCAGGGTAGTTGACTTACACCTTCTAGAGCACGTTGGGTGGCACGGGATACATGCGGACGTGCATTGTCCTGTTGGAACAGCAAGTTCCCTTGCCGGTCTAGGAATGGTAGAACGATGGGTTCGATGACGGTTTGGATGTACCGTGCACTATTCAGAGTCCCCTCGACGATCACCAGTGGTGTACGGCCAGTGTAGGAGATCGCTCCCCACACCATGATGCCGGGTGTTGGCCCTGTGTGCCTCGGTCGTATGCAGTCCTGATTGTGGCGCTCACCTGCACGGCGCCAAACACGCATACGACCATCATTGGCACCAAGGCAGGATTGACTCTTATCGCTGAAGACGACACGTCTCCATTCGTCCCCCCATTCACGCCTGTCGCGACACCACTGGAGGCGGGCTGCACGATGTTGGGGCGTGAGCGGAAGACGGCCTAACGGTGTGCGGGACCGTAGCCCAGCTTCATGGAGACGGTTGCGAATGGTCCTCGCCGATACCCCAGGAGCAACAGTGTCCCTAATTTGCTGGGAAGTGGCGGTGCGGTTCCCTACGGCACTGCGTAGGATCCTACGGTCTTGGCGTGCATCCGTGCGTCGCTGCGGTCCAGTCCCAGGTCGACGGGCACGTGCACCTTCCGCCGACCACTGGCGACAACATCGATGTACTGTGGAGACCTCACGCCCCACGTGTTGAGCAATTCGGCGGTACGTCCACCCGGCCTCCCGCATGCCCACTATACGCCCTCGCTCAAAGTCCGTCAACTGCACATACGGTTCACGTCCACGCTGTCGCGGCATGCTACCAGTGTTAAAGACTGCGATGGAGCTCCGTATGCCACGGCAAACTGGCTGACACTGACGGCGGCGGTGCACAAATGCTGCGCAGCTAGCGCCATTCGACGGCCAACACCGCGGTTCCTGGTGTGTCCGCTGTGCCGTGCGTGTGATCATTGCTTGTACAGCCCTCTCGGAGTGTCCGGAGCAAGTATGGTGGGTCTGACACACCGGTTTCAATGTGTTCTTTTTTCCATTTCCAGGAGTGTATATAGAACAGATCCAAAAGCTAATTCAAAGCAAAGGCATATACTATATGGATTTATGTGACACTTATTTTCGACAATGATGGTATCTTTCTCCTAAAGCATGATTTTCAACTTAATGTAAGCTAGAAATGATTATTAAGAAAATATACGACATAGCATCTGGAAACGATTAAGCTATATGAAAACGTAAAATTTCTGAACCAATGATAGAATTGCATCAAATATTCGTCATCGTGACGTCACCAGTGTGATGATAGGAACCTAAATGAGAGTAGTAATTTCAGAATCGCCACTATAAGAAATATAACTCTGTAGCGCATCACTCAACACCGATAGTAAAATTTAGGGTAACATGAAACCATCGCAGTGCCTGATGCCTCACTATTTTCAGAGTAAGTGCTTCAGCTTTTTAGTAAGTATCCGAGTTGATTCTCATGATTTCACATTCTTTGGCTTCACGCATTCAGAATTAAATTACCTGTCCTAGAAATGGGGTGACGCTACACGACAAACTGTCATCACAACCAAGATTTCGCATCCACATTCTTTGGCTTCGCCTGCTCAAAACTAAATCGTAGCCTTGTAACTTAACATACAGTTTGATCTGCGTCACAGCACAGCCTAGACTCCTAAAAAACGGCTTTACCAAAGTCCTGTTCTCTTTCGAATTTTCGCTCGCTGCCAGACAAAAGCGTAATGTAAATAAATCACACATTTCTAGTTAGTACATTTACCGCAAAAGATGCTAGCAAAAAGAAACAAAATGTGCGACTCGTTTCTGACTGAAAGGTTTTTTACGAAAGAGATATTTTACAATTACTGATTATTCCAATCAGCCAGCAAAATGTACGATTCATATACGAAAATGTACGAATCATATACCAATGTATAGGCGTCAGATCGTTGCTTTTGCACCGCTTCAATCTCGCACACTGCAAACAACACTGATGTAAGCAAAAATCGGCACGTTGTAATTATTAAATACGGTACGTATAGCACAGCAGTTATCATTACTTTACGTTAAAGATTATTTTCCTTAGTGGTCACCGAGCGAGGTGGCGCAGTGGTTAGACACTGGACTCGCATTCGGGAGGACGACGGTTCAATCCCGCGTCCGGCCATCCTGATTTAGGTTTTCCGTGATTTCCCTAAATCACTCCAGGCAAATGCCGGGATGGTTCCTCTGAAAGGGCACGACCGACTTCCTTCCCCATCCTTCCCTAATCCGATGAGACCGATGACCACGCTGTCTGGTCTCCTTCCCCAAAACAACCAACCAACCTTAGTGGTTACAACATGGCTACAAACATATTTGCACGCACATTACAGGCTAAGAATGAATTAAATAAAGTGAGTTATGTGGAGTATTAGGTTTTCATCGCAATTTCTGACTACAGTCATCGACGATACTTACCAGAAAAGAACATTTAATGTAGCGCTGTTACATGCGTAAAATTTTCGCGTGGTGCTCGACGAAAATGAGTCATTCTCGCAGTTACGGTCTGAAAACTGGTCGGAACCATCGATTATGGTAACCACAGATACTATGAAGCTATTTGCCGTTTCTCCTTGCTGTTCAAATAAAGCGTAATATATTGGAAAATTTGAATGATTGTGCATTCCTTGCGTGAAAACTAACAGTTTATGATTAACAATTAATTTTTTTGTTTATAAATTTGTTAATCCATGTCGCTAATTCTGAGACTGTTGTATAATTTTCCTGACTCCAGTGTATGTTACCAAACGTTATGTGATACAAGAAAGACGAACATGCGTAACATAATATGCGTAACTCATCCTTTTTTTTAGGTGTGGGTGGATAAGTCTCTGACAGTGTATGTTGTACTCTGGAATAAATGCTTTGTATTGTAGATAATTTAAAAAGCCAATAGCACATATAACAGTTCTGAGTAACTTGAAGAATTCTAAACCGCCTGATTCAGGAACCACGATAATATCGTGATGCAGTAAAAATGCGTTGCATTTTCTCTCCTAGATAAAGACGAATGAATGTTGTAGTCTTTGTTATCAGAACTTATTTAAAGCAAAACCCGAACAGTGCCTCTCAAGTGAAGAAATTTGGACTTCAGTGTGATACTGTACGCTTAACTAACGTGATTTTCAGAGCTTAGTTACATTTTCTGCCTAACCTGTGAGTTTAGCTGACAGCGTATTTCCTGTAGAGTGTCGCTGAATGCGATGTTGACTGTTTAATTTATGTTAATTTATTATACTATTTATTCAAACACATTGTTGAATTGGTTCCGATTTGTAACCAGCCCAGTTTTTATTAATGTTATGACATTACTGAAACGGGAATCTCTTTCCTCGGAAACAGATGTCGACGCAGAAAAACAATAAGGGAAAAGGGCATTGTCAATACGGGAATGACGGTGTCGCTAAACAGAATCAGTGCTGTTTAAGTTCCCACGTGAGTCTTCAGTATACCACCAATTAATATACGTACTACCAAGACAGAAGATGTGAGAGTACTAGCTGTACAAAGTAGCTGTTTGATGTAAAGTGATAGTTCGAAAATGTTTTGCGACCATCAGCTGTGCATCCAGTTTGTGACAAAATTCATTATAATCCGTTAACTCAGTGTCAGCGGACTACCAGTTTGCTACAGACGTTCTTACACTGCATCGGAAAATGTCGTGTACGATGTCTAATGCATTATAACTGGCCACGCGGGATTAGCCGAGCGGTCCAAGGCGCTGCAGTCATGGACTGTGCTGCTGGTCCCGGCGGAGGTTCGAGTCCTCCCTCGGGCATGGGCGTGTGTGTTTGTCTTTAGGATAATATGGTTAAGTAGTGTGTAAGCTTAGGGACTGATGACCTTAGCAGTTAAGTCGCATAAGATTTCACACAGATTTTTGAACATTATAACTGAAACTGATACTACAAATTTGTATATTTCATAAATAAATTCAATTAATGGTAATTCCCTCCAAAGCAGAGGCCATTAGAGACCACACACTTCTGCTTTGGATTTCTGCACGCCTTTATCTGTGAGACTGCTCAAGAATTCCGCCGTTTGTGTCTTCCAGTTGCCACTGCTTGTGAGATGAAACACAACTTGCACGTTACTCGCATGACATCCTAAAAGCCATGCATAGGCAGTCGATCAAATGGCGCATCAATCGATGTTTGAAACCAGATATAGGATTTATTGGTAGGGAGGAAACAGCAAATTATCTTGGACAGTGGCAGTGACTCATCAACAGATATAAATGTTACACGAGGAACTCTGTTGAAACCCTTGTTGCATATGTTGTATGCTGATGACCTAGCAGACTATATTAACGGCTACTTCAGGATTTGAGCGGGTGATGTATTTATCCACAAAGAAGCACGGTCTGAAAAAAGCTGCACAAATATTCATTTGGATCCTGATTACCTTTCAAAGTCACGCTTAAATTGATAAGTGTAACAACTTGTAGGGATATGTAATGGAAGATTCGTATAGACTCAAGTGGCACACCTCGGTTTACTGGTAAATTACCAAGGAAATGCAGTCAGTCTGCTAAGGAGACTGATTACAAAACACGGGTGTGACCCACCCTAGAATAGTTCTCGAGCAAATAAGACTAACCGGGGACACTGAACGTATACAAAGAATGACAGTACGAGTGGTCACAGGTCTGTTTGATCCATGGAAGAGTGTCACGGAGTTGCTGAAGAAACTGAACTGGCAGACGCTTGAGGACAAACGCAAACTGTCCCGACACACACTACTTACAAAGCTTCAATAGCCATCTTAAAGCTATGAATCTAGGAATTTACTACAAGCCTGTACGTATGGCTCATGTAGAGATCGCGAAAACCAGATTGTAATCATTACAGCGCATACAGTGGCGCTTACGTAGTTATTCTTCCCCCTCTCCATACATGAATGGAACTGAAAGAAACTCTGCAGTGCCATTCACGGTGATTTGAAGAGTACGGACGAAGTCAGATTTTGGTTACGCTTCTTACAGATTATGAAGAGCTCAAGGCGTAGAAACAGTCCCGTGCTAATGCACCGCCATAAGTAGTGACTTAGTGATGCGACCAGTGTCGTTCCTTTTGGGTTAATAAAAGTATATGTAAGCTGCAACATGGGCCAAGCAATAAAGATAGCTATTTCTTTCTCTCTCATTCATCTCTTCCTTTCCTAGGGCTTATCTCGTTGTATGAGGTCCAGTGTTTTCATGACTCGACGAATTTATTTTCACTCTGTGGGCGGATGCTCTTCTGTCGCAACAGTCGTCAGTTAATCTTGGGGAGGAAAGTTGTGTGCGATAACCCTGTGTGAGTCATGTAAGATTTTTGCAGTTTATTATCGTCCTTCAATTGTCTATCTATCGCACTGTGGATGTTGGGGAGCAGATCACTGCTTGCCTAAACGAGAGTGGCAAAGCGCCTAAAAACCACATGGCAGAATCATCACTGTTCTACAGTTACATCCATCTATGTCCGCACTGTGAAACACCACTGTGAAGTGCCTTCTCATTGCACCAGCTACCGGGTGGTATAACGGAAGTGCAGCTAGTGACAGAGGTCCAGTGTGGGCTGTAATTATCATATGGCAACGAAACTTGGTGGATATGCTAATGCATTAATGCGGAACTGATCTACGCTGGAAAAATTAAATCCAATTGTGGCCACCAGATGCAAATCTGGCGCTGTACAGCATCTCATCGATATTTCTGGTGCTCATATTTAACAAATTGTGTAAATGACAGCCAGTTATAGAATCAACATTATCCCTTTCTCACTCGTTTAAACTTTTCTGCTGTATACCGATCTTAATCCATAGTAGTGAAGCAAAGGGTGTTCTGAGCCATTTTATTTGTGTATATTGCATACATTCAGCGGAAAATTATCCGCCTCCCCTTCCTCTTAACCTTTTGTTATGCTAATTGATTAATGATCCCCTATGGGTATGACCCTGTACAGATATTCATTCTTTTGAGAAACCCCCCACCCTTCCCTCCCTCCTCTCTAGAAAATTCCCATCACTCTCTCTCGACATTAAGAGCCCACTTTTGATATCAATTTAATTGACTAATTAATTAAATTGATCAATAAATTGCCCCTTCCTCTCTTGGAAAACGCCCAGTCCTCCCCTCTCCTCCTCACCACACTCTGGAAATTGGCAGGAAAGCGACTCTGTCCTTGCTGAGCTGTTGGAGAGGAAGGATCTCACGACACGAAATTGAAATCAGTGTCAATTGACAGAATCATGTACTCTTCAATTCAATTTGCATATCTGTTTATTTAATCAGTTTGTGGGAGATAGGACTCCATCACTTGGGTAGCGTTCATGTATGCACCCCCTGTCCCCCACATCCCACGACGTAATAACTGTGAGCCCTGAGGCATGGAATGAAGTGGAATATATTAGCTGCTGGTTTGTGTCACCCATTCTGGTGTCTGTTCTATGGGAACTGTCAGGCACTGGGCAGAGCAGCGAGCATGCACATCTGCAAGCTGCAGAGGTCAGGGTGTATCTGCAAGGCTGGTGCCACCAGCATAGGGCGGAACACCAAGCAGTGAGACCTCTGTTCTCTTTGAAAGCCTGCAGGTTAATGGCATGTCACACACCAGACCGAGCCACTAGCATCGCCAAGCAGCGGCCAGTGGAATTATCATGAGACTGCACATGCACAAGGCGCTTGTCCTCTGTGCTGTGCAGAGAAACCACTATCAGGGACTGCAGAGAAACTATTGTCAGTCAGCTAGATACTGCTGGGAGCCACGTGCACTGGTACCAATCTACACTATTTTATGGATGGGAGGAATGGCGTGATATCGCTGAGCACATCAATCGATGAATGGTTTTATGAGTCCACCTTGAGTGCTATACTGAACTGGTTTTTCGATATGCAAATTAGAGATTCGGGTACAGCACTCAGCCAAATACTACACCCTGATGTCCATACACATGTATGTGATCCTGTAAATGGAGGGTCAAGACATATCAAGCTTTCTAAGCATATAGCGTAGAAGAAGGTGGATACTAATTTTGAGAATGACATGGAAAAGGCTTGTTTTGAGTGGCCAGTCCTGCAATCATGTGGATCATCCACAGTGGACATCTCTATACGGTAGACACCCTGACATTCGTAAATGTTATATTTTTGATGGTACGAAGTTCCCTCTCAAAATTCAGGATATTCGTAAATTTGAGGTGCAGGTGTCAACTACTTTGCACTTCTCCATGTTTTAACACACTTCACCTGTTTGAAAGACCTTGACAATGCAATTTTTGCTGAGAATGTCTCTCTTATATCACCATTTTCTGTGGCTGCTATGAATGTGTCACTTTTAAATATGAAGTTTCTACCCTCATCAATATTGAAACCTTGACCGTCTTCAATAATTCTCACACCTTGAGATGCCATTGTGAAATGCTCTGGGTGTGGCTCAACACCTGTTTATTTGCGCAGCTCGTTGCACAACACCACTGAGTGGGCAATAGTCAATCGGTCAGGTAGAACTAGAGTGCACGTTGCAGTGTGTTCTGGGAAATTTGCCGAACTTTTTGTGCAGCTGTAGGTCTAGATTATACGACCTCATTACGCTTCGAGCAGACTATTATGATTGCTGGAATTGCTGTGAGCTGAGAAGACATCTTTCCTCTTCATAGTATGAAGTATGGAACTTTACATACATGTCATATGCTAGACTATATACACTTTCATTCCACTGTACGTGTAAATTATCGCCGCGCAGAGTGGCCGCGCTGTTAGAGGCGCCAGGTCACTGACCGCGCGGCCCCTCCCACCGGAGGTTCGAGTCCTCCCTCGGGCATGTATGTGTGTGTTGTTCTTAATATAAGTTAGTTTAAGCTAATTGAAATAGTGTGTAAGTCTAGGGACCGCTCACTCAGCAGTTAGGTCCCTTAGGAATTCACATATATTTGAACGTTTGTAAATTATCATATAAGTAGATTTCGGAGTTCAGGTAGACTCTGGCATTACTTAACCTGCAATTCTCAAACATGGTAGACTCATTTGCCATATTCCCTCTTCTACTGGTCTGAAATGCATGTATGATTAACCTGGGCGTCTCCAGTTGAGCAGATGTTTTAAAAGCCCACATTTGTCTGCTTTTAGCTGGTAGCACTGGGTACTCGAAAACCTCCCATGAGCAGAAAGGTAACAGTATAAATACACCGCCATTCAGAACTTTTAAAAGCTTCAAACACTGCTCAACTGATACAGTGAGGTGTAGCATTTCCCATATTATTTTATTGATGGTGATCTCGTTCTACTCTTGAGCTCCTTGAGTTTATGAATTGTTATCTGTTGTACGCTATACAAGAAAAAGTTCAGTTTAGCATTCATAACAATTTGCCACATTTCTTCAAAGTACCTCATAGGCAGTTTTAGAGGAATACATGCAGCAAATATCTTGTGCTCTTCCACTGATCTACCGATTAGTTCATCTGTGAACCATCCAGCATTTTCTAAATCATTCAAATCTGAGGAAGAAGCAGACATATCTTTAAAGAGTTGATGCTATGCCTACATTGCGAGTATTGTCAGTCTTGATCCTGTTAACTTCATGATGTATCTCCTGAAACAGGAATGCTAAGGCATTTTGTGCAAGGTTTGTTTCCACTTTTTCAGTAGGATCCCTTTTCATAAACGATCCATCAAGATATATGAAAGTGTTGCATGGGAGTGGTAAAGCGTTTTGGTGTTGGATGATAATCCTAATTTCACCATTCTTGTTAAATGTGGTTGACACATAAATGGTGCAAATGGCTCTGAGCACTATGGGACTCAACTGCTTAGGTCATTAGTCCCCTAGAACTTAGAACTAGTTAAACCTAACTAACCTAAGGACATCGCACACATCCATGCCCGAGGCAGGATTCGAACCTGCGACCGTAGCGGTCTCGCGGTTCCAGACTGCAGCGCCAGAACCGCGCGGCCACTTCGGCCGGCGGTTGACACATAAGGTTTATGCAAAAACTACTACTGGCATATAATGCATTCCTCATATTCCAATGGGAAAGTTATACTGAATGGTGTCATTATGAGGTTTCGGACATACTGATGCAAGAAACTCATAGTCTGCACATGTTATCACCTTCCTCTTCTGTTGTGAAGTGCCTCACAGTGTGTTGTGCAGGTTGCTTTTATACCTTGCGCCAATCCTATCTTCGTTCACAATACGAATACGCTGGGAAGCTGCTGTGAGTCCTGGCTGGTTCGAGGTTACCACCACCACTTCTCGTCTCCCATCAAGGAAGGGTCTTTGTTCTCACCGAGAGGGTAAGGGGGATCCACTGCAGGTTCTAGCCAGTTGAAGGCCGCAGCTGCTTCCGGGTCTCTGCACGTTTGAGGTCAGTGCTGGTTTTTTTACAATGAGCTCCTCACTATGAAAGTTTATGAGTTGGTTATCCAGATAGTCCAATCTCTGAACTGGTACTGGGAGGTACACAGTGTTGGTATGGGTCCCAACAATTTTATACTCTGTTCCCACTGGTGGGAAGAATCCATAAATTGTATTAATTAATCTGTTGTTGAGATAAGAGTTTGTTGCAATGCTATACTCAGCACAGATTGTACTCATAGGTGGTAGATCCACTGACTGGTTGGATCTGTAAAACTTATAGGGACCTTCTTCAAAACCTGTGCTTTTGTGAAACCTAGCAGCTGTCCTATTGAACCAATCTGGTTAAAGACAGTTGTTGCATGTGGTGTCTTTATTTCAGATTTAAGTGTATTGATGCTTGCACATAGCACAATCCCTTTTTCAGGCAGTTTTAAAATGTCGTTTACATCGTCATTATCGTATGCACCAGATTCTACTTTCATAATCTCTTTCCCACCATTAATTTCAAGTCGAAGTTTATTGTTAGCATTTGTGATATTCGGAATACTGTTGTAGGTATCCAGTCCCATCTGCGCAGAACCCCACTTCCTGTTGCTTATGTCAATTGATGGGAAGTAATTATATATATATGCTCCTCTGTAGACGTTGGGAGGAACATGATGCACAGATGCTCACCCAAGTAAATATTAAAGTTAAGTATTAAAATTGTGGAACACACGTGTTCTGTCAGTGAAGTATCATTGTAGCTCTTGTGGTGGCTGCAGGTCAGCAAATGTCTTAATAGTGAACATTATTTATATTTTTCTTAACATACGCCGTCCAGTGGGTTTCTAGTCTACCAGCGACATCTAAATTGACAATTCCACATTATCCAGACTTCCACATAGTCTTTGGTAATGTATCCCAAATAAACAGACCAAGCAATCTTGGAATGCTGAATCTTTTTCTCAATAAACTTGAGCAGATCTATATTTATAAGCAGTCTATCTTCTAGGATAGCTAACGAGCCTATTTTATTTATGAAGAGAACTAGTCCTTTCATATATGGTTTCAGGAATAGTCCTTTCTTGTGGCTGCTGCTCCCATCATGCGGTTATGTCTTCTGCTTCCTGTAGTTTCTCCTGGAAGTTCTGTGCTTTCTCGACTGTTCTAGCAATAGCCACAGCATGACCAGCCAGTGAACCCATTACTGAGAGACCTGCGAGAGCAGGAATCAGGAAAGGGTATCGGCAGAACCTGGGGTGCTCAAACTGGTCATCTGTGTTTCAGGATGCCTTTAGCTGCATACATTGCTGTCAGTATATAGTTTATTAAACACCCATTCTTCTTCTTCATTGTTGTCTTCTCCTTTTTTTCAATGCACGACGTGTGGCGTTCATAGCTTGCTTGAGATTCACACCAAAGCCCAACATAATTTAAATACACTCAGTTGTTCAACTGCAAAACCTATCGTGCACTGTCCTATACCAGGATCCTTTCTTGCACTATTGCCTTGGCTTTACCAGCTAAAATTCTACCCGCAGCGTGACATTCTGGAAGATGTTTATGTTTTGCTTAGGAAATGTCATGTTCCAAACACGCCTCATGAAGCAGATTAATCCCCTTATCCCCATGAGGCAAATGTTTTTGAAGGTTTCTACCATGTTTGCAGTAGTTATACTCTGGAATGTGTAATGTAGTTGGAAGTTTGTCAAGAATACCACCACCACCTATAATGGTTTTCTTATCGTGCATGTTATGCTACTGTGCTGATTGTGCTGTGTGATCCCCATCATATAACTAATCATTAGCATCAATCCAGCTGTTTTGCATTGCAGGAAAATCCAGCCATTTAACTAGTGCTCTATTCCCTCTACATCTTATAACATGCTCTATGAGAAACCTCCAGAAGGTTCTGTGCTGTTCTGCATTTCCTCTGTGTAAAATCGTCCTGAAATTTCAGTGCCACTGCTATCCTTTAAGATGTAAATTCTGGGATTTGTTCTCTGCACTTTGGAAGTTGTGAATATCTCAGTTGACCAGTTTTGGAGGTATGTCTACTCAAATGCTGCCTTGCGTTTTGAGATATGTACCAAATCACTCACAACAAATATCTTTTTACATGGATACAGCATTTTAAGGCGATGGTATACTGTATCCATGAGTCCATTAGCACTAACATTGATTAGTCTCATTTTATTGTGTTACGTTTGGTTGAGTTATGCTGTGAAATTATTTCTGGGAGGATATTCATCACTTGTATGGGCTGTGAAAATTAAAACACAACGACATTTGACCTTTTATTGTTCTGTTCAGACGTCCCACAATACTCGCCTTCTGGTGGGTGAATGTTGAGTAGCGATGTATTCCATACTGCTTCATCATGGTCTTGAAATACCATTGTAAAACTCTTCATAATGATCAGTTTGGAGGTTGCCTGGGCATCGATTCATCCCTGTCTGCAACAAATGCTCAAACACCTCCATGACATCACTCCCTATTTTTGTTTTAGCAGGTAATGCCCAGGCAAATTTGGAGTATATGTCAATAACCATTAAAAGATATTTGAATCCATTATTTGCATGTGAATATTCGCACATATCTACAAGATCAGCCTGCCATAAATGTTCCAACCTTTAGTCATAACATATGTTTTGGTATGTTTTGTTTGCTGGTTTGTGCAGTTCTTAAACTGTTATCTCCAGACGTACTCGATTATAACTTCATCTCTCTCTAAGCTCAGAGATTGTTTAAACAACCTCATTCAAACAAGCGGTATGTCAGAGCAGTCACAGTCGATCTGTTAGCTCGCTGGGATCGTCGTAGTATACAGGGTGGTCCACTGATAGTGAGCGGGCCAAATATCTCACAAAATAAGCATCAAACGAAAAAACTACAAAGAACGAAACTCGTCTAGCTTGAAGGGGGAAACCAGATGGCGCAATGGTTGGCCCGCTAGATGGCGCTGCCATAATTCAAACGGATATCAACTGCGTTTATTAAATAGGAACCCCCATTTTTTATTACTTATTCGCGTAGTACGTAAAGAAATATGAACGTTTTAGTTGGACCACTTTTTTCGGCTTGTGACAGATGGCGCTGTAATAGTGACAAACGTTTAAGTACATGGTATCACGTAACATTCCGCCGGTGTGGACGATATTTGCTTCGTGATACATAACCCGTGTTAAAATGTACCGTTTACCAATTGCGGAAAAGGTCGATATCGTGTTGATGGATGGCTATTGCGATCAAAATACCCAACGGGAGTGTGCTATGTATGCTGCTCGGTATCCTGGACGACATCATCCAAGTGACCGGACTGTTCGCCGGACAGTTACGTTATTTGAGGAGACAGGAGGTGTTCAGCCACATGTGAAACGTCAACCACGACGTGCAAGAAATGATGATGCCCAAGTAGGTGCTTTAGCTGCTGTCGCGGCTAATCCGCACATCAGTAGCAGACAAACTGCGCGAGAATCGGGAATCTCAGAAACGTCGGTGTTGAGAATGCTACATCAACATCGATTGCACCCATACCATATTTCTTTGCACCAGTAATTGCATGGCGACGACTTTGAACGTCGTGTACAGTTCTACCACTGGGCATAAGAGAAATTACGGGACGATGACAGATTTTTTTCACGCATTCTATTTAGCGACGAAGCGTCATTCACCAACAGCGGTAACGGAAACCGGCATAATATGCACTATTGGGCAACGGAAAATTCACGATGGCTACGACAAGTGGAACATCAGCGACCTTGGCGGGTTAATGTATGGTTCGGCATTATGGGAGGAAGGATAATTGGCCCCCATTTTATCGTTGGCTATCTAAATGCTACAATGTATTCTGATTTCTACCGATGTTACTACAAGATGTTTCACTGCATGACAGAATGTCGATGTACTTCCAACATGATGGATGTCCAGCACTTAGCTCGCGTGCGGTTGAAGCGGTACTGAATAGCATATTTCATGACAGGTGGATCGGTCGTCGAAGCACTATACCGCACGTTCACCGGATCCGAGGTCCCCGGATTTCTTTCTTCGGGGAAAGCTGAAGGATATTTGCTATCGTGATCCACCGACAACGCCTGACAGCATGCGTCAGCGCATTGTCAATGCATGTGCGAACATTACGGAAGGCGAACTACTCGCTGTTGAGAGGAATGTCGTCACACGTATTGCCAAATGCATTGAGGTTGACGGACATCATTTTGAGCATTTATGGCATTAATGGTGGTATTTACAGGTAATCACGCTGTAACAGCATGCGTTCTCAGAAATGATAAGTCCACAAAGGTACATGTATCACATTGGAACAACCGAAATAAAATGTTCAAAAGTACCTACGTTCTGTATTTATTTTAAAAAACCTACCTGTTAGCAACTGTTCGTCTAAAACTGTGAGCCGTATGTTTGTGACTATTACAGCCGAGGGATTGACTGCTTTCACCGAATGTTGTGTATGTTATACCATCGAATCCATGCAGCATCTTTTGCAGTAACTGGTCTTTGGACTGAAACAGAGTTTTTGAAAATACACATACATGCTCAAAGTGGACTCCATCTGGGTGTGTTAACAGTGACTTGAGAACATTTGCTTTGCGCAGTTGGATAAATCAAAAATTATCGCATGTGTATTATGAGATAGGACTGTACTATTCTTCTTCTCCTTTGTCTGGTCTTCTTCTGCAGCTCCACAGGACCAATCAATTACAACAAAGTGCCGATGCTTCACTCACTCTGCCATGATACTGACTACATCAGATATTGGTATGCAGTGGGGTTTTGTAGGGAATATATGTAATCAACTAAGCTACATGCAACATATACACCTGAAAAGTTTCATCTGCCATTCAGTTTAACAAAGACTGAAGACATTGACAGTGGTGATGAGATGATTCAGACAGCTTGGAGCTGCTGTGGTATTATAGACACTGCAATGAAAATACTAGTAGCAGTAATATTATTATGAGAGGTATGACAAAATAATACCACATTTGGCAGTTTTGGGGTGGGAGCCAACTGGAACACCGCTGCCACCTAGCAGCACGTGGCACTAGAGCATTTTTAGTGATCTAACCCCTGTGGTGTACAGACAGTGCATGCTTGGCATTGTGTCTGGTGTGCAGTATGAGACACATGTGCAGCTGACCCAAAATGCCCATATATCGCACTTCATTCCATCCCTTGGTGTTTACAATTATTATGTCATGGAATGTGGGAGCAGCTGGTGCAGAAATGTGCTCTACACAAGTGGAGGAGCAGTGTCTCCCACAAGATCTTTAAATAAAGAATATGCAAGTTGAATAGAACAATATACTATTATATCAGTTGATGTGGATTTGAATTCATGTCATGAGATCGCTCCTTTCCAGAAGATGAGCACAAACTGAATCTTTTTCCCACCAAATTCAGATGGTGGAATTGAGGGGAGATTGAGGGAAGGGAGGCAAGGGCTGAGTATTTACCAGAGTGGTAGGCGTAATTAATTGATCAATTTACTTAATTAGTCAATTAATTTGATATCAAATGTATTCTCGCATCAGTAAGGGGGAAGATGGGGGGTTGGGGTTTCCCAGAGAGGTGCAGGAGGGAAAGGGGTTGGTGAGGATTGGGGGGTTTCTCAAGAGGATCGATTACCCACAGGGGCTATAAATCAACCTTCAGTGAGTCATAAATCAATTAGCATAACAATAGGTTAAGTTGAGGGACAGGGGGATAATTTGCCCCTGAACGCATGCTTGCCTCTGAATGTATGCAACCCCCCCCCCCCCCAAACAAAGTGGCTCAGGGTCTCTTTTCCCCACTACTGTCCGTTACATATGTAAACAATTCTATACACCATTCTTGCATTCACAGCGCCATATTTGCTCCTGGTGGGCAAAATTGGAACTAATTTTTTTCCAGCGCAAATAGTTCCAAACTAATGCATTCGAATATCTACGAAGTTTTGCTGCCATACGACCCACACTGGAATTCTGTGAACAGCTGCACCCAGTACGGGGCCAATGTATCATGTCGGTGCTCTTCAGTTCGCCACATGGATTCCATCTGAGTCCGTCTTGCCTTTCAGTTTTACAAGCAAGTACACTGCGCATTAAGTTGTACGAGAGAAATTACCATCGTTTAACAACAACCTTTATGATGTCCATCTCAGAAAATCAGATGGAAAATGCTAGAGAAGGCAATCAATCGTCTGATGCCTGGATGCTATTTCTTCCTATATCAGTCGATACACTGTGATAGGTAACTGTGGATGTACTTGTAGCTGTTTTCCCACCAACTCCATTTAATTATGCATCTGACAATACAATGTGTATACGAAATCCCACAGTCATTAAGAAAATCAAAACTTGGAAACTATTAGAGACAAATCACTGTGGTTTTTTGTAAAATGTTTACCAATGTACTAAGTGCGACGAGTGGGTTACACACTGAAATTCTGGCGCAACAGAAGAAAATTTTCTGTTGCACCAGACTTTCAGTGCATACCCCACTCGTCGCACTTAGTGCATCGTTTTATAGCAAACCACGAATCTCCACCTGTAATAGTTCCCTTGTTATGATGTTTGACATGATATCGGAACTTTATGCACATTTCGCTTAGTATGGTGACAAAAGTTAACCTTTATAATAAAAAACGCAACGAAACACAATCTATTAATGATGTCTGTCTGTTTAGACCAGAAAATGAATTATAAAATTTGCAGCTAGTATCTTCTAGTGAAAACAGTCTCTTCCTTATAGGATCCATTTGTGGCATATCGGTGATGTAATTTGCGTCATCTACGAACATTTCTGAAGCACGCAGATAGAATAATTCCCCTGAGTCCAAATAGGAGACTGTTAACTGATTATTTGATAAGAGACGATCTGTAGAAGTGATGTCTGTACTACTACTGTTGATACAGGTTTTTCTTTTTGACGACTCACATTTCATTCCTGAAAAATCACGTAATACAAAAAAAGAAAGTACCAGTGCTGCGGACCGTTCACAGCATTTGTAGAGACTGACGCAGCTAAACGGAGAATGGGAGCATAGCATCACAGGAAATCTCGGAAGACAGCAGTTATAAGGACAAAAGATTTGTTAGAAATTCGATCTGTTCATTGAAATATCTTTCACAGGGCAAACAAAAACACATTCAGGGTTATTAATTAACAATATGTGAGCCCATTAAATGAAACACAAAAAAGTCAAATTAGTTTAGACTGAGGAAAGTATTTGCAAATAATGATTTCCTCGAATCAGACTGACGTGCTTCCAATTGAGAGAGGGCCTGTACACACAGTAGAAGTTTATTATAAATCACTGGAGCGACTTCAAAGAGTTATTGCATATTATTTGACGTGTTGCCACAGGGCTTTACACACTCATAGAAAAACTCAAAAAGCTTTTTTTGACACCTTAAAGTGCTCCACATGTTCCCCACCTACTAATTCTGAAGATATCAAATCGATAACCAAATACTTCCGACGTTTGGTGCTGCATGCTCCTATCAATCTGTTCAAAAGCACTGGTGTTGAAAGCTAACAGCTCTGATATATCTTTTGGTAGAAAAGGCTAAATCTTTCACAAGACCCAACATAAAAAAATCGTATGCGGTTCGGTCACCCGTTCCTTCACTCACTGATGGCCGATCCGTTGATTTCCTCTTGCAGAGGTATCGTGAAGCATTAAACTGCGCATACCATCACCGAAAGGTGTTGACAGTCGATGGAACGTTGTCGGCCTTTCTGCTGAAGTGCTGTTGCACTGATACGGCAGACTGATGTGAATGCATTCCAAGAACATCGTACCTTTTCCGGCGCCCGTAGCCTAACTGCACACTGTTGCGCCCTCGTGGCAGAAATCTGAAGTGCGGCTGCAATATTACAAAGTTTTTTAAGTGTTTCTGTCTGAGTGTTGAGTTCTGTGGCAATATGTCAATTAATGTAGCTACAGGGAACTTATGAAAGTGCTTCAGTCATTTATAATAACCTTATATGTGTGCTGATGCTAATGGAATGAGAGGATGACCCAGCCCATCTGTGCATAGTACTTAAAAACATTCACAAAATCTAAGGTCCGGTTTTCAATCAGGGACAAATAAATGGTAGAATGGCCACTGAATAGCATTGATGTTATTCGTGTATAGTGTTATTATGAGAGTTGGAGGGGTGTGAACATCGTGATGTTCAGTTATCACTTATCTGATGGTGGGAAACCTCTCCTCTTCTCTTTCCCTTTCTACATCAATAACAGTCATGCTCCCTCCTCCCTTCTTACCACTAGAGTAGTCGCATGAGCATCATCATTGGTGCTCTTTTCCTCTTAGTAGCAAGGTTGCCCTGCTTAAAACATGGCAGCAAATATAACCATAATTTACACAGGTAAGAAACTTTGACACTACAGAATGTGACCAACTTACTACAATTTAACGACATTATGGCATATTCTGCAAAATGGTGGATAATAGTAACATAAGTTATGACATAACACACTTTGACATCACATTGTGAAGCTGGGGTGAGGCTGGATTATTATAATTTACTAATGCTATAGCATCTTCTGCAGAATGGTGGGAAATAGTAACGTAAGTTATAACCTAAGACACTTTGACGTTATACTGAGTGACTTGGGTGCTGCTGATTTAATACAAATTAATCAAGTCGTGGCATTTTTCTATAAGCAGTCCCACCTTCCAACGTATTTGTCTACAATTTTACCGATTTTCTCCAAGTACCCGCACTTCAAATCAATCATGTATATAAATACGTGACGGAACAATTAGCACCACGCATTGGTTAAACAAATACATCTATATGCATGGTAAACAATTAGCATCGTGTAATATTTTAACAAATACACCGTTATCAATTTTAACAACTCGCATTCTGCAACAAATATGTGCCTAATTTACTAGGAACTCATCGCTGCATTATTAGTGAGTAGCATTACTATATGTTTGTCTTAGAGGAGCCAGCCACTAATCGATTATAGTAAGCATGTAAATCATAATAACGGAAAAATTCACATTCACAAATCGCAGAGTATGGTAGGGGAAATGTACTTCAAAACAAACTAACTCATAAAATGTACGTTTAATCCTCGTTGTGTCCATGCTCGAGTTACCAGATAGCAGGCTGGTGGTGGACTGATGTCTCTCATGATACACAAGGCACCTCCCGCCTGCACTAGAATCTCCAGCCACGATAATACGCTCCAGTTCGCAACAAGGAACTTGTGGTGACTACCAGTGCTCACAACATCCCATGCACCCACTGGAGAATATAATAATTCCAATCCCAAAGAAAGCAGGTGTTGACAGATATGAAAATTACCGAACTATCAATTTAATAAGTCACGGCTGCAAAATACTAACAGACGAATGGAAAAACAGGTTGTAACCTCCCAACACGAAATAATTAAAATATTATTTGATTAATGATTCTAATTTTTGTGTAACCTCACAAAAAACTTAATTAATAATAATAATAATATGATTCTATTTTTTGTGTAACATCTGAACAAAATTGGTTCCCATTTAATGTACCCACAAAATTCTTTTCTCATTTAATATAAGCTCGAAACAGAAAAATTCCTAAATCTCGTAATAAAAAATAAATTTAGTAACCTGGTAAAATTTGAACGACAGCAGTGCTGCGTCATGGCCCTGTAAGATCATTCTGAATAAAAAGCAAAAATTCTCACCCAGATAAAGTCGGCAACTATCTGCTCTTACAATAGCTCTTTTCTGGCACAGCTCTGTGGAATGCTGGCCTATACATTTGTTATTTATGAAAGGAAGTAAATGCAACAGTCGGAATGGCATTAAAAAAATTAAATTGTTTAAATTGAAATGAATGCTTGTTAGAAATTAGACAAAGATTATTATTAGGACATTTTTAAAAGATTTACATGTGAGTTTACATAATATTACTAGATATGCACGAGGCTACTTTTTTTTTTACCTTATACAATAATACTCAGGCTTCGGCATCACTGCACTGCGACCGGCCCAGCCAACATGATATACCAGACAGGACTGACAAGCGCAGACACGCGACTGCTCGCTAGCAACAACTTACTGCTACTCCTACAGTTTGTACTGCAGTCAACACTGCTCTTTGGTCTCAGATTCTGTTATAGCTTACATATCGCAGGCAGCACATACCTCTTACATAACCCTCCACTGGGGGGGGGGGGGGGGGGGGGAGCAAAAATTTGGCAGCAATGGTGAGTCAATTGGACTTGCCATGAGCAACAAATTTTTCTAAAATCTACTTAATTAACTAAGTTGACAGTCACAGAGTATATATATATATATATATATATATATATATATATATATATATATATATACTCTGTGATATATATATGTATATATATATATATATATATAAGTGCAGAACATGAAATGACATAGAATGCACATGCACTGAGTACAGAACATATCAAGCAATGACAAAATGTATACGCAATGAGTACAAAACATATTAACAAATGACATAAAGGGCATACACACTGTAGTACAGAACATATCAAGCAATAACAAAATGTATACGCAATGAGTACAAAACATATTAACAAATGACATAAAGTGCATACGCACTGTAGTATTTTTTTGTTACCATTTTACTAGAACTAGGATAGGAAAGGGAAGGTTTGCATCATGGTTGTAGCACATTAGGTTGCACGTAGCTGCACTGAAAGTCCATATCTTTCTACAGCAGCACAACACCAAGTGAGACAATCTGAAGTTCTCCTCCCTGAAGTATTAATCAGTGTAGGCAAGACACTGAAATGTCATATTAATATTCCATGTTATCATTTTGGTAGTACATTAGGTACACCAAACAGTGGAACCATAGTAACATCTCCATTGTTCAAGGTGGTGGACACCATGATGTGTCAACACCACACTCATTCACCAACATAGAATTAGTGCAGAAACCAAATATAGTGCTCCATGATCATAAAGATAGACAGGACAAACGTATATTGCAGTAATTTCTGGTAATTAGGTCAGAAGGTAAAGGACATTAAGTCTCATGCTAGTCATAATTGAGAATTACACTAGTCTATCAACCGATTTGACTAATTGTTGGCACTCATCGCCTAGTTACTGAACACTTCTGTACTATGTATGAAGTATTACAGAATAATGTTCAGAAATCATCTGATTACAGTGAACATTGGCACTCATTGCCCAGTTACAAACAATTTTTATACATTATTTAAAAGTGATCATTCAAAGCAAGAGTTAATTAATGGCATACCATTTACATAATTCATCTAGTTATAGTAATCATTGGCACTCATTGGCGAGTTACAAGCCATCAGAAGTCATCATTCAAAACAGGAGCTAATGAATGTAGCATCAAGCTACTGGTATTCATATATAATAACATGTAGGTGACATAATACAAAATTAAAATAAGAAACAGGGCATTCATTGGCCAGTTATTAAACATATAGCAAGTATTGAATAGTAAAAAACATATTTAAAATAATTATTGGCACTCATTGGCCACTTACAAAGTATTCTTATATTTTTTATAAAACCTTATTCAGTATTATTCAGAAGTTGTCATTCAAAATGAGAGTTAATTATTGGCATAGCATTTATAGAGTATAACCAAAATATTATTTACAGAAATTATTGGCATAGTATTTATGCATTATTACAAAGCATCATTCAGTATTACTTAGTACTCATCATTCAGGTGACATAGGACATATTGAAAATGTAACACACTATAACTATTACTCAAGGTCTGTGGTCCAATAATACATAGATACAATGGATTCAATACAACTGACAAATCTGCATTATATTTAGTACTTTAAATATCTCTTAAACTAGTAGCATTATTTGGGACTGGTAATACATTTTTTTTACCAGCAATGCATTGCGTTGGGGTCGATAATTAATTGCTGGGGCATGAAAATATTTGCTTTTGACTTATTGCTGCAAGTAACGATTAGTAACGTCATTCGTCATTAGTCAGCTGTAGCAAGGTTATGAAACAAGTAGAGTATATGTGATCACATTCATGAATGACACACACAAATGGGTAAAAAAAATGCAAGTACTAGAACAGTTTTAATGATTAACTGCTTATAGCATATTAATTTCGTGAATAGCTTCTCCCAGAAAAAATACAAAATGGATTATTAAGCTGAAAGAAGAAACGCATATTATGCCGAAAAGTTGTGAACTTCGAATAAACAGGTAATGGAATGTGTATTCAATATATATGTACTCTAGCTGTCCTTTCCAAAACCTTCAGTCATTATACCATGTGACATAAGACATACTGTCAAAACGAACTGCAACAAATACTTAAATAACTACATAGCATTTCTTAACTAACAGTAAATACATAAACTTCATCATTATTCTCATCTGCAAAGAAAAACTTAAAAGTGGTGCGTTCAGTGGCCATATAAAATTTATCACTATCATCACCTGTAAACAAAAAACTTCATTATTATCATCACCTGCAAAGAAAAACTTCATTATTCATATTACCATATTCTTCATCACTATTCATCATCATTCATTATCATCTGCAAGAAGACACTTCATTCTTCGTTATTCATATTACCATATACTTCATATAACTAATCATAGTATAGAGTTTCTTATTTCTAGCATATTTCATCACTAAAACTAAGATGTGTAGTTCTGTCTGGCAGCCTGCATCAATCCCCTCGTATTCTGAAAGAAAAAATTAGTTAAGACTGCTATCATACGATGTGTATAGTATATTCATGTTAATGTTTGTCAATTCTGATCCATTTACTCTTCGTGACGAGGTATTGCATCTTCTTTCGTTCATTCCGTAGGGGAAATTCCCATTTCATAGTAATCCACTGTGGTTTGTTTCATTTGTTTCTTTTACACGTTATTGCTTTCTGAAAATGATGAACAATGATTAATGTCTTGCATTTAAATCATATACCCATTAAATAAAAACTGGTTTCTAGTGATATAATTAAGCATACAGCATAGCATAACGGAAAACGTAATATGTCAAAAACACAGACAGTGTGCAGGTGCAAAAATGTACACAGAGTATCATAATGTAGTAGCAAAAACAAATGTGAAATAGTCACGATGTTGAGATATCATAAGGAAAAATGTCAAAGTCAACTGGTGTTTGTTACATCTTAAACATTTCATAGTGCATACAGACAAAACAGGAAAACAATAATACATACATAAAAAATGGAAAATGTGCACGGTCTGATATATAACGACAAGAAATTACTTTCTTTGTGTTCAGCTTGTATGTTGTGTAGTTGATAGAGGCGAGAGTTGAAGACTTTAATGGAGAGAGAATTTGATAAAATTAATATGTCACTAGATATAATTGCATAATTGTTCATAAAATATGCAAGTTTATCTGGAAAAATGTGCACGGTCTTATGTGTAATGACAAGAAAAGCGACCTGCTAACCTTACCTTGCCGGGCACTCGCCAAGAAAAAATATGATAATCATCAGTAGGTGTTCATATAAATATAATTGTATAAGTAGTCATATAAAAATCAGGAGATGGCATTACAGTGTGATAAATCATAAAGTATGTTCATTCAATAAACGGTTTAATATTGGACACATGGTGATTGCCTTTACTTTTTCTGGTTCTCAGAGTTTCGACGTGTACTTCATTGGGGTGAGGAATGCTGCGAATTCTATATGGACCTTCGTATAGAAGCTCAAATTTACTACATCTACTCTTTCTTCTGTTAGATAAATAGTGTGTACGCACTAATATCTTCTGTCCAATGTCAAAGTCACGGCGTGTATAAACCTGTTTTTGGTGTCTTCTCCGGCGCTCTGCGGCACGTTTGATGTTGTTCAGCGCAATGTCAGTTATTTCATGGTGTCGTAGTCGACGAGATGTAGGAAAGGATACTAATTCTTTAATTTTGTTAGGTGGTTCATCATTTTTCAGTATAACAGTCGGAGACAGCATAGTAGATTAATTTGGTATGGAATTAATTACATCCTGGAATGAGAGTATTTGTGTGTCCCAATCAATATGTCTTTTATGGCAGTATATTCTACACAGTTTACCAATTTCTCTCATTAATCGTTCACAAGGGTTCGAAGAAGCATGATACTTGCATATACAGATCGGAGAAATGTTTCTTGTTCGTAACATATGTGTCCATATAGCAGATCGAAATTGTGGTCCATTGTCGGAAACTACTTTCAATACATGCCCTACATTAAATAAAAAATGTTTTACAAATGCTTTAGAAACAGATTTAGCCGTAGCTTTGCGTAACGGAGTGAAGGTAACAAATTTTGAAGTGAGTTCAACAGTGACAATGATGTAGCAAAAACCTCTATTAGATCTGGGAATCGGACCAAAAATGTCTACAGCGGCCATGTGTCTCAATTTAACAGGTACAATGGGATGTAACGGAGGAATATGTGAAGTTGTGTCTGACTTACCTTTCTGGCAGATTTTACATGACGCTAAAGCTCGTCGAATACGTTTCTCCATGTTGGCAAAATAACAGGGTCGTCAGGAATGCATAGTAACCAGTTGTTGCTGTCAGGGTGAGAGCGGCGAAACAGAATATTATTGCGTACAGTGCAATGGTTTCTAACGGTAACATTATTCCTACCTTGCCAAAGGTGTTTTATTTCTTTCCATACGTTGTCTATACTCTGCTCTTGTGCTATGTCTCGTAATGACGATGAAATGAATTTTCAAATGCAACTTGTTGAATATACGTGACGCTGAAATTTGCTTTGAAGAAGTTGGTTGCGATGTCTTGCTGATTGTTGCTGAGAGAACGGGATAGTGCGTCTGCTACAATATTTTGTGTACCGGGAATGTGAACAATTGTAAAATTAAATTCCTGTAAATAAAGTTTCCATCTGCTTAATCTGTCGTGTGTAAATTTAACGGAAAGTAAAAACTGTATAGCTCTATGATCTGTGTAAACGGTAGTGTGTCTTCCATAAAAAAAATGCCTAAATCTCGTAAATGCCCATACAACACATAATGTTTCAAGTTCTGTAACAGTATAATTGCGTTCAGCAGGTGACAGAATGCGACTCGCAAAGGCGATGTTTTTAATTACTGTAGTACCATCCTCTTCAATTTCTTGAAAAATGTGTACGCCTAAAGCGGTGTTAGAACTGTCGGTAGCAATAGAAAAATTTCTAGTAAGATCTGGATGTGATAAAAGCGGTGCATTCAACAAAGCTTCTTTCAGATTGACAAATTTAGAATGTGCTTGGCTATCCCAGGACCAAATAGTATTTTTACCCGTCAATTGACATAATCTAGGGGTGTCTAAAGCAGAGTAATGAATAAATTTACGAAAAAAGTTAATTAATCCCAGAAAGCTGCGTAGTTGTTTCTTCGTCGTAGGAACAGCAATGTCACGTAAAGCTTGAAGTTTTTCCGGGTCAGGCGCAATGCCTTCTGCTGAAATTACAGGTCCAAGAAATTTTATAGAAGTTTTGCCAAAGTGCGATTTGCTAAGATTAATTGTGAGTCCTTGTACACGATAAGTTTGCAACAGTTTTTCAAGAATCAGATTGTGTTCAGACCAGTTAGCTTCTGCGATAACGATGTTGTCTACATACGTTGTGATTCTGTCTTTCATGCAAAAGTGTGTATCGGATGTCGTCAAAACTAATAACATTTTCGTGAACAAGATTCTGTGTGTCAAAAGTATGGCTTAGGTTGCTGGAAGATGCAACCTGTAATATATCTAGTCTAATTCTATCTGACGTGCTATTGTTTGCGGGAGGATGCTGTGGCATTTCGACTATTTGTACTGTTCTGTTATTTCGTCCTGACGTATTACGTTCTGGATGATATCTACTGTCTGGTTCATTCATGATAATCTGTTGTTGTGGTTGATTCTGCTTCTGGTAAGACCGACTGTTACGCTGAAAACTGTGCCCATTATTTTTACGTGTCATGATAGTCATTGCTATATGGCGCGTTGCGATAGGAATTGAAATGATGATTTTCTGTATGTACTGGTTTCCTTGTTGCGGTGCGTTACTATTTGGTGGAGCCGATGCTATACGTGCAGGCGGCGAAACATTAAAGCTTGGTTGACCTTGCAGACTACATTGATGGTTAGGTATGCTAACCGGTTGGTTTTGTTGCTGTTGTTGGGAAAAACCTCTATTGTTACCAAAATGTGTTTGCTGTTGCTGATAATTTTACACATACTGATGATTAAATTTTTGGCTGGTATTAAAGTTCTCGTGGTTGTCATTTCTGGAGCGTCTAATGAAAACTGTCACTTTCGGTAAAATTTGTCATATCGGGTTTTCTTTACACGTTTCTAATCCTAGATAGATCGATAGTTGAAGAGCTGTTTTGATAGATATAAAGGATAGTAGAAGAGAAGGCAGCAGTGCAGAAAACAAAAGATGAAATAGCACTACTACGGCTCGGGGCCCTGTACACGCTACGGCACATATTCATCGAAGTGTAATGAATCCCCTGAGGTCAATTACGCGCTACAATTAAATCTTAGTTTCTGCGTTACAGGCAGTGGCGGTGAATATTCAAAAAGAAATTGTCGTATCCAGTCCAATGCCAGTTTCTGCATTACAGGCCAAGCTGATGAAAATACAAAAGCAAATTGTCGTATCCAGTCCAAAGCGTGAATCTATGTTCTGTCATTATAAAGTACCTTAAATTTTTTCACGGATAAAAATTGCTTATAATCAACGTTATCGTCTCTGAATGTGTGAACAGGTTCAGGATTGCATGAGAATCTATTTGTCCGTGTCTGTTCGGATTTTAAGTCACGTAGTCACTGTACATTACCTAAGTTACACTGGCTGTGTGAGTGTGACAAATGTTCGCAAAGTGGCGTATGCTGTGATGTGTTAAAGGCTGAAACATTTTTCATTTCTGTCACTTCTTGCTGTAAAGTTGACAATTTTCTACGTAATGTATTATTGGACGAACATATCTCACTGATCGTCTGCTGTAAATTTTGAAATTCGGGTGTTTGATTAAACGAAACAGGTGACGTATCGTCTGATTTGGTGTCATTATTACTTTCGATAACATCAACACGACTGGCCAATTCATCATATTTTTCAGTCAGTGCTTTTACCTGATCATCGTTTTTATTATCACAAGCATTAATTTGTTTTTGTATTTTACGTGTGGTTTAGTTCAATTTTTTAACGTCTGCTTTGATGGCATCGAAATCCTGTATTAGTTCTAATTGTTCAAGTCTGTCGGTCATTGTCTGAAAGTCTACTGTGTGTGTGTGTCTGTTTTTGTTTTAAGATCAGAGATTTCATCATGTAATTCGGTGTTCAACTGTTTGATAGCATTAATTTCGTCTGATACTGTAGCAATATTGTTGTCTACGTATGTTTTTGCTTTCGTAAACAATTTACGTTTATCTTCCAGTCTCTGTGCAGTAATTGTTTCCATGACTTGTCGCTTTACTTTATTCTGTTCCTGTATAAATTTACGGTAACGCGTTTCACTGTTTTGTAGGTGGTGACTAAAACGTTCGTCAATTTGGCTATTCCGTTGGTCAAATTTCGCGTCTACTTTCGCATCCAGTGTACGTGAAAGTTCTGCTGACATTGATTTAAACTCGTCGCGTAACTGTGCTGCGTTTTCAGAGCACTGTTTAGCGACTGCACTAATTTCATCTCTAAGTATTTTAGTTGTGGCTGCATGTGTATTACTTAATTTTTGTGCCACAGATCTAATTTCTTCACTTCTGTTCCTAGCACAAGCCTTAATTTCCTCACGTAATTGTTCTTTAGTATCATGACATTGCACGGCAACGGCTGTAATCCGTTCACTAAGCTGTTTGGAATTGTTGTCTAATTTTTCATTGAGTTGTTTATAATTTTCATTAAGTTGTTTGAAGTTGTTATCTTGTTCTTTCTTCGACTGTTTGGAATTGTCCATTTTTTCATTAAGTTGTAGCAATACTGACATAATTTGATCCAAGCCAAAATTAGCGACTCTTTTCTCTGAGATCTGTGGTGGTGTATCTGAATTTGTCACGTTTTGTGTAACGATTTGGTCATTTTCTGATTCTTGAAAAGCTTCGCCAATTGGATGTGCACTGTTGGTCACTACCTCGGAATCAAATAAATCTGACGTATTTTGTCTACATTGTTCATCTTCGTGAGAAAAATTTATCTGTTCACTATGCAAATTTTGCAAACCAGGTGTGTCAAATTGAGCAGCGTTCATTGTATCGGAACGTGCCGCGTCATCAATTGTTACATTTACTCTGGACATAATTGCATTTGTTCGCTCATCATTAGCATTAAAATCATTACTAGTGATCGGTATGCAGTGATTGTCTGTAAATGGAGGATTATCGCCATTACACTGAGTGTCGCAAGTATTATCGGTCAAATTAATCGAGTCGGCAATTTCACTCATTGCACATCGCGATGTACTGTTAAGAGTTTATCGCGGCATTTTTTCACAAATCAAAATCAAGCACAAATGAAACAAAGACAAAACGAAATGAAACAAACAATTACAGCAAAGAGCAATAAATTGCCGATGATCTGTGAAAGAAAGAGTGACAAATTAGTAAATACGTTGCGCCAGATGCAAACTACATTTAAGTAAATAAGAGCAGATATATGACTACTTCTCAGAGATTCACAAAGGAAATCCGATCCTGGCCGGTTGTCGCCAAGTGTAACCTCCCCACACGAAATATTTTGAATATTATTTGGTTAATGATTCTAATTTTTGTGTAACCTCACAAAAAAACTTAATTAATAATAATAATATGATTCTATTTTTTGTGTAACCTCTGAACAAAATTGGTTCCCATTTAATGTACCCACAAAATTCTTTTCTCATTTAATATAAGCTCGAAACAGAAGAATTCCTAAATCTCGTAATAAAAAATAAATTCAGTAACGCGGTAAAATTTGGACGACAGCAGTGCTGCGTCATGGCCCTGTAAGATCATTCTGAATAAAACGCAAAAATTGTCACCTCGATAAAGTCGGCAACTATCTGCTCTTACAATAGCTCTTTTCCGGCACAGCTCTGTGCAATGCTGGCCTATACATTTGTTATTTATGAAAGGAAGCAAATGATTTTTCTTTTGCAATAATCGGAATGGCATTAAAAAAAATGAAATTGTTTAAATTGAAATGAACGCTTGTTAGAAATTAGACAAAGATTATTATTAGGACATTTTTAAAAGATTTACATGTGAGTTTACACAATATTACTAGATATGCACGAGGCTGCTTTTTTTTTTACCTTATACAATAATAGTCAGGCTTCGGCATCGCTGCACCGCGACCGGCCCAGCCAACATGATATAAAAGACAGGACTGACAAGCGCAGACACACGACTGCTCGCTAGCAACAACTTACTGCTACTCCTGTACAGTTCGTACTGCAGTCAACACCGCTCTTTGGTCTCAGATTCTCTTATAGCTTACATATCGCAGGCAGCACATACCTCTTACAAGGTTGAAGCCGACCTCGGGGAAGGAAAGTTTGGATTTCGAAGAATTATTGGAACACGTGTGGCAATACTGACCCTACGACTTATCTTAGAAGATAGATTAAGGAAAGGCAAACCTACGTTTCTAGCATTTGTAGACTTAGGGAAAGCTTTTGACAATGTTGACTGGAATACTCTGTTTCAAATTCTGAAGGTGGCAGGGGTAAAATACAAGGAGCGAAAGGCTATTTACAGAAACTAGATGGCAGTTATACGAGTCGAGGGACATGAAAGGGAAGCAGTGGTTGGGAAGGGAGTGAGACAGGGTTGTAGCCTCTGCCCGATGTTATTGAATCTGTATATTGAACAAGCAGTAAAGGAAACAAAAAAAAAATGCAGAGTAGGTATTAAAATCCATGGAGAAGAAATAAAAACTTTAAGGTTCGCCGATGACATTGTAATTCTGTCAGAGACAGCAAAGGACCTGGAAGAGCAGTTGAACGTAATGGACAGTGTCTTGAAAGGAGGATACAAGATGAACGTCGACAAAAGCAAAACGACGATAATGGAATTTAGTCGAATCAAAGCGGGCAATACTGAGGGAACTAGATTAGGAAATGAGACACTTAATGTAGTAAAGGAGTTTTGCTATTTGGGGAGCAAAATAACTGAAGATGGTCGAAGTACAGAGGATATAAAATGTAGACTGGCAATGGCAAGGAAAGCGTTTCTGAAGAAGAGAAATTAGTTAACATCGAGTATAGATTTATGCGCCAGGAAGTCGTTTCTGAAAGTATTTGTATGGAGTGTAGCAATGTATGGAAGTGAAACATGGACGATAAATAGTTTGGACAAGAAGAGATGGCTTAAATGGCTCTGAGCACTATGCGACTTAACTTCTGAGGTCATCGGTCGCCTAGAACTTGGAACTAATTAAACCTAACTTACGTAAGGACATCACACACATCCATGCCCGAGGCAGGATTCGAACCTGCGACCGTAGCGGTCACTCGGCTCCAGACTGTAGCGCCTAGAACCGCACGGCCACACCGGCCAGCGGACAAGAAGAGAACAGAAGCTTTCGAAATGTGGTGCTACAGAAGAAAGCTGAAGATTAGATGGATATATCACATAATTAATGAGGAGGTATTGAATAGCATTGGGGAGAAGAGGAGTTTGTGGCACAACTTGACTAGAAGAAGGGATCGGTTGGTAGAACATGTTCTGAGGCATCAAGGGATCACCAATTTAGTATTGGAGGACAGAGTGGAGGGTAAAAATGGTAGAGGGAGACCAAGAGATGACTACACTAACAGCTTCAGAAGGATGTAGGTTGCAGTAGATACTGGGAGATGAAGAAGCTTGTACATGATAGAGTAGCATGGAGAGCTGCATCAAACCAGTCTCAGGACTGAAGACCACAACAACGACAACATGGTAAGAAAATATCCAGTTCAGATGTTCTGCACTATCGCTGGTAAGATTAACTACAATAAAATAGCTGGCAATAAACATATGGAGCAAGCTAAAGCGTACGTCGTGTTCGGATTCATTTGGAGGAATCTTAAAAATATGTACTTCATCATCCACGAAATAATTGGGCACCAAAACATCTATTAGACCGGTCGTTCCTAAGAGTACTTGGTCGTCGGCCTGACACCCTTCCCAGGTTGGATTAATAAAAGGGCTGTGCTTTCCTTGTCATAGGATCACGAGAATATTGCCGGACGATTAATAACAACGACAGAGGCGTTGTAAAACATCGAGACGTACTTCGTTTGGTGTATGTGTGTGTCAACCATACTGCAGTGCAGGCAGTACGAATGGTTTACCAGTGTTACGTTGCGGTGACGCAGTAGTGTTGGGATTAGATAATTTACAATCACGTATGGTGCTGAACGTGTCTGCGAGCTGATGGATTTGCCCATACCGTTTTCCAGTGAAAGTCTTCATGTACACTAGATTACATCGAGTCTTCTTCTTAATGTTTCTGACTATTGTGTTTGTAGTCTTTCATTAGGAATCTTGTCTAATACGTACGCTATGGGTTGTGAGTTTCAAGAAACAGTTGTTGGTACCAGTTTTTAACCTAAATTGCTACTACGATAAACATATTCAGTTTTTAGCAAATAGAGTGACTTGCTGACAGTTTAGTAGATAGTAGATTCTTCGGGAAAATGGTTGATAATTTGTCTCAAAATCAGTCAAACCCAGGTCATCTTCTTCGACTCCTGGCTATAAGAAACAACATACCTTACCAAATCAACCAACCTATGTACTTTTTTTATTTGTACTATATAATTTCTATTGATGGGTATGAATTGTGCAACATACCGTATTTCGATAGGGCCATGTGCTTACCTTTGAATGATATTCTTCTATGTCCTCGAACTATTCGCTATCAGAACACCTTTTACTTTTTCCACCATTTCTTTTGAATTAACGTCACTTTGATCTTGTATGTTTTTCCCTAGTTTCACACCCATCACTTCCATTTCAACCATTCGGCAAAGGGACGTACTTTCATTGAACCACAAGAGCCCCGTGATATCTTGTAAAAACGTTCATTTTGCCCGGGAGATTTTACGATGTCTTGGGTTTTCTTATGTTTATGGGAACGGCATTGATGGTGGTGGTGAACAGTCATGTCATCTTGGTATGTAGGTGGTGAGTTCTAAAGAGATGAGGAACAGTAACGTTGATAAAGGGCAACCCTGCCTGACAAAATGCTGCATTGGAAATGATTCCGTGAGACGTCCATTTATTTGCACTTTGGACACCATTTGGAAGCGGTACATCTATTGTGCTTGCGGAAATCCGAGATGCTGCAACACACTCCTTATATACTTATGGTCCACTTTATCAAAGTCTTTGTCTAAATCAATGCTGCCAACATGAGAAGGCTGCGTCTCATCTGCGATGGTTTTTCTTTGTAGCTTATACGTCTGTTCCGACCCAGGATAACGGCAAGGATTTCCTTTAATCTTACCGCTATGACGCGAGATATAATTTCCGAGTCCACGCATTATAAGGTTATTGGCCTGAAGTTTGGTTAGGATGTCTGGTCTAGTATTATATATTTTGCGGGTTTCTGTATGCGTCGAATATGTGTACATTGTTTTGGATCTTTGTAGTCATGTCCAAGAAATTGATCTATCTTTCTCTTTTTCTATCATAAAGTTTATCTAATCACAAATAGAATGTATGTATGCAAGTAACCAATTTTACTCTCGATTCATTATCAGACACAGAATGTCATCCATATATTTAATCCATATATTTAATAAAGAACATGATGTTCTACCTATCTAACACCATTTTGTTAAATGACTGATTCTACACGGTTAATAAATATTTTTCCTTGGTTCTAGACACCGGGGATCCCACTGGTAATACTTCAGTATGTAAATAGAATTTATTATTGATCTGGAAATAGTTCAGTTCTGTTATTAGTACCAGCAGCTTGACTGTTTCTTTGATGTATTCATGTGTCTTTTAAGATTTTCTTCTATGTAGTTCATTGTTTCTGTTGTCGATGCATTACAATACAAGTTGTCTACATTATACACTATGTGGTCAAAAGTACCCGGACGCCCTCAAAAACGTAAGTTTTTCATATTAGGTGCATTATGCTGCCACCTGCTGCCAGGTACTCCACATCAGCGACCTCACTAGTCATTAGACATCGTTAGAGAGCAGAATGGGGTGCTCCGCGGAACTCACGGACTTTAGATCGTGGTCAGGTGATTGGTTGTCACTTGTGTCATACGTCTGTACGCGAGATTTCCACACTCCTAAACATCCCTAGGTCCAGTGTTTCCGATGTGACAGTGAAGTGGAAACGTGAAGAAACACGTACAGCACAAAAGCGTACAGGTCGACCTCGTCTGTTGACTGACAAAGACAGCCGACAGCTGAAGAGGGTCGTAATGTGTAATAGGTAGACATTTATCCAGATCATCACACAGGAATTCCAAATTGCATCAGCATCCACTGCAAGTACTATGATAGTAAGCGGTAGGTGAGAAAAATAGGATTTCAAGGTCGAGGGGCTGCTCAAAAGCCACACATCACGCCGGTAAATGCCAAATGACGCCTCGTTTGGTGTAAGGAGCGCAAACATTGGACGGTTGAACAGTGGGAAAACGTTGTGTGGTGTGACGAATCACGGTAAACAGTGTGGCGAACCGATGGCAGGGTGCGAGTATGGCGAATCCACGGTGAACGTCATCTGCCAGCGTGTGCTGTTATGGTGTGGTCGTGTTTTTCATGGAGGGGGATTCCACCCCTTGTTGTTTTGCGTGACACTATCACAGCACAAGCCTACATTGATGTTTCAAGCACCTTTTTTCTTCCCACTGTTGAAGAGCAATTCGGGGATGGCGATTGCATCTTTCAACACGGTTGAGCACCTGTTCATAATGCACGGCCTGTGGCGGAGTGGTTACACGACAATAACCTCCTTGTAATGGACTGGCCTGCGCAGAATCCTGACCTGAATCCTACAGAACACCTTTGGGATGTTTTGGAACGCCGACTTCGTGCCAGGCCTCACCGACCGACATCGATACCTCTCCTCATTGCAGCACTCCGTGAAGAATGGGCTGTCATTCCCCAAGAAACCTTCCAGCACCTGACTGAACGTATGCCTGCGAGCGTGGAAGCTGTCATCAAGGCTATCGGTGGGCCAACCCCGTACTGAATTCCCATACTCCACAATGACTACAGAATATATTTTATAAACAAAAGCGAAATGCGTCTGGTGAAAAATATTCTTTAGTTGCAGTAATCATACGATGGGAAACCTAACAAATGACTATAACAGCTGCTGCGGAAGATGGCAATACGAGCAAATATTAAATTTTACCTACCTTTCGATCAATGCTTTCGATGATTTATTATTATTATTTATTTATTTATTTATTTATTATTATTATTTGTAAGCAACAGGTTGACTTGTGATTTTGATTGATATATTAATTTATTCACTAATTGTTCACTTCCATAGTGAAACATCTATCACCAAGAAACACCACACTTCAAATGTTCTCCGAGAGCTTCTGTTAGCCCTCAGAGTCACACACTGTATGTCTTGAAACACTGTATGTCTCAACAAAAAACATTGCCATTCAGGGGTGTGGCTAATATATAAAGGCAGTGAAATACAGGGTGATTCAAAAAGAATACCACAACTTTAAAAATGTGTATTTAATGAAAGAAACATAATATAACCTTCTGTTATACATCATTACAAAGAGTATTTAAAAAGGTTTTTTTTCACTCAAAAACAAGTTCAGAGATGTTCAATATGGCCCCCTCCAGACACACAAGCAATATCAACCCCATACTCCAACTCGTTCCACACTCTCTGTAGCATATCAGGCGTAACAGTTTGGATAGCTGCTGTTATTTCTCGTTTCAAATCATCAATGGTGGCTGGGAGAGGTGGGCGAAACACCATATCCTTAACATACCCCCATAAGAAAAAATCGCAGGAGGTAAGATCAGGGCTTCTTGGAGGCCAGTGATGAAGTGCTCTGTCACGGGCTGCCTGGCGGCCGATCCATCGCCTCGGATAGTTGACGTTCAGGTAGTTATGGACAGATAAGTGCCAATGTGGTGGCGCTCCATCCTGCTTCTTGTTCGAGCTGAGGGAACAGCCAATTCTCTAACATCTCCAGATACTGTAGTCCAGTTACAGTAGCACCTTCGAAGAAAAAGGGACCAAAAACTTTATTGGCTGAAATGGCACAGAAAACGTTCACCTTAGGCGAGTCACGTTCATACTGAGTTGTTTCCCGCGGATTCTCAGTGCCCCATATACAGACATTGTGACGGTTGACTTTCCCGTTAGTGTGGAAAGTTGCTTCATCACTAAACACAATCTTTGAAACGAAAGATTCATCTGTTTCCATTTGAGCAAGGATAAAATCACAGAAATCGATTCTTTTAATCTTATCAGCTGCAGACAGTGCTTGAACCAATTTCAGACGATAAGGTTTCATAACTAACCTTTTTCGTAGGACTCTCCATACAGTTGATTGTGGAATTTGCAGCTCTCTGCTAGCTCTGCGAGTCGATTTTCCTTGGCTGCGAACAAATGCTTGCTGGATGCGTCCTACATTTTCATCACTCGTTCTCGGCCGTCCAGAACTTTTCCCTTTTCACGAACACCCATTCTCTGTAAACTGTTTATACCAACGTTTAATACACCACCTATCAGGAGGTTTAACACCATACTTCGTTCGAAATGCACGCTGAACAACTGTCGTCGATTCACTTCTGCCGTACTCAATAACACAAAAAGCTTTCTGTTGAGCGGTCGCCATCTTAGCATCAACTGACGCTGACGCCTAGTCAACAGCGCCTCAAGCGAACAAATGTACAACTAAATGAAACTTTATAGCTCCCTTAATTCGCCGACAGATAGTGCTTAGCTCTGCCTTTTGTCGTTGCAAAGTTTTAAATTCCTAAAGTTGTGGTATTCTTTTTGAATCACCCTGTACAAAGATTTATTTGAGTTGACTAGAACTGAGACATTTTGTTTCAAGTTTTTTGCATACTCGTAATAATAGTAAAAGTAGCATAAATAAATTTTATACAGGAGAAGTAATTATTTGAAATATATATAATTTTATGTTGTACTGAGGGAAAATAAATAACAAACATTAATAGCTATTTATGCATATGACATTATTGCGCACAGAATTCTATTTGTGCAAATAATAAATCTGCAAATTTATGTTAAGTTCCTATGGGACTGGACTGCTGAAATCATCGGTGCTGAGGCTTAAACACTACTTAAACTAACTTATGCTAAGGACAACACACACACACACACACACACACACACACACACACACATACACACCCATACCCGGGGGAGGACTCTTACCTCCGACGGGGGTACCCGCACAAACTGTGGCCACGCGCCCAGAGCGTGCGGCTACCCCGCACGGCGTGTGCAAATTATACATTACTGGCCATTAAAATTGCTACACCAAGAAGAAATGCAGATGATAAATGGGTCTTCAATGGACAAATATATTATACTAGAACTGACATGTTATTACATTTACACGCAATTTGGGTGCATAGATCCTGAGAAATCAGTACCCAGAACAACCACCTCTGGCCGTAATAACGGCCTTGATACGCCTGGGCATTGAGTCAAACAGAGCTTGGATGGCGTGTTCAGGTACAGCTGCCCATGCAGCTTCAACACGACACCACAGTTCATCAAGAGTAGTGACTGGCGTATTGTGACGAGCCAGTTGCTCGGCCACCATTGACCAGACGTTTTCAGTTGGTGAGAGATCTGGAGAATGTACTGGCCAGGACAGCAGTCGAACATTTTTTGTATCAAGAAGGCTCGTACAGGACCTGCAACATGCGGTCGTGCATTATCCTGCTGAAATGTAGGGTTTCCCAGGGATCGAATGAAGGGTAGAGCCATGGATCATAACAGATCTGAAATGTAGCGTTCACTGTTCAATGTGCCATCACTGCGAACGAAAGGTGACCATTACGAGGTGCATTCAAGTTCTAAGGCCTCCGATTTTTTTTCTAATTAACTACTCACCCAAAATCGATGAAACTGGCGTTACTTCTCGACGTAATCGCCCTGCAGACGTACACATTTTTCACAACGCTGACGCCATCATTCCATGGCAGCGGCGAAGGCATCTTTAGGAGTCTGTTTTGACCACTGGAAAATCGCTGAGGCAATAGCAGCACGGCTGGTGAATGTGCGGCCACGGAGAATGTCTTTCATTGTTGGAAAAAGCCAAAAGTCACTAGGAGCCAGGTCAGGTGAGTAGGGAGCATGAGGAATCACTTCAAAGTTGTTATCACGAAGAAACTGTTGCGTAACGTTAGCTGGATGTGCGGGTGCATTGTCTTGGAGAAACAGCACACGCGCAGCCCTTCCCGGACGTTTTTGTTGCAGTGCAGGAAGGAATTTGTTCTTCAAAACATTTTCGTAGGATGCAACTCTTACCGTAGTGTCCTTTGGAACGCAATGGGTAAGGATTACGTGCTCGCTGTCCCAGAACATGGACACCATCATTTTTTCAGCACTGGCGGTTACCCGAAATTTTTTTGGTGGCGGTGAATCTGTGTGCTTCCATTGAGCTGACTGGCGCTTTGTTTCTGGATTGAAAAATGGCATCCACATCTCATCCATTGTCACAACCGACGGATAGAAAGTCCCATTCATGCTGTCGTTGCGTGTCAACATTGCTTGGCAACATGCCACACGGGCAGCCATATGGTCGTCCGTCAGCATTCGTGGCACCCACCTGGATGACACTTTTCGCATTTTCAGGTCATCATGCAGGATTGTGTGCACAGAACCCACAGAAATGCCAACTCTGGAGGCGATCTGTTCAACAGTCATTTGGCGATCCCCCAAAACCAATCTCTCCACTTTCTCGATCATGTCGTCAGACCGGCTTGTGCGAGCTGAGGTTGTTTCGGTTTGTTGTCACACGCTGTTCTGCCTTCGTTAAACTGTCGCACCCACGAACGCACTTTCGACACATCCATAACTCCATCACCACATGTCTCCTTCAACTGTCGATAAATTTCAATTGGTTTCACACCACGCAAATTCAGAAAACGAAAGATTGCACGCTGTTCAAGTAAGGAAAAGGTCGCCATTTTAAGTATTTAAAACAGTTCCCATTCTCGCCGCTGGCGGTAAAATTCCATCTGCCGTACGGTGCTGCCATCTCTGGGACGTATTGACAATGAACGCGGCCTCATTTTAAAACAATGCGCATGTTTCTATCTCTTTCCAGTCCGGAGAAAAAAAATCGGAGGCCTTAGAACTTGAATGTACCTCGTAGTGTAGCCAATGGCACCCCATACCACCACGCGGCGTGATACGCCAGTATGGCGATGACGAATACACGCTTCCAATGTGCGTTCACCGCGATGACGCCAAACACGGATGCGACGATCATGATGCTGTAAACAGAACCTGGATTCATCCGAAAAAAATGACGTTTTGCCACTCGTGCACCCAGGTTCGTCGTTGAGTACGCCATCGCAGGCGATCCTGTCTGTGATGCAGCGTCAAGGGTAACCGCAGCCATGGTGTCCGAGCTGATAGTCCATGCTGCTGCAAACGTCGACGAAATGTTCGTACAGATGGTTGTTGTCTTGCAAACGTCCCTCTGTTGACTCAGGGATCGAGACGTGGCTGCACGATCCGTTACAGCTATGCGGATAAGATGCCTGTCATCTCGACTGCTAGTGATACGAGGCCGTTGGGATTATGCACGGCGTTCTGTATTACCCTCCTGAATCCACCGATTCCATATTCTGCTAACAGTCACTGGATCTCGACGAACGCGAGTAGCAATGTCGCGATACGATAAATCGCAATTGCGATAGGCTACAATCCGACATTTATTAAAGTCGGAAACGTGATGGTACGCGTTTCTCCTCCTTACACGAGGCATCACAAACAACTTTTCACCAGGCAACGCCGGTCAACTGCTGTTTGAGTATGAGAAATCGGTTGGAATCTTACCTCATGTCAGCATGCTGTAGGTGTCGCCACCGGCGCCCACCTCGTGTGAATGCTCTGAAAAGCTAATCATTTGCATGTCAGAGCATCTTCTTCCTGTCGGTTAAATGTCGGGTCTGTAGCACGTCATCTTCGTGGTGTAGCAGTTTTAATGGCCAGTAGTGTATTTTAAAAGTAAATTCATAGTGATTTGTCTGAATCATAGTACCGTGGATACGTTTCCTTTCTTCAGTCCACTTTGTCCCTGGTCTGGTGGTGACTTCACTCCCTGGTAGTGCTTACCAATTGCTAATTTTTGGTCTGTGTAAGTTTCTGTAATCTTTTCTATGTGCCTTTTCTGTATCCTTTTTGACGTGCTGGATGCATGGTGCGGTTTTGAGTTATTCGATGTACGTCACTATTTGGTGGGGGAGTCTTGTTGATGGAAACCAGAGTATATGCTCATAAAATTTGATTCTTTTTTTTCCATCGTCTACTGCGAGATTCGATAATTCTTCTGTTTTTTCAGAATTGTAGCCTGTTTTCGCTTCTGCTCTTTTGGGACCGAGTTTGTTTCTTACAATTTTACTTTGTTCTTTTAGGATATCTTCGAGATAATCTTTACTGTGGAGTGTACGCGTTTCGCTAGCGTAAAAGATTTCAAATTTGATAACTGAATTACGATGCCTGATTTTCGTATGTATGGACTTACATTTTATTACTGAAGATATTAATTTTACGCTAAGCTCTCCTAAGTTTTCGGATCAGTTCTTTCTGTGCCATTTGCTTTCTTTCCGTAGATTCAACGATTTCGCCTACGTAGCTGAAGTATGAAACTCTGTCGATATGTCCGTATTTTCTGATCAGTTTTTGATTGGGATGTTTAGAGCAGATGTACATGGTCTTTTTGGAAGGATTTTTAGAGGTCAACTCTTCTAGCTCATTGCTTGAGAATTTCTATCGGTTTAATTGCTGTCGTCTGCCGTTATTGCCAGATCATCTACTACAGCTAAGCGTAGGGTGACCAGGCGTCCGGATTAATCCGGACATGTCCTCCTTTTTAGCTCTTTGTCCGGGGTCCGGGCGGATTTTTACAGTGTCCGGCTTTTTCGCAAACTTGAGCGTAATACAGTTAAATTTACAATTCGTCCCGTTCTGTTGCTCTTTTCTTAAATACTTTAACTATTGGCACAGCCTTCGTGATACACACGAAGGCGGTGTTAGTAGGTGGCACCGATGTTATCGTTGATCGACTATAAGCGAATGCAAATATCGATTGTTTAAAATTTTCTTTTCGTATCTTCGCTTTGTTTTGGCTAGGTTTCCTGTAGTGGATGTGTGATTTGTGAGTGTAATTTTTAACGAGTGAGTTACGTAAAATATTTGGCTGTGCCTAAGCGAAAGTGTACATTTTCTGATGTCCTTTCCTACAAATATCCGGCTTTCAAGAAAGGGAGAAATGAATTTGAAGCAGAATGTAAGATATGTGGAGCTGGAATGTACGTCTCAGTGGCCAATAAAGGTAAGAAATAACTCGACAGATTAAATGTCATGGTTTTATTTCATTGTTTCATAGTCATTCAATTTATTTATATTCGGAAGGCTGAAGTGCAGTTTACATGTCGTCAGCTGTTGCTTGAATTGTAGATGTTGGTAGCGGTGCGTCGAATGAAGGGAGGTGAATGGTCTTAACGTTTCTTGCTTTGTAAACAGCTCCATATTGTTGACATAACAGGAGAAAAGCAGTAGAAATGTAAAGCCTTTGAAACTGAAGATGCAAAATGTTTTGATCAGTTCTTCAATTTCAGGCAGTTTCTAAAAAGGAATAATGATGATCCAGAATATAGGACTTTATCTTGTAGTGAAAAATGGGCAAAGTTTTTTTTTGTGGCAGTAAGTCAGTTGACTGTCACTCGGAGTTGGTGAAGATTGCAGAATACTTTTTCTGTATTTCGGGGCATAATGCTAACGCCGAAAGGATATTTTCTCTAATTACCACACAGTGGACTGATGAGAGGAATAGGTTAAACCTTGAATCAGTGAAAGGTCTGTTGGTGGTCCAATATAATTTAAAAGAATTTTCATGTGTGTCATTTTACAATTATCTGTTAAGTAAGCCTAAACTTCTGCAAAAAATTGGTTCCTCCCAGAAGTATCAATAATTGTTAAGGAATATATGTATGTTATGTCTACAAATAATAAACTCATTTATTAAAATTGAACGTATGTATGAAGGGGAAATAATGCAGATGAGGATACCACCCATCAATTTTAGACAAGTCACATGAAAGTAGCCAAGGAGTGGCGTTTATGCAGCCGTCTTTGTCAAAACTACGCGTAAATATAAAAACAATTGATCCTACAATGTCACCACAATCAATGTTTTTAATTTAAAATAAAAAAAAATATTGCTCTGGGAATCACCACCCGACCACCAGTAACAATTAAATACCAGTTTTACCCGTAATTCCCGGCAGTCACGTGACTTGTCCAGATCTGACGGGTGGTATCCTCATCTGGAGTGGACCCGTTTGATGTGTCCTCTTTTTTCTTCCTTTGTCCACCGTTTTGAAGCTGCTTGTTCTCCTTTTTAAACAATTGCATTTGGTCACCCCAGCTAAGCAAGAACTTTGTACATCATTTTTAGATTTTCAAAGTCGTATGGTTATCGAATAGTTTTGTTTTTTGAGTTATTTTGCCCACTCTCAGATGACATTGGCCAAAACCAGATTAAAAGACTCACGGTCGCCCTGCCAAACAGAGTGTTTGATCAGGAACGGTTCTGACACCTCACCCACGAGTATTTCTTTGGAGAGTGTACTGGTGAGTGTTTGATGATATTAAAGTTTTCGGGTCGAGCTCTTGACCTTAGAAGATGAAAAAAAAAAGAAAAGGATTTGCGGATCGATTGAATCATACGTATTTCTGGAATCCACAACGGAGCATATGATCATGCCGTTCCTGAGCTCTTTGTAATTTAATGTTGTTTTCGAAGTCAGTATTTGTTCTATACAGTTACGACCAGTGAGGAAGCCGGTTTGGTGTTCGCCAGTTTGATGAGAGAATTACTACTAAATGGGGTAGCGGCGCGGTCTGAGGCTTCTTGTTACGGTCCGAGCGGCTGCCCCCGTCGGGGGTTCGAGTCCTCCCTCGATCATAGGCGTGTGTGTTGTCCTTAGCGTAAGTTAGTTCGAGATAGATTAAGTAGTGTGTATGCTTAAGGACCGATGACCTGAGGAGTTTGGTTCCATAAGGTCTTACCAGAAATTTCCAATTTTACTCCTAAACTTTTTGTTGGACGCATGCTGACAGAACTTTGTATGCAACTAGCAGAAACGATTTCCTCGATAGTTATTTAAATTCATTTAGTTGCTTTTTTTTTGCAGTTGGTAAATTACGGAGTATTCTCAGTCTTACGGACATTTTTCTGTTTTTCAAACCTCTTTCACGATTTGTGTCAGTTCTGTGAGGAAATTTGTTTCAAATTTTTCAGCCGTTCAGTAGTGATAGCATCTTCTCCCAAAGTTCTGTTATTTTTGAGATTGAGGATATGCCCATGAGTCTTTTCTTTCGAAGGAGGTAGAGATTCGGTGTGGGTGAAAGTGGAGATTTCCTTAGGAAATCTTAATTGTGCTTCGGGACATTTCAGGAATTCAAAATAATTTCTTTTCAGTTTCCGACGGTTTTCCTCCTTGATCAGAGCTAGCTTTTCCTCTGATTTTCTGAAACGTAAATTTTGAGGGGTATGTCTTCGGATTAATCCTGCAAAAGTCCTGTAGATATCTTGCGTGTTGTAGTTGCGAAAATGGTCTTCGATGGAGTATACTTGTTCCTTCATGTATTTCCTCTTGGTTTGTTTGTTTTCGTCACTAGTTTCCCGATTTCATAGATGTATTGCTTACTTTGTGATGTTTCCTTACTGTTATACTTAAGGAACACTTGTTTTCGTTCTGCCAGCATAACTGTACACGAGCTCCTCCTCCAGGCCGTGAAGGTCCAAGGGATGTGTACGGACGTCGTGTCATCCTCTGCCCTTGCAGGGTCATACGGATGCGGTATTTAGGGGCATGTGGTCAGCACGCCGCTCCCCCGACAACTTGGCGCCTTCCCAGACCGCGAAGCTGCTACTAGTCAGTAACGTGGCTCCTTAAATGGCTTCACGAGCTGAGAGCACCCCGTAACAGGTCTCCTTACAAGGAAAACTCCTTGTAGTACCGGGAATCAAACCCGTGCCCCGTATCTGTGCCGACCACTCAACTACAGAGGTGGACTAATAGTCTGTACAGCCCGTACGGAAGTGTAACAGAAATGCTCGGGAAAGTGAAATTTTTCGAAGAAAGATAATGTAACTGTAATGTTCCTTAATGTACATTAGTTCGCTTCATTGGGTATCAGTCTCCTCATTTAAGTTGTGCTTCATTATTTACAACTTGATTATATCATCCAGGTACCGAAAATTCAGGCGAATCACTTTGTATTTATTTTGCATCATCATCAGCATCACATGCAGTTTTGGTTTAGGCATCCTTGCCTGTTCCAGTTTCAAGTGGAACGCAGCTGATCTTTCCATCTCTTCTTAGGACGCTTAATACTGCTTTTCCCTTGAGGTGAATATTTGATTGTTAATAGAGATGTACGTCCTTCTGACATCTGTTGAATGTGTTCATGGCATTTCTCTCTGTACTTCTCCATTTTCTGAAGTAAGCTTTTGACACCCAGTTCGTTCCTCATTTCACTGTTTTTCATCCGATCTGAGTTTGCAACATGCTAGCGGTCTTTTAAGTCTCATCTCTGGTTCCGCAATCCTCTTCCTTTGACTGGCGCTTAGAGACCAAGTCTCTGACCCATACATTACAACGGGCACTGTCATCACATTACAACATTTTAGTACTGTCTCTTACTCAACTTTTCTGAGGAGAAAGCGATTTATGGTAGCTACCAACTGTCGGAATTTTTGCAATTTGTATTCTTGATCACCGTTTGTGGGGTATATCATACCTCACATCCCACGTATTTAAATGTATTTACTTGTTCTAGCGGCTTCTCATGAATTATCATTTTAGTTTTTAAATGATCCTTACCTGTGATGTCATTATCTTTGTTTTACCTTTAGATATTGTCATATTATAATGATTTGCTACTTTGAGCAAGCACCAAGCCGCTCTTAGTAATTTGTCTTCAGAAACCGCTAAGATTTTTTAATCATCTGCAAACAGGAGTGTTGGTTGGTTGGTTGGGGGAAGGAGACCAGACAGCGTGGTCATCGGTCTCATCGGATTAGGGAAGGATGGGGAAGGAAGTCGGCCGTGCCCTTTCAGAGGAACCATCCCGGCATTTGCCTGGATTGATTTAGGGAAATCACGGAAAACCTAAATCAGGATGGCCGGACGCGGGATTGAACCGTCGTCCTTCCGAATGCGAGTCCAGTGTCTAACCACTGCGCCACCTCGCTCGGTAAACAGGAGAGTATTTATAACATTATTATTAAGCTTAAAATGGTGCACTACTTTATTTTGCCATGTCTTTATGACGACGCTTATGTATTAAGTAATGTAGATGATATAGACACCCTTGTCTCACTATCTGAAACAAGTTTTTCGCAAACTGACTTCCTCTCTGTGCTTTTATTTTATTGTGTATATGCATAGTTTGAATTACACTTATTAGTTACTGCGATATACCGGTCTTTTCTAAAATTTCCCATGATTCAACTCTGTTAACTTTACCAAAAGCTTTCTCGTAGTCAATAAAGGCTATGTACGTGGCTTGATTGTATTTTTTCAGCAATATGGCATACAGGAGAAACATTGTCTAAGAAAGATCTTTCCATTCGAAACCCATTCTGTTCTTCAGGAAGAAACGTTTCCGAAAGTATCTTTGTTTCTTATTACTTTTGCTTTTATCTTGTGTGCAGAGTTCAGAAGACTAATAATTGTCACAGTTTCTGCGAGCCCTTTTCTTTAAATAATGGGATAACAACTGTTGTTTGACAGTCCTCTAGTATGTTGTTATATCTCCAACAAGCATTTACAAAATTCAGCAGTTTTATGAGTAACTATTCCGCAGCATATTTAAATAATTCCAGATTAAGGTTGTCTTCCACTGGGGATTGTTTTTAGATACTTTTTAACTCAACCTTTAATTCTTCCATTGATATTACATACTATACTTCTAAGATGGAAGATAGAACTTCCCCCGGCCGTTGTGACCGAGCGGTTCTAGGCGTTTCAGTCGGGAACCGTACGAGCCCTACGGTCGCAGGTTCGAATCCTGCCTCGGGCATCGATGTGTGCGATGTCGTTAGGTTAGTTAGGATTAAGTAGTTCTAAGTTCTAGGGGACTGATGACCTCAGATGTTAAGTCTCATAGTGCTCAGAGCCATTTGAACCATTTTGAACAGAACTTCCATTGTAAAAACTGGACGAAAAATATTCGGAAAAATCATTTATATTTGAGCTGATGAGTGAAGTAAGAAGCTGTAGTAATTATTTCCTGTAAACTTGTTATATATATGGAAATACTGTAACTGAGAGTGAAAGCTGCCAAAATCAAGTACCTAAGACGTTTAGATACTGTGATAGGGCGTGCAGGGATTTTGTAGCAAAGGATGCACGATGTTGCATCGAAATCGCAGAAGAATAGAGAAGTTTGATAAAAACACTATTTTTGTAGCTTCTGAGCTTTTTATCTTGGCGTTGTAACTTCGGTGAAATTCGTTCCTTTGCGATACTTCTGAACGTATTTGTTTGTGCGTATTTGCATGTGTGTGTGCGTTTATGTGTGTGTGTGTGTGTGTGTGTGTGTGTGTGTGTGTGTGTGTGAGTGCATGCGAGTGGTGAGTGCAGCGCCACACGGCCAGATATCGCCTCGGGCTCTTCTGTGGCGCAAGTGAGCGGACGGCGACAGCTATTTGCTCCACCGAGCAGACGAGTTCTCGTTTGACCCCGGGGAAGCCAAGTAATTTGCGAGTATAGCGTCCCCAGTGCTATATTACGAAAAGACTTAAAAAACAGTATTTATAAAGAAGAGACATTTAAAAATTGAATAATATATTTTTATCATGTAGCCGTAAAACAATAATTTCTCTGTCGAGAAATGCAAGGAAATGCAATGCAAAGAAATAATTTATGACAAAATGATCTAAAGAGACGACAAGATACGCTCTTTTGTTAATTTTTTAGTCGACTTCACTTCTTCACTTGTCTTGATGATGTACAGACGGACATCTTGCGAGTGCTGGCAAATGTAAGCATATTTGTATGAGTTAAGCATATAATATACTGATTTAATATTATTGTGCACTTTTAATTTGTAAGAGGTGATCCCGATTTCATGTCCGCCTTCCTTGAATTAACCTACATTCAAACAATTTACAGTTCAACAATCGCAGCGGCCGATGCAGCCAACGACGCCATTACGTGGCGATATTAACTTATGAAAAATTTGCGGAAGCGGAAAACTCGCCCGCTATTAACATAATAATAATTTTTCTCCACAGCCGCCCGACGTTGCAGAAAATACTTAGCTTTAAGATTCTTATTTTCAGTACCATAGCCGAGAGCCAGAGCCAGGACTCCGACTACAATACAATGGTTAACGGAGGTAAGAAAAATACTCTCGCGCGTGTGTGGGCCGCAATTGTGATTAATAACTAAAGATCTTTTGCTTTAAAGTGAGCTGACTAGCCGAGGATATTAATACGAAAAGTTTATTACATTGATCAACTTGTATGCTCATGTTTTAAGATTCAGCGAGTCTAACATTCATTAACGTGACAAATAATTTGAGATTAATATTGTTAAAAAGGAGAACGTCAGGAAAGCATTTGATTGTAAAAATCAGAATTAAATGAAATATCATTTTATTAAGGCCCACCACGTAAGTCGGCAACAATTAAAAAATAATAATAACAATAATAATATATTAAATTGCGACGGCCGACGGACGCGAGAACGTATTTGTTTGTGCGTATTTGCATGTGTGTGTGCGTTTGTGTGTGTGTGTGTGTGTGTGTGTGTGAGTGCACACGAGTGGTGAGTGCAGCCCCACACGGCCAGATATCGCCTCGGGCTCTTCTGTGGCGCAAGTGAGCGGACGGCGACAGCTATTTGCTCCACCCAGCAGACGAGTTCTCGTTTGACCCCGGGGAAGCCAAGTAATTTGCGAGGCGCGCTAATAAAGCACGTACGAGTGGGACCGATTCTGCAGTCTTAATAAACATCGGCCGGCGGTAACTGGCAGTTTAGCTAATATACCCGGAGGTCGGCACCGCCCTGTGTGCGAGCCGGGCGGGCGTCTCACCCCACGCAGGCACTGCCCTCCAATTCTCGATATTATAACATCAAAGGCAGTCCCCGTTTTAATTCCACTTTGTCTGGAAGGCAGTTTCTACACGCACAAGTGCTCGGCTAAGGCAATAAAATGGTAATTCGTGTTTGTCGTCCCTAATCAACTGAAAGGGACCGGCACAGGGAACATGTTCCAATAAAATTTTCCGAGCCATTGGAGGACAACTCTATATATATATATATAGGTCGACTGCCACCGCTGCCACCGTCGTCGTCGTTGGGCGTTATATTAGGAATCCATTTAAGGGGAAGCAGGGAGAGGGGTAGGAGAGAAAGAGGGAGTGACTGCCGGGCGGAGGGGAGGGAGGGAGATGAGGATGGGAAGAGGGTAGGCAGAGGGAGAGACAGCTACAGAAGGGCAGCGCTAGTTGGGGGAGAGGAGTGGATGGCGGAGTGGTTGGCGACCGCCGTGTGGGTGGGAGAGGAAAGGACAGGACACTGTGCCGTAAGGTAAGAGGAGGGGGGAAGGGGCAGCGGAGAGTTGAGAGAAGAGGGCGCCAGGCTTGCAGGAGTGCGGGGGCGTGGACGGCGCTCGGCCGGCCGAGCGGTGGGGGCACTGTGATGAAATTTGTTAATACAGTCAGTACAGAGGGCGAGGGCGCTGGAAATTGAAAATAAAGTCTTTGCTCTTCTGAAGGCGGGCCGGGGTCCACATGAAAGCGGCCGGCGCGAGTGGGTTAGGTAATGAAAGACAGACACGCCCGGGGAAAACAGTTGGGACAGAAGGAAAGGAAGCGGGAGTTAGTTCATTAACTGTTTCCCTCGGTGGTCGCCGCCGGCGGAAGGAAGAAGGAAAGGGGCAGCGCAGGCGAGGCGCGCCGCGGCCGGACCCTAATCCCATTACGTGCTGATCTTTCCTCCGGCCGTCACGAAATCCAAAGAAACGCCGGCGCGAAACTGAGAAAGCCGCGAGAGCGAAGAGCTGGTGCGAATTATCACAAACGCAACAAGACAGTGGTAGAAGTGTCCATTTTCAAATATTGCTCGTCTCGAACGTCTGCTCTTTGCAGCAAGACTCTCTCGCTGATCGTGCTTCGAACCACGCGTTTCAGTCGTCACACTTCGTACTGGAGGAATAAATAAGCGCACGAGACAAATTCTTTCAGTCACAAATACAAAACACATTGCTTATGGAAGATAATCCGTTCATGAATCCAGATCTAATTTCAGAATATCTGTATCGGCCTTAGTTTCCATGTGTTACTGGTCTCTCTAAACGCTTCCTTCAACCTATGTATTACAGCTTAGTACAGGGTGTTCGGAAATTCCCGTTACAAGCTTCTAGAAACTTGGAAAGGGGAGTGACTACATAATATTCAGAATAGGAACCCACGTTCGGAAACGTACAGTATCCATTCTACGTCGGTTTCAATCCAGATATTTAACTCATCCACTTCTGATTGAGGAATTGAATTCGGCGTGACGCAGTACAATTATTACGTAACATTCCAAACGAAACACAACGAATCATACATTGACCACTTGAGCGCATTTGTTTTTATTAAATACTTAAACATTACGTGTTAACAGTATACCAAAACAAAGAACCTATACGTACAGAACAGTACGATGGATTACAACAGCGGCTCGATGTGGCGACCTCCAATGTTGTTACAGAAATTGTACCTACAAGGCATGTTCTGGTACACATTCTTCATCCACCTGGTGCCTCTTCAGTTTCTAATGAATCGGCCAGAACTCGTGTCATAAGATCTTCCTCTATCTCTACATGAGTCTCGTGAATTAAATTTTGCGTACGACCCTATGAGAAGAAGTCCATAGGAGTTAAATCTGGCGATCGTGGCGGCCACACGGATGGACCACCTCAGTCTATCCATATTTCAGCCTATGATCTGTCGAGATGTTTCTGAACCGCACGTGAGGAGTGAGGCGGTGCATCTTCATGCTGACACCGCACTTCATGACGGACATTCAGTGTCACAGGTTGCCAGAACTGGTCCAATACGATTTGTAGGAAGATGAAGTATGCAGGACAAGAAGCTCTGAGACTTTTCTCTTTCCCTCTGCAGACGTGGACGCGTTACACATCCCAATTGAAATGGCCGTAGAACGGAAACGGTACGTTTCCGAAAATGGGTTTCCGTTCAAAATGTTATGTACTGACTCCACTCTATAAGTTCTAGAAGTTTCTAACGGGAACTTCCGAACACCCTTTATGTGTCTGACAAAGAGAGAACAAAAAAGTTGTGTCTGAGTACAGAAATTAATAAGAAATGAACAACACAAGATTAAAGAAAAGTGAATAAACATATCTAATAATATTTTCTTCCTCATTTTCTGCAATACTTCACCTCACATCGCAAGATCCAGCAGTAGTCGGACAACACTGCTGTACTCCAATTGTTCTGGCAACGCTTTTCCGTTTGAGAAATGTCCTGGTGGAACTCTTCTCCATGTTAGTTTATTTTTCTCACACAGAAATCATAGTCAGCTGTGTGATCCATTGGTTCCCTTTAAATCACGGACACACCAAAGAATATGTGACTTGATCCTTTTAAGCATCCTCTCGAGAGTAAACATATGTTTGTTTGTTTGTTTGTGAATTCCTAGTGGACCAAACTGCTGAGGTCATCGGTCCCGAGACTTACACACTACTTGAACTGACTTATGCTAAGAACGACAAACATACACACCCATGCCCAAGGGAGGACTCGAGCCTCCGGCGGAAGGGGCCGCGCAATCCGTTACATGGCGCCTTAAACCGTGCGGCCATTCCGGGCGGCAGTACACATATCAAACAGCATACGTCGTGGTGCCATTCTTGTCTTTGTCGCCTACCATGCACTCAAAATAAAGTTTGTAAGAGGTCCGAGCAGATGTAATTTTATGTAAGAGGTCTGAGCAGATGTAATTTCGATGTATTGCTCATGCGCTGCCTGCGATATGCAAAGTATAAGAGAATCGCTGACCAGAGAGCAGTGTTGACTGAGTAGGAACTGTGTAGCTGTAGCAGTAAGTTGTTGCTAGTCTGCGCTAGTCTGTGCTAGTCTGCGCTTGTCTGCAGTCTGCTCTGGTCTATCATGTTGGCTGGGCCGGTCGCGGTGCAGCGATGCCGGAGCCTGAGTATTATTGTATAAGGTAAAAAGCAGCCTCGCGCATATCTAGTAATGTTATGTGAACTCCCATGTAAATCTTTAAAAAATGTCCTAATAATAATCTTCGTGATATAAAGTAATTTCTAACAAACATTCATTTCAATTTAAAGAATTTACTAATTTCTTCAATCCATGATCATTCCTATTGTTGCAAAAGAAAAATCAGTTGCCTCCTTTCATAAATGACAAATCTATCGGCCAGCATTGCACAGAGCTGTGCCGGAAAATTTTTAGGTAAGAGCAGATATATTCGCCGTTTTTATTGAGGTAAGAATTTTTACATTTTTTATTCAGAATGATCTTACAGGGCCATGACGCAGCACTGCTGTCGTCCAAAATTTACCAGGTTACTGAATTTATTTTTTATTACGAGGTTTAGGAATTTTTCTGTTTCGAGCTTATATTAAATGAGAAAAGAATTTTGTGGGTACATTAAATGCGAATGCATTTCTGTACGGAGATTATAAATGGGAACCAATTTTGTTCCGAGGTTACACTAAAAAAAATTAGAATCATTAACCCAATAATATTCATTTTTATTATTTTTTGTAGGGAGGTTACAAAAGTAAATGGGAAAGAATCTTGTTCTGAGGTTACACAAAAATTAGAATCACTATCCATAATTTTTTTTTTTTTTTTTTTTTTTTTTTTTTTTTTTTGTGTGGAGGTAACACTTGGCGACAACCGGCCAGGATCGTATTTCTTTGTGAATCTCTGAGAAGTAGTCACATATCTGTTCTTATTTACTTAAATGTAGTTTGCATCTGGCGCAACGCATTTACTAACTTGTCACTCTTTCTTTCACAGATCATCGGCAATTTATTGCTCTTTGTTGTAACTGTATTTGCTCCATTTTTGTTTTGTCTTTGTTTCTTTTTGTGCTTATTTTTGGTTTGTGAAAAATGCTGCGAAAAACTGTTAACAGTACATCGTGTTGTGTAATGAGTGAAAAAGCTGACTCGATTAATTTGACTGATAATACTTGCAACACTCAGTGTAATAGCGATAGTCCTCCATTTACAGACAATCAGTGCGTACCGATCACTAATAATGACTTTAATGCTAATGATAAACAAACAAATTCAATTGTGTCCTCTGTTAATTTAACGGCAATTGATGACGCGGCACGTTCCGTTACAATGAACGCTGCCCAGTTTCACACACCTAAATGCAAAATTCACCTAGGGAACAGATAAATTTTTCTCACGAAGATGAACAATGTGGTCAGAATACGTCAGATTTATTTGATTCTGGTGTAGTGACCAACAGTGCACATCCAGTTAGCAAACCTTTTCATGAGTCAGACAATGACCAAATGGTTACACAAAACGTGACACATGCAGATACACCATCACACAGTACAGAGAATAGAGCCGCTAATTTTGGCTGGGATCAAGTTATGGCATTATTACTACAACTTAATGAAACTCTCAAACAACGGAATGAAATACTAGATAACCATTCCAAACAGTTGAATGAAAAACTAGACAGCAATTCCAAACAACTTAATGATAAACAAGACAACAATTTCAAACATCTTAATGAACAGAACAAACAACTTAGTGAACAGATTACAGCCGTTTCCGTGCAACGTCATGATACTAAAGAACAATTACGTGAGGAAATTGAGGCTTGTGCTAGGAACAGTAGTGAAGAAAGTAGATTTGTTGCACAAGAATTAAGTAGTACACGTGTAGCCACAACGAAATTACTTAGAGATGAAAGTAGTGCAGTCACTGAACAATGTTCAGAAAACGCAACACAGATACGCGACGAGTTTAAATTAATGTCAGCAGAAGTTTCACGCACTCTGGATACGGAAGTCGATAAGAAATTTGAACAACAGATCAGCCAAATTGACGAACGTATTAAAGTGACAGAAATGAAAAATGTTTCAATCGCTAACACGTCACAGCACATGCCACATTCCGAACATTTGTCACACTCACACAGCCAGTATAACTTAGGTATTTTACAGAGACTACGTGACTTAGAATCCGAACAGACACAGACAAATAGATTCTCTTGCAACCCTGAACCTGTTCAGACATACAGAGACGATAATTTTGATTTCAAGCACTTTCTATCCATGAGAAAATTTAAAGTGTTTAATAATGACAGACCTTTGGACTGGATACGACAATTTGTTTTGGTACTTTCATCAGCTTGGCCTGTAGTGCAGAAACTAGAATTGGACTGGATACAACAATTTGCTTTTGAATTTTCACCTGCATTGCCTGTAACGCAGAAACTAAAATTTATTTGTAGCGCATAATTGACCTCAGGGGATTCATTACGCTTCGATGAATATGTGCCGTAACGTGCACAGGGGCCCGAGCCGTAGTAGTGGTTTTTCATCTTTAGTTTTCTGCACTGCTGCCTTCTCTTTTACTATCCTTTATATCTATCAAAACAGCTCTTCAACTATCGATCTATCTAGGATTAAGAATGAGTAAGGAAAATCGGGTATGACGAGTTTTACCGAAAGTGACAGTTTTCATTAGACGCTCCAGAAATGACAACCACGAGAACTTTAATACCAGACAAAAATTTAATCATCAGTATGTGTAAAATTATCAGCAACAGCGAACGCATTTTGGTAACAATAGAGGTTTTTCCCCACAACAGCAACAAAACCAGCCGGGTAGCATACCTAACCAACAATGTAACGTGCAAGGTCAACCAAGCTTTAATGTTTCGCCGCCTACGCGTATAGCGTTGGCTCCACCAAATAGCAGCCGGCCGGTGTGGCCGTGCGGTCTAGGCGCTTCAGTCTGGAACCGCGAGACCGCTCCGGTCGCAGGTTCGAATCCTGCCTCGGGCATGGATGTGTGTGATGTCCTTAGGTTAGTTAGGTTTAAGTAGTTCTAAGTTCTAGGGGACTGATGACCACAGATGTTAAGTCCCATAGTGCTCAGAGCCATTTGATTTGAACCACCAAATAGCAACGCACCGCAACAGGGAAATAACTACGTACAGAAAACACATCATTTTAACTCGTACCGCAACGCGCCGTATAGGAATGACCATCATGACAGACGTAAAAGTAATGAGCACAATTTTCAGCGTACGTTTAATAACAGTCGGTCTTACCAGCAGCAGAATCAACCACAGCAACAGATTATCATGAATGAACCAGACAGTAGATATCAGCCCGAACGTAATACGTCAGGACGAAATAACAGAACAGTACAAATAGTCGAAATGCCACAGCATCCTCCCGCAAATAATAGCACGTCAGATAGAATTTCACTAGATACGGTACAGGTTGCATCTTACAGCAACGCAAGCAATACTTTTGACACGCAGAATCTTGTTTACGAAAATGTTATTAGTCTTGACGACATCCGATACACACTTTTGCATGAAAGACAGAATCACAACATATGTAGACGACATTCTTATTGCAGAAGCTAACTGGTCTGAACACAATCTGATTCTTGAACAACTGTTGCAAACTTTTCGTGTACAAGGACTCACAGTTAATCTCAGTAAATCACACTTTGGCAAAACTTCTATAAAATTTCTTGGACATGTAATTTCAGCAGAAGGCATTGCGCCTGACCCGGAAAACTTCAAGCTTTACGTGACATTACTGTTCCTACGACGAAGAAACAACTACGCAGCCTTTTGGATTTAATTAACTTTTTTCGTAAATTTATTCACTACTCTGCTTTAGACACCCCTAGATTATGCCAGTTGACGGGTAAAAACACTATTTGGTCATGGGATAGCGAAGCACATTCTGAATTTGTCAATCTGAAACAAGCTTTGTTGAATGCACCACTTTTATCGCATCCAGATCTTACCAGAAATTTTTCCATTGCCACCGACAGTTCTAACACCGCTTTAGGCGTACACATTTGTCAGGAAATTGAAGAAGATGGTTCTACAGTAATTATATCAAAAATATTATTATAATTTTTTGTGGGAAGGTTACAAGTTCACAGTATTTTTTTTTGCAATAGGGCTAAGTTTTCGCTTTTGCGATTTCAGTGTTAACTCACCATAGACGTAACAGAAAAAAACTGGATTAATTGTACAGGGATGAGGGTTTTCTTCTTCTGAATTCAAACAAAATACAAATCTTCGTGAAGCTACAGCAAGCAATTCGCTTGGTCACTGTTGAGGCTGAATCAACAAACAACGCAAAGTAATGAAATGTGAGCATGGCTCATCGGCCTCCATCATATCCTAACAGTGTATTTCGGAACTGAGGATAATGTCTGGAGTTTCTTGTATGTATTTCGACTGTTTAAAAACAATTGCATTCAAGAAAGTAAATAAATCAAAATTAAGTAACCAGTACCAAAGTAACGAAAAAGCCGTCTGATAAGCAAAAACAAGTTTCATTTCCGATTTCAGTAGCCACGACTTAGCTAAGAACATCATGCACATACTTTGCGACAAAAATGCTGTTGACAGGAGTAATCAACAACCCCAAGGAGGCATGACGCTGAAACCATCCCCTGTAGCCTTGGCAATGTACAGAATTCATTGAGGCTATCAACAATTTTCTTCACATATATCCGGCCACTCGTTGATGATTAGTTTCCTTAGAGCTATCAAACAGCGAGAATGTTTTGATAGTTGCGTTTCACCTGCTGTTCCAGACAGTTCCAGTCACTTTCTATTAATTAAGATCTTTTGACTTAACGGACCAGTCGAGGTATTTCCGATGCCTGACTATTCCTTATACTAGGAACCTATCCGCGTAACCCAGAGAACGTAGTCTTGTCATGTTGGAATACGGCAGTGTTCTCACGAATATGTAGAAGAGAGAATAATTCATGGTTGCTGATACATGTTGCTGTAATCATCCTTGTTCATGTTCACGGGTACCTGGCTGATCGTACTCAAACCCTTATACAAAAAGCAACCCCGTAACATTACAGAACCGTCTCCGGCCTGAACTTCATCCTGCACATCACCTCTCCAACTCAGGACACGAATCAGACCAGACCAGCTTGGAACTGTCAGTAGAATAGTAGAGGCTAAATATCTTCGAACAAGGAAACCACATCCTTGAAACCCTCAAACTAGTGCTCAAATGGCTCTGAGCGCTTTGGGACTTAACTTCTGAGGTCATTAGTCCCCTAGAACTTAGAACTGCTTAAACCTAACTAACCTAAGGACATCACATACATCCATGCCCGAGGCAGGATTCGAACCTGCGGCCGTAGCGGTCGCGCGGTTCCAGACTGTAGCGCCTTAGAACCGCTCGGCCACCTCGGCCGGCTCAAACCAGTGCTGTTGGATAAGATAAAATAAGAGAAAAACGACTCTCCAAAGACTTCAGTATGACACAGTGACTAAGCAAAGAAGTTGCAGAATAGCTAGTACCGATATTGAAACTGGTAGAACGTGATCTTATACACTGCAGTAAAATAAGTATCACAACTGTAAGGAAATGAAAGTGCTACGAAACAGCCACGTCCCATGGTCTCTTGCGCTTGATCCGCCGTCACCGGATATTTGACGGAAGGGGCAAGGAATTTGAGAGGCGAGTGCTGACTTCATTCTTACGAGGTGTCCACTGAAAAATTAAGTCAGGTAAGTGCATACAAAATATTGAAGTTATATCTTTTACCTTCACTGTTACTGAGCTTCAGTGTTAATACAAAGATATAATTATGTTAAATTTTTGCGCTGCCAGTCGCTACAGCTTACGTATACTGCGCGTAAATATGGCCCTCTGACAACTCCCTACCAACGTAAAGCACATACCGTAACACTATCTCCTCCGTACTTCACTGTTGGCTCTACACATGATGGTAGGTAACGTTCTCTAGACCGTTCGCCAATCCTAAAGGCTTCCATCGTATTGACACAGATGGTAACGTGAGTCATCATTCCAAATCAATCGTGATCCACTGTTCAGTGGCTTCGCTCTTTTCGCCATCTCAAGTGTCGCTTAGTAATGCTACAAAAATGTGCGGTTTGCAGCCCGTTCTTTCTAACTCACTACACGCTATCATTCTGATAGCTGGACTGTTCGCAGCATTTTGCAACTAGTGAACGATTACTTCCGCTGATTTCATGTGATTTCTTACAGCCATCCGGTACGCCAGTACATGAGGTCTACCTGGTGTTTAGTTGTGGTTCTTCTTTCGTGTTTCCACTTGACCATCATATCACCAACATTTCACCTGGCAGTTTTAGAAGGATTGAAATGTCTCTGAAGGTTTTGTTACTAAGGTGACATCCAACGAATAGACCTTGTTCGAAGTCGTTGAACTCTGCTGATCGACTCGATCTGTTGTTACTCCTTCTATACAGACAACAAAATACTCCCCGCCTGCATTTATACTGACGGGTCCACTTCCAGTGGCATGTAGTGGTAAGTTCCACGCAACATTTAGGTGTGTGGTTGTGTTTCATCGGATAGTGTATCCATCCGCAAAAACGGCCAAGAAAATAATTTTGCGTGAAGTAGCCATTGCAACGTCTGAGAGCCGTATAAACTAAAATGCTATTTATTAAGTGGTGATCACTATCCGTCTACAATTCGATACCCAGATAGAATGTACGTAGAGATTAGTATTTCATCTGTTACCCATTGATTCTTCGCAGGTACCTTCTTTGTGCCGGCCGGAGTGGCCGGGCGGTTCTAGGCGCTATAGTCTGGAGCCGCGCAACCGCTATGGTCGCAGGTTCGAATCCTGCCTCGGGCATGGATGTGTGTGATGTCCTTAGGTTAGTTAGGTTTAAGTAGTTCTAAGTTCTAGGGGACTGATGACCTTAGAAGTTAAGTCCCATAGTGCTCAGAGCCATACCTTCTTTGTACCTACGTTTTTCTTTCCGACTTCTGTGATGGTCCTTTTTAGAGATGTCAATTCCTCTTCAACTGTACTGCCTACTGAGCTATTCCTTATCGCTGTGTCTACAGCCTTAGAGAACTTCAAGCGTATCTGGTCATTCCTTAATACTTCCGTAGCCCACTTCTTTGCGTATTGATTCTTCCTGACTAATGTCTTGAACTTCAGCCTACTCTTCATCACTACTATATTGTGATCTGAGTCTATATCTGCTCCTGGGTACGCCTTACAATCCAGTATCTGATTTCGAAATCTCTGTCTGACCATGATGTAATGCAACTGAAATCTTCTATGGCCCATTCTTTTCCAAGTATGTTAGTAGTACAAAGACAATAAATAACTTACCTGTTATTTATCACAATTTCATCTTTAAACAAAGTTTTAGTTAAATTTTCTGTGACAAACTCTTTCATTCTTGTCAATGGTTGGAATAAAATATGAAAATTGATATGGCAGTTGAAGTGCTTAAGGTCCACATTATGGGATGTAACTGAGTTAACAATTTCACTAACGATGTGTCACCCTGATGCTCTTAGTGAGAACGTTTACCTTGATTATTTTCTTACATCTATACCTACGTGATTGGTCTGCAATTCGCAATTAAGTATCTGGCAGAGGGTTCTTCGAATCACATTCAAGCCATTTCTTTACCATTCCATTCTCGAAAAGCACATGAGAAAAACGAACACTTAAATCATTCCGTGAGAGCTCAGATTTTTCTTATTTTACTGTAATGATTATCTCTCCCTATGTTGGTGGGTGCCAACAGAATAATTTCACAGAGCTGAGAAGAAAGGTGTAGTATCACGTATTGATACCACCCCACATACAACTCAAATTTGGCAACAGAAGTGCAAATTTCCGTCAGACGCCGACAGCAGTCGTCCGGGATCCGGCAGACCCAATGGAGCATGCTCGCTGAGCCACGCCTCCAGTGATTCTGGCCCACGGGTGCCCTCTGCCGCCGCGATGTAGGACGGCTGGCGCACTCGGAGCCACTTAGCTAAGTGACGCTTCGCTGATGCAGTTTAATCGCTGGTCTAACGCTATTCTTCTCTTCCTTGTTCACATTGGCAGTTAGACTCTCTTTCTTGTCGCATTATTTGTAAAGTGTTTCATTACGCTTGGAGAAATACGAGTTAAGTAAGTCTTCTGTTTACTGTGTTCACTTGTTCGCTTATCCTTTCTGCTCCTGTCCAGCTTTCCTAAGACGACAGCAACTGCACCACTCTGTAGCCCACCTCTCCTTACTGTTGTGTACGAAGTCGTACACAGCAGTAGGTGATTGAAATATATTGAGAAGATTCTGGAAAACGCCTTCGTTTTAATGATTGCCATCCCTATTGATGTGTCATATCCGTGGCCCTCTCTCCCCTATTTCGTCGTAATACAAAATGAGCTGCCCTCCTTTGAACTTTTTCGATGTCCTCCGTCAATCCTATCTGAAACGGGTCCCACATTGTACAGCAGTACTCCAGAAAACACGTGATGTGAGGAGTCTCAGTAATAGATCTCCTTACACTTTAAGTGTTGTGCCAATAAATCGGCCGCTTTGGGTAGCCGCGCGGTCTACGGCGTCTTGTCACGGTCCGCGCGGCACCTTCCGTCGGAGTTTCGTGTCCTCCCTCGGGCATGGTTGTGTGCGTTGTCCTTAGCTAAGTTAGTTTAAGTTAGATTAAGTTGTGAATAGTTTAGGGACCGATGATCTCAGCAGTTTGGTTCCATAAGACCTTACCACAAATTTCCAGATTTTTTTGCCAATAAATTGCAGGCTTTGGTTAGCTTTCCCAACAATTAATATCTATGTGATCATTCCAATTGCAGTTATTCATAACTGTAATCCTTAAGTATTTAGTTGAATTTACAGCCTTTAGATTTGTGTGATCTGTGGTTTAACCGAATTTTAGCGAATTGCTTTTAGTTCTCATGGTGATCACTTTATAGTTTCGATTCTTTAGAGTCACTGTCACGTATTGCAACAGGGAGATGTATAAATCATTTTGTAATTGATTTACTGTCGCTTTCTCTTAGTATCTTGCTGCTGTGGATCTGTTGTGCAGAGCCACTCATTGTAGTGTGTGACGTCTTTTCCATCTGCAGAGGGTCGAGGGCTGTAAGAGAGTTATCAAAGCGCAGAAGCACTCTTAATAAACTCTTATCTATTTTGCTTCTCTCATAACACTCTTACAGTGTCGGGTATACAGATCGCTATTCGACGACTTTTACGTAACCAAGCTTATGACAGAAGCTCTCAAAATGTTGCCTCGTAAGCAAGTGCCAAATTACAGAAAATTCTTTGTTTATTTCGGGATGTAGGCGTTGTCGTTCTGTGCATTCAACGACACTAAGCTGCGAAGCCAAAGCATAAGCAACCTCTCCAGCACAGTTGGAGATACTCGATCGCTCTCGCGCCTTGTTGATGCTCTGTGCTTAAGCTTCTCTCCTCGCGTCTGTACATTGAAGAAACAAAAGTATCCACAGTGGCAACTTTTTTCTGTAGTACTTATTTAAGTAACGCCGCTCCCCCTCGAAGTTTAATAGCAAGAAGTCAAACATGAGGTTCCATAATAATATGTTGCAGTACACATTATGTAAACCAAATCTGAACTATTTAACAGTAATGTCGTTTCATAAAGGAGTAAATACTAGCGTACTGTGTAGATTTACAATTTGCAAAAGTAGTGTACCAAATATGCAATAACCATACATTAATACTACAAATTAAGACATTTCATTGATAGTGAACTCATAGGTGTTAGTAGACTAGGTAGTGTGAGAAAAAGTAGTGACTGTTTGGGAAGAAGAAAAACTGAGAAGAAAAAAGGAGAGGAAAAATATTAAACACTGTAAAATCGTTCTGTACACATCTACGACAAAATTTCGTGTCGCGTTTATGCAGTCATTTCTCCGTTTAATGGTGCTAGTAATCTATCAAGAAAATTTGTGCAAACAGCTATTCGCTCAGCCTGCGTTTCATGTAGCTGGTTAAATGACTTCTACAAGGACGCAGTGGCATATAAGTTAGGAGCAAATAAAATCTCCGCTGCTTAACAGCATGAGCACTCAGACGGGTCATCCACCCATGTGGCACTCATCGGAGACTGGTACACAGCCACCAGTGGGCGCATCCACGGGGGGCAAGCTGTCGAGCGACGAGAGCGCAGATGGTCCTGGAAATCGACGTTCGTGCGCGGGAGCGAAATGTCAAGCGGCCTGCTCCATTTGTGAACAGGGTGCGCCGCTGGAGAGCCCTGCCGGACCGGCCGAACGGTACGAGTGGGCGACGAGCGCACCGGCGTTCTGGGCTGCCCGGCCCCATCACCCCCTCACGGTTGTCTCCAATTGATGGAGTGCGAGCCACGCCACGGTGACGATGCTTACCGCTGATGTGCCGCATGTAAGGCCGACACTCGGGAAACCCTTCCCTACAATACGGTGCCTAGGCCGCAGAGACTGTATTGTAAACGTGGTTCTAGACATATTGAAAGTTGGAACTTCTCAGCGGATTACAGCTGTGTACCGGACGAGGACTCGAATCCGAGGCCTTTACTTTTCTGTGCTACTCCATTGAACTGTCCCCGGAAGACTCACGACCAGTCCTCACAGCTTTAATTTCGCATTTCCTACCTTCCAAACTTCACGGTAGTTCTTCTGCGGAACTTCTGCCCGAACTTTCGTTTCCTGAACATGACGCACAGAATTCCCGCCAACTACTACCCAATACCCTCCAACAATTTCCCCTTTTGATAGACAAGTAACGACGCACAGAGAGATCCCGAAAATCCTAGGCCTATGGTTTAGTAGTAATGAATTCCATTCAAATGCACAAGTTTCAGAAGCTGCTACATTTAAAACATTTTTACAAAACACCGTCCCACGTCGTTCATGAAGGTATGCCATCATCGCACAACGTTCTGTCGAACTCTTTCTAGTATCCCCAGTGGCGTTTGAACTGCCAGGACATCCACTTCAGTCTCGACTGACGTCTCGTACACAAGACAAATGTATTTGTTAAGCAACACAGAGAAACATAACCCCTGCTCTTTTAGTCACGGCAGGATTGACTAGATATAAGGTGTCTGCAAATAACTGGAAATTAGTGTATTTAGTGGTGGACACGGTTACTTAATACTATCATCATGAAAAACTACAGCTCATTTAAAGAAATTGATGAAATGGACAAAATAGAAATCCACATGCGACATTCTTCTTCACCACTATAACATGTGTTTTACGAGACAAATGTTACATGACTGATGTGATCCCCTTCGCACAGTCACACAAATATCTGCTTCGTAATGTACATCTGAAAACCATGTTGGATTCAGACACCTTTTTGTAAATTAAATACCGTCTTGCTAAACCTGATCACGAATCACATACAATACATAAACAAAACAGAATCTGCCGCACATTAATAGTAAACACCGCTCTACTATTCATTCAACCTCAACGCCTAAGAAATCTCGTAGTCAGAACATGGTTCGTCAAGGATACAGTTGAAGAAAAATGTAACCATGTGTTCCAGAGTATGGTTCAAATGGCTCTGAGCACTATGGGACTTAACGTCTGAGGTCATCAGTCCCCTAGAACTTAGTACTTAAACCTAACTAACCGAAGGAGATCACAAACATCCATGCCCGAGGCAGGATTCGAACCTGCGACCGTGGCGGTCGCGCGGTTCCAGACTGAAGTGCCTAGAACCGCTCGGCCACACCAGTCGGCGTACACAAGACTTGTCCCCACAAGAAGAAATCAAGTTTGAGATCAGGTGAACGTGCTCATTACGAAACAGAACCTCCTCTGCCTATCCATTTTTCAGGGAAATCCCGATCCAGGTATTCACGAACTCTCAGTCCGAAGTAAAATGGTACTCCATCGTGGTGGAACAACATCCACGACGAAAAAAAATTTATGATGTTCCAGGAATCTGGGCAGTATACCTCTGATAAACACAAAGTACACTGGTGCATTTCAGCGGGCAAGAAGAAAAAACGGGCACACTACGTAATCTTCCACTATGCTTGTCCACAAGTTGACCGATAATCTATCTTGATGCCTCTTCACAACTGTAGCGTAGGGACTCTCATCGCCCCAAACATGAGTACTGGTAAAACAGGCTTCATCCGTGAGAAGCACATAAGCAGGGAAGTGAGAATCGTCTGGAAGAACCATTGGCTGAACACGACACGAGGCAGAAGTCAGAGAATGCACTCTCTGTGGGCGATAGGGGTGTAACTACATTTCCCGTAATACTCGTCACATAGCACTCTGCGAAATATTCATTTTACGTGAAACGGATCGAGTGCTGATTGCAGGTGCCTCAGCCACTCGTGCAGACATTGCATCTTCTCAGTCGGGAGTCCTTGTAGTTCGTCGTCCTCCTCGTAATTGTACTTTAGGGCCAATTGCTCTATTTCACTTAATCGCTGGAATAATCTTCGGAACACAGTGTGAACGGGATGTCTTCTACGCGTATATTTGCTCCTGTAGAGCCTCTCCACTCCTCTAATGCTTCCATTTGCTTGTCCAAAGACGAGCCGGCCGTTGTGGCCGAGCGGTTCTAGGCGCTTCAGTCCGGAACCGCGCTGCTGCTACTGTCGCAGGTTCGAATCCTGCCTCGGGCATGGTTCTGTGTGATGTCCTTAGGTTAGTTAGGTTTAAGTAGCTCTAAGTCTAGGGGACTGATGACCTCAGATGTTGTCCCATAGTGCTCAGAGCCAGTTGAACCATTTGTTCAAACACGAAATTCGTTCCTGAAAGTTCCGTCACCGTGTGAAATTCACGGTTATTGCTGATCAATAACTTCAGCTTGTAAACAAAGACTGCAATCAGCTACAGTACAGACGTTTTACACCAGGACTGCTGATTTCAGCACACAGTATGCCATTTGAAATATGAAGGCTATCCACAAAGTACGTTACGTTTTGGAATTAAAAATAAATAAAGTATTGGAAATTTTTTTATTATATACAGATGAAAGCCACACTTAAATACTACTTTTCTACATAGTTGCAATTTAAATTAAGGCACTTATCGTAGCGATGGACGAGCTTGGAAATTCCTTCGTCGTAAAATTCGGCCTCCTGCGTCTTCAACCACGTGATTACTTCTTCTTGAAGCTGTGCGTCGTCATCAAAACGCTGCATAGCCGACCACTTCTTCATTGCTGGGAATAAGTGGAAGTCGCCCGGTGCCAGGTCGGGACTGTACGGCGGATGAGGAAACAACTCCCACTTATAAGATTCGAGAACTTCACGAGTGGCATTTGCCGTTTGGGCCCGGGCGTTGTCGTGAATCAGCAAGATCTTTGAGCCCAACTTTCCCCTGCGCTTCTTTTGTACTGCTCTTCTGAGGATGTGCAGAGTTTGGCAATACCTTTGAGAGTTTATTAAGGTTCCTCTTTCCAGGAAATCCACAAAAATCACACCTTTTCTGTCCCAAAAGACAGTCGCCATCACCTTCCTTGCCGACATTGTCTGCATGCATTTCTTGGGTTTTTGGGGGGAATTTGTGAGCCCCCCACTGCACTGAGTGCAATTTTGTCTCGCAGTTCACATGCTTAACCCATGTTTCGTCACCAGTAACGATGCGATCGAGTAATGAGTCGCCATCTTTCTCGTAAGCGTCCAAAAACGTTAACGCTGCGGCCATTCGCTGATTTTTGTGAATCTCTGTCAAGATTTTTGGTATCCATCTTGCACAAAACTCGTGGTAACCAAGCTTTTCGGTAATGATTTCGTGCAACAAACTTCGTGAAATTTGTGGAAAACTCATAGAGAGTTCCGTTATTGTGAAATTACGGTTTTCACGGACCGCGGCATCGACTTTTTCGACAAGTTCGGCAGTCACTCTGCTGTGTCTTCCACTTCGCTCTTCGTCGTGAACGTTAGTTCGGCCATTTTTAAATTTTATGACCCATTGACGCACTCCTCCTTCAGTGATTATGTTGTCCCCATACACATCACAAAGCTGCCGATAGATTGCTATCGGTGTACAGTTTTTTGCAGTCAGAAACCTTATTACAGCACGCACTTCACACTTCGCGGCATTTTCAACTAACGCTGACATTTCAAACTGTCACAGTAACTCAACGGAGTACAGCACGAACCTCTCACTAGCACGGCAGGATGCCGACTGAGCGGTGGAATGCCATGACACCAAGATGGCCGCGCTAGCCCCGCCCCTAATGGACACAAACGAAAACGTAATGTACTTTGTGGATACCCCCTCGTAGATTAATTGACTTATTATTCCAACCTCTACACGTAACTGCTCCCCGGGATTTCCTGCCGTACAGTCCTATCAAGAATAGTACCAGTACATGTATTCCACAGTCATAGGTAGCAGAAACGACTTTTGCTAATAAATTTCGACTCGCTCGCTACCTGACCACGGTGAATTACCTCAAACTGATACGTTTACCTTTTTCCGTCGTCTCCGAAAGTTTGTAACATCACGGAATCACTCTGTATATCAGCGACCCTCTGCTGCAGAGTGCGAGTATTCTGGATCGTAAGCATATTCTGTACCAAATGACCGATTACTGAATATATCATACACTTTCATGAGCTCGGAAGGGATATCCGGAATCATATACACTGAGGTGAAAAAAGTGATAGGATACCTCCTAACATCACGTCGGACCTCCTTTTACCTGGCGTAGTGCAGCAGTTTGACGTGGCATGGACTCAACAACTCGTTGGAAGTCCCCTGCAGAAATATTGAACCTTTATAGCCGTTCATAATTTCGAAAGTGTTGCCAGTGCAGGATTTTGTGCACGAACTGACCTCTCGATTATATTCGATAAATGTTCAGTGGGATTTATGTCGGGCGATACGAATAACCAAACCACTCACTCGAACTGTCCAGAACGTCCTTCTACCCAGTCGCCAACAACTGTGGCCGAGTGACGTGGCGTATTGACAGCCATAAAAATTCCAACGTTGTTTAGGAACATGAAGTCCATGAACGGCTGTAAATGGTGTCCAAGTAGCCGAACATGACCATTTACTGTTAAAACGACGCCTTAGAAAAATTTATGAATGATTGTGCTGATAAACCTCTTACATCATTTGATTTTCTAACAGCTGAGCAGAACTGAACATACTCAGACATTTCGCTCTTTACCTATTCTGATCAACACTAAACTGACACACAATATTTTTAGCCCAACGCAATCTGACTTTCAATAATCCCTACAAAAGAATGGCCCTGACTAACAATAACCTATACCTTTCATGAATCACTTACCTCACAAAAATCTTCATTACTCGAACTACTGCAATACAGCGAGCGTCATTACTGCCGGCTAAATAAAAGATTCTAACTACTGAAGGCACTAACTACTGATAGACACAGTTGGCAAATGAAAGATTTTGATAGAGAACAAACAGTGTATTTACCTTAATAGCGTTCAAAAGTCATAATACATATATCAGTTCATGACATCCAGTCTTACAAATTTCCTTTTTCTGAAGGACACACGTCCAGATCGTCCGCTCATAGTAACCTCTCAAAACTCTGGCATCTCTCTCCCCATATCCACCATTGCTGGCCGCTCACCTCCAACTGCCAAACGCTACACGCTGTTCACATCCAAATGCCCAACACTACACTAGCGAATATTCCAACAATGAGCCCAACCAGCCACAGACTGTACACAGCGCAGTCAGCGATTTTCATACAGAGCGCTACGTGGCGTTACCAACATAAAAACCTAAGCAGCCTACTTACAGTTGTCGTTGCTTATAGATCCCCTAACTGTGACTTCAGAGCATTTCTGCTCAAGGTAGAGACGGTTCTTGATTCACTTTATATAGGTAGTACCACAAATTAGTTATATGTGGTGACTTCAATATTAATTTTGTATATGAAGGCGCAAAAAAAAGGATGTTGGTAGATCTTCTAAATTCATATGATCTGATGCAGACTGTGTTTTTTCCCAACTAGGGTGCAGGGGAACCGTAGCACAGCCATAGAAAATATTTTTATTCATTCTTCATTACTAGAAGGGCATTCTGTTAGTAAAAAGGGTGAATGGTCTTTCAGACCATGACACACAAATTTTTACACTATAAAGCTTTTGAACTCAAACAAATTTCACATGTAATTATATTCTATGTGGGAAAGTTAATCCAACAGTAATAGAGAGTTGTTCATACTTCATCAAGGAAGAAGAGTGGCATTATGTTTATAGTGGCGATAGCGTAGATGACAAATATAATGCTTTCTGTAAAGCATTTCTCATCCTTTTTGAGAGTTGCTTTCCATTAGAACGTTCTAAATGAGGTACTAGCAGCAAAGGCTGCCCAGGTGGCTGACTAGTGGGATAAGGATAACATGTAGAACAAAGAGGGAATTATTTCAAAATGTTAGAAGTAGTCTCAATCAAGCTGCAGTAGCCCATTACAAACAGGACTTAAAGGTGCTTAAAACGTTATTAGGACGGCAAACAGTATGTGGTATGCAAATAGAATAGGTAATTCACAGAATAAAATTAAAACCATATGGTCAGTTGTGAAGGACGTGTCCAGTGAGCAGCACAAAGTCGACGATATAAAGTCAGTTCGTGTTAAAAATATTTCTGTTACTGATAAATCAGATATATGTACAGTATTTAACAATTTGAAGTCTGTTTCTTAGCATTGCTGGTGAGTTAAATAAAATTTAGTTTCTAGAGGGAATCATACATCTCTCTTGGAAAATGCCTTTCTGAGATTGGTGTCTGAAATACTCCTGTATGGTACTGACAAGGGGGAGATTGAGTTAATAATTAAATCACTGAAGACTAAGGACTGTCATGGATAGTATGGAGTGCGTAGCAGAATATTTAAGTACTGTGCACATGTTAGCCCTGTATTTAGCCATATTTGTAATTTTTCCTTTAGGAATGGTCAGTTTCCTGAACGATTAAAGTACTCAGTAGTAAAGACGCTTTATAAAAAGGAAGAAAGGAATAATGTAGACAGTTTTAGAACTATCTCTATGCAATCAGTATTTGCCAAATTTATTGAAAATGCTGTGGGTGTAAGGACAATTGATCATTTTAAATCACACAGTTTGCTAGAAAATGTACAGTTCGGCTTTAGAAGCCGTTTAACAACTGAAAATGCTATATCCTCTTTTCTCTGTGAGTTACTGGATGGCTGAAACAGAAGGTTTCAAATGCTAGGCATATTTTTTGATTTAACTAAGACGCTTGATTGTGTTGATCACGAAATATTGCTCCAGAAGTTGGACCATTAAACAATACGGGAGTGGCTCACAATTGGTGCACCTCTTACTTTAGCAAGGGACAGCAAAAGGTCATTATTCACAGAGTTCATAATGGCTGTGATGTGGGGTCTGAGTGGGATACAGACAAGCGGGTGGTGTCCCAGGGATCAGTGTTGGGGCCACTTCTGTTCCTTTTATATGAATGAAATGCTCTCTAGTATTACAGATAACTCTAGAATATTTCTGTTTGCTGATGACACTAGCTTGGTAGTAAAGGGTGTTGTGTGCAACATTGGCTCGGTTTCAAATGGTGCAGTTCATGACATAAGTTCATGGCTTGTAGGAAATAAACTAACGCTAAATCACAGCAAGACTCAGTTTTTACAGTTTCTAACACACAGTTCAACGAAACCTGACGTTTTGATTTCACAGAATGGGCATATGATTAGTGAAACTGAACAGCTCAAATTTCTAGGTGTTCATATAGATAGTAAACTTTCGTGGAAATCCCAGAAATCAGACCTGAATCCGGATCGGACATCCTTATCTCTTGTGCAGAAAGGTGTGCAGTATACTGCTGCATCTATTGTCAATAAGCTACCGCTAGAATTCAAAACTCTTTAGCAGTAACCGAAGCGCTTTCAAATCGAAACTGAACGGTTTCCTCATGAGTCACTCGTCTATTCTGTCGAGAAGTTCCTTGAAAATTTAAGCTCATTCGTGTTGTATTGTTGATTGCATTTACTTAACCATATGGCTTGACCTTTTTCGGGTTCATAAACATCTTATTTTTATCTTTTATTACTTTTATGTTGTAATTTCATGTACTGACACGTTCCTTGAAGATTTGCTTCTCAATGCGGTCCTGGGGAACTTGAGGTGTAAATGAAAAAATAATTAATATAAAGCAAAGTCGGCAATCGCGTCTTCATGTCTGTCCTTACGGAGTAAGGGTACAGGGTCGATTCCAATCCAGTTTTCATTATAGTGTAGCTGGATTCTTCAGGGTGATTTCTAGGAATAAAATGGTAGTACTAGAACCTGACGTCAATAGCTTGCTGTTAGCAGGCGATGCTGGCAACAATAATAAAAAATAACAGACTAAAGGAAAGACATTCAATAGGGAAAAAATGTATTGAAGAGAAAGATCAGTGCACTCGAACTACAAAAAAATTCTGATTTTTTTAAAAAAATCTACAATTTGGTGTAACTAATTCCGACGTAGCTGCAGCTCTTAAAATTTTGAATACTGTTCGTCGGCCTAGACTAGAAAAAAATCAGTCCGGTTTACACGACGCTATAAAGAAGACATCAGTTTTTGGAACTGCAACTGCTGATCGACGTGGCACTGAAATTATTACGTGCTGCAAAACACTGGACGACTTACAAGCCGGACATGTAAACAAGGCTATACTGTCAGTCGCTCAGGTTTGTACTTACGGCTACTCCCAAGAGTCAATATAATGAAGGAAAAGAACACGCGGTAAGTGATCCTGTTAAACTGTAAACCAGGCTCTGTGCTACATGTAAAGCATACAGGTACAATAAGAAACTTTTAATCTTTAGCTTTAATTTAGGGACTGACGAGTATACCTTTTATCGATCGATGGAAAAGCACGTGTGCCGTTAGGTATTACAGCAGCAAAGGCTCAGCCACCAATGTTAATGCACCTTGACTCCGTGGTCGCTTAAAAATTTGAACTTATTCCGTTGTTTATGCAGGTATTGTGAAAAAGAAAACTGGCGAAGGGAAACCTGAAGCTATGACACATACCGGGTCTACATTCTTGGAGATATCGTAATGGCAAACATTTTTCCTGTAATGCGGACTCCGGCCACAGACTTACATAGAATTTCTGAATTACCTGCTTTCGAAAAATTATTGAGAACATGAGAAGGTTTTGTGAAACTCATGTTTATTTTTACTTGTGATGGAAGTACCCGTTGAAAATCCACGATACAAGCGAGTTATAATTTCAGACGTATAATGTTTTAAATCTTTTGACTTGGATGCTATTTACATTGCCGCAAAATCTCTAAAAGAATTGCATTTTACTGAGTGGAGCGACGAATGAAGCCTTTTAGTCGCGAACGTCCTGGTGTCGTATCAACTGCGGTTCATCTTGATTTCAGTATTCGAACTATTGACTTGGAGCTGGAAAAACGGAACTTTGAGAGGGCAAGCATTGTAATGGTTAATATCTGGGGCCAACTCGCCATTGACCATTCTCCTGTGGTTGCCGAATACATTGTATTAATTCATAACAGACTGGATATCGTACAGGGTAGGATACTGAAAAATGATGCTGCTTGGTACGAAAATCATCTATGTGAATAATTTTTTTATTGAAACAGACTTCAGACGGATACGTACCGTAGTAAATGGTGACTACGAAGGTAAATATGTTCGCTGTTACTACAGCTATACAGCTATCTTTGGATCTCCAAGCGTAATCACTTTTGAAGCAAGTTCCATACGATGGCTTTTGACTCAGTGTCGAGGAAAATTTATTTCAAAGATTGTGTGGCGTCTGTGGCCTGTATTTTTCATCACACAAAGCCACCAAACAACTCATCAGAACCAACAAGAGGATTTGCTCATCGCAAAGATTCATCCTCAAAGAATTCATCTAGACATACCGGGGAAGTTCTTTGTTTCATAAACGATAACTATACTGTGGTTGGATGAAGAAGATGTGGGCACATCGAATGTCCCTAACATTAGCCAAATCGAGAACTAAGTAACAGCTATGCCAGTCATAAACAATATAAAGGAACTGGTTCAAAGTCCATGGACATAAGATGATTAAATTTAGCATCGTTCATTTGATTTGTTATGTTTCGTAAATTTTCTAAAAACTGTGACTTGTTATTGATTTTATGAAAACAAAAGATTTTTATACAAATACATAAATGATTTTGGAAGTGCTGTTTTAGTTTAATAATTTATAAATTTGAAATTGCAAAATATGTGACGTCACACCAGGAAAGAGGGAGGGAGTTCACACAAATGTGACCATCTGTGAAAATTGCGGGGGGCGGGGTGCTCAAAAAATCGTGAAATTCATGTGACGCAATCTATAGATGGCCCCTAGTATGAGTGTGCCCACCCTTCGCATTTATGAGAGCTCGAAGTGTGCAGAGGACACTTTCAGTGAGGTATTCAAATGTCTGCGGAGGAATGGTAGCCCATTCTTCCAAAGGCGCCGAAATCGGAGAAAGTGGTGATGTTGAAAGCTGAGATCTGGAGCAAAGTCGTCGTTCTGACTCACCCCAAAAGTATTTCATGGGGTTCAGGGCCGGACTTTGGGCAGGATAGACAATTTCAAGAATGTTGTTGTTAACAAACTACTGCGTCACAGATGATGTTTTTTATGAGAGGGTGCGTTTTTATACTGATACAAACAGTCGGCGTCTCCGAATTGCTGATCTACTGTAGGCAATATGCAATGATGTAAAATGTGTTCATATCCATCGTTATTTAGCGTTTTCTTAAGCGCAATAAGGGGACTACTCCCCAACCACGAAAACCACTCCCAGATTGAAAACCGCATGCTACGTACGTCACTGTTGGTACTACACAGGTTGGGAGGTAACATTTTCCAGGCATTCTCCAAACTAAAAGTCGTCCATCGGATTGCAACAGGATATAGCGAGGTTTATCATTTTAAAGCACTAGTTTCTAATCGCCCACTATCGAGTGGCATCGTTCTTTGTACCATGTAAAACGTTGTTTGCCATTGGCTACAGAACGATTTAGTTTATGAGCAGGTGCTCGACCGCTGTTCCCCACGCTTTTTAACTCCATCCGCACATTCATTACGCTAGCTGGACCATCTGAGGTCATTTATATTACGTTCATGGGCGTCAAATTCGTAACCCAGCATGCCGCCAGAGGTGCTAGTCCCATCAAAAGGAACAACCTCGATAAAAAACTACAAAAAGATTATAACTGTTTTTTATGCACGTAGCGGATAACGTGGACGAATACACTGTCACCTCTGAATAGGCCTGTGGAGGAGGCAGAAGTTTGGAAGAGGATTACTGTTAATGAAGTAAAAGATCCACGCAGTGGACACCAAATGAAAAAGCTACTCCTGCAATCTATGATGCTGACGTCATGAACAGCGCAATCCTTTCTGATTCTTTCTCAGTTAATTCAGATTGCTACGATTTCTTTAATTAACAACACATTTAAAGATTTTCATCTGTACTTCGGTGTCTCTTACAACAAGGATTTGGGAATGGATAATTCATTAAGTATGAGTTTAATTTATTTCTTACTGGAGAAGGATCACACTGACATGGAATATTATCGTGTGACACAATCCTTCAATATATACACAATGTAACGAAAATGCTCTCTTAATGATAGCACTTAAAATAAGACATTTAATGTGATGAAGAACAGCTTTAGATTGAAGGATGAATTAGCGATCACTGAACATGAATACAGAATATTCATCTGATTCAAAATACCAGTACACGCAGGAGCCCAACAGTTTTAATCCTTCCGTGAATCAGATTGCTGATGCTCAGAGATTTTGTGACAGAGTCAGGTGTATGATTCTATTAAGTTGAGATGCTTTCGCTACCATAACATAAAATAGGATGGGTATATAAAGAGCCGTCACTAAAAAGAACTTCCCATATACATGATGGAGAAAAATTGTGCCACGAAATTTTATCCCTGGATATTTGAGGCCAATAGGAACCAAAATTACGAATGTTGTAAGGGTCGACAGCGCACAATTTTTGAACTACATAAACTTGGCACCACGTGCTCCGATTGGCCTTGGGATTGCCCTGTTGTTGTTCGTCGGTTGACGGGCAGCCCTATGGCTGTCGGTTCACATATACAAACGTCCTTCGCTCCATCACTGCCCCAACGTGATATGCACACGTGTCCAATACGTCTTGCTGTCTATCTGCACCTCACGTCAGAGGCATTCACACGTAAGCTCCGCTTCAGAGCATACACATGTCACCTGCGATTTAGTCATACAGTAAGCATGGCGGCGCAGTATTCGTTTGAAGAACAACGAGATATGGTTTTTGTTTATGGACTAGCCAACTGTAATGGGCATCAAGTTCGACCGTTGTATGAGGTACCCAGCAAGACGCCATCCAAAACCGCAAACGTTTACAGCAATTCACCGGCGACTTGGCGAAACAGGCACGTTAGCAAGATATCATGGTAATGCTGTAAGACGAATACGACGGGATGCTGCATTTGAAGAAACTGCTCTCGAGCGCTTCAAGGAAGCACCTACGACAAGTAATCGAGTGCTTGGACACGACATGGGGGTCACTCATCGGTAAGTCCTGGAGGTTTTGAGGGATGACGGCAGGCATCCATTTAGTTTCCACCGTGTCCAAGACTAAAATCTATGGCGGACTACGAACACAGGCTAGGATTTTGGCGGTGGCTTCTGCGGCGTGTTGCACGAAATACCGACTTCCTCGCCATTGTGTTGTTTACCCACGAGTGCACCTTCCATCGGGATGGCCTTTACAACACTCGAAACGTTCATTACTGGGGAAGGGGAAATCCTCAAGTCGCGTACGTCCACGGACACCAGGAAAGATTTTCGTTCAGCATTTGGACAGGCATTGTTGGTGACCATCTGATTGTGCCAGTCTGTCTACCTCCATGACTTACTGGGGTAAATTACCTTCACTTTTTGCAAGAAACTCTACCCGTCCTGCTGGAAGATGTTCACCTGGACATACGACTATGCATGTGGTTGAAGCATGATGGGGTGCCCGCACATAAGACGTGCTGTGCGCGGATATTTAAATGAATTTTTCAACGGCTGGGTAACTGACAGAGGTGCTCGTAGGACATGGCCCCTGCGATCACCAGACCTCACGGCACTGGACTTTTTCCTGTGGGGATTCTTCAAGGTTCAAGTTTCCCCTATGGACGCGAACCACCTAGAAACGAAGAGGAATTACTGGGTAGCATTCAACATGCCGGAAATCACATCAGGGCAATGCCAGAAGTCTTTGAAAGAGTTTGTCAAAACACCGTTCGACGTTACCAAGCTTGTGTCACGTCAGAGGGTCGCCAGTTCGATCACCTGTTTTAAGTAAACAATGTCCTAGCTACAATTTGTAGAATACTTTCTGTATGCGAACTAACAGCTGTTGACGGATTTGTTCCTGGTACGCCTTATCGTGACACTACAGTATTTGTGTCAGGACCCTGGCGGATTCGCACCCAGGCCCCCAGAGTGACGCGCTACCACAGAGCATGCGGGCCGTCTTGGATAGATCGAGATGTCCGGCAGGCAAAGCATTCGCGTTCATGCGTTGTCCAAAGCATCCGGCAACAGGGTAATCCCGCGACTAATCGGAGCGCGTGGCGTCAAGTTTCCATAGTTTAAAAACTGTGCAATGTCGACCTACACAACATTAGTAATTTTGGCTCCTACTGGCATCGGCTATCCAGAGTTAAAATTTCGTGACACAACTTTTCCCCACAGTAACAACGATTAATCAGTAACATTTGGTATGTAAGTGACAACAACTGACAACCAGAGGAAAGAAGTACGTTGGGTAGCTGAGGTCGTGAATCTCAGGCTGTGTGTTGTAAAGAAAAATTACAAGTAGTCTTTACCCATGTTGTTGTGGTCTTCAGTCCAGCTCTCCATGCAACTCTATCCTGTGCAAAGTTCTTCATCTCCCAGTACCTACTGCAGCCAACATCCTTCTGAATCTCTTTAGTGTATTCATGTGTTGGTCTCCCTCTAAGATTTTTACCCTCCACGCTGCCCTCCAATACTAAATTGGTGATCCCTTGGTGCCTCAGAATATAGCCTACCAACCGATCCCTTCTTCTAGTCAAGTTGTGCCACAAATTTCTCTTCTCTCCAATTCAGTACCTCCTCATTAGTTATATGATTTACCCATCTAATCTTCAGCATTCTTCTGTAGCACCACATTTCGAAAGCTTCTATTCTCTTCTTGTCTAAACTATTTATCGTCCACGTTTCACATCCATACAAAAACTTTCAGAAACGACTTCCTGACACTTAAATCGATGCTCGATGATAACAAATTTCTCTTCTTCAGGAACGCTTTCCTTGCCATTGCCAGTCTACATTTTATATCCTCTCTACTTCGACCATCATCAGTTATTTTGCTCCCCAAATAGCAAAACTCATTTACTACTTTAGTGTGTCATTTCCTGATCTAATTCCCTCAGCATCACCCGATTTAATTCGACTACATTCCATTATCCTCGTTTTGCTTTTGTTGACGTTCATCTTATTTTTTCCTTTCAAGACACTGTCCATTCCGTTCAGCTGCTCTTCCAGGTCCTTTGCTGTCTCTGACAGAATTACTATGTCATCGGCGAACCTCAAAGTTTTTGTATCTTCTCCATGGATTTTAATTCCAACTCCGATTTTATCTTTTGTTTCCTTTACTGTTTGTTCAATATATAGATTGAATAACATCGGGGATCTCCCATACTGGTTATTAATCATCACAATCTGTACAGTACGATTGATCGTTTACGAAAGCTCATGAAGCAATAGGGCTCAAATAAGTAGCAAGTGGGTGGTTGAGGACCTGAATGTGGTACGATAAGTTTCAAAGAAGATTCCGTCGGATCTAGCACTTCGGCACGCAGAGAAATGAGAACATATTGTTATTCGATTCGATCACGATGTTCTAGTATTACGGTAACAAAGGCACAAGACTAACGGTCTTTCTGACCAAACAAAGTACGTCACTTGCACTTTTCACTCTCATTCTTATGAGAATAATTAGAAATAACACTAGATTGCATATTATCTAACTAACTCTGCAGGTATTTTGAAGAAACAGCTTTATTCTCAGAATAAACTGCATATTCACCGTCGATCTTTGTCTGTGATACCATAGAACCACTTCACTATCAGCATTCCCGGAAGAGTAGTTCCAAATTCACCGCACTGGCCACTGGCGTGGCACGAAAGAGTGACCGCACCTGTCAGTGGCTGTCCTTCCTGGCTCTAGACCTATCTGTAAACAAGTTGTGTGGGCTACAGTAACACTCCAGGTTCTATGAAATACCCTGAACATACTGGAGCGGATTTTAAAATGCTCCTGTTCTCTTGTTTACTGACATGAAGGGTAAGGTGAAAAGGAAATTGAACTGTGCAAGAAAGAAATAAGTAAACTCAAGTGCTCATTCATTCTGCAGAGACTATGTGTTGGTCTGGCAGAGCAAATTGCAACCTGTACAGCCACCTGTATAGGTACACCGGAGTTTGTGTGCCAGCCGCTACAAGCCCTATCTGCACAGGCGACCGGAGAAGAATCAAAATTCGATTCTTTGCCTGCGCATGCGTGTAGACCTGAGCGTGTGTGTGGGTCACTCCGGCAGGCCTGTACAGGTTTTGGGTTAGCTGGGACTAGCTCCCTGAGTCGGTTGTCTTTGTATTCACGTGCGCGATAGTGATAACTAGTGACTACACGCACTGTAGTGCTCAACTCTTGTCATAAACAAGTCAAATCGGAAACGGAACCAAGTGATAGAAGAGTTTACCGAAATGTGTAAATTGGAACCTTGCCTGTGGCAGGCAAAAAATAAAGAGTACCACGATCGTGAACAGAGGGATTCAGGCCTTGAAATACTTGTTATTAAATTGAAGGAATTAGAACCCGATGCTAGAAAGCAGTCGGTAGTTAAAACTAAATTATTTAAGAAGTCCTGTACGTGAAGAGAAGAAGTAACGTGACATGTCAGTGAAATGCGGAGCTCCAACGGACAAAGTCTACACATCAGAATTGTGGTACTTAGATCTGTTCGATTTTCTTGGCGATCATGACACTCCTGGTGCGTCTGTGTCAAACTTGGATGACATGGATGGATGTGAGGTCGATGACTTAAGTTCTCGGATTATTTATAACACTCATATAATGTAATTTAACTTAATTAAACTGCATTTTGTATTTACATAGGGAACGTTTTTATTAGTTAATGCAAAATGTTTTGAGCTGTGTGAATTATTAACTTACTAAGGCCAAATATCTTCTTTTAGTCTACTTTTTGTTTCGAAGAACCCTATTGTCTTGGCATGGATCTTTGCCTTCATTCATGAAGAATGAAATGAACCCATTTCTAACCTGTTTAACAGCAGTCATTGCGTTCCCGTGGTTCAGACGTTTCAGAGCGATCATATTTGATTCCGAGGTATCCAAACCTGTAGTGGCAGTAGTTCCATCGTACGTCTCCTCATAGGTACTGTTTGGAGGAGCGTAAAACTTTAGATGTTGTTCCAACAAAAAATTATGCAATGCACATGTTGCCATCACCACTTTTATTATGTTCTCTGGTTACAAACTGATTTCAGTATGGAATATACGAAATCTAGATGCAAGTATTCCAACGTGTTTTGCTCTTGAAACGCGGTAGTTGTAAATTTCTGTACTAGCTGAATCTAGCTGCGCTTGTCGAAAAGGCTTCGTAATATTAAGCGTAAAAAAAAAAGGCATCATCAGCCACAAAAACGTAAGGGACATTTTCGAAATGGTTTTGGAAGTTGGAGCTCACTACTCTCTAACTTTTCATAAAATTTAGTATTCTGAAGAACGCCTCCATCAGAAACACGTCCATTAGTTCCAAAATCCGCTAAAAGGAACCGTTAGCTAGCATCCACTATTGCAAGAAATACCATACTGTGTCTGCCTTTATAGTTGAAGTAAAAAGATCGGTAATCTGAAGGAGCTGATCATTACTCTCTTACTAATCCCGTATGAGTGTATTCATTTCTCTTTGTAAGCCACTTTTTCGTTTTTTCCTCCTTTTACACTTCATGGCCACTAACAAACCGACTAACGCGATCGCGTTGTCTTGTTGTCTGCTCGTCATTTCTCGACTGACTGAGTTAAAATCTTCCAGTTTACAGAAGCGTGTGTGTGCTCCAGCTTGCACAGGTATACCTTTCCGGTATAACTGTGCAGACAGGTAAACCGGAACGTGTGTGGCGGGCCTTAGCGTTAGGGACTAACGTCTGATCAATATGAGAGTCATTAGAGACAGTGAACGAGAGAGAGAAATCACTATAACAGTGTCATGTTCAAAGGAATCATACGATATTCTTCTTAACTACGGGTAACCTAAATCTTTATGCCTAGACGCAGATGTGAGCTCTACCACTCTAGAAAGTGAGTGCAGTACGTTCACCACTGCTTCGTCTCACACACTCTGGGTCAAGTGGCAGTTTTACCGACGATTGTTCCAGCACAATATGCTGTATTATCAGTCTCCAGGAATAAAAAAGCGTGGAACAGCAATTAATTAACATTTGACTTTCATAACAGAGAAATTAACAATACAAAATCACTCTTGATTAAATGTGAACTCACTTGAATTTAACTTGTTTTATTCCTCAGTATATACGAAATACATTAACGGATTTACTGCATCCCAATGGGAGATGCGCTGACTCCATTATTTTTAAAATGAGACTAGAAAGCAGTATTCACTTTATCGGAACAACGATTATATGGAAAGCTCTGCTGAAAAGCAAGGATTTTAATCGATTCAGCTCATTTAATTCTTCAGTTCAATACATGTGACTCTGCTGATAGCGCTGTGTTTAATTACATGGAAATTAATTACTGCTGCATACTTCTTACTTCGTCTATGTTTCTTTTTAAACCAGATAACGGCGTATGTAACATCACTGACTATTTTCAGTGTTCAGTCCCCATGAAAAACGCGAAATTATCTAAATGCCTCGTGTACATTACCAATCCTTCGAAGTTATTTCTTTAACAGATACAAAAAAAATCTGCAAAACGAATTTCTAAGGAAAATATGTCACACAATCTCCTTCAGTGCAATATTTGTTGTAGGGCCATATACACTGCCACACAAAAGACGCAATATCTCATGGACTGTGTTCAGGGTGTAATATGCACATACCGCAAAGTATCAATGTCTGTCGTTCATTTGTCACGCTCATCGACGATCAGATGACGCTCCTCTGTTTTGAGTGTGCCGAGCGTCCGCCCCCGGTAGCTGAGTGGTCAGCGCGACAGAATGTCGATCCTAAGGGCCCGGGTTCGATTCCTGGCTGGGTCGGAGATTTTCTCCGCTCAGGGACTGGGTGTTGTGTTGTCCTAATCAATATCATTTCATCCCCATCGACCGCAAGTCGCCGAATTGGCGTCCAATCGAAAGACTTGCACCAGGCGAACAGTCTACCCGACGGGAGGCCCTAGTCACAGGACATATATATATTGTGCCGAGTAGAGGTGAAAAGTGTATGCAACATTCATTCTAGGGGTCAGCCATGCCACCTCCGAAATGTAAGTACTCCTGTTGGACAATCGTCAGCCGTTTCAACAGGGTCACCTCGTAGACCTTTGGGAAGCTACCCCACATATCGACAGATTATAGCACTTGTTAGGTACCAAGTTTCAGCAGCGATCTGTGGAACATTTCCACACCCGTAGACTTGACTCTGGGCGTCCATGTAATACAGACACAAATCAAATTCGACGCATTATAGGAGCAGCAGTGGCCTACCGAACTTCATACAGGGAAAAAATCTGGGTACTTGTTGCACGTGACGTGTCGCTAAGAAACATTGGAACCGCCTTCTTGCAGCAGCTATGGCCAGGTTACCACTGAAACAGAAATGAGCGTTTGGCGTCATTGGCCGTGAGGCTACTTGCGGGGCAGGTCCGGTCGCCTTGGTGCGGGTCTTATTACGTTCGACGCCACATTGGGCGACCTGAGCGCCGGATCGGGATGAAATGGTGATGAAGACAGCATAACACCCAGTCCCTGAGCGGAGAAAATCCCCGACCCAGCCGGGAATCGAACCAGGGCACGTAGGACGGCAGCTATCGGGATCGGCAGGTTACCACTGACACCACAACATGCCAAGCACAGCTACTTTGGTGTCATGAGTCAACTGGAGAGTGGAATGGGTCTCTGAGAGTTGGTTCTGTCTGTATATTAATAATGGTCGTATGCATGTGCGGTGTAGAGCTGGTCATCGACCTTTCCAGAGTGCATTCATCCGCGACACACATGCCCCATCCCAAGCTTCATAGTGTGGGGAGCCATCAGTTACAACTCGCAGGCACATTTAGTTTTATGTGGCATAAAGCAGCCGAACTATAATGATTTCACGGCTGCAGTGCAACGTGTTCCTCAGTGTATGCCCAAATACACTCCTGGAAATGGTTAAACGAACACATTGACACCGGTGTGTCAGACCCACCATACTTGCTCCGGACACTGCGAGAGGGCTGCACAGGCAATGATCACACGCACGGCACAGCGGACACACCAGGAACCGCCGTGCTGGCCGTCGAATGGCGCTAGCTGCGCAGCATTTGTGCACCGCCGCCGTCAGTGTCAGCCAGCTTGCCGTGGCATACGGAGCTCCATCGCAGTCTTTAACACTGGTAGCATGCCGCGACAGCGTGGACGTGAACCGTATGTGCAGTTGACGGACCTTGAGCGAGGGCGTATAGTGGGCATGCGGGAGGCCGGGTGGACGTACCGCCGAATTGCTCAACACGTGGGGCGTGAGGCCTCCACAGTACATCGATGTTGTCGCCAGTGGTCGGCGGAAGGTGCACGTGCCCGTCGACCTGGGACTGGACCGCAGCGACGCACGGATGCACGCCAAGACCGTAGGATCCTACGCAGTGCCGTAGGGGACCGCACCGCCACTTCCCAGCAAATTAGGGACACTGTTGCTCCTGGGGTATCGGCGAGGACCATTCGCAACCGTCTCCATGAAGCTGGGCTACGGTCCCGCACACCGTTAGGACGTCTTCCGCTCACGCCCCAACATCGTGCAGCCCGCCTCCAGTGGTGTCGCGACAAGCGTGAATGGAGGGACGAATGGAGACGTGTCGTCATCAGCGATGAGAGTCGCTTCTGCCTTGGTGCCAATGATGGTCGTATGCGTGTTTGGCGCCGTGCAGGTGAGCGCCACAGTCAGGACTGCATACGACCGAGGCACACAGGGCCAACACCCGGCATCATGGTGTGGGGAGCGATCTCCTACACTGGCCGTACACCACTGGTGATCGTCGAGGGGACACTGAATAGTGCACGGTACATCCAAACCGTCATCGAACCCATCGTTCTACCATTCCTAGACCGGCAAGGGAACTTGCTGTTCCAACAGGACAATGCACGTCCGCATGTATCCCGTGCCACCCAACGTGCTCTAGAAGGTGTAAGTCAACTACCCTGGCCAGCAAGATCCCCGGATCTGTCCCCCATTGAGCATGTTTGGGACTGGATGAAGCGTCGTCTCACGCGGTCTGCACGTCCAGCACGAACGCTGGTCCAACTGAGGCGCCAGGTAGAAATGGCATGGCAAGCCGTTCCACAGGACTACATCCAGCATCTCTACGATCGTCTCCATGGGAGAATAGCAGCCTGCATTGCTGCGAAAGGTGGATATACACTGTACTAGTGCCGACATTGTGCATGCTCTGTTGCCTGTGTCTATGTGCCTGTGGTTCTGTCAGTGTGATCATGTGATGTATCTGACCCCAGGAATGTGTCAATAAAGTTTCCCCTTCCTGGGACAATGAATTCACGGTGTTCCTATTTCAATTTCCAGGAGTGTAGTTCTCTGTGACGCATCGTGATCTACATGTTTACAACTGCCCTGGTCACAGGCCTGTGTATCGAAAGCACACGCTGCTACCACTGACCTGCTCCTCTCCTTCATTTCCAAAACAGAATCTGAAAATGTGAAATCCAAGGACAATCACGAACACAAAGAAAGGACGAAATTGTGTTCATACTGAGGTGCATAGGAACACAATCCAGTGGCTACAGTTTCGAAATTCACAATACTTTATTAAACTCTTTTGCATCAAATAAATAGCTGTAACCAAAAACTATTGTTAATTATAAAGACTGCTCCAAAACAACAGGTCCCCAACTCCCGCGCTGTGCCAACAGCGGCTGCTTGCCGTATCATGAACACTATGGTTACCGGTTGGTATAGAAAACCTCTAAAACAAGAAAGAAGCACACATACAACAAAAACATAATGATTTCACAAGCCTACAACCCGGTCGGAGCTCGAGACTGCGTAACACAATGGCTATAACCAAAATTAATAAAATGTTTTCGTTAACAAGAAAACTTTAATTAAAATGTAGACTACATCAATTTATGGAATAGCTAAATCACTCGGGCTTCTTTACTTGAAGGCAACACAATCTAGCAACAACTATCGAAAATAAACAATTAGTGAAGGGTTGCTGTGATAAGTTAATGGGCCACTGACTGCAAATTTAAGGTCATTAAACAGGAGTACGTTCCAATAAACTTGGTGCTCTTAAGACAGCGCAATAAAATGAAAATCACACAAAATGAAAGGGTCCTGTAGACACCTTTCATTGCCAACTCTCGTAGTGGTCAAGTCGGCAAAGAGGTTTCCGCTACTTGGGAGAAATCCACCTGCGTTAGGTTGGTGGCGGAAATGGCATCCTGGGGTTTTCCGGTCCACGCGGAGCGTGGAAGAGGCTGGAGAAGCGGGAGGCAGTCTGCCGCCGGTACGGGAAGCGTACACAGCTGTGCTCCAGTTGAAGAAGGGTGAGTTGGACTGACCGCGTGGCGCGTTGTCACATAGAGAGGGGAGCTTTTAGCTTTTGGTCTTGAATTTCGTCTTATAAAGATTTACTTGCTGGGTTGCAGCAGGGAATGTAAGGCTTTTGTAGACTTTCAGTTTGATTCCCAATGCAGTCTTGACTTTGATCCGTGAGAGGAACGCAGCACAAAGGAGTTGCATATGTTGAAGTGCCCTCGGTTCAGTGTGAATGTTTATGTGCCTACAACTGTGTGTGTATGCTTCTAATCTTTTCCGGATCTTGGTAATTTTTGTGTATTTGTGAATTTTCTTTGTCTCATGTGATTAAAATTTGGCCACGGTCCATAGAAATTGTCTCCGCGGACCGAGTGGGCACGCGAGTCTGTTATGAAACGTATAGTATTTCACAAGCAATTTTACATAGTTAGCATGCAACAGCAGTCTATAGATGCACTACATCAATGTTTTAAGGAATAAATAATTTTGCCTTCAATCTTATCTTGTGTACCGATGTTACGTCGCCGTTACCTTCGCCATTTACCTTGTAGTTTTCCTTGTTGGCCCACCTATAGCGTTTCCATGTGCACAGGTGTAGTGATTAGTGTCCCTTTTTTTATCTGAAACAAATGCTCTGGAATAGATCGTGTTTTCACGAATCTTGCTGCAGGCTGCACTTACGCATGGTGTTCACGACCTATTTACTTTACTCAATATTTGATTCACGGGAAGAATGCCTGGATCATATGAATAACTACATCCCATTCTTTATCAATGACTTTACAATGAATGTTCTTTTGTGAGTTTTTCTTATTAATAAATTAAGTAATTTTCCGACTCAGTGCTACTTCTTCTTTGTCGTGTGGCTAGAGTTGGTGGCGACCCTATCTTTTATATTGATTTCAGTGTCAAGTAGCATTTTCTTATTCAAAGTGCGCGTGGCTCTTTTAGCTATCAGGATACATTCAAAGGGCGCTTCATGCTTCTTGCACATAGCGTCCTTTTATTCACGCCACTTACAAAACGCTTTAAAATAAATTTTAGCAGACATATGAAACCAGAACTCATATTTTTTTAGGAGCAACCAGCACATTGACGTATCATATTCACATAAGGCTAATGAAGCTCATGCTGTTAGGGGCAGGGCAAAATACACAAGACAACTGAAGTACGGGCAATGAACAAAGTTTTACAGACTTGCGCATGCTGACCTGTATCATGCCGAAGCTGAACCGAATTCTGTTCAACCACACTTTCCATCAGTGCACAACGCCTTTCCGGTGTGACACCAACTAAAGGCGCTTACCATTGATCGTATTCCAGTTTTAGCGGGCTACCAAATGCCGCCACCTGGTACGGGTGTAACTAGATCCCCTGCAAATAGGAACTTCCTTTACGCCGAGTGCTGTATCTCCATGTAATCCTGCACACTGTACTTCAATCCAAATGGTGTTGAACCCCCACATTCACTTGCCTGTCCACAACTTCTCCACCGCTCCGTGCTTCCCTTCCTCAATCTTCGGCTTTTCACGCTTGCACCTCGAGACGAGTGATATATTGCAGGGGAATAGCAACACTCTCTGCAATCTTACGGACCATCTCTTCCACCCCCCCCCCTCCCAAAAGAAGCCGTCAGAAAGGGGGCAGAGGGGGGGGGGCGGGGGTAGAAGCACCATCTAACCATCCTGTTTAACATTTATTTTACTGTCGCAGTCGCTTTCTCATTTCGGTGTGCTGCACCCAGAAAGTGACAGATCTCTTTTCTACAGTTATCCATGGCCCCACAAAAAGAACTTCTGCGCCCAGACCTGTTACGGGAATCGCCTACCTTCAGAAAGCTTGTGTGGCTTATGAATTGGAAATCTGCTGGGACCTGGCTGAAGGAAGTGCTGTGGAGCTGGTTCAGTTTTTAAGGGGCCTTTTAGATCAGTGTTAAATATATCAGTGGATGCTCTAGTCCTGCCTGTACCACTTGTGCTACATTATTATCTGATGTGCAGGAGAATACTGAAGTTTTAGAAAAGGTAGCAGCATTGCGCTTGCAAGTATTTCGGACTTAGGCTTATTACCAACATTTCTTTGGGAGACTCATGGAAACGTTGTCTGTGTTTGGAGGCTGTCAGTTGTCCACAAATTTTGCAAATGTAAACAGATTTATACGCTCTGCTTCAGCAAAATACACTTCAAAGTTGGAGAGGTGATTTAAGTTCTGAAACACCGCATGGCGATCAGGTTATTAGCACTTAGGCGGGTGATAATCAAACTGAATTTTGGGGTGTGCGTGCAAAGTTGCCAAATCCTTTATTGCTTATTTTGAGTGACAATAAGTCTCTGTCTGTAGAGAGTTGCCAAGCTAAAATGATGTTTTTACTATCAACGATTTTATTGATGAAACATGACGTCGTGATACACCTGTCCCAATTGTACAGGGTGCAAGTTGCTTTTCCGCTCACGAAAGGTCTGTTACACAAAACAGTAGCAGAAGCTATTCAGGATCAAATCTCACTGTGTGAAATTTGCAATTAGTTGTCAAACAGAGAATAGCGATTCGGATGAAAGAAAGATTGGTCATAACAAGTATTGCTTTTGAGTGCAAGGAATGCTTGAGAACTTGTCTCTATTTGTCGAAAGCATTCGCTTATCTTGTGCTGCTCTCTAACTAGATTCTTTGGCGCACGGTGTGGCACATGTTATTTTAGAAGGGAAGCGACCACAAGATCGCAGTTGATTAGTACTTTGTGATAAGCTGAATTCATTTGCAAAGCTTTTTGCTATTATTTCCGCAATTGAGAATATTAAATTTGAGGATGGTAACCTGATGTTCCTATGGTGGCTGGGCAGCAGGTCCTAAATGAAGTGCGGGTGCCCTCTCAAGTAAATAAGAGGCACTGGCAGGAAATAGTGTGTTTCTAGTGTCATCAGCCGGATCATCTGGTTAAGAACTACAAAGAGCTTCGTGAAAACTCGTGACGCCAGGAAGCGGTGGCGCGTAATAGACCTAGGCGCAGGCCTTTACGTCATGTCTTTAAAACACAGGGTATTCAGATTAATCCGTGCATTTTATTTGTGTTAGTTTAAATTCTGAACCTTTGTGACTCCACTTGCTGGACAACAAGTACAGGGTACACATAAATTCCGGGAACGCTTTCAATTAGTTATTGCACAAGAATCAAACATTGTACAGATATTGTACATATGTCATTTTGAAGAGAAACGCTGGAAGTTTTTTTTTTTTTTTTTTTTTTTTAATGCATACCGCCACAGCACAGTTTTGGTAATTTGCCGATAGTCAGCGCTAGTCGCAAACACGGAGCTGCCGCATCGATGGATCAGCCGTGCTTCAGAAGGGGCAGCTGTTTCATGAAATGGCCTCCCCAGTCACCATATCTCATTCCGTGTGACTTTTTTCTGTGGAGACACATTAACGGTGTGGTGTGTGTACCGGCTGTACCACGTTATTTAGCACAGCTCCGGGAGAGAATACGGGAAGCGACTGCCACAGTCGACGATGTCATGCTGGGACTATTATGGCAAGAATTCGATTACCGTATTGACGTCTGCCGGGTCACTCATGGTTCGCATATCGAATGATTGCAAAAAGAAAAATCTTTCAGAGAATCTTTTCGAAATGCAATATGTATGACATCTGGACAATGTATAGTTCTTGTGCAATAAATAATTGAAAGTGTTTCCGGACTTTATGTACATCCTGTATTTTTGTCCTTATCGAGGCGTGAGAGCATTTTGCCCATTTAATCGTGCCAATAATAAATGTACAGTCGCTAAAGACAATGTTTTGTCTCTTCTCAGTCAATGTCACTTCAAGCGTAGTGTAGGCAATTTCTGTTGGGCGTTTTGTTCTTTGGTTGTTAAGTGGCTTACTATTCCTTTAATTTTTGGGTTTGATTTTTTGGTGAAGACACACCGTATTATTGTTTATGCGGAGAGCGTTAAATTTCAGTTTTGCCGTTAAAAACCTCAGTGGAATGTTTATACGGTTACTAGCTATTATGTCAATTTTTATCTAAGCCATTTAAACCCCGCTCAGAGGGAGCAGTGCTGGAAGTTGTAGAGCAGCTTTCCAGTCTTCACTTTCTAATCGCATTCATTATTGGATCCGGTTAACTGGTTCTGTGCCTGTAAGGCGGAATCCTTTTTGGATGTTACTCCCTATGATGAAAGAGCTTCGCCGTATTGTAGTTCAGCTGTTTCAGGTTGGGTTTATTAGACTCCCAGCATCAAGTTATGTCTCACCTATTTCTCTGGTGCCTAATGCAGGGGGGCGGGGTGTCGTCGGGTTGTTGAGTACAGGGCGCTTAATGAGAATGTTGTACCTGAGTCGGTCCCCATGTCCGATTTACACCATTGCTTTCCTTGGTACTCTGGTGATAGGTCTTTGGTGTTGTGGATTTAAAGCAGGGATACTAAGACCTCGTTATCCAAGGAATCGAAAAGTGTCGCCGCCTTTTGCACCGATTATAGCTTGTATGAGTTCAATAGGGTGCCCTCTGATTTGGCTGCAAGAGCGGCAGTATTGTCGCTGTTGCAAGATTCGGTGTTGAGGGTTCTCAATTTCGCCGCGTGTGCATTACTTAGATGACTTGGTTTTATACTGCCAAACTTTTGAACAGCACCTGGATCATTTGTTTCAGATTCTGGATAGGCTCAGGGAGGCGGGTTACAGTTAAGACAGGTAAGCTGAATCTGCTTCATAGCCAGATTACCTTTTTGTGTAGTGCTGGTGTGGTGATTGACCAGTACCAAACTTATTTTAAGCCACCCAGAGATAAGAAATGGGTTTTATAGGAATGATGAATTTCTTTCGAAAGTATATTCCCTTATTTGTCTAAATAACTGCACCTCTTAATCAGCTACTGGCCTAACAGGAGACTTTTGATACACTGAAGCATGCTCTCGTTTGTTTACGGGTACGGGGGATTCCTGTATTTAATCAGGACTTTATTCTCCAGACGGATACCTCTCACGCAGGCGTTGCTGCTGTTGTTGAGGGTAAGGATGGTGAACAGAGACCTCTTACTCTATTTGTGAGTCATGAGCAATAGCAGTGCTGTTTGCGCTAGGAAAGTTCCCTTTTTCTTTGGAATACAGTCCTTCCTGTCCGGAGACAGAGAATGAAGTGGTGAGTTGTGTGCTTCCTAGACCGCACGAGACAGGCCGTACTGCACAATGTGCGGTCTGAATTTCTGCCTTTAAGCTCACCATTAAACATACAAGTAGCACAGAAAATCAAGTTGGTGACACGTTAATTAAGATATTCCAGCAGTATGAAGGAGAAATATGTGATGCATTGGTCGAAGCATTAGTGACTGCTGTTTTTCGATGGTTCTCGCTCTATTTAGTATTTTAAAGGAGCAGCAGGAGCAGGACCCCAAATATGCTCAGGTTCGGGAGAGCAATGATAGTGGCGAAGTAGTGGTAGCAGATCCATTACGATCAGAGATTTAAAAAATTGTCTTGTTATAAGTTTTGTTCCGGCATTTTTCAGTTATTTTCACGCAACCATCTGTGGTGGGTATTTGGGTTTAGTTAAGACTTTCCGTAGAACTAAAGGCCATCTGGTGTGGAATGGTTTGGTGGAGCATGTCAGAAGATTGATGGCACAGTATGAGCTGTGTAAGACGACGAAACTTAACTTAAATACTTGTCAGGGTCTCTTGTGTTCCTCCCGTGAGGAGAGTCCTACGGAAAGACATATTGCTTATGTCGTTCTGTAACCGTACAGCAAGGAGAGTTATCGCCACATCTTTGTAGTAGTGACGCATTTAGCTGGTTTGTGTGGCTGATTTCGAGCACATCGGTTATGGTAATGGCCATCATTCTCCATCTTACTAGTATCTTTTCCAATTTTGGCCCTCCTAAGACACTCAGCTCCGATAATGTAGCCGCCTTCCTTTCCACGCTCTTTAAGAGATATATTGGTTTGATTATGCTTTAAGCCCGTGACCACCATTTCTTATTATCTGCAACCATCCTTTGCCGATCAGATCAGCCGTAATTTAAAGCCAGCCTTAATTATTTACTATGCTAAGGGTCAGTCGTGATGGGACCGGTTAGTAAGGTGGTTGAGTTTAGCGTTTAACAATCCAAGAACCCCGTAGAGGTACACCTGCTGATATGATACTGGGCTATCTGAAGATTGCCACTTTCTAAGCAGTGGACAGTTGGTGACCTTCTGCTGGAGAAAGTTGATCCTTCTGATATTTAGACCGAGTGGAACGCAGCACGTCGAAATGTCGAATGTGTGCATCAGACGAAAGCGGTACAGTCAGGATCGTCAGAAGTGTAGTTTCGCTACTGGAGATTTGGTTTATGTACTTTTATATAGCCTTTTCACCATGTCCTGGCCCAGATCTGAGTTGCTGACAAGGGAACCTCCCCATCGCCCTCCCCTCAGATTTAGTTATAAGTTGGCACAGTGGATAGGCCTTGATAAACTGAACACAGATCAATTGAGAAAACAGGAAGAAGTTGTGTGGAACTGTGAAAAAATAAGCAAAATATACAAACTTAGTAGTCCATGGGCCACATAGGCAACATCATGCACAATGTGAGCTCAGGAGCGCCGTGGTCCCGTGGTAGCGCGAGCAGCTGCAGAACGAGAGGTCCTTGGTTTAAGTCCTCCCTGGAGTGAATATTTTACTTTATTTATTTTTGCATAGTTATTATCTGTCCGTTAGTTCATTGACGTCTCTGTTCACTGTAATAAGTTTAGTGTCTATGTTTTGCGACCGCATCGCAAAACCGTGCGATTAGTAGACGAAAGGACGTGCCTCTCCAATGGGAACCGAAAACATTTGATCGCAAAGTCATAGGTCAACCGATTCCTCCATAGGAAAACACATCTGATATATTTTATACGACACTGGTGGCGGCATGTGCACCACATGACAGGAATATGTTGTCGACCCACCTAACTTGTACACTTGGCGATTCTTCTACCTTGCCCGATTTAGGTTTTCTTGTGGATGTGATAATCACTCCCAAAAAAGTGATGAAAACATAAGAGTTTGTCACATAAACTGAAAATAAAAAATAAAAATTTTCACTCAATGGAAGATTTCAACCAAGGACCTTTCGTTCCGCAGCTGCTCACGTTACCACGAGACCATTGCGCTCCTGCGATCCTACTGTCCTTGATGTTGCATATGCTCCCATGAACTACTCAGTTTGTATATTTTGCTTATTTTTTCACATTTCCACACAACTTCTTCCTGTTTTCTCAATTGATCTGTTTTCAGTTTTTCAAGGCCTATCCACTGTGCCAACTTATAACTAAATCTGAGGGGGGTGCGATGGGGAGGTTCCCTTGTGAGAAGACCGATGGTCTTTCTAGTCACAGCTATTGTAGGGTCCTTCTCCACTTGTTTGTAGGCCTGGTCCTGCAGCTGCGAATTAATCTTGTCCCAGTAGTCAGGACCGTCGCATTTCCTTTGTCTGCTGGTAGAATCACAGTATCTTATCTTCTCTGAGGCTGCGTATTGCCTTGCCCGCCTATGGGCTGTTCGACGCTTTACCGCAGAGCTCCGGTTCCGTCACGGCTATACGGCCTCCCATAGATACACAAGAGGGAGGTACCATTACGCCCAATAGTAGACACGATAAATTCTCCGACCTATGGCACAGTCAAACACCTTGCACAACTACTCAAGCCTCTCGTGGGTGAATGTCTCAGCCACACCAAGAATTCCACTGAGTTGGTTAAGACACTCAAGGAGTGGTGCCTTGACAAAAATGATATTATGGTCAGCATTGACGTCACATCCCTCTTCACGAGGGTACCGCTGGAGGACTCCTTGAAACTACTGGAGAATTATTTCGACGAAGACAAAGTGGAACTCTTCCGCCATGCACTCACAATCATGTATTTCCAGTGTGGGAGCAAGTTTTACCAACAGGTGGACGGAGTCGCTATGGGATCCCCACTGGCACATGGAATACTTCGAGGATATCGCCTCGTGAACAGCACGCCTTAAACCCCAGGTCTTTTGTCGGTACGTGGACGATAATTTCGCCGTCTGGCCGCACGGCGAGGACAATCTAATGAAATTTCTCAACCATCTGAAGAGCATACAAGAGAACATCAATTTCACAATGGAATTAGAAGAAAACGCTTCCTCAGTATCCTAGGAAAGAAGAAAACGGACGGTACACTGGGACACTCGGTCTACCGAAAGAAAACACAAACTGACCTGTACCTCAGGCCAACAGCTGCCATCACCCAGCACAGCGGAAATTCGTGCTCACTACCCTTGTCCGCAGGCCTCATGACGTATGCAACAAGGACAATTTATCTACTGAGATTCTGTATCTGCCGCCAGAATGTCCATCCTACATCCAGTCCACAACACAACCAGCTCCTTTCCCTGTTCTGTAGGAGTAAATGTGTACCAGGCACTTATACGGCTGGTAATGGAGTATGTATGCCTTCTCTGGGGATACGAGGCTAAGCAGCATCTGGACAAACTCCAGAGGCTGCAGAACCGCGCACTCAGGAGGGCACTGCATCTACTTCTGGGATTCCCCATTGATGATCTGCAATCTGCAGCTGAAAACCACTTCCTGAAAGAGGGTTTCCAAGAACTGGCAAGGGCCTTCTATGAGAGTACTTCCAGATCTGGAAATGACCTAATCCACTCCCTAGATCGGTATGACATGTTCCGCGAAAAGCACAAACACCCGATGACGTACTTCGACTAGTAAGTTGAAGGGAAAATCCCTATCTCCAATTCCTAATCCTGTTCCTTCCTCCCTAAGATCAGTCATCTCGCCAACCTCAGGCAAGTACCAGACACACGCAGAACATTCATCACGTGACACAGACATCCAAAAATCATAGAAAAGAAACCACACACACACACAAGCAAACACGTGGAGTAAAAGCCAAGTGGCTACAAACTGCTCAACACACTTCCCCAAAGAGAGGAAAGTATCAGATGAGACAAAGAGAGTGAACCCGATCCTTCGCCTGAAAATGGCAAGTAAGAAACTTGCTGAAACGTTGCCGAAGAACGACGCATTGACTCGGCTGTCAGCCCAAGAAGATTTTATCATAGAGATTCGACGAGAAAGCCTGCATTCTCAAGTAAGTGTAATGTTAACCAGGAGGCTTAGGTGGTGATTCACGTCCCCCCCCCTCCTCCACCATTGTTGGTGCTTTTAGTAAGGAGGCTGAAAGGTCCGTAGTCGATTGCAGAGAGTCTTGCTATCGACCCACAATGTTTCGCTGGCCGCGAAGTGCGAGCGTGCAGCACTGAAATTTAAAGGAGGAAAGCGTAGGCCGGTGGAGAGAGTTGTGGACGGGCAAGTGAATGTGGTGGATTACCACCGCTAGGATTGCAGCGCAGAATACAGGCTTCCATGCAGAGACGTCGCTCGGCGTGAAGGAAGTTCCTCATTTCAGCGGGCCGAGTTGGTCGTTGTAACCGTACTGGGCGGCGGCATCTGGTGGCTCGCTAAAACTGGAATTCGGTCAATGTTAAGCGCCTTTAGTTTGTGTTACATTCGGAGGGCGTTGCGCTCAGATTGAAAGTTACTGAATGTGGCTCAAAAGAATGTTGCTTGCTTCGGTGTGACATGTATGAGTAACTCCAAGTCTGTAAAACTTTTTCCTGTGCATTAATTTCTCGTGTGTTTTTATCCTGTCCCCAACATCACAAAGCTTTATCTGCCTCGTGTAAATACGGCATGTCAATATACTGGTACTTTTCAAAAACGTTGTTTTCTTTTCGTATGTGTGTGAAGCACCTTTTAAAGGTTACGTGTAATTTCCATTTTATTGAATCATTTTAAGCAGGCGATTTTATCGAAAATCACTCCTGTTTAATAACCTTTAATTTGCACTCATTGCCGCATTATCTTACCACAACAGTTCACTAGTTGTTTGTCATTGGAGAGTTATTGCTAGAGTGAATTTTCTGTTCAGGTAAAGTAGCTGCTGAGTAACTTTGGGGCGCCATTATTTGCTTTATATTTCATTAAAGTTGGATTCTAAAGTTTTCTTAATTGTAAAAATATTTTGTTAGTTATAATTATGGCCACTGTATTACTATCTCGATCTCGAGGTAGGTTGTGGGCTTGTGAAATCATTATGTTTTTTGTTACATGTATGCTCATTTCTTGATTTACAAGTTTCCTGTACCAGTCTGTAATCAGAGTGCTCATGATATGGCAGGCGGCCGCTTTTGGCGTAATGTTGGGCCTGGGTAATGTATGTGCTCCGTTGTGACAGCCTTTGTAATTAACAATATTTTTTGGTTAGATCTATTTATTTGATGTAAAATATTGTAATAAAGTGTTGTGAATTTAAAATTGTTACCTCAGGGTCATGTCCCTATGGACTTCCGAGTTTGAACGTAACTATTTTGTCCTTTCTCTTCTGTTCATGACTATTCGTGGACTGTAATTTGTTTGAAATTTAATCCTAAATTAATACAATTAATATTTATGTATATACAGCTTAGTCTCAAGGAAGTTACATATTTCATGTTCAAATTGATTTGTGAAAGACAGGGACAGTTTACGAAATCTGCCGTCAGTTGAACATGTGTAGGAAATGGTGAGGCACTAACTTACTTATTCTCCGGAGCCTGCAAAAACCACTGCCGAATTGCAACAAAAGCTCTAAGGTTGTGGCGTAGCTCGGTTTTCCAGCACGTCCAAATACACGAGTCCTACAACGATCTTTTTCGCAGAAGTAAAAGGTGAAACGCGACAGGCAATTTTGCGTGCCTTCTTCATTTAATCTGAGACTGATTGTGTACTTACAGAATGGGAATAGTGGCGATTGCATTGAGAAGGTTTTTTAGATCCTGGACCACAGTGACTGTTAGTAGCTTCATTTTTCTTCTTTTACATGGTGATGGGCTCACTGCTTTCTGAATGCTTTCTACGTGAGTGAGAAGACGGTGCATTTGTGTCGAAACAGAGATTGCTACGAAAAACGGCCCTTTGCTGGGAACGGAGACCGGAGGCCGAGGTGGACTTCGCCGAACTGGGGCTTCCGAGGCGTCCCATGGGGTAGCAAACCATTTTCCGGAGACAATTTCGTAATTAATGAATGACCTTTATACATATATCTATTTAATGATAAATTTGGAAAAGGAAGCTTTCATTTACACTTTTCTGGTAAATACACTTGTGCAGAAACTCATACATAACAAACATCACTCGTTGCCAGGTAATTTACAGAGCACAGAATACGTTTCTATTGATATCAAGAAGGATGGTTCCCATAATGCGGCTATTGCTGGGACATACCAATCAAGCCAGCTACGATCCAGTTCTGACAGGTTTTTTTCCCAGCTTTACAACATCAACCAGCCGAGTGTCCATTTGAGGGTGGAGGGGCACCACGAGCAGCAGAAGGAGGCCTCTTCCTCATGTTTTGCGGACCACCTTTGTAGAAAACCACTGACCCCTTTAGAAAATACATGTTGCAGAGGATAATGTACTAGCCTCATGAGTAGTTGTTCCTAATTTCGGAAGCTGTCTGACGCTAGTACCATAGACGCAAAAACGTGCAGTTGGTGTATCAAAGTATGACATCACGACCATAGAGCTGGAGAAGACGCTTTTTAGCAATAGAGGAGAGTTTTGCTATATGTTTGACGTCTGACTGCGACGCGTTCTGTATGCTGGAGGAAAATCTCGCTATTGAGGCGCAGTGTTTTGTATTTTCACTATTGGGAACGGGCACCGTTCGGCGGAAACAGGAGAGCTGGGTGTAAGGGAGAGCCAAAAATGTAGCTCTCATGGCTGAGACGCTGTGGAGGCAGAATCCTCCGGGTCGAGACATGTTGGAGACGATATCGGCTTCAGCTGTGACATGGTGTTGACCAATGAGACTTGTGAGTTAGGAGACGTCCATGGAAGAGTGTTCCAGTTGTAGCAACACGTCATCGTCTTCTACAGAGTGCCTGCACGACAGTGGCGTTCATCACGGTGCACGGCAATTAAATCATAGTGAGCAGAATCTGCGGGTTAGGTCATTCTCATTCCGCACTTGTGGAATTGTAGGGTACAGTGGCCCTATTTTGCTCACGGGGCTAATCCATCTGAAATAAGAAATGTTGCAACAGTGCGCTAGCTCCTCACAGAGTCAGGGTCGTTTTAGCTTCAATGTGTGTCGGTATCTCTGTGTCATCAGAAGGGGTTGTAGTAAGAATGTTTTCTGCTCCATTATTGGCAGGACAGAAAAACAAACTCTAGTGGTAAGCGAATTGTAATGAATTATTGCCACTGTTAAAGAATACAACCCAACCAATCGAGGTGTACCATGCACAGTAACGCGAAATTTTAAACTCTTGTTGTTGCTTGTATAAGAACACAGGTTATGGAGTGTGTCTATCAACAAATGTTGCTGGCTTTTGTCACAATGGTCTGATTTGCCGCGTCTTTCGAAATGTCTGCACGTAGAGCTATTTCACCCCGTACACGTGGGGCTATTTCATCTCGGTCAAATTATAAGTCAAATTGACGTTTTGTTGCGAAATTGTAGAGAACACGCTTTTTGGTTTCTTTTCAGATAAAAATGTAAATGTCGTGTTACTAGGGCCTCCCCTCGGGTATACCACTCGCTGGGTGCAAGTCTTTCGATTTGACGCCACTTCGGCGACTTGCGCGTCGATGGGGATGAAATGATGATGATTAGGACAACACAACACCCTGTCCCTGTGTTACTTTCTGTTAAATATTGTTTAAATAAAGGCTGTATGCTAAAATCCGACTCCTGTTCATCTGTTTTCTCAGACTGAGTGTGTCTGCCAATCTCTCTTAAAACTCGTTTCCTTTCCCCCTTCCCTATCCTAAAAAAGGCATCCCTCTGACACCTGTGACCACTGGTATTTTACCACTTGTGACAGTGTCCCCCCTTAAGTTTTCTGCAATCAACCCAGACAGTTTTCCCTTCCCTTTCCTATTGAGGTGAAGGCCATGCCTAATGTAGTCCCACCTATCGATAGCATCCACAGGAATCAAACCAATATGGGACCCTATAACCGTCCTAAGCAGCCACTCCAACTACAAGTTCACCGTCCCGACGGAAGAGTTCAAATGAGGCCGATCATGGCGTCTCAACACAGGCACAAATCCCACACTCGTATGTTTCGTTGCCGATGCTATCTTCACCAGGTCACTCTCTATGGAATATTCAGAGTCTCTGTCAATGCTATTTCCAGGACCACCCACTATAACCACGGCATCCTCCTTTGTGAAATCCTTGCATAAAGAACCTGACCCAGATCTGCACTAAGCTTGAAAAAGTTTGTGACCTGGTACTCTGGACCTAGATTTTTCTGCAGTAGTTGGCCAACACCTCTACCATGGGAACTACCTAACACCAGAACTTTCTTTCTCTTTACATTTTTCCCTACCTTTTTGAAGTCCTTGATAGCTTGTTGTGCCCTTTCTGCAGCTTCAGCTACATGAGGCTCATCCGATTCTGACTGAGGCAACAGGTCAAATCTATTTTCAAGATTTTTGACAAAACTGTCTGATGCTGTCCTTTGCCTGTTCCCCCTGTTACCTGTAGCCACTTCCCAACTCTGTTCACCCTTCTCCCTCTTTAACCTGTCCAGATCCTTCCTTGCCTTGTCTACGTCAGCTTGAAAGCTGCAATTTTTCCTTCCTGTTCCAGTATTTTTCTATCTCTACTGCAGATCCTACAATACCACTGGTGAGCCTCATTTATGTCCCCATTTCCCACGCCACTAAATTCGCCCCAATGAAAGAAACTACAGCACCCATCACACCACACCCCTGAACTAACGATACTACGGCATGTCACACACTTCTTGCTGATGGTAAAAAGAGAAATCGTATAAACTGATTTAATTACTGACTAAAACGTAAATAAAGGGCCCTATAAACTATTCAGGCAGATATAAATAAATTGAAAGAGTACTGAATAAAAAACCTGGTGATTACATACAAGTTTAAGTCACTGTTTACTTACGATACGCGCGCGTGAAATTAAGCCTAAAATCCGTGTTATAGGCGCGAGAAGGAAAATAAACTTCTTACCCCGTTTAATCTTCTTTAACACTTCACTAACACTTCCACTAATGTAACAACACTTACATTATATTTATGCCAACTGGGAACGTTTACCTATAAGTTTAATTCACTGCTTACTTACGATTCGCGAGCGTGAAATGAGGCCTAGGATTCGTGCTAGAGGCGCGAGAAGAAAAATACGCTTCTTACCCCGTTTAATCTTATTTTATACTTCACTAACACTTCCACTAATTTAACAACACTTACATTATATTTATAACAACTGTAAACGTTTAAAACAGCTTAATAACAACGCTTTTTATGATTATTTATTGCAGCAAATACTCGAAGAGTCCGCGTCGGGGCAGTGTTGCCAATAAGTGTTCCCAGCCGGGAATCGAACGCGGGCCCTTCGGATTGACAGTCTGTCGCGCTGACCACTCAGCTACCGGGGGCGGAGTCTGTTCAGATGATCCGCACATACAAAAGGAAAAAGTCAAGTCTTCTTAGTCCAAGGAACATATGAAACAAGCAGTAACAATTGTTATGGGCAGCTCTCCGGGTAATGTGCCAGCAATGTACTACATGTTTTCTCGAGAAATATGTGGGTGGAAAGCGACGAAAAAGATTTATTTATGGTAAATGCTTGTGATCTTGACACTGAAATACACTGAGCCGTAATAGCCTCTTGGTTGGGTGGAATACAGCCACCATTTTTATACATGGCGATTCCTACCTTCTTCAGATGTTGCTTTAATACTTTGTTCCTATAAACGAATTTCGACCTTTTTATATACGAGGTGCATTCAAGTTCTAAGGCCTCCGATTTTTTTTCTAATTAACTACTCACCTGAAATCGATGAAACTGGTGATACTTCTCGACGTAATCGCCCTGCAAACGTACACATTTCTCACAACGCTGACGCCATGATTCCATGGCAGCGGCGAAGGCTTCTTTAGGAGTCTGTTTTGACCACTGAAAAGTCGCTGAGGCAGTAGCAGCACAGCTGGTGAATGTGTGGCCACGGAGAATGTCTTTCATTGTTGGAAAAAGCCAAAAGTCACTAGGAGCCAGGTCAGGTGAGTAGGGAGCATGAGGAATCACTTCAAAGTTGTTATCACGAAGAAACTGTTGCGTAACGTTAGCTCGATGTGCGGGTGCGTTGTCTTGGTGAAACAGCACGTGCAGCCCTTCCCAGACGTTTTTGTTGCAGTGCAGGAAGGAATTTGTTCTTCAGAACATTTTCGTAGGATGCACCTGTTACCGTAGTGCCCTTTGGAACGCAATGGGTAAGGATTACGCCCTCGCTGTCCCAGAACATGGACACCATCATTTTTTCAGCACTGGCGGTTACCCGAAATTTTTTTGGTGGCGGTGAATCTGTGTGCTTCCATTGAGCTGACTGGCGCTTTGTTTCTGGATTGAAAAATGGCATCCACGTCTTATCCATTGTCACAACCGACGAAAAGAAAGTCCCATTCATGCTGTCGTTGCGCGTCAACATTGCTTGGCAACATGCCACACGGGCAGCCATGTGGTTGTCCGTCAGCATTCGTGGCACCCACCTGGATGACACTTTTCGCATTTTCAGGTCGTCATGCAGGATTGTGTGCACAGAACCCACAGAAATGCCAACTCTGGAGGCGATCTGTTCAACAGTCATTTGGCGATCCCCCAAAACAATTCTCTCCACTTTCTCGATCATGTCGTCAGATCAGCTTGTGCGAGCCCGAGGTTGTTTCGGTTTGTTGTCACACGCTATTCTGCCTTCATTAAACTGTCGCACCCACGAACGCACTTTCGACACATCCATAACTCCATCACCACATGTCTCCTTCAACTGTTGATAAATTTCAATTGGTTTCACACCACGCAAATTCAGAAAACGAATGATTGCACGCTGTTCAAGTAAGGAAAAGGTCGCCATTTTAAGCATTTAAAACAGTTCCCATTCTCGCCGCTGGCGGTAAAATTCCATCTGCCGTAGGGTGCTGCCATCTCTGGGACGTATTGACAATGAACGCGGCCTCATTTTAAAACAATGCGCATGTTTCTATCTCTTTCCTGTCCGCAGAAAAAAATCGGAGGCCTTAGAACTTGAATGCACCTCGTACTGTAATGTATTCACAGTTAACATACCATAATTTTTCAGAATGAAGTCTTCTTAAAAAGTTTCATGCCATATTATATATGGCTTACAGTTGAAATGAGCGGAATGGCCCTGCTGTACCATATACGATGGCCGGTCTCAGGTTCAAAGTGCATGTGTTGAATGTATGAATATTTCAGTCACCAAGTATTCAGCCACTGTTTTAAGACAGAATGAGTTTTGAAATTGAGGTTTAGAATGTCAGCTGTGATTTAACAATGCAGTCGAGTAACACTCTATCCAATTAATCACTAATTAGAATTATCATTCACAAAACAGTAGTCAGCTGTGATTGTCCTACTTTTTATGAGGTGTGATCGTCTATGTTTTAACAAACAAACTGGAGTGTTTAAATGAAAGATTGCTTTTGACAGAGACCTTTTTTGTATCATTAAATTGTTTTATAGACCCCACCTTTAAAAACTATACCTAAGGCCTAAAAATCGCGTTATCCATTAGAATTTTCGCTCCTTAAATTAATTTTGACCTGCTCACAATTAGTTTTCTGGGTTGGAGAAATGTTCCACTACGGGGGGATTTCACAAACGGACTGCACACTTTAAACTGCGAGACCGCACAGAACACATTAACTTCTGGTGACTCTCGGATGCCTTGCACACGATAGCATGGGTTTCTCTGTCCCCAGATTCGCATGTTGTGCCTGACCAATGTGCCATTCAGCAAAAGATGTTTCTTCATCACTGAAGATGAGTTTCTTACAAAATGAATCCGCTTCCATAAGCTGTTGAGACTGTGTCGAAATTCAAAGCCTTTGACTTTCTCATCGGTAGTTCAGGTCTTGTAATTGCAGGCGGTAGGCCTGCAGGTTCAGTCGTTTCCTTAAGATATGCCAAACGGTCGGCTGTGGTGCATTCAGCTCTCTGCTTGCTCTGTTCTTCGAGTTGTGTGGGCTCCTTATGAATCTCGCACTCACGCGATCAGCTGTTTCTTCACTCACTGCTGGCCGACACCTTGATTTCCCGTTCCAGAACTATCCTGAAGCTTTAAACTGTGCCTGCCATGGCCCAAATGGAGTTGGCCGTTGGTGGATCTTTGTTGAGCTTCGTCTTGAAGTGTCATTGCACTACCACGGCAGACTGATGTGAATGCATTTAAGGGGCAGTGTACGCTTTCTCGGCGCCTGCCGCTATCTTGCCTGACTGCGCTCTCGTGGCAGAAATCTGAAGTACGGGTGCAACAATACAAAATTTGGGAGTTTTTATGTATGACTGACGAGTATTGTGACAATATGACAGTTAATGTAGCTGCAACGAATTTATTAAAAGCGATTCAATAATTTTAATAGCCTTCTATTCGTCATCTGATACAGACTAAATCATACTGTACGGAGAAATCTTACTATCAATATCATATAGTATGTCAAAAATCTAGATCATAAGACAACGTGATAGCGCAATGTTAATATCAGTTTTGTAGAGGATACTTGGTGTCAGTCAAATATCGTTTAAAAATTCTCTGTGCTGTATATGATAGGCAATTCCTACCCTCGAGGGAGAAACATAGGAAGAAGACGAGTATTTTTGGGCTGCACGTCCGTATGTAATATACTTAACACTAACAGTAACTTCTAAGGGAAATAATACAGAATTGAACTGGATGGACCAACTGAAGTGAGACAATAGCATAGTGTGATGGAGTTTCAAATTGAAAACATTCAATTTATTCTAACTTTCAGTAAACAGAATTTTATGGTTCGACACCCCTTTTCTAAACTGTCAAAACGGGATCGTAACTGGCATGATGGGTATGTCCCTGCAATAGCCGTATTTTTTGTGGGAACAATCCATTTCTTTACCAATAGAAAATGTACTCTGTGAATTGTCTGACAATGAGTGATGTTTATCATGTGTCACTTTCTGCGTAAGTCAACTACTAGAAAAACGCAAGTAAGAGCTTCCTTTTCAAAATTCAGCATTAAGTAGGTATTTGTATAAACGTCCATCATTAATTACAAAATTATGCCTGTTTGTGTATGACAGTAATAGCAACAGTATAATTCAGCATCTCCCACACTGACATCACCCATAAACGAGGTAAATGGTTCACATGGCTCTGAGCACTATGGGACTTAACATCTGAGGTCATCAGTCCCCTAGAGCTTAGAACTACTTAAACCTAACTAACCTAAGGACATCACACGCATCCATGCCCGAGGCAGGATTCGAACCTGCGAACGTAGCGGACGCGCGGTTCCAGACTGAAGCGCCTAGAACCGCTCGGCCACATAAAGGAGATAACAGACGAAAACAACCCGCATGGAAATGGAAACCATTTCTGTAAACATGTTGTGCAAGAAAAAAGTTCCCCAGAAACGTAAGAAATTTCATACCATCTCAACAGTATATTTTTGTTCGTCCAATCTTGTGTGCTGCCACACCTGCTTGACACTGTACGCTACGTCAACCATCAGTAAAAAAGGGTTCATAAACGGTAACGATCTATGCTCGCTGTGTATGACATATCAGCGAAACTTTTGTAGCGTTCTCGTCTACTTTCATGCATCGAGGCATATTTACGTTTTTCACATTCACTTCCTAATTGCTGCCGACTCTCCGAAGAGAGTCGAGTTCAATACAGAGATGGCTCTGAGCACTATGGAATTCAACTGCTGAGGTCATTAGTCCCCTAGAATTTAGAACTAGTTAAACCTAACTAACCTAAGGACATCACAAACATCCATGCCCGAGACAGGATTCGAACCTGCGACCGTAGCGATCTTGCGGTTCCAGACTGCAGCGCCTTTAACCGCACGGCCACTTCGGCCGGCTCAATACAGAGATCTTTATATTCTGAAGATTCCCTTCTCGGCATTCGAATCATTCGCTTCCTCGTTGTCGCCCTGTGCTTGCTGTATAGTCTGAAGATGTAAGCGTCACTGTTTGCTTTAGCATGAGGCCTTATATTCGTATTTAAAAGCAGCTCGCGTTTATCTGGTTGTTTGTGCGTCTTTGATGCGGAGTTCATTGCGTTATTTCTCATGTTAGTTAGGAAATGTGAGTTGTGCAGATGAGGAAGTTTGATATTGTTCTTATTTCAGTTTTTCTAACGATATCACTCAGTCCTTCTAAATTAACTTCAATATTTCATGTTAGTTTTCTGTGTTTCTGGTTTTCAAGAATCACTTTGCAATAAGATTCAAAGTTGGTTTCTAATTTGATGAAACGTTTGGTAATTGTTACATCTACTTCCACTTATGAATCCTACTTCGCACAGCTTCTCCAATGATTAGGCGACCCTTATGTATCAAACATAGTGAGTAATACACTAAGGTCTTGTTTCAATGTGATGGTGTTTTCCGTTCTGTGCAGCGACCAATTTATTAATGGAATGCTACATAACATGCGAAGCTGTTATTGCGGTGATGAGTGGCCTGACAGGTTTTTATTTCGAAGTTCAAACCACTTAGTTTCAGATACGCATTTTGGTTATGTAATACATTGTTTCATATTTCGTAATGTAGTCATCAAATGGCCTGTTTCTTTCATTACGTGAAGAAATTCTATCCGTCGAAATTAGTTTTGTCTGAAAAAATGAAAACAAAGTAATAAAAAATGAAAATAAAAATATTTGCCTCAACAGGTATGTGATGCTAGTGGCAGGGTCTGCAGACATTATAAAACACTTCATTGAATGTGGAGTCATAGTTCAGAACATAATCGGTATTGTCAGTCGGTAAGGGGAACGCCGCAGCTATTCTTAATGCCTTATATTATCACAAGAAAGTTTCTGCTTTGGAAGTGCACAGTAAACATCAAGTTCAAATGTTCAAATGGCTCTGAGCACTATGGGACTTAACATCCATGGTCATCAGTCCCCTAGAACTTAGAACTACTTAAACCTAACTAACCTAAGGACAGCACACAACACCCAGCCATCACGAGGCAGAGAAATTCCCTGACCCCGCCGGGAATCGAACCCGGGAACCCGGGCGTGGGAAGCGCGAACGCTACCGCACGACCACGAGATGCGGGCCATCAAGTTCTGAAGCGCAATCTAACACAAGCACACTGTAGAAAGACTAGAATTACTGTAAAAATCAGATGTTTTTGACGATGTTGTGAGGAAATTGCGTCCGCAGCTCGTGGTCGTGCGGTAGCGTTCTCGCTTCCCGCGCCCGGGTTCCCGGGTTCGATTCCCAGCGGGGTCAGGGATTTTCTCTGCCTCGTAATGACTGGGTGTTGTGTGATGTGCTTACGTTAGGTAGGTTTAAGTAGTTCTAAGTTCTAGGGGACTGATGACCATAGATGTTAAGTCCCATAGTGCTCAGAGCCATTTGAACAATTTTTTTGAGGAAATTGCGACCACAGTCTTCACTAGCGCAAATGACCCTCCAACATACAGAGTGGTAAAATATTTATTGCTTTCATGGGGCCTATTGTTATTTGTTATAGACATCGCATTACGAACTCTAGGATGTTTGTTGACTTTATGAAATATGTACAGGTACAGACGACGTTATGGTCAGTCTTGTTGTGGTATCTCTATTTATAGAAGTTTCTGCCTAAAATCACTGAGTTTTCTGACCAACCACTTCCCTCCCGAAACTGTTAGATTATTCTGAGACACGTTGACTACCATTTACCTTTTTTTTAATGATCGGTGGAATGGCCATAGGTTCACCTTCGTCACTAGCATTGGTCAATTTTTTCTCGGCTTATTTTGAGGAGCGTACCTGTTTATGTTACGTTTTGATTTGGTGTCACCGAAAGGAAACATTACAACAATTCATGAACCATGAGCACCGTAAATCCGCATGCTTTAAACAACTGAGACTATCACCTAAGAGGTTGTAGAAATTAGAATGTGTGTGAACAATTTTGATAGAGATAGCCCCACGGGATCCGCACTCGGCAGTGCGTGGATGCGGGCACATGATATCTTGATATTGCTTAGAAGTATGTACCGCATAATAGATCGTGGTGGAAAAATAGATATTGGCAATGACGTTTCATTGCTGATGCCAATGTAATCTGTGATCGGAGAGGAATCTAATACATTAGTGTAATTCCGTTCCTTCTGTGAAAGTCATTTGCTTTGCTGACGAAAACGTTGTTAGATATTGTCGAAATCTTAAATCTGCTCAGAGAATTAATGCGACAACTTCACCAAGGGCATTTAAAACCAGTTACGAACCATTTGTTTGCTCCTTGTAGCGCTCTGTAGACGCCATATGGATAGAAGTCCGGATATCCGCGGTATTTGCTACTTGGTGGATAAAATCGCGACCGGCACGGATATCCGCGGGTCATCTGCGGATAATGAGCAAGGCATCTGCCCAGTACGTATGCTGCAATGTTAGTTGAAAACTTCAAGTCTGTTGACATTCTTGCAATCTTGCAGGGCCCGGGTAGAGCGGATGTCTGTTGTCCTCAGCCCCTGGCTACGACCGACGTAGCTGTACCCAAGAGACGTGCGCCTAACCCGTTTCCGCGACCGTGTCTTTTGTGTGGCCTGTGAAGTGCTCTCTGGGTGGCAAACCTGCCCACTGTCTACCAGACAGGTGCCCGTTGCAATTTCCCGCTGCCTTCAGTTAGCGCTTTGTAGTGACCGAGTGACAACGTGCATCGTAGCAAATATCAGTTAGAGTTCTTTCTTCAAATGAACACCATATCGATGGATACAATTTCGCGTAAGGTGAAAAAATGTGATTCTACATTAGTGAAGGAAATCAAATTGAAATCGTCAATTTGCAAAAATTCGGATACGTATTTGATGGCAACGAAAAGATAAAAGATACAGTGGCTTGTTTTGCATGTAAAAAAGTATATTCCTACACTGGACACAAAAGTGGAACTTCAAATTTGCTAAAACATTCGTCTGAGGCTGGACAAAGTAGCATAATTACTTATTTAAATACCAAGAGAGACGTGAAAGTACCCGAAGTTCGGCCAAATTTGAAGACAGCCGCGACAGAAAAACTTATCAATCTTGTCAGCAAAGACATTTTATCATTCGAAGTTGCGTGTGGATCTGGGTTTCTCGAAACGGCACAGTTTCTTATTGATGGGGGGGCCAAGTACGGGGCAGTGAGTGCTAAGGAACTGCTACCTCATCCAACCACCATATCCAGAAATTTGAAGGAAACGGCCGATCGTCTGCGTGAAACTGTCTCCGCAGAAGTGAAGAATATATTCAGAGATATAGGTGGAGCACTAACTGTCGATTTATGGACTGATTCGTACCGTAAAATAAACTATATGGGAGTGACTGCGCATTATGTTAATTATGAAGAAGTGAAACTTGAGGATCGAGTGTTGTGCACCAGAAATTTTGAGAGTAAGATTTAAAAAAACAGGAGAAAACATTAAATTTGAATTAATTAAGATACTACGGTCGTTCGATTTATTCAGTGCTGTGAATAACATCGTGTTCGTAACGGATAGAGGTCCAAATATTGTGGCAGCACTTCGCCAATACAAGAGGCTCTCGTGCTCAGCACACACTCTTAATACTGTGCTGGAGCACACGACTCGAGGAGACGCGAATGATGAGAAGAGTGACGTGCAGCGACTAATAAATTCCTGTCGAGCTATCACAACTTTCTTTAAAAGATCTGGTCTTCAGAATCGCCTTTAGAAGTCATTAAAAGGAGTTATAGACACACGATGGAACAGTAAATTGGATATGTTTGAGTCTATTAATTCACAATGGTTTGAAGTTCTGTCAATTCTGTCAGAGAAAAATAAAGATAATTTGATTGATTCTATAGACAAGAGGATGTTGGAAGATATAATAACCTTTCTGACACCATTTAAAATAGCTTCTTGTGATCTTGAAGCCTCCAAAACCGCCACGCTTTATTTATGTGTGTTGTGGAAGTTAAAACTTCTCTCCTTCCTTGAAAAAAATGATTGCGACAGCCCATTTCTGATAGATTTAAAGAGTACAGTCAAATCTATTTTAATCAGCAAATGGGACGTAACAGTAACACATAAACTTGCAAAGTTTTTGAATCCAAAATATAAAAACTTAAAATTTCTTAGCAGTGCCGAAAAAGATGAAGTCGTAAAGGAAGCGAAAAATCATGTTGCGAGAAATTGTCCACAGTTAAAAGATAAGGAGGAAACAATATCCGGAATTCCTACAAAAAAAAAAAAAAAAAAAAAAAAAAAAAAAAAAAAAAAAACAGAAGTCTGACGTAACTTTTAATGAATTTGAAGATTTCTCAGAAGATGAATCGACGAGAGATCTTGACTTTGCGCCAGATGAAATTTTCAGATATACGAAGGATAAAGTCCAATTTTGGGAAGGCATCGACCTGATAGCTTGGTGGCATGGACGTGAAAACGTATATCCGCGTCTTTCCAAACTCGCATACTTCGTGCACTGCGTTCCAGCGTCCAGCTCGCCATCTGAGAGAAGCTTCTATACTGCTGGACAAATAATGCAGGACCGACACACGTCTTTGAAGCCACAGACGATTGATGACATCATGTTCCTGCACAGTAATCTTCCAAAGTAAAAAGGTACTTGTACAGCTTCTCTTACTTCACTTTATTTTTTGGGCTTATCTGAATTAGTTACAATTTGTTTCATCTGATTCTTTCTTTTACAGAATTTGAATCAGAAGCAAGCATGTAAGAGGTCCGAGCTGATGTAATTTCGATGTATTGCTCATGCGCTGCCTGCAGTAGGCAAGGTATAAGAGAATCTCTGACCAGAGAGCAGTGTTGACTGCAGTAGGAACTGTGTAGCCGTAGCAGTATGTTGTTGCTATAGTCCGTGAGACGAGTGATTGGTACTGATAGTTCCGGCAGGCAGACAGCGCTGTTGCCGAACGTGGCTCACAGCACGCGGCGCCCTGTCTGCTACACGCATTCTCTAGCAGCAGAAATAAAAGCGAGACAAAATACAAGTCGTATTGGTACGCGTGAATTTATTTAAAGTTGATGCTTGAAATATATTAACTCGAAAACTGACAAGAGCTATTTAGTACAAGAATCTAAGAAGCTGAAACATAATAAAGTTATTTGTTAAACTTTACAACTCAAATGAAAACTATTTTCGCAAGTTGTTGAACATTAGCAGTTTTGGTTTCCATTATTAAGTATTAGCATTAGTAATTTGTTCTACTACAAGCTACAGAATAATTGGTCAGTGTATTAAGAGTTATAATCTGAAGAAAGTACTCACAATATGATGATCTGGTTGTAGATCGATAGCAAACTCCCTCCTTACATTCCTGAATACGTTGTAGTTACTGTAATGGAAAAACACCACTCACATCACTGTCAGAATCTGATTTGACATTGTCTTCCTCAGCACTACTCGAACTATCACTGCTTTCTCCCAGATGTATAATTAAATTTTCGATGCATTCTTCCACAACCCCTTCGGTTTTGGCCGCCTCTCTGATGGCACTTGCAGTGCTGTTTACAGTTTTAGCCCACGTCTCGCTTGTCACTTTATTGATAGCTGCTGGAAGGAGAGTTTCCACTTCAGAGATCGTGAATTTTTTATTGTTTGCAGCAATGTAATTTTTTATCTGCGCCCACACTCCTTCAATTGCATTGAAGTGACAGTGGTATGGAGGAAGCCGAATGATTTCATGCCCGTTCCTTTTAGCACTCTCGTCAATTACATATGTTGGAAATTGAGGTTTCTTTTGTGCCACAATTTCGAGCAGTTCCGCCTTCCTTAAATCTTCTCTGAAATCTACTTTTCGCCCTTTCAACCACTGAATGATATCGTCTTTTTTTGTCGCCAAGGTTGGTGCCTTATCGTGAACAACGGAATGATAAGGCGCATTGTCCATAACGATCACTGATGCACTTGTCAGATTCGTCATAAGCGATGTCTCGAACCATTCTTGAAATACTACACTGTTCATTTCTTCATGGTAATCTCCCGTCTTCTTTGACCGAAACATTTTCAAGCAGTTTGGCACAAAACCCTTCGATGTTCCTGCATGTAAGACAATAATACGCCCCCCTTTGCCAACAGGCACTGCCATTGTCCCCTCGGGCGTTCCATCATTCCAGCCTCTACGTAAAGAATGGCTGGCATTGACCCAAATTTCATCTAACCACACTATACTTTCGAATTCCACACCCATGATCCTGCGCAGAAATCTGCACCGCCATGCAACTACATCTGTCCTTTCCATTAATATTTTGCGTCCGTTAAACAGTGAATAGCTGAAGCCTATGTCTTTCAACACTGTACGCAATGAAAATTTGCTCCCTGTAAAAAGATCGTCTTTCTGAAGCGACACCTGTAATTTAGATAGAGTGGGATGTTCCCTTCTCTTATAATAACTGTATATATGACAACGAATAGCATCTTTCTGAAAATCGTCCAAAGCTGTCACCTGCTTATTTCTCGGTCGCTTCTTTCCTGGTGTGTGCAGCTTTGTTATGCCACTCTCGTCACAATCTACACTATACTGTTCTTTCCCTATCTTTACAACAGTGTTCCTACTTATTTTCAATGCTGCTGCAGTTCTCTCCACAACCTGAACAACAGGAATTAAGGGCCCACCTTTGTCCTTTTCTTTCTCAAAGTAATCCCTCACAGAGCACACGAATTCACGGGCCTGGGTGTGTAGCGCACTTTTCTTCCTCCGTTTCACATCTTGTGTTGGGCTGGTACTACCCGCCGCACTAGACATTGTTTACAACGAAACATAAACAAAGAAACACTAAAAACAACAAAAACGAAATAAACTGCGAATTCAACTTCAGACAAACGACGAACGACCGCACCGCCTGCACGTGAGACACTGGTAAGTATCATAACCACGCGCGACCGGGTTTCAGAGCGGCAACGTGGCCCTTGCTACCCGCTCAAAGTAAGGCAGTCATTGGCTGCCTGCCTGCGGTCGCTAGGCAACGGAAAGACGCTACCGAGCTGTCAATACCAAAGACTCGTCTCCCAGACTGTCTGGAGTCTGCTCTGGTATTCGACGAGTTTTAGCGTCATGTAAAATCTGCCAGAAAGCTAAGTCAGACACGACTTCACATATTCCTCCGTTACGTCCAATTGTACCTGTTAAATTGAGACACATGGCTGCTGTAGACATTTTTGGTCCGATTCCCAGAACTAATAGAGGTTTTTGCTACATCTTTGTCGCTGTGGAACTCACTTCGAAATTTGTTACCTTCACTCCGTTATGCAAAGTTACTGCCTAAATGATTTCGAATGCATTTGTAAAACATTTTTTATTTCATGTAGGGCATGTATTGAAAGTAATTTCCGACAATGGACCACAGTTTCGATCTGCTATATGGACACGTATGTTACGAGCAAGAAACATTTCTCCGATCTATATATCCAGGTATCACGCTTCTTCGAACCCTTGTGAACGACTAATGAAAGCAATTGGTAAACTATGTAGAATATACTGCCATAAAAAACATATTGATTGGGATACACACATACTGTCATTCCAGGATGTAATTAACTCCATACCAAATGAATCTACTATGTTATCTCCGACTCTTATACTGAAAAATGTTGAACCACCTAACAAAATTAAAGAATTAGTAACATTTCCTACATCTCGTCGACTGCGACACCATGAAATAATTGACATTGCGCTGAACAACATCAAACGTGCCGCAGAGCGCCGGAGAAGACAGCAAAAACAGGTTTGTACACGCCGTGACTTTCACATTAGACAGAAGATATTAGTACACACACATTACTTATCCAACAGAGGAAAGAGTAGATGCAGTAAATTTGAGCTTCTATATGCAGGTCCATACAGAATTCACAGCATTCCTCGCCCCAATGTAGTACACGTCGAAACTCTGAGAACCAGAAAAAGTAAAGGCAATCACCATGTCTCCAATATTAAACCCTTTATTGAATGAACATACTTTATGATTTATCACACTGTAATGCCATTTTCTGATTTTTATATGACCAATTATGCAATTATATTTATATGAAGACTTACTGATTATTATCATATTTTTTCTTGGCAAGTGCCCGGCAAGGTAAGGTTAGCAGGTCGCTTTTCTTGTCGTTAGACATCAGACCGTGCACATTTTTCCAGATAAACTTACATATTTTATGACCAATTATGCAATTCTATCTAGTGACATATTAATTTTATCAAATTCTTTCTCCATTAAAGTCTTCAACTCACGCCTCTATCAACTACACAACATACAAGCTGAACACAAAGAAAGTCATTTCTTGTTGTTATATATCAGACCGTGCACATTTTCCATTTTTCGTGTATGTGTGATTGTTTTCCTGTTTTGTTTGTATGCACTATGTAATCTTTAAGATATAACAAACACCAGTTGACTTTGACACTTTGCCTTACTATATCTCAACATCGTGACTATTTTACATTTTTTTTGCTAGTACATTATGATACTCTGTGTACATATTTGCACCTAAACACTGTCTATGTTTTTGACATAATACGTTTTCTGTCATGCTATGCTGTATGCTTAATTATATCACTAGAAATAAGTTTTTATTTAATGGTTATATAATTTAAATGCAAGATAGTAATCCTTATTCATCATTTTCGGAAAGCAATAACGTGTAAAAGAAATAAATTAAACAAACCACAGTGGATTACTATGAAATGGGAATTTGACCTTCGGAATGAACGAAAGAATATGGAATACCTTGTGATGAAGAGTAAATGGATCAGAATTAACGAGCATTAACAAGAATATACTATACACATCATATGATAGCAGTTTAACTAATTTTTTTCTTTCAGAATATGAGGCGATTGATGCAAGCTGTCAGACAGAACTACGCATCTTAGTTTTAGTGGTGAAATATGCTAGAAATAGGAAACTCTATACTATGAATAGTTGTATGAAGTAAATGGTAATACGAATATTGAATAATGAAGCGTCTTTTTTTTGCAGATCATAATGAATGATGATGAGTAGTTATATGAAGAATATGCTAATATGAAGAATGAAGTTTTTCTTTGCAGCTGATGATAGTGATGAAGTTATGGTAATATGAATAATGAAGTTTTTCTTTGCAGATGAGGATAATGATGAAGTTTTTATATTTACTGTTAGTTAAGAGATGCTATGTAGTTATTTAAGTATTTGTCGCAGTTCGTTATGATAGTATGTCTTATATTGCATGGTATAATGACTGAATGTTTTGGAAAGGACAGCTAGAATACATACATATTGAGTATACGTTTCATTACCTGTTAATTCGAAGTTCACTACTTTACAGCATAATATGCGTTTCTTCTTTCAGCTTAATAATCCATTTTGCATTTTTTCCAGGAGAAGCTATTCATGAAATTAATGTGCTATAAGCAGTTAGTTATTAAACCTGTTCTAGTACTTGCATTTTTTTACCCATTTGTGTGTGTCATTCATGAATGTGATCACATATACTCTACTTGTTTCACAACCTTGCTACAGCTGACTGATGACGAATGACGTTACTAATCATTATTTGCAGCAATAAGTCAAAAGCAAATATTTTCATGCCCCAGCAATTAATTATCGATCCCAACACAATGCATTGCTAGCACAAAAAAAATGTATTACCAGTCCCAAATAATGCTACTAGTTTAAGAGATATTTATGGTACTAAATATAATGCAAATTTGTCAGATGTATTGAATCCATTATATCTATGTATTATTTGACCACAGACCTTGAGTAATAGTTACAGTGTGTTACCTTTTAAATATGTCCTATGTCACTTGAATGATGAGTTCTGAGTAATACTGAATGATGTTTTGTATTAATGTATAAATGCTATGCCAATAATTTCTGTAAATAATATTTTTGTTATACTCTATAAATGCTTTGCCTATAATTAACTCTAATTTTGTATGATGACTTCTGAATAATACTGAATAGTGTATTATAAAACTATATGAATACTTTGTAACTGGCCAATGAATGCCACTGTTTCTTATATTTTAAATTTGTCTTATGTCACTTACATGCTATTATATATGAATACCAGTAGCTTGTTGCTACACTCATTAACTCCTGTTTTGAGTGATGACTTCTGAACAATGCATAAAAATGTTTAGTAACTGGCCAATGAATGCCAATGATTACTATAACTAGATGAGTTATGTTAATGCTATGCCATTAATTAACTCTTGTTTTGAATGATGACTTCTGAACAATGCATAAAAATGGTTTGTAACTGGCCAATGAATGCCAATGATTACTATAACTAGATGAATTATGTACATGCTATGCCATTAATTAACTCTTGTTTTGAATGATGACTTGTGAACAATGCATAAAAATGTTTAGTAACTGGGCAATGAGTGCCAACGTTCACTATAATCAGATGACTTACGAATAATATTCTGTAATACTTCATACATAGTACAGAAATGTTTAGTAACTAGGCAATGAGTGCCAACAATTACTCAAATCGGTTGATAGACTAGTGTAATTCTCAATGATGACTAGCATAAGACTTAATGTCCATCACCTTCTGACCTAATTACCAGAAATTACTGTAATATCCGTTTGTCCTGTCTATCCTCATGATCATTGAGCACTATATTTGGTTTTTGCACTAATTATACGTTGGTGAAAGAGTATGGATTCTACAAGAATGTGGTGTTGACACCTCATGCTGTCCACCACCTTGAACGATGTAGATGTTATTATGGTCCCACTGTTTGGTGTACCTAATGTACTACCAAAATGAGAACATTGAATATTAATGCGACATTTCAGTGTCTTGGCTACACTGATTAATACTTCAGGGAAGAGAATTTCACATTGTCTCACTTGGTGTTGTGCTTCTGTAGAAAGATATGGACTTTTAGTGCAGCTACGTGCAACCTACTGTGCTACAACCATGATTCAATCCTTCCCTTTCCTACCCTAGTTCTTGTAAAATGGTAAAAAAATATATACAGTGCATGTGCACTTTATGTCATTTGTTAATGTGTTTCGTACTCATTGCATATACATTTTGTCATTGCTTGATATTTTCTGTACTCAGTGCATGTGCACTCTATTTCATTTCATGTTCTGCACTTATATATATATATATATATATATATATATATATATATATATATATACTCTGTGGCTCTAAACTTAGTTAATTAGGTAGATTTTAGAAAAATTTGTTGCTCATGGCAAGTCCAATTGACTCACCATCGCTGCCAAATTTTGGCCCCCCCCCCCCGCAGTGGAGGGTTATGTAAGAGGTCCGAGCTGATGTAATTTCGATGTATTGCTCATGTGCTGCATGCAGTAGGCAAGGTATAAGAGAGTCTCTCACCAGAGAGCAGTGTTGACTGCAGTAGGAACTGTGTAGCTGTAGCAGTATGTTGTTGCTAGTCTGGAGTCTGCTCTGGTCTGGTCTGCTGTATCGTGTTGGCTGGCCCGGTCGCGGTGCAGCGATGCCGGAGCCTGAGTATTATTGTATGAGGTAAAAAGCAGCCTCGCGCATATATAGTAATGTTATCTCAAGTCGCATGTAAATGTTTTAAAACTCTCATAATAATAATCTTTGTCATAAAAAGTAACATTTAATAACCATTCATTTCAACTTAAAGAATTTAATAATTTTTCCCATCCATGATCATCCCGATTATTGCAATAGAAAAATCAGTTGCTTCCTTTCATAAATGAGAGATATATCGGCCAGCATTGCACAGAGCTGTGCCGGAAAAATTTATTGTAAGAGTAGATATATCCGGCGACTTTATTAAGGTAAGAATTTTTCCGTTTTTTTATTCAGAATGATCTTTCAGGGCCATGACGCAGCACTGCTGTCGTCCAAAATTTACCAGGCTAAATTCACAGTGAATTATTGAAAAGTCGTAAGTGAGCGACAATTCAACTGAGAGGTTAGTTACATCGTTTTATTACTAGGTCACTGAATTTATTTTTTTTATTGGGATGTTACACTGAATGTGAACGACATAATTATAATTTTTTACTGTTGAGAGGTTTAGGAATTTTTCTGTTGTGAGGTTACGCTAAGTGTGAATGAATTTTGAGCTTAGATTAAATCAGAAAGAATTTTGTGAGGGAGGTTATAAATGGGAACGAATTTTGTGGGGAGGTTACACAGTGAAAGAATTTTGTTTTGAGGTTACACTAAATTAGAATCTTATTCATATTATTTATTTTTTTTATTTTGTGGGGAGGTTACAAGCAGAAGATGAAAATATTTAATCTGAGTTTTTATTGTAATATTTGTAGTAAAGAATTTCCTCGACATATTGTTAGTATTTTTACTGTTCCCAACAAGAACAGTTAAGTAGCATTAGGTAAAAGAAGGAAATATTTAACAATCAATTTGTTTTATTGTAATTGTCATATTAAAGAGCTCAATTTTAAATTTTTACTCTTCGCAACAAGAACATTCAACAACCCGGCCGGAGCGGTGGCACGGCGGGCTTTGTAATTAATTACAAGTGGGACTTCAAACTACGGCTCACGATCACCAACAAGCTGTGACTGCGATAGGCCATGAAAAATTATTCTGATCACATTGAAAACTTACAAAATATGCAAAACATCCAAAATAATAATGTGTCTTTTAATTTACCAGCCAATTAGTAAAGATAAGGGCTGAAATTCGTAACAAAATTGAACATTTTAACTGTAACTCGGTATTGCTTAGCAGGGAACAGTGCCTAACATTTGAAGTTATGGGACAATGGTTTTTATACAGACATATTGAAATCGTTTGCAGTTCCATTAAACTCTGAAAAAAATTATTTTTTAACATGAAAGTGTTAACTGCAGAATCTACTGCAAATTTTTTCTTAGTAATTTAGACCAATGTTGAGGATGTTTTAAAGGCTGAAAAACTTTGTTTAGTTGAGAATGAAACAGACATTTCTTTTATCGCTAGGTCTTAATTCGATAAATCAGCCAAAAGGTGAGGTTCGGGATTTCGATCGTATTTTTAGCTGAAACTAAATGGACTCCTAATTTCTATAACCACTGACTTTGTTGCCACTCTTCGGAAGACGAGTTATTTCTTCCAGACAACGGTAATTATTGCTGGCAGTTTAACTTTTTCTCAGGTGCGGCAGTGTTTTGCAGTGTAGGCCTAATACTGTAAATATTTTCACCTGTAAATGACGAGGACTGAACGCGTAAACTATAATATAATCATCAGCTGACATGATTGGCTTCAAAATTTGTCACATCCGAGCAGTGAGTAAAAAAAAAAAAACTGTCGGTAAATGATGCAATGTGCTAGTAACAGTTTAAAACCATCGTCATTTTCAGCTGCCTTGGCACAAGAGCAGCGAAATACAATTGTTTCTATACACGTATTTTCATCATGTAATACTATTACATTGAATTTTATTTTTTTAAATAGCGTTTCCAATCTCACGAGATCCGAGCCGCAACTGTGTGTGCTCCGGAGCTCCAATGCTTTCCTGTTTGGAATGGCCTGCTTTAGAGTAGGTATAGAGCATTTCCTGTGATTTAAGAAGTCAAAAGTCGTTAAGTCGTCGCAGAAATGGCATCCTAACAATAAATATGTCATTACATACCATAATTCTAAGTACTACTGTCTATTACTATTAATTACTCATTCAAAACTTAAATATATGCGGATGCGGATTAGGACCTTGCGGATGCGGTGCGGATGCGGATTGCACTTTTCTTATCCGCGCAGACCTCTACATATGGACATGTAAGTAGACTGCACCCCAACTTGATACGATTTGCTACATCCATGTTGTGCTGTAAGTATAAGTTAGGTAATTATAAGATGTAAATCGATTTCGTGACAGATCGGTAGGCAATTGTGCAATTATATGACACGGAAAATATTTGACTAAACTTAAAAATTAGTATTCACAGAATGAGAAAGTTCGCAAGGCTGAGAGTTGTAGCAGCGCGTCTTACAAATTATGTACGAAGTAGAGTCAGAAACCGACGAACGAGGTGCCTCTTTCGGTAAACGTGCGAATCGGCACGTTTGTGGTGATACACTGTTAGCCGAGGTCTAGCTGAAGTTGGAACGTTACGGTGGTGAAAGCAACAAATGTGAATGGGAGAGTACTGGCTGTAGTGACGAAATGTAGCGTAGCTCGATGTCTAGGGTATGGTGAAATGTGACACTTTGGTTGTTCACTCGCAGCAATCACATTTAAAATGTTCGTTTCAAAAACTTTGTGAGGTATTAATAGAATGTTTCAATTCCCAAGATAAGAGTACGGCCTAAATTTCACTCAACATTGCATTTTATGTGACATGATTCTCCACGACTGTATTTCATTATGACACCGCATATTTTCATACAGGCGACGCCATAATAACATTTATCGAACCCTATGTCTCATTGGTTCCGCCATCTTGTCCAACCAGTTAACACTATTTGTTGGAAACTGCAGTTTTTATAATTTAATTAGAGAAGTACTTCTTACCAATATTTCAGTCTCCATTAATTATTCTAATATACATTGAGGTGTCAAAAGTCATGGAATATATTCTAATATCGTGTAGGGCCTCATTTTGTTCACCGTAGTGCAGCAACTCGACGTCGTTGGAAGACCATGGAAGAAATACCGAGCAATGCTGTCTAGATCGCCGTCCATTTTTGCGAAAGTGCTGCTGGTGCAGGATTTTGTGCACGCACTGACCTCCCAATTATGTCTCATAAAAGTTCGATGGGATTCATGCCCGGTGAAGTGGATGGCCAAATAATTCGCTCGAATTGTCCAGAATATTCTTCAAACCAATCGCGAACCATTATGGATCGGTGACCTTGCTTTCCATTTTTGCGAAAGTGCTGCTGGTGCAGGATTTTGTGCACGCACTGACCTCCCAATTATGTCTCATAAAAGTTCGATGGGATTCATGCCCGGTGAAGTGGATGGCCAAATAATTCGCTCGAATTGTCCAGAATATTCTTCAAACCAATCGCGAACCATTATGGATCGGTGACCTTGCTCCTTGGAAACACCAAGTCCATGAATGGCTACAAATAGCCGTCGTTCGGGAACATGGAGTTTATGAATGGCTACAAATAGTCTCCAAGTAGCCGAACATAACCAGTTCCAGTCAATGATCGGTTCAGTTGGGCTAAAGGATGCAGCCTATTCTACGTAAACATGGCCCATACTATTATGGAGCCTTGTTGGCAACTTGCGCCCATGGCTTCACGTCGTCTTCGCTACACACGGACCCTACAATCAGTCTTACCAGCTGAAATTGGAACTTATCTGACCAGACCACGATTTTCCAGTCGTCTAGGGTCCAACCAGCACAGTCGGGCGTGGTGCTGTTAGCAAAGGCACTCGCGTTGGTCCTCTGCTACCAAACTGCGCCGCACTGTCCTAACGGACATATTGGAAGTAGATCCCACATTGATTCCTGCTTTTATTTCACGCGTTGTTGCTTGTCTGTGAACACTGGCAACTCTTCGTGAATGGTGCTGCTCTCGGTCGTTAAGTGAAGGCCGCCGTCCACTGCGTTTTCCATGGTGAGAGATAATGCCTGAAATCTGCTGTTCTCGGCACACTTTTTACACTGTGGATCTCACTGAATACCGGAATACTGAATACCCTAACGATTTTCGAAATGGAATGTCCCATGCGTTCAGCTCCAATTACCAGTCCGCATTCAAAGGCTGTTAATTACCGCCTTGCGGCCATAATCAAGCCGGAAGACTTTCCACATGAATCACCTGAGTCCAAATGACAGCTCCACCAATGCACTGCTCTTTCATACGTTCTGTATCTGACATTACCGCCATCTGTATACATGTGTATCGCTATACCAAGACTTCTGTCACTTTAGTGTATGCCAACGTGTTTTAATTGACTCCTGGCGTATTATTTCTTCTTCTTCTACGTGATCAGGCCCAGTGGACCGCACACTTCAAAATGTTTCCTCTTCCACTGAATTCTATCCATTGCTGCTATACGCCATCCGTCCACATCTACTGATGCTTGGTTTAAATCTAGATCGAAGCCATCTCTCCAACGCTTCTTGGGTCTCCCTGGGGTCTTTTTTCTGTAGGTGTGAAATCCAGGAGCTTCTGAGGCCATCTGTGATCTTCCATCCGAGCCACATGGCCGGCCCATCGCATTGGTTTGGCTTTGACAGTTCCTGCTATGTTGGGCTGCTGGTATAGTTCCTCAAGCTCTTCGTTGTATCTGATCCTCCATTTACCTGTGCCTGCATCCAGATCTCCCGAAGCACTTTTCTCTCAAAAACGAGGAGCTTATGGAAGTCCTGTTTCCGGATACTCCATGTCTCACAGCCATATAGAACAACAGGCTGGATCAGGATTTTGTACAGTCGAATCTTGAACTGTCTGGAGAGATATCTGGACTGAAATAGTTGTGCTAGGCTGAGGTAAGATTGGTTTCCTGCTCGTATTCTGGCATTGATCTCTACTTCAAATGACGAGTTCTCAGTGAAAAGTGCCCTAGGTATTTGAATTCATGTACTCTCTTGTAGGACTCGTCTCCCACCTCCGGTGATTGTAGATGACTTTGACCACGCGTCGTAACGAGATACTCTGTCTGGACTTCTTTTATGTTTAGCCCAAATTTGCTGGCAGCCTCCTTTAGTGCTTTGGTCATTTGCTCCAACTCTCTTAGACCTAGAGAGTAAACAGATGCCGTCTGCTCAAGCTAAGTATGCCAGTCTCTTTCCTTCGATTTCAATCCCTTCGTTCTCTTGGAAGGTCTCGCGTACGATCTCCTCGAGGGCAGAGTTGAACAGGACAGGGGACAACCCATCAACTTGCCTGAGTCTTCTCACAATCTCATATTCCTCAGTTACACGATTTCTCATCTTCACCTTTGCATGTGTTTCGCTCAGACAGATTTTTATCGGACTGATAAGTTTCTCTGCCGTGCGAAACTGCCTTAAACAGCTGAGCAGGTTCTTGCAATGTACGCAATCATAGGCCTTCTTAAAATCAACGAATAAAATATGAATATCTTTACCATATTCACCCAGTTTCTCAGTGAGCTGCGGAGACTGAAGATGTGATGTACTGTTGACCATACTGGCCGGACACCTCCCTGGTACGCTCGCATCACCAATTCTGCCACTGGATGAATTCTGTGTACGAGGCAATTGGACAGGATCTTATAGCAGACGTTAAGCAGGGCGATTCCTCGATACTTGTCACATTTCAGTTTGTCGCTCTTCTTATGTATTGTACAAATCAGAGCTTTTTTTCCATTCTGCTGGTAGTTCTTATTTGGTCCATATTGCCTGTATCAGTCGGTGTATTCTTTCTGCAAGTTTCTCTCCTCCTGCCAGGATCATTTCAGCCTGTATCCCGTCTTCACCTGGACTCTCATTGTGCTTAAGGTGCCTGATTCTGGTTTTTATCTCATCCAGGGTAGGTGGGGGAAAATCTCCATCGGCAGTAATTGGTTACTGGAAATCAAACCGCAGTTCGGGTTCATCACAATTTAGCAGCTGTCGAAAGTAGGCCTACTCTTTCCATCAGTCAGCTATGTCGCTATCGTTCATCAGGATCTTATCATGGGAATCTTTGACAAATTTCTGCTTGGCCTGGTGACCTTTGCAGAGGTACTTTACTTTCAGAAACATTTCCCTAGTCTTTTGTCCTCTGAAATATGTTTCTGCTTCAATGATGATATCCCTTAAGTATTTCCTCTTTGCCCTTCTCAGAGTTGCTTGTACATTGTTTCGGACTTTCTCAAATTGTGCTTTGCCCTGTGCCAGATTTGTCCCCTTCAGCCACTTCCTCCTGGCTTCCTTCCTCCTTTCCAGGGCATCTGCTCATTCCTTTCCAAACCAGACCTTCTTGCCCACTGTGTTCCCCATGAGTGTCTCCTTTGCTGTATCCCTAAATGAGCTCTGGATGTTTCCCCACTGAGTGCTTCAAAGCGTTTACTAAGTTGTACCTCGTATTCGGTCTTCGTTGCACCATCTTTTAGTTTCTCCAAATGGTACCTTTCCACTCTTTTTAACTTAGGCCCCGTTCTTCCTATACACTGTATGTTTAAAAGGCCTCTGACCAGGCAATGATCACTCCCACCTTCGGCATCCCGCACTGCCTTAACGTCTAATACTCACCACTTGGCTCTGAGATCAATGGCACCACGGTCTATTTGATTTATAGTCCTCCCATCTGATGACACCCAGGTTCCTTTATGTATGTTTTTCCGCTGGAAGTTTGTTTTGGAAATGAACAACCCTGATGATGTATTCTTTAATTTTACTAAAGGTTTCATACGGTTTACAGAATAACTGTGTAATAGAAATATGTACAATTAGTATTTGCAAGACGCACTGAAGAGAACATCCGTGCAAAATCCAGAAAGAGGAGCAAACGAGCCGCCTGCGGAACTACGCAGTGCAGCGCATTCTTTTACTGCGTTGCACGTTTTCGTGCGCGGCCGCCGGAACGAGAAGTTAGACCGGGCTGTCAAGTCAGCCGTGTCCGCCTCTGGCGCGGAGGGGAAACTTGGCTACCGCAGACGTAATTACCCTGCTTCCTCTGTTTCCGCGCCACCGCCAGCTTGCTTGTCATCTTTTGAAAGGTGGTAAATTAAATGTTTAAATCGAATTCTCCCTCTGATGTCGTGTGCCGCCTGATATGGAGTATTTTTCCCTCCCTTCCAAACATATTTCTTTTCTCATCGCTCGCAACGCTCGAGTTCCCAGCTCTCCATAACCCCGGCGCCGGCAGCACCGGAGGTTGGCAAGTTGATCGATGCTGCCCCGACTGCGGCAACGTGACCTGCCAGGCTCGTGGAAGGTAACGCCACGTTTTGTTTTATCACGAGCAAGTAGCCTCTTAAAATAGCACCAGAAAAGCAATTTAAAGCGAAAATCGGCTAGAAACTACATACTGTGCATAGTTAAACAAAACAAGAGTTCTCGAATTGTTAAAGCCACTACCGGTTGTCCATAAAAGAATGTCCCAGTTTCAATGGTATATTTTAATAGATCATATATATTATTTCTCAAGTCAACATCCCTTTTTATAAACACATACTAATCGTCCAGGGATGAATGAGGTATCGTTAGAGATGTGTTTTAACTGGCTTCTGACACTGCATACCGATATTTATCTACAAAAGGGCATCAAGGATCCCAGCTTCATACCTGTATTTTACAAAGCTAACTTATTAGTCACGAATAAGAGACTCTCTTTTCATATTATCTTATTAGAAATATCATATTATTTGTTTCAAAGTAATTATTAAACGGGTAATCTGTATACAGCATTGTCATAGATAATAACTGTGACCACAGTGGAAGTCAATTTTCTCATCCTGTTGTACAAGCTGATTTCTCTAAACGAATATACTTTCGAAATTAAAAACATTTTTGTCACTGGTTCCTTGAATTGTGATTTACAGATTGCTTGCATGGCCTAAAGTGCTAACTGTACTTGTCTCTTGTTCAAAACTACGTGTACGGAGATCTCAGGACAAGGATGTATCATAGATTCATGATTATTATTTCACGTCGTTAGGTTCATTTTTAAAGATGTTCTCCCTTCGTTCCCACAACTACCCTTATCCCAACAACTACCGTCATTCCAAATAGTGTCATTATTTATAACAATAAAAGGGAGAAAGTTTGCACGGGTCTCTTCGTTTTTACTATATACCGGGTGGTTATACTTAAATTTTCCCTATTTAACACGTTATAACACGGAAACTAATAGCTGGAAGAGAACCAAATTCGGTAGCATTAATGTCCAGAGTATGTAGTGCATGATTTCCACGCGTCGCAGCGCCACCGTCCATTTCCAACTATGGCACCAGGTTTCGTTGTTTGTTATTATGTTGTGTGAAATCTTATGGGACTTAACTGCTAAGGTCGTCTGTCTCTAAGCTTACACACTACTTAACCTAAATTATTCTAAGGACAAACACACACACCCATGCCCGAGGGAGGACTCAAACCTCCGCCGGGATCAGCCGCACAGTCCATGATTCCAGCGCCTAAGACCGCTCGGCTAATCCCGCGCGGCCCAGGTTTCGTGATCATTCATCGTGATTCATAGTCTCACGCACCTGACCAGTTGCAGACCACAGTTTACGTGTCAACATGAGCTTGGACAAAAGGAGCGGGCCATTATTGGTGAAGGTCTGTTATCAAAACAACAGCAATGCTGCACCTGTACTTTGAGAATATGGCTGGCTGAAAGGGTTAGAGAAGGGCCCTCTTTCTCCACCTGCTGTTTGGAGCATGATGAAGAAGTTCGACTCAAGTACAGAAATGGGCGTCGCTCTGGGAAGAGGGCCTACGACTTGTTGCACCTCAGGTGGCTGTTGAAATCAATGTTGCTATGGCAGACAACGCTGCGCGCAGTTTCCGATCGTCAGGCAGCGATCATGCTGTGTCACGATAGTTGAACATCCCGTGGTCCACAGTACGGAAGGTGCTTCGCACCATTCTCAAATGGTATCCGTACAAGATCCATATCGTACAGTAGTTGGAACTTCAGGACACACAACGACGTGCTGATTTTGGACTCCACTTTTTCGCAGGGACTGAAGTTGACGAAGGTTGGCCCTAAACTATCATGTGGATAGACGAAGCTCATTTCCCTGACTGGCGAGGTGAACACACAGAATTCCCGAGTGTGGGGATTTTCACCTGCAGTCACTGTGCATGAAATTCCTCTGTATGGCGAACGTGTCACTGCATGGTGTGGCTTCACGGTTACGTTCGCCATTGTACCATTATTTTTTTGAAGAGGTTTGCGCTCAAAGACCAAAGACGCGCAGTGTGACTAACCAGCGTTACTGCGATGTGCTTCGCCAGCATGTCACACACGCCCTACACAAGAGAGAGGCATTGAAGTCAACAGTTTTCACGCAAGATGGGGACCCACCGAAAATCTCCGAAACACATTTGGAAACGATGAAATTATCAGCCGATCTTATCCAAATGCTTGGCCGACACGATCACTTGATCTCACTCCCTGTGATTTCTGGTTGTGGGACTACCTGAAAGACTGGGTTTTCCCGAGGGAACATTCACTTGTGTACTGATCTGAAGCGTTCTATATCAATAGAGGTAGCCAGCATACCTACAGACATGCTTCGTTCTGCCGTGCAGAATGCAATCCTGCGCTTTCAGACTCTTGTGGACACTGATGGACGCCATATTGAGCCCCTCTTGTACCAGTAATGGTACCAGTATGTAATGGTATGATGTACCGTATCAGCACATTAAAAGTGTTTCAATTGAATTGATTCTACGTTATTTCTCGTCCGAATGTGCTTGACATTAATGCTACCAAGTTTGGTACTAGTCCGGCAGTTAGTTTCCGTATTATAACGTGTTAAATAGGGAAACTTTAATTATAACTGTTGTGGCGTAGCAAGACAGCCACGCCACGGAAGTAGCCGAAAGGCACGCGTTTAGTTCACGCAGGCAAGAGATAGGTCTGTAACAGGATACGTAATGAATGCTATAAAGAAAAGTACGTAGCTTCTGGAATACTTAACTTTAATCCATCCTTGTTGTATACATCGCTCTTGACGATGCAAGTGAGACTATTTAGATACAAGCTATGTAAGGCTAATGGCGCCTTGCTAGGTCGTAGCCATGGACTTAGCTGAAGGCTATTCTAACTATCGGCTCGGCAAAGGAGCGAGGCTTCGTCAGTGTAGTCGCTAGCTACGTCGTCCGTACAACTGGGGCGAGTGCTCGTCAGTCTCTCGAGACCTGCCGTGTGGTGGCGCTCGGTCTGCGATCCCTGACAGTGGCGACACGCGGGTCCGACATGTACTAATGGGCCGCGGCCGATTTAAAGCTACCACCTATCAAGTGTGGTGTCTGGCGGTGACACCACAATAACCACCCGGTACAATAAGTCATAGGTCAAATAGAAGGTCATAGTTTTTCTTACACGTGTTCAGTACGTGCCCTATTGTTATACGTTACACATCCAAGCTAAAATCCAAATCAAATCATGAGTAATGAAGTAATAGCCTCTTCAGTTTTGTGTTCAAGTCTGGCAAATCATTAGCTAGTGGCGAAACGTAGACATTATCTTTTATAAAGATAATGGCGTGATATGAGGTGATCGTGGGGGGCCAGAACAAGAGCTCTATCTTATTGGCCATTATGACTAGAACAATGGCAGAAACGTCAACGCTCAACGACTCTCGCAGAAAGGGATGCCAAAAGGGGGCTCCACATTGCCGCCAAATAGAGTTTTCAGGTCACCTTCTAATGGGGGAAAGAACCATTCTTGCAACATATTCAGATAAGCAATTCGTGTTACGACAGCTTCAGCGAAAGAACTCGACATGAGGACACAGCGCAGAAAACGTCTTATTTTAGGAAATCTCTTTTATAATATACAGGTTCAGGAAGATGTACTGACCCTCAGATGCGAACATTATGGGTATATGCGTCACCAGATATATGAAAAGTTGTCTCACCAGTGCACAGCACACCACGAAGCACGTCATGTTCCCGCTGCAATACTTCACTTGGAAAGTTAAAACGTAGATCATAGTCTTCTGGCTTTAGAGCAAGTACCAGCTGCAACCGCTATGAACGCACGAGGAAACGCTTTCTTAAACCGTTTACGCTTTTGTCTTTGGCAACAGAAGTTCGAGATTTGCTTCTTGAAGAGACTTCTTAGGACTAGGAAGGTAAGATGCTCTGACACTGTCACATTGTCTTCAAACACGTTTGGTTGTTGTATGCTTTTCCCTTTACATACACATTCGGTACTATCGAATTGATTATACCATTGGCGTATGATTTGCAACATGGGGGATCGCAGTTAAATTTTAAGCGAAATGCACGTTGAACTGAAGTTACTCCTAGCAAATCGCAGAACACAAAATATTTTACGCTCAGAAATCGTCATTTTGAGTATGTGGGGTTGCAAACGGGAAAACAACAAAACGGTACTCGCGCAATATGCTCTTCTAAAATTGTCTGAGTTACTCTTTAATAGTGACCTTGAACCGACATTCTTTCAAATCTTACAGTTGATGCTATTAAAATATATACCAGGAGCATTCTTTTGTGGACGCCCTGTATTTGACGTGGCTTATTGGTTCGCGACCAAGGACTATCGTTACGCCACGAGAAAATTCATAAAAAAATGAACCTAGTGGCAGTGGACGAGCAGCAAACGGCAGATTTGTTTTTGGGCTTGTCAAAAACTGCAACACTGTATGATTGCGTACAACTATCCTTCGAAGATAACACATCAGAAGCACACCTCGCTGAAGAAGTATGACCAGTACAATCACAGGAGTCAGAAGTGAGATACTGGTAAGCGTAATAATTGCTTGAAACAATATATGTTACCACAGATAGTACTTGTACAGCCATATTTCATAAAATAAAAGTTGCCGTGTTGAACGTTCTTCTCCTATTTAGCATCAAAAAGCAAATGTGCAGAAAGTGGCAAGAAATAGTGTGCGTAGCTCACAGAGGCAACATGGGGACATACGAGGGCTATCCACAAATTACATTACGTAAATAAAGTATTGGACATTTTTTTATTATATACAGATGAAAGCCACACTTAAATACTACTTTTCTACATAGTTGCCAATTAAATTAAGGCACTTATCGTAGCGATGGACGAGCTTGGAAATTCCTTCGTCGTAAAAATTCGGCCGCCTGCGCCTTCAACCACGTGGTTACCTCTTTTGGGACAGAGAAGGTGTGATTTTTGTGGATTTCCTGGAAAGAGGCACTACAATAAACTCTCAAAGGTATTGCCAAACTCTGCACGACCTCAGAAGAGTAATACAAAACAAGCGCAGGGGAAAGTTCGGCTCAAAGATCTTGCTGATTCACGACAACGCCCGGGCCCACACGGCAAAGCCACTCGGGAAGTTCTCGAATCTTTTAAGTGGGAGTTGTTTCCTCATCCGCCGTACAGTCCCGACCTGGCACCGAGCGACTTACACTTATTCCCAGCAATGAAGAAGTGGTTGGCTATGCAGCGTTTTGATGACGATACACCTCTTCAGGAAGAGGTAACCACGTGGTTGAAGGCGCAGGCGGCCGAATTTTACGACGAAGGAATTTCCAAGCTCGTCCATCGCTACGATAAGTGCCTTAATTTAAATGGCAACTACAGGGTGTTTCAAAAATGACCGGTATATTTGAAACGGCAATAAAAACTAAACGAGCAGCGATAGAAATATACCCTTTCGTTGCAATATGCTTGGGACAACAGTACATTTTCAGGCGGACAAACTTTCGAAATTACAGTAGTTACAATTTTCAGCGACAGATGGCACTGCAAGTGATGTGAAAGATATAGAAGACAACGCAGTCTGTGGGTGCGCCATTCTGTACGTCGTCTTTCTGCTGTAAGCGTGTGCTGTTCACAACGTGAAAGTGTGCTGTAGACAACATGGTTTATTCTTTAGAACAGAGGATTTTTCTGGTGTTGGAATTCCACCGCCTAGAACACAGTGTTGTTGCAACAAGACGAAGTTTTCAACGGAGGTTTAATGTATCCAAAGGACCGAAAAGCGATACAATAAAGGATCTGTTTGAAAAATTTCAACGGGCTGGGAACGTGACGGATGAACGTGCTGGAAAGGTAGGGCGACCGCGTACGGCAACCACAGAGGGCAACGCGCAGCTAGTGCAGCAGATGATCCAACAGCGGCCTCGGGTTTCCGTTCGCCGTGTTGCAGCTGCGGTCCAAATGACGCCAACGTCCACGTATCGTCTCATGCGCCAGAGTTTACACCTCTATCCATACAAAATTCAAACGCGGCAACCCCTCAGCGCCGCTACCATTGCTGCACGAGAGACATTCGCAAACGATATAGTGCACAGGATTGATGACGGCGATATATTTACTGACGAAGCTTATTTTTACCTGGACGGCTTCGTCAATAAACAGAACTGGCGCATATGGGGAACCGAAAAGCCCCATGTTGCAGTCCCATCGTCCCTGCATCCTCAAAAAGTACTGGTCTGGGCCGCCATTTCTTCCAAAGGAATCATTGGCCCATTTTTCAGATCCGAAACGATTACTGAATCACGCTATCTGAACATTCTTCGTGAATTTGTGGCGGTACAAACTGCCTTAGACGACACTGCGAACACCTCGTGGTTTATGCAAGATGGTGCCCGGCCACATCGCACGGCCGACGTCTTTAGTTTCCTGAATGAATGTTTCGATGATCGTGTGATTGCTTTGGGCTATCCGAAACATACAGGAGGCGGCGTGGATTGGCCTCCCTATTCGCCAGACATGAACCCCTGTGACTTCTTTCTGTGGGGACACTTGAAAGACCAGGTGTACCGCCAGAATCCCGAAACAATTGAACAGCTGAAGCAGTACATCTCATCTGCATGTGAAGCCATTCCGCCAGACACGTTGTCAAAGGTTTCGGGTAATTTCATTCAGAGACTACGCCATATTATTGCTACGCATGGTGGATATGTGGAAAATATCGTACTATAGAGTTTCCCAGACCGCAGCGCCATCTGTTGTTGAAAATTGTAACTACTGTAATTTCGAAAGTTTGTCTGCCTGAAAATGTACTGTTGTCCCAAGCATATTGCAACAAACGGTGTATTTCTATCGCTGCTCGTTTAGTTTTTATTGCCGTTTCAAATATACCGGTCATTTTTGAAACACCCTGTATGTAGAAAAGTAATATTTAAGTGTCGCTTTCATCTGTATACAATTAAAAAAATTTCCAATACTATATTTATTTTTAATTCCAAAACGTAATGTACTTTGTGGATAGCCCTCGTATAATATCGTTTTCGTTGTATCCGCTCTGCAGTAGACCAAAACCAGAAACTTTTGTGATCGCATTCTGTTCCTCTCAATCATGATATAATCACTTCATCGAAAATACAGATTACCCTTCGCTGACAAATAAAGGAAGACTGAACGACAGCACAGGAACTTCTAATTTGGCAAATATGATTCTGTAAGTACTGAATGTATCAGATATTGTTCCGTGCAAGTGTTTGACTTTGTGCCAAAATAGTACTTCGTTTATATCTCTTGTGAATCATCACTGTTTCTTCAGCGAATTCTACTTATGTAGTCGTTTGATTCGTTAACCTCCAAACTTCGATAGTATATTAATTCAGAGTTGTACAGATAATTGACTCTGATGGATGGTAAAACAGACACAGCCCCGTAGAGTAGAATAGTTTTTGTTCGATTTTAGCACTTCAGACCGAGATAATTTCCTTGTAAGCTGATGTCGTAAGAGACCAGTTCATGGTCATAAAACACTCGTGCACCAGTTCGCCGCGACAAATGCGAGAGGTCTCGTTTCTTTTTGATCGGTATTCGTTCGTGGTTCGTGAATGATTTGGTACGTTATTTTCCTCGTCATGTGCTCTACGTGCAGCAGAATCCTATTATAAGTATAATTATTATACAGTATTTGCCTCCGTAGCTGAGTGGTCAGTGCGGTTGACTGCCACGTGGGAGCTGGGTTTCGATTCTCGGCCGGTTCGGACCTTTTATCGACTTGGGGACTGGGTGTTGTGTTGTGCTCATCATCATTTCGTCCTTATCGACGGGCAAGTCGCCAAAGTGGTGTTGAATAAAAAGTCGTACTAGATGGACGAACCACCCCAGATGAGGGTCTCCCAGTCATTAACACCATACTATCGTTTCTATTTACATTATTGCTATTATTATTATTAAATTATTGTTATTATTCCTGGCTTTACAACGTATTTACATTTTCCGGTAACCCTAGATCATACATCAAATATAATTTTCATTCTCCTTTTGTGCCTATCTGTTTCTTTCAATTTTCTTCTTACAGTTAATGTCTGAATTTATCCGTCTTTTCTTCCATACTGGTGGCTGCCATTCCCTGATCCGTAGTGGTAATCTCTCTTCTGACACTTTTTTCGTACACCCATAGCCTGAAAATTGTTTTTCTTCCACAAAACAATAATGGAAGTTATGACATCCATTTTATTCTTGATAACTTCGCTTCTGGCTCTTTCGCGCCTGGATATCCATGACAAACCGCCTCCAGAAGCTCATCTCAATTGCAATAAATCTTTTAATTAACTGGTATTTAGTTGACCATAATCATGTTTCATTCTTCATAATTAGAGGCTGGATTTCCAAGCAAATGGATGTTGCATACGTGTTTACATGTTTCGGCCATTTGGGGAGTAAATGCATATTTCGAAGATTTCAATAAATCGACATGAATTTAGACATTTATAATCCAATATATATCATTTTTCTGGCCTCGTTGCATATACTGCAATAACTTGCATGGCAGCCCCTTTCATTGATGTTTTTGTGATATGAATTATGTCAAAAGCGTGCAACATGAATAATTTTGCGAATTTTGTTAGATCTGAAAACCTACAGTGAGCTCAGATCCCCCATTTCCGCTCGGTAGATAACGGTAGAAGACAATATACTGCACCCAAATAAATTTAAGTAAAAATAATTTTACATTTCGAAGATAAATAAAAAATAAAAAATAATTTTTCACAACCTAAGGCATGTTATGTGTTTGGACCATGCGCTACATCGCATAATGCGAATATGCTGATGTCCTCTACAAAAGAGGTAGACAGAGCACAAAATACAGTAAAAAATGAAATGAGCGTGTGGCATTGTTGGCAGGGAGGCCCCATCCGGGGAAGTTCGGCCGCCGAATGCAAGTCTTATTTCAGTCGACGCCACACTGGGCGACTTGAGGATGGAATGAGGAGGAGGACAACTCAACACCCAGTCCACGAGCGGAGAAAATCCCCAGCCCGGCCGGGAATCTAACCCTCTCAGCTAAGCAGGCGGACACAAAATACAGTGATCAGATAGTGCTGACATCATTACTGAAGTCACGCTGACTTTTCTTCTTGTTGGATATGTAGTTGAAAGCTCCTGACCGTGTTGCTGCATTTAGAGTTGTACTGCCAGATTTAGTTTTGTCATCAATACCCATATTAGCCACACGAGTACGTGGATAAATGGTGTCATCTTCTACTGTGATAATTCTGACGAAGTTAAGTCGGTAAGAGACCATTAGTTCCAGAAAATGTATTGAAGTTAACATCTGTTCGCTTCATTCTGTTGAAAAGCCTGACGTTAATACCGCCTAACTAATTATTTCTCGTTTGTCAAAATTTTGATGCAGCTGACATTAAAGATGTGGAAATGGTATTCAAAAATACTGACCTCAAGCAAGACTTGATTTACTGATATACACCAAATCAAATTTTAGTTCTACCATTGGCGGAATTTTTGACAATTTGTGCAGCTGTAAAATATCGACTACACACAGAATGCACACCTCAAGAGGGCGCTGAACAGCGTGCCAATGGAGAGAGTGGGCAGCGCCACAGCTCCAGGTAGCCAAGAGTCCATTACCCCCTGTCAAAGTCGATTTAACCAGGCACCCATTGGTGATCAACCCCAGTTCAGTCGCGGGCTTCGAGAGCCTCAGTACTGACTAATAGGAAGCCGATACTTAGCCTGCGTTCTGCGAGTAGTAATAGATTATCAGTGTAACTGCATACAGGGGGCGCAGGAAGTTAAGTATTCTTTCTTACCTTAATAGAAATAAACTTTTCTATTAATTTGGAAGCGTCTTGTACAGATAATTTAGGATTCCTGCCACCAGCCATCGCAGTTTCTCTCCTTCCTTGTTTGTGTCTGTGCTGACTCGCACAGCAGCCGTTACAACACAGTTATAGAAGATTTAGAAACATCTTTGCAATCATACTATGAAGAAGCCAGTATTGCAGCAGAAGATAATCTGAAAAAAATTATCAGATTAAATCTTGATTTTGAGTTCATGATGTTTACATAGAAAAATAGCAAGTAGCTAAAATGCAAAAGACTCTCAATTTGATATGACTTTGTCCGAAATTTTCGTCTCTTAGGCATGCATCTGTCACGTTCTGTGGAGTTGAAAGGTAACTTTTTATGAACGAAAATGTTCAGCCTGGTAAATACATGAGCATATGTGAAAAAAATTTGGAGATATTGCTTGTAGTGTACTGCTTTAAAAGAAAGCAGAAATAAATATGGAACTGAACCCTGATGCTGCAGTCCGCAGCTCGTGGTCGTGCGGTAGCGTTCTTGCTTCCCGCGCCCGGGCTCCCGGGTGCGATTCCTGGCGGGGTCAGGGATTTTCTCTGCCTCGTGACGACTGGGTGTTGTGTGCCGTCCTTAGGTTGGTTAGGTTCAAGTAGTTCTAAGTTCTATTGGACTGATGACCATATATGTTAAGTCCCATAGTGCTCAGAGCCATTTGAACCTGATGCTGCATATTTTTACTGCTTTGCTGCCTCACTGTGCATGTTTAGTGATTTGCTACTGCGTGAATGCTCGAATGTTTTACGATTTGACAGTTCATGAAAATCCAGGCTCAAACTCATAACGCTTTTAATAAATGTTTTGAAATTTGCTCTTTTTTTTTTCTTTCTAGTCTGTTGATCCCATAAAATACCATTTAATGTTCCAGTGCTGAACTTTCCAGCATTTATTCTTGAATTAAAATTTTCGTATCAAGTCTGCCATCTTGTTTGATTTTCGCTGCTAGATATCTGTATATTTCGGTATGTGTAATCATTCCCATCGCTTTATCCAGTGTCACACATTGCTTTGTTCCTCTTATTACTAGCCATTTTGATTTATTCATGTTGACCTAACGTCCCCATTTTCATACCGTTCTATCAGTTTCCTGGTGATATATTCAACGTCTTATTCTAATGAAATAATTAGGGATATGATTAAGTGGTATTTCCACGTTCTTACAAATTTTCTTCCGGTTTTCCATCTCTCTGTATATACTTAATAAAGTGTCGATGATACACTGTATTGTCGGTGATAGGCTGCATCCCTGGTGTAACCCTTTTATAACTTCAACTTTAGGTCAGAGAAACTTTCATAATTTTACTACTGCAGTAGAGTTTTCCCTTAGGTTCTCAAATGCTTCAGTTACGACGGGAATAACATTAAACGATTTTAAAGCCTTCCGCAAACTGCGTAATGGAATGTTAACGTAGGCGTATTGTTTGTTTACAAATATTAAATGAAAGGGCTGCTTTCGAATATTTTTGTTTTGAAGCACTTGTGGCAAACTAAATATATGAACTATATTTGATCTGCCTGCTACGAATCCAGCTTGTTCTTTGTTCTCCATTTCCTTAAATTCTGTCTCTAAAAAAATTTAATAATATTTCCATAACGTCTGATAAACGTATATCACAATTATTCCTCTACAATTTTACACTCATTCTTTTTCATTTCTTATGATTTGTTGATATAAATCCTATTTTCCATTTATCTGGGATAGCCTCGAACTTTAAACAATTTTCAAAAAGATTCCTCAAAATCCGCACTGTTTACCTGTACCATATTTTAACTGTTCAGTTGGGATTCAAATTCTAGTAGCTCTTCCATTCTTTAAAGTTTTGATTGTATCTTTTACTATTTGTATGTCCAAAGAAATGTCTTCATTACTTTCTGTTATTAATTTATACAAAAATTCTACCTTATGTTCAGCCAACGATTCTTTAAAATATTTTCCTCGGGAATGATTGCCAATATACCTGATTTGTTGTTTTCCTTTAAAAAATTTTCTGAATATTTTCAATATCATCTATAGTTCTGAACTTCCTCTTCCTATGGTAAAACTATCATCAACATTACAGGTATATCCTGAATCACAATATTATACTGTAATGTTGTCTGTTTAGGCCTTCTATTCTCCGTTCGTCGGAAAGCTAACTCGTTAAGAAGGATACTATGTAACAGACATAAATAACAGACTACACCTCTTTCGATTCACTGCAGGATACAAAACTCAGAATGTACTTTTTTATAGGGCTACAACAGTGTGTCTATATTTAGTAACAAACAACGCAAGCTCAGACCTGACAAATGCGGCATTTTCGGACGATTTGTAATTACACACCATCTCAGCATTCTGGATGCATGATAGTGGAACATACTGTTATATCCGTTGTTTGTAGTTATTCTTGCTAACTCTGTGCCTTCCGGTTTTCGCTATGTGTAAGGATGGTTAGCAACTAATCTTCACTTTTTCCGTAAGTAATCAGACACAGACATTCTGCATAAGACTCAAGCATTTACTTCATGTTGTAGTTTAAGAAACGTTGTGCATCATGAGAGTGTTACTGCATTTTTCTTCTATGGTAGTAAACCATATTCGTCCCAAGTTTGATTGAAACTCCTGTAGGATATCCCACGTTACGCTCATATATAATCATTTATGCACCCCAACCACACAGGCTGGGTGCTTTGGATAGCTTACAGCTTTGGTAATTACAGGACCTGCCGATTCGTCACAGAGTTTTATCATTTATTCAATTCTCACTTCTCCAGCATCGGATGTATTATTATTATTATTTTCGATTCTATTACTCTTTTCAATTTGGAGCTTACAGCTGTACGATTTATTATTCTGTTTTTTTCCACTATCTTCCGCCATTGACTCGAAGGTCAAATTGAATGAAAATTAAATAAACTGTACTTAAGGACAAGGTCTTCCGTAGATGAAGGTAAAATTCACTCCTCCTTGTACCAAAATGTTTACTCCACGACTTCCTGTGGTACAAGCACTAGACTTGCAACATCAAACTACTCATTTATCTGATTTCAGAAATTAGTGTATGGAATATCTCTTTAAATACATCATGATGAGATTTTACTTCGGGGTCTCTGTATACCATAATCTGTGGACTCTCTAGATCGGTACAAAAAATCCAGAAAATTTTTAAGTCTTTTATTCATTTTTATTATTCTCTTTCTCCACTTTTTTTTTACATATTCCTTTTGATTTTCGATTGTAATATAAATTGATAATATATTTTCATCTGTTGTTGCGACAAAGTTTGTGCCATCTACTGTCAAAATATTGTAGTGACTGACACTGTGTAACGTAAAGCCTCAAGGCTCTAAGCAAGTCTACGTTAATAGCCCAATAAATGTAAGACAAAAGGAAACTACCGTAAGTTGCTGCAATGTATTTGTTACCACAGGGACCATTTTGATCTGAAAGCTGTGGTACCATATGTGTGTGTAAGAACACATTATGAATATCATTTGACGATGTTCCTCCATGCATACGTGAGTTTCGCTAATTTTAGTGTCATTATCACCAAGTTTTACATGTCTGGAAGGAACTACACGCAATACGTTTCCTGTCTTGTGATGGAAGTAGACTGTTAACCAAAGGAAAGTGCCTCTTGGATATTGGTCCAATCGTCTTGTTTTTGTAAACCTATCTTTTCAAAATTAGACATATTGAAAAACGTGGCTGTAGCACTTTTTTATTTTCGAGTCATCAGTCTGTTGACTGCGTTGATGGAGCCCGCCACGAATTTCTTTCCTGTGCCAACCTCTTCATCCGAGAGTAGCACTTGGAACCTATGTCCTCAATTATTTGCGGGATGTATTCCAATCTCTGTGTCCTCTACAGTTTTTACCCTCTTCAGCTCCCTCTAGTACCATGGAAGCTATTCCGTGATGTCTTAACAGATATCCTGAAATCCCGTTCCTTCTTCTTGTCAATGTTTTCCATATATTTCTTTCCTCACTGATTTTTTTGGAAACCTCCTCATTCATATCTTATCAAACTAATTTTCAATATTCTTCTGTAGTATCACATCTCAGATGCTTCAATTCTCTTTTTTCCGCATTTCCCACAGTCCATGTCTCACTGCCTTCAAATGTACAGTCTTAGACATAAAAACTGACCGCCGGCCGGCCGCCACAGAGACTAAGTCCGAGTCGTTTACTTACGGTGGCCAAAAAAACTGACCGCCCCTGACAACTCTAAGTCCGGCCATCTGCACAATCTGGCAACACTGTAAGATGTGGAAGTGTTAGGAGGAAGTGTTATGTACTTCCGACTTGATATCAATGAAGTGAGCCCGTGGTCTTGCGGTAATCGTCGTGCATTCTAAACTTAGAGTCGCATGTTCGCGTCCAACTTTTTTATTTTATTTTTTTAAACACATTTCGGTCTATAGTTATGAGTTTGAGTGAACATCTAAGACAATTTGCTTAACATTCTACCCACCCGCAATAACAAGTATTTCAGAAACAACTCCGCAGGACAGCTCGTGGCTGCGTCACGATCATAACAGCTTACGCTCGAGTGTTTCCTCGCGCTGCAGCGGCTACCGGCCACCGGCCAGACGCCACCCACCGCCTGAAATCCGGCGCCGCCCATGTGAAGGCGGCGCCACGCTGTCAGTGTATGTATCAATGCCATTTTCGAATTTGAAGTTCTAATTATCATATTGCAGTTAAGCATTGGATTTTGCATACTTGAAAATCATGAACTACAGTTAAGCATTGTAAAATTGAGTCGCAAGTGGGAAAAGGTGAACCATCTGCAACACAAGATTTACTTTTGGTATAACAGAGGGGTGAAAGTAGGTGAGGCAGCTAGAAAGATTTGAACTGTGCGTGGAGCAAGTGCTTTTGGGAAAAATACGCCAGAAAAATATATTCTCGTTTCAACAGAGATCGTTCTGGCATGAATGATTTTCCACATTAAGGAAGTCTCGACTACTGATATATGTGACATTTTACGATTTTACCATCATGCGACATTTGCATTCAACAGGCAAAGTTCAGAAGTCTGGTGTAGGAGTACTGCATGCTCTAATTCGAAACAACAAAAATCAACGGAGTGACTATTATTGAACGTCATCAGGTCGCTCATTGAGCATTCCTTTGCAGTACTGTTGCTGGTGGCGTGTTATGATGCCTTTATCGCTAACTTCCTAAGAAGAAATGAAAGGCTGAGCCCCACCAAAAGATGTAGACTGGAGCAAAGAGTAGAGTGAACATAATATTTTACATTTGATAGCTCCATAAGTGCGTTTTGGACTACGAATTCTGCCCCAAGGGGTGTGTGCAACACAGCTGAAATTTGTTGTCGAGAACTGAGACACCTTTCGGTCGCAGTGTAAGAAAGTCGAGCAACAAAACTACATCACCAGTGCTACTGCATATTAACTCACTCTGTTGATTTGAGAAATAAAACTATCCAGGAGAATGATAGGAAAGTCGTCTCTCGGACTCTTGTATTGATAGGGAAGTTCTCTCTCAAGCAATTGTACCTCTTGTCATATATTCGTAAAATATTACCTTTCCCGCTCTTGATCGATCAACCGTCAAGGCAATTCATTTCTAGACGAAAATACTCTTAAAACTACTATGGTTTAATGACATCGTTAAAACGAGTAGGTTTCTACGGGCGTAGAATTTGTAAACAACTGTTGCATTGTCAGATTGTTGTAGATATCGTGAAAGAAAATTCAGCTGCTGATTAATTTCTCTTTGATGATTACTGTTGCGTTTAGAAAACTAATGGAAAATGCAAAAAAATATTCACTTTACTAATACAAATTAAATTCAGCTTACTACAGAAACATCACGACGGCAGTCTTAATAAAGCATTAAGTTCAAAAATGGTTCAAAGGTCTCTGAACAGTATGGGACTTAACTTCCGAGGTCATCAGTCCCCTAGAACTTAGAACTAGTTAAACTTAACTGACCTAAAGACATCACACACATCCATGCCCGAGGCAGGATTCGAACCTGCAACCGTAGTGGTCGCGCGGTTCCAGACTGTAGCGAAGCATTAAGTGTCTGTAAGACGATTGATCCTATTTTAACACGAATTAGTAGGATATTACCGACTTTTGACTTCGAAAAGATCTGTATTTACTTCATTTCCTGTATGATTCGCAAGTATAACAAAAATGTGGTATTTCGTAGATAAAATTATGTATTCACAACAACAACAAATATGTCGGCAGAAAACAAAAGTGGCATTGTGAAATTGGCAGTACCGTAAGGTTTCCCATCTGACACTAAGGGTTACTGTAAGCAGCAAGCCGAATTTTGCTCGAGCGTTATCTTACGATTCCCTTATTGAGTTTGTATCTGCCTGCTTGTAGCTCTACTACAAAAGAACTAAAAATCTGGCTTTCAGCGAGTCTAGAAAGGCGAACGGCAGCAGTTTGCACCTGGTAGCCAAGCATGTTACCTTAGAAATTATGTTTTCCTATAGTGGGAAGACATCCTTTTGTGGTTGAATTGTTGGCAAATATCAGTCAGAAGTGTGCCGTTGGTCTAAGCGTTTCGGTATGTTAAATTTGTACCAATGATTTTTCTACAGGTTTTTTCTGTCCGAAATAGAGAGTTGAAGTCTCCCATTAGTACTTTTCACGTCATCTTGGTGAATTTTGCTCATAGTATTTTCGAGTGTGTTCCAGAATTTTTCGACATTTTAGGTGTTTTTCTTATTTTCGGTGTTGGTGGGGGCATGTGCATTGATGAGTGTATATTTTTTACTGGGGCTCTGAATGAGCACAGTCATAAGTCGATTGTTGATGGGTGTGATTTCTTTGACAGAGTTGATGATAGATGTGTGTTCGAGAAAAGCAGTGCCGAAGATTGGTACGCTTTTGCTTCCTTTTGTTGTATTTTGCTCTTGCAGATGCAATGGTTTCCGTAATGCAAGGTTTCACTGTCAGTTAGTCGTGGTTCGTGAAGAGCAAGGACGAGAATTTTCCTGTTCGTCGATTTCTTTTGTGAGGTTATTTAGTTTTCGTGCTTGGATCAATGGACCGATGTTTAATTTTCAAATGCATGTTTTCTGTTTGTAGGGAAATTTACCAGAGATCTTCGATATTCTCTGGCGTGCTAACCTGGACTCACCAGAATCTGAAAATCCAACTGCCGCCTGTCGACAGCCGGGTTATGTACCACCTGGGGTAAAGTTAACTTCGCTTGCACAGTTCATGTTTGCTTGTGTTTCATTGGTTTGGCTTGGGTGATACCAAGACCGGACAGGACCAGAGGGTGTTGAAGACTTTTGAAGCAAATATATTCAGCCCAGCTCATTGAGCTAACAGACGGTGACCAGAGTAGCGGTGATTTTCACTCAGACGTGAGTGGATTTTAGGTTCAACGGATTGAGTAGTCGTTGAGGATTGTGTTAGTATTTGGTTCACCCTAAGTATTTGATTTCCTCGGTACCACCCGTATGGGGGAGGGTTTCCCCTATCGGCCCCACGGGATTTTTATTATTATTATTATTGTCATTATGTCATCAGCAAATCCGATATGGTGCATCTTCCCACCACTGAAATAGATGTGCATTGTTCGGCTCAGTATTTTCATCACATAAATATGGGTTATAATTACGTTACATTGCTGCTAGTAGACATATTTCTCACTTTTCTTGGGCAGTTGCTACCTGTTACTCCATCATAGGATTTTATGTGCGCAGCATTGTTGCTATACAGATGTTCAAATTATCCGATTTCGGTAATTTCATTTCGGTACCAGATCGTTCCAATCGGATTCAGCCAGTCAGGCTTAATGTGGATATCCGAATACGAATCTCATCATTTGATAGACTGGGTGAACCACATTCTTAATCGGACGGTTGAATCTAGATCACTTATTTATGACAGGGCCTGAATTCTTAAACACTGTGGAAAATAATAATACAATGTGCTTATTACTAATATGTTATTTAAATATAAATACATGAACGAACGAGATAACAATTTATTTACAGGAGCAGAGCCCCATCCATCATAGCAGAGCAGTGCGAGATTGGTTTCAGGGCCAAGAGAGGATAAAGCTGTTGTCGTTTGTTCCACGATCACCTTACATCAACCAGATAGAGAATATGTTGGCAGAAGTAACAAGGTCATTGCCATGTGGACCTACAAATGCAAGCGACCTTTGGACGAATATAGAAAACGTATGGTGGGAAGTAAACCATCACGCTACACTGTCGACGACTTAATGAAATCAATGCCCCTACGCCTTCGAGAAATCTTACGTAATGATCGTGGGTGGGTTGGTTACTAAAAGTATACTCGTCCACAAAACCCATGTGGACAATTGTCATGATAGTCGGTCAAGCGATCTTGTGGGCCCTGGAGACATGATATCGCTACTCAATTCGTTGTCTGTTCCGATTCTCCAAACGCTCTTCACTCTCTACAACGGTTGTACCCAGCACATAAAGTAGTCCAGAATAGCCAGGATGGCTTCTTCTAACTACAACGGCTGGGAAAGGAGGTGTCTTTCTTCAAGGTGCCAGGGCACGTGAGTATATCGGGAAATGAAAGGGCGGATTTGCATCGAAGGAGGCATGTCGCTAACCTATGTCATTTCAGTGGGCCATCCCTCTGCACGCTACCATCTGGCTATTGAAATACAGAGTCATGCGAGAACGGGAAGATGAGTGACTGGAAGTGGCAGACAGTAAGCTCCGTTTAACAAAGCCCACAACGAGGTCCTTCCAGCCATCTCCATCAGACGAGATCTTCTTAATCGTCTTGACATAGGCCAGCGTCCTATGACGCATGTCTCCTGCCTTCGACAAGAGGACCCTGAACTGTGTGGCGCTTGTGGCGTACACACAACCATGAGCCACGTTTTATTAGGCTTTGTTTCATTCCAGGACTGCAGGATAGCGTCAGATTTTCCGACAGTTCTGTCCTCTATTTTACGTGACTTTCCGATGAATGTGAGTGGGGCTTTGAAGTTTTGCGATTTGTCCAACATTTTCCGAAAGATTTTAGGGAAATATCCTTATTGTACAATTTAACCTGGGGTCAAAGCGAATGCCATGGCTGATTACTTTGGTTTGATCACTGCCACTGCAAACCAAAATCCAGCTCTCCACCACTGTTGGGCATTAGTCGAGAGGGGTGGTTGAAATTTTAATTCTACCAACAGCGAGGATAACAGTTGGCGAGGATAACAATTGCCCTTTCTCCATGTGGGATCTTGAGTGTTCCCTGTCTCAGGTCAAGGAGACTGCCTTAGGTAGGGATCGAATCCCGAACATCATGTTACAGTACCTTTATCAAGATGCAGTGGCAATACTCTTGTCCATTTTTAATACAGTTTGGTTGACTTGGGACTTTCCTGACCCATGGAGGGAAGTGATTTTAGTGCCCCCCCCCCCCCGAATCCATGGAAGGGCCCCATGTTTCCCAGTAGTTACCATAGTGTGGCCCTCACTAGCTGCATGGGAAAATATATGGTTCAAATGGCTCTGAGCACTATGGGACTTAACATCTTAGGTCATCAGTCCCCTAGAACTTAGAACTACTTAAACCTAACTAACCTAAGGACATCACACACATCCATGCCCGAGGCAGGATTCGAACCTGTGACCGTAGCAGTCCCGCGGTTCCGGACTGAAGCGCCCAGAACCGCACGGCCACCGCGGCCGGCGGGAAAATATACAACGCATCATAGACAGCCATCTGATTGGGGTCCTATAATCGCGGGACCTACTTAGTCGCTCCCAGTGTGGGTTTCAGAGATATCGTTCAATCCTTGAAAACCTCATCCTGCTGGAGGCGGAATCCAACAATCCTTCCTATGCAGACAGCACCTCATAGGTGTCTTCTTCAATCTTGAGGGGCCTATGACGCTACCTGGGTGGCATCACTGACTGGAACAGCTTCGTCAGTGGGGTTTCCAGGGACGATTACCAGTTTTCATACCGTTCTTCCTTTCCAGACGATTTTTTCGATATCGCGACAGTGATGCTCTTTCCTAGAGATTTGGGCAAGAAAATGGGGTCCCTAAAGGGGTGTTTAATGTATAACTCTGTTCGCAGTTGCCATCAATGGTATTACTTCCATAGTTAAGTTTGCTGTCCGACATTCATTGTTTCTGGACGATTATACCATCTTCTGCTTCTCCTCCCAAGAAGCAAATTCCATTCCTCAGTTGCAACTTAAGATATAGAGATTGGAAGATTGGGCAGATAGTGCAGATTTTAAATTCCGCTCAGACGAATGTGCTTGTGTTAATTTCAATCGTTCTTGTCGCCCTTTTAACCTGCCTCATCTTAGAATGAGCCATCGAAAACGTTCAGTGAAATTTCTTGGTCTCACTTTCGATTAGCGCCTCACGTGGTAACCACATCTGAAGGCTGTTAAGTCCAAATGTTTAACGGCACTGAATATTTCAAAATGCTTGAGCCACAGGTCGCAGGGAGGAGACCGAACATGTCTGCTTCAGTTTTACGAGGCGTTTGTGCGATTCCGACTCGACTATAGTCGTATAGTTTATGGCTCACCACTATCATCTTATCTTACGATAGTTGATGGAGGAGATTCGGTTGGCGACTGGAGCGTATAGGACGAGTTCAATTCCTAACCTCTGTGTCGAGGCTATTTAGAGATAGGCCGCAAACGACAAAGCCATTTGGCATTCTCGTGTGGTAGGACTGATATTTCAGTGCTTCATCGCGGCTTGAATCTTTCATCGACCTACTTAATGCGGATCTCCAGATTTTAGATTTATCATTGTGCAAGAAAATTTTTACACTGGCCTCTTTTTTTAAATGGATGTTTTGCAGTATTTTAGTCTAATGCTGTGACTGTGTGGGCGTTTCCACTGATGGGTCTATGCAGAATAATTCCGTCAGGTATATTGTGTTATCTCCAGACTGTGTCGTCAAGATTCGCTTACCTGGTACATTTACAATGTATAAAGCTGAACTATATGCTACGTTGAGGGCTCTGGAAAAATGCTGAGCCGACCGATGTGGCCGAGCAGTTCTAGGCGCTTCAGTCCGGAACCGCGCGACCGCTACGGTCGCAAGTTCGATTCCTGCCTCGGGCATAGATATGTGTGATGTCCTTAGGTTAGTTAGGTTTATGTAGTTCTAAGTTCTAGGGGACTGATGACCTCCGATGTTAAGTCCCATAGTGCTCAGTGCCATTTGAACCAAAAATGCTGAGCCTTCCTGCTACCAAATTCCTCACCTGTACCGATTCTCTAAATGCCCTTCAGGCTATTTATCACTTGTATCCAACCGAAAAGTATCCTCAGCTGTTTCATTATACCCTTTCCCACTTACAGAGGCAGGGTAAGGATGTGGCACTCTGCTGGGTACCAGGACACGTGGGTATTCACGGTATGGAAGCAGCAGATGCATCAGATAAGGATCCCTGTTTGGAAGTTACAATTTCTGCATGCGCTCTGCCTCTTAAAAAACTGTTTTTCGAATAATTAATAAAATATGCGCAAACGTTTCATTAATGCTAAAAGACACCAAGAATAAATTTTCGCTGTGTAGATAAATCTGTAAATTAAGGAGAAAATGTAATAATTTAATATAAAAAATGTGTTCTATACTGTTCATATAAAGAATGAGTCAGAGAAATGTTTTTATGTCGAAACTTGATAAAAGACACTCTGTGAAGCAAGTTGAGAGCAGTAGCCATAATTTTTTTTTCACTGTATTAAAGCAAGAGCTGTGATCCGTCTCTCTCTCTCGTTTGTTTTCGATGGCTGTTTCATATAATAAGTGTAGCTTTCCTATCTGTAACTTTTAGTTAAATAATTACGTAAATTTAATTATAATACCCTTGTAGGAACCAAGAAACCTACATTCCTCTTTCATTAATGTCACATCTCAATTTATTATGTTGTGTTTTAGAACTTTTTCAGGCTATAGCGAAAGAGAGTTGCCAAAGAATTGTTTGGTGGTCACAATTGAACGCTACTAGTGTCTACTTTATCAAACTTCTCGTCAGTCTGATTTGAATCTGATGCTGGGTGGCGGATTGCAATTTCCTTATTAAACAAGTAAAATTTTTCTATGCACCGTTCTACCATTACAGGAGCTTTGCCACTATCAGAAGTGACTAAAAAGTTTTATAAAACTATTTCTTTTAAATATCAGGAATATTATAGCCTGTCCATGCAGTTACATCGCCATTGGGTTACTGAAACACATCATGCCTCTGTGGGAGGGGGAGTGGTTACCGTTGCTGAAGAACAGCAAGCTGAGGACTGTGAACTCGAGGACATGACCGTGGCGTTCCACCTTCTGGCCACTGCGAAGGGAACAGGTACTTCTAACGTGCATCTGGATACGACACTATGGATTCCTCCTTCGGCAGCAAGACCAACCGGTGTGCAGTGCATGTGGTGCAGAGGTTTCTGCACCCCACATTTTAACTGAATGCGTTTTCTACCAAGCCGTGATCGCTACAATCCACTGAACAGTTGACTTGCCCTCCATTTTAGGTGATGACAAATAGAATGTGGTTCGTGCTTTAAGATTTTCTGTGAAGTCTGGTCTTCTCCGTAGTATCTTAGGTAGAAAGTCTTAATGAGTTTCTAGGGTGATTAGTTCATCGTTTATTTTCCAGTTGATCATGTAGGCATAGTTCCTTGTTCAGTTACACCACGAAGATGACGTGCTACAGACGCGAAATTTAACCGACAGGAAGAAGATGCTGTGACATGCAAATGATTAGCTTTTCAGAGCATTCACACAAGGTTGGCGCCGGTGGCGACACCTACAACGTGCTGACATGAGGAAAGTTTCCAACCGATCTCTCATACACAAATAGCAGTTGACCGGCATTGCCTGATGAAACGTTGTTGTGATGCCACGTGTAACGAGGAGAAATGCGTACCATCACGTTCCGACTCTGATAAAGGTCTGATTGTAGCCTATCGCGATTGCGGTTTATCGTATCACGTTGGTCGAGATCCAATGACTGTTAGCAGAATATGGAATCGGTGGGTTCAGGAGGGTGACACGGAATGCCGTGCTGGATCCCAACGGCCTCGTATCACTAGCAGTCGAGATGACAGGCATCTTATCCGCATGTCCGTAAAGGGTCGTACAGCCACGTCTCGATCCCTGAGTCAACAGATGGGGACGTCTGCGAGACAACAACCATCTGCACGAACAGTTCGACGACGTTTGCAGCAGCATGGACCATCAGCTCGGAGACCATGGCTGCGGTTACCCTTGATGTTGCATCACAGACAGGAGCGCCTGCGATGGTGTACTCAACTTCGAACCTGGGTGCACGAATGGCAAAACGTCATGTTTTCGGATGAATCCAGGTTCTGTTTACAGCATCGTGATGGTCGCATCCATGTTTGGTGACATCGCGGTGAACGCACATTGGAAGCATGTATTCGTTATCGCCATACTGGCATGTCACGCGGCTTCATGGTATGGGGAGCCAATGGTTACACGTCTTGGTCACCTCTTTCGCACTGACGGCACTTTGAACAGGTGACATTTCATTTCAGATGTGTTACGACCCGTGGCTCTACCCTCCATTCGATCCCTGCGAAACCCTACATTTCAGCAGGATAATGCACGACCGCATTTTGCAGGTCCTGTACGGGCCTTTCTGGATACAGAATATGTTCTACTGCTGCCCTGGCCAGCACATTTTCCAGATCTCTCACCAATTGAAAACGTCTGGTCAATGGTGGCCGAGCAACTGGCTCGCCACAACACGCCAGTCAGTACTCTTGATGAACTGTGGTATCGCGTTGAAGCTGCATGGGCAGCTGTACCCGTACACGACATCCACGCTCTGTTTGACTCAATGCCCAGGTGTATGAAGGCCGTTATTACGGCCAGAGGTGGTTGTTCTGGGTACTGATTTCTCAGGTTCTGTGCACCCAAACTGCGTGACAATGTAATCACATTTGTCCAATGAATACCCTTTTATTATCTGCATTTCTTCTTGATGTAGCAATTTTTATGGCCACTAGTGTATTTTAAATGATATTTGGTGTTTTACTAACGCACTGCACAGAGGCATCTCTCTTCCGCGGTGTTGTGTGACAGTGTGGGTGAGAGTCCGAGGGTGGCTGCGGATTCCATTTGTAATATACATTTTGTTGGATGCTGCTCATAACTGGTAACCATACTTGTACTCTTTCATTTGAAGTATATCACACTGTGGAGCTGTAAGTGTAGCCTACACCATGACAGTAAGTACAGGATAGTATGTCATGTATTTTCCATTTAGAAGTCGATAGAACATAAAATGTAAACTGTAGAAATAATGTACCAAAATAATAAAATTGTAAAGGAACGAAAGTAGTACAATAAAAAAAATGGCGTGTCCTGTCTGGCCATGAAGTAAAATCGTACATCTTTCAATAATACGTTGGGTCCATCTCTGGGCTTATAGTACAAAAAGGTGCAATAAAGCAATACAATGTCGAAACAGGTGCATAAAAACGAGCAAATAAGTAAAATAAAGGAATGAAGTAGTACAACGAAAACTTGCAAAAAAAAAAAAAAAACTGTGTGCCCTATTTGGGCATAAACTAAAATCGTACCAATCGTAAGAATACCCTGGTGCCCTCTCTGGGCTTACATTATAAGCATGTGGAATAAAGCAGCATAGAATTTCGAAAGGTATGAAGCTAGCCAGCGGCTTATGAAAACATTTAAACATTTATTTATCGAATTGTATATGGATCTCTTCCATTAGCTTGTAATGCAAAAATAATATCCTGTACTTACTGTCATTGAGAGGCCTGCACTTATGGCACCTCACAAGTGATTTGCTTTCCACGTTTTAGCTACTACTTGTGGTTTTTTCTTCAATAAAGTAAAAGGAAAACATTTTTAAAATTTTTGTAGCTTTTCTATTATTTATCTATTCACCAACACCTCGATACAAAGTACCACATGACTTTGACGTCATATTGTCTTCCTGTTTATCCTTGTAAGCAAAGGCTTTAATTTACTATAGACTCCTGCATGTTCTACAACAACCAATATTGTTCATTACGTGAGACTTTGGACTAATGCCACCTGTTGTTTTACGGCGTGTAACTGCATGGTGCGTATGTTTTCATTTACGATACGTTGTCGACTATCTTGCATTTGTTCCTGATTCTCTTCTTTTGTAATTTTTACCACTGAAGATGACTATCTAATAGCTGGCATCTAGATCCGCTGTAATAAAACGACGGATTTCGAGATCGATTGCTGTTCTCTTCTCCACTTCTTTTCTCCGTTTCCTATATTCAACGATCGCTGCCTACGAAGGAATCATATCGTTTCCAATCTGATTGTTTTGGAGTATATTAGCCGCAGGTCTTGGGGAGCGAACAGGGCGCGTCTGCATCAAATTTCTTGAAATTTTCCTGTTTCCCGCTCTGAGGAGTATTATTCTTTGTCATTTTTTGGGTTACTTTTGTTGATATCTAATAGTGTTTAATTAATAGATCAATTTTTTTCTATTTTCGTTTATATATACACATGTGTATATAAAACATCAAAAAAGTTTTGCATCAGCTCGGTTCCGACAGTTCCGGAACGTGCACAGAAAATTGGAATAGTGATCAACAAAAACATCATTTCCGCCCTTTTAATTCCTCATGAAAACCACACATTGCATGTACTACCACCATACAGCGAGACCTTCAGAGGTGGTGGTCCAGATTGCTGTACACTCCGGTGCCTCTAACGCCCAGTAGCACGTCCTCTTGCATTGATGCATGCCTGTATTCGTCGTGGCATACTATCCACCAGTTCATCAAGGCACTATTCTTCCAGACTGTCCCAACCTCAACAGCGATTCGACGTAGATCCTTCAGAGTGGTTGGTGGGTCACGTCGTCCATGCATGAACAGCCCCTTTAAAACTATCCCAGGCATGTTCGATAGGGTTCATGTCTGGCGTACATGCTAGCCACTCTAGTCGAGCGATGACGTTATCCTGAAGGAAGTCATTCACAAGATAAGCGCGGTCGGGGTCCAAATTGTCGTCCATGTAGACGAATGCCTCGCCAATATGCTGCCAATATGCTGCCAATGTGATAGCCCTATCGGTAGGAGGATGGCATTCACGTATCGTACAACCGTTAGGCACCATCCATGACCACCAACGGCGTACGTCGGCCCCACATAGTGCCACCCCAAAAGAGCAGGTAACGTCCACCTTGCTCCACTCGCTGGACAGTGTATCTAAGGCGTTCAGCCTGACCGGATTCCCTCCAAACAATTCTCCGACGACTGTCTGGTTGAAGGCATATGCGACACCCATCGGTGAAGAGAACGTGATGCTAATCCTGGGTGGTCCATGTTGTTGGGCCCATCTGTACCGCGCTGCATTGTGTCGTGGTTGCAAATATGGACCTCGTCTTCGGACGTCGGGAATGAAGTTGCGTATCATGCAACCTATTGCGCACAGTTTGAGTCCTAACACGACGTCCTGTGGCTGCACGAAAAGCAATATTCAACATGGTGGCACTGCTGTCAGGGTTCCTCCGAGCCATAATCCATAAGTAGCGGTCGTCCACTGCAGTGGTAGCCCTTGGGCGGCCTGAGTGAAGCATGCTATCGACAGTTCCTGTCTCTCTGTATCTCCTCCATGTCCGAACAACATTGCTTTGGTTCACTCAGAGACGCCTGGACACTTTCCTTGTTGAGAGCCCTTCCTGGCACAAAGTAACAATGCCGATGCTATCGAACCGTGGTATTGACCGTCTAGTCATGGTTGAACTACAGACAACACGAGCCGTGTACCTCCTTCCCGGTGCAATGACTGGGACTGATCGGCTGTTGGACCCCCTCCGACTAATAGGCGCTCCCCATGCATGGTTATTTACATCTTTGGGCGGGTTTAGTGGCATCTCTGAACAGTCAAAGGGACTGTGTCTGTGATACAATATCCACAGTCAACGTCTATCTTCAGGAGTTCTGGGAACCGAGTTGATGCAAAACTAGTTTTCAAATGGTTCAAATGGCTCTGAGCACTATGGGACTTAACTGCTGAGGTCATCAGTCCCCTAGAACTTAGAACTACTTAAACCTAACTAACCTAAGAATATCACACACATTCATGCCCGAGGCAGGATTCGAACCTGCGACCGTAGCGGTCGCGTGGTTCCAGACTGTAGCGCCTAGAACCGCTTGGCCGCTCCGGCCGGCAAAACTAGTTTTGATATATATATACACACACACACACACACACACACACACACACACACACATATATATATATATATATATATATATATATTAGATGGTCGTAATTTCCGATTTTTGAGTCAAAAGGACGATTGCTTTTCATGTGCAAAGTATTGATCCACTTTAAAAAGTTACTAGGCAACTCGTAATTGTTTGAGATGTAAATTTCTTGTACTTCTTGTTAAATGGTGAATGACGTTCGGAAGATTCCTGGACTATGTTTCAGCGCCATCTGATTTTGGATCTGAATGGTACAGCTGTGATAGACCTTGACCCAGCACGATGCAGACAGCCAAACTTAGGAGCAACGATGCCAGACGGTCAAGGGTAAAACTCAGATACGTTTCCTTAAGGGAAGAAGTAGCTTTCTCAGTAGTTGCAAATGCATCAGTGCGACTGATTGTCTGATCTCGTCTTATAAAATAGTCACCAAGGTCTGACAATATTGGTAGTGAGGGTCGAAACAGAAACTGCATGACTTACTGGTGAAAACATCATCCTGGGGAATATACTCTGGAGTTAAAATAGTCCACCATTCTAATCTAGCCCTTCATTCCAGTCTTCGGGTGAGTACTGTTAAACACGGTGTATCGATTTAAAAAAATATGAATCTAGTCTTCCGCGAGAGGGAGGTAGCAATCCATAGACAATGTAAAAGTGGGTGTATGTAATTTCCACATCTCCTAAGCCATTGGATCATTTACAGTCAGACTTGGTACACATATCACATACCGTCTGGAAAGAAGCACTTACTTTTCGGAGGACTGGGGGGTGTTGGTTGGAAAAGGAGCATAGCCCTCTATGCACAAATAACCAGATTATATTCGCCAAGTATCTGATAATGAGAGCACTTAGTGACTTGCAGCCAGCGTTACACGTAATTTAAAGTCTTTGTGAAATTTTTTTCGCTGACTCTCCCAGGCCAACTCCTCAGAGACAAAATGATGAAACGAAAGAAGTTTATCGGTTACTACATTTTCGCCGTTCATGCAGTAAAACTGTCACATCAGATTTTACCTTTCAATTTACTGCTTCTTTACTACAAACTCTATTCGCAACATGTTTCACTGACAGTATCCATATACATCACAACATGTGCCTGCAGAAGTATGTCATTGAACGACTCATAGTTCAAGAGATAGGATGTCATAAACGTTGAGCTGCATTAAATCGAAACTGTAAGGCGAAATGCGCTAGAGATATGATCGAAATTTGCATACGAATATCTGTGAAATGTATTACATATATGTTAATATATGAGGCATGTGCATACAGACAAAGGCAAAGGCACAGTAAAAAGTTCCTCCTAAATCCTTGGATCGATTTCAGTCAACATTTGGTACACATATTACTTGCTGTTTGGTAAGATATCCAGACTGGGTAAGAACCACGAAACTTCTGTTGGGATGGAGGTGATGTAATAACGTGGAGAGAGAATGTGAGAGAGGATACAGGCAGAGAGAGTAGGGAGGAGATGGACAGAGAGACGGGGGCCAGCAGGAGATGGACAAAGAGAGGGAAGAGGAGATGAGAGAAGGTGATGTATTTAGAGGACTTGAGGAGGATATAAAGGGGGAAGAGTTGAGGGACAAAGAGGAAGGAGGAGGAGATGTACAGAGTGGAGAGAGAAGAGGAGGAGAAGAACAGGGAGAGGGAAAGGAGGAGATGGCCAGAGAGAGGCAGAGGCAGGACGCAGACTAATAGAATATTGGAATACATAGATAGCCAGGTAATGTCTGGTACTGAGCTAATGCTGGATGAGAAGACGCGGCTAGGTTGAAATTAGATACAGTTGGAATTAGTGAAGTCTAGTGGTAGGAGAGAAAGGTTTCTGGCCCGGTGAGTACAACGCTACTAATGCAGAATTAAACAGGTTAAGGTTGTTAATAATGAATTTGAAAATGCGACCAGGGACCCACTACAATGATCAGCATAGCGAATGAATCATCATAGCTAAAATAGACATTTCATCCCGTTTCATCAGAGTCCTAGATCAACATGGACTGTGGGTAACTCTGAGAGATATAGGCAGAAGAAGAACAACTAGACAGAAAAACAAGGCCAAATAGATATTTTCGGTTAACATGTGATATATTAAATTTAATTAACACAAAGGGAAAATATTTAAACGCAGCATGTGAAACAATTAAAATGAAATACACTAGTCAAAAATATTAAGTTCTCCAGGAAATGCAAAGTGACAAAGGAAGAATGGCTAAAGGAGAAAAACTATACAGGAGAATTGGGCATGATGCAACGAAAATGCAGGTACCGCTCGTAGGAAATTTAAAGAAATCTTTGGAGAAAGGAGAAAAATGTGCAAGAGCATCAGGAGCAGTTTTGGCTGTATTGCCAATCCAGTAGTTTGGAAAGAAGAGCGAGCAGAAAGGTGAAAGGATTGTATCGAAGAGTTGCACAAAAGATAAAAAAGGTGATGTCAATATTAAAGAAAAAGGAAAGGAAATGGTTGAAAATGAGATAGTTGATACGATGTTGCGAGAAGAATTTGTCAAAGCACTAAAAGACCTAATTCGAAACAAGGCACCCACCTAAATTATGTTTCTTCAGAACTATTAAAGACATTTTGATGTGCAAGCATTGTAAAACTTCCAGTTGGGATGTAGGATATATGAGACAGGTGAAATACCCTCAGCCTTAAAACTCAGCGAGGAGACGCAGTGATAACACACCGGACTCGCCTTCGGGAGGACGACGGTTCAAATCCGCGTTCGACCATGCTGATGTAGGTTTTCCGTGATTTCTCTGATTGCACGAGACAAATATCGGAGTGATGGTTCCTTTGGAAGAGCACGGCCGTTTTCCTTCCCCATGCCTGAATCATTCCTAGATTGTGACCAGGGAAAGGACTGTAGTCAAAACAAGGCAGGTAATACCTCATGGTTTCATTGTGAATATTATCGAAGAGAACATATCTCATGTTAGCGTTATGTCCAGTATAGTCCAGTCATGAATGAGGTTCCAAACTGTCTGTTCCAAACAACTTTAAATGTACCAGTGAAATGCTGGAAGATGCAGTCCGATTAGGGAATGTATCCCCTAGCGATCGGAAGTGTTCTGTACAGTTTTCTGTCCCATGTGGGACTGTGCCCGATTGTGTATAGAAGGAGCCGTGTATGTGTGTGTGTGTGTGTGTGTGTGTGTGTGTGTGTGTGTGCGTGTGTGTGTGTGAGTGTGCGTGTGCACGCCTGTGTACAGGTCGGTGAATAGCGAGGCGATTGGCGTCCTTACATAGAAGAACCAAATTATGTTCAAGCTTTTACCGGATTTCAGTTTCTTGTCTGTTACGGTAGGTACACCCCTATTTTCCATTACACTAGTTTCATTACGAATATGTTACTGCTTTCAATTTCAGATGTTACCCAACTTTCTTTATGTGGTATTGCATTCACCTTAGTTCGTTTTAAGGATCTCTTCAGACTTGCTCTTTGTAACGAATGCTCACTAGGATCTAAATAGCTTCGTCTATTGAGGCCGTATCTTTAGGTATTATATTAATACTTCACTGTCTAGTACAAGTATACCGAACGAGGTGGCGCAGTGGGTAGCTCACTGGCCTCGCATTCGGGAGGACGACGGTTCAATCCCGCGTCCGGCCATCCTGATTTAAGTCTTCTGTGAATTCCCTAAATTGCTCCAGGCAAATGCCTGCATGGTTCCTTTGAAAGGGCACGGCCGACTTCCTTCCCCGTCCTTCCCTAATCCGATGAGGCCAATGACCTCACAATTTGGCCTCTTCCCCGAAACAACCCCAACCTCAAGTACAAGTATCATTATCTGAGCTGTATGGGCACTCGCTTATCTAAAGTCCTTTGTGTTAAGCCCCCACACAATCAGCTGGGCAGCAATCTCAGCGTGTAACGCAAATCTGAGCCACGAGAACGTCCGTACGGTTGTCAACTATACGCTACCAAGTATGTAGTTATTGCTTTCTATTAGAGTCAGAAACAGTGTCCTGGCTCAGATCTGGAGACAATGCTGCAGAGGGCAATGCTGCAGATTATGAACTTTGTTGAAAGTCTGTAAGGAAGACAGGTCTTGTCAATCTTCTACGGAAGCCGCTGCAGTGTTCAACGAATAATCTTTGAGTCCAGACGACAGTCATTGTTTGTTCCCACGTGGGCAACAGTCTACGGTTGGTTACACCACGTTTATCAGAGGCTACCTAAACAACATCTTCAGCATGTTGCGCTGGTCAGACTTTCATGATTATCTTTCCCAGGCAATCAAGATGCTTCACAGTGAGTAAGACAGTTTTTCCTTGGTTGACGCTGTGGTCAATGTAGACACCGTGTTATCCACACAGTGCACTACTAGAAGTTGATTGTAGTTTGCACTGATGAGTGAAAAGATTAGGGCTGCACAGTATGCCGGTCCAGCTTCGCGATGCAGTTTTCCTGAGATTCTGCATCATTTCGTTTCGACAAGTCCCTGAGAGGTATGTGGAGAGTGAGTCACCAGCTATCTACTCACCGGAGATCATAATTTCTGTAAAATACGAGGCACTGGTTTTCGGCATGCAGTTAGAGCCAGTATTGTTGCATTAGTTTCAGATCAGGCGATTTTAGTAGCTAAGACAACAACATTGGTAGGATAGCAGTATCAACACGTGGTAAGGTAGCGCCTTGGCTCAAAGACACTTCCATGATGAGAGGTGTGGTAACTCCGCCCATGAACCTGAGGCAATTGGAACTGTTATCGTCAAGATCAAGGGAATCCCCACACTCCTACACCCCCATCCCCCAGGGGAATTCTAGTATCTTGGGCATTTGCATGTGGTGCACTGCAAGTCATGAGGTAACCACATACGGGTAAAATGCCCCGCCCAGGGCTGTAGAGCATTTGTGTGATATATAAATAGCTTGAAATCCTTTCCCTACCACCCCCCACCCCCGCCCCCCTCCCACGTTTCCTTTCGAGATCAATAAGAATCAAACTCACCACCTCCCCACCGCCCCTTTTATTTCTGAAGCAAGTGCACTGTCCTCATCATTTGAAGTGTCTGCACCGTACGATGATCATCAGCACAGTTATCCTACTTTTAAAATGGTGGTACGTGCTATACTTATGAGGTAAGAGATTTTTGACGTTATAGTGTGTGACTAGGGTGCAGATGAACTGCTGCAATTTAATGAGTTCATGGCGTATTCTGCAAAATAGCTGTAAATATTAACGTAATTTAAGAAGTAAGACACTTTGACTTTACAATGTATGAGCGAATTACTGTAATACAATGATGTCATGGCATATTCTGCAAAATTGCAATAAATATTACATAATTTATGAAATGAGACACTTTGACAACAGAGTATGTTGAGGAATTGCTATAAATTAATGATATCATAGCAGCTTCTGTAAGCACTACCAAGTATGATCCCTTCCCACTGCAACTTGCTCTACTTTTAACTTTGTTCTTCAAATACGCACATTTCAGTTCTAAATGACAAATATTTAACGATTACTGCAGATCATTATTTCAACAAAATACGTGGATATCATGTGTTAAATGATTTCCACAATGCATTATTTAACAACAAAATAATGCACTCCTGCTCTTTCCTACTGTAAGCACATTGATGTACGACCCCATCCCTCTCTTGCCGTTTACAGTTCATAATTATTTTATCGATCCATCCTAAGTATTCTGAGGGCCAGTTACCACAGTGTAATATTTAAATAAATGATGTCGATTTTCGACGTTAAAGAATTGGTATAATGTGACATTTCAACAAATACTTGTACACCCATAACCTGAGTGAAACAACATACACAGTGCGTTATTTAACGACAAATACGACCTTGATAAGTACCAGGACCACATTTTTCCTACATTTGTAGTGCGGCATGTTACTGTCTCTAGTAGACTTGGAAATAAGGACGAAAAAATCAAAGTACGTACTCTTGCAACACATAGCTAAACGTACACTGTAAACAGTTACCGCCACTCGTATAAAAATGACGTCACAGTAAGTTAAAACTGCGTCGCTATAGGTGACTTGTAAATAACGACTGAGAACCCGAAGTGTATACACACACTCACAACACAGTACAAAAATTTACGCTGTAGACAACCGTTACTACTAACATTAGATGGAAACAGATACACAAGTTCTTTATTTAAAAGAAATTTAAAAAATGCTGTATGGAAACCTGCGTGTAATCTCTTCCAGATGACGAACTTCTTGGAGTCATTCCTGCAGCTGGCAGATGAACCAGATGCAGCCAAATGACTCGCTACCTGACACAACTCGACAGCTATCAACGGCCAAACTACGACTGTGACATGGCCATCAGATCATATCTTGTAATATGTGAAGTAACCAGTGGACGCAGAATGCAGTCAGTCTTAATAAAGGATCTAATTTCTGTTTATTAAATCTGTAATTCCCAAGGATATTTCCACTAATTAGTCGTTATTAAAAATCATTGTATCACATGTGGACATCTGTCCAAAGGGGTACTATTCCTTTCTTATTTTCTTAAAAATTATTTCACAAATTCCAAATTATGGGAGTCCTATGATTTCTGCATATATCGAAGAGCGCTATTGGTCTTCATTCTTCTCTGAATACGAACATATAAACCATGTAAGGGTTCTTGTCTTTAGGTTGTAAATGCTTTGATTTGCGTTACACTAAGTTTTACGTATTTATTTTGATAACAATATCTGTTTGTAAACTACATACATCGCCACAGGTATGTATGTAGTTTTGCAGCACCCTTGTGTTCGCTGTATTGGTGGCTCAACCGTACTGCAGTGCTAGCAGTATTGAAGACTTGACAGTTGTATTTCACGGTGATGATATGGCCTCGGGATTAAATTATTTATAAACATGTGCCAAGGCGTGCATCTGTTAGCCAATGGATAAGCCCATATTACCTTTTCGTTTAAGTCCTTGTGTTTAATACGGTAAGGAGTTTCATTCAGAATGTTACTAGTTATTGCGTTTATGGTCTCTCATTAGGTATCTTCTCTAATACACATAATTTAGAGTGTAATGCTTCAGACATAGTTGCTGGCATACATCTGTAACCTGTGTTATCTGCAGTGACACCCTCATACGTCTTTGGTACACTGATCGACTTGCTGGCAGTTTCATTGGATTTGATATATTTTTCATGACAAGGGCTGGACATTTTGCTGCACAATCTGTAAAACGTAAGTTACCTTCTGTGATTTCAAACTACATGGAGCAGCATAGCAGTCCAGATCAGCTATCCTAGTATCAATATTTGTTCTAACTTTAGGAATTCTAATCTGAAGTGACGTCGTGATCACGTCATCAACTTACAGACATGAAGCGATACAGCATTACGATGTTAAGCTTTTTCTCATCCAAGATATAATACAATGTTTCTCACTGTCAACATCTTACCCACACATGGTTCAGTTTGCGTCTTAGTTGGAATCCAACATAAGTAAGATTGCTGCTGAATCATAAACACTATGGGAGTCTGTGCAATCGTTTTCCAAATAGGTTACTTCTCTACCGAAGTAAATGATCGCTAAATATAATTATTCCATGGATGTAAAATACAAAACAGCAGTGATCTTAAAAAGCAGTTGCCAGTGTACCTACATATTAGCCATAATTTCCCAGATTTCCATGGTGTGAGAAGTATGGTGGAGGAATTAATATGTTGCATCTGTACATACGGTTTGCTTCTGGCTACAATCCATGCTTGTGTTGTCTAGCGCAGCTAAACGTCTACACACTAAAGCAAGCTCTAATAGTAGCGTAATCTACAAGCTGAGTTGTATACTCCTGTTACTCCATTTTCTTAAGCAGAGAATTTCTAGGTATGGTACTACTGTAGCCATTAACAAAAAAATGTTCCAGTAAAATTGGAGCTTAAAGGATACAACTTCAGTAAGTTGGTTGATGAATCGCAAATCGTGTTGGAACCTGTGTAATTGATTTGCATGTAATAGCAAAACAAATACTCATTAAATGTAATTATTCCTCAGGCTCTAAAAACCTAAGCAACGAACCTAAAAAGGGATTGATGGTAAACCTACATATTGGCTCTAATTGGCGGAATTTTCCCATTGCGAGACTTATGTGAGAGGAAGTAATATATTTCAGCTGTAAAGACACATTGCTTCCTGCTATTATCCATGCTTAAGTTGTCTAGCGCAGCTAAATTAGCAAGTAACAAACCCTTATTCCATCAGGCCCAAAATTATCCACACTAACGGGAACCAAGCTCTCACTGCCTATGTCGTGTGTGTGTGTGTGTGTGTGTGTGTGTGTGTGTGTGTGTGTGTGTGTGTGTACTTCTACGTATACACCGTGGTAGAGCGTACTTACCTACCAGTGGGTCTACTTTATAATTTGAATGGAGGCCTAAAACCTACAGCAAATAAAACTCCTCCAAATTTAGGAAATTAAACTTAGTTGTGTCGAAAAGCCATTACTTCAGCAGGGCAATAGCATAGGATGTGTAACATTTCCACTTGCAAACACCTGGAAGCAGTAAACAGAGTATGGACTACTGTCTTTCCACAATTCATGATTGTCTAGGAAGCGTGTACTTTCGGGTGTTCTTATTACTGCAGAACCACATTAGTGATACAAACATAGTTTTTTTATACTCAAAAGCAGCTAATCGTAATTCAGTAATATCCAAATGTTAGACAGTATTGTTCCAGGCAACTGAACGATTTTAATGTCACCCCTTCTCACTTTGCAGCAAGAGTGTATTCATATATTTAAATAATGCACTACAGCAGTTATTAGACAATAGGACACTAACAGCCTGGCACTGATTGGCTGTCAAATATCTTTGTTGCTCTGGTGTAAGCTTCAGGCACATGACTTCTACGACAACATCCCTGACCATCTGCGGTGTGCTATGACTTCGTGGTCACAGTAACAACTCATACGTTACAGCAGTCTCGGACGAACTACAAACGTGCATCTCCAATGCAATGCAAACTATCCAGAATATAAAAACCACCCACACATCTCTTATGCTCTCCATGTCTGAAGTACCATGAAAATTAATGTGCACATAGTTAAACCACGCCAAATGTCCACTCAGAAAAGAAACTTTCGCCAAGACAGAGTGGTGACTGACGAAGCTAACACTTACTGACATTAAATATCACATACATATGGCCTGTGAATAACATCACTGCTTCCATGGTAGTCTTCCTTTTGTAATCAGAAGCCATGGTATGTGTAAGGTAGTCACACATCTCCATTTTGATAAAAAAGATCCCGAATAAAATCTTGCATAATAGTATTGGCCAGTTGCACTTGACAAGGCATAGCCGTAGGTTTTTATACTTCCTGTAAATGGTTTCCGGAACTTCCCTGCTAAATTGTATAAGAGAGTAAGGCACTTATGTCTTGACACCAAGGCCCTAGAATGTCGTGTCTTTCCACTATTAAATCATATACATGTTGTGTCATCCCTCTCCTATATATAGTGGTTATTTTAAAGTTCTGTACTTAACTGCAGTGCAGTCTGTAACTAATCTGGATCTTGTGTTTACCTAGATGAGACTTCATTTGGCTTTCAAACTTATTCTGAAGAGTTTAGTACAGAAACTACTCGGCTGTTGTATTTAGCAACAAAGTATTTCTCACGCTGCTCTGTTCATCTTCATTTCGGTTCACTAGTAAAAGTAGTGACTGCATCCGCCACTGGTACAGGAACTGCGACTAAACAAACCTTGAGAAATTCCTCGCGCTATTGAATACTTATGTTTACTATTATAGCCACCACGTTCTGAAGGAACAAATATTGAAAGTTGAATCTGTCCATTCAACTTGGAACAGTTATACAAGTTAATTTTTAATACCAGAATGACCCTGATATGATATTCGTTGACTTCCCTTCAGTACTTAAGACTGTTCACAATTCAGTTAAAGTTAATGCCTATCACTTAACCCTAGCAATACCAACGCATTTCCTATGACGTGTATTACCAAGGAGAGACAGGGTAGTGTACCATATGCCCACCACAAAATTAAAAACTCTCGTTAATTGTTGTTAACTGTTGTTAACAACATATTTTTAACAAGGCATTAATGTAGAAAGAGATCCATAACCTGCTGAAAATATCTTTTAACACAATTTTAATAAAACCGACGCAATTTCCATAATGTATATACCGAGGGGAGGGATACTGTATGGCCACCAGAGTTAAAATTAAAAAAAAATAGAAATTTCATTATTTCTCTTTGACTTTCATTCACAACATACTGTTTAAAGATATACAGATGTGTAAGAAGGTTCCTGAACCTAAAAATATGAATTTGAAATTTATTGCAAGAAGTCATATTCACGACTAAGATTTAAATTTTTGTGTTAAGTTTTATATAACAATTTAAAAAGTTACGGAGTCTGGTATAAGAAATCACTAAAACAATAACTATTTTTTCAAAATTTCAAATATAGTGTACGTGATTACATTACAATATTTTCAAAAGGTGAGCACAATGTAGCCCTCCCCCCTCCTTGGTATAACGAGTGTTGATTAAAGAAAATATACTCTTCAAACATTTTAGAAAATGTCTTTATGAAAAAAATAGCATAGCTACCCTCAAAACTACATAATATTACGATTCTTTAAGAAAACACTAAAGCTAGTGCGGCTGCTGTTACACTCATCATCGCTACTTTTGAACGTAAGAATTAAGAGGAATGAAGCAGATTTTTAAATGAAACAATTGTAAGTGGGCTGTTTATGTTTTCTCTATGTAAGTAGGCTGTTTATGTTTTCTTATTGGCAACGTTACGTAGCGCTCAATATGAAAATCACTGGCTGTGCTGTGTGCAGTCTGTGGCTAGTTTGCATTGTTGTCTGCCATTGTAGAGGGGCAGCTGGATGTTAACAGCGCGTAGCGTTGCGCAGTTGGAGGTGAGCCGCCAGCAGTGGTGGATGTGGGGAGAGAGATGGCGGAGTTTTGAAATTTGTCATGAACTGCTATATTTATATATGATGATATCAAGGTAAATACATTGTTTGTTCTCTATTAATATCTTTCATTTGCTAACTATCCCTATCAGTAGTTAGAGCCTTCCATAGTTTGAATCTTTTATTTAGCTGGCAGTAGTGGCACTCGCTGTATTGCAGTAGCTTGAGCAGCGAAGATTTTTGTGAGGTAAGTGATTCGTGAAAGGTATAGTTTAATGTTAGTCAGGGCCATTCTTTTGTAGGGAATTTTTGAAAGTCAGATTGCGTTGCGCTAAAAATATTGTGTGTCAGGTTAAGCACAGTCGTGTATAATTGATGAAAGGGGACGTTCCATATGTCGACCCTTAGCCGAGGATACCTCACTGGAATCTTCTGATTTTTTCTTGTAGTTTGTGTACTTAGTGTAGCTTTTGTTTATTGCTAGCGCGTAATTGTAGAGAAAATCTCCTTTGTAGTTGCAGTCTTTCATTGTTGTACAGTAAAACAGTTGTGGCATGCATGTAGATTTGCACCAAGTATTTCGCAGCTGCAATTAACTAGATATTATTTTCAGTGCTATGTTGATGTGTTCTCTTATTTTTGATCTTCAAATTGTGTTTTTCTGTGTTGTCGTGTGAAATACTGTGACAATAATGGCGTGTGAAAAACGTAATACTAGGCTCCAAAGTAAACTGAGAAATGACAGTGAAAATGAAAGCAGTGTGTTAGCGCCACCGAGTAATGAATTAACTGATGTTCAAAGTAGTAATTTGGTAATCGTGCATAGGGAAATGGAGCGGGCGGCAAACAATGGCATGGACAGTGAAACAATTAGTGAAGAGGGAAGCATTATCGATCGATCGGTCGGCAACAGCTCGCCTCAGGAATCCGAAATGACAGGATACAATTTTGCAAATACTGTAGATTCAGGTTTTGCGTCCTCACCGTTTTCTCAAATGAGTCAAGACACATTTTCCGCTTGTCAAAATGTGAATGTTGCCGGTGCAAATTCACTGCCGAAAAGCACTGAGGAACATGTTTCAGACACCAGTGCATTGTTATTACAGTTAATGCAACAAATGGGACAAAAGCTACAAAAGTTAGACACAACACTTGAACAAAATCAGAAACAAATGGGACAAAATCTTAAAAAGTTAGACACAATGGAACAACACCAGAGACAAACACAGCAACAGTTAGACACAATGGAACAACACCAGATACAAACACAGCAACAGTTAGACGCAATGGAACAAAATCTTCACACCACGCTTGAACAAACACGTGAAGATTTAACTACTGAGTTACATAACATTGAATCGAAATGTCAAAAAGTCTGTAATGACGTAAAAACACAAATTTGTGAGCATTTTCAACCTATTTTTTCGCGGCATGAAAATGCATTACAGAATCACGAAGCAGCCATAAAAGAACTGCAAGCCATTGTTCATGAAAATCATGAGACCTTGTGGGCTAAAACTGACTCAGTTGCATCTACCGATTCGGTTACGCAACTTGCAATAACTCAGGAAAACTTAAAGGACACAGTAGATTCGATTTCAACACAAATGGACACTCTGAAACTTGGTTCAGAAAAACACACTGAGGAAATGTGTTCACTATCGGAGAAAGTAGCCGAACTTTCGGATCAGGTCACTAACTTATCTACAAAGGTAGATGATGATCTGAATGACACAAGACCTGTAGCCTTCACTGACACTGAAGAGTGCGAACAAATTAGGAAATTCAAACAAAATCAGAATCAGATTAATACGCAACACCAAAGAGAAATCCGGGAAGTACAAGATCAGCTGACACAGTTAATACAAGAATTACGTATTTCAGAGGATACTCGCGCCCCAATACGGGAAGAGGGACACAGAAATACGGAACAGCCACAAAATAATAACACAGGGCATTTCGGAAGTTATGAAAGAAATTGGCAATGTGCACCGAATTTTGAGATTGAACAGCCGACACGACGTAACAATGACCGATATGCGACTCGCCGACATGATGATTTTGACTATAAGCTGTTCATTACTACACGTAAATTCAAAACATTTAAGAATTCACATTCATCCACAAGCATGGCTCCATCAATTCTCGCATTGTTTTCCTCCCAACTGGTCGTTAGAACACAGATTAGAATTTATGTGTGGCTACTTGGAGAATGAACCAGCTGTAAGAATGCGATCGGTAATTCACGATTGCCACAGTGAAGGAGAGTTTTACCATGCCTTCCTCTCAGCATATTGGTCTCAAGCCACACAAGACCGAGTAAAACATGGTATCATAATGATGAAACATTTCGAACAATCTGAATTCTCCAGTCTTGTGAAATATTTTGAAGGCATGTTGCACAAGAATCAGTACCTGTCAAACCCATACAGCCCCTCAGAACTCATCCGCATTTGCTTAATCAAATTACCTGAACATTTACGACATATTATTTTGGCAGGACGTTGCAAAGACGACATTGAAGCTTTTCAGGGACTGTTACAAGAACTGGAAAGTGACACTGACAATCGCGGAATGCAGGAGCACAACAATTACAGATCACATCAGTCGCAAGTCCGCGATGAAAGAAATAATAACTGGACGCGACAAGGCTATTCTCACAACACAAATCGTGACGAAACAGACACCACCCGTATTACAACCGTTGGCAGAGTAGTAATAATTACAGGGAAAGATCACCTCTCCGCGGTAGCGACTATCACAGAGACAATCAGAGAAACAGACAATTTGGGAACCAAAATAATTATTATCAAGGGAGACAGAATAACTTTAGACGCAACGGTCCAACGTGCAGTTACGATTCAGGGAGAAATTCTCCACCACTTAACCGACAAGAAAGAAACTACAGGAACTACCGACATGACGACAGACGATGTGATCGTAACGACAGACCTGAATTGCATCAGAACTGGCGGGATTTAAACAGGGCAGGGCCCTCTCGTCACGGTGAATTTGTAGAAGTTAGGTCTCCAAATCCCAATAACGACGCTCGCCAACAAAGAGACAATAGGCAATGACTCACACCGCTGGCAGCCACAAAACGTTCTTATGACACTAACGACGCAGCTGCCGTAGCTAGTAATTACGTAAAAATGGAAGACATTAGGGACATCTTACTCCAGGAACACGACATAAAACATAACAATATTGCATATCCTGTGATTCACATTACAGTAAATGATGTAAAATTTACGGCAGTACTTGACTCTGGCAGTCCCATTTCAGTAATCAGTGAAACAGCCTTTAGCAAATGCAACAAATCGAACGATTGCCCCACACTTCCGTTACGTAAGATTAAATTACAAGGTGCAATCTTTGGAAAAAGTGTAGATGTACGCCAACAAACCAATTTAGAATTCTTTTGTCAAAGCCACAGCTTCTCTACGAACTTTCTTATTGTTCCATTATTGTCGACGGAAATTATATTGGGAGTAGACTTTTTGAATGAATACAAAGCAATCTTAAACTTTCACGATGCTGAAATAAGTTTAGAGAAAGAAGGTAAGTCAATAGCTTTGAAATTTGAAGATTGGCTCTCAAACCATGACGAGGAAATTAATCGGCTTTACCTTCTGTTAGACAACAGTTCGGAATTTTCTACGGAACTAGACACTAACAATCACTCTGCAAGTACTGACAGGGATGATATCGACGGCGCATTTGACACTACTAAGTTAATTCAGAATAAAATTCAAACAATTGAGAATTGTAATGACACTGATAGGCAGGACCTTTTTCAGATTTTACAAGCACATTCCACAGTTTTTACTCATAAAACAGGAACAATCAAGGGATTTCAATACCAATTTCGTGTTCGTGAGCATACTAAATTTTGTGTTAGACCATATGTAATTCCAGCACATTATAGGGACCGTGTTAGAACAGAAATACAATCTATGCTTGACGAGGGCATTATTGAGCCTGCAGTAAGCTCATACAACAATCCATTACATGTTGTTGAGAAGAAAAATGGATCGATCAGGCTTGTCTTAGATTCGAGACAAATCAATACGATCATTATTCCTGAAACAGACAGGCCGCAAACGTTGGAAGAACTTCTTCAAAATTTTAATGGTGTAAAAGTGTTGTCTTCCATTGATCTCAGATCCAGCTTTTATCAGATCGAACTTCATCCAGAATGTAGAAAATACACAGCTTTCCTTTGTTTCGGCGTTTGTTATCAGTTTCGGAAACTTCCCTTTGGTTTGAACATTTCTTCAGCAGCATTCATTCGCGGGCTAAATTCGATATTACCTGAGTTCTTAAAACGTCACATCACCTTATATGTGGACGATATTCTAATAGCAGAAGCTTCATGGGAACTACATAATCGCATCCTCAACAGTTTGTTACGTATTTTTGCAGAATCTGGAATTACAGTTAACTTGGAAAAGTCTGAATTCGGTACGACAAAGGTGAAGTTTTTGGGACATATTATTTCTTCTGAAGGCATTCAGCCGGATCCTGAAAAGTTAGAAGCAATCAGAGCCATTCCAGTTCCATCCACAAAAAGACAAGTCCGCAGTTTTCTAGGTCTCGTAAATTTTTACCGTCGTTTTCTCAATATGCAAATTCTTGTTACACCAAAACTTTGTTCTCTCACTGGAAAAAATACTATTTGGAACTGGGACGAACAAGCACAGTTGGAATTCAATTCTTTGAAAGAAGCGTTACTTCACGCGCCAATCTTAGCTCATCCAGATCTGTCACAAGATTTCTGCCTTAGCACGGATTCTTCTAAAGTCGGTCTTGGTGCCCATTTATTTCAAGAAGCCATAGAAAATGACACTACCATTCAGAAAACCATTGCTTTTGCTAGCCGAGTGCTAACAAAATCTGAAAAAAATTATTCCGTTACTGAATTAGAAGCTTTAGCTATCGTTTGGGCATTTAACAAATTCCGTTTCTTTCTTTCTGGTAAGCACGTAAAAGTATACAGTGATCATCGTGCATTACAATTTCTTATGTCTTCAAAATTAAATCATGACAGGTTAAAACGTTGGGCATTCTTTCTGCAAGAATTCCGTTTCACAATAGTCTACATTCCCGGCAAGGAGAACATTGTTGCGGACGCACTGTCACGCGCACCGGCTGGGCTTGAGAAAAGTACCACAGAAGGCAACCTCGAGAAAAATTTCAGTATTCTTTACATTCAGAAAGTCGCCTTTGAAAACTTCATCACCACATCTTTAAAGGACATTGCTCATGAACAAGATAAAGATCCGATTTGGAAAGACATCAAGAGCAAATGGCATGAAAAGACACACACACAGATTCGGCATTATTACCTGGTTAGAAACAACATACTCTTCAAACGCTGCACTGTTGATGACAAGCTATGGGTACTTTGCATTCCAGACGATTTTGTTAATAAGCTCATTTGGTACATTCATTTCAGCTACTCACATTTTGGCCCACGAAAATGTTATCATATTCTTCGAACGACTTGTTATTTTAACAATATGGAAAAGCGAATTCGAAGAGTCTTGTCTATTTGTAAACTTTGTCAAAAGGCGAAACCATCTACTGTCTCACATCGTGCTCCGTTGTTTCCTATCATTCCTTCTAAATTAAAAGAATTTGCTGCTGTTGATCTCTTGGGACCGCTTGTCAGAACATCTAATGGATTTTCGTACGTTCTAGTCGCTGTTGAACTTACTTCAAAATTTGTTTCTTTCACTCCGTTACGTAAAGCCACTGGACGATCTGTATCCAACGCCTTTGTTAAAAATTTCTTACGTGAAGTTGGCCACGTTGCTAAAGTCATTTCAGATAACGGACCGCAATTTAGATCTGCTGTTTGGTCACGCACGCTTCGGAATCATAAAATCAAACCTGTTTTTATTTCATTGTACTCACCACATTGCAACCCGTCTGAACGGATTATGAAAGAAATCAATAAGCTTTGCAGACTTTATTGTCACAGAAAGCATCAGCATTGGGACAGATATTTACACTTATTTCAAAATGTGCTGAATGAAATGCCTCATGATTCCACTGCTTTACCACCTACTCTTGTACTAAAGAATGAAGAACCACCGAACAGAATCAGAGAGCTTGTACCTTTCCCAAATACACGTAAACTTCGACACAAAGACATAATTGATTTGGCTCTTAAAAATATAAAATCTGCAGCAGACAAAAGGAGAAAACTACACGGTAAAGCAAATGCAAAGAAATTGTATATTGGTCAGAAGGTTCTCATTAAAGCTCATTCATTGTCACATAAGAAGAAACACTTGAGTCACAAATTCTTTCTAGTTTACAATGGACCTTACAGAATCCGACGTATACCACATGATAATTGCGTTGAAGTTGAAACTCTGCGTACTAGGAAGAGTAAAGGTTTACACCACATTTCACATGTAAAACTGTTTATTGAAAGATAATCTGCTTTTTAACATAGTCTTTGACATAAAATTTTTCGCTTCACATTACTAATATGCTTTGTCAGATTTAGAATCTGTTAACATGTAACAATGTTTGAAGTGAAATATCCAGTCAAGAACCAAGAGAACTTATTTAAACAGAAATGACGAATGCATTGTTATAGTGAACAGACGTCACAGTGTTATTGTGTGTGTACATTCTTGCTTGTTTGTTGCACGATTACGTAACGACTATAAGGCTCACATACTTAGAACATTTACCAGTACTGCTAATGAGATTTTAATGCAACATTTTGGTTTATTTGAAAATACATTCTGAATTTAAAGTGCTTTCTGAGAGATACCAGATGACACAGAGGTTAGTTTATGTGACAGCTACACGATTTTTATCACGACGCTACTAATGAGTGACAATTTACAATGTTGCTTTTGCGGTGTATCTGTTTTATATCTGCACAGTTTTCTGAATTCTTCTGGAAAGAAAAACATGTTTTAGTAGTAACTTTTGTGGTATAGCAATAATGACACAGCCTTTTTCGTGGCACAACATTACGTTACTGTACAGTACTTTCTTCATCACGCCAATAAGCATAATAACTACGACATCTATACGCAAAGCATTTCACTTTTGTTTATCATGTGGTAAGTACATTGACTTCTGCAGAACTTAGCTTTCGGAGGACGATAACTACGACACTTCCACAGAGATTATGTTGCGACAAGATGCACAGTTTAGCGCTACAGTGCACGCATTTGAGTGATTAATCTTATACTTAAAACACTTATTTTTAAAGATTTTTTTAATTACAAAGAAAGTTTTCCGTGATACATTTCATTCCATTGCGGTAATTTGTAACACCTGGGAGTATAATTACATTTATCCTCAGGGGGGTACACGCTTACTTTGTGTACCATGTGTGTGGCAACCACAAGGAACCCTAGCTAATACGGTATTTGCTTATACAACTTTACACATCGGTACCATATTTCTCTAACACACAAATTACACAGCTATCTGATCATGTAACAGAGAAACAAACATCTTTTTACTACGTCAGTGACACATGTTTACGCAATTACACAGTTGGATAACTTCACACTTATGAAACTGTATTTTGTCTGTACTTTGTAAACTGTTCATATTTTTTCCGAATCATTGTGATACTATGAGAGCTTTGAATGATATATTTGGTATGAGATCATGATTTTTAAAGTACGTTTGAGGCAGATGACACTTTTGACATGAGCAGAGAATTTTTTTAGGTTTTGAAATTATTGCAGAAAGCTACGACGTTTTTGAGATTTGACTGAGGTGTTATGATGTTATTTTTACGACGACGATGTGTATTATGCTGCTGAGGTATGTTTATGATTAATAGGCTGATGCTATATGAGTTATTTGATTAAGCCACATAGCTGTTATGATGAAATATTGAAGAAGTGTCGACGAATATGGTAAGGAATAATGAGTAGTGTTTAGGGACTCTGGTTTGTGAAAAAGGTTGTTGGAAACCAAGATTCGTACTTTAAGAGTTATGAAATGTGCGTAAATGCGTGACTGTATCACAATGCTGACGAATATTTTATTTGGACACTTATATTTATAGGATTTTCTTTCTACAGATTTGTAACGCAAATTCTTGACCTGTGAAATATTTTTATATGAGACTGACACTGTGTTGGAAACTGCTGTCGTAAATATTTCCGTAAGAAAGTTAAGTGACCACCTGCACATAATGCGTCGTGGGCACCCAGCTGCGCGACAAACGCGTGGAGAACAAGCCATTAGTGCCTTTCAGAGACAGAGGTGGAGAAATAAGAAAAGGGAGGCCATTAAACCTTGCTATTGACATTCCTTTGTAGAAAGCATCGCAAATATTACACGCTCATTACCTGAAAACATATGATTACTCGTACTTTGTGCTAATTACTGCAATGCTTATGAATTGATGGGAAATATTCGTACATCTGCACACCTGATTATGACAAGTGTCTTTCTATGAGAGTTGAGAGCTACTGACTTACGAAATGCCACATGACTATTGAATGATATTTTTATGCTTTGCTTTTCGTAGTTGCTTATTTCACTTGATATCTGGTTTCCAGCTGTGTTGCAGCATTGCTTTTATAAAATAAAATGCATTTGCTAATGTGAACACTTTCTGTCAACAGATCTATTAAATAATTATTTTATGATCCAAATTCTTTAAAAAAGGAGCACTTGGAAAGGAAAGAACAATAAGAAGGAACTAGTAACTGTACACATAATTTTCTTTTCAAGTACATGGTAATATTTTTTTTTACAATAAGTTGTTGTGGTGCACCACTTTAATTACATAGATATTAAGATGTGAATATACAATTCCCTTAACTGCATTGTTGTCTTTAGTGTAATGTTTTTTTTCTGCTTGAGCTATGTCATGTTTAGATATAAGTTATTTCTGCTGCTATTTGCCAGGCATAGTGCTACTAAATTTCACTTTGTATTACTCTGTTAAGCTGGTTTTACTATTGATTTATTTTTATTGTTGCTGCACATTGGCTCATATTAGTTGTAATTTTGCATTTTATCTGTTAATTTAGATTTGCTGCTGCTTGCTTTGCAAATTGGCATTTTTTTGTCATTGCTGTTTGTGATAATTTGTTATGTGATGCTGCATTGCCTCGTCCCTTAGTTTAGCGTCTGAGCTCAGTAGATTTAAGTTAGCTTAAGAGGGGGTAGCCTCTAAGAGAATGAGTTTCGATGAATTGGAAGAAATGCATTGAGAAGTTATACAAAAAAAAGGTACAGAAAACAGGTTTAGGTAGGATTTTCTTGGAAATAAATGTTGAGGTAAGAAATGTGTGAACATATAAATACAGAAAGCATGCTTAGATAGAATTTTTTTGGTGGAAACAAAGGGTGAAATAAGAGGGAAGATATATGATGTTTTGGGTTGGACTGCAGTACCACATGTTACACTGAAAACGAACCCTGTCCTTTCCCTTTTGTGTTATCCCACTATATGTTTGTGTACCCTTGTGTATTTGTGTTTTTCCTGTCTTTATATGTTTACCTCATCAGACTTTTGTTGTAGAATTTTTCTCATACTCAGCTACATGAACTATGATGAGGAATACTGTTATCCTCAAATATAATTTGCGTTAATAATATGTTATTTACTTTGTAAAGATGTTAGACATTATTAATTCTGTTCTGTTTAATGCTCATGTGTGAAGTTTATGTTTCGAAAGTTATTCTGATCTTTTATGTATGTACTCATGTCATAATTCCACTGATGTATATGTTAGTTCGATTCTTTTGTAAAGCCTGTACTACAAATGTTATCTATATTGCTATGTTCTTTAATGATGTATTTTGTACCTTTGTAATTGTATTCTTATGTTATAAAATTGTAATTGTCACCAGTTCATGATATTATTAACTTGTTAGTTACATTTCACTGCACACATTTCTGTTGGTCATAGTATATGGACAATATGTGAGAAGTTGGGACTGTTAGTGTTTGCACGTGTGTTACTAATTCAGCAAGGGACTGGATAACAGCATTGCTGGTTCTAAGGACAATTCCAAAAACTTTGTGAATGCACAAGTGGTGGTTATGGACTTGCTATATTATTCGCAAGACTCTTCGACGGTGATTGTGCACCTGCACAGTCGCAACAGATCGCAACAGATGGCTGCTGGCCATCTCTACAAGGACTACAGTGGGTCTGCATCTTTGATGACCCACCAATACCACCATCTCTACAAGGACTACAGTGGGTCTGCATCTTTGATGACCCACCAATACCATCATCTCTACAAGGACTACAGTGGGTCTGCATCTTTGATGACCCACCATGCCATTATTTCTACAAGGACTGCAGTGGGTCTGCACCTCTGGTGGCCCACCAGTACCACAATCTCTACCAGGACTCCAGTGGGTCTGCTCTGTGATGACCTACCTACCAATATTCTTCAAAACTTCGAATGACTCTGCTGTGGGTTTGCTCCATTGTGGCCCATTACCTGTCAGCATGTCAAGAGTCAGCACTGTCTTTCCGTTGGAAGGACAACACTACTTCTTCAAGACGGCATGGAAATCCACTACTTCTGTGTGCATTGTCTTTTACTGCTCAGACTTTGAGAAAAGAAACGGCAGTTTCACTGTGATGAATGATCAGGACTATCTTTATAGACTGTGAGAAAATTTTAGCTTTTGACCAACATTGTATCAATAAGTGTGTGCATTTGATTTCTTTGTTATTGCAATTATGAAAAATTTTATCAAATCATTATTGGCCACTGCCCAAAAAAAAATTTGTAAAATTCTTTGTGGGGAGCATGGGGGCTATGTAAGTGGGCTGTTTATGTTTTCTCTATGTAAGTAGGCTGTTTATGTTTTCTTATTGGCAACGTTACGTAGCGCTCAATATGAAAATCACTGGCTGTGCTGTGTGCAGTCTGTGGCTAGTTTGCATTGTTGTCTGCCATTGTAGAGGGGCAGCTGGATGTTAACAGCGCGTAGCGTTGCGCAGTTGGAGGTGAGCCGCCAGCAGTGGTGGATGTGGGGAGAGAGATGGCGGAGTTTTGAAATTTGTCATGAACTGCTATATTTATATATGATGATATCAAGGTAAATACATTGTTTGTTCTCTATTAATATCTTTCATTTGCTAACTATCCCTATCAGTAGTTAGAGCCTTCCATAGTTTGAATCTTTTATTTAGCTGGCAGTAGTGGCACTCGCTGTATTGCAGTAGCTTGAGCAGCGAAGATTTTTGTGAGGTAAGTGATTCGTGAAAGGTATAGTTTAATGTTAGTCAGGGCCATTCTTTTGTAGGGAATTTTTGAAAGTCAGATTGCGTTGCGCTAAAAATATTGTGTGTCAGGTTAAGCACAGTCGTGTATAATTGATGAAAGGGGGACGTTCCACAATAACACACTGTAGATACAAACGACAATATACTGAACGTCACATGCTTCATCACAGAACGTATTAAACTCAGTCTTGTCCTCCTTTACATGAATGACAATTCAAAAAGTTCGTACCTTGCCTTATTAATTGCAGTGCAGTTAATGGTGTGGTGCCAAAACACACATCTGCAAATTCTTCACGTCTGTGGTTAACGCAATATGAGAACGGGGTCGCCAAGGCTGTACATAAGGCGCCAAGAAGCAAATTGTGGTAAATCCCCGTTTTCTCGAAAATTGAGCGGCTGCCACCAATTTCTTCTCTTTACTGCCGTCTATCCATTTGACCTGCAAAACACGATTACAGCTTGTGTCTACCTTAAGGCGTACCTTCAAAACAGCCCACAAATGCAAAAGATGGTATGCTGATTTATGATTGCAAAGTAAAAGTGAGTAAACCCATGGTATGATAAAGCAGCAGAACCTGGTATATCCTTGGCAAGCGCCTTTAACCATGAAGATCTGGAGATGCAGAACTCGCTTTGTATTTGTTGTGTTTTTTGTCTGCATAATGGTGTTTTCCAAGCTTATTACTTAAAGGACGCTAATTTTGAGCCTACGTGTGTCAATTTCGTCAGGTTGTACCGCTACCACACGCTACCATGAAACAAAAAACTGACTGATACCTGGCGCATTTTTCATGGCTTATCTCGCTTGCGAATGAATGGAGAACATTTATAGTATTTTCCTTTTGTTTTTTGATTAAATACCAAGAGTTCTTTATCATTTCCTCCATACCAATGGATGTTAATGATGGAATACAAGAACAGTCGGTGCCAAAAAGGAAGGCTGTATAAGATCAGCAGCTCTGAGGGGTTTATCTCTAAACTGGGTCACAAGCCTGGAACATCTGGCTTGGCTCATTATGGACTCAACTCAGCTACAGAAAAAAATCACATACAAATCCTCTACCAGTAAAAAAGAGGTTTGATATATTCGTATACACCTTCCTCTGACAGTTTCTGATGTTACAGATCACAGTCATTAAACAGGAGTTAAATTCAGATAGTAATGATTATAAATCACATTATTATTGGGTCGATGACATGCGCCAATCTGTTAATCGACTGTCGCGTACCACTGTTATCAAATATAAATTTTTTCTCATTCCAGAGATGAATCTCAAATCTTTGGCGTCGATACATGAAGATGTGCTTGACGGACTCATGTTTGTGGCGTTCACTGTAATGTTACTTAAGTCACCAGTAGATTACCCAACGCCCACTCTTTTATTTGCACTGACGAAACTGAAAAGTATTCCACACGAACACTTGGATCGAACGATACCGGACTACAGCTCCAGTATTTCCGTCCCCGCGGCATGCGTTGTTTAAAATTTCATCATTATGCGAGCTTAGTTTCATTAAAGAAAAACGCTACTATTATAGATGAGAGTGGTGTGAAAACATGACTGCCATTGGGTGTGTTTAACGTTACTGAAACTTTTCAGATAGTGGTCACAGCACTGTGTGAGAACGTACATGTTTAGCTTACTGTATTTTGAGAAAAGTCGAATCATTGACTTCAGAGACATGGGAGCATCATGCCGACAGACTTCACAAACAGCTGGCTATTCTATAACAACGGTAGAACGATTGATGACGAGATAGTCACGACAATAACGGAAGGAAGAGTAAGCAGTGGTATTTCCAGAAGAACTTGAACGTGAGAATATCTTTGGTCTTGAAAGTTCTCTAAATAAATGAAAATATGTGGCATCTCTGTTTATGATAGTAAGATCTCAGCTGTAATAGTAAATCAACTTTCGTAATCAAACTTGTACTGTCGTAATGTGAAAGCAAAACTCAATTGTAATAATAATTAATTTCGTAATGTAAAGGAAAGTATTTCGTACTGTAGAAGTTAACAATCTGACTGCAAAAATTTCGAACAGTTTAAACTGCCTGAATAACGAACTTTGACATAAAACCTAAGATAATTAGTTCTGCAAAACTGATCCCAGATCCCAGAACTAAAAGTGATACACAACAAAGGAAATCTGACTGTCTGTGAATGACATAAATCGGCCCTGCGTGAACAAAAAAAATATTTAGTTGTTACCTCTATTCTGCGCAAATCTGGATAACGCGTTGCAGTACTGCTCTATCTTGCGCGCCGCTATGCTACAGGTGCAGATTACTACATCTGCACAGAGACAATCGTGAGGTGCAATGAATTCTCTGTTTGTTGTAAATCGAAGTATACTTTTGGAAAAATCATAATCAATTAAAAATTATAACGAAAAATGAAATATGGGCATAAATGACAACACAAAGGTTTCTTTTGTTTTTTGTATATTATTATTATTATTATTATTATTATTATTTTGCATATAGTGAAAAACTGCTGAAGGCTGATGGTAAATTTAATGAACGTCTTAACATCCAATCTAGCAACTCTCAGTACAAGAACCAAGTTAGTCCAATGGCCCTGTAATAAAGAAAAAAGTTATATCAACATAATATATACCTCTCACATTCCACTTCTGGTATATACTTAGTTCCATTAAGGTTTCTCCTTCACAAATCAGTTTACGTTGCACTCTTGATATAATCATGTTCATTAAACGCATTGATAAACTGAGACTTTACATTTGAAACATAACATTACCATTGCTTCCTCACTCTAACACAGCTTAACATTATCTGATCACTGCGCCCTCGCGCGTACCAAAGATAATACCCTAACTTCTGCGAATACAGCTTTACAGCATCGCTGCTCGCTCACAGTCGATTGAGATACCGAAAGTATACATGAGACCTACTGGACAGTTCGACATTCTAGTGAATCAACGGATGGCGACAACTGGGATCCGAGCAGAGAGGCAGTATCACAACGAGCCTTCTGCAACAGACACGGGAACTGCCATGCGTCTTTTACCACAGCGACCATACCTCAGACAACAGAGAGCTGTGTGGTGGAGGGCCAGAGTCAACTTGCACACTGAATAGCCTTCTGCGGCCTTTAGCGATGGGTCTCGCTTCCGTTTGTGGCGGTAGGATCGACATGTCTGTTGGCGACCTGGTGAGATATCACATGAAGCAGAGATTTACGAGACCCATGTCTCTGCAATCCTATGATTACGGCGTGGAAAGTTATTCCATATGACAATTGCTTTCGTAATTGCTTAAGCAACCCTCTTTGTTTACTTGAATGCCTTGAGAACGTTAAACCAGTTGTCATAACCCTCAAGAGCAGGGTACATAGTGGCACAGAAACTCCCCAGCATGACATTCGTAGTCTTAAACGCTGCAAGGAACACAAAAGTGTATTCATACACGTTTGCACACTACTTAAACTGCTGTTGATGATGGACACCATTTCTGAAGAGAACTAATGTTCACTTTCTAACTCTTACATTTTTGTGAGGATAATACACTACTGGCCATTAAAATTGCTACACCACGAAGATGACGTGCTACAGACGTGAAATTTAACCGACAGGAAGAAGATGCCGTGATATGCAAATGATTAGCTTTTCAGAGCATTCACACAAGGTTGGCGCCGGTGGCGACGCCTAGAACGTGCTGACATGAGGAAAGTATTCAACCGATTTCTCATACACAAGCAGCAGTTAACCGGCATTGCCTGGTGAAACGTTATTGTGATGCCTCGTGTAAGGAGGAGAAATGCGTACCATCACGTTCCCGACTTTGATAAAGGCCGGATTGAAGCCTATCGCGATTGCGGTTTATCGTATAGCGACATTGCTGCTCGCGTTGGTCGGGATCCAATGACTGTTAGCAGAATATGGAATCGGTGGGTTCAGGGGGGTAATACGGAACACCGTGGTGGATCCCAACGGCCTCGTATCACTAGCAGTCGAGATGACAGGCATCTTATCCGCATGTCTGTAAAGGGTCGTGTAGCCACGTCTCGAACCTTGAGTCAACAGATGGGGACGTTTGCAAGACAACAATCATCTGCACGAACAGATGGACGACGTTTGCAGCAGCATGGACTATCAGTTCGGAGACCAAGGCTGCGGTTACCCTTAATGCTGCATCACAGACAGGAGCGCCTGCGATGGTGTACTCAACGACGAACGTGGGTGCACGAATGGCAAAACGTCATTTTATCGGATGAATCCAGGTTCTGTTTACAGCATCGTGATGGTCGCATCCATGTTTGGTGACATCGTGGTGTACGCACATTGGAAGCGTGTATTCGTCATCGCCATACTGGCTGTCAGCCGGCGCGATGGTATGGGGTGCCACTGGTTACACGTCTCGGTCACCTCTTGTTCGCATTGACGACACTTTGAACAGTGGACGTTACATTTCAGATGTTTTACGCCCCCTGGCTCTACCCTTCATTCGATTACTGCGAACCCTACTTTTCAGCAGGGTAATGCACGACTGCATGTTACAGGTCCTGTATGGACCTTTCTGGATACAGAAAATGTTCGACTGCTGCCCTGCACAGCACATTCTCCAGATCTCTCACCAACCGAACACGTCTGGTCAATGGTGGCCGAGCAACTGGCTCGTCACAATACGCCAGTCAGTACTATTGATGAACTGTGGTATCGTGTTGAAGCTGCATGGGTAGCTGTACCCATACACGCCATCCAAGCTCTGTTTGACTCAATGCCCAGGCGTATAAAGGCCATTATTACGGTGGTAGTTCTGGGTACTGATTTCTCAGGGGTTGGGTTGGGTTAGGTTGTTTGGGGGGAGAGAGGAGCAGCAACTCTCCTTTTCACAATATTGTTACTGATCATAAATTACAGAATACTGTGTAGTTTTGTAATTTGTTGTAGTAGTAATAATCAGTAAGACCCCATAATTGTGCATTCCAGTTTGTAATTTGTTGTGGTACTAATAATCGGTAAGGCCCCATAACAATGCATTCCAGTAGAAGACGTAATTCTCGTTAGCACGTAAACACCCAGTTGCAAATTAAGAGGTTTAGAAACGCATTTCGTCTACTGAGGTGAGCGATCGAGAGGAATCAGACTTGCCGTCGTCATGTACGCGTTGCAGCCTCTCGGTCCCGCGGGCCTCGTTGTGCTTGTTTCATTATTTATTTCTCTGTAGGGTCGTTCATTTTCATGTTTCCACTGGCTACAGAACAATAGCTTTTATATGTCTTTTGTGTACTGGCTCTGAGCACTATGGGACTTAACTACTGAGGTCATCAGTCCCCTAGAACTTAGAACTACTTAAACCTAACTAACCTTAGGACATCACACACATCCATGCCCGAGGCAGGATTCGAACCTGCGACCGTAGCGGTCACACGGTTCCAAACTGACGCGCTCAGAACCGCACGGCCACACCGGCCGGCTTGTTTTGTGTATTACAAAAAAGTATTATACGACCTCTTTGGACTTAATTCCAAGATTTTGGAGAGTTATCCGTAACTGTGGAGAGAGACCAAACCTTAACAATAGTAAGTAAATGTAATTTTCAGTACTTACTCAGAGGTGAAGAGGTTGCCCGGTATAGACGAGCGTGGAGAGCTGCATCGAACGAGTCTTCAGACTAACGGGCTCAACAATGACAATCGCGAAGTGCTAAAAACTCGGATCGGGTGCCGTATCCGCGGAAACTCACAACAATGGAGAGCACGTTATAAATAGCGGTTTCCGCGGAAACTGGGTGACATTTCTGAGACTCCGACTATCTGTGCACAAACGCGCTATGTTTGAGTACTTCAGAAATTTCATTAGTGGAGAGGTTTACGAGGAGGCCATGCGGCCGCTGGGGAGCCATGTGAGTGGGCTGGCTGAGGGGATGGGCTGGAACGTGTTTTGGCTCTGGAAAGACTCTGATGAGCCTAAGGTGCGGCGGTACGGGCAGCGCGCTGCCCAGATGGCCTTAGAGGGATTCGGGGGGAAGGGAGTGCCGCGCCAGCGGGGGCTGGCCGTCCCCGATGACGCGCCACTCCTGGTGCGAGCAGCTGCCGCGGGTTACCGCGGGGCTACTGACACCGGCCCTTACGGACACCCTTATAGGTCACTCGCCAGCACCGCCAGGGCAGCGTACCAGCAGCCGCAGTTTCGGAAGCAGCTGTGAGTGACGTCTGCAGCCGCATTCCGGCGCTGCGACACCGAAACCGGACGCCAAGCACCGCGCAGATCACTCACCAGCACCGCACGGCTATCGGGGCCCACTCCACCTATTGCCCGTGCAACCTAAGTTGACAGCGGAGCTGTGGCGGGTGAAAGCGACCGTGGAGCGACCGTAAATGGGAAACGCCTTCACGTTCGCTCTCATCAGCCATAAAAAAAAACAAAAAAAAAAAACGCACCGGGTCTCGACTTAGTTTGCGCGGACAATGGCCCTTTTAAACTCTGATGGGTTCATTTTTTTGTTCGCTACTATGGGAGTGAGCATCGACAGAAACAAGGAAGGAGAGAATTTGCAACGGCTGGTGGCAGGAATCCAAAATGCACACTGGCAAACAGCGGGCACAGCAGCAGTGACAGAAGAGCCAATGACCGCGAAGTCAGCAAGTTCCGGAAAAGCCATCGCCCTCCCCACATAAGCGGAAGCTGTCGACTCAGCAGTCAGGGCATCGCCAGATCGGCTCACCTGTTTCTCAATTGTCACATTTGATCACAAGCCCTCGCCTACATTCCAAGAGCCAATGGCCGATGATAAGAAGATTCTTCGAGAAGCTTTCCAACGTGAGAGTAGAGGCAATGACCGAGAAGTTGTTCACCTCCAGCGAACTAAACTGAATAAATACGCGAGACGCAGTGGGCCCGACTAAAGAAGAGTAGTTTTCAGTTCAGTTTCGGAGCTTAAGACCGTCATGAAAGAAGAGACTACATCATACACAGACGCACCAAGTCCGCCGCTGTAATGGAATAGCAAGCAGCAGCCTCAGCGCCAGAAGACAGAAGTTAAAAGGTATTTGAAAACTGATTTTTACGTACCCGGGTGACTCGTGAGGACGGGAAGGAGACGGCCTCACATCAGAAGTCACCTGTGAGCTAGGATGAAGATCTGACAGCCGAAGACTGGCAAGCTGGAGTCCGTTGTTCGAGTCCGGGACACTGGCCTTCCCCCGCCGCGCCGCTCCGCTGGCCGACGCACCACACTGATACACGCGGCCGCTTAGAGAAGAGAAACACTGGGACGCCACATCCAAGGTATCACCATCCGATGCACGACTTCGTTGTCAATAATTAAACGGGCCACCGCACGAGGCGCGTCTCCAGTCAACTGGGCGATACGGCGACACGAGATACACACCGCCAGGCGTAATCAGACGCCGCCGCTGCCGCAGCAGAAGGCTTCGCAAACGACACAGCTGCCGCTCTACACAGCCAGGACAATCCAGTGAGAAAACCGTTGTACAAATCTTCAATAAAAGTTATCTTATGTAAAAATGCTGTTTCATTCTACCTCATACCCGAGCCAACGAAGAACCCACCCTGCCCACATGTTGTTAAGAGAGAAATTTATTTAGTAGTTTCACCCTGACATAATGCTTTAGAATCAAATGCCCTTTGCAGTAATGCTCATCCTGACAATTGACTAGCATCAAAAAGAGAAAACCCAGTTACATTTAGTAGCAGAAGTGCTTACAAATTAATAGAATTCTTTTTTTCTAAGAAGGGAAGAAACGTAACTTAAATCCTCGTTATGAAGTGGCTTCCTGTGCTTCGTGTGCCTCCTACGTACCATTACTTGTCACTATTCCAACTCGCAGAACGCAGGCTAAGTATCGGCTTCCTATTACTCAGTATTGATGCTCCCTAAGTCTGCTTACCGAACTGGGCCGACCACCGATGGGCGGCTGGTTAAATAAACTCTTCGTTAATATACCATTGATTTATGTGTGTTCCGTAATTTACGATAATAAGATAACAGCGTAATTGTTTCCGACAGCTCGTTTAGGGGGCCCTGTAAGTGTGGTGCTGCTCGCTGTTTGCACTTGCGCGCGAGTCAGCGTCGTGTTGATGCCGTTTCTCGGCGCTGCGCTGGTCTGTGTGCAGTCGATGCTTTACGACTCACGTTTATTATAGGCCGGATGCGCCAAAAGACTCTACATTGAATCGTTGATGTGATCAAGAGCACAGCGTTTGCATTGCTAAACTTTTGTTGCTTTCTGGGTCACCACAGTTTCTTTAAATAAGGCGACAAGGTTCAATCGCACCAAGCTCTCACTTTCAGGTTAAATAAACATTACTGCTATCAGTATATCGGAGTTTCATGCAAGGAGTAATATGAACAGATCTACTTCTTTCAGAGTACAGAAAAAGAATAACTCAGTTTATTTCTCCCTCAAAGGTACACACAGAATAAAACTCTCTGAAACAGCTATTCACTAAAATACTGAGTTTGAGGGAAAACATTTTTTATCATAGCTGTCAGCCTGTGCACTCAAGAAATGTCTTCAGGAATTGACTTGTAACCCTAGATTTCCTGTGACACACACAAACCTACGGCTGTTCCATCTCCAGACCTACAAAACCTGCTCCACAGTTCTTTGTATATTAAGGGAACCTGAAAGTAATGTTTATTTACACTAAATTCCAAACGATAAACTGTTTTTATTTTTAATCGATAAAGCAGTCGACCTTGTCATCAGCGATATTTTGTCGCTTGGTGTGCAGATTTCCACTGCCGTATTAAAAGAAAAAATCTGTCGGTTTTTGAGCAACATATCTGGAGATGGAGTTTTGGACAACATCTCAATTTTCTTTTTGCTACGTAGAAAGTGATGTAGCGATCTGAATAAATGGTAATCCGCTGGCTCGATATCAGGCTAGAACGGGCGATGAGACAGTATCCCCATCTCAGTTCATTAATTTTTGTCCAGGGTTCGTCTTGTGCGGTGCGATCTTGCATTATCGTGTTGCAGAATAACGCATTTTCTGTTGAATATCGATGGGCACCTATCTAGTAAAGATTGGTCTGCTTGATCCAGCTGTTCACAGTAATAGTCTGCAATCACATTCTGTACAGGTTGCATCATTTCAAAATGAACGAGCCTGCGAGTACTCCAACAAACACCCAAAAGCGGCTTGTTGTTTGGTATGAACCTGGCTTAGCTGTGCTTCGTGGCGATTCATTCTGAGAGAGACTCTCTTTAACGTTCTGGATTCTCATAGAGGACCCGTTTCTCATGTTCTATGATCAAGCTATCGAAAAACGGATCTGTATCCTGTCGCTGAAGCTATAAATTGCATGTGGAGAATCAGTTACCTATGTTTCTCTTTACCAAAATGCTGCGAATGTTCTTGGATAGTCGATCTGTGGCATAACGTGTCGATACCTTCCCACTGGCGTTCTACAGTGGGTAACGGAAATGCAAGTTTCTGTTACATACCGATAGTGTTCGTGCGGGAACTGGCGGACTCAGTGGAGAATGCCCGCTGGACAACGCCTCCAGCGGCTCTGGACTTCGAGCGCCCTCTGCCACCGCAGTACAGGATGGTGAGGGGCAGCGGCAGCTTCTCATCATCGCACTCGGAGCCATTCTGCTACAGGATACTTTGCAGACGCCACCTAGTCGCATTTCCGACTCCAGCGTTCGTGCTATGGTACTGTGAACGGTTTCCTTGTTGTCACTGATAGCTGGACTTTATTTCTTGCTATATTATCTGTAATGAGTCTTGATACGCTTGGAGAAATACAAGTAAACCAGTTTATTGTGATGGTTTGTTCACTATTAATTTGTACTCCTGTTTAGCTTTCCTACGACGACAGTTGCCACACCAATCCGTAGCCCATGTCCTCTTACGAAGTCATACACAACTAAACTAGCTAGTCTAATTCTTCCCATTCTGTCGTTATTTTTCTTTTCTTTTTTTTTTTTTAGCCTTCGGTGTCCTCAGTGTTCCTCTTTCTTGTGGTCGTTTCCTAGGTTCAACAGTTGCTGCTTTCGCAATCCTTTTTGGTCTCTCTGTGCTATTGTTGCTTTTCGCTGTTTGCGCATTGCTTAATTGTCTCGTTATTTTGCGCATTGCTTAATTACTGTGGATACCAAGCCATAGTCGTTTTTTCCAATGATGTAATTGATCTAACTCAGTTTATTCGGTTCCAGAGTCAACAAATCACGGAACTATTTGATGTAATGAGTCGTTTCGTGAGTTCGACGAGGCGAAGGAAGACTGGACAGAGTATCTCACACATTCAACGCGCACCTCGCAGCATATCACCATACAAGGTACTGACAAACTTTCTTATTTCTTGGCAATGGCGGAAGTCATCATGCACCTCTTATAAGTCATTTCCCGCGTCCGGCTCTGAACTAGTACCATACGAGGACCTATTAGAGTGCGAGCCGGCCGCTGTAGCAGAGCGGTTCTAAGAGCTTCAGTCTGGAACCGCGCTGCTGCTATGGTCGCAGGTGCGAATCCTGCTTCGGGCATGGATGTGTGTGATGTCCTTAGGTTGGTTAGGCTTAAGTAGTTCTAAGTCTTAGGGGACTGATGACCTCAGAAGTTAAGTCCCATTGTGTTTAGAGCCATTTGAACCATTTTTTTCCGCACGAGTATATATAGTGAAGCAGTGATTCGTGAGACCATCACACGCGGTGTAGCTGACTCTCGAATTCAGGAACAGATTGTCAAATACCCAGATCCTTCCGTGACACAGCTTCTTCAAATTCTAGGCTATCAAGATTCCTACGAAAGCCCACCAGACTATTCTGAGTCAGCGCCTCTTCGTTGTATAGATAACAGTGCCAGACAAGTCTCGCCTCCGGCTCACAAACAGATGCTCGTCCCGCCACAGCCTCAGCGCTGACGTAAACACGTGGCGGGTCTGGCACAAGATGTGAAGTCGTACCTTGGCTGTAACGCAGCACATGGTCGTTGATCTTGCCCCTCGCATGATGCAACTTGCTTCTTTTCCGGCAAACGGGGACATCTAAAGTCCGCGTGCTTATAGAAACGTAAAGCACCCCTTCTGCTACTCCACCGGCAGCTGTGGCCGAGCGGTTCTAGGGGCTTCAGTCCGCTACCGCGCTGATGCTACGGTGGCAGTTTCGAATCCTGCCTCGGGTATCTGTGTGTGTGATGTCCTTAGGTTAGCTGGGTTCAATTAGTCTAAGTCTAGGGGACTGACGACCGCAGATGTTATGTCCCATACTGCTTAGAGCCATTTGAACCATTTGAACCATCTCCTACTCGTTCACTCAAATTTAAGTCACAAACAGTGTATAGTGTGTTTTCCAATCACCACAGTGTCGTTAGTACAAAGCAATAGCCTAATAGTCGTTCTGGAAAGGCTCGAAATTCATCTGCAGTGCTACTTGAAAACAACTTATGTGTCTCTACTGCTGGACATTCCGTCCGTCTGCATTTTGACACTGGAGCTTCAATGACTTTGCTCAGCTGTAGCGCTTACGAGTGCTAGGCAAAGCTAAGTTGAGCACATCGCGCCATACGCTGACGCCGTATTTCGCTCAAGACATTCTAGTCTTAGGCACTTTTAGCCTTCCTGCAACTTTCAGTCACGAAGATGGGATAAGGTCCTCACTCGTCTTCGCGTAGACCACAGCCCTCTGACGCACGGCTTCTCGCTCTGGCGAGAGGACCCTTCAATGTGTGGTGCTTGTGGCGTACGAATCACTGCAGGCCGCTTTTTACTAGACTGTGTTTTATTTTCGGACGAGAGGACAGCGATAGATTTGCCAACGGATATGCCTTGTATTTTAAGTGACTTTCAAATGAATAATGTGTGGCTTTCAAGGTTTTGTGATGTTTCCAATTTGTTTTCGAAAATTTTAGGCAGATGTTTTTAACCGGTTTTTATACCGGTCAGCCAGTCACATTTCCCTGTGCCTTTCTTTTAGCTCTTCTGCGGTTTTGTCAGTCGTCTTCTGGTGTGTAACACAGATTTATTGTGTGGCGCAATGCTACAGAGGTGGGAGTGAGTGAGTGAGTGTCGTTTTACAGAGTTCCTGCAAACTATGTGCAACACATTTAGCGATTTTATCTACTTTCGTGCGTTTTAATTGGTATAATGGCGCCACAGGCTCGCTGTTGAGCGCCCATAAGCTCCAAAAACACACACACATAGACACACGCGCATATTTGAGTACTTGAAACATATCATTAACAGCCAGAGTATCCACCCCACTGCAATAACATTTGCTTGCTCTCTGTGACTTCTCACCCCCACGCAATGTGAGAGAATTGCTGTCTGATTAATTCCTTCTGCGCTCAAATCGTGGCTCCCTTGCATCACTTGCTCAGGAAGAATGTTCCATTTGTTTACTCTTAAGCGTTCCAGAAGATGAAAGATCCATTGCTTGGGGATCGATACCTTGTTCGTTTTGATCCGGCCAAACCTGTTTTCTCGGCTATTGTTGCTTCCTCTTATGCGTCAGTGCAGTTTTTTAAGAGTAAATTTGGAGGTTTTGACAGTCCGATTGCCTTTGAATCGAAGCTTCGAAGAAAGCTCAACGCAATTATTGATTGAAAATTGTGTCACTATGTATCACTAGTATCTTTTTGGCAGAAAATTTTACCTGATGACTGACAATAAACCTCTACATCCTTCAACTCGCCATTGCAAAAGCTGTAACAGTGGACTCCTCTTTTTTCAAATTACCACTATGAGATGGTGTATCGGCCCATTCCCAGTGTACCAACGTAGATGCTCTTTGTCGTCTCCATGTTGGTCCAGATTCAATGTTCAATGAGTCCTTTGCTTCTAGCTGCTGCGTTGATGCACAAGACATAGATGCTATGCATAGCTATCTGCTATATCACCAGAAAATTGCCCAGACCACAGAAGCGGCTTGTGGTTTGCAGATTCTGTTGTACTACACCTGCATTGGTTGACCCCATTCACCCTGACAGATTCATAGCTCTGTGGCTCGCCGATATATACCAGTGTATGTATTCTTGGACAATCTATGTTTCTCCTCTAGGGACCGGTAGGATTGTTGAGAAACCACCAATATAAAATTAGTTCTTGTAAACTGCTTGATTCCGCCCTGGGCCTTGTGTTTGCCTACATTTAGCATCCCTCGCTGCGTCTAGCTTCTAAGCTCCACACCATCGGCGTCAGTCCCAGAGCCAGTGGAAGTCTCGACAGTCACTGTTGTCTGGGGATGGGTCCCTCTTCCTGGTTACTATCCCGTGTACAGCCTCGGGTCCCTCTACATTCATCGAATTACCCCCATCTTCATTTGCTGCCCCACCTCTCTATGTAGGTGCGTGCCTTCTGCCCCATTTTTTGACTGGTGTCCCAGGTCGGCTCAGGGTATATGTCGGGGTGCAGACAGGATCTCAGCACCAACCTAAATTTCAGCTTCCACCGCCTCATTGCCACCTATATCCAACCCTAACCGCCCCATTGTGATTCATTCATCTATTCTACAGGATGATAGTGAGAAGGTTTGGTGGGATAGGAATGTGGTATCATGTACTGATACCACCCCACTGGCGTTCTGCGGTTGGTAATGGATTTTAAGTTTCCGTTAGACGCTGACAGCAGTCACGCGGAATTTGGCGGACCGAAGAGTTTACGCCTTTATGCCTTGCCTCTAGTGATACTGGACTGTGAGCGCCCCCTGCGATAGCAAATCGCCACTCTCTCGCCCAGTTGAAAGTGTGTGCTGCCTTTCAATAACTTCGTGCTGAGATGTTCCGCCTGATTTAATGCAGCCCACATAATGTAACTGTAATTTGTGATACCACAATTTGGCAATGGTGCAGAAACTTTGAAGCAGGACATACGGACATTCATGATACAGGCTGTCAGAGAAGCAAGCGTGTATCCCTGAGTACAGCATCCGTTTGCTGGATATGGTCTTGGCGACGCCACGTTTTCTGAGCAGGGAACTGGTAAGTGCCACTAGTCCTCTGTAAGCCCTGAGCACGCTTCAACAACCGATGTGGGGTGTGGCTGTGGCAACTTGTGCGTCACGAGGAAAGGGACCTTGGCTTGACCACCGAGATAGTGGGGCTGGTATAAACACATATAAAAAAAGTTCTCAGTCTCGAGGTGTGCCGTGTGCTGATGAGATGCATGACTGTTGAGGTTGATCAGTCCTTAGCGGGAAACCTGCCACACCTCAGTTGTACAAGACTTACCTAGGCGAGCGGGGTTCTGTCTAGGTGGATTTTTATTTCCCTAGCTGCTAGTAAGGCAGAGGAGGAACTCTCTAAATTTCCTCCTCTTACTCCTGGTGGAATGGGTGGGTCTCTGCCAGGTACCAATAAGCAAACTAACAACAAAATCATGTAGCCAGTCCTCCAGGCCCAGGACTTACACAGAAGTCTTCATTCAACAGTAAGAGAATGCACGCTGCTGGTCAGATCGTGTTTTTGATTGTGATCATAAGGGGCGGGGTTCTGGAAATGTTTTTTTTACATTCAAAAGGATTTAGAGGGCATTGCAGGTACTATGAAATCAGTCAAGACAGACAAGGCCATGATACAGCCTCCCATATTTGCTACATCTTTTGCTTTGGCCCTTAAAAGCCTATTTCGACAGCCAACGCTTCTACATAAACAGAGTTTTCTGGTGTCAGCACTAATATCTGTGTTTGCCAGTACACTCATCAAGCCGTTGTTTCAGAGCCCATAGCTCTTCTGAGAACATGAGATACAGCCGCAGTAGGCACTGTTGTTGAGCATCTGGTTCCACCAAAGGCAGAGCCAGGCAAAAATTCCAGCGCTGACTCCAGTGCTGCTGCTGTTTATCGCACAAAGTCCTCCCAAACTTAACCTTCCACTGCAGGCGAAAACAGGCGGTAGACCAGATCAGGCCATGTTTTTATCGTTGGACTTAACAAATTTTACAGATTCTACTTCAGAGCTGATGGACTGCGAAGTTTACCTGGCCAACCATAATGTTCCAAGGTTGAAACTTCGTCTGTTACAGGATCCCCACCCCGGCAGAAATACAAGGTGAATGTGACTCCCGCACTACAGTGTAACATAAATCAGTTCAGGACTCATGTGGAGGAAATGAAACTCCTGGCAGAGGCTCAACCCATGTGCTTGTGTTTATCTTCCACCAAAACGATAACCTGACTGCGGCACACTCCCTATGTTTGTGTTGCCTTCCACCGAAAGGATGGCTTGGCTGTGGAAAGAGGCAAGTGAGGGGTTTCTGTGTTTGTCACTTACACATTCCACTCCTCTACTCTCTCTTTGGTTACTAACCTACAATCCATAGCCATTGCTGTTCACATGGATCACAAGATCATGGTTTACTCACTGCATTTACCTCCACAGGATAGAATAGAATTTGAGGCTCTCGTGGTTCTTATTGTACACCTCCACGCCCCATTTCTCCTACTGGATTTTGGGGCTTAAACTGCACTTGCCCCAGGGATCGAGTCTTGGAGAATAACATGACGTCTTCAATACTGGCAGTCCCACGCACTACTTACCTGATACTGGGACGTCCTCAGCCACCGACCTGTCTTTCTGCTCTCCAGCCCTTGCAGAATCAGCACAGTGGGAAGCAATTGACGACCTTCATTCCAGCGATCACAACCCAATGTGGATCACCTAGTGGATGGACGATTGCTTGAACAGAATCACCAAAGCGGGTTGTCATCAGGGCTAACTATAAGCAACTCAGATAGCTGGCTGTGTTTTAACACCGCAGCAGCGTCCGGGAATGGATGGATCACATCACACAACTGATCCATCAAGTCAATGACTTACCCTTCCAAAGACTTAATGTCACCTTAGGAGCCAACTTGTACCTTGATGGGCTCGTGAGTGCCGTCCAGTAATCTGGGACAGATGTGCAGCTCTTCGACTGTTTAAATACGGCGCAGCAGCAGACAACCTGGCAGCTTTTCAAGTCACGAGAGCCAAGGCTCACCGCGTAATTAAGAAGAGAAAGAAGAAGTTCATGGCATGCGTTCGTGGACTCTGTCAGCAGTTCCACTTTTCTACAAAAATATGAGTATCCATCAGGAGGGTTTCCAGTAAACATATTCATCTGCCAATAGCAGCAGTCCAAAAACACGTGTGTCTCCAAACAACACCTGGAGACGTTGCTCTGGCGATGGCAGAGTATTTTGCAGAAAGTATTGCCAGTGCCAGCCAAGATCCAGCATTTCGTCACTACCTTGTAACTGCAGAGAGGGGCAAGCTGGACTTCAGATCCATCAATCCCGAGCCTTAGAACTTCCCTTTCTCCATGTTGGCTCTGGAATCAGTACTGCCGCGCGGAATTAGCCGAGCGGTCTTAAGCGCTGCAGCCATGGACTATGCCGCTGGTCCCGGAGGAGGGTCGAGTCCTCCCTCGGGCATGGGTGTGTGTGTTTGTCCTTAGGATAATTTAGGTTAAGTAGTGTGTAAGCTTAGTGACTGATAACCTTAGCAGTTAAGTCCCATTAGATTTCACACACCTTTGAACGCTTGAATCAGTACTGCTGACACTCGTTATACTGCACCCAATCATGACGAAATCCAATACTCCATGCTTTGCTATTTTCCAACGGAGTCAAAGGAAATCCTGCTCGATGTTTAATCTGATAAGGCAGGCAGGCCACTTTCGTAATTCACAAAGAGAGGCGATAGTGAAGGGTCTCCTCAAACCAGGAAAGAATCACATGTGTCCCAATTGTTATCGTAATATCACCTCATCGAGCTGTGTCGGAAAGACCGCGGAGGGAATTGTTAACCACTCGTCTGGTCTTGTTGTTAGAGACCAGGTACCTCCGTAGCCGCTCTCAGTGTGTATTCTGGAGATTTAGGTCTATTGTCGACAGCCTGACCCTGCTAGAGGTTGCTATTCAGCAGGCTCTCATACACAAACGTCCCTGACTGGCTACCTTCTTTGAGGTCAGTAAGGCGTATGTCACTTCTTGGAGACATAGTGTTCTAAAGCAACTTCATCAACGGGGCCTTTGTAGCCACTTAACCATCTTCATACAGACCTTACTGTCTAAGCGGTTTTTTGGGTCACCGGTTAGTACATGCTGTTGGATTGTTTACAGCAGGAGAATGGCGTCCTATAGGCCAGTGTTTTAAATGTTACCCTCTTTGTCTTAGCCACAAACAGTATCACGTCTATGGTAAGGAGCCCTGTACAGTGCTCCTTATTTGGGGACAATACTGGCGTTTCCTGTTGCTCCTCCAGTGCTGCACCAGGGACTCATCAGTTGCAACTTACAGTGGAGAGACAAGGGGCGTTGTTTGGAAAGATGGGTTTTCAGTTTTGTGCAGATAAGTGTGATTGTGTGTTCATTTTCATCGCTCTTGTCTACTTTCAGTTTACTTAACTTGTTTATGAATGCTTCATTTTTTTATTCCAAATAGTCGTGGTTGGCCGGCCGCTGTCGCCGAGCAGTTCTAGTTTCTTGTGTCCGGAATCGTGCTGCTGCTATGGTCGCAGGTTCGAATCCTGCCTCGGGCATGAATGAGTGTGACGTCCTTAGGTAAGTTATGTTTAAGTAGGTCTATGTCTAGGGGACTGTTGACCTCAGATTTTAAGTCCTACAGCGCTTAGAGCCATTTGAACCATTTTCTCGTAATTTCCACACCTGAGAGTTCTGAAAGCCAGAATCCAAAAGGTACTGAACAGCATGAAGTGCCTTAGCCACAGGTCTTGCGAAACAAGTCAGGGCGCGTTTGCTCCAGTTTTATACGGCTTACCTTCATTCATGTGAGCACAGAGTATAGATGCTTATAGGACCAACCTCATACCTGGTCTCTGTGCTGAGCATGGTGAATCGCCACTTACAATCCGACAGGAACTCCTCATGGTGCATCAGGCATGTAAGTTCCTAGCGCCTGCGAAATCGTCTCTGTACCATACTGTTGCTTGTCTGCCTCTGGAACGCCTTCTGTCAAATCATCCTTGAGCAACAAATTCATTTTGGATACGCGTGTTGCGCGTGCTAGAGCCACTTGGTGTGGAGCAAGTACAACCCGCAACCCCAGGGCTTAAAGCATCTGCAACCCTGGTTACTGCAGAGGTCCAGCGTAATTTTAGATTTAGTGCATTACAGAAGAAAGTGCACTGCCATATAGGTTTCTAATAACAGTGTTAAGGATATTTTAACTGAGCACCGCAATTCTTTAGCTGTCATTGTGGATGGGGCAAAACAGGGAACTCTGTTGATTGGTTTCATGTTTTCCCCGATCGGCTCCGATTGTCTCAGACTATACTGTCTTTGACTCGGAATTAAATGCGGTGTTGCTGACGCTAGAGCAAATGAGGCATAATTTCGGTACTCGATTCCTTGTCTGTACTGATCTCTGAGTGCCCTTCATTCTATATAAGGCTTGTACGCAGCAGATAAAGTAGTCCAGAATACGCAGGATGCTCTCCTTTAGCTACAGCGGCTAGAGAAGGAGGTATCTTTCCGCTATGAGCCAGAGCAAATGGGTATTGCGGGAAATGAAAGGGTGGATGTAGCAGCCAAGGAGCCACGACGCGATCCTCAGTTATTTCAGTGTGCCAACCCCCTGCATGCCATCACCTCGCGTTTGAGGTACAGAGTCTTTTGACGATGGGAATATGAGTGGCTATAAGTGACAGACAATAAGCTCCGTCGTCTAATAAATCCCACAACGCGGCCTTGACGTACCTCCCTCCCCCCCCCCCCCCCCAAACCACGTCGGCAGCAAGCGACTGGAATAGCCCACAGCATCATGTAGCAGAGATTCTTGCTCCTAGGAGCATTGCGTGTTGCTTTCAGGTGTACAGATTACTATGCCGCACATTTTATTTGTCTGCAGTTTATTTTCTGACCAGAAGGCAGCAACAAAAAATGGTTCAAATGCCTCTGAGCAGTATGGGACTTAACTTCTAAGGTCATCAGTCCCCTAGAACTTAGAATTACGTAAACCTAACTAACCTAAGGACATCACACACACACATACATGCCCGAGGCAGGATTCGAACCTGCGACCGTAGCGGTCAGGCGGTTCCAGACTGTAACGCCTAGAACCCCTCGGCCACCCAGGCCTGCAGGCAGTGACAGATTTACCGTCTTTTAAGTAACGCTCAAACGAATGTGCTGAGAGTTTTAAGGATTTGTGATTTGTCCAGCTGGTTTCGAAAAATTTTTGGGGAGAAGATTTTAACATGTTAGGGGGTGACAAGCTAACCCATGTTTTTTGTTAGTTGTCAACCAGTCACATTTTCCCGTGACTTTGTTTTAGCTCATCTGTCGTTTTACTTCTGTTTTAATCCAAGGTATAGCAAGTTTCATGATATCTCCATTGTCGTATGGCGTGTGATGGTGGTGGTGGTGGGTAGTGTTTAACGTCCCGTCGACAACGAGGTCATTCGAGACGGAGCGCAAGCTCGGGTTAGGGAAGGATTGGGAAGGAAATCGGCCGTGCCCTTTCAAAGGAACCATCCCGGCATTTGCCTGAAACGATTAAGGGAAATCACGGAAAACCTAAATCAGGATGGCTGGAGACGGGATTGAACCGTCGTCCTCCCGAATGCGAGTCCAGTGTGCTGACCACTGCGCCACCTTGCTCGGTATGGCGTGTGAGATAGAGTGAGTGATTGTGTAGGTGAAAACGAGTGAAGTGGGAGTGAGAGCAAGAATGTCATTTGATATCCTTCCTCCTGACTGTGTGGCAACTAATTTCGTAATTTTCTCCACATTTGTTTTTTTAATGTATGAAAGGCGCTGATAACCTCGCCACTGAGCGCCCGTTAGCTCCAAACTCACGCAGACACACACACACACACACACACACACACACACACACACACACACACACACACAAACACTTCTTCCCTCGTTATATGATTCTTTTCAGCAAGTGGATCAGGCGATTCAAGAAAATCGTCCACGAAGGGCAATTCTGATCAGGCAAAGAGAAATGATGTCATCTGGCATTATCCTTCATCACGACAATACTTGGCCGCACACTGCTGCTGCAACGAAGACGCTCCTGCAGTGTTTTCAATGGGGAGTGTCAGATCACCCACCGTATCGGTTTGCCGCTGGATATGGTGACAGCACATTGATACAGACAACGACCTGCAGACCGCAGCAAAGAATTGCCGGAGAGCGCAGGCGGCTGCACTCTGTGGCGAGGATATCGGAAATTTGGTACCACGCAAAGACAGTTGTCTCAGTCAGTGCGGCGATTATGTAGAGAGGTATCTAGAAGCGTAACTATTTGTTGCAAATAAAAAGTTTTTTTCAATTGTGGTTTCTATTTCGCGGCTGATCTGACTTTGAAACAGAAAAAAAACAAAAACAAAAAAACGCAAATACAGCTGCTCTGACGTAAATAGAGCGCTACTCTCATCACAGCAAACGTGATATTAGCTCAATTTAAAGTTACTTCTTTTGCAAAAAAATCGTATGATAGTCATCCATACGGAATATGTTCAGAGATGGGTGAGTGGTTCGGAGATTAATTGACTAATAGGTCTCAGCACGTTACAGTATGTTTGAGGATACATACAAGGACTGTTATATTGTCAGTATACGTAATCGAATTATCAAATAAGATCTTGAAAAAATGTATGAAGACTTGGACAGTGTTTGTACTTCATGGAATGAATGGCGTCTCTGTTCAAATGTTAATAAATGCAAGTTGTATTCTGTAACTAATGTAGATAACACGATTGTATCTAATTACAAGATTAGTAGTAAATATCTTGAGCACGTCACATTGAATATTGACAGACAACACTAAGAAGCGATATTAAACGGAACGATCACATGAAATCAGTGTTAGGAACGGCGAAAATGTAGTACATACCGTAGATTCACGAGGCGTTAATATATGAGCTGCGTGATCATCCACCTTATAACTCTGACCATGCTACCAACTTTTTGAATCCCGATAAAAGATTCTGGTGACACACACGTACTGCTTCCAATTCCACGCCGCTGGCATCTAAGATATAAGGTAACAGAAAACAATCCCACGATATTCTAGGTGTCTCAGTTCCAGTGACTTTATATCGACAAATACTTTACTGATTGCCGTATTTGTTACGGCAAATATTGCCTAGCGACTGTGATAGCGGTTCGTTTAAATGCTAAGGAAAACTCTGAGATTTCAGATGAGTTTAGTACTTACTTATAAATTTCCACTTTTATCGTAATACTGCAAGGTAATCCAACATTGCGGTTCTGTTTGATATGTCACATCGTAGCAACACGTTTATGTGGTTTAGCCGTATTTGCGGTAAGACAGGATCGATGACTCTGAGATGTCCACAGCCCTTGGACTCTTGGTTCAGCCGGTACTGGCTTAGATAGCAGAGAAGTTCCACATATTATACTGCAGATTACACGTATAGCTTGAGGCATCCTAAGAGTATACACATAGGTCGCAAGCGTTAGATCTGCCCTGAAGTTATGCTACGCACATTTACAGGATGTAGTAAGTTTTTCGTAAGCAAAAAAAAAAAGTTCATGATAATCAGAATTAGTATTGTTGATGAAGCCGAGACAATGAATGACAAATATAATAATAAAAGTACTTCTACTGTCTTTTGCATAGCGTTCTGAAATTGAAAACATTCGTTTCCAAGCATAGGTTGCTCATAAGGGCTCCAGTTGGTTGTAGCAGGAACTGAAATAAATGTAACAAAAATCAATATTATTCGGGCTTTTTACGTTATAAAAAAATCTGCATATGGTAATGAGCCAAAACAGGACCACGTCATTAATTACCTTTTGATATAGCTTTGGAACTCGGTACTGCACTGATTATGCGTGGCACGCATCGGATTGCCCTTGGTAGGTTTTCCTAGGCATATGACACCGTATGGCCACACGCAGTTCACGAAGTTGCCGTAAACTATGGGCCGGTGGTTTGTCGGTACAGAACTGGCGGCTTGTAACGTCCCTGGTGTGAACTTTTTGGTTCAGATCAGGTGAGTCCACTATTACGCTCCCCAAACGGCTGTAGCACGATTCCGGCCATGTGATAGGTATCCTGTTGGAAGGTGTCACCGCCAGCGGAAAAGACATCAAGCATGGCGGGACGTCGGTGAACTGCGATAACGTTCACATAGTCCATATCCGTCCTGATACCGTCTATCAGTAACACGCATTCCCTCGAACCCCAGTTTAATGGCCCAAATTGCATAATACTTCTACTGACTTTGAGGACAGGTTCCTTGCAGCAGAGCAAGAAAAAGTTCATATGAACATTTGTCCGAAAATACGCTGTTTTAGAGTTGTTACTGAAATCTGACCTTCATCGGCTTCCCAAGTAGAAACCAAAAAAGTCAGGTACCTATCGACCGTTTCCACTAATTTTATTCTAGCCGGCGTTGTGTTCCAAGGGAGACTTGTTCCTCTATCTTTAACATATCCATTGTGTGCCTGTACTACAGGTAGTGAATATTCTGTTCAAAAGTGGGAGGCTATTCATTTCGTGAGTAGGCACACATGGTTTTCTTGTACCAGACATATATCAGACGGCGTTTACAAACCTAAGACAGCAGATTCATCGAACCTTTGGTGCTGTGTATCGTTTTCTTGCCGAGGCAGGAGCCAGAATATCGAGGAAAACTGCTTGTTACTCGCACGTCCGACCAGAAACAGATGTTCTACGTGCTGTCGAAGAGCATGGTATCAGAGCGAGAGAAGCGGCCCTGGCATGTGATACATCCTCAAGTTCAGCGTGGACAATACCTCACGAGGAACTCGTGTATCCGTATCGACTTCAGCGCGAGCAGGGTCTTAACCCTGTTGGTCACACACCACGGAAAAAATTTGCTGATAGGTTTCTTTAAACACAGCCGACCCGTTGTTTTAATCTTCAGTTTTGTTTACAGACGAGATAGCGTTTGGAAGAGACGGAAAAACCAATTTCCACACCAATACATATGAGCTGATGGCAATCCATGTGCTACAGTACAGGCTAGACATCAGGATCAGTTTAAGAGTAATATGTAGTTTGAAATTATAGGTGACTATCTGGCAGAGCAGCACCAGCAACCTGCTATTTGATATGCCGGCCGTGGTGACCATGCGGTTCTAGGCGCTCAGTCCGGAACCGCGCGACTGCTACGGTCGCCGGTTCGAATCCTGCCTCGGGCATGGATGTGTGTGATGTCCTTAGGTTAGTTAGGTTTAAGTAGTTCTAAGTTCTAGGGGACTGATGACCACAGATGTTAAGTCCCATAGTGCTCAGAGCCATTTGAACCATTTTTTGAACTATTTGATGGATTTATTCCAGTCTCTGTCTTCCTCTATAGTTTTTTCCCTGTAGTATCATGGAAGTCTTTCCCTGATGTATTAACGGATGACGTATCAAACTGTCTCTTCTCCTTGCCAGTGTTTTCCACCTATTCCTTTCCTCTCCGATGCTGCGCAGAATCTCATCATTCCATACCTTATCAGACCACAAGGAGCTCTTTACAGGAGATTTATTCCTAACAACCTCCAACACCCTTCAGAATATGTGCTCTGCAGAAACTCAGTGTTCGGACTGGTATCTACCATGGATAGGTAGAGGAGGCCCTTTTCCGAGGGCTGTCCATTCCCCCAACCTCATTCCTTTGTATCATTATCCATGGGAGCATCTTAAGCTTTTGATGCATACATCACACCACCCAGATGCGGGAACTCTACATTGAAGTATAATGGAAGTCTGCGAAAAATTTCGAAACTTTACTTCGAAAGGACGTGACAATCCATGATTCGACGAATGCGTGCGTATGTAGGAGCAAGAGGACATTTCGGGGATTTATTATGGATTTATGAGTTGGTGAGCTGCCGTCACGTAAATTGTAAACTTTCGTTCATAGGTCGAAAATGAAGGATTTTTTTGATACATGGTTAGATGAAACAACCTGTATAATGGCTGTTGTTTCAGCCACACATCGCCGTTACTTTCCGGCCGTACATTCGCTACTGCAGTAGCCTGCCAGTTTACTGCTTACAGTTCGGCAAGTTGTGATTTAGTGAACTGCCTAGATTGTCTATTCGTTTGTGTTTGAATGTCAGTCGACGTGCAACCCAAAGAGCACAAACTTTTCGTATTTTAAAGATTCGTAGACATTTGGGAAAGTCAGTAAGGTGGCCGCACTCATAATGCAAATGAATTTACCCTTTTCAGATTAATTTTTTTCTCTTGTGGATGTGGACAAATCATCTGTGGACGCAACGAGTGCCTTCGCCGTTTGACATTTAGATGTAGATGTAGACTTGTATATTTGTATACAGACCCTCAGCTGTCGGAGCTCCAGGCCCCAAAATCTACTCGACGTTAAAATAATTTTTGCATTTCCATTCTTCTTATTTTGAAAATAGAATCTTGAGAACATGTACTAAGATACTAATAAAAAACTTTCTTCTCTTTATGCTAGATGTCGAGACTCGCTATAGTGTTGCGGTAAATGGGGCATCACATCTTCACGATCAAGCAGGACTGAAGAGAAGACACAAATCTGGATGCTTCTTTTGACACTGAAATACCGGCTAAGATGTAAGTACCTTACAGCGTCCAGCTATGACTTACCATGGCTATAGTAGAGTTACTCTAAACTGGACTGGAGGCAGAGATTCTATTGCAGGAAGAATCAATACACTTACGAGCAGCTGAATTATGTCTCCGACTCTGGTATAAAGGAAGCGCTACTGTTACCTCATGGAATAGGATACAGGTTCAATTTACTTTCTTTTTTGTTAAGAATCATATTATGGTTATCCTTACTGAATATATTCAGAGATAGGTCTTTATCTTATGTGATAATTGACAGATCTCGATATGATACAACGTGTCTGAGGAAGTGAAATCCGACCGTTAATATTCTTAACATACGTAATAGAATCATCAGATAGCATTTGGCAACACGGTAAGATCAGTTGCTGACCCTACTCTTGTCTATAGGAAAGAACGATGGCAGGACGATCGTAAAGAAGTCCATAAAAACTTGGACATTATTTGTCGCTCATATAATGAATGTCGTCTCTCTTCAAATGTGGATAAATGCAAGATAAATGCTACAACAAAATAAAGAACTCGGTGGATAAATGCAAGATAAAAGCTATGACGAAGATAAAGAATCCGATTGTATCTGATTAAAAGACTACTAGTGAACACCTTGAACCATTCACACTGAATGTTTAAGGGTAATATTGAGAAGCATTATGATCTGCCAACGCAGTTCCGTGCGCGTTAGCACGCTGCTTTCGGAATTCGGGGAGTCGCGCCAGCCCCTGAAGGAATACGCACAGCGGAATAGCGACGAGAGCCGATGTGCCGGCCACGCGCCACAAACGCTTGTGCGGGCGGTACGAGGGTGTCACTGTTGTGTTTCAAGGTCTTATCAAATATGAGTCACAATGGGCCTCGAATGAATTGTGTGACCCGTTGATACGATCTTAATGACGGTTTAGCCCTTCTGTTGGAAAGTTCTGGAAACTTTAATGATTTTTCTTGGAAGAAATCCAATGTAGTTGTCGTGAAATTCTACATTTAAGATTTCGGCTTCCAGCTCAGCGCTGTGTGGGATCCAGCTATCGCGCGGCTGAAGAGGGCACATCGAACGCCGACTCAAAACATGCCCATATATGGCAATGTCACGGGCACCAGTGACGTCACAGCCGGCAGCTAGCGCATATAATGGGGCAGTCATACCACTTGACAATGGCCAAGGAGTGCTTGGCCGAAAGCTCGTGTAGTTTTAAGCAATTTACGCTGTTGGAAAACCGAGAACATTTTATTCAATGTTATCGCCGCGAGACTCTACATTCGTATATGGATGTGTATTGGTAGTCGAGATGTTGTGGTCTCTCTGTCAGCTAATGCTCTAACCTGAGTAATGTTGTATGCGCAAAAAGGGGTAGAGTAAAAGGTTGGAAAGAACAGAATAGAGTAAGTGATGGAAGTGCTCGTTGTTAGAAAAAGTTGGCACAGAACAAGAAAAGCGTATGTCTTACAGATAAGTTTTGTAATACAGCACTGTACTGCAGCGGCATCTCACGGAGTTCCGCCGTCAGCCGGGAACGCCAGTCTCGCAGTGTTACCGCACTCTGGGGCCCCGCTGGGCCGCGTCCACTGCAGGCGAGGCTACGACGAGGCCTCGTCCCCTGAGCGCAGTGGGTTCGGCGCCCTCTCCTCCGTCTCACCGTCTACTGGAGGTGGACATTGGATCTCTGATGTGTGGTGAACCTGAGAAATAAATCTACTGTTGCAGTTTGAGTGTTCTCTATTTACTCCTGCTGTTACTAGAGAACCTGCATGGCTGATATGAATGAATCTTACCAACCGCCCACAGAAGTCTGCTGCTGGTTTTCCCACCGTCCAACGGCGTAGGTGCTGCCCAGCACTTGGGAGTCAAAAGACAGGCTGTATTCCGTCTAAAATACTGAGAATTACTTGAGCTTAAAATGCTCTACGCAACCAACGAGCAGTTCGTGACCCAAGCGTGACAGTCTTGTGATCACGTTACTGTGACGTCATAGACGCCGTGGATTTCATTTTATGATAGTTTTACTCTTTGACCTCAGCGGCATTTGACTGCTCTAATCGGGTTGTAACGACAAGAACAGTGCGATCAGCTCTTATCGACTCTGAAGCTTTTTCCGCTGAACTGGATTTGTGGTTTCTAGCTTCTTATGTTGAGGAAGAAATCTTAGTTATTGTGCACATACCTTACGGTAGGGAGAAAATTGTTGGTGATTTGGGGTGCGAACAAAATGAAAAAGCTGTATTTAATGTACATGGCCTTCACCTCTTGCTGCTTCGCGAGTTAACGCGCGATAACATGCGTTGCTATACAGCTCGCAGTATTGGAGCCGGAGGCTGTGATAGAAACCGCCACTTGTGACTTAGCCCATGATCCATGTACACCTGCTACTACGGCAGCGTGAGAAGGGCTCCTCTGTCACTTCTTAGCGCACCTATAAGAACCTAAATAAATTATGTTAAATTTTATTCAGTCATTTTCAAAATCGGTATGGTACCTTTTGACATTCAGGAGAAGATTGTATCCAAATTTCAGCTTTATAACTATCATAGTTTCAAAGATAGAAGAAATCGCTAAAAAGGTCAAAATACGACACTTAGGAAACTAAATTCAGTTAGGAAATCATAATAGTTTTTCTTTTGGTATAATTGGAAAACATAAGCAGAGCTCTCAGTGTGTACGTGGAATAATCGTCAGATTGTAATGTTGCATTATATAACGTCTTGAGTAACCGGCAAGGGTTACCCAAACCTGTCGTGCGAAATTGATCTGAATGAAATTACCCACTTTGCTGATGACGTATGTCTACGTGTGATTGCTATTGTAACAGAGCAGCCCCAAAGTCAGCTGGATTATTATCTGTATCTAAAGGGTATTTCCAGATTTACTGCCTTTTTGTTGTCGTTTATTAAACACTACTTTAATATTTCTATATCAGAATGACGTAGAGGCGTCTGTGTGTAAGGATTGGTGTAGGCCAGTTTTGGCGCAAGTATGATCATGAGCGAGCATTCTGATTGGCAGCGAGTATGGTTAGCCAATCGTAATTGAGACGGTTCCCTCTCGTTACCTGATAGTTATACTGGGAGTGAGGCCACAAGAGGAGAGTCTCTCGCTAGCTTTGAACGCGGTCGGTCATGTTTCTGGTAGGAGTCAAAATAACGTGTAAAATGAAGGAATACTGAGTTCCTCGCGTTTGACATGTGCCCTGACGAACGCTGATGTAGTTACAGACAGTTCTATGAAGTTTGGAAGTTTTAGAACTGTATTGTTGGAATGATATTCGCGTGTGAAAATTTCGCCTCCGTAGTATTCGCGTGGCATGTTTCACTATTCAGCTACTGAGCATTTTTACCGAGCAGTTTCTTTTATGAAATCCACCAGAAGGACCGAATGTAATAACTAATGTTAGTGGTGGAATTAATGACTGTGGAAACGTTGTTTAACTCGGGTCGAATCTGGACAGATTTCTGGCTGCTGTGCGTGCGAATTTGACAAAAATAACCGATAGTTTAAATGTGAACTGAATAGTGCCGTTTCTTCGGTTATAAGAGCAAATAAACATTTTTGTGAGGAAATATCGGACATTATTTTCCAAAAGCCAATCCATTATCTTACCGCCCGATAAATTTGTTATTGACAGTTTTTCTAGAGAATTTTGTTTCATTACTAGAGTTGCGCTGCCTCAGTTGTTGTAGATATTAGATGGTGTTTTTTATCAACGCTGCACTCAGGAGAATCTTACAAACATCGAGCAGATGACATAGTAATAACCATTCCTGCCGTAGAGAAACAACTGAAAGAAACGAAAACAAACAAGTCTCCAAGTCCGGATAGAATATCAGTTCGAGTTTAGAACGAGTGCTCTACAGAACTGACCGCTTATTTAACTTGCATTTTTCGCGAATCTCTCGCCCAGTCCAAGTCCCCAGCGACAGGAAAAAGCGCAGGTGACTCCTGTATATAAAAAGGATCAGAGAACAGATCCGCAAAATTACAGACCTATAGCCCGAATATCAGTTTGCTGCAGAATCCTTGAACATATTCTCAATTCATATATAATAAATTTTCTTGAGAGCGAAAACCTTATGTCCACGACTCAGCATAGTTTTAGAAAGCATTGCATGTGTGAAACTCAGCTTACTCTTTACTCGCATGATATGCTGCAAACTATGGATGAAAGAAAACATGCAGATTCCATATTTCTAGATTGCCAGAAGTATTTTTTATGGTGTATTGCAGACTGTTAAAGAAGCTACGAGCATATGGGATAGGTTCACAGATATGTGATTACCTCGAACTCTTCTCAAGCAATAGAACACAGTGTGTTGTCCTCGGCGGCGAGTGTTCATCTAAGACAAGAGTATTGTCAGGAGTGCCTCAGGGATGTATGATAAGACCACTGCAGTTTTCTGTATATATAAATGATCTGATCGACAGGGTGAACTACTGCCTGCGGGTGTGTGCTGATGATGCTGAGGTGTATGGGAAGGTGTCGAAGACGAATGTCTGTACGATGATACAAGATGACGTAGAAAAAATTTCTTGTTGTTGTGATGAATGGCAGCTGGCTCTATATCTAGACAAATGTAAATTGATGCGGATGAACAGGATAAACAAACCCGTAATTTCGGATAAAGCGTTAGTAGTGTCCTGCTTGACGCAGTCAAGTAGTTTAAATATCTTGGCGTAACGTTGCAAAGCGATACAAAATGGAACGAGCATTTGAGGACTGTAGGGAAGGCGAATGGTTGACTCCTCTTTATTGAGAGAATTTTAGGAAAGTGTGGTTCATATATAAAGGAGACCGCATATAGGACCCTAGTGCGGTCTGCTAGTTTTGTTACAGGAAGATTCGAACAACAGGCAAGTATTTCGGAGATGCTTCGGAAACTCAAATGGGAATCCTGGGAGGGAAGGCGACTTTCTTCTCGAGGAACGCTACTGAGAAAATTTAGAGAACCGGTATTTGAAAGTGACCGCAGAAGGCTCCTGCTGTTGTCAAAATACATTTCGCTTAAGGAACGGGAAGACAACATGCGAGAAATTAGGGCTCTTATGGAGGAATACAGATAATCATTTCTCCCTCGGTCTATCAGCGAATGGAACAGGAAAAGAAATGATTAGTGATGGTATATGGTACCCTTCACGGCGTCCTTTAAGGTGGCTTGCAGAGTATATTTATAGATGCAGATGTAGATATCTCTTCCATGCCGATTCCAGTTACTTCTTCTATCATGTCATCAGGCAATTCCTTCTTACAAAGGTCTTCAGTGCAATCTTTCCAACTTCCGCTCTCTCTCTCTCTCTCTCTCTCTCTCTCTCTCTCTCTTTACGTTTAACAGTAGAGTTCCTATTGCACTCACACCACAGGAGTGCGCGAAACTGGAGAGCAGGAAACGCATAAACACCATTTTCGGCATCGGGTCACATCCAGATTTCGTCGAATGGTTCTGAACTATCGCTAGTGGTTCAACCTTCTAAATAAAGGCAAATATGGCAGTCACGCAACATTCCTAAGGGATGCGAACGAGGTCAGTGAGATTGCAGGCCCGCGATGGCCCCAGAAAAGAGTTGAATTATCCGGGGGTGGGTGACGCTGAAAAGAGTTGAATCATCCGAGGGTTGCTGTCAGCAGTGTCAAAAGGTTGTCAGGAACATCGTTCTGTCGCACAAGGAACTGCGAACTGTCGTTTTCGTCGCGAAATGTATGAGAATCAACGCCTCAAGGGAAGGGGTGGTTTCATTGACGTCCTTTGTGCTATTACCCTGAGACCTTTTCGTGTCATTTCTGAGCTGCGGTGTGTGTGAAATGTTTTAGTCGTTCATCCATAGAAACATGCGTGATTGCAACGCTGGTCGTTGCGGTTCTGACCTCCATCGCTGAGACATCAAGGGAAGGGCGAAATGAGGGTAACGGGTGGTATGATTACGTTCCCATCCCGTGGCACGTCCTCTGTAGTACTGGTCAGAAATTTGGTGTCCATGTGATATCATCGCTTACATTCACATGAACTTCTGAACTCTGGTCTTTTTTTCCCATGTGCCGACGACACCTTGCCGTGTGAAGCGTCGCCAAGCCAAACTTGAAACCTCTGCTTTTTAATCGAGGACAATTACGATTTTCGAAAAAGCGACCCTTTAACTGTGTCGCGCAGTATAGATGAAGCGAGAGAAGTCTGGGATCTGCTGCAGTGTAAACGCAGCTTGAAGTACTTATAGCATTAGAAATATATTATTTAATATTTGCGGAACTGATAAGAAATTGCTTTCAGAAGCTTTAAACATTTTTGGAAGATAACTATTAACAGCCGTCAAGTAATGTGTAAAACGCATGTTTGACCATCAGCTGCTTTTTTACTTAAAAGCCAAATTTCTACCCGTTTCTCTCACAGACCACCTTCACGGATTAGGATTAAAACAGTTTATACCACAACATAACGCGTGTCATTGCTAAAGTAATGGAAACGTCTCATATGTACAGCATGAATTCCAGTATACCGCACAGGACTTTTGAAGGGAAACATACTACTAACATGCGTAATCTTAGCAGTACCAGAAAGAAGACCAGAGGTGCCTGTAGCGGTTCTGGTCTCGTAAACTGAGATACGGCCGGTAGAGCGGTGTGATGGCTACATGCACGTACCTATTCGCATCCAGTGACGCCTGTGTTCTGAGAATGACGCGGCGGCCGGTCGGTACCGTTGGGCCTTCATGGCCTATTCGGGCGGAGTTTGGTTTCATATTAGTTGTTTACATACAGATATAACATTGAATTACTTTTCACAGTCACATCTAGGAACAAAATTTTTCATTTACCTTTCTCAAATTTTATTTATCTATCCCCTCCATTGTAGCCTGTTATCTGTAATTTAAACACAGGTTGTACTGATTCTTACAGAAGTTATGCCATATACATTGATACTATAATATCCCGGCCAAATATGTGCTAGTCCCAGACACTTTTTTCGTTTATCGTTTTAAAGTTGGGCCGATCAGCTGACGGATGCGTTTACTCCGAGAAATATAGTTGCTACATGGCGCGCGGTCGGTCATGGTAAAAACTTTGCTATCGGGAAAACGGACTCGATATACTACTACTACTCCTTGGCGGTAGAGCCCTTGGCTCTCAGTCTTCTCGCTCCCATCCTTCTCAAGTCCTCTTCCATGTCGTCTAGATGTGTGGTCCTTGGTCTGCCCCTAATACGACATCCACCGGGTTTTCCTGTGAAAACTTTCTTGACTGTGCTGTTCTCCACCATTCATTCTACATGTCCCAACCAATGTAGTCTATTACTCTTTATTTCAGTCACGATATCTGCTTTGTTGTTCAACTCTCTGATGTCCTTACTGTTTCTGATTCTCCAAAAATCCCTATCATTCACTGGCCCGTAGATTTTCCTAAGTATCTTCCTTTCCCATCTCTGCAACAGCTCATCGTTTTGTGTCATAGTCCAGGTCTCCGAACCATACATCACCACAGGTCTAACTACAGTACGATACACCGTCAGCTTCAGATTCCTACTAAGGCTCCTTGTTTTAAACACTTTAACCAGTGCAAAGCAGCTCCTGTTACCAGCTGCGCTCCTTGCATGTATTTCTTCTCTCATATCATTATTCTCAGTTACCAGAGAGCCAAGATATTTAAAGGTCCCACAGCGTTCATATCCTTTTCCGTTATGCTTCTTTCTCCTTCACTGTGTCTTTTCCTAGATGTTAACATATACTTGGTCTTATATTGATTAATGGTCAGCCCCATCTCCGCACCATACCTTTCTGCTGTTTCAAGCTATTCTTCCAGGTCCTGTTTCCTCCTGGATAACAAATCAATATCATTCGCATGTGTCTATGTTTTTTTTAGTGTTGATTCTGGTTCTTAGCCTCCGATTTTAAACTGAGTATTTAATGTGTTCTCGGTGGTTGGCTTTTCCTTTTTTTCTCTATGGTTGGCCAACCACCGTCACACTCTGTGTGTTTTAATTTGTTTTGTCTGATCTCTGTCGGAATATTTCTTGTCCTGTGTCGTCTGCCGTCTTTCCTGTTGCTCGTTTTTTATTCTCTTTGGGTGGTTTTAGTTTTTTTTTGGAAAAAGGGACCGATGACCGTAGCAGTCTGGCCCCTTTAATCCCACAAACCAACCAACCAGCCGCGTGTGCAAGCTCCTAGGTCACTCTATTTAACAGTGGTCCCCCAGGGATGTTGCTTTAAAAACAAAAAAGCTCCGGCAGAAGACAATATTACAGCAGGAACGATAAAAAAAGGTGGAGAAAAACTAGTAAGGGTTTTGCATGAGATTAGAGTGGAAATATGTCGGAAAGAAACCATGCCAAAACAGTGGAGTACAGCAATACTCTGCTCTATACATAAGAAACATGACAAAGCTGACTGTGGGAATTATGGAGCAATTGCACTACACTGTATAGTATACAAAGTATTAGGAAAAATCATTGCTGGGCGGTTAAGAACATACGTAGAAGAGTATCTAGGAGATATGCAGTGTGGTTTCTGAACAAATAGATCCACTACAGACCATGATTTTCGCTATCAGACAGATCTTTGAAAAATGTTATGAGTGCACATCGATGTCCACCAGCTGTTCATTGACTGATGACAGTATCAAAATGGATCAACTTTGGAAGGAAATGCAAGAGGCAGGAGTCCCTAACAAACTGATAAGATTGGTTAAAATGACTTTGAGAAGAGCAGTGTGCAAAGTAAAGATCGAGGGCACTTTATCAAAGCCATTTGAACTTAGCCAAGGACTGCGGCAAGGTGATGTGCTCTCAGTATTCTGTTTAATGTCGCATTCGAGTGTGTAATGCGAAAGACACAAGGCAACAACCCTGGGAACTCGATACAAAGAAGTGTTAATGTTACCCAGATGTGCATCAATGTTGAATGTTGAGCACCATTTTGTAAAAAATAAACTGGTACTGAGTTGTACAAAGAAAAGATAGATAGCAAATCGATGCGAATATGTATGGAAATTAAATAAAAGGTAATTAAATCGATCTCAAATACATTATGAACTCAATTTTGAAGAAGTTAATTATGCTATGCGCCACAGGAACTTTGGACGTTTGGTTTATGATGACAGCTGGTGGATGTGCAAGCACGGTCAAGGGCATTTAGAAGTGTTTTCCTGTTATTAATACAAATCTGCAAATGGCTACTCATCATATGATCAAATGTGAACTTAGTCGCATAGAATTAGTATCCGAGGATCTTATACAAGTTCCCATTTATGAACAGTGAAAGTTGTACAAGCGACTGGAGGATATCGGCAGTTGAAACTGATATACGAGATCAACGAGATTTCAATTCTACAAATTCAATATTCTTTATAGGTTAAAATCTTATCGCCGGACATTTTTTGACGAAGACTGAGTGATACACGTTCATCTTCTGTAAGACGGTGGAGGTACAATAAGAACAGCAATTCGTGGTCTAGTACTGAGACTTTCAAGCATTAACGAAAGGGTTTTTGCTTATTCACGACACGAACTTTCTCAGCATAGAGCAGTAGACACAGATTCAGACGTTGGTGCATATCTATTAGCTTCAAGTTATGATTACTTCAATTTTAATTGTTTGCTTTTCACGATTAATTACACCTTCAGTGCAATATATCTGCACATACATAATAAGGGTACATTGTAATAGTTAATTTTATCCTACACAGTGCTGTCTCTCATCACCATAACTATTTCTTTACTAAAAAACAAAATAATACTAATAATAAAACTAGTCAACAGCCGTTTTGCATCTGGGATGTGATACATCCACTAATATGTATTTTGGTGTGTAGAGTCCGAATATACCTTTCAAAATGTTCTAGCACGTACCATTTTTTAGTTTTTAAAGGTTTTTTTATTTTTCGTATTCAGTATTCCACTTTTTACTGTTCTTCTGTTTTGATGTTTAATTGTTTGGTTTTGATTTGCAGAGGAGAGCTAGAAGATCTATAAACCGTCAGTAAATGTTTGGTGTGATAATCCAGTGGTGTGAAAGAGATTCTCGGCGAGTGTTTTCTGTGATAGATAGTGCAAACTTTTTGTTTTTAAAACTTACTCTAAGAAAAATCGTACTAGTAAATCTCGTTGCTGTCTAAACCAACCTGACAACTTTTGTTATGTGTGTGGGAAATTCACTCCAAAAGCTCAAAGAAAACCGATTATTCTTTTGTTTAAGAAGGCATTAAATTGAATTTTGATTCTCCTGTTGGTGATCAAGATAAACATTTTGCACCTCATATTGCCTGCATAGCCTGTACTACAATCTTAACCCAGTGATTGAAAGGAAAACGCCGAGCCATGGCATTCGCTGCTCCGATGGTGTGGTGTGAGCCTATAGACCATTATTCAGAATGTTACTTCTGTCTTACAAATATATCGGGACACTGAAGCAAAACTAGACATAAAAAAAGTATCCAAAAGTATCTTAAGTGCATTTGTCTGTGCCCTATGATGAGGGGTTGCCTGTTTCTGCCAGTAACTTGAAAGCCATGGAATCAGACACCATGTCAAGTGAATCACAAGGTATTGAACATACAGAAGAGTACTGCCCTCATTATCATGACACTTAGACTCAGCTCTTTCATCAAAAGGAATTGAACGATTTGGTTCGCGATATAAAACTTTCGACACAGCAAGCTGTGAACTCTTGGGGTCGAGACTGCAACAACCGAACCTTCTAGCTCCTCGGACAAAAATTTCCTGTTTCAGATCAAGAGGTGCTTCCTTCGCTCAATATTTCGATATGCAGAATTCAGTGTGTGTATGTAGAGATGTCAATGGTCTGATGATGCAGCTAGGTGGACAGCATAGTCGACAGGAGTGTTACTATTTACTGACTCCATAAAACCAACTTGAAAGCAGTATTACTGCATAATGGCAATGCATTTCCTTCGGTACCTTTGGCTCACGCAGTAGACATGGAAGAAACTTATGAAATCATGGTTTGCTGCTAGAGGCAATCAAATGTAAGGATAATGAATGCCAGCTTGGCTGTGATTTATAAGCTGTTGCGCTCCTTACAGGTTTACGGGCTGGATTCACAAAATACTGCTGCTTTTTCTGATTTTGGGACAGCCGTGACACCACGAACCACTTTACAGTCAAGGAATGCCTATAAGGAAACCATATGTTCCTCGAAACGTAAATGTGAACAGTACCCCATTGGTTGAGCCCGATAAAATCATTCTGCCTCCCATTCATATCAAGTTGGGCCTTATCAGGAACATTGTAAAAGCTCTGAATAAAGAAGATGAGGCCCTCAATCGCTTAAAAGACTAGTTTCTCAAATTAAATAAGGCAAAGCTGAAAGAGGGTATATTTGTTGAACCACAAATACGAAAATTGTTGAAAGATCCTACCTATGATACCAAACTCACAGCTGCTTGGTCTTCTTTTAAAGCAATTGTGAAGAGCTTTTTGGGTAACAGAAAAGACAAAAACTATGTTACCATTGTGAATGATCTGTTGGTCAAGTATAAGAATATGGGCTGTAGAATATAGCTTAAAATCCACTTGTTACATTCTCACCCTGATTTCTTCCCGTAAAATTTGGGAGCCCTAAGCGATGAGCATGGTGAATGCAAAACCAAGACATTCTTACCGCGGAATACCTTTACCAAGGTCGCTGGAACCCTTCGATGATTGGTGACTACTGCTGGGGTCTTGTTAGGAAGAGTGATGAAACGGAAAACAAAAGAAGAGTTCCGTCGCCACAGTTTTCCAAAAACAAAAGACCATTAAAGGTGAAAATATCTTCTGAACTAATTTACAACTTCTATTGGCATCATGCCCATACATACATACAAAATTGCACTGATTTAAAACGTTCTGAATGTGTATTTTTGTTTGACTTAATTGTGTCAATTTTCGCTATTACCTTTCTTTATTTTGCTGTGTATCTAGGAAATGTGACGTAATAGCAAAAAACTGATTTTACCAGTGTATTCAACACCCCAAAATTAGGTAAATCCACATATTTACAAACCCGATGCAGAGTAAAGTTTAAATTTGTTAACTAGTGAAGTAATAAAAGCTATTAAAAATCTCCACACCTACAACTACATCTATGTGTACTGCTGTTATGATAACTTCAGTTTTTGTCTGTCATGTACCACAATGCACTCTATCACTCCCGGGTCCATTGGCAAGTGCTGCCGATTTCTTGGACGCTTGGAGGGCATTATGACCGTTATCTGCCTCTTCCATTTTTTTTTTTTTTTTTTTTTTGGCTCCCTCATTGCTGGGAAGCATCCCTTGTTCGAAGAGGCATAGTTGTTGCTAGTGAGGAGCGCAGCCACACGCCTGCCCACCGTCACCACGATTCTGGTTCCTTGGATGGTGAGACACAGCCCACGGCTGCGTTTATCTCTGGTGATAGTACAGTGGCTGCGCGTACCGTGTTGGCAGTTCTTCTGCCACAACTGTTGATAGCAGCTCCCTTCGCTGCGTTTCTTCTCGACCTTCTGTCGCAACCTCTCGTAGCGCAGTACACGGGGGTTGGCTGATAAGATAACGCGTTACCCAAGGCTTTCTTGAGACAACATCAGTGATTTTGTCCAAGATCTTCCATTCTGTTTCGCAGCACAGTATCTCTTTGACATCGAGTCTTCCACTCCGATTCAGTTGCATACCGTTCAGTATCAGCTATATGGGCGTATGGCGGACATCCCCAGATGGTTTACTCTGACGTACCTTCTTCACCACGGGTGAACTCGGAGGCCTGTCTTCAACCAATTCGATGTAATTAGGCGGCGTAGGGACTATGACGAGCCAAAAAGGAGTCAGGCCTCTTGAGAGATTCAGGTGCTTCATTCCCAGTCCCTCTTTTATATTTGGCAAAAAACCATAGGTACGCCTCGCTGTTTGGGCATCATCCCATCGTTCCTCCCATAAGTGGAAGATCTTATTTTGAATTTTCTAGTTGGATGTGGCCCATATTCCTCTAACATTTACCAGCTGATTATATGTTCCATCTTGAATCAATACATCGCCACGTTTTCCGTATCTGGAGATCGAGTGGACACGTTCCAAGTATTAATGACAATCTGTCGACTAACTCAGAGTCAAAAGCTCCCGTCAACCGTCCGCTTTGCAACCTGTTAACCATCCGTGCCGGTATTATGAGCAAAAGTCTGTGGGCCCGACCACTCTCACAGTCTCTCATAATCGCAGTTAAGATAGCGTTATGAGACGTTCTTATCGTTTGCATTGACAGCTTATAATCGTAACTGTCGAGACAAATAATTTTGTTCACCGTGTTCCTGTCTCTCCTTTTTTTTTTTTTTTTCAATCTGTGCACCATAATTTGTCGTTCATCCAAGAAGACGCCCAAGTATCTGGTGACGGACTCTCTCTTTATGGAATCTGTCGCTTAATTTTATGATGATATCTTTTAGAAGATTCCCTTTTATCGGCATGCAAGCGGTATTTTCTGACGCAAGAAACAAGTTGACACCTTGGCACCACTTATTTAACTGTTGAACGACTATGTTACATCCCTTTTTCAGGTTGTTCAGGAGCTTCCTTTCACGAGGATCATCAGGTCGTCGGCATATGGCACTACTCCTACGACCTTTTCATTACCCTGTAGCTTTTCTGGTACCGGGTCTAGTACTAAATCCCAGGAAAAAGGGCCGCTTATGGAGCCCTCTGGGCAGCCTTTTGAAATTTCCTTTACTAGGGTCCCTCCTTGGCACAACAGTCTTGCTTCTCTTTGCACAGCAGTTCTTAAAGCAATTGTATAACGCTCGTGGGCAGTCCAAGTTCATCAGGCGTTCAAAAATTGCTGGCCACCCCGGCGATGACAACCACCACTGCTAAGACATATGCGGATGACTTTTCACAAGTCTTATCGCCTCATTTACAGGGTCTTCTGTTTAATTCTCACTTCTGAAACCCTAGTGTTACGTATTCATTTAACAAATAACTGTTTTCTCCTGTAGTCTACCGCATAGCAGCCTCTCCACAATCTTCCCTAAGGTATCGAGGTCGTCAATCGGTCAATGGGACTTCGGAGCTAGAGGATCCTTGTCCTCACCCTTTTTCAAGATCATCACATTTGCTTTCTCCCTTCTATTTGCTAGTCTTCCCTGCAATAAATACACGTTGTATTGTTGGCATAAATATGATTTGCAAATGAAGGTCAAATAGAACTTCAGCAGGGATGCCGTCAGGGCCAGGTGATTTGTTTCCTTTCAGTTTCAGTACTTCCATTCTCAGCTCCTCTTTTGAATATGGACAAGGTATCCCACCTACATAGTATAGTTCCATTTTTCTGTCCTGCAGTTCCCTGTGTTTATGAGACTCGTTCTCTACGTTATCATCTGAAAAGAGAATGCCCATCAGCAACCGTACGGACTGCCGCCAGTTTGCCGTCATGCTGCCGTCTGTTCGTTTTAGTGTTGATAACATTCCCAAATTATCAAAGTGTTCTCCATCGACTCACCGTAACATCCAGTCACACTCGTCTCGTAGTTTTGAGAACATTATAGGGTTTTCGTAGTGCTTTTTTGTATTTTTTCCTTCATAGTATGAGCCTCTTTATTACCCTAGTACTTCCATTTCATTTCCACATTTCCCCACAGCTTGTTACATTACAGGTTAACTATTAATAAATTGCTTTGTAGTTTCAAAAAAAGAAACACCTAAGGTACTGTTGAAAGTCAAGTGATAAATTTCGAACATGCTTGCTTACTATATTTCACACGATCAGGCCCAGAGGACTGCACGCAGTTACAGCACATCTCTTTCACATGATTCCATTTAGCGCCTTGTTTAGCCCATCACCCTCTCGGCCAGTCTATAGCAGGTCATCATGAATTCCATCCTTCGACATCTTCCTTGTTCTTCTTAGGTTCTTCTTCCGCAGGGAATAAAATTCATTGATTCCAAAGGCCATCGGCGTTTACCTATCCGAGCGACATGTTCTGCCTATACTAGCCGTTTGCTTTTCATCTGGCGTACAATTTTTGGTCTATTGTAGATTTCATCCAGCTCACACTTGTGTAGGATCCTCCATTCCTCAGTGATCTCATCTTCTACTGGACCACAGATGTTCTTTAAAACTTTTTGCTCGAAAACGAGAAGGTTATGCAAGTCTTTTTCTGGACTTCCACAACCCTACAGCCCTACGGGTTGGACGAATGTTTTCCTCAGGTGGAGTCTGAAATTCCTTGGGAGTCTGCGCGATTTAAAAAAACTGACTCAGACTGAAGTATATTCAGTTTTCGGCTTAGATACTCGCTTTGATTTTTGCCTCACACGGTGCGTACGCTGTAAAGATGGCTCTCCCCCCCCCCCCCCCCATTCCTCAATATTATGAGACCTTTAGTACGATTGTGTTCCGACTACCAGAGACTGAAGTGGGTCCCTTGGCTAGGCATTACTGCTCTCTTCACCAGGTACTCGGTCTTCGCTTGATTCACGAGGAGACAGATTCTGCTCGCTGCCATCTCCTCGTTGTCGCTCATCCGCACCAGTTCTTCCTTAGATATGGACCACAGGGCCACATCGTCGACAAAGGCGAGGTGTGTGATTTTCTCACCCTGCACCCAATCCCCTCGATGTTTTTGTGGATAGCTTGGCTCATTATTTTTCGAGAGCCAGCCGGCCGGAGTGGCCGTGCGGTTCTACGTGCTACAGTCTGGCACCGAGCGACCGCTACGGTCGCAAGTTCGAATCCTGCCTCGGGCATGGATGTGTGTGATGTCCTTAGGTTAGTTAGGTTTAATTAGTTCTAAGTTCTAGGCGACTGATGACCTCAGAAGTTAAGTCGCATACTGCTCAGAGCCATTTTTTCGAGTGCCAGTTTGAACAATACTGGTGACGCACCATCACCATATCTTAACCCCGTTTTTATTAAACAGCTCTCCCTCGTTTCGTTCCCGAGCTTCTCTTTACCTTTCCAATCAGTGAGACAAGCTCGAACCAGGCTGACAAGTTTCTTCGTTATTCCAAACACTGTTAGGCAGTTCATAAAGCTTTCCCAGTGTATGCAATCATATACCTTCTTAAAATCTTTGAAGAGCTGATGTAGGTTTTCGCCATATCCCTGAATCCGTTCGATAACCTGTCGCAGTACATGGATGTTTTCAACGCTGAGGGGCCATTTCTGAAACAGCCTTGATATTCACCAGTCACCTCTTCTGACAGCGTTTGGATTCTATCCCGTATAACGTTGGACGAGATCTTATAGTCGACGTTCAATAGGACGAGTTCTCTGTAGTTGGTAGTGTGTGTGTGTGTGTGTTTTTGACTTGATGGGCGCTGAGTGGCGAGGTTATCAGGGAGCTGACACATTCTTAAAGAAACGATTGTGGATAAAATCGCTAAAATTGTGGCACACAGTGAGGACGAAACCTACGAAACGACACTTATGCACTCACTCTCACCTCACCCGCATTCACTCACTCAGTCACTCTGCCACACACGACTAAGATAACAGAAAGGGTGAAAGGTGCTATACTTAAGAGTAAAGCAGAGGTGGAATACCTCTTCCCAACCCACTTTAGCAATCATATCGCCCTATAGGACTTTACAACTGCTGTTGGGAATGGCATCTATTAAAATGTCCAATACAACATAGGACTTGTTTTTCACTTGGCATGCCCTTTCTAGTTTGGGTGCATGACAGTTCACGAACGACATTTCACATTTCTTCACGTCTGTTGCTAATACTGATATTCACGCAGTCACAGACGTGAACGTAGGTACATTACGAACTAGATGTTTACAAAATCCCAAGCCCAGTTTGTGTTCCTGGTTTACAGCTTCTATAACATATTGTATACTTTTCGCCATCAAGGGTACCTGTGTTCTCCCGACGAACATCCTGTAGAGTGGCTAAGTCCATCCTATAGCTTTGGTTTCCTTGACTATAACGACTGAGGGACCAGTTTTATATAAACTACGAATATTCAGTGGTCCAAATCAAATACCTAGTTCTGGCACTTTTCCTTTATCTTGTATTATGAAATACCGAGGCTTCCTTGTAGTTTGTTAGTCGTTAACACATTTTCTGTGATGCGGTAACCCATCGCCAACCCCCATCCTGGAGGACCAAGGTTTTTGATTTTGGGGTAACCTTCCTCTAGATGAATTATTTTCTCTACAGCTGTCGAGGTTAATCTCATCTTTTCTTAAAAATAAGAAAGTATGAAGGACAAGGAGTGGGAAGATAGGGCGTTGAGAGACACACGTCATCTGGTTCATGGAGTAAGACCTGTCTGGTTTGGGAGACCCTGCCAGTAGCTATGCTACTGCCGGCATAATCCTTAGTGTCATATGAACAGGCGAACGCCTCCGACCGCATGGAGAGTAATTCATTGAGGCGGTGTCTCCTGAATGTGATAAAAATAAATTAGATATTTAATCACAGGATCGCCACTTGCTATTAACATCTAGAAAAGAAAGAAGTAAGTTTTGCTGCTCTTCATGTCTGTGTTAGATCAGCGACTTGTAATTTAAACTGGCGTAATTACGAATTGTGATGACACTTTCATAACATGAAGCATAGTAGGATTCATTGAAATATAATTTAAATTAACTGTTACTATGTACAGACAAAAAAGAATCACCATAGATATAAAACAGGAGGCAGACAAATCACAGAAAACTGTCTACGCAGCTAATTGTAGAGACCCGCTCTTGTGCCATCGCATTTCCATGTAAGATTTCTGCAGCTATTTCCGTCGAGCATCTTGGGTCAGTTCCCATTCAGATAGCAGCCAAGAGTGAGGTCCAGCCCAATGACCTTGGAAGGGGTGTCCTCTGACTTCCACCTAACTATGATTTGGGGCACAGTGAATGCCTTCGCCAGATACCCCACCATGGTTGAGGCCACTTCCTCTTGTTGCAAATACTGCCTTATTAAGTAATACCTACGAAATAAGCTTCTTCTTTGTAGCAGTTTTATTATTTTTGAAACTCCTTATTAGTTCAAGTCACTCGCTGTGCTAAAGAAACTATAATTTAGACTTTACAAATACGGCCTTATTAAGTAATATTTATGAAATATACTTCTGCTTTGTAGCAGTTTCATTAGTTTCGAAATTGCTTATTATTTAAAGTCTCTCACGGTGTTAAATAAACGGTAATTTAGAGTTTGTTATTTCGTGCCATAGTCTCTTCACACAGTTTCTCTGTTCATTATGACACTCCCACTTCTTGTGGTCGGGAGGAAAGAGTGCGCCCATTCTGTAACGGCCCTTTCCAGGGACAAAACGCCTCTTTCTTTGTGGAACGTGATGGACCCTCCCCTTACCTGTCCCCCACCGCCTTCTCGACAGGTGTCAAGACCAGTTTTGCCTTTGTCCATCATGGTTACAAACTCGTACAAAAATTAAGTCCCAGTGACCTACTTCAACACATAAAAGACGTCAAAGATGAATATCAGCTCTAAATGGGAAACCACAAAATTCCTTAGCAACATTACCAACACATACATATAAAAGATGATAGCAAAATCCTCTAAGCATCACACACAGATATTTTTATTTTTGGTATAAAACAACGTAAAGCTTCCTTAATTATCAAAAACAAGCGTTTTACTTGTTGCCTCACAAGCATGGGATCTGGCACATACGTTGCACACATCTCCTAATCTCTCTCTCTCTCTCTCTCTCTCTCTCTCTCTACATGTACTCCCCATTCTCTCTGGCCATCTCCACCTGCCCTTGTCTCTGTATATTTCTTCCCACCCTTCACTCCATTGATCCCGTTCTTCCTCATCTCTCCAACCAACTCTTCCTCCCTCTCTCTATACATCTCATAATCCCAACTCGCTATATCCACTTTCTCCTCCCCCTCTTTCTGTCCATCTCCTCCTACCTCCTCTCGATGTCTATATCCTTTTCCGTCATTTCGTCCGTCCATCTCCTTCTCAGCTCTGTCTTTCTATCCATCTAATCCTTCCATCTCCATCTGTCCATCTCCTCCTCACCTTTCTCTCTGTCTATGTTCTCCTTCATTTCTCTCCTCCTCTCTGCCCATCTTCTCTTCCACCTCCCTCTGTGTGTCTTCTCCTAGCCCTCTGTCCATTCATCCCCTTCTCTCTCATATTACCACCAACTACTCTTCTTACCTCTCTCTGAACATCTCATCCTCACAACTCTCTGTGTCCATCTCTTCCTCTCCTCTCTCTCTCTGGCCATATCTTTCTGTTTTTGTCTGGCCATCTCCTCTTTCTCACCCCACCCTCTCTCTCCATTTTATCCTACCACCACCATCTACCCATATCCTGCTCACTCCTCTTTGTCTGTCCACCTACTCATCTACCCTCTCTCTGTCTCCTACTCTCCCTATATCTCCATCTCACGCTTCTCCCTTTCTGCACCTGTCTCTCACATTTCCCTCATACCACCCATCACCTTCTTTCCCCTCTATCTGCTCAGCTGTCTACCTGCACATGAATCCACTGGAGCACATTCTGCTGTTACCCACAAATCCAGCACTGCAGGGCAGTCAAAATGTCAGCACTACTACACATTTTCACGCCCACTCCCCCTCTTACGGGAGCTAAGGTGGTTATTGCCACACAGCACTTCTTTCCAGATGATAAGTAGAATGGTGTGTGTGTGTGAAAATCAACAGTGGAACATCATTATGTGTATACAAGACTACAAACGATCTTCAACTCACATTTATCTCGCACTAAAGTAATTCCACAATGCATGCATACAAGAGTACTCTCGATAAATGTTCTGTAATTAATATGCACAGTTAATCATATTTTGGATAAATAACAGTGTAAAGGTTCCTTAGCTATCATTTAACTCAAAGGGAACCAGAGTGTATGAATATAAGTACAGGGTGAATGTAAATGTTCTCATACAGCTCAACATGTGTAGGAGACAGCGCTCTATATTACATAGACAGTTTCATATTACAAAAACAAAAAAGAACCACCCACGTGGACCGTGCTTTTATCTCTGCCCTTTATGCCTATATACATCACAGGAGAACTTCACACATCATGATGATGTTGATGTAGTCCCATACTCTTTGACAGGGCGTAGGTGAACGATGCGGGAGACCCCCACCGCCGTACTAGGCAAGGTCCTAGGAGGTGGTTTGCCATTGCCTTCCTCCGACCGTAATGGGGATGAATGATGATGATGAAGACGACACAACAACAGCTAGTCATCTCGAGGTAGGTGAAAATCCCTGACCCCGCCGGGAATCGAACCGCGAGACCACGAGCTGTGTTACGATTTGTTAGACACATCGGATCGTAGTAAAACCTTTGAGTGGGTTGTGGCAGGTGTGTTGTCAGCCTGTGGGTCAGGGCATTACTATGACGAGATTATCGTTTTTCAAAACACTTGTCTTCCACAAATGTTAGAACAGAAGGATGGGCAACACCCCTCTAGCTTCCATCCTCCATCACGACTGACTCACCACAGAAACGTACAAGTCCCACTGGAGTTGTTTGAGACAATCTGACCTGACATTAGAGGCGTGACCCACATGTTCTGTATCCAGGACAGGTGACCTGCTGTTGGATCGTGGATGGCAGTTGCCACGTGCATGTTAAAAATTGTGCCGTCACCTCCTGGGCTGCAGGTAGTGCGACCATGGACCCCCTTTCCCGATCCATTTGTGCTGTTTTGTTGATTGTTGCGGCGTAAAGTCAAGCGCCAGCACCCCAGTCGGGAACGGGAGAGCAAGGGCTGTGAAGAAGAGGTCAGTCAATTGCACGCTGACCGACCCCTCTCCAGGACGACAATGCGACAGGAGCGGCCTCTATGCGAACAGAACAAAACTGCCGCGCCCGACTGGCCGCGGCACAGTTCTACAATTGCCTCAAGGTTAGTCATTTCACTTGTACTATGGGCCTATAGCATTGTCTATACTGAAGAAACTCGCTTATTTTGCCTGTCGCCCTTTGCTTGCGACATATCTGCGTATTTCTCAAATTTAAGTGAACAAACTCATCAAGATGAGTTGCTTGAATGTTGTCTAGCGAGCCGAGAAAGCAGGTTTCCTAGAATCCCATATAGTTGACGACTAGGTAGGATTCAACATAGAAAACAGTATAATCTGGCGATATGTCGACAGTGGATTGAGCTAGACATGTCCCACACCGTTTCGTCATGGGTAGCGTCTTTGAACGATCTCCAGTTAGGTTTCGGTAGTGCTGTTTAACTTAACCTACCTGGCATGACTAGCACACTCATTAATAATTAATTGCCCTATAATGAAAAATTAATTGTTACAAAATACACTCCTGGAAATGGAAAAAAGAACACATTGACACCGGTGTGTCAGACCCACCAGACTTGCTCCGGACACTGCGAGAGGGCTGTACAAGCAATGATCACACGCACGGCACAGCGGACACACCAGGAACCGCGGTGTTGGCCGTCGAATGGCGCTAGCTGCGCAGCATTTGTGCACCGCCGCCGTCAGTGTCAGCCAGTTTGCCGTGGCATACGGAGCTCCATCGCAGTCTTTAACACTGGTAGCATGCCGCGATAGCGTGGACGTGAACCGTATGTGCAGTTGACGGACTTTGAGCGAGGGCGTATAGTGGGCATGCAGGAGGCCGGGTGGACGTACCGCCGAATTGCTCAACACGTGGGGCGTGAGGTCTCCACAGTATATCGATGTTGTCGCCAGTGGTCGGCGGAAGGTGCACGTGCCCGTCGACCTGGGACCGGACCGCAGCGACGCACGGATGCACGCCAAGACCGTATGATCCTACGCAGTGCCGTAGGGGACCGCACCGCCACTTCCCAGCAAATTAGGGACACTGTTGCTCCTGGGGTATCGGCGAGGACCATTCGCAACCGTCTCCATGAAGCTGGGCTACGGTCCCGCACACCGTTAGGCCGTCTTCCGCTCACGCCCCAACATCGTGCAGCCCGCCTCCAGTGGTGTCGCGACAGGCGTGAATGGAGGGACGAATGGAGACGTGTCGTCTTCAGCGATGAGAGTCGCTTCTGCCTTGGTGCCAATGATGGTCGTATGCGTGTTTGGCGCCGTGCAGGTGAGCGCCACAATCAGGACTGCATACGACCGAGGCACACAGGGCCAACACCCGGCATCATGGTGTGGGGAGCGATCTCCTACACTGGCTGTACACCACTGGTGATCGTCGAGGGGACACTGAATAGTGCACGGTACATCCAAACCGTCATCGAACCCATCGTTCTACCATTCCTAGACCGGCAAGGGAACTTGCTGTTCCAACAGGACAATGCACGTCCGCATGTATCCCGTGCCACCCAACGTGCTCTAGAAGGTGTAAGTCAACTACCCTGGCCAGCAAGATCTCCGGATCTGTCCCCCATTGAGCATGTTTGGGACTGGATGAAGCGTCGTCTCACGCGGTCTGCACGTCCAGCACGAACGCTGGTCCAACTGAGGCGCCAGGTGGAAATGGCATGGCAAGCCGTTCCACAGGACTAGATCCAGCATCTCTACGATCGTCTCCATGGGAGAATAGCAGCCTGCATTGCTGCGAAAGGTGGATATACACTGTACTAGTGCCGACATTGTGCATTCTCTGTTGCCTGTGTCTATGTGCCTGTGGTTCTGTCAGTGTGATCATGTGATGTATCTGACCCCAGGAATGTGTCAATAAAGTTTCCCCTTCCTGGGACAATGAATTCACGGTGTTCTTATTTCAATTTCCAGGAGTGTAGATAGACTATCGCTTTCCTTTACCTTATCCCATTGTGTATAGTGGTCCTTTCTGTTAATGTACTGTTTTAATCATAAGATAGTCCCGTTCAGTAGCTCGATCTCGTGGTTCCCTTTACCAGGAACCATTCCGCGTAATTTAGTAAAACCTCCCGATGCTCTTCACTCTAATTCGTCTCTGGGTGTTCTAATTCCACAGGGTCCTCATGGGCTATTCTATTAACCCTGAAATTGTCTAAGAAGGGAAGAAAAAACTGTTTAAATTCCCCATCCCCTTACCGGACTTGTCTTGTTTTTTCCTCAGATTAGGTTCCCAACCCGGTACAGGATGTGCTGCTTTGTCTCCGTATCATATATTGCCCTGGCCACTTATACAAAACGCTTCCACGCTAACTTCCTTGTATTGTGGCTAGACCAGACCCTCTAATTTCGGCAAATTTTGCACATTCTGCATCAGTCCATCGGCCTTTGCCGAGCAATACTCCACATGGGGTTCAAAAATGGTTCAAATGGCTCTGAGCACTATGGGACTTAACTACTGAGATCATCAGCACCCTAGAACTTAGAACTACTTAAACCTAACTAGCCTAAGGACATCACACACATCCATTCCCGAGGGGGGATTCGAAACCGCGACCGTAGCGATCGCGTGATTTCAGATTGTAGCGCCTAGAACCGCTCGGCCTCTCCGGCCAGCTACACATGAGGAAAATCCTGTGGTGGTGCGTGTGAGCACATATAGGATATGCTCAAAATCGGGAAGACTACTGGCCAACGTATTGTGATGCCTATGTCAATTTTGTCGGTGCATTCGTCCAATCTCTCTCACGACCGCCGCTGGTAGATGAGTGGTCAGCGCGACAGAATGTCACACCTAACGGCGCGGGCTCTATTCCCGGCTGGGCCGAAGATTTTCTCCGCTCAGGGACTGGCTGTTGTGTTGTCCTTATCATCAAGATTTCATCCTCATCGACACGCAAGTCGCCGAAGTGGCGTCAACTCGAAAGACTTGCACCAGGCGTACGGTCTACCCGACGGGAGGCCCTAGCCACACGTCATTTCCATTTCCAACTCTCTCACAATACATTGGCAGATATACTGCGAAAGGTACAGAGAGGTGTGTATCGGCTTATCTTCAAGTCCTTTAACGTGACAGTCCATCCTCTAGCAACAATTGTGGTATGTTAGCAGATATTACCTAGATTGACTTACCACACTGTCTGGTGAATATTTTTGCCATTAACCTTGTAATGGCTCTCCTGAGGGGAAAAAAGCTTTACAAGCTTCGAAAGGCGCTCGTCTATTACCGTTACGTGCGTGTTACATTCATTGATCCTTGGCCTATGCAAGTTCACTGCTGTCGAATCTGTAATGCCTCTAGGATCTAGCTTGTACATAAAATTTACGTTCACATTCACGTGACTACACTGAAATTCGTATTTATTTCTGACAGAGGATCCATCAAACCACCTTCAGACTATTCATTTATCATTCCACTCTCGAGCAGTGTGCGAGAAAAACGAACACTTTATTTTTCCTTACGAACTCTGATTTCTCTTATTTTATTACGAAGACAATTTCTCCCTAGGTAAATGGGCGTCAATAAAAGGAGAACTAAATTGCTGATTGAAATATCCTGAGCAGATCTCGCCGCAACTAAAAACGCCTTTGTGTTAAAATTTACTGCGCCAACCCGGGTATCATATCTCTGACACTCTCTTCTTTATTTCACGATTATACAAAACGAACAGCCACTCTTTGAATTTTTATGATGGCCTCGAGCAATCCTCTCTGGTAAAAATACCACATCGCGCAACAGTACTCCAGAGGAGGATGGACAACAGTGTAGGCACTCTCTTTAACTCGCCTGTCGGATCTTCGAAGTGTTCTGTAAATAAAATGCAGTTTCTGATTAGCCTTCCCCACAACGTTATCAGTGTTATGGTTCCAGTTTAAGTTGTTCGTAATTGTAATCCCTAGGTATTAACGTCACACTTCCCCGCACTGTCTTAACAGAAGCTTTCGTAGTACGACCGACATTTTTTTATTTTGACTTTATCCATTCATCTAATGCCGTGCAAAGTTTTAACCCATTCGTTCAAATTTAAAATATAGAAGTGCCAGGATTCAATAAACACCCAGAAAAACATGTTTTTTACACATAAAATCCAAACGTGTTATGTACAGTCTTAGACATAAAAACTGACCGCCGGCCGGCCGCCACAGAGACTAAGTCCGAGTCGTTTAATTACGGTGGCCAATAAAACTGACCGCCCCTGACAACTCTTAAGTCCGGCCATCTGCACAATCTGGCAACACTGTAAAATGCGGAAGTGTTAGGAGGAAGTGTTATCTACTTCCGAGTTGATATCAATGGAGTGAGCCCGTGGTCTTGCAGTAATCGTCGTGCATTCTAAACTTAGGGTCGCATGTTCGCGTACAACACTTTTTTTTTTTATTTTTTTTAACACATTTCGGTCTAAAGTTATGAGTTTGATTGAACATCTAAGACAATTCGCTTAACATTCTACCCACCCGCAATAACAAGTATTCCAGAAACAATTCCGCAAGACAGCTCGTGGCTGCGTCACGATCATAACAGCTTACGCTCGAGCGTTTCCTCGCGCTGCAGTGGCTACCGGCCACCGGCCAGACGCCACCCGCCGCCTGAAATCCGGCGCCGCCCATGTGAAGGCGGCGCCACGCTGTCAGTGTATGTATCAATGCCATTTTCGAATTTGAAGTTCTAGTTATCATCTTGCAGTTAAGCATTAGATTTTGCATACTTGAAAATCATGAACTACAGTTAAGCATTGTAAAATTGAGTCGCAAGTGGGAAAAGGTGTAACATCTGCAACACAACATTTACTTTTGGTATAACAGAGGGGTGAATGTAGAGGAGGCAGATAAAAAGATTTGAACTGTGCGTGGAGCGAGTGCTTTTGGGAAAAATACGCCAGAAAAAGATATTCTTGTTTCAACGGAGATCATTCTGGCATGAATGATTTTCCACATTAAGGAAGTCTCGACTACTGATATATGTGACATTTTACCATTTTACCATCATGCGACATTTGCATTCAACAGGCAAAGTTCAGAAGTCTGGTGTAGGAATACTGCATGCTCTAGTTCGAAACAACAAAGAACAACGGAGTGACTATTATTGAACGTCATCAGGTCGCTCATTGAGCATTCCTTTACAGTACTGTTACTGGTGACGTGTTATGATGCCTTTATCGCTAACTTCCTAAGAAGAAATGAAAGGCTGAGCCCCACCAAAAGACGTAGACTAGAGCAAAGAGTAGAGTGAACATAATATTTTACATTTGATAGCTCCATAAGTGCGTTTTGGACTACGAATTCTGCCCCCCAAGGGGTGTGTGCAACACAGCTGGAATTTGTTGTCAACAACTGAGACACCTTTCGGTCGCAGGGTAAGAAAGTCGAGCAACAAAACTACATCACCTGTGCTACTGCATATTAACTCACTCTGTTGATTTGAGAAACAAAACTATCCAGGAGATTGATAGGAAAGTCGTCTCTCGGACGCTTTTATTGATAGGGAAGTCCTCTCTGAAGCAATTGTCCCTCTCGTCATATATTCGTAAAATATTACCTTTTCCGCTCTTGATTGATCAACCGTCAAGGCAATTCATTTCTAGACGAAAATACTCTTAAAACTACTATGGTTTAATGATATCGTTAAAACAAGTAGGTTTCTACGGGCGTAGAATTTGTAAACAACTGTTGCATTGTCAGTTTGTTGTAGATATCGTGAAAGAAAATGCAGCTGCTGATTAATTTCTCTTTGATGATTACTATCACGTTTAGTAAACTAATGGAAAATGCAAATAAAATATTCACTTTACTAATACAAATTAAATTCAGCTTACTACAGAAACAACTCGACGGCAGTCTTAATAAAGCATTAAGTTCAAAAATGGTTCAAAGGTCTCTGAGCACTATGGGACTTAACTTCTGAGGTCATCAGTCCCCTAGAACTTAGAACTACTTAAACTTAACTGACCTAAAGACATCACACACATCCATGCCCAAGGCAGGATTCGAACCTGCAACCGTAGTGGTCGCGCGGTTCCAGACTGTAGCGAAGCATTAAGTGTCTGTAAGACGATTGATCCTATTTTAACACGGATTAGTGGGATATTACCGACTTGTGACTTCGAAAAGATCTGTATTTACTTCGTTTTCTGTATCATTCGCAAGTATAATGAAAATGTGTCATTTCAAAGATAAAATTATGTATTCACAACAACAACAAATATGTCGGCAGAAAAGAAAAGTGGCATTATAAAATTGGCAGTACTGTAAGGTTTCCCATCTGACACTAAGGGTTACTGTAAGCAGCGAGCCGAATTTTGCTCAAGCGTTATCTTACGATTCCCATACTGAGTTTGTATCAGCCTGCTTGTAGCTCTACTACAAAAGAATAAAAAAATCTGGCTTTCAGTGAGTCTAGAAAGACGAACGGCAGCAGTTTGCACCTGATAGCCAAGCATGTTACCTTAGAAATTGTGTTTTCCTATAGTTGGACGACATCCATTTGTGGTTGAATTGTTGGCAAATATCAGCCAGAAGTGTGCCGTTAGTCTAAGCGTTTCGGTATGCTAAATTTGCACCAATGGTTTTTCTACAGGTTTTTTCTGTCCCAAATAGAGAGTTGAAGTCTCCCATTAGCACTTGGTGAATTTTGCTCATAGTATTTTTGAGTGTGTTCCAGAATTTATCGACATTTTTGGTGTTTTTCCTATTTTCGATGTTGGTGGGGGGATGTGCATTGATGAGTGTATATTTTTTACTGGGGCTCTGAATGAGCAGTCATAAGTCGATTTTTGATGGGTCTAATTTCTTTGACATAGTTGATGATAGATGTGTGTTCGAGAAAAGCAATGCCGAAGATTGGTACGCCTTTCGCTACCTTTTGTTGTATTTTGCTCTTGAAGATACAATGGTTCCCGTAATGCAAGGTTTCACTGTCAGTTACTCGTGGTTCGTGAAGAGCAAGGATGAGAATTTTTTTGTTGGTCGATTTCTTTCGTAAAGGTTATTTACTTTTCGTGCTTGGATCAATGGACCGATGTTTAATTTTCAAATGCATGTTTTCTGCTTGTAGGGAAATTTACCAGAGATCTTCGATGTTCTCTGCCGTGCTAACCTGAACTCCCCAGAATCTGAAAATCCAACTGCCGCCTGTCGACAGCCGGGTTGTGTACCACCTGGGGTAAAGGTGACTTTGCATAGACAGTTCATGTTTGCTTGTGTTTCGTTTGTTTGGCTTGGGTGATACCAGGACGGGACAGGACCAAAGGGTGTTGAAGACTTTTGAAGCAAATATTTTCAGCCGAGTTCATTGAGCTAACAGACGGTGGGTGACCAGAGTAGTGGTGATTTTCACTCAGACGTTCGTTGATTTTGGGTTCAACATATTGAGTAGTCGTTGAGGATTGTGTTAGTATTTGGTTCACCCCAAGCATTTGATTTCTCGGTACCACCCGTGTGGGGGAGGGTTTCCCCTATCGGACCCACGGGATTATTATTATTATTATTATTATTATTGTCATTATGTCATCAGCAAATCCGATATGGTGCATCTTCCCACCACTGAAATAGATGTGCATTGTTCGACTCAGTATTTCCATCACATAAATATGGGTTATAATTATGTTACATTGCTACTAGTGGACATATTTGTCACTTTTTCTTAGGCAGTTGCGACCTGTTACTCCATCATAGGAATTTATGTGCGCAGCACTATTGCAATACAGACATTCAAATTATCAGATTTCTGTAATTTCATTTCGATACCAGATCGTACTAATCGGATTCAGCTTGTCAGGCTTAATGTGGATATCCGAATACGAATCTCATCATTCGATAGACTGGGTAAACCACATTCTTAATCGGACGGTTGAATCTAGATCACTTATTTATGACAGGGCCTGAATTCTTAAACATTGTGGAAAATAATAATAGAATGTGCTTATTACTAATATGTTATTTAAATACAAATATATGAACGAACGAGATAACAGTTTATTTACAGGAGCAGAGCCCCATCCATCATAGCAGAGCAGTGCGAGATTGGTTTCAGGGCCAAGACAGGATAAAGCTGTGGCCGTTTGTTTCACGATCACCGTGCATCAATGAGATAGAGAATATGTCATCGCCATGTGGACCTACAAATGCAAGCGACCTTTGGTCGAATATACAAAACGTATGGTGGGAAGTAATCCATCACGCTACACTGTCGACGACTTAATGAAATCAATGCCCCTACGCCTTCGAGAAATCTTACGTAATGATCGTGGGTGGGTTGGTTACTAAAAGTATACTCGTCCACAAAACCCATGTGGACAATTGTCATGATAGTCGGTCAAGCTTTGCTTTGTAGCAGTTCTTTAGATGCAAGTCCATTTACTTTCAGTCTCCTCCTTACAATTCTTGCAATGCATGGTAATTGAAGAATCTCATCCACTCGACGCCAACTGAGGAATTGACTGGTGCATGTGTTGTTCAACATACATTAGTTGTCGCCGTCACTGGAATCAATGACTGTGTGTGTGTGTGTGTGTGTGTGTGTTTTCGTGTTCACGAACAATCTGAATCAATACTATTAACATTAGAGAGACAACCAACAATAAATATTGCATCAAATATGACTGTAAAGTATTTTAATGTGATGGGAAGTTACAAACTGAATTTTTACCCAACCCACGACCTGCATATTACGTTACGTTAAGTAAGATGTATTAACTCCATAGTATCGTTAGCAGAGACAGTGCGCGCTTGTTGTCGAGGCTCGCGACAAGTGCAGCGATTAGCAGTGCCCAATGCCGCCGCGATCTGTTTTATGTTGGCTGAGCGTGGACGCTGCAGCAGATGCTTCGCCGTAAACAGAAAGAAATCACCTTGGCTCTGACTGCAGTGAGCGGATATCACTGCCCGCGTGTTCTTATAGTAACCAACGTGAGACTCTACTCACAGGTGCCATGGAGCAATTGCAACGGGTATCATGTCATTAGTCATCAGAATATTAACCAGTGATGAAATGTCCACTCTATTTGAATCCCTTCAATCTTTAATTGATTAACAAGGCTGTCTATTTCGATTCGTAGTGTGTGTTCTTTCGGAAATGTCCGAAAGAACCGACACACACACACACATACACATTTTTATATTAAGTGTTATTCGGAAAATGTTTGGCAACTCAGTGATAGTGCCGGACTGGAGCTTCATCAACCTACTCATTTCACAAGATATATTTGTAATTTTCTGAACAATTCCTGTTTAATAAGTGACAGCGACAATGTCTCTCATCGTTTACTTTGTCGGAAACCTGCCTCTCTGTGCCCTCGCCTATACTAGAGCAATGAGTGATTGCTCACATTCTTGATACCTCACTGGACGTGCTACTGCAACTGTAGCCGAAGATTCAAATCCCGTTGGAAAAGTATGTTTCAAGTCAGATGGTTTTGCTCCTTCCGTACTGTCATTGAAAACGATCACAACGAAATTAAGTATAGGTATCCTATGAAACCCTTGAGTTCATACCGTGGTGCTGTGAAGATGAAGAAAGTAGTTTTTCACAATTATCAGATGACAGATGGAATTTGTCAGATTCCACTAATTATGATTGCGTGATTAACTGTTGATTCACAGGCGCTTTTCTGTCGCTTATTGTAACTGTTATTTGAATGTTAGAGCTGGAAGGATAGAAACATCAAATTTTCGAAACATGGAATGTTCGAATTCACTCTAAGTCTTCACGTTTCGAACAAAGGCAGAATATCAGTCAGGAAAGCTGACAACAATAAGCCAGGCCATGCCTGTCTTCTGCTGGATGTGCCAATGGCAGTGATCTCAATAACAATATTGTACAGCAAATATACATTGCCAACTCAACCACTGGAGAAGCTCCAAAACTGTGAATCGCGTCTGGTGAATACGCTTTCAAGGTTTCTGTCCGATTAAGTCAGTAAAACACAAATAATTGCCGCAGTTATTAATTTATGACATTTAGTTTGCATTCAGTGCATCGATGTATTACAAGTATTTGCACTCCAGCCCCTAAACCTAGTTACAGAAATGCGAATAAGACTCATTGACATATAATGTGGATCTTGCAGCCCTTGCCACCTGCAACTTTGAAACCAAGCTATAGCCACTTCCGAGCTCACTCACAGAACACATCAGCTGGTATCCTTCCTGGCAGTATAACTGAAACTTGGGAACAGCGCAGAATATGTTTGGCAACTCTGTGACCGACGAGTTACTTCCTTGATGGCACAGAACTATCCTGCTAAATTCACTTGATATTATCGTGTCATTTCAATTTAATACTGAGTGATTTTCGCTTGAGAAGTGACATAAGGATATCAGTTAATCCTTCTGAGTCCACGAAAGTCGTTCCACATGAGAAATACAACTACTGTCGCCTCTTATGTTGCGGTTTATGTGCCATAGCGCTTACTGGGTCAATAATTAAGTGGAAAACACCGCGCCTATTTGCTAGCTTGTAGGTAACGTGCTTGCCTGTCAGGTGCATGCTGCCTCTGTTCGCCTTTCGAGCCTCGCCGAAAGCTAGATTTTTAATTGTTTTGTGGCAGAGCTGCAAGCAGGCAGATACAAATTCAATGAGGGAATCGGAAGACAACGCTCTAGAAAAATTCGTCTTGCTTCTTTTAATAACCCATAGTGTCAAACGAAAACCTTGAGGTACTGCTAAATTCATAATGCCACGTTTTTGTTTTCTGCCGACATATTTGTTGTTGTTGTGAATACATAATTTTATCTATGAACTGCCACATTTTCATAACACTTGCGAAGCAAATCATGTGAAGTAACACTTCACCAACTTGTTGGGAAGGTGGAAAAAGCACTGCCCTTTCCAGATGCTCTCTGTCTCTTCCTGGATGTCGAGTAATACGACCTTCGAGTAAATGGTTAGAGATGAAGAACCTAGTGGTGAATGAACTCATAGATGAGCTGTATGTGGGAGACTACTATTGAAAAGAATAAGTAGACGATCTATTCACAGTAAGACTTAGAAAATATGCTAGTACTGTTATACCTATGTGCACTGAACATTGTGAAAAAGTATTTAAAGATGAGCCCCACGAAAATTGGTTTAGTATTATTTATGGGGAAGCATGTCCATCACACATACTGAAAAATTATGTTTCTCAATGAAACTTTAGAGAGGGTTGTAGTGTATCTAGAGGTAGCGCTGGATGGAAAACTATTATGAACACCTCACATAAAGAATATGTTCCACTGCGAAAGATAATCTTGTAAGCACTAGAAGCTGCTGTAGGGTAAACTGGGGTCTAAACCCAGTACGTACTGGATATACATCCTTGCAAAAAGACCAATGATAATTTATTGACCTATAATATGAACAGAGTCGAACAGAAGGTGGCTGCTAGGGAGTCTGGCAAAGTGCAGAGACTGGCCTGCTTTCACAAACAGGTGGAATTAGCAGGACATCCACTCTTGGAATGGATATTATGCTAGATATGCCCGCCTTACACCTGTGGCTTAAAATGGAGGCAGCGGCAGGGACATAAAGGCTAAAAACTGGAAATAACTGGATATAGTTAGAATATACGGAATCCAAAATCAGTAAGGCGATGGCTGGGGAAATGCCGACTAACTATACAATAACTTCTAGCTGTTTCAATAAACTTTACCATGTAACAGTTGGAAGCATGGAGCAGTGGAAAAACGAACCACAACACCGTGCAGGAGACATAATATAGTGGTTTACTGACAGGTCGAAAACAAATGGAAGTACCAGGTCTGGTGTACTGCCTAGAATCTCTTTAGGGAAGATGGCCACAGTATTACACGTTTTTTTTTCTGTCAGCATGTGCACGGAGGAAAATTAGAGTAGACCCTACAAAAATCGTAGCATCTACTTTTATTCAGACAGCCAAGCAGCTCTGAAATCTGTATCAGCCCCTGCAACTACACTCCTGGAAATGGAAAAAAGAACACATTGACACCGGTGTGTCAGACCCACCATACTTGCTCCGGACACTGCGAGAGGGCTGTACAAGCAATGATCACACGCACGGCCCAGCGGACACACCAGGAACCGCGGTGTTGGCCGTCGAATGGCGCTAGCTGCGCAGCATTTGCGCACCGCCGCCGTCAGTGTCAGCCAGTTTGCCGTGGCATACGGAGCTCCATCGCAGTCTTTAACACTGGTAGCATGCCGCGACAGCGTGGACGTGAACCGTATGTGCAGTTGACGGACTTTGAGCGAGGGCGTATAGTGGGCATGCGGGAGGCCGGGTGGACGTACCGCCGAATTGCTCAACACGTGGGGCGTGAGGTCTCCACAGTACATCGATGTTGTCGCCAGTGGTCGGCGGAAGGTGCACGTGCCCGTCGATCTGGGACCGGACCGCAGCGACGCACGGATGCACGCCAAGACCGTAGGATCCTACGCAGTGCCGTAGGGGACCGCACCGCCACTTCCCAGCAAATTAGGGACACTGTTGCTCCTGGGGTATCGGCGAGGACCATTCGCAACCGTCTCCATGAAGCTGGGCTACGGTCCCGCACACCGTTAGGCCGTCTTCCGCTCACGCCCCAACATCGTGCAGCCCGCCTCCAGTGGTGTCGCGACAGGCGTGAATGGAGGGACGAATGGAGACGTGTCGTCTTCAGCGATAAGAGTCGCTTCTGCCTTGGTGCCAATGATGGTCGTATGCGTGTTTGGCGCCGTGCAGGTGAGCGCCACAATCAGGACTGCATACGACCGAGGCACACAGGGCCAACACCCGGCATCATGGTGTGGGGAGCGATCTCCTACACTGGCCGTACACCACTGGTGATCGTCGAGGGGACACTGAATAGTGCACGGTACATCCAAACCGTCATCGAACCCATCGTTCTACCATTCCTAGACCGGCAAGGGAACTTGCTGTTCCAACAGGAAAATGCACGTCCGCATGTATCCCGTGCCACCCAACGTGCTCTAGAAGGTGTAAGTCAACTACCCTGGCCAGCAAGATCTCCGGATCTGTCCCCCATTGAGCATGTTTGGGACTGGATGAAGCGTCGTCTCACGCGGTCTGCACGTCCAGCACGAACGCTGGTCCAACTGAGGCGCCAGGTGGAAATGGCATGGCAAGCCGTTCCACAGGACTAGATCCAGCATCTCTACGATCGTCTCCATGGGAGAATAGCAGCCTGCATTGCTGCGAAAGGTGGATATACACTGTACTAGTGCCGACATTGTGCATGCTCTGTTGCCTGTGTCTATGTGCCTGTGGTTCTGTCAGTGTGATCATGTGATGTATCTGACCCCAGGAATGTGTCAATAAAGTTTCCCCTTCCTGGGACAATGAATTCACGGTGTTCTTATTTCAATTTCCAGGAGTGTAGATCGAAGGTCGTTGCAGAGTGCCATGAAGCATTTTCTTTCGGACATGTCCGAAAGAACAGACACCACACATATATCAATATACATGGTGTTTCAGGAGGAATAGTACATATTTTAGCAGGTGGTAGTACAGACGAAAAAAATTCCAAATAAGTGCCGCCACTTTTTATTGAGTACAGAGATACAGCTGTTAGTACGTAACGCTAACAAACTCAAAGCAAAGGCAAATGAGGACATTCAAAGCTGATTTTCAAAAATTCACCAACCAACTTCAATGCACATTTGACTTCTCTTGATAACACCACGTGTAGCCTTACTGAGGTCGTCTTTGCGTTATTTTATGAGGGCTGCGCTATTCATAACCCGAAGGCCAAGAAAAGTGCCCATATCTAATGATTCACCTTCCGGGAATTGTTAGGTTTGGATAATGTGTCACCTGACGACTAGAATGTGCAGGAGCCCCATCATGCTGGAGTAACATACGCATTCTTGTAGCCAAATGAACCTGCATCTCGGTTCTTACATTAGTGCAACAGTTGCGCACTGATTGGATGTAACTGAAGAGAGACTTCAACTCGGCTTGAGGTTAATGGCGAATCCCAAGCGCATGGCCACGAACAATTGGGAGCGGAAACTTAAATGTCATAGGAACCTTGTTGAAGGACCATGACATGCGATTGTTAGACCGACTGCAGAAAGTTCACTTCATAAATACATACATACTTAGCAAAATATATCATGTCGCAGCAGTCTTACCGATACTGCAGGTCACTGCACATAAAATATTAGCTGTAGCCTCTTGGTATGTGTGGAAACAAAATATCTTCAAAGTGTCCCTCCACACGGCGACTTTGCTGAGGCAAAATGGAGGACTTGGAATTAAAGACGTGCTTTTAAACTAATACATGCCTCTAAGACAGGCATCATGAAACTTCTGTTCCTCTCGTTAGATCCTGGGGATAGGAACGGTCTTGTTAATGTAGCATATCAGCCTAGATTGCGTCCGAAAGCACAATGGCGATTGGAGCTGTATAAGACTTCCACCAGCACAAGCCAACACTAGAACCATCTATGATTATATTACCACACATCGTCTTCACAAAGCAATTCCGGTAAATTAACCTACAAAAAACTGGAGGAACGTCTGGAAAAATATCAACAATAAAATTCTACCAACTAGAGTCAGTGCCGTATGGTGCGACGTTGTAAACTAAACCATACCCTCAGCGAACGATTATGGAAATTCAAATTGAGACCATCTCCATACTGCGACAAATGTAGGCGTGTAGAAACTGTAGCGCACATCTTCTTATGTGAAAATAGAATCAGAATTTGGAACTGGACTAGGAAGAAATTAGCACTATCAACAGAACCGCAGAAAGTCATATACCGATAACTGAAGCTTTACCACCCGACTGGAAATGTTACCCGTCCGCAAAGAATAACAGTTATTCGTGGCTTCTGGGACAGATTGTGTTTTAAGTCGTAACAAACAGAACTTAGAAGAGTACTTGTTTTGTATTGTAGAAGAACATATTACGCTGATGAAGAATAACAAATATAAGGAATAGTTTCAAATTTTTTTTTATCTATTGCTATATGTGGTCTACGAAGAGGTGGACAGTTTTTTTTTATTAGAAGCAGAATACTGTTCATTCACTTTTTTTATACCTGGAACATTCTTTTACGTTGGTTCTAAAATCAGAACTGTTCTAATTTGGCAAAACCCCTCCGGCTCCGAAATTTTTTTCGTTTGTGGAAAAACATATGGCTTCCTTACAGACCTCATATGCATCCAGTGCAAAATAACTTAAATTGTGAATATATTTCTGAATGAATGTTTATTATGTATTTTCCGTCACCCTTTTCACTGTTATAAGTTACGTTCTACAAGGAACGCACGCCATTGGAGGCGGCAATCTGTAATTTATTTTACCTTAATTACTACTTCAATTTTGTTCCACAATTTAAAGGTATATGTTGTGGCTTGGCAAGACAGCCAAGCCACTATGAGGAAGCCGAAAGGCTGGCTGGCTGGCTGGCTGGCGTGAGGTCTCCAACAGGACAAGGACTTTATAGTAGCAAAGAACGTACGTAGCTGCTGGAATACTTAACTTTAATCCACAATTGGTGACCATCGCTCTTGACGGTACATGTTTTACAGCATCAATAGTAACTGCTAATGGCGCCTTGCTAGGTCGTAGCAAATGACGTAGCTGAAGGCTATGCTAACTATCGTCTCGGCAAATGAGAGCGTAATTTTTCAGTGAACCGTCGCTAGCAAAGTCGGCTGTACAACTGGGGCGAGTGCTAGGAAGTCTCTCTAGACCTGCCGTGTGGCGGCGCTCGGTCTGCAATCACTGATAGTGGCGACACGCAGGTCCGACGTATACTAACGGACCGCGGCCGATTTAAAGGCTACCACCTAGCAATTGTGGTGTCTGCCGGTGACACCACAGTATATATGGGTGCAAAAATGGAATACATGGGAATAATGCAGCTGCTCAGTGACAGGTATGGGGGAGGCATTGAGAGCAGGCCTCGGATCTTCGACCGCTGCCCTCTTTGCCTCTGCCTACCTGGTGTTGAAAGTCATCTCAGACTTAAAAAAAAATAGTAGTGCAGTGATCAGCATGTCTGTCTAGTAAGCAGGAGGTCCAGGTTCGAAGCCCAGTCGGTCACAAATATTCATCAGCCGTCTTAGCTGTATTTCAACGCGCTGTGACAGTGTGGACGTCGGTTCTTCGACATTTAAGATGCAATTGTTTTTTGAGGCAATAGAGGTGATTTGCGAACATTTGTCTTGCCATCAGTGTAACGGGACTTCAACGGCGTCCAACCCTTAGTCATTGCTTTGTGCCGGCGTTAACCAATGTCATATACAGGGTTAGTCACCTAACGTTACCGCTGGATATATTTCATAAACCACATCAGGGGCTAGTGTAATTGTTTAATACAAACTATACAAAAATGCACGGAAGTATGTTTTTTAACACAAACCTACGTTTTTTAAATGGAACCATGTTAGTTTTGTTAGCACATCTGAACATATAAACAAGTACGTAATCAGTGCCGTTTGTTGCATTGTAAAATGTTAATTACATCCGGAGATATTGTAACCTAAAGTTGACGCTTGAAACCTCCGACGTTCAGTAGCGTGTTGTAACTAACACGGGCCACTGTCGGCGAGCAGCATCCGCAGGGACATGTTCACGATGACGACCGTGTTTACGAGTGTGGCTGTAGTGCACTGTTGTGGTTTGGTCTAGCTGTCGCAGTGTCCGCATTTAGCGCTTGCTGCTATTGTTATTCTGCATTCGTCTCTGCACGCAGACCAACGTAGTACACTGTGTTACCAGACGTCTGTGACAGTGTAGTCTTGCAGGAACTGTGACCATGGTGTATTCGAACTCTACAAAGACGGAGATGATACTCATCTATGGCGAGTGTCGACGAAATGCAGCTGAAGCCTACAGGGTGTATGCAGAACGGTACCCGGACAGAGAGCATCCAACGTGCCGCACATTGCAAAACATCTACCGCCAACTGTATGCAACAGGTATGATCGTAGCACGCAAACGGGTCCGTAACAGGCCCGTCACAGGAGAAGCGGGTGCAGTTGGTGTGTTAGCTGCTGTTGCCATGAACCCACACATGAGTACACGGGACATGGCGAGAGTCGGTGGACTGAGTCAAAGTAGTGTCATGCGCATACTGCATCGTCACCGCTTTTACCCGTTTCATGTGTCGCTACATCAGCAATTACATGGTGATGACTATAATCATCGAGTGCAATTCTGTCAATGGGCATTAACAGAGAATGCGTTGCAGTTCTACCTGTTTACCGATGAAGTGGGTTTCACAAACCACGGGGCATGCATTACTGGTCCGTGGACAATCCTCGCTGGCTCAGACAGGTAGTGCGACAGCGACCGTGGACTGTAAATGTATGGTGCGGAATCATTGGCGAATACCTCATTGGTCCTCACTTCATTGCAGGGGCCCAAATAGCTGCAACATACATCGCGTTTCTACAGAATGATCTGCCAACGTTGCTCGAAAATGTCCCACTGGAAATACATCGACGTATGTGGTATCAGCATGATGGTGCACCTGCACATTCCGCAGTTAACACTAGGCTGACCCTTGACAGGATGTTCGACGGGCGTTTCTTTGGACGTGGAGGACGCATAAATTGGCCAGCCCGTTCTCCTTATCTTTCACCTTTGGACTTCTTTCTGTCGGGTACGTTAAAGGAGAATGTGTACCGTGATGTGCCTACAACCCCAGAGGATAAGAAACAACGTATTGTGGCAGCCTGCGGCGACATTACACCAGATGTACTGCGGCGTGTACGACATTCATTACGCCAGAGATTGCAATTGTGTGCAGCAAATGATGGCCACCACGTTGAACATCTATTGGCCTGAAATGTCGGGACACACTCTATTCCACTCCGTAATTGAAAATGGAAACCACGTGTGTACGTGTACCTCACCCCTCATGGTAATCTACATGTGCGTCAGTGAAAAAGACCAATAAAAAGGTGTTAGCATATGGACGCAATGTGCTGTTCCAGTCTCTACTGTACCTAAGGTCCATCACCGTTCCCTTTGGATCCCTACGTAATTCGGTACTCTCCGATACACACGATCCAACAGCGGAGGATTGGTACTCAAGCGTCAACTTTAGGTTAAAATATCTCCTGATGTAATTAACATTTTACAATGCAACAAACGGCACTGATTACGTATTTGCTTATACGTTCAGATGTGCTAACAAAACTAACGGGGTTCCATTTGAAAAAACATAGGTTTGTGTTAAAAAACATACATCCGTGCACTTTTTTATGGTTTGTATTAACGAGTTACACTAGCCCCTCTCCTCACGTTCGGTCTGTGGAATCGATTCGTCAGTATTTGATGTGGTTTACGAAATATATCCAGCGGTAGTGTTAGGTGACTCACCCTGTATATGCGAATCAGATTGTAGTTCATATTTATTCATATAACGAATGGTCAGAATAGAAGTATGCCGGCCGGGGTGGCCGAGCCGTCCTAGGCGCTACAGTCTGGAACCACGCGACCGCTACGCAGGTTCGAATCCTGTCTCGGGCATGGATGTGTCTGATGTCATTATGTTAGTTAGGTTTAAGTAGTTCTAAGTTCTAGTGGACTGATGACCTCAGAAGTTAAGTCCCATAGTGCTCAGAGCCTTTTGAACCTTTTATGGAGTATACAAGTATGCTTCACAACCATAAACTCTTTTTTCTTTTTACTTCATACTGAAATAAAAGTTATGATATGAGAAGAGGAAATGACTGATATGCTTCTCAGGAACTTTAGTTTTTCATGTTTTTTTCTCACTTCATACTAAAACAAGGGCGTTACTTTGAGAAGAGAAAATGAAATATACGCTTCCAAGACATAATATCTCGTTGTGTGCTACTACTGCATACATGAAAGCCCTGCAGTTAATTTTTGTATGTTGGATAAATTTTGATATCACCTCACATTCCTTTGTGACAGGGTTCCTATTTTCTTGGGATTCAAATAGAGTGGACATTTCATCACTGGTTAATATTCTGATGACTAATGACATGATACCCGTTGCAATTGCTCCATGGCACCTGTGAGTAAGAGTCTCACGTTGGTTACTATAAGAACGTGGAGGCAGTGATATCCGCTCACTGCAGTCAGAGCCAAGGTGATTTATTTCTGTTTATGGCGAAGCATCTGCTGCAGCGTCCACGCTCAGCCAACATAAAACAGATCTCGGCGGCATTGGGCATTGCTAATCGCTGCACTTGTCGCGAGCCTCGACAACAAGCGTGCACTGTCTCTGCTAACTATACTATGGAGTTAATACATCTTACTTAACGTAACTTAATGTGCAGGTCGTGGGTTGGGTAAAAATTCAGTTTGTAACTTCCCATCACATTAAAATACTTTACAGTCATATCTGATGCAATATTTATTGTTGGTTGTCTCTCTAATGTTAATAGTATTGATTCAGATAGTGCGTGAACACGAAAACACACACACACACGCACACACACACACACGCACAAACAGTCATTCATTCCAGTGAGGGTGACAACTACTGTGTGTTGAACAACACATGCACCAGTCAATTCCTCAGTAGGCGTCGAGTGGATGAGATTTTTCAATTACCTTGCATTGCAAGAATTGTAAAGAGGAGACTGAAAGTAAATGGACTTGTATCTAAACAGCTGCGACAAAGCAAAGCTTGACCGACTATCATGACAATTGTCCACATGGGTTTTGTGGACGAGTATACTTTTAGTAACCAACCCACCCACGATCATTACGTAAGATTTCTCGAAGGCGTAGGGGCATTGATTTCATTAAGTCGTCGACAGTGTAGCGTGATGGATTACTTCCCACCATATGTTTTGTATATTCGACCAAAGGTCGCTTGCATTTGTAGGTCCACATGGCGATGACATATTCTCTATCTCATTGATGCACGGTGATCGTGAAACAAACGGCCACAGCTTTATCCTGTCTTGGCCCTGAAACCAATCTCGCACTGCTCTGCTATGATGGATGGGGCTCTGCTCCTGTAAATAAACTGTTATATCGTTCGTTCATATATTTATATTTAAATAACATATTAGTAATATGCACATTCTATTATTATTTTCCACAGTGTTTAAGAATTCAGGCCCTGTCGTAAATAAGTGATCTAGATTCAACCGTCCGATTAAGAATGTGGTTTACCCAGTCTATCAAATGATGAGATTCGTATTCGGATATCCACATTAAGCCTGACAAGCTGAATCCGATTAGTACTATCTGGTATCGAAATGAAATTACAGAAATCTGATAATTTTAACGTCTGTATTGCAACAGTGCCGCGCACATAAATTCCTATGATGGAGTAACAGGTCGCAACTGCCTAAGAAAAAGTGGGAAATATGTCTACTAGCAGCAATGTAACATAATTGTAACCCATATTTATGTGATGGAAATACTGAGTCGAACAATGCACATCTATTTCAGTGGTGGGAAGATGCACCATATCGGATTTGCTGATGACATAATGACAATAATAATAATAATAATAATAATAAAAATCCCGTGGGGCCGATAGGGGAAACCCTCTCCCATACGGGTGGTACCGAGAAATCAAATACTTGAGGTGATCCAAATACTAACACAATCCTCAACGACTACTCAATCCGTTGAACCCAAAATCAACGAACGTCTGAGTGAAAATCACCACTACTCTGGTCACCCACCGTCTGTTAGCTCAATGAGCTCGGCTGAAAATATTTGCTTCAAAAGTCTTCAATACCCTCTGCTGCTGTCCCTTCCTGGTATCACCCAAGCCAAACCAACGAAACACAAGCAAACATGAACTGTGCAAGCAAAGTCAACTTTACCCCAGGTGGTACACAACCCAGCTGTCGACAGGCGGCAGTTGCATTTTCAGATTCTGGGGAGTCCAGGTTAGCACGGCAGAGAATATCGAAGATCTCTGGTAAATTTCCCTACAAGCAGAAAACATGCATTTGAAAATTAAACATCGGTCCATTGATCCAAGCACGAAAACTAAATAACCTCACTAAAGAAATCGACCAACAAAAAAATTCTCATCCTTGCTCTTCACGAACCAGGAGTAACTGACAGTGAAACCTTGCATTACGGAATCCATTGTTTCTTCAAGAGCAAAATACAACAAAAGGTAGCGAAAGGCTATCATCAACTATGTCAAAGAAATTACACCCATCAAAAATCGACTTATGACTGCTCATTCAGAGCCCCAGTAAAAAATATACACTCATCATTGCACATGCCCCCACCAACATCGAAAATAAGAAAAACACCAAAAATGTCGAAAAATTCTGGAACACACTCGAAAATACTATGAGCAAAATTCACCAAGATGACGTGAAAAGTACTAATAGGAGATTTCAACTCTCTATTTGGGACAGAAAAAACCTGTAGAAAAATCATTGGTACAAGTTTAACATACCGAAACGCTTAGACCAACGGCACACTTCTGACTGACATTTGCCAACAATTCAACTACAAAAGGATGTCTTCCTACTTTAGAAAAAAACCAGTTCCCACGTAACATGCTTGGCTATCAGGTGCAAGCTGCTTTCGCTAGCCTTTAGAGACTCACTGAAAGCCAGATTTTTAATTCTTTTGTAGCTGAGCTACAAGCAGGCAGATACAAACTCAGTAATGGAATCGTAAGATAACGCTCGATCAAAATTCGGCTTGCTACTTACAGTAACCCTTAGTGTCAGAGCGGAAACCTTACGGTACAGTCAATTTCATAATGCCACTTTTGTTTTCTGCCGACATATTTTTTGTTGTTGTGAATACATAAAAAATGGTTCTAATGGCTCTGAGCACAATGGACTTAACATTTTAGGTCATCAGACCCCTATAACTTAGAACTACTTAAACCTAACTAACATAAGGACATCACACACATCCATGCCCGAAGGAGGATTCGAACCTGCGACCGTAGCAGTCCCGCGTTTTCAGACTGAGGCGCCTTGAACCGCACGGCCACCGCGGCCGGCTGTGAATACATAATTTTATCTATGAAATGCCACATTTTCATAATACTTGCGAGTGATACAGGAAATGAAGTAACTACAGATCTTTTCGTAGTCAAAAGTCGATAATATTCTACTAATTCGTGTTAAAATAGGCTCAATCGTCTTACAGACACATAATGCTTTATTAAGATAGATTGCCATCGTGATGTTTCTGTAGTAAGCTGAATTTAATTTGAATTGGCACAGTGAATATTTTAGTTGCATTTTCCATTAGTTTTCTAATCGCATCATTAATCATCAAAGAGAAAGAGAAATTAATCAGCAGCTGAATTTACTTTCGCGATATCTGAAACAATCTAACTATGCTACAGTTGTTTACAAATTCTACGTTTGTAGAAAACCACTGGTTCTAGCGATGTCATTAAACCAGAGTATTTTCGTCTAGAAATGAATTGCCTTGACGGTTGACCAATCAAGAGCGGGAAAGGTAATATTTTACGAATATATGATGAGAGGGACAATTGCTTGAGAGAGGACTTCCCTATCAATAAAAGTGTCCGAGAGACGACTTTCCTATCAATCTCCTGGATAGTTTTGTTTCTCAAATCAACAGAGTGAGTTAATATGCAGTAGAACAGGTGATGTAGTTTTGTTGCTCGACTTTCTTACACTGCGACCGAAAGGTGTCTCAGTTGTTGACAACAAATTCCAGCTGTGTTGCACACACCCCTTGGGGCAGAATTCGTAGTCCAAAACACACTTATGGAGCTATCAAATGTAAAATATTATGTTCACACTACTCTTTGCTCTAGTCTACATCTTTTGGTGGGGCTCAGCCTTTCATTTCTTCTTCTGAAGTTAGCGATAAAGGCATCATAACACGTCACCAGTAACAGTACTGCAAAGGAATGCTCAATGTGCGACCTGATGACGTTCAATAATAGTCACTCCGTTGATTTTTGTTGTTTCGAATTAGAGCATGCAGTATTCCTACACCAGACTTCTGAACTTTGCCTGTTGAATGCAAATGTCGCATGATGGTAAAATGGTAAAATGTCACATATATCAGTAGTCGAGACTTCCTTAATGTGGAAAATCATTCATGCCAGAACGATCTCTGTTGAAACAAGATATCTTTTTCTGGCGTATTTTTCCCAAAAGCACTCGCTCCACGCACAGTTCAAATCTTTCTATCTGCCTCCTCTACATTCACCCCTCTGTTATACCAAAAGTAAACGTTGTGTTGCAGATGTTACACCTTTTCCCACTTGCGACTCAATTTTACAATGCTTAACTGTAGTTCATGATTTTCAAGTATGCAAAATCCAATGCTTAACTGCAAGATGATAACTAGAACTTCAAATTCGAAAATGGCATTGATACATACACTGACAGCGTGGCGCCGCCTTCACATGGGCGGCGCCGGATTTCAGGCGGTGGGTGGCGTCTGACCGGTGGCCGGTACCCGCTGCAGCGCGAGGAAACGCTCGAAAGTAAGCTGTTATGATCGCGACGCAGCCACGAGCTGTCCTGCGGGATTGTTTCTGGAATTCCTGTTATTGCGGGTGGGTAGATGTTCAATCAAACTCATAACTTTAGATCGAAATGTGTTAAAAGAAAAAAAAATTGGACGCGAACATGATAATCTAAGTTTACAATGCACGACGATTACTGCAAGACCACGGGCTCACTCCATTGATATCAACTCGGAAGTAGATAACACTTCCTCCTAACGCTTCCGCATCTTACAGTGTTGCCAGATTGTGCAGATGGCCGGACTTAGAGTTGACAGGGGCGGTCAGTTTTTTTGGCCACCGTAAGTAAACGACTCGGAATTAGCCTCTGTGGCGGCCGGCCGGCGGTCAGTTTTTATGTCTAAGACTGTACATTCTCAGAAATTTGCCTTTGTTTGATACTAGCAGACTTCTCTTGATCGGAAATACCCTTTTCACCGTCCGCCCGCTTAGCTGAGCGCCGGCAAGGTAGCTCAGCGTGTTTGATCAGAGGGTTAGCTGCCCTCTGTAATAAAAAAAACTGTGTTAATGCATGAAAGATGTACTTCAACAAGTGTCATAGGGCGTCCTTCCCGAACAAATACTGTGGTGTCACCGCCAGACACCACACTTGCTAGGTGGTAGCCTTTAAATCGGCCGCGGTCCGTTAGCATACGTCAGACCCGCGTGTCGCCACTATCAGTGGTTGCAGACCGAGCGCCGCCACACGGCAGGTCTAGAGAGACTTCCTAGCACTCGCCCCAGTTGTACAGCCGACTTTGCTAGCGATGGTTCACTGACAAATTACGCTTTCATTTGCCGAGACGATAGTAGCATAGCCTTCAGCTACGACATTTGCTACGACCTAGCAAGGCGCCATTACCAGTTACTATTGGTGCTACAAAACATGTACCGTCAAGAGCGATGTTCACCAATTATGGATTAAAGTTAAGTATTCCAGAAGCTCCTTACTTTTTTTACTAGACTCAACTCCTTTAACTGTTCCACACCTCACGCCAGCCTGCGTGAGCTTAAACGCGTGCCTTTCGGCTACCTCATAGTGGCTTGGCTGTCTTGCCAAGTCACAACAAATACAACGATCGATCACGAACAAAACGAGATTTTAAAAAATGTGGTTACCTGCTTGCCTACCAAGCAGTGGGCCCGGGTTCGATTCCCGTCTTGGTTGGAGATTTTCTCTGCTCGTGGATTGGGTGTTGTGTTGCCCTTATTAACATTTCATCCTCATCACTGGGATGCAGGTCACCCAATGTGGCGTCGAAATAAGACTTGCACTCGGCGGCCGAACTTCCCCGGATGGGACCTTCCAATTTACGATACCACTCGCTCATTTTTTGCCTTTTCACCAGTATATGTCTGCTTTTTATGTCCTCCCGGCTCCGTCCATCATGGGCTATTTTGCTGCCTAGGGAGCAGACTTCTTTAACTTTTCCCGTGATCACTAATTCTGACTTTTCTGGCTGTTCTTATTTCTGCTCCTGCTCATTACTTGCATCTTTCTTCGCTTTATTCTCAGTCCATATTTTGTACTTACCAGGCGGTTCATTCTGTTCAACACATCCTGTAATTTCTCTTCATTTTAATTGAGAATAAGAATGTCATCAGCGAATATTACCGTTGATATTCTTTCATCTCCAGTTTTAATTCCACTCTTCAACCTTTCTTTTACTTCCGTCATTGCATTTTCGATGCATAGATCGAACAGCAGGAGCGAAAGACTACATTCTTATCTTACACCCTTTCTAATCCGTGCACGTAGTTCTTGTTCTTCCAATCTTATTGTTTCCCTTGGCTCTTGTGCGTATTGTATATCACCCGGCTTTCCGTGCACGTTACCCCTGTATTTCTTAGAATTTCCAACATCTTGCACCATTTTGTATTGTCGAACGCTTTTTCCAGATCGACAAGTGCTATGAAAGTCTCTTTAGTTTCCTCCAGTCTTGCTTCCATTACGAACAGCAACGTCAGAACAGCCCCTCTGGTGCCTCTACCTTTCCTAAAGCAAAACTGATTGTCATCTAAAACACCCTCAGTCTTCTTCTCCATTCGTCTGTATATTATTCTTGTCAGTAAATTAGATGCATGAGTTGTTATAGTGATTGTCCGATAATTCTCACACTCGTCGGCTCTTGCAATCTTAGAAATTTTTGGATCATATTTTTCCCAAGGTCTGATGGAATATCGCCACACTCACACATTCTACACGCCAGCGTGAATAGTCGTTTTGTTGCCACTTCCCCTAATGATTTTAAAAATTATTATGGAATCTTATGTATTCCTCCTTGATTTTAAGACTTCCTAAGCTCTTTCAAAGTCTGATTCTAATACTGGATTTCCTATCTCTTCTTTATCGACTCCTGTTTCTTCTTCTGTCACTTCGTCAGACAAGTTTTCTCCCTCATAGAGGCCTTAAATGTACTCGTCCCACATAGTAGCACAATTTCAAGGTTTACAATTTAAACAGCAACCAGCCATAACTAAGTTTTCTGACTTTGTGCACTAAGACAAAAGAAAGGTTTTTCTTTTGAAATTCGGTAAACTTCGAGACACATGTTCCTTGTTCCTTTTCTTTAAATACGTAGACACATACATGATATGATTTTAAACGTTATGAAACGCGAATGGTGGTGTAAACTTGCGTGTTGTATATTTCGGTGACACGAATTCGTCGTGTATCTGTCTTATGCATTTTAAAGTTAACGCATTTTTCCTCGTGCACCTTGAGAGTGCTGTTAAATAGTCGGGAAACTGCTTTAACTCACGTTGTTCTAAGTTTTATGGCAGCACACACGCTCAACTTTTACAAAACGTGGACCAGCTAAAAATGAGTGACAAAAACAACAGTTTCATAGATGTTAGAACAGAAAAGATCCTAAGTTAGTGATGCTGTATAGAGTATTTGGGCACATTAAAATATGTTTTTCCTAAAGCGATGAAATTAATTGAAAGGTGCGAAAAAAATGTAAAATTATGTACAGTAAATTCTATTCTGGCACCCACTGAATTGCGAAGATTAGATAAGCCGGTAGTATATATAAGCAAGTAAAGGTTTATCGGTGTAAGATACCCAGTCACATCTAATGTGTGTTATAATGCGAATTGATAAAGAGAAAACCAGCGCTGAACAAGGGCATTAGATGGGTAACAATGCAAGAGCACAATAAAACATTTTTGTTTCCTTTTTATTGTTACAGTGATAAAACTGTATATAAACTTAGAATCTAAAGTAGTATTCTACATTATAAATGGTAATGTGATATTTTTTGGTATACTGATTATATTGCGATCTGATATTTTCTCGGCGTATTTCTAAGTTGTCAAATTTTCGCGTATCTGGCAAGGTCTTATCAGGGACCACCTGAAGATGGCAACAAGTATGTTTGTCGAAATATGGTGGAGTAATTACTACGTGGCCCGGCCGGATACCGAAGAATGCTACAAAATACTGATTACGTAATTTTAATGTAAGTGATATGCTGTGATGCATCAGCATCTCGGTAAAGACTTCCTTTACAAGGAACCCCCCCCCCCATAGCACCCTCCCCCCCCCCCCTCCCCTCAGATTTAGTGATAGCAGGGCCCAATTCACCACAGATCAAGGATGAAAACAGGAAGAATGTATACTGCACTGTGAAAATGAAGCAAAATAGAAACATTGAACGGTCCGAGAAGAAGAACTGTAATACACAGCAGCTTGGAAGAGAAATAGATTCGTGGATCAGTGATTACGGTGTTGGACTACCATGCATGCGAGCCGTGTTCGAATCTCCGTTTCTCATTCTTCTTTTAGCTCCGTTCGCTTCTTTCATGTTTTGCCTGTGTCGTTGAATTCTTTTTCCCGTTGTTCACTTTATTCAAAATGGTATCTGTGTCGTCGTGTAATGTTCGTTTAAAACAGCGAGATGTAAGGTAGGGACCTAAATTTACAGTTGATTCTGTACTACTACTACTCTATTAGCAGCTGAAAGGAAGTGGCTTTCGAATGGGAACCGCAAAATAAAGGCTCTGAGCACTATGGGACTTAACATCTGAGGTCATCAGTCCCCTAGACTTAGAACTACTTAAACCTAACTATCCTAAGGACATCACACACATCCGTGCTCGTGGCAGGATTCGAACCTGCGACCGTAGCAGTTGCGCGGTTCCGGACTGAAGCGCCTAGAACCGCTCGGTCGCAACGTCCGTCCGAACTGCAAATGTTTGATGGCAAGGCCATAAGTCAACCGAATCCTCCACCGGAAAACGCGTCTGGTGTCTCACACACGGCATTAGTGGCAGCTCGTGTGACACACGACAGGAATCTCTTTTCGACACACCTAATTTGTACGCCTGGTAAGTAAGTGAGATATGCCTCCTTGCCCGACATAGGTATTCGTATGAATGTGAATTCGGTTACTCCCAAGGAAATGATGAAAACATAATAGTGTGTCAAATGAGCTGCATCAAATGAAAGCAACAGTTTCTCAATCACACAATTTCTCTGCGCTGTGTCAGAACATATGTTTTTAATGTTTTTGAAGCTGTGTTCCGTTTCGGACTCTTGAATTCCCTTGTTGTAACATAGTTCCCACCAGATTGTTGTTTTCATTTCTGTGAGACGTCTATGCGATATATCGCCTTCTCTCACTATTCATCACATTGACTTCCGATGGTAACGTATTCGTACCACATATTCTATATACCAATGTATAGTATGACAACTGCCGAGACTACAGAAAGAGAACAAACATTTGAATGACCACACGGACAATTCATAATGTTGAGAAAAAAAATGGCGGGAGGGAATTTAGAACACCATAACCACTTAGCGACGACGACGTTGCAGTTTCAGCTTGCTCTTTATTGCATTTGTTCTTGGACGGTTCTCTGTTTACATTTTGCTTTTTTTTCGCGGTTCAGTACACCTGCTTCCTGTTTTCGTGCTAGATCTGCATTCAGTTTTTGACGGGCTATCCACTGGGACACCTTACCACAAAATCTGAGGGTGGTGCTATGTGGAGTTTCTCTTGTTAGTTTTCCTCAATTATAATGGGACACTTACGTATCACATGTTTTTCCCGTGGTGCCGGCCGGAGTGGCCAAGCGGTTCTAGGCGCTACAGTCCGGAACCACGCGACCGCTACGGTCGCAGGTTCAAATCCTGCCTCGGGCATGGATGTGTGTGATGTCCTTAGGTTAGTTAGGTTTAAGTAGTTCTACGTTCTAGGTGACTGATGACCTCAGAAGTTAAGTCCCATAGTGCTCAGAGCCATTTGAACCAAGCCAATTTTCCCGTGGTACTCGTACATTCATTCATTCATTCATTCATTCATGCGATCAGACCCAGTGGACCACGCCCTACTACAGTTAGAGCTCTCCATCTGTCTCTGTCTTCTGCTATCTGTCTCCAGTTTCCCGTGACTCCCAGCTGCAACAAGTCTTCCCTCACTCCATCGATCCACCTCCTCCTAGGTCTTCCCACTGGTCTGCTGCCTGACGGGATCCAGTCCATTGCAATTTTGGGCCAATTTGTTGCCTCCATTCCAACTACATGTCCAGCCCATTGCAGTTTTTTGCTTCTCATCACTCCCAAGATGTTAGACTCCTTGTACAGCTCTTCCAATTCTGCGTTATGGCGTCTTCTCCATTCTCCAGTTGTCTGATCTCGGACTGGTCCAAATATTTTCCTGAGGCCCTTCTGTTCAAATGTAAGCAGTCGGTTTCGAGAGCTCCAGGTTTGAGAACCATAAAGTACTACTGGCATTATTAATGTCTTATACAACCGTATCTTTAGTTGTTGAGAGACACTTCTACATTTTAATACAGGGTGTAGAGAGTCACAGTATTTCTTTCCCGCCTACAGTCGTACTTTTATCTCTGCTTCAGTTGCTGTTACTTCTGTAAAAATTGATACAAGATATTTGAACTCTTTCACATGTTTATACCTGGTGTAGTTCACAATTAAAGCTTGAGAATTTTGGATCATTCTTCCTATGGTCAATACTCAGTCTTTTCAGAGCTAATTTGTAGACCGATCCTAGCTGCCAATAACTCCAAGGTCTGGATACTTCTTTTCAGATCTTCTTGTGTGCATGCTAATAATACAATGTCGTCTGCATAGGCCAGATATGTACCGTATTCAGTGCCAATCTGAATGCCCTGGAAGTTTTCTTTGTTGAAATCCCGCATTACCCTCTCAAGTGCTAGGCTGAAGAGGACCAGTGATAGTCCGTCTCCTTGGCGTAATCCTGTTACAACTTGGGAGCTTTCTGTCATTTTATTGCCTACCTTAACCTTCAGTTTTGTGTCATTTAGGCATACCTCTACCAGTTTCACCAATTTCAGTGGCATACCAATCTCTGTCATAGTTCTAATCAGGCTAGGTCTATGTATACTGTCGTAAGCCTGTTTTGAAGTCTGCAAACAGGAGATGTATATTTCGGCCGTATTCGTACATTTTCTCACAGACCTGTCTTAGGACAAAAATGTGGTCCGTGGTTGACAGTCCTACTTGCAAACCTGCATGGTATTCTCCAATTATGTCTGTTGCTAGAGGTTTTATTCGTTCTAATAGGCAGTTGGAGAAGATCTCATAACAGATGCCGAGTAGCGCTATGCCCCTATAGTTGTCACATACTGACTTGCCTTTCTTTTTATATATGGGGCATATCACAGCTATCTTCCATCTCTCTGGTATTTCATGTTTTGCCCAAATTTGTTAGATTAGTTTGTGGATTTTGAAACAGAGGTTTTCGTCTACAGCCTTGATAAGTTCAGCGGGAATTCCGTCCTCTAATGGACTTTTACCATTCTTAAGGTTTTTTATCTTGTCTCTTAACTCTTCAGTGGTGGGTGGAAGATATTCTGAGTCTACTGTTACTGGGTCATCAAACTCGAATAGTTCAGTTGGTCCATCAGACTTTAGTAATTCAGAGAATTCTCTGAATTACTAAACTCTGATGAACCAACTGAACTATGACCCCTGGTGCTCGCTGGACACAATTAAATGAATAGCAAGCCGGTCAGCCGCGTATCGCATGCTGTAGTGCAACGGGCGCAGGCGGTGTTATTTAATTAGACAACAGCCCGGCACCTGCGCTCGCGTGCCAAGAACTCAATCTGCTCCGGCGCATGCGCAGATAGCATCGCGTTCTCACTGACTACTGTGTAAGTCTGACTTACGGCCGCCGACACAGCGAGGGCGTTAACGGTCATCCATTCTGACGGCTATCAAACGGTACACGGGGACCAGCGACCAGGCGTCACGCACATCAGTGCAGTGCCTGCAGGATAGGGAAGTAAGAAGGAAAGAAACACTGAGCAATGTAACACGAGATACAAGTTCACTATTAACTGACCTTAGCTTCTACGAAATAACTTGTTTTGTCGTGTCAGTTTATCTGCTGTTCTAAACCATGTCTCATATTCGTATATCCTAAGTAAACACCGCTTTCCTACGAATTAGAATGGAAACGTCACAAATAATTTCCTTAGCTATTCTTTTCACCCTGTTGATTAGATCGTTTCCTTTCACCTGATGCAGTATCGTCGATTTCCCACGAGCCTCTCTGCTGGAAGTATTTGGCACCAGTGGACGGTTAATTGCGCTTGTAGTATTCTCGAACTGTCACCATAGTAACTGCTTCGTCCTGAAGCATCATTTGGGCGCGTCAATTATCTTCCGGCGTTGAAATTAAAAAAACAGAACAGGAGAATATTTCGAAAAACATTCAGCCGACTTAAGATAATGAGACAGATGCAGAAACTCATCGAAACGTCCCATCTAGAGCAGACCTTTTCTACAGCAAGTTTTCTTTGTTTAATTGGTCTTTTAGGTGACACACTTTACCCCTGACGAAGTACATTCTCCCGCTTGTGCTACGGCGGACATAATTTATACAGGAATTTTAAACCAGTTAAGTCACCCGCTCTTCTTATATTCATTATGAAGATACGAAGACAAAGCAAAACTATCGGAGTAGAAGTTTCCCCCTTCAGAACTATGAATTTTCACACTAAAACAATCTATTTTCTCATGACTTGACCCGAATTTTTTGTAGATTGGCTGGTTTCTTTTGGGGGAGGGGGGTGGCGTGGGGGAAAGGGGACCAAATAGCCAGGTAATCGGTCGGACCAAACAGCGAGGTCATCGGTCCCATCGGATTAGAGAACGATTAGGAAGGAAGTCGGCCGTGCGCTTTGAAAGGAACCATCCCGGAATTTGCTGAAGCGATTTAGGGAAATCACGAGAAACGTAAATCACGATGGGCGGACGCGGGTTTGAACCGTCGTCCTCCCGAATGCGGGTCCAGCGTGCTAACCACTGCGAGTGATGTAGAGTTGAATACCTACCTCATTCGAAGAGTTAGTATATAACTGTAAGGTTTGACTGAAATTGTAGAGTTGCTGCCAGAGTCAATTTTTTTACGTGTGCTATTTCCAGCAGAATGCATTCATTGATTATTAGATTTCAGAGAGCTAATATACACTCTAGGACAAAAAAATGGCACCACAAAGGAATCATCTGAATAGGATAGAACTCGGTATATGTGACGAAGTTGAGACAAACAAATGATTACACTTTCAGAAAAACTGGATGATTTATTCAAGAGAAAGGGTCTGACACATTGAACGAGTCAATACAGGTTGGTACACCTCTGGCCAGTAAAGTAAGGAGCACCCCTTGTTGCCAGCAGTCCAATGCGCAGATGGATAGCGCTAATATAGTTCCTTCCACTCAAAAAACGAGGGGGGTCGTTGATCCAGCTGTTTGTATGACACGAATTCCGGCAGTACTCCAGCCCTCTCCCCAGAGTTGTTGTGTAGTGTTTGTTACGCCAGAAGTTGGAAATGGCCTCCTTGGAGAGCTCTGTTTCTACTCTGCCCATACATAGAATCTTCTTGAGTCTGGCAACCAGTCTAGTGACCAGCTCTGTTCTAAGAACCGCTGCTAGTTGGTTGTCCTGGATTGCACTCAAATTTTGAATCCGTCGTAGAGAGATGAAACTTACTAGCAACCTAAGGGCAGGAATTCCAACACCACCACCCCGCTGCCTAGCAAGGATGTAAGGGGTGGGGTCATCTTAGGCAGGTGTAAAGTCGGCTTAAGGAATTGTCTGATACACAGGTGAACGTAGTTTAGCCTCTTTGCTGAAACCTTCATTGCCTGTAATGTGTGGATCAGTCTGGGTCTTAAATATTTATGCAAGACAAACAACTTCTGGGTTTTAGAGCTGCTTTCTGAAGTGTTTCCAAGATCACCTGCAGCCTCACAGGAGAAGGTGTCCGTATCCCCTGTGCATCATATGAATAGCCAAGGTAGTTGAGTTGATCCTCTACATTTAACAATGGGATGGACTTCCCTTTGACCTCGGAGAGGCAGTTGGTCTGTACGGCACATCGCTTGGTCCTAGCCACTCTGAGTAACTGAAGGGGTCTGCACTTGTCAGGGATGATTTCCATTATGTCCGGCCGAAGGAATCTTGACACACATTCAAGATGGTTCCTCATATCCTCTACAGTGTCAGAGAGGGCGACGATATCATCAGTGAAGCCCATGACAGCAATCTTCACGCTACCCAGCGTTGCTCCATAGTCCTCTATGAAGTTATGCTTAAGGATGTCCATAACAATATTGAAGACAACGGGCATAAGGTGTCACCTTGCTTGACACCCCTGAAAAACTCCACTGTCCTGATCGAACAGGAACTTATGATATAGTTCAAGGTGGTCTCATATACACTATGGTTCCACAGTGCTTGGTAAACTACCTTCCTTGAAACCCGACCAAGGGCATTCGTGAGGTCTATGCTCTCCCACGATGGTATCCAACTAAAGAGTATTTCCCATGATGCCATTAACTGCACGAAAACCTCTCTGTGCCCTGTGGATAACTATAAAGTTTGAAACTCTAAAAGCCAAAATTTTATTTAGTAGCCACACCAACATCAATGATATTGTAATTGGCTCCCAGTCGGAGTAGTAAACAAGTGCGGCTTTCTTTTAAGATAGTGTCTTGATCAAGTCAAACACCAGGTTCAGTAAAGCATGCAGATCTGCATCTAGCATATTCCACAGATTTTGATGTGATATCCCTTCTGAGCCCACTGCAGTGTGTTTCAACCTTTTCACCCACTGTTTAGATTCCAACAATGAGATGAGATGCGATAAACAATGGTATCCTCGCTTCTGGGCTTTAATTACATTGGTATATTCGCCGTCTCTTTGACATAATACCCTTCATAATATTTCTGCAGCCGGTCGGCTTCTGGATATACGAGGTGCATTCAAGTTCTAAGGCCTCCGATTTTTTTTCTAATTAACTACTCACCCGAAATCGATGATACTGGCGATACTTCTCGACGTAATCACCCTGCAGACGTACACATTTTTCACAACGCTGACGCCATGATTCCATGGCAGCGGCGAAGGCTTCTTTAGGAGTCTGTTTTGACCACTGGATAATCGATGAGGCAATAGCAGCACAGCTGGTGAATGTGCGGCCACGGAGAGTGTCTTTCATTGTTGGAAAAAGCCAAAAGTCACTAGGAGCCAGGTCAGGTGAGTAGGGAGCATGAGGAATCACTTCAGAGTTATCACGAAGAAACTGTTGGGTAACGTTAGCTCGACGTGCAGGTGCGTTGTCTTGGTGAAACAGCACACGCGCAGCCCTTCCCAGATGTTTTTGTTGCAGTGCAGGAAGGAATTTGTTCTTCAAAACATTTTCGTAGGATGCACCTGTTATCGTAGTGCCATTTTGAACGCAATGGGTAAGGATTACGCCCTCGCTGTCCCAGAACATGGACATCATCATTTTTTCAGCACTGGCGGTTACCCGAAATTTTTTTGGTGGCGGTGAATCTGTGTGCTTCCATTGAGCTGACTGGCGCTTTGTTTCTGGATTGAAAAATGGCATCCACGTCTCATCCATTGTCACAACCGACGAAAAGAAAGTCCCATTCATGCTGTCGTTGCGTGTCAACATTGCTTGGCAACATGCCACACGGGCAGCCATGTGGTCATCCGTCAGTATTCGTGGCACCCACCTGGATGACACTTCTCGCATTTTCAGGTCGTCATGCAGGATTGTGTGCACAGAACCCACAGAAATGCCAACTCTGGAGGCGATCTGTTCAACAGTCATTCGGTGATCCCCCAAAACAATTCTCTCCACTTTCTCGATCATGTCGTCAGACCGGCTTGTGCAAGCCCGACGTTGTTTCGGTTTGTTGTCACATGATGTTCTGCCTTCATTAAACTGTCGCACCCACGAACGCACTTTCAACACATCCATAACTCCATCACAACATGTCTCCTTCAACTGTCGATGAATTTCAATTGGTTTCACACCACCCAAATTCAGAAAACGAATGATTGCACGCTGTTCAAGTAAGGAAAACATCGCCATTTTAAGTATTTAAAACAGTTCTCATTCTCGCCACTGGCGGTAAAATTCCGTCTGCCGTATGGTGCTGCCATCTCTGGGACATATTGACAATGAACGCGGCCTCATTTTAAAACAATGTGCATGTTTCTATCTCTTTCCAGTCCGGAGAAAAAAATCGGAGGCCTTAGAACTTGAATGCACCTTGTACACCTTTCTCTTGCCTGTCCCCATTCAAAATCCCTTTCACCAGGCTGGTCGTGTCATTCAACCACCTAAACTGTGTGGAATGGAAGCGCTCAGCTCTCTAGCCCACGCACTTTGTGATTCTTATTCACGCCAGAGCCTTTCTTGGGAGCTTTTACAACTCTCGTCTACCTTCGCACAGTTGTTCATGGAGCTGCTAGAGCCGACGTAAACTTCTGGAAGGCATCATTAATACTGTCCCAGACCGCATTACCACCCAGGGTCATGTTTACCATGTTCTTCTTGTTGTTGTCTTCAGTCCTGAGACTGGTTTGATGCAGCTCTCCGTGCTACTCTATCCTGTGCAAGCTTCTTCATCTCCCAGTACTTACTGCAACCTACATCCTTCTGAATCTGCTTAGTGTATTCATCTCCTGGTTTCCCTCTACGATTTCTACCCTCCGCGCTGCCCTCCAACGCTAAATTTGTGATCCCTTGATGCCTCAGAACATGTCCTACCAACCGGTCCCTTCTTCTCGTCAAGTTGTGCCACAAACTCCTCTTCTCCCCAATTCTGTTCAATACCTCCTCATTAGTTATGTGATCTACCCATCTAATCTTCAGCATTCTTCTGTAGCACCACATTTCGAAAGCTTCTATTCTCTTCTTGTCCAAACTATTTACTGTCCACGTTTCACTTCCATACATGGCTACACTCCATACAAATACTTTCAGAAACGACTTCCTGACCCTTAAATCTATACTTGATGTTAACAAATTTCTCTTCTTGAGAAACGCTTTCCTTGCCATGGCCAGTCTACATCTATATCCTCTCTACCTCGAACATCATCAGTTATTTTGCTCCCCAAATAGCAAAACTCCTTCACTACGTTAAGTGTCTCATTTCCTAATCTAATTCCCTCAGCATCACCCGATTTAATTTGACTACATTCAATTATCCTCGTTTTGCTTTTGTTGATGTTCATCTTATATCCTCCTTTCAAGACACTGTCCATTCCGTTCATCTGCTCTTCCAAGTCCTTTGCTGTCTCTGACAGAATTACAATGTCATCGGCGAACCTCAAAGGTTTTTATTTCTTCTCCATGGACTTTAATACCTACTCCGAATTTTTCTTTTGTTTCCTTTACTGCTTGCTCAATATACAGATTGAATAACATCGGGAAGAGGCTAAAACCCTGTCTCACTCCCTTCCCAACCGGTGCTTCCCTTTCATGCCCCTCGGCTCTTATAACTGCCATCTGGTTTCTGTACAAATTGTAAATAGCCTTTCGCTCCCTGTATTTTACCCCTGCCACCTTTAGAATTTGAAAGAGAGTATTCCAATCAACATTGTCAAAAGCTTTCTCTAAGTCTACAAATACTACAAATGTACGTTTGCCTTTCCTTAATCTGTCTTCTAAGATAAGTCATAGCGTCAGTATTGCCTCACGTGTTCCAACATTTCTCCGGAATCCAAACTGATCTTCGCCGAGGTCGGCTTCTACCAGTTTTTCCTCTCGTCTGTAAAGAATTCGCGTTAGTATTTTGCAGCTGTGACTTATTAAACTGATAGTTCGGCAATTTTCACATCTGTCAACACCTGCTTTCTATGGGATTGGAATTATTATATTCTTCTTGAAGTCTGAGGGTATTTCACCTGTCTCATACATCTTGCTCATCAGATGGTAGAGTTTTATCAGGACTGGCTCTCCCAAGGCCGTCAGTAGTTCTAATGGAATGTTGCCTACTCCCGGGGCCTTGTTTCGACTCAGGTCTTTCAGTGCTCTGTCAAACTCTACACACAGCATCATATCTCCCATTTCATCTTCATCTACATCCTCTTCCATTTCCATAATATTGTCCTCAAGTACATCACCCTTGTATAGACCCTCTATACTCCTTCCACCCTTCTGCTTTCCCTTCTTTGCTTAGAACTGGGTTTCCATCTGCGCTCTTGATATTCATACAAGTGGCTCTCTTTTCTCCAAAGGTATCTTTAATTTTCTTGTAGGCAGTATCTATCTTATCCCTAGTGAGATAAGCCTCTACATCCTTACATTTGTCCTCTAGCCATCCCTGCTTAGTCATTTTGCACTTCCTGTCGATCTCATTTTTGAGACGTTTGGATTCCTTTTTGCCTGCTTTATTTACTGCGTTTTTAACTTTTCCCCTTTCGTCAATTAAATTCAATATTTCGTCTGTTATCCAAGAATTTCTACTAGCCCTCGTGTTTTTACCTACTTGATCCTCTGCTGCCTTCACTACTTCATCCCTCAGAGCTACCCATTCTTCTTCTACTGTATTTCTTTCCCCCATTCCAGTCAATTGTTCACTTATGCTCTCCCTGAAACTCTGTACGACCTCTGGTTTAGTCAGTTTATCCATGTGCCATCTCCTTAAATTCCCACCTTTTTGTAGTTTCTTCAGTTTTAATCTACAGTTCATAACCAATAGATTGTGGTCAGAGTCCACATCTGCCCCTGGGAATGTCATACAATTTAAAACCTGGTTCCTAAATCTCTGTTTTACCATTATATAGTCTATCTGATACCTTCTAGTATCTCCAGGATTCTTCCACGTATACAACCTTCTTTTTTGATTCTTGAGCCAAGTGTTAGCCATGATTAAGTTATACTCTGTGCAAAATTCTACCAGACGGCTTCCTCTTTCATTTCTCTCCCCCAATCCATATTCACCCACTATGTTTACTTCTCTCCCTTTTTCTACACTCGAATTCCAGTCACCCATGACTAATAAATTTTCGTCTCCCTTCACTACCTGAATAATTTCTTTTATCTTATCATACATTTCATCAATTTCATCATCTGCAGAGCTAGTTGGCATATAAACTTGTACTACTATAGTAGGCATGGGCTTCGTGTCTATCTTGGCCACAATAATGCGTTCACTATGCTGTTTGTAGTAGCTTACCCGCACTCCTATTTTTTTATTCATTATTAAACCTACTCCTGCATTACCTGCATTTGATTTTGTATTTGTTTCCCTGTATTCACCTGACCAAAAGTCTTGTTCCTCCTGCCACCGAACTTCACTAATTCCCACTATATCTAACTTCAACCTATCCATTTCCCTTTTTAAATTTTCTAACCTACCTGCCCGATTAAGGGATCTGACATTCCACGCTCTGATTCGTAGAACGCCAGTTTTCTTTCTCCTGATAACGACGTCCTCCTGAGTAGTCCCCGCCCGGAGATTCGAATGGGGGACTATTTTACGTCCGGAATATTTTACCCAAGAGGACGCCATTATGATGTTTACCATATGTTGCAAATTTCCCGACCGTTTTGGTAAGATCTGGTGAAGATGTTCTACTGTGACTCGGTTTGCGACTCATCCCACTGTATTGGTACTACCAACTGGAGAGGGCCCTCGCTCAGAAGGTTGAGGTAGTAAAACAGAGCAGCATTCAGGAGGACTACCTTGCACTGTTTCTGCTATTGGACCCTTCTTAAGCGCTGCTAACATATGCCTATATTCTAGAGTTGCTCGACATTTCTTGATGGTTTCCGCTGATCTTCCAAGTCTAGTTCCCAAATTCTTATTCAGTTGAAACTGTGTACCAAATCTGCCACTCCACTCCCATCCCAACTTCGCCATTTCCTCAACTTTGGCATTACACCAGGGTCCTTTCCGACATTCGACATTACGCTGGAGTTCAGAGGTGTTATGTTCAACCGGATGCCCCTTGCTATTATGCAAACGCCACCATTAATGGTTGTAAAAGAGTGCGGACAGTAAGGGCATTTAAAGCCATCTTTGTCGTCAGGGGCTAGAGGGAGTAGAGTACATCTCGAAACATGTTGCCGGTGTTGATGCGCCGCTCTAGCTGAGAGATCAGTCCCGCATTTAGGGGATGAGACTCTGCTATCGTTACCTGGCGAATTTAGATTTCTGCCAGGGGTCGAATCACCGGTTGTATCGGTTGCTGTGAGGCCCCTGTCTATTTGGGATCTCCATTCGAGGCTAATTTGTTTGATGCATTGCTTTCTAACGTCTCCTCGTGGAGTCATGGAGTTTGGGCTGCAAACCCTAGTCCCCACGGTCTGACGGCCTAATTTGTGGTTTTGTACAACACACCTCTTGAAGAGACACCACTGGCCCCACAAGCAAAAGCACTGCCACTACGAGTCCAACACCACTCGAGAAAGGTACTGAAAAAATACCAGCATGGCTTCCCCCCCCCCCCCCTCCCCGCCCGTAGTTCTTGTGTTAGTGACATTCCTCTCTTAACATTTGACAAGTTCCTATAGAGGTCGCTCGCGCGTAAATGTCCACTGCACATCTTCTGCTGCCACCTTCCGGCCGTTACCCATGTAACATGGGATAAGGTAGGCCAATGACAGCTTTAGGGGCAACTGCCGTGCAGTCTTACAGGGGCACCAATGCGCCCTGAAAAGGACACTGGCTCATAAGGACACTACGTGGTCCTGAAAAGGACACTGCCCCAAAAAGGGCGCTTGGATACTGGTGAATCCCACAGTAGATCTGTGGCCCGACACCTCAGCAGTCTCCCAATGTTAACCAAAGTCTCGTCTCTGATACTAAGGAAATAATTAGTCTCGACAACTCAAACGACTGCTTTGGTACGAGGTCTCGTCTCGGATACTACTACAGACAAAGCCTGCGGGACACTTCATGTGACGGCCCCGTGGCCCTGCCCTATTAGCTGCTGAAGCCAGTCACCCCTTGGCTTGCCTTAGTTCCCCACGTGGCGGCTGACACTGCACCCGACTCTCGCTTCAGGGAGGCTAGGGACTAGGACTTCACCACAGAGAGGCTGGAAGCATCACTCAACGATCCCAGCCAGAAGGTATCGGGCACAGTGGGACTACCTTATAATGTGCATTATGGGAGCTTAAGAGAGACATAGTTACTCTCACCTGCAATCAGGATACTGAAGAAACGACTTCAGAGTGTTCGTCGCACCACCAATGCTAGGCAAGTACATGCCTTCATGACGGACCTTGTATGGTACTATAGAAAGTATGCCACCTATCAACTCCTTATTGTGCCACATCTTTTAGCTCTTACTGGGAAGAATGTCTTTTGGAAATGAGATGAGAAATATGAACAACAGTTTAATATGGTGAAGGAAGAGTTATGGAAGGCAGGACTTCCAGCCCATCCTTATCTTTCACAGGCCTTTCATCTTGGCACAGACAGTTCCTACTTGGGAATCAGAGTTGTGCTCTATCAGGCTGTGGAACGTGATAAAACATAAATTAAAATTTAAGAGAAAACACAAAATATCGCCGAAAAGGAAAAAAATATGAATTGCCAGTTTAAGTTTATTATAATAAATAGAAATATTTTGATTCAAGTGTTATTGCGTCAGGGGACCAAAAATCAAACAAAATAAAAGCAGATTACATCTAAAAATGATAAAGTATGAAAATTAAATACAAGTCAGCTACCTAGGCATCATAGGTAAATATCAAAACAATATCATCAATTCATTGAGGCTAGGTCTTAATTAATTGACTCCGAAAAATTCGCAATATAGACACAACTGTCAACGACGCCTGCCCCCTTGCGACTGCCAGATCTGGTCACCGCACTCGTGTAGTGAAGCGTGCTTGAGTTAGTACGCTGTCATCATACCACTCGTAAGATACATTAATGTTTGAAATTAAGCTCGTACGTAATTATGTAAAAATATGATATAAAATAGATAAGTAACTCTATTCTTGAACAATTTTAGGCTAATTAAAGACAGATTCGTTTCCATAGATTATATAATAAATAATTATAACTTCACTAGTCATTTTGAGGTATGGAAGCGGGACGCGCAGATCCGGAAGAGATGACACCAAACAGAAGACGCTTATAACCAGGGATAATGAAAGTGAGACTTTTCTAGGAAGGGTAGCTGCTGTTAACTTCTTTCTTTTTATTTTCTTAGCGGCCCTCTGACGCGACGACGCTTGGATGAACTTAAACGGGCAATACATGTTTTTTAATTTTTAGAGGTTTATTGTGAGGAGGTTTTTTAAAGTTTTGGTTTAAGTGTTATTCCGCTCTGTAGGTGCTGAAACAGACAACGTCGAAAGCCAAAAATCATCATTATTGGTGAACCGCAGAAGATAAACGTTTGTTAAAAAAAATGGCTCTGAGCACTATGGGACTTAACATCTGAGGCCATCAGTCCTCTAGAACGTAGAACTACTTAAACCTAACTAACTTAAGGACATCACACACATCCATGCCCGAGGCAGGATTCGAACCTGCGTCCGTCGCGGTCGCGCGGTTCCAGACTGAAGCACCTAGAACCGCTCGGCCACACCGGCCAGCTAAACGTCTATTCTCGTGGACTTTTATTTAGATATTTTTCCACCGTACAGTCTGGTACTAGGTGACTTGACGCAGCTCTTAAGTATTACATAGCGTATATCGAGAGAATGTGCTGGCGGGAAACACTGTTATTTAACTTATTTGCTGAAATTTAAACAGCTGAACAGACTTTCATGGGACACGATTAAGAACCATTCTCATTAAACAAGTTTTCAAATAAAGGAAACTGTATTCAAAGCAGACGTTTCGTGTAGGAGCTACGATACCACACACAGATACGCAGATACACCTCCAAAGACAAAAATGAACTTATATTTTCCGGACTTTATTTAGATCTTTTTGAAGCCCTGCAGTCTGATACTACGTAACTTTCGGATCCTATATATTATGTAGCATATATCAAGAGAGAGCGCTGGTGGAAAACATTTTTACTTAATTTGGCGGATGAAATTTAAACGCCTGTTAGTCTTTCATGAATTATAGCTAAAAACCATCTCGATTAAACCAGTTTTCAAATAAAAAAAAACTGCATTAAAATGGGATCTTTCGTTTGGATGCTACAACGCCACAGACAACTACAAACATATACACATTAATCTTCTGACACTCCTCTGTTTGCGTCTGGGGTTAAAAAGGGACTGAACCATAGCATTCGCAATTTTCCTTTTCTTGTTTGTTTGAATCATTAATTTTTCCATTGCAGTTGTAGACACAGCTGCACCAACATGTGAACACTGCCAACCTGCATGCTAGTACTCACACAAAGCACTTTGATCTAGTATGGTACTGCAATGGGGCGCTCTGGAACTCCAACTGAAACAGTTCATCTTGCCGTGATGAATTATGTCAGTTTCGGTGTCATCATTTTCCCAATTATGAAAAGAGTCAACACCACCTTGTTCATTCTCGGACGTGCAGAGAATATCATTCACGTCTATTTCAGCATCACTGTCATGGTCTTAATCTGATACGCGATCTTCCCCAGGAGAATAAGAATCGTCCGAATGATCATTTCGTTTTCTTCAAACTGCTCTAAAGCCATCTACACCATTCTTTTACTTCTTTGTGACACACAAGGTATCCCTCCACTAGTAGACATCTACAGGTAATGAGATGTTTGAAAAGCACAGTATTACACAAAAAAACTTACTCGCTTAGAGTAATATCCATCTGTCAGACGGAGTAAAACTCTTACCTCTACAGTATGTAGCGTACCCTCACTGTTATATTATTCTTGTTTTGTGTTATTGTAGTTGTAGAGGTATGAAATTATTGTAACGGTTTGCTTAGTCGCCGTACTTCGGAATTTTTGACATTATTTAGAGCCTGAAACTTGCTTAATAAATACTTAGCGTGAAGCGCGATTTGCGGCATAAACAAAAATTAATTGCGGAGATGCAATCCACTGAATATTAACAGAAAAGCTTTAGAACAATGCGCACGGCTGACTAGACATATTCAGAGGGTACGTACATTCGCGTGCGAGTGGTTGCGATCTGATGAGAAAGATCTACCGTAATTTTTTTTTCGTAAAATAATTACGTCGTAACACACTCGGAGATTGCGAACGTACAATCAGGGTAGAGTAGGCCGTGGCCTGGGTAAAAGAATTGCAATTATTTAAATTTAAGAATATTTCTTTTTCTTTCGGACTCCTATTTTTATACGAAAAGGAAGACTGCAGGTTCTGAGTGTCTCGGCAAAAACACATCGGAATTAATCTTAGCGGCCACCAAAAGAAAGTAGTGAGCACAATCACGTACCTCTATTGTTGAGCAGCGCCGTCGTGAAAATCGTCGCCTCCATCTAAAATTCGTCTTCTCGAAATAACAGAATGGTTTGTACTCCATTGGTATGGGATTTAGGCTTGATCTTGTCAGAAATTATAAAACACATTTTTCATCATTTTAACACCTTCATTTAACACACACATAGACATGAACTTACGCAGTACATTTTTACGCCAGCACATAAGAACAAAAAGTAGTTAATACTAGAAGTAATAAAAGAATCTCGAAATTAGTCCTTTGTCAAGGATAAAATATTTTTTCAGAGTATTCCTCTGGTATGACAGTCGAAAAAATTTTCTTCTTGTATCTTTGAGATTAAATTACAACATTTGTTAGTTCCTTTTCATCGCCCCCTTGGGCGAATTGTCCTAAGAAATGTCAATTTCACGGGCAATGAGCCTAAACACATAACACTTGACTGTTATACACGCGTAATGGGACTGCATTGTCAGTGTTTTTCTTCCCATATCTTCATTCTACAAACATGGTTTTAATGCCAGTTCTGACACATGGCAAAGAGGACAAAACATATACATTAGGATATACAGAACACAAGTAAAACACACATAAACTTACGTACTACACACACAAAATCTTTTACAATGTCTTTACATCGTATTTCACATAAAATCATCACATCTCGATAATTATACATATACATACTCCGTTTACCTTCTTTCTCTTCTTTTCTTTCTTTTTATGTCGTGCAGCATAAACAAAATTATTTTATTATCTCATTGTACATTGCATTATACAAGGGTATTACATTGTTTCATACATAATGTATCGCCATATAAACAGCTTTCTCGTTAGCATGTTGACAATAAAATTAATTTTTAATAAGTCTTTGTCTCTTGTGTAAAAAAAATTTTACAGGAAAGTCATATATTTATTGGAGTGTACGGATCCAGGGCGTGGGGGCTAGCAGAGGTGTCTGGGGCAGCAAGAGGCATTAGTTCTGTAGTGGCGTAGCAAGACAGCCACGCCACTCGGAAGTAGCCGAAAGGCACGCGCTTAAACTCACGCAGGCTGGCGTGAGGTCTGAAACAGGATACGTAATGAATGCTATAAAGAAAAGTATGTAGCTTCTGGAATACTTAATTTAATCCACATTTGTAGAACATCGCTCTTGATGATACATTAATAGAATCTCAATATCAATTGAATAGGCGCCTTGCTAGGTCGTAGCAATTGTAGCTTAAGGCTATGCTAACTATCGTCTCGGCAAATGAGAGCGTATTTGTCAGTGAACCGTTCCTTGCAAAGTCGGCTGTACAACTGGGGCGAGTGCTAGTACGTCTCTCTAGACCTGCCGTGTGGTGGCGCTCGGTCTGCTAACACTGACAGTGGCGACACGCGGGTCCGGCGTATACTAATGGACCGCGGCCGATTTAAAGGCTACCACCTAGCAAGTGTGGTGTCTGGCGGTGACACCACAAGTTCTTGCTTAGAGTTGCTTGTGCTTTCCACTGCTTCCCTCTTCTACGCCAGGATCTGCTTAGTGACATTCTTTTCGTATTTTACTATTGTCTCGTCATGGGTAATATAAACATGTAACAAATAAAAATTCACATGGATTAGTACTTAATATATGAAGTCTGAGTACCACAGCTCACGATTCATCATGAGCTGTGGTAGTCAGACTTCATTTAGTGTGGCAGCAAACTGTTTTTCTACATGTCTTGGCACTTTGTTGGGCGTTCATTTAAAGATAGATATTGCTTTCCATTTAAATTGTCCTCCTATGTTACGCCGTTAGCCATTAATGCGTCAGATGCGCATAACTGCAGACGCAACAATCAGTTTGATGGCTCGCTGCGCGCCATTTGGACCTAAGCAGTTGCGTGAGCCCACCGCCGTAAAGCGATGCCGCGCGTCCCGGTCCATACTTTTCAGTGTCTCGTGCAGTGTTCGCAGAGTTTGCGAAAATCCAACCGCACTTGTTTCAATTTGCCGTACACCTTGGCTGTGGGAGGGGACAACTCGGTGCCTTCTAGGTTCACTGCACAAAAGCTAAGTACTGCACTTCAATATTTGGCTTGCAACGGCACACTAGGTGCACAAACACTCGTACCGTAGCAGGCTTCCTCGATTCACTATATCTCTTTTACCTCGAAGAAAACGATTTGTGATATGGAACGTGTTTTCACTTGTGTATTTGCGTATAGCCCACAGGTCACTGACACTGAATAATTCATTGTCACTGGATAAATATACACTGTCCTGTTCATTATCCAGTTCGTTCAGAAACAAAACTGTAGCTCATGATACCACTAGCTTGTCTTTTATGATAAATGCCCACGTTCGTTATTTGTTCCTGTGTTTCTACACGGAACTATGTCGGCGTACTTTATTGCTCACAACATTTCATTACATAAATTGGTAGGTGATTGTGTTCTCAGAGAGTACATGCCTCTAATACTACATTTTGCGGTCGCGACACTGTCTGACATCTTATAGAGCATAGGAGAACACGCTTGAGAACAACAGCACTTTCTAACTTTATGTCGTACCACTGATGCACTTACGTATTGAAGTGACAACACTATGACATGAACGCACTGTAAGTGCTTTTAGAAGTTGTCTCCAAAGGAGGCAAAATCTGTCCATTTTCTACCCGCGAGTTACTGTGTGTGTGTGTGTGTGGGGGGGGGGGGGGGGGGGAGTTTTTCATCCTTTCGTCACCCATGTTTGTAACAACGCATGGTACACATCATAAACAAACAGATAATAAAATAAATAAATAAGAAAATGCATACATAAATAAATCACTATACTTAAATAGCTAGGTAGTACAAACAACAGATTAATAATGAAGCTTGGCTGCTGTGCGCTACTGCCTCTAAAGTCTGTGCTTGCGTGTATGGTTTTTCTTTGTGTTTATATTTGTGTTACTTTTTCCTTCCATCAAATATCTTCTTCTCAGATTGGACAAAATATTATAAACATAGCAAAAAAAAGTGTACTGCATCCCTCTAAAGTCAGCATACATCCTTAGTGTTTTCATGCTGAAAAAGTAGATTATTAAAACCCTCTGGCGTTACTTAGTGTCACGTAGTGTATTTCTCAGTGATCTTGGTAATGTTTTATTACGTCAATCGTCAGTCATAGTGACATTAATGTAACTCAGTGGCTTTTCTCCGCCGATTGAAATCTCGCAGTACATCGCCGAGCGCCACCTGTAAATAATTGTTTTTTTCGGCGTTACCTAATTTTTTCGGCTAGTTGATTTCCTGTAACTTACCTTGTACATACTCATTTATTTTGTTATAAGAGACGGTGTTATGTTTGCCTCAGTTAATATTTACAAATCATATCTCAATATCGTACTTGCATTCAAACATGTATATAGAGTTGAAAAAAATTATCTGTATGACAGTAAGACCACAAAAGTTGTTATTCATGAATCCTATCTTTAGGTGCACTTTCCTGAGATTGGGTTACTGTGCGTATGATATATAGTACGCTAAATTTTCATTAGCAGTTAGAAATCATTTTTTTTATAATTGCAGCATCCAAAAAAAATTAACATCATTTTTATGCGATACCTTTATAGATAAAACCTCGTGGTGTGGATACGTCAAAAACACACAATACTTTCTCAGCAACGTATAGTGTGCTTGCGTCACATATTTATCCTTTGTACCTTAGGGATTCAATATTTTTCTGTAACTTACTCTGTACCTTATTGCTTTGATACACAAATGGCATAAAAAAACTTACATCTATATTGTTCCGAGGTTCGTGCTAACTGTTCGCTCCAGATACCTCCGTATATAAACTTAAAACTAAAATACCACTGTGACCAAATAAAAACATTCCGTCAAAACTTACAAGTACACTTAGTGTTAAACATCGCTAGTCACCAACTGATGTGTATGTCCTAGCTTACCTGTGTCTTGCGTCCACGTTCACTGACAAATGTAAACAATACTAGCGAAATGTTCTTATTCACTTAGCTGCATAAGATGTACTTTCTTTATCCTAATCGCGTTCGTTCTCTTTTTTACAGTAACTTATTTTATACGTGTGCATTAATAGGTATAGCGTGTGATAATTATAGTAGAATTTTCTTAAGTCTCTGTGTGCATACAGTCCTTTGATCTTGCCATTGTGATGGTATGCATGTAAATAACATCCGTCGTGCGGAATATGTACAATTACGTACGGACCAGTATATTTTATTTGCCACTAAGCGTTTTTCTTAGCTAACAAGGAAGATTTCACATGCGTTTTGAGTAACACCTTTTCTCTGATTGCAAATCTGGCAACACCACATAGCTGTTTATCATAATGCTTCTTTCGGCGTTGGGCTTGTTGTGTGATAGAGATTAATACTTGCCTTATGTTTTCATTTAGGTCTACAGGTTGTCTAGGAACAGACGGGTTAGGGTTTACCCATTCATTATTCTCTTTCTTATTGCATATCAGATCAGACACTGTAACTGCAGTGTCGTATACTGGGAGATTGTTTACCACCTGTTCAAAAACATTTAAATATTCAATCCACTTAGATTGCTTGTTGGCTACATATATCTTCATAAACCTATTCAATTCACGGAATATTCTTTCCATTGGGTTGAGTTGAGGGCTATACCTGGATATCAATATTTGTTTAACCTGTTGTTCTTTCAGAAATTGTTTCCAAGCATGGCATGTAAAATTGGTTGCGTTATGTGATAAGATCGCCTGTGGTTTCCTAACAGACGGGAAGTAGTCGTTTAACAAACGTCTGATAATAGGCTTAGCTGCAGTTGTTTTCGTGGCATACAATTTCACATGCTTTGAAAATACATCATATACTCCAATAACATATTTTACACCTTCCCTGGCAGGGGGTAAAGGACCCATAGCATCTCTGCATACTAGCTCTGGCGGGTTTTTTGGTAAAATAGGATACAACTCTCTCTCGCAGTTCAAATTGACGGGCTTAACCTTCTGACAAATAACACAGGTTTTCAATATTTGTTGTGTGCGTCGAAGCATTTTGGAAAAGTAGAAGTACATACTTAATTTCTTACAGCACTTGCGGGCTCCGTAGTGTACCCAAGCGTAGTGAGTATGCCAAATTAAACTTTTCTCATATGCTTCAGGTACACAAACGCACCATGTATCGCTGTCCATGTTTCTCCTGTAGAATAATACTTCCTTATGTAACCTGTAATGATGTTTTATAGGTAAAGGGGGGTTATTGTTTAACTGGGATCTAACTTTCCTCCAGCGGTCATCTTTTTCCTGTAATTTGGCCATATTATTGTACATATCCAAAAAATATTTCCTAAATTTGCTGTCCTTGATGAGCATAACTTTAAATTCTGTGTTCTCTTCTACCAATTCTTCGAACTCGGGTAATCCTTGTGGTAATCTTGACAGTGCGTCAGCGATTACGTTAACTTTGCCATTCACATATATAATTTCAAAATCATAAGACTGCAAAAATAACGCCCACCGCGCAAGGCGATTGTGTAGCAACCTACAAGTGAGAAAAAACCCTTAATGCTTGATGGTCACTGTAGACTCGTACATGCTTGCCAAATAGATAATAGATGAACTTCTCAAAGACCCACACAATAGAAAGGGCTTCTAATTCTGTTGTGGAATACCTGCGCTCGCATTCTGATAGAGTACGGGTAGCAAAACTAATTATCTTAACATTGTCGGAGTAGCGCCTTCGTCCAGCTGAAATAGACAGGCTCCTAGTCCCGAAAATGAAGCATTCGTTGCTGGACAAAAATCTTCGCTCATGTCAGGATGTTCTAGGATATTAGAATTAACCAAAGCGTGTTTTATCAAAATCGGTCTGGCATTGAGGCGTCCAGATCCACTGTTTGCCCTTCTTTAATAGGCCCAGTAATGTGGGGCTATTGAGCAACTGGTTTGGTACGAACTGGCGAAAGAAAGAGCACAAACCCGCAAATGCCTTTAGCTGGCGTTTTGTGCATGGTGCGGGAAAGTTTTTTATGGCTAACAGTTTTTCTGGGTCAGGTCTTATCCGTGCAGGTGAAATTATGTGACCGAGAAATTTTATTTTTTTCCTCACAAATTTTGATTTCTTAAGGTTATCTGTGACACCATCCGCTGAAAACCTCAGTAGCATTCTTTCCAAAAGCTCTATATGTTCATTCCATGTAGATGTTGCTATTGATATTGTTGAGTGGTACGTAAATAAATAAATGAGTGAAATCAAAGTGAAGTAGAAATTAGAATATAAATGAAAAACTTAGTTTAGTTTAGAAGAATTACACACTGGCAAACAGCGGGCAGAACAGCAGAGCAGAAGAGACAATGACCATGAAGTCAGCAAGTTCCACATAAGCGGACGCTGTCGATTCAGCCGTCAGGGCATCGCCCGACCGGCTCACGTGTTTCTCAGTTGTCGCATGTGAGCAAGGCCCTCGCCTACATTCCAAGAGCCAATGACCGACGTTAAGAAGATTCTTTTCAACGTGACCGAAGAGGCAATGACCGTGAAGTCGTTCACCTCCAGTGAACTGAAGTGAATAAATACGCGAGACGCAGTGGGCCCGAGACGAAAGAAGGGAGAGCAGAAGAGTAGCAGTAGTTTTCAGTCAGTTTCGGTGCTGAAGACCGTCATGCAAGAAGAGACTACATCATGCACAGACGCACCAAGTCCACCGCTGTAATGGAATAGCAAGCAGCAGCCTCGGTGCCAGATGACAGAAGTTAAAAGGTGTTTGAAGTCTGATTTTTACGTACCCGGGTGACTCGTGCGGATGGGAAGGAGACGGCCTCACATCAGCAGTCACCTGTGAGCTGGGATGAAGACCTGACAGCGGAAGACTGGCAAGCGGGAGTCCGTTGTTCGAGTCCAGGACACTGGCCTTCCCCCGCCGCGCCGCTCCGCTGGCTGACGCACAACACACGCGGTCGCTTAGAGAAGAGAAACACTGGGACGCCACATCCAAGGTATCACCATCCGATGCACGACTTCGCTTCCAATAATTAAACGGGCCACCTCGCGCTGCGCGTCTCCAGTCACTGGACGAGACGGCGACACGAGATACACACTGCCACGCGTAATCAGATGCCGCCGCTGCCGCAGCAGAAGGCTTCGCAAACGACGCAGCTGCCGTTCTCCGAGCCAGAACATCGAGTAAGGAAACAGTTGTACGAAACTTGCAATGAAAGTTATCTTATGTAAAAATGCTGTTTCATTCTACCTCATATCCGAGCCAAGGAAGAACCCACCCTGCCCACATGTTGTTAAGAGAGAAAAATTAATTTAGGATTTTCGCCGTGACATAATGCTTTAGAATCAAATGCCCTTTGCAGTAATGCTCATCCTGACAATTCACTAGCATCAGAAGAGAAAACCCAGTTACATTTAGTGTCAGAACTGCTACAATATGTCATTTATATAAACTGTGAGTTTGTCAAGGAGATCAGGTACTAAAACAGTGTCGAGCGCAGTTATGAAAACGCCGGCACTCACATTCAATCCGAACGGCAGAACACAATACTGGTAGGATCTACCTGCAAATATGAATGCTGTATACTCCCTACTATCAGGTGATAGTGCGATTTGCCAGTACGAACTACGAAGGTCTACACTAGTTAAATACTGCATCCCATGAAAACGCTGCAGCTGCTCTTCCAGGTTCTCAGGTCGGGTAGTTACTAGAACTATAATCTTATTAATCTCCCTGGCGTCGAGAACGAGTGTCACCGAATTGTCGGCTTTCTTGACCGCTAGTAGCGGAGTGCAATAAGGCGATAATGGAGTCTCTATGATATTTCACGAGAGCATTCACCTTATTTCTTGAGCCACGGCCTCTCTTTGTGACCAAGGTATAAAATAGGTGTTCTTACAGAATGTGTCGTGGGGCCGGACATCCATGCTATACTGATACGTCCTAATGACTCCGGTCCTTTTATCAAGCACACGAGCATACGGTAACAATACACTTCTAAGATCACCCTTCTGTTGTGAGATTTCCGAGCATTCAGATATTTTCTGTTCAAGCTCATGCTGCTCTGCCTGCTGACACCTCAGTTCACTTGAGTCGCTACATCGTGAAGTATTGACCTTTAGGATTTGGATGTGTATAGTTCGACAAGATTTGTCGTTCCTACTCTTGACTTTTATTAAGTCCACACAATTCATTCCGCTAATATACAAATGACACTTTCCAGATTACATGTCAATTTTAGCACACTTTTCCCTTAAGAAATCCGCCTATGGCTCCTACTAATATCCTACAATTTTGTACTGGATAGGTCGGTAAAGTTGTGTGAATGTTAATCTCTTTAAATAGTGCCTTGGACATCACACTAATTTTCGCACCAGTATCCACAAGGATGTGCGTAGGTACTTTTCCTACTACGGCCTGTAAACTAGCTTGTACTATACCATCACCTTCACATGACTGTGGTTTTTCCTCCTTGGTCAATAAATCACGCATGTCCGTTTCATCTTGGTACCTGAGCAATTTACTATCATGACAGTATGGATCGCCCGCACGACTGTCTATGGCCAACATTGGGAAGCATAATGAGGCCATGTTTAGTTTAACGCTCCGCGGTTCACATCTATTTGTGTTTAGTTAGCGACTTTAATTATATTTACCCGTGACGTGTTGTTCCTTAGCTGAGTATTCCTGTCGTGGTTTTGCCCTGAGTTTAGCGGCATATTGTCACCTAGTGTTTGAGATTGATAGGCTTGGCTGTTAACTGGATATTGCCACTGCCTACTTTGATGATCTCCCGTGTGGTTGCGGCTAAATTCAGGTTGGAAATTATTGTAACTGTTTCCCCATTGGTTCCTATTGCCATTTCTGTTCCAGTTACGTTTTCGGTCATCGGAATAACCACAAAAATTCCTATCACCGTTCCTTCTTTTTCTATTGTACTGTGAATGGTAGGTCTGGTAGTAGCTGTTGGCGTAATTTCCTCCCTCGGGCCTGGCGCCTGTCCTGTCGGAGCGCGATCGGCAAAAGCCGGTCGCGACTCAGCCGCGCACGCTACATTGTTGACGCCGAAATGCGGCTGCCGCTCAGGCTGGTTGCTATCGCTGCCACGAAAGTTGTTTTGGTGGGCTTGATTTTGCCTGGCATTCTCATTAATTAAATCGATAGAATCCAATACAGATAGGAAATATTCGAGATTACTCTCTGGTACTTGTACTAATTTTTCTGGGGATACTGAACGGTAATTTTGCCTTCAGGAAGCGCAGTACGTCTGTGTGTGTGACGGGCTCGTCCCAGAACCCCGTTTTATTTATGTTTCAAAGTACTTCCGGAGTGATCCAAATTTTGGATTTTATTGCTGCGGGTTGAACAAAGCTTTTCTTAATCTCTCTTGTACACCTGATGACCAATACTTAGATAAAAATGCACTTTCAGAATGTTCTAAAGTCGGATAGTTTTCCGACATTTCCATTGCCCATAGGGCACCATCGCCTTGTTTATATCCAGTTACATACTGTATTTTTTGCTTTTCAGACCAGGTCTTAGGCAACACATTCTTAAATGACTTTATAAAGATTACCGGGTGGACGGATTTTTTTCTGGGATAAACACTTGGAACTGCCTGTGTTTTATAAGGCTTTCCTCGTTACCGTAACGACCTTGGTTTGTTGAATACACGGGTACATCGGGATAAAGATAACTGTTTGCTGCATCGTCACTCTTCCTGTGCGTCTGTCATCAAATTCCTCTTCTGGATGTTGTTCTCTCTCGTTCTGTGTATGGTGTTTACTCTTTAGTTGCTCGTCTACATGTTTTATTCCAGTCACGTAAGTCCTGTCCCAGAGTCTTTTGTAGCTGAGCTAGGTCAGTTTGTAGTTTAGCTACGGACGTGTTCTGGGTAGTGTACACCTGTCCCACAGTATGAGTTATTACTTTTTTTAGATCTGTCTCTAAAGAATGGTTGATATGTTTGTCTTTTTCCTCTAAAAATTCGTCAAACTGCTATTTTTGTTGTTTCGTCATGTCATCAACTTGGTCTACAGCCTCTGGCGTTTTGACACTAAGCTCGGTCTGCTGTAAACTCATAGCTTCAAAATTTTCGGTTAAGGTACGGATCTGTTCTGGCATATCCTTAACTGTGGACTTTAAGGTGTCAATGTCTTGGCTCATGTAATTTAAATCTTCGCGTACTGCCTCTGTCACTTGATCCGCTACCTCTCTTTTTAACTGGGTCAGTTGAGTCGTCAGGTTATTTTGCATGTCGGTCAGGTTCTTCACGTCATTTTCTATTTTATCCATTTGTGTTGTAATATTTTCTACACGCATGTTTACAGTACCTATTTGCGCTGTAACATTATCTATCCGCGTGGTGACATTTTCTGTGTGAGCGTGCATTTGTGCTGTAACATTTTCTGTGTGAGCGTCCATTTGTGCTGTAACGCGAGTGTGCATTTGTGCTGCAACGTTTTCTACACGTGTGTTAACAGTACCAATCTGAGCTGTGACGTGAGCTGCAAACTGTAACATTAAATTCGTCTGCATCTCTCTAAACATGCGCATGAGGTCTGGTTCTACTGGGTCTTGTCTATTGTCAGTATTCGAGTCTGTTTCTGTAGTCGACATGTTGTCGCCCGTCGCTTGCGACTGAGCACTGCCGGTCGCTGCGACTGTGTTTTCAGTATTCGCAGTACTTTCTGCCTCAGGGTTATGTAAAGGTTGGACTATAGGTTCCTCATATAACGAGCTATCCATGGTTTTGGTTTGAGATCTGAGTTTCACCATGCCGATTCACAATACAGAACAGCGTGCAGCCGAACTTCACTATCACTACAGCTCGTACTACACGTAAATAAACCACAGATAGTTTTGCGCTCGTCCGTGAAAATTCACGTAGTAAAATATGTCTCTGGCAAAACAGAAGACTGATAGTGACTCTTTCCTTTTTCGCGTGCAATTAATAAATTTTGTCCGCCGTCTTGTGATGCATTTACATATAATAGCAATTGAACTATTGCGATTTTTACGTAAAAAATGGAAAAGAATTTGGAAAAAGGAACTGGTGCGTTCTACACAGTGGGTGCCGAAAAAATGAAAAAACAATCCCACTTGTACTTTCAACTACAGCGTAGTAGTGCTGCTGCTCTTACATTACGTGTTTTTTCGAACGGTTTTGTAGTCAGAAGAATTAACATTAAATGGTCCAACACTTTTCTCTCAAAAATTGGTAATTTCTATGGGCTTTACCTTTTTTTGGTACGCAGCTAGCGTAACATGCAACAGAAACAATGAGTTGTAGTAGCAATAATGGATGGCAAAAATGGCTTAAATATAATATATAATATAATAACCCTCTATGTTATGTTATTGTTGTTTTGTGTTATTGTAGTTGTAGATATATGAAATTATTGTAGCGGTTTGCTTAGTCGCCGTACTTCGGAATTTTTGACATTATTTAGAGCCTGAAACTTGCGTAATAAATACTTCGCGTGAAGCGCGATTTGCGGCATAAACAAAAATTAATTGCGGAGATGCAATCCACTGAATATTAACAGAAAAGCTTTACAACAACGTGCACGACTGACTAGACACAGTCAGAGGGTACGTACATTCGCGTGCGAGTGGTTGCGATCTGATGAGAAACATCTACCTTAATTTTTTTTTCGTAAAATAATTACGTCGTAACACACTCGGAGATTGCGAACGTACAATCAGGGTAGAGTAGGATGACCAAACGTCCCGGAAAACCTGTATTGTCCCGGTTTTAATCCCCGTGTTCCGGTGTCCCGAAAATCTGTTTCGGGACTCTCAAAAGTCCTGGAATTCAGTTTTTAAATACATTTCGTGAAACTTTCTCAAATTTTTGGAATTTCGCTATATTTAAAGGAAACAAAACACAAGAAATTAATATACTTCAGCTAATTTGCCTAAAACCTCCATTGTCCCATACTAGTAATCACAGTATCAGTATTGATACTCAGACAATAATTTACTTTGAGCGGTACTTTGGCCAACAAGTAGTAAGTTGTATTATTGTAACACAGCTATGAAACCTTCAGATTGTCGCGTCAGTTACTCACACACTCATTGTCAGAACGGTGTAGTAGTTGTTAAGTCAGACAAACTGCAATACTTATTCTCATATTAGTGGTATTATTGCTGCAGTACTGTGAAACGCAATGCCGAAACGTCCCTGCAAGTTCAGTGACTGTTATTCCAAGGAATGGAATATCATCAAGAAAGGTCGTTTTAATTACGAAGCAGAGCGTTCCGTATGTAACTACTTTGTTAGTATAAGTCATGGTGGACGTTCCGACATAGTTGATCACATCAGTGAAAGAAACACATTAACAGATACAGTGCACCGAGCTGCAGTAAACCTCTACAAAATTATTTTGTGAATCATCAGTCAAGTGAGGAGACGAAAGTTCGAGCAGCCGAGCTTACACTAGCCTACCACATGGTAAAACATCACCAAACTTATAGAACTTATAGACCTAGTGATTGTACTAATAAGCTTAACAGCATTGTATTTGATGATTCTTCCATTGCAAAAAAGTATAGTTCAGCAAGAACTAAAGTGACAGCCTTAGTGAAGGGAATTATTGTTCCCCAGAGTGTAAAGGAAAGCCTTGAATGCATCAAAAAGTCTTCTTTCTACGGGATACCCACTGATCCACTGATGCCAGCAATCATAAGGCCACTAAAATATCAGGGAATTCAGACCAAACGTTTGAAGGTGAGTTCCCTTCCTAATGAAACATCTGACGAAATTTCAAGATTTTGTATGAATACTATCGAAATGTTTGATCTTGAGAAAAATAAATGTGTGGCATTTTGTGGAGTCAACACCAACACAAACTTTGGTGGTTTAAAAAGACAAGGCAAATGCAACGTATTTACCAAATTAAATGCAACATTGCATGAAAACATTGAAGGCATAGGGTGCCCTGCACATGTTTTACACAATAGTGTGCAGACATCTGCTGATAGTTTAAGCTGTGATGTTGAAACTATCGTCATGAAGGTATACTCACACTTTTACATATATACTGTTAGAACAGAGAGGCTTAAGGACTTCTGTTATTATGTGGGAACTGAATATATGAATGTAATGTGTCACTCGAAAACTCGCTGGTTATCACTGTTTCCAGCAGTTGGAAGAGTAATCCGCCTGTTTGAACCGTTAAAAGATTTTTTTCTAAATGAAGAGAAAGCCCCCAAAATATTCGTTCAGTTTTCACAGTCACCCTTTAAGTGAAGCCTACTTATGGTTCATTCACAGTCAGCTTAGCACTTTGCAGCATGGGATAAAGGAAATTGAGAGAAGCACAAAAAGTGCAATACAGGTAAATTATGTATTGAAAAATACTCTGGAAACTGTTACTAAGAGGAGAGAACAGCAGTTCATTTCTTTTAATGTTAAATCTGTCCCTAAAAGAGCGGAAGTATCAGAAACAGCGGAAAGGAGTTTTAGAGAAGAAGTTATCAAGTTTTATGACGCTTGTCTAGAATATCTTAGCAAGTGGAGAGCCTCATATTTACCCTCATCGCCGGTGTTTGATTGGATGTTACTGAAGAGAGTGCCAAAATGGGAAAGTGTTGAAGAGACAGTTTCTTATTTGAAGAGTAAAGAGATTGAAATCAATGATTCCATTCTCTTTGATCAGTTCGGCATACTGACAAATTTTGTTGAAGAAAGTCTTCACAAGTGGAATGATGAAAAAAAAAAAACACAATTGGAATTTCATGAGAAGTGGGTGAGTTTTTTTTTTAAATCCGTGACTGTCTTCAGCATTACTCTGAGTTGGTAATAATTGCAAGGTATTTATTTGCAATCCCAGCCAATAATGCCAATGTGGAAAGAATATTTTCGTTCATGAATATCCAGTGGACTGATGAAAGAAACAGAATGGAGGTGGACTCTCTCGAAACAGACCTGCAGATCCTGTACAACTACAAAATGGATTGTGTTGAGTTTTATGACTGTGTCGCAAAGAACAAAGACATGATCAAGAAGGCTGGAGACAGCGAAAAATACCCTTTTCTCCAAGGATAGTCAGTTCCATCTAAAAGTGCTCAGTAATATTAAAGCGCATGTTAATATTAATTGATTAAAAGTTGAATGGCTGTAAAATTTTGTAAATTCGTAATACATTTCTTTATTACTGTATACGTTTATTAAATTTCATTAATTATACAGATAATCTAGATTATATCAATCTTTTGTGTCCTCTTATTAGTTATAATAATCGGGTTAACAAAATGTTTCAACAAAACATTAATATTTAAAATTAAGAAATCTGGGTACATATGGAATGAGGTGTCCATTGGCATCCGGGTGAATGTGTCCCGGTTTTCACCGAAAATAAATTGGTCACCCTAAACTAGAGGTTATAAAGATATTGTAGGGATTTTACAGTCCGTTCACGCGACAACTTGTACGTACAGTTATTCCATTGCTTTCACAGATTGGCAAACGTGCTCCAAAGCTGTTTATTGTCCTTCAAGAGCTGCATTGTTTTAGTACTCATGCACGTCAGTCCATGTTCCCAGCACCAAACTGAATCGTCCACTCTCACTCCTCCGAAAAAATGATCAAAGAACTGTTCAGGACATTTCTACAAGAAGCGGTAGTGGAACAAATCAGCGGAGAGAAACTTCAGCCAATACTGGATTCTTGTGGTCCCCACACACTAGTATTCTTTGTGACCTGCACGTACGAAATAACCCACCAGAAAACAAAATCCACATAATTCCACCAAACACAACCTCCATATGTCAATCCTTTGATCTTAATTTCCTCAGAATGTACAAGCACATGATACGTAAAATAACCGATGCTGCTCGAGATTCTTCAGAAGAGATGAGTCGGCAACAACGGAATAATCTTCTTAATATGCAGTCTCTCACAATCAGTTGTGTTCTCTACGTTTCTGTAACTCTCACCCTCATGGATGCATTATGGGTAAACTCGTTGATCAACCAAGACCCTTTGAAACTTTAACAAAGTTCTGTTTCGGACACAAGCTTTCATTCTGCAATATATAGGATGCATGTGCAAATGTGGGATTTATCAAATGTGCTTGGCGTACGAAAGTAATTTGCTTCACACACTTCTTTGCCTGCAACCATTATTGTGAAGCCTTTGTTCCTGAATAAATGACACTGGGTGTGTGTTTGTGCTGAGGTGGGGGTGGGGGAGGGGGGGGTGTGGAGGGGGGTCCTGTTTCCATTGATTTTTTAATGTTATGTACTTCTACATCTACATCTACAACTACATGGTGCCTGGCAGAGGCACCACCTTCACCGTTCCCTTTTATTCCAATCTCGTATAGCGCGCGAAAAGAATGAACACCTATATCTCTCAGTACGAGCTCTGATATCCCTTATTTTATCGTGGTGATCGTTCCTCCCTAAATAGGTCGGTGCCAATAAAATATTTTCACATTCGAAGGAGAAAGTTGGTGATTGGAATTTCGTGAGAAGATTCCGTCGCAACGAAAAACGCCTTTCTTTTAATGATTTCCATCCCAAATCCTGTATCATTTCTGTGACACTCTCTCCCATAATTCGCGATAAAACAAAACGTGCTGCCTTTCTTTGAACTTTTTCGATGTACTCCGTCAGTCCTATCTGGTATGGATCCCACACCGCGCAGCAGTATTCTAAAAGAGGACGGAAAATCGTAATGTAGGCAGTCTCCTTAGTGGGTCTGTTACATCTTTTCAGTGTCCTAACAATAAAACGCAGTCTTCGGTTAGCCTTCCCCACAACATTTTCTATGTGTTCCTTCCAATTTAAGTTGTTCGAAATTGTAATACCTAGATATTTAGTTGAATTTACGGCACTTTAGTTTAGACTGATTTATCGTGTAACCGAAGTTTAACGAGTTTCTTTTAGCACTCATGTGGATGACCACACAGTTTTCGTTATTCAGGGTCAACTGCCACTTTTCCTACCATTCAGATATTTTTTCTAAATCGTTTTGCAGTTTGTTTTGATCTACTGATGACTTTATTAGTCGATAAGCGACAGCGTCATCTGCAAACAACCGAAAACGGCTGCTCAGATTGTCTCCCAAATCGTTTATATAGATAAGGAACAGCAAAGGGCCTATAACACTACCTTGGGGAACGCCATAAATCACTTCTGTTTTACTCGATGACTTTCGGTCAGTTACTACGAACTGTGAACTCTGACAGGAAATCACAAATCCAGTCACATAACTGAGACGATATTCCATAAGGATGCCATTTCAATACGAGCCGCTTGTGTGGTACAGTGTCAAAAGCCTTCCGGAAATCCAGAAATACGGAATCGATCTGATATCCCTTGTCAATAGCACTCAACACTTCATGTGAATAAAGCGCTAGTTGTGTTTCACAGGAACGATGTTTTCTAAACCCATTCGAATGTGTGTTCGAACACAATATATGCTCCTAAAATCCTGCTACATATCGACGTTAACGATATGGGCCTGTAATTTAGTGGATTACTCATACCACCTTTCTTGAATATTTGTGTAACCTGTGCAACTTTCCAGTCTTTGGGTACGGATCTTACGTCGAGCGAACGGTTGTATATTATTGTTAAGTATGGAGCTAATGCATCAGCATACTCCGGAAGGAACCTAATTGGTATACAGTCTGGACTAGAAGACTTTCTTTTATTAAATGATTTAAGTTGCTTCACTACTCCGAGGATATTTACTTCTACGTTACTCACGTTAGCAGCTGTTCTTGATTCGAATTCTGGAATATTTACTTCGTCTTCTTTTGTGAAGGCATTTCGGAAGACTGTGTTTAGTAACTCTGCTTTGGCAGCACTATCTTCTATAGTATCTCCATTGTTATCGCGCAGAGAAGGCATTGATAGTTTCTTTCCGCTAACATACTTCACATACGACCTGAATCTCTTTGGATTTTATGGCAGGTTTCGAGACAGTTTCGTTGTGGACATTTCGCATTGAAGTCCGCGCTAAATTTCGAGCTTCTGTAAAAGGTCGCCAATCTTGGGGATTTCGCATCTGTTTAAATTTGGCATGTTTGTATCGTTGTTTGTGCAACAGTGTTCTAACCCGTTATGTGTACTAAGGGGGATCAGCTCCGTCGTTTATTAATTTATTTGGTATAAATCTCTCAATTTCTGCCGATACTATTTCTTTGAATTCAGGCCACATCTGGCATACACATATATTATTAATTTGGAAAGAGCGAAGATTGTCTCTCAGGAAGGCGTCAAGTGAATTTTTATGTGCTCTTTTGAATAGGTATATTTTTCGCTTATTTTCGGGGATTTGAGGATTACAATATTCAATCTCGCTACGACAACCCTGTCTTCACTAATCCCTGAATCGGTTTTGATACTCGTTATTAACTCAGGATTATTATTAATCTTATTATTAATCTTACTATTTTGTTTATTACGCTATTATTTTTATTAGATGTATTATTATTATTATTATTACTTCCGCACGTATGGCGCAATTGTTTCCTTATTCTGTTTTCTCCTTGTTTCCGTTTATTCTGTGGACTTACAAATGTACTCTATAGATTTACTACGTTAAAAGAAATAAAGCGAAAGCAGACTGCCAAGAGGGCATTGCTGTAAACTACAAAAAGCCGTTTTACACGTTATTAACATGTTGTCCCGTATAACACTTTAAAGCATAATACAGCAAAAAATTACTTTATGAGATTTGAATCTTTTTTAAAACGCGTATAAAGTTTTATTTAAAAAGTAACAAATTTCTGTCTTACAAAACAGTTTACATTTCACCCTTTTCAGTAAGACAATCTGTTCTTTTTTTCTGTTATTGTCCAGGTAGTGGTTTCCATTGGTTTCTATTTTGGGAGAGTCTTTCAGGCTGAGTTCGTTAGTACTTTCTTAATCTATTTACTATTTCAACATAGTGATTTCTGAAGCTTGATACAGTACGTTTTACATCGGGTAGAAGGAAGTTAGAAGGAAACATTGATTGCAAATCGAGCTAAGTTACACAAAGAGTGGAGAAATAGAAGTGATGGTAAAGTCTTTTCACTTAATACTACTTTGGTTATATTTATATTTTAAATTGTGCATGTTTTCTATGCATTTAAAATCATGTTGTATTTTAAATATTTACTTATTAAATGTAAGTGTTGGGAAGCAAAAAGGAGAAACATGTTAGAATGGGCCATGAAGCAGACCACAGTGGACTAAACACAAATCATAAAAACAGCACTTGACAGAAACATCAAAGAATGAACCACCATCAAGAATTATTTAATAAACAATGAAGAATTAAAAAGTTATGAATAGTTAGGAATAAGACACTAGGAAGCATTGGACAAATGTAGAGCTGGTTTGATAAGCGAGAGTAAAAGAGACTGAAAGGAGAGGGAGGTAGCTGTTCATGGTGGAAGAAAACACTAATTGGTTTCACTGTTAGACTGTAACAGTATTGCGGTACCCACTGTTCGGCACACCTATCGATTGCACACGAGTGAGGGTAGAATACACTCAAAGCAAGGGTTATGCTGGCACTGTAGAGGAAACTTTTACTTGTAGAAACTCTTTTCACTGTAAATTAGTACGTGTAAATGGTCTTTACCCAGGTTTGAGCTAGAGTAATCTAGCCTTCTTCAGAAGCATAAAATAAGGCTACATTACTCTAGCTCAAACCTGGGTAAAGACCAGTAACATTTCGCAACTGTGGCGGATTTTAGACATACGAACCTATCACAGTTGCTGACAGGGCTACAACATGTTAAAAATTCTTACTTTTCACTGCCACTTTTAAACACTTTGGGACACACGTATCACTGTTGGTGCTTGTGGGGTGTGGGAGGGCGTCGGCAGTGGCGACGAAGGCGTGGGAAGTTGTGGGGGTGGGCGGCAGCGATGGTGGCGGTCACGCCACGTGGCGGCAGACAGGGCGTCCCTGACGGCCGCGGTCAGCGGGATCTCCAGGAAGTTGTGGGAGGTCTTGCGGTATTTGGTGTGTAGTTTTGCCTTCTCGTGTTCTTCCCACAAGTCCATGAGGAACCGTGGGCCCCTCACACGACACACCCACGCGAACTACGCACATTCATGTCTCACAGTTACTCTTTTCCTGTACTTTTGCAGTTGTTTTTAATTAACGTTTACTGTTACGCTGGACGACAGCACATAGTACAAACCAGAACGGAGGTTTAGTTGATACTCTATCGACTTGCAACGTTGGTACAAATCTGAGTGGCCGGTCGCGGTGGCCGTGCGGTTCTAGGCACTTCAGTCCGGAACCGCGTGACTGCTACGGTCGCAGGTTCGAATCCTGCCTCGGGCATGGATGTGTGTGATGTCTTTAGGTTAGTTAGGTTTAAGTAGTTCTAAGTTCTAGGGGACTGATGACCTCAGATGTTGAGTCCCATAGTGCTAAGAGCCATTTGAACCAGCCACAAATCTGAGTGTCTGACATCTTGTATTCGCATTTCTAAATGCTGTATGCTACTGAGGCATCTTTGGTCGTAACGGGTACAGATGATAATACAGGATGTGCTTATGAAAAGAGCCAATGCGACCTAATCTTTCGGAAGAACTCGTTTTTAATTGCGGTTTCCTTCGAAGCGCACTCGAAAGCTGGCTTCTCGGTGCAGAACGCGTTGATCTCACATGATCCTGGCACTGCATGTCTGAGCTTTGTGGGGTAAATGGTGACCACTCAGCCCAGCATTGCTGCAACTTCGAAGTGGAGAGCTGTGCGTTGGACTTCCTGTCTGGTGCTACCAGAAGTATCTCACGTATTCCCAGTTGGACATGCTTCCTCAGGGCTCCCCACCCCACCACGCAGGAATGAATTATGAAGCTTTCGAACAGACAATCATACAGGTCAGTGGTATCTGTTCTCCAACCAGCAAACTGACTCCCCTTTCAGTGACAGCAACGGTGATCACACAGTAAGAATGTGGTACAGATTCATCCAATACCGCTGTTAATTTTAGGAGTTGTGGTAGGTCTTCCTAAACCTTCCGTAAACCTTCAAGAAACTGCCCCGGGGGTAAGAAGCCTCGCGATGGTTGGCTGGGTGAATGGTAGTACAGTGTCATCCAAGGGACGTATCCTGACAGCCTCTGCTACCTCGTAATTGCACAACAGACCCAAGATCGGTACTATGGAGACACCAATCAGTTTTACACTACTTGGTGAGCAGAAGTAGTGAAGGCGCCAGTCGTTCTCCGCAGACTGGTCCTGGGTTGGATCCACACTGTGCCCTGTGGGAAAAAGAATACCCTCAGTGAGCTCACTAGATCACCTCATGATCTTAGGGCGTATCTGTATATTCCTCGAGGGCTTTTGTATTCATCTACTGAACCTATCGCCATATATTTCTAAATCTCTTAGCAAAATTATGAATGCATGCTACATCTTCCCTAGAATTTCGTTTACAGAATTCAAAATTGGACGGCATCTTTCCACCATAAGCCATCATTAGAAAAGGTAGGGTGCAAAGCACAACAAGGGTTTTACTTTCGCTTGCAACACCTAGGAGGAGCCACGGGTACTGCAGAGGTTCTGAGTAACTGCCGGCGGCAATCACCCAGGTGCGCTCCATGCAGTTTCCTTATTCTCGCGATAAAGCTTGAAGAGTAAACATCTCCTTCAGCCAGCTCAGGCTCACCGCACCCCCATCTTCCCGTGCTTCTTATTTGTGTGGGGTTAACCACACCCCATCTTTCTGAGCATGTTTCCTAGTTTTTCACCACTGCTGGACCAGTCTTAAGTGATAGATGCTTTTTATACCTATACTGTTACATAATAATATATTATTACAATATTACTGTAATTTCAGACGTGAATAACAATATCTGGGCTATTGATATTTGTGACTTTATATTATAATTATTGTACTGTGTATTATTGCACTGTATATTATATTGCTCGTATATTTTATTTCAGATATGTTCGTAAGAACAGGAAACCGCTAGGTTGATGGAGCTGCTGCAAAGAGTTGAGGAAGTGGAGGAGGTTGCTGAGAATTTGAAGGCGAAGAGAAAGAAGTGCTAGATAATGACGTTGGAGACAAGGGGTTTAATGGTCAAATTTGAGAGAGCGAACACGACACTGACTCAAATGAAGATTCCAGGGACGATAAAACTAATGGCCAAAATGCGACGTGGAGTCTTCTACCTCGGAAACGATGGTGTCACCAAGCGGATGAAGACATCTCCAGGCTCGGAGAAGGTCTAGGCAAGATCGTGGAACATCATCAAAGAGGACCGATGAGAAATGCAAAGAATGCAGAGACTCCCGAAAAAACCCTCAATTTTTCATTATTGTTGAGCCTGTGCAGTTCATGGTCGACTGAACCAACAAGAAGAGCGAAAAGTGTACTGAAAACTAGAAGAGCAAGACGGAAAGCCTACATGGAAAGAAGGATAAACCGGAAGTCATGTTCCTCCTCGGCACTCTCAATCTCATGGTAAGGTTCAAAGCGGGAAGAATGAACCTGGAAAGCTTCTGGGCCACCGACGAAACTGGAACTTGCAATTTTTATCGTAAGTTGGGTTTATTATGCAAGCAGTAATTTTTCCTTTTAAAATGGTACAAAGGTAAAATGAAGTGAAAAAATGCAACAAAAAAAAAAAAAGACAGTAGTAGCAGTATTTACTATAGTAAAAATGAAAGAGGCAGGATAATTGTAGGTAATGGGGTGCACTGCATCCCACAATTGTATTGGTAGTTCAGGATCCACCTTTCTAACAGAGGGATATGCAACCTTATTTTGTGATTCGCCTGTACTCTCACGTAGCTTTGAATTATAGGTTAGTAACTCATATGGTATCTGAGCGACCTAGTTACTTTGGTGACAATTACATAATAACTTAGCATTATCCCTATTGTTGGAGCACCTTCTCTGTCCTCCCATTGACTTGCGGATGTATTGTACTCGTCCGCAACTTCATAATTCGTAAGGGTTGACACAATTTATTCATTACTTCCAACATACTACAGTCTCTGCCATCTAAAACCTTAATAAACAATGGTTGACCATTGCGTGAGCTACTGTTTCCACTTGTTGATTTGCCGCAGCAATCACGGATACAAATTGCGAAAAATGGCCAACTGTAGTTATAAAATACCTATTCCCTGCTGGTGTCTGTGCAAAGTGACCAAGAATGTTCATACGGATAGTTTGGAATGTCCTGTTGGCCTCAGGTAACTTTTGCAACAGAATCTACTGCTGCCTAAGCTCAGCTCTTTGTGCACTCGGTATCATGCATACCTCATCCTGCTTTTGCGTTCTCCACCAATAATTTTCAGCAATTCTATCTATAGCTCGCTGGTTTCCATGCCCGACGAGATAGATTCATCATATTTGGCACGATTATTCACCGAAAACGAAAATCGATAGATGTGATGAACATGTTGAGCCAAACAAATGATTACAATTTCACAATTTCAGAAAACTGGACGATTTATTGAAGCGAAAGAGCTACACAGATTGAATGAGTCAGTAGCACGTTAGTCCTCCTCTGGTCCTTATGCAAGCAGTTATTTGGCTGGGCATTAATTAACAGAGTTGCTGGGTGTCCTCCTGAGGGATATCGTGCAAAATTCTGCCTATTTGGCCTATTAGATCGTTAAAATCCCCACATGGTTGGAGGGTGCTGCCCATAATGCTTCAAAGGTTCTCCATAGAGTTTCCTATTTCTGCAAATTTTGGCATAAACTGCTTATAATAATTGGCTGCAGCAAGACAGGACAGCAGCTCTTTCTGTGTTATAGAGTGTGACATTTGTGGCCTTAGCATCCGGCTTGTCTGCCTCCAAGACTCTTTCCTCAGAGCAGTAGAGGTTGCATATGACGTTTGAGTGGTGCGAGGTCCCAGTAGGAGACGGTACCTTCTTCACGTGAAAGACGGCCAGAATTGTAATCAATCAATGATATTGATTGATCTTTTTGGAGGCTGCACTCGGAATGCTAAGTTTCTTTCATTAATATTTTAAAAACAATGCATTAAATTTGCTTAACAGTGTGGAATACACATCTCTAAATGGCGAGCTATAGACTACTTATTTCGAAAGTCAGAATCACATATTAAACTAAAAACAAAACCTGAACGAAAAAGTAGACCAAGGTCTGGGGTGTTTTCGGAGCTACGCCTCGAGTGGGCTTCTAGGCGAAGTAGAAGCACAGTGTAATCAGATCGGAAGGGGCAGTTATGGGCGACAGACGTATTGTTTAGTGCAGCCGATTATGTTTCATTTTTACACATAACTGTTAATTACATCAATTTGAGAATATATTACACATAATCAGTTACTGGCGTCACAAGGTAAAGCGGATAAATATGTTTGTAATGTTTGACTTATTAAAAGCAATGAATAATGTTTCTGATGTGCAGTTTCTAGATTTCTGCTAAAATAAATACGGTGGCATCCCCAAAAGAAGTGAACAAACTACTTAACCACATAACATCAGTTCCTCGTTAGCGGTTTATTACAGCCCCAAGACAATGTATCTACGACCTAAGTGCTGCTGTCTGCCCAGGGGACGTCTTTGGAAGACTGCAGGTTGGTCAAATCATTAGAACTCTATGCATGTCACTTTCCTCGCGTGTAATGCATTCCCACAACAAATGGGATGTTTAATACGTCATCTGTCGTAACACAGAGAAGGTTAATTGGATGAAATGATAGCATTTTTCCCTTAAATCGCAGTAAAGTATTGGGAATCCCAGCATAGCTTGTACAACCCGAGTGTCGTTTCGCATTTCATTCTGTCCAAAAATATAGTTAAAGCAGTTTAGAGAGAACTTACTGAAGAGACAGCTTCGTAAAATTTAAAATTGTAAGAAATAGAAAGGATCAGCGGCTTTAGCGAAAGGTAAGGAGTCGGCAACACTATCAACAGCGAAGAGAGAAGATTAGCAGTTATAGCAGAGATGGGCAGATCACTTAACTTATGAGGAGGTATTGAATAGAATTGGGGAGAAGAGGAGTTTGTGGCTCAACTTTAGAAGAAGGAATCGGTAGGTAGGACATGTTCTGAGGCATCAAGGGATTACCAATTTAGTACTGGAGGGCAGCGTGGAAGGTAATAATCGTAGAGGGAGACTAAGAGATGAATACACTAAGCAGATTCAGAAGGATGTAGGTTGCAGTAGGTACTGGGCGATGATGAGGCTTGCACAGGATAGAGTAGCATGGAGAGCTGCATCGAACCATTCTCAGGACTGAAGACCAAAACAACAGCAGAGGTTTATTGGATTTTCTACGTTTTAGTGGTCTGTATCGCCAGTCCTCCTGCCTGATAGAAAATGTTAGACAGTAAGCTAAGTACCACATAGTACCAACTAAATTCAGAGTGTAGAGATTACTGTAAACAGAATCTTGTATCACCATAGGCTTACATTTAGAGTGTAACTATTCTTTCCGTGTTTTTTCAACACATGTAATGCTACATGAACTTTTTAATCTTCTGTATCAGTGAATTGTCTGTGAACGAGGCGTTGATACGTATGATTCTCTCAGCCAATAGTTTCCTGCTAAGAAAGAGCGGTGTTGCTTTTGTCTCTAACAAAGAAACATCGAAGTCAAGATCTTCGGGCGTTTCAGTTTTCGTATCTGGTTCGTTTCTTAGATCATCTTCAGCATTAGTAACATGTACTAGAAGTCAGGCCCATGTCTTATTCACAATGAAACAATAGGTTTTGCGGAGAATGGCTTCCATCAGTTAATCTTCCAAAGTCTGGCATGAGAACGCTGCTCATCTTAGCTTTGTCACTTACTTACAAAAGCGTTTTGAAGCAGCTAACAACATTGCAAGCGATTTGGCAACGCTGTGCTCGTCTGCTTAATTAGACCGGTGTGTTCATCACCTCCGGATATTCAGTTGGAGGTTAGCTCCACCAGCCATCCGATTTTTGAGAATACCATCAGTGAAGTTGTGTTTTTGTTGTGTGTTACGGAAATGGAAAAGCAGAGTTTAGAGCAACGTTATGCCGTAAAGTTTTGGGTTAAACTTGGGGAATCCGCCATTGTCACATGTGAACAGTTGAAACAAGCCTACGGGGAGCAGTCGTTACCAAGAGCAAAAGTTTTTTGCTGCCACAAATCATTTTTGGAAGGCCGAGAGCACGCTGCAGATGAACGTCACACAGAGAGACCCAACTTCAGAAACCGCAGAAAATGAACGTTTAACAATAAGTATAATGGGTGACCTGTTAAACGTAAACGTTGTCACAGTACATTAAATTTCGACCATGGTAATGTGAGCAAAAACCTTTACAAACTCAAAAACAGCAATCGGCTTGCATAAAAATAAAAACTACATCGGCAGCATACATCAAAATCAACTGCTCGTGTAGCCAATGTGGGTGTTGGATTGCAATAGCTGCTAAATGATAAGGATGTAAACACGTCGAGAGTGTTAGATTGAGACTACACAGATACATACATCAACAAAACTTTTGCGTCACTCCCAATGTCGTTCAGGTGCGTTGCTATTGTGACTGGTCCTGTACCGATCGGAAGGTCACTACTAACTTGTTTGTCAACATACACCCAGTTACCATGAGACTACCTGCTGGTATATCGCCGCACTCGAATAGATGGCATCATTTCAATTCCAAGTAAGCTACCAGCAGGGACGTATTAGAGACGTATTTGGAACGAGAGAGTGCACATCCAGCCACGAAGGGCAATCGCGACCAACGACCGAGTTCGCATCATCTCGTTACGCGCAGAAGGCTGGTCACCAAATAAATCGTACGGCTTATGCACCGGATTCAAAGTGACGCGGTCCCGATGTACAATCGTTTCCAACTGACAGGTTGTGTCGAGGACTTAACGCAGCACAAGCTATCCTCGTTCGAAGATTACACAGGTTGATCGATATCTACGACTTTTGAGTCAAAGGAATCTCAGGCTGAGTGCTCCCGAACTGAATTTGGCGTTCTTACGGACTACAGGGCATCATGTATCACATGACACTCTTTGGAGACAATTGCATAATGCGAATCTCCATTTCCGACGACCGTGGCGAGCACCACGTCGCACACAACATCACCATCGACTCTGTTGCAGATGGACGAGAAATGATGCACAACGGACACCCTACAATTGACGTCAGGTGTTGTTTACGGACGAAACTCGAATCTGTTTGTACCCTGACAATCGCAGACTATGTGTTTGGTAACAACATGGTGACATAGAACGCCTTTGTACAACGCCATTTACAACAAGGTGTTGGTAGAGTGATGTTCTGAGGTTATTACATGGGGCAATCACACACCTCACTTGGTTGTTGAGGGCAGTCTCACAGCTTCACAGAACAGGGGCAAGATTCTGCAACAAATAGTGGGACGATATCAGCAACATTTTGGTAACAATTTCATCTTGATGAATTATAGCTCAAGTGCCCACCGTTCTATTCTTGTGAACACGTTCCTTTAGCATACAAGGATCATGAGAATGGAATGGACTGCCTGTTCCCTGGACATGAAACCAACCTAATCTGTGTGGGATCGATTAAAGCGAGCATTTTTGGGCGTTTACAACGACTACGACTATACATGACTTTTTCAGTTTTTGAAGTGGGGGACAGTTCGGACTAGGATGATCTTATAGATGATAAGCCACGATGGCTTATACCCGAGGAGGGGTGCTGAGGAGTGCTGAGAAAAAAATCTCATTGGATAACAGATGATTTTGGCGCTATAGGACTTTTTTAAATTTATTTTTTATTTTATTTTATTGTTTTGTGATCCGGGCACATTGCAAGTGAAATGTACCCATACGCAGAGACAACTTTTGTTTTCTGCGTTATGAATGTCGAAATAAAGGGATGATGCAACACGTTTGTTTATATGTGTATTAGTATGCAGCGTCGATACCATACGGCTTGTAAAACGTGTGCCAGCAATAGACGGATATGACTTATGTATATATAGTGAAATAGATTGCAGTTGTTAATGATTACGCTGCTTCCATGATTGACACAGTCCTAAAGAAAGTGAAGAAAGGCCCAAACACAAAGTGCATCGCAGAGAAAAAGACAAAAACAGAAGTATATCTAGCATCCCATACATTGGCAGTATATCGCAGAAGATCGCAGATATTTTCAAAAATCACAAAGTAAAAAGTTGGGTTTTCTATATCAAATAAACAACAACATAACCCAGTACTTAATATAAAGTGTAATCATGGCCCAGACTCAGAACTCTGGAATATACAAAGAAACATGCCAGGAATTCTCCCTGTTCTGTCCAGGACAAACAGGCCGAACACCAGGCACACAGAGCACATTAAAGGCTACCTACACAACACACATACATCGGTAATAGCTAAACATACACATTATACAAGACATCAATTTGGAAAAGTAGAGCAGAATGTCAAAGTACTCCACAGACTAAGTAAAGGGCATAAAATGGATTTGTTAGAAGAGCTCTAAATATATACACATTACAGAAAATAGAAAGACAAAATGCTACAAGAAAAAATTGAAAGTGAATCGGTGAATTTCTTCAGATGCTTCGACTACGTGCTTAATTAAAAGTAGTAACACACAGAACTAAGCACCATTGTAAAACAGATACAAGCAAATTATAATCCATATAGTTGAGATAAATATCTGTACAGTATCTATGGAGAATCTGTAACATTATCTGTGCCAACTACATCTAAAGACATCTTCGTAACTGCTTGTTTATGTAAGTTATTCTCGATGTGTACTGTGCTTTGAAATTTGTGAGTGATGTTTAACATATGCGAAACTCTACCCAAATGGAGCACAAGAAAGTGCAAATGCAACTTCTTCCAAATTTCTCTACTAACTACATATGAACATTGATAACTAACTAAAAATTGCGCGTTTTTTATATATTTCAGTAAAATCGACAAAACAATGCAGAACCTCACACCTCGGAAACATTACATAAAATTGGCGTAGTACAAAGAAATACAGACTTGAATATGGCAAACATTTTTCCAGAACGCGTCGTGTAAAATATGAATAAAAGAAAATCGTGACTGGTAGCAGAAAAGTTATTAAAAAAAAAAAACAGTATATCCTCCATCCTGCGTCCCTGCTGTGGTGTGTATTTCGGCCAACCGTTCGCCTGAAGCCCTGGATGACGGCGAATCAAGACGCTACTATTGACCAAGTGTAACAAGAAACGTGATTCATCCGATAGGGGGACACGATTCCATTGCTCCACGGTAGAATCTCGATAATGCCATACCCGTTGCAATTATAATGTTAGGTCAACATGGGAGCATGGGAGGGTGGTCTGTTGCAGAGTCCCAACAGTGTGCGCTGAATAGTGCGCTCCATAAGACTTGTGCCAGATTTTTATCTGGTGGTTATAATTAGACTTTCCCTATTTAACACGTTGTAACGCGGAGACTAACTACCGTACGACTACCAAACCGGGTAGCATCGATGTCAAGGACATGGAGAAGAGAAACAATACAGAATCAGTTCAACTGAAACACTTTTAATGTGCTGTTACGGTACATCATACTATTGCATACCGGCACCATTGCTGCCACAAAAGGGGCTCAGTATGGCACCCATCAATATCCACAAGTGTCTGAAAGCGCAGAATTGTATTCTGCACAGCAGAACGAAGCATGTCTTTATGTATGTTAGCTACATCTCTTGATATGTTGCACTTCATATCAGCACATGTGTGAATGTCCACTTGGTGAAACCTGTCCTCCAGGAAGCTCCACAACCGGAAATCACAGGGAGTGAGATCAGGTGATTGTCCAGGCCGAGCATTTGATCGGTTCCAAATGTGTTTCGGAGAAACAGGTGAACTTCGCGAGCAATGTGCGGTGGGGCCTCATCTTGCATGAAAACTGTTGAGTTCAGTGCGTCTCTCTCTTATAGGGAGGTTATGACATGCTGGCGAAGCACATCGCAGTAGTGCTTTCCAGTCACACTGCACGTCTTTGGTTCTTGAGCGCCAACCTGTTCAACAAAGAATGGGCCAATGATGAAAGTAGCCGTGAAGCCACAACATACGGTGACACGTTCACCATACAAAGGAGCTTCATGCACAGTGACTGGCGGTGGAGATTTCCACACTCAGCAGTTCTGTGTCTTCACCTCACCCATCCGAGAAAAATGAGCTTCGTCTGTTCATAGGATGGTCCAGGGCCAGCCCTCGTCAACTTCAATAATTGCGAGAAAGTGGAGAGCGAAGTCAACACGTCTTTATGCGTCTTGTGATGCAACCTGATGTACGATACTGATCTTTTACGGATACCATTTGAGAATGGTTCGAAGCACCTTCCGTGCAGTGGACCGCGGGATGTTCAGCTACCGTGACACAGCACGAGCACTGCCTGACGTCTGGGAATTGCGCGCAGTGTTGTCTGCCATAGTAACAGCGATTTCACCAACCACCTGCGGTGCAACCGATCATCGGCCTCTTTCCGGGGCGACGCCCAGTTAACCTGTCGATTCGAACTTTGTCATCATGCCCCAAACAGCAGGTGGAGAAGGAGGACCCTTCCGTAATCCTTTCTGCCGGCGATTCTCGAAGTGCAGTTGCAGCGTTACTGTTGTTTTGATCACAGAGCTTCAGCAATAATGCCCTGCTCCTTTTGTCCAAGCTCATTTTGACACGTCAACAAGTGTACTGCGACTGTTCAGGTGTGTGAAACTATGACTCACGATGAGTGACCACTGCCCTTGGTGACCATAGTTAGAACTGACGATGGCGCTGTGACGCATGGAAAAAATGGGACTTAACTGCTAAGGTCATCAGTCCCTAAGCTTACACACTACTTAACCTAAATTATCCTAAGGACAAACACACACACCCATGCCCGAGGGAGGACTCGAACCTCCGCCGGGATCAGCCGCGCAGTCCATGACTACAGCGCCTTAGACCGGAAGCATGGCAATCATGCACCCCATACACTGGACATTAATGCTACCAATTTTGGTACTAGTGCGTAATTAGTTTCCGTGTTATAACGAGTTAAATAGGGAAAGTTTAATAATAAACACTTTGCACTCTGCCGTTTTTCACATCATTTTTAAACTGTATTCTTCTTTTTTCTCAGATTTGTGGCTACTGCCTTGTTATTACGAATACAGAACTATTTTAATTGTTGAAATGCACCAGTTATATACTAATTTCTAGCGCACAGGGTTAGCTATCCGACTTGCTACATCATCAGCAGCACACCAGACGAGCGGGTGCAATGCTCATTATGCGTCAGTGCAACAACTGATCGCAGTATCAGCGTATAAACTGAGTGAACAGAAGCTTTTGTCGCTATATTGCAATAGAACGCTGTCACAATGTGAGAAACAAATTAGAAATGCACATAAAATGGTTGTATTTATGTTTAGAGGGACACATAACAACAAAAAGTTGTAGGACAATTATAGATTCCAAAATTGTAATCAAATCTGAATACAATCCATATTTATTCGCTCAAATGCTGAACAGAGATCACCCTAAATGAAGGAGAATTCGCTGCTGTACAAATGAGTACAAAACATGTACAATATCGGAGCACAAAGCTATGTAGATACGAAGATCATATAGATAAGGCTTACCGGCCAATGAGCTTCTTCAGTGTGGATGCACTCACATTGCTCGAACTCTTATGGGAATCGGTAGATTGAATGCCGAGAGTAATGAGTATAGTGGGCAGGGGCACTACAAGTGTAGTGTGTGGACAGGAAGTTGGAAAGTGCCAGACATAAGTCCCTGCAGTCGCACTATACTGTGTCCTCGATTGTTCAGTCGGATAGAGAGATTTAAGCAGCAGGTCCCGAATTCGAATCCTGGCCGGGACACACGGTTTCAGCTGTCCCCGTTGATACTGATCAACGCCTGTAAGCAGCTAATGGTATGGATTTCATTGTAATTTCATGTTCAGTAGAATCTCAACTGAAATGACAAAATTTGCTTAACCTTGTTTGGAGATACGAAATTACTGGGTAGGCTGCTAGGGAAGAAGCAACAAGGTTTCCCTGTCTGTGCAGCTCACTGATGAAAAGTTAGCAAGCCTCACACAAAAATACAACTAATCAAGCAACACAAGTTCAGTAGTAAAAGCTGACAAATTGTGAGCTGCTCAGAATGTGAAACGCTTTCGTGAAGAAGAGTGACACAACTCTCCAAACTCAACAAGCGTGGGCCGAACAGTGCCAGTGAAACCGACCATCGGAGATGGCGGCAGAAATTGATCGCCCTTGACGACTCAGATCCACAAGTATCTCCAGTTCTCCTTTATTCAATCCCACTCCCCACTTCATGAAAGACTATGCGCAAAACGATATGTGATTGTCATTTTACAGTGTATATATGTTGAACATCTCTAAAATCTCTCAAATTCGCCCGTTTATACATTCCCACAGCAAAGTTGTAATTATTAGATCCCTTCATAAGTTCGTAACGCTTTTGTTTTGCATGTTGGTTTTCCGTTTGCTGTGGGCTTATTTATGGTTTGTCATTTTTTATATCTAGTTAACTGTTGTTATTTGAGTTTACATACTATCATTTTATCATTCGGAGATAGTGAGTGGAGCTGTGGACGCTAGAAAATGGAGTGCCAAGTAGACAAATCGGCACATTTCCGACATATTTTTCTGTTTGAATTCAGTAGAGGGGTGACCGCAGCGGAGGCAGCCAGGAACATTTTCACCGTGTTTGGGGATAATGTTATTGGACAGAGCACGACAAGAAAATGGTTTCTGGTTTTCAGGAGAGCCCTTTTGACATTAGTGACTCTCCACTTACAGTAAGACCTTTGCGGTTTGATGAAGGTCGTTTAAACGCATTAATCCGCAATGATGCACGTCATTGTACACGAGAACTGGCGAATTTGATGGGCTGTGATCATTCCATCATCGTTCGACATTTGCATGCAGTGAAGAGCGTTCAGAAATCGGGTGTATCGGTACGGTATTCTCTAACCCAAAATCGCATAAATTAGTGGGCGGCCGTATGTGCATCTCTGCTTGCTCATTATCAACTAGTCTGTGAAGAATACCCACCATTCCTGTCCTGTATCGTTACTAGTGACGAGAAATGAGTTATTTATGCCAACATAAGGAAAAGAAATAAGTGGTTGTGCCCAAGCAAAGCAGCAGCTCCCCGTACAAAGACCTCCGCACATCCACAAAAAACAATGTTATGCATCTGAAGGAACAGCGATGGTGCGATGTACTACGAATTGCCTTGAGGTGTAACCATCACTGCTGACATTTACAGAGCCGCCAACTGAGCCGCCATACAGACGTAATCCAAGAGCAACGACTAGGAAGACTGCGTGAAGTGATCCTACTCCACCATAACGCCTGCCCGCATTCTGATAAACTGACAAAACCCACTATACATGGTTTGGGTTGCGTAGTATCTGCGCCCACCATATTCACCTTATCTTGCACGCTCTGATTTTCACCTTTTTCGCTCTCTATCGAACAACCTTCAAGGAAGTTGATTACCGTATGAAAATGAGCTCCGAACATGGCTCGACGATTTCTTTTCCTCAAAACCACGTAATCGAAAAGTTACCCCAGCGTTGGTAAACTGTTGTAAACAGTAAAGGAGAACATAACCTAATATTGTTGATGAGTGCAGTGTTGTGTTTATTAAACTTGAGGATAAATGCTACAAACTTTTGCACCAACCCAATAACATATAACAATGTGTTGTAACGGAAATTTCTGCTCTGATAAGTTTCTTGGTTGCTTCAGTAGCCTCCCTTTGGAACAAATTAGCAGCTGTCCATTGAAACGTAATCATCCATTCTCATTTTAATATTCTCACGTAGAAAGCGTAATTAGCTGAATGACGAACACTAACTTCACTTAACGAAGGTTCAAAAAAAAAAAAAAAAAAATGGCTCTTAGCACTATGGGACTTAACATCTGTCGTCATCAGTCCCCTAGAACTTAGAACTACTTAAACCTAACTAACCTAAGGACATCACACACATCCATGCCCGAGGCAGGATTCGAACCTGCGACCGTAGCAGTCGCGCTGTTCCGGACTGAGCGCCTAGAACCGCTAGACCACCGCGGCCGGCACTTAACGAAGGTTTATTCAGCACTTGCACATACAAGAGTGCGGAGCGAACCGCCTCCGGCCAGAACACATACAGTATATATACAGCTACAGAACATTCCAGTACAATGCTTCTAGAATGTACTCTAAATCAAAATTGTACAGTCCAGGTGAATTTTGAACTCACGACTCTCTACGCAACAGAGTTGTGCCATAACCCGTACACTACGGCGCTACTCAGCTTTTTCTGCGAGGTTGCTTTCTCCTTAGACGAACAGCGTCTCGGTGTTACGCCGTCCGTCATCCTAGTCCTAGTCCGTCTCCCGATGACTGACGCTCGCCCTGGCGGTGATCTTAAAACTTCTTTTGCCGCTACGCTCTTCGTCACCTTTCCGCTTGTTGCTTGTCGCTGGAGCATCCAATTTACCCTGGGTTGCAGGATCCTTATAGAGCTTCATTCGAAGAACGTGAACCGTATCTCTGATCTTTCGGCGTCCTGCAGCCACATCTTCTTGGCCATCTTCGTCGCCCCGGAGCTGGCGTCGTCTAAGATCGTGCTGCTCTCTTTTGGAGCGGGCGTCATCAAATATCCGCCGCCTTCCTCGACAATAGCGCTCCACATGTCCCGGTCGTCCGCAGTGGGAACATGCTGGTTGGTTATCCTGGGTCATCCAGACTTCAGTCTTCCTTGTTGCCCAAACAGGTTCCTCATGCGGCACTGTAGGAATGTAACTCCGCCTGGGTCTCGACTTTTTCACCGTATTAAATTAAAATGAAGGACGAGAGATTGGATTCAATGTCTGTTCCACTTCCTCCCTTATGACCTCTTGTAGCGTCTCAGTTTTTTTTGCTCGCCGTGCAATCCAAGTGCCTTCTGAACTTCCTCTCTCACTACCTGACGAAGAACACTTATGAAATCAGTTGCTTCCTCCATCACAACCATCGATAAGACGTTTGGAAGCCGTTGAAACGTTTTGCGTGTAATTCTATTTTGATGTATTGTCCCGATGTACTGGCACCATTTTATGAAATCTTCTGCTGTCGAAACCGCCTTCCGGAGTAGGGCTTGATACATGTCCTCAGCAACACCCTTCATGAGATGTGCAACCTTACCTTCCTCCATCATTCTAGGATCCATTATTTTACACAGCTTCAAGACGTCTTGAATGTAGGATGCTGTAGTTTCTCCTGGACGCTGTGCCCTGCACTTATTTTCAGCCTTGCACTTCTGTCGTCGTGTGTCGCCGAAATACTTGCGCAGTTACGCCTGGAATACTTCCCAGTTTGTGAACTTCTCCTCGTTGTTCTCATACCATTGCTTGGTAGTGCTCTCCAAGTAGAAAAATACGTTAGCCAAACACACGGTGTCATCCCATTTGTTAAATTTGGTTATACGCTCATATACCTTCAGCTACTTGTTTGCATTTTGGCCATCGTCACCAGAGAACACGGAAGGATGTCTCATGTGGTGACACACAGTTGCTGTCATCGTAACTTCCTCTTCTTATTATGTCTCCGGTAGATTGCAATCTGATGAATACGGCTCAAACTCGGGTTTCTCGCCACGTAAACGGCGGCTCTATCCTGGCCTGATGGAAGCCAATGTGTCGTCGATAATGTGCGCTGTCACAAGTTCCAACACCCAGCGTCTGCACCAGAATAATGTCACGTAGAAGGAGGTGTAAGTAGATGAATGACGAACACTAACTTCACTTGAAGAAGGTTTATTCAGCACTTGCACATACAAGAGCGCGGAACGAACTGCCTCCAGCCAGAACACATACAGTATATATACAGCTATAGGACATTCCAGTACAACGATTCTTGACATTTGTGGATACTCCTAGAATGTACTCAAACCGAGTATCGAAGTAAAATTGTACACTCCACGCAACAGTTTATTATCATTTCCACTACACCACGGCACTACTCACAAGGGAACCTCCCCATCGCACCCCCCTCAGATTTAGTTATAAGTTGGCACAGTGGATAGGCCTTGAAAAACTGAACACAGATCAATCGAGAAAACAGGAAGAAGTTGTGTGGAATTATGAAAAAAATAAGCAAAATATACTGAGTAGTCCATGCGCAAGATAGGCAACATCAAGGAGAATGCGGGCTCAGGAGCGCCGTGGTCCCGTGGTTAGCGTGAGTAGTTGCGGACCGAGAGGTCCTTGGTTTAACTCCTCCCTCCACTGAAAATTTAAATTTCTTTATTTTCGCAAAGTTATGATCTGTACGTTCGTTCATTGACGTCTCTGTTCACTGTAATAAGTTTAGTGTCTGTGTTTTGCGACCGCACCGCAAAACCGTGCGATTAGTAGACGAAAGGGCATGCCTCTCCAATGGGAACCGAAAACATTTGATCACAAGGTCATAGGTCAACTGATTCCTCCACAGGAAAACACGTCTGATATATTCTATATGACACTGGTGACGGCATGTGCGTCACATGACAGGAATATGTCGACCCACCTAACTTGTACACTTAGCGAATGGGTAAAAAGATTCTTCTAGCTTCCCCGATTTAGGTTTTCTTGTGGATGTGATAATCACTCCCAAAAAAGTGATGAAAACATCAGAGTTTGTCACATAAACTGAAAATAAAAAATTAAACTTTTCACTCGGGGGAAGACTTGAACCTAGGAACTCCCGTTCCGCAGCTGCCCTCGCTAACCACGGGACCACGGCGCTCCAAAGCTCTCAGTCTCGTTGATGTTGCATATCTTCGCGTGGACTACTCAGTTTGTATATTTTACTTCTTTTTTCATAGTTCCACACAACTTCGTCCTGTTTTCTCGATTGATCTGTGTTCAGTTTTTCAAGGCCTATCCACTGTGCCAACTTATAACTAAATCTGAGGGGGGTGCGATGGGGAGTTTCCTTGTCAGCTTCTTCTATGACAATATAGCGATAAACAGACTTTTACAAAAAGAAATATTTAATAAAAATTTATTTTTCGCTGTGCGGGAATTCTAACCCGATTTTCCCGGTTAGGTTTCAGTCGGTTGGTATTCAGATAACAGAGAATTCCCGGAGACAGCATTGAGCAAAAATTCGTAATAACACAAAAGAATAAATATATGTGTTGTGACCACAACAAGGAATCAGAAACATAATACAACTTACTTTTACCTAATTCGAAGTACTCAAGGATAGTGTCTTGTACGGGGAGAGACGAAAAGAAAACTTCGCACTGAACGCTGAGACACGCTTAACAAAAATATGTCGTATAATGAGCGCTGGAAATTACCAGTGCAGGTACAGGGTACAGTAGGGCGGTTAGAAGAAAGAAGCAAATAAAAACCAATAATAATGTAAAGGAGAATAGGGAACGAGGAATGTAGAACTACACAACTAAGCCTCCTTCTACACGAGGGGGTGCAGGTTGCGATGCGGCTAGTAAATCTTGTAAGTGTGCTGTTTGTAATTCTGACTCGAGCAGACGCTTCCAGTCCGGCAGCAGCAGCAAATACCGAAATGCAACTCTAGGCCACGCGTAATTATTGGATACATAGCGAGCTCCGCATTTATTAGCGTGGCCGTTAATATGATGGAAAAGCACGGGCTGCGCCCTATCTGCTGGTACTGGTTTATAATTCCGCGGGCCACTGGAACGGCACCCTTTATCTTAACGGCCGGGAAAAGTTGCCGCTCGTTACGGTTTCCGCGGTATCGCATGACCGTGCTTTCTATTAGCCCGCGTATAAACTAACACGAGTCGCGGTACTCAATTAGGGCCGTGACGTTTAAAATGAAATACAATGTAAGTGCATTAGCGTTTTAATGGCGCGCGTCACGCGAACGCCTTGGCCCAGGGGTGGGCGGGGGAGATGGGAGGTCGGTCTGAGGGGAGAAAGGGAGGCGTGCGGTTGCCTCGCGAAGCACGCACTGGCGGGTTACCTCCCGCTATTGCATGTCCGGAGTACGGCGAGCTGCTCGGGGGCATGGAGAGGGCTGGGGAAGCGCCGTAAGCGATATAATCCCCATTACATGAACACTGAGGTGCCGGAATAAAGATTATAACAATTTGGAAAATCTTTCGTGTAGAGCAGGTTGTTGAATGGCGCGCCTTCAGACATAGGCAGGCGTCGTGTTCAGATCCAGGTCTGGACATTCGGATTTGTGGACAGTATAGATTTCTTAGAGTGTCTTGTTGGTGCAGGAACTTGTCTTTTTAGGGCTTACAGTAATGGAAATAATCATAGGAATGGGAATGGAATGAATCAGGATTTTCCATAAAAAAGTAATCAAGTTTTCTCTTAAACATTTTTTTAAACCATTGACAGAGGACGCTGAAATCGAAAAAAGTTCAAAAAATGTTCAAATGTGTGTGAAATCTTATGGGACTTAACTACTAAGGTCATCAGTCCCCAAGCTTACACGCTACTTAAACTAAATTATCCTAAGGACAAACACACACACCCATGCCCGAGGGAGGACTCGAACCTCCGCTGCGACCAGCCGCTCAGTCCATGACTGCAGCGCCTAAGACCGCTCGGCTAATCCCGCGCGGCGAGAAAAATTAAAACTGGGAAAGAACTCCGATCTATTTACAATGATTCGAGAAGGTCGCATCAAATCGATACAAAATGTGCACCAGTTGTCTCATTACGTCAAATTAAGCTATTTTTTTACAAAATGTATCCTACCCGCCACAGTTTTTGATGGAGGGAGGCGGAATGGTATTAAAATCTCATTAGGGAACTCTTCACAGTTGCATTACTCACCTGACTGTGGCGCTACCGTGGCCAAACTGCGAACTATGGCTCAGTGTAAAGGTCGGTGCAATGCTGTCAGACGTCACTTCATTTTCAGATTGTGAACCGTAAACATCAACTGACGAAAGTAAATTATTCTTTAGCGAAACTATCCTCTAACATAGAGTGTTGATATAATGTTAATTTTAGGTGAATGCCATAAAAATTAGGCTGCAGCTGCTCAGTTGTATGTATATCCAAGCGAAAACTTATTCGAAATTGCACTCAACGAGCTCGAAATGGATACACGCACCGTCCACTTCGTCATAGCGAATACAATGAAAATGACGCTCATACACTTACCATCCTCGCCTGTTGGTTCAAATGGCTCTGAGCACTATGGGACTCAACTGCTGAGGTCATTAGTCCCCTAGAACTTAGAACTAGTTAAACCTAAGGACAACACAAACATCCATGCCCGAGGCAGGATTCGAACCTGCAACCGTAGCGGTCTTGCGGTTCCAGACTGCAGCGCCTTTAACCGCACGGCCACTTCGGCCGGCTCCTCGCCTGTGTTCAACTGGATTCCGAAATGAGTAATCGTGCGATTCAGAGACAAACTGGAACGCCGAAATCAACTGTTTTGAGGATTTTGAAGGCACATAAATATGATCCGTGTCATATCACACTGAGACAGGCATTAACGCCGAAAGATATTCAAATATGCGTGCATTTCTGCCAGTGGGGCTTGGAAATGATAAGAGGTGACAATGATTTTTTTAGATACGTTATGTTCGCCGATGAAGCCACATTCAAAAACAATGGCGAATTAAATCGTCATGATTGTCATTATTGGTCCCCTGTCAATCCACACTGGCACAGACCCGTTGACAATCTACACAAATGGTCGTTAATGGTCTGGTGTGGAATTTTTACGTGACAGGACCATATTTTTTTGATCGATATATTACTGGGGAATCTTATTTACAACTTCCCCGCGATTATTTGTTGGAGCTAATGGAAGATGTTGATTTAGAAACTAGACAATGAATGTCGTTCCAACAGGACGGAGCAGCTCCCAATTATGCTAAAAATGTGCGGAACATTTTAAATTTACGGTACCCTAGTCGGTGGGTAGGACGCGGCGGACCAATTCAGGGGCCTCCACGTTCACCAGACCTAACATCTCCTGATTTTTTCTTGTGGGGTTATTCAAAAAATATTGTTTATGACAGACAGCCCACAACCCGAAACGATATGGAGCAACGCATTCGAAGAGCGTGTGCACCCATACCATGGGATGTGCTGCTCAAAACTGAGGCCAACTTTTGCAGACGATTGACTTTATGCATTGAAGCAAATGGGGATAATTTTGAACAATTTCTTCGTGGTTAATTTCATTAATTAAGCAGCCCCAATTGTGAGAAGCAAGGGGACTCACACTAATGAAGCACCCCAACATGTGAGAGGCAAGGGGCCTTACACTAATGAAGCAGCCCATGGGAACATCATTCTACTACGTCCATATCGTTTTTCCTGGGTAACGCTAAAAGTAGTTTAATCTGGCGTAACGAAAGAATTGGTGCACATTTTTTATCGATTTTATGCGCCTTTCTCGGGTAATTCGTCAACAATTTTGCTTTTTTCTCGATTTCAGCGCCATCTGTCAATGTTCTAAAAAATGGGTGAGACCAAACTTGATTACTTTTTATGGAGAATCCGAATCTGCAATAAAAAGTGGGGGTTTCCATTTAAGATTTAAAAGTTGCTCCCCGCCCCACCCAAGGGGGCGAGGGCTGGAGGTCACGCGTAGTGTCATTGGATGTGTTGTGACTTGGCAAGACAGCCAAGCCACTATGAGATAGCCGAAAGGCACGCGTTTAAGCTCACGCAGGCTGGCGTGAGGTCTGGAACAGTTAAAGGAGTTGAGTCTAGTAAAAAAAGTACGTAGCTTCTGGAATACTTAACTTTAATCCATAATTGGTGAACATCGGTCTGACGGTACATGCATCACAAGATAAATAGCAAAAGATAATGGCGCCTTGCTAGGTCGTAGCAAATGACGTAGCTGAAGGCTATGCTAACTATCGTCTCGGCAAATGAGAGCGTAATTTGTCAGTGAACCATCGCTAGCAAAGTCGGCTGTACAACTGGGGCGAGTGCTAGGACGTCTCTCTAGACCTGCTGTGTGGCGGCGCTCGGTCTGCAATCACTGACAGTGGCGACACGCGGGTTCGACGTATACTACCGGACCGCGGCCGATTTAAAGGCTACCACCTAGCAAGTGTGGTGTCTGGTGGTGACACCACAGGATGTTCCCCTTTGAGCTTACGAACTTGTCTTACCCACTATTTTTACCCAATGTATATGTTGTGTACATACAGGGTGTTTCAAAAATGACCGGTATATTTGAGACGGCAATAAAAACTAAACGAGCAGCGATAGAAATACACCGTTTGTTGCAATATGCTTGGGACAACAGTACATTTTCAGCCAGACAAACTTTCGAAACTACAGTAGTTACAATTTTCAACAACAGATGACGCTGCAAGTGATGTGAAAGATATAGAAGACAACGCAGTCTGTGGGTGCGCCATTCTGTTCGTCGTCTTTCTGCTGTAAGCGTGTGCTGTTCACAACGTGCAAGTGTGCTGTAGACAACATGGTTTATTCCTTAGAACAGAGGATTTTTGTGGTGTTGGAATTCCACCGCCTAGAACACAGTGTTGTTGCAACAAGACGAAGTTTTCAACGGAGATTTAATGTAACCAAAAGACCGAAAAGCGATACAATAAAGGATCTGTTTGAAAAATTTCAGCGGACTGGGAACGTGACGGATGAACGTGCTGGAAAGGTAGGGCGACCGCATACGGCAACCACACAGGGCAACACGCAGCTAGTGCAGCAGGTGATCCAACAGCGGCCTCGGGTTTCTGTTCGCCGTGTTGCAGCTGCGTCCAAATGACGCCAACGTCCACGTATCGTCTCATGCGCCAGAGTTTACACCTCTATCCATACAAAATTCAAACGCGGCAACCCCTCAGTGCCGCTACCATTGCTGCACGAGAGACATTCGCTAACGATATAGTGCACAGGATTGATGACGGCGATATGCATGTGGGCAGCATTTGGTTTACTGACGAAGCTTATTTTTACCTGGACGGCTTCGTCAATAAACAGAAGTGGGGCATATGGGGAACCGAAAAGCCCCATGTTGCAGTCCCATCGTCCCTGCATCCTCAAAAAGTACTGGTCTGGGCCGCCATTTCTTCCAAAGGAATCATTGGCCCATTTTTCAGATCCGAAACGATTACTGCATCACGCTATCTGGACATTCTTCATGAATTTGTGGCGGTACAAACTGCCTTAGACGACACCTCGAACACCTCGTGGTTTATGCAAGATGGCGCCCGGCCACATCGCATGGCCGACGTCTTTAATTTCCTGAATGAATATTTCGATGATCGTGTGATTGCTTTGGGCTATCCGTAACATACAGGAGGCGGCGTGGATTGGCCTCCCTATTCGCCAGACATGAACCCCTGTGACTTCTTTCTGTGGGAACACTTGAAAGACCAGGTGTACCGCCAGAATCCAGAAACAATTGAACAGCTGAAGCAGTACATCTCATCTGCATGTGAAGCCATTCCGCCAGACACGTTGTCAAAGGTTTCGGGTAATTTCATTCAGAGACTACGCCATATTATTGCTACGCATGGTGGATATGTGGAAAATATCGTACTATAGAGTTTCCCAGACCGCAGCGCCATCTGTTGAAAATTGTAACTACTGTAATTTCGAAAGTTTGTCTGCGTGAAAATGTACTGTTGTCCCAAGCATACTGCAACAAACGGTGTATTTCTATCGCTGCTCGTTTAGTTTTTATTGCCGTTTCAAATATACCGGTCATTTTTTAAACACCCTGCAGTTCCGCATAGTCAGCGCGTACACAACTTTCCCACTAGAGCGCGCCCCGCTAAGCACAACAGCGCAGGCGCAGCGCTCGTCCGTCTCCACACTACGAGATGGCGCTGTCTTAGAGACGGACCAAATTCTGCTTCCGCCGATCCGCGTATTAATATGTAACGCAGCCAATGAGATTGCTGCTAACGTAGAACCTTTTCTCCTCGCGGATCACATTCGTGCAGTGATACATTAACTCGCGAGGTATTATAACAAGTGTACAGACCTCCGGTTAGTCAGTCTGCATTTATCTGCACCAGTCTGGACCAGTCTGCATTAGTCTATAGTCAAGTTTCAGTCTGAGCCTAATAAGATTACCATATTCCTGTACAAAGCCATGAAGATAAATGAATAGACATTTTGTCAAGTATCAGAGATATGTGAAAATAAGATTAACGTACCAAGACCAAAGGAACTTCAGATTGTCCGTTGTAAACAGCATCCAGAATCAAGTTACATAAAGTCTATATTTTTTATTATTTTAATAAATATGTGTGAAAATTAATCAAGTTCTGTTTAAAGGGGGTCACCGTCAATCTGCTACTCTAAGCGTGCAAGTGGCATTTGTATCGTCTGACCTAACGGCAGAAGATAAACACGCCACGATAAGACCACGAGACATCTTGCTGACACTCGCCTACTTCGCTAGAGCGACAAGTCAAATAATCTGATGGTGTGTGTACCGAAGGTCTTACAGTACGCACACCACAGTATAGTTTTCGAGATTATGTCATCTGAAATTTCAGATGGATCACCCTGTATGCACTTAAACGTATACGTGAGAAACTTAGAATACGAATCACCGTTCACACAACCATCGGGTAAAGCGCAAACAAATAACAAAGAACAGAATCAGAAAATGACCTTTTATTTCATATGTCACGCAAACAACTCTTGTGAAATTAATACACTATTTGCCTTCGTAACCTTAGTGCGAGACAGCAGTTAGGCCTATTATTGATGTATTAATACATGGAATAAAAACAGTCATCAGTTGCGGAAGGTAGTAGTCAAAAGCTGTTGACCTAGGTTTCAACCCACATAAATGGGCCTTGTTCAAATATCCTATTTATATTATTAGACAACATGGTTTTCGTGCCTTTATTTTACTGAAATTCACTATTACGTCGCTGAAATCTATTTCACGTGGAACTATTATTCAATTTGATAAAATGGACAAATTGCCTAGTCGTTCTTGATTAATTGTATAGCGAAGATAATTTTTTATCAGTTTCAGTTTAGAAAAACTGTCGCATGGTAAGACTGAGACACGAATGGTCTAGAGATACTGGACTGCAAGTGATATACACGGTAATGATTTACTGAAGTCCCTTTCAGTTATAAATTGATGGATTTCTCTCTGCCGCCGCCCCCTCTCTCACCACCACCCCTTCCTGCTCCCATTTGCCAGTCTGCCCCTGGGAAACGCGGTGTGCTGTGATTGTATGATAACTGTATCCGAATGGCAAAAGTACAGCGAGTCTGTGGTATGACCAGACTGCATCCTTATTGCTCTTGAAAAACTCGGCGAGATCATGGTGTGGTGATCAGCTTTATGTCCATAATTGCACATTTTTAGTGAATTGTACAGTAGCTTGCATGTGTCCATGTAGATTGTGTTGTGTATACATGTTGTCGGTCCAAGGAATGTTAACGTACTGGTGGTAGTTGGCTGTTGCTGTAATCGCCAGCCGGGATGGCCGAGCGGTTCTAGGCGCTACAGTCTGGAAATGCGCGACCGCTACGGTCGCAGGTTCGAATCCTGCCTCGGGCATGAATGTGTGTGATGTCCTTAGGTTAGTTAGATTTAAGTAGTTCTAAGTTCTAGGGGACTGATGACCTCAGAAGTTGAGTCCCATAGTGCTCAGAGCCATTTGAACCATTTGATATATTATCTGTTCAGCTGCTTCACTAAGGTTTTGTTCTTATCTTTCATTGACTGTTCTCTTATTCCACAACCTTAATATGTTCCACAATGGCTACTATTAATAAATCTCAAAAGGCTAATTGACAATTAGCACCGTGGCGAATGCAACGTGCTATCATCTTCTTTAAAATGTGCGCACAAATATAACCACTTTTAAGTAAGACTAAATTTAAAATAAAAAACGAACCTTTACGGCAACTATTGAAGGTGGTGATAAAGTCAGCGCACTAGCGATGGGACAATCACGAATAGGTAAAACATCAAATCTCCGACCAGAAGAAGATCCGACAAGAAGGGGATCAACGACGACTGATGAGAATCGTTCAATGTGATAGAAGTGTAACCCTTCCGCAAATTGCGGCAGATTTCAGTGATGGGTCATCAACAAGTGTCAGCGTGCGAACAATTCAACGAAACATCATCGATATGGGCTCTTGTGTACCCTTGATGACCGCACGACAAAGCTTTACGCCTCGCCTGGGCCTGTCAACACCAACATTGGACTGTTGATGACTGGAAAGATGTTGCCTGGTCGGACGAGTCTCGTTTCAAATTATATCGAGCGGATGGACAATACGGGTATGGAGACAACCTCACGAATCCATCGACCGTGCATGTCAGTATGGACTGTTCTAGCTGATGTAGGCTCTGTAAAGGTGTGAGACGTGTTCATTTAGAGTGTTATGGGATTCTGATACGTCTAGATACGACTCTGACAGGTGAGACGTAGGTAATCATCCTGTCTGATCACCTGCATCCATTCATGTCCATTGTGCACTCCGACGGACTCGGGCAATTCCAGCTGGATTATTCGACACCCGACACTTCCAGAATTGCTACAGAGTGGCTCCAGGAACACTCTTCTGAGTTTAAACACTTCCACTGGCTACTAAGCTCTCCAGACATGAACATTATTGAACACATCTGGGTTGCCTTGCGATGTGCTGCTCAGAAGAGATCTCTACCCCTCGTATTAATGATTTCTGGACAGCCCTGCAGAATTCATAGAGTGAATTCCCTCCACCACTACTTCAGACAGTAGTTGAGTTCATGCCACGTCGTGTTGCGGGACTTCTACATGCTCGCTGGGGGCCCTACACGATATTACACGGGTGTACTAGTTTACTTGGTTCTTCAGTGTATATGACTGTTTATCCTAAATGCGGCAGGTTCATTTTACCCTAAATTAAAGACAAATCTGTGGCATAATGATTTAATTGTATGTTTAGGAGAATTTTGTATGCCTTTTCGGTTTTTGCAGAGTTTTTTCATCACAAGTAATAAAAGTTCTTCCAGTTTATAAAGCTAGTAAGTAAACCTACATTAGAAAAGACAGTGTTGACTGGCGACAGTGATCGTATTTAAGTTTTTGAAATAGTACCTAATCATTGGTCAGTTCAAGTAAATTTGTTTCCGTTGCAGCAGTTAAATTCTTCAGATGCTCGTTTCAGTTTATTTTCTTCTTTCTTACCTTTCTTATACAACTTTCTTATTACTAAGAATACGCAAGTAATTTAAGTGCATATCTCTAACACCATTCCGTTCTTTCGCTTCAAGCACTTGTACAATACAGTTTTAAAAAGTTAAGAAAGTGAGTGTACTATAATGGAAAATGCTAAAGACGTTGTAGCTTGAAATGTAATGCATTCATATACTCACATTTTAAAATGACATTCGTTGTCAAAAATAAAAACCCGAACAATTTCGAGGAGGACTCGCGGTCTGGGGGTTCCGTACAAACTAGTTACGTGTATAGAGAGTTCATCTATAGTTTTTGATGAGTGAGTTTGTGAGTATCAAAATGAGTAAGACAGATGGCCTTTTCTTTTGATTGCATTGACTTACGCGTTTAAACTTTTTACGCCTTCAGTCATTGGTATTTGACAATTTGAACGTGACATCTCCATCCGTTCTGAAAAAGAGGCTTGATAGACGGACAGCCATTGACAAAAAATATTTTTATGTTGTATAGTTACAAATTAATCATTTTCGGATTTATTATCTTACTTGCACATTGAAACATTGTTTCTTGCCAAATTTCACGACTCTAGAGCAAAAGGAAGTACGCTATGGGGTTTGATGAGTACGTTGGCAAATATCAAAGTATGTAACTTAGATGGCCCTATCTTTTGATTGCACTGACTTGGAAATCGGAATTTTTTGCACCGCTAATGACCCACAGACCTTAATATTTGACATACATTTCAAAATGATATCTATACCCATCCCTGAGAAGAATTGGTCTTTAAAGACGGAGAGACAGACAGACGGACAATCAGGTGACTCTGCAAGGGCTCCGTTCTTACCGACAGAGATACGGAACAGTAAAAGGGAAAACATAAGCAGCCTGGTGGCTAGCAAGCGAATGTAAACAGAAAACTTAAATAAGAGACTCCTAGGAGAGGCCGATGGAGGAAGAAAGAAGGAAGATTAGGATTTAACATCCCGTCGACATCGAGGGCGGAAGAGACGGAGCACAAGAGAGGATTTTCAAGGATGTGGAGATAAAGCGGTCGTGCTCTTTCGAAGAAACCATCCTGTCATTTTCCTGGAGAGATTTAGGGAAACCATGAAAAAACTAAATGTGGATGGCCGGACGCGGATTTGAACCATCGTCCTCCGGAATGCGAGTCCACTGTGCTAACCAGTAAGACACCTTGCTGCTTAGGAAAAGCCACTTCATCTGAATTGGAAACCGCATGGTGGACGTTAATGTGACCAATTAGTTTGACATAGCGTTTGGAGTCTTCACCCAGTATGCATGACAGCATTCATCGTACGCATCGATAAATGTGCTGTTTGGACCTTAACAGATCAGTACAGCCCATTCGAAAATGTAATGGAGACATTCATGGAACTTACTTGGGAATCTTTTGAAGAAAGACGACATGGTTCTCGCGGAATCCTTATGGAAAAGTTCAGCGTAATGCTGTTCGAGAAACATCACATAATAATTCAGCTACAGCCATGTTTTAGTTAGAACAGCTCAGTGTGGGTTAGACCGTTAGTGACAGAGCCGCTCGAGTTTCTCCTGCTAATAAGGCGAGTACACCGTTCGTTTATTACATATTTTTACGAGTTTCAAACAGGAGCGACTTCAGTAATGGAGAGGAACTGTAATTGCTGTGTACAGATGCGAGCTGAGTTGGTGACCCTTGGTTCGCAGCTCCTTGACGTTGCTACCAAGGGGCATCACTGTGGTGGGTCGGACGCGGGGATGCGAAGGACGTCGAGCACGACCCACGTGCCCCCGATCGGTCTACTGCTGAGGCCGCCCCGGGTACTGCCTGCACAGAGGTTGACCCCTCATCCTTGGTCGAGTGGGAGATCATTCCAAAGTCTGGCAGACAGGCCGAGGGGCCGATCGTAGGGCCTCCCCGGTTCGTTTGACGAACAGGTTTCTCGAGTTATCTGTGGCTGACGAAGTCTCTTAACCGGATGCAGTCGTCCAACCCGATGGCGCAAGTCAAGGAATCTGCAGCCTACACGGTCACAGAACTGCCTGAGCCTCTGATTCAGACCCTCCACTCGGCCGACCACAGTCGGTTCTGTCGACGGTGCTACTGATGGTGAGCTCCGCCTTAATCTCGCAAGCAAGACGGGCAGTCTTCACAGTTTCCGCTAGCCGCCCGAAACCAGAGCGAATCTCCTGCGATCCAAAGCGACACACGGTGTCCGTCTAAAAGGGGACTGGTAAAACACGCCAAGGTAGTTGTAGAAAAGATCGGTATTGTAGTTGTAAGTTGTCATAGCTGCGTTGGGAAAGAACCAGAGCTCCAAGCCCTAATGGAAAGCACTGAAGCTCAGATAGTTATAGGTGCGCAAAGCTGGTTAGAGCCGGAAATAAGTTCAGCCGAATTTTTTTGAAACGACCTAACAGTTGTCAAATAGGATTCATTAAATATAGTTGGCGGAGGAGCATTTATTGCTTTCATAAGTAGTTTACCTCGTAGTGAAATCGAATTAGGTAGTTCCTGCGAAATAGTATGGGTAGAGGTTGTACTTGACAATTGGACTAAACTATTAATTGGATCGGTTTACCGACCCCCGAACTCAGAAGGTATAGTTGCTGAACAGTTCAAAGAAAACTTGAGTCTCATTTCAAATAGTTACCCCACTCATACAAGTATAGTCGGTGGCGACTTCAATCTACACTCGATGTGCTGAAAAAATTATACGTTTAAAACAGGCGGTAGGCATAAAACGTCATCCGAAATTGTACTGAATACTTTTTCAGAAAATAGTTTTCGACAGTTAGCCCAATTGAAGCCTAAGTGGTTGCGAACGCATACTTGACCTCTTAGGAACAAATAATCCCGGACAAATAGGAAGTATTATGACGAATACAGGGATTAGCGACCACAAGGCAGTTGCTGCTAGGCTGAATACCGTTACACCCACAACCATCAAAAAGGAACGCAAAGTGCTTCTATTTCAAAAAGCTGATAAAAATGCTGTTAACACCTTTTTAAGAGACGCTCCCCACTGCTTCCGATCTGATCACGTAAACGTAGAAAAGATGGGGAATGATTTCAGAGAGACAGTATCGACGACAATTGAGAGATATATACCACATAAATTAATAAGTGATTGTACTGATCCCCCAAGGTAAACAAAAAGGGGTTAGATCGCTGCTGCAGAACCAACAGAAAAACCACGCCAAATTTAAAAGAACGCAAAATGCCCAATTCAGGTGTCTTTGTTAGGGGCTTTACATTACATTAGTAAATCAAGCGGAATAAGTTATTGGTGTTATACTGGGGTGGTGACCGCAAGCTGGGACATCGTTTTAGGTGATGACTGGATTTGCACTGGCACCAGAATGATGAGATTTTACATTTTTGGCAACAGTGTTCTCGGGCTTGGGAAAGTTCCACATGATATCTTAAGTGGTAAACGTAGACATCGTGGTATTGAAATAATCAATATGTGATGAAGATTCAGATTTCTTGCTTATTTATTTATTACTATTTACAGTTCCCTATTGGAGCGAACCACCGCCACAACAAAAAGCTCATAACAGGACAGAGACGCGACTATCTACGCTAAATCGACAACACGCTCCCTGTACTTAATCGTATTATCTCACCCATTGCTAAAAAACGTGAATGGTAGATAATTATGTTAATAATTGAAATTTAATTATAACAAATTGTACCAAGAACAATGCGTTTTGGGTGCATCCACAATGTATTTCTGCCTTCAAATAGCATAGTCTCATAATACGCAAGTTACAATAGTTCTTTTGCCACGAATATGATGTTACTCATTATTTTATGGGATCGAATCACACAACTAACAACGGGTTTTTCAGTGATTCTCAATTTTCTCGTGCTCAGAAACGGCATATATACATATAGGCTTGAAATGAATGCCAATATGGCGCCTCACAACTCTGTAATGAAGGGAGAGGGCGTGCGTGTGACGTAGATGGCGTTGTTCCATTTCATTGGTCAACGCTCAGACGCACGCTCAGAATATCTCAGGCTGCGCTAGGCTGTGAGGGAGAGTAAGGTAGGAGTCCACTCTATTTACTTTCGAACATTTTATTTAGAGATGGAATATATTTATCACACTGAGGCAAAACACTCTCCATCTTATCCTTGCGCACACAGTACACACTCTACAGACTTGCAGACAACTCCCAATTTACGCATATAATTTAATTACAGACATTAACACTCCTCCTAAATAATTCAGCACAGGTATGTCTAGACACGCTCAGTACTCGTAAACTGTCCAAATAACTCATAGCACAACCTACACACCTGCGACATCTCATTCATACTTCATTTCTGAGAAATTCCTATCCAAATAGGTGTTCACCTAGACACACATGCATCGGGCGGGAGCGCAGGCCTGCCGGAGTCGCCAAGAGGTTCTGGGCGCTACAGTCTGGGACCGCGCGACCGCTACGGTCGCAGGTTCGAATCCTGCCTCGGGCATGGATGTGTGTGATGTCCTTAGGTTAGTTAGGTTTAAGTAGTTCTAAGTCCGAGGGGACTTATGACCTCAGCAGTTGAGTCCCATAGCGCTCAGTGCCATTTAAACCATTTGAACCGGGAGCGCAGGCGAAAGTTGCGTCTATACAGTTTCCCTTATACCCACGGTACAGAGCTCCAAGGCGCAGCCCCATACTCGAGACACCTCAGGCCAGCACTGTCTTTACTGCGGATGGCAGAATAGCGCAGCATGCTTCTTTCTAACGGAACATACGTGACGTTTTCAGCTGCGTTTGCCCACCACAGCATGGCTCACGCCTTGTCTCCCAGCGAAACGTCCGCGTCGCGGCTCGCCGTATAACAACGTTCCCAATCTTATTCTTACCTTACATTGCTTTTTTTTAAAAAAAAAATAATGGCCAACTCGACCTCTCCGGAATTGTATGTTCTCCCAGAAATTGTTAACGCTAGCTTGCTATATGCCCCAGCTTGTATGCACGGTAATTCCTACTCTAACAGAACCTCCTTACGAAAATAACGTCGAATGCACTCACCCCAGCGCTCCTAACGTCTTTCCCCTCCAGATTTCAACATATGCAAATGTTCCCTCAGCTATGTACAGACCCCTACATCCCAGCACAAACGGTGGAGCATTCTTATTTGCTCTTATCGAATTTACACCCCCAATTAATTATGCAGCCGGTATCGAAGCACGATCCACCTATTCTTTCTTTTGCTTTCAGCCGTTATATTACAAAGAACGCTAAATTGCATTCACAGTTAAACCCGCAAAATTGTCTCCCCATTATCAAATACATACCTGACTCACAAGAATATTGCAACTCAGGAATATATTTACCACTCTAACTACAATTAAATATTGCTATTCATGCTACAGTCTGACACCAATCAACATACACCTAATCTCTCCTCTTGACGCCTGCACTTCAGTATTTATTTCCACTCATTCTCACTCATACCCTCGTCGCTATCAACCTGCTCAATCTATACGTCCCTCACGATACAATACACAGTCATCCTCTGTAGTCATGCCATAACATAATCGATACTATCTTTACAATGCAATATATACACAGTTTACACATTGTAAGCCACAGTAACTTTACAATACAATATATACACATTTTAGGCAAACAGTGCAGTTATCTTTTATATCTGTACAGCACCCGAAATATTTTTTTTTTTTCTAAAGATCATCAAACACATACCCGACTCGCCAGAATATTGGAGTGCGAAACCGATCACAATCCCAGGAATGTATCACCGAATACCTTGTCGACCTAGTAAACACACAGTTCACATCCCACATCATACAAAATCACCCCTTTTACATCAGCGCGCGTGACTGCTACGGTCGCAGGTTCGAATCCTGCCTCGGGCATGGATTTGTGTGATGTCCTTAGGTTAGTTAGGTTTAAGTAGTTCTAGGTTCTAGGGGACTGATGCCCACAGATGTTGGGTCCCATGGTGCTCAGAGCCATTTGAACCATTTGAACATCAGCGAACCGCTCTCAGAACTGTTCTACAAATTAGCGATCGTTTCCCTTCGACACAAACGCGTTGCTGTCTCTGCTTCCTTGCCTGCACACTACTCTATGCACATCTCCAGACTCGGGGATTACAAGAAGACACGTATTTTCGCCATAATATTATGCCATTTTCGCTATACTTCTCGACATCAAGTACATAGCAGCAGCCTCCCGATATTTAACGCAACATAATTCCCGGCATATAAACTGGAAATTATTTGTCTACAAACACGAAACTTCAGTTACGTGGAGCGTCCTCTAGACCACTGGGTAACTAGGAACAAGCATATGAAACTTCATATTTCCAACCGCAAATATCGATCTCGCTATCTAACATACTCCAAATCATCAATATACTGTAATTTACAAGCCAACTAAGGTCCTTTCCATGTCTAGAGAACAGGCAAACGTATCTTCCACACACCACATTCGATCTTCTCTCAACTAAATAACGACACGAAATGTGCACAAACAGTCAACCGAACAATTTACATGGGCGGGAATAATACTCCATCACAATAATACCATCTTCTCAAAGTTCCACTTGATCACAAAAACCACCCAACACATACTAAGTTTCAGTTTGCTATCTGGCCGTCTGGACAAAGGTAAAGTTAGCTCATATACATTCCTACAATCCAACAGACCTCTACATTCGAACGGATACTGCTGTTAACAGGAAACGTGAATCATTACCACCACGGACGTTTCATACACGGATTCATTTTGGAAAACAGGTCGCATATATGTTTATCATTATACTTACAATTAAATATTACGATCGCGCTCTCAGTTGAACAGCATTCGAGAATGAGCGAAGTATCAGAAATACACCCTCTTGTTGGCAGTGGCTCTGGAAATAGCTATACCTTCCTTACAACTGGACATACTCCCCCCATTGCTATCACAGTACTCCAAGTAAAATCCTTACCTTCACTAAAACAAGGCATAGTCATCTCCTTTCCACAAACACACATACTTTATAAACCCGATGCTCAAATGCCAACATATCATGCACCCACCAATACTACTAAGCATATTACTTCGTCAATAACTGATTGCCTACCTTACCAAATGATACCGATCGAATATCAGCGATACGTATGCATGTCTCTTAAGTTCTTATTTCGAGTTCTACCACTATTTCCTAGAAAGAGACACGTAATCGGCGAGATGTTAAAGAAAAAACTGATCCCAGCAACTACGGCATCTTACTGTCACAATCAGTCATGGTTCTACAGGTGCACACAAGTATCCATGTTAAAATCTATACCGGCTTTTCGAATTGAGGTACGACATTACCTCTGAATGAGATGTTTTTTTCTGGACAAATACCGTGACGGTGATCGTAGGAATACGTATTATCAGCCAACGATGCAGCCTAGGGATAAAATAACTGAACTTTGAAAGTAATTCGGTTAAGGAACGTGGTATGTACGCGGTATTTGCGACTCCCTCACACCACCCAACTAGATAATTCTTTAGTATTTGTAACGCACTCTGTCTCGACATCATATCAGAGGTTCCGCGATAGATCCACCGAGTTATAGGCGATGACTGATTGAGAAGGAACACAAACAGTAGTAGTAGAGGATGTGCTGACTGAGGTCGAAAGAAGAAAAATGTACACTAGCTTCTCAGATCTCTAGTGTTACGCTATATGTTCAGAATGATGTCAATCATATGGAATCACCTCTCTCCATTCAAACACATATCTGCATCGGATTACAACTACTACTCAATCATATTTGTCGCACTCTCATATCTCGAAACGAATCACCTTTCCCGAACCTAGCTTCTACAGTAAAATTTCAACATTGTTTTAGTCACCCCATACACGTCGTGCAACTGATCCCAAAAAATGGTTAAAATGGCTCTAAGCGCTATGGGACTTAACAGCTGTGGTCATCAGTCCCCTAGAACTTAGAACTACTTAAACCTAACTAACCTAAGGACATCACACACATCCATGCCCGAGGCAGGATTCGAACCTGCGACCGTAGCAGTCGCACGGTTCCGGACTGCGCGCCTAGAACCGCGAGACCACCGCGGCCGGCGCAACTGATCCCATTTCTACATCTTCGCCCATGTGATCGGTCCAATTTAAGTCTGAACTGAGCAGAAGTTGGAGAAACCTTCAGCAACCTTGTAGAAACAGAACGACCTGAATTACTGCAACAGGACCATGTTTTGACCATTCGGAGGAAATGCACGCAATGTGGTCCACCTCCAAACTAGGTACAAGGTGCTAGAGATCCACGTCCATTCAAATCAATCAGGCCAACAGATAAAAATTACGAACTATGAAAGCTCATACAAATAAGAAGTCCCCAAGGCACCGATGCGGTCGGCCTCCAGCGCAGGGAAACAAATTTCACCATACTTCCCACAATAGCGTTGCGTGTAGCCATCCAAAGCTTTCCTAGCCGTGTAGCCCCTTCCTCACCGGCTCTCACCTCAAACTGCTACTCCTACTGCTGCTGTATTTATGACTGGATTCTATTAAATATACAGACACCGCCGAGGCCACTTTAAAGTTTGATCACCTATACTCTAGGAGAATTATCGTATGACACGCTCCCTCTGGTCCTGTTTAGTTGTCCTAAACACTGTTTTCTAACACGCTTTTGTACAACGCCAAACATCTCGTTTCTCTGCCAAGAGTTCGATGCCTGTCTCGCCTAACATTAAGACGCCCTGATACACGGCCTCTTGCAGAAAACTAGACATCGCACGTTGTAAATCATTTTGTTACTACAACTACCACAACACGCCACACATCTGCTTATTTGAAATAAAAACCCGCTTAGAACATAACTAAAGTAGAAAACTTTTACGACGTTGGCGCAGGCCTCCCAACTGATGTCCGAAAGCGAATGACGATCTAAATATTCGGACTCGTCTCTCACACTGAAGGAATAGCTGACGACTATGCGTTCCCTTTCGACTCATTCCTCATATTGTACTCACGTATGCGATCACTGTTTCGCTGCTAGCAACCCCCGGAAGTTGCCGTCCATCGACGAAAACTTTTTCCCCAACTCAAACAGGCCATATCTGTCAATCATTATCTGCAAACCAATGCAGGGATGGGATGGAAAAGACACCATCCATGTACTCTAATAATAAACATGAAACTTGATAGCGTGAACAATTTTACACTAACTTTAACACCGGCCAATCATGTGACAGCATGTTTCCTCAATTTCAGTATTATGAGGAACACAGAACTAGATGTTATGTCATGATGGCATGGGTAGATCTGACCCAAAATCGACTGAATTGAGAAAAATGAGGACCGAATATACATAAATTGACCGAATATAGACCCAAATGCGGTGAAATTGAGGAAGTACTTTGCTACCTTCTGATTCGCGCCGAACGATTTGCATATGGGCCCAAGTATGTGCAACAGGAGGCATCCGGGAAAACGTGGACACCGAAACGAAGGGAATAAGGGAGGCAGTCAATTTTTTACTGAGTGATACAGGCTAATGATCGCGCGTTCGAGCAGTCCTTGTGAATGCCATTGTTCTAAATGGCATACTAAACTAGTTTTTATGTAAATCGTCGCCAGCATGAAGAACTGCCGTCAGGGACGATATGAACCGTAACTAAATATACTTGTTTTATGTTTTCTAATTCTTGTATTAATTTGAACGAAAAATTTTGGGATACCCTGTATAAAAACCTCCACATATGGACTTCCGCTGTACTCAGCAGAGAGATGGATTACTTGTGATGCAGGTGGCGTTCTTCCATCTCATTTGTCTACATACAAACGCCCAATCAGAATATCTGACGCTTGATAGGTTCGGATAGACTGCCCAATGCGCCTTGGAAACCAACTGATCTTCCCTGAGCTCAGCTTCCAGCACTTCTTCCACTTTTCCTTAAATTACTCGTATGAGGAGCACGGAGCCGTAACTTAGGAAACTGATGGTCGGTTTAAAGCTTTCTGGTTCCTCCCTTTCTGCAGTTACGATCGGCACGTAGTGTTTGTGTCCGAATCGGACGTTACGCGTGTCGGCTGGTGGTTTGTGGCGAGTGGGACGAGTTGAAGGAGAGAGTAGCAGGTAGGGCCGGTAATCGAGTTAGGAGCGGGGCCGGCGCCTCCGCACAATGCGGCGGCCCGGAGGATTTCACGCCGTCCGAGCCCGTAGCGCGCCGGCCACAAAGGCCGCGGCCCCGGCTCCGGCTTGCGTTGCACGCGCCGCTGACCCACCACTGTGCACGTCGCCGCGGCTTTCTTCACGGCGCCCAAAGCCGAGCCGCGCTCACCTTTTTGCCGTCTCCAGCCCGTTCTCGCGCTTCCCCAGTCTTCATCCTTCTCCTTCGCCAGTGGAAAATTAGATACTAGCACCCTGAGGATGTGTTCACATACGCATGAAATATTACTCCTATGGTACTTAACGTTGTTCGCTGTAGGGATGTTCGATGATAATTGATTTTCAAAAAAATGGTTCAAATGGCTCTGAGCACTATGGGACTTAACATCTGAGGTCATCAGCCCCTAGAACTTAGAACTACTCAAACCTAACTAACCTAAGGACATCACACACATCCATGCCCGAGGCAGGATTCGAACCTGCGACCGTAGCGGTCGCGCGCTTCCAGATTATAGCGCCTAGAACCGCTCGGCCACCCCGGCCTGCATACCCTACATCGCGGAGAGTACCGTGTAGGAGGGCTGTACGGTATTGTTCAAATGGTTCTAAGCACTATGGGACTTAACATCTGAGGTCATCAATCCCCTAGACTTAGAACTACTTAAACCTAACTAACCTAAGGACATCACACACATCCATGCCCGAGGCAGGATTCGAACCTGCGACCGTAGCGGTCGCGAGGTTCCAGACTGAAGCGCCTAGAACCGCTCGGTCACACTGGCCGGCCAATTGATTTTCACGAAATACCGATATTGGTAGTACAAACATCGATTTTTCAGTACCGGCACTGATGTCTGAATCATCGTAAAGACAAAAAGTCGACCTCCGACTTCGGCGAAAAAAGTCACGCTCAGCAGATGTAATTCAACGTTCTAAATCAGTGGTTCGTAACCTTTCTTAGACCATTACCGCTGAGTCCAATTAGTCATTAGCTGGGACCCCGCCCTCCACCCAATCCCCCTCCCCCGCCTTCTGTTGCCGCCTCCTCCCACTCAATTTCACCAACTTCATCACCTAACTGAACTCTAAAATGAAAGACTTTTCTTGGAACACTTTTATTTTTAAAATGATGAAAGATGAGTGATATTTAGTTTCTGTGTGTGTGTGTGTGTGTGTGTGTGTGTGTGTGTGTATGTCAGACAGAGAGAGAGAGAGAGAATAAAAGACAACGGAATTCGAGGTGCCTCGCAAGTGCTCCCCACAACTCTTTCTTAGATAAGAAAGCTAACTATCCACAGTGAGGGCAGATACTTGTTACAAAACACACTTTCTCGGCATTACTCCTCTCCATTACGCCACTCACTTGGCCTACACACTGTAACTCCTTTTCAAATTAACCAAGTTAAAACGTGTGCACTGCTTTTCCTGTTTGTAAATCACTTGACTGCTGCACTCCTTACTTCCGAATTGGCAGAAATTGGAACACTTCAGACTGTTAATACTTTGTGTCTCACCACAGCCACTAAAATTAATAGTAATAATAAATGATAATAGTAATATTGTGTACAGCACTATAGTAGACCTTATGAAGTTACTGCTATATAGTGCTATCAATTAATTCATTTATTTGTTTCGAAGCGAGTAATGAAGAACTTTCTGCTCTACTTCAGGTACTATCTACAACTTCGGGAAGACATTTAGCATTTGGTATTCGTATGTCTCACTTTTATCATCAGCGATGTACGGGGCAAAGCACAACGTATGTGTGTAGTGGGTGAACTACGGTGGGGAACCTGTAGCCTCCACTGCATTAACGCTACGGCTTTAGAAAAAAGGAACTATTGATAACTTATATAATTAATATTAGTCTTGCATAATTGTGATAACAGTAATTATCTTCTGAAAATAATTTAGTTTCGTGACCCGAACAGAATCCAATCGTTTAGTTTTTAACCCTCAGCAAATTTCCTGTTACCCCTCAGGGGAGTGAAATGAACCCCTCTACTTTGGGAACCACTGTGCTAAATAAATGAAAGATTTTACAAGCAGCATATACCGATTCAAGAAGAAAATCCATATTCTGTCCAAGACTAACGTGTCGGGAGCGTCCGACCGCCGTGTCATCCTCGACCAGACATCATTCTACATGGCTGTGTGCGCCGCCGTATTGGCGGGTGACCTTGAACGAGTTTCGCTCGGCCGCCGCTAGAGCTGGGAGGATCGCGCTATAGTTCTAACTAAGCGCGATCCGCTGGAAAAATGCAGGAAGCGGCCGCCATGTTGGATTATCAGCACGCTACTTCCTGCCGCGCCCAGTTCTTATCAGTGGAAACTTCCTTAGACCACTAAGAATTTTTCCGACATTATAGATACATTTTTTTACGAAGTTCTGTTTGTTCGTTCTAAGAATTTTCCCGACATTATAGTTACATTTTTTTACGAAGTTCTGTTTGTCCGTTTAAGATGTTATTCGGAATTATTGTCAAATGTGTGTGAATGTCTGTTTCCTCCAAGATGTTCACGTAGCTTCCTTTTTAGGCTCGATAAAAAATTGAAAGTTCAGTGTTTATGTCTACTCTAGAGTGTCTGTTTTATCGAAAAGCATAAAAAATGTGGAGAAGTTGTCGCCGTTTCTGATTATATGGTCTTTGTATCTTGTAGTAAATTTTGGTGATTCTCGTGTACGACTGCGATGGTGTTATCCTAACGGATTAAGTTCCTCCACGGCACACCAAACTTTTCTTTCTCCCTTCTTTCTATTCTTGGAAATGTTATTTCGTCTTTTTCTTTTATGAATGTGGCCCTAATTTTTTATGTATGTTTGAAATGGAGGGTTTCTTAGGTACCAAATGAAACACTTAATACATATATTTCTAATAAATCCCTCTAGAAACATTGTTACATAGCAACCATCGACCAGTTCAGAACAATACCAAAGACGGAACTACAATAACCAAAACTGCCTTGCTGTGCTGGTACTGCGAACGGCTGAAAACAAGGGGAAACTACAGCTGTAATTTTTCCCGAGGGCATGCAGCTTTAATGTATGGTTAAATGATAATGGCGTCCTCTTGGGTAAAATATTCCGGAGGTAAAATAGTCCCCCATTCGGATCTCCGGGCGGGGACTACTCAAGAGGACGTTGTTATCAGGAGAAAGAAAACTAGCGTTCTACGGATCGGAGAGTGGAATGTCAGATCCCTTAATCGAGCAGGTAGGTTAGAAAATTTAAAAAGGGAAATGGATAGGTTAAAGTTAGATATAGTGGGAATTAGTGAAGTTCGGTGGCAGGAGGAACAACACTTTTGGTCAGGTGAATACAGGGTTATAAATACAAAATCAAATAGAGGTAGTGCAGGAGCAGGTTTAATAATGAATAAAAAAATAGGCGTGCGGGTAAGCTACTACAAACAGCATAGTGAACGCATTATTGTGGCCAAGATATACAGGAAGCCCACGCCTACTACAGTAGTACAAGTTTATATGCCAACTAGCTCTGCAGATGATGAAGAAATTGATGAAATGTATGACGAGATAAAAGAAATTATTCAGATAGTGAAGGGAGATGAAAACTTAATAGTCATGGGTGACTGGAATTCGAGTGTAGGAAAAGGGAGAGAAGGAAACTTAGTAGGTGAATATGGATTGGGGCTAAGAAATGAAAGAGGAAGCCGTCTGGTAGAATTTTGCACAGAGTATAACTTAATCATAGCTAATACTTGGTTCAGTAATCATAAAAGAAGATTGTATACATCGAAGAATACCGAAGATACTAAAAGGTATCAGATAGATTATATAATGGTAAGACAGAGATTTAGGAACCAGGTTTTAAATTGTAAGACATTTCCAGGAGCATATGTGGACTCTGACCACAATCTATTGGTTATGAACTGTAGATTAAAACTGAAGAAACTGCAAAAAGGTGGGAATTTAAGGAGATGGGACCTGGATAAACTGAAAGAACCAGAGGTTGTACAGAGGTTCAGGGAGAGCATAAGGGAACAATTGTCAGGAATGGGGGAAAGAAATACAGTAGAAGAAGAATGGGTAGCTTTGAGAAATGAAATAGTGAAGGCAGCAGAGGATCAAGTAGGTAAGAAGACGAGGGCTAGTAGAAATCCTTGGGTAACAGAAGAAATATTGAATTTAACTGATGAAAGGAGAAAATATAAAAATGCAGTAAATGAAGCAGTCAAAAAGGAATACAAACGTCTCAAAAATGAGATCGACAGGAAGTGCAAAATGGCTAAGCAGGGATGGCTAGAGGATAAATGTAAGGATGTGGAGGCTTATCTCACTAGGGGTAAGATAGATACTGCCTACAGGAAAATTAAAGAAACCTTTGGAGAAAAGAGAACCACTTGTATGAATATGAAGAGCTCAGATGGAAACCCAGTTCTAAGCAAATAAGGGAAAGCAGAAAGGCGGAAGGAGTATATAGAAGGTCTATACAAGGGCGATGTACTTGAGGACAATATTATAGACATGGAAGAGAATGTAGATGAAGATGTAATGGGAGATACGATACTGCGTGAAGAGTTTGACAGAGCACTGACAGACCTGAGCCGAAACAAGGCCCCGGGAGTAGACAACATTTCATTACAACTACTGATGGCCTTGGGAGAGCCAGTCCTGACAAAACTCTACCATCTGGTGAACAAGATGTATGAGACAGGCGAAGTACCCTCAGACTTCAAGAAGAATATAATAATTCCAATCCCAAAGAAAGCAGGTGTTGACAGATGTGAAAATTACCGAACTATCAGTTTAATAAGTCACAGCTGCAAAATACTAACGCGAATTCTTTACAGACGAATGGAAAACCTGATTGAAGCCGACCTCGGGGAAGATCAGTTAGGATTCCGTAGAAATATTGGAACACGTGAGGCAATACTGACCTTACGACCTATCTTAGAAGAAAGATTAAGAAAAGGCAAACCTACGTTTCTAGCATTTGTAGACTTAGAGAATGTTGACTGGAATACTCTCTTTCAAATTCTAAAGGTGGCAGGGGTAAAATACAGGGAGCGAAAGGCTATTTACAATTTGTACAGAAACCAGATGGTAGTTATAAGAGTCGAGGGGCATGAAAGGGAAGCTGTGGTTGGGAAGGGAATGAGACAGGGTTGTAGCCTCTCCCCAATGTTATTCAATCTGTATAATGAGCAAGCAGTAAAGGAAACAAAAGAAAAATTCGGAGTAGTTATTAAAATCAATGGAAAAGAAATAAAAACTTTAAGGTTCGCCGATGACATTGTAATTCTGTCAGAGACAGCAAAGGACTTGGAAGAGCAGTTGAACGGAATGGACAGTGTCTTGAAAGGAGGATATATGATGAACATCAACAAAAGCAAAACGAGGATAATGGAATGTAATCGAATTAAGTCGGGTGATGCTGAGGGAATTAGAGTAGGAAATGAGACACTTAAAGTAGTAAATGAGTTTTGCTATTTGGGGAGCAAAATAACTGATGATGGTTGAAGTAGAGAAGATATAAAATGTAGACTGGCAATGGCAAGGAAAGCGCTTCTGAAGAAGAGAAATTTGTTAACATCGAGTATAGATTTAAGTATCAGGAAGTCGTTTCTGAAAGTATTTGTATGGAGTGTAGCCATGTGTGGAAGTGAAACATAGACGACAAATAATTCGGACAGGAGGAGAATAGAAGCTTTCGAAATGTGGTGCTACAGAAAAATGCTGAAGATTAGATGGGTAGCTCACGTAACTAATGAGGAGGTATTGACTAGAATTGGGGAGAAGAAGAGTTTGTGGCACAACTTGACGAGAAGAAGGGACCGGTTGGTAGGACACGTTCTGAGGCATCAAGGGATCACAAATTTCGCATTGGAGGGCAGCGTGGGGGGTAAAAATCGTAGAGGGAGACCAAGAGATGAATACACTAAGCAGTTGCAGAAGGATGTAGGTTGCGGTAGGTACTGGGAGATGAAGAAACTTGCACAGGATAGGGTAGCATGAAGAGCTGCATCAGGCCAGTCTCAGGACTGAAGACCACAACAACAACAACATGTAATACCAGGACGCTTTATACTCTGGGCAGCCACAGCTGTAGAAATACAAACTGATAAATGAATAACTACCACAGCTGTTAAATGATCCTTTATTGAAACGACCGGTTTTGGAGTTTATAGTTGCATCCTCAGATATACGTCTGAGTAGAAAATTGGGAAACAAGTAAGTAAACAACATTGTATACACGCCAACTTAAAAAGGATGTAATAAATAACGGATAAGAGTATTCACAATCAATTCATATAAAATTCTGACTAGGGTTGAATGGACGACCGAGCATTTTCAGTGAAATCAAAATAAAACATCTGCTGAAGGAAGCGTAGCCAAGTAATAAAACCGACAGGACGATGGAGTCGATCATCCCAAATGGCAAGGGATCGTAAAAAAAAAAAAAAATCAATAGAAGTGGTAGAGTCTCAGAACCAAAGTTTGAAAACGTTGAATTAGAATAGACTCGTGAGGCAGTAACATACCGTGGTACGCAGGCAGAAAAACAGATCAGATAAAAACCAAATAAAATAGGAAACCTAAAATAAAGATAGAGCATTAATAACTAATGAAGACAGATTGGTGTGGAGGAGGAAGGGGATAGATATAGAGAAACAGTCTAACCAAGAGACGCAGAAAAATGAAAGAAGGGCAGTACTGAGGAACCTACCAGAATGTGAAACATACTAGTCACATAACTGGAGCACACACAGGCGAGAGCCGGTGGAACAATGAGCGGGCGTGTGCAAGGAACCGACCGGAGAAGATAGCACGTACAGACTAGATAATAAACGACACCATGGGAGCATGATAGAGAAAATAGATACTATAAAGAATGGGACAGAGAAAGTTGGATGACGTCATTACATAGATGATTAATACGAAGATGGTAAAGTATAATCACACTTCGAAAACGAAATATTGATAGAAGACTTTAAACACATCCAATAACCATCAGCTTAGGATAATGATGAAAACTTTTACTTAAAGATGGTTAGAGACCGAAAGGGGATCTCACGAAGAGAGAGGATGGAGGAAAATAAAAAAAAAATGTAAATGGATAACAGTGAAAGAGAAGTGAACAAAATGAAAGTGGGGAGAAAATATAAGAAATTAGGGAACGAGGCGGTTGCTTCCTAGTCGGTGCACACTGGTCTTTCTGATCGGTTTCTTGGCCCCGCACGCTCAGAGTCCCACTGGCTCTCAACTGTGTTTGTTCTGCTTACGTGATTACCGAATTTCATATTCTGGTAAGGTCCTTATATTGCCCTTCTTATATACTTTTGCGTCATTTGGTTAATTTTGGTTCCTAATCTGTTTTCAGCTCAACCTGTCTTTATTGACTTTTAATTTACTATATTACCTTAGGTTTCCTATTTCATTGTGATTTTTATCTTATCTGTTTTTCTGCCTGCATACAACTGCACACTACTGCCACATTACGTTGCTCTTCCAGTGGTGAGGTTATCTACTTCTTTCCCCATTTTATTAATTGTCTGCATTTTAATTCTGCGTTTTCAAACATTGAATGTTTGACCGTATCAATTAGCTTGAATTTTTGTTTTATTGTAGGATCCTTTGCTGGCCGTGTGGTTCTAGGCGCTGCAGTCCGGAACCGCGGGACTGCTACGGTCGCAGGTTCGAATCCTGCTTCGGGCATGGATGTGTGTGATGTCCTTAGGTTAGTTAGGTTTAAGTAGTTCTGAGTTCTAGGGGACTGATGACCACAGATGTTAAGTCCCATAGTGCTCAGAGCCATTTGAACCATTTTTGATCCCTTGCTATCTGGGGTGGTTGACCCATTCGTTAGGCCAATTTTATTACCTGACAACTGTTTCTATGACCAACGTTTTGTTTTTATTTGCCTGATTTTATTGGGTAGTTAACCCTGCTCTGGATACTATATGAACTGATTGTGAACACTTCTATCCCTTATTTACTACACCCTTTTTTTAAATTTGAGGTAGAAACAATGTCGTTTATTTTATTACTTCCTCACTTTCTACTCAGCTGTATACCTGAGGATACAAGGTGCAAATCCAGTGATTATGTCTACTCTAGAGTGTAGAGTGTATATTGTTGTTGTTCTTTGTTCATCAATATATATTCAATAGACAATATTAGGATTGTAGCCATTATTTGTGGCTACAGTTTTAATCGTATCCAATTCTGATGCATGCTTTCATTAGGAAGAGGAATTCTAATAACTCGAGTTATCATATCACCAAAACACGGTGTTTTATGTATAAGTGTGTGACATGATGAGTTAAAAAATTATGGTCACTTGTGGTTGTACTATGATATATGGGCACAGCTATCATTAGCTCCTCTCGTTAGCTGTAATTATATCTAAGAATTTTACGCCCTAGTCTGTTTCATATTTGATGGTAATTTTGATGCTGTTATGTATTTTTTATTTGTTGGTGAAAGTCATTAAATTTTTCATTACATCTATGAAAGAGTATGAAGATATTATGAATATAATGTGGTCAATTTGTTATTTGAAAGAGACTGTAACCAGTCCATCGTTCTCTTTAGATGGTGGAATAACTGTATGGCAGCAGTATTTCTAAGAGTTTAATCCATTCATATATTTCTCCTTAGCTAATCTTCCCAAATTTTAGTAATTTATTTCCGAGGGTATTTATGGTTTCAATAATACATACATTTGCACACAGATTAGTGACATTTAATGAGATGAATTTTCCAGTGCTGGTGGTTTTGAGTCCGTAATCTCGTTAATAAGGTATATGGTAGTTTTAATTGCATATTTATTGGCATATGTATAGTATTGGTTAAGCAGTTTATTCTGTTTTTAGTAAATTTATATAATTTGCATTATGTCTAATAGGAATCCCTTGTTTGTTTATTTTGGGTTGTGCTCTCCTTTTAAGTGCTTTTGGATTCATTACTATACAAGTAGTCATTTGCTTACTAGAAAGCAGAAAGTCAAATTTGTTAATTGTTCATTTAATAAGGGCTTGAAATTTGTTTGTTGAGTCTTTCTCTAATCTTATAATTTTACTCGCTCTGAAAAATTATTTTGTTTTTGTTATATAGCCTCCTTTGTCCACAACTGTAACTGTGTTGCCTTTGTTTGATTTTATTGCCAAAAGTTTTATTCTCCTGTAGTTACTTATTAGCGAAACCTGTGATTTTGCTAGTAATGTGGCTCAGTTCTGTTGTTGGTAACTTTAATGCATCTAATGCAATGGGCAGTTATGTATTTAATGTTAGTATCCATAATGTTGAAGCCGTGTTGTAGTTTATTACTTTATGCAATAAGTCTACATTTTTAGTGGCAAAACTTATGCCAATAAGATTTGTTACTCATCAGCAAAACATGATATTCGACTTATATGACTCATTCTCTTGAGCCTTATTTGTTTTCTCAGTGAGAGCAGAAAGTTTCTTAATGTTCTTTGCCTGTTAATGTTTGTTTCTGCAAGCACATATCTGGCCACTGTTTCCATTATTAAATCTATATCATTATAAATTAAAGTTTTTGCTAACTTCATGAGTGCTAAGTATAGCTGTATGTTCAAGAAATCTCTATTTATGTTTGTATTTTACACAGATTTGTTTTTTCGCCCACCACTGTTCACATTCTTGTTTACCACATATTCAGATGTTTTTAGTGGCCTTCATATTTGCTGCCACTTTCTTCATTGCACTGTTTGCAAAATTTGATACTGTCTTTGGTTTTTACTAGCTTGATTGATTTCTTTAGAACACTAGCACAGTACTTATTGTCTGGTTGGGCAATGCAGGACAGCATCAACAAATTGTGTGGAAAATTGGAGTGGGAAAATGTTTAAGGTTCTCAACTAACAGCTGCCTTCACTAATATAGTATCGCAGAATGATCTTCAGCTACAATCTCAAAATGAATTTTGTTTCAACCATGATCTCTCTTATAACTTTCTTTCTTCCTGACAACTGTACGCTAAAAAGTTAATGCATTGTTATGTATAATAATTAGTTTTTTACCAGTGCCTGCCCCTTCTCCCCTCTCTTTAAAATTTTTTAATTAGTCCATCGATTTTTGCCTTCGGTTTCCTACTGATGTAAAGGCAATGGCAAATGTAATGTCTCCTAGGAACAACTTCAACATTTAGATAAAAACCATTGGATTACATAGTTACATGGCTGACTCGCAACGACCATGAACAGATAGTTTGCATTAATAAATAAAGGTATACTGGTGTCTAGTTTCTCTGCATTACAATTCCTTCATCTGCGATGAATTCAGCAAATTGCAGACTAAATAAATTATCCAATCAGTGTGTTTTCTTGTTGTTTTTTCATAAATAACAATACCGCAGATAGCGATGCATCACCGGCTTTCACTCTAGAGCATTAGCAAAACATACAAAAATTAATAATATAAAATATATACTTCTAAAATTAATAACAAATAAGCGGTTGTATGTTAAAGATTTAAAGTTACAAGTTGTTTTCTTTAAAATAATCAACTGACTATTGGATTTACATAAAGAAAACGGAACATTACTTTACTGGACTGGGTTTCTGGAAGTGATCGGTAGGTGAGGAGAGTAGTTGAAGGGAGAGCGATTTGAAGAAGATGTAGGGTGGAAGAGCTGGAAGGAGGAATCCGAAACCATCGTTGGAAAGTAGGTGTGGAAAGGGAAGGACGGGATATAGAAGAATCTTGAGGGTGCTGATAAACTCGTCGTTCACCACTCGCACATCTCAAAAAGGACCACTAGCCGTGACATGAAGATGAGCAAGAGTATCCTGTTAACGCTGGCTGAGTAGGTAGATCACTAGGCGATTTTCATGGCGATGTATGGGGAGGCGGTTAAAGTTTTGTTGGGATAAGATGTGGGGAGTGTGTAGGTCTAAGGTTGGGGGGATCTGTAGATACAACAGCGGCAGAGTACAAGAATCAGTAATAAGAGATGAAATGACAGGGTGGTTGGAGCCAGGCTTGAATTAAGTGAAGGAAACCTAATTTTCTCAGTGTGGGAAAGGAGAGAGAGGAAGCTAATAAAGATATAGTGGGGCTTAGCACACAAATACGAAAAGTGATGAAGAGTGTGTGGCCTTCGAGGATTTGGAGGCAGCGATAAAATTTTATGGAATGCAAATCATTAGTATGAAAGAGGACTGGTCGGATTACGGCTTTGTAGATGTTGAATACGGTGCATGGATGCAATCGCCATTTTCGGCCGGTTTAGTATGTTATGGTTTAATATGTTCTGGGTTCGTTGCTGGAAAATTAGTAGGTGCAGTTTCAAGTCAGTTTACAGTCGGGGGTTACTACGAGTATGTTACTTAATCATGTAGAACATATACAGATTTTCAGGTAAAAGTTATGGCGGTGGAAACTGCTGTTGTTTCGCTGTAATTATTGCCTGTTTCTTGGGAGGCTTGATTTTGAAGAGCCTCTGCTTTAACCAAGAGGTGACGTCGTTGAGTTGAAGTTATCGTTGTGATTTCTGGAACTCAGGTACAGGACTACGGAGATGGTTTTTTAGGCGCTCTGGAATAGATAGAAATAGTGGGTTTAGGCACATTGGTAGCCTGGAAGGTATATTACAGTGGAGAGTGATCGAAGCTTGAAGCATATCTGCAGTGAGGCGGGAAAGGCAGGATTTAGAATTGTTTATGATTACATAGAATGGGTGGCAGGATATAAAGAGTGCAATAAGGCAGACCTACCTACCTTACTGGAAGTATACAAATATGGCGTTTGAAAAGAAGACAGGAAAACCATAATATGGAGTCTTAAAAGGAGGCAGGAACATGGTAGACAAAAAATGATCAAATGTGTGTGAATTCCTAAGGGACCAAACTGCTGAAGTATTCGGTCTCTAGACTTACACACTACTTAAACTAACTTAATTTTTAATTTTTTATTTTTTAATTTAATCGTATGGCTAGGGCCCCACGTCGGGCCGACCGTTCACCGGGTGCCGGTCTTTCAATCTGACCAACTTCAGCGACCTGCAGTGGATGAGGATGATAGGATGATGATGAGGACAGCACAACACCCAGTCATTGGGCGGAGAAAATTCCCCGACACAGTCAGGAATCAAACCCGGGCCCAGAGGTTTGACAATCCGTCATGCTGACCTTTCAGCTGCCGGGGGAAGACACTGATGCTAAGAACACACACCCATGGCCGAGGGAGGACTCGAACCTCCGGCGGGAGGGGCCGCGCAATGCGTAACGTGGCGCCTCTAACCTCGGGACCACTCCGCGTGGCAACGCCGTACACTGTCGTGTTCTCAGGGGACACAAGAATGGCAGATTTTCGGTTAGTGATCTGGTGAAAAAAGAGGTAGGTAAGGTACAGGTGCAGGTAGTCAGGGGAGAGGTCAGGACGGAAGCCACGCGGTTTGACAGTGAGGAGTAGACGCAGGTTTCTCTTAGATGACCTCCATGTCACCCACCTAAAATTTCACAGTATCTTTAGCTTACACAGACACACACACACACACACACACACACACACACACAGAGAGAGAGAGAGAGAGAGAGAGAGAGAGAGAGAGAGAGAGAGGGAGAGAGAGAGAAAGAGAGAGAGAGTTTTTTTATTTTGTCTGGAGCAATGAACAACGTTGTTCCAGGAATAACATAAAAATACACACATCAAAATAAGTTTTTCATCACCTGGGTTCCGAGAGTTCCGAAACCTATACAGAAAATTAGGATAGAAATCAACACAAACGTCATTTCCGTCCTTTTTATTGCTCATAAAAACTATACATTGCATGTTGTACTACCATACAGAGAGACCTTCAGTGGTGGTGGTCCAGATTGCTGTACACACCGGTACCTCTAATACCCGGTAACACGTCCTCTTGCATTGATGCATGCTTGCATTCGTCGTGGCATACTATCCACAAGTTCATCAAGGGACTGTTGGTCCAGATGGCCTCACTTCTCAACAGCGATTCGGCGTAGATCCCTCAGAGTGGTTGGTGGGTCACGTCGTCCATAAACAGTCCTTTTCAATCGATCCCAGGCATTTTCGATAGGGTTCATATCTGGAGAACATGGTGGCCACTCTAGTGGAGCGATGCCGTTTTCCTGAAGGAAGTCATTCACAAGATGTGCACGATGGGAGCGCGAATTGCCAGTATGCTGCCGATATGGTTGCACTATCGGTCGGAGAATGGCATTCACATATTGTACGGTGCGTTCCATGACCACCAGTGGTGTACGTCGGCCCCACATAATGCCACCCCAAAACAGCAGGGAACCTCCACCTTGCTGCACTCGCTGTATAGTGCGTCTAAGACGTTCAGCCTGACCGGGCAGCCTCCAAGCATGTCTCCGACGACTGTCTAGTTGAAGGCATATGCGACACTCATCGGCGAAGAGAACGTGATGCCAATCCCGAGCAGTCCATTTGGCATGTTGTTAGGCCCATCTGTGCTGCGCTGCATGGTGTCGTGGTTGCAAAGATGGACCTCGCCATGGACGTCGCGAGTGAAGTTGCACATCATGCAGCCTATTGCGCACAGTTTGAGTCCTGTGGCTGCACGAAAAGCATTATTCAGCATGGTGGCTTTGCTGTCAGGGTTCCTCCGAGCCTTAAGCGGTCATCCACTGCAGTAGTTGCGCTAGGGCTGCCTGAGCGAACCATGTCATCAAAATAGTTCAAATGGCTCTGAGCACTATGGGACTTAACAGCTATGGTCATCAGTCCCCTAGAACTTAGAACTAGTTGAACCTAACTAACCTATGGAGATCACACAACACCCATTCATCACGAGGCAGAGAAAATCCCTGACGCCGCCGGGAATCGAACCCGGGTACCCGGGCGCGGGAAGCGAGAACGCTACGGCACGACCACGAGCTGCGGACTACATGTCATCGACAGTTCTGTTCCCGTATCTCTGTATTCTTCCATGTCCGAACAACATCGCTTTGGTTCACTCCGAGACGCCTGGACATCTCCTTGTTGAGAGCTCTTCCTGGCATAAAGTAACAATGCGGACGCGATCGAACCGCGGTATTCACAGTCTAGGCATGATTGAATTACAGACAACACGAGCCGTGTACCTCCTTCCTGGTGGAATGACTGGAACTGATAAACTGATCAGCTGTCGGACGCCCTCCGTCTAATAGGAGCTGCTCATGCATGGTTGTTTACATCTTTTAGCGGGTTTAGTGACATCTCTGAACAGTCAGAGGGACTGTGTCTATAATACAATACCCACAGTCAATGTCTATCTTCAGGAGTTCTGGGAACAGGGGTGATGCAAAACCGTTTTTAATGTGTGTAGTTCCAATTCCTTAATTCTGATAATGTATTTCCGGAGGTTTCCCTTGGTTATACGGCAAAAGACAAAATTGTTAATCGCCTCCCATTTATTCCTAATATGGCACGGACGTAAAAACATCTGCTTACGACATACCACGGTGGTGTAGGTGAAGTCGAGACAAACTGTTTGAGATATAGTAAACTAGTCGCGTATCAACCCGGGAAACTAACTCAACCCGTTCTACAAAAACCACCTCAGTAACAGTGCATGTCCGCTGCACGAGATTGTGGCTAAAATCTTCCTTTAACGTTAAAAACCCTTTGTCCTTGAGCATGCAAAATGTAAAATTGACGTTTGTGTAAATTTTTTCTCAAAAAAATTTCTTGGCATAAGATTAAAAATTAAATCGTTTTGTTTGACTGCGTTTCTTACTATGAAATTGCTGCGCTTGTAAGGGTTAAGATTAGATGAAGTTGAAAACGTGACTGGCTTTTGCATAATATTTACAAACGTCTTTCTTCTTCCATTACCCTCATGGGAACTTTAAATTAGCAGTGTTAACGAAATAGCCGACTCAGCTGGCCGCAGAATAGAACGAGAGTGTATTGCAAATCTCGCGGGATGCAAGCGCTGTAGTTGGGATGCCTTTTATAGGTTAATTTGAGGCCTTTTCCCGACTTGATAGACTGCGTATATCAAATTTTTCGTCTCCACGTCCACTATTCCACTGTGGTACGTTGTAAACAGTTAACATTTACATCCTGTACATTCAGTAGACAGATAGTTGCGCCATTCCCTAGTTTTCCATAGTCACACTGTCAGCTGTCAGCTGCAGTTATACTAGTAGTCAGACGCACGTTCTAATTCTCTCTGCGGTGTTCTGTCTCAGAGAAATTCAGCAGTTTCGACAAGTCACTGTCAAATCTTCCGACATCACTGCGGACTCTCTCAGCACCAGCTGACTTTATTACCTACAGCCGTATTACGAATTTTGTGAAAATGATTAACTGTGCAGCTAATGATATATTTTCCTGTTTGAAACCGAAATAAAATGAGTCGCCTGGAAATTGAAATTTTACATACAATGCCGTGAACAAAAGCAAGCGCTAATTTCGCGTTCATCTGGTGCTGGGGTTTCATGCACGCGTGGGTTTCTCTCTCTGCATATTCATCTGGCGTGTGCGTATGTGTGCGCGCGTATTCGTGCGTAAAGAGATGGGAAAGGACGGAGAGCACACATGTTTTCGTGTCGGAGAGAGAGATGAGGGGACAGGCTCGTGTTAGTAATGCCATCAATAATGGTAATGTGGCTGCGCGCTCTTAATGAAGATAATGCTATTTTTTCGACAGTGACAATGAAAACACAACAGGGGAAAAAATTAATTTTGTCAGAATACGTTATGGGCGTGCTCGTCCCTAGCGGACAGCACTCGTCCGGACTGTTTAAAATTCGTTTGGTTCTTATTTCAATTTGATTGCGAAAACATCTCGCTATTACAGCGTATAATGAATCGGCGACAAGTGCGAAGGCGCCTCGGGTACGAGCGGCGGTGTGTTTTGGGGTGCCGGGCCTGTGGCGATGGTGGAACCAATCAGCGGCGCCCGAAGCGCCGGCGGCCGGCCATCGATTTTGGGCAGAGGGTGGCGGCGGCCGCCGCGGGAGCCGCCGTTGTGGCCGCGGGAAGCGCGTCCCTACCCCAGCGCGCCGCAGGCAACCACTCTGCCGGCACAGTGCTGCGATAGCCGGTGTGCTCAAACGCCACGACTTTGCCACCATAGGCAGCATTTACACTACTGGCCATTAAAATTGCTGCACCAAGAAGAAATGCGGATGATAAACGGGTATTCATTGGACAAATACATTATACTAGAACTGACATGTGTTGATTACATTTTCACGCAAATTGGGTGCATACATCCTGAGAAATCAGTACCCAGAACAACCACCTCTGGCCGTCATAACGGCCTTGGTACGACTGGGCATTGAGTCAAACAGAGCTTGGATGGCGTGTACAGGTACAGCTGCCCATGCAGCTTCAACACGATACCACAGTTCATCAAGAGTAGTGACTGGCGTATTGTGACGAGCCAATTGCTCGGCCACCATTGACCAGACGTTTTCAATTGGTGAGGGATGTGGAGAATGTGCTGGCCAGGTCAGCAGTCGAACATTTTCTGTATCCAGAAAGGCCCGTACAGGACCTGCAACATGCGGTCGTGCATTATCCTGCTGAAATGTACGGTTTCGCAGGGATCGAATGAAGGGTAGAGCCACGGGTCGTAACACATCTGAAATGTAACGTCCACTGTTCAAAGTGCCGTCAACGCGAACAAGAGGTGACCGAGACGTGTAATCAATGGCACCCCGTACCATCACGCCGGGTGATACGCCAGTGTGGCGATGACGAACACACGCTTCCAATGAGCGTTCACCGCGATGTCGCCAAACACGGATGCGACCATCATGATGCTGTAAACAGAACCTGGATTCATCCGACGTTTTGCCATTTGTGCACACGTTCGTCGTTAAGTACACCATTGCAGGCGCTCCTGTCTGTGATGCAGCGTCAAGGGTATCCGCAGCCATGGTCTCCGAGATGATAGTCCATGCTGCTGCAAACGTCGTCGAACTGTTTGTGCAGATGGTTGTTGTCTTGCAAACGTCCCCATCTGTTGACTCAGGGATCGAGACGTGGCTGCACGATCCGTTACAGCCATGCTGATAAGATGCCTGTCATCTCGACTGCTAGTGATACGAGGCCGTTGGGATCCAGCACGGCGTTCCGTATTACTCTCCTGAACCCACCGATTCCATATTCTGCTAACAGTCATTGGATCTCGACCAACGCGAACAGCAATGTCGCGATGCCATAAACCGCAATCGCTATAGGCTACAATCCGACCTTTATCAAAGTCGGAAACGCGACGGTACGCATTTCTCCTCTTAACACGAGGCATCACAAAAACGTTTCACCAGGCAACGCCTGTCAACTGCTGTTTTTGTATGACAAATCGGTTGGAAAAATTCCTCATGTCAGCACATTTTACGTGTCGCCACCGGCACCAACCTTCTGTGAATGCTCTGAAAAGCTAATCATTTGCATATCACAGCATCTTCTTCCTGTCGGTTAAATTTCGTGTCTGCAGCACGTCATCTTCGTGTTGTAGCAATTTTAATGTCCAGTAGTGTATTTAGTCACTGTAAGGAACACTGAAGTGCCAAAAGTTGTGGGATACCTCCTAATGTCGTGTCGGACCTCCTTTTACCCGGCGTAGTGCAACAAGTCGACGTGTCATCGATTCAACATTCGTTGGAAGTCCTCTGCAGAAATATTGAGCTATGCTGTCTCTACAGCCATCCATAATTACTAAAGTGTTGCCAGTATAGGATATCGTGCACGAAATAACCTCTCGATTACGTCTCATTCGATGGGACTCATGTCGGGCCATCTGGGTGGCCAAATCATTCGCTCGATTTTTCCAGAAACTTCTTCAGACTAATCGCGCACAATTGTAGTCCATTGACGTGGCGCATTGTGTCCATACAAACTCCATCGTTGTTTGGGAACACGACGACAATGAATGGCTGCAAATGGTCTCCAAGTATATATAAGAATTTTTAGCATATTGCAGACCCGTCACCAAATGTGATAGACTAATATATTGAACAAACCGCCTCAATTGCGAAATTTTTCTTAACCCAGGTTTCGGCTGGAATAATCTAGCCTTCTTCATAAGTATAAAATTACTATAACATGGCAGAGTAAGGCACAGTCAACATAAAAAATTTAAAGCCTATAGTACCGTGGTACCATGTCGAATTAAAATGCTTAACTGAAGTCCAGCCCCGGAATCACTCCATGACGCCGTCGGTTGGCAGTGGCAGCTACGTTGGCACGGACCGTTGCACGCGGAATTGCACTGAGCACACAGCAACTCACGCGGGTGCGCATACGGGGAGTCAAGGCTGTATATTATTGGCTGTCTGTATATCACGTATTGGGAGCTGTTAACCGTAATTATAAGCAAACTAAGCATTATGTAGATGAAGTCCCTATGTGTACGCAAATTGTATTAAATAGTAGGAAATTTACTTGGTTGGGTATATAAAGTTTAAGAATTACCATTTTACGACTTTATGCACATATGTTCATCATCTAAAGTATCCCCACCGAACATGACTAATGGTGAGCACCTTACTTGTTTCACTTATTTAAACCCTAATCATTATCTATAATTTAATTAGTGTGTAACTGGGCGTACAATGCTCCTGTCTTCACACTTAACTACTATTGACCGATATAGGTCACGCATATTAATTAAAGTGTTGTACCCTCCGCCACACTTTAATTAATATGCGTGACCTATGTCGGACAACAGCATAGATGAATTTAACAATTATGCTGCTAAGTAAAGTAGAACTTAGCTGCTCTAAATATTTCCCCTTTTAATGATAACGATAACGTTACACGCATATCGCGTTACTTACAATGTTACCTGTGGAAGATTATTCCCGTCAAAGGTACATTGTAGATTATATGTTAGTACATTTGACGGATTTCGGTCAATACCACATAAAAGTGATGACAGAGACGTTGTACCCTCTGCCACACGTTAATTAATATGCTTGACCTATGTCGGTCAATAGTAGTTGTGATGACAGGACCATTGTACACCCAGCTACATACTAATTAAATTATAGATAATGATTAAGGTTTTAAATAAGTGAGACAAGTAAGGTGTGGATACTTTACACGATGACCATATGTGTATAAATTCGTAAAGGTAATCCTTGTAATTTATATATCCAACCAAGTAAATTTCCTACCATTCAATACAATTTGCGTACACCTAGGGACTTCATCTACTTAATGCTTAGTTTGCTTACAATTACGGTTAACAGCTCCCAACACGTGATATACAGACAGCCAATGATATATAGCCTTGACTCCCCGTATGCGCACGCGCATGAGCTGCTGTGTGCTCAGTGCAATTCCGCGTGCAAAGGTCAGTGGCAACGTAGTTGCCGCTGCCAACCGACCGCGTGGTGAAGTGATGCCGGGGCTGGACTTCAGTTAAGTAGTTTTAATTCGACATGGTACCACGGTACTATGGGTTTTAATTTTTAATGTTGACTGTGCCTTACTCTGGCTTGTTATAGTAATTTTATGCTTCTGAAGAAGGATAGATTATTCTAGCCGAAACCTGGGTTAAGACCCGAAAAGTTTCACAACTGAGGCGGTTTGTTCAATATATTGGTCTCCAAGTAACCGAACATATCCGAGGACCCAGTCTGTTCCATGTAAACACAGTTCACACCATTCTGGAGGCACCTACTAGCTTTCACAGTATCTTGTTGACAATTTGATCCATGGCTTCGTGGGGTCTGCGGCACTCTCGAACCCTACTATCAACTCTTACCAACTTAAATCGGGAATCATCTGACGAGGCGACTGTTTTCCAGTCGTTTAGGGTCAAACCCTGAACCCGGGAGATGCGCTGCATGCGATGTCGCGCTGTTACCAAAGGCACTTGCGCCGGTCGTCTACAGTCGCAGCACATTAAAGCCAAATTTCGCCACACTGTCCTAACGAATACACTCTTCGTACATCCCTCGGTCGGTAAATGGATGTCGTCGGCCACTGCGTTGTCCGTGGTGAGAGATAATGCCTGAAATTTGGTATTATCGGCACACTCTTGACACTGTGGATCTAGGAATATTGAATTTCCTAACGATTTCCGCAATGGAACGTCCCATGCGTCTATCTCCTAGTACCTTTGCGCGTTCAGATTCTGTTGATTTCCGATGTGCGGCCATAATCACTTCGAAAACCCTTCCACATGGATCTCCTGAATAGAAATGACAGCTCCGGCGACACACTGCCCTCTTATATCTCGTGCACGCGATGCTACCATCATCTGTACATGTGAATCTCGCTAGTATCACCCCTGACGTGCCACGAACCTTGCCGATGTGGGGTGACAGACTTGCTGTACCGTATGTGCAACCACATAAGAAGGGTGTTTGTGGAGTGGTCAGAGAAACATATGATTCCTGAAGAGGAGTAGCAGCCTCTCAAGTAGTTGCAGGGGCAACAGTATAGATGATTTACGGATCTGACCTTGTAAAATTAAGCCACGTGGCATTCTTGCATTGACACTGCGAACCCATAAAAGCAAGGGAAAAGTACTGCCGAAGAGATGCTGCTCTACTCTGTGGTTTAACGCTAATCCCATCCTCTTGGTAAAATATTCTAGATACAAAATAGCCCCTCTTCGCATCTTCTGGTGGGGCTTTATCGGGAGGATGGTGTCAACAGAAGACACAAAACGCATTCTTAGGGTCGGAGCATCGAATGGTGAACCCTATAATCGGCTAGATAGTCTAGTGAATTTAAAAAGTGAAATGGCAGTTGATGGAAGTTTGAAAGAATGTATGATGAGAAATAAATTATTCAAATAGTTGACGGTGACAAAAATTTAAATGTGATCCGGGACTGGGATTCGATAGTAGGGAAAGGACCAGAAAGGAATATAATGAGGGAACATAATGTGGGGCCGGCCGAAGTGGCCGTGCGGTTAAAGGCGCTACAGTCTGGAACCGCAAGACCGCTACGGTCGCAGGTTCGAATCCTGCCTCGGGCATGGATGTTTGTGATGTCCTTAGGTTAGTTAGGTTTAACTAGTTCTAAGTTCTAGGGGACTAATGACCTCAGCAGTTGAGTCCCATTGTGCTCAGAGCCATTTGAACCATTTTTTTGAACATAATGTGGGCGAGAGGCATGAGGGGGACTTGCCTGAAAGAATTTTGCGCAGTGCACTGTTTAATCATTGCTAATACTTCGTTTAAAAATCGTGGAATAAAGTTATATGCTTGGAGAGTCTGGAGCACCGGTAGCTTTCAAACGAATTACATAGCGGTAAGACGGAGATACCAAAACCAGATTTTGAACAGCAACACATTTCCATTGGCAGATGTGGATTCTGACCATAATTTATTGGTTGCGAATTGCAGAAACTGAATATGGGTAGGACGTTATAGAGTGCGGACCTGAATAAATCGACAGAGACAGAGCTCACTGAGACTATCAAAGACTGCAGGGAGCAACAGTTGACAGTAACAGAGGGAAAGAATAAAACAGAGAATGAAAGAATAGGTTTGACAGATGAATACTGAAGGCAGCAAAGGATCAATTAGGTAAACAAAATTTCCAGTACAAAATATTGGATAACACATGAGATATTATATCTAGCTGACGAAAGGAGAAAATATGAAAATGTAGCAAATGAACAGGAGGAAAAGGGAAGAGAGACGATGAAAAATAAGATTGATAGGAGCTGCGAATGGCAAAGTAAAATGGCTGGACAATAAGTGCAAGGCTCTATATCCATGCATAACTGTGGGAAAGACAGACGCTGCCCACATGAAAATTAGAGAAGCACCTTCATGAGAATTAAGAGTACACGTGCCACACCCGTACTAAGTAAAGAAGGGAAGGCTGGAAGGGGAAAAGAATATACAGATACTCTATAGGAGAAAAACACACTTGAAGACAGAGTTATAGAAAGAGAACAAGAAGTAGATGAAGATGAAATAGCATATGAAGACAGCGTTATAGAGAGAGAACAGGGAGTAGATAAAGATGAAATGGGAGATATATTACTGCGAGAAGAATTTGACAGGACACTGGAAGACCTAATCCGATACAAGGCCTCTAGAGTAAACGGCATTCCCTCAGGGTTATTGAGATCCTTGGGAGACGTAGAAACAACAAAACAACCCCACCTGGTATGCAAGATACACGAAAAGGGCGAAATACAATCAGACTTCAAGGATAATATGTTAATTCCAGCCGGCCGCGGTGGCCGAGCGGTTCTAGGCGCTTCAGTCCGGAACCGCGCGACTGCTACGGTCGTAGGTTCGAATCCTGCCTCGGGCATGGATGTGTGTGATGTCCTTAGGTTAGTTAGCTTTAAGTAGTTCTAAGTTCTAGGGGACTGATGACCTCCGATGATAAGTCCCATAGTGCTCAGAGCCATTTTTTTTTTGTTAATTCCGTTTCCATGGGAGACCGGTGCTGTCAGGGGTGCATGTAACAGAGCTGCGTGTTTAATAAGTCGTGGTTGCGAAACTTTGACACAGGTTATATACAGAAAAATGGAAAAAACTGGTAGAGTCCTACCTCGGGGTGGATCAGTTCGGGTTCCAGAGAAATGTAGGCAGACGAGAGGTAATAGGCCTTCTATCCCCTATCTCCTAGAAAGAGAGGTTGAGAAAAGTAAATTTACGGTTATAGGATTTGAAGATTTCGAGAATGCTACTGACAGTTTGGGTGGGCTGCACTCTTTGAAGTTCTGATGATAACAGTGATAAACTACAGGGAGCGAAAAGTTATCTACAACTTTTACAAAAACTAGAATGCAGTTATAAGAGTTGAAAGACATGAAAGAGGAGGGAGCGATACAGTATTCAGCCCATCCCTAATGTTATTTAGTCTCTACACGGAACAAGCTTTAAAGGAGAAAATTGGGCAGGGAGTTCAGAAAAAAGACATAGGAACTGAGTTTTGTCGGTGATATTGTAATTCTCTCAGGGACAACAAAGGACTTGGAAGAGCAGTTGAACGAAGTAGATAGTGGCGTGAAAAGAGGTTATAAGACGAACATCAACAAAAGTAAAACAAGGATAAGCAATATAGTCAAATGAAATCAAGCTGTTTGAAAATAAAAATAACTGACAGTGCCGAACTACGGAGAACAGAAAATACAGACAGGCAATAACAAGAAAAACATTTGCAAAAAAAGAAATTTGTTTGAATGTGTTAGGAAACCTTTTCTGTGGGTACTTGTCTGGGGTGTATCCTTGTACGAAAGTGAAACGTGAACGATAAACGTTTCAGACAGGAGGAGAATAACTACTGAAATGTGCTGGTACAGAGTGATATTGGTAGATAGAATTATTAATGAGGAGGTACACAATCTAATTTCGGCAAAAATAATTTTATGACACAACTTGACTTAAAGAAGAGATCACTTGTTAGGACTCCTCCTGGTGCAGCAAATAATTGTCGTATTGGCAATGTATTAATGGCATAGTGGGAGGAGTGGGGTATAAATTCAATACAATAAACAAGTTCCAACTGTGGTAGCATTAGTTATGCTGAGATGGAGAGCCTTGCACAGGACAGACTGGCTGCATTAAAATCAGTCTACGGACTGAAGACAAAACAACACTGGAGTGTTAGCATACCGGAAAAAAGAAAGGTCATTCTCAGAAGACATCGCGCTAATACCGTGTAACGCCGCCTCTGGCTTTGATTCGCCAAGAAAGAAAGATCGACGAATTTCATCAAAGCGACGCACACAACTAGAGGCCCACACTGTTTTAAGTCAGTTTCTGTATAAGTGTGGAATTTGTTTTATGTCCACGTATTATAAAATTTCTGTACGCCAAAAATCTTGTCTTAGGAAATCAACATAGATTCCACACACGTCAGTCGTGTGAAACCCAGGTCGCTGTGTTCGTCCACAAGATCACGAAGGCAGCAGACACCGGTCCTCAGGTTGATTCTATATTTCTTGACATCTGCAAGCAGTTGGATATAGTCCCCTATTAAACAAAATACGACCATATAAAGTATTAGACCAGCTTCTTGATTGTATTGTAGAGTTTTTAGCAAACAGATCGAAAGGAGAGAAGCCATCAAACATAGTAACTCTGGACGTACCGAAGGGAGTATTATAGGACCATTACAATTCACACTATTAACCGATAAGCCAAAACATTATAACCACTGCCCACCGCGACACTGAATGCCGCTTGGTGACGTTGTGGGCACGTGACACGGTAACATAAATGTGTAAGCGGAGCAGCCAACGACAAGGGGTCGCCCTAGCGAAGATGTGACCTGCAACTGGGGAAATCAATTGAGATAAGCGATTTTGACAAAGGGTAGCTTATTATTACGCTGAGCCTGCGAACGAGTATCTCGAAAACGGCGAAGCTGGTCGAATGTTTAGCTGCTACTAGCGTGAGCATCAACAAAAAGAGGCAGAAGGACAGTGAAACTACCACTAGGCGCCAAATGATTGGACGTCCATGACTCTTCTCAGACCGTGGGGTTCGGAGGCTTGTCTGCTCCTTAGAGTAGGATAGATGGTGATCTGTGGCATCTCTGCCGAAAGAGCACAATGCTGGTGCACGCACAAGTGTTTCAGAGCACACTGTTCATCGTACATTGTTGAACATAGAGTTTCGCAGCATACAACGCCTACGTGTTCCCATGTTGATCCAAAGACGTTGTCAATTACGACAGCAGTGGATACAGATTTGAGAGTGATATTATTTCAGTTTCTACAAAATCGAGCCAAATTTACAAAGAACTTAGCAGCATGTGCCCATGAATCGATAACTCGTTGCACCCTCTCTGACCTGGATACATGCACTGATTCGGTTGGGAAATGCATCATAAAGCTGTCGTATGCTCTCTTGAGACAAGCTGACCAAGAGACACTGTACCTTGTCCTTCACATTCTGGTTACTGGCACCAGTGCTCAGTTTATTTCCTAGCGAGTCCTATACGTGTTCCATCTGGGAGAGATCTGAGGATTTTTCTGGCTGTGAGAGTACCTCAACAACACTTAGACAGCTCACAGACACACGTGTCATGTGTGAAAGACCATTGTCCTGTTGAAAAATTGTCGTAAGAGAAGTAACACATCAGGATATGGGGGTCCGTGCTGCACCGTTGTGGCGACAGAGATTCCTTAATCACTACCGGCTGTGACCTGAAACCAAAACCGATGGCTCCCCAAGACGTCAGACGATACACTGCTGTGCCTCTCCAAAAAATTGGAGGAAACGGACCTCTCCTCAGGTTGCCACCATATTCGCCGACGGTAGTCACCCAGGGAAGCGCAGAAGCGCGATTCACTGTTGATCACAGTGTGATTCCATTTATCAGCAGCCCATGCTTCCCAGTCACAGTTCACTCCAAATGCAACCATTTGATCTGTGGTGTTAATGGTAGCCTACGCATAGGATGGCCATTTCCTAGTTTGGCTGCAGCTAGTCTCCAACCAATGCTGCAGGGACACAGAATGTTGCCGGGAGTCCATTACTTGTTCTCGGATGGCAGGAGTAGATTATTATTCTCGTACCAGAAACATACATAAAACATAGTTTATGCAATTGTTTACAGATCAACACTCTTTATACAATCTTTGACGATAATTTGGCCACTTTCAGTGTATTTTCCGTTGCCTGGTGAAGGCCATCTTCTATACAGAGGGCTGGACACAATAGACACTGAAGCATACGTTGAACAGTCTGTTCTACCCCGTAGTCACATTGGGTTTTGTTTTCTTCAATGTATCCCCTTTGTTCCAGGTTAACTCATGATCTGTCCACTCCTGGCCTCAGTTTATTCAAGGGCTTCCAGACTGACCAATTCTCATCATGACCAGGGGGTAAGGATTCTGAAAACATTTTCCAACCAAGAGGGTGGGATGTCTCAGCCCTTGGAGTTGCAGCCTAGCTTCTTCATCAATGGTTGTTAGTTTCTCCGATGTTCCGAGGATACTTTTCCTTGATATTAGTCGTTGTGGGTAGGATTGTTTTCCATGCATGGGATGCATTTTTTCCTGCTCCAGTTTCGTTCTTTCCCTGTTTGTTGCTGTATCTCTTCGAACAGGAGATGGTACAGTTCCTGCAAGGTGGTAGAGCCATTCGACTGGATTTCAAGCAGCCTGTTCTAGTTCTGCATGTGTGGTTTAGGGCAATAACCACCTGTTTCCATGTGTTCACTCATATCAAACAGGACAGGCATACTCTGCAGCGGAGTAGCATAACGCCATTCCAGAAGTTCGGATGGTTTCAGCTTGACTGCCCCACTGCGATCCGGCCAGTTTTCTCAGTAGGCTGTTTCTGGTGGAGACTTTTAATCTGGAATTCAGGCAGTGTGTTTTCAACGTTAGGGGTCTGTCAAGTGTTATTCCTAGGAATTTTGGAGTATCACAGTGTTTCAGTTTTAACACTGATCATTCTATCTTTAACACATACAAACCCTTTTTAGGGCCACAGTTAAGCATTGTCTCAATCAGCGTAGGAAGCAGGAGTAAATGTGAGTGGGTTACGATGTGCTTAGTGTGCAATACGGCGATCCTCCCTTGTGGTGACCAAACGTGTCCGACTGGAACCTTGATGACCGGAATGCGTGCCCTCACGTTCTCATGAAGTCCACATCGGGTCACTAATACATTTGGTTACCCCACAAATCGGCAGCATGATTCGACCAGCCAGCCAAGCCGAGACCCACAATGAAGCTAATTTCAAATTCTGCCAGGTGCTGATAGCACTGACTCATACGAGTACGCAGCACTTCGGTGGTCTTCATAGATATCATACAGTGACAGACGCTGTTCACGCCCTTTATATACTCTACCTGGGTAGGTAGCAACACTAAACATGAGCAACACTAATGCCCGCTGGTGGCCATTCTACCTGTCAGAGAATTTCATCTCTAACCATTTACAAACTCGCAGATGGTATTACCTATACGAAGCTACGTTGACATGCGAGCGTGTCATCTGTGTGTTTCTCTTTTTTCCAGGCAGTGTAGACGAGGTGGCGATGGTGCTTATGATTTTAAACACTTCATAATACACTCCTGGAAATTGAAATAAGAACACCATGAATTCATTGTCCCAGGAAGGGGAAACTTTATTGACACATTCCTGGGGTCAGATACATCACATGATCACAATGACAGAACCACAGGCACATAGACACAGGCAACCGAGCATGCACAATGTCGGCACTAGTACAGTGTATATCCACCTTTCGCAGCAATGCAGGTTGCTATTCTCCCATGGGGACGTTCGTAGAGATGCTGGATGTAGTCCTGTGGAACGGCTTGCCATGCCATTTCCACCTGGCGCCTCAGTTGGACCAGCGTTCGTGCTGGATGTGCAGACCGCGTGAGACGACGCTTCATCCAGTCCCAAACATGCTCAATGGGGGACAGATCCGGAGATCTTGCTGGCCAGGGTAGTTGACTTACACCTTCTAGAGCACGTTGGGTGGCACGGGATACATGCGGACGTGCATTGTCCTGTTGGAACAGCAAGTTCCCTTGCCGGTCTAGGAATGGTAGAACGATGGGTTCGATGACGGTTTGGATGTACCGTGCACTATTCAGTGTCCCCTCGACGATCACCAGTGGTGTACGGCCAGTGTAGGAGATCGCTCCCCACACCATGATGCCGGGTGTTGGCCCTGTGTGCCTCGGTCGTATGCAGTCCTGATTGTGGCGCTCAGCTGCACGGCGCCAAACACGCATACGACCATCATTGGCACCAAGGCAGAAGCGATTCTCATCGCTGAAGACGACACGTCTCCATTCGTCCCTCCATTCACGCCTGTCGCGACACCACTGGAGGCGGGCTGCACGATGTTGGGGCGTGAGCGGAAGACGGCCTAACGGTGTGCGGGACCGTAGCCCAGCTTCATGGAGACGGTTGCGAATGGTCCTCGCCGATACCCCAGGAGCAACAGTGTCCCTAATTTGCTGGGAAGTGGCGGTGCGGTCCCCTACGGCACTGCGTAGGATCCTACGGTCTTGGCGTGCATCCGTGCGTCGCTGCGGTCCGGTCTCAGGTCGACGGGCACGTGCACCTTCCGCCGACCACTGGCGACAACATCGATGTACTGTGGAGACCTCACGCCCCACGTGTTGAGCAATTCGGCGGTACATCCACCCAGCCTCCCGCATGCCCACTATACGCCCTCGCTCAAAGTCCGTCAACTGCACATACGGTTCACGTCCACGCTGTCGCGGCATGCTACCAGTGTTAAAGACTGCGATGGAGCTCCGTATGCCACGGCAAACTGGCTGACACTGACGGCGGCGGTGCACAAATGCTGCGCAGCTAGCGCCATTCGACGGCCAACACCGCGGTTCCTGGTGTGTCCGCTGTGCCGTGCGTGTGATCATTGCTTGTACAGCCCTCTAGCAGTGTCCGGAGCAAGTATGGTGGGTCTGACACACCGGTGTCAATGTGTTCTTTTTTCCATATCCAGGAGTGTATCTTGTAGTAACTCGGAGGAGTCGAGAAATGTGTCTTCCCTGTGATGGTATATGTTTACTTGTTGGCTAAATCATTCATGACTGTCGACAGGTTCCCCGTGCAACCTTCCTTAAGGCATCCTGAAGCGTATGAAACCAGAGGCACTGGCTGTACCTTGTATATGTGTGCTGCCAAAGTTACACATAAAAGGTGTACCATTAAGGCTCATAGTTAGTGCCGCTGGGTCACAAACGCATTCTCTGACAAAACAGCTGCGCATTTGCTAGATGCTATCGTCGATCACTGCCATCATAGCTCTAGAAATTAACTTTACTTTGCTTCACTCTTCACCAGAGTTCTACGAAAAATTTTGTCTTTACTGGAAAAATGTTCCGAACATCGCATAGTAAGCTTTCTCTGTCACTCCTGAACAAAGACGTAATTACTTCATGAGCGAACTGTTGCTGTCTAACAGGCTCGCCTCTGCACATATTATGCCGAACTTCCACAGATAGGAAACTGAAGTAATCCCACCAAAGCCAGTGCCACGTGAACCGAAGCTCTCCTACTGGGATGTAGACGATACATCAATGATTTGGAAACTTTGAAGGAATGTCTACACAAATTCTTCAACCACGTAACTAACAATCGTAAGAACTAGAGATTGAGAATAACTTTCGTTTTTTGATATCCGCGTACAGACAAAACTTTATGGCACTTTCAGGTGTGGAATATACAGATTATTCTCTCACGTAGACCAATAGCTTCCAGCGATGAGCTACCACCATCCAGGACAATTATTTTTGGCAGCCACAACGTTAAAAATTACTTCTGAACCTCAGCAAATTCGCCGCTTTCTCCGCTGCAACTAGGTTCAATTTTGTTGCCTTTCGCCTTTCGTTTGTTATACATTAGACTTTCCACTGAAAATGTAGAATATCCTCTGCAACCGCAAGGTAATCATGTTTCGGAGAGAACATTATCTTTAGCAGGTCTTTCATTCCGTAATTAGCCATGTGGTTTCCTCTTAACCTATTAATAATGACAGTGTCTTCCATCATGAGACTATAATTAAGGGACTGCGATGATACGGTAAGTGGTGTCTGGCTGCTCGAGAACGAAGTTCCTTTGAGGTGAATGGCCTTGTTATGTAACACTGATCATTCTGTCTTTTTCCTTAGCATCAAATAGTCGACAGCAGCCCCAATGCGGAAGGGAGATTGAAGTTGAGGGGAGTCGTTGCACGTGTCTGGTAAGCTGGTCAGCACGTTCGTAGCACCTTTCGTCGATTAACTCAGTTTCCAGTGGAACCAGATTGATTTCTAGAGATCTAGAAATCATCACGTATCACATGTCGTGGAGCATTGTTACCGCATTAGGCAGGCGGTTACTAAGATAATTTTCCAGCATGTTTGTAACACAGAAGCAGCGTTTTCCCGGAGATGAGTATCCAACCAAACCGCTATGCTGCGTTGAAATGCATTTCGAGGTCACAGCTGCATGGGGGCTTCAGTAGCTACATATGGAAATTCAGTGTGATGTCAGCACGCCAGAAACACGTATCTGTGAAACTTACAGTGCAGACTTATTTGCGATCTGCGAAATTGTCGTAGAACCTGCTCTGAATTACTAAAGAATATATGTACATTTGTGGTACAACGTATACTATACCTGCGAATCTTGCTGATTTACTTTGTAAATGATGTTTCAGTGAATATCTCCCACATTTTGTTCACACTATTATTACAATACACACAGTTTTCTAAGATGACACTAAAAGCTTCAAACAAAATCAGAGATTACATGGAAATTTCACCACAACAAAGATAATAAATAACTTACGTGGTATACCGGACAACTTCTTTCTCACAGACAGGAATAGAAAGGGTGGGAGAGAGAGAGAGAGAGAGAGAGAGAGAGAGAGAGAGAGAGAGAGAGAGAGAGAGAGAGAGAGAGAGAGTGAGAACGAAAAATATTACTTCTCTTTCTCCTTATCTTTAGCTCTGTCTAAGACGCTTTTACTGTTCAGTTTATCTCTGTTTCTTTTAGTACCGTTTGCTCTTTCCTGCAAGCAACGAAGACTAATCACTGTTTAGCTTACTACCTACTCTGGTTCCATCTATGAGTTCACTATTAACAAACTCTGTTGAATTGCCATAGCAAACAGTTCTTGCGTATAATACATAATAATTCCTGTAGGAAGGCCACATGACTATTAAATAATTCACTCGTATTTGGTAATCAATATACCAGTGTTTAGGTTTAACTTCAACCACTGACAATAAATAATAAGTTACTTTATGCAGCTGTCCTGCCGAGATATCCACGCAGTTTGTGACATTCTTTGAATCTTGTACTATCACCTTTGAAAATTGGGGCGCATTCGGCCAGTGATAAAGCTCGTGCCTCGAAACCAAAGGCTGTGGGATCGAATCCCGGCTGGACCACAGAGATTTTTTAGTCTGCCTTTAACGTAGCCTTCACCTCTCAACTACGTGAGGACTTGATAGGAAAGTCACGTGGTACGTATTCCACATTAAACTGTAGGTCCCTTTCCCCAGTTGGATAAATGTGGTACATTAAAGATACGCAAATCGCCGAAGTGGCATCCAGTTTAAAGAGCTGCACTCGGTTGTTTGATGACATTAAATTATTAACTTTGAGAAATGGATATACGGGAGATGGCTCTGAGCACTATGGAGCTGAGGTCATAAGTCCCCTAGAACTTAGAACTACTTAAACCTAACTAACCCAAGGACATCACACGCATCCATGCCCGGGGCAGGATTCGAACCTGCGGTCATAGCGGTCGCGCGGTTCCAGACTGAAGCGCCTAGAACCGCTCGGCCACTCCATACGGGAGATACCTGATTTTAAAGTCACATACAAAAGAAAAAGAAATTAGCAAAATTTGCATGTATACTGCAAGTTTTAGCAAAAATGATCGTAACCCACAGACGTGCGTTTATGTTTTGTTCATCACAGTGAAGGCCCTTACATAACAACTGAGGTGTTGCTAATAAAGATGTGACTTCTAAACATACACTGACATAGTCAACACGTTATTGTAAAGGCACCAGTGACATTTTGCTACCGAGTTTCCCATTTATTTCACCTTCTCGGTTTTGCCGAGAACACGCACTATGGCTACCATGAAAATTGCGTAATGGTTGTTTAGAAGTGGCATACATAATTGTTGCTTTGTCACTTCATGGTTTTTAGATACGGATGAGATCGTCGGTCAGTGTACGGTTTTCCCCAAAGTTGGGTCAACTAAGACGTCTGGGAGGCAGCAGCAGGAGCCCCCGGACTGCGGGGGCGTCCGCCTGCGGCGGCGGCGTCGGCGGACACCTGCAGGTCGCGTGACCGCCGCCATTACCGGCCGCCATGAATCAGACAACTTATCTGCGCGCATTGTCACCCAAATTATCGCATTGGTTCGCCGCGTCGCCCATTAGCGTGTCACCGGTGAGAGATGTGGCGGATACAAAGCGCCACAATAATATCTGCTATCTCTGCCGGCGCCCTATTAAAACTGCAATTATACTTAATAATCATCGGCAATGTATACGGCAGCACGCAGCCAGCACGTGCAACGGGATCGCCCCGCTTCCACACGAGTATCCATCCGCTACTGCACTGCTGCCGCTGTTCAGTGTTGCATTTCGGTTCTTAACACTACATTGAAGCTGTAACATACCGAAAGGCCCCTGACATTACACACATGAGAAGGAACACAAACGATGAAAATGAGTGAGCTTTTATATAGATACATAGCGGAGTATGTGTTTTCCATTCCGTAGAAACACTTCCAATGTACGCGATCTGCATCTACATCCACATACATGTTCCACCTGAGAACATGCAGTATACGGCGGAGGGTAGCTTGTACCACTACCAATCACTCCCTTTCCGGATTCACTCGCAAATAGAGAGACGGTAAAACGACGATCTATTTGTCTTCATACAAGCCCAAGTTCTCTTGTCTTAGCGGTCATTACGCGAAATGTTCTTTAGCGGCTGTAGAATCGCTATGCAGTCAACCATGAATGCCGGTTCTCTAAATTTTCTCAACAGTATTTCGCGTAAAGTAAGTTCCCATTTGAGCTCACAGTGCGTCTCACTCATATCACTAGTTGATGGATCCTACCGGCAATAAATGCAGTGACGCGCTTCAGAATTGCTCCGATGTCTTTCTTTAATATGTCCTGATCGTGGATCCCATACTCTTGAACAGTGCTCAAGAACGGGTCGCGCTAGTGTTCCATATGTAGTTTCCTCTATAGATGAGCTACATTTTCTTACAATTCTCCCAATAATGTGAAGTCGACCATTCGCCTTCCCTGTTGCGACTTTACACGACTGTGTCAAGCAGCGTACCGCTAACACAATTGGAAGATTACAGAATTGCTTTCCCTGCTCATCCGCATTAACTTGTAACACCCCACCCGTCACTTCTCTGTCCGCAGCTCGTGGTTGTGCGGTAGCGTTCTCGCTTCCCGCGCCCGGGTTCCCGGGTTAGATTCCCGGCAGGGTCAGGGATTTTCTCTGCCTCGTGATGACTGGATGTTGTGTGATGTCCATAGGTTAGTTAGGATTAAGTAGTTCTAAGTTCTAGGGGACTGATGACCATAGATGTTAAGTCCCATAGCGCTCAGAGCCATTTGAACCGTCACTTCTCTGGTTTTGGCGTGTGTTCACCCCAGGTAATTGACTAACAGATGAACAGAGAGTGCAAAACTGCCGCAATATCGGATAACGCAAAGAAAGTAATAAGTCCCTGTGACTCCTGATTGAACTGCAGTGGCAGTGTTGACATTAACTGATTCAGAATTGATCACTTTTAATTAAAAAGGGGTGCACATTGATGTTATATGCAGCTATTGAACACCAGATGCAAATGTCGAACATAAAATTAATTAAGAAAGTGACTTGGGATTTCAACTACTTAATTGAAAACAGGTGCAGTCGATTATCACAAATTTATTTTAAGTCACGACCTTCAATCATCACATTCCATGACTCTCCTACCAGGCAGTGGTAATAAATTACGTTTGCGTGGAGTAAAGCTCGATAACTCAAAAGCAATTCCTATCGACTGACCCAGGCATAATGCGAAGTGCGAGAAGAATTCTACAGTACACAGCCCATGAAACCCTCGTGGAAATTTTGCTGACGTGATCCAACAAATTAATCAGTGACCAGAGCGGGCACAATATCACCGAATACAGCGTGATGGAGCGGAGCCGTTGTGTGGACATCGGCCGACGTCGTGGCGCTATCTTGCTCAGTACATAGCTGAACCAAAACTTTCTATCTCCAAGCCCAATCGTTCCACTTGCTAAGTTCTAAACTGCAGAGATGCTCACTCTTTCTCAGGCAAGCTGAGTAAAGGACGCCACGTCCGCACTCTGGGCAAGCTGGGAATGGAAGACCTCAACTGAGACTTCAGCCAGTCCACTCTTCGCCTTGGTTTCCCATCCAGCAAAATCACTTACGCCAATTGCCGCGCAAGTCACGTTAATTATGCGTCGCTTCCCAGCGCCGACCAATGCCTGCTCTGGGAAGTGAACAAATTCCCACAAAATTTCCCTTCCTCTCAACTTCTTCTATTTAGCTCCCCCCAGGCCACCCATCAGGGTTAGCGTCTGCACAAACACCAAGTTTTCCAGAATTCTGACTCCCAGGAGAGTACTTCAAATTCCTTGGTCCTACATTCCCAATGGAGGTCGGCGTATTTCATGCTGTCGCTCTTCACGTGATTTACTTCAGGCTCTGCGGACCCTGAATACAGCATGAAGTTGCTATAGTCACAAACACACCTATTTTGACCTCTGTTGACCGCTCCACTATAGCTTCCACGGCTTTGTTGCATGTTTCACAGAAAACGGGACGACCGACGTTTATCAACAGGCGTTGATAGAGCCCTCCAGAAGAACAGTATAGATCTTACAATAACACTAAAAGGGCCACACCAGCTGCAAGTTTTAGCGTGAGACTTTTTCGCGTCTCTGTTACGTTGCAAACGTTAAAAACATTGCCCCACCACGAAAAGTATAACGTTTCTCATTGGATAGACAGAATTTTTGTAGGCGGAGCTTAAGGTTAACATTCAGACCCTGACTGGTCAGATGAAAACACAGCCAGATAGTTTATTTTAAACCAATTTCAAGGAGAAGTTAGGAGAGAGTGGCTTCCGAGACGGCGAGGTGTGTGGAGCTGTGCTGCCCGCTGCTCCCTGACGAACACCGACAAGGTAATGAACGCACGCGATGGCGCATTTTTGAGCGCATAAGGCTTCACTCAGAACTGCAGAAGTCTCATCTGTTACATCCCCTTTTTACGCAATACTAGTGTCGATTGTCAATTGAAGCTCATGATATTCACATTTGCTACGTAAGTTAAAATCTGAAATGCGATGATTTTTCTGTTATATAATTATTGAGAAGCCACATCAGCCACTGTAATTTACGACAAGTTAGATAAGTAATTAATTGAGGGTCACTGTAGACCATTTTGATAGTTTTCCCTTTTGTGAAACTTAATGTAAACCTAGATTATAGATGTGATATGGCATAGGTCATACTTCAATCCATTGTAGAACTTGGAAACTCGCTCAGGGAATATTTGTTCACATCTTTGTTGAACAAAGTTGGTTTTTATCATCCTGTATTAAAATATTTCCTTTTATCAATAATGCAATTTATAAACAATGTTTTGTGAGTAGAATAAAATTTCCAATGGTAAACTTAACTGCTTTCTCAACGCTATTTTAACAGCTAACTAAAAATAGGAAAGCCTTGAACCCCTTCCACTAAATTTAGTTAGTATTAAGATTTTTTTACAGGGAGTGCAGTGGAGCTGACACTGAAATCATTAAGTATTTGGTTATATCATCGCTAGTCCCACTGAACTCTTCCGAACTCTACATATTAAGTGTGGTCTGGCGTCTCCTTCCCAGCAACAGGTCCCCGGTTCAAACTAGTCAATTCCCTAAAAAACACGCTCAGAGTGTCGTTGCGCGAAAGTGGTAGGGAGACACGACTTAGAACAAACAGACACCATGCAGAAAGTCAGAGAATGGCGACCCTTCCAGGATGGTAAAATTCCGTGATTGAAAGTCGACCACATGCCTAACTAGGTCAGAAAAATATCTTGTTGAAAAATTTTGTAACAAATTTTTTTGCCTAAAGTTATAAATAGTCAAAAACAGTAGCTGCAGCGATAGATAGTAAGAAAGTATTGAATAGAAAGTGAGACATTCTAGCAGAGACAATAGCATAATTAAGTTGTGAATTTTAATATTGTTAGAATTAAGTTTTCTTTCCAATGCAAGCGCACAGGTCGCGGATACGTCATTGACAAGTTGGTTCTGACCCAACAAGTAAGTGAATGGATTGTCAAGTCGTGTGTGCAAAAAGTTTATGAGCGCATGTTGACGCGAAGTAGGGCGCATGAATTGCTTTTAAAACAGAAAATAAGGGATTCGGAAAGATTAGCAATGGCAGATCGAGACATTGAGCGAATTGAGGTAGATACAAAGCATGAAGACGGACAGAGAATAGAGGACAGTACAGCAGACGATGCAGTATCGCGAGAAATAGGACATATAACGCAACATAACGAGGATAATGTACGTCAAGGCATAGAAAACATAAGTCAGCATACGACAGAGGAGCAAGAAAGTAGAGAGACAGCCGATAGGATTCTAACTTGCGTCTTGAATACGTAGAACCCATAGTACAAGTACTCAGAGCTCCCTCACCACAGAGTACAAGGAATTCGAGCAGAAACGTGTCACCGCACAGTTCAATGCAATCGGTTGCAAACCAACACTTGGGCGAAAACACAGAGCGTAGGACGTCGGAAGAAAACGCAATAGGACCCACCAACCTGGCAGAATTATTACAATTAATGACGGAAACCATGAAAAGACAAAACAAAGAAACTGCGAACCAAATTAAAATTCAGAATGCAGAAACGACGAACCAAATTGCAGGAACCACGAGACAAATGCGTGAGATTAAAGAACAAAACAAAAAAATTCTGTTACACCTAAGTCATTTTGAAGACGAGAAGTGATAGGAAACTTAGTAACAGGTCACAATCAATTGAGAACAGACATTGACAAGGTACAAGCGGACGTACAAACATTGCGTAATGACACTCAGGGCGAGATCAAAACATTACGTAACAACACTCAGGGAGAAGTCAAGAAACTAGAGAAACAGACAAACGTAATTACTAGACAAGCAGCAGGTACAGTGGGTGAAATTGTTGAAAACAGTGTGTTATACAAACGTATCACAAAAGCAGTGCTGAAAAGATATGATAACCGCATAGTCAATATAGAAGCTCAAACTAAGCAACAATTTCAGAAATTGCGAACAGAGCTGTTGCAAACCATTGAAGAGCGTAGTGAACAAGATCGAACAAGCACTGAGTCTGCAACCACATCCGTATCTGTAACAGCACCGGAAAAACAAGCAATTAACGAAGATATCATGCATTTTCGATTCCAATCACAGGCGAAAAATAACATACGTGAAATCAGACAGCCTGCACCGCAACAAACACCTTTCGAAATTCTTGATGAACAAACGGCACCACAAACACGTGCAGAACCACAAATGTATGTTTCAAGACAGTTTGGATCGTGCAATGAAGCGGCAAGGCTAGCCAGACAAGATACCGAACCAATACCAGACAATGGAAAGCCAGGTCGCGAAGAGAACAGTGCAATGCATTCAGCTACACGTTCACAACCGATGGAAGAAAATTATTGCGTACCACTCCTACGATACTACCCAAGGGTACGCGAAAGTTACAGTGGACAATATCCAATGGACCTACCACAACCGGAAAGAACGACGGGAGAAATGATCAGAAACAAAAGTGGCGAAGAATCGCGAATTTCATATGGAACTATGACGAAGTACGACAACGATCATTTCCTCACAGTCAGAAAATTTCAACACTTTCGAGAAGGAAACTCATTACATCCACGAACTTTTATTGATCAGTTCCGAGTAGGATTACCAGAACACTGGACGTTAGCACACAAATTAGACTTTATATGTCAGGAACAGTCGCAGAAACCATGCAGAATGTCGCAGCGACATGCCGATCGTACGAAGATTCCAGAGAGAAGTTTCTCTCACGATATTGGTCCAGCGAAGCACAGAACAGAGTGAAGTACGAATTATTACAGAACCCATATTTTGAAAATTCAGGAGGGAAGAGTCCCGTGAAATTTTTCGAATTAATGGCAAAGAAAAATCAATGCTTAGACGTACCATACGGTGACGGAGAGTTGATTAAATTATGCGCGATGAAGTTACCATTGAAATACCAGCAATCATTAGTAGGTCGCGGAGGCAATGACGTCGAAGCCTTTAAAGGTATTCTAAGGGAACTAGAGTTCATATTTTCGGAAGATGACGCAAGAAAAAGACGAAGCGCACGTGAAAACGAAAGCAAAAAGCAGTGGAATTCACAAGACACAGTACGAAGAAACAATTATTACGAGCAACGTGATAGCTTCGCACTAAGAAACGACAAAAGATTTCAACAAAGAACCGGTTATGGATTTAGAAGAGAATATGGCAATAACTATAATTCACCCAGGAACGACAACAACTATTACAGAGGGAATAACGACAACCGGAACGGGTATTGGAGCGCCAATAGACCGACAATATCAACAAGCGGAGCAAGAAAAGAGAATACAGATACAAGAGGTGGAGGTAAGACCACCAAACCCCGAAAAACGTTCGAATTGACAGCTAAGTGCCCATGCCAAAGGGAATGACGCACCGACCCAGGACAATAGCAGCACCTTGAACAGAGAAGTAAATACCTTATCACGAGAAGAGAAGAAGGAAGAAACAAATCCGCAGCGAGCAGATGAAAACGAAGACAGGAAAATAACAGTCTCGTATTGGGACGAAATTAATTGGGAGAATACTGACGAGGAAGATGAATTAACAGAGGCATGCACAACGAATGTAGGAGGAATGGACGAGGTAATGAGTATTGCAGAGCTGTTTGAGATGGAAACCAGGGAAAGCGAATTCAATGACGATAATGCGCAATCGACAGAAGTTGAAAATAAGTTACTAGTGGGCACACAACCTAACGTATATAATGAAGGAAGTTATGAAGCGATAATTAGAGCATTTAGATGCGATTATGTGGAAGTAGCGACGAAGAAGGAGAAGATAGACGAGGATGAGGAAAAAGTAGAGGATGTTGAAGAAAGCGCAAATGAAGGAAGAAATAGAGAAGAGGAAATAAAAGAGAGAGAAGTAGCAGTCGAAGCTTATCCTACAGAAAGTTCGAATTCACAAGGGAAATTCCTGAAAAGACTCATGTATGATTCAGTGGAGGTTTCGTTGATGCAAGAAGAAGGAGAACAGAACCAACCCATTCAAATTCAACCAATTGTGAAGGCCATGGTAAAGCATATCCCAGTCAATATTGTAATTGATAGCGGAAGTGAACTGACTGCGATCTCAGAAAATTTATTCATGCAGTGTAATGCCAATGAGGAATTGCCAGTTCCGAAAACACTTAAGATTAAAGTAAGAGGTCCTATTAGAAACAATGCTGCGGAAGTTACGAGACAAACAAGGTTAACTATTTCGTGTCAAGGTCAAAAGATCGAAGCCAACTTCGTGATTATACCTAAACTAACTGTAGATTTGATTATAGGTGCAGATTTTTTTAAATGAGAGACGAGCGATAATAGATATGGGGAAAGGTAGCGTAACATTCGGAAATATCACACTTCTCTTTGAACAAAAGCTAAAATTAGAAGAAATACCAGTTATAAACAAACAATTAAGAATGACGCGAGATAAAGAGGATGAAGAATTAGAATGGTATGCACAAAAGGGGGAATCGCCTCAACTCATGTTAGAAGTCCATAAAGAAATCGACGAAAAATGGCAAGAAGTTCAAGGTATTTCGGAACACAATAAAAGAGAATTAGAGGGTATTTTGCAGTACAAGTTTGAAGTAAAACAGCACGAACGATTTAGAGTGCCACCCTATACAATCCCATTAAGCTACAGGAATAAAGTATTCCAGGAGATATCTAAAATGTTAGATGATGATATTATTGAACCAGCTACCTCCACATGTAACAGCCCGCTCCATATTGTACAAAAACGAGATGGGAGCATCAGGTTAGTGCTTGATTCCAGACAGATCAACACAATCATAATCACTGAGATAGATCGCCCAGAAAAATTAGAGGAATTGATACAAAACTTCCACGGTGCTAAGATATTTTCATCAATTGATTTACGAAGTAGTTTCTGGCAAATAGAATTGGCCCCAGAATGTAGAAAATTTACAGCATTTATCGTATTCGGTAGATGTTACCAGTTTAAACGATTGCCATTTGGTTTAAACATATCATCAGCAGCGTTTATTAGGGGATTTAATACTATACTCAGTCCTGAAATTTTACAAAAAATTACTTGTTATGTTGATGATGTGATTATAGCAGAACCCTCTTGGGAACATCACAACGACAGTTTTTACAGATCATGAAAGAGCATGGGGTCACAGTAAATATAACAAAATCCAAATTTGGAAGGCGAGAGGTCAAATTTCTACGACACAGAGAAAGGGGTAATGCCCGACCCAGAAAAACTAACGGCAATCAAAGAGTTCTGTACTCCATATAACAAGAAAACTCTCAGAGGATTTCTAGGTCCCACCGGATTCTATAAAAAATTTATCGGGATCGACTCTCTCGCAACACCACGCCTATGTGCATTGACTGGAAAAAACACGCCATGGGTATGGGATCAACAAGCCAATGAAGAATTTTTAAAAGTGAAAAATGCACTAACAGCAGCACCGATTTTAGCACATCCTGATCTAACACAGAATTTTTGTATGGCCACTGATAGCGCGAAAACAGGTTTAGGAGTTGTTTTATTCCAAGAATACGAACAGGCAGGGCTAAGATCATATAGAACAACTGCATTTGCCAGTCGTGTACTCACAAAAAGCGAGAAAAACTATTCAGTCACGGAGCTGGAAGCATTGGCCATTGTATGGGGCTTCCAACGTTTTCGATACTTCCTATTCGGAAGAAAAACAAAAGTATACACTGAACACAAAGCATTAGAATTTCTGTTATCCGCCAAACTAACTCATGGGAGGTTAGCCAGATGGATGCTAATACTACAAGAATTTTACTTCACTATTACACACATACCAGGACCAGCGCATGTATTAGCAGATGCTTTATCACGATGTCCACAGGGTGCATCCAATAACATAGGTTTGGAAGCAGAAGAAGACCAGTTTAGAATGTACTATATGAAACAAGTACCTTTCAGAAACTACATTACGACAGCATTGAAAAACATAGGCAAAGAACAGGACAAGGATCCCGAAATACTAGGAATCAAACACAAGTGAAGTAAGGATTTTCCAGACATTCGACAGCACATCTCGTAAAAAACAATGTTTTATTTTTTAGACGAAATGTTGCAACGAATGAATGGTTAATTTATATCCCAGATGAACTAATTAATAAGTACATATGCTATACACATTTAAGTAATGGCCACTTTGGACCAAAGAAATGCTTTTTAAAAATAAAACAAACAAGCCATTTTCCTAATATGGAAAGACGAATTAGAACAGTATTAGTCAAATGCAAAAAATGTATGAGTGCTAAACACGTCACTTTCCAAACCAAACCACCTATGTTTCCAATAATCCCTAAAAGATTGAAACAAATAGCTGCAACAGATTTGATGGGGCACCTCCCACGCACAAAAAATGGATATATTTTCATATTTGTCGTTTTGGAACTTACTTCTAAATATGTTACCTTGACACCATTAAAATGGGTAACAGGTCTTACTATAAGTAAGGCATTTAGACAAGATTTTCTCAGACAGGTAGGTCGAGTGGAACGAATAATTTCGGATAATGGTCCACAATACAAATCAGTGCAATGGCAGAACACGTTAAAACAACAAAAAATAAAACCCATCTACATATCTAAGTACAAACAAGGGTAAATCCAGCAGAACGATCTATGAAGGACATAGGCACTTTATGCCGATTATATGCAGGCAAAAGACACAACACTTGGGATATACACCTTAAAGATTTTCAAGAAGTAATAAATGAAATGCCACATAGCACTACACTACTACCTCCAGTTACTGTACTTAAAAATATTGAACACCCAAACATAGCCAGAGAAAATGTTAGATTTCCTATTGTACCACGTAGACAGCACGAACAAGTCATAGCAACAGCATTCTCCAACATCAGAAAGGCAGCCATTAAAAGAAAAGAAAGAGGAGATAGAACAGCAATTAAAAGAACATTCTCAGTAGGCCAGAAAGTATTTGTAAAAACACACCATCTCTCCAGCAAACAGAAACACAGAATACATAAGTTTTACGCTGCATACAAAGGACCTGTCATAATTAGCCGAATTGCTCATGATAATGCTGTGGAACTAATGAACCCAAAAACAGGCAAAACCTTAGGACTTCACCATGTGAGCCATATCAAAAAGTTTGAAGATTAATTTCATTACTGGTAAATAATTAGCACAATATTTCAAGTTTATGTTGCAGATAAGATCGTCAGGAGAAAGAAGAACGAAGAGAGAGGAAGGTGAAAAAAAGAAAGTAGTTTCAATAAAAACAAAAAACAAAATAACACCAATAGTAGCATAGATTAAGGTGAAGGGATAAAGTGTAGATAGTCTAACATCATGAAATACTAAAATGCTATACACCATGACACTACACAAAAAAAAAAAAAAACGAATTTGAGGATTCTTGTAGAAGTTAAGACTCATAATATCTTAGAATTGTAACATGGAAAGGGCGCCGAAATTTGTAAAGCTTTTTAAAAAGGCGTAAAACAATGTAGGTACTAGACATATGTTAGATGATTATAAGCAAAACTTTTTGTAAGAACCATTGTAAAAACTCCAGCAAGGACCAGATGCAACAACCCACAAGTTGCAACGTGAGAAGTATCAAGAAAGAAAAGGACATAATTAGCAAGACACGATTTCTACAAGGCAGAAGTGTCGAGACAAGGGATAGGACAGTGACCAGTGCAGGGACAGACAAGCAAGCACGGGACTTTCACGGCTCGTAAACCCCGGGACGCCCCCACTCAGCGGAGCGAGCAAAAAACGGTCCGACGAGAAGACCGCTTGGGCAAGCCACCACTGGCAAAAAAAAAAAAAAAAATTATGTGTAAAAGTCACACTACTGCTATTAAACAGCACGCTGATGCACGAAACTGAAGAAAACTTCCACAAAGTAAAAATGACACGCCCAAACAATTTATCAAACTGTTACTAAGAGGAGAATTTCAAAGCGACTAGTTATCAATAAATATTTCCATATCCTACCCAGAGAAGACCCAAGAAGCAAGTAAGAAGCAGAGAAAAAGCAGCAAGAACAGAAGTTGAAGATTAGCAAGATTGAGACCAAGAAAGAAGATGGGTGAAGAATAGACGACATACCTTCCCTAATCCCTATCCTATTGTAAACTAGTCGTCTGCGAAGTATTACAACGAAAAACGACCGCTTTCAGCGACACATAACGATGACTTTCATGCATACAAGGCCAGTAAACCACGAGATTCTGCACTCACAGCTCCATTCCATTATGGGACCTCCACAACAGCAACACAAACTTGCAAAGCCAACAAGGAACAACGAACGAAGCTGTACATCAAATAATTGCCACATCCATCTCGCTCAAGTCCGTCACCTTCGTGCAAAAAAATTCGCCAACCTCATGCACAAACATTCATAGGCTTGTGTGAATGTGTGAAATCAAATTATGTAATGTAGGAATTGTGCAAAAGAAACATGTGAAAAACTAAATAAGTTAAGCACACAAGACAGCTAATAAACTACAAAATAACAGTCATTGACTATGGACTTAAGTAAAAAATAGACTATCGATAAAATTAAGTCATTAGTTCTGAAATGGACAGTATATAAAGAACAAAAGTAAGGCATAATAAACACTAAAAAACTATATGCCACTTATTTTCTCCTCATAAAAATAAAAAATAACTATATTTTACTTATTTTCTCCTTATGAAAACAAAGAATAAAAAATTATCTTGTTGGATGTTTCCCTTTTTTTAAATATTTGTACCATTTGTTAGGATAATATCTCAATACTTGTGTATGTATATTTCTTTATCAAAGCAATTCTTGGAAATAATTCTTATTTGTTAGTGTAACAACGTTGAAATGAGTGTCTAGAAACAAAAACATTTTACTTGTACATGATATTTAGAAAATGTGTTAGGAATATATTTTACTTAGTTACTACATTTATTTAAAAAAATAATATTTCTAAGAAAATCGATGTGAAAGACTCCTCACTTTCAGTAACAAACTTCTTAAAAAACAAACTTCACAATTAAAAAAAGAAAGAAAATAATAAAAAATAATAATTATAATAGCATAAAAATATTCTTCTCTTGTCAACATAAACATATTTTTGAGTATAATGTGGAAGAATATAAAAATATAAATTTGTAATACAAACTAGCATAGAACCAGGATAACGTGGCTGAAAAGTAAGCACAAAATTTAGAAAAAGGAATAATTTTTGACTGACTTAGACAACGATTCAATCATTGCCTAACTTCAGTGCAAAAATTAAGTTCGAAGGTTGATGATATAAGGTGTCAGGCAAATCCAACAGCTTCCATGAAAACCCTGACATGATAAGCAAATCCAGCAGTATGTCACATGGCTCCGAATAAATCCTGACATTAAATTAACCAAAGTAATACGATCAACAAGTGAGCAAATGGAATACCACAGACTAACACAACAACGCATAAATGCATGTCATACCTTCCCACCATGAAACAGACGCAGTTCTGAGGGAAGAAACGAGAACAGAACCGTGTTAAGCTAGAAGGCCCTACGATAAGGGACAGACACCCACGTCGCCAGCCAACCACCAGGACCACCCCTCAGCCCATGTTAAAAGATAGAGCCCTCCAGAAGAACAGTATAGATCTTACGATAACACTAAAAGGGCCACACCAGCTGCAAGTTTTAGCGTGAGACTTTTTCGCGTCTCTGTTACGTTGCAAACGTTAAAAACATTGCCCCACCACGAAAAGTATAACGTTTCTCATTGGATAGACAGAATTTTTGTAGGCGGAGCTTAAGGTTAACATTCAGACCCTGACTGGTCAGATGAAAACACAGCCAGATAGTTTATTTTAAACCAATTTCAAGGAGAAGTTAGGAGAGAGTGACTTCCGAGACGGCAAGGCGTGTGGAGCTGTGCTGCCCGCCGCCCCCTGACAAACACCGACAAGGTAATGAACGCACGCGATGGCGCATTTTTGAGCGCATAAGGCTTCACTCAGAACTGCAGAAGTCTCATCTGTTACATCCCCTTTTTACGCAATACTAGTGTCGATCGTCAATTGAAGCTCATGGTATTCACATTTGCTATGTAAGTTAAAATCTGAAATGCGATGATTTTTCTGTTATATAATTATTGAGAAGCCACATCAGCCACTGTAATTTACGACAAGTTAGATAAGTAATTAAAGATAATTGAGGGTCACTGTAGACCAGTTTGATAGTTTTCTCTTTTGTGAAACTTAATTTAAACCTAGATTATAGATGTGATATGGCATAGGTCATCCTTCGATCCATTGTAGAACTTGGAAACCCACTCAGGGAATATTCGTTCACATTTTTGTTGAACGCAGTTGGTTTTTATCATCCTGTATTAAAATATTTCCTTTTATCAATAGTGCGATTTATAAACAATGTTTTGTGAGTAGAACAAAATTTCCAGTGGTAAACTTAACTGCTTTTTCGACGTTATTTTACCAGCTAACTAAAAATAGGAAAGCCTTGAACCCCTTCCACTAAATTTAGTTAGTATTAAGATTCTTTTACAGGGAGTGCAATGGAGCTGTCGCTGAAATCATTAAGTATTTGGTTATATCATCGCTAGTCTCACTGAATTCTTCTGAACTCTACATGTCATGCGTGGTCTGGCGTCTCCTTACCAGGTTCAAACTAGTCAATTCTCTAAAAAACACGCTCAGAGTGTCGTTGCGCGAAAGTGGTAGGGAGAGACGACTTAGAACAGACAGACACCACGCAGAATGTTAGAACTAGCGTCCAGTAAAGCGACTCGTTTCCACAAAGTTTTCATGTCGTGTGAATTACTTTAAAACCATCACTCGACATTAATTATTCCACTACGTCCATACTATACCCTCTACAAGATGCATTGTGGCTTGTCAGTCATTTTGTTCAGCCCTACTGTTCGCTCAACGTGAGTTAGTGTGATCTTTAATGACTTCATATAAGGGGCATAGTTCTTGCCATCTTACAAACTTACTTCTTCCTCATTTTTTTTTTTTTTCAGCGAGGTGTCATTCACAAAAAACAGAAAGTCTGTCTAACTCATCCTGTATCCAGCACAACGAAAAACCAGCCAAAGTTGCAATTTAACTCTTTTTTTATTCACTCGGTGGCTAGCTTTGGGTCAGGGCCCCCATTTTCAAATCATCGTGTTACAGTCAAAAACGGTATTTCGGAAATCACAAAGCTGGCCACTGTGGTCGAGCGGTTCTAGGCGCTTCAGTCCGGAACCACGCGGCGGCTACGGTCGGAAGTTCGAATCCTTCCTCGGGCATGGCTGTGTGTGATGTCCTTAGGTTCTTTAGGTTTAAGTAGTCTTATGTCTAGGGGACTGATGACCTCAGGTGTTAGGTCCCATAGCGATTGGAGCCATTCGAATTTGAAATTGCAAAAACCATCTCAAAAATGGACAAACGAACAGTTACAGCGCATATCTCTATGTTCTGTCACTGTTGGTTTGCGCATGTTTAACTTGGTTCTTGCATTTTTGGTTGTACCATTTTTTGTTATGATAAAATGATTTGAAAATGGGTCCCAGCCCGAAGCTAGTCATCGAGTGAAATAAAATGTGGAGTTTGCAACTTTGGCTAGTTTCTCGCTGTACTGATTAACAGAAGTTGCTGACCTACGTTTATTCCAGCCTGCTGGACATTCGTCATCCTGTATCCTCCTACGGTCACGCAACGACATGTTTCCCGTACAATACCGCGTTATTAGCAAACAGTCGCAGATTGCTGCTCACCCTGTTCGTCCGATCGTTTATGTATACAGAGAACAAGAGCGGACCTATCAAATATCCCAAGGGCACTCCTGACGATACCCTTATCTCTAAGGATCATTCGCCATCGACAACTACGAAGTGGGTTCTATTACTTAAGAGTTCTTCGAGCAACTCAAATATGCTCAAACCGTGTGCTCGGATCTTTCTGAACAGTCTGCAGTAGATACTGTGTCAAACACATTTTGAAAATATAAAAGTGTGGAATAGGTCTCTTCCTCTTCATCCAAAGTTCGCAGGATACTGTTGCATGGGGGCTTAATTATTATTTTAATGCAAATATTTTAAAATTTTAGCGCTGTAGTTGTCCGATTACGAAGTCTCGTAAACGGTTGGCCCTGACTAGTTTTAGTACGCAATCTGACTGCATAGAATAACAACAAAGAATGAAAGAAAATTTCCGTTACACAATTAATTAATTAAGTCCCCAGCAACTATAAAACGTACGAAACCAAAACACAAGTGTAACTGTTCTGTGTGTGGAATTGTGATTCAACGTACGCATCTGGCACGGTTCTTCTTCAATAAGACCAGAAATTTTAAATACCATTTATACTGAAGTAATTAAAAAAAATAGAAATACTATAATTGCGTAAGGAAACCAGAATTACACTCTAATACAAGAACACGAGCCGGATGCTTTGTTGACTGAACCTGTAATGATGCATTGTTTAAGACACTGAAATAATAAAAAGAAAAGGGAATTTTTTTACCTTCATATATATTGACGAAAAGCACTCTGATCATTACAATATCTCCATTCAACCAACATCTGCTGTCTAGCCCATCAAACAACTGCATAAAACATGGAACAAGCACTCCCTACTACATCATCTCAACACCGACTCACTCCTACTATTCCACAAGCACTGACTACTGCCACATCTCGACAAGCACTCTCCTCCACGACTTCTCGACAAGAACTTTTCATTACGACATCTCAGCAAGCACTGCCTACTACGAGTTCTCGACAAGCACTGCCAGTAGAGGCGGCTGAATAATACTCTTTGGCGCAATCTCTGGCGCTGTGGCTCAGTGTAGCCACCTTTCATATGCCCTTCCTCCACGGGCCAGAATTTGATGGTATTTTTGCCAGCATTGGTGGTGAAAATACCACCAAATTCGTCCACAAAAATACAGACAAAAATAAAAGATAATATTAATACGTAAATATCACATAATTAGATAAAATTTTGGCTTTGCACTGACCTTTCAATAACCTAATATATAAAATACAGTAAGCAATACAAATTCTTTCATACATGTGACTTTACATAATAGTTTACACAATACACAAAAAATCAGTTTATACAAGTGACATCATTTTAGTAGAAGCAGTTCCATCAGTGGCACCCAGTAATGTTAAGTAGGTGTAGACACCAATAAGTGACTTCATTTCAGTAGAAGCAGTTCCACCAGTGGCACCCAGTAATGTTGAACAGGTGCAGACAGCAACAAGTGACAACATTTCAGTAGAAGCAGTTCCATCTGTGGCACCCAGTAATGTTGAACAGGTGCAGACAGCAAGAAGTAACATCATTTCAGTAGAAGCAGTTCCAATAGTGGCACCCAGCAATGTTGAACAGGTGCAGACACCAACAAGTGACATCATTTCAGTAGAAGCAGTTCCATTAGTGACACCCAGTAATGTTGAGCAGGTGCAGACACCAACAAGTGACATTATGTCAGTAGAAGCAGTTCATCAGTGGCACCTACCAATGATGAGCAGGTCCAGACAGCAGTCCATAATATTCACTATCACTAATCACACTGTTCATCAGAGTTTATAAGCAGAAATTAAACATGTCCTTGTGGCACCAATCATGTAGAAAAAGTGCAAGTAACAGTCCATAATATTCACTATCACACACAGTTCATCAGCAGAAATTAAACATTTCTAAGTGGCACCCATTATGTTGAAGAAGTGCAGGTAACAGTCCATAATATTCACCATCACTAATCAGACTGTTCAGGCATAAACAATAGTTTGAATGCACACACAATTGCTTTTACAAAATTATTATCAATGCTCTTACACTAAACATACAAATTACAATAAACACACAAATGATATCAGATAATTGTCATATTACTATTACAAATACACAAATATCAGTAAACCTATAATATTTATGGGTGTCAGTGCAAGCCACAACAAACAAGTAAAATAATATTTAGGAGATAAGTCGGTAACACTTATCTGGGATTAGGAAGGGAAAACACACAAAACACACTCACTCATCTTTCATCCACATTTAAGTACTACTGTGTAATTGAATAGTGTTAACTGTGTAAATGCAATTCTGTCACAATTTGATGTTCATCATGTGTATCAAGTAGTAGTGGCAGCAATGTAAAACAGTCGATACTAGTTAGTCAACGTCATAGTCATCATGTCAAGACCAATGTTTGCCAAGCCAAATCAAATGTACTGTTGCTGAACAACAGTCAGTGTGCCAAGATATGCAATTACTTCATCTCTCCAAAAAAAAGTATATACTGCTTAGTGATTTAACAAAGTGTGTGTGTAGACAATCTTCCTTCTACTTGAGTGTTCTAGTCTGCCATCTTCATCCTCCTTGTTCCATATAAACCAACAAAAAAAATATGCTCCTCACTTACTTTACCTCTTATCCACCACAACTCCAATAATCATCAGCATCACATAATCTTCATACTTCAATAATACCTCTTACGTCGATACACATAAACCTTATCATCAATATCATTTAACTTACCTCTTGTCCACTAAAACTCGAATAATCATCAACTTCACATAAGCTCAATACCTCAATAATACCTCTTCAATACGTCGATACATATAAACCTTATCGCCAATATCATTTCACTTCCATAACAACTCTTTCTTCTAGTTAGTCTCCTCGAACAAGTACAGATAAAATCCTAATGCAAACCTCATCATTCCATACAATCCGTAGACACAATGTCCACACACAACCTCTGTGTAATCCATCTGCCCCATATCTTCTACTCATTATGAATTATGAAATACATTTTGGTTACCTTGTCCATTATTAAATAACATAAATGCATACATGACCTCTAACAGACTGTAGTTCGAATAACTCTCAGTAATTAAGTACGAGTACGTAGTATGAAAGATCACATAAGACTTTGAGTGAATAAATCGTAATATTTCACAGTGTGTACACCACTTCAAGAATCATGGCAGAAGCAAACATGTGGAGTATTTTTTGTGTCAAGTGTCACTTGCTATTTCAATTGCTCACGAAGCATGCAGTGTAATAACTGTCAATGGTCTAACCCTAGTGTTGGTATGTCATGTCGTTAGCTTCCTTCCTATTAGCATAAATTTATACCGCTTTCATAAAACCTCCAGCTCATGTGACATCTATGAAGTTTCTTGTACTAATGTCGTTCGTCGAATTATAGCAGTTCATTTCCTTATCTTAAAAATATAAGGCACTGAGCGTAAGCAAAACATGCAATAGCGAGTAAATATACCAGAAGAGAACAGAATGTCAACAAGTGGATGCAGCACAATTCCTACAACGAGGCTCTGCCAAGCGAACAATCTATAATTAATACCATAGTGTGACCTAAACTCTATGTTTGTACACAGTATCAGCATTTATATATACCAAATTAAAGAGTAGTTATGACAACAAACAGAAATCTATAAATATGCAATCCATACGCAAAGCAGCAAATATATATCTCACATAATAAACAGGTCATTATCATCATATCAGCATAAGCAAATAAATGTTCGTGTGTCATCTTAATAAGTAAACATGAAGGCGCAAGCAGATAAATCACAAAGTATAATGTGGTGTCACCGCCAGACACCACACTTGCTAGGTGGTAGCTTTAAATCGGCCGAGGTCCATTAGTACATGTCGGACCCGCGTGTCGCCACTTTCAGTGATAGCAGACCGAGCGCCACCACACGGCAGGTCTAGAGAGACGTACTAGCACTCGCCCCAGTTGTACGGACGACGTAGCTAGCGATGCACACTGACGAAGCCTCGCTCATTTGCAGAGCAGATAGTTAGAATAGCCTTCAGCTAAGTCAATGGCTACGACCTAGTAAGGCGCCAGTAGTAACATTGCATGTATCTATGGAGTCTCACTTGTCTCATCAAGAACGATGTATACAAATGATGGATTAAAGTTAAGTATTCCAGAAGCTACGTACTTTTCTTTATAGAATTCATTACGTATCCTCTTGCAGACCTCACGCCATCCTTCGTGAGTTAGCGCGTGCATCTTGGCCGCCTCTTTCAATTAGTGTGCGTAGTGTTGGCAAGTCTGCCGACACTACATATAACTTACATACATAACCACAGTCAGCACAATTAATCAGTTGACAATTACAATTTAAATAAATAAGCACAGCAGGCACATAATAAGAAAATATGACATCAGTGAAAAAGCATAGCAGCCAAGCGATGCATAATATTCGCAAGTAATAACACTGTTCATTAATCAATCATTGTCAAAATCAGTTAATGTACGCAAGCACGTCGCTTCACAAGTAAATTCATAGAACATGAAATTAGCACAAAGTATGAATCTCGTAATCGCGAGCAGCAAATTACGTCTAAAGTCCGTACCTAAGTGGAATTATGTTACCTGAAAAATAAACTCAATTAATCGTTCCCTTTTTAGTTTATTACTTTCTTCTTCGAAATGACATTCTTCCTGAAATTTTCTCGATAGCAAGTCCTCTTAACGTCGGACACACACAGAATTTACCTGAAGTTCTTAAATATTTTATAGAACCGTATCCTGAAAAATACTGAACGTTAATAACATAATTTATCAAGTCACTATAGCTTTATACTGAATTTAATCAGAGAAATTAAACTGTGTATTTGTTTACGGCTGTCAGTGCATTCGCACTGAGCTCTCGATCAGCTGTAGGCGCGTGACGTAGGAAGTAATTGTTTGCGGTCAACGACTGCCTTGTGCGGCGCGCAGACTAGACTGTTGCTTTGAGTATGTGCCGCCGCCAAAACACAGCGCGGTATCCTTGTATTCTCTGCATGTTTACATGTAGCTGTTAGTTTCTCAAAAGTATGTCATTCCACAAAAATTTTAACGTTAGATATATGATGTATTCCCTTAGAGCGCCGAGATTTAAGAGTTTCTACTTCGACAGTGTTATCATGAATAATTTTGCGAATTCTATATGGACCGTTATAAAGCAGAAAAAATTTCCGACACAAGCCTTTTCCTTTGTGAGATAAACGATGAGACTTAATTAACACCTTCTGACCAACTGACAAGGTCTTTAAATGACCAGGACGTTTTGCTGATTTCTCTCTTCAAGCAGCGGCAGATGCAATATTTTGTAGGGCCAGGTTGACAACTTCAGAATGCCGCAGTTTCCGTGTAGGCGGAAAAGGAACGATTTGAGAAATGCGATTTGTCGGTGCTTTTTTTTTTTAATATCGATATAGGCGGTAAAGAAGTTGAATCATTAGGAAGTTCATTCAGAATGTTTTGAAAAATATGAAGATACTGATCCCACGTTCTGTGATTCTGATGACAACAAAGTCGACACAATTTATTGATTTCCTTCATCCATCTCTCTGAAGCGTTAGATTGAGGGTGAAAAAGTGAAATGAAAATTGGTTTAATCTTACGACGCCGTAGAGTACGAAGCAAAATTTTAGAGCGAAACTGGGATCCATTATCGGATATAACTTTATCAACATGACCCACTTCTTTAAGAAAATGTTTGATGAAAGCATTAGATACTGAACGAGCTGTTGCTTTGCGTAAAGGTGTAAAACACACATATTTTGATGTCAATTCCACTGCTACGAAAATGTACGCAAAACCATTAGTAGAACGAACAACTGGACCGAAAATATCGACTGCAGCCATGTCCTTTAATTTCGCTGGAATGATAGGAAACAACGGTGCTCTGTGAGAAATAGTTGGCGGCTCAGCCTTTTGACATAATTTGCATTTGGCAAGAATATATCGAATACGTTTTTTCATATTACTGAAGTAGCAATTTTCTCGTAATTTATGAAAGCATTTTGTGGGACCAAAGTGTGCGTAACCCACTCATCAGCAATACAAACTAACCAAACAGAGTTGTCGACCGATTTTAGTTTAAAAAGAATATCATTGCGAAGTAAATAATACTGTCTGATCGCTACGCTTACCTTTCTCCTACACTTCTCCTTAATGTCCTTCCAGATTGGATCCTTGTTTTGCTCCTTAGCGATGTCCTGGAGCGAAGACGAAATAAAATTCTCAAACGCAACAACTTGAATATACATCAAACAATAATTGTTTTCTTTGCATTCCTCCTCAGCACTTTGTTTCAAACCCATAGGTGCACGTGATAAAGCATCAGCAACAATATTTGAAGAACCCTGTATGTAAACAATACTAAAATCAAATTCCTGTAGGTACAACGCCCATCGTGACAATCTTCCATGCGTTAATTTTGTTGACATAAGAAATTCCAGAGCTCGATGATCGGTGTAAACCTTCGTATGTCTGCCGTACAAAAATATGCGAAATTTTGTGAAAGCCCATACAACAGCCAAAGCTTCAAGTTCCGTAATCGAATAATTCTTTTCTGATTTAGAGAGAACACGACTTCCAAATGCAATAGTTTTCTGTACTACAACGCCGTCTTCTTCTATCTCTTGAAACAAGTGTGCACCCAGGCCCTTGTATGATGAGTCCGTCGCCAAACAAAAATCTTTAGATAAATCCGGATGTGAAAGAAGTGGAGCAGCAACTAAAGCATTACGAAGTTGTTCAAATTCTGACTGAGCTTCCTCATCCCAACACCAATTAGATTTCTTTCCAGATAGTTCACATAAACGAGGTGAGGTCAAATTGTCCAATCTAACAAAGCGTCTAAGAAAATTACAGACACCAGGGTAACTACGAACGTCACGTTTTGTGGTAGGTACAGCATAATTACGAATAGCGTCTAGTTTCTCTGGATCAGGAAGAATACCATCTGTAGAAATAATGTGACCGAGAAATTTCACCTGAGAACGACCAAATTCAGATTTTTCCAAGTTCACTGTAATGCCAACTCTTGCAAAAATACGTAATAATGAATCCAAAATTTTGTTGTGCTCACTCCAAGAACGTTTAGCAATAAGAATATCGTCAACATATGAAGTAATATTGTCACGAAGATAAACAGGTAAAATTTCGTTTAAATTACGAATGAATGCTGCTGAAGGTACAGTAAGTCCAAACGGTAATTTCCGAAATTGCTTTTGGGTAAAATAGTCATATCCGGTTATTCTTTAACGATTCTCTAGATAGATTAATAGTCGAAGAGTTGTTTTGACAGATGTAAAGAATAGTAAAAGAATAGGCAGCGGTGCAGAAAACTAAAAGGGAAATAGCACCACTACAGCTCGGGGCCCTATGCACGCTACGGCACATATTCACTTAGTGTAGTGAATCCCCTGAGGACATAAATAGCCGCACATAATTTCTAGTTTGTGACTTAGTGGCAAATTTGGTGGAAGTGGGTACATAAATTGATCTAACCATGAACATGGGTGTATGTCATTCTTGGAATTGCGAAAGATCTTAAATTTCCGAACTGTTAAGAAGTGTTTATAGTCAAAGTTTTCTCCTCGTGGCGACTAAGACCTACCGCGTCTGTCCCAGTCCGAATGTCGATTATTGTCAAGCTCGCGCGCCTGGCGCACTCTTGTTGCTTCTCGTAAATGAAATAAATTACGTTCTTCAAACCCCTCTGCTATCTGTGATTCTAAATTTCTTCTACTGTCTTTTCCTACGATTTCGCCTTCGATTTGTTTGACTTGCTTTCGTAATGCCTCAACTTCCCTTTTAACGCGTTCATTAAATCTTCCCTGATTTTCAACATGTTTATTTATGTTCTGATACACTTTGGTTTCTGCAAATGGCAATGGTGCTGTATCATCTGAATCTCTGTCCCCATTTAAACTAAGACTTGTCAATTTATCTGAGATCTCCTCAACTCTTTCCGATGAGTCACTTAATTGTTCTTTCTGTTTATTTACGTCTTCCGTAAGTGTCGCGACTCGGGTTTCGGTATTGTCACATTTAGTAGTGAACTGTTCATACTGTTGCGTTAAGTTATTTATTCTGTCTTTCAAGTATTTCTTCCTTATCGTGTGCACATTGTAAATTTAACTCGGAAAATTTTTGTACTATCACGCGATCTTTTTCTTCCTGTTCTCGGTCCTCTTCCTCTTGTCTAATTTCTGTTGAAATTAAACTATTATTGTGAGCATTCAAAATCGGTTGTACTTCTTCTCTAATTTCTTTCTTCGATTCATCTTTCATGTTTTTGAAACATGTTCCTATTTGTGAGCCTAACCGTGTTGCCATTGTTTCCATCTTAGCTTCTAGCCGTGTTGCCACTGTTTTCAATTCAGATCCTAACTGTGATCCCAATGAGTCTAACCGTATTTCCATTGTTCCCATCTGTGTTTTTAATTCAGATCTAAACTGTGTTTCCATTCGTGCTCCCAAATTTAATATAGCACCCATCAACTGCTCCATTTCTTCTGTCGTTAACCACGTAATCCGAAAACTTTTCGATTGTGAAAAATTTTGAACTGTTTCCGAACTATTTTCCCTACTTATTAAATTGTTTTCAACTTCATTATTCACCATCCTGTTCTCCTGTGTTGGCGAGTTCGCCATGTCAACAATTTCGTTATTCTGACTATTCATCATTTTTGCCTGTTTCATCGATCGCGTAATCATTTACAAAACATACAAAACTCGTCACTATATGAAAATTACACACAATGACACTTTATCTCCAACAATACCATTCAGACGAAATGTTTCCCTCAAACACGATTAACGAACAATTGAAATAATTGCACTAAATTGTCAAACTCGTAGACAAGACAACAAAAATTAAATTTTGCAAAATACCATTAGAAGAATGCCAATTACCAAATCTACACATGCAATATAGACTACAATTACTAAACTACAAATTACTACAATAATACTACTGTCTACTATTTTTACAATCTGAAGAATTCCAAGGGACGATCCGAAGCAGCGGTCGCCACGTGCATGGGGGCTTAATTAAATAATGAAATAATTTTTAAATTTTTAGTCGCTGTATGTCCGATTACGAAGTCTCGTAAACGGTTGGTCCTGACTAGTTTTAGTACGCAATCTGACTGCATAGAATATCAACAAAGAATGAAAGAAAAATTCCGTTAAACAATTAATTAATTAAGTCCCCAGCAACTATAAAACGTACGAAACCAAAGCACAAGTGTAACTGTTCTGTGTGTGGAAGTGTGATTCAACGTACACATCTGGCACGGTTCTTCTTCAATAAGACAAGAAATTTTAAATACCATTTATACTGAAGTAATTAAAAAAAATAGAAATACTATAATTGCGTAAGGAAACCAGAATTACACTCTAATACAAGAACACGAGCCAGATGCTTTGTTGACTGAACCTGTAATGATGCATTATTTAAGACACTGAAATAATAAAAAGAAAAGGGAATTTTTTTACCTTCATATATATTGACGAAAAGCACTCTGATCATTACAATATCTCCATTCGACCAACATCTGCTGTCTAGCCCATCAAACAACTGCATGAAACATGGAACAAGCACTCCCTACTACAACATCTCAATACCGACTCACTCCTACTATTCCACAAGCACTGACTACTGCCACATCTCGACAAGCACTCTCCACCACGACTTCTCGACAAGAACTTTTCACTACGACATCTCAGCAAGCACTGCCTACTACGAGTTCTCGACAAGCACTGCCAGTAGAGGCGGTTGAATAATACTCTTTGGCGCAATCTCTGGCGCTGTGGCTCAGTGTAGCCACCTTTCACTGTGCGAGAAAAAGATAACACCGATGCCAACGTTGTGTACAGGGTGAGTCCGTGATGATGTTACAAACTTTCAGGGATGATGGAGAAGGATAACTCTATCAACCTAATTTCAAATATCCTGGTCCGCAAACAAGAGAGTCGAGAGTTACGAGGGCCATTCAATAAGTTGGTTGGTTGGTTGTTTGGGGGAAGAAACCAAACAGCGAGGTTATCGGTCTCATAGGATCAGGGAAGGATGGGGAAGTAAGTCAGCCGTACCCTTTCAAAGGAACCATCCTGGCATTTGCCTGGAGCGATTTAGGGAAATCACGGAAAACCTAAATCAGGATGGCCGGACGCGGGATTGAACCGTTGTCCTTCCGAATGCATGTCCAGTTTGCTAACCACTGCGACACCTCTCGCTCGGTCATTCAATAAGTAATGCGACACTTTTTCCTGAAAGCAGATTCGCTTTATTCACGATTGGAATACGCAGTATTATTGCCCATACTTTTGCCTAGAAAACACTATTTTTCAAGAAAATCTTCGTTCAATGCGACGACCTGGCGCCACCGTACTGCGATGGGCTGCATGCCCACATGGTACCATTCTACTGGTCAATGTCGGAGACAACGTCTTGCTGTGTCAATAATCTTCCCATCATACACGTACTGCTACCTGCGGAGTGCATCCTTCATTGGCCGAAGCAGATTGAAGTCACAAGGTGCGAGATCTGGGCTTTAGGTGGATGTGGAAGAACAGTCTGTTGTTGTTTTGTGAGCTGCTCTCTGGTATGCAGACTTGCGTTGTCATGGCGGAGGACAGATTTTGTACGAGGGTTCGAACTTAAATAGTGGCAACTATTTATTCACAACCGATATAAAAGGGTTACCTTTGCACCTGTTATTGTCCTTCAAAGTAGTCACAAGTGTTGTGTAGAACCCGTTGCCAGCGATGTGGAAGGCGTAGTATACCGTTAGCAGAGCCTGTTCTGTTGATGGTGCGAAAGGAGCGGTCTACTGCCTGTCGAATCTCTGGAACAGTTCTTAAGCGAATGCCACGTAGTGTTTCCTTCATTTTCCGAATCAAATCAAAGTCACAAAGACTTAAGTCGTATTATTGTTCGTTTTTGGAGCATCACATGCGACCAGGTTTGCGAAAGAAGTGGTGACACTCTGCTCAACCCACCCATCATTTTGCACGACAATGCGCGGACGTATACAGCGCAAGCTGTGGCAGCTCTGTTCGGTCGATTGGACTGGGAAGTACTGTACCATCCACCATACTTCCCGGACTTAAGTCCTTGTAACTTTGATTTGATTCCGAAGATGAAGGAACCTCTTTTTGTTGATCAACGCGAGTTTTGGGCTACTGAGGCAAATCCATGTGTATTTTTATGCACCGATTTTAATTTAATGTGGTTTGTACCTACGTTTATCACTCCGCTGCGTTGCGAAATATTGAAATATTGTAACCCCAAAGTTCTACCAATCGCCCAATAACAGTTAGATAGGTAATTAGGCTATTACACTAGTGCATACATATTTTTAACTTATCATAACGCTAGTTGATGAATCAAAGTTGGTTTTCCTCTTCTTCCTTGTTACAAACTTATACATAATGACATTTTTTCGTAACGGCACACAGCACAAAAATAAAAAATAAACCGCAGCACTTAGATTAAATTCAACAGCAAGTATGAACTGAAGTAAATAACGCAACGATGAAAGAGCTCAAGTAAGGCGAATAATGTACAGTAGTTGGTCTTGGCTGAAGTAGGAATGTGCGGTAGTCAATAGTGCTGTCAAAATATCGACGTTTGAAACTATCGATGGCCTTGTTGACTATCGATAGTGTGGAACCCTTTTTGGCGTACTACCGACAAAGTGTCTTTCAGTTTCACTACACGGCAAGTAGATTGTGTAATTTCATTCAGGTGATTGAGAGGGGAGGGGGGTCCGAAAGCCTGGACCACCCCTTTGGCTACGTCCTTCTGGCACACCATGCCATGACACAAAGTGCTGGCCCCATGACGGCGACAAATCTCTTGAGCATCCACGCAAGGGTATGTACAAGGAGATGCAGAGCGCAGAATGAAGACTACTCTGAAAATACAACATGGCACCACTCCATTTGTAGGGGTAGCATCTTTGACTTGTAATTAAAATGTCATCAGTCTCGGGTTCAAAATCCGACGCGCCTTGATATTTGATTAATCATCAGTTGGTGGCCGAAGAATCCGATATAAGAAGTCATCCTCATTCTGCCAACGGCCTTGTCAAAGAGAGTGAGGGAACGAACACAGGTTCAGGGCATTCTCTTGTCCTTGGGGTGTGAAACTGCCCCTAAAAGTGGAAGAATGGGCAAGAATCAACGGCACGAAGATGCAACAGGCACGGAACCCACGGTATTAAAGAAACCTCACTTGCATCCAGAGGGCACGTGGTCTGTAACTGAAAAAGTATCATGATGAACTCTCCATTGACAAAAGATTCCGGAATAGTCGTCCATTCATATCTCTGGGAGGGGACTGCCAAGGGGGACGTGACCACGTGAAAAAGATTGAATAACCAAATAACCAAGGAAAGGGCCGGCCGAAGTGGCCGTGCGGTTAAACGCGCTGCAGTCTGGAACCGCAAGACCGCTACGGTCGCAGGTTCGAATCCTGCCTCGGGTATGGATGTTTGTGATGTCCTTAGGTTAGTTAGGTTTAACTAGTTCTAAGTTCTAGGGGACTAATGACCTCAGCAGTTGAGTCCCATAGTGCTCAGAGCCATTTGAACCATTTGAACCAAGGAAAGGATAACGTTCTACGAGTCGGGGCGTTGAATGTCAGAAGCTTAAATGTGGTAGGAAAGCTAGAAAATTTGAAAAGGGAAATGCAAAGGCTCAAGCTCTATATAGTAGGGGTCAGTGAAGTGAAATAGAAAGAAGACAAGGATTTCCGGTCAGATGAGTATAGGGTGAGATCAATAGCAGAAGAAAATGGCGTAACTGGAGTAGGATTGGTTATGAATAGGAAGGTAGCGCAGAGAGTGTGTTACTATGGACAGTTCAGTGATTCAGTGATAGGGTTATTCTTATCAGAATCTATAGCAAATCAAAATCGACATTGATAGTTCCAGTACACACGCCGACATCATCGCAAACTGAAGATTAGGAGATAGAGAAGGTATATGAGGATACTGAAAGGGTGATAGAGTACCTAAAGGGGGATGTAAATCTAATGTTAATAGGGAACTGGAATGCAGTTATAGGGGAAGGAGTAGAAGATAAGGTTACAGGGAAAAATGGGCTTGGGCCACGGAATGAGAGAGGAAACAGACTACTTGAGTTCTCTAATAAATTTCAGCTAGTTATAGCGAATACTATGTTCAAGAATCACAATAAGAGGCATACTTGGAGAAGGCCGGCTGATACGGGAAGAGTTCGGTTAGATTACATCATGGTCAGACAGAGATTCCGAAATAAGATACTGGAGTGTAAGTCTTACCCAGGAGCAGACTCAGATCACAATGTAGCAGTGATGAAGAGTAGGCTGAAGTCTAAGAGATTACTCAGGAAGAATCAGTACACAAAGAAGTGGGACACGGAAGTACTAAGGAATGACGAAGGACGCTTGAAGTTCTATAAGGCTATAGATACAACAATAAGGAATAGCTCAGTGGGCAGCACAGTTGAAGATGAATGAATATCTCTAAAAAATGCAATCACAGAAGTTGGAAAGAAAAACATAGAAACAAAAGAAGGTAACTGCGAAGAAACCATGGATATCAGAAGAAATACTTCAGTTGATCGACCAAAGAATGAAATGCAAAAATTTGTAAGAGAAATTTAGGAATACAGAAATAGAAGTAACTGAGGAATGAAATAAATAGGAAGTGCAGGGAAACTAAGACAAAATGGCTGCAGGTAAAATGTGAAGAAATCGAAAAAGGAATGACTGTCGGAAAAACTGACTCAGCGTATAGGAAAGTCAAAACAACCTTCGGTGAAATTCAAAGCAGAGGTCGTAGCATTATGAGTACAACAGGAATTACGCTGTTAAATGCAGAGCAGAGCGGATAGGTGGAAAGAGTACGTTGAAGTCCTGTATGATTTTTCTGATATGATACAAGAATAAACAGGAGTCGATTTAGAAGAGATGGGGGCTCCAGTATTAGAAACAGAATTTAAGAGGGCTTTGGAGAACTTAAGATCAGATAAGGCAGAAGGGATCAATAACATTACATCAGAATTTCTAAAATCATTCGGGAAGTGGCAACAAAACGACTATTCACGTTGGTGTATAAAATGTATGAGTCTGGCGACATAACATTGGACTTTCGGAAAAATATCATCCACATAATTCCGAAGAATGCAACAGCGGACAAGAGCGAGAATTTTCACACATTCAGTTTAACAGCTCTTTTATCCAAGTTGCTGACAAGAATAATATACAGAAGAATCAAAAAGAAAACTGAGGATGTGTTAGATGACGATCAGTTTGGATTTAGAAAAGGTAAAGGCAGCAGAGAAGCAATTCCAACGTTGCGGTTGGTAATGGAAGCAAGATAAAGAAAAATCAAGACATGTTCATAGGTTTTGTTGATCTGGAAAAAGAGTTCGACAATGCAAAATGCTGCAAATGTTTGAAATTTTAGGAAAATAGAGGTAAGCTATAGGGAGAGATGAGTCATATACAATATGTACAACAGCCAAGAGGAAATAATAAAAGTGGACGACCAAGAACGAAGTGCTCGTACTAAAAAGGGAATAAGACAAGGCTGTATCCTTTCGCCCCTACTGTTGAATTTCTACATCGAGGAAGCAATGATGAAATTAAAAGAAAGGTTCAAGAGCGGAATTAAAATTCAAATGGAAGGGCTTTCAACGATACGATTCGCTGATGACATTGCTATCCTGAGTGAAAGTGCAAAAGGATTACATGATCTGCTGAACGGAATGAACAGTCTAATGAGCACACTATATGGATCGATAATAAATCGAAGAAAGTCGAAACTAATGAGAAGTAGCAGAATTGAGAACAGAGAGAAACTTAACATCAGGATTGAGGGTCACGAAGTAGATGAAGTTAAGGAACTGTACAGTGCAGGTAGCAAAACAATCAATGACGGAGAGAGCAAGGAGGACATCAAAAGCAGACTAGCACTGGCGGAAAGGGCATTCCTGGCCAAGAGAAGTCTACTAGTATAAATGATAATTAATTGAAACCCTCAGTTGCCGGCAGGTGTTGTTGAAATACCTCGATGGGGACAGGTGAAAACGTGTGGCCCGACCGGGACCCGCATCCGTGATGTTCTGCTTACATGGCAGATTCTCTATCCATCTGAGCCATCGAGGACACAGATAAATAGCACGACTGCGGGACTTATCCCTTGCACGCCTCCCGTGAGACCCACATTCCCAACTGTCCACAATCTACATGCGTAATCTACCTAATAGCCCAGCAGTCGCGCTATCCATCTGTGTTTTCCTACTAGTATAAAACATACGCCTTAATTTGAGGAAGAAATTTCTGAGAATGTGCGTTTGAAGCACAGAATTGTAGGGCAGCGAAACATGAACTGTGGGAAAATCAGACCGGAAGAGAATCTAAGAATTTGAGACTTGGTGCTACAGACGAATGTCGGAAATTAGGTGGACTGATAAGTTAAGGAATTCTGCGTAGAATTGGAGAGAAAAGGAATGGGTGATGAGGCGAAGGTACAGATTGATAGAACATCTGTTAAGATATGAGGGAATGACTTCCATGGTGCTAGAAGGACCTATAGAAGCAAAAACTATAGAGAAAGACAGAGATTGGAATACATTCAGCAAATAATTTAGGACGTAGATTGCAAGTGCTACTCTGAGTTCAAGTGGTTGGTTTGGGAGAGAAATTTTTGGTGGGCCGCCTAAAACCAGTCACAAGACTGATGACTAAAAAAAATAAACAAAAACACGCACCATTGTCGGCAGGCCTCTGCTGCCGCTCCAGAGGTCATCGATCTTTCTTCGTGACTTGTTGCGAAAAGGCCCATATCCTGAGTTAAGGTATGTGACATGGCTGTACGATCCTGCAAGCTCGAGAAAACACTGTGTCTGTCTTCTTGGTCACTAATTACATAAAGCTGTTAATATACTGAGTGGCACTGAGTGTTGCTCTACTGAACCCATCGATTCCACTTTCTCATAACAGTCTTGTAATCCCCAACAATGCGAGTAACAATGTCACGGAACGATAAATCGCAGCCTCGAGTGACTGGTTTGATGCGAACCGCCACGAATTCCTCTCCTGCGCCAATTTCTTCATCTCAGAGTAGCACTTGCAACCTACGTCCTCAATTATTTGCTGGATGTATTCCAAGCTCTATCTTCCTCTGCAGCATTTTCCCTCTACAGCCCCCTCTAGTACTGTGGAAGTGATTCCCTGATGCCTTTCCTTTCCGATTCCGTTCAGAAGCTCCTCATTCCCCACCTTACCAATCCATCTAATCTTCAGTATTCGTCTGTAACACCAGATCTCAAAACTTCGATTCTCTTGTGTTCCAGTATTCCCACAGTCCATGTTCCACTGCCGTACAGTACTGTGCTCCAAACGCACATTCTCAGACATTTATTCCTCACATTAAGCCCTATGTTTGACACTAGCAGGTTTCTCTTGGCCAAGAATGCCCTTTCTGACAGTGCTAGTCTACTTTTTATGCCCTGCTTGCTCCATCCATCGTGGGTTATTTTGCTGCCCAGGTAGCATTCCTTAACTTCATCTACTTCGAGATCACTCATTCTGAAGTTAAATTTTGTCGGAGGACAGTGACAACACAGGTTTTAACTATAGCAGGTTATTGTCGACGTTGTCATATGTTGTGAAAGTAATGCCACTGTGTAATGCCTGTACAAAGTTAGTTGTAATTTGTCAATTAACTGTCGTACGATGTTGTAACTTTGCGGACGACGAAGAATGTAGCCGACGGCAATGCTGAGCTGATACTGTTGCTGCTGCTGGTTGAGAAACACGATTCGCCTCCAGAGCCACGGATAACTATGGAACAAGCTATAGTTAGAATTGCAGCTTCCTTCGCCTGTCCACTGCTACCGTTAGCGAATTAGGTTAGCGAATTAGGTGCGCGTACACTGGTGCGATCAAGGCTGCATATCGCGTCTGCGGGAGAGCCCAACAAACACTTCCGCACTCTTCCGTGACGCAAGCAGCAAAGCTACTGCCATTTCTTCATTGCTATCGATATATTTAAATAATGTTCCCTTGGCTATCACCCAGGAATTTACAATATTTACATCATAATTACAATCAGTTATACACAGTCAGAAGCACATACACTGTTACAGCCATTAGACAAGAAATATAGTTTCTAGAATGAGATTTTCACTCTGCAGCGGAGTGTACGCTGATATGAAACTTCCTGGCAGATTAAAACTGTGTGCCGGACCGAGACTCGAACTCGGGACCTTTGCCTTTCGCGGGCAGTGCTCTACCAGCTGAGCTACCCAAGCACGACTCACGCCCTGACCTCACAGCTTTACTTCTCCCAGTACCTCGTCTCCTACCTTCCAAACTTTACAGAAGCTATCTTGCGTACCTTGCAGAAATAGTACTCCTGAAAGAAAGGATAATGCGGAGACATGGCTTAGCCACAGCCTGGGGGATGTTTCCAGAATGAGATTCTCACTCTGCAGCGGAGTGTGCGCTGATATGAAACTTCCTGGCAGATTAAAACTGTGTGCCGGACCGAGACTCGAACTCGAGAACTTTGCCTTTTTCGGGCAAGTGCTCTACCAACTGAGATACCCAAGCACGACTCACGCCCCGACCTCACAGCTTTACTTCTGCCAGTACCTCGTCTCCTACCTTCCAGACTTTACAGAAGCTCTTCTGCGAACCTTGCAGAACTAGCACTCCTGAAAGAAAGGATACTGCCGAGACATGGCAAAGGTCCCGAGTTTGAGTCTCGGTCCGGCACACAGTTTTAATCTGCCAGGAAGTTTCAATATAGTTTCTGTAACAAAGCCTACATATTCGGACTTAGAAGTACAGTACAAGTTATCAACGGATATTAAACGCCAAAAATTTTATGATGGTGCAGAAAGTATTTTATCTACAGATTCAGTGTTACATGTGCCCCACGTTCTGTGAGCTTTTTCCTGAGGGGAAACAGAGGAAGGGATCGTCCGAAGAAATACAAAAGGAAATATAGATGAGTAAATGTATTCAGTTTCTTTACATAAATTTTGTTAATCCCTCATTAAACGCCGGCTGAAGTGGCCATGCGGTTCTAGGCACTGCAGTATGGAACCGCGAGACCGCTACAGTCTCAAGTTCGAATCCTGCCTCGGGCATGGAAGTGTGTGATGTCCTTAGGTTAGTTAGGTTTAACTAGTTCTAAGTTCTAGGGGACTAATGACCTCAGCAGTTGAGTCCCATAGTGCTCAGAGCCATTTGAACTCATTAAGCTTCTCATTAATTATAATTATTAGCATGACAATGTTGTGTCATGATAACTCAAATCATCATTGTGTTCCATAGCGCATTTTAAACAACAAAATTACATCTTTAAAAAATATTTACGTTCAAATAAAAATTTCGTGTCAGTACTGCACCAGAAAACCTTAGCAAGGTATATAAAGGTAAACAAAACAATAAGTATAACCATAAGGAACAAGATAACAAATACAAAATGGTTCAAATGGCTCTGAGAACTATGGGACTTAACATCTATGGTCATCAGTCCCCAAGAACTTAGAAATACTTAACCTAACTAACCTAAGGACAGCACACAACACCCAGTCATCACGTGGCAGAGAAAATCCGTCACCCCACCGGAAATCGAACCCGGGAACCCGGGCGCGGGAAGCGAGAACGCTACCGCACGACCACGAGCTGCGGACGATAACAAATACATCAAAGCTTTACACTTATTATACTGAAAAGAAAAACGTCGCGTTATACACGTGTATTTACAAAGGACGCCGCAGCGTTCTCAAGAGCCGTCAGCGGCTCAGTCTAGAAATGATATTGCTGTGTGTGCCTCAGCGGCACGGTTGATGTGTCTGTTTGTGCAGTGGCATTCCAGAACATTCACCTGCCTTGCATTATTTGAAAACACACTCCCGAGTAATCTCAAGGACTCCGCATATTTCTGGCTCAGTAAATAACTCAACACTGTCCACATCCACACGCACACACAGACCTGAAACATATGTTGTCTGTGTGCACTGGTTCAAATGGTTCAAATGGCTCTGAGCACTATGGGACTTAACTTCTGAGGACATCAGTCCCCTAGAACTTAGAACTACTTAAACCTTACTAACCTAAGGGCATCACACTCATCCATGCCCGAGGCAGAATTCGAACCTGCGACTGTAGCAGCCGCGTGGTTCCAGACTGTAGCGCCTAGAGCCGCTCGGCCACTCCGGCCGGCTGAGTGCACTGGTATTCTCTAACATAATATGTGTTATAAAAGAATTTTTACAACACACTATTTACAAAATTACAAATGATACATATACCAGAGTGACATTTATACTCATTGGTCAGGGCTTGGGTTTTCTTTTTCTATTTCAGTTGCTTTCAGAACACTTACTCTGTAAGGTCGTTATACTTTCTGGAAATTCATTGATGTCCATCTGATCTAAGAATTAAATTTGGAATAAATTTTGAAAATTAGACTAATAATTATTTTTTTTACTGGAAATTATTCTTAGATTAATCAGCTCTTGGCTGATACAATCTCAAATCAACAATGATACGCACACCTAACAGTTTGCCATGATTAGGAAAAGCTAAAGAGTAAGAGTTAGTGGGAGGTATACTAACAATTTTATCCCTTAACTGCTCTCTTGGGGTCCTGGAGAACTCCAGTGTCGTCGCAACTGCCGTCTGCGTCATGTCTGCTGTGCAGCAAGCTACGTTAATTTAAGTATTAACTGTAGTTTTCTTACTTGTCACTTCTTCTTCCGTGTGTTTTTGCTTTTAGGAAGCTTTAATTGTCGAGTGCTAGTAGTAGTGTTCCATAGATTTCGTGTTTGTTTTGAATAGTCAGAGAGAGTCCCTTTAGTCAGCCATAGTGCCAGTAGTGCTAGTGTTTGTTTTCAATACAGTCCAGAGACAGGTAGTGCTATTTTCATTGTTTTCTACAAGAAGTGTCTAGTAACCACAGTTTAGTCAACTATCAGCCGCCTTTAGTGAATTAGCAGTCTAGTTAAAAGCTAATTAACTCTCTACAGTAAATTGATTTCTTAGGATGGATAGGAAGTGTGACTGCTGTGTACGGACGCAGGAGGAGCTGGCCACTATTCGCGAACAGCCGTCTTCAGGCTGCTGCCTCGGAGTGTAGCGGCAGTGGGGAGTCTGGTGCGTCGCATGGTACACCTCAGGTGTTACATGCTTCACCCACTGTCCCTGCTGTTTTTCACAACCGGTACAGAAGAGTTACATTTTTTCACCTGTTACTGTCCTTCAGAGTAGTCACCAGCGTTGTGTAGAACCCGTTGCCAGCCATGTGGAAGGCGTAATATACCTTTAGCAGTGCCTGTTCTGTTGATGGTGCGAATGGAGCGGTGTCCTGCCTGTCGAGTCTCTGGAAATGTTCTGAAGCGAATGCCACGAAGTGGTTCCTTCGTCTTCGAAATCAAATCAAAGTCACAAGGACTTAAGTCGTATTACTGTTCGTTTTTGGAGCATCACCAGCAACCAGCTTTGTGAACGAAGTGGCTACACTTTCTGCGCAACCCAACCATCATTTTGCACGACAATGCGCGGACGCATACAGCGCTAGCTGTGACTGCTCTGTTCGGCCGATGGGACTGGGAAGTACTGTACCATCCACCATACTCCACGGTCTTTGTGACTTTTGACAAACATGTAACTCTTTTGTGTCGGCTGTGAATAAACAGTTGCACTATTTAAGTTCCAACCCTCGCATCAACAGCTGCAGAAAATGGTATAACGGGAGTAGGATTCGTTATGAGTAGGAGGGTAGGGCGGGGAGTACGTTACTGTGAACAGTTCAGTGACAGAGTTGTTCTTATCAGAATCGACAGCATACCAACACCGACAACGCAAGCTGAAGATGAAGAGATAGAGAAAGTGTATGAGGACATTGGAAATGAAATGAGCGTTTGGCGTCATTGGCCGGGAGGCCCCTCGCGGGGCAGGTCCGGCCGCCATATCGCAGGTCTTATTACATTCGGCGACCTGCACGCCGGATGGGGATGAAATGATGATGAACACAACACAACACCCAGTCCCTGAGCGGAGAAAATCTCCGACCCAGCCGGGAATCGAACCCGGGCCCAGAGGACGGCAATCCGTCACGCTGACCACTCAGCTACTGGGGCGGACATGAGGACATTGAAAGGGTTATACAGTATGTAAAGCGGGAAGAAAATCTGATAGTCATGGGGGACTGGAATGCAGTTGTAGGGGAAAGAGTAGAAGAAAAGGTTACAGGAGAATTTGGGCTTGGGACAAGGAATGAGAGACGAGAAAGACTAATTGAATTCTGTAACAAGTTTCAGCTGGTAATAGCGAATACTCTGTTCCAGAATCACAAGAGGAGGAGATATACTTCGCAAAAGCCGTCTTATACGGGAAGATTTCAGTTAGATGAGATCACGGTCAGAGAGAAATTCCGAAATCGGATACTGGATTGTAAGGCGTAGCCAGGAGCAGATAAAGACTCAGATCACAATATAGTAGTGACGAAGAGTAGGCTGAAGTTTAAGACTTTAGTCAGGAAGAATCAATACGCAAAGAAGTGGGAGGCAGAAGTTCTAAGGAATGACGAGATACGGTTGAAGTTCTCTAAGGCTAGAGATACAGCAATAGGGAATAACTCAGTTGGCAGTAAAGTTGAAGACGAATGGACACCTCAAAAAAGGGCTATCACAGAAGTTGGGGAAGAAATCATACGTGAAAAGAGGTTAACTGCGAAGAAGCCGTGGGTAACAGAATACATATTTCAATTGATCGACGAAAGGAAGAAGTACAAAAACGTTCCAGGAAACTCAGGAATAGAGAAACACAAGTCGCTGAGGAATGAAATAAATAGGAAGTGCAGGGAAGCTTAGACGAAATGGCTGCAGGAGAAATGTGAATAAATCGAAAATGAAATGATTGTCGGAAGGACAGACTCAGCTTACAGGAAAGTAAAAACAACCTTCGGTGACATTAAAAGCAAGGATGATAACATTAAGAGTGCAACGGGAATTCCACTGGTAAATGCAATGGGAGAGCGGATAGGCGGAAAGAATACATTGAAAGCCTATATGAGGGGGTGGTTTGTCTGATGTCATAGAAGAAGAAACAGGAGCCGATTTAGAAGAGATAGGGGAACAAGTATTAGAATCAGAATTTAAGAGAGCTTTGGAGGACTTAAGATCAAATAACGCAGAAGGGATCAATAACTTTATATCAGAATTTCTAAAATCATTGGAGGAAGTGGCAACAAAACGACCATTCACGTCGGTGTGTAGAATGTATGATTCTGGCGACATACCATCAGCATCATCCACACAATTCCGAAGACGGCAAGAGCTGATAAGTGCGAGAATTATCGCACAATCATTTTAACAGCTCATGCATCCAAGTTACTTACAAGAATAATATACAGAAAAATGAGAAAGATTATTGGGGATGCGCTAGATGACAATCAGTTTGGCTTTAGGAAATTTAGAGGCACGAGAGGCAATTCTGACTTTGCGGTTGATAATGGAAGCAAGAATAAAGAAAAATCAAGACACGTTCATAGGATTTGTCGACCTGGAAAAAGAGTTAGACAGTGTAAAATGCTGCTAGTGGAAGTGAAGAAGAATTACATGATCTTCTGAACGGAATGAACAGTCTAATGGGTACAGAGTATGATTTGCGAGTAAATCGAAGAAAGACGAAGGTAATGAGAAGTATTGGAAATGAGAACAGTGAGAAACTTAAGTCACGAAGAAGATGAAGTTTTCTGCTACCCAGGCAGTAAAATAACCAATGACGGACGTAGCAAGGAGGACTTCAAAAGCAGACTAGCACTGGCAAAAAGGGCATTCCTGGCCAAGAGAAATCTACTAATATCTAATATCGGCCTTAATTTGAGGAAGAAATTTCTGAGAATGTACGATTGGAGTAAGCATTGTACGGTAGTGAAACATGCACTGTGGGAAAACCGGGACAGAAGACAACCGAAGCATTTGAGATGTGATGCTACAGACAAATGTCGAAAATTAGGTAGACTGATAAGGTAAGGAATGAGGAGGTTCTGCGCAGAATCGGAAAGGAATATGTGGAAAACACTGATAAGGAGAAGGGACAGGATGATAGGACGTCTTTTAAGACACGAGGGAATGACCTTCTTGTAACTAGAGGGAGCTGTGGAGGGCAAAAACTGGAGAGGAAGACAGAGATTGGAATACATCCAGCAAATAATTGAGGACTTAGGTTGCAAGTGCTACACTGAGATGATCGACATAATCGGGAAACTGGTCTTGGAGCTCCTCAGAAATTTACTCTCGGTTTCCTTTCGGACGAGCGTCGTTGGAGTTGGCTACTTCAATTACTACAACGCCTCCTCGGTAGAGCTTCCCGTTTCTTCACAAACGCTAATTTCGTGCGGATTGAGAAGCGTCAAATATGATCCGATCTCCCCATTCGCACACATTCCACACAATTCTCTGTAACTCTTCAGTTCGTCGTATATCCGGCCGAAGTGACCTAGCCACAACTCCTCACATTTCGCATTGCCCTGCGTATATAGCGGAAATTTTATCCGATATCGACTTCTTTAATTTGGCCAGTGAATCACCTTGTATTGGAGCCTGCAGTACCGTTGAAGCTTTTAATAGCAGCCGACTCTTCCTTAACGACTGGTAACCTACTTTCATCGTTATTACCGACAATGATCGCTTTGTCGATTGCCATTTCAAATTCAATTATTGTTATCGCAAATTAATCACTAGTCTTCTTATACGTTCTGCCGTTGCCGATATATCCAGTCGGATCTGTCATAGCGACGTTGTCTAGGCTTTCTCATGGGTCCTCAACGTCTTTCAACGCCCTGTGGACCCGAAAGCGGCGCGGCTAATAGTATCCCTGATTAAGTACGACAGATCCGTTGCCATCGGTCTGTCACAATTGCTGATTTCGCTCCTGCCTGCTAACATTCTGCTGAGAACCACGTACCATATTCATTTGACACAGGCGTCTGTCATTTCTACTATTATTGTTCCTACTACCACTGTTAGAGTTATAGTGGTGTGAGTTACTATTACCATGGTGGTGGTTACCATTATTGCCATGGTTAGTGGTATTATGGTTGTTGCTGTTGCGGTAATTGTTGCTATTACCATAAACCTTATAATTTTCGCGCTTATTCCGCCAGTTAATTTCGTCTTCGACCTTGTCTAAGAATGAAGTAATTGTTCTGTAACTACTGCCTAAGTAGCTCTTGGAATCGTCTGGAAGCTTCTCCAACAACTCCCAGGCACTCTTCGGCTCAGTCCATCGATCACGCAAATATTCTAATTTGCGGATCGAGTTTTTGCAAAATTCTTACATCGAGCAGCGCGAGTTTGCTTCGTAGGATTTTGACACTATGAAATCGCGCCATATACCCTCTTGCTTCTGCTCTGGCCAATATTCTTTCAATAACGCAATCTTAAATTCCTGAAGGCTCAAGTTCACCATCCAGGTATAAGCCCAATCCCTTAGCCCCGCCCGCTAGCACGTCGTTTGCAGCGTTAATTTTTCTCTTATCCGACCATGAGTCAGGCAATTCCCTTTCGCGATTTTTAAAGAACTCAGTAGCGTGCAATACACCCTGCTTTTTGAAGGGATTTAAACGTTCCACCTTCGCTAAGATTTCAATATTATGTGCGTGGCATGACATATAGTGCAGCTTTTAGTCTAATACCTTTTCTAGTTCGGTTACTTTTGTAACTAGTTGGAAAGTGATCGTCGCTAACGTTTCATTCCTTCTTTTTTCTCATCAAACGTAGTCAGCTGTTTCTTCACTCTAGTATCTTTGCCTGATACTAAAGTCGTCAAATTCGTAACCTTTTATCTATGGTCTTCTCGCACTAATTCTATCTTCTTAAATGCTTTATTTTCAATAACTGGATCAGCAGTCTGATCCAGCTCCTGTTCGACCCTCTCTAATTCCGTCTCAAAACTACTGTTTATGAATCCTATTTTTGACTGTGTCTCTGTCATGTCCTGCTAAAGGTTATGGATTTTGGTACTCATTACAATTATTTCTTTCTTGATTTCATCTCCTTTCGTGGTTGCAACTCCAATATAATTGTTAACCATCTTGACTGCTTTTTCATGATCATCCATTCTACTTAACTGTGCATAAATTTTGATGTTAACTAATTTGACCTGAGCATTAATTGCTTCAGATTGAGCTTTTATTGACTTGGACTGAACATTAATTTTACTGATCAACATGCTCAACATGCGTTTATATTTCCATCTATTACTGGTCTTGATTCTGGCTCTTTCTTAATGATGTCCTAGTAGCCACCATCATTTTGATTTTTGTTCCGAATTCCGTAACACTTGCAGACGCCAGAAATTCCATTTTTGTCCCTTCCTATGTTTCAGCGGTAGCGTCTGTGATGCAAGCCGCTGGTTTCTGAACAACGGGTTCCGCTGTCAGCGTTGCCCTTTGTCCTACCGATTGTTTTCCGTTAAGCACAACCAAATTATCAGTTTCATTTATGTTTATTCTGTTGCCTGTTTCAGTAATTAATACAAATTCAGAATTTTGTAGCTTATTTCCACCACTTACTACTGTCATGCGTAGCGGAAGTACAAGAGCAATACCAGATTGATAAGAGTTATGTCACGGTCGCCACGTCTAACCTCGCCATTCATAAACGGCCTATTGGATTGCGATACAGTTGATTGTGATCGCGTATGCCTAATGACATTTTACAGTGAGTAAGGCTATCGCTACCGAAGGAAAATAATATCGGTTAGCAGGAGGAAAGACCCCTCTGAAGAGAGAATCTATTCTAAACCTAATATAAATACTGATGATAATTTTGAAATGGTGAGAAATTTAGTGCAATCGCTCAGGAACCACACGGGTGGGGGGGGGGGGGGGGGGGGGGGGAGGGTACAATGTAATATTTTAAATACAAAAAATAATAATAATACAAAAAAATACTTACCACCTAAAAAGAGAATAATTAAACGTTCGCCAGCCCACTAGGGAAATGAATCTCCAGAATCTTAAGAAAAGTAGCGCCAAAGAATTTTAAGCAAATAATCACTGGTGTGGCAACAGAAGGTTGTCACGCTTTTTCATAACACAGCAATTCACGAAAAAATAAATGAATCAGGAAGCACTGAGTTTGCAGTTACTTATTCTGAAATACTAAATTTTGAAATAAAGTTACTGATCATATAAATGCAACTAAAACTTTATTATGTAAAAAATTTACTTTCAGTAACCTCAGTGTAACGTAATCCAAAATTTAGGAAAAGGAAAGCAAGCAATTTACTTTTGATTATTGAAAGACTGGATTGAATTCAGTTTAAGCAAATAAGCAACTGATTTTACTTTTAATGTAACAGCAATAAAGTACATACCAATTTTGGATGGTGCAGAAGGTACTTTATCTGCATTTTCGGTGCTACAAGCCTACTCTTCGCCGTTACCAAATTGAGATCTGAGTCTATATCGGCTCCCGGGTACGCCTTGCAATCTACTATCTGATTTCGGAATTTCTGCCTGGCCAAGATGTAATCTAACTGAATCTCCCCGTATCTTCCAGCCTTTTCCAAGTATACCTCCTCCTCTTGTGATTCTTGAACAGACTATTCGCAATTAATAACTAAAATTTAATGCAGAACTCAGTTTTTCTCATCTCTCATTCGTACTACCAAGTCCATATTCTCTCGCAACCCTCTTCTCTAAACCTTCTCCTTCATCCGCATTCCAGTCCGCCATTAGTGTTAGATATTCATTTCCATTTACGCACTGAATTACTAGTTCAGTATCGTCATATGCTTTCACTCTCCATCTTCTGCTGGTGACATCAGCATGTATACTTGTTGTTTCCGGTTTTGGTTTGCTGTCAGTTCTGATGTGAAAACTGTAACTGAACTCTTCGCAGCAACACACACTTTGTCCTACGTTCCTATTCATAACGGATTCTACTTTCGTTATACCATTCTCTACTGCTGTAAAATCAACAGTTGATATTCTACTATACTCATCTGTCCAGATATCCTTGTCATCTTTCCATTTCAGTTTACCGACCCGCATTATATCTAGACTGAGCCTCTGCGTTTCCCTTTTCAGATTTTTTAGTTTTCCTATGACGATTAAACTTCTCACATTCCACGTCCCGATTCGTAGAACGTTATCCTTTCGCTGGTTATTCAGTTTATTTTTTCTCATGATCACCTCTGTCATGGTAGTTCCCTCCCGAAGATGCACATTAGGGATTATTCCGGAATCTTTTGCCAATGGAGGAGAGATCATCATGACATATTTTCAGTTACAGGCCATATGCCCTGTGGATAAACATTATGTGTACTCTTACATAAGTCATAACAGGATTATCTCATAAGCAACAAACACCTAGGTACAATTCCTGAATGCGAAACCTATAGTTTAATCTCTCCTCACGTGCAGAATGTGGATGGCGTTACTACCAGCCGCTTTGTACGTTTGCACAGAAGTAATAATCATTTGCATATCCAAGCATATCGTACACTTCGTGGCGGTTTGATGTTTTTTGCTTGTCGTCTATAGTGTTATCCCCCTAATTGGCAGAAGTGTATAATAAAGTGTGGCACGAAGGAACATAAAAGCACATATATAATTAAATCTTTGGGGCCCATTATTAGCAACAGTGACCAGTTGCTGTGAATTCTTTCTAGCAGCCTCAGGTAGAAACATCTCCCTTACCTTCCAGTTATTGGCGAGGATAGGATTTCAGTAAACTGAGTTTCGTTTGCTTTCTGGGATGGTATGGCGCTGTCATTCCCTATATGGGTCTGCTGTCTGAGTTAACTGTCAAAGCCAGGGGTGCCCCACCTTTTAGCTTACCTGGGCCACATTGGAAGGAGAATATTTTTAGACCGCATATAATACACTCAACACTACTAACAATAACTGAGACAGGGTGGACCAATGGTAGTTTCAGACTGAAAATACTCAATTTATTACAACTTTTTAAAAACGGAATTTTATGGAATGCGCTGTTCTTGGGTCGCACTGATACTTGCTTTGGACCACATGCGGCTCGAGGGCCACAGGTTGAGCACCCCTCGTCAAATGGTTATCCATGGAGTCAACTGAAACTACTCACGATTTTAGAGTGTAAATAATAGAAAAGATAGTTCCTTTCTGGTGACTCCAATAAACACAAGAGTGTAGTTAGCTTAATACAAGAGAGCTTGAATAAGAGTGTTTGTTATTGAGCCAAAAAGCCACTCAAGCTGTAACTTCAAAGCGTATTGACTGCGTGCTAAATACTGAAGAACTTTCTGAATCCACTAGCGCCTCGACGCACGGAGAGTGGTGTGGAAACTTGCACGCTAAAATAGTCAGTGTCGTTATCCTGTGAAGGTTGAAGTATGTTTCACAGTTCTTCGGAAGGTTTGATATTGAAGTAGAGAGTGCACTGCAGACGGGTTTTCAAAGATACAGCTAAGTGCAAACAAGGTGCAGGGAGCCACTGTTTTGATTTCTGTCGGTTACACTGAATGTGCGGGAACACGAAATATCAGAACAGAGTCAGGCAAGGAACGAGAGATTTCTACATCTACATCTACATATATACTCCGCTAGCCACCAAGTGGTGTGTGGCGGAGAGCACTATTCGCCCCAAAGTCATATTTTACTCCCTCTGTTCCACTCGCACATAGCGCAAGGAAAAAACGACTGTCTGAACGTCTCAGTACGAGCTCTAATTTCCTTTATCTTTGACTGGTGAGCATTGCGCGATTTGAAAGTTAGTGGTAATAATATGTGCTCTACATCCTCAGCGAAGATCGGATTTTGGAATTTAGTGAGCAGCCCCTTCCGTTTAGCGCGTCGTCTACCTGCAAGTGTGTCCCACTTCCAACTTTTTATGAGATTTGTAACGCTCTCGCCATGGCTAAATGTATCAGTCACGAATCTTGCAGCTCTTCTTTGGACCTTCTCAAACTCTTGAATCAGACGCAACTGGTAAGCGTCCCATACAGACGAACAATAAGACTGGACGAACTAACGTATTGTTAGCAATTTCCTTTGTTGAAGGACTGCATCGCTTCAGGATTCTGCCAATAAACCGTAATCTAGAGTTCGCCTTACCCGTTACTTGTGTAATCTGATCGTTCCATTTGAGATCATTTCGAATAGTCACACCCAGATACTTGACGGATGGCCGGCCGCCGTGGTCTAGCGGTTCTAGGCGCTCAGTCCGGAGCCGCGCGACTGCTACGGTCGCAGGTTCGAATCCTGCCTCGGGCATGGATGTGTGTGATGTCCTTAGGTTAGTTAGGTTTAAGTAGTTCTAAGTTCTAGGGGACTGATGACCATAGATGTTAAGTCCCATAGTGCTCAGAGCCATTTTTTTTGAACTTGACGGATGTTACAGCTTCCAAAGACTGGGCTTTTATTTTTACTCCTACATTAATGGGGATTTTCGCTTCGTTATACGCAGTAGGTTACACTTCCTAATATTGAGAGATAACTGCCAATCATTACACCACGCATTTATTTTCTGCAAATCCTCATTGATTTGTTCACAACTTTCGTGTGATACTACAACACACATGTTGTGTGTGATACTACTTCCCTGTAGAAAACAGCATCATCGGCAAACATTCTAATGCCGCTGTCAATACCATCAACCAGATCGTTTATGTAAATCGTAAAAAGCAGCGGACCTATTACGCTGCCCTGGGGCACACCTGATGTTACGCTTGTTTCTGATGAAGTGTCCCCATTCAGGACGACATACTGCTCTCTGTCTGTTAGAAAACTTTCTATCCAACCACATATGTCATTGGATAGACCGTAAGCGCGCACTTTTTGGGGCAAGCGACAGTGCTGAACGCCGTTCGAAAGTCGAGAAATATGGCATCAACCTGGGAGCCAGTACCTTGAACCTGTTGTACATTATGCACAATAAGACAGCTTGACCGCTGTTTCCTAAAAACCATGCTGGCTTCTGCAGATGAGCTTCTCAGTGACAAGAAAGGTCATTATGTCGGAACACAAAATATTTTCCATGATTCTACAACAAATCGATGTCAGTGAAATTGGCCGGTAGTTATGTGCATCCGATTTTCTACCCTTTTTGTAGATTGCTACGACTTGGGTCTTCTTCCAGTCCCGTGGAACTTCCCGCTGTTCCAATGATCTCTAATAGGTGATGGATAAGAATGGTGCTATGTTTGTACCATATTCAACATAAAATCCTACGAGGATACCGTCTGGGCCACATGCCTTCCTGGCGTCTAACGATCTTAACTGTTTTACAATCCCAGATATACTAAACGCTATGTCAGCCATCTTTGCGTTTGTTCGATAATTGAAAGCCGGAATGGTGCTGCAGTCCTCTACCGTAAACGAGTTTTTGAAAATAAGGTTTAGAATTTCGGCCTTCTGTTTATCCTAATCCGTTACATTACCCTACTGTCAGCAAGACAAGGTATTGAATTACTTGTAGCGTTCATAGGTTTTACGTATGACCAACATTTTTGGGGTTGTTTTAGAATCTGCAGATAAAATATTTCTTTCAAATTCGTTTCATTTCGTATAATTTCTGTTTGTCAGCGGGGCAGTGACTACGTTTAAAAGGACTGTGCCAAATTCTCTGCTTTCTCAGCAACTTCCTAATATGTTTGTTGAACCAAGGTAATATAGTGTCCCTCTCCATATATTTGACATGAACAATATAAATAACGACAAAAGAACTATATATGTGTAATGTTGTGTGAACTTTAATGCCTAATTGTGATACGGACAAAGTGACGAAATAACTTTAAAGACAATTTATCGATTCTGATAGTAGAAAAAAGACATTATTCTCCGTGATATAAAATCATATGTGTCAACTAAAGAACTGAACACTATAATCTTTGTTATATTACAAAAGGACTAGAGGACAATGGACTTAGTCGTCTTCTGATGTTTTCTTGTGTCTAAGTTATTGTTTGAGTGCAGAAGGTACGATTGTATTGCTATAGCTTTTGTCTTGCTCTCGTTCAATTGCTAGAACATAATTGATGTGTAAAAGAGTTACGAAAATATAATAAGCTACTCTGGAGTGTAGAGTAATCATTTAAGGAACCCACGCCACATTTTTTATAACGCAAGAGTTTGTGTAGCATTTTTTGCAGCTGTTGCGGAGCTAGCTGCGATCATCTTTGGCTGAGAAAGTTGGCCGTCATTACGCGGCGCATTTAAACTTCTTATTTCCACAGGAAATACTACGAAGCCGGAGCAGAAGAACTTATTTAAAAATACTATCAAAATTAATTAGCATCAAATCACAAGATTTATTTTAACATAAAGTGACTATTTTCAGTGATAGAATTTATTATAGGTCAGGTGCCTCTTTGCATGAATTTTATTACGCTAACGCATCTAATATTATTTATAGGGAGCCTGGCGATCGTTTTCAATCAGAATTTAAAGTTTAATTTGGCAACCTACAAAAAAATATTACTTATTTGTAATTGTTTCTTATGAGGTTTTATGAAAGATAGCTTTACGAAATTTAATGTCACGAACTTAATAGAATCCTCATATAACTTATAGCAGAAAGAGACTTTACAGTGGATCCTTTCCCTCCTCTATATTTTTGCTAGGCACATATTTCTCTAGCACGTGGTGGACAATTCCTTTAAATTCCGACCAAAGATGATCAGTATCTTTGTGTCCCGCGGTGAATGCTCGGAGCTAACTATGAAGATATTCATTAATGACACTTTTATTTGCTTTTCCAAACAAGAAAACTTTACGCTGTTTCTTTGGTTTCTGTTTTTTTTCCCACATCCACTGACATAGAAGCCACAACGACATTATGGTCGCTAATACCTTTTTCTAAGTTAACTTCCTCAAAAACATCAGGTTTGTTTGTCGCCAAGGTATCTAATACGTATCCTGCCTCGGGCATGGATGTGTGTGATGTCCTTAGGTTAGTTAGGTTTAAATAGTTCTAAGTTCTAGGGGATTGATGACCTCAGATGTTAAGTCCCATAGTACTCAGAGCCATTTGAACCATTTTTTATCTAATACGTTCCCATCTCGAGTTAGTTTTCTAACCAAGTGCTCAAGGTTGTATGTTGAGAGCGCTCCCAGAATAGCTTCACACGAGTCTTTGCTTCTGCCCCCGGTGATAAATGGGTAATTTTCCCACTCATTGGACGCCAGATTAAAGTCTCCACCTATAACTAATGGATAATTTGGATATTTATTTCCTAAGTACTCAAGACTTTCCCAAAAACATTCAGCGAAATCTATTGCGGATGCTGGTGGTCTATAAAAACATCCTAATACAATTGTCACACCTCGTCTGATTGACAGCTTCATCCAGACTATTTCACAGTCCGACCCAGTATCGATCTCAACTGCGTTTAAACAGCTTTTGACTGCAGTGAACACACCACCTCCCATAGCATCAGTCCTATCCTTCCTAAACACTGTCCAATCCGAGTTCAAAATTTTACTGCTTTTTATGTCTGGTTTCAACCAGCTTTCGGTACCTAATACAACTTGGCATTACTAATGTTTATTTCGCAGAGTAACTCGTGGCTCCTTTGGAATGATCTGTTTATGCGAACTAATAATTTTTACAGTTGGCACACCCACATCAGTTTCATGAACTGGTAATTTTGCAGGCCAAAGATTTGGTTCCCGTGGGAAGGGACCTAATTAAAAAAAATCCATGTGCACGCCGTAAGTACTGTGCTACCCATGTAGCTACTTCGGTGGTAGAAATGTAAAAGAACATGGAGCACCTGAATTAATCATGGTTGGAATACGTGATTTCTGTCGGAGTGGCGTGGATATTAACGATCTGAATGAAATCGGTTAAGTCCTGTCACCATATAACATGTGTAAACTATTAAGGTTTACTTTTGCTAATTGTCCATTTTACTTATTTTCCCTCAATAGGTCTATTTCTTTAGAAGTCATAAACTGACTGCAAAAATAAATTGTTAGTGCAAAAATCTGCTGCGTAATTTTTATTCTGAAGTGTTGACCTCCACAGCCTTTATAATCGAAGCCTGTTGTGATCTGTCCATTAGATTTGAAGAAGTATCTTGTTGGGCACATGGAACTTATACTCTGCCTTATTTTCAGTGTGCTGGTGAGCGCAAGTTGAGTGCGTCGTCCCTTTGCTGTGGATGATTCGTAGGTGAATGACTGAATGAAGGAAGAGACCTATAATAATTCATTTCGAGTTACCGATTACTATTTCCCTTTGTTTGGTGGCACCAACTATTAAGCTAAAAGACTAGTACCGATTGTGTCACACTGCTTAATCATGTTCGACGCTATCGAATAATGCTTGTTCTATTATTTTATTGGAAATACTCGCTCCTTTTTTGCGCTCTCGATATTCTGTCCCAAAATTGGAGCTAATAGACACTACTGGCCATTAGAATTGCTACACCACGGAGATGACGTGCTACAGACGCGAAATTACCCGACAGGGAGAAGATGCTGCGATATGCGAATGATTAGCTTTTCAGAGCATTCACACAAGGTTGGCGCCGGTGGCGACACCTACAACGTGCTGACATGAGGAAAGTTTCCAACCGATTTCTCATACACAAACAGCAGATGACCGGCGTTGCCTGATGAAACTTTGTTGTGATGCCTCGTGCAAGGAGGAGAAATGCGTACGATCACGTTTCCGACTTTGATAAAGGTCGAATTGTAACCTATCGCGATTGCGGTTTATCGTATCGCGACATTGCTGCTCGCGTTGGTCGAGATCCAATGACTGTTAGCAGAATATGGAATCGGTGGGTTCAGGAGTGTAATACGGAACGCCGCGCTGGATCCCAACGGCCTCGTATCACTAGCAGTCGAGATGACAGGCATCTTATCCGCATGGCTGTAACGGATCGTGCAGCCACGTCTCGATCCCTGAGTCTACAGATGGGGACGTTTGCAAGACAACAATCATCTGCACGAACAGTTCGACGACATTTGCAACAGCATGGACTATGAGCTCGGAGACCATGGCTGCGGTTACCCTTGACGCTGCATCACAGACAGGAGCGGCTTCGATGGTGTACTCAACGACGAACCTGGCTGCACGAATGGCAAAACGTCATTTTTTCGAATGAATCCAGGTTCTGTTTACAGCATCATGCTGGTCGCATCCGTGTTTGGCGACATCGCAGTTAATGCACATTGGAAGCGTGTATTCGTCATCGCATACTGGCGTATCACCCAGCGTGATGGTATGGTGTGCCATTGGTTACACGTCTCGGTCACCTCTTGTTCGCATTGACGGCACTTTGAACAGTGGACGTTACATTTCAGATGAGTTACGACCCGTGGCTCTACGCATCATTCGATCCCTGCAAAACCCTACATTTCAGCAGGATAATGCACGACCGCATGTTGCAGTTCCTGTATGGGCCTTTCTGGATACAGAAAGTGTTCGACTGCTGCCCTGGCCAGCACATTCTCCAGATCTCTCACCAATTGGAAACGTCTGGTCAATGGTGGCCGAGCAACTGAATCGTCACAATACGCCAGTCACTACTCTTGATGAACTGTGGTATCGTGTTGAAGCTGCATGGGCATCTGTACCTGTACACGCCATCCAAGCTCTGTTTGACTCAATGCCCAGGCGTATCAAGGCCGTTATTACGGCCAGAGGTTGTTGTTCTGGGTACTGATTTCTCAGGATCTCTGCACCCGAATTGCGTGAAGATGTAATCAGATTTCAGTTCTAGTATAATATATTTGTCCAATGAATACCCGTTTATCATCTGCATTTCTTCTTGGTGTAGCAATTTTAATGGCCAGTAGTGTATTTTTGCAACCAGTATGACATGTTTCCACATGGCTCCCTCTAAACGCATGGTCTGTTCTGCACTCTGTTTACAGTGACGCCGCCCTGACGGAAATTTAGTTATCAGTAACGAACGAAATATTTTTGAAAAAAAAAAGTTTTCGTTTTGCGTACTTACTGCCTCGTGATATCCATGACAGATCCATTCCCATATGTACACTTCACGTTAGATACACACCTCACAGTATTTAGCTGCACTTGGTTAATAGTTCAACAAAGCGTATCATAAATCCAAAACACCGACTATTTGAATATTCATATCAAATAAACATTCAGTATTATGTCATTTGTTGGATGGCATTATTTTCAATTCTTGTACTGCATTAGTGAATGATCAGGGCAAATACGTCATGTCTGTGAAATATGAATAGGCGATATCGTAAGTAGCTGTGAGTGAGAGTCAGATAGTCCAACGTTACTGTGAGTCACGTACATGGGGTAAAATGAAGACTGTAAATTACGCCAGTTTGCGATACTTCGGGCAACGCAATGTTAACTTCGGCACGTCAGACGAGTAAGGATGGTGTAATTTTTTTTGGAATTTATTAATTTGGTTTTTGCGTAAATTTATTTCGGGACAGGGATTGGTAAAAAGGGGGAGCTTATCAGGTTGTATAGTTAAAACAGGAAGCAGACTGCTATTGTTTCGTTCTCCCAGTCAGAGAAATGTCTTTCGCGTGTTTTGGGACCCGAAGACGATTTCGCACATTCGTCTATATGAGGCTGTGGAAAATGCTTGTAAGGTGAAACCGTGCACCCCACTGCTCTAATCGTTTATGTTAAGACTGCTCTGACTTTATTTTATGAAAAGTAGGATTGACTTGTAAAAAACTTGTGACTTTCGGTAAAGACATCTGCAAAAATGTAGAGTTTTTTATCGAGATGTAAGAATGGGCATTAATTCCACATGGCGTGCTGTGTAGACATAATCCCGAATTTGCAGAATCCTAAGACGTGAGGAACTACACAGTATCTGAGTTAGCATTCAAAACTATTAAAAAGGTTTATATTTACAAACTGCTTATTTACTGATTAAAAGTGCTGTTCGTCGAACATCAAGTCGCGAAATCATATCTTAAGGTGTGAGGGAAAAAGGGCGGGGGGGAGGGGAACTGGGAGAGAAAGAGACAGAGTCAGAGAGTGCGATAGTACTGTAAGTCTGAAAGAATTAGTTGCGATTATTTTCTTACTTTCACTTAGGAATGTGTGTGCTCGGCAGATTTGATTTTTGTAGATTTAGTAGTTGCAGCAGAACATAATCGAATAGACCCTCTAATTCTATACACCTTGTTGGCACGTGCAGTGCAGCTATTTTCTTCACAGCTTTTCTCATCTGAGCAACAGTGTACGTCATTTCAGGGCAGGGTGTCCATCTGAAGAGCTGACAAAGGTCTAGAAGTTTGAATTACTATAACACCAATGCTGTCCCTCTGCCACAAACCCTTATATTCAATACTAACTTTTTTTACCTTCTCATTTAGTTTTCTCAACTTTGCTTGTGTTTTAATAAATATGAGTTCCACTTACATGTACTTTATCGATCTATGATATGGTCGTGCTGCTTCTTCCGATTAGCCTATGTTTCCTAGCATAGTACGGCCATTTCAGTTTCATCTGCCAATGATTCATCTGTCGATTGACTTTCACAACGGAATCTCATATTACTAATATTAATGCATGAGAAAAGCTCAATACAATTTCTTGGATATGTCACCAGCAACTATGTAATTTTGCCCAGTCCAAATAAACAACAGGAATCAACACAAATAATCGCCTGGCAAATACGGCCGCAAAGCTGACTCTTGCATGTAAGAAATTCCATGGAATTGGAAAGAAAGATGCCAAAGTTGTCTTAAGAGATAAAGAGATTTTTGTGGTATATGAATTCTGTTACTCCCCATATCTGAGACAGGCAGTTGCAGGTATGGGGTTGTTATGGGACAATTTTTCGAAAGATACGTAAATTCATATACAGGATGACAGTTATTGAACTATATGAAATAAGATCGTCGTAACTTCTGATTGGTATGCGTTAGGACTTTCAAACTGCACATTTGACCGCTGGTTATGATGAGAATCAGTATGTGCATGCGCACACGCCTTGTTTGGTTTAACGACGAAGCCCATTTTCATTTGGATGGGTTCGTCAGTAAACAAAATTGGCGGATTTGGGGGACTGAGAATCGCATTTCACGATCGAAAAGTCTCTTCATCCTCAATGGTTTACTGTGTGCTGTGAAATGTCTAGTCACGGAATAATTGGTGCAATATTCCTTGCTGGCGCGGTGACTACCGAACGGTACGTGAAGGTTTTGGAAGAGGATTCCATGCACATTATCCAAAGTGACCCTGGTTTCGACAATATGTGGTTCATGTAAGACGCAACTCGACCCCGTCGAAGCAGGAGAATGTTTGATGTCCTGGAGGAGCACTTGGGGTACCCAGTGTAATGTTGTTACATTAATCTGAGGTGTAAGCGGTGTTGATATTCAAGACCATAAAAGTGGGTTAAAAGCTGTGAGCTATGTGAGGAAGTTAACCTTGCATTACTGCGCAACTGTTTCACCAGGTATCCAGTCTAGCTTACCAAATTCCCAACCAGACTGACATTAATTATAATCTTTTAGTATTCATCTTACGATAACCGGTGATATACATATAAAAAGACAATTTAAATAGAAAGAAATAAATCAGTTTATATTTGGACATTTATTTTAACATTGATCATTGTTCCGTTAAAATTTCAGCATATCAACCTTGATTCATAACTAAACTGGTACCTAATTTATGATTGTGAAAATGTGAGTTTGTAATCTTACGGAACACAACAAATAGGGAGCCAAGATTGGGAGACTACATACAACACTGCATTCATAAAATAACACACGAAGAACGCTGAAACATATCCAAGAAGAAATTGATCACAACCAACCGATTCAATTTTCACCCAAAGAAGTTACGTTCGTAGCGCAATTCTGTCCGTCATGAAATTACCACACACTGGTATACTAAATTCATACTAACTCTCTGTGAAATCTTCCCGAAAAGAATAGCTGAGGGCTACTTTGATGATTACACCACATGCTTCACGTGGTCAACTTGGTTTACACAAAGAGTGAAACTCCACAGTAATTTTGATAATTAAAATAAATTAGATCGAAAAGCAATTTACAAAAGAAAAACCTCTAACTGGTTACTATCGTCTCACTGTTAACCTGATGGGTCAAACAATTGTATAAGCACGTGGTACTGGTCTCACAAAGTACACCCCACGTGGGTTGAACATAAAGAAAAGTTGCTATACTGAAAAATATTGTCAAGACGAGATGTTACAATCTCACGCACATTCGTATTTAAGATTGATAGTCTTAGTTAGAGTTACTGATCAACACGTGGTTCCACTTTACTCACAAAGTAGTGACAAAGCAACTACCAGAAGATATTCTGAACTTCACACTCAAAATACACTGCGTTGCAATTTAAGATCACATTAGATATTGTAGAGCTAAACCTGAAATAAAGGTGATTAAATTTTCAGTTAGGCTGAGCTTAAGAGATCTATTGTCCTACGGACTTAGCAGACACGCGCTTAGCTGGAGATCTTACCACTTCAGACGCTCGCCGCGGACAGACTGCCGTGGTCCCTTCCTGAGGTTGCCTCACAGATACAAACGGAAGTGACCAGAGAGGCAGCTTCCTATACCAACATGACAAGGGACGGACAGGACTATGCTAAGAATAGGAACCTCTCTGCTTTTAGAAAGTGTAGCTACCTGTTCCGACGTTGGTCCTACTGTTCTCTAGCAGACAGGCTTGTCTGCTACCATCAAGCATGCAACTAGAAATACAATTGCTCATTCATCCTCTCACACAGAAGGGAAGGGGGATGACAGTATCTTATCATGTACAGTATATAAAAGAAAGCGGATGTACATTCCGTATGAGACTGTGTGACATGAATTACATGTAAACTGTGTTTTAAAGTGTAGTAGTGTGACAGATCATTCTTGTTTATGTGTAAAAGTAACACGTTTCACTGCTCAGTCTCCTCCCAGATAGTCAGAAACACCACAGTAAATTTAGAAAAGGAATTTATGCCGCAAATGACAACAGATTTAAGAAATTAACATGAAAGGAATCCAACAGAGACCTTTCACCAGAGGCTAGTGGCATGGGCCTCGATTGGCCGCCATATTCTCCGGATCTGAAAGCATGGGACTCCTTGTCGTGGGGATATATTAAAGACAAAGTGTAAAGCAATAGCCCCAAGAAAACATCGATGGGCTGAAAACGCTCATTCAGGAGGTCATCGACATCATCGATGTTCCGACACTTCAGCGGGTCATGCACGATTTCGCTATTCATCTGCGCCACATCATCGCCAGTGATGTCAGGCTGATCGAACATGCCATAACCCAAATCTGCATGTCCGTAGTGACGTTTACATGTCGAGTAAAAGTGTGTGCACTCCGTAGTTTGTAACTAATTTACGTTTCTTTCATATACTTCAATAATAGTCACCTATAAATTTATAGTAGAGACCCACTCTTGACCCGAATAATTAATTCCAATCAAAGAAATGAATTGATATTAAAAGCATGAGTTTTTATCAGTTTCTGTAGTAATCTAAAATAGATTTGTATGCTGGTTGGAAATAAGTGAATTTTTGGAAGTATAGTGGGAATGACAGGAATGATGGGTAATTACCATATGTACAACAACCAAGAGGAAACAATAGGAATAAGAAAGTATGTAATGCTATTGTGAATATAATAGTGCCATTAATCTGTATATTTTTAAATTTTTTTGTTCCATAGTAATTTTGAAAAATTAAGAATATACTATAACGAGAGTAAGCTTTTGTTAAGTGCAGTTTATCTATTTAAAATAACCTCTTTGACGTAGGTGGAATAAATGTATTAAAACATATTTTGTAAATAATTAGTAATATTTCAAGTACAACTGTAATTAATTATGTCAATTTTGTACGTATATGCTGTCATGCAATTGTAGATGATTCATACTTAGGGTTTTTGTAAGCAGAAGTGTAAATTGAATAGCTGTAGGGATCATAGGTAGAACGGAACTCCGTTCTGTGGTGGAATGGAAAAGGTGATGGGGCGCGCAAGTGAGATTTGGCGCGCAAGTGGCTCAGACAGTCGGTAGCTGCCCTGCAAGTGGTGAACACGCATTACGTTGGTCAAGCACTAGAGGCCCCGAATTTACCTGCGAGACTAGGTTTTTGGCCTCAGACGTGTTCTACATGATTGGCGCAGTACGGCAATAAATTAGTAGCTCAGAAATTTGCAATTTTATCATCGCTACCAAGAGGAACACAGAGCTATGTACATCAAGAGCCGTACCTGCGCAATGTTATTACGCAGCACCGCCTCATGCCACCTTCGACATCAGTAACAGGCAAAGTACCTTATTTAGAAGTGTATCACAGTATGAACCATCCATCTTCAATCAGTGGAATATAAGTTTTAAGTGTACCTTTGTGTTTATCCGTGATTTTCCTATGTCATTTACCTCAGTAGGGTCTTTACCTAAACGAATTTATTCCGAGTATCCTGATGTTTATTGAAGATTGAATAATAAAAAATGGTTCAAATGGCTCTGAGCACTATGGGACTCAACTGCTGAGGTCATTAGTCCCCTATAACTTAGAACTAGTTAAACCTAACTAACCTAAGGACATCACAAACATCCATGCCCGAGGCAGGATTCGAACCTGCGACCGTAGCGGTCTTGCGGTTCCAGACTGCAGCGCCTTTAACCGCACGGCCACTTCGGCCGGCCAAGATTGAATAATAGTAAATTACTGGCAAGAGTACTGTTTTGGTAGTAAATTCTGAAAATCATTATTAAATACTAAAGTTTGCAAGTATCAGTTTAAGGGCCACCGCTTTGCGTGACCATGAGGATGAGTTTTCAATAGTATTTCTGAAAGTAAAGTAACATAATTGTTTAATTTAACAATCTTAACAGTAATTGTTCGTGTTGCTTCTCCATATCAAAGAAATCCAGACAAATATTGGTGTTAGTAAAACGCTAACAAATAACAGTCCTAAAGAAGTGAAATTTACTCGAGTTAAATAATAGTTTTGGTCATATGAATGATAGCTATAGATTTAATATTTTTTTGTATCCTTGTTGAAACATATGTGTGTCTTCTTTAACTAATTACTGAAGTATAGTGATAAATACCATAAGTAACAGAAAGTGGGATTAATAGTACTTATTGTCAAGTGACCGTAGTAAGTGAAAGTAGTTATTTATTCAGTGTCGAAAACTGACTGCATCTTTTTGTGTAGACACTGTGCCCGATTTGGGCTGGCGGCCATTTTATTAAGGGAAACAGTTTATTGTTATAATAGGCTTTGTCTGATTAAAGGTTTCCAAAAGTAATTATTCTCACTGCTTTTCCCCCAAACTGTATGATTCTGAGAAAAACAGTTCGATACTTTACCATTGGGTTGAACACGGTTAAAATGTCTCTCCGAGAGTCGATGGTTTGGAGTGTTAGTGCTGCGTGATTTTGTGGTGGTGTTCCTGCCGCTACTTACTGCACAGTTCTGACATTCCGAACCGCGGATCTATCGCCTTTACAGCGGTAGAACTTAAACGTTCTGGTACCGTATTGAAGAGAACGCGAAAGCACCGTTGCAAGTATTTCTCCAATGAAAAAGAGTGGAACACGTGGATGTAGTCTTGTACCCCTACTGTACTTAAGGAAAGCAATGAGAGAAATAAAAGGGTGGAAGGGTATCAGTAACGACAGTCTCTGAAAAAGCGAAAATGAGTAAGTACTTGAGGACTCGCTGGACATAATGAATAGTCTAGAGATCACATACTATGAATTGCTATGAACTGACGGAAGGAAGATCAAAGTAACGAGGAACAGCAAAAATGAGATTATCAGTAAACTTAACAATGACTTTGAGAACCAAAAAATAGATGAAGTGAAGGCATTCTGCTACCTTGGAAGCAATAAACGTGACAGACGAAGTAGGGAGTTCATAGACAGCAGACAAGCATTGTCAAAAAGGGAATACTTGACCAAAAGACATTAACGGGTATCACACACGACGTTAAGCTAAAGAAAGAAATTCTGAAAATGTGCTTTTGGAGCGCGGCTCTGTGTGGGAGTGGAAAAAACTTGGAAGAAGAGAACTGAAGCCTTTGAGGTGTGGTGCTGCAAAAGTATGTGGACTGATACGATTAAAAAGGAGGAACTTCTCCGCATAATAGATGAGGAAAGAAATGCGTGTGAAAATACTGATTCGATGAAGGAACCGGGTTGTAGCATATTTGTTAAGAACTCCTAGATAACCTCCATAGTACTATATAAAACTGCAGTGGGTAAAATCTGTAGGGTAAGACAGAGTTTAGAGTACATCCAACAAATAATTAAAGACTTTGGAAATTACCAGTGAAAATCTTATATTCTGTCCTAATAGTTTGATTTTTCTGTATCAAAAAGGATGATTATTATGCTGACCAACGTAGAGTCAGTCCAACAATATCTTCAACGCCTAATCGCCTAGCCTTACGATCTATTATCATTTTGTCCTCGTCCACATGCTTCAAGAGCAGGCTTATTCAAAAATCTCTGGTTTCCAAAATAATTCATTAAAGAAAGAAGTTCTTTTATGTACAGTATGAAACACAGTGAAACAAGTACTACTGGAGTACTGAAATTATTAAAAAACATAAAATTTTCGCAACTTGAAGGTTCGTTTCGGCACAGCAGTGCTCACTTCCCATGGAGTTTGTAAAGATGGTTTATCTTTGTCTTATTGTCTTACTTCAACCGTTGCACTGACTCGGTGACCTAATATCTAACGTGCACTCGGAAACACAGCACTAAAATTTGTGCTAAACATTATTCAGTATGGATATGAAATACGCTCTCGTCACTAGCGCGGAAGTTAAAATCAGTTTGAATTGTTGCAAGCGTAATTTTTTTAGTTTCTGAAGAGATCGTCGGAAGTGCGAGGGTTTTCGATACATGTAATCAAGGGGGAAAATAGTGGTGCATGGCTCACAACTACTGCGAGCGCATGATGTGTTTCCCTCGCATGAGTGGCGCGTGTGACGTTTGCGCACGGAGCATGTTAAACACCTAATGACGTTGGTTCATCAGAGATTCAATCTGGCGCGATGCCAAAGTAAACAGGACCCGTAATACGCACATCAACATCCCAAATGAGGCAAATCGTTATCGCTAAATCATTTCCACTGTACGTCGCTCTATCGCATGAAGGATCAAACCGTTCCGCGCATTTAATGGACGCACAGCTAAAAATAGCACGCTTTATGGTGTTACTGCGCGAGGGGCTAGACCACCGCAATCCGTGTAACGCCGTTATCACGCGCCGAATGTCGGACCAGACCGGCCGGAAGATTCTGATGATGTGATGAAAGTGGAAACATGAACAAAGGGCGCTATGTAAGCATCTGAGGGGAACAACTGGGAATATGAACGGTACTTAGTTAAAAAAGACGTAATACACCCTCCAACATGGAAAACATTATTTCCGTTTTATCATTCTTCCTTCGCGTTTGCGTCCATTAGTATGGGGGGGGGGGGGGGGTAATCAAAATTTAATTTAAGTGATTAACTAGCAGTTTAACGCAACATGTTAGATGAAGGGTGCAGGAGAGTCGTCATCAATTAACAAAAAAAGTAAACGATGACGTTACTTGCAACACAAATTTTACCATCGAAAACAAGATCAAATATCTGAAAATATACGAGGATGCGGCTCGTGGTAAACGTGCGCTTGTTTCCCGCTCCTTTCATCGTTTATATAATTTTTAATCTTGTGATGGCCCGATTCTGATGCTCTTAATTTGTTGAATCAAAATCACACTGAAAACTGAGAGAGGATAGGAGCAAGGTACTTTGTTTTATTTGTCCATAAATTCAGCAGCCTCTCTCTCCTGTAGCCATAATGACCGTTTAGCTTGAAAGTATGGGTGAGCGGTTTCAGTGTCTTATAGAGCTCAAAGAAGTCCCTTTGCTTATTCTCTCTGACAGTAGAAGCAGCCATTAGAATCTAGATTCTCACGTATTTTTGGTGGCACAAACAGACGCGTTTGGGTTATGAAATCCATAAACTAGAGTGCACAACACTTTCTTGTTACCCTGTAAATACTTTGCGTGTTTCCTACTTATTGAGTAGAAATTTCACTTGGTTCCGAGCCGCTTTGGACTTTGCGTTCGTGCTTTGTCCGTTATTCAGTTGTCATAAAATTGGACCCACAGCGTACCCACGCTAAGTGTCGCTTTCCGTGCTTATTTTCTTCTGTTTGGTCTCTGTAGATTTTTCCATCCTGTTCTATAAATCGTGTGCAATTTTCAGATGATAGAATCTTATTGATTTGTGAGGGATCCTAAGATCTCGTGGCTGACTCTTTGCAGTAGTGAAGTAACTGAGAAATATTTGTGTCGGCGACAATAATTTTGCTATCAAATGATCCGAGAATCATGCGAAGATTTTTCTCTAAAGATACGTAAAATTGTGGATGAGAGGCCACTTTGTTCTTTTAGTCGTATTTAATTTTCTTTCTATTGATACTATACTGATCGAGAAATCAAGTGCAATGTGGAAAGAGGTCGCAGTGCTCTGCGGGCAAAGATATAATTATATTCTTTGCCGCGGTAGAGGCGTGGCGTTGAGAAGGGGTCAGCGGGGGCATAGTCGCGCGTTTTCGATCACTACAATCAGTTGTCCGAGTACGCCACCAAGTACAGACGTGATTATTATCCTCGCGCTACGGCCTGAACGAGCATAAAATGGACAAGTTTCTTAAAATATATGTGCAGCCCTCCATGTCTGGTACAAGTGGCAGTGGCGGAAACGAATCAAAATCGAAAAAATAGACTTTATGACGACAGTTACCTGAAGTATGGTTTTACTGTCATGAACAATGAACCTCCATGTGTAATTTGCGGCGAAGTATTGTTACGTGAGAGTGTGAAACCATCAAAGCTCCTGCATCACCTTTTAATTAAACATTCTAAGGGAGCTGATAAACCGTTGGATTTCTTCGAAAGGCAACGGAAAGGCAACAAGCAAACTACTATGATCCAGGTAATAAAATTGTAATGTTATTTGTTGATTTAAAATAGTTTTAATCTTTCTGATTTTTTATTCGTTTTTCTGATTTAACAATATTTTTTATCTGATTTTAGGTATCCAGTGTCAACGAGAAAGCGTTACCAGGTAGCTACCGAGTCGCATTCCGAGTCGCTAAAGCAGGGAAGCTGCATACAGGTGCAGAGAATCTTATTTTGCCAGCAGCCCTGAATATGGTTGAAATTGTGTTGGGTAAGCAAGAGGCGAACAAGCTATAAAGCATACCACTTTCTGATAATGCCATTGAACGCAGAATAAACGATATAGCCGGTGACATTCGAGAAAAGTTAGTCAAAAAACGGTGTTTCAGATTGTGCTCAATTTATAGTATTTGTGTTCTTTGAAGCAGATGAAAGTATCATGGAAGACAGTTTATTTTTTAAAGCACTCCCTGCGAACACTAATGGGCAGTGGTTGTATGACACGTTTTTAGAAAGCACTCGCAACTATGAGATTGATTGGACAAAATGCATCGTTATTTGTAGTGATGGTGCTAAAGCTATGACTGGCAGCAAAAGTGGACTCGTCACGAAATTAAAATCAATAATGACAGATTTTTTCTGGACACACTGCTTTCTGCATCTATACGCTCTGACAGCCACGATTTTATCTTCTGATTTAAATGATGTGCTTAAAGAGGCGATCAACGTTTTAAACTCTATTAGAGGTAAAGCGTTGCAAACTCGAATGTTTAGGGTCATTTGTGAAGACATGGGTTCCCTTTAACACACGGAGGTCAGATGGCTTTCCCAAGGAAAGGTATTGACATGGGTTCTGGAACTAAAAGGTGAATTGCTAATGTTCTTACAAGATTCTAAATCTGGATGTGCGAATTACTTTTGTGACTCTATTCAACTATCAAAATTAGCATTTCTCGCAGATCTTTATAGCCACCTAAATATTTTAAACAAGAGCCCCCAAGTGAAAGAAGAAAACGTAATGGCTAAGGATAAAATCAAAGAATTCCTCGAATAACTTAATTTGTGGTCAACGTTTTTACAAAAGGTGATATTTGAGTCTTTCCCTTGTATTCAGACGATTGTCGATAAAATTGCAATGGACTAGTCGGTGGTACAGACTTCTCACATTCCCTGCATGATACAGGTCTTGCATAACTTGGAAGAGAAAATGTTAAGCTATTTTCCAGAGCTGAACTCTGACGATGACAATGGCCATAGATGGATATTATACCCTTTTTTTTAGATACGTTAGTACAACTGGCTGATCTGAGCACGATAACAAAAGAAATACTCATAGTATAAGTAGCTGACGGGATCCTTAAAATAGAATTTAATTCGCAAAACATTGACTTTTTCTGAATAAAGAGAAAAGAAGAGGATCCACAGCTTGCAAAGGAAGCTTTGAAATTGTTACTGCCACTCGCCATATCCTACCTTTGTGAATTAGCGTTCTCTTCAATGGTGAACATAAAAACTGAGAAGAGGAATAGACTTCAACTAGAAAATGATTTGGTGATTTGTGTCTCAAAAGTAGAACCACGATTTGACAGATTATTAATAAATAAACAGGTACAGCTTTCTCATTGAAACTGTTGCACTTTTATTGTAGTCTAGGACCTATAATCCTTGCTTACTTTCATCTGGCTAAGTGGCACCCGCAGCAGATATCGCTGGTGTCGCCCTATGAATAAAAACTGTTCAAAAGAATAAAATCTTAATAAGTGTCAAGTATGCTTTTTAATAATACAAATCAGAGACATTAGTCATCAGGCATCAAATTGCAGTTGCGCCGATAAAGCGCTGTGTATTTGCGTGTAATCGTTGGATCATACCTTTATTGTTACTGATTTTACTCTTGACGGTATGGCTTATGCTCTGCGGGACAGGACATTGAAATAACAGAAAACGCTGAGGAAAAAAGAGCGTAATGTTTTACATAAGTTTTATTATTATTATCATTATTATTACGACGAACAAAGTACATTTGACCCTCCGACATTCAGTTCCAAGATGGCCGCCGAGTAAGTGACGCCAGAAACCATTTCCAGAAAGTTAAGTGATTTAGACAGGAATATAATTTAGTTTAACGCTGACAACAAATTAAATACGTGCATTAGTGTATCGTTTAGTCTTGCCGTTAAAGGTTTGACTTTTTTTTGCGTATTTTTTCAGAAAACACGAGAAGATCGTAACTTCGCGAAGTCGCGCTTAGGCTTAAATTTTGTAAACGTGTTTGTTTCTTGTTTCAAGGTAATTTAACTAGTTTCTCGGTAACAAATAAGTAAACTACCGTAAATAGCGCATAACTTCATTGTTTTAATACAGACTTCAGAAAAACAGCGTAACTTTATATCAGAAACTTGCCTATATACATTTGTTTATAGGCCTATTCTCGTAACGTTTTTGGAGAATCAAAGTTAAAGTATCTCGTTTAATTGTCCTTTTTTCATTCCATCGAGTGAAGTATATAATAAATAGCGTATACCTTCGTTGTTTTAATACAGATCTCAGAAAAACAGCGGAATTTTAAATCAGAAACTTGCTTATATACATTTGTGAATAGGCTTAATTCTTGTAACGTCTTTTTTGATTTTCGGTAATTTAATTAATTTATTCTAGCTAAAGTATTATTTTTGCCATGAGTGAGAAGTGCCTGACTTGCCGTAGAATTGTTAGTTCCGGGGTTTGGTGTGATGGATGCAGTAGTTTTTTTCACTGGGGGGACTGCAGTGGCGTGGGTGTTGGGAAAGTGGATCAGGCTCATCAGTGGTTATGTAGGATTTGCAGCAGAGATAGGAAGATAGTGGAACAGGAGCGGAAAATTGCCGCCCTTCAGGCTGAGCTAGATCAGGCTAGGGAAGATCTGGACAGGTTAAGGAGGGAGACGGGCAAAGAGAGGTGGGAAGTGGCAACAGGTAGCAGAAGGAACAGGCCTAGAACTAAGTCTGACAGTTTTGTGGTGAATGTCAAAAATAAGTTTGACCTGTTGCTTCAGTTAGAAACTGATGAGCCTCAAGCAGAGGTAGGTGTAGACAGGACACAACAAACTTTCAATAGGAAATTGAAAAAGAATGTAGGAAAGTCATCGAAAAGGAAGAAAGTTTTGTTGTTAGGCAGTTCTCATGCCAGAGGTGTAGGCCAACTTCTGCAGGAGGAATTAGGACCAGAATACCAGGTCACAAATTTTTTCAAACCAAGTGCTAGTCTGGATCAGGTGACAGAGGATTTAGGTTCACTCTGTAAAGGATTTACCAGGGAAGACACCGTGGTTATTGTGGGAGGGCCAGGGAACAGCATCGACAGAGATCCTGGGTACAGTATAGAGTGTGACCTGGTAAAGATTGCGTCGGCATCGAGACACACCAATGTTGAATTTGTATCTGTCCTGAGACGCCATGACCGGCCTCATTTGAACTCTTCTGTTGGGAGAGTTAATTTGGAGTTGGAACGGCTGCTTGGGTCGGGTGCGGAGGCTCATATTGGTGTGGTTCCTGTTGATTATCTCAGTAGGTGGGACTATACCAGGCATGGCCTACATCTCAACAGGAAAGGGAAGGGGAAACTGGCTGGGGTAATAGCAGGAAATTTAAGGGCGGGAGGCACTGCCATGAATGGTAAAATACCAGTGGTTACAGGTGTTGGAGCAGCACCTTTTTTAGGATAGGTAAGACAGAAAGATGTCAAGTTCTACGAGAGGTCAGGATTGAAACAAATCTTCAGTTTAGGAAAGAAATTAAACAGCACAATTCTAGCACATTGGATCACCAATCACAGCTATCAATTATAAATTTTCACCAATCACCAGAAATTTTATCTCCACCAAGTTGTATCTCAGTCCTAGGTAATTGCGTTGATGAATTAAAGTCACCCAACCCAATTGACATAATCTGCCTCTCTGAACACCATGTGACCACTGGTATAGGAACTAGGCCTAAGCATAATGAGAAACTCAGACAGGAGAGTGCTGCAAATGTTAGAATAAGGAAAGGTTCTCATAAAAGTATAATTAAAAACAATGTAAGTATATTTCATCAAAATATTGGGAGTTTAAAGAATAAAGTAGATGAGCTTCTGGTTTGTTTAGAAGATTTAGAAGCTGAGAATGAAATAGATATACTACGCCTGTCTGAGCATCACATTGTTACTGATATGAATAAGGTAAATGTAAGTGGTTATAAGCTCTCTGCACATGTAATGAGAGAAAATATGGAGAAAGGAGGAGTAGCCATATATGTCAAAAGTTATCATTGTGCAAATAGTATAGAAACAAAAAATTTTTGTGTAGAGAAACATATAGAAGCATGTGCCTGTGAGCTTAAATTAAATAAAGGCACATTTATAATTGTAACTGTATATAGGTCCCCATCAGGAAATTTTCATCTATTTCTGAAAAATTTGGACTCCTTGTTGTGCTATCTGTCAGACAGGGGGAAGCAAATTATTATTTGTGGGGACTTCAATGTAGATTCTCTGAAAGAGGGTAATAGGAAAAATGACCTTGAAGTATTACTCGGTTCTTTCAATTTGACACCCGTTATTGATTTTCCTACTCGGGTGGTAAAGGATAGCAGCTCACTGATAGATAACTTCTTTATAGACCAAGATAAGTTTAACCAGATAAATGCTCAGCCTGTTGAGAATGGTCTTTCTGATCATGGTGCACAGCTAGTTACAATATATGACATAGCTCCATTCAACAATACTAAACAGTCCTCCAAAGTAGTAAGTTCAATCAACGATTTAACAATTGCAAATTTCAGGGAAAGCCTACAGCAGTTAGACTGGGATGAGGTGTACCGTGAACCTGATGCCAATTTAAAATATAATTTATTTCATGACATTTTTGTAAATGCATTTGAAAACTGCTTCCCCAAGAAAATAGTTAAATATACTCGTAAGAAACCTTGTAAAAAACCATGGCTTACTAAGGGTATAAAAATATCTTGTAACCGGAAAAGGGAAATGTATCTGACAGCAAGAAAGAGTAGTGACCCAGAAACTATCAAAAATTATAAAAACTACTGTGTTATATTAAGAAAAGTTATTAAAAAATCCAGGAGTATGTGTATCATGTCTGAAATCAGCAACTCTGATAATAAAATTAAAACAATTTGGAATATTATTAAAAGAGAAACAGGTCAACCAAGAGCAGAGGAAGACAGTATTACCATCAAATTGAATGAAAACTTTACGAACAAAAAGTCAGAAGTTGAAAATATTTTTAATAATCATTTTCTAAATGTTGTGGATATAGTAGGATCCAGGTGTTCATTAGGAGATGCTAGGCTGTTAATGGAAGAGGCCATACCTATGCAATTTGATACAATTGAAATCTCACCCACTTCTCCCTCTGAAATTAGGAAAATAATCAACTTGCTTAAAAGCAAAAACTCACATGGAATTGATGGCATTTCCAGCACAATACTAAAAGCTTGTTCTCAACAGATAAGTAAGATTCTCAGCCACCTGTGTAATAGCTCTCTGGAACAGGGCATTTTCCCTGATAGACTGAAATATGCTTTTGTTATACCTTTGCATAAAAAGGGGGATAGATCTGATGTCAACAATCACTGTCCAATCTTCCTTCTAACAGCTTTATCCAAAATTTTTGAGAAAGTAATGTATTCAAGAGCAGCTTCACATATCTGTAAGAATGAAGTACTAACAAAATGTCAGTTTGGTTGCCAGAAAGGTTTTTCAACAGAAAATGCCATATATGCTTTCACCAGTCAAATTTTGAATGATCTGAATAACCGAACACCACCCATTGGGATTTTTTGTGATCTCTCAAAGGCTTTTGATTGTGTAAATCATGAAATTCTGCTAGACAAGCTCAAGTATTGTGGCATGAGTGGGACAGTGCACAAATGGTTTAATTCGTACCTAACTGGAAGAGTGCAGAAAGTTGAAATAAGTAGTTCCCGTAACATGCAAAGATCAGCACATTCCTCAAACTGGGGAACTATCAAGAATGGGGTTCCACAAGGGTCAGTCTTGGGTCCTTTGTTGTTCTTATTATATATTAATGACTTGCCATTCTATATTCATGAAGAGGCAAAGTTAGTTCTCTTCACTGATGATACAAGTATAGTAATCACACCTGAGAAACAAGAATTAACTGATGAAATTGTCAATACTGTCTTTCAGAAAATTACTAAGTGGTTCCTTGTAAACGGACTCTCACTGAATTTTGATAAGACACAGTACATACAGTTCCGTACAGTGAATGGTATGACGCCATTAATAAATATAGACCTTAATCAGATGCATATAGCTAAGGTAGAATATTCCAAATTTTTAGGTATGTCCATTGATGAGAGATTAAATTGGAAGAAACACATTAATGATCTGCTGAAACGTTTGAGTTCAGCTACTTATGCAATAAGGGTAATTGCAAATTTTGGTGATAAACATCTTAGTAAATTAGCTTACTACGCCTATTTTCACTCATTGCTTTCATATGGCATCATATTTTGGGGTAATTCATCACTGAGGAATAAAGTGTTTATTGCACAAAAGTGTGTAATCAGAATAATAGCTGGAGTCCACCCAAGATCATCCTGCAGACATTTATTTAAGGATCTAGGGATATTCACAGTTGCTTCTCAGTATATATACTCTCTTATGAAATTTGTTATTAACAACCAAACCCAATTCAAAAGTAATAGCAGTGTGCATAACTACAATACTAGGAGAAAGGACGATCTTCACTATTCAAGATTAAATCTAACTTTGGCACAGAAAGGGGTGAATTATACTGGCACTAAAGTCTTTGGTCACTTACCAAATAGTATCAAAAGTCTGACAGATAACCAACAAGTATTTAAGAAGAAATTAAAAGAATTTCTGAATGACAACTCCTTCTACTCCATAGAGGAATTCTTAGATATAAATTAAGAAAAAAAAGAAAAAAAACAAAAATATTAAAAAAACAAAAAAATAATAATAAAAAAATAAAAAATAAATAAAAACAAAAAACACAAAAAAATTGTTTTATTAACTTAAGTATGTTGTTAAATTAACCTAATTATGTCATGTATTGGAAAATTCGACTCGTTCCACATCATTACGAAATATCGTATTCATGATCCATGGAACTAGTATTAATCTAATCTAATCTAATCTAATCTAATCCAAAGACAACGCCACCGACAATGTAGTATTTAGCTGTAGTGTTAGCGACACTCCTCGCGTTGAAATTATTGTAACCGATACCTCCGCGCGGGTCTCCTCGACGATGTTGCCAAATTCTCTGTGACGGTGTTGCAAGCAAGACTCATGCTACTTCATGGCCTTGAAGTACCTCTGTATGAATTCCATACCAGATATGTAGTCGTTAACCAACACGAATTCAATTAAGCTGCGCGCAATACGTAGGCAGATGTTTCATTCAGTTAGACGTCTTCTGTGTGTATGACTCGTTTTGAAGAGAAAGTAAAAACAAGTGTCTTTAGATGACTTCTTGTAAAAACGGATGTACATTTTATAAACCGTTTTAGTATTTTTTCGGAATGGAATGCATTATCCTTTTTCTTACGTGAATTCCAACAGAAAAACTTTTTTCGCATAAGTGTTTCGCAATGCAGGTAAGATTCAGAAGTGAATTATCCTCGTTAAGGGGGTGCAACTGTGTAGTCAGTTTCAAAAGAAGACGACATTTTTTTAAATTAATTGCGTGAACATATAGTATATATTTTTACAAATAAAGGTACTAGGAATTTTTTGCAAGATATTTTTCGTCTCTTTTATAAAGCACTATCAAAAAAATAACGATTCACTTCTCGGCAATCACCACAATTAACTACACGAAAGAAATTAACCAGGTGACCAACAACGACGATTCTGTGGGAATCCCGATAAAGCCACAAAACTAGGAAAATAGAAACAACGTCAACATGCAGTGTGTGAATTAAAGTCTGACTTCCCGAGCTCAGGCATCCTAGATCCGCTAGGTAGAAATTCCTGTACTTCGTGCCTTGTCTCACTGCTGCCAATCCTGCCGATCTATTGTTCAGTTCGAAGCTAACAAGCTATATTGACTGAAACGCATTCTAGTAACTGTGGTGCCAAACCTTGCACGTGAGCTGTGTTCGTGTTGTTGCCGCCATTTTGTGTCACATTTGAACGTGAGCATCTTTTAAATGCGTTTTCATAAATTGTTCTCGTTCCATGTGATATTTTTATCGCAGCAGATGATTGGCGCGTAAACTAAGTTGTTAGTAATACACAAGAAGCTGTCACTGTACCGCCGTTCCAGCCCAGAAGTTGATGTGGTCCTTTCCCTCTCCCAGCAAACCTCTCAGAGGTAAACATTATCTATACAAGACTTAGTGACTCTCGCCGCCCTAGATCCATTTCGCAGAAGCGGGAAGAGATCGATAGACATCGTGTTGCTTCTCTCTGCTGCAAGTGTTTGCTTAATTGAACTCTTCAACAGGTTTAAATTAAATTCGTATTCATTATTATAAATAAGTATCAAATCTGAACGTGAGCGAATTTGCTAGGTGTCTTCACAAAACCTTGTCACTTCCGTGTGACATTTATAAGCGATGATCGCCATGAAACATACGTTACCAGCCATGCTGCAACTGCTTTCTTCTGCGACCGCGAGGCTTTGCGACCTCCTGGGCGTCGTGACCCACAGGTTGAAAAATATTGTTCTGGAATATGCGAAATTTACAAACATTAAATATTTCGAGAACCTTCCAGAAATCGTAAACACTAAATAGTAAATAACTGCTGATGGTTGAGTTGGAACTGGTGATCCGCAACACATCAGTCAGTAACGCAAATCACTACGCTACAATGCATGTGCTCCAACTCATGTCAATGATCGAGAATGTTCCACAAAACTATACAATTGACCACAAGGTTAGAGAATGTTCCAGAATCTTCTAGAACTTTCCAGAATATTCTAGAATTTTCCAGAATGTTCCAGGATGTTCGACAATATCCTAGAATTTTCCATTAACCTCTTGAGATGGGATTATGTTCCAGCTCAGAAGGGTAATAGGCGATGGCAAGATGCATTTGTCAGTTTACTTTTGGGATTCTTGGTATTCTATAACTATATGGAACATTCTAGAAAATTCTCGAACATACCGCAATATTATATAATTCTCTGGAACATTCTACAACATTGTCCAATATTCTCGAACATTCTGGCATTCGAATCCCAGCTGCTTCAAAGATTTCACACAAGAACTCCATTGATGTGACGTCCTCTTTTGACAGCCATATCTTAAAACCCAACTCTTGCAATTTCAAACTTAAACCTTCTTCTTGGAGGGGGAATGGTGGGCTACCATACCCTCGGGGCTGAGAGGATGGGTTGTGAGGTCTTAGCAGCATATCTGGACATACGACGCTACCATTCATTACAATATATTGATTAAAGCTACGGCTGCTTCATTACTTTATTTAAAAATAATATACCTCGTCCTGAATCTTGACCATAATGCCATGTCGACGCCCGCCGACTGCTCACACACAACTAAACTCTCTCGTAACTAGACCGCAACTGAACTGTCTCGTAACTCGACTGCCACAGAACTGAACTCTCGCGCGGTCAAGCGCAGACTAGGAATGACAAATAGCTCTCTGGTCGGAGACTCTGCAATGCCTCGCCATCGCCGCCACACAACATACGTGTTTCATAACCCTCCACTGGGGGGGGGCAAAAATTTGGCAGCGATGGTGAGTCATTTGGACTTGCCATGCGCGGCAAATTTTTTTTTTTTAATTAATCAACTTTTACAATTTACAGAATATTCAGAACATGAATTAAACGTGATGCTCATGCACCGAGTACAAAACATTAGACAATGGCAAAAAATGTATACAATGAGTACAGAGCGTATCAGCAAATCAGAAAAATGTATATACAATATAAAAGACAAGAGTGCACATATACTGTACTTCAGAACAAATCGCAAAATGTCTTTAGCATTTTCACAACAAATAAACATAATGGCAAAAAACCATGTCGACAAGTGACATAAGTGTACTTGCATTGGAGTTCAGGAAATCGAAAAAAATGTATAGGCCATGAACATAAATGATGTTAGCAAAAAATGATTTTCACTATGTGACAAAAATTAGGATAGGAAAGGGAAGGATTGCATCATGGTTGTAGCACTTTAGATTGCACATAGCTGCTCTGAAAGTCCATATCTTTCCACAGAAGTACAACACCAAGTGACACAATTTGAAGTTCTTTTTCCATTAATATTTATCAGCGTAGCCAAGACACTGAAATGTCGTAGTAATCTTCCATGTTATCATTTTGGCAGTACATCAGGTACACCAAACAGTGGGACCATAAGAACGTCTCCATCGCTCTCGGTGGTGGACAGCATGTCGTGTCAACACCACGCTCTTACAAGGCACACCAACGTAGAATTAGTGCAAAAACCAAATATAGTGTTCCATGATCAGGAGGATGTACAAACACGTATGTTGTGTGGCGGCGATGGCGAGGCATTGCAGAGTCTCTGACCAGAGAGCTATTTGTCGTTCCTAGTCTGCGCTAGCTCTCTGGTCAGAGACTCTGCAATGCCTCGCCATCGGCGCCACACAACATACGTGTTTCACAGTTCATCGTTGAACAAACTGAGACGCCTTCCATCAGCAGTCCATGCTTACAGGTCACGGCATGACTCCAAACGCAGCCGTTTGCGTTGTGGTGTTAACGCCAGTTTCCACAGGGGACCGTAATTCCCTAGTCTGGCTGCCGCTAATCTCGACCAATGTTACGGGATGATACAGAATGTTGCACGTTGTCCATTACTTCTTTTTGGATGGCACGTGGACATGTGAAGGTATTACACTGTATTTGGTGCACAATACTGCGATTTTCCATTGTTGTGGTCACATGTGGTCGACCGGAAACCTTACGAGTATGACTGCCCTCATGTTCCTATACAGTACATCGAGCTATCGTCGCATAAAAAAACCCAAAAAATCTGGATATTACACGATTCGATAATCCATCCAAATGGAGATCTACACTCCTGGAAATTGAAATAAGAACACCGTGAATTCATTGTCCCAGGAAGGGGAAACTTCATTGACACATTCCTGGGGTCAGATACATCACATGATCACACTGACAGAACCACAGGCACATAGACACAGGCAACAGAGCATGCACAATGTCGGCACTAGTACAGTGTATATCCACCTTCCGCAGCAATGTAGGCTGCTATTCTCCCATGGAGACGATCGTAGAGATGCTGGATGTAGTCCTGTGGAACGGCTTGCCATGCCATTTCCACCTGGCGCCTCAGTTGGACCAGCGTTCGTGCTGGACGTGCAGACCGCGTGAGACGACGCTTCATCCAGTCCCAAACATGCTCAATGGGGGACAGATCCGGAGATCTTGCTGGCCAGGGTAGTTGACGTACACCTTCTAGATCACGTTGGGTGGCACGGGATACATGCGGACGTGCATTGTCCTGTTGGAACAGCAAGTTCCCTTGCCGGTCTAGGAATGGTAGAACGATGGGTTCGATGACGGTTTGGATGTACCGTGCACTATTCAGTGTCCCCTCGACGATCACCAGTGGTGTACGGCCAGTGTAGGAGATCGCTCCCCACACCATGATGCCGGGTGTTGGCCCTGTGTGCCTCGGTCGTATGCAGTCCTGATTGTGGCGCTCACCTGCACGGCGCCAAACGCGCATACGACTATCATTGGCACCAAGGCAGAAGCGACTCTCATCGCTGAAGACGACACGTCTCCATTCGTCCCTCCATTCACGCCTGTCGCGACACCACTGGAGGCGGGCTGCACGATGTTGGGGCGTGAGCGGAAGACGGCCTAACGGTGTGCGGGACCGTAGCCCAGCTTCATGGAGACGGTTGCGAATGGTCCTCGCCGATACCCCAGGAGCAACAGTGTCCCTAATTTGCTGGGAAGTGGCGGTGCGGTCCCCTACGGCACTGCGTAGGATCCTACGGTCTTGGCGTGCATCCGTGCGTCGCTGCGGTCCGGTCCCAGGTCGACGGGCACGTGCACCTTCCGCCGACCACTGGCGACAACATCGATGTACTGTGGAGACCTCACGCGCCACGTGTTGAGCAATTCGGCGGTACGTCCACCCGGCCTCCCGCATGCCCACTATACGCCCTCGCTCAAAGTCCGTCAACTGCACATACGGTTCACGTCCACGCTGTCGCGGCATGCTACCAGTGTTAAAGACTGCGATGGAGCTCCGTATGCCACGGCAAACTGGCTGACACTGACGGCGGCGGTGCACAAATGCTGCGCAGCTAGCACCATTCGACGGCCAACACCGCGGTTCCTGGTGTGTCCGCTGTGCCGTGCGTGTGATCATTGCTTGTACAGCCCTCTCGCAGTGTCCGGAGCAAGTATGGTGGGTCTGACACACCGGTGTCAATGTGTCCTTTTTTCCATTTCCAGGAGTGTATAAGTAACGCTGTTTCACATGAGTACGCAGCGTCGCCGTCTCCTTCATAGAGCTCACCGAATATCTGACGATGTTCACCCGCGTTATATACCATATGAAGTCTAGCAATAACACTAAACACGAACAACACTAATACACTCTGTTGGGCGTCCTACCTGTCACAGTCTATTGCATCTTAATCGTTTACATGTCTGCCGATGGAGTTAAAGTGACATCCGACCACGTCTTTTGGAGGCTTTATTTTATTTTTTTTTTATTTTCGGGAAGTGTGTGTACGCTCACGACGCAGAAAATATATATTCCTCTCAGGAAAATTCCCATCAGTTCTTCAGCAGAAAAATTCAAGAACTACGCGAAAACCTGCAGTCTATTAGAAAAGCTATTCACAAAGCCGATATTGTAATGATTGATTTGCTGAATCTGTTAATTAACGAATGAGCAACAGCCATGGTGGGTAGTAGCCTTTCAAATTGGTGATCTATACTGATCTTAGAGTACGTAAATATGACTGCACCCTACTGTTACTGTCAAGGTCATCGTACAATACATTCTGAATAGACCGACTGGCTACCTGTGTGATTTTTCTGCCTTCCTCCATGAGCCAGAAAGTAACGTTTGTAATGAACTATCCATGTTATCTGTGTTGTTGTCGGTCGCCAGCTACCTGCAAGAGGCGTAAGTAGAGTTGGTTCTGTGTCAGGAGGTACTTTCGCAATTTGCTCCTTGCCTGTCTTCCTCGGAAGGGTGGTAGTGACCTGTGGTCGCCAGAAGGAGCAGTGAAAGAAGATTCAGTATTAGTTATTTATTTCTATAAAAACAGAAGTAGCGTCTTGGCTCGTGGCTGTCACCGTCTGTCAATGCCCGCTGAGGAATCGCGTCTAAGCGGCCTTCAGCCCACTCAAGGCAGTGACACCGCACACTTCGTACTAGCCGGCTGGTGCACTGGCGGGTCGCTGCTTGCGATGGTGCGGCACCGGCTGTGCCACGACGCTGCGACAGCGACGGCGGCGCGTGTATTGAACTTACACACGCCGAGCTGGGAGATGCTCTATCCGCTCGCGCTCGCTATCCTCCTTCTTCATCTGTCGTACCGCGATGACGGTTTCCGTGTAGCCGTGAAGTCTGACGATACCGGCGTGCCGTCCAGTTAGGCGCTATTCAATCCAAGAGAATGTCAGGAAAGCTCACAACCTGATCCTGGTGGGAAGGAAAGACCTCCACTGGTCCTCGCACTTGCGACAGAGCACCACTGTGGCATTGAATTCTGCGGCTGGTGATTATGGCGAGGCAGGCATCACTCCCAGTAGTGGCTGTTGTCCGTAACGTGCAGGGAATCAACAACAGATTTGTACCAGACTCCATTTCGCTGCAATCAGGGAATCGAGTGCGAACGTCAGTACGCCATCAGTCCAGCTGACCAAAAGCTAAACTGCTGGGGTAATTATGGAGCGAAGTAGCGGCTAATGTTTACCCTACGTCATTCGTCATGACCGCATAGAACTTGCCGTTACGAAGGTATCAGCGATTTTCCTTCTGCCGTGCTTGTTATAGCATAGAAGTGGTTGGTAAAAGCTCTTGGTACCGTTTGTTGCATTCGCCTTACCTTTCATTCGTGACATAACAAAGGCAACGTGACCCTTTTTGGCTGCTCTGACCCACGACATTCTTCTCAAGTCTGCTGCCTGGCTCGCCAGAAACGCTGATGTGTTCTGCCCTGACTCACTCTCGATGGCGAAATGTTTTCGTTGTGGCCGCCTCGTCTCGACATTGACGTAACGTAGCGAGATACCTTCGCTCGGGGACATTGAAAATTTTGCCTGTCTTACTGCCCTGTGTAAGTTTGGCATGTAACATGCCGAAATCCTTGACATTCAGCGTCCTATAGGCTTACGGCGATTTTCTATGAACTGTTTCTATGTATTATTATACCTCCTCATTTTGTCTTTCATCCGTCCACTAAATAATAAAGAGACTTCTCTTGCATTATACGTCAAATATAGTTTATTCTACTCCAGTCTTTCTAATACACTCCTGGAAATGGAAAAAAGAACACATTGACACCGGTGTGTCAGACCCACCATACTTGCTCCGGACACTGCGAGAGGGCTGTACAAGCAATGATCACACGCACGGCACAGCGGACACACCAGGAACCGCGGTGTTGGCCGTCGAATGGCGCTAGCTGCGCAGCATTTGTGCACCGCCGCCGTCAGTGTCAGCCAGTTTGCCGTGGCATACGGAGCTCCATCGCAGTCTTTAACACTGGTAGCATGCCGCGACAGCGTGGACGTGAACCGTATGTGCAGTTGACGGACTTTGAGCGAGGGCGTATAGTGGGCATGCGGGAGGCCGGGTGGACGTACCGCCGAATTGCTCAACACGTGGCGCGTGAGGTCTCCACAGTACATCGATGTTGTCGCCAGTGGTCGGCGGAAGGTGCACGTGCCCGTCGACCTGGGACCGGACCGCAGCGACGCACGGATGCACGCCAAGACCGTAGGATCCTACGCAGTGCCGTAGGGGACCGCACCGCCACTTCCCAGCAAATTAGGGACACTGTTGCTCCTGGGGTATCGGCGAGGACCATTCGCAACCGTCTCCATGAAGCTGGGCTACGGTCCCGCACACCGTTAGGCCGTCTTCCGCTCACGCCCCAACATCGTGCAGCCCGCCTCCAGTGGTGTCGCGACAGGCGTGAATGGAGGGACGAATGGAGACGTGTCGTCTTCAGCGATGAGAGTCGCTTCTGCCTTGGTGCCAATGATGGTCGTATGCGTGTTTGGCGCCGTGCAGGTGAGCGCCACAATCAGGACTGCATACGACCGAGGCACACAGGGCCAACACCCGGCATCATGGTGTGGGGAGCGATCTCCTACACTGGCCGTACACCACTGGTGATCGTCGAGGGGACACTGAATAGTGCACGGTACATCCAAACCGTCATCGAACCCATCGTTCTACCATTCCTAGACCGGCAAGGGAACTTGCTGTTCCAACAGGACAATGCACGTCCGCATGTACCCCGTGCCACCCAACGTGCTCTAGAAGGTGTAAGTCAACTACCCTGGCCAGCAAGATCTCCGGATCTGTCCCCCATTGAGCATGTTTGGGACTGGATGAAGCGTCGTCTCACGCGGTCTGCACGTCCAGCACGAACGCTGGTCCAACTGAGGCGCCAGGTGGAAATGGCATGGCAAGCCGTTCCACAGGACTACATCCAGCATCTCTACGATCGTCTCCATGGGAGAATAGCAGCCTGCATTGCTGCGAAAGGTGGATATACACTGTACTAGTGCCGACATTGTGCATGCTCTGTTGCCTGTGTCTATGTGCCTGTGGTTCTGTCAGTGTGATCATGTGATGTATCTGACCCCAGGAATGTGTCAATAAAGTTTCCCCTTCCTGGGACAATGAATTCACGGTGTTCTTATTTCAATTTCCAGGAGTGTATTACAGTTTTGAACATGTGTGTTATTCAGCAACCATATACGAGTTTCAACATAGGATTAAACAGGCAACCGGTTGCACACAAACGGTAGTTACACTGACCTAGGTTTCGATACTTACTAGGGGTCTCTATATCAGAATGAAGTGTTGCTAAATCATAAAATTACATTGCTAAAAAGCGATAGCAAAATTTGGAGCAACTATGCTCAAGTCAAAACTAAAATAAAATGTTCTAGCTTTTCGCATGTGTGCCCAGCTGGGAACATCAGATTTTCGAATATTCGCTTTTTGATGTTGCGTCCCAAAAACACATTTCCGGTGAAGCTAAAAACTCCATCTGTGCTTCCGATGTCGTCTTCGTTTCGTACCGTAACAGACAGTATTAATAGGATATATATATATATATATATGTGTGTGTGTGTGTATTTCAAAGTTTACCGTCCTTGAGAGTAGTTACCAACGTTGTGTATAACTCGTCGCTGGCGATGTGGAAGTGTAGGATACCCTATCAGAGCCAGTCGTCTTTATAGTTCGAGTGGAGCGATATATTGCTCTAGTAATCTTTGTAGCACTTCTGAAGCGAATGTCATGAAGTGATTCGTGCATCCTAGGAATCAAGTTGAAGTTACAGGATCGTAAGTCCGGAGAGTATAGTTGGCGGTACAGCACTTCCAGCCCCATCGATAGAACAAATCAGTCACAACTTGCGCTGTATGCGCCCGACCATTATCTTGCAGGAACTGTGGCCTGTTCTTTCACTGTGCCATTCATTTTTGTAACACAGCCTGCGACCAGCTTAGAAAAAGAAGCGGCGAAATCTTTTGCAGGACAATGCTCGGGTGGATATGGCGCAAGTTGTGACTGATTTGTCCGATCGATGAGGCTGGGAAGTGCTTGAGCACCCATCATACTCCCCAGACTTAAGCTCTTTTGACTTCAGACTGAGTCCTAAATTGCAGGAAGCACTTCATGGCATACGCTTCATAACTGTTAAACTGGAGATGTTCGAGGTATCCTATGACTTCCACATCGTCGGCAACACATTATGTGCAATGGTTGTGAGTAGTATGAACGACAGTAAAACTTTAAAGCACATATTTATTTTGTTTCAGCTGCAAAGAAATATGAGGGTTGCCCAGAAAGTAATGCACCGCATTTCTTTCTTCAACAATTCTTTATTGAACATAATGAAAATTACACACACGGAAGAATGGTGTTTTATCTGCACACCCTATCTTTCCACGTAATCTCCATCCCGTTCTATGGCCTTCCTCTAGCTCGAAACAAGGGCGCGTGTGCTCAGTCGGTACCAGACCTTGTCCTGGTGGCGGAGCCAGTTCTTCACAGTGCGAACTTCCTTTGCTAATCGACAGATGCCGCGACAACTGCCGACCCGTATTGCGACTGTCCTCGCGAATGACAATATAAGCTCGCTGTAACGTGTCAGGTGTGACAGCCGTGGATGGTCTCCTCGACTACTGCAAATTGTGGAGCTACGCCGAACTGCCTTCTGATGACCTTACCCTCCGTGTCCTAACTGTACTTTTGTCGACAGCAGATGCTCCATATACTCTGCAGAGCCACGCTATCTGTCGTATGTGACGAAAACTTGGCGCGCTCACTCTGAAGACTTCATATAATACACACGTTACCTTTCGCATTTGTAGCTGAGAAAAAGAAATGCCGTGTATTACTCTCTGGGCGACCCTCGTAGTTGCCACTACTAAAGTTCCGACCCTCCTAGTTTTCAGAATTCCTTTACATCTATAGTATCATTTCCATTCTCAATGACTAATAGGTCCATACTCTACTCTCCATTACTTTCATCACATTCGCCTATGTTATCTGTAACCTTCCCAAAATTTTGTTCTGACATAGACTATAAACATAGGGTGCCACTTGCTTCAAGTTTCCAGTGATGGTAATTTCCAAGAACGTTTGCCTATCGAAGCCGCGGGGACCAAACGATAGGTATTGAACGTGCGATTGTAAATCGATCACATGGGCGCTATGAGCATGTTTATAGTGGTCACTACAGCAACAACAAAAGAAGAGCGCTACTTAAATACTTGTAATTATAAAGACCTACCTGACTCGTCTTTGACGTTGTCGTCACGAGAAAGTCCATTTGATGTGTATGCTACGGGAAGCTTTCACTTTTTGCCGTAACATGGGTAGACGCTGCCAATGTCACGCAAAAATATAGGTAGAGGTGCCAACTTTTCCTTGCAATGGCAAGTTATGGAAATAGAGATACCGAAACAAGTAGAGTTCGTCTCTTTCTCCTGGACGACCCTCTCTGTTAATGAAAGATTTCATGATATCCACTGCTGCTCGATGTTCTGCGCGTGCACACTGGGGTCATCCGAAGACACGAGCTCTACAAGGTGGTTGACGAACTCATCGTTGCAATCCTTCTGCTTTCAGTGCCTTGTAGGACTGAAAGCCGTCTGTAATCACCTTGCTTCCGCGCAATATAAAGTGCTCTATCAAAGCGACTAAAGTTACCTTGTCTCTGGACAACACTCTTGCCACAAAGCACTTCCGGGACTCTCGTTCTATACCACCGAATACCCAGATATGTTTGATTTCGTTCTTTAAAGGTCGTCCTCTCTGGTTCTTCCTTCTTGCTATGTGCGATTCGTCCACTTCAACAATTTTATTTGATCCACCAGTCGGTACACTGTCCTTAGTCACTATTACATAACACACTTCTCTGCAAAACCAGAAACAGTCGCACACGGTATTAGTAGGTACGTCAGTTTCCGGTGCAGTTGCTTGGAGGATGTAGTCCCTAATACAGCCAGATACAAGATTAATGCTGGTCTGGATAGATAACTTGGAATAGTCGAACTGTGTGTTCTTCCTGATAGTCGTTCGTTTACCACACTTTCCGCAATGAAATTGTAAAGATATTTCACTATCAGAACTTTTCTTACGAACTTTTATAGACTTAGCCCCACCGCAATCTACACAATCCCTTCTTTCGTCATCCGGTATTAGTCCATATTTCCAACAACAATTCAAATAATTTTATACATTACATAAGCATGGAATTAGATTCTTCCACGTGAGGCAATCGGCCGAAGAAACGTCAACAATACCAGACTTCGGACTCACTACCGACATAAATCGTCTGGGTTTTCCTAGCAACTCACAAATAATTTATCCTAACGAGTTGCAATCGTACGTTCGATATCTATCGTTTGGACCCCGCGGCTTCGATAGACAAACATTCTTGGAAATTACCATGATGACGAAGAATCTGGGTAGTGTTAGCAGACAGGTGTTGCGAAACAACACAGAGTGAGATAGCACAGTGGATAAACCACTGAACTTGATATGTTGTTGTGGTCTTCAGTCCTGAGACTGGTTTGATGCAGCTCTCCATGCTACTCTATCCTGTGCAAGCTTCTTCATCTCCCAGTACCTACTTGCAACCTACATCCTTCTGAATCAGCTTAGCGTATTCATCTCTTGGTCTCCCTCTACGATTTTTACCTTCCACACTGCCCTCCAACACTAAATTGGTGATCCCTTGATGCCTCAGAACATGTCCTACCAACCGATCCCTTATTCTGGTCAAGTTGTGCCACAAACTCCTCTTCTCCCCAATCCTATCAATACTTCCTCATTAGTTATGTGATCTACCCATCTAATCTTCAGCATTCTTCTGTAGCACCACATTTCGAAAGCTTCTATTCTCTTCTTGTCTAAACTATTTATCGTCCATGTTTCACTTCCATACATGGCTACACTCCATACAAATACTTTCAGAAAAGACTTGCTGACACTTAAGTCTATACTCGATGTTAACAAATTTCTCTTCTTCAGAAACGCTTTCCTTGCCATTGCCAGTCTACATTTTATATCCTCTCTACTTCGGCCATCATCAGTTATATTGCTCCCCAAATAGCAAAACTCCTTTACTACTTTGTCTCATTTCCTAATCTAATTCCCTCAGCAACACCCGACTTAATTCGACTACATTCCATTATCCTCGTTTTGCTTTTGTTGATGTTCATCTTATATACTCCTCTCAAGACAATGTCCATTCCATTCAACTGCTCTTCCAAGTCCTTTGCTGTCTCTGACAGAATTACAATGTCATCGGCGAACCTTAAAGTTTTTATTTCTTTTCCATGGATTTTAATACCAACTCCGAATTTTTCTTTTGTTTCCTTTACTGCTTGCTCAATATGCAGATTGAATAACATCGGGGAGAGGCTACAACCCTGTCTTACTCCCTTCCCAACCACTGCTTCCCTTTCATGTCCCTCGTCTCTTATAACTGCCATCTGGTTTCTGTACAAATTGTAAATAGCCTTTCGCTCCCTGTATTTTTCCCCTGCCACCTTTAGAATTTGAAAGAGAGTATTCCAGTCAACAATGTCAAAAGCTTTCTCTAAGTCTGCAAATGCTAGAAACTTAGGTTTGCCTTTCCTTAATCTTTCTTCTAAGATAAGTCGTACGGTCAGTATAGCCTCACGTGTTCCAGTATTTCTACGGAATCCAAACTGATCTTCCCCGAGGTCGGCTTCTACCAGTTTTTCCATTCGTCTATAAAGAATTCGTGTTAGTACTTTGCAGCTGTGGCTTATTAAACTGATTGTTCGGTAATTTTCACATCTGTCAACACCTGCTTTCTTTGGGATTGGAATTATTATATTCTTCTTGAAGTCTGAGGGTATTTCGCCTGTTTCATACATCTTGCCCACCAGATGGTAGAGTTTTGTCAGGACTGGCTCTCCCACGGCCGTCAGTAGTTCCAATGGAATGTTGTCTACTCCGGGGGCCTTGTTTCGACTCAGGTCTTTCAGTGCTCTGTCAAACTCTTCACGCAGTATCGTATCTCCCATTTCATCTTCATCTACATCCTCTTCCATTTCCATAATATTGTCCTCAAGTACATCGCCCTTGTATAGACCCCCTATATACTCCTTCCATCTTTCTGCTTTCCCTTCTTTGCTTAGAACTGGGTTTCCATCTGAGCTCTTGATGTTCATACAAGTGGTTCTCCTATCTCCAAAGGTCTCTCTAATTTTCCTGTAGGCAGTATCTATCTGACCCCTAGTGAGATAAGCCTCTACATCCTTACATTTGTCCTCTAGCCATCCCTGCTTAGCCATTTTGCACTGCTTGTCGATCTCATTTTTGAGACGTTTGTATTCCTTTTTGCCTGCTTCATTTATTGCATTTTTATATTTTCTCCTTTCATCAATTAAATTCAATATTTCTTCTGTTACCCAAGGATTTCTACCAGCCCTTGTCTTTTTACCTACTTGATCCTCTGCTGCCTTCACTACTTCATCCCTCAAAGCTACCCATTCTTCTTCTACTGTATTTCTTTCCCCCATTCCTGTCAATTGTTCCCTTATGCTCTCCCTGAAACCCTGTACAACCTGTGGTTCTTTCAGTTTATCCAGGTCCCATCTCCTTAAATTCCCATCTTTTTGCAGTAACTTCAGTTTTAATCTACAGGTCATAACCAATTGATTGTGGTCAAAGCCACATCTGCCCCTGAAAATGTCTTACAATTTAAAACCTGGTTCCTAAATCTCTGTCTTACCATTATATAATCTATCTGATACCTTTTTGTATCTCCAGGGTTCTTCCATGTATACAACCTTCTTTCATGATTCTTAAGCCAAGTGTTAGCTATGATGAAGTTGTGCTCTGTGCAAAATTCTACCAGGCGGCCTCCTCTTTCATTTCTTAGCCCCAATCCATATCCACCTACTACGTTTCCTTCTCTCCCTTTTCCTACTGACGAATTCCAGTCACCCATGACTATTAAATTTTCGTCTCCCTTCACTATCTGAATAATTTTTTTTTTATTTCATCATACATTTCTTCAATTTCTTCGTCATCTGCAGAGCTAGTTGGCATATAAACTTGTACTACTGTAGTAGGTGTGGGCTTCGTATCTATCTTGGCCACAATAATGCGTTCACTATGCTGTTTGTAGTAGCTTACCCGCATTCCTATTTTTCTATTCATTATTAAACCTACTCCTGCATTACCCCTATTTGATTTTGTGTTTATAACCCTGTAGTCACCTGACCAGAAGTCTTGTTCCTCCTGCCACCGAACTTCACTAATTCCCACTATATCTAACTTTAACCTATCCATTTCCCTTTTTAAATTTTCTAACCTACCTACCCGATTAAGGGATCTGACATTCCACGCTCCGATCCGTAGAACGCCAGTTATCTTTCTCCTGATAACGACATCCTCTTGAGTAGTCGCCGCCCGGAGATCCGAATGGTGGATTATTTTACCTCCGGAATATTTTACCCAAGAGGACGCCATTATCATTTAATCATACAGTAAAGCTGCATGCCCTCTGGAAGAATTACGGCCGTTGTTTCCCCTTGCTTTCAGCCGTTCGCAGTACCAGCACAGCAAGGCCGTTTTGGTTATTGTTACAAGGCCAGATCAGTCAATCATCCAGACTGTTGCCCTTGGAACTACTGAAAAGGCTGCTGCCCTCTTCAGAAACCACACGTTTGTCTGGCCTCTCAACAGATACCCCTCCGTTGTGGTTGTACCTACGGTACGGCTATCTGTATCGCTGAGGCACGCAAGCCTCCCCACCAACGGCAAGGTCAATGGTTCATGGGGGAACTTGATATGGAGAGAAAAATAACCTTTCTGGTTTAGTCATCCGTGTGTTTTGCTGTCTACGTGGATTCACCCTGAAACGCCCGCCAATCCCGATGGGCAGAACAGGTGATTAGGATTGTGGAAAGGGCCAAATAAGGTGGCGGTCAGTTTCACTTCGAAGTTGTAATTTATTGTAATTTAATAATACATTTAAACCAAAACGACGCATAGCCGAACCTTTACAACTATGAGTTTAAAAATCCAATTCTTTCACAGCTGAGGGCCTCCAAAGAAGAAATCTTAAAAATCAACAAAATAAATTTCAAGTGACTGAAGACAGGCAGTTAATATTGCAAATAAAAATGTCACAGCTAGGCTGAAAGCCTCAAGGCAAAAGTGGATAGAACAAACATATACAAGGTGCAACACAAACGGCTGAAAGCCACAATTAAATTTAAAATTTTTTTAAATATATTACCATAATCTTTTAAGGCAGAAGGTTCAAATGGTTCAAATGGCTCTGAGCACTATGGGACTTAGCTTCTGAGGTCATCAGTCCCCTAGAACTTAGAACAATTAAACCTAACTAACCTAAAGACATCACACACATCCATGCCCGAGGCAGGACTCGAACCTGCGACCGTAGCGGTCGCGCGGCTCCAGACTGTAGCGCCTAGAACCGCACGGCCACTCCAGCCGGCGACCGCGTCCTAAATGAAAAGATAGCACAACAACAGTAACTTTCAGCAAAATATCCACTTGCCAGAATTCAGACTTACTTATAAGGGCTGAAGGCCCTTGATTTACATAAGACACAATAAACAGATTGTTTTTCTTAAAGCATTGGCTATAGCAGATTACCAACAGACCATTGAACACCCATTAAATGGACAATATAGACAACGGCACTCAGACGCCTCCGGGGAGAGGGGGGCGGGAGGGGGAGGTCTGCCCTCGAAACGTTAACCTTCACGTAGGTGAGACAGGTGGTGGGCCAACTACACTTGATCTGTCGGTAACCCAACCAAAAGAGAGTCATGGACAGACTGACCAAACGAATAGCTAGCCACCAATTGGTACATGACCTCAAGAACCAAACTGTTATGGACGTGGTTTCCCACAATGAAATACGTATTAAGCTGTGAAAACTACACACCGTGTTGGACAGCGACAACAGGTGAGGAAAGAACACTGCCTGAATTGACGTCAGTGGGCAGGGCAGATAACCAGAACACTAACGGCCACAAGGTAGGAAATTCCGCTGGTGCACTTGAATTGTAGTGAACCAATATAGTTCATTCCACCGCATGGCGGCTCGATTTCACCACTACAAACACTCGGTGTTGCTCACAGGAAAAGCTCGCCAACAGCGAACCACCGAAACGAACGACAACATGAACGGACGTAGCTTGGGTACCTAAGACACCACTCAATTTTGACGTCCTGGGTCGGTGACCCAGCCGACTGCACCGCACAGTGATATCCTCCGTGGTCCGCACCAACCGACCGACTCCCCTCAGAATGCCGACAACATCTAAAATAGTCGTCAGAGGAAATAACGCCAGCTACACACATAACCTGACAAACACTTGCACGAAGACCTGAACGATATCCAACAGCAACTAAGCACGCACGAATACAAATCGGGAGTCGATGCACACACACACACACATACACACACACACACACACACACACACACACACACAGCCGACTCATGAATGACCAGCGAGCCAAAACGCGTCGTCCACTAGGACGACCGACCGACGATCCACCAAGACCGTGGCCCGGCTCAAGTGATGCGTGGCGGCAATGGTCGGGCGAGCCATGTTGATGCAGACATCAGTACACCAACCCGACTGACTAGTGCCGCATTGCAACTCCCCGACTGGCAGGTCCGGACGGCGCTCCAGACGCGTTCCAACTGACTGGCAGCCCGAAATCACGACCCGAACTGTCTTACGACAGACAATGACCGGGAAGTAATAGCAGTCGAGCAAAGATACTACGAGAGGGGATATATCGATACGCACTGCTAGCGCCGCTCACGGTCAGGCAAAGCAGCAACTCAGTGACACAAGTAATTTAAATTAATGTAGTGCGGTGGAAGTACGTTAAAAACAGGGTGTAAGATACATTATGGCGGGAACATGAGTCATGCACGGCTCACACACGATTTTCTTTTCCTACAAAGTTTGCATAACAGCACCTGATATTCGTAAGGTGAAAGCAGCGTAAATAATATCCCCGGACCATTATTTGGAATTACTAGGTAGACAACGTCTCAATCAGGAAATAACTTATTGAGAGTACTAAATGTATTTCGTTCTTACCCAACATTGGCAGTCCAGTGATCAAGATCTTAGTCAGCGGGTGTAACCAGTCGAACCAACCGACTAGACAAACTGGATTGCTATTTTTGAAAACATTGTTAGAGATATCAGCGATCCAAATATAGTATTTGAAAATAATCATAACAGTCTGAATCGCAAGGCACATTTATTGAAAGATGACCGGTTTCGATCATCACATGGTCATCTTCATACTTACATCTACTGTCCACTGTGGTGTCACCGCCAGACACCACACTTGCTAGGTGGTAGCCTTTAAATCGGCCGCGGTCCGGTAGTATACGTCGGACCCGCGTGTCGCCACTATCAGTGATTGCAGACCGAGCGCCGCCACACGGCAGGTCTAGAGAGACTTCCTAGCACTCGCCCCAGTTGTACAGCCGACTTTGCTAGCGATGGTTCACTGACAAATTACGCTCGCATTTGCCGAGACGATAGTTAGCATAGCCTTCAGCTACGTCATTTGCTACGACCTAGCAAGGCGTCATTATCATTTGCTATTAATCTTGTGATGCATGTACCGTCAGACCGATGTTCGCCAATTATGGATTAAAGTTAAGTATTTCAGCAGCTATGCACCTTTTTTACTAGACTCAACTCCTTTAACGGTTCCAGACCTCACGCCAGCCTGCGTGAGCTTACACGCGTGCCTTTCGGCTTCACCTCCTAGTGGCTTGAAAGGTGGCTACACTGAGCCACAGCGCCAGAGATTGCGCCAAAGAGTTTTATTCCGCCGCCTCCACTGGCAGTGCTTGTCGAGATGAGGCAGTAGTCAGTGCTTGTGGAGTAGTAGTAGTGAGTCGGTGTTGAGATGTTGTAGTAGGGAGTGCTTGTTCCATGTTTTATGCAGTTGTTTGATGGGCTAGACAGCAGATGTTGTTCGAATGGAGATATTGTAATGATCAGAGAGCTTTTCGTAAATATATATGAAGGTAAAAAAATTCCCTTTTTTTTATTATTTCAGTGTCTTAAATAATGCGTCATTACAGGTTCAGTCAACAAAGCATCTGGCTTGTGTTCTTGTATTAGAGTGTAATTCTGGTTTCCTTACGCAATTATAGTATTTCTATTTTTTTTAATTGCTTCAGTATAAATGGTGTTCAAAATATCTTGTCTGATTGACGAAGAACCGTGCCAGATGTGTACGTTGAATCACACTTCCACACACAGAACAGTTACACTTGTGCTTTGGTTTCGTACGTTTTATAGTTGCTGGGGACTTAATTAATTAATTGTGCTAACGGAAATTTTCTTTCATTCTTTGTTGATATTCTATGCAGTCAGATTGCGTACTAAAACTAGTCAGGGTCAACCGTTTACGAGACAGCGTAACCGAACAGACAGCGACTAAAAACTTAAAAGTATTTGCATTATATTTAAATAAGCCCCCATGCACGTGGCGACCGCTGCTTCGGATCGTCCCTTGGAATTCTTCTGATTGTAAAAATAGTAGACAGTAGTATTGTTGTAGTAATTTGTAGTTTAGTAATTGTAGTCTGTATTGCATGTGTAGATTTGGTAATTGTTATTCTTCTAATGGTATTTTTTTTGCAGAATTTAATTTTTGATGTCTTGTATACGTGTTTGACAATTTTGTGCAATTATGAAGATTTCAATTGTTCGTTAATCGTGTTTGAGGGAAACATTTCGTATGAATGATATTGTTGGAGATAAAGAGTCATTGTGTGTAATTTTCGTACAGTGACGAGTTTTGTATGTTTTGTAAATGATTACGCGATCAATGAAAAGGCAAAAATAATGAATAGTGAGAATGTCGAAATTGTTAACATGGCGAACTCGCCAACACATGAGAACAGTATGATGAATGATGAAGTTGAAAACAATTTAATAAGTCGGGAAAATAGTCCGGAACCATTTCAAAGCTTTCCACAATCAAAAAATTTTCAGAATACGAGATTAACAACAGGAGACTCTGGAATAGGATCGAACACAGATAGCTTTATGGCTATGCCGAAGGAAGTTAGATTTGCGGGAAATGTTAGGAGCGAAAGGAATTTTGAACCAGTTACTATGAAGCAGTTGATGAGTGCTATATTAAATGTGGGATCACAGTTACGATCTGAAATTAGAACAGAGTTAGGAACAATTAAAACAGAGATAAAAGCAATGACAACACGGTTAGACTCACGAATAGGGACATGTTTCAGAAACATGAAAGATGAATCAAAGAAAGAAATTAGAGAAGTACAACCGATTTTGAACGCTCACAATAACAGTTTAATTTCAATAGAAATTAGACAAGAGGAACAGGACAGAGAACAGGAAGAAAGAGATCGCGTGATAGTACAGAACTTTTCAGAGTTAAATTTACAATGTGCACACGATAAGGAAGAAATATTTGAAAGAATCGAGGAATCCGTACCAATTGACAGAATAAACAACCTAACGCAACAGTATGAACGGTTAACTACTAAATGTGTCAATACCGAAACCCGAGTCGCGACACTTACGGAAGACGTAAATAAACAGAAAGAACAGATAGGTGACTTATCGGAAATAAGTGAGGAGATTTCAGATAAATTGACAAGTTTTAGTTTAAATGGGGACAGAGATTCAGATGATACAGCTCCATTGCCATTTGCAGAAACCGAAGAGTACCAGAACATAAATAAGCATGTTGAAAAAACAGGGAAAATTTAATGAACGCGTTAAAAGGGAATTCGAGGCATTACGAAAGCAAGTCAAACAAATTGAAGGCGAAATCGTAGGAAAAGACAGCAGAGGAAATTTAGAATCGCAGATAGCAGAGGGGTTTGAAGAAAATAATTTGTTTCATTTACGAGATGCAACAAGAGAGCGCCAGGCGCGTGAACTTGACAACAATCGACATTCGGACTGGGACAGCCGCGGTAGGTCTTTGTCGCCACGACGAGAAAACTTTGACTATAAACACTTCTTGACTGTTCGGAAATTTAAGATCTTTCGCAATTCTAAGAACGACATACATCCATGTTCATGGTTAGATCAATTTATGTACGCAGTTCCACCAAATTGGCCTATAAGTCACAAACTGGAAATTATGTGCGGCTATTAAAGTCCTCCGGGGATTCACTACACTAAGTGAATATGTGCCGTAGCGTGCATAGGGCCCCGAGCTGTAGTGGTGCTATTTCCCTTTTAGTTTTCTGCACCGCTGCCTACTCTTTTACTATTCTTTGCATCTGTCAAAACAACTCTTCGACTATCAATCTATCTAGAGAATCGGTAAAGAATAACCGGATATGACTATTTTACCTAAAAGTGATTTCGGAAATTACCATTTGGACTTACTGTATCTTCATCACCATTCATTCGTAGTTTAAACGAAATCTTACCTGTTTATCTTCGTGACAATATTACTTCATATGTTGACGATATTCTCATTGCGAAACGTTCTTGGAGTCTATGCAGTCAGATTGCGTACTAAAACTAGTCAGGGCCAACCGTTTACGAGACAGCGTAACCGAACAGACAGCGACTAAAAACTTAAAAGTATTCGCATTATATTTAATTACGCCCCCACTCACGAATCTGACTGCATAGAATAGCAACAAAGAATGAAAGAAAATTTCCGTTAGCACAATTAATTAATTAAGTCCCCAGCAACTATAAAACGTACGAAACCAAAACACAAGTGTAACTGTTCTGTGTGTGGAAGTGTGATTTAACGTACACATCTGGCACGGTTCTTCGTCAATCAGACAAGATATTTTGAACACCATTTATACTGAAGCAATTAAAAAAAATAGAAATACTATAATTGCGTAAGGAAACCAGAATTACACTCTAATACAAGAACACAAGCCAGATGCTTTGTTGACTGAACCTGTAATGACGCATTATTTAAGACACTGAAATAATAAAAAAAAGGGAATTTTTTTACCTTCATATATATTTACGAAAAGCTCTCTGATCATTACAATATCTCCATTCGAACAACATCTGCTGTCTAGCCCATCAAACAACTGCATAAAACATGGAACAAGCACTCCCTACTACAACATCTCAACACCGACTCACTACTACTACTCCACAAGCACTGACTACTGCCACATCTCGACAAGCACTGCCAGTGGAGGCGGCGGAATAAAACTCTTTGGCGCAATCTCTGGCGCTGTGGCTCAGTGTAGCCACCTCTCAGGCTTGGCTGTCTTGCCAAGTCACAACATCCACCACAATTGCTGAAGGTCTGAAGATCATGTGATGATCGAAGCCGGTCACCTTTGAATAAAAGTGCCTTGCGCCCTAGACTGTTATAAGTATTTTCGAACACTGGACTGTGTGACTTGGACTGTTCTTAACAGAATACCCTACGGAGTGATAAGTTACAAGGCCAAACTCGAGAAACGGCGCTTCTTGTTTTTTGTAGGTAAGCAGATACACTTTACCCACTCCAGTATTTTCGCTCGGTGGACGATTATCGTGAGCTACGCGTCAGGTGCTAGTAACGTCAAGTTTTGGTCAAGCAATATACTTCAAACTTGCGAGGGTGTGCTGAAAAGTAATGCCTCTGAATACTGTATGTGAAAATTCTTAAACCTTTTTTAAATGAAATGGACTTTATTGACATTCTACACTTTTATTCTTCACGTCTACATATTTATTTCTCAACATAGTCACTTTGGCGACTAACAAATTTCTGCCAACAAAAGATCCGTTTGTTGATACCGTCACTGTAAATATTTGACTCTGTTGACGGAGCCACAACTTTTGTTCTGCTTACACCGCTTCATCGCTATCAAAGCGAGGTCCTCGAATGTGTCCTTCAAGTTTTGGAAACAGATGAAATCTGATGGAGCCAGTCTGGACAGTATGGAAGATGGCAGATGACCCAAGGCGTCAGATCGCTGCCAATGCCGCAGCGCTTGTGTATGGTCCGGCATTGTAGGAGAAGGTGCTCAATGTGTGGTGGAACTCTTCTAACTCAGAGCTTGATTACAGAAAGCTGTTTCTCATGCATCGCCGTAGTTACGTTACAGACGCCCATGCTACATGCTATAATTCGGGGTCCTCTAACGGCAGAGGGCTGCAAATAGACATGAAGAATAAAGACGTAGAATGTTAATAACGTTTGTTTTATTTTAAAAATTAGTAAGAGCTTTGACATGCAACTTTCGAGGCATTACATTTCAGCTCACCCTCGTATTGCTAAGAGATGCCACTTGATGCAAGTGGCTTGTCTTCTCCTTCTTCCTCCGTTATACATAGTACTATTGCCTATTCTGTACATGGTTTCGTTTTTTTCCGGTATGATATTACAGATCGTATGGCCCATCCGTTACCCAGTAGTATACTCTATTTATACTGATCAGTCAGAACATTATGACCATCGGCCGACTATCCATATAAACCAGTCCAGGCGATAGCAGCGTCATCTGGCAGGGAATGACTACTAGTCAGACATACGCACGATGTATGTACTATCAGTGAGCGTGCTGTCCGTGTTTAGAATGGGGAAGGCGCGCTATCTGAGTTTGACCTTGTAATGGTCACCCAATCGTTGATATTCCTATATTCGCACCACATCACTCCAATATACGAAGCTTGTTAGCACTTGATGTAGAGAATTGGGTTGGCGCCATTAAATTGTATTGTAGTAGTTGCCGCTGCTGCTGGCTGGTTCACTGCTGTATCTTGATGTTAATGTTGGCTCCGTATATATTCGTCTAGAGGTAAAGAGATGAGGTCCCGTGTTGTTGATGTGCTTGTTGATAAATAATGAATGACAGCATAAGTGAACTTCAACTATTTATTGGCTTGGTAGCCATCTTAACACCGCTGACCACCCAAAGACGTTGTCACAGTACAGAGTAACATTTCTTTTACAACATCTTTGCATTGTTTTTCCACATAAGACAATACACACACTTTACAAAAGTTCTATCAAGACTGAGCAGACGAGGCTTCTTGCTGCTTGTACACTCCTGGAAATTGAAATAAGAACACCGTGAATTCATTGTCCCAGGAAGGGGAAACTTTATTGACACATTCCTGGGGTCAGATACATCACATGATCACACTGACAGAACCACAGGCACATAGACACAGGCAACAGAGCATGCGCAATGTCGGCACTAGTACAGTGTATATCCACCTTTCGCAGCAATGCAGGCTGCTATTCTCCCATGGAGACGATCGTAGAGATGCTGGATGTAGTCATGTGGAACGGCTTGCCATGCCATTTCCACCTGGCGCCTCAGTCGGACCAGCGTTCGTGCTGGACGTGCAGACCGCGTGAGACGACGCTTCATCTAGTCCCAAACATGCTCAATGGGGGACAGATCCGGAGATCTTGCTGGCCAGGGTAGTTGACTTACACCTTCTAGAGCACGTTGGGTGGCACGGGATACATGCGGACGTGCATTGTCCTGTTGGAACAGCAAGTTCCCTTGCCGGTCTAGGAATGGTAGAACGATGGGTTCGATGACGGTTTGGATGTACCGTGCACTATTCAGTGTCCCCTCGACGATCACCAGTGGTGTACGGCCAGTGTAGGAGATCGCTCCCCACACCATGATGCCGGGTGTTGGCCCTGTGTGCCTCGGTCGTATGCAGTCCTGATTGTGGCGCTCACCTGCACGGCGCCAAACACGCATACGACCATCATTGGCACCAAGGCAGAAGCGACTCTCATCGCTGAAGACGACACGTCTCCATTCGTCCCTCCATTCACGCCTGTCGCGACACCACTGGAGGCGGGCTGCACGATGTTGGGGCGTGAGCGGAAGACGGCCTAACGGTGTGCGGGACCGTAGCCCAGCTTCATGGAGACGGTTGCGAATGGTCCTCGCCGATACCCCAGGAGCAACAGTGTCCCTAATTTGCTGGGAAGTGGCGGTGCGGTCCCCTACGGCACTGCGTAGGATCCTACGGTCTTGGCGTCCATCCGTGCGTCGCTGCGGTCCGGTCCCAGGTCGACGGGCACGTGCACCTTCCGCCGACCACTGGCGACAACATCGATGTACTGTGGAGACCTCACGCGCCACGTGTTGAGCAATTCGGCGGTACGTCCACCCAGCCTCCCGCATGCCCACTATACGCCCTCGCTCAAAGTCCGTCAACTGCACATACGGTTCACGTCCACGCTGTCGCGGCATGCTACCAGTGTTAAAGACTGCGATGGAGCTCCGTATGCCACGGCAAACTGGCTGACACTGACGGCGGCGGTGCACAAATGCTGCGCAGCTAGCGCCATTCGACGGCCAACACCGCGGTTCCTGGTGTGTCCGCTGTGCCGTGCGTGTGATCATTGCTTGTACAGCCCTCTCGCAGTGTCCGGAGCAAGTATGGTGGGTCTGACACACCGGTGTCAATGTGTTCTTTTTTCCATTTCCAGGAGTGTATTTATAACCTCGTCAGAAAAGAGATGTGGTTTATAAGTCAAGCATCCATCTGTTATCGTAATTTGTGAAAAAAAGTTATTAATTTACGTCGAGTGACATAATTTAACAGGTCATTAAAATGACAGACGGATTTGTCAACTTGTCAGAACAGTTCTTTGTTGCAAAAAGGCCGTTTTTCAAAGGTACATATATTGACTTCTCTCATTTGCATTCATAAGTAAATAACGTGAATTGTTAAAAATTACAGTGGTTCTCGTTTAAAATAGATGTGTTACGTGAATAGTGAGTGAAAACATTCCTAGTGAATGAATAGGTTTCACTGGGTAATTTTTATGTAAGGAGATCCAAAATACGTAAGTTGACCAATATTATTTGTATTTCATATTAATTATTTCAGTTGAATATAGTGTTTTTACATAGTGACATCTGCTGTATCAGTGTTCAAGTGATGTTAACTTTTGTGTGGGTCAGTTATTAATTATATTTTAATGGGTTGACTGTTTATGTAGATATGTTATGCAATCATTGCTAACATACACAATTACTTTTCTATTATCATAATTGCTAGTTAAAGTGGTTGAATTAGGAGGGTATCGCATACTTCGTTATAATAAAACCTTTAATAGGTTCCGTTACAACCTACAGCAGATTGTGATAGCTCGTAGGCTCGGCACGAGCATTTCGGAAACTTCAGGACCTGTGGGGCGTTCGACGAGTGCTGTGGTGAGTGTCTTCATCACCTGGCGAAATCAAGGTGAAACCAGGTCCAGACGTTATGGGATTGGGCGGCTACCTCGCATTACAGATGTAGAAGCTCGTAGGCTGGACAGATTGGTAAAACAAGGCAGGCGGCGAACTGTGATGGAACTGTCATCAGACTTTGATGATGGGCAGAGTGGAAGTGCGTCTGAACACGCGGTCCCGCGAACATTTTTAGCGATAGGCCTCGGCAGCCGACGACCCATGCATGAGCCACTATTAACACCGCGACATCGGCAAATACGACTGAAGTGGGCACGTGACCATCACCACTGGACGCTGGCGCAGTGGCAGAGCGTTGCATGAACTGATGAATCCAGACGCGTTTTTCATCGTGGCGATGGGAGGGCACGAAATTATCATCTTCCAGGGGGACAGCTCCTTGACAGCTGTACTGCGGCATGGAGACAAGTTTGTGGCGGCTCCATTATGCTATGGGGGACATTCACGTGGACATCCATGGATCCAGAGTAGCTTGTGCAAGGCACCATGACGACCAAGGAGTGTCGTATACTGGTTACAAATAACGTATACCCCTTCATGAAGATCATGTTCACCGACGGCAGTGTTATTTTTCTACAAGATAATGCGCCATGTCACAAGGCCGGGAGTATGACTGAGTGGTTCAAATGGTTCAAATGGCTATGAGCACTCTGGGTCTTAACATTTGAGGTCATCAGTCCCTTAGAACTACTTAAACCTAGCTAACCTAAGGACATCACATACGTCCATGCCCGAGGCAGGATTCGAACCTGCGACCGTAGCAGTCGCGCGGTTCCGGACTGAAGCGTCTAGAACCTCTCGGCCACAGCGGCCGGCGATGGAGTGGTTCGAGGAACACAGTTGCAGCTGATGTACTGGCCCTGAACTCGCCAGATCTGAAACCGATCGAATACATCTGGGATGAGGTAGAATGTGGCGTCAGAGCTCATCGTCACTCCCAGGAATTTACTGGAATTAGGTGATTTGGGTGTGTACATGTGATGCCAACTCCATGCGATGACCTACCAAGACATATTTACTTCCATGCCATGATGCATCTCTCCTGCTATCCGTGCCGAAGGTGGGCACACCCACTATTAGGTAGGTGGTCATAGCGTTCTTGCTGATCAGTGTAATATCTCACCGTCCTTCCTAACGGCACTTGCCCGACACTGTTTGCATCTCAACCTGTTACAGTGGCAGCGCAGGCAGTGTTGACACTGGCGAAAGTAGGAATTTCAGCTGGCCTAGGCTACCTTCGTCGCCCTCATGTACGAAGATATTGCCAGACGTCCTCCACTTCCTGGTTGGAAGTACAGTTGCATCATGCACACCCAGAGAGCTAATGGAAACGAGAAAATATGCCAAACGACATCATGTACCTATGACTGAACAATACTATCTTATAACAGCCCATTTACCGCAATTTTACTAATCGGTCAACCAATACACATAAATGTTATAACAACTGGTGCAAGACACACTCTTACTAGCGTGATGTGATCAACCTAATTCAGTATGAGCACTTCCCCTGGAAGGCAAAGGTCCCGATTTCTTGTCCCGATCTGGCAGGCAGTTTTAATCTGCCAGGAAGTTTCATACCAGCGGACACACCGCTTGAATCATAATGTACATTATAAATTCTCTGATGTTAGCGGGTATCGAACATTTCATTTGCAAGACAATACCCTCATACAATAAGGTAGCCGGCCGCTGTAGCCGAGCGGTTCTAGGCGCTTCAGTCTGGAACAGCGCTGCTGCTACGGTCGCAGGCTCGAATCCTGCCTCGGGCATGGAAGTGTGTGATTTCCTTAGGTTAGTTAGGTTTAAGTTGTTCTAAGCCTAGGGGACTGATGACTTCAGATGTTAAGTCCCATAGTGCTTAGATCCATTTGAACCGTTTGAACAATGCCGTACATAAATGTCATATTTCATCCGTTACAAGTTACACTCGATTTGTTTACAAAAATGGTTCAAATGGCTCTGAGCACTATGCGACTCAACTTCTGAGGTCATCAGTCGCCTAGAACTTAGAACTAATTAAACCTAACTAACCTAAGGACATCACACACACACGTGCCCGAGGCAGGATTCGAACCTGCGACCGTAGCGGTCGCCCGGCTCCAGACTGTAGCGCCTAGAACCGCACGACCACTCACGATGGCCGATTTGATTACAAACATAAGTGTAAATCGTGAAGTTATTTACGTTTCCAAAAATTTTTGTTAATCTTTATGTACAGAATATATACGAGGGTGAGTCAAATGAAATAATTTAATATTTTTTTAAATTTTATTTATTGTGCAGAAGTGGTACAAAGCTGCATCACTTTTCAACATAATCTCCCCCACTCTCAATGCAAGTCCTCCAGCACTTACAAAGTGCATAAATTCCTTTAGAAAAAAATTCTTTTGGTAGTCCACCCAACCACTCATGCACCGCGTGGCGTACCTTTCATCTCAACGGAAGTTCTTTCCTACTATTGCATCTTTGAGTGGTCCAAACATATGTAAATCACTTGGGGCAAGATCTGGTGAGTATGGTGGTTGAGGAAGATACACAAAATCCAGGTCTGTGATTGTTGCAACTGTTGTACGGGCATTGTCATGTTGCAAAAGGACACCTGCTGACAGCAATCCGCGTCGCCTTGATTTACTTGCAGGCCGCAGATGATTTTTTAGGAGATCTGTGTATGATGAACTGCTGACAGTGGTCCCTCTAGGCACGTAGTCCTCCAAAATGACGCCTTTTTCGTCCCAAAAGAGAGTCAGCATAGCCTTCCCTGCTGATGGTTCTGTTCGAAACTTCTTTGGTTCTTCTTGCTCGCTCTCTTCGTTTCCGGTTGATGGAAGTAAACCCAGGTTTCGTCCCCAGTAACGATTCTTGCAAGTAGCCATCACCTTTTCCTTCAAAGCGCCGAAGGATTCATCTGAAATTTCAGATGACATAATCTCGAAAACTATACTGTGGTGTGCGTACTGTAAGACCTTCGGTACACACATCATCAGATTTTTTGACTTGTCGCTCTAACGAAGTAGGCGAGTGTCAGCAATATGTCTTGTGGTCTTATCGTGGCGTGTTTATCTTCTGCCGTTTGGTAAGACGATAGAAATGCCACTTGCACGCTTAGAGTAGCAGATTGACAGTGACCCCCTTTAAACAGAACTTGATTAATTTTCACACACATTTATTAAAATAATAAAAAATATGGACTTTATGTAACTTGATTCTGGATGCTGTTTACAACTGACAATCTGAAGTTCCTTTGGTCTTGGTACGTTAATCTTATTCTCACATATCTCTGATACTTGACAAAGTGTCTATTCATTCATCTTCATGGCTAAGTACAGGAATATGACAATCTTATTAGGCGCAGACTAATACTTGACTACAGACTAATGCAGACTAATGCAGACTGACTAATCGGAGGTCTGTACACTCGTTATAATACCTTGCGCATTCTGGTATCAGTGCGCGAGTGTGATCCGCGAGGAGAAAAGGTTCTACGTTAGCAGCAATCTCACAATCTCATTGGCTGAGTTACATATTAATACGCAGATCGGCGGAAGCAGAATTTGGTCCGTCTCTAAGACAGCGCCATCTCGTAGTGCGGAGACGGACGAGCGCTGCGCCTGCGCTGTTGTGCTTAGCAGGGCGCGCTCTAATGGGAAAGTGGTGTACGCGCTGACTATGCGGAACTATGTACACAACACGAACATAAAACCAAACGAAACATTTCCCATTGCCTATGAAAAGGATGTTGAATTTTTGAATCACATTGTCACTGGCGATGAGACTTGGGTATCACATTTCACATCAGAAACAAAGCAATGGAATGGCATCATTCGCAGTCTCCAACGAAATCGAAAAAAGCAAAACAAATTTTGAACAACAGAAAGATTACACCTACAGTGTTTTGGTATCGTAAGGTTGTCCTTCCCGTCGAGTACATGCCCACAGGTGAGACCACAAATGCAACAGCCACTATCAGACGCTTCAGCGATTTCGCCGCTGTATGCTAACCGATGGAGTCGTCCCCCTTCACCATAATACACGTCCGCTTGCAGCGAGAGTGACGCAGGACTTGCTTAAGCGGTGTCAGTGGGAAATGTCTCAACATCCGCCATGGGTCCAGACTTAGCATCAAGTTATTATCGCTTTTCCCCAAATCGAAAGATTTTTTGAGTGGTCAACACTATGAAAGTGACGAAGAACTTAAATAACCCATTATCATTCATTCAACAACTTGGCGGCAACTGCATATGCAGAAAGCACAGATAAGCTGGTAAAATGGTACGATAAGTGTCTATATTTGAACGGTGACTACGTAGAAAATTAGTTCGATAATTAGAGTGAACGTAAGGTGTAAGTAGGCTGTTTAGGTTTTTTTATTGGTAACGCCACCTCTGTATGAAAATCACTGGCTGTGCTGTGTGCAGTCTGTGTCTAGTTTGCATTGTTGTCTGCCATTGTAGTGTTGGGCAGCGGCAGCTGGCTGTTAACAGCGCGTAGCGTTGGGCAGTTGGAGGTGAGCCGCCAGCAGTGGTGGATGTGGGGAGAGAGATGGCGGAGTTTTGAAATTTGTCATGAACTGCTATATTTATATATGATGATATCAAGGTAAATACATTGTTTGTTCTCTATTAATATCTTTCATTTGCTAACTATCCCTATCAGTAGTTAGTGCCTTCCATAGTTTGAATCTTTTATTTAACTGGCAGTAGTGGCGCTCGCTGTATTGCAGTAGCTTGAGCAGCGAAGATTTTTGTGAGGTAAGTGATTTGTGAAAGGTATAGTTTAATGTTAGTCAGGGCCATTCTTTTGTAGGGAATTTTGAAAGTCAGATTGCGTTGCGCTAACAAAATATTGTGTGTCAGTTTAAGGACAGTCTTGTATAATTGTTGAAAGGGGACGTTTCAAAGGAACAGTTTCATTTAATTGTACAAGGTGCGACAATAAAGTAATCGGACCGAGTTTTGTTGTTGCAAGATGTGGCAACCCTGCCGGCTTGTGTAGGCACAATATCTTTGACCTTGGTCTATAAGGTGCTTCTAGTCCAAGCGGCACATCGATGCAACTGCTCAGTCGTGAGTTGTGCTGTAATAAGTTAACAGTGTTTGTGCCGCTCGTCACGGAAATGGAACCGCATAATATTGCGCAACGGTATGCCATTTCTTTTTGCTTTAAATTGTGTGAAAACGCGAAGAACAACTCATGGTAAGCTTCAGAAGGCTTTCGGAGAGAAGGTTATGTCAGGAGCTCAAGTTTTTCGTTGGCATAAAATGTTTAGTGAAGGCAGAACGAATGTTGAAGATGAAGACCGCAGTGGACGACCATCAACCTCACGGACGGATGTCAACTTGGCCAGGGTGCGTGAACTCGTACAATCTGATCGAAGATTATCCGTGAAAATGATTGCAGAAGAAAACATCAATCGAGCCACGGTTTGTCTAATAAGAAAAGATCTTGGTATGAGAAAGATTTGTGCACCAATGGTCCCCAAAAATCTCACACCACAATAGTGAGAAACATGGGAAAATGTGGCAGCCGATCTATTAGAGCAAAGGGAAATCAATCCAGAATTGTTGAGCCGTGTTATCACTGGTGATTAAAGCTGATTTTTTCAGTACGATCCAGAGACAAAACGCCTGAGTTCGCAATGATGCTCAAAGGGATCACCCAGACCAAATGGTTCAAATGGCTTTGAGCACTATGGGACTTAACATCTGAGATCATCAGTCCCCTAGAACTTAGACCTACTTAAACCTAACTAACCTAAGGACATCACACACATCCATGTCCGAGGCAGGATTCGAACCTGCTACCGTAGCAGTAGCGAGGTTCCAGACTGAAGCACCTAGAACCGCTCAGTCACCGCTGCCGCCTCGCCTAGGCCAAAAAAAGCTCGCATGTGAAAGTCAAAAGTGAAACGCATGCTTGTGTGCTTATTTGATTCCAAGGGAATTTTTCATAAAGAGTGGGTGCCTCCTGGACAAACAGTTAACCAATATTACTACAAAGTATTTTAGAAACACTTCGTAAAAGAGTTCTTCGTGTCTGTGCCATCATTGCTGATAATTGGATTCTGCATCACGATAATGCGCCATCCCATACTGCTCTGTCAGTACAGCAATTTTTAACCTCAGTACAAATTTTAGAACTACCACAGTTAATCTTATTCACCAGATATCGCTCCGTGCGACTTTTTTTTAATTCCAAGAGTCAAAACGTTGGTCAAGGTACACCATTTTCAAACAATACAAGATGTCCAAAAAGCTGCGACGAGTGTCTTGGAGAATATTACAGAAGGTGAGTTCCAGAAATGTTACCATCAATGGCAGAAGCGCTGGAAAAAGTGTGTGCAATCCGAAGCGAGACAACACTTTTTTTTCAAATCAGTATCATTACTTTATGGTCGCACCTCGTATCAAGTTAAAATTTCTGTAGAAGAAAGGCTCTTTACTTTTCGCATGTCCCTCGTTCTGCCTTTCAATAAGTCTGTCATTTCTTTTCGTCTCATTCCGTATTTCTTTCCGTTACCTTGTGCACTATATTGCAGCAGTTCTATGTGTGGTCCAAGCTTCACCAAGTTATGTTAGTTGTCAGGACATATCACGCGAAAGTAATTTTCGTCCCTAAGTTTTGCCTACTATTGTCTAAATTTGTGTGTTCCCTTGTTTCTCCAAATCATTTGAGTTCAAGCGAGGAGTTCTGAGGAGTATAGGTCATGTCTTTTCCCAGGGTAGTGTAACTCAGGTAACAAGTACACTACTGGCCATTAAAATTACTACACCACAAAGATGACGTGCTACAGACGCGAAATTTAACCGATAGGAAGAAGATGCTGTGATATGGAAATGATTAGCTTTTCAGAGCATTCACACAAGGTTGGCGCCGGTGGCGACACCTTCAACGTGCTGACATGAGGAAAGTTTCCAACCGATTTCTCATACACAAACAGCAGTTGACCGGCGTTGCCTGGTAAAACGTTGTTGTGATGCCTCGTGTAAGGAGAAAAATTGCGTACCATCACGTTTCCCACTTTAATAAATGTCGGTATGTAGCCTATCGCGATTGCGGTTTATCGTATCGCGACATTGCTGCTCGCGTTGGTCGAGATCCAATGACTGTTAGCAGAATATGGAATCGATGGGTTCAGGAGGGTAATACGGAGCGCTTGCTGGATCCCAACGGCCTCGTATCACTAGCAGTCGAGTTGACAGGCATCTTATCCGCATGGCTGTAACGGATCGTGCAGCCACGTCTCGATCCCTGAGTCAACAGATGGGGACGTTTGCAAGACAACAACCATCTGCACGAACAGTTCGACGACGTTTGCAGCAGCATGGACTATCAGTTCGGAGACCATGGCTGCGGTTACTCTTGTCGCTGCATCACAGACAGGAGCGCCTGCGATGGTGTACTCAACGACGAACCTGGGTGCACGCATGGCAAAACGTCATTTTTTCGGATGAATCCAGGTTCTGTTTACAGAATCATGATGGTCGCATCCGTGTTTGGCGTCATCGCTGTGAACGCATATTGGAAGCATGTATTCGTCATCGCCATAGTGGCGTACCACCCGGCGTGATGGCATGGGGTGCCGTTGGTTACACGTCTCGGTCACCTCTTGTTCGCATTGACGGCACTTTGAACACTGGACGTCACATTTCAGATGTGTTACGACCCATGGCTCTGCCCTTCATTCGATCCCTGCAGTACCCTACATTTCAGTAGGATAAGCCCGACCGCATGTTGCAGGTACTGTATGGGCCTTTCTGGATACAGAAAATGTTCGACTGTTGCCGTGGCCAGCACATTCTCCAGATCTCTCACCAATTGAAAACGTCTGGTCAATGGTGGCCGAGCAACTGGCTCGTCACAATACGACAGTCACTACTTTTGATGAACTGTGGTATCGTGTTGAAGCTGCATGGGGAGCTGTACCTGTGCGCGCCATCCAAGCTCTGTTTGACTGCCCAGGCGTATCAAGGCCATTATTATGGCCAGAGGTGGCTGTTCTGGGTACTGGTTTCTCAGCATCTATGCACCTAAATTACGTGAAAATGTAATCACATGTCAGTTCTAGTATAATGTACACTCCTGGAAATGGAAAAAAGAACACATTGACACCGGTGTGTCAGACCCACCATACTTGCTCCGGACACTGCGAGAGGGCTGTACAAGCAATGATCACACGCACGGCACAGCGGACACACCAGGAACCGCGGTGTTGGCCGTCGAATGGCGCTAGCTGCGCAGCATTTGTGCACCGCCGCCGTCAGTGTCAGCCAGTTTGCCGTGGCATACGGAGCTCCATCGCAGTCTTTAACACTGGTAGCATGCCGCGACAGCGTGGACGTGAACTGTATGTGCAGTTGACGGACTTTGAGCGAGGGCGTATAGTGGGCATGCGGGAGGCCGGGTGGACGTACCGCCGAATTGCTCAACACGTGGGGCATGAGGTCTCCACAGTACATCGATGTTGTCGCCAGTGGTCGGCGGAAGGTGCGCGTGCCCGTCGACCTGGGACCGGATGCACGCCAAGACCGTAGGATCCTACGCAGTGCCGTAGGGGACCGCACCGCCACTTCCCAGCAAATTAGGGACACTGTTGCTCCTGGGGTATCGGCGAGGACCATTCGCAACCGTCTCCATGAAGCTGGGCTACGGTCCCGCACACCGTTAGGCCGTCTTCCGCTCACGCCCCAACATCGTGCAGCCCGCGCCCAGTGGTGTCGCGACAGACGTGAATGAAGGGACGAATGGAGATGTGTCGTCTTCAGCGATGAGAGTCGCATCTGCCTTGGTGCCAATGATAGTCGTATGCGTGTTTGGCGCCGTGCAGGTGAGCGCCACAATCAGGACTGCATACGACCGAGGCACACAGGGCCAACACCCGGCATCATGGTGTGGGGAGCGGTCTCCTACACTGGCCATACACCACTGGTGATCGTCGAGGGGACACTGAATAGTGCACGGTACATCCAAACCGTCATCGAACCCATCGTTCTACCATTCCTAGACCGGCAAGGGAACTTGCTGTTCCAACAGGACAATGCACGTCCGCATGTATCCCGTGCCACCCAACGTGCTCTAGAAGGTGTAAGTCAACTACCCTGGCCAGCAAGATCTCCGGATCTGTCCCCCATTGAGCATGTTTGGGACTGGATGAAGCGTCGTCTCACGCGGTCTGCACGTCCAGCACGAACGCTGGTCCAACTGAGGCGCCAGGTGGAAATGGCATGGCAAGCTGTTCCACAGGACTACATCCAGCATCTCTACGAACGTCTCCACGGGGGAATAGCAGCCTGCATGTTGCGAAAAGTGGATATACACTGTACTAGTGCCGACATTGTGCATGCTCTGTTGCCTGTGTCTATGTGCCTGTGGTTCTGTCAGTGTGATCATGTGATGTATCTGACCCCAGGAATGTGTCAATAAAGTTTCCCCTTCCTGGGACAATGAATTCACGGTGTTCTTATTTCAATTTCCGGGAGTGTATTTGTCCAATGAATACCCGTTTATCATGTGCATTTCGTCTTGGTGTAGTAATTTTAATGGCCAGTAGTGTACATACATCTCAGCTCTTCATTGGCGAGCCGGTAAACTCTAAACGTCCGGTTCCCACCTCCCTGTGGTAAGTAGCAGGTGCGAGGTAACACAGTGGAGATGACCCGCGCCGCGGCTGCAGCGGGCGCCCGCGGGCCCTTTCCGGGGTAATTGTGGGGACAGCGTGGGTGGGTGGATGGGGGGGGGGGGGGATGGCGCCTCCTCTCGTCTCCCGGAGCCACAGCCGCGCCGCCGCCGCCGCCGCCGGCAATCGATACGCGGCCGGCCCCACGGTTTAATTACGGCCCCAGCCGCCGCCGCGTGTCGCAGAGCTCGCAATTAAATAATCAGCGCGGCTACCACGGCACCCATCTCTGCGCATGCGCATCAATCGCAGCGAAACCCGAGCTCCCAATTCTAGCGCTGGTGGTTTACACCCGCGGCTGGAGTTGCTACTGACATCTAACGCGAAGGCAACGAGAGGAGGAATCAGATCACCGCACTGCCATTTACACTAAACTGCATCTCTGTCTTCTTTGCCCTATGTAGTTAACACATTACTTTGGTGCATAAGTTCGTAGCGTTTTGTTTGGCATTTTGATATTCCGGTTACAATGAGTTTATTTATTGATTGTCACGTTTTATTTATTGTTCACTGTTGCTATTTCAGTTTAAATATTGTCATTTTGTCATTTGAAGTTGGTGAGTGGAGCTTTGGACGCTTGAAAATAGAATGACAAGTGTCGAAATCAGAACATTCCCGACGTATTCATCTGCTTGTGTTCAATAGAGACGTCACATCAGTGGAGGCAGTCAGAAACATTTGCACCGTGTACGGCGATAACGCCACTGGACAGGGCACAGCAAGAAAATGGTTTTCTCGTTTTAAGAAGCATTGTTTTTTTGATGTTAGTGATTCTCCACGTTGAGAAAGACCTTCGGGGCTTGAGGAAGGTCGTTTAAAGGCATTAACCCACAATGATCAAAGTCAGTGCAATCGAGAACTGGTAACCGTGATCATTCTAACATCGTGCGACGCTGAAAAATCTGCAGTTGAGATACCAGAAAAATTGAAGCACATATCTTCTTGCTGGAGATGAACCTTTCTTTCTGTTTGTTTGGCTCATTAATTTCAGAAGCATTATAGACATAAGAGTGGAGGTAATGGACTAGTACCACTATTGAAATAAGCCCTTCATATACTCTAAGCCAAAATCACAAAAATCAGAGGGTGGCCATATGTGTATCTCTACCTTCTCTTCATCAATTGCCTGCAGCGGTGGCCGATCGGTTCTAGGCGCTTCAGTCCAGAACCGCACGACTGCTACGGTCCCAAATTCGAATCCTGCCTCGGGCATGGATGGTGTGATGTCCTTAGGTTAGTTAGGTTTAAGTAGATTTAAGTTCTAGGGGACTGATGACCTCAGATGTTCAGTTCCATAGTGCTCAGAGCCATTTTCTTCATCAACTGACTGGTGAACAGCACCGTTAATTCCTATCCTGTATCTTTACTGGTGTTGAGAAATGGTTTTTTTATGCCAACATAAGGAAATAAAGAAGCAACTCCCCATACAAAGGCCTACACGCTTCCACAAAAGATAGTGTTATGCGTCTGGTGGAACAGCGACGGTTTGGTGTACTACGAGTTGCTTACCCGAGGTGTAACTATCACTGCTGATGCTCACTGTCAACAACCAAGACGTCTTGCAGACGCAGTCCAACAACAGCGACCAGGAAGGCTGCCTGAAGTGATGCTACTCTGCGATAACGCCCACCGGCATTCTGCTACACACTGCACAGAAGTTGGGTTGGAAAGCAATGCCGCATCCAACTCATTCACCTGATCTTGTGCCCTCAGATTTCTGTCAAACAACCTTCAAGGAACTTCCTTTCCAGATGAAAATGATATCCGAACATGGTTCGACGAGTTCTTCGCAACAAAATCACACGATTTCTACAGTCGCTGAACCGAAAAGTTACCCCAGCGTTGGCGGATTGTTTTAAATAGTGAAGGATAATACACAGGGTGCTTCTAAAGTCGCTATACATTTTGTACTTAAACAAATTTTATTAACCAATATGTAATGGCACTGTAGCTTATGTTACAATAGCACATAATTTCAGTACATTTCAATGTGACCGCCTTGAATGTCTAGGCACACCCCCCAGCGCTCCACCTGCCCAAGCATATCTCGTGTAATCTCAACAGCTGCGGCTCGAATCCGCTGTGTTAAGTGTCCAGTGCTGCGGATCTTCACCTGGTATACCTTAGACTTGATAAACCCCCATGCAAAAAAGTCTAAGGGTGTCAATCGGGAGAGCGGGGTGCCTACATCAGTGGAGAGGCACGACAAAACCATCTGCCGGGAAATGCTTGTTTCAGATAATCCCGAACAACGAAGGCAAAATGGGGTGGTGCACCATCCTGTTGAAAAAAGGAAGAAAAAGAGCATCCATAATCCCATCAGATATCAACTGGGACTCCAAAACCTGTTGCAACATATCTAGGTAAGTGATTCCAGGAACGGTTTGATCTGCGAAGAAGAAGGGCCCGTACACTGTTGGCCTCGTTATCCCTAACCACACGTTCACTTTTGCTGTGTCCCGTTACCACACTTGGTTGTTAGTCTGCCCAGATCCTGCAGTTGTGTCTGTTCACATGCCCACAGGTATCAACTGTAGCTTCATCACTGAACAAGACATTTTGCATCAAATTATCATTTTCCACTGCTTGTAGCAGGTCATGACACATAGCTTGTCTGGCTGCGTAGTCCTCCGCTTCAAGCTTATGTACGACCTGGATATGGTAGTTTGTGCAGCTTGTAACGAAGAACTCTCCATACAGTGGTTTGAGGAATACCAAGCTCCCTACTAAGTCTTCTGGTGAATGCGGAAGGGCTGCGTGTGACCGCATCCTGCACGCTTTGCACGGTGTCTGGCGTTATGGCCGGCCTCCATGCACGCTCTTCATCTGCGACACTACCAGTACGCTGGAATTTATTGACGAGGGTCTTGATAGTAAGCCTGGTGGGGCCTGTTTTCCGGAATCGACGGGCAAAGTCTGTCCGCACCCGTTCATACGTCATTCCACGAAGACGAGCAGAAACAACAGCGATTCGTTCTTCTTTGATTACCATTCTGTCGTAGTACCTGCAAGAAACAAATATCCCGTTACTATATCACTTTAATGTATAGTGACTTTAGAATGACCCTCTATTATTAATGCTTAAGGTCCGGGTTACGTTTATCTATTGTGTTGTAACAATTTATTCACCAACCCTATAGTACTTCTCTAAATACTCTCTCCCCATTATGAATGACTAGACGAACGCCTTTCTTGTAGAAGTTGGCATATTGGTTGTTCAGCAAACCTTCCTCCCCGAAAATCACCTCATCATCATTCGAGAAATGTCTGCTGCGCCCGTTCCGTTGCCTAGGAATGATAGTGACACAGTCATCACTCGTCAGTTTGTACTACGTTGTAAGAGGTCCATGATTAAGGAATTTGTTGCTAGCGCATTCGAGCAGATGTAATTTCGATGGACTGCTCACGCGCTACCTGCGATATGTAAGCTATAAGAGAATCTGAGACCAAAGAGCAGTGTTGACTGTAGTAGGAACTGTGTGTTAGTAGCAGCAAGTAGTTGCTAGCGAGCAGTCTGCGGCGACTTTATTGAGGTAAGAAGTTTCTATTTATTCAGAATGATCTTTCAGGGCCATGACGCAGCACTGCTGACGTCTAAAATTTACCAGTTTAATTTCACAGTCAATTATTGAAAGGTTATAAGTGAGTCACAAATTTTTTACTGAGAGATTAGTCACATTATATTATTGGAAGGTTACACTAAATGTCAATGTTATGGTTATATTTTTTACTGTTGGGAGGTTTCGGAACTTAACTGTTGAGAGGTTACACTAAATGTGAATCTTATTTAATATTACTTTTTTATTATTTTTTGTGCGGAGGTTACACTTGGCGACAACCGGCCAGGATCGTATTTTTGTGAATTTCTGAGAGGTAGTCAGTGGGGTGTCACCGCCAGACACCACACTTGCTAGGTGGTAGCCTTTAAATCGGCCGCGGTCCGGTAGTATACGTCGGACCCGCGTGTCGCCACTATCAGTGATTGCAGACCGAGCGCCGCCACACGGCAGGTCTAGAGAGACATCCTAGCACTCGCCCCAGTTGTACAGCCGACTTTGCTAGCGATGGTTTACTGACAAATTACGCTCTCATTTGCCGAGACGATAGTTAGCATAGCCTTCAGCTACGTCATTTGCTACGACCTAGCAAGGCGCCATTATCATTTGCTATTTATCTTGTGATGCATGTACCGTCAGACCGATGTTCACCAATTATGGATTAAAGTTAAGTATTCCCGCAGCTACGTACGTTCTTTGCTACCATAACTTCCTTTACCTGTTCCAGACCTCACGCCAGCCTGCGTGAGCTTAAACGCGTGCCTTTCGGCTTCCTCTCCTAGTGGCTTGGCTGTTTTGCCAAGTCACAACAGTCAGTTATATATCTGCTCTTATTTACTTAATATTAAATGTAGTTTGCATCTGGCGCAACGCATTTACTAATTTGTCACTCTTTCTTTCACAGATCATCGGCAATTTATTGCTCTTTGTTGTAATTGTATTTGTTCCATTTTTTGCTTTGTCTTTGTTTCATTTTGTGCTTAACTTTGATTTGTGAAAATGCCGCGAAAAACTGCTAACATTACATCGCGATGTGCTATGAGTGAAAAAGCTGACTCGAATAATTTGACCGATAATACTAACAACACTCTGTGTAATAGTGATAATCCCCTAATTACAGATAATTAGTGCGTGCCGATCACTAGTAATGACTTTAATCCTAATGATGAGCAAACACATTCAATTATGTCCACACTTAATGTAACGACAATTGATGACGCGGCGCAGGTTCGAATCCTGCCTTGGGCATGGATGTGTGTGATGTCCTTAGGTTAGTTAGGTTTAAGTAGTTCTAAGTTCTAGGGGACTGATGTCCTCAGAAGTTAAGTCCCATAGTGTTCAGAGCCATTTGAACCATTTTTTTGATGACGCGGCACGTTCCGTTACAATGAACGCTGTCCACTTTGACACACCTGACTTGCAAAATTTACGCAGTGAACAGATAAATGTTTCTAACGAAGATGAACAATGTACTCAAAGTACGTCAAGTTTATTTGATTCCGATGTAGTGACCAACAGTGCACATCTAGTTGGCATACTTTTTCAATAATCAGAGAATGACCAAATGGTTACACAAAACGTGACAATTGCAAATACGTCATCAAACAGCACAGAGAATAGAGTAGGTAATATTGATATGGATCCAGCTATGACATTATTGCTACAACTTCGCGAATCAAACAAACAACTTAATGAAAATCTCAAACAACAATTATTGCAAGGCTCAAACAGTCGAATGAAAAACAAGACAACAATTTCAAACAACTTAATGAAAGTTTCAAACAGTCGAATGAAAAAGACGACAGGTCGTTCAAACAAATTAATGAAAAACTTGACACCTCTATTGAACAGCTCACTGAACAGATTACAGCCGTTGCGGAGCAATGTAGTGAAACTAAAAAACAATTACGTGAGGAAATTACGGCCTGTGCCAGGAATAATAGTGAAGAGATACGCAATACACATGCAGCCACAATGAAATTACTTAGAGATGAAATTAGTGCAGTCGCTAAACAACGTTCTGAAAACGCAACACAGTTACGCGACGAGTTTAAATTAATGTCAGCAGAACTTTCACACACGCTGAATGCGAAAGTCGACAAGAAATTTGAACAACAAAACAGCCTAATTGACGAACGTTTTAATCACCACCTACAAAACAGTGAAACGCGTTACCGTAAATTTATACAGGAACAGAATAAAGTAAAGAAACAAGTCATGGAAACAATTACTGCACAGAGACAAGAAGATAAGCGAAAGTTGTTTACGAAAGCAAAAACATACGTAGACAACATTGCTACAGTATCAGACGAAATCAAACAGTTGAACACCGAGCAGCATGATGAAATCTCCGATCTTGAAACAAAAACAGACACACACACATTAGACTTTCAGACAATGACGAACAGACTTGAAAAGTTGGAACTAATACAGGATCCCGCTGCTATCAAAGCAGACGTTAAGAAATTGAACAAAACCACACATAAAATACAAAAATAAATTAATGCTTGTGACACTATAAACGATGATCAGGTAAAAGCACTGACTGAAAAATATGATGAATTGGCCAGTCGTATTGATGTTATCGAAAATAATAATGACACCAAATCAGACGATGCGCCACCAGTGTCATTTAATCAAACACCCGAATTCCAAAATTTACAGCAGACGATCAGTGAGATAGGTTCGTCCAGTAATACATTACGTAGAAAACTGTCATCTTTACAGCACGAATTGACGGAGATGAAAAATACTTCAGCCTTTAACACATCACAGCATACGCCACTTTCCGAACATTTGTCAGACCCACACAGCCAGTGTAACTTAGGTAATTTACATAGAGTACGTGACTTAGATTCCGAACGGTCACAGACAAACAGATTAGCATACAATCCTGAACCTGTTCACACATTCAAAGACGATAACGTTGATTATAAGCAAATTGTATCCGTGAAAAAATCTAAGGTATTTAAAAATGACAGAACACAAATACATCCTTCGGACTGGATACGACAATTTGCTTTTGTATTTTCATCAGCTTGGCCTGTAATGCAGAAACTAGAATTGGCCTGGATACAACAATTTGTTTTTGAATTGTCACTGGCATTGCCTGTAACGCAGAAACTAAAATTTATTTGCAGCACGTAAGTGACCTCAGGGGATTCATTACACTTCGATGAATATGTGCCGTAGCGTGCACAGGGCCCCGAGCCGTAGTAGTGCTATTTCATCTTTAGCTTTCTGCACTGCTGCCTTCTCTTCTACTGTCCTTTATATCTATCAGAACAACTCTTCAACTATCGATCTATCTAGGATTAGGAATGAGTAAAGAAAACCTGATATGACAAGTTTTATCTGAAAGTGCCAGTTTTCATTAAACACTCCCGAAATGACAAGAACTACCAGCATAGTTGTAATAACAGTCAAAATTTTAATTATCAGTATCGTCAAAATTTTCAGCAATCGCAGACACATTTTGGCAACAATAGAGGGTTTTCCCCACAACAGCAACAATACCAGCCGGTTCGCATACCTACCAACAATGTAGTCTGTAAGGTCAACCAAGCTTTAATGTTTCGCAGCCTACACGTATAGCGTCGGCTCCACCAAATAGTAGCGCACAGCAACAAGGAAATCACTACGTACAGAAAACACGTCATTTCTACTCTTTTCGCAATGCGCCATATAGCAATGATTATCATGACAGACGTAAGAGTAATAAGCACAGTTTTCAGCGTAACAGACGGTCTTACCAACAGCAGAATCATCCGCAACAACAGATTATCATGGATGAACCAGACAGTAGATATCATCTCGAACCTAATACGTCAGGAAGAAATAACAGAACAGTACAAATAGTCGAAATGCCAAAGCATCCTCCCGCAATAACAGCACGTCAGATAGAATTTGACTAGATATAGTACAGTCTGCATCTTCCAACAACGTAAGCACTACTTTTGACACGCAGAATGTTGTTCACGAAAATGTTATTACTTTTGACGACATTCGAGACATTCTTTTGCATGAAAAACCTGTTATTTAAAAACCATTTCCCACTCTGTCATTGAAGCAAAGATTGGATCATCCAAATTTTCAGCAGTAATCGATTCTGGATCACCTATGTCAGTTATAAATAAAGAAACCTTCAACGAATGTAACAAAGAGAATATTTATCCTACGTTACCATTAGGCAAAACTAAAGTAAAAGGAGCAGTATCTAGTAAAGGAGTAGGTGTAAAATTACAGACACACTTATCATTTTGTATTGCAGTTCATACGTTCCACTCAAATTTTTGGATTGTTCCCTTATTGACAACAGACGTTATTTTAGGTACGAGTTTTTTTGGTACAACACGACGCAGTTATTGACTTTCAAAATTCCTATTTGATGTTAAAGGATGAAAATGTACAACTGGCATTAGAATTTCAGCAAGCTTTATCTGCAGAAGAAAAAGCAATTAATCGAACAGAGGTCATTTCTACGTCGCTTAACACGGACTGTCATTCCACATTGTTCACAGATACGTACGTACACAACTACAATACCACAGACGAAGTGGACTATGACGTTATGCAAATGATTTCTGATAAAGTGAAACAAAGCAGCGCAAATACAGACGACGAACGTACGCAACTACGCAAAATTCTTTTACAGCAAGCTCCAGTTTTTGACAACATCCCTGGTACTATGTCCGGTTTTATGTATGAATTTCAAGTTAAACAGCACGACACGTTTAAAGCCAAACATTATCCCATTCCATATGTTCACAGAGAACAAGTTAAGAAAGAATTGCAAGCTATGCTTGACCAAAGAATTATTGAAACGGCAGTTAGTCCGTACATAAACCCGCTCCATATTGTTAAGAAAAAGGATGGATCACTTCGCCTCGTACTTGATTCGCGTCGTGTCAACGTCATTATTATTAATGAAACAGATCGCCCACAGACACTAGATGAACTTTTACAGAAATTTCATGGTACTGCTATTTATTCACCATTAGATTTGAAATCGGGATTTTGGCAAATCCAGCTCCATCCGAACTGCAGAAAGTACACAGCATTTCTCTGTTTTGGTGATTGTTATCAATTTTGCAAATTGCCGTCGGTCTAACAATTTCTTCAGCTGCATTTATTCGCGGTTTGAATACTATACTTCCGACAGAATCAAAAGACAGAATCACAACGCATGTAGACGACATTCGTATTGCAGAAGCTAACTGGTCTGAACATAATCTGATTCTGGAACAACTGTTGCAAACTTTTCGTGCACAAGGACTCACAGTTAATCTTAACAAATCGCACTTTGGCAAAACTTCCATAAAATTTCTTGGACATGTAATTTCAGCAGAAGGCATTGCGCGTGACCCGGAAAAACTTCAAGCTTTACGTGACATTACTGTTCCAACGACAAAGAAACAATTACGCAGCTTTCTGGGATTAATTAACTTTTTCTGTAAATTTATTCATTACTCTGCTTTAGACACCCCTAGATTATGCCAACTAACGGGTAAAAACGCTATTTGGTCCTGGGATAGCCAAGCACAGTCTGAGTTTGTTAATTTGAAACATGCCTTGTTGAATGCACCACTTTTATCACACCCAGATCCTACCAGAAATTTTTCCATTGCCAACGACAGTTCTAATACCGCTGTAGGCGTACACATTTTTCAGGAAATTGAAGAAGATGGTACTACAGCAATTAAAAACATCGCCTTTGCAAGTCGCATTCTGTCACCTGTTTAACGCAATTATTCTGTTACAGAACTTGAAACATTATGTGTTGTATGGGCATTTACGAGATTCAGGCATTTTCTTTATGGAAGACATACGACCGTTTACACAAATCATAGAGCGATACAGTTTTTACTTTCCGCAAAATTTACACACGACAGATTAAGCAGATGGAAACTTTATTTACAGGAATTTAATTTTACAATTGTTCACATTCCCGGTACACAAAATATTGTAGCAGACGCACTATCCCGTTCTCTCAGCAACAATCAGCAAGACATCGCAACCAACTTCTGCCAAGCAAATTTTAGCGTCATGTATATTCAACAAGTTGCATTTGAAAATTTCATTTCGTCGTCATTACGAGACATAGCACAGGAGCAGAGCAAAGATAACGTATGGAAAGAGATTAAACACCTTTGGCAAGATAGGAATAATGTTACCATTAGAAACCATTACACTGTACACAATAACATTCTGTTTCGCCGCTCTCAACCTGACAGCAACAACTGGTTATTATGCATTCCTGACGAGCTTGTTAACAAATTAATCTGGTACACTCATTTAAGTTACGCACATTATGCAGCCAAAAACGTTTTGTTATACTGAGACAGAACTGTTATTTTGCGAACATGGAGAAACGTATTCGACGAGTTTTAACGTCATGTAAAATCTGCCAGAAAGCTAAATCCGACACGACTTCACATGTTCCTCCGTTACATCCTATTGTACCCGTTAAATTAAGACAAATGGCCGCTGTAGACATTTTTGGACCGATTCCCAGAACTAATAGCGGTTTTTGCTACATCTTTGTCGCTGTTGAACTCACTTCGAAATTTGTTACCTTCACTCTGTTACGCAAAGCTACTGCTAAAACTACTTCGAATGCATTTGTAAAACATTTTTTATTCCATGTAGGACATGTATTAAAAGTAATTTCTGACAATGGACACAATTTCGATCTGCGACATGGACGCGCATGTTACGAGTTAGAAACATTTCTCCGATCTATATATCCAGGTATCACGCTTCTTCGAACCCTTGTGAATGACTGATGAAAGAAATTGGTAAACTATGTAGAATATACTGCCACAAAAAACATATTGATTGGGATACACACATACTCTCATTCCAGGATGTAATTAACTCCATACCAAATGAATCTACTATGCTATCTCCGACTGTTGTATTGAAAAATGTTGAACCACCTAACAAAATTAAAGAATTAGTATCTTTTCCTACATCTCGTCGACTATATCACCATGAAATAATTGACATTGCACTCAACAACATCAAACGTGACGCAGAGCGCTGGAGGAGACAGCAAAAAGAGGTTTGTACACGCCGTGACTTTCACATAGGACAGAAGATATTAGTACGTACACATGATTTATCCAACAGAGGAAAGAGTAGATGCAGTAAATTTGAGCTTCTATACGCAGGTCCATACAGAATTCGCAGCATTCCTCACCCCAATGTAGTACACGTCGAAACTTTGAGAACCAGAAAAAGCAAGGGCAATCACCATATTTCCAATATTAAACCCTTTATTGAATGAACATACTTTACGATTTATCACACTGTAATGACATTTCCTGATATTTATATGAGCACTTAAGCAATGATATATATATGTGACTACTTAGTGATGATGATCATATTTTTTCCTGGCAAGTGCCCGGCAAGGTAAGATTAGCAGGTCGCTTTTCTTGTCGTTAGACATCAGACCGTGCACATTTTCCATTTTTTGTGTATGTATGATTGTTTTCCTATCGAAAGTAGAATTTTTGTCTGTATGCACTATGTAATCTTTAATATATAACAAAACCAGTTGACTTTAACATTTTGCCTTATGATATCTCAACATCGTGACTATTTTACATTTTTTGCTACTACATTATGATACTGTGTGTACATTTTTTGCACTTGAAAACTGTCTATGTTTTTGACCTAATACGTTTTCTGTCATGCTATGCTGTATGCTTAGTCGTATCACTAGAAGTAAGTTTTTATCTAATGAGTATATGATTTAAATGCAAGATATTAATCCATATTCATCATTTTCAGAAAGCAATGGCGTGTAAAAGAAGTAAATTAAACAAACCACAGTGGTTTACTATGAAATGGAAGTTTAACCATCGGAATGAACGAAAGAAAATGCAATACCATGTCATGAAGAGTAACTGGATCAGAATTAACAAGCATTAACAAGAATATACTATACATATCTTATGATAGCAGTCTTGACTAATTATTTTTCTTTCAGAATACGAGGCGATTGATGCAGGCTGTCAGACAGAACTACACATGTTAATTTTAGTGATGAAATATGCTAGAAATAAGAAACTCTATATTATGAATAGTTGTATGAAGTAAATAGTAATTTGAATAATGAATAATGAAGTGTCTATTTTTTTGCAGATGATTTTAAATGAGGATGAATAGTTGTATGAAGAATATGGTAATATGAATAATGACATTTTTCTTTGCAGATGATGATAATGATGAAGTTATTATAATATGAATAATGAAGTTTTTCCTTGCAGATGAGAATAATGATGAAGTTTATGTATTTACTATTAGTTAAGAGATGCTATGTAGTTATTTAAGTATTTGTTGCAGTTCCTTTTGACAGTATGTCTTATGTCGCATAGTATAATGACTGAATGTTTTTGGGAAAGATAACTAGAGTACATACATATTGAGTACACGTTTCATTACCTGTTAATTCGAAGCTTACTACTTCTCAGCATAATATACATTTTTTCTTTCAGCTCAATAATTCACTTTGTATTTTTTCCAGGAGAAGCTTTTCATATTAAGATGCTATAAGCATTTAGTTATTAAACCTGTTCCAGTACTTGCATTTTCTTTACCCAGTTGTGTATCATTCATGAATGTGATCACATATACTACTTGTTTCATAATCTTGCTACAGCTGACTCATGACGAATGACGTTATTAATCCTTATTTCCAGCAATTAGTCAAAAGCAAATATTTTCATGCCCCAGCAATTATCGATCCCAATGCAATGCATTGCTAGCACACACAAAAAAAATTATCACCTGTCCCAACTATTACCAGTATACAACCAAATAATGCTACCAGCTTAAGATATATTTCTAGTTCTAAATATAATACAAAATTCTCTGTTGTATTGAATTCATTATATCTACGTATTATTGGACCACAGACCTTGACTAATAGTTACACTGTCTTACATTTTAAGTGTGACTTATGTCACATACATGATATCATATATAGTCACTAGCAGCTTGTTGCCACATGCAGTAACTCTTGTTTTGAATGATGACTTCTGAATAATGCTGAATAATGTTCTGTAAAACTATATGAATACTTTGTAACTGGCCAATGAGTGCCAATAATTACTGCGATCAGATGAGTTATGAATAGTGTTTTGTAATGCTCAATACTTGCTACATGTTTAGTAACTGGCCAATGAATGCCACTGTTTACTGTAATAAGATGACTTATGCATAAATGCTATGCCATTAATTAACTCTTGCTTTGAATGATGACTTCTGAATAATAAAAATGGTTTGTAACTGGCCAATGAGTGCCAATATTTACTGTAATTAGATGACTTATGAATAATGTTCTGTAATAATTACTGTAATAAGATGACTTATGAATACTGTTCTGTAATACTCCATACATAGTACAGAAATGTTTAGTAACTAACCGATGAGTGCCAATAATTATTCAAATCGGTTGATACACTAATGTAATTCTCAATGATGATTAGCATAAGACTTAATGTCCTTCACCTTCTGACCTAATTACCAGAAATTACTGCAATATCCGTTTGTCTTGTCCATCCTCATGATCGTGGAGCACTATATTAGGTTTTTGCACTAACTCTCTGTTGATGTAAGAGTATGGATTCTACAAGAATGTGGTGTTGACATATCAAGCTGTCCACCACCTTTAACGATGGAGATGTTATAATGGTCCTACTGTTTGGTGTACCTAATGTACTACCAAAATGATAACATACAGTATTAATACAACATGTCAGTGTCTTGGGTACACTGATAAATACTTCAGGGAAGAGAACTTCAGATTGTCTCACTTGGTGTTGTGGTTCTGTAGAAAGATATGGACTTTAAGTGCAGCTACGTGCAACCTACTGTGCTACAACCATGATGCAATCCTTCCAATTCCTTTCCTAGTTCTTGTAAAATGGTAAAGACTTATACAGTGCGTTTAAATTCTTGCAAAATGATAAAGACGTATACAGTCCGTGTGCATTTCATTTCATTTGTTAATATCAGTTGTCCTAAATATGCTAAAGACTCCTACAGTGCGTGTGCACTTTATTTCACTCCTTGATATGTTTAATTGTTGTAAAAATACTAAAGAGTTTTACAGTGCGTGTGCACTTTATGTCATTTGTTAATACATTTTGTATTCAGTGCGTGTGCACTTTATTTCACTCCCTCATATGTCTAATTCATGTAAAAATGCTAAAGACTTTTACAGTGCGTGTGCACTTTATTTATTTAGTTCATGTAAAAATGCTAAAGACTTTTACAGTGCGTGTGCACTTTATTTATTTAGTTCTTGTAAAAAAATGCTAAAGACTTATACAGTGCGTGTGCACTTCATTTCATCTGTTAATATGATTAGTTGTCCCAAATATGCTAAAGACTTTTATAATGTGTGTGCACTTTGTCATTAGTTAACATCTTTTGTACTCATTGCGTATACACTTTGCCAATCAGTAATGTATATACTCTGTGACTGTAGACTTAGTAACTAAATAGATTATAGAAAAATTTGTTGCTCATGGCAAGTCCAATTGACTCACCATCGCTGACAAATTTTTGCCCCCCCAGTGGAGGGTTATGTAAGAGGTCCATGATTAAGGAATTTGTTGCTAGCGCACTCGAGCATATGTAATTTCGATGGATTGCTCACGCGCTACCTGCGATATGTAAGCTATAAGAGAATCTGAGACCAAAGAGCAGTGTTGACTGCAGTAGGGACTGTGTGTTAGTAGCAGTAAGTAGTTGCTAGCGAGCAGTCTGTGGCGACTTTATTGAGGTAAGAATTTTCTATTTATTCAGAATGATCTTTCAGGGCCATGGCGCAGCACTGCTGACGTCTAGAATTTGCCAGTTTAATTTCACAGTCAATTATTGAAAGGTTATAAGTGAGTCACAACTTTTTTATTGAGAGATTAGTCACATTATATTATTGGAAGGTTACACTAAATGTCAATGTTATGGTTATATTTTTTGCCGTTGGGAGGTTTCGGAACTTTTACTGTTGAGAGGTTACACTAAATGTGAATCTTATTTATATTATTTTTTATTTTTTGTGGGGAGCTTACAATGTGACTGAAGTGTCATCTGTGCCGGCCTGACACTTATGCTATCATCCCGGTTCTGCGAGCTTTTAGAAATAGCGTAAGCGTTCTTTTCATGTTCAAAAACTGTGGAAGATGTTGAGTCCTGATCCATCAGCGATTTTTACTTCTTCCATTACCGCCTCGTTTGCGATATGCCTTCATTTCCGGGACCGATGGCCCTAGTAGACTGGTCCCTTCAACCCCACAAACCAACCAACCAACCTTCATTTCCTCTGAGACTCCCGGTTATTCGCAAAAAGACGGTCTGCCACTTCGCTCTTCGTCATTCTGACTTGTCTGGCCACACTGGAAACATCTACACTATCGAACCAATTTTCCCATGGTAGTATAGTGATGTACAAAAATTACCGACAAGATGGATAAACTAACATATTAACAACTCGCTGGGAATGAGTGAATGTGGAGCAGAGTGTTGCCTAAGGTCTCACAGTCATGCACAGAGAGCTGGACGTCACCAGAGCACCAAATGGGCTTGGTCCCGCAGTTGAAGGACGGGGAAAGGTTCTCTGTCAATTAGCGATCAGTTGCAGTGCACAGTCGTGGTTTTCTTCATCACGTCCTGCAGACATCATTGAGATACCTTCATATGAGGAAAACTATCGGGAAAGTGGAAAAAGACGAAGTGTGATAAGTGCAGCCCAGAGTTTGCTGTCGCTCACAGCATTATTTCACTTGCTTAAGGAGCGTTCCACATCACAGGCGCTGCTGCCCGAAGGAGAGGTTGTGGCCCACCATGGTCAACTACGGCAGCAGATGAGTGCTACACTGTGCAACAGACAAGAAAAGACCAGTCTCAAACATTTCACAAGACTGCAAAGCACGTAACCTCACCCTCCAGTGTGGCACGGCAACTGCATGGGGATGGTCTCTTCATCCGACGATCAGTGCTTCGTATTCCGTTGACACCTGCACATCGGCACCATTTGCTTTCGTACCAAATGGGTAGGGAATGGACCAACAGGGACTACGATCACGGATGAGAGTAGGTTCAATCAGTTTAGTGATTATATCATAATGTACAAGAGGTGGGAACACGTAATGCAACGAGGTAGGTTGTCGTACATGATCGTATTGGTAGTCCAGGTGTTATGGTGTGGGGAGGCATAACGATTGGGCGCACTGACTCCAGGTCTTTGCGCACTGTTCTCTCCCAAGTCGATGTTCTTGTGATACTGTACTCCTTCCCGATGTACTTCTTTCCAGTGGTGCATTCGGACCTGACTTTCACTTTTATTTATGACAATGCACGGTCGTATCGAACTGCGCAGGTGCAGAAGCTCGGCGAATGGTTGGCCTTCCCGTTGCCCCGACTTAAATTCCATGGATTACATGTGGGGCCCATTGGGGAGATGTACTGCAACGCGTCTGCTAGCACGAATGATCATCCAGCTGTCGTCAGTGGCGCTGGTGGAGGAATGGTCAGTCCTTTCACAACAACTCCTTACCAACCTTGTAGCCAGAGCGGGAACACGTAGCAGAGCACGCACTGCCATCCATGATGATCACACACCCTGCTAAGAACCCTGTCCCACCTTCTGTAATGTCCAGGGAACGACCGTAAATAGCGGTGACTTCAATGTAATTATTGTCTTTGAATAAATGTGTCATTTCTGTTCGTCTCGTGTTTCTTTCAGTTACCTTCTGTGTTATACTGTAGCTGTTCTTTGTATGTGTGGTCCAAGTTTCAACGAGCAATGTTACTTGGAAATAATACATCATGCAAAAGTTACTTCGTCTTTTAAGTTTTGCACACCAGTGTACATTGTTGACGCGCACTTCCACCAATAGCATGGCTTCTTGTTACAGTATTGCTTCACCTGAAAAGCAAAAAAACAACTACCACGTGGTACACCACTTTATGAATTATTTCATTTTGTTTTTGGCACTTCTCATGGCGTGATACGGTATTATGGTAGGTGTTTTTTATGTGTACCACGTCTAAAGACATGCACCCGCAAATAAACAAGAACGATAATAATGTAACTCTACTTTTTTGGGGGTGATTGTCGTCCTTGAACAGTGTAGAAAGCTGCACTGCACTTCGCAGACGTGCAGTCCCAAAGTGTTAACCTTGTTGGTGATTCAGGAATGTTTTGGTGTATTGTCCTTCCCGGATGCTGGACACCTCTTCTTGATATCGACATTAAACTGAGAGCTACACAGAATCTAACAGGATTCTCCAACCTGTTGTCCACTTCGGCAGACCACATTTCGGCTATGGAGTCTCAAGACGATAATGCACGAGCACACTGTTGCCATTCCTAAAAATCTTCTACTAAGATCTGGAATTAAGCTACTGGGATGACCTGATATGGATGCTATTGAGTCTTGTTGGGACTAGTTGAAACTTGCAGTCCGCCATCGCAGGAGCCCTCCTGACACTCTGGTTAACCTCGGGAAGGCGACCACTGAAGAGTGCGACAGGCTTGGGCGGCAACGCCTCGAGCATTTTGTGGTGAGTATACTCAGGTCCAAGCACTTTACACACGGTATTACGCGTTACCCAGAAGGAGCTTTTGATTTCACAGATGTGCAAACATGTTATAATGGATCGTCTATGTAGAGGGACTGTGGGAAGCACTGCTGAAACGATTCGAATACTTGCATGAAGCGCCGCCATCCGAGCAATCTTGTCTATTACGTGATTTGCAACATCGCAGCTGGGTCGTATCTAAGCGTAAGGACATCTCCTGGAAACGCAGCTACTTTTGTTATATCGATTCTCGTCACGTAACCACCAGAGAAAACCAGTCACAATGGAATAAATAGTCATGGGAGGAGCAAACAATGCTCTTAAGTGTCTCAATCAAACCACCAACCAGTGTGCCAGACCGTCGGCTTCGACTGCCGGAAAAACGAAGTCAGAGCCTATGCAACACGCTTCCGTCCTCTGCCTGAAACCAGTTCTTTAACTTTCAGATCTGCTAGCCATAAGTATTTCCTGCTTGAAACTGTCCTCTGCCTCCCAAGAACGACGGTACAGACTGGCCAGTCATGAGAATCTGTTTCCCCCAGTGTGCTTCCTTCCTATCCTATTTCGTTAATTATTACAATTTTGCGATTAAATGAAAGTTCTAGAGTTCACTACCTAGTCCATCATGTGATAATTACACTACAGCTTTCCGTTCTTTATCCATGTAGCTTATCACAACTTTACAGCCGGCCGAAGTGGCCGTGCGGTTCTGGACGCTACAGACTGGAACCGAGCGACTGCTACGGTCGCAGGTTCCAATCCTGCCTCGGGCATGGATGTGTGTGGCGTCCTTAGGTTAGTTAGGTTTAATTAGTTCTAAGTTCTAGGCGACTGATGACCTCAGAAGTTGCCGGCCGCGGTGGTCTAGCGGTTCTAGGCGCGCAGTCCGGAACCGCGCGACTGCTACGGTCGCAGGTTCGAATCGTGCCTCGGGCATGGATGCGTGTGATGTCCTTAGGTTAGTTAGGTTTAAGTAACTCTAAGTTCTAGGGGACTGATGACCACAGTAGTTAAGTCCCATAGTGCTCAGAGCCATTTTTGAACCTCAGAAGCTAAGTCCCATAGTGCTCAGAGACATTTGAACAACTTTACTTTTGGTAGTAGCGTCATGCACGAAGATAAGCCGTTCATGTCATTGGCATCTACCATTTCGAGCGGCTGAGATAACCTCTGCTGGTGACTTCAAGCTTCACTCTGGCTAAGGTACCTAATGTTGCGAAATTTAAAAAAATGATTCAAATGGCTCTGAGCGCTATGGGACTTAACATCTGAGGTCATCAGTCCCCTAGAACTTAGAACTACTTAAACCTAACTAACCTAAGGACATCACACACATCCATACCCGAGGCAGGATTCGAACCTGCAAGCGTATCAGTAGCGCAGTTCTGGACTGAAACGCCTAGAACCGCTCGGTCACTGCGGCCGGCTGCGAATCTTAAAGCGACTGCCAGTCTCATTCCTACCACAGACCAGCGCCTGCCGCTTCTTCTGCGAAAGCCTCTGAAAGCGTTCTTGACTTCTAAAGAACAAAATCTCAGGTACATTAATGTACCTTATTTTATACTACGTTGACTGACAATAAAAGTCAAGCACACAGAAAGGGACGAGAAAACTTCACAGGGTGAGTCGATATGTCACGTTACTGCAGTGATTACAAAGTCGAGTCAAATTTACAAAGAACTTGGCAGTACGGGCCCACTTGACACTATGATATTGTACCCCTTCTGGCTTGGATGAATGCACTGATTCTGCTGTGGAGGGTCTCGTAATGCCACTGCATCCTCTCCTGGAACAAGTTGATCCACAACTGATGAGACTGCTGTTTGACTTCCAGGGTACCGGCACTGGGACGCAGTTGCGTTGCGATGTTAACAGCAGAGATGGTAATTCGATAGTCGGGCTGTTGCTTTTCTCCGAACAATGGTATGGGATGACACAGAATGTTGCAGCAGTACACTACTTGCTCTCGAAAGGGAGATGCAGATGTGAAGGTCTTATGATGTGCTTGGTGCATAGTGCTGTTAGCCTCCCTTGTGTTAGTCAGATGTGGTCCACGGGGAATTAATGACGAATATGAGGGTATTCGTCACATACGAGTGCCTCACAAATCTGGATTATGCACGATACGACCAGGTAGCCAACTGAAGGCCACAATGAAGCCACTTAGAAATTCTATCAGCCTCTGATAACGCTGTCTCTCACGAGTACGCAACATCTCCGTATCGTTCAGTGACCACTCAACATCTGATGCTGTCCCTTCTACATGTATACCCTACAACGCATGGTAACAACACTAAACACGAACAACGCTAATGCACTTTGGTAGACGCTCTACCTGTCACACAGAATTGCGACTGGAATAGCTTACAAATCAGTCGATGGTGTGTACGTGTAAAAAGTAACATAGACGGTTTTCTGGGTGCTTCACTTTTCTTGTCAAGCGGTTAATTTCATTATAGGTCTCAATGTGCACTTTCTACCAGGCTGCCGCGATTTTAGTTCTTCTTTTGTTTTTATTACGCACACATTGTTTTTAGTTTCTTTACACTTATACCCACATTTTCTGCTCCACACATATTCTCAGCCAGGCTGGTGCTGGAAAGCCTTTTAAATCTCCTCACATCACTATTTTTTAAGTATTGTACCGGGAATGGTAGTAATATATTTCTCGTCAAGTCGCTACAGTTTAGTGAACGGCGTGGTTCACAGAGTAGCCAGCGTGTGGCCAACACAAATACGGTGCTTAAGGCATATGCGTACCTAGGACCGATCAGTGTTTACTTCCAACATATCATTTCCAAGTAAGAAGTTGACTGAATAATCTGTGAATTCAGATAGTCGTAGAAGCAGAAGTTACCATGTTTTCAGTCACTGGTATTTCACCTTGACACACCTGAAGTCTTCGCACACGTTTGTAAACGTATAAACTACACCCACCACTTACGAGACTGTCACGGACTCTTCAAATAACGTCAGCGAGTCCAACTCTTTGACGAAGACAACAGTGAGCATGAAGGTCGAACATCTCAAAGACTTAATCAGAATTTCACTTCTTATCACACCATAGATTATGGATTTCTTTCTGTCATGTTGAAAAGTGAAATAAATGTCAAATTACAGCATAAACTGAAACTTCTTTGTTTTTTTCTTGATCTATTTACTTTTTTGATAGTAAAACACCGATTGATATTTAAATAAATTGCATTTTATGCCTTCTAAACAAAACTTGAAAAAATATTTAAAAGAAGAACGGTAAAATATTTTGTGATGTAATTTGCCTAAAAGTAAGAAATGCCTTTGAACGATGCTCGATATCACGTACTAATTTTATCGGGGAATTGTTTGAGCAACAACAATAATGACGATAGCGCTTATAAGGGAAATCTTACTTCCTGCGCCAGACGCATTCCCTTTTCTGATTTTTAGGGATTCCCTATTGAAAAAGTTTTTGCGACAGAAACTGTTGTAACATTTTTTGCACCTTCTGGCATAGATGATAGAAATATGTCAAGACTGCACAACGGCAGACTGCACGATCCACATAATCCACGAGACAAATATCCTGTAGAACTCTTTCAACTTCTAAGATTTTAAGTTAAATACTGCAGTTTCAATTCGCAGTTGCCACCACATTTATTGTACATGATTTCGAGCGTCATTCAACGGCGCAGCAACTGTTTCTCTGATTTATCTCATTTCTTACCTTTAGATAGATGATTTAATAAACATCTGACTTTTTTTCAAGTTTTGTGTATTAATTTTTGACATATTCGTGCCGCGTTAAGCGTTTAAATTCTATTGTATAGCAATTACAAAACTGAAAGATCTTTCGAATTCGTAGTCACACGTTTAGCTGACCATGTTAAAGCGCCAGTGCAGATACGTGAATCTCCTGCAGTTTCGTTTATACGCTCGTTGGTGACTACGTAAAGCGCTTCACATAATTCTAGAAACCCAAATGTTCATGAATGCAACGAACACGACCCTCCCTTGAGAGCTATTCTCGCGAAATGATCCATGTTCACACATCTTACACACATCCTTCCCCGTTCCGTTCAGTCCCCAGCTCAACATTTTAAGAATATCCCTCCACAACAAATAGCGCATGTTGAACACTTTCTAAAGTTCTCATTAGTAGACTGCTGTCTACAGACACGTTCAAAGGCCTTAAATTTTTTACTGAGATACTTTGGATTTTCTTAACAACGGAAACAGTGAGTGGTCAAAGAAATCTATGGTAGGAAACTAGCCATCATTGACCACATATCCACATTCGCTATCAGATGCAAAACTAGCAGTCACCCTTTCATCTCTTGCAGAGTAGCGAAGAGAAATACACGAACTATGAAACAATTTCTTCGTCAGTCTGCACATCCACACACTGATTACGTTTCCACCATGCAGCAACAGAGCTCAATACATACACACTCAGGGTGGACACACAAGCACACATATACATATACAGGCAGTCCACTTATAGTCCGTTTCATCCCTTAGTAGTTTCATTTACACACACGTAAGAGCCTGTATCAGCAAAACTATACTCATTACTTATGGAAGTGATTCCGATATTCTTGAAATGGAAAAGAAGTAGCAATACGTGTTAACACGTTTGAAGAACTTTCCTTTTGTTGATGATATTGTTCTGTTTGTCTCTAGTGCTGATAGGCTTCAAAGGTGATTTCCGTAATATAAAATTGCAATATTGGAAGTAGGCCAGAAAATGAAGCGCCTTAAGACTAAAATAATGCACAGTGGATACATCGAATTAAAATTGTACAAATTGAGAGTGAAGTTATTAAGTCGTATGGTAGGGTTTATTGATTACTTTAAGTTAAAGGCTAGAGGGACAAGAAAAGGAACAAACAATAGATTAAAAAAGGCCTGGATTGCTTTTCGTAAACAAAATAGAGTTTTTCATATGAAGATTTCAACATGTCTGAAACGAAATTTTTCTGGCAATATATTTACCACTTTTTGTTTATGACACTGCGGCTTTAACATTTAATGCGAAAACTGTTGAAAAACCGAGTTTTGCTCAGTGTCAATAGATTCATGTTAGGAATCGCTAAGAAAAGACAAGAAACCGAACAAAATCGGGTGGTGGAACATGTAAATGTTACCATAACGATAATGACAATGAAATGGAGACATGTGGGCCATGTGTCCAGCGGAATAGACGGTAAGTGCATCGAGGAACTAGTTTGTTGGGTGTAAAACGTAAGTAAGGACTGAAATGACAGGTTGAGGGAAAGTAGTCATTACATTAGAAATCACGTGGAAGCCAAATGAATGCTTATAGCTGAACAACGCAATGGACGGGAGAGTCTATTGGAAATCAATATTTAATGGATGTGAAATGGCAAATGATGATCATAATGATGTAGGGGCTCATTGGTCGGGAATTGTTACAGAGCGTTCGCATGGGATTTCAACAAATCGATATGGGAATGTCAGGAAAGCATTGCAATCAATCACTCATCGCTCTGGCAGATCCAACAAATTATTTGGCAGTAGTTGTTCTGTTCTAAAGGATATTGTATGGGCCAATTGTATTCTTCGTTATGCCGCGTGGTCTGACACTACTATTCCGAAGGAGGTACGCAAGACATATGTATCATGCCAGACATTTTAATCTCCCCACACTGTTTTCATTTGCAACCAGATTTTGACAAATGTCTGGCTAAAACGTTTATCGAGAAAAGTTCAGCAGAGTACGAAAAATCTTTGTTTATCGGTACCTCTGTGCGAATGAAGCCTGAACAAACTGCTCGCCCAATTTGCATTTTTAGAAAGCTTGCGGGAGGAATGTAATGTCGCAAGGCGAATTAAATGGCATCAGCACCCTATAACGACAAGATGTCGAATTTCTTTTAACTCCTGAACCGAATTGTGCTTTCCCATCATGTCGTTCATTGTATCATATGGGTATCCGAAGACGTGAAGAAATGGTATTTCATGTCCGGAAAATTCATCTTTTATTCTTTTGAAGATGAATTTTGTTTGAGGGAGTCCCCTTTAGTAAGTCAGTGGGGCCATACAGTAAAGTTTACACTGAGTGGTTCAAATGGTTCAAATAGCTCTCAGCACTATGGTACTTAACATCTGTGGTCATCAGTCCCCTAGAACTTAGAACTACTTAAACCTAACTAACCTAAAGACATCACACACATCCATGCCCGAAGCAGGATTCGAACCTGCGACCGTAGCAGTCCCGCGGTTCCGGACTTAGCGCCTAGAACCGCTAGACCACCGCGCCCGGCTACACTGAGTGCCGCCTACTACAAATATTAGGGTACCACCTTAAGTTCGATGTTACGCCAAATTTCCCTAAATCCCTGTTAAAATAAAATAAGCTTGACTCACATATAACCTTAGGCGTTTCGCCCTAAAAAAAGTGCGAAATCCCTAAAAGCGGAAACACTTGAATCTTATTAGGGCTGCACGCCCGAAAACTAATGGATGATCTGCTGCGAAAAAAATGAAGATTCATGTAGCGTAAGTCCGTTCCATCTAACGTATGACTAAATCTAATTTGGTGTACTGAATTAGATACAGTTAATGATACAGTACACACCGCTTGTACTTTGGTATCTAAGTTGTACATGTCATTCACTGTACCTGATGTATGTATGGACATTCCTTAAAACAAAAATAAGGCACTTTAGACGAGCAGTCACAATAATCAGCAAGATGTTGTGATGTTATAAGCTTTATCTAAGTATAGACCATGTTTATGTTGGACTCAGAGCACATGCGGTACTGGAAGTTCTAAAAACTAAAGCCCCAAAGGAAGACAAGAACAAGTTGTTGGAAAGAAAGAGATGCTACTATGAAACTTCCTGGCAGATTAATACTGTGTGCCGGACCGAGACTCGAACTCGGGACCTTTGCCTTTCCCGGGCAAGTGCTCTAGAGCACTTCTAGAGAAACTTTTCGATTTATTGAAGTATGTAGATCCACAAGTAGCACGAAATCCGGAGATGCAGTCAGTCAACGATGTGTATAGCCATTTTAAGTTTTTTGGTGAAAAAAGCAATATGCGAAAAGCAGACAATGAACGGAGACATTACAGTCTTATCGAAGCCAAGCATTTTGGGGTTGAAGGCGAGGAAAAAATAAAAAAAATTGCCAGCTGAAATTTACTGGAATACAGTGCTACTCTTGAAAGGTCTTTATAATAATTCTACTTACGAAAACATCGAAGTGGTCGTTTCACCTTTGGTAGCAGTTTCTTCTTCAAAGACTGAGGTACGCAGATTATTAAGAGTTGTCAAAAATTTAAAAACAGAGAAAAGAAGCAGACTTTCCATCGAAACCCTTGACGGGTTGTCTCATAGAAACCTCGAAATGCTAGCAACATTTTAGAACTCAACAGTACCAAGGTAATGCATCGAAAAGGTATAAAAGTAATACTTTAACTTCGTATCCTGAAAATATATGAACGTTTTGTATACTGTACTACAGACATTTCGTGTTATTAAATATGTGAAATCATGTGTTGTCGTTTTCATTCGCCCTAAATATAGGGATTTTAAAGACTTTTGGGGACTTTTAGGGATAATGCTGAAAGAAACTAAAGTAAAACCAAAATCGTACGTGTAAATACTGAAGCTTATTCTCTTGAGAAAGTTAAGTACCGGTGAAATGAGCTCTTCGATCATTCCCTAGATAATGAGCTCTCTGATGAACGTAAGCTGAGCAGATGAGCCTGGAGGCAGCAGATAAGTGGATAAAAGAGTAAACAACGCAAGGCCCGCAATCGGTGTTTGGTTTCCATTCCGGGTTCGCCAATAAAGATTATTTCCAATGTACACTGCAGGGGTGAAAGTAATTTCATTTATATAATTAATTATTGTTGCACAAGCGACCTCTGACGTTTGCGATGTACACATACACACAAAGAGCGCAAACGAGGTATTGACTATTGCTTTACTGCATTACTGCTGTGTTCACCGTATTTGTGCACTGTTAACGCACTGGTCTCTGAAATACGTCACGTTTGCTTATGACATAGTGTTTTACAGCAGAAACATTATTTTCCCGATGTTTCAATGTAAATCGTTTAAGAAAATCCAACTTATTTCCAAAATCATTGGGGGAAGTGGCAACCAATCTGCTGTTCAAACTGATTTATAGAATCCCTGAGTTTGGAAACTTACTAAGAGATTTTCGGAAAAATACCATCCACACAGGGCTGATAAGTGTGAGAACTGTCCCACAATCAGCGTAACAGCTCAGCTTGCTAATAATAATAATATACAGAGGAATGGAAAAGAATTTGAGGGTCTGTTACGTGACAATCAATCCTGCTTTAGGGATCGTAAAAGTAGCAGCGAGGCAGTTCTGACATAGCGTTTGATAATGGAAGGAAGACTCAAGAAAAATCAAGAGACGTTAGTAGACGTTTCCGACCTAGAAAAACCCTTAGACAAAGTAAAATATATGCGAAATTCTCAAGAAAATCGGTGTAGGCTATAAAGAAAGACTGTTAGTAAACAATACGTACAAGAACCAAGAAAACTAAGAATGGAAGACCAAGAACGAACTCTCGCATTAAAAAGCACATAACACATTAGTGGAGCATTTCGCCCCAATTGTTCGATAATACATCGACGCAGCAATGTAGGAAATAAAAGGAAGCTTCAGAAGTAGGATTAAAATTCAGGGTGAAAGGATATCAATAATAAGATCCACTAAAGGCATAGCTATCCTCATTGTAGGTGAGGAAGAATTCCAGGACTTGAAGAATGAAAGGAATCTGTCTAAGGAACACGCACTATGAACTGAGAGTAAATCGAAGATAGAAGAAGTCACGAGGACTTGCAGAAACGAGATTAACAATACGCTTAACATCAAAATTGACACTATGAAGTACTCTAGATAAAGGAAATCTGCAGCTAAGGAATACCACATCAGGGACATTAACACCAGACTAGCATGACCAAGGAGACAATTCCTAGCCAAAAGAAGGAGACTGCTAGTGCCAAACATCAGCCTTATTTCCTAGAATGTGTAAAGTTGGTGTATAAGTTCGTAGTGTCTTTGTTTTTTTGGTATTCCACTTGTTATGGATTTATTCATACTGTCATTTTCGATTTGTTGTCCACTGCTGCTGTCTAACAGACTGTTATTTTGTCATTTGGAGTTAGTGCGTGGAGCTGTGTACGCCAGAAATTGAAGTGCCAAGTGGAGGATCGGAATTTATGCACCAATCCAATACGTTTGGAGCACAGCGTGGTATGCATGTGAATCAAGAATTCTGGCAAAACTGAAAAAGAAAGAATCGGAGTGTTAGAGGTGTGATGTTACAGAAGGATCTGAATATTAGGTGGACTGATAGGGTAAGGGATGAGAAGATTCTCCACAGAATCTACAAGGGGAAGATCATATGCAAAACATTAACAAGAAGAAGGGACAGGATGATAAGAGGTGTTAAAACTTCAAGAAATAACTTCCATGGCGCTTGAGAGAGCTGTAAAGCATAAAAAGAAGTAAGAACTCGCAGCTTATTACATAGTAGGCAACATGATGTTCGTAACTCAACACAACACACGACCCTAATGTAAAAGTGTTAGATGAAAAGTATCCTTTGTAGCTCAACTAAGTTACACCAAACTATTACCCGGAGTGACATAAAGGAATTGAAACAACACCAAGTTACCTATTTCGATTATATCACATGAGCTGGTGTTAACAATGTTCTGAGTACAAAGGTAACCTCATTCAGTTTCTTCATGGTGTCATGAATTATACCAGAGTTTCTCGTATATCCCCACACCCAGAAATCAGATGGCTTCCATTTCAGTTAACATGCCACAACTGAAGGAGTTGGCGGAAAAAAGCGCTAACCGAAAAAGCGCTGTTTTCAATATGTACACGTTATTTGTTTGGTTGCATTAAAAAGGCGGGAGCATACACTGATCAGCCAGAACATTATGACCACCAACCTACTATCGAAATAAACCCGTCCAGGCGATAGCAGCGCCACCTGGCAACGAATGACTACTAGTCACAAACACGCACGGTACATGTAATATCAGCGAGCGTGCTGTACGTGTGCAGAATGTGGAAGGCACGCGATTTATCCGAGTTTGACCGAGGGCACATTGAGATGGCCAGAATGTTCGACAGGAGCATTTCGGAAATTGCACGACAGTCGGGTGTTCGAGGAGTGCTGCAGTGAGTGTCTTCAACATGTGGCGGAACCAAGGTGAAACCACGTCTAGACGTTGTGAGGTATGGCGGGCACCCCTCATTACAGATGTCGGACAGGTAAAAAAGGATGGGTGGCAAACTGTGGTAGAACCAACATCAGACCTTAATGCTGGATAGAGTACAAGTGTGTCTGAACACACTGTGCATCGAACCCACCTACCGATGGACCTCCGGAGCCGACGACCCATGCATGTGCCAATGTTAACATCACAACATCGGTAACTACGACTGAAATGGTCACGTGAAAATGGGCACGTGACGATCGACATTGGACATTGGCGCAGTGGCAGAGCGTTGCATGGGCTGATGAAACCCGACACCTTCTTCATCATCCCGATGGCAGGACCCGAATCTGATGTCTTCCAGGGAAATAGTTCCTTGACACCTGTATTGCGGGACGGGGACAAGCTAGCGCCTGTTCCATTGTGCTCTAGGGAACATTCACGTTGGCACCCATGGGCCCAATTGAGCTCGTGCAAGGCACCATGAAGGCCAAGGAGTATCGTATACTGGTTCAAACCACGTACACCCCTTCATGACGATCATGTTTCCCGACGGCATTGACGTTACTCAAAACGGTAATGCGCCATGGCACAAGGCCAGAAGTTGGTTGGAGGAGCACATTGGCAAGTTCCAGTTGATGAGCTGGGTAGCCAACTTGCCAGATCTGAACCTAGTAGAACATATCTGAGATTTGATTGAACGTTGTCAGAGCTCATCGCCCCCTCCTCGGAATTTACGGGAATTGCTTGACTTGTGTGTGCAAATGTAGGGCCACCCTCTCCAGAGACCTTTCATGCCACGACGTGTCTCCGCTATTATCCGTACCAAAGGTGGACATAATGTTCTAGCTGTTTAGCGCAAATGAAATAAGACAAAAATGGAGGTAAAAAATAGCAATTTCTAGTGGTAAAAAGTAGCAACTAGTTAGCAACATTGAACGCATTTGAAAACGCAACAGAAAGACTTACTCTTCCTAAACTGAAGTTAGTCCTTTATTTAGTGGACGCCTTCAATTGAAAAGGAGTATTTCATTATAGAATTATATGTTATAAACTATTTGTTCTTGTGCTAATTATCTAACAGTAAAGGGCGACTGCTACCTTTCATTTGCAACAGGATTTTACTTTGTTAAGAAGAAATATACTGAAGAGCCAAAGAAACTGGAACACCTGCCTGATATCGTGTAGGCCCCCCGTGAGCACGCAGAAGTGGTGTAACACGACCTAGCATGGACTCGACGAATGTTTGAAGTAGCGCTGGAGGAACTGACACCATGAATCCTGCAGGGCTGTTGATAAAACCGTAAGAGTACGATTAGGTGTAGATCTCTTCTGAACACCACATTGCAAGGCATCATATATATGCTCAATAATGTTCATGCCTGGGGAGTTTGGTGGCCAGCGGAAGTGTTTAAACTCAGAAGACTATTCCTGGAGGCACTCTGTGGTAATTCCGGACGTGTGGGGTGTCACATTGCCCTGCTGGAATTGCTCAAGTCCGTCGGAATGCACAATGGATATGAATGGATGTAGGTGATGTCACCTGTCAGAGTCGTACTTAGAAGTATCAGGAGTCCTATATCATTCCAAAGGCACACGTCCCACACCATTACAGAGCTTCCACCAGCTTGAAGAGTCCTCTGCTGACATGCAGGGTCCATGGATTCATGAGATTGTCTCCATACCCGTACACGTCCACCCGCTCGATACAATTTGAAACGATGGATGGATGGCTCTGAGCACTATGGGACTTAACATCTATGGTCATCAGTCCCCTAGAACTTAGAACTACTTAAACCTAACTAACCTAAGGACAGCACACAACACCCAGCCATCACGAGGCAGAGAAAATACCTGACCCCGCCGGGAATCGAACCCGGGAACCCGGGCGTGGGAAGCGAGAACGCTACCGCACGACCACGAGATGCGGGCATTTGAAACGAGACTCGTCGGAGCGGGCAATATGTTTCCAGTCATCAACAGTCCAATGTCGGTGTCGACGGGCCCAGGTGAGGCATGAAGCTTTGTGTCGTGCAGTCATCAAGGATACACGAGTGTGCCATCGGCTCCGAAAGCCCATATCGATGATGTTTCGTTGAAAGGTTTGCACGCTGACATGTATTGATGGCCCAGCACTGAAATCTGCAGAAACCTGCGGAACGGTTGCACTTCTGCCACGTTGAACAATTCTCTTCAGTCGCCTTTGGTCCCGTCCTTGCAGGACCTTTTTTCCGGCCTGATATTCACGGTACACTCATGAAATGGTACTTCGGAAGGATTCCCACTTCACAGCTACCTCGGAGATGCTGTGTCCCACCTCTCGTGCGCCGACTATAAGGCCACGTTCAAACTCATTTAAATCTTGATAACTAGCCATTGTAGCTGCAGTAACTCATGTACCAACAGCACCAGACACTTGTTGTCTTATATCTGCGCTGCCGACCGCAGCGCCATATTCTGCCTTTTTACATATCTCTGTTTTTGAATTCGTATGCTTACCCCACTTTCTTTGGCGCTTTAGTGTATAATAACATTCAGTTGGAAAGGAATAGTAATAAACAGTATTATATGTAAGATAGTTAATAAAGATCTAACGCTGACAAGAAATTGTCATAGTTAATAATTACGGAAAACTTGTAGTTATCAGATTATTTTGCGTATGAGTAAGCTACAGTACAATGTGGCATATGTAAAACAGAAAAGCGACGCACAACGATTTGCTAAACTATCAACAAACTAGTATTAATTATAATAAGTGAACATTCAGAGACGTTATTAACTTCATAGTAACGTCATACATGATAGCTGTATGTTCATGGGATCTTATCCATAAATGGTCTCAGCAGGGGCCTCATGAAATCGTACCAGACTCCTCTAAATCTTATAATTGGACATTGACGAATAATATGATCTACCGTTTGGCCGACTGCAACACGGGCAGATTCAGAGCTGAGTGCAACTCACAGCCTGCAAGCCTGATACGGTGAAAGTGACTGCAGGATTTTTCTTGGCAGCTGCTAGCCTGTAGACGGTGCTGTTGGGTCATTCTGTTTCGCCAAGATCAAATGGTTCAAATGGCCCTGAGCACTATGGGACTTAACTTCTGAGGTCATCAGTCCCCCTAGAACTTAGAACTACTTAAACCTAACTAACCTAAGGACATCACACACATCCATGCCGGGGGCAGGATTCGAACCTGCAACCGTAGCGGTCGCGCGGTTCCAGACTGTAGCGCCTAAAACCGCTCGGCCACGCCGGCCGGTTTTTCGCCAGGCTTTGAGCAGAAAACACTATTCAGTTAGATCTCCAGGACTCTTCTAAATGGCCACTAGCAGTTTGGTGGAGATCCCACACAGGCTTTCCAGATTTAAGCTCGGTATGTTGAAGGTGAGAAAACGTTTTTAGTAACTAATCCGTTGCATATACCAATATCGGTGTACATACTGTTGTCTGAGATTTATGGTGCTAAATTAGATAAGACATGAAGCCTGGGAAATATTGTTAATATTAGCTTGTCTCTGGCAATTCTCGTTGTGTCGTAAAACTGGGCATCAATCCTGCTGGTGTGACTGTTCTTTTGTTAGGGACGGAAGAAATATTGTAAAACGAGACCAAGACTTGACAACAGTAAGTAGCTTCATACAAGTCGTCTCGTCGAAAGTATACGGACATCTATTAGTAGACATTAATATGAGGTGAGTCCACTCTTCGAGCTTACGATGGCTTGGAATCTGCTGGGAACACTTCCAATGAGGTGTCTGAATGTCTGTGAAAGAGTACAGGCCGTTCTACCTCAAGAGCCCAATTTAGCCGTGTTTCTTGACTTCCGAAAGGCGTTCGATACAGTTCCCCACAGTCGTTTAATGAACAACGTAAGAGCGTATGGACTATCAGACCAATTGTGTGATTGGATTGAGGAGTTCCTAGATAACAGAACGCAGCATGTCATTCTCAATGGAGAGTGATTTCAGGTGTGCCGCAGGGGAGTGTCATAGGACCGTTGCTATTCACAATATACATAAATGACCTGATGGATGACATCGGAAGTTCACTGAGGCTTTTTGCGGATGATGCTGTGGTGTATCGAGAGGTTGTAACAATGGAAAATTATACTGAAATGCAGGAGGATCTGCAGCGAATTGACGCATGGTGCAGGGAATGGCAATTGAATCTCAATGTAGACAAGTGTAATGTGCTGCGAGTACATAGAAAGATACATCCCTTATCATTTAGCTACAAAATAACAGGTCAGCAACTGGAAGCAGTTAATTCCATAAATTATCTCGGAGTACGCATTAGGAGTGATTTAAAATGGAATGATCATATAAAGTTGATCGTCGGTAAAGCAGATGCCAGACTGAGATTCATTGGAAGAATCCCAAGGAAATGCAATCCGAAAACAAAGGAAGCAGGGTACAGTACGCTTGTTCGCCCACTGCTTGAATACTGCTCAGCAGTGTGGGATCCGTACCAGATAGGGTTGATGGAAGAGATAGAGAAGATCCAACGGCGAGCAACGCGCTTCGTTACAGGATCATTCAGTAATCGCGAAAGCGTTACGGAGATGATACACTCCTGGAAATGGAAAAAAGAACACATTGACACCGGTGTGTCAGACCCACCATACTTGCTCCGGACACTGCGAGAGGGCTGTACAAGCAATGATCACACGCACGGCACAGCGGACACACCAGGAACCGCGGTGTTGGCCGTCGAATGGCGCTAGCTGCGCAGCATTTGTGCACCGCCGCCGTCAGTGTCAGCCAGTTTGCCGTGGCATACGGAGCTCCATCGCAGTCTTTAACACTGGTAGCATGCCGCGACAGCGTGGACGTAAACCGTATGTGCAGTTGACGGACTTTGAGCGAGGGCGTATAGTGGGCATGCGGGAGGCCGGGTGGACGTACCGCCGAATTGCTCAACACGTGGGGCGTGAGGTCTCCACAGTACATCGATGTTGTCGCCAGTGGTCGGCGGAAGGTGCACGTGCCCGTCGACCTGGGACCGGACCGCAGCGACGCACGGATGCACTCCAAGACCGTAGGATCCTACGCAGTGCCGTAGGGGACCGCACCGCCACTTCCCAGCAAATTAGGGACACTGTTGCTCCTGGGGTATCGGCGAGGACCATACGCAACCGTCTCCATGAAGCTGGGCTACGGTCCCGCACACCGTTAGGCCGTCTTCCGCTCACGCCCCAACATCGTGCAGCCCGCCTCCAGTGGTGTCGCGACAGGCGTGAATGGAGGGACGAATGGAGACGTGTCGTCTTCAGCGATGAGAGTCGCTTCTGCCTTGGTGCCAATGATGGTCGTATGCGTGTTTGGCGCCGTGCAGGTGAGCGCCACAATAAGGACTGCATACGACCGAGGCACACAGGGCCAACACCCGGCATCATGGTGTGGGGAGCGATCTCCTACACTGGCTGTACACCACTGGTGATCGTCGAGGGGACACTGAATAGTGCACGGTACATCCAAACCGTCATCGAACCCATCGTTCTACCATACCTAGACCGGCAAGAGAACTTGCTGTTCCAACAGGACAATGCACGTCCGCATGTATCCCGTGCCACCCAACGTACTCTAGAAGGTGTAAGTCAACTACCCTGGCCAGCAAGATCTCCGGATCTGTCCCCCATTGAGCATGTTTGGGACTGGATGAAGCGTCGTCTCACGCGGTCTGCACGTCCAGCACGAACGCTGGTCCAACTGAGGCGCCAGGTGGAAATGGCATGGCAAGCCGTTCCACAGGACTACATCCAGCATCTCTACGATCGTCTCCATGGGAGAATAGCAGCCTGCATTGCTGCGAAAGGTGGATATACACTGTGCTAGTGCCGACATTGTGCATGCTCTGTTGCCTGTGTCTATGTGCCTGTGGTTCTGTCAGTGTGATCATGTGATGTGTCTGACCCTAGGAATGTGTCAATAAAGTTTCCCCTTCCTGGGACAATGAATTCACGGTGTTCTTATTTCAATTTCCAGGAGTGTAGATAAACTCCAGTGGAAGACTCTGGAGGAGAGACGCTCACTAGCTCGGAACGGGCTTTTGTTAAAGTTTCGAGAACATACCTTCACCCAAGAGTCAAGCAGTATATTGCTCCCTCCTACGTATATCTCGCGAAGAGACCATGAGGATAAAATCAGAGAGATTAGAGTCCACACAGAAGCATACCGACAATCCTTCTTTCCACGAACAATACGAGACTGGAATAGAAGGGAGAACCGATAGAGGTACTCAGGGTACCCTCCGCCACACACCGTCAGGTGGCTTGTGGAGTATGGATGTAGATGTAGATGTAGAGACGTAGTAATGTTGGAGATTGGGTTCTGGAACAAAGTGGACATTCTAACTCATACCAAAGTTGTTCCATTGGATTTAGATAGGAACTCTGGGCAGGCCACTTCATTTCAGAAATGTTACCCGTCCACAAACCATTGTCTGACGAATATTGCTTTACGGTAGTACGCATTATCGTGCTGATACAGTTTTCGTCTTTCAGCTGTTCCTCAACTGCACGCAGTAGACAATTCTGTAAAATATGTTCAAAGCTTTGTACGTTCAGCATTTTCTGAAGCGCAGTAAGGGGATCAGAACCTAAATACGAAAATCATTTTCATACCCTCACATCACATCCCCTGTAATTCACTGTTGGCGCTCTACACACGATGAGAGATAATGTTCTCAGGACATTCTCCAAATCCAAACACTTCCCTTCCATCATATTCCCACAGAGTATAGCATGATTCATCACTCCTTAGCAATAACTTCAATGTAACCCATTCTTGGTTGCCGCTTAGCGTTTCCAGTTCACAATCTCATCAGCAACAGTAGACTTCGACAGCCTTAGAAGGGTTGAAAGGCACCTGATGTATTTGTTACCTGGGTAACATCCAATGACTAATCCACGATAGAAGTCAGTGAGCGTCCCTGATCGACCCATTGTGTTGTTACTGCTTCTCTACTGACAACACAATTCTCCCTGCCATCTTTTAAAGTGGCGGGTCCGCCTCTCGTGACGCGTAGTGATCAATTACGCGTTACATAGGTGTTTTCTGATACTTTTCATCAGACAGCGTAGGCTGTAGTAGCAACGTAGAGATGAAGAAGTTTGCACACGGTAGACTAACACAGAGAACCAGTTTTCTGACTAAAGATTACAACAATAACAGTGATCCAGGATTCATATTCTTTTGAATCTACCTCACAGTTCTCTGTTGTAGTAACTTTCTAATTTGTTTTAACAATTTTGAGTTCTTCACATCCCTCGCTGTATCCCACAGCACGAACTCAAGGATCAAATGACCTGTAATACTCAGTCATCTTCTACATCCCAACTACTAACAGTTGAGGTAGCATATTTTCTGATCCTACTTTACAAATGAAATCAGTGTTAGCTCTGACATAACAGACTTGTGACTGCTGACTCATGCCTCTATCTTCACTAAATCCGGAAGTTCGGATCCATTTGTCTCTCACAGTTACAATAAATTTCCTTCACTGCTGGTCTATGTTAGCCACAATTTTCAGATAATATGTTAAGTACAATATCGCTGCTTTTTGCCCCTGGGTACCGCTCCAAGAGGACTGTTCCCAGTCGAATCTCGACAGTAGATACTCCATTCCGATTTTGATTCTCAGTGCTGTAGGGTAAGTCCGGGATAAATGGACCACCGGTACAGGGGGACCAGTCGAATATTTGGCTGATCTGCCACAACAGCGCTGAAGTCGGTGTCTGTCGTTATTCTTGCGTAGTTGGACCCACGCTTCGTTTTGCTGGGGAGTTTCATGTGAATTTTAGAAGAAAATTTATTTCTTGCGGTTAGTTGGAAAATATTTTTTACTAGATTGCTATATTGTTACGGTCGGCCGTGGTAGCCGAGCTGTTCTAGGCGCTTCAGTCCGGAACCGCGCGACTGCTACGGTCGCAGGTTCGAATCTTGCCTCGGGCATGGATGTGTGTGATGTCCTTAGGTTAGTTAGGTTTACGTAGTTCTAAGTTCTAGGGGACTGATGACCTCAGATGTTAAGTCCCATAGTGCTCAGAGCCATTACATTGTTACATTAGCTTAAATGGTTTCGACTTAAGATCAAAGCTATAACTTAAATTTATAGTTGAGTACAATCTTAACTTAAAGAGGCGTGTAGGTATCGTTATTTGTCTGAACGGGGAGCTGGTCCATCTACTCCGACAGTTGGGATAGACTGAACAGTGAAATTTGGTATAGATGGCGAACGTATAAACCTGGCATTGTCGGACCACGTTCCCATCAGGGCCGTGCCTTCTGTAGAAATGAAATAATACTTATAATAATTATTTTGAGTATAAAGGCTTACCCTGATAAGTTACAGTCCTTTTTATTGCAGAAAAATGCCTACTTTTCATTAAAGAAAAGGCAAATCTGAGAGAGGAGAATAGTCTGAATACATTTTGAAAAATGCAGTCAAATCTGTTGAGACTAAGAAAATGGGAGTTTATGCTACAGCAAAGGCGTTGGCATACCGAAAATCAGTTTTAAAATCCGCCTTAGGTCACAGAGTTTTAATAAATGTACCACGTGGAAGAACTCGTTGTCAGGAACTGAAAGCGAAAAAAAGAAAATAGTTGGGCATATTATAAAATCACAATCAATGATGTTTACTCCACCTAGAGATTCAGCACTTTCCTTGGCTTATTATTTAGCAGAAAGCCGGCAGTTAAAACACAATTTTAATCACAAGACCAGACAAGCAGGCTACGACAGGTTTTCTTCTTTTGTTGTACGCAGTCTTTAACTTTCCATCCGGCATTCTGAAGCGGTTTCTATCGCAAGAGCGAACAGCCGGAGTAGAACAGCTGTCAAAGAGTGCTTTGATCTCTTAAAAATAATTTGGAAGAAAATGGTGTTATAGATAAACCTGGAAACATTTTCAACATAGATGCAACAGGTTTGGAAATGAACATGAAACCTGGAAAAGTAGTTGCCTTGAATGATTCTAATAACGTGACTTCTGTTACTTCGGGAGAAAAGGATAAAACCATCTCAGTACTGACATGTGTAAGTGGAGAGGGCACATTCTTGTCAACTTTTTGCACAATAAAAGGGAAGAATCTAAAGCAGAAGTTTTGTGGCGATTTATCACCTAGTAATTAAGTAAAAATGTCTCCAGAGTCGCTACGTAAATAGTGAGTTATCTTTTGATTGCATGAAAACCCATTTTACTCCAAGGAAACTAGCTGGGAAGGTACTCCTCCTTCTAGGTGGATACACATCGCATACTAGCAGCGTTGAAATGCTGGAGTTCGCAGAACATAATGAATTAATTTTGATGATTTTTCTTCCCCGCACCAGCCATTGGCTTCAGCCATTAGATCGTTCCTTTTTGATATCTTTAAAAACGAACCACTATTGTGCTTGTTGAACAACGCGGCCAATAGTCCCTAAATGAAGATTACCTGGTTGTAGTTTCGTGCGCTCCTTAGCTTACCTGTGGGGAAGTCAGCAAACGTAGATAACGGAATTAGTGGTTTGAGACCCTGTGGAAACATTCCTTTTGAATCGGATGCAATATTAGACTATGCTTTTCTGTCAGAATCCATACACTCCAGTGATATGGACACATTTCTTGTTTCCCAAAATAGATATGACCGCTCTCTCTGTTGCTGGTCCCAATAATTCAAGAAATGATGTTGCTGTTACTCGTCCTAGTAGCTCAAGAAATGATAGTAATGCTGGTACTTCAAGAAGCTGTGAAGATGTTCCTGTGTCTGGATCCTCTGAACAATACGAGGACATAACTGAAAATGTAACCCCTTCGAAGTTATTTGACAAAATATAACCAGTGCCTTGTGTCAATAAAGTTCAGACTCTGAAAAGAAAGGTTCAAATTGTCAACCTTAAACTCTCCGGTAAACATAATTGCCCTGAAACGAAAAAAGGATGAAAAAGAGTTAAAGAGCAAGATAAAAGTATAAAAAAATGGATGGAAAGAAGGAAGACAGAGAGGAAAAGTAGAAAGTCAGAGGGAGAGAGAAAAAGAAGTTAGAGGGAGAAAGTGAGAGTAAGAAGCAAACAACGATTAATAAAAGGAATAGAACGCAAAAACAGAAAGAACTTACGTCATCCTCAGAATCTGAAGGTATTGGTATTAATACAGTCTGCAACGATAATCTTTATGAAAGTGATTGACGTGAAGGTTTTGTATAGTGTAAAGAGAATTACAGTGAAACAAAACGAGATGACAGTGGGATCGAGTGTGTGTCATGCTCTCGCTGGACACATGAACGCTGCACAAGATTCGAAAATAAATGCGATTACCGTGGGAAGTGAGATTCTCGAACGACGATGACTGCAGAATGATTAAAAGTTCTAAACCATGTGAAAATAAAGTAGACTACCTATATTTTCTACGTATATTGACTATCAGATTGGCTTATGCTTTTTCATCCCTCTACAACCCTATGCTTCTCAATTTTCAAGAGGTTTGTAACTTTATACTTGAAGATAAATAATGTTTATACCATTGATAACCTGTGCGTTTTGCACAATGAAAGGGAAGAATCTAAAGCAGAAGTTTTGTGGCGGTTTGTCACCTAGTAATTAAGTAAAAATGTCTCCAGAGTCGCTACGTAAATAGTGAATTATCTTTTGATTGCATGAAAACCCATTTTACTCCAAGGAAACTAGCTGGGAAGGTACTCCTCCTTCTAGGAGTATGACAGTATCTGTAGGGACAAGCTCTGGGATGTGCTGAACGCAAAAGGGATAGATGAAGAGATAACACGGAAAGTCAGAAAAATGTATGAGGGAAGTGAGAGCTGTGTGAAAGTGGGAAGGGAACGTACTGCATGGTTCAAGCTGGAAAATGGGCTGCGACACGGAAGTGCACTTTCGCCATTATTGTTTATTATTGTTATGGACGAAATCCTACAGCAAGTATCAGATGCAATTGGAGATCATAAAATGAAAGCAGTGCTTTTTGCCGATGACCTGATGTTATGAGGAAATTGCGAGAAGGAGGTGCAAGAGCAGTTAGATGTATGGGAGGCAACGGCAGCACAATATGAAATGCATTTCTCTGCAAAGGAAAGTGAAATAATTGTCACAACAGGGAAGAAGAATAGGCCAAATGTGGATATAATTTGTGGAGGGGAAAAACTACAAGTTGTAGAGAACTTCAAGTACCTGGGAAGCATGATTGAAAGTAAGGGGGGAAACACAATGGAAATAAATGAAAGGTGCAGAAAAGCAGGGCAGTTCTACAAATGCATTTGGGCGTTTATTAGGAGCAAGGAGGTGCCACAGAAATCCAAGGGAATTATATACCGAACCTACTTTGTCCCCATATTGGCATACGGAAGTGAGACATGGGTAATGCACAAAAGCGACAAAAGTAGAATACAGGCTAGTGAAATGAAGTTCCAGAGGAGCAGGTTGAGTGTAACAAGACGAGACAGATTGCGAAATGTGTATGTGAGGGAAAGACTAAAGGAGGAACCAGTACAGGACAGGATAGAAAAATCAAGACTGCAGTGGTATGGACACATGAAGAGAATGGATGAGGGAAGAATTCCAAAGAGGATGTTTGATCTGCAACTGGAGGGGAAGAGGCCCAGAGGAAGACCAAGAGATAGATGGGTGAAGGGAGTGAAGGAATGTGTGACGAGAAGAGGAGAGAACTGGACGAAGGTGGAAGAGGGGGAATGGTGGAAAGACAGAACACGAGGGAGAGGCTTGTGTTCCCGACAGACCCAGCCAGTGGCTGGAAACTGTCCAAGATGATGATGATGATGACTTCTTGTGTTACACCCTGATTTAGTAATGTGTACCAGAGGTCCATCCGTCCCTGGGAGGTAGTCCATCTAAACCGATTACCCGTAGCATGGGATGATGGAAAAGCTAGTATTAAAAAAAAAACACTCATAACTTCAAGTGTGATCAGAGTAACAGCTGATTAGGTGATCAGTGTAACAGCTGAGCAGGTGCATACCATTGTTCAAGGTCATAAACACATATTCTAAAAATGTATACCAAGTTACAGACATTGCAAAGTTTTGGAAAAAAGACTTTAAACAAAAGATGGTGCAACGATCCAGACATATTTCTGGCAATAACAAGAAAATTAAACAGACCAATTATAAATGCGAAAATGACAAGAGGATTCAGTCAAGAAGTAGGTTCTCCTTTGAAAGATATAAAAAAACAATATTTAATCAACAGATAACAGTCAAAACTCCCATATGTCCACAGGGTGTAAAAAAGATTTTAGTCCCTGAAAGAACTATGACTGATGGAAATTCAGGCATTTATCTGAAGGAAGAAAGAGACTATAATACATTAATACTTCTAAAATCAACAAACCAGAGGAATGAAAATTCGAAAAAAGCACCTAAAGGAATTATACATACTATTTAAGCAGTGCAGTACTAAGGAGCTCTACTAAATCTTAACAAGAAGAAATAGTCTGGTAAAGGAAAGCCACAAAATAATAACTCAGGGCATTTCGGAAATTATGAAAGAAATTGGCAATTTGCACCGAATTTTGAGATGGAACCTTCTACAAGACGTAACAATGACTGATATGCGACTCGCCGACACGATGACTTTGACTAAAAGCTGTTCATTACTACACATAAATTCAAAACATTTGAGAATTCTGGCAACGACATTCATCCACAAGCGTGGCTTCATCAATTCTGTCATTGTTTTCCTCCCAACTGATCGTTAGTGCTCAGATTAGAATTTATGTGTGGCTATTTAGTGAATGAACCAGCTGTAAGAATGGGCCTCCCGCAGGGACTCTGTGGTTCTCTGTCGGGTTCGCACTGGCCACACTTGGGTGAGAAATGTCTACCTCCGGTGCTGTGATGACCCACCTCAGTGTCGGTGTGGTGCCCGGCTTACAGTGGCCCATATCTTAGTGAGCTGTCCTTCTTTGGCTGCCCTGCGATAGACTCTTCTGTTATTGGACTCGTTGCCGTTAACTTTAGCTGACAGTGCCTCATCGGCTAATTTAGTTTTATGTTTTATTCATGAAGATTGGTCTTATCATTATATATAAGTTCTTGCACAAGTCCTTTGTCCCTTTCTGTTCTCCACTTTAATGCTTTTAGGGTAGATGTTTTAATATGTCGCAGAGTGGCTGGCTTTTACTTTCTATTCTCGTGGTAGGGCAGGCACAGTCATCTGCTCTGTTCAACCAACCAACCAACTATGAAGATAGTTCTGACTTCTTTCTTGAAATTCACCATCATAAGATGGGATGCGTATATACAGTTTCATGCAGAACACACACTGTGTATGAACGCTGTCCGTAATCCAAAAAAATTTACCTCACTGCTGAGCCGTGTGCAGCTCGCGTTCTTGCCGTTTCTTCCTTGGCATTTTGCCACATTGAGTGGCGTCTTGTTTCTTCCTTACTTACTGGCGTAACAAAGTTGCTGTCTTGCCTCCTTAAGTGGCAGCAGCAGCACTTATCGATACTAGCACTGTCGTACTATCTTTGGTGTGATCGCTAGTGTTTCCGGATGGTGGTGGAGTGTGTGGGGGGTCGGTCGATTGGGACAGAGCAGCGAGGAAGTCTCTGCAGCCCGAGGCCAGGCCGGGACCACTGACGGCGTGCACGCACTGACGGTTCACGAGGCGCTAGCTGCAAGAGCAACACAGTTCGTTGCTCACCGAAACCGTACTCTAATTTTGGGTGATCAATTAACCTGTTATGAAACCTCAGCTCTTGTGACATCTGTTCGTTCATTTGCAGGTTGTTGCTCCCTGGGCCATTCGGGCTATCAGCAATGTATGATGTGTTGGAGTCGACGAAATCTTGCAACCCTCTTCCTATATTGTGATTAATTATTAAACTGACTGTTACTTGACAGTGAAGTGCACCAGCGGTATTTTCTGCCTGCGGCTATTAACGCCCTAGTTACCTGCCCTGGTCGTTAGCATAGTTTTCCAGCAGTTTGCTCTTCCTCGTGTTGATGCTGTCCCGCACGGTTGAGCCGTAGTCAAGTTAGCTTTGAAAAGCGCGCCGCAGCGCGTAGCGTGAAGCAGTCGCCCTCCGTTTCCTGGCGGTGGCGCCGTTGTCGCAATTGAAGGCCTCGGTGCCTCCCTCTAGCGGGAAAGGGGAAAAGTGGGCTGCTCACGTGGGTTTAAGAAGTGGCTGTATGGGCTCTCGTGGAGAGTTGGCAGTCGGGGCATCAAGAAGCGACTTCTCTCTCGGTGCTAGAGGGGCAGCACGCAGACCGCGGCATCAGCGCAAGCGACGCGAGCAGCGGCTCCGTAGTATGGGGCGTTAACTGCTCGTCGCGAAAGGAATCTTCCTGAGCGTGGGTCCGCAAGGGGCCTAATCTGCAGTTCGGTCGTATGCTGTTAACCGGCGAGGAGGTTCTGAAAATCGGCGCGCCTTCCTGCCTCCGTTGAAACGGCTGGCAGGGGGCGGCTCGGCAGAGCATTTGGAGGTGCTGCGTTGGTTCACTCCTGTGAGTGGTAACGCACCAGAAGTTGAGTATTGATTGTTAACAGATTTTATGAAGTTTGATTGAATTCAATTTACTTATTCTTGTTAATTATACCAGCCGTATTTTTTGGGGGGGTTTTCGCCATTCATTCTCGTCTGCCCACCCGCGGGAAGGTGGTAATATTAGAAAGGGTGGTCAGTTTGTCCGCTTTTGAGGACAAAAGGGGGGGTCAGAGTAAATCTGTGGTTCGGATTGATTCTTTCCCCTCCCAGATTACCTACGGGTTTATTCGACTGTTAGCCTCTGCCATATCTGTGAAAGTCTAAGGCACCAATGACTGTACTGTTTAAAACTCGCCAGCCATAACTAGTATTACTAGACTCACGTGTAAAAGGTACTCTAAGAAAGAAGAAAAATTCCTTTTGCCTCGTGGTAAGAACTAGTCGATTGCATAACGAAATCCTGCTCATCTGGAAGCTGTAACTTACGTAAATTTGTGTTTATGTATATTTGGCTATAATCAAGCAAGATTAATGTACACCGTAGTGGATTTTTTATATTGTTTCTAGTCAGCAAAAACTGTTGTGTGTTTTTCCAATTCAATACCTTTTAAGGCTTTTACTCAACGTGCTTATGTGTTTTATACGGGTAGTTGGTTAATAGTGCGTTTTCTTGTCATGGAAAAGTTTGCCATTTCATTACGGGTAGAAATTGTTGCCTTGAAAGGAGAATGTTGTAAAGGTTTACCAGTCCTACCTGGTGAGCGCTTGTGTTTGCCTAAGTTAACTGGCAGAAATTTGTTTTTTTATATATTTTGGAAATGTTAATGTTATTAACTGTGAATGTGAATGTCCCCCCGTGTGTATGACTCATGCGTTTTGGTTTTTCTATTTTGAGAACTTTTGTAAACAGTATTGTCTCTATATGTTTCAGACAAGCTAGATTCTGCGCCATTGAATGAATGAAGTGAAATTCACCTGTAATTTAGCTGAGCTTGAAATATTATACAGCGTCGCGTTGTATATGTTAAGTTGCTTGCCTGTACTTGCCTTTTACTGGCGTTAAATTTTTATAATAATTTAATAATTTAAAAGTCCTTTCCTACCGTAAATTGTGACTTATTTGTTAAATGATTGTTATTTTTATTTAAATATCGTTAAGTCTTGCACCAAATTTGAATAAAGGGTGTTACTGAAAATTGTATGTAGTTTCACCAGTTATTCCTTGGCACCTACTTCCACTTTACATTTTGTATATTGTTTGAGATTAATAACCTTTGGTGAACCAGTAGTAATTTTACGGTTCATAACTGGTAGCAGAGCGTGGTTTCGATCCACGGACCTCTGGGTTATGGGCCCAGCACGCTTGGAGTGTGTGTAGTTCGACAGCCTTTTAAGTTCTTTGGTTCACATTTTGCTTAGAGTGGTTATTGTTCCCATGGCTGTTTTTAGACGCCAATTTTGAGACGTAGTGCTGTTCATATCCTCATCCTCGGGCGATATTTCCCACCGTTGTGCCGTTGGTCTGACGGAAGGGAATTGGTTAAATAGTTGGTCGGTCCTTGGGCCGTCCCTAGTTTGGGTTGCCATCCGATTGTTTAACTTCAACTGCCTGTCTGACCTCACTTTACGTTTGAGCTACCTTCTCAGGCTGACCCTTGGAACACTTCTGAGCACCACTTGTTCTGTTTGTTTTAGATTGTGATTTTCATTTTAGTTTGAAGTATTGTGCAAGGCTTTCGGCTATGTATTTATTCAGTTCTTTTTAAATTTACATGAAGGTTTTCAGCAGTGTTAAATTAAAATTTTGAAGACTGATTTTATTTTTAAAAAATATTTTTTCCACTAAAATCTGTTCTATCTGAAATTGTTTGTAATCCAGGACGTAAGCCGTTAGTTGTTCGAAGTGTTATGTGTGGCTTTCAGCCGAGGATTCACGTCAACCCCTTTTAATAAGGCCTTCAGCCGTGTATATTCTTCAAAGGAAAATTTTTTTACAAGAAGGAAGGGGTTTATTTTAAATAGTTTGTCTGACTTATTGTTCAGGCCTTCAGTCGTTGTTTTAGATTTGTTTGTGGCCTTCAGCTGTGCAATAAGTTAATATTTCTTTAACTGGTCGTTCGGCCATTCGGTTGTAAGTTTAAAAAGAAATCTCTTGGATAGACAAAATTGTTTATATAGTTTACCTTTAAACGTGTAGTGTAGGCCTTCAGCAGCTAATAGTTTTCAACTGCATATTATTTTAAAAGTTTTACCTTCTAGTTTTTTAATTGCTTTTGATATTTCTAAGCCAGGCCTTCAGCCGTTCTTGTTTTGGTGTGGTTTTGGGCCTTCAGCCCAGAAAGCATCTTAATTTTTCATTAGCTAGGCCTTCAGCCGTATTTTCTAATTGTGATCTTTTACAACAATGTGTAAATAAGTGGTTCTTAGAAAAATAAAGCAGTGTGTTTGATTGTGTAACTCACAGTAACTGTTTACGGCCCCATCCGCAATCGTAGCCTTATCCTGTGCGCTTTCTGAGTACCTACCAACCAGGTGTGAACTGCACGCCATGAAAACATTCATTTTGACAGCAAAAAAACCACTAAGCAAGTTGAATACAGTTCTTTGCAGCTATTGTTGTGATTGATGTGATATATTATTTGCAAAAAGTGAGTTGCAGTGCTGAGAGGCGTTCATGAGGACTCTACTGGAAATGGTGACGTGATTAAGGCAAGTTTTCACGGGGCATAAAAATATTCAGATTGCCGAGGGTATAGGTCGGAGATGTCGCTGGACACACGAATTGCCGCCACACGTTAGACAACACTGACGGCCACTGTTGCCTGGCAAAGTATGTGGCGAAATATTTCCAGGTCCCTAAACTACAGTATGTCCGGAACTGGACGAAAGTAAGTTAGTAGAAATGGATGTGGCTCTCGTGCATTTTCATTCCACGAGGAAAAAACTTTAGCATGTTAAAAAGGAACACGGATGGCGAATGTGTTTTCTCTGTCTGTCTGTCTGTCTCCCTCTCTCCCTCTCTCTCTCTCTCTCTCTCTCTCTCTCTCTCTCTCTCTCTCTCTCTCTTTCTCTCTTTTTATCTTTGATAATTGAGCTACTATTGAAACTTTGACTAGTGAACTGATGTTGAATACATGCCTTTCCCAAAAAATTTAAACACGATTTTGAATATATCGCAAAAGTTACTCGTCCAATAAATAGATGCGATTTATGACAAGACTGATGATCACTCATCAGTTTTTGGCTACTGATGATTCATAAAGCAGTCTGATGTAACTATTTTAAATTCCACATCTCATGAGGATGCCTCTTGGTACCAGACGTCTGCAGCGTTTTCGTGGTAGCACCCAAGGAATTCACTACAGCAGTTCGAAATAACAGTGAAATGTGTACATCAATGTCTTAGTCTGAATCAAAAGCGTTGTGCAAGAGCTATGAGTTCCTCAATGTCAGAGACTAACTACCAGCGTTACAGATGGAAAGTAACGTACACAAAGGCTGTAATAAGAAAAAACAACCGTTGGAGAGGTGCTATCTAACAAACGGAAACAAAGGTGATGAAGCTTCAAAAAGTTTAGAAGTCTTAGAGACATATGCATAATACAATTATGGCACTACTGTAGATCTCATACGACGATAGCACCGAAAATATCCTTTCCCAGAGTGCTGTCCTTGTATACACCATTTTCTAGCCGTGGGCGGCTCTCAATTGACATCGTGTGCCTTGATTTTGGGCGTTATTCACTGGCGATATATTGGCACCTCGAATCGACTGCAGCTTGTCGCTAATTATCTCTGACAGAGCGAGTCCTAAAGTAGGCCTTGAGCAGCGTTGGTGGGCCAGTAGGAGCGAGCCAGCGAGTGACAGAGGACTACAGGGAATTACGAGCCGAGTTCCAGACATAGTGGGTCAGCCGGCCGTTAGCTCTGTTTATGTGAAGACGGAGTTACGACACTGAGCTTAGTACGGCGTCCTTCTGTTGGTGCCTGCTGGTTGTTCCATGCTGTGACGGACTGATTGCCGCATTGGATATTTCCAGGATTATCAAATATCTGCCACATCGTGCGATTATGGTCAATATTTCTCACACTACGCTATGCCCACATCTATTGTCTGCGCTTGGTAGCTTACTGAAATATTTGTTTGAGCGTAATTATCTGAGCTAAAGCTCTGTTGCTTCAGATTGTTTATATTTCTGATCCATCAGATATTTAGCTGTATATGTAATTGTGCCTACGCTGTGGATTTCTGAGTACCACTAGAGAGTTTCATTGTAGTGTCTGTCGGTTATACGCAGTGTGAAAGTAACTTCAATGGTTAGCCTTAATGTTTGATTTTCTCCTTGATTTGGCTGTCGGCCTTTTTGTGCCGTAGTATTCTGGGAAAGAGTTTTGGCAATAAGACGTGGCAAACATTTTTCCGGTTCAGTTGTGATCTTAATTGTTTTTAAAGATTTTAAATTTTATCTCTTAATTTATATTTTGTTTGCTTTAACAGTATTTTTTTATTTATTTTTTATTTACGTATCAGGTTCCGTAGGACCAAATTGAGGAACAAATCTCAGAGGTCATGGATCGTGTCAGTACGTGAAATTACAACGTAAAAGTAATAACAGATAAAAATAAAATGTTTATGAACCCAAAAAAGTCAAGCCGTACGCTTAAGTAAACACAATCAACAATACTACATAAACATCAGCTTAATTTTTCAAGGAACTCCTCGACAGAATAGAAGGAGTGACCCATGAGGAAACTCTTCAGTTTCGATTTGAAAGCGCGTGGATTACTGCTAAGATTTTTGAACTCTTGTGGTAGCTTACTGAAAATGGATGCAGCATTATACTACATACCTTTCTACACAGGAGTTAAGGAAGTCTGATCCAAATGCAGGTTTGATTTCTGCCGAGTATTAACTAAGTGAAAGCTGCTTATTCTTGGGAATAAACTGATATTATTAACAAGAAATGACAGTAAGGAATATATATATATTTGATAGGCCAATGTCAAAATACCCTAATTGGTGAACAGGGGTCGAAAAGAGCTTCGCGAACTTACACCACTTATTGCCCAAACCGCCCGTTTCTGAGCCAAAAATATACTTTAAGAACGAGAAGATTTACCCCAAAATATAATTCCATACGACATAAGCTAATGAAATTAAGCAAAGTAGACTAATTTTCGTGTCGTGCGATCACTTGCTTCAGATACTGTTCGAATAGTAATAACGGCAGCACTAAGTCTTTGAACAAGATCCTGAACGTGGGCTTTCCACGACAGTTTAATATCTATGTGATCATCTAGAAATATGAACTGTTTAGTTTCACGAATCATATGACCATTCTGTGAAAATAAAACACCAGGTTTTGTTGAATTGTTTATTACAAACTAAAAAAAACTGCCTGTTACTTTGATTTAGCGTTAGTTTATTTTCTACAAGCCATGAACTTATGTCACGAACTGCACTGTTTGAAACCAAGCCAGTGTTGCACACAATATCCTTTACTACCAAGCTAGTGTCATCAGCAAACATAAATATTTTACAGTTACTCGTAATACTAGCGGTCATATCATTTATATCAATAAGGAACAGGAGTAGCCCAATCACTGATCCCTGGGGTACCCCCCATTTGACCGTACCCCACACAGACCCCACATCACAGCCACTGTCAACACAGTGAATAATGATCTTTTGCTGTCTGTTGCTGAAGTAAGAGGTGAACCAATTGTGAGCTGCTCTCCGTATTCCGTAATGGCCCAACTTCTGCAGCAATATTTTGCGATCAACACAATCAAACGCCTCAGTTAAATCAAAAAATATGCCTAGCGTTCAATACCTTTTGTTTAACCTATCCAGTACCTCGCAGAGAAAAAAAATTGCATTTTAAGTTGTTAAACGACTTTTAAAGCCAAACTGTACATTTGATAGCAAATTGTGTGATATAAAATGATCAATTATCCTTACATAAACAGGCTTTTCAATAACTTTAGCAAACACTTATGGTATAGAAATAGCTCTAAATTTGTCTACATTGTCCCTTTCTCCCTTTTTATCAAGCGGCTTTACTACTGAGTACTTTAATCGTTCAGGAAACTGACCATTCCCAAAGGAAAAGTTCCAAATGCGGCTCAATACAGGGCCAACACGTGCAGCACAATACTTTAATGTTTTGCTAGGCACTCCACCATATCCATCGGAGTCCTCAGTCTTCAGTGATTTAATTACTGACTCAATCTCGCCCTTGTCTGTGTCACAGGGAAGTATTTCAGACATCAATATCGGAAAGGCATTTGTCAAGAGAGTTATATGATTCCCTGTAGAAACTAAATTGTTGTTTAATTCTCCAGCAATAATCAGAAAATAAATACTGTACATGTATCTCATTTCTCAGTAACACAAATATTTTTAATACAAACTGACTTTATATCGTCGACCCTGTGCTGCCGACCAGACACTTCCTTTACCACTGACCATGTGGTTATAATATTATTCTGTGAATTAGCTATTCTATTTGCGTTCCACATACTCTTTGCCTTCCTAATAACATTTTAAGCACCTTGTAGTACTGTCTGTAATGGACTACTGTAGCTTGATTGTGTCTACTTTTAAAATTTTGGTACAATTACCACTTTCTTCTACATGATATCCTTATCTCGCTAGTCAGCCACACAAGATGCCTTTTAATGTAAGTATCCCGTTTAAAACGTTTTAATGGAAAGTAACTCTCAAAGAGCATGAGAAATGTGTTAAGGGAAGCATTATATTTGTCATCTATATTATCAGCACTATAAACATCCTGCCACTCTTGTTCCTTGACGAAGTTTAAAAAACCCTCTATTGCCGTTGGATTAATTTTCCTACATGGTTTCTAATTATATGTGACATTTGTTTGAGTACAAAAGCCTTTTAGTGTTAAAATTTGAGCATCATGGTTTGAAAGGCCATTTACCCTTTTACTACCAGAATGCCCATCTACCATTGAAGAATCAATAAAAATATTGTCTGTGGCTGTGCTACTGTTACCCTGCACCCTAGTTGTATACAACACAGTCTGCATCAGATCATATGAATTTAGGAGATCTACCAACATCCTCTTTCTTCCACAACGATATACAAAATTAATATTGAAGTTACCATATATAACTAATTTCTGGTACTTTCTAATTTCTTGTATTTAATATACGTGTTAAAATTGTATTATAGATTTCCATGTCTAAATACCATGGAAGAAGCATTACTTGTAAGATGTAATTATTAAGTACCACCTCGCAGAGGTAGGTTGTCATTTTCCTTACGTAACTGTCTGGTTCACGCAAGGTTCCTTGACATCCAGTTTGGCTGAATTACCGTCCGATCCTGTCGTCTGGGGGTTTATTAAGTTTTCCTGTATCTAATTTCATTCAGATAAATGTTTTAAGAGACATTACCTTCTCCGCCCGACGAATTCTTGATATTTTGTAAATTTTTTGAAACTTGGTCGCATATAAAGAGGCCTTATGCTGACCATTTCTCGAGAATGTGGCCATTAATATTTGCTTAACTTGTTCCTTTGGCTTATGGTTCATTAAGTGGTGTTATGTTAACAGAGCTACTTAGTCTTCTGAGTTTCGCGGCTGGGTTTTCAGTGGCACGGGGAATTGTTGCTGTTACACGTCGCCTTGGTTTTTATTGGCTGCCTTCAAGGTGGGTCCGCAATTGTCTTAGCGCGCTGGTTTACGCTGCCTGTCAATAAATTTTAAGTTACAGGGTGACAATTATTGAACTATTTGAAAAAAAGTAAATTAGTTGCGAACTATGGCGTCCAAACACTTTATTCAACATGTAAACGTCACTGCAGATGTTCGGATTTAGGTTGTGACATTTTCAATATGCCTGCCATCATTGACGATGATGTGGCGCAGACCAGTAGCCAAATTCTGCATGACCCGCTATAAAGTGTCGGAACATCGATGCTGTCGACGACCTCCTGAATGGCTGTTTTCAGCTCAACAATGGTTTTGGGGTTATTGCTGTACACTTTGTCTTTAATATAACCCCACAAAAAGGAGTCGCATGTGTTTGGATCCGGAGAATAGGGCAGCCAATCGGGGTCCATGTCAGTGGCCTCTGGGTACCCTAGAGCTAGAGGATGGTCCCCAGAGTGCTTCTCCAGAACATCAAACACTCTCCTACTTCAATGGGAACCACATCTTCTCGAAATCAGCGTCACTTTGGATAATGGGAACGAAACCATCTTCCAAAACCTTCACGTACCGTTCGGTAGTCACCATGCCATCAAAGAATATCGCACCGATTATTCCGTGACTGAACAGTGCACACCACACAGTCACCCGTTGAGGGTGAAGAGACTTCTCGATCGCTAAATGCGGATTCTTAGTCCCCCAGATGCGCCAGTTTTGCTTATTGATGAACCCATCCAAACGAAAGTGGGCTTCGTCGCTAAACCAAAACAAGGCACGTAATTCCTGTCACGCCCTGCGGCCAACCGTGCAGTTTCAATGTTGTAACGCAAACCATTCACAAGTTATGACTATTTTATTTCATGTAGTTCAATAACTGTCGCCCTGTAAGTAGCGGCTATATTACTTAATGTTTTGATCTATAGAATCTTATTTAAGGTTTTATGTAAGTTGTACATCTCCTTTGGGATAAACTTGTATTGCCCATGTTATTAATTTCAGGTCGCTAAGTTTTTCTAAGCTTGCTTGAGCACAAGGTACTATCTTGATTATAACGTTACGCAAATATCTACAAATCATTTAACCATAATTGCTGGTCTCAGCATAGATTGGGATTGTACTTGCCCCATGTGTGTATGACCTTGATCTGTTTATCTGTTTTGGTATTTGATAAAACTCCCAGTAGATTTTATGCTTGTTCTAGCAGAGTGTTTGCCGTCTTGTGTGTTAAGAGCCTTTCGATTAAAAAAATAATTACTTTTCGAAAAATGCTTTGAAGGCCTTAAGCGGCCTTTTCTTAAATTGTCTTAAAGTTATCTTTGCTGTTTGCTCTTGGAGTAGCTTCTGTTTTTTTTTTTCTTTCGAATAACCCATTTGGAGGGTACGATGAATCAACTTTGGCTACTCTTCATTGTATTAGATTTCTTCAGTTTCCAAATTTCCTTCATCCTTTTAGAGTGTTGTTCCCTTTCTTCTTGAGTCCACTTTCGTCTAGTTATTTTCTTTCTCTCCTGAAATTCTGCCTTTTGAACTGCCTTTCTGAAATGTGTTCTGCTTTCTATTGTGTCTATTGTAACTCCAGCATTTTCAATGTCCTTTTCAGTCTCTATGAACCATGCTGGCTTGGATTTGTAGCTATTGAGTAATGTGAATATCCGCTTAGTTAGTCTGTTGTTGTCCATTCTGATTATATGTCCAAAAAACTGTAGTCTCCTCTTCCTCATTACATAAGTTAGTTTGTCCGTTTTCAGATATAGCTCTCTGTTTGGTCTTAAACTGTATTCAGCATTATCGTTTCTTTTAGCTCCCCCTATTTTCCTTAAAATTCTTCTTTCGACCTTCTCTAGTTTCTCAAGATCTCCATTTCTTGTTAGTTTAAGTGTTTCTGCCGCATAGAGAGCTTCAGTTCTGGCCACTGTTTGGTAGTGTCTTAATTTCGTGTTCCAGGACAAGGATTTTTTATTATAAACGTTTTCGGTCATATGAGACACTCTTTCCATTTTGTGCGCTCTAGTTTCTATAGCTATCTTTTCTTTGGCATTGTATGTAATCCACTCTCCTAGGTATTTAAAGGAATCTGTTTTGTGTATTGTGTTGTTGTCAACTGCAATATTTTGAGGAGCATCACAGATGTTTGTCATAAACTTTGTTTTTTCATAGGATATTTGTAGTCCTACTTTGGCTGCTTGTTTTTGTAGTTCTCTTATTTGTTCTTGGGCATTGTCTAGTGAAACTGTAATCAGTGCCATGTCATCTGCGAAGACTAAACAGTCGACAGTGATCTTGTTTGGATTTCTCCCTAGTTGAATCCCTTTAGTATTGATGGCCTTCCTCCATTCTCGAACTACCTTCTCCAAGACACAATTGAAAAGCAGAGGTGACAGACCATCTCACTGTCGAACACCTGACTTTATTTCAAACGATTTTGAGAGCTCGCCCCTAAATTTTACTTTCGATTTTGTATTTGTCAAAGTACTTTAATTATTGCAGTTGTTTTAGCATCGAGTCCCAATTCTTTTAAGATATCAAGCTGTGTATTTCTGTCAATTGAATCATAGGCTTTTTTAAAATCCACAAAAGTAATTACATATTTTAAGTTCCTGATTTTCCTCATTTATATTATGTTCTTTAAATTTAGTATTTGTTCTGCACATGACCTTCCCTTCCTAAATCCAGCCTGATGCTCTCCTAGCTGTTTGTCAAGTATCTCTTCTGCTCTTTTTAAAAGCGCCTTAAACAAGATCTTATAGGTCACTGGTAAGAGGGAGATTCCCCTATAATTGCTAGGATCTGTTTTCTTCCCTTTTTTATGTAGTGGATGTATTAATGCAGATGTCCAGTCTGGTGGTAATCTGTGTGTAGTCCAGATTTCTTTTAGTGTTTCTGATAGACACTGTATCATGTTGTCACTAGAGTACTTCCATAGTTCAGCAACTATATTATCCTCTCCAGGGGCTTTATTATTTTTAAGCTCTTTTATGATTTCTTTTATTTCTTCTGTGGTTGGCAGCTTGGAGTCTGGTGGTGTTGGGTTTACAATATTGAAATTAAATTTTTCTTTCGGTGGATAACAGTTATGTAGTTCTTCAAAATATTCAGCAAGTATTCTACAGTTCTCTATGCTATTGTATGCAGTTTTCTGCGTTTTTGGGTCCGTGAAAAATAGACTAGGAGGAGAGTATTTCTTTAAGTTACTTTTGAAAGTTTTGTAAAAGTCCCTAGCATTGTTCTGTTTGAAGTTGGAGTCTATTGATGCTAGTTGTTCTTTTATGTATTTAACTTGGATCTTTTTAAGGCCTTTTGAAGCTTGCTTCCAGGCTTCTTTTAGGGAGTTCCTATTTTTATCATTTTTGTTGGCATTCCAAATGTTCCAAGCTCGTTGTCTTGTTAGGATTAGTTTGTCACACTCATCATTCCACCAGGCATGTTTCCATTTTTTGGTAAGGAGAATGGTTTCTTCTGCTGTCTGTACTATATCTTTTTGAAGTTGTTCCCATGTTCTAGGTGTTTTCTTTTCCAAAGGTGTCCTGAAATTGTGTTCCTTGGTTAATTTCTGAGTGTCAAACTTTTTAGGTTGATATTCGCTCTTTCTTTTATATATTGGTCTAATTTTGAATTTAACGAGAGATAGATAGTGATCTGAATCTAAAATTGCACTCTTAGCAACTTTTACATGGAGTATCTCTGATGCAGACAGTCTGCTTATAGCAACATGGTCAAGTTGTTTCTCCCCACAGACTGGATTCGGGGATACCCATGTAGATTGTTTTCTAGGGAGTTTTTTGAAATATGTAGACTTTAGAGCTATGTCATGTTCTCAGCATAAACTAATAAGTCTTTCTCCATTTGCATTGGTTCTTTTATGTGCAGGGAATTTGCCTACTATGGATTGGTGATGACGTTCTTTGCCGATTTGAGCATTAAAGTCTCCCAACAATATTATTGTGTTTTTGGATGAAATCTGGTCTAAGGTGTTTGACAGTTCCTGCCAAAAAATTTCTGTTTGTTCTTTTTGTGTTCTGTTTTTCTCATTTGTTGGTGCATGTGGTTTACAATGGTATACAGTTTGTTTACTGATTTGAAGGTTAATGTTGAAAGCCTTTCATTGACAGATTTAAATTCTACTATCGAGTTTAATATATAATTAATAATAATAAATAATTAATAATTCTGTTTTATAAGCAAAGAATTATTTCCTAAAAAAATTACTGTTTTATATTTATTCTGACACTGTGTTTTGCGGCTTGTTGAGATAAAATCAGTTGTTAAATCCGATTATTGCTGCAAGCAACTAATTAGCCTTGCCCTGTCGCTCATAATTATTTGTAATTATTGTACTTATTTATTCATGCTGGTCGTTAAATAAATGTAACCATTCAAACAACAAGTGATGGTGCTATTCCTCATTCGCCGGATTTTAGTTTCTGCTGTCCGTAGCTGAGGTATTGAGCTTCAGAATGACGATGTCGGTCATACTGAGCTATGCACGACATCTGGTTATCGGTATCAAACTCCACCATGTGCTGAAAAACAATCTTGTGTAAGTTTATCACTTTCTCTAATATAATGTTCTGAATATTGGGGCTAGTTGCAAATCTCGTAACGTGAATAGAACATTTAATTTCTTCCATTTCAAAATCTGCAACCTGTATGCACCAATCACAATGCTCCGAGCCACGTCACTTCAGCATCGTTGCCTTGATTAGAGGGTGTTTGAGTGAACATAGTCAGTCTTTAGTGAGCTGTAGTTGTGACTGAGTGTGCTGACACTTGACAGCCAAGATGGAAAATGTGGGAACTGCCTTACAACGTAGCTCAGGAGAAGCAAGGGAAGAACCTCGACAACCACATCCTACAGAGACGTGAAACATAGGCTTTTCGCCTACCTAACACATTGGCAATTTGGTGTGGATTAAGAAATGTGTGAACAAAGACTTGCGCAGGGCAACCATAACATTGTTTTTCGTACTCCGAAAAAGGCCGTTACCTCCATGCCTACAGTTGTACAACCACTAAATTTGTCAAATTGTTAATTCACGGGATAGAATAAAGCGCTATGTTATTTGTTTGGAAGATATCCTTGCTTTGAAACATACTACAACACATTTTTTTTTCGCTGTCTTCCTTCTATTTAAGTTTCAAAACTGACGACATGCAAAAGAAAAAAAAATATACACAAAATTCTTGGCAACAATGGCTTCAGGTATTTAAACACCCTGGATACTTATAGAGATCACGAATAGCAATCACCAAATTTGAACCTTTTTTATATTAAGAACGTTACGTGGCAGATACGGCAACTCACCCCCCCCCCCCCCCCCCCACCTGCTCTGTAGATGTACGTATCACATTTGCGAAATTTATGCTGCTATCGGTTGGCTACTTCTAAATTCCTGAAGACAATACAGAAATTGACTGCCTTAACGCAAATTCCCCACGTTTCGAACCCCTCAGGTTACTTTATTTGGCGTTGGAGGGCTTGCAATGATACGGGAGATTCTGTGGTATTATTTATACCATAAATACAAAAGAGTTTATAATAAAGATAACTGCTCTTTAAATGTGAAGCAGAATTCGGCCGAAGAAAAACATTAAAAAGGCAGGAACCATGCTACATTTCTAATGAAATGAGTATAAGATCTCTAGTTTGTAGTTCTGGAATAACTAAATACATAAAATTTGTACCATCCCCCGGATTCAATTAATATTATACTCACTCTGAGAAATTACAAATATTTAGCAAAGCCGGTAAGCAAATCCTCACAATGACACCGAAATACCATATCAAGACGAGTTCTGAACTGTAAACAGATGCCAGCCAATGCGAATCTGTAAGATTCAAAATTTTGAAAATCCAGCTACTTTTTCCTGATTCGAAGTAGCTAACTAGCTTAATGCAGACGCTACACGACGTACAAATTTTACTGTAATAGCACATTGCACAAAACAGTACCAAATTCGATACGCAATTTGCATAACATGGAAACGAAAGGAGTAACCACAAACACTGTAATCACGCTTTTATATTTAGCAAAAGATGAAGAAAATATAACATTAAAAATTTGTACCACTGCATTTGGGTCTATAGCAGGCGTAAATTCCACAAGAATAATGGTAACGTCGAAAGATGAAGTATTTTTCCACAAAAAAAATCATTTAATGAAATATATTATTTCAGTTTAACCTATTTAAGTTACAGAAACTATGATGTGAAGTGCCTTGTAAGTAAGATAGGTGAGATAGATAACAACTCGAAGTTTGTGGTGTGGGGTAGATATGCTATACTGTTATTCTGCGCAACGGATTAATCTGACATGTGAGATGTACCCTTTCCCTGTGGCTCCTGCAAGATGCAATTTCCACACCCACACTACTACAGAAGTCAGATAGACGCTCCTAGCGTTCTAAAGAGAAATACCTGAAAAACTTTCAGCAATAAATATCTTCTGGAGTCGTCCGCTGTAAGGAAATGACACAAAAATTCACAAAATTTCTTACGTAACTAGCTGGATACTTGGATATGGGAGTAGTGCTAGTTAGTGTAAGAAAAACAAGAAACTAACGAAAATTATTATTTATTTTGCAACAATTCTGAGAAATCGCAATGGCACTTTGAGTTATGAATTGAACAAGTTATATCCTGGTTCTTTTCGGAATGTGAAGTTACCTTCTAGGATAGGATTCGATAATGAAAGTTTAAGATTGTTATTGACTTGACAGAACGGCTGAGAGGCGCGCCTACTCAACTTGAATAATTATCCTTTAGAATGTTGCTAGGTACGGTCGTGGCTGTCACGTGTGCAATGAAGTGAAGTGTACTGTTGTGGAGGAATGGCGCCTCTTCACACCAGACATGAAGGGGTATATCTTTCGGTCTCTTTCATTAATCCTTCAGCTGAAGGCGTCAGAAATATCGTCTGACAATCAGCAATTTTCTTCTAAAACGGGAGAATGACGTTTCGTTTAAGGCGACCAATCCGGAAATCTGTAGTATCAGCGTTTGGCGTTTGCTGTCTCCCTGTGAAAATCTCTGAAACTGCGTGCTTCGTGTAGAGAACGCGTAGGTTGGACGCTCCCACACAATGTAGCGGAATTTGTTTTTAAGCTGAACACGGGGTCGTTCCCCCTTTCACTCGGGCACACACTGTCTGCTCCATGGGCGGCTGAGGTTGTCTCGTCCTCTGAAGGGACCGGCCTCCTGGTGTGTCATCTGCCTCTCTCGAACTAAAAGCTCCTGTGACCGCCGTGTCTGGAATGTATGTGTGTACGCCAGCCTCGAGTATTTCAACCTCGGTGCACACTTGTTATTTTCATATCGTTTACATGAATTCATACAACATTGACTTTATCTTATCGAGTTCGGGTTCGAATGAAGCGTCTTGATGTGCGGAATATGATTGTGAGGGCGGAATATGTAAGCAATGAAGGTCAGGAGACCACGACGTCTTACATACCTCCCTCCTTCTTACAAAATTTTTCTCTGGGGTTTGTCAATGCCGAGGAAAACATTAACAAAAGCAGTCAAAAATTGTTCTTTTAGATTTTGCAATAAACTTTTCTCAGCCATTCTTAACAATTTTTTTCTAATGATTTCTTTATAGCTATTGTTTCAATTTTTTAATTCTACAATTTATGTTTTGTTGTTAGGCAAATATAGACTATACAAAGGTTGTTATTCTTTGTTGTTGCCAGTCCGTGTGTCTGTTTTTCTTTTTCATTTCCAAAAATTGTTTTTACAATATTTATTTTTCTAAACTCGTTAGTGTACAGTGTATCATGTTTTAATGTGGTTATATCGTTTCTTTAGTTAAGCTTCGCCTAAATGTTCGCAAAAGCTCTGTTGTGTTACTTTGTTTTATTTATTTAGGCATTATCTTTTTCTTTATGTGTCACTTTTTTTTTTGTAAGAATGAAGTAGTGTTTCCTCTTAATTCTATCCTCGGTATTAATATGGTACCCAAAAAGGTGTTTTTGAATGTTACTTAAAGTGGAAAATTCCTACATAAATCCTTTTCTAATTTTACCTATAAAAGAAATAAATAGACTTTCCATGAGTTTGTGAGATTATATAACTATACTAACTAAGTTTCTTTACAAAAGGTTTAAGGTATCTATAAATTGTGGACATTACATTCATAATAAAAATAATTACTTTTACAAGAAAGGAAAAAGATACTTTTACAAATATATCATTTTCTTAACTCTACATTTGTGTTTTATGACTTTTTCCCTTTTTTGCTACGTCAGTTTCTGTGCTTGACGATCCCCACTGAAATACTGGAAGGCGTCGACTCATTTGTATGGTTGTCACAAATCATGAGAGAAGCAGTCTAGCATGCGATGCCGGGTCTTACTTGTTGACATTGCCATCATGGAGTGGTACTTTTAACTGATGATGATGATTGTGGTTTACTGCATAAACAGTGATGTCTTGGTACTCCTTTGTTGTCACACCTGGGACGATATGGCAGTTCGATGATTGTAGTTGACTACTGACGATCGTCACCCAATATTGTGCTGTGACGTCTTGGTACTTCACACCTTGTTTCTGTATGGCAATTTGATGATGTGGTAGGGAGAATACTGTTCATTTTGCTGACTCTATTTCTAGAAAATGTTGGTTGGTACTACTTAATATTCCGTTTGCCGTTCGCTTGTATTTGTTTGACGATTCAGGTTTATTTTTGGAGAGGTGGTTGCAGTAGTTGCTATGCCTCAAAGTTCATGGATAGACGTTTGTAGCAATTTGTTTTGTAGAATAGGAAAGAAAGGTATCTTGCTGTCTTCTGCCCTTCTTCATCTTGCATCTTCTGTTCTTCTCTTCTTTCTTGCATTCTTCTCTTCTTCTTGGGCTAGGAATATGTGAATTTTAGTGCAGGAGTGGTACAGGATTTGTAGGATCTGACTGCCTTTCCAACGGTTACTGGATGAGTTTGTAGATCTTAGTAAGTTTTTGTACCTTCATTGTCATCTCGTCATATTATGATTCTCCCCACGTTCTTCTGTTATGTAGCAGTGTCGTGACATATGAAATGTCCGTGCTGCGCGTTGTCCTCCTGAAGTCCAACCTGGTTGCAACATGTATTTCCAGTGTGGCGTTGGTCTTCATGTTGTTGTTATTGCCCTAAGTGCTTTCTCAACATGTCTGTACCCTCTCCGTTGCTATTTCGAAGCATCTGGTGTTAAGGGAGCTGGTGATTGGTGTTCGTGGCGATGTCCCTCTGACGCGTAGAAATATTTACAATTTTTGTTTTACATATATTTCTTATTCACAAAAAAAACTCAGATTTTATATAATGCAAAAATTTTCTGACAGTGGCAAAAATTATTGTATAGATATGATTTCTTTTCTTTATTCTAATTATGTCCTGCCACTTTTAAGTGTTGTGCACCATTTATTGTTTGTGTGCATGTTGTAATGTACTTGATACTACAAGAGATTGTTAGTGTGTATTGTGTCTCTTTTTCTTTTTATTAATCTGTCATTTTTGTTGATTCTATTTATTTAACTTTTATTTAGTGGTTAGTATAAGACAGGGGGGACATTCGTTTGCCTAACCTCTTCCGTAATTTTTCACTTCAATATTTACGTTTTGCAGTATTCGGTGGCCTAACTTCAACATCTGGTTTCTCTTCGCTGTGTTGTTCTTCTCTTCGTGAACCGTAATTTCCTCGGTAATTATTCGCGCCCTGGTCTCGCCAGTTGCTGTTTCTAACAACATGACCTCCTTCTAAGTACCCTTGACCGTTGGCATTTTGCTTCCTAAATCCATATCCGACACTGTATGAGTGTCCATTACCGTTCCTATTTTGCTACCAATTATTCTGGTTATCGTTTCGGTGCCAATTGTCTCCATTGTGCCACTGTCCTTGTCTGTTAAATTGCCTGAAATAATTAGTGTTAGGATTACGATTGTTATTATTATTGAAATATTCGTTCCTAGTCCTCTCCTTTTGCTGTTCCCTTTCCTTTCTTTTTCCTTTCACTTCGTCTTCTTTAAACATAAATTCAAGTTCCCTTAAAACCTCTTTGAATTCTTCGGTATTTCCATTTCTTCCTACTGTCGCCTGTTGATACTTTACCGGTAATTTCATTCTACACAGACGTATCAGCTCTCCGTTACTGTATGGTTTGTCTAGGCATTGATTCTTTTTGTCCATTGTATCAAAGAATTTTACCACGCTTTTCTCTCCTGAGTTTTCATATGGTGTCATCTGAAGTAACTCGTATTTAATTTTGTTTTGCGCCTACTTGGACCAATATCTTTCGAGAAATGCTGTTCTGAACTGTAGGTAAGACGTACAGGTAGCCGCGATCTTTTGCATCACCTCTGCCACTGCCCCTGACATGTGTGCACAAATGACGTCAAGTTTGTGAGCTACGCTCCAGTGGTTTGGTAAGCCTACTTGAAACTGGTCGACGAATGTGTGTGCATGCAAGCAAGCTACCACCTTCTTCCTTGAAATGTTGAAATTTTCTAACTGTAAGGAAGTGGTCTGTATCATATCTACTCATAAATCAGGTTTGTGGCTGATTCATGGACTCAAATAATCTGCCACTGCTTGTGTCGTCGTGTTTATTCTCTGGTAATCTACTGCCTGTCTGCCTATTCTCAATTTCCTGACTCATAATATGTAGACTGGCAATGACAAGGAAAGCGTTTCTGAAGAAGAGAAACTTGTTAACATCGAGTATAGATTTAAGTGTCAGGAAGTCGTTTCTGAAAGTATTTGTATGGAGTGTAGCCATGTATGGAAGTGAAACATGGACGATAAATAGTTTGGACAGGAAGAGAATAGAAGCTTTCGAAATGTGGTGCTACAGAAGAATGCTGAAGATTAGATGTATAGATCACATAACTAATGAGGAGGTACTGAATAGAATTGGGGAGAAGAGGAGTTTGTGGCACAACGTGACGAGATGAAGGGATCGGTTGGTAGGACATGTTCTGAGGCATCAAGGGATCACAAATTTAGCATTGGAGGGCAGCGTGGAGGGTAAAAATTGTAGAGGGAGACCAAGAGATGAATACACTAAGCAGATTCAGAAGGATGTAGCTTGCAGTAGGTACTGGGAGATGAAGAAACTTGCACGGGATAGGGTAGCATGGAGAGCTGCATCAAACCAGTCTCAGAACGGAAGACCACAACAACAACAACATCCGCGTCATATCGTATCATTGGTGAACAAAAGTGTTGTTCGTGTGTTTCTACTCTCGTCGTTCGTGGTATAGTACCTGTGCTGCTATTATGTTGTGTCATTGGATTTACTGGTTCAGTTGCCTGTCTTTCGATTGGTATCGGCTGAATGTATGTGTTCCGTTTTTCTAGGTACTGTGCCTGGTCCTGTGGCATGTCATGTATTACTTTAATCAGGGTTTTCTGTTTCGATTTCTGCGCGAGTGTTACGTCTAGCCTTGGTTCTACTTGAACTTTCTTAGACGGCGCGTGTTCGTGTACTGAATTAATGCTTGACGCGTCAGTTGTTTCGCTACAGGTGTAATCGGTCTCGATCTTTTCTTCGATAGTTTGTATCAACTCTGTTCGAAGCTTTTCAAACTGATCTTTGTTTTTAAGTTCTATTTTATTGATCCGCTGATCATATTTTTTCAGTGCAACCTTTGCGACCTTGCTTTGAACTGCTTGTTCTTCCGAAATTTGTATTGCTGTTCGAGTGGCTTTTTTCGTAAAACGTTCCACCTTTTTGTCAACGTTTATGATGTCCAATTGGACCTTGTCCACGTCAGGGCGTAATTGCTGCTGACCTTGTGTTAGTTCCCGAATTCTTTCTCTAGATTCTTTCGCGTCTTTGTTTATCTGAGTGATCTGACTATCAATTCTAGCAATCCCTTCTTCCATCTGAATTTTGGCCTGTTGAATCTGTGTCTTTATCTCTTGTCTCAAGTTCTGATTGTCCTGTTTCAATTCCTGATACTGTTTTGTCATCTGTGTATTAATATCCAGATTCTGTTTCGTCATCCTAGCGTTCATTTTTTGTAACATCTCCATGATCGCGTCCTGTCCTGTAACACTACCTTCTGCTGAACTATGTATACTCGATCTATTGTTTTCAACTCGGCCAGTTACGTCGTTTACTGGGCTATGCTGTGGCGTTTCTAAGTTTGATAACTGCAATAACCCGTGCTGTCTGTGTTGAGGACTAGTTGCGTTTGTCATTGAACCATTACGTGGCGCAAACAACTCCGCATTCTGCTCTCTCTGTTGTGTATGTCTTGTGTTTGCAGGTACAGTTGCGTCTGTTACGGAACCTTTACGTGGCGCTCGTAGCTCCGCAAAATTCTGTGTCTGCTGCTGGGGCATATTTAGAATGTGTACGATAGGTTCGACGTATTCTAAATGTTCCCCCCCTTCCTCACTGTCTACTTCTCTTTGAACGTTAGCTAACTGCCGGTTCATTGGCTGTATTGACGCGTATTCTGTGTCTGAATATGCGGCAAACAAACGCGTTTCCTGTGCTCGTTTCGCTTCTAATCTTTGCCATTTCCTACGTGGGCTGTCTATTTCTGGCTCAGATTGTGCCCTACCTGGAATTTCATATTCTGGAAATTCGATGTTCTCATCCCTTCGATTCCCATCTGTCCGATCTGTCTCAATTTTATCCCAGTCTAACTGAGCCTCCTGATTCTGCAGCTCCCCGGCTGTCCTATTCTCTGATTCACCGTCTGTCCTATTCTCAGGTTCACCTTCTGTCCTATTCTCACTAAGCTCGTTTATTTGCTGTCTATCTGGTTGATTCTCCCCCATCTTATCTACTTGCTGTCTCTCACGTAACCTTTTGGCTTGTGCTCTCGTTAACATGGAACGTCTTTCAATACACCACAACCCTATCTACATAACTGTACAACCACTTACCAGTTGGTTGAATCAACACAACAACAATGTCGTGACTTCTCTACCTGTGCGCTTGCAAAGGGTGTAACCTCCCCACAAAATTTATTAAATAACAATAATATGAATGTGATTCTAATTTTAGTGTAACTTCCCCACAAAAATTCATTCATATTCAACCTCCACACAAAATTTGTTTCCCATTTAATGTACCCACAAAATTCTTTTCTCATTTAATGTAAGCTCGAAACAGAAAACTTCCTAAACCTCGTAATAAAAAATAAATTCAGTAACCTGGTAAATTTTGTACGGCAGCAGCGCTGCGTCATGGCCCTGTAAGATCATTCGGAATAAAAAAGCAAAAAATTCTTACCTCAATAGAGTCACCAACTATCTGCTCTTACAATAGCTTTTTCCGGCACAGCTCTGTGCAATGCTGGCCTATAGATTTGTCATTTATGAAAGGAAGCAACTGATTTTTCTTTTGCAACAATAGGAATGATCATGGATTGAAGAAATTAGTAAATTCTTTAAATTGAAATGAATGCTGCTTAAAAAATACTTTATATCACAAAGATTATTATTAGGACATTTTTAAAAGATTTACATGGGAGTTCACATAACATAAAATTTGGCAGCGATGGTGAGTCAATTGGACTTGCCATGATAAACAAATTTTTCTAAAATCTACTTAACTAACTAAGTTGACAGTCACAGAGTATATACACTATTGATAAGTGCAGAACATATTAAGGAAGACAAAATGTATGTGCAATGAATACAAAAGATATTAACAAATGACAAAGTGCACACGCACTGTATAAGTCTTTAGCATTTTTACATAACATATCATGAAGTGAAATAAAGTACACACACACTAATACAAAATATATTAACAAATGACATAAAGTGGACACGCACTGTATAAATCTTTAGTATTTTTACTAGAACTGATTACCCTAAAAATGAAATAAAGTGCACACACACTGTAGAAGTCTTTAGCATTTTTACATAACATATCATGGAGTGAAATAAAGTGCACACGCACTGTAAAAGTCTTTAGCATTTTTAAGATAACTGATCTTGCTAAAAAATGAAATGAAGTGCACACACACTGTATATGTCTTTATCATTTTACAAGAATTTAAACGCACTGTATAAGACTTTACCATTTTACAAGAACTAGGAAAGGAATGGGAAGGATTGCATCATGGTTGTAGCACAGTAGGTTGCACGTAGCTGCACTGAAAGTCCATATCTTTCTACAGAAGCACAACACCAAGTGAGACAATCTGAAGTTCTCTTCCTGAAGTATTTATCAGTGTAGCCAAGACACAGAAATGTTGTATTAATATTGTATGTTATCATTTTGGTAGTACATTAGGTACACCAAATAGTATAACCATAATAACATCTCCATTGTTCAAGGTGGTGGACAGCATGATGTGTCAACATCACACTCTTTCACCAACGTAGAATTAGTGCAAAAACCAAATATGGTGCTCCATGATCATAAGGATGGACAGGACAAACGGATATTGCAGTAATTTCTGGTAATTAGGTCAGAAGGTGAAGGACATTAAGTCTTATGCTAGTCATCATTGAGAATTACACTAGTCTATCAACCGATTTGAGTAATTGGTGGCACTCATTGCCTAATTACGAAACATTTCTGTACTATGTATGAAGTATTACAGAATAATATTCATAAGTCATCTGATTACAATGAACATTGGCACTCATTGGCCAGTTACAAACCATTTTTATGCATTATTCAAAAGTGATCATTCAAAACAAGAGTTAATTAATGGCATACCATTTACATAATTCATCTAGTTATAGTAATCAATGGCACTCATTGGCCAGTTATAAACCATCAGAAGTCAACATTCAAAATGGGAGCTAATGAGTGTAGCATCAAGCTACTGGTATTTATATATAATAGCATGTAAGTGACATAATACAAATTTAAAATATAAGAAACAGTGGCATTCATTGGCCAGTTACTAAACATGTAGCAAGTATTGAATATTACAAAACATTTTTCATCATTCAAGTGGCAAACGACATATTTAAAATAATTATTGGCACTCATTGGTCAGTTACAAAGTATTCTTATACTTTTATAAAACATTATTCAGTGTTATTCAGAAGTCATCATTCAAAATGAGAGTTAATTATTGGCATAGCATTTATAGAGTATAACAAAAATATTATTTACAGAAATTATTGGCATAGTATTTATGCATTATTACAAAACATCATTCAGTGTTACTCAGAACTCATCATTCAAGTGACATAGGACATATTTAAAATGTAACACACTGTTACTATTACTCAAGGTCTGTGGTTAGAAAACATCATTCAGTATTACTCAGAACTCATCATTCCAGTGACATAAAACATATTTAAAATGTAACACACTGTAACTATTACTCAAGGTCTGTGGTTAGAAAACATCATTCAGTATTACTCAGAACTCTCTTAAACTGGTAGCATTATTTGGGACTGGTAATACATATTATTTTTGTGCTAGCAATGCATTGCATTGGGATCGAAAATTAATTGCTGGGGCATGAAAATATTTGCTTTTGACTTATTGCTGCAAATAACGATTTGTAACGTCATTCGTCATGAGTCAGCTGTAGCAAGGTTATGAAACAAGTGGAGTATATGTGATCACATTCATCAATGATAGACACAACTGGGTGAAAAAAATGCAATTACTGGAACAGGTTTCATAACAAAGTGTTTATAGCATATTAATAGCATGAAAAGCTTCATCTGGAAAAAATACAAAATGGATTATTGAGCTGAAAGAAGAAACGCATATTACGCTAAAAAATAGTGAACTTCGAATTAACAGGTAATGACACGTGTACTCAATATGTATGTACTCTAGCTGTCCTTTCCAAAACATTCAGTCATTATACCATGTGACATAAGACATACTGTCAAAACGAACTGCAACAAATACTTAAGTAACTACGTAGCATTTCTAAACTAACAATAAATATATAAACTTCTCTCACCTGCAAAGAAAAACGTCATTATTCATATTACCATAACTTCATTACTATCATCACCTACAAAGAAAAACTTCATTATTCATATTAGCATATTCTTCATATAACTATTCATCATCATTCATTATCAGCTGCAAAAAAGACACTGCATTATTCATTATTCATATTACCATTTACTTCATACAACTATTCATTGTATGGAGTTTCTTATTTCTAGCATATTTCATCACTAAAACTAAGATGTGTAGTTCTGTCTGACAGCCTGCATCAATCAGATAGTATTCTGAAAGAAGAAATTAGTTAAGACTGCTATCATACGATGTGTATAGTATATTCTTGTTAGTGTTTGTTAATTCTGATCCATTTACTCTTCGTGACGATGTATTGCATCTTCTTTCGTTCACTCCGAAGGTGAAATTCCCATTTCATAGTAATCCACTGTGGTTTGTTTAATTTATTTCTTTTACACGTTATTGCTTTCTGAAAATGTTGAATAAGCATTAATATCTTGCATTTAAATCATATACCCATTAAATAAAAACTGGTTTCTAGTGATATAATTAAGCATACAGCATACCATGACAGAAAACGTATTATGTCAAAAACATAGACAGTGTTGAGGAGCAAAAATGTACACAGAGTATCATAATGTAGTAGCAAAAGAAATGTAAAATAGTCACGATGTTGAGATATTGTAAGGCAAAATGTCAAAGTCAACTGGTGTTTGTTATATCTTAAAGATTTCGTAGTGCATACAAACAAAACAGGAAAACAATCATACATACATGAAAAATGGAAAATGTGCAAGGTCTGATATATAACGACAAGAAATGACTTTCTTTGCGTTCAGCTTGTATGTTGTGTAGTTGATAGAGGCGAGAGTTGAAGACTTTAATGGAGAAAGAATTTGATAAAATTAATATGTCACTAGATAGAATTGCATAATTGGTCATAAAATGTGTAAGTTTATCTGGAAAAATGTGCACAGTCTGATGTGTAACGACAAGAAAAGCGACCTGTTAACCTTACCTTGCCGGGCACTTGCCAAGAAAAATGTGATAATCATCAGTAAGTAATCATATAAATATAATTGCATAAGTGGTCATATAAAAATCAGGAAATGGCATTACAGTGTGATAAATCATAAAGTATGTTAATTCAATAAAGGGTTTAATATTGGAGACATGGTGACTGCCTTTACTTTTTCTGGTTCTCAGAGTTTCGACGTGTACTACATTGGGGTGAGGAATGCTGCGAATACGATATGGACCTGCATATAGAAGCTCAAATTCACTACATCTATTCTTTCCTCTGTTGGATAAATAGTGTGTACGTACTAATATCTTATGTCCAATGTGAAAGTCACGGCGTGTACAAACCTGTTTTTGCTGTCTTCTCCGGCGCTCTGCGGCACGTTTGATGTTGCTCAGCGCAATGTCAATTATTTCATGGTGTCGTAGTCGACGAAATGTAGGAAACAATACTAATTCTTTAATTTTGTTAGGTGGTTCAACGTTTTTCAGTATAACAGTCGGAGAAAGCATAGTAGATTCATTTGGTATGGAATTAATTACATCCTGGAATGAGAGTATGTGTGTGTCCCAATCAATATGTTTTTTATGGCAGTATATTCTACACAGTTTACCAATTTCTTTCATTAGACGTTCACAAGGGTTCGAAGAAGCGTGATACTTGGATATACAGATCGGAGAAATATTTCTTGTTCGTAACATACGTGTACATATAGCAGATCGAAACTGTGATCCATTGTCGGAAATTACTTTCAATACATGTCCTACATTAAATAGAAAATGGTTTATAAATGCTTTCGAAACAGATTTAGCCGTAGCTTTGCGTAACGGAGTGAAGGTAACAAATTTCGAAGTGAGTTCAACTGCGACAAAGATATAGCAAAAACCTCTATTAGTTCTGGGAATCGGACCAAAAATGTCTACAGCGACCATGTGTCTCAATTTAACAGGTACAATGGGATGTAATGGAGGAATATGTGGAGTCGTATCTGACAGCTTTCTGGCAGATTTTACATGACGCTAAAACTCGTCGAATACGTTTCTCCATATTGGCAAAATAACGGTTCTGTCTCAGCATAAGAAAACATTTTCTGGCTCCGTAATGTGCGTAACTTAAATGAGTATACCAAATTAATTTGTTAACAAGCTCGTCAGGAATGCATAGTAACCAGTTGTTGCTGTCAGGGTGAGAGCGGCGAAACAGAATATTATTGCGTACAGTGTAATGGTTTCTGATGGTAACATTATTCCTATCTTGCCAAAGGTGTTTAATTTCTTTCCATACGTTGTCTTTACTCTGCTCTTGTGCTATGTCTCGTAATGACGACGAAATGAAATTTTCAAATGCAACTTGTTGAATACACATGACGCTGAAATTTGCTTTGCAGAAGTTGGTTGCGATGTCTTGCTGATTGTTGCTGAGAGAAAGGGATAGTGCGTCTGCTACAATATTTTGTGTACCGGGAATGTGAATAATCCTAAAATTAAATTCCTGTAAATAAAGTTTCCATCTGCTTAATCTGTCGTGTGTAAATTTTGCTGAAAGTAAAAACTGTATCGCTCTATGATCTGTGTAAACGGTCGTATGTCTTCCATAAAGAAAATGCCGAAATCTCGTAAATGCCCATACAACACATAATGTTTCAAGTTCTGAAACAGAATAATTGCGTTCAGCAGGTGACAGAAAGCGACTTTCAAACGCGATGTTTTTAATTACTGTAGTACCATCTTCTTCAATTTCCTGAAAAATGTGTACGCGTAAAGCGGTTTTAGAACTGTCGGTGGCAATGGAAAAATTTCTAGTAAGATCTGGATGTGATAAAAGTGGTGCATTCAACAAAGCTTCTTTCAGATTCACAAATTCAGAATGTGCTTGGCTATCCCAGGACCAAATAGTGTTTTTACCCGTCAATTGACATAATCTAGGGGTGTCTAAAGCAGAGTAATGAATAAATTTACGAAAAAAGTTAATTAAACCCAAAAAGCTGCGTAGTTGTTTCTTCGTCGTAGGAATAGTCATGTCACGTAAAGCTTGAAGTTTTTCCGGGTCAGGCGCAATGCATTCTGCTGAAATTACATGTCCAAGAAATTTTATAGAAGTTTTGCCAAAGTGTGATTTGCTAAGATTAACTGTGAGTCCTTGTGCACGAAAAGTTCTTAACAGTTGTTCAAGAATCAGATTGTGTTCAGACCAGTTAGCTTCTGCAATAAGAATGTCGTCTACATACGTTGTGATTCTGTCTTTAAGTTCTGTCGGAAGTATACTATTCAAACCGCGAATAAATGCTGTTGAAGAAATAGTTAAACCGAACGGTAATTTACAAAACTGGTAACAGTCACCAAAACAGAGGAAAGCCGTGTACTTCCTGCAGTCCGTATGGAGCTGAATTTGCCAAAATCCCGATTTCAAATCTAACGTGGAATAAATAGCAGCACCATGAAATTTCTGTAGAAGTTCTTCTAGTGTCTGTGGGCGATCTGTTTCATTAATAATAATGTCATTGATGTGGCGCGAATCAAGTACGAGGCGAAGTGAACCATCCTTTTTCTTAACAATATAAAGTGGGTTTATGTACGGACTAACTGCCGGTCCAATAATTCCTTGGTCAAGCATAGCTTGCAATTCTTTCTGAACTTGTTCTCTGTGAATATACGGAATGGGATAATGTTTGGCTTTAAATGTGTCGTGCTGTTTAACTTGAAATTCATACATAAAACCGGACATAGTACCAGGGACGTTGTCAAAAACTGGAGCTTGCTGTAAAAGAATTTTGCGTAGTTGCGTGCGTTCGTCGTCTGTATTTGCACTGCTCTGTTTAACTTTATCAGAAATCATTTGTATAACGTCATAGTCGGCTTCGACTGGAGTATTATAGTTGTGTACGTACGTATCTGTGAACAATGTGGAATGACAGTCTATGTTACGTGATGCGGAAATGACCACTGTACAATTAATTGTTTGTTCTTCTGCAGATAAAGAGTGCTGAAATTCTAAAGCCAGTTGTACATTTTCATCCTTTAACATTAAATAGTAGTTTTGAAAGTCAATAATTGCGTCGTGTTGTACCAGAAAATTCGTACCTAAAATAACATCTGTTGTCAATAAGGGAACAATCCAAATATTTGCGTGAAATGTATGACCTGCAATACAAAATGATAAATGTGTCTGTAATTTTACACCTACTCCTTTACCAGATACTGCTCCTGTTAGTTTTGTTTTACCTAATGGTAACGTAGGATAGGTATTACCTTTGTTACGTTCTTGAAAGTTTCCTCATTTATAACTGACATAGGTGATCCAGAATCGATTACTGCTGAAAATTTGGATGATCCAATCTTTATTTCAATGACAGGGTGGGAAATGGTTTTTTGAATAACTGGTTTTTCATGCAAAAGAGCGTCTCGAATGTCGTCAAAAGTAATAACATTTTCGTGAACGAGAGTCTGTGAGTCAAAAGTATTGCTTACGTTGCTGGAAGATGCAACCTCTACTGTATCTAGTCAAATTCTGTCTGACGTGCTATTATTTGCGGGAGGATGCTGTGGCATTTCGACTATTTGAACTGTTCCGTTATTTCGTCCTGACGTATTACGTTCGGGATGATATCTACTGTCTGGTTCATTCATGATAATCTGTTGTTGTGGATGATTTTGCTGCTGGTAAGACCGACTGTTATTAAATGTACGCTGAAAATTGTGCTCATTATTTTTACGTCTGTAATGATAGTCATTGCTATATGGCGCATTGCGATATGAGTTGAAATGGTGTATTTTCTGTACGTAGTTATACGGCGCGTTGCGATACGAGTTGAAATGATGTGTCTTCTGTACGTAGTGATTTCCTTGCTGCTGTCCGTTATTATTTGGTGGAACCGACGCTATACGCGTAGGTGGTGAAACATTAAAGCTTGGTTGACCTTGTACATTACATTGTTGGATAGGTTAGCATACCTTTGCTTTGATGCTGTTGCGGGAAAAACCCTCTATTGTTGCCAAAATGCGTTTGCGACTGCTGAAAATTTTGTACATACTGATAATTAAAATTTTGTTGTTATTAAAATTACGTTGGTAGTTCTGGAGTGTCTAATGAAAATTTTCACTTTCGATAAAACTTGTCATATCAGGTTTTCTTTACTCATTCTTTATCATAGATAGATCGATAGTTGAAGAGCTGTTTTGATAGATATAAAGGATAGTAGAAGAGAAGGCAGCAGTGCAGAAAACTAAAGATGAAACAGCACTACTACGGCTCGGGGCCCTGTGCACGCCACGGCACATATTCATCGAAGTGTAATGAATCCCCTGAGGTCAATTACGCGCTGCAAATAAGTTTTAGTTTCTGCGTTACAGGCAATGCCGTTGAAAATTCAAAAGCAAATTGTTGTATCCAATCCAAGGGGTGAATCTGTGTTCTGTCATTATTAAGCACTTTAAATTTCCTAACAGATAGAAAGTGTTTGTAATAAAAATTATCGTCTCTGTATGTCTGAACAGGTTCAGGATTGCATGAGAATCTATTTATCTGTGTCTGTTCGGATTCTACGTCACGTAGTCTCTGTAAATTACCTAAGTTACGCTGGCTGTGTGGGTCTGACAAATGTTCCGAATGTGGCGTATGCTGTGACGTGTTAGTGACTGAAACATTATTCATTTCTGTCACTTTAAAACGGTCGTCAATTTGGCTGATCTGTTGTTCAAATTTCTTATCAACTCCCGTGAAACTTCTGATGACATTAATTTAAACTCGTCGCGTAACTGTGTTGCTTTTTCAGAACATTGTTTAGCAACTGCACTACTTTTATCTGTAAGTAATTTCGTTGTGGCTACATGTGTATTACATAATTCTTGTGCAACAGATCTAATTTCTTCACTACTGTTCCTAGCACAAGCCTTAATTTCCTCACGTAACTGTTATTTAGTATCATGACGATGCACAGTAACGGCTGTAATCTGTTCACTAAGTTGTTTGTTCTGTTCGTTAAGGTTGTCGTGTTTTTCATTCAACTGTTTGGAATTGTTGTCTTGTTTTTCATTAAGTTGTTTGAAATTGTTGTTTAGTTTTTCATTCCACTGTTCGAGATTTTCATTATGTTGTTTGTATGATTCATTAATTCGTTTGATATTTTCATTAAGTTGCTTGAAATGGTCGTCTTGTTCTTTCTTGAGTTGTAGTAATAACGCTACAACTTACTCCCAGCCAAAATTATCGGCTCTATTCTCTATACTTTGTGATGGTGTATCTGCATGTGTCACGTTTTGTGTAACCATTTGGTTATTCTGTGATTCTTGAAAAGGTTTGCCAATCGGACATGCACTGTTGGTCACTACACCGGAATTAAACAAATCTGACATATTTTGAGTACATTGTTCTCCTGCGTTAGAAACAATTATCTGTTCGTTACGTGAATTTTGCAAATCGGGTGTGTCAAGCTGGGCAGCGTTCATTGTAACGGAATGGACCGCGTCATCAATCGTTACATTTACTGTGGACATCATTGAATTTGTTTGTTCATCATTAGGATCAAAATCATTACTAGTGATCGGCAGGCACTGATTATCTGTAATTAGAGGACTATCACTATCACACTGTGTGTCGCAATTATTATCGGCCAAATTATTTGAGTCGGCTATTTCACTCATTGCACATCGCGATGTACTGTTAAGAGTTCTTCACGGCATTTTTCACAAATCAAAAATAAGCACAAAAATGAAACAAAGACAAAGCAAAAAATGGAACGAACACAATTACAACAAAGATCAATAAATTGCCAATGATCTGTGAAAGAAAGAGTGACAAATTAGTAAATGCGTTGCGTCAGATGCAAACTACATTTAAGTAAATAAGAGCAGATATATGACTACTTCTCAGAAATTCACAAAGAAATACGATCCTGGCCGGTTGTCACCAAGTGTAGCCTCCCCACAAAATTTATTAAATAATAATAATATGAATGTGATTCTAATTTTAGTGTAACCTCCCCACAGAAAATCATTCACATTCAACCTCCACACAAAATTTGCTTCCCATTTAATGTACCCACAAAATTCTTTCCTCATTTAATGTAAGCTCGAAACAGAAAACTTCCTAAACCTCATAATAAAAAATAAATTCAGTAACCTGGTAAATTTTGGACGACAGCAGCACTGCGTCATGGCCCTGTAAGATCATTCTGAATAAAAAAAGCAAAAAATTCTTACCTCAATAAAGTCCCCAACCATCTGCTCTTACAATAGCTTTTTCCGGCACAGCTCTGTGCAATGCTGGCCTATAGATTCCTCATTTATGAAAGGAAGCAACTGATTTTTCTTTTGCAACAATAGGAATGACCATGGATTGAAGAAATTAGTAAATTCTTTAAATTGAAATTATTGCTTCTTAAAAATTACTTTATATCACAAAGATTATTATTAGGACATTTCTAAAAGATTTACATGGGAGTTCACATAACATTACTAGATATGCGCGAGGCTGCTTTTATCTTATACTATAGCGCTCAGGCTCCGCCATCGCTGCACCACGACCGGCCCAGCCAACACGATACACCAGACTGCTCGCTAGCAACAACTTACTGCTACTCAGTTCCTACTGCATACAACACTGCTCTTTGGTCTCAGATTCCCTTATAGCTTACATATCGCAGGAGTAATACACCTCTTACAAGGGAGAAAAATGTTATTTCTTAATTCTAACTTATATGATGGTTCAAATGGCTCCGAGCACTATGGGACTTAACTTCTGAGGTCATCAGTCCCCTAGAACTTAGAAGTACTTAAATCTAACCAACCTAATGACATCACACACATCCATGCCCGAGGCAGGATTCGAACCTGCGACCGTAGCAGTCACGCGGTTCCCAACTGAAGTGCCTAGAACCGCACGCCCACCGCGGCTGGCAACTTATATGATGCTGTGTCACTCTGCGTCTGTGCCCTATAACCTGAAAATTCTATGCCCTAACAGCTACACAAAAACAGTTAAAAATGCAAAATTTTTCAACACAATAACACACACCCTTTTACCTACATTTCTGCTTTCTTCACTAACTGTATCTATTCTGATTCCAATCTTTGCAAATAACTATTTAATACATGAGAAAAAGTTCTTCAAAGTGCTACTGCTGCGACCTGCTGTACCTAACTATCCTGACGCTTTCCTATCCTGGTAGCTTACCTATTTTACCTATCCTGGCAGGGTCACCATTTTCTGTGAGCGTGGGGTTGATCTGCTATTCTGTTATTCTGCACAACAGTTTAATCTGAGATGTACCCTTTACCCTGTGGCTCCTGCAAGATGCAATTTCCACCCCCACACTACTACAGAAGTCAGATAGACGCTCCTAACGTTCTAAAGAGAAATACCTGATAAACTTTCAGCAATAAATATCTTCTGGAGTCGTCCACTGTAAGGAAATGACACAAAAATTCACTAAATTTCTTATGTAACTAGTGGGATACTTGGTTACTGGAGTAGTGCTAGTTAGTGTAAGAAAAACTTGAAACTAACGAAAATTGCTATTTATTTTGCAACAATTCTGAGAAATCACAATGGCACTTTTAGTTAGGAATTGAACAAGTTATATCCTGGTTCTTTTCGGAATGTGAAGTTACCTTTCAAGGATAGGATTCTATAATGAAATTTCTATACAAAGTTTAAGATTGTTATTGACTTGGCAGAATGGCTGAGAGGCGCGCCTACTCAACTTGAATAATTATCCTTTAGAATGTTGCTAGGTACGGTCGAGGCTGTCGTGTGTGAAATGCAGTGAAGTGTACTGTTGTGGAGGAAATATGGGGCTCGCAATAGCTGTAGCGCACAATACCGTAAGCTGTGATGACTGCTGTCTGCACCTCTCGCTGCTGACAAATAAGATACCTCTCGTTCTATCTGGATTGACCTTCGCCAATCAAACTCTCCCTACACCTTGATGAAGTCAAGGATTCCTATTTGCCCCTAGTCTAACTATTGGCATGGTACACCGGTCAGATAACCAGTCCACCGCAATGCCGCTCAAAAATTCGATTGCAGGCGTTTAACTATAACTCTGTCTGTTCACACCACACAATAAGTGTGTCAGCCAACACAGTGAACAACACTTAATCGCAAGGACTCAGTATAGAGTCGCACTTCGATTCACTCTCGTCAGAGGTGCTCTCCCAGTGAAGTACTGAGGAGAGACTTGTTCCTCGCTCCAAGAGCGACAACAGAATGGCGCCTCTCCACACCAGACATGAAGGGGTATGTCTTTCGGTCTCTTTCATTACTCCTTCAGCTCAAGGCGTCAGAAATATCGTCTGACAATCAGCATTGCTCTTCTAAAATGGGAAAATGACGTTTTGTTTAAGGCGACCAATCCGGAAATCTGTAGTATCGGTGTTTAGCGTTTGCTGTCTCCCTGTGAAAATCTCTGAAACTGCGTGCTATGTGTAACGAATGTGTAGGTTGGACGCTCCCACACAATGTAGTAGAATTTGCTTTTAATCTGAACATGGGGTCATTCCCCCTTTCGCTCGGGCACACGCTGTCTGATCCATGGACGGCCGAGGTTGACTCGTCCTCTGAAGGGACCGGCCTCCCGGTGTGTGGTCTGCCTCTCTCGAACTAAAAGCTCCTGTGACCATCGTGTCTGGAATGTATGTGTGTACGCCATCCTCGAGTATTTCAACCCCGGTGCATACTTGTTATTTGCATATCGTTTACATGAATTCAAACAACATTGACTTTATCTTATCGAGTTCGGGTTCGAATGAAGCGTCTTGATGTGCGGAATATGATTGTGAGGGCGGAATATGTAAGCAATGAAGGTCAGGAGACCACGACATCTTACAAGTTGTAAACTTGACATCATCAGAAAAATTGTTAAATAATACATAAGCCTTAAGAAAACAAATTTGCAAGAGGAGAGCTGCCTAATAGTGATAATGCCTGATGATGAAATGGCGCGTTGTTCTTCGACGTTGGCAGCCCACTGACCACATTAACGCAATGCTTATTAAGAATTGCAGCTGTAATTGCACTCCTGAAACTGGGAACTTGTGTAGCGAGGCAATAGTAAGCGAATGGCCTACAGTTTCTCTGGTGATTGAAGTACCTGTGTTCGGCAGTGCAGACCTAATATCCTCTACAATTATTTTTACAGTTCACAGAACGAGCTCAGTGTCAAAAACAGTCTACTTACCGAATACGCAACAGTTATGAAATATTGCTTGATGGCAAGAAGCATACACATATCTTAATTTCACTGTCTGTGCTGTGTATCGAATGCAGTCATCTTGGTAAACCTCTCTCTTCACTGTACCGACTTCGTAGCTTTCACAGTGTCATGTTCTGATAAAGTAGTTTACATCGACAATAATTTTTATATGTACGTCCATTCATCGGAAACAGTTCATGTTATACACCGAAAACAGTTTTCTCAGTAAGCGCGTTACACCACAGCCTGCACAGCGCAATTTTCAGGTTTACTTTGTATGTGAATCGAAATTACACGGCGTATCAAAAAGAATCATCCGATTTGGTACGTTTATATTTCTGAAACCAATAAACATATGCAATGAATTTTGTTTCTTGGTGAGGGAAAAACTCAAAAACTTTTTTTTCATACTATTTCGTAAGTGTTCATTGCAAGGCATATGTCAATGCGGTATTCAAATTACGGAACTCCACACGTTGTTGTTTGTCACCTTTATGAAGAGCTTCCAGTAGGTAAATTTTGTATGGTTTCATGCGTCGACGCAACAAATGTCAGACGGACATCGGCGGCATGTTGAGCTGTCGAACTGCACTGCGAACGGATTTCTGCGGACTCCTTGTGAAACTGTGGTGGATGCGTTCGACGTCTGTGTCAGACACTCGGGGACGGCCCAGCTACTTGCCTTTACACAACCAGTTTCTCGGAATAGTTCATGCTATCGTCTAATGCTCTGTGCTGTAGGAGGACCCACACCGGTCAGGCTAAACAGTTGTTACTAATCCGCACTGCGCAAATCTTAGAACTCAGAATGCTTGACATCATTTTTACTAGATGTGAAGTGGTCGCACCTTGCTGCTACCTAGCGGGAACCATGTAAAACTCGAGAGTTCGCTCTTTCCAGCATTACGTTGCTCACGCACATATCTCAAATAACATAACAGAAACGATTTTTTTTAAATGGGATGATTCTTTTTGACACACCCTGAGTCATGCGTACAGGAAAAAACATTTAAAGCTACTGTTGTAAACGCACCACTGCCTCGCTCATGCACGACTGCACTATTCTCAAACTTCTTTGTTGCCGTTTCACATTTACTCAATTGAAAGCTCGACCTCTCTCGCAGAATATTACATAGATTACAGTGTTTTAAACTTTTAAGGACTTTGAAAATGTCTAAATAAATCGATGTGTTTCACTTAAATATCCTCTCGAATGTCTGTTTCTTTTTTTTAATGTTTATACCAAGTTCGCGAGAAACTCCTTCATCAGCATCGAGTTACAACGCGACAGGTGAGATGGTGTCTCCGAAAACAGTGCACAGCAGGGGGAAAAAAAAATAGTCGACATACACTGAAGCGCCAAGGAAACTGGTACAGGCGTGCGTATTCAAATGTAAACAGGCCGAATACGGCGCTGCGGTCGGCAACGCCGATATAAGACAAGTGTCTGGCGTAGTTGTTAGATCGGTTAGAAAGCCGTTGTGACCGAGCGGTTCTAGGCGCTTTAGTCTGGAACCGCGCGACCGCTACTGTTGCAGGTTTGAATCCTGCCTCGGGAATGTATGTGTATGATGTCCTTAGCTTAGTTAGGCTTAAGTAGTTCTAAGTTCTAGGAGACTGATGACCTCAGATATTAAGTCCCATAGTGCGCAGAGCCATTTGAACCATTTTTGTTAGATCAGTTACTGCTGGTACAATGGCAGGTTATCAACTTTTAAGTGAATTTGAACGTGGTGTTACAGTCGGCGCACGAGCGGTGGGACACAGCATCTCAGAGGTAGCGATGAAGTGTGGATTTTTCCGTACCACCATTTCACGACGCTACTGTGAATATCAGGAATCCGGTAAAACATCTCCGACATTGTTGCGGCCGGAAAAAGATCCTGCAACAACGGGACCAACGATAACTGAAGAGAATCGTTCAATGTGACAGAAGTGCAACCCTTCTGCAAATTGCTGCAGATTTCAATGCTGGGCCATCAACAAGTGACAGCGTGCGAACCATTCAACGAAACATCATCGATATGGCCTTCCGCAGCCGAAGAGCCACTCGTGTAACATTGATAACTGCACGTCGCAAAGCTTTACGCCTCGACTGGGCCCGTCGACACCGACGTTGTGCAATTGATGACTGCAAACATGTAGAAATCAACATAAACATCATTTCCACCCTATTAATTGCTCATGAAAACCACACATTGCATGTTGTACCACCATACAGTGAGACCTTCAGAGGTGTTGATCCAATTCCAGTACACACCGGTACCTCTAATACCCAGTAGGACGTCCTGTTGCATTGATGCATGCCTGTATTCGTCGTGGCATACTATCCACAAGTTCATCAAGGTACTGTTGGTCCAGATTGTCCCACTCCACAACGGCGATTCGGCGCAGATCCCTCAGAGTGGGCCGGCCGGTGTGGCCGTGCGGTTAAAGGCGCTTCAGTCTGGAACCGCGTGACCGCTACGGTCGCAGGTTCGAATCCTGCCTCGGGCATGGATGTGTGTGATGTCCTTAGGTTAGTTAGGTTTAATTAGTTCTAAGTTCTAGGCGACTGATGACCTCGGAAGTTGAGTCGCATAGTGCTCAGAGCCAGCCAGCCTCAGAGTGGTTCGTGAGTCACGTTGTCCATAAACAGCCCTTTTCAATCTATGCCACGCATGTTCAATGGGGTTCATGTCTGGAGAACATGCTCGCCACTCTAGTCGGGTGATGCCGTTATCCTGAAGGAAGTTATTCACAAGATGTGCACGATGGGGGCGCGAATTGTCGTGCATGAAGATGAATGCCTCGCCAATATGCTGCCGATATGGTTGCACTATCGGTCGGAGGATGGCATTCACGTATCATACAGCCGTTACGGCGCCTTCCATGACCACCAGCAGCGTGCGTCGGCCCCACAGCAGAGAACCTCCACCTTGCTGCACTCGCTGGACAGCGTGTCTAAGGCGTTCAGCGTCACCGTGTTGCTCCAAACACGTCTCCGAGAATTGTCTGATTGAAGGCATATGCGACATTCACCAGTGAAGAGAACGTGATGCCAATCCTATGGGGTCCATTTGGCATGTTGTTGGGCTCATCTGTACTGCGCTATATGTTGTCGTCGTCGCAAAGATGGACCTCGCCATGGACGTCGGGAGTGAAGTTATGCACCATGTGGCCCATTGTGCACAGTTTGAGTCGTAACACGATGTCCTGTGGCTGCACGAAAAGCAATATTCAACATGGTGGCGTTGCGGTCAGGGTACCTCCAACCCATAATCCGTAGGTAGCAACGTTCCACTGCAGTGGTATCTCTTGGGTGGCCTGAGCGAGGCATGTCATCAACAGTTCCTGCCTCTGTATCTCCTCCATGTCCGAACAACATCGCTTTGGTTCACTCCGAGCCGCTTGGACACTTCCCTTGTTGGGGGCCCTTCCTGGTACAAAATAACAATGCGATTCGATCGCGGTATTGACCATCTAGGCATGGTTGAACTACAGACAACACGAGCCGTGTACCTCCTTCGTGGTGGAATGACTGGAACTGATTGGCTGTTGGACCCCTCCGTCTAACAGGCGCTGTTCATGCGTGGTTGTTTACATCTTTGGGAAGGTTTACTGACATCTCTGAACAGTCAAAGGGACTCTGTGATACAATATCCACAGTCAACATCTATCTTCAGGAGTTCTAGGAATGGGGGTGATGCAAAACTTTTTTTTTGATGTGTGTGTATATATAACTGTCCGGGGTAAACATGGACCCTTATTGTGTCTGGAGATATCCATTGTTTGGAAATAAATAGCCTTTAATAAATCTTAGTTAAAATAGGCTTAATGAGGACAGGCGCGTAGGTAGTTTCGTTTGCTTTACATTAAAAAGACCAGAGGAAAACACACTCTGGTATACACATATTTTCCATATTTCTTAATCGAGAACAATGGGAAGCCGCCGACAATCTACGATCGCATGCGCAGACAAGGCTCTCGCGCAAGTGCACATTTCATTCCAAACGTCTGCGTCGCAAACGTAGTATCTCTATACTGCAGTACACGGACTCATGTGTTCGTATCATTTACGTTCGTTAGCATATTTTATACTGAGAGTGTTTTATTTGTATTGGCCTCCTTACTGTTCGCGAAAATAATCCGAATTGACACAGACGTCCGGGGTTGTCGAAGTCTATGTCTGGGGTCGGCAGTTTAAGTGATGGCAGGCTTTATTATAGTACACTTTATTTATAACGACAGTGGATGGTTACGTATTACTCATTATGACAATCAATTATCTATTCTGATTACTGAACAGCGCTTACACCATTCATCGTATTTATTTCCGTTATTTCGGTGTGTGTGTGTGTGTGTGTGTGTGTGTGTGTGTGTGTGTGTGTGTGTGTGAGAATGTGGTGCCTGTTCTTTCGGGTATGTCCGAAAGAACAGACACCATATTTTTATCCTGCAGCCATTATGAATTAATACACAAAATAATTACTGGCCTTGGTTGCGAGTGTGCATTAATTGAGAACAATGGGGAAAGTCAAGAATTTTTGCCGGATCAGGATTTGAAGCCGGTTCTCCTGCTTACTATGGAAATTTCTGACCACCGAGCCATCCATACACATTGTTCGTTGCACGTCTTACGTCGCACCCAAATTCTCAACTTATCCACATACTACTCATGTAGTGTCCTTTGACCATTATCCTCATTACTCGCGACATTTCGCCGATTCCCTCAAGAGTTCGAGCTCGTTACGCTTCTGCACAGAAGAGATCACTGGCCGTTTCGGCTTAATTATATACGTGGCGTCTGTTCTTTGGGACGTATCCGAAACAAAACATACTTAAGGCTTGAACTCTTATGGGAATCGGCGAGATGCCGCGAGCAATGAGGGTAATAGACAAGGGGCACTACATTTATAGTGTTTTGACACGCAAGTCGCCGAAGTGGCGTCAACTAAAAGACTTTCAATACGGCGGCCGAACCCCGAAGGGGATATGCCGGCCAATAAATGCCATTTCATTTATAGTGTGTGGCTACATTGAGACTGTGGGTCTGACGGGAGGCATGCTAGGGGAGCCTGTGCAGCTGCAATGACACTGCGTCCGGACGGCTCAGTGGACGCGAAAGAACATTTTGTTTATTTATCACGTCATCAGGTAATGGGACAAACCAGAAACGCGTCACGACAAGAAAAATGAAGAAATTCATTAAAAAAGTAGTGAAGGTTTGTAAACAATCTTGTATCATGTTTAAAGTCTATTTCATAATAAAAGTGTAACGATTATGCTGGCACAGTAGCGAAGTTTGTTCGGTCAGAGGGTTAGCTGCCCTCTGTAACAACAAAATTGAGTGACTGGGTAGACGATAAACTTTGAAAGTCTGTCATGGGACGTCCGTCCCAAAGTAAATGAGATCAACCAAAAAATAAATATAGTAAGCGGGAAAGCTGAAGATCTGGGATCGAATCCGGGTCTAGCATAGATTTTCAATTTTTCCCATTGATTTCAATCAGTGCCCGCTCGCAGCTAAGTTCTGTAATTCCTTTGTGTACTAGTTTCCATTTATTCCTTCTACCTAGAAGCTACTCTACATATAATTCTCCTATGGTGCCTCATTTCACTCTCTGTCGAGTGTTCCTTTAAGTCACACTACAGTCCGTACGTACATGAGAGTACTTATCATCTGCTTATAGGTGGGGCAAAAGTAAGAAAACTCAGTAAATAGTAGGAATTTAAAGTAAGAAAACTCGATAAGTAGTAGGAATTAACAAATATTTATTCATTTAAGCTAAGAATTAATTTTACTTAAACAACAACCTGCGAGGGTTCTGGTGAAAACTGGATAAGATTATAATTTCAAATTTATTTTATGTTTCTAGAACCCTTTTTCTATGCACACTCATCATACAGAGGCCGACAAGACGGCTGTCGAACGTAACCAAGCCTTGACTGTTCAGGACGTACTGAACAATCTTTCGATGGTAAATGTTGAGCAGGGCTGCGTAAGTGAAACGTGAAACATGTTTTATGGCTGGGTAAAACAGTCGTGTTTCTTCAACTAGCACGACAAGCTCTGTTTCCTTCATTTCGCTTTGTTCCACATGTTTTTGTTCCCAAGTATTGTACCACAGTTCAGTCTCACCAAGAAATCCACTTATTTTGTAATAACTACATGAAGGTTCTATTTTTTGCAAGAAGTCTTGCTGCGACACATGAAAAAAAAAGTTCAAATGTGTGTGAATTCCTAAGGGACCAAACTGCTGAGGTCATCGGCGCCTAGACTTACACACTACTTAAACTAACTTATACCAATAACAAAACACACACACACACACACACACACACACACACACACACACACAAACACACACATGCCCGAGGGAGCATGGGTGTGTGAAATTCGTTGTTGATCGCTTCACTCAGTTTTTTATTACAGAGACCACACAGCTCTCTGACTGAACACGGTGCCGGCTTTAGAGACATAATTAAAGAATCTAGGTAGGGAATCGTTGAACACCTCTTCTAAAAGTCGCTAGTAGTCTGTGCCGGAGGATATGCGCGTTGTGCCTGCCGGTTTATGATCCCTGTCATGCTAAAATCAATCTCAAGATCGCTGGCGATTGTCTCTGCTTCGGTTGTTAAACTCTCACTTTGAACATCTGTGCTTTCACAATATTTCCTCAGTGTCAGTTATTCTTCTGCTATGGTTTGCACACTGAATCATGTCCATACTTTTGGACTGAGGAGCATTTACTATTCGTTGCAGCAGTGCAGAATAACTTGCTATAAGGCAAACACCAACAATTCATTTAGAATTTTTAGCGGCATATTGCAACCGAAAAACAGATTCTCTGGCGGCACAGTTATCGTCTTTTAACAGTGTCAAAAGCGCCATCACCAACTGGACACAATTGTCTTTAAAAATTCTGATAGTTTTATCTTTCTGGGTCCAACGGGTTTCACAGAGCATTGGATTATTTGATACGCATTTTCGACGATGGGTAGACTCTCGAAAGAAATTTATTACTACTTTTGCTGTGGTAAATGCATTTCGTATTACCGGTATTTGGTTTAAGTCATGCACAACTAAGTTCAGTTTGCGGTTAGTGCAGTGAGAAAAGCGCCTTTTTTATATTTCTCTCGTATAATTTTCTGAATACCACCATCTTTTCCTGACAAGAGTCGAACATCCATCATACCCTTGTGCTACGTAATTTTCGGGATCTGGACCTGTGTTAACTATAAAATAGTCGATGGTAGAGGCTATAGATTTCGCATCCATGGCAATCAATTCCACGAAACCAAGAAACCCTTCACGAACAACTATCTTTACCTCATCAAAAAAACCACCAGCATTGGAGAGTTGATCTTTTCCTGATGTGTCACAGCTTTCGTCTGCCAAGATACTCTAGGGACGTACGTTCTTTACGTCAGCAATCATATTGTATCTAATGACATCTTCTTTTGATGATGTATATGTGGCATTTTTTGCACAGTATTCTGAGTGTTCTTTCATAATTTAGCCACCAGATCCAATTTTAATTTTTTTAAGGTCTCCAAAAACACCTTCATGTTGTTCTTAGCCCCTTAGAGGTAGGTCATGAGTACCACAGTACATCACAGTCGAAATTATTGATCTTATGACTTCCTTGTTGGCTTCTATTTCTGTTTGGTGGTCAGGTATCAACTGTACATACACTGACATATTTTCAACACAATATTTCGCAGCTTTAGCGGATGGTTGCGTGATTCATGCATATCTTTACAGCGAGTGAAAGGCCTCACTATAAACGGACCTTGCATATTTGTTAAAGTTGGTGGGAATAACTCACAATAAATGGACAACGCGCCCTTTAATTTGTCATTACGCCAGACAAGGACCATATTCTGCCAACCAGCTGCATTTAATTTTTTTCATCGTACAGCGTCCTTAGCAAAGTCTTAATTCGAGGTGAAATTCAACAGTTTATTTTACTTTCAAGTTTTTGAGATGAACGGCCTAGCTATTGACAGATGTCAGTAGATTTGTTTCTGTGCATCATGCCCGAGTGGCTGCATAAGCTCACTTGACACAGATTCCGTGGAGGCAGAAACCGTTAGTGGTGCCATTACTGTCGCCATCGCTAGCTGCTGCTACATTCTTCTGCTTCACCTCTTCACCACCACTATCACTTCCGCCACTACTATTTTTATCGGGTTGTTTCGTCTTCTTATTCTACTTCACTAAGAAATATTAGATAGGTGCAATTAACTGAAATCTTGGCCAGTTAACGCTCTTAGCGTTTCATTTTCGAATTTCAATCATGAAATGTAATACTAAAACAATTTAAAAAATAACTAGATGAAATTTTTAAATAATCAAATAAAAAATAGGGCAGGTTTATGCTGGAAAAACAGTATTCGAAGTAAAGCAAAGTATTCGAAAACAACTACTTAAAACATAATCCGGTAAGTAAAAATTAAGAACCAAAAATCAGTTAGAGAATAAAAAAATGATCATGATAGGAAGTAGGTATTACTAACATTCCGCCCCACAACTTCTCCCGCGTTATTCGATTGCCCCGTGGGAATGAGATATCTTCTCGCAGTGAAAAGTAGCCTCTGTCTTATTCTGATGCATAAGCTATATTACTGCACAGTTTCATCAAAATCCGTTCTTCATAAAATTTTGTGTTTCTGATATTAATAAGATGAGATATACTTTGGTTACAAAAAAAATTGATTCTGACAAAAAGTACATAGACGTCTCATTTAGATAAGTTCAAATCAAATGGCTCCATGCACTATGGGACTTAACATCTGAGGTCATCAATCCCCTAGACTTCGAACTACTTAAACCTAACTAACCTAAGAACATCACACACATCCTTGCCCGAGGCAGGATTCGAACCTGCGACCGTAGCAGCAGCGCGGTTGAGGGCTGAAGCGCCTAGAACCGCTCGGCCACAGCGGCCGGCTTTAGATTAGTTCACTTTACCCAGATCTCCTTACAAATCTTCATAAGTAGGTATAATACCCACCGACATAATTTCCTCTAAATAATCCAAACCAAACAAAAGCGAAAGACTAAAACGTTACATAACTAATGAATACGTTATGAAAATTATATTAATACAAGTATGTACTTATCTTTTGCTGTGCTGAAAAAGTGTCTTACATCCTTTGCACGTAGTCAGAAGACTGCAATTTAACTGAAACTACTTTGAACTGAATAGATATATCACAATTCACTCACAAGCAGGAACGCTAGGAACATATAAAACAACTAAAACTTGAGAAACAACGGGAATGATCCCAGTTAATTTATCGATGCACTTTAAATTTTGACAACTCAGGAGTGGCTCGTGAAGCGCATCTGGTTGCGCGCGGAGGGGGGCATATCGACAGTGCATCATCGTTAATGCGTTATTTCGCGTGGTAATTTTGAATATTGTACGTTAACATATAAATTCCTTGTTATGAATTTTGTTAAATACATTTCTTTTACATAATGAACACAGATTTTTAGCTTCAAGTTACGGTGGTGGGTGGGCAAATGCCTCATCTTGCCCCTTACGGCCATGCATACATACTTCGTAATGTTCAGTCCCTTGTAACTAATTTTGTAATTGCCTTTGTCACGTGCTATTACAATAACATGCTTCAAGTACATTTACTACAATTATTAAAACGACAATCATTACTATTACAAAGAGTAGTAAGTCCTACACTGAAGCGCCAAACAAACTGGTGTAGGCATGTGTACTCAAATACAGAGATGTTTAAACAGGCAGAATACGGCGCTATGGTCGGCAACGCCTATATAAGAGAAGTGCCTGGCGCCCCTGTTGATCGTTTACTGCTGCTACAATGGCAGGTTATGACGACTTAAGTAAGTTTGAAATTGGAGTTACGGTCTGCGCACGAGCGATAGGAAACAGCATCTCCGGGGTAGCGATGAAATGGGGCTTTTCCCGTACAACCATTTCATAAGTGTACCGTGAATATCAGGAATCCGGCAAAACATCAAATCTCCGACATTTCTGCGGCTGGAAAAATAACTTCGAAGTACTGGACCAACGACGACTGAAGAGAATAGTTCAACGGTACAGAAGTGCTACCGTTTCGCAAAATTCTGCAGATTTCAATGCTGGGCCATCAACAAGTGTCAGCGTGCGATCCATTCAGCGAAACACCATCGGTATTGGCTCCGAAGGCCTACTCGTGTACCGTTGATGACTGCACGACACAAAGCTTTACGCCTCGCCTGGGCGCGCCAGCACCGACATTGGGTTATTGATGACTGAAAACATGTTGCCTGGTCGGACGGGTCTCGTTTCAAATTGTATCGAGCGGATGAACGTGAATGGGAATGGAGACGACCTCATGAATCCATGGACACTGCATGTCAGCACGGTTCAAGCAGGTGGAGGCGTGTGCATTTGGAGTGATATGGGACCCCTGATACGTATAGATACGGCTCTGACAGGTGTCAGGTACATAAGCATCCTGGCTGATCACCTGTATCCATTCATGTCCATTGTGCGTCGGACGGACTTGGGCAATTCCAAACATCCAGAATGGCTACAGAGTGGCTCCAGGAACACTCTTCTGACTTTTGACACTTCCGCTGGCCACACAACTCCACAGACATGAACATTATTGAGCATATCTGGGATGCCTTGCAACGTGCTGTTCAGAACGATCTCCACCCCGTCGTACACTTACGGATTTGTGGACAGCCGTGCAGGATTCATTGTGTCAATTCCCTCGAGCACTACTTCAGGAATTAGTCGAGTCCATGCCACGTCGTGTTGCGGCATTTCTGAGTCCTCGCGGGGGGCCTACACGATATTAGGCAGGCGTACCAGTTTCTTTAGCTCTTCAGTGTATTACTACTACTGCTACAACTACTACTGCTAGCACCACGTTGATTTACAACAGCGACTACTAATACAATAAATTATGTTAATATTACTACTATGATTGCTTTTGGCAGTGTTTAGGTCGCTGATATGCAGCGCACTGTTAGATAGTACATTGTCTTGTCAGTATGCTCATTTTCGTAGAGAGACAGGCACATTTTACTGTTATTCGATTGTATAGTTTTCTAGTTTCTTTCTACGTTATGTACCAGACCAGCCATGCGATCTGAGCCAAAAATACCTTGTTTCCGTCAGACTGTATGGCGAGAGATCAGATCGCATCACTTATCTTTCCCTGCGAACAACCGATTCTTATCATCGTTCTCGGGTACTGCTGTGTTGTTCACTGCTTTAAATAACGTCGACACAATATTTCGTGCAGTAACATTATGATTTATCTTTTCTGTAGCTGCCACTGAAGACGGGCGTAATACTTGCGAAATAAGCGTCCTTTACCAATGGCCACAGCTCAGTGAATTTCTTCAAAACGATTATTTGGTTATTTGATTCAGAAAGATCACGATTAGTCGGAATAGAATCCCGCCTAATCACTCATCACCGTCGAAATGACGATATTCTTCCTCAGGTTTGGACCAGTATAACTCTTCACTGCTCCCTAAAAACACAAAGATTGGGTTGATAGATGTTCGCCAGATTATGAGTCTTTCCTATCTTTGATGTAAAAGTGTACTCACCTGAGGTGGGAGTAAACCTCTTTCGTGACGAACGAAAGAAGCAATGCAGGGATCACCTAAACCCATTAGTTCTGCGTCGCACAATGGCAGAATAAGGTTTAAGATAACTAAAATATCGTACAATACAGTTCTAGGCGCTCCGTCCGGAACCGCGCAACTGCTACGGTCGCAGGTTCGAATCCTGCCTCGGGCATGGATGTGTGTGATGTCCTTAGGTTAGTTAGGTTTAAGTAGTTCTAAGTTCTAGGGGACTGATGACCACAAATGTTAAGTCCCATAGTGCTCAGAGCCATTTTTTTTTTAACCGTACAATACATCGCCGGATCGGTTTCCAACCTGCCCTGTTAGTGTGCTGTAAGAAATATCGAGAGACTATCAACAGACACGTGCTTAAGTTTTGAAATAAAAAGAAAACTTTCTCAATTTGTAAAGAAAAGTATAACTCTTAATTTGAAAAGAAAAGTATAAGCAAGTAGATCGTCATTTGTTCGTCACTTTGACAGTTTCCTTTTCCGTAGACTCAAAAACTTGAATAACTTTCGTTCAATTGATGAGCCTATTGTTTGCTTCATAAGGTAAAAAGTCGTGATAATAACTAATATCTAACAAGTATAATCACATTATTTATTTTCTACGGGGAACGATGGTGTGTGTAAATAAGTGAGCGATATGGCAACACTGCCGCTGGTAGTCGTCGGAATCTGCTCTTGATTTGTAACAGGGCATCAGAAAGTGTGAAGAGGTAGGATCCAGAGCAGTACAAGTTTACAGATCTGCTCTTAGATGGCAGCGCAGTCGGAGCGAAGGGAGGGGCGTGTCCCGAGCGCGGTCACGCCTACCGAGGTGTCAGTTCATATCGCTGCCGACAGATGCCGCCTGCTTCCTTGGCATGTTCTCAGCGGCGCTCATTACGCGAACGGTCTAGTAACTCATTTACCAGTTTTCGGCAAATAAAGGGCGATAGCAAATCGCTGTTGTGGCATTTACGACAGAGCACACGTATTGTTTAGATGAACTGAGAAGCTACGTGAGACGCTGACCAGAATTAGAGACAAGGGAGGCACCAGTGTTTACCATAAGATGTACAACTAATTACGCGCTATTAAACAACTATGAGAAGAAATTTCGTAGTTGGAGCAAATACTACACTCTCATTTCTAAGTTGCACATAAGAATACCCACAAAATTAGAGTAATCAAAAAACTGTCACTGTAGCAAAAGTTAAATAACAATGTAATCACACTAAACACGCTTAATATTTCGAATACATGTCTTTTATCATATGCGCTGTTACATTTCTCTCTGGCTGAAAATGTTTGTATATTACCACCTGCAACAGTGGTTCTGTTAGAAAATTGACGACAGAACGAGATTTCTAGAAAAGATATTCTCTTCCTTTTTAGCACCTGCGCTCTCCTTCGAGCCACTACTGTCTTACAATTATTATTAATTTCACATGTTTATCATGCTGTCTTCGTCGTTTACTGCTTTTAATTAATATTTACTCCACTATATGTTATCAGACTGAAGTAAGGTTTTGTGCTAATGTAGGTATCGAATTGAGGAAATGGAATATTATTATACAAACTCGACAGTTCCAGAACTGTGAAGGAATATTTCCCATCTGATTTTATACATTGTCAATAGCTGGGTGTCTTAAAAAACGCAGATAATGAATTTAGAGCGTTTAAAAATAAATGTTCGTGTTTGTCAAAAATATATCATTACAATTTTGTTTTTAAATTCGTCGTACATTTTAATTTACTTGTTTTCGTATGCAGTAGCAAATCTAGGTAGCCGAGTACCAACTATACGAGCTACCGATCACGTGAGATTGGAATGGACGGGTTTTTAATTCCAATTATTCATGATTTAGTGATTCCTACTGTCGGTAGTAGGTTAAAGGAGACGAGCAAATTTCTTGTAAGATTACCATTCATCAGGCGTAAGGAGGATATGTCCTCTTTTTTTCGTATTGATAGTGTCCGACAGCATTTTTAACTTTCGTAAAATCATCGACTTTTTACTATACGTGATTTAATGTTTAAAATATTTTGATTCATTTGTTTTATTAGTTTTGTTTAATTTGTCTCCTTTTAGGCATGTACGCTTCTGATTATTTGCCTTTTCGAGCGTTTCATTGTTGGACAGCTGGAGTCTGACCATGGTTAGAGCATGAGGAAAAATTGCCGCATTTATCACGTTAGCAGTGAACAGTGACCTGCGTGTCTACGGCGCTGAAACTGTTATGCGCTTGCAGTTACCAACGGCAGTAGGCTGAAGTGTGTTCAGAATCGCTGGGCAGTGTTTCTAACAGTGTAAAGAAGATTAAGTGTAAATTTTAAGATAAATTAAGGAAAAAAATATTTCTCCTTTAAGGGATGGCGTTGCGAAAGTAAGGCGAAATGAGAAGTGTGTCACAACTATGTAAGAAGGGCCTGTTGGAAACAAAGACGCGTTGTATCTTGAGACACATGTGAGTTGAAAACCACAAAAAAATTATTGGTATAAGTAATAGCTACTTCATTAAATATCGCATCACTTTAATAATGGAAAAAAGTTCGCCACTTCTGAAGAAGGTTGAAGCTGTAGCGGCGACTAGGGGCTTTCATGCAGTGTGCCATCATCAGTCTTGAAAATCAATGGTTTGTAACTCAAAATTGAAGAATGTAGAGCCTTTTCTTTTGGCACAAAATTAGTTGCAATAATAAACAGCATACTTGCTCCTCATTCTATTTATTGATGCCTTTAATGAAAGTACGGTGTACCGAGTTTCGGTTCGACTACTGATGCAAGTAAGCACTGGTGTCTGAAATTATTTCCTGTAATTATACAATATTTAGATTAGGAGAATAATGGGATTGAGACGAAAGTCCTTGAGTTGGACGCCTGCACTATTGAAAAATCATTTAATGCATTTCTGGAACGTTAGGAAAGTATTAAATTTCGTGAAAGGGCGTTTTCTGGGGATAATGGGAATGACAATTTCGGAAAGTAATAACATATTCTCGTCAGTGGAACGTAACTTAAACAAAACCCTCATACAAATTGGACGTCAGATGTATATTGTGCACGTTACCCTCAGCATCGTGATAATACTTTCCCGATCATTGTAGAATGCACAGTACTGAAGATTTTCAACAACTTCATTGTCTACATAGATGGGACAGAAGAACGTAAAGAGTTCTGCTTTTTTTTGTGTTATTAATGAGCAGCGGCTTTTGAATTCTTGGAAAACTAGATGGCTGGCCTTATTTTCTGTTGTAGAGAGGCCTATTAAAATGCGCTCTACCATAAAGTATTTTCACTCCCAACCATCGAATGTGTATCAGTACTGACAAGGACATTCTTTGAAATCGAGACCTCAGAATTGTATCTATGTTGTTTCATTCCACGTTGTTTGCATTCGGTTACAAGATCTTAGAGGTGACAAGAGAAAATAGTTTTTCTGTAGAAGAATATGACACAGTTTTGTCGGTTCGTGCTTTCCTGAACCAGTGGTTCCCAAACTTTCTAACACTATTATCCCAAAGTGTAATCTGGTATTGTCTAGTACACTCTGTCTTTCCTGGTCCCATCATCACAACATTAGCGTGAAACAAAACTTTAGAATGAAGCAGAATTTTCTTTGAACATTTTTATTTTTAAAATAGCGGAAATATAAATGATATTTAGTTTTGGTCGTTGTTTCATTAAAGCTCGAACTAATGAGTCAATGAGACAATTGGTACCTCTTATTTACGACAACCGTGAATCACGACTTCCACCTACAACTCCTTCTCAGTAAAGCTAACTATACACACTCTGGGTAGAAATTTGTTAAAACATGCTCCCTCTGCACCTCTCCACACCCCACCGACACTTGCTTCACCCATTCCCTACACTTCTATTTAAAATAGACCTACTTCGTGTGTACTACATTTATTGTTTGTAAATCAATTGACTGCTGGACTCCTTGCGTCTAACTTGATAGAAACTGAAACACTTCTGGCTGTCAAGGTCTTGTGTCTGACAAATGCCACTAATAGTAATTATAATGATGATGTGTAGGTCCTACAGCAGTGTAGTAGCCATTGCATAGTTACTGATGTGTTGTGCTTTATCTGTTGCGAAGTGAATAATGAAGCAATTTCTAGTACACTGCGGAAACTACCTACACTAGAGTGAAGACACTATCATGAGATACTTACCCTCAGGGGGTAATTATACCCAGGCTATGATCTAGTGTTTTAAATAACAGGCTGAGAAATGTGTTCCTACCACCAAAGGACCCTGAACCTTTCGTCAAGATATATAACATTTGTTCTGGCGTGTGAAAGAGAGTGTAGTATTAGCAAGCTGTTAATGTGGTGTCACCGCCAGACACCACACTTGCTAGGTGGTAGCCTTTAAATCGGCCACGGTCCGTTAGTATACGTCGGACCCGCGTGTCGCCACTATCAGTGATTGCAGACCGAGCGCCGCCACACGGCAGGTCTAGAGAGACTTCCTAGCACTCGCCCCAGTTGTACAGCCGACTTTGCTAGCGATGGTTCACTGACAAATTACGCTATCATTTGCCGAGACGATAGTTAGCATAGCCTTCAGCTACGTCATTTGCTACGACCTAGCAAGGCGCCATTACCAGTTACTATTGATGCTGTAAAACATGTACCGTCAAGAGCGATGTTCACCAGTTATGAATTAAAGTTAATATTCCAACAGATACGTACTATTTTTGCTAGTCTCATATCCCTGACCTGTTCCAGACCTCACGCTAGCCTGCGTGAGCTTAAACGCGTGCCTTTCGGCTTCCTCCGAGTGGATTGGCTGTCTTGCCAGTCCACAACAGTTAAGCGTCCGGTTTGTCGACGGACAAGAGCTGAACTTCTGTTGTGATTGATGTGTGCAGCACGGTGTGTAGTTCTTGTGGGAACAGGAGACGGGTGTCAGCAAGGTACGCTGCAGCCATGTGCTGTATATGCTGTGCTGGCGGGAGTGGAGAGCGATGTCTTGCGGAACTGCACCAAACTCCATGTTGAATGTTGCAGCCGTTCTTTACGGAAGCTCAATAAAGGCGGTACGGGCAAGCGGCGTGTTTGGTGACTATTTTCGTGATTTGTGAAGGCTGACTGATGAGGAGCGCCGAAGCCCCCACCGTAGCAGGCAAAAATCGTAATTTCCCGCGAGGAGCTTGTCAACCAAGCAAACCTCAGTTACACAACGCTAACTACAGCCCTTCATATTACTGTCAGCAACGTAATGGAAGAATAGGTAAAATACTAAGCTGAGTATAGTTCTAAAAATGTATCAGAAAATTCCGAAATTAATAAAAAGTCTACATCGCAGATCCCAGGAGGGGGCACTCTTGCCCCCTGCCCCAGACCCCTCTGCTTTGGAGACCCCAGTGGACGTGCAGGAACCTTTCCATCTGCAATGTAGTGGAGGCATTTGCATTTACGGCTCCATAATTACGGCGAAAACGGAGATGTTCGGAAAAGCTAGGGACGGACGGCCTCAGTTGCCCATGATTTTCAGATTGTAAGACTTTTTAGTAGATTTTTTTCGTAAACTTTTTATATAGGTTGCCATCAAATGACAGTAATGATTTTAAATTAGTGAAAACAACAGCGGATTACTGCTTGATGAATTTTACGATTCACTGTCACAGTGCCTGGTGATGCCCGGAGAGTTTTAATATCTGCCGCACTAAGAGATTCGCTCTGTCCCTTGTTGAGACTCAGCAAATGCAAACCGCATGGGGAACTGCAGTCGCTTTAAATACATTGTTATGTTTGAATTACTGAGTGTCAACGGAATGCGACGAATGAATAGACCTTCAGCCGCAACATTCATAAAAATCACGTTCTAGGATTCTGGTTCTGACTTTTGCAAATATACACCAATTTAAAAGCAAAAGTTTAGTAATAACAATTATATGATAGGTTATGCTTTGATTCCTTAATAAATCTCAAATTAAAGTAATATGTCTATAACACATAATTTATCTAAAACCTGACAGCAAAATACATATCTTTGTCATTTCAATACACTTAATTTTCTGCAAAAAGTATTATGACTTTAAAAATATGTGCACATGCTTAATGAATAATTATTTCACATGTTTATTAATATTTTGTACAATTAAAATACAAATTTGCAGTCAGTAGTGGTGAAAATATTTAGAATGAGCAACGTATACTTATACCAACTCCGAATAAAATAAACTCTTTCACAAAGCTTTATGGAACGCAATGTTCTTCCTTTGGCCGTCTCGAGTGTAATTATCCGGCATGCCGCCTCCTAGGCAAGCCACGTACGATTGGCTCTGTGAAAACAGGGCGTGTCGAAGTTAATGCGCGCCACACAAAGTAGTTGTCGTGTGCGTTCTTCATAGTCACAGCAAATGCAAGTCGGATGAGAAACTGCTATCGCTTGAAATCGAAGGGCATATTTAAATCACTGAGTATCAATGGAACACGAGGAATGAGTACATCAACCCCTTGACGATGGTATGAAATATTATGTTCGGCAATACGTTCTTCAGAGTCACATATATCGCGCATCTCCCGCGTTCGCTTGAGGATTGTGTAGAAATTTGAGGTAAATTGGCCAACATCTTTTAGATATTTTTGGCGACAACTTTTCACCTTTTTATATCACATACATATACGTCTCAAGTCATATTACGAAATCTTTGGTAGACAGTGACCTTTCTTTTGCCTTGAAGGTTAAGTGTGCAAAGTTTCATCAAGTTCGCAATAAGACTGTAGATTGGTATGAATTATAAACAAATAAAGGGTGCTTGGAAATTCCTGTTACAAAGTCCTAGAACCTGTAGAGACGAGTGAGCACATAATACACTGAGTAGAAACCCATGTCCGGAAACGTACAGTTTCCGTTCTACGACGGTTTCAGTCCAGATGCTTAACTCATCCACTTCTGCTCCAGGAACGGAATTAGACGTGACGCAGTACAATTATCAGGAAAGGAAACATAATGAAGCATGTATTTATCACTTAAGCACATCTTTTTGTATTAACACTTAAAGATTGCTCTCTGTACATACAACAAGCTGGGTTCTTTTTGTTTTGATTTAATGTAGACATGTAATGTTTAAGTGTTAATACAGAGAAATGTGCTTAAGTGATAAATGGATATTTGGTTATGTTAACTTTCCAGTTGTTATCTGATAATTGTACTACGTCACACATAATTCAGTTTTTCAAGCAGAAGTAGATCAGTTAACCTCTGGACAGAAACCGTCGTAGAACGGAAACAGTACTTTTCCAGACGTGGGTTGCTATTCAAAATATTGTGTACTCACTCCCCTCTACAAGTCCTAGAAGCCTGTAACGGGAATTTCCAACCACCCTGTATAGAGATAATTAGATAGATAATATACAAAGTGGATTTAATTTCCAAGAAGCTTGAATGCAAATGATGAGCTTGTTTACTCGTGTAATAGATTACCATCCATATGTAATTCTAATTGGAGTAGAAGTATTCGCGGTGTCATATATTGTCATTCCAGTGGCAACAAGAAAACCTCCACATTTTCTGATTCTACTTCGGAATTTAAATCAAGTGATACAGTTTCATCACAGAGAATAACAAAACGGATTAATCCGAAAGGTGCAACAAGACCTTCTGGACCACTGTCAGCAAATAAAAAAGTGACTTCGTTGACTCGAGACAATTTAAAATCTAAGGAAACTGTGGCAGATCTTAAAGATCTTAAAGATCAAAAGGCCGGTACAACTGTAATTAACAGAAATGTGATAGGTAAAATGATTTACTCAGCTGGTGAAGTAATTACAATATGAATGCAAGATCAAATAAACTTGAGCATACAGGAAAATTTTTGCATGTACTCAGCGTAAGATGTTCCTGTTTTTTTTGCAGTGATATAAAGGTAATGGTAACGAAAAAAAAAAGAAGGTAGCGGAGTGGTTTGCATCGCTACCATCGGTGAGGAAGGACCTGTGCTAGTTTCCCGGTACCTCCTCAGACTTTTCCTCAGGTAGTGAGGTTTCGAACGGGGTCCAGTCAACCTGGTGAGGTCAGATGAGGAACTGGTTGAATAGAGAAGCAGCGGCATCATCAGGATTCATCTACAGGATTCATCTGCTGGCAATAACGGCTGGAGGAACTGGCGGCAAGTTGTTCACGCGTCCCGCGGTCATACGTCACTCCTCGTGCTGCCTTGTAAGCAGCAATCGGCCCTTCGGAACAGAGCTAAGACCTAATGTTTAAGTGGCGTTTGCGTTTAAATTTAGGGGCGAAAAATATTTTTACCAATAGCTGACCAGATATTAACACGACAGCGAAGGTGATGACTTGCCCCGTTGGTCACATTATCGCTCGATGACTAACACCCGCTATAATTGTCGTAATCTATTATTCCGCACAGTATTATTCCACTTCCACCCCTCCCATAATAAAATGCAATCAGCGAACTGGAGTTTTGAGCACTCTGTCTCAGAAGCCATAAGCGGAACTGTGACCTGACAAGAATGCCCGTACCAAAGCTGTGGCAACGTAGGCCCCCACCAAGGGCGCAGGCACAATGGCAGCGCAAAAACTGAAGACACGAAACTAAGACAGGTGAGACATTAACCAGGAGAGGTACATGACTTCTCATACCCCTTGTGTTCCTGTCTTCTGTGCACGAGAGGAAGCCTTTCACTCGGTCCGCTACTGTACGCGCACGCTGTTGTCACAATTTCATCCCGTCCAGGAGGTGTCTTAAAGAAGCGACTACTACCGAATAGACGTATTTGGCTAACATGCTAAACATGGCAACAGTGCACTTAGTTCACACAATTTCCCACTTTCAGAGCTCACCCTTTTTTATCAATGAATATCTGGCTTCTGCTTCGCTACAGGGTTGTAACATTTCAAAGGTGAGTGAGCGGACGCTGAAACATATATGATATATGACCGAAGGCTTCCTTATTTTGGCGACATCTGCCGACTGAGAACTGAAACAAGACGCGACAGTAGAGGAATCAATCAGAAATGTTTTGGAGGATATGTAATTTACTTTCCCCTCCAGCCAGTGCTTCTGCTGCTCCTCAGTTTCGACTGGTACGATCTATTTTGTAAATAAAAAGAAATAATTAGCTTTGTATGGATGAGTAATAACATTCAACATTTCACAAGTGTCACGTCACTTAATATGAATCCTGTCAGGGACTGCCTCATATAAAAGCTCTGTAGCTTATCTTAGAAACATAAACAACTGATTTTGGTGTCACATACAGATTGAACCAAAAATCCACCAACAATCTTTCAACAGCAGTAATAAGGACCATAACAAGAATGAAAGTCCACTAAACGTGGACTCTAAAACGCATACCTTAAGAGCTATGAGTGCTTGTTCATCTTCGCTATTGTAAAACACATCTACTTGTATATCTACTGCTACACCTGCATAGATACTCTACAAGCGGCCATACAGTCATCTTCTTTCCTGTTCTATTCGCAAACAGAGAGAGGAAAAAACGAATGTCTATTCCATCCGTATGAGCCCTAATTTCTATATCTTATCCTCTCGGTTCTTACACGAAATGTGTGTCAGCAGCAGAAGAATCGTTCTGCAGTCAGCTTCACCTGGTGATTGGTTCTCAAAATTTTCTCAGTAGTGTTCTTCGAAAAGAACGTCGCTTTCCCTCCAGGGCTTCCCATTTGGGTTCTCAAAGCACCTCCGTATTACTTGCTTGTTGTTCAAATCTAGCAGCCTGTCTCTGAATGGTTCGATGTCTTCCTTTAAACTGACCTGATGCCGATCCCAAACCCTCGAGCACGACTCAAGAATAGGTCGCATTATAATCGAGTCACGTAAGAAGCTCTCTCACAGCTCACAGCGCTGTTGCCGACTTTCACTTACGAAGCGTTAAGGCCTGCAGGCAAAAACAGTGGCCGTTTACAAAGACGTGACAACACTGAGGCGTTGCCATAGAGACTTTTGCAAAATTAAGTTGCGTTATTGGTTGAGATAGTCTCGCAAAGCTGCGGCACCCAGACCGCTGTAACTGTCAGGGATCAGCTTACACTGACGCAACCACAGCATCATATACACGGCCTCCGTTACAGATGAACCACATTCTTCCAAAATACTCCCAGTAAAACCAAGTTGACTATTCACCTCCCGCCCTCCCCATAATCCTCACATGCTCATTCAATTTCATATCGCTTCTGCTGAAGAAAGGCTCACAGATCTTAAGATCATTTTAGAGCCCATGTATTCTAGATTTCTTTTCTTGTTTTAATCCACAGTACCACATGTGAAGGTCTGTAGATGGTGGTCTGGTTCATCCTGTACAACAGAGATATTGAAGCAGTAGAACTAGTTAACGAAATAGCTGCTTTTACGTTCCATGAGAACGAGCTGAGGAAGAGCATTGACATAGCTTCCTATCTGAGTGTTTTGATGATCTTCTTTCCTTTTGTGGTCACAGTGTGAGTTCAGAGACGCTTATCCATACGTCTAAATACCTTTTGAGGATCTTCAAGACAATTTCAGTGACTACAGGATCCTGTAATGCAGTTCTAGCAGTTTAAACATGATATATATCTAGAACGAAATTTTCACTCTGCAGCGGAGTGTGCGCTGATATGAAAGTTCCTGGCAGATTAAAACTGTGTGGCGGACTGAGAATCAACCTCGAGAACCTTGCCTTTCGCCGGCAAGTGTTCTGCCATCTGAGCTGCCCAGCACGACTCACTACCCATCCTCACCGCTTTAATTCCACTAGTACGTCGTCTCCTACCTTCCAAACTTCACAGAAGCTCACCTGCGAAACTTGCAGAATTTCTCTGAAGTTTAGAAGGTAGGAGACGAGGTACTGGCGGACTTAAAGCTGTGAGTACGGATCGTGAGTCGTGCTGGGTAGCTCAGCTGGCAGAGCACTTGCCCGCGAAAGGCAAAGTTCCCGAGTTTTAGTCGCGGTCCGGCACACAGTTTTTAATCTGCCAGGAAGTTTTATAAAATATACCTATTTAAGGTAGAGCCCATTCTCAAGTTTAACTATTTTATTGTCAGAATGCGACGTAACTGCTCCACTTGAAGTTAATGTTGTAATCAGTAGCAAGAAAATACAAGTGAAATTAGAATAAAAACACGAAGACTGGAAAACGATATTTACTCACCTCTCAAAAACAGCCTTTTTAAAATTTCTAATTAATGTTTTACACACTCATAATTTTTTCTTCCTTATACATAACACAAAACCAATTTACGGTATCTGCCATAGGCAGTAACGTACAGACTTTGTTTTCATTCGAAATTTTTCAAGAGGTTTATACAATTTTTTATTTATTTGCTATAGTGAGATATATAACAAAGTTTGTGCATTGTTTTATATAAGGGGCAATCAAAAAAATTGTAGACAGATGTAAAAAAGTAAGTAAACTTTTTATTAGTTCAAAAGTAATCGTTATCAATGTTAGTATATTTATCCCATTCTGATAAAAGACGGCCAGTGGCTTCATGAAGAAATATTTGCTGATGCCTACGGAACCACGATTGTACGCGAGGGTGCATCCTTTATCCCGAAGCAAATCGACGACTACCAATGTTTCCGTTTAGAGCTCCAAAAATACGGAAATCACATGGTGCGAGATCGGGGCTGTGTGGAGGATGAGTAAGGGTCTCCCAGTGAAACGTCTGCGTAGGCGAAACAACCTTTGCAACATGTGGGCGAGCATTATACTGCAAAGGCAACTTTCCTGGTCGTTTGGACCTCACGGCACGCTTCAATTTTTGCAAAGTGTCCACGGACTGCTGTTCGTTAATTGCGGTGTCGTATTCAAAAAGCTCAATTAGCAATGTGCTCTTGTAGCGAAGAAAATGGTCGTTGTGACTTTCCCGAAGAAAGACATTTATTGCCGTCGATTTGCTTAGGACGATTAGGTACACGCTACTTTTCCAATGAAGACACTGACCATCTTGTCTCACAGTGGGATAAATCATTTAACAGTTATGGCGATCAGTTTTAAAATAGTAGTTTGCTTTCTTTTTTTATGTCTCGTTTTTATTTGGCAGCCGTTTGTATCAATACATTTTTTAAAAGTATAAACTGCCTAATTAAAAAAAAAGAAAAGAAGCAGTCAGAAGACACAGTCGGATGTCAACGTAACTTCATACACTTGAATGGTAACCCTAGTTGGGACTGTTTAAATGATTGAGAATGTTAGCATAATTTTAGTGTTCCAACAACATATATTTAAAAAAACAGACAGAAATTTTGCTAAATAAGTTATTGATTGAATACCGTAAACAACTAACAGGTGATTTAAGACTATACTGGACAAGGATCCTGGGTGGCAGAGATAGTGTAACTAGCGGAGTGAGTCAGCTACTCTGACCCTAAAAATGTGGATAACGCAATCTGAATTGATCTGACGCTGAGCAGACTTTGATTGATCAAATCTACTATAGTTTCTCTATATAGGTGCAGCTCAGAGCAAGTGGCGATTGAAATCTTTATGCCCGGACAATGTCGGAGTGGCAGTACGTTATCCTGTGTGCTTCGTGCGCCGATGTAACTTGCAGCTGGGGAGACGTGTGCGGCGGAGGTGAGTCTTCGAAGCGGCACCTGTGAATCTATCGCATTCACGAAAGGAATGTAAAATCCTCACGGTCTAGCGATCAGGCAGACGAATCGCATTTTACTCTCTACCAGAGCCCTGAAATCACGGTAGATTTCAGTGTGTGACACACCCGTTCGCTGGTCGTACCAAGGACCAATTTGGCTCACTTATACGACAGAGCGCACAAGGATACCAAACGTCAAGACGGCTAAACCAAAAACGAATAAGTGTGCCCTCGGCAAACGAGTGGTCAGAGACGCTTGAAGTCACACTGCCGATGCAGTAAGAACTTCACCACAGGCTCCCCAGTCCAAACTACTCATAAGTGAAGGGATCGCCTCCAATTTCTTTCAACTCCCAACAAGCCATTTCTACGAGCTAAGAACCATAAAAATACTTCATGCTTTTAGCACCCTACCAGGCTCCACCAACGTCTGCTCAGGCCGTTTACTTTCTAGAGTCTCGCTCAAGGTGCGTCAGTTCGTAACAACATCTCTAATAATTTTCCATATCCTAAAAATGGATGAGAGGGTAACTTGTCCTCTCTCATACTTACATACCCTTTGTGGTTGTGTTAATGATTTAGAGCTGCAATTCTGTGGCAGAGTACATTAGAGATGTTCGTGTATAGTGTTGTTACAAGGCCGCGTGGGGGCACAAGGGACGAAAATAGCCTCAGCTGTTAAGTGGTCATTGTGAAGGAGAAGGAGATTCTGTGTACTCTTGTGAGACAGCATTATCAGCACGTTATAAAGTTTGAAAGTGGTCTCTTCATCAGTTTCCATTTAGCTGGCAGGTCGAATCATGCAAAATCCGGATTTGTGGGGCATTCTACATCTACAGCGATACTCCGTGATCCACCTTACGGCCCGTGGCGGAGGGATTCCCCATATCAAAACAAGTCTTTTCCTTTCCTGTATCACTCGCAAACAGAAGTGGGAAAAGCGACATCTATATGCCTCCGTATGAGCACTAATTTCTTGTATCTTACTGTCGTGGTCCTTTCGCGCAATGTGTGTTGTAGGCAACAGAATCATTCTGCAGTCAGCTTCAAATTCGGGTTCTCTAAATTTTCTCAATAGTGTTCCTCGAAAAGAACGTCGCCTTTCCTAAAGTGATTCCCATTTGAGTTTCCGAAACATCTCCATGACACTTACGTGTTGTTCGAACCTAGCAGTAACAACTCTAGCAGCCCGCCCCTGTATTGCTTCGATGCCTTCCATTGATCCATCCTGGTACTGATCCCAAACACTCGAACAGTACTCACGAATAGATCGCAGTAGCGTCCTATATGCAGTCTCTTTGCAGATGAACCACACTTTCCTAAGCCTCCCAATAAACCGAAGTCGACCATTCGCCTTTCCTACTACAGTCCTCACACACTTGTTCTATTTCATATGTCTCTGCAGCGCTACGCCCAGGTATCTAGACGACATGATTACGTCTAGCAAACACTACTGATGCTGTATCCGAACATTAAGGGTTTGTTTTTCCTACTCATCCGCATTACCTTACATTTTTCTACATTTAGTGGTAGCTGCCATTCATCATACCAACTACAAATTTTGTCAAGTTATCTTGCATTCTCCTAAAGTCACTCAACGATCACACCTTACTGTTCAACACAGCATCATCAGCGAACAACCGCAAATTACTGCCCATCCTGTCTGCCAAATTTTTTTATTTATATTGAGTATAACAGCTGTCAAATCGCACCTTCCTGGGGCTCTCCTGACGATACCCGTGTCCCTGAAGAACATTCCCCGTTGAGAACAGCATACTGGATTCTATAACTAAAGAAGTCTTCGAGCCAGTCCCATATCTGTGAACCTATTCCATAGGCCCTTCATACATAGTTTGCAGTATATCATAAGAGAAAAGGGCAAGCTGATCTCCGCACGAGCGATACCTTCTAAAACCATGCTGATTAGTGGACATGAGCTTCTCGAGTTATTATATTCGAACTGAGAACATTTTCAAGGATCGTGCATTAAACCGATGTTAGGGATATTGGACTGTAATTTTGCGGGTCTGTTCTTTTGCCCTTCTCATACAGAGGAGTCACCTGTAATATTTTCCATTCGCTTGAGACCTCGCACTGGGCAAGAGATTCACGATAAATGCAAGTTAAGTAAGGGGCCAATGTCGTAGAGTACTCTTTAAAATACCGAACTGGGATCCCATGACTAACTTGTTTTCAACTCCTTCAATTGTTTTTCTACGCCAGGTATGGTTATTACTATGTCGTCCATACGGGAATCTATTCGATGGCCAAACTATGGTACGTTTGTGCTATTCTCCTGTATGTACGGTTTCTTGAACGTACAACTTAAAACTACGGTTTTCGTTTTGCTATCTTCAGCAGTCACACCAGACTGGTCAACAAGTGACTGGATGGAAGCCTTAGACCAACTTAGCGACTTTACATAGGACCAGAATTTTCTCGGGTTGTTTGTCAGATCTTTTGATAAGGTATGACGGAGGTAGTAGTTGTATATTTCGCGCATAGGTCTTGCCATAGACGCACGAATCTCTGCTAAGCTTTGCTTGTCGTCACTTGAGCGTTCTCTTTTGAACCGAGAGTACAACAGCCTCAGCTTCCTCAGCATTTTACTGGTCTCGTTATTGAACCATGATGGGTCTCTTCAGTCCATGATTCCCTTACTAGGCATATAATTCTATTCGCCACGATTTATGATCTCTACGTCCATCTTACTGGAACTAAGTGAGTTAAATCACTGCCTAGATGAGATGCTGACAACCGCTTATCTACTCTTAGTAGCAGAAATACTTTCCTAGCCTTTTTTCCTGATTTATTAACCACCGTAACCATAGCTGCTATAATGACATCATGATCGCTAATCCCCGTTTCTATGCTGACGTTGTCTATAAGGTCCGGCCTATCTGTAGCTAAAAGTCTAGCTGTTGAAAACAGTTTTCAGGAAACGTGTACAAAAGTACTTCCTATGACTGTCTGTATGTACCCCCTGCAATGAATCCATAGACACCCCCCTCTGTACGCGGTAGATTAAAGTCGTCTCCAACTAGTAATCCGTGATTTGGGTGTTTACGTGCTGATGACCATGGAAATCTTTTAACTCTAGAACTGTCAAAGCAGAATCGGGTGGCCGATAAAAACATCCAACAATGAACGTGGTTTCACCTAGATCTGTTATATACGACCAGATAACTTCAATGTCACTCCCAACTTCGACCTCAATAGAGACAATGTTATTGTCAACTGCCACTAACACTCCCCCTTCTATGGCCAGTAATGTTTTTCCAACATACGTTCCATGATTCGGTAAATATCTCAGAGCTTTCCACTTTGGGTTTCAGCCAGCATTCGGTCCCGAGAATAGTTTGAGCACGAAAACTTTCAGGGAGGGCAGTAAATTCGGGAACTTTGTTACGAATACTTCGACAATTTACTGATAAAATTTTGACTGTCGAAGTGTCTTTACTCTAAATGCAGTCTGACTTTCCTTGCTGCGTATCGATTAGCGAGTGTTCATTAGAGTACCTAGACTACCGCCTTGCCTAAAAAGCACCCATGAGCACTCCACAGATACTCCGGTACCAGAGTAGTTGCTTGCTTTGTGTAGTGCACCCCTGACCTATCAAGAGTACTCCTACAGATTCTCAACCGATAATGTCTAGAAATCTGCAGCCAAGACCGTCACAGACTCGACGAATCCTGTGGTTGGGACCCTCCACTCGGTTCCAAACCAAAGGATCCCAATCAACTCTGGGAACAGTGCTACAAACTGTGAACTCTGCTTGGACCCCATACGTGAAGCCAACTGCCTGTATAAACTGAGGATGGCCTCAGAACCCATGCAACAGGCTTCGTTGATTCCGACGTGAGCCACAACTTGCAGATGGCCTGAACCCTCGATATCCGCAGGCAAGGCCGCCTTCACATCTCAGATGAGGACCCCCGGGTGCACATTAGTTTTCTTTCCATTCCTGAACGCTACCTGCCTAAGGGGCTCCATAACGTGCCTAATGTTGGAATCCTGATAAACAGTAATCTCCTACCCTCCCCCATTGTGCCTGCTCGGACCCTGGTGAAGGAACTGTCACTTGTCCACTCACAGGGTGAATGGGCGAGGCCATGCAGCTAGTGTCCACATTGAGACAGCATGCACACATCCTACCCATCCTAGGCAAGACTAAAAAAGTAATCTGAGACTAACTGAAAAAGTAAACTATGAAACCAGACGCATCCTACATATACAACTTACTACCCTCATGATGAGTCACCAGTGGGCACTGATGGCTGAAAGAGCTATGTACCTGGGTGTTCAGAAGAAATGAAAACTGTGCTACAGACAACCGAATTTTCATTTACAAAATGAGACCTTACACCTCTTAAAGGGACACACGGACGAAATTTTAGAAATATACTACGAGGAAAAAACAGGAAAAGATAAACACTTAACTTGCCGTTCTATAGATATGTATCAGCCAAGAGATGGAGCCTCATTAGTGGAGCACGTGGGTGAAACAAGCAACACCTGAGCTGTCCCATGCTACATGCCAGATTCTCCGCCACCGTTTGACCCCACGGCAGCAGCCTGAAGGTTTACAGTGCGCCGATTTTGGACTGCATGGGAACGTGAGAGCAAGCTTACCGCCAGAAATGAGACTCGCCATATCACACCCCTACGCATTGTAATCCCCTCACAGGTGCGCCTGCCAACCGAGCACAAGTAATGGGGTCCCTGCAACATTCTGTGTCTAACCTCACCATTGGTCAGAGACTGGCAGCAACCAGAAAAGGCACTTACCATCCCATACGCAGGCTGTCGTAAACCTACAACAGAAACGGCTGCGTTTTGTGTGATACCGTATCCGGGAAGCATGGTCTGCGACGTCGCATTGTGTCAGCGATGAATCACGGTTCAGCGCCACCCTGAATGACCATCGTCGGCGAGTATGGCAGAGGCTTGAAGACAATTCCAGTTCTTCCAATGTATTTGAGAGGCACAACGATGTCACTCCTGGCGTGAGGAGTCATCCGGTATTACTTCAGTTCACGGCTCGTAGTGGCAGTGGAAACTTTGACAGCACAACGGCACGTCACAAACATCCTGCGTCCACAGGTGTTTCATACGATAGTATTGTGATGCACTTACAGGTGTTACAGCATGTGTCCCTACGAGCAGCCTGCACGACATAGAGGCATTCTCATGGCCCAAAAGACCACAGACCTCTCTCATATGTGTGGGGTCAGTTCGGACATGAACTCTTGCCCACGGTCAGTATCCAGGATGTCAGCAGCTGTGGGCGAGCTTGCCTCGGGAGAGAATACAGTGGCCTTTTGACACTTTTCGTAACCGAATCAGTGCATGCATCCAGGTCAGAGGGGTGCAACGTCAGTCATACTGATAAGCTAGCTCATGCAGTCAAACGCTTTGTGAATTTCACTGGTTCTAGTAATAACTGATATAACATTATACACCCATTACACACATTCATCTCCTTCTATCTTCCCCTTCTGAGTGCTTCACTGTTTCTGTCACCCAGTGTATTTTTCAGTAACGGTTAATTGTCATTAAACCTATGCACAAATTATAAAATTTCCTTAATCTGTGCAGAAAAATTGCAGGGAGGTACAGTTTTACATAAGTGGGTGGTGGGGAGAGAGAGAGAGAGAGAGAGAGAGAGAGAGAGAGAGGAGCAGGTCTTGGTTTTGGTTAGACGGAAGAGTGACGGCTCTTTGTGGCATTCTGTTTATCGTAAGGCCACTCACACTGAATTGTACTCGCACTCTTCAAGTTGCCATCACCCATTCCAAACCAAGGGTGTGCTTAAAACCCTTGTACACAGAGGCCCACACAGTGTCGAATGCAGATAGTTTACAGTGTCGGATGCAGATAGTTTACGTTGTACATTTAAGGATAGTGTTCAGAGACAACGGATACTCGACCCGGGAAATTAACAGGGCATTCTCTACTAAAACCAAGAACCGGGAAGTGGATAAAGAGGAGAACGTGCCAGCAAAGTTCCTAGCTTCTCTTCACTTCACTGGAAATGCTTCCTTCAAAATAGCAAGAATCCTTGGTAATTTTCAGGTGAAAGTGATTTTCAACCCACCATCTAAGCTTTCGGATCCGCTGCGATCAGTGAAGGATAACTTCTTATTGCGGAAGGCGGGAATTTAGAAAATACCTTGCCTATGTGGTATGACCTATATAGGACGAACAACGCGCACAGTGGAAGAACGTTGCACACAGCATAAACACAGCACTCGCCTTCTGCAACCCAGTATGTCTGCAATTGCGGAACGTTGTATCTAGAACGGACATTCAATGGAGGAAAACAAAACATTAATTTTGGGCACAGAAACATCTTTTTGGGACTCCATTATAAAAGCATCCGTTGAAATACGCATCGCTTAAAATCTAATGAACCATGACAGCGGCTACCATCTGGGTAATGCATGAAATCCCGTCATCTCCGAGATTTGTTCCAGATGAAGACGCCAGAATACTCTGATGATTGAGGCTAGCGGCGACGCCGAAGACAACTGTTCCTTACAGTTCCACCAGCGAGGGCGCTGCCGCCGGACGGTGGGGTCTTTCTGTCTCTGACTCTCACGCATGCGCGGCAGTACCATTAGAGCGCATATAAGACGGAACGGAGAACGTCTTCGTCAGTCTTCGATAGGTCGCCTGAAGATGACTGACACGTGTCCAGTCGAAATATCGTGAACTGAAGTCCACGATGACAGGCCGCAATCCCAAAATCTTTTCGAACACCTGATGAGGAATTTGAAACTCTTATCTTACTCTGTGGACTGCTGTTGTCTTGTTGTGGAGGTACTGTCTGAATATTGCCCCAGTGAATTATATGAATCTTGCGGTCGTTAAATTGTGTGCGTTGGGCCGCAAGGCGTTCTACAGAACAGGTAAAAGTCAGTGCCTACCCTAAATGCTACTGTTGCCGTGTGACTTTGTGAGAGTCTATTAATATTCTGCTTGTTTAGATGGTACTGCGGTACAGGCCATAACGGCTGTCTTATTGTGGGTTACTTTCAGGACTCTTGAAATTTAGAAATCTTGTCTTGTTAATTGTATAAGCAACTTTAAACATATTAAGTTTTCTGGCTGCTTGTTTTATAGTGGATTCGTAGTTGTCAGTATTACCATTGAGTGAAGTTGGACTTGTAGGGGGCCGACTGTTTACCGTATCTAACGAGCATTAGTTGCAGACCAAATTACTGTAATTGCTTATTAGTGGTAACAGTTCCCTTAAAATTTCCTGAAAATTCGTCTAAGCTATAATTATAATTTTGGTGCTGGTTGACGAAATATTTAGACCAGTTATTTAAGCCCATCAGTACCTAGTGTTTTATGAAAAATTGGTTCAAATGGCTCTGAGCACTATGGGACTTAACATCTGAGGTCATCAGTCCCCTAGAACGTATATCTACTTAAACCTAACTAACCTAAGGACATCACACACATCCATGCCTGAGGCAGGATTCGAACCTGCGTCCGTAGCAGTCACACGGTTCCGGACTACAGCGCCTAGAACCGCATGGCCACCACGGCCGGCAGTGTTTTATGAAATGATATCTTTAATTTTGTCGTATTAATACTGAAGTCAATTTTATTGTAGCTACTGGCAAATCTTAAAGGGCCTTCTGTATGATCAGGTCTTGTCATTTGTCCCTGGCCATTTTTACTATCACGCCAGTCCATCTGAACAATGTGTTACTTTATGTGTTGATAATAGGCTTCGGTAGTGCACTGGGGATCTGTCCAGTTAGCTTAGCTTGTCTAAGCTGCTGTGGTTTAATCCCTTGTCACATTTTACTGCAGATGTCCTCAAATAAAGTGTTCTATTTGTTTGAACTGTGAATGATACTGTTGTTGTTACCCTTTTGGGCCTGTCTTGCCATTCCCTGGCTGAGTGTGTTGCACAGTAATGCGAAGTCATATGCTACTGTGGCCTGGTGCAAGTCTTTCAATTGGACACCACTTCGACTTGCGTGTCCTTAAAACCAATAGCACCCTGTTTTCCCTAAATGGTCACAGATCCAAGTACTTGCTGGGCCCAACATTTCTTAACTTCAGTGACTGGGTGGGAACCGCTGTTACCAACGTGGTACAACTGTTGGCACTAATGCTGATTGTTAAAGGAATGCAATGAGTTCTCAATGGTAGCAGAGCGTAATTATGTTCTGGGTAACACTAAGTAGCTGTTCGGCGTCATTCACAATCTTAAACGTTGGGTTATAATTTCAGCATTGTACTATGGCGTTGTGTGCGATGACTACTTGCTAAAAATGTAGGGTAATGGAACTGCCCCCTCGCAGATATGGGGATATCTCGGCTTGACTCATCTGAAAAAAGATCAGCTGGCTTACGAACTCAAAATTTGGAGCCAACTACTTGATGGCACTTTGGCAGAACTTGGTGCGTGATTGCGGAACGCTGTGGACTGCCTGTTGCATCTGGTTGCTGACTGCAATAGTGAATTAGGTCACACATTATCTTATTGTGCCACGACTCCCTCAAGTGTGTGGGATAACACTAAAATTTTACAGGATAGTAATGCCTCATGTGCTCAAGTGAACAGAAGGCAGATCCATATTAACTATTGGTTCAACAGACTCTGTGATTTGAAATAGCTAATAGTGACTACCTTACAGAGTGTAACTTTTGAGTAATTGCTTGGTTAAGCGATGAAGTCACAGCTTAGTCTCAATGTGTCAGGAAGAGGGGGGGGGGAGGAGTGTCCCTGTAGAAAGAGGTAGCCCTGTGTATAATCACAGTAATGCATCAATTTTTTTGTATGAAGAACTCATTAGTGGGCCAGATGGGGACAGCACCCTTCGCCAAATCCCCTGATTCTATTTGCTGTTTATTTCAAGGTTTAACTGTTCCGATGATTGAAGAGGTGGTTGAAGTGTTGTGGCTATTGCAGCATTTTCAGAAGGGTGTTGCACACAGTGATCCTTCAATTAATTTACCCAGTGGCTAAAGATTTATTGAATATAAATGTCGAGGAGATATTACAGAAACAAAGAAACTGAAGATAGAATATCTCCCTAGGTTAAGAATGAGTTAGCCAGCAAGCATTTCTTTAGCATACAGATGCACACCGAGACCATCCAACAGTACATCGAGACTAATCCCAATTAGAACTCTGTAAAGGGGTTTTCTACACTCCTCTAGGGAGCATTATCCCACGGATAAGGTACTTATTGGTTGTATACGCCCATTGCGTGAACCCGTAATTGCAAACGTTACATATTGGTCGTGGTGAATGCGTTCGTAAGATTCGTGTGGCTGGTGCCCAGTAGGGGCCGGGGGAGGTAACAACGGGCTTGACTGTTCGTCAGCTATCTAACACATTTTCCATCTTTCGCTCTCCGCGGACCATTGTCAGTGATAACGCCCTGCGTATGTATCAGGACAATTTAAGAACTTCTGCTGCGGGAATGCGATATGCCAGTCCACTACCATACGCTATTACCTACAACCATCTTTCGTGGAAAGGATTATTCACAATATTAGGTGCGACCTAATTATTTATCACGCTCATTCACAGCATAAATGGGAAGCAATGGTTCCCTGGTTGAACTTTGCTATTAATTTTGTCATCAGGACGCTGTTCAGTCTACCCCGGTATCCTTGATGTTGGGCTATCCCTTTAACTTTCCTTTGGCTAACTTTTGGTCAATAAATGACCTCCTCATGAAGGTAACGCAAGAGTTATCCAAGAGATTTGGAGACGGGCCCCACAAGAATTTTTATCTCTCATACCAGAGAGGCACGGCGTTATGATGACGGGTACAGGTGGGTGATAAGGTTTTCGTTCGCAGTTTTGCGGTAGGTGGCCAGAGTAAAGGTGCCATTTCAAGCAAGTTTGCGCTGGACCAGCCGTGCCTCCTGAGCAATTGTGTCAGCGTCCTAACTGACTGCAACATCACTAGGGCTACATAAGGAGCCTTGGCCTACTAAGCGATTTAGTTAAACATTCTGTTATGGTTGTATCTTATTTAATTTGGTTAACTTTAGGAATGCATATTTTTACCAAGTCATTTCATTCAATTGTGTCTCAAGAACTAAACTTTTCATTTGTTGATGCAGCTAGCAACTTATTCAAGACAAAGATTTTAAAATTCTGAATTTTGTTTGCTTCTATATTTACTAAATTCATTAACTTAAAAGCTCTAAATAATTTTGAATCTGAAGTAGAAGCTTCTACCATTTAAGGGAAATAATCCAAACAATTACAGTAAGATTTTCTTGCAATAATTTGTCACTGTCATCTCACTGACTCATTAAGCTGAGGTGGTTTAATGTTTTGTGCGTTTTGCTGTATTTTTTATTAAATAAGTGTTATACTCGTTCGAACTGAGAGTTATGCTGCTGTTGTTATCGTCTTGGGTCCGTCATTCCATTCCATGGCCGAGTGTGCTGAATACAAGTGTCGTTTGCTACAGGAATGCAATGCATTCTCAGTCAGCAGATTTGGACCCGTGTGATGTCTGGCTGTGGGGTTACCTGAAGGTCAATGAGACACTAACAAGCGTTGGAGGTTGAACATGAGCACAGTGAAGGAGGTAGTCAACATCCCACCTGAGACTTTAGGGCAGCAGTAAAGTGTTGTCTAGTGCAGTTCCAGGCTGTCGTGGATGCAGATATTCGGCACACTGAGAGACATTTGTAACCTGGAATGTAAACACGGAACGCAATTAACAAACGTTACCCTCTCATGTTGAAATTAAAATGAGTTTCTTTCAATGGTTTATTCTTTTTTCTCTTCTGCATGTCCTTACAAATATTTCCACAAAGTTTCATTGTACTATGGTCATTCGTTATTCATGGGCACCCCCTCAAGCAGTGAAAGCTTAATTATAACCACCCTTATGTTTGGTGACGTGTGCTTTAGTCAGTGTAACAGGCGGATAATTTTATCAACATACAAGTAAAGCAAACAACACAGTCACTTTGTTCACAGACAGTGTTATGTCTGCATCAAAATATCGTTGATTAACGATGAAAAAGTAGAAAGATTTGGACAAAAATTTCTACTACTTCTAATACAGGGCAGCTCGATCTAGATGTCCTTAACGAAGAGATGAACCCGACAAAGTCGTAATGCAGTATTGTGGTAAACGTCTAGAGCCTGTTACATTGTTTAAGTATTCAAGAATTACGCACAGAAGTAATATCAGATAGAACGAAAACCTAACATCAATAGCAAAGAAGGTCAATGGAAACTTTAGACTTCAAGGAAATATTCTTTTAAACGTAGAGCAACTAGAAAGGAAATCGCGTGTAAAACTTTTGTGTGTCCACTTCTAGAGCACTGCTTCAGTACTTGGAGTGCTTACCAAGTAGGCCTGAGAACAAACATAGAATGAATTCAGAAACGCACTATTACTGTTCGTAACATGTCTGTACAAGCCATATGAATATGTAAGAGAAATGATAAGGAACATTAAACTGGAACCTTTAGCAGAAGTGCGACGTAGTTCTTACGAAACCCTGTTAGGTAATTGTAGGGCACTTAGCATGCCAGGAAGGCAGGAGGACAGTTCTGTTTCCCCCATCCTGTACCTCATGAAGGGAGCATAAGAATGGTATAAGAGACGAGACAGACAATGTACTTATATGATATTAGTACGATGTATCTTCCTGTACATCAGCTTGCAGGGTGTAAATTAATATTGATCCCCACTATCTCCTCTCACCTTGGGGTGGACAGCAAAACACAGTATCGAAATCACCTCTTTTGATTTTTTTGAACAACTCGAAACGCTGTTTTCCAAAAAGCATGTTCGCCAAAAGCTTCGACAAGCACTGGATGCATTCTGCTGCAGTTTTCTTCAAATGATAACAGAAAACCAGTGCTGTCCGCAAATCGTAGTTCATAGCACAAACCGACATTTTTATGGGTTTAAAAGTGACACTGATGTATGGAACTTGTGTTACTATGTGCTGATATTCACCTCATCAACCATTACATTAAGCAGATGGAGCTGGAGATGCGGTCTCATGGGCCCTACACTCATGGCTAGCTGTATATATCGGGAAATTCCGTTTTCATACTTCTACATCTAGTATTAATGAACGTGGACTATATTCTTTAATTATGAAATCAAAAATGAAAAAAGCTGAAATATTTTAAGATTGGAAAATTGAAGAAGTTTTATCAGAAATTCGTGAATGTGGTGAATATAAGACTTGAAAAGAAATAGTAAAGTTCTATACAAATCAAATTAAATCATTACAAGAACTAAGTAAGTTGGATGAGAAATGAACAGAATATTTGGAAGACAGTTAATATGTCTTCAGATGTAATAAATAGGAAAAGCAGTGACATAGATGCACTGTCACCCCATGTTGTTCCTCAAACAGTTAATGAAAATTTAAAAACAATATTTGTTTCTTTAAAATTATATCATTTTAACTACGAATATCTTGTTGCTCGAACACAGTTTAAAGATGCACAAAATCAAATAGATATTATCAGAAACAGACATCTAAATTGTGAAAAATGTTTAAGAATTAATTATGTTCCAAATTCAGGAAATTTTTATTATTGAATGAAAGAAACTTAAAGAATTATTTTCCATCGAAATTATTTCAATACTTTGGAAAACTATTCACAAGAATAATTGATAAATGATATAGTGGATCTTCTTCACCAGTTTTAAACATCATCTATTCATATACCTCACAAAAATTCGACTTTTGTAATTATAACAAAAGTCAACAATCGGAAAAATGGAGCACTGAAATAAGAATGAGAAAAACCGTAATTTTTATTGAAAAAATGAAAAACTGATCAAAATTATTTGTAATAGATAGCTAAAATTACAGTGACAGGTTAAGCAGTCTCAAGCATATCTAAAGCTGAATCATCTATAACGAATTTATCCGAATTTATTGAGAATAACAATGGGATTGTTTGTGGCAATGTAGACTTTCTTGATAATCGATAAAGATAATAATCCATGGTTTAAAGCTAAAGGTTATTGGAGTATAAAGATACTGATGACGCAGTTTGTAAACAGGTAGATGCTGATGACAAATTAAAATATGAAGAAATTTTTAACCCCAATGATCATCAACATTTATCAATGAAACTGGACTATACAAGTTGATATTTCAATCAAATATGCCTCTTGCTGAGAGATTTACTAAATCTTTCTTTCTTTTTCATAAGATGGTCAATTATATTTTTCACAACTGGTATGGCTAATGTTATGGGTAAATTTCTTTCAGTTTTCTTCTCTCTCATTCTTTTCTGAGCACCAGTTAAAAATTGATCAATACTGTACAGCTGATCTTGTCATCTTTATTTTAATTCCTTTTGCTTCAATTTTGCCACTAGGTAGCAAACTATAATCAACTGTAAAATTATTCATTTATATAGATTAAAAATTTATAAGAATTAATATTTTTTACACTCCCCAAACATTCTCATCCACACATAATTGCATACTTAATTGTCTCTTTGTATAGATTATTCCTCTAACTGCAGTTGCCACTAATTTTTCTCCTATTGAAGCATCACTTGCATACATTATTTCTTTTGCAGCTAGTTGAAGTTCTTTATCTGCTTTGTGTCTTTTCTCTAAATGTTTATTATCTCTGTATGCAATATTGTGTTTCCAACATTCTTCATCCAAATTATTTATTCCTGGATCACCATATGCTAGTCTTTCTTCTACCTTAGTGAAAGGTTTGCAGTACAAATATCCTGATAGATGCATTGGTGAATTATTTAAATTTGGTAAATTATTTAAAACCCATTGGATTATACCTTTACCATGCTTTTCTCTTTTTCAAAATGTGTGTGGAAGATTATTCAAAATTCTGATCAAATATGGAATTCCTTTTGGATTGTTGATGATGAAATCACTAAATTTATTAGTTAATATTTGCATTATTCCCACTTTTTCATTGTGTTTTTTTTAATTTCTAGCTAAGTGTTCTCCATGAGTTACTGCTAATTTATCAATTAATAGATGGGCCTTCATCCATAAATATTCAATGGGTTTTTCTGATTATTTTTAATTAAATATTTACCTGTTTTCTCATCTTTACTTGAGTCTAAATCTGTTGCTAATTTTGGAAAATAATCTCCAAGAATTTCTTTTATCAAACTTTTATATTTAGTTGCTCTACATTATTTGATTTTATTCAGATTGTTTTAGAATATAATGCTTCCAAATGCCATCATATGTCTATATAATTTTATAAGTAGGAACCTGTAAATAGGTATTCATGTCTTCCATAGTCATTTCATTTTTAGTACAAAGACTCATGAATCCATCTATACCTTCTGAAGTCATATCACCTATTATTAATTCATCATCATTACATTCTACTGTTAACTTACAAAAAAATTTAAATGCACCAACAGGTCTTAATCCAAAACTTTATCTTCATTGTGGTTAATATATTCTAGCATTTTTTACTTACACTTATTTTTATAGCTTCACTCTCCTTTATAGCACTATGAGGTTTTCTCTGTTCTTCATATTTCATTAATAAATCTTGTTCTTCTGATTCACTTAATGTATAGTCACACTGTTTAGTTTCATATTCTTTAATTGATGGTATATCATTAAATTCTTCTATCTGATAATGAGAATAAGGAACCATTTGTCTTCCAGCTTCTCTATCTTCTTTAATTGCTTTTAACACATTACCGTCTAATCTTCGATTCCTTGTTTTATTTGTTCAATTGAATCGATAACTTGTTGATCTTTTTTACATTTTTCATATTCTGTTTGTGGTTCTTTACCATTTTTTAAATTCCTCTTTTATTTGTTCCTTTACTCTTCTATTTTGTTTAGCTTTCTTAACAACCTCCAGATCATATACTGCAAACGTCTATTACAGATGAAAAAACATTAACTAAACATTTTTTAAAGCTATGAAATTCTGTATTTTATTTCTGAACTTACCTTCATTAGGTTTCCCAGTCAGATCTATCATAAAACATCGAAATTGATCATTCCAGCATATACTACACATTTATTTAAAAACATCAAATTTTAAATCACCTTCAAGAAACTCCTGACAAATATGGTTTAAATTTGTGTCATATTGTCTGAAAAAAATTTAAAAAATTAAGATTATCTCTGACTAACTGTTTCGGTATTTTTAAATATGTTTGACTTAAGTAAAAACAATCTATTCATTTGTCTCTACCTTTAGTAAAATAGTCTCTAGCTATATCTTAATTACCAAGAATGAAGTCATCAAGAACTACAACTTCATTATCTTCACATTGATCTAGTGGAACAATTTCATCATTATTTTCAATAAAAATAGTATTTTTTATTGCACTTGTCTTCAATTTTTTCACACCTTTCCTAAATTCTCAATATTTTGGTTCATTTAAACTTTTAAAATAAATGTACAAGTTATTAATTTTATTCCAATTCAATCATTCGGGTGCTACAATATAATTATCGATCATTAATGTTGTTTTTCCACAACCACTTGGTCCTATGATTGCACATGTAATTGAGTTTGGTAAAAGTTTACAATGTTTATTTTTTAATTTATTTTCTGGAGTTCTTGTTTTTGGTTTCAAATCTGCCACTTATTTAATAAAATTTGTAATAGTAAATGAGTAGATTATTTCAGTTAACTGCTAATCATCTGTTCTAAAAAAAAATTTATTCATTCGAAAAATCCAAATATTCACATTACAGCAGATGAAATTTTAAGTAGAGTTGTTATTGAAAGTTATGTAAAATTGTATATGGTTATAAAAGAAGATAATATTGCGAGTGGGTTAGGATTTAATAATCAAATTATTAATACAAAAAACCTGTTGCTGAAGATGTTCTTAAAATTATTCCATTTCAATTCATGAATGTAAATTTTTATCTAGTTGATGGAATATTTGTAGAGCATACTGATCATTTTCATAGATGAAATAATATTATTTCTACATACAAACCTAATGCTGAATTTCATGAACCCCATTATCCTGTATATATTCCAATGTTTGATCCTATTTATGATTTAGAAATTACTGTAATTGATGAGAATAATAATTTGATTGACTTTACATTATTACCAGTATCCTGCTTGACAAAGTCAAGTCGTTGGAATATCTGGGCATAACGTTTGAAACCAATATGAGGTGGAAAGATCATGTGAGAACTGTTGTAGGAAAGCTGAATGGTCGACTTTGGTTTATTTACAAGTGGTTCACTTGTAAAGGTGACCTCATATAAATCGCTGGTGTTACCTACTCTTGAGTACTGCTCGAATGTTTGGGATCCTTGCCAGATCAGACTGAATGAAGGGATTGAAGCAATTCAGAGGTGGGCTGCTAGATTTGGTACCTGTAGGTTCGAACAACATCTAAATGTTATGGAGATTCTCCAGCAACGCAGATGGGAATTTCTGGAGGGAAAGCGAAGTTCTTCTCAAGAAACACTGTTGAGAAAATTTAGGGACCAAGTATTTGAAGCTGACTGCTGAACGATTCTATTGCTGCCAACATACATTGCACGTAAGGACCATGAAGTTAAGATACGAGAAATTAGACCCATACAGAAGCATACAGGCAGTTGTTTTTCGTTCGCCCTATTTGCGAGTGGAACAGAAAAGGAAATGACAAGTAGTGGTACAAGGTACCCTTCGCCACGCACTGTACGGTGACTTGTGGAGTATCTGTGTACATGTAGATGTTCACAGCAAGACAGAGTCCCTACCACAGAAAAGGTGCCCTGAGCTCTGTAAATTCCAGAAACCAGTAATGTGTAAGCCATACGATTTTCTACTACGTCATAGCCCCAACTATGTTAGTACTCCTTACATCACCCAGTTAGAATTTCTTCAAAACTGCTGAGAAAAGTTTTTTTTTGAAAACCCCAGAAGAAACCTGAAATGCACCTAGTACCAAGGAAGATATTTCCTGACTTCTTAACAGATGTCCAGTACCACTGTCCATTCCTCTTGTCAGTGTTTCCTATATGTTTCTTTCCTCGCCAGTTCTGCAGAGAACTTCATCATTCCTTAAGTTATCAGTTCATCTATTTTTCAACATTCTTCTGTTGCACCACATCTCAAATGTCACGATTCACTTCTGTTCCAGTTTTTCCACAGTCCATGTCTGATTGCTATACAATGTTGTGCTCCAAACCCACATTCTCAGAAATTTCTTCCTCAAGTTAAGGCCTAGTTTTGAAACTAACGGACTTCTCTTGTCCAGGAACACCCTTTTTGACAGTGCTACTCTGCTTTTTATGTCCTCCTTGCTTCATCCGCCATGAGCTATTTTGCTGCCTATGTGGTAGAATCTATTAACTACATATGTTATGTGTCACCAATCTTGATGTTTAGTTTCTCTGTGTTTCCATTTCTATTACTTCTCATTACTTTCATCTTTCTTAGATTTACTCTTAATCCATATTCTGTAGGTGTTATACTGTCCATTCCATTCAACATATCCTATAATTCTTCTTTACTTTAACTGAGGATAGGAATGTCAGCAACGAATGTTGTCACTGACATCCTTTTATCTTGAATTTTAAACAACTGTTGAACCTTTCCTGAATTTATTTTATTGCGTCTTCGACGTCTTGGTCGAACAATGGAGGCAAAGGACTACATCCCTGTATTACGTCCTTTTTAACCCGAGCACTTCGTTCTTGGCTTTCTAGTTTTATTTTTCCTGCTAGGAGAATTCGTATTGTGTATTACCAGTTTTTTCATGTATCTGCCCCCGGTTTTCCTCAGAATATGGGCATCTTGCACCATTTTACATGGTCGCTTTTACTCAGACCGAGAAATCCTATGAAAGTGTCTCGATTTTTCCTCAGTCTTGCTACCATTATCAGTTGCAACTTCAGAACTGCCTCTCAGGTGCCTTCACCTTCCCTAAAGCCAAACTGCTTGTCATGTAACACATCAGTTTCCTTTTCGATTCTTCTGTATATTATCCTTCTCAGCAACTTGGAAGAGTAGCAGTTGAGATGATTGTTGGACAATTCGTGCACTTGTCGGATCTTGGTACCTTTGGAATTGTAAGGACGATATTTTCTCGTAAGTCTGGTGGTATAACGCTAGTCTCATACATTCTACACACAACGTGAATAGTCGTTAGGTGCCACTTCCCGCATGATTTTAGATACTCTGATGGAATCTTATCTATCCTTTCTACCTTATTTGAACTTCCATAGGTCCTTTAAATTCTGATTCTAGTACTGGATACCCAATCTCTTTTATATAGGCTTCTGTTTATTCTTCTCTCACGTCATTAGGTAAATCTTTCCCCTCGTGGAGGCCTTCAGTGTACTCTTTCCGTATGTAAATAAAAAACATCTAGTGGGTGTGATGAAATATCAACAAAGTTAATTGAAGAATGTGATTCTGGGTTAAGTATCATATTAAGCTATCTGTGTAGCCAGTCGTTTATTAGTGGAATATTTCCTTAATGGTTGAAATATGCTGAAGTTAAACCACTGTTTAAGAAGGGAGATTTAGAAATAGCATCAAAATTTCCATCCAGTTTTGCCAGCATTCTAAAAAATTTTAGAAAAGGTAATGAATAATTGGCTTTATAACCATATTATCATAAATAACATACTGTGAAAGACGCAGTTCGGATTTCTAAAGGGTTCTGATATTGAGAAGGCAATCTACACTTACAATGAAAATGTACTTAATTCATTAGACAAAAAATTGCGGTCAACTGGTATATTTTGTGATATGTCAAAGGCATTTGACTGTGTAAATCATTATATCCTTTTAAATAAATTAGAATATTATGGTGTAACAACAAATGCTGCAAAATGGTTCAAATCTTATATCTCTGGCAGGAAACAAAGGATGTTATTAGGAAAGAGGCATGTATTAAGCTATCGGGCATCATCCAACTGGGAACTAATTCTGTATGGGGTCCCACAAGGTTCCATCTCAAGGCTCTTACTTTTTCTTGTATATACCAATGACCTGTCATCAGTATCATTACCAGATGCCAAGCTTGTTTTGTTTGCCAATGATACAAACATTGCAACAAATACCAAATCAAGTGTAGTTTTAGAAAGATCAGCTAGTAAAATATTTGTAGACATTAATCACTGGTTCCTAGCCAATTCTTTGTCACTAGACCTTGAAAAAACACACTGAATGCAGTTCAGAATTTGTGAGGGGGTGTCCCACAAGTATTTGCCTAACATATGATGACAGGTAGATTGAAGAAGTGGACAGGTTAAATTCTTGGGATTACAGCTTGATAATAAATTCATCTGGGAGGAGCACAGCACAGAACTGCTGAAGCATATAACAAATCTCTATTTGCAATGTGAATTCTGTCAGACATAGGGGATACAAAAATGAAAAAGCTGGTGTACTGCGCATACTTTCCCTCTGCAATGTCATATGGGATTATTTTTTGGGGTAATTCATCAAGCCAAGCTAAATGTTTCTGGGCACAAAAACGTGCAATAAGAGTTATATGTGGTGTGAACTCCTGCAGAGGGAACTAGGTATACTAACTATTGCTTCCCAGTGTATTTATTCTTTATTGAAATGTGTCATTAAAAATATATCACTTTTTCAACCCAGCAGATCAGTTCATGGAACCAATACTAGAAATAAGAATAATCTTTACAAGGATTTAAAGTCACTATCTCTAATACAAAAAAAATGTGCATTATTCAGGAACACACATTTACAATAACTTGACAGCAGTCATAAAAAGCTTAGCAACCAATGAAATTCAATTTAAGAGAAGCCTCAAGGATTTATTGGTGGCCAACTCCTTCTACTCCATTGATGAATTTCTCAGTAGAACCAACTGATTTTGTGTGTGTGTGTGTCTGTGTGTGTTTGTGTGTGTGTGTGTGTGTGTGTGTGTGTGTGTGTGTGTGTGTGTGTGTGTGTGTGTGAGAGAGAGAGAGAGAGAGAGAGAGAGAGAGAGAGAGAGAGAGAGTGAGTGAGTGTGTATATAAAGTACAATCTAACTTCTGCACCATTTCAGTGCAGTAATGTGTTCATTGTAAATAAGTATTATAGTAGTTCTATTATACGTTCATCACCTTATGAAGAAAAAAAAATTTCAGTGCATTGATGCGATCTTAGAAAATGGTCCTTTCATATAGTGTTCTCTTAAAAAATGACGATCATTCCACTTGGGACCTGTGGAAGGTACATTAGGTTATCTGTCTTATTTGTAGATATTTGTCATGTATTATTGTTTTCTGACATGTTCTACATCCTGGAGGACCTCCTCACTATGGATCAACTGGAATGAAAGTAAATCTAATCTAATCTAAACTAATCATCTACATTCAATTGTGGAAGTCCCACTGCACTCTCATTGTTCCACCATTGCGTTTAGTGTCACTGTTTTGACTTTTCTGTATGCTGAGTCAGTCCTTCTGACAATCTTTTTTTTTCAATTTCTTCACGTGTTTCACGCAGCCATTTTGCCTTAGCTTTCTTGCACTTCCTGTTTATTTCGTTCTGAAGTGACTTGTATTTCTGTATTCCTGAATTTCCCTGAACATTTTTGTACTTCCTTCTTTTGTCAATCAACTGAAGTACTTCTTCTGTTATCCATGATTTATTTGCAGTTACCTTCATTGTTTCTTCGGTTTTTTCAACTTCTGTGATTACCCTTTGCAGAGATGTCCGTTCCTCTTCAACTGAACTGCCAACTGAGCTATTCATTACAACAGTATCTACAGCCTCAGAGAACTTCAAGTGTATCTCTTCATTCCTTAGTACTTTCATATACCACTTCCTTGCTGATTGACTCTTCCTGGCTAGTCTCTTAAGCTTTAGCCTATTCTTCACCATTACTAAATTGTGATCTGGTTCTTTATATGCTCCTGGGTAAGCCTTACAATCCAGTATTTGATTTCTGAATCTCTTTCTGTTCATGATGTAATCTAACTGGAGACTAAGTATCTCCTGGCCTTTTCCAAATATACCTCCTCCTCTTATGTTTCTTGAATAGATTATTTGTTGCTACTAGCTCATATTTATTGCCAAATGCAATTGGTCTTTCTCATTTCTAGTACAAAGCCCTACAAGAGCATACTGGTCTGGCGGTTTTACTTTAAAGACTGCAGGCGACTGAAAATTTACATCCTGAAAGCTATTGATTTAATCTGCAACCCTTCTGCTAGTCTATCTGGCCATTTATCTGCGAAATTAAATCTGCCCTCTGCCAGTGATCACTGTTGCTAACCTGCATTGGAGCTTATCACTTGTATCAAATCTTAAATAAAAACTGAATGTTGAGAACAGTTAATAGAATGTGGGTCCTGTTGTTATTGTACTCAATTAGTGATGGATGATTAATATACAATACGAGTCAATCTTTAATAAAAATGGCAAGATATTATTAACCACAAAATAGGACAAACAACACAAGTTAAACGAGAAGACAACACAGATAGAAGTAACAAGTTTTACCACTCCACTGAGTTGCGTTTGCTTGGCAAAGACTAATGTTTATCTTTGTAATCTATTTACCCTGGCTCAAAACATGGATAACGCAATCTGAAGTTATCTAGCGCTCAATAGACTTTGATGGATTTATTCTATACAGAAGTTACACTACATGGGTGCATCTGAGAACAAGTGTCGAATTATGATTCTGTTTGCCCTAACAAATCAGAACAGCAATACTGTACCCCTTCCTCGATGTGTAGCCCTGTCTCAGGTGACGGTCCTGGTGCAAGCCTTGGCAAAGTCGCAGGCAGGCGATCTGTCAGATGCAACGCAGTTACTCATAACGGAAGCCTAAAATCTCGGCCGATTTGAGCATTTGACACTCCCGTTCGTTGGTCATACCATGGAAAAATTTGACTCAGTTTACTGTACTGCACAGAAGAAGATCATATTTCAAGACGGCAGACCTGATACGAATAAGATTTTCCTCAGCACAGAGAGTTGGCTGAGATGAATGAGATCCAAACTGTTGGCACAGCTAAGACTTTACCACAGACTCCCCAGTCAAGCCCATTGCCATTGCGAAGTTACACCCAGGACGAGTGTCAGAAGAACAACCAACTAATAACAAGTATCAAGACCAGAATTTGCTCTCCAAACCAGAGTCTGTATCTGAAGACCGTTTCTCCCCTGATTAACGCGAGAAGTGCACCAACTTAGCCACTCCCTCACAATCACAGGACTCTATGAGCATCATGTCTTCTCTTTAGCTCGTCTGCTTAACTTCCGAGCCAATCCCAACCAAAGTTTATAATGTTCTTTTCCCTGCTGGAGAAGCAACCAATCCCTGATTCCTGAATTTCCGCGCAGCAAGAAAAAGATGTTACTCTCCCAAACTGTGTTTTCCACAGCCACTTCAGGCAATGTGTTTTGAGAGAGACGTTATGCTCCCAGACTGTGGTTCTCACAGCCACTTTGGGCAATTTGTTTTGAGAGTTCTCGATTAGGTCTAAAGCGAGTAATACATTTCTCACAGAGATCATTGTCTTGATGGACCAAACGCTACAGCATGCCCGACCAGGGGTGTCGGCTAAGCTAAGAGAACTGGTTTTGTGTTTTAACATAGCGATTAATATTGCATTATGACCTTAAATTCTTCCAAATGTCCAAGGCTTCCCAAAAAATGGGCAGGCAGAGGGATAACACCACCTGATGGCTCTATCTATAGCGCCCGATTCAAAATGAACATGTAAACTTCCGTATTTTTATGGACGCCAGCTCTATACGCAATGCGCGTTAACAACACTATCAAAACGCCTCAGCTGGGCCACCTACTTTCTCATCTGGGCCCCTGTCTCTGCTGTGACCAGAAAGCTTAACAGGTAGAACCAGGTAGGTTGTTTCTCACTTCTTCGGCCAAAAGAATTGTCTGAACACAAGTGTGGGAAATTCTTGGAACCAGTATCCATTCCCTGGTAAGTGCTCTGAGATATCCCTAGTAGCTCCATGTTGCTTCCACGAACCGAATGTCCATTGCAAGATTTGCTATTAATTAACCAACCAGTCTGCTTTCTCTCAACTCCAAAAAGTATTTCAAGGAGAGCTACCATAAAGATCCTGCACGAATTAACAATGTACATGCTCCCATCAGTGCCTGTTCAACATGACCTGACATCTCACAGAAAATGTCGAGGGTGTTATAACAACAGTAAAGAATTGCCTTAAATATGAAAATAACTGAGAGTGACTTGTCCATTCTCAGCCCATATTCTACACTGCATTCCAGCTCCCCATGACAGTCAGATTTTCAACTCCCTTTACGTACTGAATTACCCATTTAATATCCTCATATACCTTCTCTAACTCTTCATTCTCTGGATGCGACATGTATATCTGAACTGTTGTTGCAGCGTTGGTTTGCTGTCGTCTCTGATGCGTAGAATCATAGTACTGAACTGTTTACAGTTAGTCATTTTCCTATTCATAATGATCCTGCTTCTATTATACAACAGTGTACTACAATAAGACATATCATGGAGACCTCGCATTCTCTTATCCCTTCACCAAAAGTTACAGTAGGTATATATTTCCTTTATATATGTAGTTAGTAGACATGGGATATCCAAGGAAATTAAATTCGTCACATATACAGACCAAACATCAACAAACTATCAAAATCTTGGTGTAGACATGTACTTAATTAGTATCTGCAAAAACAATATCACTTAAGGCAATCCAGTTAATTCCGTAACCATACTGCGCATCTAGGTCATTAAGCACGGATGAGATCATGCTTTTGTGTTATTCAGGAATACTATGCTTTCTGGTCTGAGGTACAAGAACATAGCGCTTTAAAATATCATAGTAGTGTGAGCAGCTGCAGATGATAACAATAAATACTTGCTTAGATTATTAAATGTGTAAATATTAATTTAATCATTATTGTGAAGTCATTCCAATGTTTCCTTAATGTTGTGTGGCATGGGCCACGAAGGGTGTAATGTGTTCCTGCCATGTCACATCACTGCATCAGACATGGTAATAGTGCAAATTGTTCCTCGTGAATTTTTGCATGTGAAAGGCTACGCTTACCAGCTCATACAGAAAAGATCCAGCATGCTTGCAAGTCTCCTAATTCACCCCTTAGTGGTTTGGTTACCTCATGTCTTGTAACGTTGTCTCTGTCTCTACTGGTCTTTCTGATCAGTTGTGGCTCCGCACAAACATGTTGTTACGCACCTAGATAGTATGGGAACGGGAGAGTAAGATTTTGTAAGTCAGCACAGTCCAGCATTGCTTCAGCACAGTGTATTTTACAGCATCAGACTTCATGGCACCTAACACCATGCCCCATCTGGTGGGATAATGCGGGCAGTGACCAGAGACGGATCAAACACACTCAGGTCGGCGTGTAAATCCATAACACACACATCGCGATGATGCCTCCTTCGCAGACGATGTGCTCTACGGGAAGCGCCTATGGATCGCCGCGCAGGTAACCCATCAGCCCAGGAGTCGCCGGTAAATACTTAGACTGACCATAAGACCTCCAGCGGCCTTCAGTCTGCCACTGACGACAGGAGGTTTCATTACGGTCGAAGCAGCAACCGGCTGTCACCGAGGCCTCAACCACAAAATGTGTATTAAACAATATATTGAGTAATGACCAACCTTGTTTTATTAGTGTCAGGCGATATCCCACATAAACTGATAAAACAACAAAAAGTTCCAGGCCAGAAGTTGGCGACTCCTACAATACAATCGGCTGTAAATAATCAAATGGCAAGCGGGAAAATCTCAACGCTACTCTAATGACAGACTTGAAGTAATGAATGTCAATTACTGTAACGACAGTCTTTAAGTAATGGATGTCAACTTGTTTTTTAATATAAAAATGAAGGAAAATCGGTATTTACAGCCATTCTAAGGTCAATGCTTGAAAGATAGTTCGCAGATTTCACTCATAAGATTTTTACACCATTTAAAGCTTACAGAATTATTTCCACACGAATTTAATGACAATCTGAAGTCGCACACTAGCGATATCAGGCATCATTTCGAGTTTAAACAATTATATCCACACGAGTTCAATAAAGTTCTAAGCACATTCGAGTATTTTCATATAAAAGTTTTCCGAGGCACTGAAAACTCACTAAATCACTTCTGTGCGAAATCGTATTCGTTACAAATGCATGGTACTTCACCAGAAATTAGTCCGAGACTATGGTAATGACCTAGCGTTCGTGTTTCGTGTCTACCTCACCAGGGCGTGTTTGTAATTGATCATAATCGACCAGTGAGAACCAATCTTAAATAAAATTTTAGTTAAAAGATAAGCTTGATTTTGGTGTTACTGTAATGGTGGCTAAGATGATGTTAGTGTGAATAGTGTCGACAATCTAGTTGGAGTTGTAGCCAATCATTAAAACAGTTAATGCAGGGTGAACCAGAAGTTATGGAACCCTAAATTTAAAAAAAATAGTATAGTTGGAAATCAAGTTTCTTATGAGTGAGAATGTTTGTGTTGGCAGCTTATGACTTGAGAGACGGATAGCACGTGATATCCAAGCAGTTTCCCGCTCTTTTGACGTCAGTGATGGGATACCTGTGTGCGAAAAATCGTGTGTCTTTCTCAGGCTGAAATATGTTCGTTCTTGAAAGTTACTTCAAATCGCTGTCTTTCTTGAAATGTCAGGATGACTTCAGGGTGCCTTTTCCTAAAACAACGGTACCCAACAAATTTATGATACCACGCTTAGTCTCTCGTTTCAGGAAAACTGTTTGTGGTAGTAGTAGCTTTATTCATCTGTAGATCTCTTTTTACAAGGATATAGGATATGTCAAAGTATTTACAAGCTTAGATCGATTTAAAATAAGCTAATTCGTATACACATATATTTACAGACTTCTAGTTAGACACAATCATTAGATTTACTCTTCGTATGCAATACTTTTTACAAATAACTTATTAAATAATGTAATACCACACTGTTCATTCATATCTCACTATCAGTCCCTGCACACACTATTCACACACTATTTCATAATACTTCACTCACTACACACACACACACACACACACACACACACACACACACACTGGTGATCTATGGGCCATTTTCTGTACCACAACTTCCCATATGCTGTCCTGAAAAACTGAGAAAGCATCCCTCCATAATGAGCGAGATGATGAGCTCAGAAAGAGGAAGAGGTGTTAGTATTGTGTTATGCATAGCTTTGGGTAAGTATTTCTAGAAAGGAAAAAAAGAAGGGAACAAACATAAAGTGAAGGTGTTATGTGGAATGTTTTATAATCATTATTGTTATTATTTATTTGTACAACATTTGCAATGTAGATGCATTAATTTGTTCTGAAAGTGGTGCTGATATCCAAGACAATAAAAGTTGGTTAAAAGCTGTGAGCTATCTGGGGAAGTTAACCTTGCATTACCGAGCAACTGTTTCATCAGGTATCCAGTCTAGCTTGCCAAATTCCCAACGAGACTAACATTAATTATAATCTTTTTTTAGTCATCTTACGATAACCGGTGATATATATATATATATATATATATATATATATATATATATATATATATATATATATATATATAATTTAAATAAAAAGAAATAAACCAGTTTATATTTGGTCATTTATTTTATCATTGATCATTGTTCCACTAAAATTTCAGTGTATTAAACTTGATTCATAACTAAACTGGTGCCTTATTTAGGATTGTGACAGTGTGGGTTTGTAATCTTACGGAACATATCAAATATGGAGCCAAGATTGGGAGAATGCATACAACACTGCATTCATAAAATAACACACGAAGAACATTGAAACATATGGAAGACGAAATTAACTACAACCAACCGATTCAATTTTCACCCAAAGCAGTTACGTTCGTAGTGCAATCCTGTCAGTCATGAAATTACCACACACTGGTATACTAAATTCATACTAACTCTCTGTGGAATCTTCCTGTAAAGAATAGCTGAGGGCTACTTTGATGATTACACTACATGCTTCATGTGGTCAACTTGGTTTACGCAAAGAGTGTAGCCCCACAATAATTTTGATACTTAAAATAAATTACATCGAAACCCAATTTACAAAAGAAAAACCTCGAACTGGTTACTATCGTCTTACTATTAACCTGATGGGTCAAACAATTGTATAAGCACATGGTACTGGTCTCACAAAGTACACCCCACGTGGGTTGAACTAAAGAAAAGTTGCTATATTGAAAAATATTGTCAAGACGAGATGTTATAATCTCACTCACATTTGCATATAAGATTGATGATCTTAGAGTTACGGATCCTCAACACGGGGTTCCACTTTACTCACAAAGTAGTGACAACGCTACTACTGGAAGATATTCTGAACTTCACACTCGAATTACACTGCATTGCAATTTAAGATAACATATTTTAGATCTAAACCTGAAATAGAGGTGATGAAATTTTCAGTTAGGCTGAACTTAAGAAATCCATTGTCCTACAGACTTAGCAGAGACGCGCTTAGCCGGAGATCTTACCATTTCAGACGCTCGCCGCGGACAGACTTCCTGGGCCCCTACCGAGGGTGCTTAACAGATACAAACGGAAGTGACCAGAGAGGCAGCTTCCTATACCAACATGACAAGGGATGGTCAGGACCATGCTAAGAATAGAAACCTCTCTGCTTTTAGAAAGCGTAGCTACCTGTTCCTACGTTGGTCCTACGGTTCTCTAGCAGACAGGCTTGTCTGCTACCATCAAACATGCAACTAGAAATACATTTGCTCATTCATCCTTCCACACAGAAGGGAAGGGGGATGACAGTATCTTATCATATAGAGTATATAAACGAAAGCAGATGTAGGTTCTGTATGAGACTGTGTGACATGAATTACATATAAACTGTGTTTTAAAGTGTATTAGTGTGACAGATCGTTCTTGTTTATGTGTAAAAGTAACACGTTCCACTGCTCAGTCTCCTCCCAGATAGAAACACCACAGTAAATTTAGAAGTGGAATGTATGCCGTAAATGACAACAGTTTAAAAAAATTAACATGAAGGAATCCAACACAGACCTTTCACATTTTTTCATCAAACTCCTACTCGGGTTTTATCTAAGTAATCCTTCAATTTATAAAATGTATTGTATAACAGGTACTTTTTAGCTGCCTTTTTCAATAAGAGTATTTTTTCAATTTCTTTAATCTCTTTTGGTAATTCATTGTACAGTTTTATTCCTTGGTAGAAAATGCTGTTTTTAGTTTTATGTTTATTTTTGTTGAGTCTGTCTCTTGTTGCCTGGTCATGGGCAGAGCTGTTTGTGCGGTAATTACCACTGTTATTTTTAATATGTACAACTGACTGGTAAATGTATTCACATGGAGCAGTTAAAATCACGAGTATTTTGAACAGATCTGTACAACGAGCTCGACTAGTATTTTTAGTTATTATTCTTATGGCTCTCTTTTGGAGTTTGAAAATTGTGTTCATATTTTGTGCTTTTGTTCCCCAAAAAAGAATGCCATAGCTAAGAATTGAGTATACATATGAATGATATGCTACTAAAAGACACTGTATGTTACACACTGATGATAGGATCCTAAGGGCATAACATGGTGATGACGTTCTCTTTACAAGTACCTTTGTGTGTTCACACACTTCAGCTGAAAATCAGTATTCATTCCTAGAAATTTTGAATTTGTTACACAGTCTATAGAGGTGCCATCTACATTTAATTTAACATTGTCATTTTTCCTCTTCAACCTGAAATTCACGGCATTAGTTTTCTTTATGTTCAATGTCACTTTATTGCTTATTGGCCAATCATAAACTTCCTTGAGAGTTATATTTGCTTTCTCAGCAGGGAGTTCTCATGTTTTCTCAGTGACTATAATACTGCTGTCATCAGTAAAGAGAATTTTTTCACCATGAGTAACACTACTTGGAAAGTCATTGATGTATATCAGGAACAGTATTGGTCCTAATATGCTACCTTGCAGAAACCCTATATTAATGTATTTTGATTCTGGTAAGTGTTTTACTAAATGTTTAGGTCTATTTAAAGTATGTGTTATCTCTACTCTTTGTAACCTATCTGTTAGGTATGATCGAAACCAACCACTAGCTCCCCCTCTTATTCCCAATGCTTCTAATTTACTTAATAGAATCTTGTGGTCGACTGTATAAAACGTCTTAGAAAGATCCAAATATATACCTGTGGCACACTCATCTTTATCAAGAGGATCAAGTACAACTTTTGTGGCTGACTCCGTATTTTTGCCACTTTGCACCAAACTGTGATTCTCTTAAAAGACTGTATTTATTCAGGTAATTCATTACTTTGTCTTTCATAATTGCTTCTATTATTTTTGAGAATGCTGACAGCAGGGAATTGGGCCAGTAATTTTCTATGTCTCCTGCATTACCTTTCTTAAGCAAAGGTACAACTCTTGCTTGCTTTAACTGCTCTGGAAATGTTCCTTATGTGAAGGATTCATTTATTATATTTGTTAAGGGGTCTTGTATTCATTGTTTCAGTAGACACATTGGTACTTCATCTGAGCCTACTGACGTTTCATTTTTTAGTTTTTGAACAGTTTTATTGACTTCATTCTCTGTGGTTGGAAGTAACATCATTTTATTTACAGGTGTTACATTTGTTTTGGAAAATTTTTGCTGTAACTTCTCTGCAATACTTGAAAAATGCTCTTTTGCATAGTTTGCTAAGTGTTGTGGATCATTTATTACCTTATCCCCCTCCCTTAGCAGTAGGCTATTCTGCATTTGTTTGCCTCACCCCTTTTCCTTTCTTATAACATCCCAGACTGATTTGCATTAATTCTCTGCATTATACATTATTTTGTCTTTAAATGACTTTTTTGCAGCAATCAGTACCTTTCTATAGATCTTTTTATATCTGTGATAGAAATTTAAAAATTCTGGATCATTGCGAATCTTTTTCATGGATCTGAGGTGTTTAAGTGTTTGGGAGGACTTCTTAATACCTGCTGTTATCCACCTGTTTCTGTGAGATGTTGATACAGACATACATACTTTTGGAAATGCCTTTTGAAAGTTCAATTTAAACAATTTGGAGAATTTAGAGAATTTCATTTTCACATTGGTTTCCTTATACACTTCATCCCAGCTTTGTTTTTCTAGCTCGTTTGAAAAATCTTTTATTTTGATTTCTGATAGCTGTCGTTTATAGGGTTGAAGTTTAGGGAACGATTTGATGCCTGATTTTACTGTTGTTATTTGACAGAGATGGTCTTATAGTCCGAGATCTTTTGCAGCTACATCAGATTTTTCCCTGTCCATATTTGTGGCCACATGGTAAATTACTGATGCAGTCATTGTGGTAATTTGTTAGACTATTGACGAATGGGTACATGCCAAAACTTTGAAGGATGTTTATGAAGGTGCTGCTGCATTCACTTATTATATTAGTGTTGATGTTAACGTCTCCACACAGAATTATGTTGACCTTTGTACTTGAGACTTTATCTAGAACTTCTGTTAATTTATTGAAAAAAATCACTGGGCGATCTATATACACACAAAAGATTAATTTCTTGGCAATATCAAGCCCTGTTAATTCAATAGCTCATATTTCAAAGTGTTTGTCTTCACTTACTGTACTGACGTCATGTCTTGATTTGAACTGTTTTCCTTTTCTGATAGAAATGCATGATCCCCCACCCCTTGAAGTAGTTCTGCAGTAAGAGTTTGCCTTTTCATACAACAATAATACTACATGTTGGATTTATGCATCTCTACACCAGTGCTCAGTAATACAAACTGCTGTGCAGTTCAAAGATCGGATCTCAACTTCTAATAGTTGTATTTTATTTTTTATTGATTGCATGTTTTGATGGAGGATTGTTAAACCTGTGAAATTCCCCATGTTACCCTTTCCAGTGGTTTGTTTTTCTTTGTGACACTTGATATATGTGATATTTAACGTTTTAAAATCTGTTTTGTGAGTGATTTTTCAGTATTTTTTGAACTGGTGTAGATACTCTTTAGGCAGGGGAACCTGTTGTCTGGATTTATCCTAAAAATGACCTACTTTTCCTACCTATGGCAACAGGTATTTGACCATGTGTGACCCAAGATCCACCACATATACTTTCATGGATCAGCTGTACCAACCTCAGAGCTATCCCTAACCTCACAGTGATTCACCTCACAGCTCCATCATGGTGTGGTCGATCATGACGCCGGAACAGCTAAACAAAGTGTACATTGGTGCCATGAGTCAGGGAAGCTATCTTGTCCAGGTCCCCTCTTATGTCATAAGCCCCATCCCTGTCCAAATTGTTTCCCGCCTGTCTCAGTGAATGCGAACGTTCTGGACAACCTTTGGTGTTACGTGGTGCCTCTATGGCAAATATCCGTACAGCCTTGCTGCGTTCACCAAGGAAGTCGATACGAAAACTTTGTCAGCAAACTGGAGTATCTTACGGAAAAATTTGCAGAGCCGCAAAGAAACTGAAACTCCGTCCATGTAGTATTCACATTACGCTTGAGACCCGAGAACCTAACACTCAAAAAGAAAAGTTTACAATACTGTCAGAGGTTTTTGCGTTTCATTCGCTACAGTGTTCAGGTATTGGACTATGTTTTCTAGTCTTATGAAGCATGGTTTCATCTAAGTAGTTCTGTGAAGAGTCAGACCGACAGATATTGGAGTTCAGAAAACCCTTGCGTTTTCCATGTGCCCTGGTGGGCAGTTTTGCACAAAATAATGGTGGGCACAATTTTTCTTGGAAGCGATAACAGTTGAACGTTGCCAAGATATCATCATGTAATTCGTAGCATTGGTAGAGTCAGAGGCTGATGAACGACACTGGCAACAGTGTAACGGCGAGTAGCACCATGATAACATTGAGTGGCTTCTTTGCGGGACGCGTAATTTCACGTGGCCACCATCCCCAGACTTATCTCACCGCGATGTTTTTCATTGGAGACATCGGAAGATGACCAACAGAAGCATAACATCGAAGACAAAATATCCAGCGTAAATGTAGCGATTATACCGAAAGTAGCTGCCAACATAAGAAACACGTTGAGTCTTGATTTGTACCACATGGAGGACATTTCCAGTATCTATTATAGAAGATACCTATTCTGAGTTTATGAATTAAAAGAACATTAATAAAAATTAGAAATTTTTGAATTTAGGGTTTGTTCAGATGGCTCTGAGCACTATGGGACTTAACATCTATGGTCATCAGTCCCCTAGAACTTAGAACTACTTAAACCTAACTAACCTAAGGACATCACACAACACCCACTCATCACGAGGCAGAGAAAATCCCTGACCCCGCCGGGAATCGAACCCGGGAACCGGGGCGCGAGAAGCGAGAACGCTACCGCACGACCACGAGCTGCGGACTGAATTTAAGGGTTGCATAACTTCTTGTTCGCCCTGTTTTAATAAATACCATATTTTTGTCTGCTCCAAAACGACATGGTTCAAGCTTTCATATCCGTTATCATGCTTCGTGACAATCTGTCGTTTCGTGGGGTGCGGATTGCTACCGATCCTAACTTGCTACCGTATAGCAGCGTAAGACTTTCTACACCGTACGATGATAATTAATGTGGGTCGATATGAGGCATAAATGCAACAATACATCTCGTTTAATCAAGATGACGAGGAAATTAGAGAAACCAGAGTTCATACAGAGGTTTACTGGCATTAATTGTTCCCAAGAATCATTTATGAATGGCACAAGCTAAGGGGGCGGGGGGGGGGGGGGCGGGGGGAAGGGGGCAGGAGAAGATTTTACTAGACTATCCTTCGTCACATTCTGTAAGGAGATGTGTGGATTATAGACCTTTAGTCCAATTTAAATTACTTGGTAGTCAGCTATTGTCACTTGCCGCTGCAGTGTTGCCTCATCGGCTGCCGACCACCGCCCAGTTATAGGTGGCTCACAAACACGGCCAGTAACTTCACAAATGCTGTTAGCGGGTAACTCGCAGCAGTGTTGGAAGCGGCCTCAGTAAGGTATGGAAATGTGTCGAGAGATTATTTTAATTGGACAATGACTGAACTGCGAGAGATGACGGGTTTTGTAGCCCTGAATCTAAATTCATGCCCTAGCCTAACAACAATTTCGTGAAGTAAAATGTACCCGAGAAAACGACGGTCATAAATCAGTGGTAGAACTAAAATCACGGTCGCTTTGTTCACCGCGATTAAAGCTAACCTCTACGAGCTAACTCGATCAGTTTCAGAGGTAAAAATCAAGCTGTAAATTCTCGCTATCTTTCATTGGTTGGCTGGATCTGTCCTCACACTGGTTACACGAATTGCCGCTTTACCAGTCGATGAACATTGGTGGTTGTAGTTTATAGGCGATACGGGATGATTCCAAGTGGCAATAGAATGAGAGGAAAAAAGTAAGGGTAAATAAAAGTCAATACGATAGCGAAAATGGCGCGGCAGAGTATTTGAAACTGAAAAGATACTTAAATCAGTTAATTGAACAAAAATAATGATTGAGGTATTTTGATTTGATATAGAAATTTTAAAAAAATTCGTTGTATTTCAAGAGTTTCGAGCCTACGACTTTCTACATGACAGGTTAATACACTAATTACTGCACTACGACTCTACGATGATAAAGATTGTTGCATTTATGACTCAGATATTCCAGTAGTAATGATAAATTGCAGTCTGGAAATCTTTGGCTCCACATAATGTCGTGCTAAACTTTTCTTATGTAAGCCGATCTGTGTAAATATAACTGTTTATGTGACGCTGAAGCATGTCTAGTATGGACAGACCCAGTAGTGTTTGGTTAGTGCTGTACGTGAAACGCATTGATGTCATCAGCATCATGTGTGACTACATACGAAATTAAAGGGGCCAAATTCAGGTTTCGGTATCCACACAGCAAGAAAGAAAGCTGGACAACGTGAACTGACAATTTGTTTTGGCAGTTTGGCAACGGCGAATAGTTCGGACGTGACGTTGAGCGCTCTGGTCGGGAGAAACCAGTTCAAGCTCGTGAAATCTCCATTACCAAGCAATTTTAATCGTACTATTGATGTTCTTAGCAGCCTTCCGCTGCTAATAACGGAGTTCAAGCGTAGTTATCAGTTAGTACCTTACAGCACATTATTGCTAAGTATTATGCGATAGTCTCAGAAAAAAAGAGGACCGCCAGTTCCAAACACAAGAGGCACAATGTCCGCGGATGTCTGACGTTCCTGCACTGTTTTTTCCCGTTTCCCGTTCCGCGTCACCGAGCCCGCGTAGCCTGATGACCCATTGTCCAGTGCGATTTTTTGCGATGCAAAAAGTAGCCCTTTTTTGTCTTCGCTCGTTTTTTTCCGGCTGCTATCGGTCACGCCAATACCGCAGCGTGGAAATCCGCTTACGGCTGAGGTCGGTCTGCGGCCACCCCTTGGCTTTGACAAAGCCAGCCGGCCAGCCAGCAGCGGCGGCTAGCTCTGCACCGCAGCGCCGCCTGAAACCCGCAACCCGGCGCGCCGCTTCCTCGCGTTTGTTATTGCAAGCGCCGCCACCAACACCGAGCAAAGCGGCGACCGGCCGCGTAGGAGCCGGCGCGAGAGGGGGGCGCCACTCGTCACCACCTTTCAGCTGCTTTCCTTTCGGCGTCGGTGCGACCAGTTCATCACAAAAGCGGTCCGGATACTGATTGAACGCTCCAGTACAGTCAACAGAGCAGCTTTAAAAGTTCCGATGCCTCGGTTTATGACGCGAGAGAAGCCATTTTATCCCAGAGGACGAATAACACCGCAAGAAACAATACTGCAGATCTCCATGACAGTGACTTTGTGACTTATAACTGCTCCGAGACTTTTAAGGGGGGTAGAACGTGAAACAGGCAGACTTGGAGCAGGAGAGGCACCACAGGACATTTTAATTTACACTGCCTATACTTTTACAAATAAATTCATGAAACTTTGTTAGCATGACCAGGAATGATTCAGGGTTTACACTCATAGCAGAGGAAGTTAAAAAAACACAACAATTTTTTTTTACATGTGAAATTTCATCATTTTTTCACTTGGTATTGGCTGCATTTGTTGCTGTAGGTACACTTTTCTTCATAAGTGAGAGAGATTCTTCGATGAATTTTGCACAGCATAGAAACCTTACTTACAGGTGTATGGAAGTCCAGAATTTCCCAAATATATTAAAAACTGTGGTAAAAATTGATATAATTAACTAAAAAATTCGAGTTTTCTCTAAACAAGAAGTTTAAAAAAAAAACAACCCATTCATTTTTCCATAGATTAAATAAATTCTAGAGTTTCATACACCTGTAAGTATGGTTTGTAAACTGTGCAAAATTCATAGAAGAATCTCTCTTACTTATGAAGAAAAGTGTACCTATAGCAACAAATGCAGCCAACAGTAAGTGAAAAAAATCATGAAATTTCACATTAAAAAAATATTATTATTTCGTGTTTTTGAACTTCCACTGCTATGAGTGTGAATCTTGAATCCTTCCTGGTCATGCTGACAAAGTTTTATGAATTTATTTGTAAAAGTACAGACAGTGCAAATTAAAATGTCCTGTGGTGCCTCTCCTTCTCGAAGTCGGCCCGTTTGGCGTCCTACCCCCCTTAACAGCGCCAATATTGTAGTCTATATTTCCATGCATGTCTGTCTCAAACTCGTATCCAATATGGGCAATATATCTTGTTTTTTATTAAAAACGATATTCCTCCAGCTGTGCTTAAGATTTTATATTTACTTCGCTACTAGTTTCGACGATGCGTCAACGCCATCTTCAGGCCTGTACACTTTGATGAAATCAGTTGTGTTTGACTCAGTCTAGAAGTACGCGGCGAGACCAACACGTGCTTAAGTACAGCTGGAGGAATATCATTTTTAATAAAAATCATACCAGCTGTGACTCACCTTCATCCAGTTTAAATATGGATGTACGAAGATTAATATATCTTGTGGCCTTCCACAAATTCCATACCTGGGCCATTTCTTTCTTAAAAAATGTATCGTAAACATACAGCTCATTGCACCAGTCAGAAACACAGTTTGGTCATCCATTCGTAACACATGTACAATTACCCTAAAGTTAGATCGAAGCCTGGGAAATAAGCCAAATCATATGTTGGACGGAGGGAGTTTTCAATTACAGCTAACAGGTTTGTTCTCAAACTAAAGCTCAATAAAATCGGTTTGTCACTGATATTCCTGTAAGGATTTCATTCTACTCTCTTATAAAAGTGGAAGATAAGACTCGTGAAATTCTGGGACATGATCAATTGAATGTTCACTACTGTGAGTGTTGGAGAAATTAGATGCACCAACCATCACGATCTCTTAACTGTCCAACGTCATCGCCGGTGATGTACTTGCCCCGGTTTACTTTCCTTTGTATCGTATTTGATAATATTTTAGAATGTTCTGCGCAGAAACCACGACCGTATTTTGGTCAAAATCGTGCATCTGTGTCCTGAAAGATGTCACTACATGAATCCTATGTACATCGATGATTAATTATCCGAACTTTCTTGTGAGAATATCAGAATATGTCTATTCTCTTACTACACTTGACACTGACAATATGCATTTCTTCCAAAGGAGCAGTATTGATTTACTGAAAACATGACAGAAATTATCTGCTTGTAAAGAGAATCCTATTGTATTTCGTTCAGAAGAAAGCACTTTAATCTGAATTTTTACTAGGGTTAAAAAAAATTAACAGCAGTCAGTGCACAACAGCATATTTTCAAGCTTACATGCACTTTGTGCCCTCAGCTGGAGAACTTTACATCCGTGAGCTGTGACTGTTGTCGACGAGTGCTGTAATGGAACATTGCCCTAGTAATTAGGAGTTGAAATTGTTATCCGAATTAGTCGTCATGTTATGACTTGTCATTTTTGTCAAATCTATCAAACTGTTTCCTTAAAATAGGTCATGACGATCACATTACATTCCGTAAGCGATCTGAAAGTAACACCTTATTGAAATGTGACATTTCCTATTTTCATTTTTAGTTATTTATTTATTTTTATTCGCTGTGTGGGAGTGAGTGGCATGTTTGAACGCATTTAGCACCCTCCTCCGATTCTTACCAATATCTTTTTAATTGTTTGCTTACGTTTTTTAGTAGAGCCGATAATTTTTTATGCTGACTTTTCAAGAGCCTTGAATTTACAAATAAGAGTTCTAAATGATTTTGTTCTGAATTAAATCTCATTTATGTGCTCATTAATTTATGTTAGCAAACTGTTGCAATTTTTCATTGATAAGTCAAGGTTTAGTATGTCTGTAAGAGTTTGTTTCTACCAGTTCCACACACGTGAATGTATAATTCTAGACTTCATTTCTTGTAGTAATTATATTTCTAACTTAATAGATTTTATCACAGTTTCAGAAGCTACAAGTGCTTTAGTTTTCGTGAGAGCTTTGTAGTGCTTCAGTTGTTTCTCCACATGTTAAGTAGATTTTTTGTTATATCTGTTCCAGCTAGTATTTGCTGTCTTCCTATGTTTGCTTGCCAACTTAGCCCCATGACTTCATTAAACAATAGCCATCTACTGGATCATATGATATTAATAGATTTAGAAAGAAATAATAATTTTACGGTTAGAATTACTATTTATTTATTCCTACAGCTCTCTTCGAATGTTTAAACCTGCATCATCAAGTATATTTATGTTGATTAATATGGCCTGTACGTATTGTGTTAAGACACCGGAGTAACTCGTGGCGCTGTTATAAAATTACTGGTACACATTGTTTCTCGATCCTGCATCAGTTCAGTTACATTGTATTTGATATAAAAGCGGGCAGTACTGGCTGTTGGGTGATGGCTGAAAGATTCTCACTCGTATTTGTTGATTCCAGGACAATCCGTGTCTCCAGTGGAATTCAGAAAGAAGGATTTGCTCAAGCTGGGTGACAGTTCTGGGGTGCTTCCCAGAATCTTGTCGGCACATTTTGAAGTTGCTGTTTTCGGGAGTTAATCCTCTATGCACGGCCACAACTGTGCATTAGCCCCAATCCGCCGACTTGTGATGCAGAAAGTATCTATTCAGCACGAGTGACAATAAGAATACTGTCTTCCCATTCCTATGAGAGGTGAGAAATTTTGATCAATCCTGTCTACTGCCTTCCCTTCTAGACATTGTGGTGCTGCATCCCCCAACAGTGGAAGACACTTCAGACTTGGTACCAACTTAGTTATTTGTTTATGTACATTTGTATGCCTTATTTGCGGCTCTACGACACATGTTACACAGGCTAAATAACATCCCACTCAGCAAAGAAAACTATGAAAAAGAATTACAAACAATACAACCCATAGACACAAATAATGGTTACAATAGCCATATAGTACAAAAATTAAACCAAAAAATTAAAACAAAATTAAAGGAAAATCAAAACAAGCAGAGAACACAACACCAAAGAACGGCAAAGACACTACAGCACAAATGGAAACACAAAACAATAACACAAATGACATGAATAAAAGAAAAAATGGCAAACACTAATATATAAACACAAAGCAACACGCAAGATAGGAAATATACTAAGGAAATACACTCCAATCACGTTTACAAACAACGGCCAAACCAGATAAATACCAAGGAGCACGTACATACCAGCTAGAGTGCCAAGAATGTAAATCAGTATATCTAGGGATGACAAGCAGGGACTTCAAAACTGTTTATTTTTCTAGAAATATTTGTTTCTCTGGTATTTTGTCGTCTTTAGGCAGAGGTGTCCAAAGAAGAGTAACATTCGTTTTGCTATGACTTCTGATATTTTCTGTGTATTTTCGTAACTCTCCTAATTACGTACCATTCTTCAATCTTCTGTAGTTTGCATTACAACCGTCGTGTTTCTAAAAGAGCATCTTTCAAGTATCTCTATTCTCTGCAGTTCATGGTTCATCGTTAACCATTCACATGCATGAAAACATTATTGTCTTATCACTGTGCTATAGTCTTAATTTTTATATTTTTGGATTTGCATTTTTTGTCATTGTTCTGAGGCAACAAGGGATCACAAATTTAGCATTGGAGGGCAGCGTGGAGGGTAAAAATCGTAGAGGGAGACCAAGAGATGAATACACTAAGTAGATTCAGAAGGATGTAGGTTGCAGTAAGCTCCTCCAGAGCCTGCACTCTTTGCTTTCTTCAGACTTCTCTCAGCCTGAAAATTGGTTTCTATATTGTCGCTTGTAACAGACACCTCGCTGGGCAAGTCTGTTTCTAGTTCATACAAGGTGCATTCAAATGATACCCGGTCACTAGTGTAACGTAACGGTAACGATTTGAGTAAGTCAAAAATATAGCTATACACAATACACATACTCAAAAATATTCGCCAAAACTGATGGCACATTTATCTCATTGCGACACTAGTCGGTCGATTCCATCCCTGAAGAAGCTAGTAAGCGTCGGATACAGACCTGGACCCAGTCACACGCTAATACCTAGTAACCGATGGATCTCGTCCACGGTATTTCTGCGGTTGTCAAAGACTAAAGCATTCACTTCCGCATCCATTTCCGGTGTGATGACACTATGAGCCTGTCCAGGATGAGCATCGACTTCCAGTGACTCGCACTCCTCAAGGAATCGTTTGCGCCATCCACAACGCTTGAACGACTCGGACAGTACTTACCGTACACAGCCTTCATCCGTCGATACATTTCACAGCCTCCAACTCCCTCCGCCGCCAAAAATCGAATCACACCTCGTTGTTCCTGCTTACTCGCCTGCATGTTCGGTAGTGGACGTTCACTTGTGTGACCACCTTCTCTTCGGCGTGAGAGCACACTGGCGCTATGCAACATCAAACGGTGCGCACGCGTCAGTCTCTCTACCAATAGATGGCGCCACCATACCCGCAGTTACGTGGTGCAAACTTACGTGTAAGGCAAAGGTAGACACACTGAACAGGGTCATTCGAATGAACTTCATAAATTCGCACCAGACGTTCCTAGTACTGCAGCCGCACAGCAACAGGCGGTCGCCAAGCGACAGCCAATCCACGAACAAACCCCTCTCGGCCTGAACGATTTTTACCTAACTATTGTTGTGTCTCTTATTATCCGTTTTATGCCTTGGAAACCAATACTTCACTACAGGATACAGCAACATTGGTGTCGAGGTTGGTACTTCGTTTGCCTGTTATTTGGTGGAATTGTGACTTGTTGAGACAGCAACAACATGGCATGAAGACAGGTGTGTGTTTTTTGCAGATTCTTGGACGAACACCGTGTTTGCCCGCCGCACTGCATTTATACTAAGTTCACAAGAATCATACTCGCAGTTGCAAATACGGTGAAACTTTAGCTGCATAATGTACTGATGACAATGAAAGTGTGTGCCAGTGCGAGAAGCCAGATTTCCCACTTCACGCAAGCGTTCACCTTAATGACATCGGTTATCCGAAAAGGCTCCGCGTAGAGACTCAAACTTCCATATGGCACCGTTTCGTCTACATCCTACACTAACACTGATGCTGTGATTCTTGTACAGGGAGAGACTTATGAAGAAAGCCGCAGTCTTATTTATAGCCATGAAATGCCATACGGCAGTGCCTTTGTCGTTTCGATGTTATCTGTGCGAGTATAAGAGGTAGACAAAACTGTGACATACGGAAGTTTGCCTCTGTTCGGTTTCGAGTCCCAGGCTGTCACCGGTTTTGATTGTCACTGTGCAGCTGGAATTTCACCACGTTAGCAAATGTCAACATGATTCTTATATTCCATACAGCCGACGTTCGCAGCAGTGTCTGCTCCTTCAGAAGTGCATTGCAGACTACATCGAAACAACACAGACACTACAATATGCTATACTGGCTTTTTTGTGTGTTTCAAAACATTCTAACCTGCATCATACTGTTTTCGTTTTCTGTTATAGAGGCTGATATATTTTTTTTGCATGTCCTTGTCTGTGTCTTCTAATTGAGACGTTCTCCACAGCTCCGGTGTCTACATCGTGTTTCTAATCCGTTTCTATTGTGCATTGAACCGTGGCCAATGTACCACAGGAATCGAGTGTAAGGCAAACTGTTCATATGCAGGCTTAACATATTCAACAACTGCTGGCTGGAATGACGCAACTGATGCAAGTCCAATCAAGTTTGTCGGCGTTACTCGCAGCCCCAAACATCGCCACAAGCACCACCTGCTTGCGCACCACAATTCCCGGCATTCGGTGCACAGTGGGAAGACTGGTCTGAATACCGCGCTCAGCTCGATGCCGACTTCGCTGCACATCGTATTCAAGGTGCGGACAGAAAACCACATTTTTTTGGGCAACACTAGGCGTCGCAGTGTACAGGCTGGCATGTAATTCTTTTTCCCATCGCCCGCCCACGAAGTGTAGACTGTGAGGCCTTGGGCTGCTGCGTTAGACAAATACCTTGATGAACATGTGGACGTGGGTGCTGCTCATTACATGCTTTTCCGATTACGTAGACAACCGCATCAAGATTCCACACAGTGAGTAGCTGATTTACAAGGCCTGACCGGGCATTGCCAGTTTAAGTGTGAATGTGGTAGATATTACAGTGACGCTAAGGCTCAAGAAGCAATGACTCGAGACGCTGTCACCCATAAAATGTCCAGCTATAGGATCAAGGAACAAATACCAAAGTATTTGGACTATAGTTTGAAGGAAATGTCGGGAATAATTGAGTCACAGTACTCATTTTTGTGGTACAAAATAGGGTTGATAACAAAGATCGCGAGTCCAGTTCACGCGCAGCGTCATTTCACTTCACGGCACCCAGGAGAAACGTGGGCCTGGCAAAGAGTTTGTGACTTCACAGAAGTCGACTCTAGCGAGGAAGACAGGCCGCGGCGGGTACGTCACGAAGGTAGACCTGACCTCACTCGCTCGCTCAGCTCAGCAGACAAAATGCGTTTCTAGACCTGTTAATCCGCAGCTGGACGTGTACGTACTAACGAAAATTGCATCTTCTACTGGAATCTGCTATTATGAAGTCTTACTGATTAACAGTTCTACAACAAATACTCTATATAAGTGGTATAACGGCTTGTTTGTAGCAAGCCGGCCGCCGTGGCCGAGCGGTTCTAGGCGCTTCAGTCCGGAACGGCGCGACTGCTACGGTCACAGGTTCGAATCCTGCCTCGGGCATGGATGTGTGTGATGTCCTTAAGTTAGTTAGGTTTAAGTAGTTCTAAGTTCTAGGGGACAGATGACCTCAGATGTTAAGTCCCATAGTGCACAGAGCCATTTGAACCATTTGTTTATAGCATTTAGTTCAAATGGTTCAAATGGCTCTACTGTAGGACTTAACATCTGAGGTCATCAGTCCCCTAGAAATAGAACTACTTGAACTTAACCAACCTAAGGACATAACACACATCCATGCACGAGGAAGGATTCGAACCTAGCATTTAGTCCTTTGTGCTTAACAGTCCGCATTTAATACAAGAAGTGGTGCCTTATGCAATTGATAATCATTTTGGCATGATTTTAATTTTATTGTAACCCAGTACAGCCGTCACAAATTATAAATAGGCCTATGGACCTCTGATCATTGTAGTATTAATAACAGTAAGACACCATAATAACGGATCCAAGCAGAAGATGCAATTCTTGTTTGCATGTGCACACCTAGTTACGAGTTAACAGGTGTAGAAACGTAATTTATGTGTTGAGGTGAGCGCAGACCTACTTCGTGACGTACGCACTGCTGCCTGTCTTTCTCGTAGGCCTTGAGTCGGCTTGTCCGCCACTCGTTGCGAACGCTTTCCTCCATGCAGTGGCCACGGTAAATCAATATGTCAATGGAAAGGTACCCACTAAAGGTCTTAACTTTGTCGTGTGCAATCGCGAGTTTGCATGCCTTTACAAGCGCAGTCAAGAACTCGTATGAAATAGTTACTTGCTCCCAGTCAGATACGGCTGCTGGCACAGACCTGCAGTGTCACGTGCTGTGACGTACGCGCCACGACCTGTCTTTCTCCCGGGGCTCGCGGGACAGCGCTGTAGACAATAGCACAGCGTGCTGGGCAGATGGACGGCTTCACGTCACACAGGCGGGACGCAAGGCTCTGCCGTGACGCTCAGTGTTTTCATTGCGGCAAACACGGTCATGTATAATCAGTGTGATTGCAAAAGCGAAAGTCACAAGAGCAATCTGTTCGTTATTCCAAGTGCCGGTCTAAAAATGTCAGTGTCATACTTTCAAAGTCATATAGTCATGGTGCCAAATCAGTGTCAAAATCAATGTCGCAGACAATTCTTTACCTCATAGTCGCTTTGAGACTCTGTCTCAGAGTTAGTCGTAGATGCTGGGGCCGAACTTGTAACTTTCAGCCAGCACTGCAACTATTCCCTAGATCTGAGTTTTAGAAAGATGGTAAGCATGTGCAGCAGCTACACACAATGTGACGAGGTGGATGTGAAGAAATTTGTTTCGAATTAGAGTCTTGCTTTCCTGAATCATTTCATTCACGAAGCTAGCTGAACTCAACGTGCTCTTAGGCAAGGGAACTGGTGCTCATATGTACTTTTCTTAGTCTTTCTTTTAATCTATTAGCTAATTCAAAAATGATTGACAGTTTCGGTGGACATAGCTAACATTGATTCTTATCATTTCCTTTCCAATTCTACCCACTTATGCCAAGGGATCATCGTACTCATTTAATAATCAATTTGAACCTCTGAGTAGTTGATTATTTTTTTAGCCACTAGTTGGGAGTCAAGGCCATGCGTTTTAGCAATCAACAGGACTGTTACTGTGATCCTTTGAGTCATTGCATGCATGGATGAAACCCTACTCATTGTATCTTTGTGTGTAAGTATTGTGCTTAATTATTCATTTCATCATATGGGGAGCTATGTTATCCAAAACGGTCATCAGGTTCAGGTCTAAATACCATTACTGGGATATGCTTCAATTTCAGCAATAACATCGCAAGGTCCTTCTTCTCAGTCTAATCTTTCACTGGTTATTAATTCTCATTTATTCAGGGTTAGGACTGGTAAAGTGCTCTGTTCATACAGTAACAACCGCAGTCAAAGATATTATTATTAGTATTAATTTAATGACTTTTATTGTCATCTGATATAGCTTCATTTCAATAATAGTGTGGCGAACTGCTCGGCTTGGAATCCAGCACTTGATCTTCTGAACACGCAACGTAGGCAACATCCAGACGCCAAGGAACACAAGTACGAAGATGATATTAGGGATAATTGACAACGGATAACAGCCACGAAGTACGCGCACAGCGTTCGGAACAACCAAGGCTAGAAGAAAACGCTATAGCCGTAGATATTGGTCGGCGCACGCCACGGACAAAGCGCTAGATGTGGCGCGGACCGCAGAGGGAACGCATAGCACAACGTAGGCATTAATACCGGACTCGTTCCACATCGGAATCAGTATCGGACAACACCTGAAGGAGACTGCGAGTCACGCAATTGAAATATCGTGCAGGAAAGACGCGCATAACCGGCAGGAAAGACGCGCATAACCGGCAGAAACCCGATAAATCAACATGACAGCTTCGCCCGTGTTGTTAACAACCAAACCCAATTGAAATTACTCAGTCATTTTGGAAAACGGCTTGTATTTAAAGCGCGGAAAAGAAACATCGAAGATTATTTTATTTGTGGGATTACACTTTAGATTCCAGCATGAACGACTGACATCCTGCGAATGGTACGGACGTAAATACAAAACAAACTTAGTACATAAGCTTTTTAAAAAAAGAATGAAGTATCAAAATTCGTATAATAGTTTACTTATACTAGGGATAGATTATAGACAGCATAATGAGTAAGTGTTGCATGGAGTGCTGTATAACAGTTAAATGATACACATATAAGAGATGACATCATTTAATTCCAGGTACCTACAAAATTTAAGGCCGAAGCCCGATAAGACACAAAGAAACACAATAATGTTGCGGAATAGAAAGTGGAAGTAGTCGATACGTCCTTTTTGAGTCGGAGCTAAGTAACCTAATCTTCTGGTGTTAATGAGCATCACTTCTTTCCTAATGGTCACGGTTTTGCCAGAAAAAGGTTTTGTGGCCTTGTTACTACGAAAGTAAGCTACACATTATAAGTGAAAGCCAAGTAACTTCTATTGAATGCTGCACTACACTTCAAAGTGACAGAGGTAGTCCGAAAGAACAGACACCACGCATTCATATAACTGGTTCGCCTACATGGACAATGGATCCACCTTCTTCAGTCCGATCTCCTGCGGGAATCTGAGTAGCGAGCATGGAGGAAATGGGCAGCGACTGCGGCTAGGTGGCGCTCGATGGGAATGTGGGTCGCCGTGAGGCGTGTCAAGATAGTCCGCGCAGTTGCGACAAAACTGTGTCCCGGATGGCCCAATGGTTACCGCACCCGCCTAGCACAACGATGTGATATATCACTGTCGACGGTAAGCAGGTGACCAGATCAATGCTACATGCGATCCACATGGTAGACTCACCCACGTGCACGAGCTGTGGCGTTCAAGACAACGATGAACACGGTCTCAGCTGTGGCGAGTCTACGGCGGTGTGGCACTTAGTGTGGCAAATGTCAGCATACTTCCTTCGAGTAACGCCGAATCATATCGACCCCGAGACTATCTTATTCCCGGATGAAACGTATTACCCACGCACGAAAACTAATGCCATGACGAGGCTTCGTGGACATGCGGTGCATTATTTGTTTCAAGACGGCACTAAGGACACTTTAGACTTTTGGAACTAACTGCAGGAACGACATTGCAAGATCCTCCGTAACCCAAAGTATCGACAATATTTTTCCAATTATATGTGGAGTGCGTTCCACGACCCTCCACGTAGCTGGAACATCACGGGTAAGAGAAGCTAAAATTACAAGACGATGATAGAACACTACACGGTACAACGTGGGATCTACCTTGGTCATTACGAGAAGTTATACCTGGATGATACAGCAGATGGAGAGTTTCGTCGTGAACCCTCGCACTCTATAGCTTATAACAGTATTTGCCCCATTTCCTCTTTTTGTCACCGGAGCGAAAAGGTCTTCGCAGTTTTTGTTTCCCATCCGGTGCAAAATGTACCACCGGTTAATGGTGGTATGGATTCCACCCTTAGGTTTTGTTTCATGGCTTCCTTAACCCCGCACTTTGCTCTCTTTCTTTTTGCCTTTTGCTACAACTATAAGCATGTTTTTTGTTGTGTGCGTCCCCACCTCGAAGCAACGAGTGTACTTACTAGTTTTCAGTTCCTTACTGTCAAAAAATATACAAGAAATATAAAAAAATTTGAAAATAAAAAACAAAAGAAAGTAAACAGGAGATCCCGCTGATTCTGGTTAATGTCCAGATGCAGCTGACATCAATAATCTCTTACCCTCCAATTCTTCTCCGCCCTCCCCCCGACCCCTCTCCACGTTCACTTTACATATAGTGTATCATAGTTACTGATTCTGCGTGGTGGAAAATATGTCTCCCCCCGCCCGCCAGATTTTCTTTCAGCTTGCCTTAAAGGTTGCCTCGAGATTGACGTCTACGATTACTGTGATGGCCTTTCCTGCCGATCAGCATCGCCCACGTCTGTGTGGCCTTGGTGAAGTTGTTGGAACCATTTCACTAAGGCTCCAAGCGACATTTCATGTGGAACATACGCCGTCAGAATTTTACGGTGAATCTGCGTGCAATTTAGGCGATTGCTCAGAGTAATCGCACTGTGACGCCTATTTCAACTTCGGAGTACGTTACCTGTTGCCGCGACATTTCACGCGCTCGCTGTGATTCGCCTGTTATCCCTACTGCAGCAGAACTATGTCTGCAGTAAACAGAGAACATGTACTGTCTTATGATAGTCCGCCACTCTTGTTATGCATTGGTCTTGGAGTGGGACGGTATGTCTAACTTACGAGAGATGGATAAAAAGTAGTGGAACACAAAAAAATTGTTCAAATGGCTCTGAGCACTATGGGACTTAACATCTATGGTCATCAGTCCCCTAGAACTTAGAACTACTTTAAACCTAACTAACCTAAGGACAGCACACAACACCCAGCCATCACGAGGCAGAGAAAATCCCTGACCCCGCCGGGAATCGAACCCGGGAACCCGGGCGTGGGAAGCGAGAACGCTACGGCACGACCACGAGATGCGGGCAGTGGAACACAGCCGTAGCATGAAGGATGTTAGTCAAATGGCACGTGCGCTGTCTGCAGCTGGTTACAGGTGGTCAGTCGAAGTATGTAGTGAGCGGCGATGAATGTGTTCGAGCCTGTTGCAGTGCGTACTGTCGGAAAGAGGGAAAGACAAGTCCCAGGCGCTCACTGCCAACCTACTACTGCAGTTTCTTGCGACATCAGCTTCGTCCCGCACTGAGAAGGAAGCGACCACACCTTCTGGCATTGCAGCCCACCATCCTTCATGACAATGCACGACGCCGCACTGTGAACCCTGTGCACGAGTTCCTCCGTATGTGGCGTTGGGAGATACTGGAACATCCACCGTATTCTCCCAATACGAGTCCGTGAGATTACGACCTGTTCGCCAAAATGAAGGAACTTCTTCGTGGCACATGCTACAACACATCTGTGCCTTGCGAGACAAGGATAGAGATTGATGCGTTTTGGCGTACGACGCCTTCCATCAGCGTGGAGAAAGGTGATTCAGATACGGGGCAATTACATAGAGGGCATATAACATGATGAACGTCTGTCAGTAAAATCTGGTATGAATTATAACAGTGTTACCACTACCTTTTATCCAGCCTATGAAGTGCCTGCGTAATATATCAAAAAGACGTAAATCAAATAAAATATTTTTGATATTTTACAACTAAAATAAAAGGTATGCTGTGTGCTTACTCAGTAACTAACGCCCCAGGGCATTGCCAAGTAGCTCGTCGCATACCCTACGTGACATCATACTGAATAGTCAATGAGCAACAAAAGTACTTGAATTCTGTCGAAAATATGTGCCTTTGAATATATTCACCCCTTGCAAAGAAGACTATATACTATACTTAAAGCGTTCCAACCTAAAGAATGTAAATCAGTATTAACTGCGAAATTTCGCTTTTAATTTCGCGCTTCAGAACGACAACAATTTCCTGCTGCCCTTTGTAGTGCTTCGGAGACCAAATTTTGACTCAGAAATTAATTTTTTCTGCAGAGTAACGACACCATTAAAATGTCAAAAGCCTGTGCAAAGGAATCTGTATTCTTTCACCCTTATACCTGACACTCTGCATTTTCTAGCGTGAGGAGTAATATATTACGGAAAATTCTTGAATAGACCAGCTACACAGCTCCTGTCACCTCTTCCACCTTCATTTCCTCATACGTAGAATGTGGCAGTAAATAGGGAAAACGAAAGGGACGAGGCCAGTTAATATTTTGGCGATTATTGGTGAAATTTTCGTACCGGTGAGTTACGCGCGAGCGGCGATCGCTTCGTCTAGCGTGACAAATACGATATTCCCTGACGTCGCCCACTACCCACCACGACGTCGTAGTGGCGAGTTACTTCCCCGACCACGTTACGAGCCCGCCATCCGAGTTCATACGGGTGATATTAAATACTGTGAAGCGCCTTTGGCCACCTAGGACAAGTTGGGCACGTTCCGCTCACGGGTCCAGCTCATCTATACCGCGATGAGTCCCTGTCGAGTCCCGCTTCAACCTTGTTACTCGTACAAGCGCGGACACAATGGCTCTGACAAACAACCGAATTACGGCGCGAAGAAATTCGATTAGGACATTTGCATGACAATGTACATGGAGTGTCAGCTGGGAAGGGGTAATGGCAAGAAGGGGTGATGGAAGCGCGCGACGTGGGGGAGCAGCGGTCCGCGGGCGTCATGATTCGCCGGCTGACCCAAGTCGTAACGCCGTGATAATCGCAGTGCGCTCGACAAGTGTTTCGATCGAGTGTTGAAAATTAAATGGGTATATTGAATAACCAATGAGGAAGTACTTGGTACAACTGGGACAGAACTTGACTTGAAGGAGGGATCGGTTGATACGAGATATCCTGAGGCATCAGGGAATTGTAAGTTCCCTAACAGAGGAGGCGCACTGGAACTGTCTACGACTACTTTTCAGGAAAGATAGCTCACTATCCACAATAACGGCAGAGAATAGTTAGAAAAAAAATGCTTCCTTTGCACCACTTGTTTAACTAGCGACAGTTTATCACACACATCCTGCGCCCCATTTACAACTAACAAATGTGTGCACTATAGTTATTGTTTGTAAATCACCTGATTGCTGGACTTCTTACTTCTGAACTGGCAAAACTGGAAGACTTTACGTTGGCAGTGCTTTGTGTCTGAATACTGCTGCTGATAACAACAACGACAATAACAACAACAGTAATAATAATAACGTAGTTTAGGGCCCACAACAGTGCAGTAGCCATTACCTATTAACTGTTGCGTTTTGCAATCAATTAGCTAGTATATTGTTGTGAAGCGAATAACGAAGAATTTATGGCGTTCTGCTGGAACTACCTAAAAGTCGGAGAAGACATTTTTATGAGATATTTAACCATATATGATGCAAATGTCTCAGTTTTACAGTCATAGATTTGTGATACAAAGTGAAAAATATGTGTGTAGTGGGTGGGCTATGCGTGGAAGATGATGTTCATTAATTCGTTTCACTAGCTGTAACGTCCACCAGATTGTATGATGCGTTAATGCTAGTATTGGAAAAAAAATCGTTAATTGTTGGTAACGTATGTAATCTTTAATGCACACTTACGACATAGTGGTAACGCGGGGTGCGTTCAATAAGCAAAGCAATATTTTTCTCTCTGGCAATTTCTGTTGAAAGAATGCGGAATTTGTTTGTGGGACATCGTGGAATATTGCCGGCTCAGCCTCTGTAGTTCCATGAAGTTCCAATAGGTGACGACGCTATACGAGCCTTCAAAATGGTGTGTGTAAGAGAGCTGCCCTCCAAGCAGAGAGCTGACACGGAGTTTCTTTTGGCGGAAAACCAGAGCATCGCAGTAATTCATAGGCGCTTACAGGATGTCTACGGAGACCTGGCAGTGATTTGTTTGGCATGGCGGCTGTCATCACCGCAGCAACCTCGTGCAAACCTGTCCGATCTCCTGCGTGCCGGCTGGCAACACACAGCTGTGACTACTCCAATGTTGGAACGTGCGGACACTCTCATGAGAGGTGATCGACAGATCACAATCAAACACTTCGCTGCACAACTGGACATCTCCGTTAGTAGTACTGACTCACTTATCCACCTTTCGAGGTATTCAGAAGAGTGCGCCCGCTGGGTTCCTCGCCACCTAACAGAAGACCGTAAAGAGCACCGAAGGACCATTTATGCGGAATTCCTTGCGCGTTTCGAGGCTGATCGTGAAAATTCTTTGTCGAACGTTGTCACAGACGATGAAACATGGTTTCATCAGTTCGAACCGGAAAGAAAACGGCAATCTATGGAGTGGCGAAGCACCAACTGTCCTCTGAAGAAAAGTTCAAAGGTGCACCTTAAGCCGGTAAAGTCATGGCGTCTGTCTTCTGGGACTCGGAAAGGGTATTCTGTTTAATGTTCTCCCTCATGGTGCAAAAAATGGTTCAAACGGCTCTAAGGACTGTGGGACTTAACATCTTAGGTCTTCAGTTCCCTAGACTTAGAACTACTTAAACCTAACTAACCTAAGGACATCTCACACACCCATGCCAGAGGCAGGTTTCGAACCTGCGACCGTAGTGGCCGCGCGGTTCCAGACTGAAGCGCCTAGAACCGCTCTGCCATAGCGGCCGGCCCTCATGGTGCAACGATCACCTTAGAAGTATAAAGTGATAACCTCAGAAAACTGAAGAAGCGACTTCAGCGCGTACTTCGCCACAAAAAAATCAAACAAACCTCTCCCTTTCCATGACAACGCTAGGCCTCTCACAAGTCTGTGCAACCGAGACGAACTGTGAAAACTTCATTGGACTGGTCTTCCCAAGCCGGCTGTGGTGGCCGAGCGGTTCTAGGCGCTTCAATCCGGAACCGCGCGACTGCTACGGTCGTGGGTTCCAATCCTGCCTCGGGCATGGATGTGTGTGATGTCCTTAGAATAGTTAGGTTTAAGTAGTTCGAAGTTATAGGGGACTGATGACCTCCGATGTTAAGTCCCATAGTGCTCAGAGCCATTCGAACCATTTGAACCATCTGTTCTTCCCACTCCGACCTACGGCCGAGATCTCGCACTTTCCGGCGTCCATCTGCTTGGCCCAATGAAGAGTGTACTCTCCGGGATGCTGTACGTGGATGACGGGGTGGTTATGGGTGCTGCAGGACGTTGGCACTGGGGTCGACCAGGAGAGTAGTGATACCATGTAGGCATACAGGCACTCCCAGTAATGTGGTGCAAGGCCATTGCATTGAATGGAAATTATATTTAAAAACAGGGTTCTGTAGGCAAAGGAGGAGAATAATATAGAGTGTTGAAGTGCTGGATAAAACTAACCTGCTTCCAGAAAGAAAAAGTGTTGCATTAATTGTTGAACACCTTCGTAGTAATGCTCTTATAAAAATAATTTAGTTTCGGAAAATGGTTCAAATGGCTCTGAGCACTATGGGACTTAACTTCTGAGGTCATCGGTCCCCTAGAACTTAGAACTACTTAAACCTAACTAACCTAAGGACATCACACACATCCATGCTCGAGGCAGGATTCGAACCTGCGACAGTAGCGGTCGCGCGGTTCCACATTGTAGCTCGGCCACTCCGACCGGCAATTTAGTTTCTTAACCATAACACTACTGAACCCATTTAATATAAAAATAATTTAGTTTCGTAACCAAAACACAACCCAACCCATTTGTTTCACCGCATAGAAAAATTACATCTGACGACTCATGGGGCAAATACCCTAAGGTTAAACCTTTCACGGTAAAAAAAGAAAATTTTCTACCGTGAATACGCGCGGAGTGGCCGCGTGGTCTCGGACGCAATGTCACGGATTGCGAGGTACCTCCCGCCAGAGGTTCGAGTCCTCCCTCGAGCATGGGTGTGTGTGTTGTTAGTATAAATTACTCTAAGTAGTGTGTAAGTGTAGGGACCGATGAAAAAAAAATGGTTCAAATCGCTCTGAGCACTATGCGACTTACCTTCTGAGGTCATCAGTCGCCTAGAAAACTAATTAATCCTAACTAACCTAAGGACTTCACACACATCCATGTCCCAGGCAGGATTCGAACCTGCGACCGTAGCGGTCTCTCGGCTCCAGACTGCAGCGCCTAGAACCACACGGCAGCTCCGGCCGGCTAGGGTCCGATGACCTCAGCAATTTGGTCCCTTAGGATTTCACCAACATTTGAACATTTTTCTACCGTGGTCACCATTCCGAACGCGTCCGGCATTATCTCCACTACAGTGACTTACTTCTCTGATGCAGATAATCATAGCAACCTCGTTATTGTACCTGTAAATAAAAACCGGTCGATCTTGTAAGAGCAAAAATCGAGGAAGAAAATAAAATGCTGATTACGAAGTTGACAAAGCGTCCGGTTTGACGCTTGTATCTTCGTGCACTTGGGAGCGATGATGGAGACAGGAACTGGCGCCGGCGTCGGTTGAGACGCGGCGATTACGAGAACTGTGGCGCTGACATGGGAGCCTCTAGCGGCTTATCGGCGTGTAATAGCGGACCACAAGGGCGCCGCGCCAGACGCTGCCTGTCGCCGATGCGCGACCCTGCCTGGCCGCAGGCTGTGCGGGCGGCGCGGTTAGGCGGGGGTGGGGGGCGAGGGCGCCGGCCGCGGGAGGGAAGGGGAGAGGCAGGGGGAGGTAAAAATCGCGTTTAACGAGATTCCTGATTGTGTGCCGGCCAGGGCCGCGGGGGCGGCATCACACATCGCCCGCTGCGCGCACAAAGACCCGCCCCAAAATGGTTAGCATAAATTAATTTGCCAGTCTTTTGTCCGGCGTTTTTCAATAGCACGCCATATAATAGGCACACCCATATGTATATTCATACGCTACGCCGCGCCACGCGCTCTCCCCAAAACGCGGCAGGGCGAGGAGGGGACGGGACAGGTTGCGAAAAAAAAAGGAGAGGAAAAAGGAAAACAACGAACTCTCTCTCTCCTTTTTTTACCTTTTTTGTTCCCTCGTGAAATGTGGACATCCCGGTCCTATAATCCCCAATGTGTGGCACTGTTGCGCTCTTGCGTATCGCGAATGATGCGCGCGCCGGTGTGTGCGGAGGAAAACGCCGCTCAAAACTGTCGGCTGGGATCGCCGCGGGCGCGAGATTCTGGCCCCAAGGAATAAGGGGTGCGCTGTTTGTGATGAATAAAACAGGCGGCGCTTGCGCTGCTACCGCGTTTCCGCTCTCAGGCCATCGCGGTCTGTTTATTTGGGCGGTTATTGACTGACTCTCTTCTTCGTCGCCGGGAAAACATCAGTTCCATCTATCACACACGGTTGTACAATGATACGGAAAACTGAATGAAATTTAATCTCACAAACATGTCGACGAACTGTGGGCCAGCACCAGTATTCTGGTGGCAAGTACTTCTGATACGGATAGTCGTGAGAAGACCAGCTTAAATGAGCCGCAATGGTGCCAGGGGTCACAACACTTCCAATGTTCCAGTGTGTGTGAAATCTTATGGGAGTTAACTCCTAATGTCATCAGCCCCTACGCTTACACACTACTTAACCTAAATTATCCTAAGGACAAACACACACACCCATCCCCGAGGGAGGACTCGGACCTCCGCCGGGATCAGCCGGACAGTCCATGACTGCAGCGCGTAGACCGCTCCGCTAATCCTGCGCGGCCACAACACTTCACCAACCCACTGAATCACTGTACTAACACAACTGGCACACGACTATTCACGTCGCTTATTCTTCACAAAGCACAGTGCTTTATTTTATTATCGATGTATCGCTCCAGGGGTGCTGACTAGGTCTTTCAGTGTTCTGACAAACATTTCCTGCCACACAGTACCCCCCATCTGATCTTCATTCACTTCTTCTTCCAGTTCCATAACACTGCTTTCAATTTTCTTTCCTTCATTCAGTCGTTTTGTACAAGGTCTCCCATTTTTCATCCAGAAGCAGAATAAAACATGTGTCAATGAAACGTTGCTTAGGTACCAGGGGGTCATTAGACAGAATGACTGCCTTTATTGTAACGTTGTTCTTTACGAAGGTATCAATTGCAGGATTGTAAATAGCTCCCTATGCAGGTTGTCTCGAAACTATTACTTCATATTAATACAGAAGGTAGAAAATATCAGAACATATTTCGGTAACTAACATATTGTTTCTGAAGTCAACTTGTAGTGTTAGGGAACATTCTGTTAATGATGCTGACGCAAGCTGTTGTGGCGATGTCAGTGACTGGGAATGTGTACTGACATGCAAATATCCGCAATTCGCATATTTAGGTTCATTTGAATCTTCGCGAAACTCGCCTCGTGCTCATCACCAGTGATTCCGTGTTAATGTGAGGACCGTCATTCTCGGTCATAGGTTGACTGAACCACACATTCTTCCATTCCGTCTCAAGGAACGGAGATATCGCATCGTCGTGGAACGTATGTTGCCAGAATTTCTGGAGGCTGTACTTCTTAATGTCAAACAAAGGATGTATTTCCAGCACGATGGGAGCGAGCCCATTTCAGCTTTGCTGTGAGGAATCATCTGATCGCCGACTTTGGAAACCGATGGATCGGCCGAGGTGCCCCTGTGGCGGTGAGCTGACCTTGCGTGCCTCGATTTCTTCCTCTGGAGGCGTATGAAGCAGCTGGTTTATGAAACCGTCGTGGAAACAGAGGATATCATCGCTAGAACTGCCGTCGCTGCTGGCAGCATTGTGGACAACCCAGGAATCTTATAACGAACACGACGACCAATTTGCCGTCGCTGTACTGCGTGCAAACAGACCAACTGTCACTCATTCGAGGAGTTCTTGTAAATGCCACTGCTCTAATTTGTATGCTAACCCACCTTCTGTGTAAATCTTCCCTAGAATCAGAAACAGCCGTCAGGAACCACGTGTACCATAACTACATATATTTGTTTTGACATTCTCTACTTCCTGTAATACTCTGAACGAGTAGTTACGGAACACCCTGTACTTCTATGCGGTAATCCACTTCCTCCCTGAATATCCGCTCAGAAACGTGTCGCAGTGTACCATTTACGTAAACATGACGTTATTACGTACTTAGAGTCCTCGTACTAGCGCCTAGTGCAGGTGACCGCTGTAATGTAACTAGTTCAGTTGCTGGCGCTGACCGTAAACAGCTGGAAACACAACGTAACCGCACGTCGGTCATTCAGTCAACCGTCTTCAGTTGAAGGTTTAGTGTACACCAACGATGAGAACGCAGGAATGCAACTCATCTAGGGAGGATAAACGTTAACAGAACAGTAACTGAACAATATTTTCTTATTTACAATACGGGAACAAGTGTGGTACTGTAGCAATCTTAAACAATGTGTTGCGTAGTCCTCGAATAAGAAATGTCTCATCAACCATTTTATTGTTGTTGAAGATGACTGACTGGGTAACCAGTGTACATTTTTCGTATGTTTCCATTTGTTTACTATCAATGCCAGAAAGAGGACGAGCTACGTAAACCGACTTACCTCCATTGCGTGCTAATACAGCAGAAGATAAGTCACGTTTTTAATAACGTCATGTTTACGTGACGGTACTCTGTGATGCGTTTCTCAAAAGTATTCAGGGGAGGAAGTGGATTAACGAATAAAAATATAGTGATAATCTGAAGGCATATTGACCATTAATCGACCGTGACTGTTTCAAAAATATGAAAAGGTTTTCAAATATCACTACCAGTCACAAAATTTGTTGACTACTAAATTATTTACTTAGCGACATGTTTCGAGTATTATGCCTCATCATCACGCTATATGGGCATTACAAAAATGTTTAACAGATGTTTGTACAGATGTTAAAGCTTCTTTAAGTGACTGCTGTGATCATCCTGTGGAAAGAGAGAAGGATAACCTAGTAAGAGGCGATGTTAACTTTCTGTATTGGTCTTCTGTTCACCTGAAAATTTCATAAAACAATCACTCATTTTGTTCTTGAGGCGTGGCTGTTTTCTTGTGATGTGTTGAGGCATCGTTATTTCCATGGTTCCTTTGGACTTCTTCTACACACACAAACTTCACAACGGTGCTCTTCAAGTACGATACACAAAACAAATCAACACTGCAGAAACACGAAAGAAACTGGTCCATGACGTCGATAGCCACCAGACAAACTGAGCAGACCAGGAGGTTTATAAAATTACATATAGTCATTGAAACAAGTACTGTATTGGTCAGATAGGAAGAAACTTTAAAACCCATTTTGAAGAACACTTTGACTGTTTCAGACTGCGTAAAGCAAATATCAGCTACAGCAAAACATATAAAAGAAACAGGAGACACTGTGCAATACATAACGACCTCAAAGTACTGCATACTCTGCAGAACAGCTGAAGGATGGACATCTTGGAAGAAATAGACATATTCATCCATGGCCTTAAGTCGAAAGACGAGATCCTAAATGAAGTGACAGAGTTCAGAAATTCACGCTTCTTTACGAATCTCAATTCAGTATACTTATAATAGCAAATCAATAACATCAATGTTATACATATTATAGACCTCAAAAATATCTTTGTAATTCTGAAATAAACAATATTTGTATTGTCACTTGTATTATAAAATTGTCACATTCGCTCACTTTGTAATGTATTACGCCATCCAACATTAGTGGTACGACCGCAAGACATGCAGAAGACATTACTACTGACAACACCAGGATCGACATATCAACAGTCAAACTGAAACCAGCCTTGTTTTGACCGACATCTTGTGTTTCTGATCTGCTGATTTGCTTTGTGTATCGTGCTTTAAAACACCGTTGTGATGTTGGTGTGTAGTGAGAAGTCCAAAGGAACCACAGAAATAACGATGCCTCAACGCATCACAAGAAAACTGCCACGCGACAAGAACAAAGTGAGTGATCGTTTTCTACAATTTTCATGTGGACGGAAGACCAATACACAAAGTGACATCGCCTCTTACTAGGATACCCTTCTCTCTCTCCACAGGATGATCACAGCAGTCATTTAAAGAAGCTTTAACATCTGTACAAACATGCGTTAAATGTTTTTATAATATCAATACGGCGTGATGATGAGTTATAATCCTCGAAAATGTCGCTAAATAAATAACTTAGTTATCAACAAATTTTGTTACTGGTACCGGTATTTGTAAACCTTTTCGTATTCAAAAATATAGGGAGCTACTTAAAAAAGACATACTGCAGTTCCTATCTTCGTAAAACAATGTTACAAGAAACGCACTCCTGCTGCATGATGTCCCCCCTGGTAGTTAAACAAAATTTGCGTGATACACTTTTTTATTTTGAATAGGGAGAAAAAGTTATTTTTGAGGTACCCCTTATATTACTTCTAGGACTGGACAACAGTCCCTAACAATAACTTAGATCCTTGCAGCAAATACTATGACAAAACTGTTCCACCTGTTGGAAAAGACAGATGAGGTAAGCGAGATTTCCTCTGACTTCAAGAAAAACTTTATAATTCTGTTTCTAAAGGATTCAGTTGATGACAGCTATGATTATTGCCAATAACTGTCAGTTTAATAAGTCAGTTCAATATCCTAGATCCCCATATTCATTCTCATTCTCTGTAAATGGTTAGAGATTGACTAACGTCAGGTAGCAACAGAAGTAGACACAGCTGCACCGCGAGGAAGCAGCAGGAGTTCTATCGTCTCAGAAATTTTATGCATGAGCTGTTCTCTGTTCGGCATCTGAGATGTGTGTCAATATTCTCTGCCTACTCCACTTTATCCACTACTTTATTCTAGCTGCAGATTTTGTTATATCAGTCCCATAAGTCTTTCGTAGGTTACAACGTTTTCGCCTGTTTGAACTAGATCAAATCTCTTGTATGCCATCTTGTAGTTCTTCCCGAACAGAATTACATAAGGTTTATGGCAGTTCGCATTACAGCTGATCAATTCGTCTTCAACGGAACTGGCAGCAGTTCCAGGACCTCGGTGGGACTTCCTGCCGCCGAGGAACGACCTCGTTATAAATTGGCTACCACTCTTCCAGTTTCTAGAACATATTATCCACGAGGGGGAAATGTAAAATAACATTAGAGTGTGTGTGCTAATGGGAAGAAATGAAACGTTATCTCCACCCTGATGTTGATGCAACACAAGGCACTTCTTGTTCCATATGAGTTTGTGCTGAAGCTAACGGTCTATTAAGTGCTAAATACTCTCATGAGGACCAGAAATAAGATTGCGGGTCTTCAAGACCGTATCCTGTTCGTTGATCTCACTTGTACCCTTCATCGTAGCTACAGAAAATATGTTTCAAATCCACATGTGTTCTACAACAAAGCTTTCCGGCTGAACCGACACAAGTGAGAAACCGAAAGGTTCTGCAGCACTTTCTGAGTAGACATTTCGATTGTGTAAATCTCGAGAACTCGAAGTCATTTTCATGAAGGTACCCAGTTTTCTGTCAGATCTCTCCGTCAGTTTGCCCCAGGTGTGTTTAATTAGACATGAAATGAAGTATGAGAAAAACCAAGGCAATCTAATATCCATAAAGGGAAGTGAGAGACGCAGTGTATTTGGATTTCTATGGTCTCAGTCTAGCTTTTCACTGCAGAGCCCTTATTCATCAAACATTTCGATGGTGATGCAGGTTTCAGCTGGCCTTATGCCAGCGCAAAGTAAATGAGAGCACCCAATGTAGCCTTATTCATTTTCGTTCCACAATATTTACTGTTTTCAAAATGCCTTTCATTAATAAATACATTTTTTCGTGTCTTTCTGCGACTATCGCACTAATGTGCAAGCAAGTGGTTTTTATGTTTGCAGTGTAAACACAGCTACCTGTTGCAAACATTACTACAAGCACATCTGACGAAGAGCAAGTCAACTTAGTTGTAATACATGTAACCGTTGCAAACATAGGAAGTCCACGGCAGCATAAAATAAACCTCTGGATGTAGAAGATATCGATGTCGAATCAGTGTCATCACAAAAACGCACGCAGGAGACAAAAGTATCGTACATGCCGTCCTAACATTTGGTGTATTCATCAAGACGTTCAGCGGCACTTCATGTCACACTGTAACATGTCAGTCGTCCTGAATATTCGTTATGCCAGGGAGTAACACTTTCAGAACAATGGGTGCGAGAACTGTCACTTTGTATACCGGTGCTCGTCAACTGACTGCCAACTGGAAAATTGTCTCATGCAGCTATTGATGTTAGACCCGGTCATCCGAGATGCTCCTCAACCATAGACATTTCATCCTCAATAGAACATCTCCAGAATGTCATAGAGCGCCCTCCGGTTAACAACACGCCACGCTTCATCACTTCAGAAAATTCACTGATATCTGTTATCAGCACGATGCAGTGCCTCATTCAGATACATGTAGAAACGACATTTGCCTGAGGTTCGAAATTTCCTACGGTCCAGCATTTGTATCTGTTTGCACCTCGTAATTAACTCTGTGAGCAGGAGTGAACAACTCTGATCCTGATTACACAATACATTTTCCTCTGAAGTGTTCGCTCGGTAAAGAATTCAGGAGCAACCACCGTCTAACAACGAGGCAGTTATTGTAACACATCGATTCCCTGTTGCGCCTGTGTGTTCATTAGGTAGACCATTTGCAATGACAAGGTTCCAACTAACAAAATCGAAGAAAATGAGTTGTTAGTGTGTCAAGGTTCTACCTGATTTCTGCTACAAGCAGAACGTACTGTGGAGAAACAGCTGAGTTAAAAGAACTCCAAAGTTTCAACTGGTATCACTTCATGAAATGCATTCGCAAATTGCTAATGCGGTTGTGCTACGGCTATACGATCTGCTAGTAGTCTATCGTATGAAAATTTGTACCGGACCGTGCCTAGAGTTCGGATTTGCCGCTTCGCGCGAATGATCGCCATAACCACATCGACCGTCCAGGTACGCAAGTCTGAAGGAACATACAGACACTGTAAAATACAAACGCTGTCCTACTGATATCACTTTCTTTGATTTGCTTGGATGAAAAGGTTTTATTTGGTAAATGGGACTTCATTTTTTTAGTTACTGAATTATTTTTCTTGTAAGTAATGATAAATAAACTTGAGTATTTGAATAATTATTAGCTTTCATTAATCAGGCCTTATACCAACAAACACAAGGATTTAAACGGGAATAGTATCTACCATGTTGTTCATTTTTTGGAAAAAAGAAAACAGGAAAAACGAAATTTGCTCTCCTACATCGACCGTAGAAACGGGTGTAGTGATAGGTGACACGTGAAAATGCACCAGATGCTTGAGCAGCACGATCAGATACCAGTTCCTTTTAGTTTTTAGAGCTTGTTTGCAACAGCAGTTTTACAAAGAATGAGGTGGGGCGAAGATGAACGAAGCTGTGTGGCACTTTTATTACAGCTTACAGTTGATTGTGAGAACCAGTGATTAGTACCATATCAAATAATCACTACTGTAGATGGAAAGACAACTGAATAATGAGTTAATGAACTTGGACATCAACTTACACCAAACGAATGAAATCTTAGTTGTCACCTCGTCATACCCAAGGGTCGAGGCGGCTATTGTGTCCGCCAGAACCAGTATCCGGGGTAAGGAGGTGTTCACCAGCCTGGATGTGGTGGGTCGGCCTTACCATACTTTTCCTAAATGGGCTGTGTTGTTGTGCCGGACGAAAATAACTTGAGACGGTCGTGACGGCACCATAGTGGGCTATTATAGCAACCCTAGATTAGCTGTCGGAAGAGGTGGAGCAGATACTACGACACACACCAAATAGCAAATTACTTTGTCAAAACTTGAACAAGAGAGGACACTTAACTTGCAAACAATCAATGTCTACAGGATGACAAAATGAATTTGTTACTGTTGCTGAACTCTATAATCACTTGACACAAATGGTAAAGACAGTCTCAACTCTAGGTACAACTGACTCTGAACTTGGACGCGGTTCTGACTTATAATACAACTCTCGTTGCTGGCAGTGAACAAGATGTTGCTGTCGTCGTAAGTGATAATTGCAGACTGGACTGAGTGGTACTGCGCTCCGGTGTAAGTACTCCAGCAGCGGCGGCGTTTGGAACCTGTCGAGGGCGCCTAGGTTTCTCATTAGTTGTTGCGACAGGCAGCGACTGTCCTTGCTTGTGGTTCCGTTGTTAGATACCAACATTGCCATGGGACCTCGTTCTTCGGACTATACCACAGCTGTACCCGACATGACTAGCTTACGGGTGTGTGGTTTACCGTGATGACCGATGTTTACCGATACGCGGCGCAGAGAAATTTCCGAAAGTCCTGCGAGGAAGGGTCGACTTACACAAACTCGTGGAGTGGTTTGGGGCTCGCGAAATTATTGGTTAGCCGACAGCCCTGGTGGATGTAGTCGGTATCTTGCGTCTACTGGAGTGGAGGTGCCTGCGCAATTCTTATGGTTGGAGTACTCGAGCACAGCCTGTGCCTTTTGTGTTGTGTGCCTTGTACCCAACTGAAACACTCTTCTGTAATTTAAATTCCCTTGCTTTATCGAATATTACAAAAATTAGCCCAATGTGTCACCCACAAATGCTTGATGTTAAATGATTATTGCGTTTTATGGTGCTTGTACGTAATATTCCTCGTAGAAGTTAATCACGTGACACGATTCTTCCATTTAAAAAAAGGTATTTGCTTGTGACTCGTATGAAGTTTAGATTGTTTTAGGAAGTTTACTCTTTAATCTGAGGCCCATCTTTGGAACATTACTGATTTGAGATTTTTTATTGTCCTTAACACGAAACAAATGTCTTGCGTGTAAGGGAATCGTTGCCTTTGTTCAGTTACGGAGGATAAGATACCTGCGTCTCCACATCTATCAGTCCCTCCACTGCACAACCCCAGCACTGCTGCTTCCCTATCACAAGAGACAGGAATACAGAACTGCATCAAACCAAATAAATAGCAACAACAATTACGGGAAAGTGTATCAGTGTTAGGTTCTTGAGGTTTTTAATCTCGCATCGCATTCCGAACTTTGTAGAAATTTCGCCGGCCGAAGTGGCCGAGCGCTTAAAGGCGCTGCAGTCTGGAACCGCACGACCGCGACGGTCGCAGGTTCGAATCCTGCCTCGGGCATGATGTGTGTGATGTCCTTAGGTTAGTTAGGTTTAAGTAGTTCTAAGTTCTAGGGGACTTATGACCACAGCAGTTGAGTCCCATAGCGCTCAGAGCCATTTTTTTGTAGAAATTTCGCCTGCCAGCAACGGCAATCCTTTTATGAGAGCTAGTTTCATTAATAGTACGTTAGGAATGCGATATCTGCTGCTGGAATTAACTAAAGAACCGGAGAGCAAGAATAAGCTCAACGTCAATTCTCGGAATTCGTAAGCGATGTATGATTTGCCAGAAGGAATCCCTGTTACGCGTATTCGCTCAGCTAAACAAAATGCGGCGGTGGTATAGGTTCCTGTCAGATGAGAGACTGTCTTTAGTACAGCACGATAGTTTTCCTTTGGTGTTATCAAACTTGATATGATAAAATTTACACCATATGATACTGCTGTGCTGGGCAAATGAAACTCATTAGACAAAATTCTGTTCACTTAGCGTTTTGACGTCTGTGGTCTCTAGACGTAGTGAAATAAAGTGGAAACCACTTGAGGGACGTCAGCTAACGTCACCTTACACAAAGCTTAATAGAGCCTACTTACGGTCTCGCTTGTCGTTGTGTAAAATGAGATGTAAGACCCATGCGGCAGAGAAGCGAAGTGGGATGATGTCTTCTAGGCGTGCCGCGTGTCATCACCTATACGATGCTGCGGATGTCGTAAGGACTGGACTATCGCAGTGTCCCAAGGCTAGTACTGGAGCTTCCTTGGCGTCGTGCAAGGTCCTTCTTGCAACCACAATCAGAAGTCGCGCACCCTTAGCAGCATGCGGCACGCCAGACAAATTATGTGGCGTACTGCCCTGTAGCATTCCAATTACTTTGAGAAAGATTCCGAGATCCGACCACAGGACTGGAATGTGTGTGAGAATGTTATGGCCAGATGAAACTACAATCGTCTGGCCACAGCTGTTGGTCCCTCGATTGCTCTGGTAGATTTCGCATTGGAACTGAACATACGAAATATTGCTTCACTTTATTACATGATTGAGATAAAGATTTACTAAACTCGATAAAGTCCTTTGCCACAAGAGTTATTGATAATTTATATCTCTTATTGATTATTTAAAGCGTCCCTTCGCTAACTAATTAACAAACTGTTCTCTTGACTTTCAATGCCCAACATTTACAAAAGTGCATTTCCATCTGGGATTTGAATAACTCCTTAGTCCTACTCGCTACTACCTACTACCTACAGGTCACGAACTGGCCAGAGGGCTTCGAGGTTCGTCTCTGTATTGAGCTCCGCACGAGGATGCTGCTGTGTGTCTTCTTCAGCCTCTCCCATTTGTTTATGCAGACTGCAGCGAGACAGCTACAATGTCTGTGGTATCGATGTGCGTTACCGACTTTGCTGCGGCGCTTCCACTTCTGGATGATACTACAGAGGGAGCACTGATAAGTTCTTGGCTTTTTAAAGAAAGACTACTGTTATGAGATTCCCCCTTGAGCTCTACATATTTAAGCAATCTTTAAGGCACTTAAGAAAAATTAGATTGTGCTGTAAACCACTCACCTGCAGCCAGTTTGGCTTCCTCAGTGTTTTGAAATCGTCTTCCCTTGAGATATTCCTTGCGGGCTGGGAACAGATAACACTCTGAGAGACCCAAGTCAGGTGGATGCTTGAGAATTTCGAAGTGAATTTCTGCCAAATTTTGCTATGTGATGGCCACCTTGTCAGGAGGGTCATTGTTTTCAGAAACAGAATTTATTTTATAAGTTTTCCTCGAAGATTGGAGAAAAGTTGTTGCTTCAGTTCTTTTGCGAAATTCAGTATAGTTATTTGTCAAGATGGTAAGGAGTCAGTAAGCAGGATTCCATCTTTATCCCAAAAGACGGGTGCGAGCAACTTGTCTGCTAATCTTCGTGTTTTGAACTTCTTTTGTCAGAAGCCAAGCGCATTCCTCGTGCAGCTACACCCATCATAACCCCTCTCGCTGGCCTGGCTTCCAACTCGTTCCTCTTCTCTCGGCCAGAGTATTCGGTGCTCCGGCCGCTGCCTCGTTCGACACCAACGCTAGCTGCGTCCCCTTCGATGTCTCCGGCGCGTTCTCGCTCGTAGCGAAAAAACTGCCAGCTGATTTTAGCACCACCTGAATGGCAAGCCGGACCCTCCAGTATGCCGCAGATACGACGAACAAATAAATGACTGCTTACTGCTCATATCAGCATTACCACTGCATCAAATGACACCCTTCCTATAGTTTGTATTTCGTACCAAGTGACTTCCACGCTTTTCTCGAGAGGAAGTGATTAAATAAAAAGCTGTAGGCCTCGTGATAAACGGAAGATTTTTCCAGAGGCGGTAAGAAAGCTTTACGAACAACTTAAATTCGAACAAGACACAGACTACTTTGTGGGGAAGGCAAACCAAAGACCGCGATTTACTGGCAGAACACATAGAAGATGCAACATGTCTACGAATGAGACTGCCTATGCTACCCTTGTCCGTCCTCTGATAAGAGTACTGCTGCACAGTAAGACATTCTTACGAGATAGGACTGACAGAGGATATCGAGAAAGTTTAAAGAGAGGCAGCTCGTTCTGTATAATCGCGAAACGGGGGAGCGAGTGCCACAGATATGATATGCGAGTTGTAGTGTCAGTCATTGAAACAACACGTTTATCGTTGCAACGAGACTTTGTGACGATATTTCGATATCCAGCGTTCTCCTCCGAATGTGAAAATATTCTGACACCAACATACATAGGGAGAAATGGTAATTGTAGTAAACAAAGAGAAAACAGAGCTCACATGAAAAGATTTAAGTGTTCTATAGTAGGGAAACAGCGTTTGTTCTGCTCCAAAGTACCCTTGTCCAAGATGACGGCCTTGACATCAGTTGATGACGCCATCCAAGATGGCGGCCTGTAGACTTGGCAACAGCGCATGACATCACCCAAGATGGCGGCCGTGACGTCAGCTTTCGACACAAGTACCGTTACTCAAGATGGTGGCTTTTGGTGGGAAAGTGCTACGCCCCCCTGCCATGCCTCACCAGAAGGAAGTCAAATTCCACAAGGACAATGTAACACATCACAGCTACGTCCGCTAACCACAGAAAATGGCGGGCAAAAAGGACACTTGGCTACCTCCATTAACCTAAGTCACCCGACTGCCACCACTTCCAAGGAACTGGTGGGAAAGGAACTCAGCTGGCCGCTGTGGCCAAGCGGTTCTAGGCACTTCGGTCTGGAGCCGTGCAACTGCTATGGTCACAGGTTCGAATCCTGCCTTGGGCATGGATGTGTGTGATGTCCTTAGGTTAGTTAGGTTTAAGTAGTTGTAAGTTCTAGGGGCTGATGACCTCAGATGTTAAGCTCCATAGTGCTCAGAGCCACTTGAACCATTAAAAGGAGCTCGGCCTGTGCTGGACATGCCTTTATTTTCAGTCTTTATTTAAACAATTAGAGGCAGTACCACCATCAAGTGTGACCCCCATGGGGTGTGGAGTCCAACTGACTAAGTACACAGTACTGCCACCAGAGGATGCTGTCATTCCTTCTGTGAAACAATCAAAGATGGCGGTCTGGGGTGGGGGAAGTGGTGGGGAAAGGACTGAGCCTGTACTGGACATATGTCTTTATTTAAACAATTTGAGGGAGTACCTCCATCCAGTCCGTTCGCCAAGGGTTCAGAGTCCAACTGACCTAGTACACAATACTGCCACCAGAAGGTGCTGTCATCCCTCCCATGATGTAATCCAAGATAGCGTTGTGGCGTAGGGGAAACTGGTGGGAAAAGGACTCAACCTGTGCTGGACGTAAGTCTTTAATTTGCATGCAGTCTTTATTTAAACAATTAGAGGTAGTACCGCTATCAAGTGTGTTCACCATGAGATCCAGAGTCCAACTGACCTAGTACACAGTAACACCACCATAAAGCACTGTCATTCCTTCTGCGATGTAATCTAAGATGGCGGTGTGGAGGGGGAAAATGGCGTGACAATGTGTGGTGTGCGTACTGTGAGACCTTCGGTACACACACCATCAGATTATTTGCCTTGTCGCTCTAACGAAGTAGGCGAGTGTCAGCAATATGTCTCGTGGTCTTATCGTAGTGTGTTTATCTTCTGCCGTTAGGTCAGATGATAGAAATGCCACTTGCACGCTTAGAGTAGCAGATTGACGGTGACCAACTTTAAACAGAACTTGATTAATTTTCACACACATTTATTAAAATAATAAAAAGCATAGATATTACGTAACTTGATTCTGGATGCTGTTTACAATTGACAATCTGAGGTTCCCTTGGTCTTGGTACGTTAGTCTTATTCTCACATATCTCTGATACTTGACAAAGTGTCTATACATTTCACTTCATGGCTATGTACAGGAATATGATAATCTTATTAGGCGCAGACTGAAACTTGACTATAGACTGGTACAGACTAATGCAGACTGGTACAGACTAATGCAGACTAATGCAGACTGACTAATTGGAGGTCTGTACACTCGTTATAATACCTTGTGCATTCAGGTATCACTGCGCGAATGTGATCTGCGAGGAGAAAAGGTTCTACGTTAGCAGCAATCTCATTGGCTGTGTTACATATTAATACGCGGATCGGCGGAAGCAGAATTTGGTCCGTCTCTTAGGCAGCGCCATCTCATAGTGCGTAGACAGAGGATCGCTGTGCCTGCGCTGTTGTGCTTAGCGCGGCGCTCTCTATTGGGGAAGTTGTGTACGCGCTGTCTACGCGGAACTATGTACACAACACAATGACTAATCCTGTGCTGGGCTGCTAGAGAGAGGAAGGATAGTACTTTATTTATTTTTGGAACAGTATATTTAGGGACGGATTTCACGTAGTTTACTTGTCACACTGATACAAAACACATGCTCTGACGTCTTGGGGTCCTAATGCACGGCCTAGACCCGCAAACTACTCGTAAATTACTGAAATAACGTATGTTAAAGTCTCTGCAGACATGCTCACTAATTATAAACTATTCAAATAATGCACTACACAGCAATCAGACATGCAAACTACTCTTAAATTATCAATATAATGCATTACACTGATGTACAGACATGAAATCAACTCGTAAATTACCGAAATAATTCATATATAACGCTCTGCCAACATGCTCACAATGCTTAAAGAGTCAAAATTAATGCACTGCACAAACACTACATGCACATAAAAAAACGCTTTCAAACTATAGTCAATCACGATGACTCAGAGGGTCCAACACATGCACATGTCGACGCCGCCAGGAACCACCGCCACTGCTGAGCCACGCACAGGTGTCCTTTCGGGTTCCGCAAGCATGAGGTGGTGGCATCCCTTTCATACTTGACATGCGAGAAATTCCTGTCGAAAATAAGTGTTCACCTAGGCACCGTTGCTGACGCGATGATGCATAGCTGCGGTGTGGGTCCAGCGCCAAGAGAGATGTGTTCATTGCAGCTAAAAGGTTCGCAATGTTATACTGACGTCACAGATCGCACTATAGAATTATGTTCGACTGTGATCCTAACTGGACAGCCCATTCATCGCTGAATTTACTCGTCAAACTGCTGCCAGTGTGTTAGCACTGTCTGCCATTGTTTTCTGCAGACGAGACATTCACAGGCTAAAAAGTACTTTTCTTTTTTTACAGATCGCCATATTGCACTGGCAATTAAATGCTGCAAGGAGCTCTACATATTGTCCAATACGGAAAGACTCTTACTCAATCACACTGCTCTACCACTGAGAACAGGAGCGAAAAATTGTGCATCCACACATAAGAAGAATTTCAATGGCCAGTTAGCCTTAACTATATGACGATGGTATCTGTTCTTTTGGTCATGTCATTTCCACCACCAATTGTTGTCACTCGGAAATGTTTTCTAGTGGTCAATTGTTTCGTTCACTTCAGATGGAGTTTATCTCTAGAGTATCCTCGTCATGAGATGCTGGTACCATACAAGCAATGGTGGCTCTATTGTGTGCAGACTTCCCTTGGACTCCAAGATTTTAGTTGTATACCATTCTAAGTTATACATAACAACAAATAACTTAATTAATTCTCGCCAGAACCACATTTTCCTGCAGCCTCCTCTCTTGTTCTGTGGTGTAGCAGAGATACTTCATTGCTTTGCTCTTTTTCAGTTTAATGACGATAGTAGTGTGGCAGCGTATGTTATGGCAGAAAACGCGGACACAGCACATTTTTATCTTTGTCGTTATATTATAGCTGACGCTATTGCACTTGTAATATTCTGCTGTCAGCAGAATCAGTGTTTCTGTATCATTCCAGGAACCACGTGCCAAGACAAAGCAATGGAGGTGGAGGGGACCAGGAATCATGTTACATCGGCATCAGCACTGCTGTACCTCAAAGGGCACTCGAGAAATCATGAGATCAGCATCATTTCAACTAACCACGTACCAACGGCATGGTGGGAAGGAGAGGGGGCAGGAGAGGGTCGGGCATCCACATCCCATGCTCCATGCCCCATACCTCCCTGCATCCCTGCTTGGTAGCCAAATACGCTAAAGTATTTGAATGGTCTAAAATACCAGAAATTTCGTCAGCTATGTATGCATTGCTGACGTCCAAAAATTCGTTTAAGGAGTGGGTAACCAGTCACGTGAGTTAATTTCATTTGGAGGTACACACAAATCAGCCAGAATATTATGACCACCAACCTACTATCGATATAAACGCGTCCAAGGCTATAGCAGCGTCACCTGGCGAGGAATGACTGGTGCATGTAGTATCATAGAACGTGCTGTGCTTGTGAAGAATGGGGAATGCGTGTGATCTGTCTGAGTTTTACAGAGGGCAGGTTGTGATGAGCCAGAGGCTTCGCACGACCATTTCGGAAACTGTACGAGTTGTCGGGTGTTCGACGACTGCTGTGGTCACCAAGTGGCAAAAACGAGGTGAAACCATGTCAAGAAGATGTGGGGCTGGGCCGCCACCCCTCATTACAGATGTCAGACGTCGAAGGCTGGGCAGGCTGGTAAAACAGGACAGGCGGCGAACTGTGGTGAAACTAACATCATACTCTAATGCTGGGCAGAGAGCATGCGTGAATGAACCGGCAACTGAGACACAAGGGATGTGTTGACGTAAACCCGTCCGCGGACGTGGCCCCTGAGAAACCGGCTGTGACGAGACAACTGCATAAATCAGTCATCGCCCCAGCACGAAGGAACAGGCCAGCCAGCTAAGGGAGTCCATCGGCCCTGACTGCTTCGCTCACAAGACAGTTTCCCTGACTATCTGCACCGCCACCTCTCCGGTGGAGCATCCCAGCAGGTTACCTTCAACAGCAATCCTTTGCCACCATGAATGAATATGCTGTAAAGTGATAGTGACGAGGTGAACAGGGAAGGCAGCTGTTGAATAGTTTCCGGTTTACCCGACTGACTACATAAAAAGTCTACTGCGTGGAGAAAAATCCGTCAGAACGAACATACGAGCTCAAAAATTCTCCATAAGAGTTTAAATGACCAGCGTATGAAGTATAAACTTGGATGACGAAAGTCATGACATAGCGGTATGCACATATACAGATGGCGGTAGTATCGCGTACACAGGATAGAAAAGGGCAGTGCATTAGCTGAGCTGTCCTTTGTACTCAGATGATTCATGTGAAATGGTTTCCGACTTGATTATGGCCACACGCCGGCAACTAACAGACTCTGAACGCGGAATGGTAGTTGGAGCTAGACACATGGAACATTCCATTTCGGAAATCGTTAAGGAATTCAACATTCCGATATTCACAGTGTCAAGAGTGTGACTATAACACCAACACACGTACAACACATACAAAACAGTTGTTAAGGACCAGAGCAGATCTGTTGCCGTAGAGTTGATAGTGCTGACAGACAACCAACACTGCATGGAACAGCCGCAAAAATCAATGTAGGATGTACGACAAACGTATCCGTTAGATCAGTGCGGGCGCGAGTGCCTTTGCTAACAGCACAAAACTGCCTGCAGCGTCTTTCCTGGGCTCATGATCATATTGACGACTGGAACACCGTGGCCTGGTCAGATGAGTCCACATTTCAGTTGATAAGAGCTGATGGTAGGATTCGAGTGTGACACAGATCCCACAAAGCCATGGACCCAAGTTGTCAACATGATGCTGTCCAAACTGGTGGTGCCTCCATGATTGTGTGCCCTGTTATTGACTGGAAAAGGCTTGTTCGGCTACTTGGAGACCGTTTACAGCCTTTCATGGACATCATGTTCCCAACAAACAACAATGGATTTTTGTGAATGACATTACACCATGTCATCGGGCCACAACTGTTCGCGTTGTGGACAATTCGAGCGAATATCTTGGCTACCCAGATTAGACAACATGAATCCCATCAACCATTTACGGGACACCATCAAAAGGTCAGTTCGTGCACAAAATCCCGCACCAACAATACTTTCGCAATTACAAATGGCTATAGAGGCAACATAGCTCGATCACTATTTCTGCAGGGGACTTCCAACGACTAGTTTCCATCCCTTGTCGAGTTGCAGCACTAAGCTGGGCAAAAGGAGCCCCGACACGATAACACACTATATAATCAAAAGTATCCTGACACCTGGCTGAAAATTACTTACAAGTTCGTGGCGCTCTCCGTCGGTAATGCTGGAATTCAATATAGTGTTGGCCCGCTCTTAGTCGTGATGACAGCTTCCACTCTCGTAGGAATACGTTCAATCAGGTGCTGGAAGGTTTCTTGAGGAAAAGCAGGCCATTCTTCACGGAGTGCTGCACTGATGAGAGGTATCGATGTCGGTCGGTGAGGCCTCGCACGAAGTAGGCGTTCCAAAACATCCCAAATGTGTTCTTTGGGATTCAGGTCAGGACTCTGTGCAGGGCAGCCCATTACAGGGATGTTATTGTCGTGTACCCACTCCGCCACAGGCCGTGCACTACGAGCAGGTGCTCGATCTTGTTGAAAGATGCAATCGCCACCCGGAATTGCTCTTCAACAGTGGGAAGCAAGAAGGTGCTTAAAACATCAATGTAGGCCTGTGCTGTGATAGTGACAAGCAAAACAACAAGGAGTGCAAGCCTCGTCCATGAAAAACGCGACCACACCATGAAACCACCGACACCGAATTTTACTGTTGGCACTACACGCGCTGACGGATGACGTTCACTGGGCATTCGCCATACCCACACCCTGCCATCGGATTGCCACATTGTGTACCGTGATCCGTCACTCCACACACCGTTTTTCCACTGGTCAATCGTCCAATGTTTACGCTCCTTACACCAAGCGAGACGTCGTTTGGCATTTACCCACGTGATGTGCGGCTTATGACCAGCCGCTCGGCCGTTTAATCCAAGTTTTCTCACGTCCCGCCTAACTGTCATAGTACTTGCAGTGGATCCTGATGCAGTTTGGAATTCCTGTGCGATGGTCTGGATAGATGTTTGCCTATTACACATTACGACCCTCTTCAACTGTTAGCGGACTCAGTTAGTCAATAGACGAGGTCGGCCTGTACGCTTTTGTGCTGTACGTGTTCTTTCACGTTTCCGCTTCACTATTTCATCGGAAACCGTGGACCTAGGGATGTTTAGGAGTATGGAAATCTCGCATACAGACGTTTGACACAAATAACACCCAATCACCTGACCACGTTCGAAGTCCGTGAGTTCTGCGGCGAGCCCCATTCTGCTATCTCACAATGCCTAATGAATAGTGAGGTCATTGATATGTAGTACCTAGCAATAGGTGGCAGCACAATGCACCTAATACGAAATACGTATGTTTTTGGGGGTGTTCGGATACTTTTCACCACATAGTGTATGAGGTAGCCCATGTGATTGTGAAAATTTTTTGTTAATACGAAGGGTCCCTCGTAAACACAGTTCTTGAGTAATTAAGATTAGAGGCATGTGAGATTGCATTTCAAGTTCATTCGAGCGTTTTAAAGTATATTTTGTCGCTAAAATGTAACTGTATAAACAAATTTATTTTATTACGATGTAATGCACCAATGATATACCGTTCCAAGTCAATAATATGCTAGTTTTTTAAAGGGAGTTCTTTGGTTTGACGTAGTCTTGAAGGAAACAACAATATTGACATTTACATTTTTATTATCCTCGTTTGTGTTTCAAATGGTTCAAATGGCTCTGAGTACTATGGGACTTAACATTTGAGGTCATCAGTCCCCTAGATTCAGAACTACTAACTAACCTAAGGACATCACACATATCCATGCCCGTGGCAGGATTCGAACCTGCGACTGCAGCAGCAGCAGCGCGGTTCCGGACTGAAGCGCCTAGAACCGCTCGGCCACAACGGCCGGCCCTCGGGCCGGGTTTGCGTTTCTTTGTATATGTTCAGTGTCTACATGTCTCATTATTTGATTGCGGATTGGTGCTATTAAAATCATGTATTTCTTAGGTAATCAAGAGTTTAGTGATTGTTACCACAGGTCTAAACGTCAATTAATTACACATTCATTGAAATCAATCAGTCGGTTTATGTATCAAAATCTGTTTTCAAAATGACTCTGAGCACTATGGGACTTAACTTCTGAGGTCATCAGTCCCCTAGAACTTATAACTACTTAAACGTAACCAACCTAAGGATATCACACACATCTATTCCCGAAGAAGGATTCTAACCTGCGACCGTAACGGTCGCGCGGTTCCAGACTGTAGCGCCCAGAACCGCTCGGGCACCCCAAAATCTGTTTTCGCTAGCCACCAGAAACCACTGATGGTCTGACTGTGTACAGTGATGGGACGGAGCAATTTTCATGGTAGCCAGTCATTTAATGCAGAAAATACACAACATGGCGAAAATCAGTAGAAAATTTGGAGACCGTTACTTTCAGATTCAGGCTGCAGCAACGCCGACGCATAAGGCTACTAGCCTCGCCTAGACTCAGGAAACTGACGCCATCACAGGGTCGGTTTCACTTCGTTATTGGCAGCAGTGCAGGAGTTACCGCCATTTTGTTGTGCATGTGTTGGCTTCTCTTTACTTTGCAAGTAACCTGAAACGCCCGCTAAATCACGCGGGGCTAACAGGTAATTAGGGTTGTGGAAAGGGCCAAGGGAGTTTCGGTCGGATTCATTTCACAACTGTAATTTGTTGTCATTTACTTCACAACTACACTTTTGAAAGAATTAAATTTGCTTCGCGGCTAAAGGCCTCCAAACAGATGCTTTAGAATAAGTTCAATTTTGAAAAGACATGACACACAGTTAAATTTACGAATAAGATAAATTGTATACGTATATGAGATCAGCAGGCGGAGCGGCTGAAGGCATCAAAATTCCAAATATACTGTGATGATTACTGAAGGCTGAAGGCCACAATGTTTTAAGATGTTACGAGGGCTGATGGCCCACAAGGTGCACAGAAAGAGATAAACAAACGCAATAAGATGGCTGAAGGCCGCAAAGTTAAATCTGCAAATTAAGGAAATATATATTGCGACAATCGGTAAAACAATACATTAAGTTTAAAAATTTCCCTTTTGCAACACCAACGGCGCAAGGCCTACAGTAACTTGTAAAATCTGTCAGAGGAAATTACAATAACCTTTCAAGAGCAGAAGGCGATAATGTTTGAACTTGAAGAAAACTCGGAGAGCATGTTTCTGGGGCTGAAGGCCCACAACTAACGTTGCCAAATTAAAAATATAAAATACAGTTAAATTGCAACAACATTAACACTGCCAAAAGGATAATTAAGAGAACGGCACTCAGGAGTCTGCCCTCGTTCACTTAGGCGAGACAGGTGGTGAGTCCAACTACAGTTAATTCGTGCGAGCTCAAACAAGGGACAGTCACGGACCGACCGACCAACCGCTTGCTTGCCACGACGGAGTACACGAGAATTCAAGGCCCCTAAAAAATTACAAGTATCACTACCCCCAAACAAACGCGTATGTGAACTGAGCTGCTAAAACTACACACCATGTTTGGCAGTAACAACAGTTGAGGAAAAGACACTCCCTAAAAACTACGTTAGCAACCAGGGCATGTAACCAGAACACTAACGGCCACAAGGCAGAAAATTCCGCTGGTGCACTTGACTATGGGTAAATTAATTTGGTCAATTCCACCTGACGGCGGCTATCTCGAACACTTCACTCGTTGTTGCTCACAGGAAAAACTCCACAACAACAACACCGGAACCAACAACGTAATGCTCAAAACCACTCAACCTTCACATCCCGGGTCGGCGAGCCACGATGCTCGTACCGATCGGACAGCTCCACACAGACTCCGACACTGCGCAGAGACCGGCAGCGGCCCAGGCGACTACGCCACACGGGGATGTCCTCGGACCAACCGACCGACCAACAATCCACCAAAAGTCAGGGCCGGCTTAAGTGATACGTGGCGGCAACGGTCGGGCGGGCGATGTCCACGCAGGACTCACTGTTGCTTCAAGCCGGCGACTGGCTGGCCTGGGCTGGGTTCAAATGGTTCAAATGGCTCTGAGCACTATGGGACTTAACATCTGAGGTCATCAGCCCCTAGAACTCAGAACTACTTAAACCTAACTAACCTAAGGACATCGCACATATCCATGCCCGAGGCAGGATTCGAACCTGCGACCGCAGCGGTCGCGCGATTCCAGACTGAACCGATCGGCCACACCAGTCTGGGATGGGCTCCAGACGCATTGCAACTGACTGCCAGGGCCCAACTCACGACCCGAACTGCCGCCATGAACTCTCCTACTCACACGTTCCGACTGACTCGCCTAATAATGGCGACAACATCTAAAATAGTCTTCTGTGGAAATAACGCCAACTACACGCAAAACCTGGCAAACACTGCATGAAGACCTGAACGATACCCAACAGTCACTAAGCATGCACAAAGACAAATCGGGAGTCGATGCGCAGACAGACACAGCCGACTCATGAACGATTGGCGAACCAAAACGCTGACGATTCACCCAGACCGTGGCCTGGCTCACGTGATGTGTGGTGGCAAAGGTCAGCGCAGAGCTCACTGCTCCAACCTGACTGCACTAGTGCCGCATTGCAGCTCCCTGACTAACAGGCCTGGACTGCGCTCCAGACGCGTTCCAACTGACTGGCAGCCAAAAGTCGTGACCCAAATTCCCAACCGAAACTCCCGACAAATTCCCTTACGACAGACAACGACTGGGAAGAAATAGCAGTCAAGCAAAGATACTATGAGAGAGGATATGTTGATACGCGCTGCTAGCGCCGGTCACGGTCAGGCAAAGCAGCAACTCAGTGATGGTACTAATTTAAAGTAATGTAGTGAGGTGAAAGTAAGTTAAAAACAGGGTGTAAAATACATGATGGCAGAAACAAGAGCCACGCACTGCTCACAACCATGTGTAGATTCAATCAGCTTTAGTCATGCTGTTTCACAGTAGAATGCTTGTTGTATCTTCGATCGTGACTGAGATGCTGTAAGGTGGCGTGGTCTCCTGACCTTCATTTCTTACATATTCCATCCTCACAATCGTATTCTGCACATTAAGATGCTTCATTCGAACCCAAACTGGATAAGGTAGAGTCAATTTTGTATGAATTCATGTAAGCGATACGTAAATCGAATAAGTAAATCGCAAGTGCGCCTCAAGGTTGAAAAAGTCGAGGCTGGTGTACACAACATGACGGCCACAGGAATTTTCGTTCTAGGGAGGCGGCCGGCCCACTGGGAGGACCGACCCATGAGATGGGTGGGTCGGCACACACTTACTTCGGCCGGAATGACCGCCCAGAGAGAGGACAGCTTTTGCCAGAGTGAAGATATAACGACCCTCCTGTTCGACTTAAATGCAAATTCCGCTACATTGTGTGAGAGCACCCAGAAGACGCATTTTTTCATGGACCGATTGTGCAGCTATGGAGTTCTCACAGGAGGACACTATACGCTTAACGGAGATGCTACGTATCTCCGCATTGGTCGACTTAAACGAAATGTCATTCTCCCGTTTAAAAGAGCAACGCTGATTGGCGGAATATTTCTGATGCAAGGAGACAGAGGACTGAGGGAAGACGGCGAATGATATACCCTTGCAATTTTTCCAGAAAAAGGAGCAGTTCCATTGTCTCTCTTGGAGTTGGAACACATAACGTGAGCGAGTGTGCTCGTACGTGTACGCGAAGAATGAGGAACAAAGTCTCTCCTCAGTACTTCACTGGGAGAGCACCTCTGTCGTTAGCAAATCGGAGCGATACTCTATATTGAGTAACTCGTGATTAAGCATTGTTCACTGTGTTGGCTGCCACACTTATTGTGCAGTGTGAACATGGACAGAGTACTAGTTAAATACCTATGAACGAATATTGAATGGCTTCGTGGTGAACTGGTTATCTGAGTGGTGTACCACGCCAATAGTTTAGACTACGGGCAGATAGGAGTCCTTGACTTCATCAAGGCAAAGGGGAGCTTGATTGGCGAAGGTCAATCCAGATAGAAAGAGATAGTTGTGTTATTTGTCAGTGACGAGCGACACAGGCAGCAGTCGTCGCAGCTCATCGTATTGTGAGCTACAGCGTATGCAAGGCCCATTGTCCTCCATAACAGTACACACCATTACATTTCTCATGCGACAGCCTTGACCGTACCTAGTAAAGTTATTCAAGTTGTGTAGGCATCGCTCTCAGCCATTCTGCCGAGTAAATAACATCCTTAAAGAAAAGGGAGAAAAGAACCTTTCCATACTTTGTAAAATAATAGCATTCCTATCCATAAGAGGCAATCTACTGTTCTGAAAAGAACCCGGAAAGTTATTAATTTACAAGAAAAAGTTTCACTTGATTTCTCAGAATTTTTTTGCAATAAATAATATTTGTCGTTCGTTTAATTTTTTTCTTACATTAACTAGCTATACTCCAGTTCCCAAGTACTCCACTAGTTACGTAAGAATATAGAATATTTTTGTGGCTTTTTCTCACAGTGGACGACTCCAGAAGATATTTGTTGCTGAATGTTTTTCAAGCAATTCTTGTTGGTACATTAGGAGCGTCTGTCTGACTTCTGTAGTAGTGTGAGGTGGAAATTGTTTCATGCAGGAGCCAAAGGGTACTTGTTGGATCAATCCATTGCACAACTTGACAAAGTAAAACCCACACACTCACAGAATGCAAATACACTATTTGCTCTGTGAGCAACCGGCATTACAATTCTAGCGATGTTGAGGAAGTAAGATTTTTGCATCTGCCCTGTCTGTGTGTTAATATTAAGTTCTCGGCACAGCTAACAACTTTCTTTCGTGATTCTCAATTCTTAAATTCATCACAGTTATGCCGATTATCACTTTCCCTAAGGTGCGAACCAGTTACCGTTGTTTCTTGTTTGATTGTCATTGCTTTTCGTTTACATTATCTTCTTCTTCAGCATGTTGGTGACTCGCCACACAGCCGAAAATTTTGGGTTGGCTAAATCCCAATGTTTGTGACGAGAGTACCACGCATTCAAGTGTTTTATCATGGATTTATCTGATTTAATTATCGATCTGTCTGTTATAGGTCTGTAGTTTTCCGATAGTTAAGTTGTTTATATAGGTAATAGAATTCCCTGCTGTAGGTGATGACGGCTGATGTCCACATGGCCTGGGGAACAGAATATTAGGAGGTGAGATCGCTTGTATCTGCTGACAGGGAAACGGCGACGAGCAGTGCGTCCCACTTACATTCCGACAAGCAGCCAAACGAGAACAGCATCCACCAAAGGAACTAGGAACGGCATCGCAAAAACTGCACCAATTGTCTATATTACCATTAACCTCAGTTCTAACGAATAGCTGTCAGACTATCTGAGTATTCTGGTTGTCTGACTGTCTCAGTGACCGCCCTATGTTAGATGTGTGTGAAATCTTATGGGACGTAACTGCTAAGGTCATCAGTCCCTAAGCTTACACACTACTTAACCTAAACCATCCTAAGGACAAACACACACACCCGTGCACGAGGGAGGACTCGAACCTCGACCGTGACCAGCCGCACAGTCAATGACTGCAGCGCCTCAGGCCGCTCGGCTAACCCCGCGCGGCCCCTATGTTAGACCGTGGGGAAGTATATACCAACAGATGACTCTTACGCTAGGCCTTCTAATGATGTAAAGGAAATAACCCTTCTCACTAACAGGAACTGTCGCTCATGTTTGCAGTAATGCACAATACATCATGCTGCAATATAGCATGTAAATAAAACTCTTTTGGTAATTTGTATTAAGGAAAATATGCTTGACTGAAAAAGGAAAAAGCCGAATGCATTCTCCAAACGTTAGAAAAACGCACAGTTTTATGTCAGTGATCTATTTCTTCCAACGCCTTAATGGAATTGTATAGTCGTGTGCACATAATCCTAAACTGTGTTGTTATTATCATTTCAGAACTGCTTATGGTTAATCTTTCCCCGAAAGAAATAGGCAGAGTGGCGCGGGGTCCTTGAAATTGTGGTGCCCGCAGCCTGTGTTAGAAGGCTATCCCCATCCTAATTACGAAAAGTGTTATTCGGCGATTGGATTATTCCAGGAGCTATTACAGACACATGTGAGCTCTGTAACCCTCCTTAGAGACAACTATGCGTAGCTGAGGCAAATCCTGCTTCTCTTCATAACTGATGTTTGTATCTGAATCAGACTTTTAAAGGTGAGAGAGGTAGGCTGCCTTGGTGTGGGTTGTGTTCTTTGTCGAAGATAGGGGATGTTGACAGCAGCAGAGACGGGTCCTGGCGCAGATACAACAACACTTTATTAGTTCTTCACTAATTCATACGTTTCAGATTGTGCTCTATTCTCTGGTGCGGTCCGGAGTTCCTTCGTAATATTCCGGCGTCGTAGCTGCTGACGTTGACATTTGGCGAGCGGCGAGCATGCGCTGCGCGGGACACAAAGCGTTGCTTGCGCTGGCGTCTCTGGTATGCGAGGCAAGCTGAGACGACGGGATGCGGAAGCGTTGTGGTCACAGGCGGCCCTCAGATCTTCTCTAATGCGGAAGGTGGCGTAGTTCCTGTGGCATGGCGATGGCGTTGCTTTGAGTCGAAATCTGGACCCACGGTGAGGAGGAGGGGCAGTAGGATGACACGGAATTGCCTGGCCAGGCTGGGCAGACCGGCAGAGGTCCCTCCTTCGTGTCCCGATGGCGGCAGCGTTCACAGCTAGGATTGGCGACTGACACACAGCAGGAGCCGGGAGTGGCCCGGCGGTGTGCAGACTTGACGTACTCGGCTGGGCCAGCGTTTAAATGCTGGTTCCCGGCGCTGAATTTGCGGAAGGGCTGCGTCCGTGGGACTTGCGAATTTCCCGGAACGTGGTAAAGACCGTGTTAGGCCCTGCCGTTCCCTAACTTGACGTACACGGGTGGGCCAACGTGCAGTCCGGAACCGCGGGACTATTACGGTCGCAGGTTCGACTCCTGCCTTGGGCATGGATGTGTGTGATGTCTTTAGGTTAGTTAGGTTTAAGTAGCTCTAAGTTCTAGGGGACTGATGACCACAGAAGTTAAGTCCCATAGTGCTCAGAGCCATTTGAACCATTTTGAACGGGTGGGCCAGCGTTTAAATGCTGGTTCCCCGTGCTTAATTCGCGGAAGTGCTGCGTTTGTTGGTCACTGAGAACCATCTGGAACAGGGCAATGACTGTGTGTAGCCCTGCTGGGCCCAAACGTGACGCATTCGGCTGGACTACCTTTTAAATACTGCTTCCTGGAGCTTAATTCGCGGAAGGGCTGCATTTGTGGGCCACTGCGAACCATCTGGAGGAAGGCGATGACTGTATGTAGCCCTGTAGTGCCCAGACTTGACGTATTCTGCTGGGCTAGCTTTTAAATGCTGCTTCCTGGCGCTTAATTCGTGGATGGGCTGTGTTTGAGGGCCACTGCAAACCTTCTGGAACAGGGAAATGGCTGGGGTCTGGCGTAATCGCCAACGGATCAAGTAAGAGTGACGGCCGGCTGAGCCGGTATCCGTGGCTTGTGGTCGAAATGGCACCCGTGGTGGGACGACAAGGAAACTGACAGCGTAGTTCAATGAGCAGCACCTACTGCCTGTCTACGGCCTCATTGCAGGTTTGAGCTCTGACTTCTGCTCCAAATGTGTGTGACATCTTGTGGGACTTAACTGCCTAGGTCATCAGTCCCTAAGCTCACACACTACTTCACCTAAATTATCCTAAGGACAAACACACACACCCATGCCCGAGGGAGGACTCGAATTCTGCCGGGACCAGCCGCACGGTCCATGACTGCAGCGCCTTAGAACGCTTCTGCTCCAAGTTCTCCTATAACTTTATTCCGTGACAGGCAAAAAGTATTCTATATACTCGGAGTCTATCGCTGCAGCATGTCTGAATAAAATTTTCTCGGGTTTCAAACCGTGTCAATTTGAATGGACGCGGCTCGAAAACACGGAAGATTTTTTTCGCAAACTTCTCTCGTGGGCCAGTCACCTTGGTCTGCAGCGTTCACAATAACTGAATCATCTTCCTGCTGCAGCGCTATTTTGGTCCATATATGACATATCAATATTTCATCGCGAAACTAAAATCTCGGTCTGATAACTAACTAATAATAAAGGAACAGTGGCTGACGGAAATGGAAAATGTTAACACGTAATCGATCTTATTATTTGGTCACTTCATTAGATATGGTTGTTAACTCAATACGTGACGAGCTTGTTAATTACTTTGACGATCTAAATTTCCTCATCATCCTATTTTATGTCAGTTACAAATCTGAAACAAACAGTTCTAAAATTTTAAAATACTGTTTATTGCTCGCCTAAAAGCCGTAAATTAATTATCTACTTACAACGTGAATATCCACAGAGACGAAGAAACTGGTACACCTGCTTAATGTCGTGTAGGACCACTACCGCACGCAGAAGTGCGTCAACTCGACGTGGCATGGACTCGACTGGTGTCTGAAGTAGTGCTAGACGGAACTGAACCCATGAATCCTGCAGGGCTGTCCATAAATCCGTAAGAGAATGACGGGGTGGAGATCTCTTCTGAACAGAGCGTTGCAAGGTGTTCCAGATATGCTTAATAATGTTCATGTCTGGGGAGTTTGGTAGCCAGCGGAAGTGTTTAAACTCGGAATAGCGTTCCTGGAGCCATCTGTAGCAATTCTGGACGTGTGGGGTGCCTTACTGTTCTGCTAGAATTTCCCAAGTCCGTCGGAATGCACAATGGACACGAACAAATGCAGGTGATCAGACGGAATACTTATGTGTGTCACCTGTCAGAGTCGTATCTAGACGTATCAGGGGTCCCATATCACTTCAACAGCACAGGTCCCACACCATTACAGAGCCTCCCCCAGCTTGAACAGTCCCCTGCTGACACGCAGGGTCCATGGAGTTATGAAGTTGTCTCCATACCCGTACACATCCATCCGATCGACACGATTTGAAACGAGACTCGTACTACTAGGCAACATGTTTACAGTAATCAACAGTCCAATGTCGGTGTTGCTGCGCCCAGGTGAGGCGTAAAATTTGGTGTCGTGTGGTCATCAAGGGTACACGAGAGGGCCTTCGGCTCCGAAAGCCCATATCGATGATTATTCATTGAATGTTTCGCACGCTGACACTTGTTGATAGCCTAGCACTGAAGTCTGCAGAAATTTGCAGTAAGGTTGCACTTCAGTCACGTTGAACGATTGTCTTCAGTCGTCTTTGGCCCCGTTCTTTCAGGATCTCTCTCCGGCCGTAGCGATGTCGGAGGTTTGATGTTTTACCGGATTCCTAATATTCGCGGTACACTCGTGAAATAGTTGTTCGGGAAAATCCCCACTGCATCGCTACCTCTGAGATGCTGTATCCCATCGCTCGTGCGCCTACTATAACACCACGTTCAGACTCACTAAAATCTTGAGAACCTGCCACTGTAGCAGCAGTAACCAATCTAACAACAGCGAGAGACACTTGTCTTATATAGGCTTTGCCGACTGCTGCGCCGTATTCTGCCTGTTTACGTATCTCTGTATTTGAATACGCACGCCTATACCAGTTTCTTTGGTGCTTCAATGTGCAACACGATGGACTGAAAGGAAATACACTTTCCAAATATGCGAAAGTTCACTTCTGCCAGTTCCATAAACGCGCGAACTTAGTTTTCGATATCCATAATAGCCATCCGATTCGCTCGCATTCCAGGTTGCAGACTACATCAGAATACATGATCTTACTGAGCTCGACACTAACGGCGACATACAATGCTTGCGAAAGCCCTTGAGAGAATCAACAACAAAACAGATTCGGGAGTCTCCATATATTCTCGGTGTCAGTCGGAGCGGGCCGTTAAATGTAACATTCGCCTTTAAAATACTAACGCAGTTGCCTTGGTGCTCAGAAGACACACCCTCTTTCGTAATGAGTCGTTAGTAACTTACTTAACTGCGATCGTATCGCCTCTGTACTCTTTCCTGTTGTAAATCTATGTCAGAAACATATCTTTAACTTACTTTTATGGCTTCTTAATTATCAGTGTTACGATTATTTCAGTGGAATCGTGAGTGGGCTCTAATCTCTGAACTGTCTCATTTATTATTGCTATATACTTAAAAAATCCAGTAACAGCACAGTTATTTCGTACATCGTCATTAATTATCGTATTAAATACAGCGCTGTATTTTCTATGCTCTAGATTTCTTTAATCTATACGATAAACTACAACGTTTTCTGTTTTTTTTTAGATCAAATTTCACAAATCTCGAAAAATATTGAAGATAATTTTACCAAATTTTCCACAGCTCATATTTACGTCGAAACACATCTGCTCTCAAAGCTTCAGCTTTGTCTCTTGTTTTGGAGTTTTCGCAAGATATACATAAGTTGTTGTTGTGGTCTTCAGTCTGAGACTGGCTTGATGCAGCTCTCCACGCTACTCTATCCTGTGCAAGCTTCTTCATCTCCCAGTACGTACTGCAGCCTACATCCCTCTGAATCTGCTTAGTGTATTCATCTCTTGGTCTCCCTCTGCGATTTTTACCCTCCACGCTGGCCTCCAATACTAAATTGGTGATCCCTTGATGCCTCAGAACATGTCCTACCAACCGATCTCTTCTTCTAGTCAAGTTGTGCTACAAACTCCTCTTCTCCCCAATCCTATTCAGTACCTCCTCATTAGTTACGTGATCTACCCATCGAATCTTCAGAATTCTTCTGTAGCACCACATTTCGAAAGCTTCTATTCTCTTCTTGTCCAAACTAGTTATCGTCCATGTTTCACTTCCATACATGGCTACACTCCATACAATTACTTTCAGAAACGACTTCCTGACATTCAAATCTATACTCGATGTGAACAAATTTCTCTTCTTCAGAAACGCTTTCCTTGCCATTGCCAGTCTACATTTTATATCCTCTCTACTTCGACCATCATCAATTATTTTGCTCCCCAAATAGCAAAACTCCTTTACTACTTTAAGTGTCTCATTTCCTAATCTAATTCCCTCAGCATCACCCAATTAATTTGACTACATTCCATTATCCTTCGTTTTGCTTTTGTTGATGTTCATCTTATATCCTCCTTTCAAGACCCTGTCCATTCCGTTCAGCTGCTCTTCTAAGTCCTTTGCTGTCTCTGACGGAATGACAATGTCATCGGCAACCCTCAAAGCTTTTATTTCTTCTTCATGGACTTTAATACCTACTCCGAATTTTTCTTTTGTTTCCTTTACTGCTTGCTCAATATACAGATTGGACAACATCGGGGAGAGGCTACAACCCTGTCTCACTCCTTTCCCAACCACTGCTTCCCTTTAATGTCCCTCGACTATTATAACTGCCATCTCATTTCTGTACAAATTGTAAATAGCCTTTCGCTCCCTGTATTTTACCCCTGCCACCTTAAGAACATGAAAGAGAGTATTCCAGTCAACATTGTCAATAGCTTTCTCTAAGTCTACAAATGCTAGAAACGTAGGTTTGCCTTTTCTTAGTCTAGCTTCTAAAATAAGTCGTAGGGTCAGTATTGCCTCACGTGTTCCAATATTTCTACGGAATCCAAACTGATCTTCCCCAAGGTCGGCTTCTACCAGTTTTTCCATTCGTCTGTAAAGAATTCGCGTTAGTATTTTGCAGGCATGGCTTATTAAACTGATAGTTCGATAATTTTCTCATCTGTCAACGCCTACTTTCTTTGGGATTGGAATAATTATATTCTTCTTGAAGTCTGAGGGTATTTCGCCTGTCTCATACATCTTGCTCACCAGATGGTAGAGTTTTGTCAGAACTGGCTCTCCCATGGCTGTCAGTAGTTCTAATGGAATGTTGTCTACTCCCGGGGCCTTGTTTCGACTCAGATCTTTCAGTGCTCTATCAAACTCTTCACGCAGTATCATACCTCCCATTTCATCTTCATCTACATCCTCTTCCATTTCTATAACATTGCCCTCAAGTACATGGCCCTTGTATAGACCCTCTATATACTCCTTCCACCTTTCTGCTTTCCCTTCTTTGCTTAGAACTGGATTCCCAACCGAGCTCTTGATATTCATACAAGTCGTTCACTTTTCTCCAAAGGTCTCTTTAATTTTCCTGTAGGCAGTATCTGTCTTACCCCTAGTGAGATAAGCCTCTACATCCTTACATTTGTCCTCTAGCCATGCCTGCTTAGCCATTTTGCACTTCCTGTCGATCTCATTTTTGAGACGTTTGTATTCCTTTTTGCCTGATTCATTTACTGCATTTTTATATTTTCTCTTTTCGTCAAATGAATTCAATATTTCTTCTATCAACCAAGGATTTCTACTAGCCCTCGTCTTTTTACCTACTTGATCCTCTGCTGCCTTCACTACTTCATCCCTCAAAGCTACCCATTCTTCTTCTACTGTATTTCTTTCCCCCATTCTTGTCAATTGTTCCCTTATGCCCTCCCTGAAACTCTGTACAACCTCTGGTTTTGTCAGTTATCCAGGTCCCATCTCCTTAAATTCCCACCTTTTTGCAGTTTTTTCAGTTTTAATCTACCGTTCATAACCAATAGATTGTGGTCAGAGTCCACATCTGCCCCTGGAAATGTCTTACAATTTAAAACCTGGTTCCTAAATCTCTGTCTTACCATTATATAATCTATCTGATACCTTTTAGTATCTCCAGGCTTCTTCCATGTATACAACCTTCTTTTATGATTCTTGAACCAAGTGTTAGCTATGATGAAGTTGTGCTCTGTGCAAAATTCCACCAGGCGGCTTCGTCTTTCATTTCTTACCCCCAATCCATATTCACCTACTACGTTTCCTTCCCTCCCTTTTCCTACTACCAAATTCCAGTCACCCATGACTATTAAATTTTCTTCTCCCTTCACTATCTGAATAATTTCTTTTATTTCATTATACATTTCATTAATTTCTTCATCATCTGCAGAGCTAGTTGGCATATAGACTTGTACTACTGTCGTAGGCGTGGGCTTCGTGTCTATCTTGGCCATAACAATGCGCTCACTGTGCTGTTTGTAGTAGCTTACCCGTATTCCTGTTGTTTTATTCATTATTAAACCTACTCCTGCATTACCCCTATTTGATTTTGTATTTATAACCCTGTATTCACCGGACCAAAAGTCTTGTTCCTCCTGCCACCGAACTTAACTAATTGCTACTATATCCAACTTTAACCTATCCAATTCCCTTTTTAAATTTTCTAACCTACCTGCCCGATTAAGGGATCTGACATTCCACGCTCGATACATAGAACGCCAGTTTTCTTTCTCCTGATAACAACGTCCTCCTGAGTAGTCCCCTACCCGGAGATCCGAATGAGGGACTATTTTACCTCCGGAATATTTTACCCAAGAGGACGCCATCATCATTTATCCATACATTAGAGATGCATGCCCTCGGGAAAAATTACGGCCGTAGTATCCCCTTGCTTTCAGCCGTTCGCAGTACCAGCACAGCAAGGCCGTTTTGGTTAGTATTACAAAGCCAGATCAGTGAATCATCCAGACCGTTGCCCCTGCAACTACTGAAAAGGCTGCTGCCCCTCTTCAGGAACCATACGTTTGTCTGGCCTCTCAACAGATACCCCTCCGTTGTGGTTGCACCTACGGTACGGCTATCTGTATCGCTGAGGTACGCAAGCCTCCCCACCAACAGCAAGGTCTATGGTTCACGGGGGGATATACATAAGATGAAGCAATATATTGGTTGACTCTTCTGGGAATGTACAGTCTCCGAAATTTAACAGTAGACCATAACGTGATGCAGATACCCTTCTTAAACATACATCATTCTACTCTATTCGATGAACAATTTACAAAATTCCAACTGAGAAGTCCCCTTTTGAAAAATTGTACAAGACTGTGCTTAAACTGACACACAATATTTTCAGCGTAACGCAATCTGACTTTCAAAAATCCCTACAAAAGAATGGCCCTGACTAACATTAACCTATACGTTTCACAAATCACTTACCTCACCAAAAATCTTCGTTATTCGAACTACTGCAATACAGCGAGCGCCACTACTGCCAGCTAAATAAAAGATTCATACTTCTGAAGGCACTAACTACTATCAGGCATAGTTAGCAAATGAAAGATTTTGATAGAGAATAAACAATGTATTTACCTCAGTAGTGTTCAAAAGTCATAATGTATATAGCAGTTCATGACATCTAGTCTTACAAATTTCAAAACCCCGCCGTCTCTCTCCCCACATCCACCACTGCTGGCGGCTCACCTCCAACTGCGCAACGCTACGCGCTGTTAACAGCCAACTGTCCAACACTACAATGGCAGACAACAATGCAAACTAGCCACAGACTGCACACAGCACAGCCAGTGATTTTCATACAGAGCGCTACGTAACGTTGCCAATAAGAAAACATAAACAGCCTACTTACACAACAAGTTTAATGTTTTTTATTACACAGTAGAATAGCTCCTTTGTCTGTCACGAGTACACTCTCAAGGTGCTCTGCGTTTTTTCTCGAGGCTGGGTAGGCAGAATGGTGTGTCACTCTCTCTCTCTTTCTCTCCCCATCTCCCTCTCTCTTAGCTCGTCACTGTTACTACGCAGCAAAAGCATCTGCTTCGCTCAAAGTGTTGTGACGTAATACATTACAACAGTCTGACTTTTGTACTGGAGTTTACGACGTCACAATTGTCGCCCGTATTGAGGACCGCAATGTGAATTCAAAACTTGGAGAGATGCTGTATGCGATAACAGTGTCTCTTTCCTGTATGTCTTGCGATTTTCACACCGTTGTCTTCCGAAACCCCAGAGTTACTCATGAACAGCCCTGTATTACGTAGCTTACGTCCACTCCTGACACAAAAGAGTAAACCGTACACAGAGCGAGAGTCGTCGTAGGATAAGATGTGTTGTATTACCAGCTGTGGGATTGCAAAATACAACTACGGGATGAATCGCGTGTTTGACTCTGTGCAGGACTGATTAGGTGTTTTAGACCCTAATAAACAGCATTTACAATGTGCTTCTCTGTATTCTCCGATAAATCACAACCTTGTGGCGTCAGCTAACAAAGAGTTGCTGTACGGCAACATTCTACTGTAAGTCTATTGACATAATAATGATACACGTGAGTTGACTGCGGTCTTTGATGCTTTCCTGGAAAGAAGAGAACCATCTGCGTCTAAATTAACTTGCATCTCCTTTAAAGGATGACAGAAAGTGGGTGGAGTGATCGGTTGAGATGGATCTGTAACAACGTATGATTTCATGGTAGACTGATGATTCTAGAGAGAGAGAGGGAGATGCTGCTGCAGGTCACTAACCGCTTTTTCGTTGCTTTTCTGGGTGCATCAGTTGTGTGGCACAACCTGCGTTTAAGTAGTATGTAAATGTGTGTTCTGTGTGAGACTTAGAGCACTATCTAATTGCGGTCGCTAACAGCGAACCTCTCAGTCATCAGATGACTTCCATCTCATGTGTGATGGTTATGAAACATGTCCATCTTGCTTCGGTACTTTCATCTAGAAGAACGAAGATTCATGTAACGTACTCCATTCCTCTGTTGCATCTTGGGCATAAAATCGAATCTTCAGTTTCATAACTACGGTGATTTTAATTTAGAGACAGGTGTTTGCGAGGTAACGCAATACCCATATATACATCTGCTTGACAGATGTCCTGTATACGGAGCTAGAGGCGGCATGGCGTGTAATTGCAAATCTCAAACACTGCTGCAATGCTTTTGTCTCTTTCCTTGTAAGAGGCATTCTCCGTTACTATCGATGATTTTATAGGACTGCTGCGAGCGTAGTATAATTTCTGATCCGTGATCGGATGTGAACAGTGGGCGCCATACATCTCTGCAAGTCTATATGGTACATGTATCACAAAGAATCGATGTTTTCTTTAGTGTGCAAGGTAGTAGTTTTCTCATTTTACAGTTTGTCACCTTTGTTTATCATCGAGAAACTTGCAAGGAAAATGTATGTCACTCGCTGGAAATACAGATTGTTTCAAAAAGAATATACGTATTAAAAAGTCTTATTTTGTCCAAACTGTCGATCGCTGCGCCTCAGTTCGGCTATTGGAGAAACTAATACAAAGTCTAGTGTATATTAATAGCCACTAGATGTCAGTTCTCTTCTCTTTTGCTTGGTAACCGTCGTATGTTTTAAATGAAACTCTACAGAACCGGTGGATTGGTCGTCAAGGAGCTGGCGACTTAGCATGTCTCAACTGGGCTCCACGGTCACCGGATTTGACACCATCTGACTTCATCCTGTGGGGTTTCGTTAAAGACAACGTTATGTACCATCACCGGATTTGACACCATCTGACTTCATCCTGTGGGGTTTTGTTAAAGACAACGTTATGTACCATCTCTCCCACAGAACCTGGAAGAGTTGAAGAACCGGATCCGTGCTGGCATAATATAAGTGACGGAGGACATGCTTGCCCCAGTATGGGAGGAATTTGAGTACCGATGTGATATTGCTCGTGTCGCTGGTGGAGGACATATTGAAAATCTGTAATCTCTATTTGAGAGGTTCGTAAATATGTGTGTAAAGTTTCATATTCGTATGTCTTAAAGTTTAATAAATATATGCATTCGAAGTAAGTATATTCTTTTTGAAACACCCTGTATATTTCTTACATTAGAATGTTAACAGCGTTGCATTCCACACGACTAATAGATTGGAACTACCCCGCTCTAACATTATAACGTGTTTTAAGTGCAGAACAGTGTAGCCTCAGGGGTGTATTTGTTTATGTTCTCTCTTGCCAATACCTTTTTAGTACTGACCTCAGACACTAGAACTATTCTTTATAAATGATAGCACAGCTGATTCGCATGAACTGCTTCAAACTCCATCCGTCTGGAGCTCCATCATGCATAAAAACAACATACTTCTTCTTAGGCGTCTGTTATATCATCACAATGCTTTCATATCCACTACACACACATAGTGGGTTTTAACCTCCTCGACATGTGCGCATCTGGAGAGAGTTTGTGCACTTGGATAGGTGCTCTGAGTAAGGTTGGTGCAGAGCAGCAGTTACGGACTCGGCTCGTTCTGTTCCTTCACGAGACGTGGAATGTAGTGGTCTACTTTTGGTGGGCTGGAGATTAAATCGGTGGCATTGTTGCAGGGAGGATTCGTCAGACACAATGTGAGAAGATCCTTCAGTCTCTAACTTTATCCTAAGAATGCGAGAATGCTCTGTGACCCCCATGCGCATATGGAAAGATGGGCAGTCATAATCGTAAATTACATGGTATGATCAAAGTTTTAGGAATGTGCAGATCGCTGGCTGATATACTTCGATGTATGTGTTTGAGAATTAACAATGAATGGACATACTGCACGGTCATGTGTCTACATTTTCAATCTAGTATACGGTACTCGCAAAGTAGAGGAGTGGCAGTCTTAGTGGTGGTACAAAAATTGGAATGCATGTTGCCACGTCATTGGTCAGCACTGAAATCACAGAAAAACTGGTAAAATTTCTAAAATTGATCACACTATCAATTTTGATGCTTGTTACGGTACATCGATGGTATGTTTTCCATCTCATCTGTTCACTGGTACGTTGTTGACTACCACGTAATGACTGTCTGACGTCACTACTTTGAGATGAAGAAACCTTCTGGGGGGCAAACCTTCTGCGGACGGCTAGCACCGCAACAGTGTTCACGCATATGACTGCAATATGAGGAATCAGTCGAAACAGAACACCAAGCCGTCTGCTACCCTGTCACTGTGAGAGATAAGTGTACGTGTAGAGGTCATCAAGCACCTTTGGATACTATTTGGAAACACTCCACAATGCCGCAAATCTCTTCCAGTCTTCTTATATTTTCAGTGTCTTTTATTTCAATCATCCAGTGTGTGCGTTGTGGAAGCAGCAGCAACATGATTTTACACTATGCGATGTCCAGTTTTCTGTGAGAGCCAATGGATCAAAACATATTAATGTCAGTTTACAACCTGACTCAGATCCCAAAGTCGTTGTGGAAAAAACAAAACGTATGGCGGTGTACAAAGCTGTAGATATACACTGCTAGTATGTTTACAGTATCAGAAAAATCAATGTATCAATCAAGAAAACAGGGAAGCTCTCTTGTGACTGATAGCCTGTGGGATATGGTCCCCCTATAGTATGGGGGATGAAACTTTACACTGGTCTGTCCAGGCGACTTCGATCACTGAGTGGTTCAATAACTCTATATTCAATAGAATCGCCACATCGCCACATATGCTTGACACCAGCACACAAATCACACAAATACTATTTATTTTCGATATACACACACATTCTCTCTCTCTCTCTCTCTCTCTCTCTCTCTCTCTCACACACACACACACACACACACACACACACACATATATATATATATATATATATATATATATATATATATATATATATATATATATATATATATTTGGCAGAGCTATGACAACATGTTCCCATTTTTCACTGGGTGGCGGAGTGGCCGAGCGGCTCTAGGCGCTGCAGTCTGAAACCGCGCGACCGCTACGGTCGCAGGTTCGAATCCTGCCTCGGGCATGGATGTGTGTGACGTCCTTAGGTTAGTTAGGTTTAAGTAGTTCTAAGTTCTAGGGGACTGATGACCTCAGAAGCTAAGTCCCATAGTGCTCAGAACCACTTGAACCAATTCACTGGGTGGTCAAAACATGGTCCTATCATATTAATACAGCTCACCCTGCTTCTCCACGGGCTGCAGAAGCAATTAGATATAGCTCTCGCTGACACACAGTCCTGTCACATTAATTCAGCTCACCCTGTTCCTCCAGAGGTTGCAGAAGGTTTTAGATATAGTGCTCTACTCAGTATCAAATTACATTGGAAAGATCACATGCACGAAGCTGCAAAGGTTGAGGAACAGTTACACGATACAAGAGGCTATCTAAAACACCACTTTGGAGTTTTACTGTAGCAAATAGATTCAAAAAGATGACGCGTTCTGAGGTATGAGAGTGCCATAAATGTGACTGCCTTTAATCTAAGGCAGGCCGGGGTGACCGAGCGGTTCTAGACGCTACAGTCTGGAACCGCGCGACCGCTACGTTTGCAGGTTCGAATCCTGCGTCGGGCATGGATGTGTGTGATGTCCTCAGGTTAGTTAGATTTAAGTAGTTCTAAACTATAGGGGACTGATGACCTCAGAAGTTAAGTCCCACAGTGCTCGGAGCCATTTGAACCATTTCTAATCTAAGAAACATCTCCATAGGCTCCGACGTAGGTATGTAGTTGAATGGAAAGACTTTATTCCAAATCGCAGACAGCATTTCTACCAGAAAGCGTAACACTATAGATATGAAAGCCAATGTGATGGTCACAGCATTTTGAGTATTTCTTATTGCCACAGTCTAGCACTGCATTTTTAAAAAAATTGATTCATAGTGTAGCACACTATTTTACACGGTCATTTCAACCTGCCATCATTCTCACTCACCTATAACCCAGTGGATATATCCTATGACATGACACGAAGATAGAATATGTTACAAATACTGGAGAAATATCTAGCTGTGGCATGAAGGAATTGCAAATACTGGCTTCGTACCACATTCCTTAGCCTAATCACTTTCTAAATTCAGTGATTTTATTACGAGCTTACACTGCCAGCGACATGTAACTGAGCTTTCGGTTTGTTAATACAAACTGCAGCTATCAACATCTACACCGAAGCGCCAAAGAAATTAGTATAGGCATGGGTATTCAGATGTAGAGATATGTAAACAGGCAGAATACGGCGCTGTGGTCGGCAACGCTCATATAAAATAACAAGGGCCTGGTGCAGTTTTTTGATCAGTTACCACTGCTATAATGGTAGGTTATCAAGATTTAAGTGAGTTTGAGCGTGGTGTTATAGTTGGCTCATGAGCGATGGGACACAGCATCTCCCAGGTAGCAATGAACTGAGGATCATTTCATCTACATCTACATCCACGTGATTATTCTGCTATTCACAATAAAGTGCCTGGCAGAGGGTTCAATGAACCATCTTCAAGCTGTCTCTCTACCGTTCCACTCTGGAACGGCACGCGGGAAAAACGAGAACTTAAATTTTTCTGTGCGAGGCCTGATTTCTCTTATTTTATCGTGATGATCGTATCTCCCCATGTAGGTGGGTGCCAACAGAATGCTTCCGCAATCGGAGGAGAAAACTGGTGATTGAAATTTCATGAGAAAATCCCGTCGCAACGAAAAACGCCTTTGTTTTAATGATTGCGACTCCAATTCACGTATCATGTCTGTGACACTATCTCCCCTATTTCGCGATAATACAAAACGAGCTCCCCTTCTTCGTACTTTTTCGATGTCATCCGTCAGTCCCACCTGATGCGGATCCCACACAGCACAACAATACTCCAGAATAGGGCGGAAAAGCGTGGTGTAAGCAGTCTCTTTAGTAGACCTGTTGCACCTTCTAAGTGTTCTGCCAATGAATCGCAGTCTTTGATTTGTTCTACCCACAATATTACCTATGTGATCGTTCCAATTTAGGTTATTTTTAATTGTATTCCCTAAGTATTTAGTTGAATTTACAGCCTTCAGATTTGTGTGACCTATCGTGTAATCGAAATTTAGCTGATTTCTTTTAGTACTCATGTGAATAACTTCACACTTTTCCTTATTCAGGGTCAATTGCCACTTTTCGCACCATAGAGATATCTTATCTAAATCATTTTGCAAGTCATTTTGATCATCTGATGACTTTACAAGACGGTAAATGACAGCATCATCCGCAAACAATCTAAGACGGCTACTCAGATTATCTGCTATGTCGTTAATATAGATCAGGAACAATAGAGGGCCTATAACACTTACTTGGGGAACGCCGGATATTACTTCTGTTATACTCGATAACTTTCCGTCTATTACTACGAACTGTGACCTTTCTGACAGGAAATCACGAATCCAGTCGCATAACTGAGGCGATACTCCGTAGGCACGCAGTTTGGTTAGGAGACGCTTGTGAGGAACGGTGTCGAAAGCCTTCTGGAAATCTTAAAATATGTAATCAATTTGACATCCCCTGTCGATAGCACTTATTACTTCATGAGTATAAAGAGCTAGTTGTGTTTCACAAGAACAATATTTTCTGAAACTGTGCTATCTGTCAATAAATCATTTTCTTCGAGGTACTTCATAATGTTCGAATTCAGTACATGCTCCAAAACCCTACTGCAAATCGACGTTAGCGATGTTGGTGTACAGAATCATTTAACATAACGGATGTGCAATGCTTCTGCAAATTGCTCCAGATTTCAACGCTGGGCCACCAACAAGTGCCAGATGCGAACCATTCAACGAAACATCATCGAGACAGGCTTTTGGAGCCAAAGGCCCACATGTGTACCTTTGATGACTGCACGACACGAAGCTTTACACTTCTCCTGGGCTCGTCAACACCGACACTGGACTCTTGATGACAGGAAACATGTTGCCTGGTCAGACGAGTCTCGTTTCAAATTGTATCGAGGGGATGGACGTATACGGGTATGGAGACAACCTCATGAATCCATGGACCCTGCATGTCAGCAGGGGACTGCTCAAGTTGGTGGAGGCTCTGTAATGGTGTGGGTCGTGAGCAATTGCAGTGCCATGGGACCTCTTATATGTGTAGATACGGCTCTGAAAGGTGACACATACGTAAGCATCATATCTGACCACCTGCATGCATTCAAGATAATTGTGCATTCCGACGAACTAGGCCAATTACAGCATGACAATGCGACACTTCACACGTTCAGAATTGCTACAGAGTGGCTTCAGGAACACTCTTCTGAGTTTAAACACTTCCGCTGGTCATAAAACTCCCCAGACGTCAACCATATTGAGCATATCTGGGATGCCTTGCAATGTGCTGTTCAGAAGAGATCGCCACGCCCTCGTACTCTTACGGATTTATGGTCAGCCATGCAGGATTCATGGTGTCATTTCCCTCCAGCACTACTTCAGACGTTAGTCGAGCCTTAGCCACCTCGTGCTGTGGCACATCTGCGTGCTCGCTGGGGCCCTGAATGATATTAGGCAGGCGTATCAGTTTATTTGGCTCTTCAGTGTACATTCAGTTTCGCGATATTTTTGTGGAAAATCACTTCATTTAGAGGCAATGCCATATCCGGATTTATGAAGCTTGTATAGCGTATTTTCGCTCAATATTGTGTAGTATTATTTAGCCTGGTTGGAGAGGGGTTATACGCTGAAAAATTCAAGCCTTGCTTGACAGTAGCAGAGCAGTGTAATTGCAGAAGTGTCTTTGGTGATAGTTTCCATACTACATGATCTGTAGACCGCTTTTGCTAGGTTTAACTGTGAGTGCAATACGACTACTGTATGTTTTTTGTCGATCTGTAGGAAGTAGTTTTGCCGCTGAATGTCTACAGGAAGTGGCGGACAGTGCTCCCTACCGGCAGCAGCAACAGTTTGCTGGGTAAATTCAGCAAAAACCAATCAGATGCTCCATTCATAAGAAGTTCCCTGACGTCAGAGAATGACAAGTCATGCTTTGTGTAGAGCATAGGATTCTCTACAGACTGGTTCGAGCAAGATGGGGGCAAGTTATCTACAGAAAGGTCTGTGACGTCTGAGAGTCACGTGATACCTTCTTTGTTCGAGTGCTCAGAAACAGGTCCAAGCAGACCATCCTCCTCTGGTTTGGTCATTCTGGATACGCCTTAACTCATCAGCGTGGTTTTAGAGAATATCAAGACCAGCAGCTGTAGGACATCGAAAATTCATCGAAAATATTCCAGCCACTTTTCTCGTCTGTAGGACAGTGGTTCGAATAAGTGTGTGTGCTTGTTCTGATTTTCCCATCTGTGCTTTGACACCAGTGTGCTTCGAAAAGTGAGAAAAATAACGCCCAAGATTCCATCAGCAGTAAAGGTAAACTAAGCCCACTCACGGTTTCAAAAAAGTAATGAACACCACAGCAGCTGTAGGATGCAGAATGTTTTCTCTATCTGGCAGTGCCTTCAAACAAGCAGCTAAAACTCGAGAAGTTTTGAGTGACAAAGATATTTATTTCGACTTCCAAATATCATCATTCTTCCACGTAAAATCAAATATTGCAGCTGATATCTATTTCGGGATCTGTTTCCCGCAAAAGCACGAGAAGTGTCTCAGGGAGGTTTCACAAGTGTGCAGTTGTCTTTTTGGAGTCCATGTTCGAGTGCGGCGCTGTATATCGCAAAACTAACGTGTATTTAGAGAGATATTCAATTGTATTCAGTAACTACTGAAGCAGTTCGTGCTCAAAGAGAAGGTATTTAACGTATTTCCCACAAACGCGCGAAGTGTTTCAGAGATGGTTTCACAGTTGTGTAACGATCTTATTTTTAGTGTCCATGTTCAAGTGTGGTGATGGTGGTATTCCTCGGAATAAAACGTGTCGTTGTTTACATATTCTTGCGTCAGCTGCAAAGCTCTCTCTCTCTCTCTCTCTCTCTCTCTCTCTCTCTCTCTTTCTCTTTGTGCAGTGGTACATTTAGTTCCTCTGACAACTTCAAGTTATGTATGGGACAATATTCCGCTCATTGCTTGGACACCAGATGTAATTACTATCGAAGCAGTTCGTGTTCAACGACAAAGGGTACCTGTGCACCCAGGATGGGAAGGAGGAATGCTGCGGGTATTTCCAACGTGACTGGAAGTACGTGGCTGCTCCTGCAGCTACCACGTGGTATGCTGTGAGCCCGGCACATGGCCTCTCTTCCAGCAGAGTGCATACGGTGGAGTGAACATCTTGCCTTTGTGCTTCGAAAGACTGACTGGACTTTTATCAAATGATCTACAGTTACAGGACACACATTAATCAGTATGAGTTGAGAAATGTAACTCAGCCCATCGAGCAGCATTTTCATTATTTCATGAAATGTATTCATCTTCACTAAATATCGTTGCTATAGGAACAGTCCTCGGATACATGGTTACAATAAATATACCCATTAAATTCCTGCTTCTCCAGTGCAGACATCTCATCCACTGAACGCAATAAAGAATTATGTCTGTCCTCCCAGTCCAGCAGCTAGGCACAGACTGCGTCCTTTTCCTACCGTTTTCGGCCAGACCACCATCTTGGATTACGTCACGGAAGAGGGAAGGGGAGGGCCACCAGCGCCTTTTGGTGGCAGTGCTGAACTACGTCACTCAGACTCCAGACATCATGTTGAACATGCTGGATGGAGCTATATCACAACTCCAATTGCTTAAATAAATAATGCGTACAAAATAAAGATTTATGTCCATCCTATATGGCAGCCCAGCACAGACTAAGTCCTATTCCCGCCAATTTTCAGATGGCTGAGGGGAGGGGAGGAGAGGTGAGGGAGGTTAGGATAATTGAGGTAGCACAATTGACCTGTTTTCCTGACAAAATCTGAACTTCTCGCCGTGACGCCACTGCTGCATTGCCTCATCTATGGCCGCTGTATAGATACGCCATCTTCAATAAATTAGGCAACAATGCAATGTGGGGTGGTGCTCGCTTTGCCCTGCTACTACTGACAGCCCCATAAACGTTACATTATAGATTTGTTGGCCAAACCTTTCAGCCTATTTATGAAAATATCCAGTTAAGGGCTATTTTGTTTATAAATACGACATGCTTCAGTCATCTTCCTTTCTTTCTTTCTTTTTTTCTAGACATTTTACCCTTCTCTTATCTGATGAGCAGGAGCCTGTACCTATAAGAGTCTCATTTACTGGATAGAATAAGTCCTGTATGGAAGCCTGCACTCAATACGACCAGCTAGTGTAACCCCAAACGTAATCTCTTCGCAAAAGAGATTAAATTAGGCCCATTATAGCAACTTCCAGGACGTATAAACTCAGCAATGGAATACATAAATGGTATCTTCGTCGGTCCTTATTTACAATAAACACAGGATTTCTGTCATTATCACTGCCTGGCCTACCGACTGCAGCTATGGTTTCTTCTTGTTAATATCTGTACATAGTGATAAGACCCATTAAAAATATGTATACGACCACGATAACATCAAATCCTGGAGATAAGAAACCAGTTTGAAGTCGAACAGTTTGTAATGAAATTTGTTTCTATTTTTAGAACAGATATAGTAGTATGATTATCGAATATGTTATCTGTATTTCTGTTATTAATAGAGGTTTAATAACTAAAGGTTTAATAACTAAAAATCATGAAAAAAACGTCAATTGAACTTTGGAGGAATAGAGTGATGACAATATGATCTTTGTAAAATCAATAATCTTCTTTTTTTTGACATCCTTCACCTTTCACTTCCCTCGTCACCTTTCCCCCCTCTGGCCTTGTATTCTTAAGACGCATATATTGATGTTTTTTTTAAAGTGAAAATAAGCACTTTTTTTGTCCAGACATTGTGTTATGGCCTTTCATTTATACTAATGTCACCCTTTTATGTTGTTAACATGTTTTGTAACGAAATGCACGTGCTTAGCAACCATTACGACTATCTCACTGACATCGCTATAAGTTGTAATTATTCAGGGCCGGCCGCTGTGGATGAGCTGTTCTAGGCGCTTCAGTCCGGAACCGTGCTGCTGCTACGGTCGCAAGTTAGAAACCTGCCTCGGGCATGGATGTATGTGATGTCCTTAGGATAGTTAGGTTTAGGTAGTTCTAAGTCTAGGGGACTGATGATCTCAGATGTTAAGTCCCATAGTGCTTAGAGCCATTTGAACCATTTTTGAATTATTCAGGACCTGGTTAGTGAATTTATAATGTCCGATATGCTAGTGCAAACAATATTGGTGGACTTAAGAAATTCGAAGCTGACGCGGTCGAAAAAACAAGAAACCAAGCCAGTTATTCCCGATATATATAATGTTTCTTGTGAGTTCAAGGATTTTCGGTTCATCGTCAATTTAACTATCCAGTAGAGTTAAACTGGCAACCGCTCGTAGGACTATGAAAATAAATCATTGAAAATCTGTATATGTATTTGATTTCAAAATATGTGTATTTCATTAGAGTTTGCTACTTTTTCACTTAACTCAGCGAGACGTAAATATTAATTTTGAAAGGCTCATAAAAATTAAAAGGGAAGAAAATTTGTTGATAATTGGTAGAGAAAAGAAGCAATGTAAAATAATGAAGTAATGCAATTAATAAATTCTTGTAAGACAACGTCGTTAGCGTCTACTGTATGAGGGAAGACATACCACTCATTCCATCTAGTTCTGTTTTCTGGCTGTGAAATTTGTTTATTGGAGGCATAGTCATTTGAGAACACTGCAACATGTAGGTTTTTCAAAAGAGCTACAAGATGGCGGAAATACTTAAGCGTGTTGTTTGACGTAGTGATCCGCTGTTGTTCCAAAGCGAAGGAAAGTTTGATAATCCGTGATGATACACTGCACGGGAATGCCACCTATAAACTGTTCAAACGTTGGCTGCGTTACGATAAGCTGTATTTGACAAACTGTATTGTACGTTAGTATGGTGATAACCTGACAGCAGTTCAAAACAATGGCTTCTTCACATCCAGAGAGTGCGTCTACCCTGGTACCAGAAGGCGAATTCCCCACTGAAAATTTAAAGAACGTGGTAGCTGTGACGAATGAAATTATGTCTCCAAAAAATAGATGACATTATTCCTGAAACTATAAGTGTCCCAACAGATCCTGTTACGCTATTTTTACAAAATCTAGAGACTGTGGCTGATGGCATGGCCCTTATGAAACAACAGCAAGAGAGCTTATCTAATCGGGTACCAGAGGGAGAATTCCCAAATCAGATAAAGAAATCAGACTGAGCAGTTAAAATCCAAGGTTGCCAGTCAGGTGACCAACGAGCTGTGAGTTGATCTAGAAACCATAACTAAGGAGATTTCAGACTTGAAAACCACCATTAGAGGTATTCCTGAATCTGTAGAGTAGGTGACTGAAAACGTTAGTACTTTGCAACTAGAGGACGAAACGCTGAAATCCACCCTTCAACACGTTGTAACCTAAGTGGAAGGTCTCTCCACAGATCATGAAAGAAAATTAAATGAATTTTTGAAGGAATAGGATGCAAAATTTACAGAAAGATTACACTACTGGCCATTAAAATTGCTACACCAAGAAGAAATGCAGATGATAAACGGGTATTCATTGGATAAATATATTATACTAGAACTGACATGTGATTACATTTTCACGTAATTTGGGTGCATAGATCCTGAGAAATCAGTACCCAGAACAACCACCTCTGGCGTAATAACGGCCTTGATACGCCTGGGCATTGAATCAAGCAGAGCTTAGATGACGTGTACATGTACAGATGCCCATGCAGCTTCAACACGATACCACAGTTCATCAAGAGTAGTGACTGGCGTATTGTGACGAGCCAGTTGCTCGGTCACGGTTGACCAGAAGTTTTCAATTAGTGAGAGATCTGGAGAATGTACTGGCCAGGGCAGCAGTCGAACATTTAGTGTCTCCAAACACTGATGTGACCATCATGATGCTGTAAACAGAACCTGGATTCATCCGAAAAATTGACGGTTTGCCATTCGTGCACCCAGGTTCCTCATTGAGTTCACCACCGCAGGCGCTCCTGTCTGTGATGCAGCGTCAAGGGTAACCGCAGCCGTGGTCTCGGAGCTGAAAGTCCATGCTGCTACAAACGTCGCCGAACTGTTCGTGCAGATGGTTGTTGTCTTGTAAACGTCCCCATCTGTTGACTCAGGGATCGAGATGTGGCTGCACGATCCGTTACAGCCATGTGGATAAGATGCCTGTCATGTCGACTGCTAGTAATACGAGGCCGTTGGGATCCAGCACGGCGTTTCGTATTACCCTCCTGAACTCACCGATTCCATATTCTGCTAGCAGTCATTGGATCCCGACCAACGCGAGCAGCAATGTCGCGATACGATAAACCGCAACCGCGATAGGCTACAATCCGACCTTTATCAAAGTCTTCAACATAGAGTAGAAATTAAATAGGGTACAGAATATGTTGTGAATGACACGTCACAGCCAGCTCATGTAGCTCTGACTTGTAAGGTCTCCTCAAACACAGGCAATTTCAGATGTTCATGCCGGAAAAGTGTGAACCCTGTCATTTTCATCAAATCTTTTAAAGATCTGTTGCCCAAATAATGATCTCACAAGCACAAGGTACAAAATGTCACAGGTTTTGTGAAGGGTGAAGCCACACTACAGGCCACTGTAACTGCTGAATATTGTCACACATATGAACAGTCTGAAAACGCCTTCTTGCCGAAATATTGGTCTAAATGAATCGGGAGAGATTGCGAAAGGAACCATTTAATCTATAGACTTATAATGCCAAACAAGAAATCTGAAGGCTGTACTCGAGAAATATTTGTATAAAATTCGCTTCTGTGATGAACCAGTATCGGACAAAGATGTATTATGTAGTTTAAAAAATAAATTGTTAATCAACATTAAAGAAAATCTAGTACATCTCCATGAATCAGACTTGGAGTATTTTTTGTCTATGTTCGACTCAACTGATTTAACAGACGAAGACGTTAGAACCAGGAATAACAATGACAGTTATCGAAATGCCGTGTGTCAGGCCGCGCCGTCGTGCCAGCAGTACGGCAACAATCACGGGAGAGCAGCTGGGGGCCGCGCGCGCTGGCTTTGTTGCTCCACCACTGGCTTCTGAGATGTCACGTGATGGTGCATACATGAGTGGTGTTCCTTCGAACAGTAAAAAGTAGGAGGAGAACGGATGATAGGTTTCAACATAGCTATCAAAGAAGTGGAGCACGTCCTTCGAATAAACACAACCGTAATAATCAGTGGTATTCTGCTGCTTAAAATAAGTCACAGCTTACTGTGAGTCATTAAAACTCAAATAATCAGTGGCCTTATAATGAAAAGAATCAGTCACCCTTTAACGTAAATGACGCTTACCACCAACCGAATAGTGGATCAAATCGCAATAATGACACTCAGTGGCGAAATGGAATCCCGCAGTGAGTGTTGTAGAAATCATAGATCAGGCGCTTCTTGTAACTGTAAATTCAACGAACTACACCTGGCCTTTTCTTAGGCACCCCCGCCCCCTCCCCATAGCCACACAGAACACTATTTGCATCGAGATCTTGAGAGATACTAGACCCAAATGCACGCAAGCCACTAAAAGGTGAAAAGCAAACGACAGGATCAGGAAGTGGTCTCTGTTTTTATTTAGCTAAGCACCACTCAATACATTCAAACTTAAGGTGAAATAAAAGCTAAACAGCTACAGTGTAACTGTTACAGAATTAATGACGTCATATGCATGTCTGAGATAGTCTGGTCATATTTCACTCTGTTTGTATTAACACCATTTTATAAGTAACTAGGATAAATTAATAGCAAGTTACTGTTATTCGGTATGGAACGCACTTGTTCTGAACAAAGACAGATATTAACAGGTATTATGAAAGAAGGAGATCGGAGTCAACTAACACCACCCAAACAAGTAATTAGATACAGTTTGGTCAGGAGTACGGAATTTTTAGATTGAACGACAGAATCGACATTGATAGAAAATGGAACGTAACTGATGGTCAAGTGTGCAGGTGCGTAAGAATTTTGTGAAAAAAGTATTCACAAAGCAGGTGCTGTGTCATAAAAGAAACAGTAATGTTAAAACTTCCTGGCAGATAAAAACTGTGTGCGGGACCGAGACTCGAACTCGGGACCTTTGCCTTTTGCGGGCAAGTGCTCTACCATCTGAGCTACCCAAGCACGACTCACGGATCTTCACAGCTTTACTTCTGCCAGTACCTCGTCTCCTACCTTCCAAATTTTACAGAAGCTCTTGCCCCCGAAAGGCAAAGATCCCGAGTTCGAGTCTCGATCCGGCACACAGTTTTAATCCGCCAGGAAGTTTCATATCAGCGCACACCCTGTTTCAGAGTGAAAAACTCATTCTGGAAACAGTAATGTTATCTACATTAGCTAAATAACAAATAGTAATGTTCTCAGAGAGCTGAACGAATGAGTAAGGAAGTGGCAAACACCTGTAAACAAAGAAATGTAACTCCATCAATTAATAGAACAAATGTTTGTACTCTATCCTGAAGCCTTGATTATAGATTCTCAATCGCTGCTTAGTCACAGTCATTGTGTGAAAACATTCTATTAATGTTCTATAGATAAAAGTTAGCTTTTCCTCAAGGTAGTAAGAGTAAAGAAGTAAATACTATGGAAACCATTTAACTTGAAATGTAATCTGATGACTTATCTGGGGATATATTTCTTTACTGTATAAGTAACTACCTTATGTTAATGAATGTTAGCAGCAGTACACTAATTACATCATAAACCATTCGTTAGTAACGTAATTAAAACGTAAAATGACCTCAGTCATCAAAATCACAGGGATGAGCTGTATTCTTCCTAGAAGTATGAAACTACAGAATTCATTTCTAGCATTCTGGATGGCAGTAGACAGCAAATTACTATGATTAAATGAAATCGCAAAACCGTCGAAGTTGCACAGGAGTTTGCTTTTATTCAAACGTCGATCGGTTTCGGACTTAAGTTCATTATCAAACCACCCACATACATCTTACCATAACACCATAATGTTTGTACGCTGGCCACATTGCTTGTATGTGTGGCTAAGTGCAAGATATTATTTCAGTACGACGATCCAGTGCTGCGTGTTTGTTTTTTAGGTTTACGTACCTGTGGTATATTTCGATATATCACATAATTTACTATATTGTTTCTCCATTGCAAAAGGCCACTGTTCATAAACATGACGCAACACTTTTCTTTTGTCTGTTGTCATATTTCTATACACATATCATAATTTTTCAGCTGTATTCCCTGGCTTAATAATTGCCATAATCGTAGAACTGAGTTTCACGTACAGTCTTAGACAAAAAAACTGACCGCCACGGAGACTAACTCCGAGTCGTTCAGTTAAGGTGGCCAAAAAACTGACCGCCCCTGTCAACTCTAAGTCTGGCCATCTGCACAATATGGCAACACTGTTAGCGAAAAGCAGCGCGATTCGTCATGGGGACATTTAGTCAGCGCGAGAGCGTTACGGAGATGCTGAACAAGCTCCAGTGGCGGACACTTCAAGAAAGGCGTTACGCAATACGGAGAGGTTTATTATCGAAATTACGAGAGAGCACATTCCGGGAAGAGATGGGCAAACATATTACTACCGCCCACATATATCTCGCGTAATGATCACAACGAAAAGATCCGAGAAATTAGAGCAAATACGGAGACTTACAAGCAGTCGTTCTTCCCACGCACAATTCGTGAATGGAACAGGGAAGGGGGGATCAGATAGTGGTACAATAAGTACCCTCCGCCACACACAGTAAGGTGGCTCGCGGAGTATAGATGTAGATGTAGATGTAGATGTTAGAAGGAAGTGTTGTCTACTTCCGAGATGATATGGTTGGAGTGAGCCCGTGGTCTTGCGGTAATCGTCGTGCATTCTAAACTTAGAGTCGCGTGTTTGCGTCCAACTGTTTTTTTTTAACCACATTCCGGTCTAAACTTATGAGTCTCATTGAACATCGAAGACAATTCGCTTAACATTCTACCCACCCGAAATAACAAGTATTCCAGAAACAATTCCGCAGGACAGCTCGTGGCTGCGTCGCGATCATAACAGCTTACGCTCGGGCGTTTCCTCGCGCTGCAGCGGCTACCGGCCACCAGCCAGACACCACCCACCGCCTGAAATCCGGCGCTGCCCATGTGAAAACGGCGCCACGCAGTCAGTGTATGTATCAATGCCGTTTTCGAATTTGAAGTTCTAGTGAGTATCTTGCAGTTAAGCATTGGATTTTGCATACCTGAAAATCATGAACTACGGTTAAGCATTGTAAAATTGAGTCGCAAGTGGAAAAAGGTGTAACATCTGCAACACAATATTTACTTTGGTATAACAGAGGGGTGAATGTAGAGGAGGCAGCTAGAAAGATTTGAACTGTGTTTGGAGCGAGCGCTTTTGGGAAAAATACGCCAGAAGAAGATATTCTTGTTTCAACAAAGATCGTTCTGGCATGAATGATTTTCCACATTAAGGAAGTCTCGACTACTGATATATGTGACAGATTACCATTTTACCATCATGCAACATTTGCATTCAACAGGCAAAGTTCAGAAGTCTGATGTAGGAGTACTGCATGCCGTAATTCGAAACAACAAAAATCAACGGAGGGACTATTATTGAACGTCATCAGGTCGCTCATTGAGCATTCCTTTGCAGTACTGTTACTTGTGACGTGTTATGATGCCTTTATCGTTAACTTCCTAAGAAGAAATGAAAGGCTGAGCCCCACCAAAAGACGTAGACTAGAGCTAAGAGTAGTGTGAACATAATATTTTACATTTTATAGCTCCAAAAGTGTGTTTTGGACTACAAATTCTGCCCCAGGGGGTGTGTGCAACACAGCTGGAATTTGCTGTCAACAACTGAGACACCTTTCGGTCGCAGTGTAAGAAAGGTGAGCAACAGAACTACATCACCTTTGCTACTGCATGATAACTCACTCTGTTGATTTGAGAAACAAAACTATCCAGGAGATTGATAGGAAAGTCGTCTCTCAGACACTTGTATTGTTAGGTAAGTCCTCTCTCAAGCACTTGTCCCTCTCGCCATATATTCGTAAAATATTACCTTTCCCCGCTCTTGATCGATCAACCGTCAAGGAAATTCATTTCTAGATGAATCTACTCTTAAAACTACTATGGTTTAACGACCTCGTTAAAACAAATATTTTTCTACGGGCGTAGAATTTGTAAACAACTGTTGCATTGTCAGATTGCTTTAGATATCGTGAACGAAAATTTAGCTGCTGATTAATTTCTCTTTGATGATTACTGTTGCGTTTAGAAAACTAATGGAAAATGCAAATAAAATATTCATTTTACTAATACAAATTAAATTCAGCTTACTGCAGAAACATCACGACAGCAGTATATCTTAATAAAGCATTAAGCTCAAAAATGGTTCAAAGGTCTCTGAGTACTATGGGACTTAACATCTGAGGTCATCAGTCCCCTACAACTTAGAACTAGTTAAACCTAACTAACCTAAAGACATCACACACGTCCATGCCCGAGGCAGGATTCGAACCTGCAACCGTAGTGGTCGCGTGCTTCCAGACTGTAGTGATGCATTAAGTTTCTGTAAGACGATTGATCCTATTTTAACACGAATTAGTAGGATATTACCGACTTCTGACTTCGAAAAGATCTGTATTTACTTCATTTCCTGTATCATTCGCAAGTCTGAGGAAAATGTGGCATTTCATAGATAAAATTATGTATTAACAACAACAAATAATATGTCGGCAGAAAACAAAAGTGGCATCATCAAATTGGCAGTACCGTAAGGTTTTCTCTCTAACACTAAGATTCCCTTATTGAGTTTGTATCTGAATGCTTGTAGCTCTACTACAAAAGAATTAAAAATCTGGCTTTCAGCGAGTCTAGAAAGGCGAACGACAGCAGGTTGCACCTGGTAGCCAAGCATGTTACCTGAGAAATGGTATTTTCCTAAAGTGGGGAGACATTCTTTTGTGGTTGAATTGTTCGCAAATATCAGTCAGACGTGTGCCGTTGGTCTAAGCGTTTCGGTGTGTTGAATTTGTACCAATGATTTTTCTACAGGTTTTTTCTGTCCCAAATATAGAGTTGAAGTCTCCCATTAGAATTTTCACGTCATCTTGGTGCTATTTTCGAGTGTGTTCCGGAATTTTTCGACATTTTTTATGTTTTTCTTATATTCGATGTTGGTGGGGGCATGTGCATTTATGAGTGTACATTTTTTACTGGGGCTCTGAATGAACATAGTACTAAGTCGATCGTTGATGGCTGTGATTTCTTTGACAGAGTTGATGATAGATCTGTGTTCGAGAAAAGCAATATCGAAGATTGGTACGCCTTTCGCTACTTTTTGTTGTATTTTGGTCTTGAAGATGAAATGGTTTCCGTAATGCAAGGTTTCAAAAATGGCTCTGAGCACTACGGGACGCAACTGCTGTGGTCATCAGTCCCCTAGAACTAAGAACTACTTAAACCTAAGTAACCTAAGGACATCACACACATCCATGGCCGAGGCAGATTTCCAACCTGCGACGGTAGCAATCGCACGGTTCCGGACTGAGCGCCTAGAACCGCGAGACCACCGCGGCCGGCAATGCAAGATTTCATGGTCAGTTAGTTGTGGTTCTTGAAGAGCAATGATGAGAATTTTTTGTCGGTCGATTTATTATGTGAGATTATTTAGTTTTCGTATTTGGATCAGTGTATCGATGTTTAGTTATAAAAAAAAAAATCTTGTGTGTGTGAATTGTTATGGGACTTAACTGCGAAGGTCATCAGTCCCTAAGCTTACACACTACTTAACCTAAATTATCCTAAGGACAAACACACACACACCCATGCCCGAGGGAGGGCTCGAACCTCCGCCGGGACCAGCCGAACAGTCCATGACTGCTGCGCCCAAGACCGCTCGGCTAATCCCGCGCGGCGTGTGGTTTTCAAATGCATGTTTTCTGCTTGTAGGGAAATTTACTGGAGATCTTCAATATTCTCTGCCGTGCTAACCTGGACTCCCCATAATCCGAAATTCCAGCTGCCGCCTGTCGACAGCCGGGTTGTGTACCTCCTGGGGTAAAGGTGACTTTGCTTGCACAGTTCATGTTTGCTTGTGTTTCATTGGTTTCGCCTGGGTGATTCCAGGACCGGACAGGACCAGAGGGTGTTGAAGCCTTTGGAAGCAAATATTTTCAGCCGACCTCATTGAGCTAACAGACGGTGACCAGAGTAGCGGTGGTTTTCACTCAGACGTGTCTGGATTTTGAGTTCAACGGATTGAGTAGCCGTTCAGGATTGTGTTAGTATTTGGTTCACCCCAAGTATTTGATTTCCTCGGTACCACCCATATGGGGGAGGGTCTCCCCTATAGGCCCCACGGGATTTTTATTATTATTATTATTATTATTGTCATTATGTCATCAGCAAATCCGATATGGTGCATCTTCCCATCACTGAAATAGATGTGCATTGTTCGATTCAGTATTTCCGTCACATAAATATGGGTTATAATTACGTGACATTGCTGCTAGCAGACATATTTCTCACTTTTTCTTAGGCAGTTCCTACCTGTTACTCCATCATAGGAATTTATGAGCGCAGCATTGTTGCAATACAGACGTTAAAATTATCCGATTTCTGTAATTTCATTTCGATACCAGATCGTTGTAATTGGATACAGCCAGTCAGGCTTAATGTGGATATCCGAATACGACTCTCATCATTTGATAGACTGGGTAAACCATATTCTTAATCGGACGGTTGAATCTAGATCACTTATTTATGACAGGGCCTGAATTCTTAAACAGTGTGGAAAATAATAATACCATGTGCTTATTACTAATATGTTATTTAAATATAAATATATGAACGAACGAGATAACAGTTTATTTACAGGAGCAGAGCCCCATCCATCATAGCAGAGCAGTGCGAGATTGGTTTCAGGGCCAAGAGAGGATAAAGCAGTTGCCGTTTGTTCCACGACCACCGAACAACAACCAGATACAGAATATGTGGGCAGAGGTAACAAGGTCATTGCCATGTGGACCTACAAATGCAAGCGACCTTTGGACGAATATAGAAAACGTATGGTTGGAAGTAAACCATCACGCTACACTGTCGACGTCTTGATGAAATCAATGCCCCTACGCCTTCGAGAAATCTTACGTATTGATCGTGGGTGTGTTGGTTACTAAAAGTATACTCGTCCACAAAAACCATGTGGATAATTATCTGATTGTCGGTCAAGCTTTGCTTTGTCGCAGTGCTTTAGATGCAAGTCCATTTGCTTTCAGTCTCCTCCTTACAAATCTTGCAATGCAAGGTAATTGAAAAATCTCATCCACTCGACGCCAACTGAGGAATTGACTGGTGCATATGTTGTTCAACATACAGTAGTTGTCGCCCTCACTGGAATCAATGACTGTTTGTGTGTGTGTGTGTGTGTGTGTGTGTGTGTGTGTGTGTTTGTGTGGTTTCGTGTTCACGCACAATCTGAATCAATGCTATTAACATTAGAGAGACAACCAACAATAAATATTGCATCAAATATGACTGTAAAGTATTTTAATGCGATGGGAAGTGACAAACTGAATTTTTACCCAACCCACGACCTGCATATTACGTTAAGTAAGATGTATTAACTCCATAGAATCGTTAGCAGAGACAGTGCGCTCGTGTTTGGAGGCTCGCGACAAGTGCAGCGATTATCAGTGCCCAATGCCGCCGCGATGTGTTTATGTTGGCTGAGCGTGGACACTACAGCAGACGCATCACCATAAACAGAAAGAAATCACCTTGGCTCTGACTGCAGTGAGCGGATATCACTGCTTGCGTGTTGTTATAGTAACCAACGTGAGACTCTACTCACAGGTGCCATGGAGCAATCGCAACGAGTATCATGTCATTAGTCATTAGAATATTAACCAGTGATTAAATGTCCACTCTATTTGAATCCCAAGAAAACAGGAACCTTCTCACAAAGGAATGTGAGGTGTTATCAAAATTTATCCAACATACAAACATTAACTGCAGGGCTTTCATTAGAGCAGTAGTAGCACACAAGGAAATATTATGTCATGGAAGCGTATATTTCATTTCCTCTTCTCATATTAACGCCCTTGTTTTAGTATGAAGTGAGAAAATAAACACGAAAAACTAAAGTTCCTGAGAAGCATATCAGTCGTTTCCTCTTCTCATATCACAACTTTTATTTTAGTATGAAGTAAAAAAATAAACAGTTTAAGGTTGTGAAGCGTAATATGACACCAGATTCTTATCGTAGGCGCTATCGGAAACGCCAAAAGCAGGGAACTGTCCATTCTTTTGTCCAACAGTCTGTCTCCTTTCATGCATTACTCACGCTAGGAGATTCTTATTTATAGACTTGTGGACATAAAGTTCTTCAGCAGTACAAGCCTTATGTTATTTTGCTAATTACGGTATGGAAAAATACAACAAAGACGATTTCCCCTAAAGCAGTGGGGATATTTGCAAATGTCTGTATTCAGCAATGACTGCCAGCTGCCACAACACTTCACAGAATCCATGCGGCAGGCAACACAACTGCGCGTGCACTTCAGACTTCATTCAGTGAGACGTCAGCAGATGGTTGCAAACGTCAAATTAACGTCGCTTTCCGAGTCGTATTCAATCCAGAATGAAGTGTTATTAAGGTAGTTGAGCGTTCTAGCAATTACACTTTTGTAATTCACATATGAGTATTCCGATAGCCAAAAGAACCCGTTAGTGTGAAACTATCGGGAACTGCATTAATATCAAACTGCAAGAACTTGAGACAAAACGTCGACTCTTCTCTTCGCTGGGTGACCTATTACTGTTATTTAGGATTCTCTCCGTCCTAGACGTAATGCAAATGGAACATTAGAGGCGCTTTCCGCTATTCTTGACAAACATCAGCAACTTTGCATCACTGCGAGTTAAACTGCGTGATGATTGGGCTCAGGTTGTCAGTAGTTGTGGTGGTACTATGCTGTCAAACTGCTTACAGTAACGTTAATGGTGGCCCACATAATTTAGCGCTGACTAACTACTTAAGTAAAGATAGTGTTGTGGCGTCGTCGCTTCTCTTTATTTGGCCTCAGCTTGAGTAATCCGATTTAACGAACATAGTACTCCCTTCGCGGGCTGCTAATGATACAGTATGACTACAGAGATCATCGTGCGGCTATTACATTAATTCTGCAATGAATTGCTTAACAAATATTACCCTCACCTATGCAGCTGGAATGACTCATTACACAGGTACTCTATGTTTCACTTGGTTAGGGGATCAGTTCGCTGCAATCCTGCTTCTACTGTTCGTAAATACTTGTATACTTCATAAATGGTTCAAATGGCTCTGAGCACTATGGGACTTAACTTCTGAGGTCATCAGTCCACTATAACTCAGAACTACTTAAACCTAGCTAACCTAATGACATCAGACACATCCATGCCCGAGACAGGATTCGAACCTGCGACCGTAGCGGTCGCGCGGTTCCAGACTGTAGCGCCTAGAACCGCTCGGCCACCCACCCCGGCCGGCATACTTGTATACTGACTATTCGTTATTTTACTAAATATGAACTACAATCTGATTCGCATATATATGACATGGGTTAGCGCCGGCACAAAGCAATGACTAAGGGTTGGATGCCGTTGAAGTCCCGTTACACTGATGGCAAGACAAATGTTCGCAAATCACCTCTATTGCCTCAAAAAACAATTGCATCTTAAATATCGAAGGACCGACGTCCACACTGTCACGGTGAAATACAGCTAAGACGGCAGATGAATATTTGTGGCCGACTGGGCTTCGAACCTGGACCTCCTGCTTACTAGGCAGACATGCTGATCACTACACTATTATTTTTTTAAAAAAAGCTTGAGAAGACTTTCAGCACCAGGTAGGCGGAGGCAAATAGGGCAGGGGTCGAAGATACGAGGCCTGGTCTCAATGCTTCCCCCATACCTGTCACTGAGCAGCTGCATTATTCCCCAGTATTCCATGTTTGCACCCATATATACCTTTAAATTGTGGAACAAAATTCAAGTAGTAATTAAGGTAAAATAAATTACAGATTGCCGCTTCCAATGGAGTGCGTTCCTTGTAGAACATATACCAGTGAAAAGGGTGACGGAAAAATACATAACAAACATTTATTCAGAAATATATTCACAATTTAAGTTATTTGCGCTGGATGGATATGAGGTCTGTAAGGAAGCCATATATTTTTCAAATGAAAAAATTTTCGGAGCCGGAGGAGTTTCGCCAAATTAGGACAGTTCTGATTTTAGAACCAACGTAAAAGAATCTTCCAGGAATAAAAAAAAGTGAAAGAATAGTATTCTGCTTCTAATAAAAAAAACTGTCCACCTCTTCGTAGCCCAGATAAAGCATTAGATTAAAAAAATTGAAACCATTCCATATATTTGTTATTCTTCTTCAGCGTAAAATGTTCTTCTGCAATATAAAACATGTACGCTTCTAAGATCTGTTTGTTGCGACGTAAAAGACAAACTGTCCCAGAAGCCAAGAATAACTGTTATTCTTTGCGGACGGGTAACATTTCCAGTCGGGTTGTAAAACTTCAGTTATCGGTATATGACTTTCTGAGGTTCTGCTGATGGTGCTACTTTCTTCCTAGTCCAGTTCCAAATTCTGATTCTATTTTCACATAAGAAGATGTGCGCTATAGTTTCTACAGGCTGACATTTGTCGCAGTATGGAGAAGGTCTCAATTTGATTTTCCATAATCGTTCCGCTGAGGGTATGGTTTCGGTTACAACGTCGCACCATACGGCACTGACTCTAGTTGGTAGAATTTTATTGTTGGTATTTTTCCAGACGTTCCTCCAGTTTTTTGTGGGTTAATTTACCGGAATTGGTTTGTGAAGACGATTTCTGGTAATATAATCATAGACGGTTCTAGTGTTGGTTTGTGCTGGTGGAAGTCTTATACAGCTCCAATCGCCATAGTACTTTCGGACGTAATCTAGGCTGGCATACTATATTAACAGGAGCGTTCCTATCCCCAGGATCTAACGAGAGGAACAGAAGTTTCGTGATGCCTGTCTTAGTGGCATGTATTAGTTTAAAAGCACGTCGTTAATTCCAAGTCCTCAGTTTTGCCTCTGCAAATATATTTTGTTTCCACACATACCAAGAGGCTACAGCTAATATTTTATTTGCAATGACCTGCAGTATCAGTAAGACTGCTGCGACATGATATATTTTGCTAAGTATGTATGTATTTATCAAGTGAACTTTCTGCAGTCGGTCTAACAATCGCATGTCGTGGTCCTTCAACAAGGATCCGATGACATTAAGTTTCCGCTCCCAGTTGTTCGTGGCCATGCGCTTGGGATTCGCCCTTAACCTCAAGCCGAGTTGGAGTCTCTCTTCAGTTACATCCAATCAGTGCGCACCTGTTGCACTAACGTAAGAACCGAGATGCAGGTTCATTTGGCTACAAGAATGCGTATGTTTCTCCAGCATGATGGGGCTCCTGCACATTCTAGTCGTCAGGTGACATATTATCCAAACCTAACATTTCCCGGAAGGTGAATCATTAGATATGGACACTTTTCTTGGCCTTCAAGGTCCTCGGACCGTATCTCTTTGGATTTTTGCCTGCGGGGATGGTTAAAGGCGAAATCTACAAATAAAAAGTAAAGCCAAGAGCCGATTTGATCGTTCGGGTTATGAATAGTGCAGCCCTCATAAAAGAACGCAAAGACGACCTCAGTAGAGCTACACGTGGTGTTATCAAGAGAAGTCAAATGTCCATTGAAGTTGGTTGGTGAATTTTTAAAATCAACTTTGAATGTCCTCATTTGCCTTTGCTTTGACTTTGTTAGCGTTACGTACTAACAGCTGTATCTCTGTACTCAATAAAAAGTGGACGCATTTATATGGAATTTTTTTCGTCTGTACTACCACCTGCTAAAATATCTACTATTCCTCCTGAAACACCCTGTATATGGATATATGTGTGATGTCTGTTCTTTCGGACATGTCCGAAAGAAAATGCTTCATGGCATTCTGCAACGACCCTCGATCTAGTTGCAGGGGCTGATAGAGATTTCAGAGCTACTTGGCTGTCTAAATAAAAGTAGAATCCACGATGTTTGTAGGGTCTACTCTAATTTTCCTCCTTGCACATGCTGACAGAAAAAAACGTGTAATACTGTGGCCATCATCCCTAAAGAGATTCTAGGCAGTACACCAGACCTGGTACTTTCATCTGTTTTCGATCTGTCAGTAAACCACTATATTATGTCTCCTGCACGGTGTTGTGATTCGTTTTTCCACTGCTCCCAGCTTCCAACTCTTACGTGGCAAAGTTTATTGAAACAGCTTGTGTAGTTAGTCGGCATTTCCCCAGACATCGCCTTACTGATTTGGGATTCCGTATATTCTAACTATATCCAGTTATTTCCAATTTTTAGCCTTTATGTCCCTGCCGCTGCCTCGATTTTAAGCCACAGGTGTAAGGCGGGCATGTCTAGCATAATATCCATTCCAAGAGTGGATGTCCTGCTAATTCCACCTGTTTGTGAAAGCAGGCCAGACTCTGCACCTTGCCGGACTCCCTAGCAGCCACCTTCTGTTCGACTTTGTTGATATTATAGGCCAATAAATTATCATTGGTCTTTTTGCAGGGATGTATATCCAGTACGTACTGGGTTTAGACCCCAGTTTACCCCACAGCAGCTTCTAGTGCTTATAAGATTATCTTTCGCTGTGGAAAATATTCTTTATGTGAGGTGTTCATAATAGTTTACAACCCTCTCTAAAGTTTCATCGAGAAACAGAATTTTTCAGTATGTGTGCTGGACATGCTTCCCCATAAATAATACTATACCAATTTTCGTGGGGCTCGTCTTTAAATACTTTTTCACAATGTTCAGTGCACATAGGTTTAACAGTACTAGCATATTTTCTAAGTCTTACTGTGAATAGATCGTCTACTTATTCTTTTCAAGAGTAGTCTCCCGCATTCAGCTCATCTATGAGTTCATTCACCACTAGGTTCTTCATCTCTAACCATGTACTCGAAGGTCGTATTACTCGACATCCAGGAAGATACAGAGAGCATCCAGAAAGGGTAGTGCTTTTTCCACCTTCCCAACGAGTTGGTGAAGTGTTACTTCACATGATTTGCTTCGCAAGTATTATGAAAATGTTGCAGTTCATAGATAAAATTATGTATTCACAAGAACAAAAAATATGTCGGCAGAAAACAAAAACGTGGCATTATGAATTTGACAGTACCTCAAGGTTTTCGCTTTGACACTAAGGGTTACTAAAAGAAGCAAGACGAAATTTGCTAGAGCGCTGTCTTACGATTCCCTCATTGAATTTGTATCTGCCTGCTTGTAGCTCTGCTACAAAACAATTAAAGATCTGGTTTTCGGAGAGGCTCGAAAGGCGAACAGGGGCAGCATGCACCTGACAGGTAAGCACGTTACCTTTTTTTTATGTTGTTGTACTATCGCATAAATAGTGTCTACAAAGTCCATATGTTGACAAATAGTGGCTAATTAGAAAATTAATTAATTAAGGAAATGAATAAAACTGAAAATGCCCAAATGAAAGACATGAAGACATTGCGGATAGTACAAATACAAAAGAAACATGCTCCTGTAGCAATGAAATGAAATTCGTGTCGGGGGCGACACCTGCTCACGACCCGACGTTCGATAGAGCAAGAGAGCCATCTATCGACTCGTCCTTCAGACGTTGGTATAAGACTGGGTCGTCTTCTCGAAATTAACTAAGGGTCCGTAAGTGTGATCGATGTCTATCTCGGCTTCTTCGTCTATCTCATCTCTCACCCGTCACGCCCCATCTGGCCGGCGGGTCGGTAAATGTAAGTCGCAAGTAATTAGCGAAGTCTTGCCTATATTTCTTATGCTGTTGCAGCTTCGTGTGTCCATCCAGGAGAAAATGCCAAAAATCAATTTTGTCCTTTTCCGATTCGTTATACACGTAGCCCACCACCATTCCCCGCACCCATGTCACTGCATTGGTTTTTTGGACCGGGAAATAAGATTCTTGGGGGAAAAAAAGTGTGTCTGATGAAACTGCGTGAGGGACGGAGCGTAACAGGAACGCCAATATCTGTTGTGTCAAGTGCCACACTGGAGCCGTCCCACTACATGCTAAACGATGTTCATCAGTGTCCACTGTTGCGTAGCCTAAACATAGTGGAGTGTCTGCCAAATGAATCCCGTGCCGCCGTTGATTCGTTGCGAACTTCCTATTTATCACCACATACCATGTTGAGCGTACCGACGTTGGGAGGTAAACGTTCCGTATAACGCGCCATATCTGTCGCCAGTTCTTGTCTGGGTACTTCTTTTCCAGGGTATTCCTGGGGCACCGGTGCAGTAAGAGTTGGTATACGTCTCGCGTCGTCGGTAGTCGTGTTGTTGGGAAAGAATCTCTGACATAGCTAAGCTCCAAAAAAAAAAAAGACTTGAAATGTGACAGCTTCGGTGAAATATGGCCCACATCGACTGGGGGCAGCATTGAAGTGGGCGCTAGTACATCGGCCAACGCACCCGAGATATTGCGAAATTGACCGCGCCACTGTCGGAAAATCGTACTGACGAATAACGCCCGTGCCTTTTCATATACGTTCACTAGACCAAGTCCACCCTCTCCAGGTGGTAGCGTAAGCGTTGTGTATCGGATCTTAAACAGGTGTCCTACACTCACGTAGGTTCCGAAAGTTGCTTGTATCCGTAATGCCATTGTGCGCGTTAAAGGCAGGACATGCCCTACGTGAGTGAGTCTCGGTGCTAGGTACACGTTAACATAGGTCACCCTCTGAATCATATCCAACGCTCTTAATTTCTGTAACAGCACCATTGTCCGCATCAGCTTCAATATGCGTCGGTAGTTATCCGCTGCTGTCCGCTGCACATCCGTGTGGAACGTAATACCTAGGCATTTTATGGTCTTAACTAAGATGAGCGGGCCTTCCTCCCCCGGTTGTAATCCTCGACCGACATTCATGCAGCGTGATTTTTGTAGATTAAGCACGCTTCCTGCCGCCATCCCGTATCGCTGTATCCATGCCAACGCCGTACGTACTTCTTCGCCTGTCCGTGCCACCGGGATCACATCGTCAGCATAAGCGCGGCAATGAAAGGTCAGTTGTGGCAACGGCACTCCCTCCAACCGTCTTCGGAGACCATATAGACAGGGTTCCAAAGCCATTGCATACAAAAATATCGAAAGGGGGCAACCTTGACGAACTGACCTTGAAATAACAATGTAGTCTGTGCCCCGCCCATTCACCGAGACCTTTAATCGTACGCCGTGTAACAGTCGCATGATCACTAGGATGAAGGCCTGTGGGATTCCCAATCTGCCCATCACCGCATGCAAAAAGGTATGATCCACTCTGTCGAATGCATGATCGAAGTCAATAGCGACGAGTGCCCCACGCACTCGGCATGCCGCTGCTAATGCGATGATATCTCGGTAGTCACTGAGCGCCGTATGTACGTTGCTCTTACCGCCGAGGCAAGTTTGATCTATGAGGAGTCTATCAGAAAGTGAAGACCGCAGGCGAGCCCCAAGGATGCGCGCGAAAATCTTGTAGTCGCAGTTCAAGAGAGTGAGTGGTCTATAATCTCCTGGATTTCTGCCACCGCGTGGTTTGGGTATTGGGATGATGATACCCTCCGTGAATTCGGCAGGCATCTCAGTCTGCGGTAACAGGAGTTCGTTGTGCATCTGAATCCAGGTCTGTCCCATGAGGTATGCAAAGGCGCGGTAAAATTCAATTGGGAAGCCGTCCTGTCCTGGGACTTGTTCGGAGCCCCCCTGGCAATTGCGTCTGTCAGCTCGTCCTCTGTTATCGCTGTGATGAAAGTCTCTGCATCCAGTGGTGGTCCTCTATCTGGCATTTCCGAGATGACATCATGTAGTGTCTCGTGGTTCACATGTACAGGTCCATATAACTGGCGGAAATAGTCGGTAAACACATGCGCAATATCACGCTGGTGCACAACTTGCTGGCCAGTTTCAGAGATTAGTTCCCCGATCAATGTCCTGCGTCGTCGTTGGCGTTCACGTACCACGTGGTGCATGGAGGGGGTTTCGTCAGCAACTGTGTCCGCCAATCTCGCCCGGACCATTATACCTTCCATTCCTAGTCTCGTCAGCTGTAATAACTTGGCTTTTATCCTGCGCATGGCCGTGTGCCTTTCCGGCGATGGTTGTTGGGTTATCAGCTCCCTCAGGGCTGTAAAATAAAAATCAGCCGTTGTGCGGTTCCACTGCGATTTGTCCTGCCCGTATAGTATCAACGTTCTCCGTAACGTTGGTTTTGCGCATTTAATCCACCACTGGAGAACCGAGGTGTATGCTCGTTGGCGGCGAACGCAGGTCTCCCAGGTCACCTCTATCGACCGGTGACATTCAGTGTCACGTAAAAGTGCACAATTCATTTTCCAGTGACCTTTACTCCGCCATATCTTCTGACGCGTTAGTGAAATCGTACAGACGTACGCCATATGATCCGTAAAAGCCGCTGGCCAGATTTCGGCATCCAGTATCGTCGTCCGTAGAGCTCGTGTCACGTACACTCTATCAAGTCTACTCGCCGAGTGTCCCGTGACAAACGTATAACCCGGTCTGTCACCATGCTGCAGTTCCCAGGTATCCAGAAGCGCCATTTCGGTAATCAACGCACGCAGTTCCATGCATGGCACATAATGAGGTACTTGGTCCTTTTTGTCGACGACACAATTAAAGTCGCCGCCCACTATATAGTTATCAAAGCGTCCAGCGAACAACGGTGCTATCTCTTCGGTGTAAAAAGTCGCCCTTTCTCTTCGTTTTGTGGAGCCAGAGGGTGCGTATAAATTGATGAAACGAACGCCGTCGACAGTGATCGCTATGCTGCGTGCCGAAGGGAGAGACCTGACGTCCTCCACTCCTATTCCTTCCCTGGTGAGAATCGCCACACCGCATCCACTTTCATCGTGCACTGAATAATGTGCCTCGTAACCGTAGAACTCCGGCGGCGATGTGAAACGCACTTCTTGTAGGAGTACAATATCCACGTCCGCAGCGCGTAACATACCTTTCAGCATTTGAATTTTAAGCGGTGTCCGTATGCCATTAATGTTTATCGTGGCAATGCGGTACGGCTGGCTTGTGTTCATCAGTTGTAGGGCGGTGTCATTAAGCGTCCATCTGCACCCGCGGCGCTCCTCAACACACTAAGTTGGTCAACATTTCCCGACCCCTCCCGGCCACTGGTCAGGACTGTCCTCAATCGTCGCGTTCGTATTTTCATCCTGTTCCTGTTGGTCCATTTCTTGCGCCCAGTCCCCCAGCATATTTCCGGAACTGGTCGAAGGATGGGAGGTAACGTTGTCATCGCTCTGATGTTGGACAGTTGTCATCTCCACTTCCGCCTTCCGGTCACCAGAAGGAGAGTTCAAGTTATCGTCGCTGTGTAGTTCCTGCATCGTCATCTCGGTATCTGTTGAATCCACTGGTCTCAGGTCGATACTGTCGTTGTCGTCCACTGTCCCCTCGGGACTATGGCTATCGTCAGCAGAAGTCAGTCGACGCTTCTTTCTTCTCTTCGGCGAACGCTGTTTCCGTTGCCTTGCTTCCGCATCGGCTGTTGGGGTTGCGTATCCTCCGTCTTGGGCCTGGCCTATCACGCTCTCGGTGGAAGCACTGGCAGCCACCACGGATGAGCCTGGAGCGGCCGTCTTCTGTGGTATCCTGTGTCTGCTGTGGTGGAACCGGTGGTCGGAGTTCCAGTCCGTTGGTGTCCATGTTCTCTATAGGGGGCAGCTGCTGGTGCCCATCGGAAGCCTCCCTCACGTCGCCTCTCAGGGCTTCCACAAAGGTCAACGGTAAGACAGTCGTCGGTTGTGGCGCCTGAACGTCATCCCGTGGAGCTTGCACTAAACGTCGCTGGAGGCATTCCGAGCGGACGTGACCTTCTTTCCCGCACCCCGAGAAAGTGCGAGGTTGCCCATCATAGATTACAATCGCTCGACAACCTCCTATGTACAAATAAGAGGGGACGTGCTTGCGCAGTTCTATCCGTATTTGTCTCACCCCATTTAAAACGGGGTACGTGGTAAAACTCGTCCATTTTTCGGCCACATGGGATAGAACTGTACCGTATGGTCGAAAGGCGTCGGTAACAAGTTCAGACGGGACCTCAAACGGAAGTTCGAAGACTCGTATAGTGCGGATCCCCATTCCCGCGTGATCGACTGTAACCGCACCAACATTCCCGTCGGCATGACAGAAACGAGACCCGTTCGGTGATCGTTGTAGAAGTCTTTCGCAAGCAGCCTCGTCAACAAGCTTGACGTAGACGACGCTTGAAACTAGCGATAAATTGATTCCCACGATTTCCTGTGGATCGATTTTTACCTCTTCTCTGAAGAAACATTCAATCTCGTGTGCCTTTGATCGTGTATAGTCGTTCACAAAACTGAACTTCAAAGTCGTTTTTCTGTACGTGTGTGCCATCTCGTTCTAGACTCACAACACCGCACACGCGAAGCTGCTCCGGAGTAAACAAACAGGCGCGCTCACCACAGCGCGGCCGGCAGGCAACACGGTCCGCACTGTGTCACTGCCGAAGGCAGACTGCCGGTTTTCGCTTTGACACTAAGGGTTACTAAAAGAAGCAAGACGAAATTTGCTAGAGCGCTGTCTTACGATTCCCTCATTGAATTTGTATCTGCCTGCTTGTAGCTCTGCTACAAAACAATTAAAAAATCTGGCTTTCAGAAAAGCTCGAAAGGCGAACAGGGTCAGCATGCACCTGACAGGTAAGCACGTTACCTAGGAGCTAGCGAATAGGCGCGGTGTTTTCCACTTACTTATTGACTCAGTAAGCGCTATGGCAGATAAACCGAAACATAAGAGGCGACAGTAGTTGTATTTCCCATGTGGAACGACTTTCGTGGACTCAAAAGGATTAACTGATATCCTTATGTCACATCTCAAGAGAAAATCACGGACAGTATTCAATTGAAATGACACGATAATATCAAGTGAATTTAGCAGGATAGTTCTGTGCCATCAAGGAAGTAACACGTCCGTCACAGAGTTGCCAAACATATTCTGCACTGTTGCCAAGTTTCAGTTATACCGGCAGGAAGGATAGCAGCTGATGTGTTCTCTGTGTGACCTCGGAAGTGACTATAGCTTCGTTTCAAAGTTGCGGGTGGCAAGGGCCGCAAGATCCTCATTATATGTCAATGAGTCTTATTCGCATTTCTGTAACTAGGTTTAGGGGCTAGAGTGCAATTACTTGTAATACATCGATGCACTGAATGCAAACTAAATGTCATAAATTCATGACTGCGGCAATGATTTGTGTTTTACTGACTTAATCGCACCGAAACCTTGAAAGCGTATTCACCAGACGCGATTGACAGTTTTGGAGCTTCTCCAGTGGTTGAGATAGCAATGTATATTTGCTGTACAGTATTGTTATTGAGATCACTGTCATTGACACATCCACCAGAAGACAGGCATGGCCTGGCTTATTGTTGTCAGCTTTCCTGACGGATATTCTGCCTTTGTTCGAAACGTGAAGACTTAGAGTGAATTCGAATATTCCATTTGGCGAAAATTTGATGTTTCTATTCTTCCAGCTCTAACATTCAAATAACAGTTACAATAAGCGGCAGAAAAGCGCCTGTGAATGAAGAGTTAATAATGCAATCATAATTAGTGGCATCTGACAAATTCCATCTTTTGTCGTCTGATAATTGTGAAAAAATACTTTTTTCATCTTCACGGCACCACAGTATGAACTCAAGGGTTTCATAGGATACCTATACTTAATTTCGTTGTGATCTTTTTCAATGACAGTCTGGGAGGAGCAAAACCATCTGACTTGAAACATACTTTTCCAGCGGGATTTGAATCTTTGGCTACAGTTGCAGTAGCACGTCCAGTGAGGTATCAAGAATATGAGCAATCACTCATTGCTATAGTATAGGCTACGGCAGAGAGAAGCAGGTTTCCGACAAAGTAAACAATGAGAGACACTGTCGCTATCACTTATTAAACAGGAATTGTTCAGAAAATTACAACTATATCTTGTGAAATGAGTAGGTTGATGAAGCTCCAGTCCGGCACTATCACTGAGTTGCCAAACATTTTCCGAATAGCACTTAAGATAAAAATGTGTATGTGTGTGTGTGTGTGTGTGTGTGTGTGTGTGTGTGTGTGTCTGTCCTTTCGGACATTTCCGAAAGAACAGACTCTACGAATCTAAATAGACAGCCTTGTTAATCAATTAAAGATTGAAGGACAGATGTCCCGGCTGTCATGTGCATTAAAATAGAACAACGGCACAGATGAAAATTTGTGCCTGACCAGGTTCGAACCCGGATTCGTAGTGTCTTTTCTTTCAGACACTCCCGAAAGAACACACACCACACATATATCCATATACAGGTGATTATATGGTATAGTTTCTGCAATTTTTCTACACCACCACCTCCTACAGTATTTACTATTCCTCCTCAAACATCCTGTATAATTATTTGTTATATTTGAGTGTCGACATGTCATCGAAAGTTTTGAGTGCTAGACGCACAACATCTTCCGAACCCTAGCGGGAATACAGTGTGGCTCGAGCAAGTAGAATAACTTTTTTTTTTTTTGTTGAAAAATATATGGCTTCCTTACAGACCTCATATCCATCCAGCGCAAATAAATTAAATTGTGAATATATTTCTGAATAAATGTTTGTTATGTATTTTTCCGTCATCCTTTCCACTGGTATAAGTTATGTTCTACAAGGAACGCACGCCATTGGAAGCGGCAATCTGTAATTTATTTTACCTTAATTACTACTTCAATTTTGTTCCACAATTTAAAGGTATATATGGGTGCAAACATGGAATACATGGGAATACTGCAGCTGCTCAGTGACGGGTATGGGGGAAGCATTAAGGCCAGGCCTCGGATCTTCGACCCCTGCCCTCTTTGCCTCCGCCTACCTGGAGCTGAAAGTCTTCTCAAGCTTTTTTAAAAAAAATAATAGTGTAGTGATCAGCATGTCTATCTAGTAAGCAGGAGGTCCAGGTTCGAAGCCCAGTCGGTCACAAATATTCATCTGCCGAATTAGCTGTATTTCAACGTGACAGTGTGAACGTCGGTCCTTCGATATTTAAGATGCAATTGTTTTTTGAGGCAATAGAGGTGATTTGCGAACATTTGTCTTGCCATCAGTGTAACGGGACTTCAGCGGCATCCAACCCTTAGTCATTGCTTTGTGCCGGCGCTAACCCATGTCATATATATGCGAATCAGATTGTAGTTCATATTTAGTAAAATAACGAATGGTCAGTATACAAGTATGCCGGCCGGGTGGATGGCCGAGCGGTTCTAGGCGCTACAGTCTGGAACCGCGCTACCGCTACGATCACAGGTTCGAATCCTGTCTCGGGCATGGATGTGTCTGATGTCATTAGGTTAGCTAGGTTTAAGTAGTTCTAAGTTATAGTGGACTGATGACCTCAGAAGATAAGTCCCATAGTGCTCAGAGCCATTTGAACCATTTATGAAGTATACAAGTATTTACGAACAGTAGAAGCAGGATTGCAGCGAACTGATCCCCTAACCAAGTGAAACATAGAGTACCTGTGTAATGAGTCATTCCAGCTGCATAGGTGAGGGTAATATTTGTTAAGCAATTCATTGCAGAATTAATGTAATAGCCGCACGATGATCTCTGTAGTCATACTGTATCATTAGCAGCCCGCGAAGGGAGTACTATGTTCGTTAAATCGGATTACTCAAGCTGAGGCCAAATAAAGAGAAGCGACGACGCCACAACACTATCTTTAATTAAGTAGTTAGTCAGCGCTAAATTATGTGGGCCACCATTAACGTTACTGTAAGCAGTTTTTACAGCATAATACCACCACAACTACTGACAACCTGAGCCCTATCGTCACGCAGTTGTAACTCGCAGTGATTAAAAGTTGCTGATGTTTGTCAAGAATAGCGGAAAGCGCCTCTGAAGTTCCATGTGCATTACGTCTAGGACGAAGAGAATCCTAAATAACAGTAATAGATCACCCAGCGAAGAGAAGAGTCCACGTATTGTCTCAAGTTCTTGCAGTTTGATATTAATGCAGTTCCCGATAGTTTCACACTAACGGGTTCTTTTGGCTATCGGAATACTCATATGTGAATTACAAAAGTGTAATTGCTTGAACGCTCAACTACCTTAATAACACCTCATTCTGGATTGAATACGACTCGGAAAGCGACGTTAATTTGACGTTTCCATCCATCTCCTGACGTCTTACTGAATGAAGTCTGAAGTGCACGCACAGTTGTGTTGCCTGCCGCATGGATTCTGTGAAGTGTTGTGGCAGCTGGCAGTCATTGCTGAATACAGACATTTGCAAATATCCCCACTGCTTTAGGGGAAATCGTCTTTGTTGCATTTTTCCATACCGTAATTGGCACAATAGCATAAGGCTTGTATTGCTGAAGAACTTGATGCCCACAAGTCCTTAAATAAGAATCTCCTAGCGTGAGTAATGCATGAAAGGAGACAGACTGTTGGTCAAAAGAATGGACAGCTCCCTGCTTTTGGCGTTTCCGATAGCGCCTACGATAAGAATCTGGTGTCATATTATGCTTCACAACCTTAAACTGTTTATTTTTTTACTTCATACTAAAATAAAAGTTATGATATGAGAAGAGGAAACGACTGATATGCTTCTCAGGAACTTTAGTTTTTCGTGTTTATTTTCTCACTTCATACTAAAACAAGGGCGTTAATATGAGAAGAGGAAACGAAATGTTATCTTCCAAGATATAATATTTCCTTGTGTGCTACTACTGCTTACGTGAAAGCCCTGCAGTTAATGTTTGTATGTTGGATAAATTTTGATAACACCTCACATTCCTTTGTGAGAAGGTTCCTATTTTCTTGGGATTCAAATAGAGTGGACATTTCATCACTGGTTAATATTCTGATGACTAATGACATGATACCCGTTGCAATTGCTCCATGGCACCTGTGAGTAGAGTCTCACGTTGGTTACTATAAGAACACGCAAGTAGTGATATCCGCTCACTGCAGTCAGAGCCAAGGTGATTTCTTTCTGTTTATGGCGATGCGTCTGCTGTAGTGTCCACGCTCAGCCAACATAAACAAACCGCGGCGGCATTGGGCACTGCTAATCGCTGCACTTGTCGCGAGCCTCCAAACACGAGCGCACTGTCTCTGCTAACGATACTATGGAGTTCATACATCTTACTTAACGTAATATGCAGGTCGTGGGTTGGCTAAAATTTCAGTTTGTCACTTCCCATCGCATTAAAATACTTTACAGTCATATTTGATGCAACATTTATTGTTGGTTGTCTCTCTAATGTTAATAGTATTGATTCAGATTGTGCGTGAACACGAAACCACACACACACACACACACACACACACACACACACACACACACACACACACACAAACAGTCATTGATTCCAGTGAGGGCGACAACTACTTTGTGTTGAACATCATATGCACCAGTCAATTCCTCAGTTGGCGTCGAGTGGATGAGATTTTTCAATTACCTTGCATTGCAAGAATTGTAAGGAGGAGACTGAAAGCAAATGGACTTGCATCTAAAGAACTGCGACAAAGCAAAGCTTGACCGACAATCAGATAATTATCCACATGGTTTTTGTGGACGAGTATACTTTTAGTAACTAACCCACCCACGATCATTACGTAAGATTTCTCGAAAGCGTAGGGGCATTGATTTCATCAAGACGTCGACAGTGTATCGTGATGGTTTACTTCCCACCATACGTTTTCTATATTCGTCCAAAGGTCGCTTGTATTTGTAGGTCCACATGGCAATGACCTTGTTACCTCCGCCCACATATTCTCTATCTGGTTGATGTTCGGTGGTCGTGGAACAAACAGCAACAGCTTTATCCTCTCTTGGCCCTTAAACCAATCTCGCACTGCTCTGCTATGATGGATGGGGCTCTGCTCCTGTAAATAAACTGTTATCTCGTTCGTTCATATATTTATATTTAAATAACATATTAGTAATAAGCACATGGTATTATTATTTTCCACACTGTTTAAGAATTCAGGCCCTGTCATAAATAAGTGATCTAGATTCAACCGTCCGATTAAGAATGTGGTTTACCCAGTCTATCAAATGATGAGAGTCGTATTCGGATATCCACATTAAGCCTGACTGGCTGCATCCAATTACAACGATCTGGTATCGAAATGAAATTACAGAAATCGGATAATTTTAACGTCTGTATTGCAACAATGCTGCGCTCATAAATTCCTATGATGGAGTAACAGGTAGGAACTGCCTAAGGAAAAGTGAGAAATATGTCTGCTAGCAGCAATGTCACGTAATTGTAACCCATATTTATGTGACGGAAATACTGAATCGAACAATGCACATCTATTTCAGTGATGGGAAGATGCACCATATCGGATTTGCTGATGACATAATGATAATAATAATAATAATAATAATAATAATAATCCCGTGGGAAACCCTCCCCCATATGGGTGGTACCGAGGAAATCAAATACTTGGGGTGAACCAAATACTAACACAATCCTGAACGGCTACTCAATCCGTTGAACTCAAAATCCAGACACGTCTGAGTGAAAACCACCGCTACTCTGGTCACCGTCTGTTAGCTCAATGAGGTCGGCTGAAAATATTTGCTTCCAAAGGCTTCAACACCTTCTGGTCCTGTCCGGTCCTGGAATCCTCCAGGCCAAACCAATGAAACACAAGCAAACATGAGCTGTGCAAGCAAAGTCACCTTTACCCCAGGTGGTACACAACCCGGCTGTTGACAGGCGGCAGTTGGAATTTCGGATTATGGGGAGTCCAGGTGAGCACGGCAGAGAACATCGAAGATCTCCTGTAAATTTCCCTACAAGCAGAAAACATGCATTTGAAAACTACACGCCGCGCGGGATTAGCCGAGCGGTCTTGGGCGCAGCAGTCATGGACTGTTCGGCTGGTCCCGGCGGAGGTTCGAGCCCTCCCTCGGGCATGGGTGTGTGTGTGTGTCTGTCCTTAGGATAATTTAGGTTAAGTAGTGTGTAAGCTTAGGGACTGATGACCTTCGCAGTTAAGTCCCATAAGATTTCACACACACAAGAATTTTTTTTTTTTTTTATAACTAAACATCGATACATTGATCCAAATACGAAAACTAAATAATCTCACATAATAAATCGACCGACAAAAAATTCTCATCATTGCTCTTCAAGAACCACAACCAACTGACAATGAAACCTTGCATTAAGGAAACCATTTCATCTTCAAGAGCAAAATACAACAAAAGGTAGCGAAAGGCGTACCAATCATCGGCATTGCTTTTCTCGAACACAGATCTATCATCAACTCTGTTAAAGAAATCACAGCCATCAACAATCGACTTCGGACTATGCTCATTCAGAGCCCCAGTAAAAAATATACACTCATCCATGCACATGCCCCCACCAACATCGAAAATAAGAAAAACACTAAAAATGTCGAAAAATTCTGGAACACACTCGAAAACACCACCAAGATGACGTGAAAATACTAATGGGAGACTTCAACTCTACATTTGGGACTGAAAAAACCTGTAGAAAAATCATTGGTACAAATTCAACACACCGAAACACTTAGACCAACGGCACACGTCTGACTGATATTTGCCAACAATTCAACCACAAAAGAATGTCTTCCCACTTTAGGAAAATACCATTTCTCAGGTAACATGCTTGGCTACCAGGTGCAACCTGCTGTCGTTCGCCTTTCTAGACTCGCCGAAAGCCAGATTTTTAATTCATTTGTAGTAGAGCTACAAGCAGGCAGATACAAACTTAATATGGGCATCGTAAGATAACGCTCGAGCAAAATTCGTATTGCTACTTACAGCAACCCTTAGTGTCAGAGCGAAAACCTTACGGTACTGCCAATTTCATAATGCCTCTTTTGTTTTCTGCCGACATATTTTTTGTTGTTGTTAATACATAATTTTATCTATGAAATGTCACATTTTCATCAGACTTGCGAATGATACAGGAAATGAAGTAAATACAGATCTTTTCGAAGTCAAAAGTCGGTAATATCCTACTAATTCGCGTTAAAATGGGATCAATCGACTTACAGACACTCAATGCATCGCTACAGTCTGGAACCACGCGACCACTACGGTTGCAGGTTCGAATCCTGCCTCGGGCATGGATGTGTGTGATGTCTTTAGGTTAGTTATGTTTAACTAGTTCTAAGTTGTAGGGGACTGATGACCTCAGATGTTAAGTCCCATAGTACTCAGAGACCTTTGAACCATTTTTGAGCTTAATGTTTTATTAAGATATACTGCTGTCGTGATGTTTCTGCAGTAAGCTGAATTTAATTTGTATTAGTAAAATGAATATTTTATTTGCATTTTCCATTAGCTTTCTAAACGCAACAGTAATCATCAAAGAGAAATTAATCAGCAGCTGAATTTTCTTTCACTATATCTAAAACAATCTGACAATGCTACAGTTGTTTACAATTTCTACGCCCGTAGAAAAATATTTGTTTTAACAAGGTCGTTAAACCATAGTAGTTTTAAGAGTATTTTGGGCTAGAAATGAATTGCCTTGACGGTTGATCGATCAAGAGCGGGAAAGGTAATATTTTACGAATATATGACGAGAGGGACAAGTGCTTGGGAGAGGACTTACCTAACAATACAAGTGTCTGAGAGACGACTTTCCTATCAATCTCTGGATAGTTTTGTTTTTCATATCAACAGAGTGAGTTATTATGCAGTAGCAAAGGTGATGTAGTTCTGTTGCTGACCTTTCTTACACTGCGACCGAAAGGTGACTCAGTTGTTGACAACATATTCCAGCTGTGTTGCACACACCCGTTGGGGCAGAATTTGTAGTCCAAAACACACTTTTGGAGCTATCAAATGTAAAGTATTATGTTCACACTACTCTTTGCTCTAGTCTACGTCTTTTGGTGGGGCTCAGCCTTTCATTTCTTCTTAGGAAGTTAACGATAAAGGCATCATAACACGTCACCAGTACCAGCCCTGCAAAGAAATGCTCAGTGAGCGACCTGTTGACGTTCAATAACAGTCATTCCGCTGATTTTTGTTGTTTCGAATTATGGCATGCAATACTCCTACATCAAACTTCTGAACTTTGCCTGTTGAATGCAAATGTTGCATGATGGTAAAATGGTAATCTGTCACATATATCAGTAGTCGAGACTTCCTTAATGTGGAAAATGATTCATGCCAGAACGATCTTTGTTGAATCAAGAATATCTTTTTCTGGCGTATTTTTCCCAAAAGCACTCGCTCCAAACACAGTTCAAATCTTTCTAGCTGCCTCCTCTACATTCACCCCTCTGTTATACCAAAGTAAATATTGTGTTGCAGATGTTACACCTTTTTCCACTTGCGACTCAGTTTTACAATGCTTAACCGTAGTTCATGATTTTCAGGTATGCAAAATCGAATGCTTAACTACAAGATACTAACTAGAACTTCAAATTTCAAAAACGGCATTGATACATACACTGACAGCGTGGCGCCGTTTTCACATGGGCGGCGCCGGATTTCAGGCGGCGGGTGGCGTCTGGCCGGTGGCCGGTAGCCGCTGCAGCGCGAGGAAACGCCCGAGCGTAAGCTGTTATGATCGCGAGGCAGCCACGAGCTGTCCTGCTGAATTGTTTCTGGAATACTTGTTATTGCGGGTGGGTAGAATGTTAAGCGAATTGTCTTCGATGTTCAATCAGACACATAAGTTTAGACCGAAATGTGGTTTAAAAAAAAAACAACAATAGTTGGACGCGAACACGCGTCTCTAAGTTTAGAACGCACGACGATTACCGCAAGACCACGGGCTCACTCTAACCGTATGATCTCGGAAGTAGACTACACTTCCGCATCTAACAGTGTTGCCAGATTGTGCAGATGGCCGGACTTAAGACTTATCAGGGGCGGTCAGTTTTTTGGCCGCCTTAACTGAACGACTCGGACTTAGTATCTGTGGCGGCCGGCCGGCGGTCAGTTTTTTTGTCTAAGACTGTACATTCTGGACCTATCTAAGATATACATGCGCTATATTTACCCTTGTTTTAGTCTGTGTTTGAAGTTTTCTCTGTATGGTTTATTTCAATATCGCAATAAGGACGACGTTATTCCACGATAACAAAATGACTCTTATTCGTGTAGCAGGCACACACTTTATGGTGTTAAATGACACTATGTTGTGCACATAAGTCCTATGACATTTTTGTACAACTACTTAACTACATTCTGTATAGAAAAAATAGAAGCCATGGTTGAATCTTTGCCATGTAGCTTCTTTAGTCTGGTACCATACATACCTGTTTTGGTCACACGTGAAATCATAATGTCCAGTTTGTCCTTTGCCACTTAGTGGGTTACTTCCTCTCATTGTGAAGCTTTGTTATTCTATTGTGGAAAAATAACTGTGACTGTAATAAGGATGTTGCACGATATGGAGTCTTTACTGGTATTCTTTCGTACGTATCAAGCTACGACTGGTTTATTGCTTGTACTGTCGACATTGCACGATTTTACATTTTGTTTTCTTATTTCACGTAAGTTCCTGGATGATGGTCAACTATCGAAACCGGTCGGAATAAATACGAATTTATAATACAGTACTGTGTCATACATTTCCTACAGCAAAAGAAATCTACTAGTATGAAACATCAGCGTTAACTTGAGGAAATTATTTCTAAGTATGTACATTTGGAGCACAGCATTGTGGGGAAGTGAACCATGGACAATGGGAAAAGTGAAAAAGAAGAGAACCGATGCGTATAAGATATGGTGCTGCAGAAGGATGTTTTCATGAGCTGTTGTCTTGAATAGTTATGAGAAATCTTCGATGTAGTATGGTTACTTGTGGGATGACAATAGAAAACGTGTATGCTGTATACCAACAGCCTGAAAACCATGATACTGGCAAAAAATACTAAAACAGCTAAACGAAGCGAGATGGCGGAAATGGATGGACTTGACTTCTAGTTTAAATTTCACTCTTTCAAGCAGAAAGGCAAGGAACTTATTAAGGAAACTCGGCACTGCAGGCAGTGTTTGCAATCAGCAACCGAAGATAACGCCATCTGAACTAGCACCAAACGTCAAATCAGGAGCTGAGAAAGTCCCTATAGACTCAACTACCAAAAAAAAAGATAAAATGAAAGAATGAAGTCAATCGCTACCTTCATGATAACGCCATTCTGTCAGATTCCTTTAATGAAAGAGATATAAATGAGTCTATCAACAAGTTGAAAATGAGGAAAGTAGCAGGACTGGATGACATATTCGTTGAATTTATAAAACGTTTTGGGGAAAACAGAAAAACTTAACTGAAAAGGTTCTGCGATGATATACTCGATAATGGAAAAGAACCTCAACTGTTCAGTAGTGCACACACACTAGCAATCCTGAAGTCCAGAAAGCCAGTTGACGATCCTCAAGTTACCGCCTAATTGCGCTGTTGTGTGTGTGCTTCAAACTACTGGAATGACGTATCCGTAATAGAATTCAAGGAACAATAAATAATGTGACTCCAAAATACCAGGCTGGGTTCAGAAGCTGGCACAGCTGCTGTGAACAGCTGCCTTAAGGTCCTACGTTGAGACTGGACTCCAGAAGAAACTAAAGACATCGGTGGTCTTTCTTGATCTATCAGCAGCATATGATACCGTGCGGCTAGATGAATTACTGCTGAAGCTAAAAGAGCAAGTCCGAAGTACGAAACTGACGACACTTGTGGGAAATATGTCAACCATTGATTATTTGAGGGCGTTGGAGAAAAGCAGAGTAAGTCATTTACCATAAAAAATGGGCTTCCCCAGAGATCCGTCCCAGCAGCCTTGCTCTTCAACTTGCTTACCGCAGAACTGCCAAACACTGCTAGCAAAAAGTTTTGCTACGCTGATGACATTGCCACAGCCATACAAACTAGCGCATTCGAGGAACGAGTAAATATATTGTCTACAGGCTTAGAAAGTCCTAGCACATATTACAAAGCATGGAACCGAGCGAGGTGGTGCAGTGGTTAGACACTGGACTCGCATTCGGAAGGACGACGGTTCAATCCCGCGTCCGGCCATCCTGATTTAGGTTTTCCGTGATTTTCCTAAATCACCCCAGGCAAATGCCGGGATGGTTCCTCTGAAAGGGCACGGCCGACTTCCTTCCCCATCCTTCCCTATTCCGATGAGACCGATGACCACGCTGTCTGGTCTCCTTCCCCAAACCAACCAACCAACAAAGCATGGAGACTCCAATCAAATGGAGCCAAGACAGAAGTCTGGACATTTCACTTAAACAACAGAAATGCAAACCAACAGGTCAACGTGAACTTCTGTCAACGGGGGATTAGACGCAATTTCCAGCCTACATTCCTTGGTGTCACACTCGAACGGTCTTTAACATATAAAAAAACACCTGGAAAACTAGCTAGTAGCTAAAGACCCGAAACAACATCATAAAGAAACTGGCTCGTACAACCTGTGGTGCTGAAGCTTCCACTCTACGGACTGCAGCTGTCACTAGTGGACCCAGTAGCTGAATACTGTGCTCAGCAAGGCAACACAGTACTCATACAAGAAAAATACACATCCATCTGAATGAATCAATGAGAACTTTTGCAGGTACAATAAAATCCACACCGACCCCTTGGCTCCACACCATCAGTAAAATCCCACCAACTGAATTGCGACTCCAAGAAGCAACTGATTGAGAATGAAGGAAGCTGCATCACCCTGACTACCCCGAAGACCTTCCAGTTCATACAGTCTTAAATTGTCCTGCTCCAGATTTCATGATATCACGCAAGCCACTGTGACATAATGGAAGAAGTAGCAAGAAGTTGGACCTTAAAGAAGAGTGATGCAGGAGATGGAATGCTGCAACAATGAAACATCAAGGTGTTCAAGATCCAGCTCTGTCTATCAGGATCTGGTCTGAAGAGAAGTGAGGGAACACGAATGAACAGAGTAAGAACGAGTCACGCCAACTGTAATGCTATGATGCAAAAGTGGGGACTCTGAGACCCTCCGGTCTGCAGTTGTGCGGCCCGAGAACAAACCGGTCAGCATACTGCCAGAGACTGCCCATTGAGAAAGTACCCAGGACCATTTAGTGATTTTATTGATGTTACTCCCTCTGCTATGAAGTGGTTTCGTTCAGTAGATGTCAAACTCTGATTAAATATGTCTCTTTGAATTAACAGTCCTAATTTTATAGTTTAAATGTCCTCCTTTTTTTTTTTTTTACAATCGTATTGACCAACTAGGATCACGTTAACAACTTCAGTGCATCTTCTTCCTTTGTTGTTGTTTCCTATTTCTCCAGTATTCCCGCATTTTTCCCCATGAAGTCTCTTCCTTTCTTCAGTCCATGTTGTTCCCGATTTTTCATTTCTTTTGTTTTGAAAACCTTCCAAATTTAGTATTTTATTTTTAAAACGGTTTCTTTCTGCTATTTCTGATTCTGTGATGTTTCTTTCTTGATCTTTCCTTACTTCTGTAATCCATGCAATTATCGATTTCTTCTTCCAGAAATACAGGAGTATTTTTTTTTGTTAGTCTATTACAATTCATCTATCTTCATTTGGCTGTTACTTCAGATATTTTCTCTATATTTTTGTAGATCTCCTCATTACTTCTTTTCCAAGCCTCTGCAGTTTTTATTGCACCCATTATTTTTCTAATAATCCTTCTTTCCAGTACCTCTAGTTTGTCCATCTTATAGTTCATCGTTAGGCTTTCAGATCCATATAAACATTCTGGTAGTACCACTGTGTTGTACTGTTTTAGTTTTCTTTTTCTAGATATACATTTCTTGTTGTAAATATTTTCGGTCCAAACATATGCTTTTTCCATTTTCTTAATTCTTACATCTATTGCAGATTTTTCTAGTCCATTCTGTTGTACAGTTTCTCCAAGATATTAAAATTTATTTACTCGCTCTATTTTACCTATTTGCGTTTCTATGAATTTTGGCGCATTTTTTATATTTGTCATGAATTTGGTTTTTTCAGCTGAAATTTTGAGACCAGTTCTGTTTGCTATTTTTTCCAGAAGGTTTATCTGAATAACTGCTTCTGTTAGGTTTTCTGAAAGTATTGCAAAATCATCCGCAAAAGCCAAGCAGTTAACCTTAATTCCATTTGTTTTCCTTCCCAGAGTTATTGCTTCAATTTTGTGATTTTTTAGTTCCCAATTCCAGATCCTTACATTTTTTCTAGAACACAGTTAAACAGTAAAGGTGATAAACCATCACCTTGTCTAACACCAGTTTCTATGTCAAATGGCTGACATACTTCTCCCATAAATTTGACTTTAGATATTGTACCTGTTAATATTTCATTAATTATAGTCACTAATTTTGATTTAGTATTTTTTAGTATTTTTAGTGTTATTGAATTATTAACTTAAAGAATTTGAACATATTTGCTTAAATCCTTAAATCTATACTGTAAGCTGAATGTATTTCTTAATATTTGCCTACGATAAATAAAATGAAAAGGAAAGGTGTTGAAAATTGGGTGAACCGCTAACTAATGAGGTGGTTTTCCACAGAGTTGGCAAGAAGAGGAATATGTGGAAAACACGGGGAGGGAGAGGAAGAAAAGGCAGGGTGGAAGGACATATATTAAAACATCAAGGAATACCTTCTGTGGTACTTGAGGATGATATAGAGGGTAAAAGCTGTCGGGGAAGACAGAAATTGGAATGTATTCAACAAATAAGTAAGGACGTTGGGTGCAAGAGCCGCTCTGAGATTGAGAGTTTGTCACAAAAATGGTTCAAATGGCTCTGAGCACTATGGGACTTAACTTCTGAGGTCATCAGTCCCCTAGACGTTAGAAGTACTTAAGCCTAACTAACCTAAGGACATCACACACATCCATGCCCGAGGCAGGATTCGAACCTGTGACCGTAGCGATCGCGCGGTTCCAGACTGAAGGGCTTAGAACCGCTTGCCCACTCCGGCCCGCACTTTGCCACAGGTTAGGAAGTCTTCATGAGCCGCATCGAACCGTCAGAAAGCCGATGGCAAAGACTTGTGATATATGACATCAGAACGATGCAGGTATCACCTGTTACGGTATGTCTGTTTACTGCCGAAATACTTCGTATTTATTTCTAGTCAAAACTACCGCACTATTAACTACACCGTCCAATTATCCATGTCCCGTGTATAAGAACTGTATGTGTATCACGTCAAGTGGCAAATTTTCGCCGATATCGTTTTGCTTTCATTTCAGCGACAGGCGATAACCACAGAACACGAAAAAAAGACAAAAAGACAAGCAGCAATGGGAGTGAAAAAAAGTTGTGGCGAGAGAGAGTTCGGCCAGGGGGCTCGACGGGAAAAAGGCTGACGGTCGGGCGATTCCAGGGCGAAATACACCGACACGCAAGAGTGGTAATGGCTTCGCTGCAAATAATGGGTATAACAGTCGGTGGCATAACTCGGCAGCCCAGGTTTTCATTTCGTCAATACTTTCCCAATACGCACCCCGTGGTGCGCATACGGTTTTTATCAGGTTGTCGGTTGGGGAGCGGCGGCGCCTCCAGCTGCACGAAGCGGGGGACTGGGAGGGGCGGGGAAGGGGTGGGGGAAGGTTAGGAGGGGTGCGATGGCGCCCGGGGTAGCGCTACGTCACGCCGACGTCACACCGGCGCCGCGGCCGGCGCTCGGGCCGCGGGCCATCGCTGCCTCATTAAATCCCACGGCCCTAATATCTGCCCGCCGCTATCGTGTCGCGCGACACGGCCGTTTGTCGGAACAGCTTTCCGGGCCTCATTCTCGCAGCCCTCCTGGAACGCCATCAGCCCCATCGCACGCGCCCCGGGCACCCGCCGCCCCCTCCACGCCGGCGACCACACAAACTCGCTCCTCGCATGTCGCTCTGAGGCGCGCGTGGCATATGAGAGCCACAGTTAGCGCGTGGCGTTTGTTATTACTAAATCTCCGGGTAAATAAAACACGTTTGTGTAGCTCGATTGTGCCCGGGGACAGCGCCTAACTCTGTGTGTCCCTTGGGGGGACTCGGGTCGTTATTAAATTCGCTCCTCTCTTTGTGCAGCTGAGCTGGCCGTCGCCGGCTTTCATGTCGCCGGCGCCATGGCCGCACGACGTGTGTGTGTGTGTGTGTGTGTGTGTGTGTGTGTGTGTGTGTGTGTGTGTGTATGCGCGCTCGTTGCCTTGCAGTATCGTTTCGTTACATCGAAAAGTCCATCAAGAACGCTAACTGTTTTACGATACTCACGCCACTCGGCCAAAGGCATTTCTTAAAAAGTTTTTTCCTGGATCGAGGTACGGTGCCGATATAGTCGTAAGAGCTATCAACAGTATAAAAGTTTAGACATGAACACTTCCACGGATTTGCTAAAATGATGACCGTCCAATGGCACTAAGAGAACTTTCGGAAAAATGAGGTAATTTTCTGCAGAAGAGCGAGAAACTGTTTCGTATACACTGATTCGAAGAGAACCTCATTGTTTAGAGAAGAAAACCGCACGATAAAGAAGGAACTTATTCATTTATTAAAGATGAAATATTTATATTTTTATTTTTAAAAATTTCGTTACACGACGAGAAATAAGAAGTTATTTCTTTTTAAATTACTGGCTTTCGGTATGGTCACACATAGCCATCTCAACACTGGATATATGGGTCTACAGTGTGTTTTGACAATGAATTGTATACATTAGTTTACATTCTACTCCGGTACGAAATTACATAGGCTTAACAAAGGACAGGTTCCGACATAAAACAAATTTTATTTTCACCGTTTGTTGAAACGACTAAACAAGACGAAAATGCAACACAGGACACACAGTGGCAGTGTGCTATAAAAATCCTACTGGTAACACAGTAAAAAATGATAAAATTCCATTGGTACAGATTTGGGATTTTCCCAGTTCAAACCATATTAATGAATATATATCTAAAAAAAGGTTCAAATGGCTCTGAGCACTATGGGACTTAACTTCTGAGGTCATCAGTCCCCTAGAACTTAGAACTACTTAAGCCTAACTAACCTAAGGACATCACACACATCCAGACTGTAGCGCCTAGAACCGCACGGCCGGCGAATATATATCTAAATTAAGAATAAAATGTCCTGTTATATGTGCCGTAAGAATTGTTTGAAGATCTGCGAATAGATAATTGAATTTTTGTACAGTACCCTCTAGAAAGAACATGGGAACAATATACAATAATCAGATTTGGGTATTACATCCATACTTATGGATATAGTAGTATTCAGACACATACATAGCGAGGTACGTTTATAGCCTGAGCGTTCCAAATCCTACTGAGTAGCACATGAGAATATACAAAATTGTGCTTCGGTCTGCTCCTGGTATTTTAATTACCGAAAGCGTTAGATTAGTAGCGCATGGAACTATATCTCTATCTTTTATTTGTTATCGACTTTAAATATCGCTACTTCTTTGGATGCCAACAATGTTTGTAGACTGCTTGGGAACTGTTAACCAAGCACCCGAAGATACACTATGTGATCAAAAGTATCCGGACACTCCCTAAAACATACGTTTTCCGTATTAGGTGTATTGTGCTGCTACCTACTGCCAGGTACTCCATACCAGCGACCTCAGTAGTCCCTAGACATACTGAGAGAGTACAATGGGGACGGAGCTGACGGACATTTTAAGTGGTCAGGTGATTGGATGTCAGTTGTGCCATACCTCTGTACGCGAGTTTCCACACTCCTAAACACGCTTAGGTTCACTGTTTCCGATGTGATAGTAAAGAGGAAATGTGAAGGGACGCGTACAGCACAAACGCTACAGGTCGACCGCGTCTGTTGACTGACAGAGACCGCAGACCGTTGAAGAGGGTCGTAATGTGTAATAGGCAGACATCTATCCAGACCATCACACAGGAATTCCAAACTGCATCAGGATCCATTGCAAGTACTATGGCAGTTAGGCGGGAGGCGAAAAACTTGGATTTCATGGCCGAGCGGCTGATCAAAAAGCCCCACACCACGCCAGTAAATGCCAAACGACGCCTCGCTTGGTGTAAGAAGCGTAAACATTGGACCATTGAACAGTGGTAAAACGTTGTGTGGAGTGAGAAATCACGGTAACAATGTGGCAATCCGATGGGAGGGTGTCGGTGTGACGAATTCCCGGTGAACGTCATCTGCAAGCTTGTGCAGTGCCAACAGTAAAATCCGGAGGCGGTGGTGTTATGGTGTGGTCGTGTTTCTCATGGAGGGAGATTGCACCCCTTGTTGTTTTGCGTAGCACTATCACAGCACAGGCCTACATTGATGTTTTAAGCACCTTCTTGCTTCCCACTGTCGAAGAGCAATTCGGAGATGGCGATTGCATCTTTCAACACGATCGAGCACCTGCTCATAATTCACGGCGTGTGGCGGAGTGGTTACACGACAATACGATCCCTGTAATGGACTGGCCTGCACAGAGTCCTGATCTGAATCCTGTGAAACACCTTTGGGATGTTTTGGAACGCCGACTTCGTGCCAGGACTCACCGACTGACGTCAATACCTCTCATCAGTGCAACACTCCGTGAAGAATGGGCTGCCGTTCCCCAAGAAACCTTCCAGCACCTGACTGAACGTATTCTTGCCAGAGTGGAAGCTGTTATCAAGGCTAAGGGTGGGCCAACACCATACTGAATTCCAGCATTACCGATGGAGGGCGCCACGAACTTGCAAGTCATTTTCAGCCAGGTGTCTGGATACTTTTGATCACATAGTGTAATGTGTAAGAGCGTTAATGTGGTACGAATTTTTCGTACCAACGCATGGTTTGGATCTTGTTCCTCTCTGCAATCACATAGAGGGGTGGAGCTTAGGTTGAGCCGATAGAGGTGTTTGTTGAACATCCAATGATTAATTTTAGCTTTGCTGTAACTGTCGTGAAGTTCCTCGATATGAAACAAGAAGTTGCTTTTCTTATCTGAATTTCGAGTGTTCTGTTTTTCTGTGAGTTCTGTAAAATAGGCTTTCAAACTGTGAGCGTAGTTCACACAGCTTTACTTCAAAGTTCGTCAGTTATTTCAGTCAGATATTTGGATTTAATGAGCATGAGTGTTGAGTACAGTGGTTCGCACACGTAAGTGGTCCAAACAATTAAAGCCAATGTATTCTTCTTCTGGAACCTTCTTGGAGGCATCAATAGTTCCACTCCGTTTCAGGTTCTTCAGTCACTTGCCCTCTTGCAGCTCCCGTAGGCTCAGCTCTGCAGCTGACGAATGCATAATACCGTATAACTGGCTGTCATGCGACCGCCATCCCCTACAACATCAATAGCAAATGTATTTTTCCGGTATGAAAATGAACGTTTAAGCTTCTTCAAATGTGCTATATTTTATTTCACCAACGAGACCATAAATAATCTTCGGATTCATCGCGAATATGAGCCATTTAGAGGAGCTGTAGTTGCCATACGATAAGTTCCATAATCGTCTTCAGTACGGAATGCTAAGTCTGAAAGAGTCAGAAAAGGACCGGCCAGTAATAATCAAGACCCACACAGGATGTCTTCAGCACTTAGACCATGTCAACAAATAGAAATGTGATCGCATTTTTAGATTATTTATGAAGCTTATTATAACCATTTATTGTCTTTTTTTATAGATTATTGAGGGTTATTACAAGTTATTTTTATGATATGTATCGTTTATTTCGGGGATTTGTTTTCCTTTTCATTCTCTGTTGACAAACTATGTCGCTATGTAGAATGCAAGGTACTTTTATCGTATATTGTGTTTCGGAATAGTGAAGGTACGTCATTCGAAGAAGGGAGGGGAAGCGATGAAGGTTTCTTTTCTCTGAGGTGGCGTACCAACATGAGCGTCCAGAAGGAATGTCATAATCCTGGTGATCCTGTACCTGGCCGAAGGGGAGTTGCGTCTTACCGACTGACGACCTGTGGGCGCTTAGCGTGATTCTCAATACGCGAGAAGGGGGGATGACGTGCGTGGGATGCAATACATATTCTTTGGAGCTGCTCAAGGAAGCCCAGGAATTCTGAGGAGTTCTAACAATCGCGACTCTCGCACCAGAAGCTAAGGGAACAACTAAAGTAAGTGAAAGATCTGGTACCATGAACACTATTATTTAGGAAGAGATGATACTTAGTTGCTCGCGGGAACCTGCTAAAAACAATATTTGGAACAGCAGACAGTGGGGACATTGTGAACGCGAACGACACTGTAGGACAGATACAAGCAGTATAGGATGCTACTGATGTCAGGCTCGAATGGAGTACCACCCAGTTGCCGAACTTAGAGCACAGTGTACTGACTAGAACCAAGGTAGTACGGGAATAAACTGCAGAGGAAGCGTGGTATACGCAGAATACTGTGCAAACCACGAATAACAACTTGGAAAAACTACCAAATCTACTGAGTACACTAGATGAGAGCATAGTTGTAGCTAGATTCTTTCAAGCGCTGACTGATAGACAGGACAACGCGTGGATGGAAGAGACTCCTTTACAAGAAACAGTTCATCAGGCCGCATACAGGCATTTAAGTTCTACATCGTTGCCTCTGTAGCCATTCCCAGCCGGACTAGGCAGAACACAGAGCGAGTTTACAGTAAAGTTACGGCACATAGTGGAACCAACCGAGGGAAGCTTGGCACTATTTTACCATGCGTCAATCTTTGAAATGAGTACCGATGGAACAAGGTTACTCGCGGTAATTCGATTCCTAGTAGCAGGCGTGAATGCACGATATCAGTGTTTATGGACACCGCTATGTGGTGAACTGGAAAACTACAGGAAAACGGGTACTGGTGCAAACCCAAGAGGTATCAGTAGTTTCGGATCAAACGTAAGCTTACACTGAGGTGCCAAGTCATGAGATAGCGATACGCACATACAAAGATGGCGGCAGCGTCGCGTACACAAGGCATACTCGGACAGTGCATTGGCGAAGCTGTCATTTGTACTCAGGTGATTCATGTGAAAAGGTTTCCGACATGATTGTGGCCATATGATGGGAATTAACAGATTTTGAATGCGGAATCGTATTTGGAGCTAGACGCATGGGACATTCAATTACGAAAATCGTTTGGGAATTCAATATTCTGCGATACACACTATCAAGACTGTGCCGAAAATGCCACATTTCAGGCATTACCTCTCACCACGAACAACGTAGCGCCCGACGGGCTTCACGTAACGACCGAGAGCAGCGGTGTTTGTATAGAGTTGTCAGTGCTGAAGACAAGCTACACTTCGTGTAACAGCTCTATTGGCAGCCGTGGGAGAAGGCAACTGTTTACCCATGTCAATAAATGGATATTCTGTTAACATTTTCTTATTAGCGCCTCCGGGCGCTCGACAGATTCTTACCTTCGCATTCCACTCCACGCAATCTTGGCAAATATAGAGGTCACAGCTTTGGCTCTTTACAGTTAATTTCATAATGTCTTTGCTCAGTTGAGTTTGCGAACTAGGGACAGGGTTGCGGGTCATCCCAATAACTTCTCTTTTTGCTTTACATAATCTTGTCTTTGACTTCACTTAATTTTGTACCTTCATCTTTCAACTGTTGAAGTGCCTCTTTAAAAATATGGGAAACAAACATTGTTTTTTCTTCGCAGATTCTTTTCATACAGTTATATATTCGTTATTTAATCTGCATACCTGTTTCGTCAGGTAGCCAAGAACGTTGCAGTTCAGCCATGATTCTTCCGTTTGTAATTTTTAAGTGACCCCGCCATATGTTCGAAATTCGCGCGCAACCAGTTTGTATGCTCGTCACAATTTCTGTGCACCCGGTGGCGATGACCATCCTTGAGAAGACACGGCTTCCCGACCGTCGTTATTATTTCCATTACACATAGCGTATAGAACTCAAGAAGCTTAAGAAATTGCATGGAAACGATGGCTGTCGGCAAGGCCACTGCCTTACTGAAGGTGAAAACACATCGGCTGCTGATGAACGTCTGACGTAAATCAGTAGTGGGGAGGCTCTTGCCACAAACAACTCGAAGCAAAACTGGTTTGTGGGAAATGCCACGGCACCTGTGGGACCAATAATTTGGTTGGAAACACCACGGCTGGGATCTCCATAAAATCTCTTGATTCATAGCGAAAACTAACAGGGTGAGAGTATAGAACAAGTAAAATTGTTCCAGTAGACAAGGATCCGAAGACGAACCGTTTGCGAGGTAAATGCAGATGTGTAGCTACTAGCAGCCGCTGACTTTAAATCATTGTGCTAGTTAGTAAAAATTTATATTAAAAGTAAACCATGCGACTAATTCTTCACGACAGTTCAGTAGTTACGCACGGCTGTTAGGAGCCAAGATAAGGATCTTATCTCAAGGTCACTGATACGGACTGTTGGTGTCAGGTTGTATCTGAGGCAGTTGAGAGAATTATATTCAAAGTCACCCATAGGAATTCTCATCCTGCACATGCACTTGTACCGAGGGTTGAATGAAAAGTTATGCCACCACTTCCGTTACTTGGGTTTGGATGGGAACATTTTGATAAATCAAACCCAGAAATAATCCTTAGAATGTGATTTTTAATTGCCAATATTCACTTTTCCGCATAATCACCAGCCGATTGGATATATTTCTGCCAACGATGAACAAGTTTTCTGAAGCCGTCACGGAAGAAGTCGACACTCTGTTTCAGCAACCACAGTCTCACAGTTCTCTCAACGTCTTCATCAGAAGCATAATGATGTCCCCACAGATCGTGTTTCATTATCGGGAACAGATGTAGGTCAGATGGTGCTAAATCTAGCTTGTGTGGAGGATGCATTTCAGTGGTGAGATTCAGTCTCTGAAGTTCTGCTGGGGTGGCACGTGAAGTGTGTGCAGCAAAACGTTTCCCTTTTCCTTTCGGACCCTTGTTAGCCGTCGTTTCAGAGTTCGCAGCGTTGTGATGTAACGCTCTGAATTTATTGTTGTTCCACGATCAAGGAAATCTACATGGATAACATCTGCGTCCCAGAACACTTTGGCCATAATTTTTTCGGCAGAGGGCTGCGTCTTTCTTTTTCTGGGGCGTGTCTTTGTGTCGATATTCCATAGACCGATGTTTCGTCTCCGGGTAGAAATGTTGTTCCCAGGTTTCGTCTCCTGTCACAACTGAATGGAGGAAGGCGTCACCTCCATTCTCGTAATGCCACAAGACTTCCTGGCAAATTTCAAGACTGTGCGCTTTCTTTTCAGGAGTCAGTATCCAGGTGCCCATCGTGCACAGAACTTCAGATAGCAAAGCAATGCAATTGTGTGACCCACACGTTCTTGTGAAATGCCGATTGTGCTCGCGGTTTCTCTCTGAGTGATACGACCATCGTCCTGAATCAATCACTCAGCATTTTGCTTGTGAAACTCGTCGGCTGCTGTCACAGGACGTCTAACTCTTTGTTTGTCACGCAGGTCAGATGTTCCCGCCTCAACGTTTTAAACATACTCACCCAACGACGCACAGCACTCACATCAACACAGTCACCGTAAACTGCTTTCATTCTCTGTTGAATATCCTTCTGCTGTCAAGAATTCAATGACTGCACGTTGCTTAAATCGCATTGACTGACTGTCTGTGCAGGTTTTCATACAACTGTTCAATGCCAAGGCTTCCCGCCAACTGGAGCTGTAGAGAAGAGGCTACGGAACAAGCCAGTACTTGCAGCATACCAATGCTGCCAACTGTTGAAGAGTTAAGAGGGAGGAGGCATTACTTTTCAGTCAACCCTTGTCTGTGGGACATTCACACCCATATGAATTCTCATCCTACACACGCACTTGTATGTGGGACATTCAATGTCACACTTACCACCCTCCTCCCAGGCCTGCCCACACACTTGTACGTGGTACATTCAAGTGGGACCCACTAGAAATACGGGACCCACAACGAATGTGATGCCACGCTAATCGCCTTGTCCGCCGTTCTTCGGGAATACTCTGCTCCGTACGGGGCCCACGGTAAATCAGTATGTCAATGAAAAATTAGCCACTAACTGTTTTAACTTTATCATGTGCTATCAAGAACGTGCATGTATTTAAAGCGCAGTCAAGAATGATGAAACTCGTCTGAAATACTTACTCGCTGCCCGCCTCGGGCGGCTGCTGAAGCCCATAAGACCTGTAGTGTCACATGTTATGACGTAATCGCCACGGCCTATCATTCCCGTGGGCCGTACATTCAAGTCATGATATAACTCAATACCGGTCACGTCTTGTGTAATCGCGAGACGTAAAACTGGTGGTAAAATGAAGGTCATCCCCTAGCATCTCTTTTCTCTCTGGACCATTAAGATTCAAGGTCCCCTCACCATCCTCATCCTTTATAACTAGAGCAATTGCATGGGAAATGTCATTTCTGTACTGTGCACCATAATGAGACGAGCAGGTTCGCTATAAACACAAAACTACTAACAATGATTTTCTGTCTCCACAGTTCAGCTGTTTTCTGTAGTGGAAGGGCCAAGAAATAGTAACATTAATGTAACAAATTGACTCATGATTTATTAGCAACAATTTGTTTTGTTCTGTTACATTTCGGGAGAACTGCCGGAAGTCTGTAAGTTCGTGGTAAGATATTTCGGCGCTGTGTCGTCTGGACATCTTCAGGTAAATACAGTACTGATGAGTAACACAATAAACCCATTGTAGGCAAGTGTCACATTAAATAAGAAATACGAGCAGTTTTAACAGTACACTCCAGTCTCTTAAGCTGGAAAGCAGCGGCTTGTTGGTCAGTTTTGATGTTGTTTCGCTTCTTGCATAGTACCTTTTTTTTTTTTTTTTTTCTAACCTCTTCATCTTAGAGTAATTCTTTCAACCTAAGTCCTCAATTATTTATTATTATTTTCTGGATGTATTCAAATCTCTTCCTCTAAAATATTTGCCCTCTACAGTTCCCTCTAGTACTATGGAAGTAATTCCCTCATGTCTTAACAGATGTCCTATCATCCTGCCCTTCTCCATATCAGTGTCTTCCACATATTCCTTTCCTCTCCGATTCTGCATAGAACCTCCTCATTCCTCACCTTATCAGTCCACCCAATTTTCAATATTCGCCTATTGCACCACATCTCAAATACTTTGATTCTCTTCTGTTTCGGTTTTACCACGGTGCATTTTTCACTACGATTCTGTGCTCCAAACGTACATTCTCAGATATTTCTTCCTCAACTTAAGGCCTATAATTTATGCTAGCAGACTTTTCTTGGGCAGAAATGCCCTTTTTCATTGTGCTAGTATGCTTTTGATGTCCTCTTTGCTCCGTCCGTCATTGATTATTTTGATGCCTAGGTAGCAGAATACCTTAACTTCATCTACTTCGTGACTGTCAATCCTGATGTTAAGTTTCTCGCTGTTCCCATTTCTGCTAGTTCTCATTACTGTCGTATTTCTTCGATTTACTCTCAATCGATATTCCATACTCATTAGACTGTTCGTTTCATTCGGTAGATGATGTAATACTTCTTCACTTTTAGTAAGAATAGCAATGTCATCAGCGAATCGTATCATTGATATCCTTTCACCTTGAATTTTAATTCCACTGCTGAACCTTTCTTTTATTTCCATCATTGCTTCTTCGATGTACAGATTGAAAAGTAGGATGGAAACATTATGTCCTAGTCTTACTCCCTTTTTAATCCGAGCACTTCGTTCTTGGTCGTCGACTCTTAAAATTCACTATTGGCACTTGTACTTATTGTAGATTACACGTCTCTTCCTATAGATTACCCATGCTTTTCTTGGATCATTTTACACTGTCTAAAGCTGTTTTCAGGTCGACCAATTCTATGTACGGTCATGGTTTCCCTTTAGTCTTGCTTTCATTGTCAACCGAAATGTCAGAACTGCCTCTCTGGTCCTTTGTCTTCCCTAAAACCAAACTGAACGTCTTATAACACATCTCAATTTTCTTTTCTGTTCTTCTGCATATTATTCTTGTCAGCAACTTGGATTCATGAGCTGTTAAGCTGACTGTACGGTATTTCTCGCAGATGGTATGTCGCCAGACTCATACATTACACACACCAACGCGATTAGTCGCTTTGCTGCCTCTCCCCAATGATTTTATTAATTGTGGTGGAATGTACTGTCGTTGAATGTTATCTGTCACTCCACCCTTATTTTGTCTTAAGTCCTCCAAAGCTCCTTTAATACTGATTCTATCACGGCATCCCAAATGGCTTCTAAATCGACTCATGTTTCTACTTCTATCATCTCAGACAAATGTCAAATCTCCCCCTGCCCCACCCCCCCTCGTAAAAGCCATCAATGTAATCTTTCCACCTATTCGCTCTCTTCTCTCCATTTCCAGTGGAATTCCCGTTGCAGTTTCAATGTTACCACCCTTGCTTTCAATTTCAGCGAAGGTTATTTTGACTTTCCTCTGTGCCGAGTCAAATGGTTCAAATGGCTCTGAGCACTATGGGACTTATCATCTGAGGTCATCAGTCCCCTAGAACTTAGAACTACTTAAACCTAACTAACCTAAGGGCATCACACACATCCATGCCCGCGGCAGGATTCGAACCTGCGACCGTAGCGGTCGCGCGGTTCCAGACTGAAGCGCCTAGAACCGCTCGGCCACTACGACCGGCGATTTTCCCTGAACATTTTTGTACTTCCTTCTTTCATTGATCAACTGAAGTAATTATTCCATAATCCATGGTTTCTTTACAGTTACCTTCTTCGTACCTATGTCTTTCTTTCCAACTTGTGTTCTTTTTAGAGATCCCTATTTCTGTTCAACTATACTGCCTACTCAGCTTTTCCTTATTGTTTTATCTAGAGCCTTAGAGAACTTCAAGTGCATCTCGTCACTCCTTAGCACTTCCGTATCCCACTTCTTTGCATAATGGTTCTTCCTGACTAATGTCTTGAACTTCAGCCTACTTTTCATCACTACTACACTGTGATATGAGTCTATGTCTGCTCCTGTGTATGCCTTACAATCCAGTATCTAATTTCTGAATCTCTATGCGACCATGATATAATCTAACTGAAACCGTCAAATAGTCACCCGAACTTTTCCAAGTATGCCTCCTTCTCTTGTGATTCTTGACCGGAGTATTCGCTATTACTAGCTCAAATTTATTACAGAATTCAATTAGTCATCCTTCCATCTTGTTCCTTGTCCCAAGCCCATATTCTCCTGTAAACGTTTCTTCTACTCCTTCCCCTAAACGGCATTCCAGTCCCTCATGGGTATTTAGATTTTCATCTCCCCTTACGTACTGTATTACCCATGCAATATTTTCATACACTTTTTCCATCTCTTCATCTTCATCTTGCAAGATCGACATCTATACCTGAACTGTCACTGAACTGTTCACAGTAACACACTCTCTGCCCTCTCCTTACTGTCCATAATGAATCCTATTCCCTTTATACCATTTACTATTGCTGCTGATATTACCCTACAGTCATCAGACCAGGAGTCCTTGTCTTCTTTCCATCAGTGAAGATCGCTGCTATAACTACATTGAGCATTTTCATTTCCGTTTTCAGGTTTTCTAGCGTCCCTGCCACATTTAGGCTTCTGACATTCCACGCCCCAACTCGTAGAACGTTATCTTTTCGTTGGTTATTCAGTCTTTGTCTCATGGTCGCCACCCACTTGGCAGTCCTCCCGGAGATGCGAATCGGGGACTATACGCAAACTTTTGCCAATGGAGACATCAACATGACAGTTTTTCAATCACAAGCCAATGTCCTCTGGACACACGTTACGTCTCTTTAATACAAAGGTTTCCATTGCCTTTTTCATCCTCATGCCGTTGATCATTGTTGATTCTTCCGCCTTTAGGGGCAGTTTCCACACCACGGACAAGGGAGAGTCCTGTCCGCTCCTTCACCCTCTTTCACAAACCCGTTGGCAGAATGACGGTGACTTCTGTAAGCCGTAAGCTTTCGGCAGCCAATGATGATTATTAATCAAGGTTTACGTGGCAGCGGGCTTTGAACCATGAACCGAGGACATTTTGATTACTAATCAAAGTCTAAACCCCTAAACCACTGTTCGACAGTACAGCGTTGTCCTAGAATTCTCTCTTCTCGACGTATTTTTTATTCAACAACGAGTTTTTTGAACAAGCTGACGGTGTCGCCATGGGGAGTCCTTTGTTTCCCCTGCTGGCCAATCATTTTATGGAGGAATCTGAGGAGCGAGCGCTCCTCTCAGCTATTTTAAAACCAACATATTTTGGCGATACGCCGATGATATTTTCATAGTTTGGTCTCATACTTTGGACACTCTCCCGGAGATCGTTCAACAACTTAATTCCATACATGAAAAAATCAATTTACTTTGGAGGTGAAGAAAGATAGTTACTTGCCATTTTTAGACGTATTTGTACGGCCTAAGAGCGATTCCACAATTGAGCATTCATTGTTTCGAAAGGCCACTCATACTGACCTTTATTTACGATCTGCCATTTGCCACCATCCTGCACAAACGACGGGTGCTCTAAATATCTTCATCCACCGTGAGTCTACCATCTTTGATGCCGATAACCTGTGAACGGAACACCTGCAAACTGTGTTTCTGGACAACGGATGTTCGTCCCAAAGTACGGAGAAAGCTATAGATGTACAAACATTAGAACAAGGAAGAAGATAAATCCTTTAAAACGACTGCTTGTCTACCATATACTGGAAACGTTTCAATTAAAATAGGCAGAATATTAATAAGATATAAAGCTAAAGTAATCTGTCAACGTCTTTCCAAAATATCAGCGCTTTTGGGATTTTTTAAAGACGACTCAGAGCTGCGCGAAGCAAGTATTCACAGGATTCTGTGTGAATACGGCAAATCTTACGTAGGGCAAACGTCGCGCCCCCTGTAGGATCGCATTATTCACCATCAGCGGCACACTCACCATCTCCAAGAATATAAGTTCGCTACCGCTGAACTCAGGAGGACGTCGTTATCAGGAGAAAGAAAACTGGCGTTCTACGGATCGGAGCGTGCAATGTCAGATCCCTTAATCGGGCAGATAGGTTAGAAAATTTAAAAAGGGAAATTTATAGGTTAAAGTTAGATATAGTGGGAATTAGTTAAGTTCGGTGGCAGGAAGAACAAGACTTTTGGTCAGGTGAATACGGGGTTATAAATACAAAATCAAGTAGGGGTCATGCAGGAGTAGGTTTAATAATGAATAGGAAAATAGGAATGCGGATAAGCTACTACAAACAGCATAGTGAACGCATTATTGTGGCCAAGATAGATACGAAGCTTGCGCCTACCACAGAAGTACAAGTATATATGCCAACTAGCTCCGAAGATGACGAAGAGATTGATGATGTGTATGATGAGATAAAAGAAATTATTTAGATCGTGAAGGGACGCGAAAATTTAATAGTCATGGGTGACTGGAATTCGAGTGTAGGAAAAGGGAGAGAAGGAAACGTAGTAGGTGAATATGGATTGGAGGGAAGAAATGAAAGAGGAAGCCGCCTGGTAGAATTTTGCACAGAGCATAACTTAATCATAGCTAACACTTGGTTCAAGAATCATGAAAGAAGTTTGTATACATGGAAGAAGCCTGGAGATGCTAGAAGGTATCAGATAGATTATATAATGGTAAGACAGAGATTAAGGAACCAGGTTTTAAATTGTAAGACATTTCCAGGGGCAGATGTGGACTTTGACCACAATCTATTGCTTATGAGCTGTAGATTAAAACTGAAGAAACTGCTAAAAGCTGGGATCTGGATAAACTGAAAGAACCAGAGGTTGTACAGAGTTGCAGGGAGAGCATAAGGCAACAACTGACAGGAATGGGGGAAAGAAATACAGTAGAAGAAGAATTGGTAGCTTTGAGAGACGAAATAGTGAAGACAGCAGAGGATCAAGTAGGTAAAAAGACGAGGGCTAATAGAAATCCTTGGGTAGCAGAAGAGATATTGAATTTAATGGATGAAAGGAGAAAATATAAAAATGCAGTAAATGAAGCAGTCAAAAAGGAATACAAACGTCTCAAAAATGAGATCGACAGGAAGTGCAAAATGGCTAAGCAGGGCTGGCTAGAGGACAAATGTAAGGATGTAGAGGAACATATCACTAGGGGTAAGATAGATACTGCCTACAGGGAAATTAAAGAGACCTTTGGAGAAAAGAGTTCCACTTGTATGAATATCAAGAACTCAGATGCAAACCCAGTTTTAAGCAAAGAAGGGAAAGCAGAAAGGTGGAACAAGTATATAGAGGGCCTATACAAGGGCGATGTTCTTGAGGACAATATTATAGAAATGGAAGAGAATGTAGATGAAGATGAAATAGAAGATGTGATACTGCGTGAATAGTTTGACAGAGCACTGAAAGACGTAAGTCGAAACAAGGCCCCGGGAGTAGACAACATTCCATTAGAACTACTGACAGTCTTGGGAGAGCCAGGCGTAACAAAACTCTACCATCTAGTGAGCAAGATGTATGAGACAGGCGAAATACCCTCAGACTTCAAGAAGAATATAATAATTCCAATGCCAAAGAAAGCAGGTGTTGACAGATGTGAAAATTACCGAACTATCAGTTTAATAAGTCACAGCTGCAAAATACTAACACGACTTCTTTACAGACGAATGGAAAAACTGGTAGAACCCAACCTCGGGGAAGATCAGTTTGGATTCCGCAGAAATGTTGGAACACCTGAGGCAATACTGACCCTACGACTTATCTTAGAAAATAGATTAAGGAAAGGCAAACCTACGTATCTAGCATTTGCAGACTTAGAGAAAGCTTTTGACAATATTGACTGGAATATTCTCTTCAAATTCTGAAGGTGGCAGGAGTAAAATACAGGGAGCGAAGGGCTATTTACAATTTGTACAGAAACCAGATGGCAGTTATAAGAGTCGAGGGGCACGAAAGGGAAGCAGTGGTTGGGAAGGGAGTGAGACTGGATTGTAGCCTATCCCCGATGTTAGGCAATCTGTATGTTGAGCAAGCAGTAAAGGCAACAACAAAAAAGATCGGAGTTGGAATTAAAATCCATGGAGAAGAGATAAAAACTTTGAGGTTCGCCGATGACATTGTAATTCTGTCAGAGACAGCAAAGGACCTGGAAGAGGAGCTAAACGGAATGGATCGTGTCTTGAAAGTAGGATATAAGATGAACATGAACAAAACCAAAACGAGAATAGTGGAATGTAGTCGAATTAAATCGGGTGATGCTGCGGGAATTAGATTAGGAAATGAGACGCTTGAAGTAGTAAATGAGTTTTGCTATTCGGGGAGCAAAATAACTGATGATGGTCGAAGTAGAGAGGATATAAAATGTAGACTGGCAATGGCAAGGAAAGCATTTCTGAATAAGAGAAATTTATTAACATCGAGTATAGATTTAAGTATCAGGAAGTCGTTTCTGAAAGTATTTGTATGGAGTGTAGCCATGAACGGAAGTGAAACTTGGACGATAAATAGTATAGACAAGAAGAGAATAGAAGCTTTCGAAATGTGGTGCTACAGAAGAATTCTGAAGATTAGATGGGTAGATCACATAACTAATGAGGAGGTATTGAATAGGATTGGGGAGAAGAGGAGTTTGTAGCACTACTTAACTAGAAGAAGGGATCGGTTGGTAGGACATGTTCTGAGGCATCAAGGGAGCACCAATTTAGTATTGGAGGCCAGTGTGGAGGGTAAAAATCGCAGAGGGAGACCAAGAGATGAATACACTAAGCAGATTCAGAGGGATGTAGGCTGCAGTACGTACTGGGAGATGAAGAAGCTTGCACAGGATAGAGTAGCGTTGAGAGCTGCATCAAGCCAGTCTCTGGACTGAAGACCACAACAACAGCAACAACAGCAACAGCATCGCTGAACACTGCATTTCCACTACTTCCACTGATCATTCGATGAAATATATTGAAACAAAAATTGTGGCCCATACGTCAAACATTTGTAGTTCATTGATCAATGAATCAATGCAAATATGACTGTATGATTCCCTTATTCTTCGAAACGGCGCTTTCCAGTTAAATTCTGCTTCGGACCCGATTGTAGAAAATCTTCGTGCTGTGTGTAATCGGTGTTGACCCGCGATCTTGCAGTGCGCAGAGAGTGGTTTCCATATCAAAGAGGCGAGGGCAGGCAGAGCAGCACACAGACTAACAGCAGAAGCGCATGAAAACAAGCAACGCCTGGGAACTAGGACACCACGTGTGTGCCGGCGGGATCTTAAATAGGGGGACTTAGTTTATTGCTCGTCATTATTCACCGGAAGATAGTCAGAACACCCTGAGCCGAAGTATCATATCAGCAAGTCACAGACATCCAGCAGTTCTCCCGAAATTTTATGAAACAATCTGTACACCGCGAATCTTTTAAATTCCAAAATTTTCTTTTTGTTAGCAATAATAGTTCTTGGTTGTTAACATTTTTCTTCAGTCTTTAGTGTTTTTTTTTTTATTTACCAAGCTAGTTTATAGTTTTCTCTGATGATTTGTACTCATTGCTAACACTTTCAGGCACGTTTATACACTATATACCAAAAACTGGTAGACAGAAGAACGTAAATACAACGTTTCTCATACTTTCACAGTTTCTACACACAATTGTCACTCCTTTTTAAAGAATATTCACACTTCAATCTTTTTTTTCTGATTACTGCTATATACAAAGTATGGGAAATGAAGGCTAGCATCAGCAGGTGAAGAAATATCTCTCTCTCTCTCTCGCTCTGTCTCTCTCTCTCTCTCTCTCTCTCTCTCTCTCTCTCTCTCTCTCTCTCTCTCCCACACACACACAAAAAGTGGGTTCAAATGGCTCTGAGCACTATGGGACTTAACATCTGAGGTCATCAGTCCCCTAGAACTTAGAACTACTTAAACCTAACTAACCTAAGGACATCACACACATCCATGACTGAGGCAGGACTCGAACTTGCGACCGTAGCAGTCGCGCGGTTCCGGACTGCGCGCCTAGAACCGCTAGACACACACACACACACACACACACACACACACACACACGTACACAAATATATATGTAACATATAATGAATACCTAATGTCTTGTCATGTACACAGAACACACGATTTCCATGCACACTTATTGTAGAATCAGGTACGCACATTCATACATGCACACCCATTACATTTATCCAGCTATTCCACATACCTTTGGACATAAGGTACATCCATTATTTAGGGATAAATAACCATCCACACAATCACTCTCAAGTGAACAGTGTAAGTACCGTAGTGTCTGAATACCATACTCCAGATCCCATACTCACAGATGAGCTATTTGTCCTCATGACAGGATAACCCAACTCTCAGCTGTAGTGGAATATGTACCTCATGCCCTCTCGATCAAAACATACTTAGGGCACCATATGCAGAGGCACTTCTTGTAATCCTCGACCATGAGAGCTTTTGAAGTTGCACGTTGCACACACTTAGCCCGCCTTTTGGGTGGCACCTGTATCTACGCAGTTTGCATACATCTATCTGCGAACCATTAACCTCGTCTTTCATCAGGTCGATATCCATCTTGTTTTGAGATGTTATTTCCATAAGGATTATCAGCCGCAGATGCAGAAGTACAGAATGCTTTGGGATTGTACCTTCTACTTCAAATGGGTCGCAGCCTGTCACTCAGCAGATGAAACTGTCTGTATCGATCAGGAAAGTTTTCCTTCACAAACTCATAGTGGAATCGGTACATGTGGTGCTTGGAAAAGTCCAGAATACACATGTTGAGCATTTGGAAAAGTCCAGAATGCACATGTTAACATAGACGGGCTTCGTCCACCACACTGAAACCTTAGCCAACTCCACAGCGACTAGTTTTTGATTGAAGATGGTGGTCTTAAAGTTTGGCCTAGCGATGTTGCCTCATGCTCTCTAAAGCCAACCCCAACCCCCTCCCCTCCTCCGATGGTCAACTATGAATTTCACTGCTTTCTCTTATGTTTTCCGAGTTTTTCTGTGGTGCTGAATATATCTCTGTTTGTACTCCTGCCTTAGCATGAAGTTAGTGATGGGACCGTTCCAGGGGCCTATGTGCTCTGGACGCAGCGGTAAGTCGCTGTGTGGGTCATGCAAATGACTAGGACGTACAAGTTCGGCATCCAGGACATATTCTTCAGCAGAATCAGCAGCCTCATCATCGATCATTTTCTTCTGGCTGCCGATTCCCTCTTCCAGCATCCATCAGACAGCTGAAAACAGCGGAGATTGTTGCATGGTGTGCTTGTAGAGATTGTTCTCATCCGAGTAATGGATGTAACTTAAATCATCAGATGGCATGTACTTCACTCATTCGTGGGATACTCGTCTCGGCGTACCTGCGCACACTCTGGCAAAGTCCCCAGTGAATCTCGCACTCGAAGAAGAGCAACATGTCAATATCGGACCACATTTCAATGTTAACTAGTATTTTTGTTAACATTGTGTCTCAGGAAAGCCCTGGCACTGTGTAGTAGAAGACAGGTTCCAGAGCGTACGTTCCCCGGCATACAATCTGGAATTTCTAAAAAATGTCTGCGACCTAGTGTACATGAGTGTTCATGTACAAGCTAGCATATTCCCCCAAATCAGAGATGCCGAACACCTGCCAAACTTTCACCGCATCCCCATGTACTCTACATCTGTTCCGACAGTACCTGTGAGTTTAGTGAAGAATACGGTTATGTCGAGTAACGTGGTTTCTTAGAGGCTATATCGAAGCCGGCCTGAGTGGCCGTGAAGTTCTAGGCGCTAAGAGCCGAGCGGCCGCTACGGTCGCAGGTTCGAATCCTATCTCGGACATGGATGTGTGTGATGTCCTTAGGTTAGTTAGGTTTAATTAGTTCTAAGTTCTAGGCGACTGATGACCCCAGAAGTTAAGTCGCATAGTGCTCACAGCCATTTGAGCCATTAGAGTTTATCGAAATCAGGTATTCGTAAGGAGAGACCCCCCTTCTTCGTCACAAACTGCATCATTGGGATGTGTAGCTAGTATGATATGCATATCCTCTTGGCACTTAGTCTCAGCTAATTTATAAGAGACGCTTGCATCAAACGTAATCAATCCAGGAAGCGTAAAATTACTTTCCGCGTCATTCACTTGCGGAATGAAATGAATTTGTTTTTAGCATCGGGTAGGACCTGTTCATCTTACAAGCCGAAATAACTCATGTGTGCTCAACAAGAAAGTGAGCATCATACATGCTCAAATCATTGAAGAAGATGGTTACGTGTTGTTACTGTCGGCATTTACAATTACGTGCACTGTGGGCTGTACCACAGAATTTCCGCTTTAGATGACACTAGTCTACATGGAATTTTCGCGTCTCTATCCAATGGCAGTCTACAAATACGACAGTAAACAGCTTGCTCAGATAAATCAACATTTCAATGTCATGGAAACGTCGCGATAAATGAGATCAACTTCCCAACAAGTTTTTCAAATTTTTTGAGGTTGGAGTAATACGAGCAAACATCTTGATACGCTTCCGCATATGGTACGTGTCGTTCTGTGAAGGTAGAGTGAGATGCAGTGGGGGTCACCCTCACAATGCGACACAGGAGCTAAGAGAAAAAGTCTGTGTGTATGACAAAGGGACATCACTCTTGGTGGTGAGCGTTCTTATACTTTAAGAACTTTGTATCCTCGGGAGGCAGTTCCACGGTTACTGGTTACTGGCGCGAGCAGTGAATGAGGAGCCTTTCTAAATAATCGTTCTTGGTAAAGTGTTGAGGCATCTGCGACAACCGGGAGGAGATGAGACGGGAAATGTCTTTGATCGAAACATAGTGTTGCTTTCCATACTTGAAGAATGGCAAGAAATCTACGTGTTTTGGAAGCAGAGAGGTCCAGCTACTATATACTTTACTCCCTTCTTGCGTAGTAAGCTCCTTGTCATCTTTCGGCTCGCTTTTACACTACTGGCCATTAAAATTGCTACACCACGAGGATGACAAGCTGCAGACGCGAAATTTAACCGACAGGAAGAAGATGCTGTGAAATGTAAATGATTAGCTTTTCAGAGCATTCACACAAGGTCGGTGCCGGTAGCGACACCTACAGCTTGATGACATGAGCGAAGTTTCCAACCGATTTCTCATACACAAACAGCAGTTGATAGGCGTTGCCAGGTGAAAAGTAGTTGTGATTCCTCGTGTAAGGAGGAGAATTGCGTACCATCATGTTTCCGACTTTGATAAAGGTCGGATTGTAGCCTATCGCGTTTGCGGTTTATCGTATCGCGACATTGCTCCTCGCGTTGGTCGAGATCCAATGACTGTTAGCAGAATATGGAATCGGTGGGTTCAGGGGGGTAATATGGAACGCCGTGCTGGGTCTCAGCGGCCTCGTATCTGTAGCAGTCGAGATGACAGGTATCTCATCCAAATGGCTGTAACGGATCGTGCAGCCACGTCTCGATCCCTGAGTCAACAGATGGGGACGTTTGCAAGACAACAACCAGCTGCACTAACAGTTCGACGACGTTTGCAGCAGCATGGATTATCAGCTCGGAGACCATGGCTCCGATTACCCTTGACGCTGCATGACAGACAGGAGCGCCTGCGATGGTGTACTCAAAGACAAACCTGGGTGCACGAATGGCAAAACGTAATTTTTTCGGATGAATCCAGGTTCTGTTTACAGCATCATGATGGTCGCATACGTCTTTATCGACATCACGGTGAACGTACATTGGAAGCGTGTATTCATCATCCCCATACTGGCGTATCACCCAGAGTGATGGTATGGGGTGCCATTGGTTACACGTCTCGGTCACCTCCTGTTCGCACTGACGGCACTTTGAACTGTGAACGTTACATTTCAGCTGTGTTACGACCCGTGGCTCTACCCTTCATTCGATCCCTGCGAAACCCTACATTTCAGCAGGATAATGCACGACCGCATGTTGCAGGTCCTGTACGGGCCTTTCTGGATACAGAAAATGTTCGACCGCTGCCCTGGCCGGCACGTTCTCCAGATCTCTCACCAACTGAAAACGTCTGGTCAATGGTGGCCAAGCAGCTGGCTCGTCACAATACACCAGCCCCTACTCTTGATGAACTGTGTTATCGTGTTGAAGCTGCATGGGCAGCTGTACCTGTACACGCCATCCAAGCTCTGTTTGACTCAATGCCCAGGCGTATCAAGGCCGTTATTACGGCCAGTGTTGGTAGTTCTCGGTACTGATTTCTCAGGATCTATGCACCCAAATTGCGTGCAATTGTAATGACACGTCAATTCTAGTACAACATATTTGTCCACTGAATACCCGTTTATCATCTGCATTTCTTCTTGGTGTAGCAATTTTAATGGCCAGTAGTGTATAGGCAACCAGGCTGTAAACGTGAACTAAATAGTCCGGATTCTGTCTCTTGAATTTTGATAAATTCTGGAGTTTTACAGGCAATGAGATGTCTTTGAAGATACACTGAAGAACCAAAGACACTTATCCACCTGCCTAACATCATGTAGGACCCCCGCGAGCAAGCACAAATGCCGCAACACAACATGGAATGGACTCGGCTAATGTCTGAAGCAGTGCTGGAGGGTACTGACACCATGAATCCTTCGGGGAAGTCCATAAATCCGTAAGAGTACGAGGGGGTTCACGTCTCTTCTGAACAGCACGTTGCAAGGCATCCCAGATATGCCAATAATCTCCATGTCTGGGGATTTTGGTGGCCAGCGGAAGTGTTTTTGAACTAAGAAGAGTGTTCCTGGAATCCACTCTGTAGCAATTCTGAACGTGTGAGGTGTCGCACTGTCCTGCTGGAATTGCCCAAGTCTGACGGAATGCACAATGGACTTGCATGGATTCAGGTGATCAAATAGGATGCTTACGTACGTGTCACATGTCAGAATCATATCTAGACGTATCAGGGATCCCATATCACTCCAATTGCACACGCCCCACACCGTATAGAGCCTCCACCAGCTTGACCAGTCCCCTGCTGACACGCAGGGTCCATGGATTCATAAGGTTGTCTGCATACCCGTATACGTCCATCCGCTCGATAAAATCTGGCACGGGATTAGCCGGGCGGTCCAAGCCGCTGCAGTAATGGACTGTGCGGCTGATTCCGGCGGAGGTTCGAGTCCTCCCTCGGGCATGGGTGTGTGTGTTTGTCCTTAGGATAATTTAGGTTAAGTAGTGTGTAGGCTTAGGGACTGATGACCTTAGCAGTTCCATAACTTTTCACACACATTTGAACATTTTTTTGATAAAATCTGAAACGAGGCACGTCCGACCAGGCAACATGTTTCCAGTCATCAAGAGTCCAATGTCGGTGTTGATGGGCCCAAGCGAGGCGTAAAGCTTTGTGTTATGCAGTCATCAAGGGTACACGAGTGGGTCTTCGGCTCCGAAAGCCCTTATCGATGATATTTTGTTGAATGGTTCGGACACTGACACTTGTTGATGGCCCAGCATGTAGCAATTTGTGGAAGAGTGGCATTCCTTTCACGTTGAACGGTTCTCTTCTGCCCTCGTTGGTCTCATTCTTGCAGGATCTTTTTCTGGCCGCAACGATGTCGGATATTTGATTGAGCCGTGTTGCGGCTAGCCTTGGTGCGAATGGTAGGTTGGCATCGCGTAATAGGGACACTGGCGTCTCCTTTTCTTCTTGTATTTACTGGTGCCACTACGTTTGCTAGGTTGTCTGTCCACGAGTGGCAGCAGCACCAGCTATCGATATCTAGTACAGTGGTACTATCTTTGGAAGGACGTCAAGTGTTTTCCGGGTCGGGTGCGTCGGGAGTTCAGGAGTGAGGGCCGTCAGCACGAGGGCCACAATCTCGTTGTCCACCGGACCCAGGACGTCTGAGTGAACATTAACCCAGTAGTGAAACTTCCACTACTTTGAGATCACGCCCTTTGTTCGCGTGTTGCTGTTCGCAGGGTCGCTGAGACGAAGTGCAACGAGTGGAGTGTTTGGAGGTAAGTAGCCGTCCTCCACTTCTACACGTATACTATGCTGCTTTGACGATTGCTCTGGCAGCATGTTGCACCGAGAATTGCCCAATAAATCATTCAGACTTATCCCCACAAAAAATACAGGGTGTTAGGAGAGTAAGTCACGATATTGTGATCATTGATACACTATGTGGCCAAAAGTATCCGGACACTTCAAAAAACATACGTTTTTCGTATTAGGTGCAATGTGCCGCCATCTACTGCCAGCTACTCCATATCAGCGACCTCAGTAGTCATTAGACATCATGAGAGAGCAGAATGGAGCACTCTGCGGAACTCACGGACTTCTAACGTGGTTAGGTTATTGGGTGTCAATTGTGTCATACGACTGTACGCGAGATTTTCACACTCCTAAACATCCCTAAGTTCACTGTTTCCGTTGTGATAGTGAAGTGGAAACATAAAGGGACATATAAAGCACAAATGATGTACAGGCTGACCGCGTCTGTTCACTGTCAGAGATCGCCGACAGTTGAAGAGGGTCGTAATTTGCAATAGGGAGACATCTATCCAGACCATCACACAGGAATTCCAAACTGCATCAGGATCCACTGCAAATACTATGTCTGTTTGGCGAGAGGTGAGAAAACTGGATTTCATGCTCGATCAGCTGCTCATAAGCGATACATCACGCCGGTAAATGCCAAACGACACCTCGCCTGGTGTAAGGAGCGTAAACATTGGACGACTGAACAGTGGTAAAACGTTGTGTGGAGTGACGAATCACGGTACATAGCGTGGCGATTCGATGGCAGGATGTGGGTATGACGAACGCCTGATGAACGTCATCTGCCAGTGTGTAGTGCCAACAGTAAAATTTGGAGGCGGTGGTGTTATGGTGTGATCGTATTTCACATGGAGGGGGCTTGCACCCCTTGTTGTTTTGCGTCACACCATCACAGTACAGGCCTACACTGGTGTTTTAAGCACCTTCTTGCTTCCCACTGTTGAAGAGCAATTCAGGGATGGCGATTGCATCTTTCAACACGATCGAGCACCTGTTCATAATTAACGACGTGTGGCGGCGTGGTTACGCGTCAATGACATCCCTGTAAAGGACTGACCTGCACGGAGTCCTGACCTGAATCCCATAGAACACTTTTTTGATATTTTCTAACGCCGGCATCGTGCCACGCCTAACCGACCGACATAGATACCTCTCCTCTGTGCAGCACTCCGGGGAGAATGGGCTGCCATTCGCCGAGAAACTTTCCAGTACCGGAATGAACGCATGCCTGCGAGAGTGGAATATGTCATCAAGACTAAGGGTTTGCCTACACCATTTTGAATTCCGGCATTAGCGATGGAGGTCGCCACGAACGTGTAAGTCATTTTCAGCCAGGTGTCCGGATACTTTTGATCACAATGTGTACCTTAATACACAACTGGCCATTAAAATTGCTACACCACGAAGATGACGTGCGACAGACGCGAATTTAACCGACAGGAGGAAGATGCTGTGATATGCAAATGATTAGCTTTTCAGAGCGTTCACATAAGGCTGGCGCCGGTGGCGACACCTACAAAGTGCTGACATGAGGAAAGTTTCCAACTGATTTCTCATACACAAACAGCAGTTGAACGGCGAAGCCTGGTGAAACTTTCTTGTGATGCCTCGCGTAAGGAGGAGAAATGCGTACCATCACGCTTCCGACTTTGATAAAGGTCGGATTGTAGCCTATAGCGATTGCGGTTTATCGTATCGCGACATTGCTGCTCGCGTTGGTCGAGATCCAATGACTGTTAGCAGAATATGGAAACGGTGGGTTCAGGAGGGTAACACAGAACGCCGTGCTGGATTCCAACGGCCTCGTATCACTAGCAGTCGAGACGACAGGCATCTTATCCGCATGGCTGTAACGCATCGTGCATCCACGTCTCGATCCCTGAGTCAACAGATGGGGACGTTTGCAAGAAAAAAATCATCTGTGAACATTTTAACTTGCTACTCACCATCCAAGAAGCAAGAAACATTGTAACAATGAGCCCACAAGCACCTTGCTCCCTGCCGCCGTTGGATAAGCAGCTGAGCAGCAAGTCGTATACTCCTAGCTCACTCATTTGTTACATAGTTTAATTCTTAATTTCTTTGCGTGTTTTTGGTACTTGCATTGTTTAGTTCATAAATTTCGGGCGTATTATAGTATTTGAGAGTGTAGCATCGTGTTTTAGTATCTGAATAGTGTAATTTCGCTTAGTCTCCTTCCGCCGCCGAGCAGTGTCAGCAGTGCGCAAGTAGCAGCATTACTGCATTTACTAGGCAATCTTGTATTTTAATAACCGTTTAAATTTTGTCGATTTGTTTGCGCTCTCTGTAGATTAGTTCAGACGTTCTTAGCAAAACAGTTTTTAGCATGGATAGGAACTGCAACTGCTGTGTTCGGATGCAGGCTGAGTTGGCATCCCTTCGCTCCCAGCTTCAGGCAGTGTTGGCTTCGGTCACACAGCTTGAGGCTGTTGCCAATGGGCATCACTGTGGGGGTCGGGATGGGGGTTTGTCGGGGACGGCCAGCTCGTCCCACGCATCCCCTGATCGGACTACGACTGTGGTTGCCCGGGATACTGCCCGCATTGAGGCTGATCCCTCACCTGTGGTAGAGTGGGAGGTCGTTTCAAGGTGTGGCAGGGGGCGAAAGACATTCCGGAGGGCTGAACGGAAAGCCTCTCCAGTTTGTCTGACGAACCGGTTTCAGGCTCTGTCTCAGGCTGATACTGATCTTCGGCCTGACATGGCTGCTTGTCCTGTTCCAGAGGTTGCCCCTCAGTCTGCAAGATCCGGGCAGTCGCAGAGGGTGGGCTTACTGGTAGTTGGGAGCTCCAACGTCAGGCGCGTAATGGGGCCCCTTAGGGAAATGGCAGCAAGAGAGGGGAAGAAAACCAATGTGCACTCCGTGTGCATACCGGGGGGAGTCATTCCAGATGTGGAAAGGGTCCTTCCGGATGCCATGAAGGGTACAGGGTGCACCCATCTGCAGGTGGTCGCTCATGTCGGCACCAATGATGTGTGTCGCTATGGATCGGAGGAAATCCTCTATGGCTTCCGGCGGCTATCTGATTTGGTGAAGACTGCCAGTCTCGCTAGCGGGATGAAAGCAGAGCTCACCATCTGCAGCATCGTCGACAGGACTGACTGCGGACCTTTGGTACAGAGCCGAGTGGAGGGTCTGAATCAGAGGCTGAGACGGTTCTGCGACCGTGTGGGCTGCAGATTCCTCGACTTGCGCCATAGGGTGGTGGGGTTTCGGGTTCCGCTGGATAGGTCAGGAGTCCACTACACGCAACAAGCGGCTACACGGGTAGCAGGGGTTGTGTGGCGTGGGCTGGGCGGTTTTTTAGGTTAGATGGCCTTGGGCAAGTACAGAAAGGGCAACAGCCTCAACGGGTGCGGGGCAAAGTCAGGACATGCGGGGACCGAGCAGCAATCGGTATCGTCATTGTCAACTGTCGAAGCTGCGTTGGTAAAGTACCGGAACTTCAAGCGCTGATAGAAGGCACCGAAGCTGAAATCGTTATAGGTACAGAAAGCTGGCTTAAGCCAGAGATAGATTCTGCCGAAATTTTTACAAAGGTACAGACGGTGTTTAGAAAGGATAGATTGCATGCAACCGGTGGTGGAGTGTTCATCGCTGTTAGTAGTAGTTTATCCTGTAGTGAAGTAGAAGTGGATAGTTCCTGTGAATTATTATGGGTGGAGGTTACACTAAACAACCGAACTAGGTTAATAATTGGCTCCTTTTACCGACCTCCCGACTCAGCAGCATTAGTGGCAGAACAACTGAGAGAAAATTTGGAATACATTTCACATAAATTTTCTCAGCATGTTATAGTCTTAGGTGGAGATTTCAATTTACCAGATATAGACTGGGACACTCAGATGTTTAGCACGGGTGGTAGGGACAGAGCATCGAGTGACATTATACTGAGTGCACTATCCGAAAATTACCTCGAGCAATTAAACAGAGAACCGACTCGTGGAGATAACATATTGGACCTACTGATAACAAACAGACCCGAACTTTTCGAATCTGTATGTACAGAACAGGGAATCAGTGATCATAAGGCCGTTGCAGCATCCCTGAATATGGAAGTTAATAGGAATATAAAAAAAGGGAGGAAGGTTTATCTGTTTAGCAAGAGTAATAGAAGGCAGATTTCAGACTACCTAACAGATCAAAACGAAAATTTCTGTTCCGACGCTGACAATGTTGAGTGTTTATGGAAAAAGTTCAAGGCAATCGTAAAATGCGTTTTAGACAGGTACGTGCCGAGTAAAGCTGTGAGGGACGGGAAAAACCCACCGTGGTACAACAACAAAGTTAGGAAACTACTGCGAAAGCAAAGAGAGCTTCACTCCAAGTTTAAACGCAGCCAAAACCTCTCAGACAAACAGAAGCTAAACGATGTCAAAGTTAGCGTAAGGAGGGCTATGCGTGAAGCGTTCATTGAATTCGAAAGTAAAATTCTATGTACCGACTTGACAGAAAATCCTAGGAAGTTCTGGTCTTACGTTAAATCAGTAAGTGGCTCGAAACAGCATATCCAGACACTACGGGATGATGATGGCATTGAAACAGAGGATGACACGCGTAAAGCTGAAATACTAAACACCTTTTTCCAAAGCTGTTTCACAGAGGAAGACCGCACTGCAGTTCCTTCTCTAAATCCTCGCACAAACGAAAAAATGGCTGACATCGAAATAAGTGTCCAAGGAATAGAAAAGCAACTGGAATCACTCAATAGAGGAAAGTCCACTGGACCTGACGGGATGCCAATTCGATTCTACACAGAGTACGCGAAAGAACTTGCCCCCCTTCTAACAGCCGTGTACCGCAAGTCTCTAGAGGAACGGAGGGTTCCAAATGATTGGAAAAGAGCACAGATAGTCCCAGTCTTCAAGAAGGGTCGTCGAGCAGATGCGCAAAACTATAGACCTATATCTCTTACGTCGATCTCTTGTAGAATTTTAGAACATGTTTTTTGCTCGCGTATCATGTCATTTCTGGAAACCCAGAATCTACTATGTAGGAATCAACATGGATTCCGGAAACAGCGATCGTGTGAGACCCAACTCGCCTTATTTGTTCATGAGACCCAGAAAATATTAGATACAGGCTCCCAGGTAGATGCTATTTTTCTTGACTTCCGGAAGGCGTTCGATACAGTTCCGCACTGTCGCCTGATAAGCAAAGTAAGAGCCTACGGAATATCAGACCAGCTGTGTGGCTGGATTGAGGAGTTTTTGGCAAACAGAACACAGCATGTTGTTATCAATGGAGTGACGTCTACAGACGTTAAAGTAACCTCTGGCGTGCCACAGGGGAGTGTTATGGGACCATTGCTTTTCACAATATATATAAATGACTTAGTAGATAGTGTCGGAAGTTCCATGCGGCTTTTCGCGGATGATGCTGTAGTATACAGAGAAGTTGCTGCATTAGAAAATTGTAGCGAAATACAGGAAGATCTGCAGCGGATAGGCACTTGGTGCAGGGAGTGGCAACTGACCCTTAACATAGACAAATGTAATGTATTGCGAATACATAGAAAGAAGGATCCTTTATTGTATGATTATATGATAGCGGAACAAACACTGGTAGCAGTTACTTCAGTAAAATATCTGGGAGTATGCGTACGGAACGATTTGAAGTGGAATGATCATATAAAACTAATTGTTGGTAAGGCGGGTACCAGGTTGAGATTCATTGGGAGAGTGCTTAGAAAATGTAGTCCATCAACAAAGGAGGTGGCTTACAAAACACTCGTTCGACCTATACTTGAGTATTGCTCATCAGTGTGGGATCCGTACCAGGTCGGGTTGACGGAGGAGATAGAGAAGATCCAAAGAAGAGCGGCGCGTTTCGTCACTGGGTTATTTGGTAACCGTGATAGCGTTACGGAGATGTTTAATAAACTCAAGTGGCAGACTCTGCAAGAGAGGCGCTCTGCATCGCGGTGTAGCTTGCTCGCCAGGTTTCGAGAGGATGCGTTTCTGGATGAGGTATCGAATATATTGCTTCCCCCTACTTATACTTCCCGAGGAGATCACGAATGTAAAATTAGAGAGATTAGAGCGCGCACGGAGGCTTTCAGACAGTCGTTCTTCCCGCGAACCATACGCGACTGGAACAGGAAAGGGAGGTAATGACAGTGGCACGTAAGGTGCCCTCCGCCACACACCGTTGGGTGGCTTGCGGAGTATCAATGTAGATGTAGATGTAGATGTAGATCACAACCAAAGATCCACAAAAACGGGACCCCCATCAGGCTCATAGTGAACTGTAGGAACAGCCCAACATTCAAGCTCAATAAAATACTCTTCAGAATTCTCAAACAAGCATACACATTCAATAATGAGAGAACACTTAAAAACACAACAGAATTTACACAATATGTCAAAAACATACAAGTACCTGACAGAGCCACACTTGCCTCATTTGACATACAAAACCTATATTCCTCTGTGCCAATTGATCCCACACTACAGATAATTAATGCCAATCTACATAAACACAAAAATATCCCTTCAACTCACATTAATGAACTAATGGACCTGCTTGAATTCACACTTTCACACAACTATTTTAAATTTAACAATAAAATCTACCAACAAACAGATGGTCTGGCAATGGGCTCAAATCTTTCCGGATTGCTAGCAGAATATTTATAAGTAACCTAGAAGACAAAATCCTGAATTCCAATCACCACCTCCTCAAAAATATCATCTACTATTACAGATATGTAGATGATACCATCATTTTAATCAAAGGCACTAAAGATGACATCAGCGAGTTGAATCAGTTTTTCAACAACTCCCATGAAAACATAAAATTCACAGTTGAACACCAAAAAGACGACAGTATAAATTTCCTAGACCTTACCATTAGAATAAAGAATAACAGACATCAGTTTGAAATTTATCGGAAGCCTACCACAACACATACCACAATCCACAACTCCTCTTGCCACCCCGCAGCACACAAAATGGCAGCATTCCGGTACATGATTAATAGAGCTATCCAACTACCACTCTCAGAAGATAAATGTGATCAAGAAATTGAGATAATAAAACAAACAGCTATTGAAAATGGTTATAACACCTCCATAGTAGACACCCTGAAACACTCAATAATGGCCAAGGAATCACAACACAAAAAACAAAAAGAAAACAACATCTTCCATACAATCCCCTTTCTGGGTAACATTTCATACCAGATTGCCAATGTCTTCAAACGGAAAGGCATAAGCATATCCTTTACAACAGACAACAAGATTGGACAGAAGTTACCCCACAACATCGGCACACGAAACCCACTTCATCACACAGGTGTGTACAAAATTGAATGTTTGGACTGTGACTGCTTCTACATAGGCCAGACAGGCAGATAATTTGAGATTAGGTTCAAGGAACACATGGCAGCACTAAAAAACAAAAAATATCACACATCAGCAATAGCTACCCACCTGCATGAAACAAAACACCATGTTAACAACACAAGTATTAGCATCTTACACATCCAACCAAAAGGCAGAAAACTAGACATCCTTGAAACACTCCAAATATACAAACATCAAATGAAACAACCAGAATCTATCTTAAATGACAAAAATGACAATATTTACAATAGTATTATCTCCGTTTTCAGCAACTGCCTACACTCATAAAACTGCACACACACACACACACACACACACACACCTAATATTTACCATAAATATTGACAGCTGCCAAGAGTACAAGAGATTGACCTCATTCACAGATAATTCGTCACACCAACAGCTTGTACCCCTTGTCAGCTTAAAACTGTATGTACATCAACTACTGGCACCAATGTATATCTATCTGCATATTTTACAGCATTAACCAATGTATTACCCCAACCTTTAGGCAGCTAATATATGCAACATGCAATCTTAAGACTCCTTGCCATGTAAATGTTTCCTCTCATATAATCACTCTTTTCTCTCTCTCTCTCTCTCTCTCTCTCTCTCTCTCTCTCTCTCTCTCCCTCTCCCTCTCCCTTTCACTCACTCACACACACACACACACACACACACACACACACACACACACACACTTTTTCTCTCTCTCTACCTCTCCTTCTGCCTCCAGCCCCTCACTTCACATCTGTTTATTAACCCCAATCAAAGAGTGTAATGTATGTATGATTTTACTGTTGTAACCAATATGATCATTGTAATTATAGTCCTTAACATTTCATCTAATTGTTATCAATAAGTATGAAGTTTAAGCCATTTTAACATTTCACCTGATTGTATAAACGAGTACGAATGTTTGCTGTTTTAACTTGTCAGAATTGGATTTATATACCACCTGAAGTACACACACATATATTTGACACCTCAAAACAAACACCGCCAAATGCTTAAAGCAATTATTCTGTAATAATATTGTTATGATGTATATTCTTTGCACTTTGCGATTGTGTCTTCACTTCTGCTATACGAACCTTGCACCCAGCTGATTCCAGAAGCCATATTTGTTTACAAATGAGGCAGTATACATGTGATGTGTTACGACAGCAAAAGGAACCTGTGATCACTGAAGGTACTGTAGTTTACTTATTTAATGTTGACCATTAGATGTCAGTTTAATTTTTGGTCAAAAGTAATCCTAAACCATATTCTGAAATAGCGTCTCGTTTCTCCACTAAGCAGTGCCACAAGTTCCTCCAAAAATCATAACACAACACACACACAAATGTAATACTTACTAATGTAAATCCACCCGTTGATGGAGGTTTAAACCTTCGAAACGCGTCGTGGAAATAAATAACACGGTGACTGGTAACAGTAAACTTGTTGTTTCATTTAAAAACCATCTGCACGAACAGTTCGACGACGTTTGCAGCAGCATGGACTATCAGCTCGGAGACCCTGGCTGATGGTTACACTTGGCGTTGCATCACAGACACGAGCGCCTGCGATGGTGTACTCAGCGACGAACCTGGGTGCACTAATGGCAAAACTTCATTTTTTCGGGTGAGTCCAGGTTCTGTTTACAGCATAACGATGGTCCAAACCGTGTTTGGCGACATCGCGGTGAACGCACATTGGAAGCATGTATTCGTCATTGCCATACTGGCATATTACCCGGCTTGATGGTATGGGGTGCCATTGATTACACGTCTTGGTCACCTGTTGTTCGCATTGACGGCACTTTGAACAGTGGACGTTACATTTAAGATGTGTTACGACCCGTGGCTCTACCCTTCATTCGATTCCTGCGAAACCCTACATTTCAGCAGTATAATGCACGACCGCATGTTGCAGGTCCTGTACGGGCCTTTCTGGATACAGAAAGTGTTCGACTGCTGCCCTGCCCAGCACATTCTCCAGATCTCTCAGCAATTGAAAACGTCTTGTCGATGGTGGCCGAGAAACTGGCTCGTCACAATACGCCAGTCACTACTCTTGATGAACTGTGGTATCGTTTTGAAGCTGCAGGGGCAGCTGTACCTGTACACGCCATCCAAGCTCTGTTTGACTCAATGCCCAGGCGTATCAAGGTCGTTATTACGGCCAGAGGTGGTTGTTCTGAGTACTGATTTCTCAAGATCTATGCACCCACATTGCGTGAAAATGTAATCACATGTCACTTCTAGTATAATATATTTGTCCAATGAATACCCGTTTAGCATCTCCATTTCTTCTTGGTGTAGCGATTTTAATGGCCGTTAGTGTATGTATCCACTTCAAAGTGTTAGTCGTTTTTTCTTTGCACCTAACAGTCTTCCCGCAGAAACATCACACAATCTACTACCTCAGCGAAGATTAACAGTTTTGTGTTCACGCGTCCACATTTCAAAACCTGACCTTCTTCCCAGTGCAAAATAAGTGTTAATGGCTTGCTCTCGCCACACTTGGATGGAGGTACTACCCAACCTAAAATATACTTCCCCTAATAGGTATAATTATTAGTCAGCAAATGAAGTAAATGGTGGTGGTAATATTGTTCGGTACACTGTCCTCAATCACCAATAAAAATATCTGCATTTATTTCCCTAACATGACACGTGTCTGTGTGTGTGTGTGTGTGTGTGTGTGTGTGTGTGTGTGTGTGCGTGTGTGTGTATGGGTGTGTGTGTTGGTGAAACATAGCAGTCAACATTCCCAAAATCTGGTTGCACTACGTATCTAATCAACAATGAGTGGCTTCAGTTGGATATGGCATACAATAAGAAATTTGTGGACACTTTTCTTCACCGAACTGCTGGCATTATTAAGGCTAGAGGCACTGTTACACAGTATTAACATTTGTCCTTGTGTGGTTGGTAAGTTTTTGGTCCGGTGTGTTCATTAGTGCAGTGAATCTGGCGCACTGTGTAGCATCCGCCAGATACCGCACTGTGACGTGGCGAGTAGACATGACGCCCAAGGCTGAAGTGGGAGGTCGGCAGAGCCGCGCAGCCGGTGGCGCCTATGCGGATGGGCTAGCCACGGGCTGCCTCGCGAGCCGGCAGACAAAGTCATTAGGCCGGGGGCGTGCGCAGCGACAAAGGCGGCCGCCTGCCCCTGCGGCCTGCGGTCCGCGCGGCTGCCGAGATTGCGGAGTTGCCGCCGCCGCGGGCGCCGACGCCCAAGATCAACAGCGCGCCCTGCCGCCGGCGCCCCCGGCGCCCGGGGCCACGAACGGGCCCACACACCGAGTGACGCTGCCAGAGTTCCCGCTGCTTAATACTACCTGACCACGTACGCCTACAACAATCGATAGCTCTTCCCATAATCCCATCCCTGTCTTCGCTTTTGTCCCAACTTTAAATATGATTTATATCAAATTCCTCCTGCCCCTATCTCATACTCATAATTTTTCGCCTGCCATGAGTCCCTGGCAGCCGCCTACATGTACTGTCGTGTCACTTTACTATCGTAAATTAGAATAATCAGAGATACAGAGCAGGATGTACCTGTTGCATCTTTTATATGGCGGTCTTCCGTCAGAAATAGGGCTTTTGAGTATATATATGAAAGATTCCTCACACACAAATAAAGAATAGATGTTATGTGGACATGTGTTTATTTCTTCTCCTTGAACTTAAATTCCCGTTCCAAACTTCTCTTAGGTTTCCTTTAATGTTAGCTCAATGTACAGACTTAATAACATCGGGGACGGGCTACAACCCTGTCTCACTTGCTTCTTAACAATTGGTTCCCTTTCATAACGGCAGTACAGTTTTTGAGGAGCTTGTGGATCACTTTCACTACCTGTTTTTAATCCCTGCTACCTTCAGAATTTCCCTGCCTGGGTAATATTCTACAAACTCCTTGTAGTCATATCACATTATGTCCGACAGAACAGACACCATATACGGGGTGTTACAAAAAGGTACGGCCATACTTTCAGGAAACATTCCTCACACACAAATAAAGAAAAGATCTTATGTGGACATGTGTCCGGAAACGCTTTATTTCCATGTTAGAGCTCATTCTAGTTTCGTCAGTATGTATTCGTCAGTATGTATTGTACTTCCTCGATTCACCGCCAGTTGGCCCAATTGAAGGAAGGTAATGTTGACTTCGGTGCTTGTGTTGACATGCGACTCATTGCTCTACAGTACTAGCATCAAGCACATCAGTACGTAGCATCAACAGGTTAGTGTTCATCACGGACGTGGTTTTGCAGTCAGTGCAATGTTTGCAAACGCCCAGTTGATGTATGGATTAGCACGGGGCAATAGCCGTGGCGCGGTAGTTTTGTATCGAGACAGATTTCCAGAACGAAGGTGTCCCGACAGGAAGATGTTCGAAGCAATTGATCGGCGTCTTAGGGAGCACGGATCATTCCAGCCTGTGACTCGCGACTGGGGAAGACCTAGAACGACGAGGACACCTGCAATGGACGAGGCAATTCTTCCTGCAGTTGACGATAACCCTAATGTCAGCGTCAGAGAAGTTGCTGCTGTACAAGGTAACGTTGACCACGTCACTGTATGGAGAGTGCTATGGAAGAACCAGTTGTTTCCGTACCACGTACAGCATGTGCAGGCACTATCAGCAGCTGATTGGCCTCCACGGGTACACTTCTGCGAATGGTTCATCCAACAATGTGTCAATCCTCATTTCAGTGCAAATGTTCCCTTTACGGATGAGACTTCATTCCAACGTGATCAAATTGTAAATTTTCACAATCAGCATGTGTGGGCTGACGAGAATCCGCACGCAATTGTGCAATCACGTCATCAAAACAGATTTTCTGTGAACGTTTGGGCAGGCATTGTTTGTGATGTCTTGATTGGGCCCCATGTTCTTCCACCTACGCTCAATGGAGCACGTTATCATGATTTCATACGGGATACTCTTCCTGTGCTGCTAGAACATGTGCCTTTACAAGTACGACACAACATGTGGTTCATGCACGATGGAGCTCCTGCACATTTCAGTCGGAGTGTTCGTACGGTTCTCAACAACAGATTCGGTGACCGATGGATTGGTAGAGGCGGACCAATTCCATGGCCTCCACGCTCTCCTGACCTCAACCCTCTTGGCTCTCATTTATGGGGGCATTTGAAAGCTCTTGTCTACGCAACCCCGGTACCAAATGTAGAGTATCTTCGTGCTCGTATTGTGGACGGCTGTGATACAATACGCCATTCTCCAGGGCTGCATCAGCGCATCAGGGATTCCATGCGACGGAGGGTGGATGCATGTATCCTCGCTAACGGAAGACATTTTGAACATTTCCTGTAACAAAGTGTTTGAAGTCACGCTGGTACGTTCTGTTGCTGTGTTTCTCCATTCCATGACTAATGTGATTTGAAGAGAAGTAATAAAATGAGCTCTAACATGGAAAGTAAGCGTTTCTGGACACATGTCCACATAACATATTTTCTTTCTTTGTGTGTGAGGAATGTTTCCTGAAAGTTTGGCCATATCTTTTTGTAACACCCTGTATATACGAGGGGGGGACCGTAATGCTGCACATCCTGTACTTGTAGTAGCAGGTTGCGCCGCCAGAGGGTTGTAGTACGGGCTCTGCTGAGTCATTCTGCCACAGGGTGTCACCCAACAGTGAGAAGTGCGGTTTCTTTGGCAGTTCTTTGAGTGTGCTTACAGTGCAGACCTGACACGAGGAAATGGCTAGTTCTTACGAACAACGTGCGGCAGTGAAGTTTTCTTTATTCCTCGGCATGAACGCAGCATAAACTGTTGCGATGATTCAGACAGCCTACAAAGACCATCCTCTTAGTAAAACGCAAGTGTACGAATGGTTATCTAGGTTTAAAAAGGGAGAAATGGTGGCTGAAGATCAGCCCCGTTCCGGTCGACCTTCAGCTGCTCGAAGCGAAGACAACATCGACAAAATCCGTGATCTCATCAGTGAAGATCGACGCAGAACAATCGACCAACTCGAGAACTTCTCCGGATTGTCCTGGAGCTCAATTCAGCGCATCTTGACCATCGATTTGGGGATGCGAAGAGTGGCAGCAAAATTCGTGCCGAAGTTTCTTACTCGAGATCAAAGGGATCTTCGCGTTCAAACCTGTCTCAAAATGAAGGACGCGTTCAAAGATGATCCACATCTTTTCAACAAAATCATTACAAGTAATGAGTCATGGTGCTATTGGTACGATCCAGAAAGTAAACAACAGTCATCACAATGGAAGTCACCTGGCTCACCTCGACCAAAAAGAGCTCGACAAGTGAAATCGAATGTGAAAACGATGTTGATCTGTTTTTTTTTTCACATCAACGGGATTGTACACTCTGAATTTGTCCCTGAAATCCAGACAGTAAACCAACAATTCTATTTGGAGGTTATGAAACGGGTTCGCAGAAGTTTGTCGCGAAAACGTCCGTCTTTGTGGGATTCTGTCGTGTGGTTCCTGCATCACGACAACGCTCCCGCGCACACGGCTCTCAGCGTTCGCCAGTTTTTGGCCTCAACGAATATGAGTACCTTGACCCACGCGCCCTATTCGCCGGATTTAGCACCCTCGGACGTCTACCTATTCCCGAGGATGAAAAGAGACTTGGGAGGGAAGCGTTTTGCGGATCTGGAAGACGTAAGACGCAATGTCATGGAAGTGCTAGCAGGTATCAAAGAGGACGAATTTAAAAGGTGCTTCGAGCACTCGAATGAACGTTTGGACAAGTGTAATAATGATAATGGAGAGTACTTCGAGGGAGATTAAGGTTGTATTTGAAAACAATAAAGTATATGATTTCTAGAAAGAAATTCCGGCTATTTTTGGGTCCCCCCTCATATATATGTTTTCCTAATAATGACGATATACACTGGCGATATTTCCTTCCCAAATACATCGACATATAGATATCAAAACGGAAATATCGAGTGCTGTATTTATATTTTATATTGTTTTTTTTCACAATTTTCGAAAAATGTTTGAAGTTGTTCCTTTGAAATTGTAGTAGGACATAACTTTACTTTCACTGTGTTAAGGAGTCTTACTACCTTTTGAGCTTTCCTCACTTTCAGTATTTCTCTTTGCCAGTGTGAAGCAGTTATACACTGAAGCGTCAAAGAAACTGCTATAGCCATGTGTATTCAAATACAGAGATATATAAACAGGCAGGATACGGCGCTGCGGTCGGCAACGCCTCTGTAAGACAACAAGTGTCTGGCGCAGTTGTTAGATCGGTTACTGCTGCTACAATGGCAGGGAATCAAAATTTAAGTGAGATTGGACATGGTGTTATAGTCGGCACACGAGCGATGGGACACAGCATCTCCGAGGTAGCAATGAAGTGGGGATTTTCCCGTACGACCGTCTCACTAGTGTACCGTGAATATCAGGAATCCGGTAAAACACCATATCTCCGACGTCGGTGCGGCCGGGAAAAGATCCTGCAAGAACGGGACCAAGGACGACTGAAGAGAATCGTTCAACGCGACAGAAATGCGACTCTTCCCCAAACCGCTGCAAATTTCAATGCTGGGCTATCAACAAGTGTCAGCCTACGCTCCATTCAACAAAATATCGTGGTCGGACGAGTCTAGTTTCAAATTGTATCGAGCGGATTGACGTTTACGGGTATGGAGACAACCGCATGAATCCATGGACCACGTATGTCAGCAGGGGAGTGTTCAAGCTGGTGGAAGCTCTGTAATGGTGTTGGGCGTGTGCAATTGGAGTGATATGGGATCCCTTACACGTCTTGATATGATTCTGACATGTGACACGTACGTAAGCATCCTGCATCCATTCATGTCCATTGTGCATTTCGACGGACTTGGGCAATTCCTCACACGTCCAGAACTGCTACAGAGTAGCTAAAGGAACATTCTTCTCAGTTCAAACAGTTCCGCCGGCCACCAAAATCCTCAGACATGTAGAGTATTGGGAATATCTGGGATGCCTTGCAACGTGCTGTTCAGAAGAGATCTTCACCCTCTCGTACTCTTACGGATTTATGGACTGCTCCGAAGGATTCATGGTGCCAGTTCCCTCCAGCACTACTTCAGGCATTAGTCGAGTCCATTCCATGTTGTGTTGCGGCATTTCTGCTTGCTCGCGGAGGCGCTACACGATATTAGGTAGGGTTACCAGTTTCCTTGGCTCTTCAATATATGTGGCATAAAGGAGGAACTCAGGAGCGGTGATATGAATGGAGTAACATGACTTGCGATGTGAGGAAACAACATATCATTTGCGTTACGAAAATAAATAAATAAATAAATAAATTTAACCCCCCTAATGAGCTATTTCTTCACATTCACTTTCTTCGTTGATCGTTGCTGTGGCCGGAGACGTGTGAGGGGAATTGTTGACGTAATCGGAAAGCTTAGCTTCACCATGCAATTTTGACACTACAACTATTAGGTAGCTGAAATTGATAAAAACACATAAGTCAACGTGAACTGTTCCGGAAAAATCGGATATGAGACAAAACCGAACGATGGGACCCATTAGACCCTTTTATTTTGCTATTTATGTGGAGTTACCGTTGTTAGCAAAGTGGTTATTGCCAAGCTTGAGCGTATGTCGTTTTCATTTCAGTTCTTGCTCCAAGAGGGATAGGCAGGCTGCTAGCTTGTTGAGTTACAGAATATCTCATAATAAATCAATGATGAAATATACAATAAGTGGTTATCGACAAGCTTGATCGTACATAGCTTTCCTTTCAATTCTTGCTGTAAGGGGGACAGGCTGGCTACTAACTTCTTGGTTTACAGAATATCTAATATGAAATCAATAGTTGAATATACTGCTCTAGAACCGGCAGTATATTTACAATGTGCAGCCCATAATGTTATAGGCAAGTACGTCGATATGTTTCCCCTATCCATCGATTTACCGATACCTCCATTCTCGGCATGTTGAGAGCAAATAATGATACTTTTTAAAATATCGATGTATCGAATTCCCGATATTTTTAAAAATATTCACAGTCCTAGTCAGGAGACTCATTTGTAGCATCTATCCACGCTATTTTATCCTGTACAAGCCTTTCCATCTTTGCGTAACTACTGCAACCTACATCGATTTGGATCTACTTATTGAAGTTAAGTCTTATTATTACAAAATGAATATTATCATTATGCAATGAATGAGATGGATTTCCTTGGATAGATACTATTTTGAGAACATTGGGAATTAAGGTACTTGATCGTGGAGCAGTTTGGTTAGGCATTCTTAGTTCAACACAGCAATCAAATACAGGAAATTCTTGTTATTTTTACAACGTTTTGTCACAGTCAATGTCAATGGACCTGAAAAAACGAAAAGAATTTACTCGATAGTATGAGTACTTTTGCGTTGTAATACATTTTCGTGTTAAATTACATTTTTCATTTCACCGGGGTTGATCTTACTTAATTGTAATTTGTAATGAAATGTTTTCTTATTGCTCGCTAATTCCTCAATGATTAAAGAAATTTTTTATGACTTTTATTTAATACGGTTTCTTGAGAAGAATTTTTATCTTGAAAGTAACTCCGATTATCCTGTGTCATTACCCGGTTTCCATTACCTGATTAACATCCTTTCACACGAGAGATAAATTTCATGAGAACCATGCTTGCATTATATGTATTTAAGAGATCGCATTGCACTACCGTGATTCCTCGTAGTTAGTAGCAGCTCATAAATGGAGACACGCCTTTTCCATTGCAACACAGGTAAGCCAAATACAAAAGATACGAGTTTTCATTTTCACAGGGTCAGTTAACAGTGTGGAGTATAATTATTCTCATAGAAATTCAGAGTATTTTTTTTAACAGTGTTGATGCAGATAGGATATGCTTCATTTAAACTCCTTCAGTCAGATTTGCTTCTCATTCTCGCAGACAGATTTAGTTGTTAACTGTAACAGTGAAATCAGCTTATGCACAAATTTATTTTCCATGAACGGAATATTGTGGTATGCAAACAGAGTATACATTCAGGAGGAGACAATCCAGAAGTAAACTAAACAGGTGCACTTCACGTAATGTTTTTTATCTTTTTTGTATACTGAGGTAACTTTCAACGACAAGTGCCATAACCCAGTTCCTCAAAAACTTGACACAGTGGCAGCGGGGGGGGGGGGGGGGGGGGGGGGGGTGGGGGTCAAAATAAGCGAAGACTTCTCTCACCTCGTTTGTAGATACTATACCGTTTCCGAGATATTCGAAGGGTCAAAGTATGTCGAGGGACATTATTTGCCGTTTAGCGAATAACCAGTTCAACCGTAGCGGTGGCACAGTGGCTAACGTAGCGGGTTCACACTTTTTCAACCTGTGTTCGCAACCTGATTATTATTTTTATTTTTATTTTTCATTTATCTACCTATGTCAGTAGAAAAATATTACCCGTGTGTTTTCCGATGTATTTTGAAATAACGTTGTTCTAATCCATCTTCTGACTATGTTTGTGATGAATGATTAAAAAAAATGAAAAAGAAAAGAAACAAAAAATGAATGATAAAATTATTTGAAAATGTTTTCGGTGAAATTCCTGTACCGTATCTTGAGTCATAATCAACTGCAAGTGCCACTTCTCGTTAAAGTGATCCGTCACCGTGTTTTTCCGCGAAATCATTGCCAGCGTGTGAAATCTTCAGCGGTGTTAACGACTTTTCTTTCTCTACTGAGATTCATATGAGGAAATTCACTGTGGCAAACATGCCTCTGCGTGATGCTCATGGTGCTAGTAATTTCTACGTTTGGAATGTTTCTACGATCAGTATAATCCAAGGTAAGGCACCAGATCTTCAAAAAGAATGAACATAAGAGTTAAATATAACAATTAATATAAGAACTGGTACAAGAGTGAAATATAACAATATGAGATTTTGAAAGATTGTAACCCCTGAAAATACCATACACAGATATACTGTACAGGGTGTTTCAAAAAGAATCATCCGATTTCGCACGTCTATGTTTCAGAAACTAATAAATATATACAACGAATTTTATTTTTTGATGAACGGGAAACTCAAAAAGATTTTTTCATACATTTTCATAGGTGTTCAAAATGCCCCCCTTGAGATGCACGGCATCTGTCAATGTGGTATACAAATTGTTCCCACACTGCAGCGAGCATGTCTCGAGTTACAGCTTCCACAGCTGCTGTTATGGGGCATCTCAGTTCATTCATTGTTGTTAGTAACGGAGGTGCAGAGTCTTGTACAAACCAGCACAAGAAATAAGCACATACAAGCAGGTCCGGTGACCATGGAGGCCAATAATGTAAAACTGCATCATTTGGTCCAGTGCAACCGGTCCATCCTTCAGTAATCCTTTGATTTAAAAATTTCCGCACTTCCAGATGCCAGTGTGGTGGTGCCCCGTTCTCTTGGTAAATGAAGTCGTTCGAATCATTCTTCAACTGCGGGAACAGAAAGTTCTCAAGTATATCAAGATATGAGCTTCCTGTAACAGTGTTCTCGGCAAAGAAAAGTCAGCAAAATACATTAAATTATGGAGAGTCCCTCTCATGTTGTACAACTTCATGTGGTTCTTCCAAACCCCATATTCTTACATTATCACGGTTCACTTTTCCATTTAAATGGAATATTCCCACGTCACTAAACACTAAGCCTGGAAGAAAAGTGTCATCCTCCATATAGCCAAGAGCGAAATTACAGAACGCCACACGTTGTTGTTTGTCACATTCGCGAAGAGTTTGCAGTAGCTCAATTTTGTATGGTTTCAAGTGTAAACCTCAACGCAGTACTAGCTAGACGGACATCTGGGTCATGTTGAGCTGTCGAGATGCACGGCGAAGGGATTTCTGCGGACTCCTTGTGACACAATCGAGGATGCTTTCGACGTCTGTATCAGACACTCGAGGACGGCTCGGTGATTTGCCAGCACACAAACAACCAGTTTCTCGGAGTTGTTCATGTCATCGTTTAATGCTCTGTGCTGTAGGAGGATCCACACCATACCTGGTACGAAAGTCACGCTGAACAGTTATTACTGACCCACACTGCGCAAAATGTAGAACACAAAACGCTTTCTATCGTCCCAACACCGTTTTTACTGGAACCGAAGTGGGTGATCATGGCTTCTAACTAGTGGGAACCGTGTAAAACTCGAGAGTTTGCTCTTTCCAGCAGTACGTTGTTCACGCACATATCTCAAATAATATAACAGCTAAGATTCTTTTTAGATTGAATGATTCCTTTTGATACACACTGTATATTTTGTAGTAGATGTTTCGCACCTATTATGAAAACCAGTTGTAGTTTTTTAAATGAGTATAATGCCCTTGTATTCCCTAACTTGATAAGAAACATTAGTGTAGTAACCTTCTAGGGACATGGGCAGATAAATTAAAAAAATAACAAATAAATAAAAACAATAATCGAGTTTCGAACACGAAGCGCATAAATGACAAACCATGACGCTGATCACTGTGCCACAATTTCAGCTGCATTTATCGCGCACTAAAAGTCATCTAAACTACGTCCAAAACTTTGGCTGTGGTTTTCTCAGAAACGCTCGAGTATCCACGGATAAGCCGAGACATATGTTCGCTTATTTTGACTCCTCTCCCACTGAGCGAAGTTTCTGGGAAATTGGGGCATGGCACTTGCCGTATTCTCCTCGTCATCATCTCTACCCTGACATAATTCCTCGACAGTTGCCTGCATAGTAGTGTGACTCTTTATAATCGCAAATTACTAAGAACCAGATTTACACGGCAGGATGTGCCTCCTACATCTGCTACGTGGTATTCTGCAGTCAGAAGACTGTTTTGTAACAGCTCTCCTCGCTAGTTTATCGCGTGCAGGCCTCTCCATCTCTGCATAACTACTGAAATCTACATCGAGCCCGCCGGGGTGGTCGAGCGGTTCTAGGCGCTACAGTCTGGCACCGCGCGACCGCTACGGTCGCAGGTTCGAATCCTGCCTCGGGCACGGTTGTGTGTGATGTCCTTAGGTTAGTTAGGTTTAAGTAGTTATAAGTTCTAGGGGACTGATGACCTCAGAAGTTAAGCCCCATAGTGCTCAGAGCCATTTGAACCTACATCGATTTTAAGATGTTTCCTGTAGTGATGTTTCGGTCTCAAATGGACACCTTCTTCTATTCAAGTTGAACCATAAATTTCTTTTCTCTTCAGTTAGATCAGTACTTTCTCATTAATTATCAGACAAATCTTCAGCATTCTTCAGAAGCATAGCATTTCAAAAGATTATATTCTCTTCTTGTTTGAACTGTTTATTGTTCACTTTTCACTTGTGTACACTCCACACAAATACCTTCAGAACAGACTTCCTAATACTTAAATTGATACACTATTTGAACGCATTTCTCTTTCTCAAAGTCTTGTTATCGCCAGTCTGCAATTTGCGCCCTTCCACTTAGGCCATCATCAGTTACTTTTCTTGTCAAACAGCAAAACTCGTCTAGTTCTTCGGCTTCTTATTTCCTTATCTAATTCCCAGATTTAATTCGATTACATTTCGTTGCCCTTGTCTTTCTTTTTTTGGTGCCACGTTACAAAATCTTCTCAAAATATTGTTCATTCCGTTCGACTGCTCTTCCAAGTCCTTTGTTATCTTTGATAGACTTACAATGTACGCAGCAATCTCAAAGTTTCTATTTCTTCTCCCTGAACTTTAATTCTCTTTACAAATTACTTCTCGGTGTCCTTCAGAAATGCTCCACATCTACATTTATATATATGCTCTTGTAAACCATTGCACAGTGAATGACGGTGGGTTCATCGCACCTATGTTATCGATTTTTTAAAATATTCCATTTGTTTATTAAGGTAGGAAATGACTGTCTTTATGCCTCTGCAGTTATCTTAATCTTTTAATCTTATTCTCATGATCCATGCGTGATATACATCACGGTGGCAGCATAATAGTTGCACAGTCTTCATCCAATACGGACTCTCTAAATTTACCCAACAGGGCTTCCTGAGAACTACGTCGTCTTTCTTACAGGGATTCCCATTTAAGGTCCCCAAGCATTTGCGTCACACTGTCGTATGGGCTGTACAGATCTGTTATTGTCCTAGCAACACGTCTCTGGATTCACACGAGAGCTGTTGTCATGCCTATCTGATGATCACTCCAGTCACTGGATCAGTACTCTACAAATCGTCGCACTAGTGTTTTATGTGCGACTTCCTTTACTGATGCACTGCACTTTCCCAAAACTCTTCCGAAAATTCCAAGTCTCCTATTTTCTTTCCCAAATACTAATTTTTGAGATCGTCTCATTTTATATCGCTTAAACAGTAACAGCGTGTTATATACTCAAGAAGTTCATTATTAACTTTCCAATCAGATACCGTCCCGTTCTTTGCCTTTTTTAATTTGCATTATTTTGATTTATACACATGTTGCCAGATTAAATAAATAACGTAAATGAAATAGATCATTGCATAAAGTACAAATTTTGTACAACTCTTTCTTCATTTTTATGACCCTTCATCAATGATACTTCCCTGTAACAACTGCATCGTCACCGAACAATCTCTTACTGCTGCCAATTCTATTTGATAAATTATTTACGCATAATGAGAGAATTATTACATCCTTTTATACTTCATTGGAGCACACCCAATATTTCTTTCGTTTCTGAGCAATGTCAGCAGTCCGTCAAAAAGTACTAGGTTCTATTACTCAAATATTAAAGCTGACAATCATACAGTTTGCGAAAATTTGGTGGTAATGCCTTAGTTATTAGATGACTATGTGGCACCGTTTATAACGCCTTTCATAAATCTAGTAAGACAAGCTGTCTGTGGCCGTTGTGTCTGCAGTAGCTGTTGAAGACTACGTGACGACGTGTATATATATTCAGTACATTAAGGTGTGACGGACATAACGGCTGTAGTAGTAGTATGGTATTCTGTCTTACGGCAGGTCTTGTCATGGGTTAACCCTCTTCCACTTTTGCCTCTCCGTATCCTGTCTCTCCATTTCTGAACATTTGTCTCCTTTGATACTGCCCAGCATTTGCTATCTTCTTTTTCCTCTTCCCCTTTTTCCCTCCACCATTCCTTCTATTCCTCCCTTCAATAAACAGTCCCTCCTCAAACAATGTCCAATCGAGTTCGGTTTTCTCTTTCTGATGACTTTCAGTATGTTTCTTTCTTCTCCAATTCTTCTTAATACTTCTTCATTCCTTACTCGGTCTTCCCATTTCACTTTTTCCATTCTTCTCCATATCCACATCTCTAGTGCCTCCGATCTTCTTTCGTCTTCCTTCCTCAATGTCCAGGCCTCCGCACCATACACTGCAACGCTCCAGATGTAACAAAGTGGTCAGCAAAGTAATTCCTGTTTCCTCTTGAGTCCTTCTTTTGTCATTGCAATTATTTTCCTAATTTCTGTTGAGCATTATTACACTTCACAAGAAACTGAAGTTATTCACTTGCTGTATTTCCCCTTCCCCTATTTTCCAACAGCATTTTCTCCCCTTTCCTCCAATTACTATGCTTTTCTTTTTCTTCTTGTTAATCTTCATTCCATATTCATCTAATTTTGTGTTTAGATCATCTAACATTTTTTTCCATCTCTCTTGTACTTTCTGCGATCACAACCATGTCGTCTGCACATATTATACACTCCACTCTCCGATCCCCTATACAAACCCCTCTCTTTCCATTAAACCTTTCATTAATAACTTTCTCCAGATAGATATTTGAACAGTATTGGTGATAAACAACAGTCCTGTCTTACATCTCTTCCCTGTTCTATTTCTTCACTCATCACACCTGCTATTCTTTCTCTTACACTCTGGTTCAAATATAAATTTATAATTAGCCGTCTATCCCTCCAGTCAATTCCACGTTTCCTTAAGATTTCCATCAGTTTGTCCCATCTGACACAGTCAAACGCCTCCTCAAGATCAATGAACACAACATACACCTTCCTTTTCTTCTCCATGTACCTCTCCCCTCTCACTCCCAGTAGCCCAATGGCATCTCTTGTTCCCACTCTTCGCCGGAAACCGAATTGTTCATCTCCTATTACACAATTCAGCTTTCCATATAGCCTTCTGTTGAGAGTCCTCAGCAAGTCTTCGGTTGCATGCGATATCGGCTCATTGTTCTATGTTACTCACACTTTTTGCTGTACTTTTTCTTTTCTATAGATATTAAGATACTTTCTGTAAAGTCCTTTGGTCATTTTCCTGTCAGTCCACTCCCTTTTGCCTTCTTCTTGAATGACTTTAACAGTTCCGCAGGAATCGCATCAATTCCCATTGCCTTTCTATTTTTCATCTCCTTCATAGATGCCTCAATTTCACTAGTTAATATTGCATTTCCTTTGTCATCATCTGCAACTTTATCTTCTTCTTCTATCCCAAGCTCTTCTTCACTTGGTCGGCTGTCTGCAGCGTATAGCCATTATATATATTCTTCCTATCTTCTCATTATTTCTTGGGGTTCACTCACCATTTTACCGTCTGCTGCCTCTACTTCCTTTAGTCCATTGTTGTTTCTCTTTTCCCTGAATGTCAAATCCATTGCTTCTTTGTACATCAAATCATACTTTCCATCTTTCTCTAATTTCTCTATCTTGTCACACTTTTCTGCCAGCCATTTCTCCTTTGCTTTTTCTTTCTCCCTTCTTAATTCATTAATTAACATCCTGTAGTAGTTGCGCTTCCCTTCTTCTGTGCTTACAGTTTTCCATTTCCTGCGGTCATTCATCTTGGTTATCTTATCTGGTGTTACCCATTCTTTCTTTACTTTTTTCATCTCCTTGACTCCAAGCGTTTTCTTAGCTGCCTTTTTGATCCCATTTTTGAAACTATCCCATCTTCCTTCTGTGCATTCCGTTTCCTGTCCTTGCATCATGATTTCACAATATACATTCTTTAAGTTTTCACAATTGCCTTTGTCCTTCAGTTTCTCAAAGCTAATGTGCTCTCTCTTCTGTCCTTTCCTAGTTCTTTTCAATTTAACTAGAACCTATTGCTAATATATGATTTGAATAAATATCTGCTCTGGATAACTTTTGACACTCTTTAGGAAATTTCAGTATCTTTGTTGTATAATTATGTAATCAATTTGATATATTTTGTAGTCAAATCGAGATATCCAAATATACCGTCGTCTTTTGTGGTTATCAAATGGAGTATTTCCAGATATCATGAAATTTTCATTGAATATTCCAACAACCTTTGCCCTCTCTCATTTCTTTCTCCCAGTCCAAATTTTCCCAGAGCTTTTCCTTCTGGTCCTTCACCAACTACCGCATTCCAATCACCCATTATAACAATACAAGCATTTCTTTTCTCTCTCTGCTTTCTATCTTCTCATAACATTCTACTACCTCTTCACCTGAATGATTACTTGTTAGCATATAGACCTGGATGATAACTAAGTCTTTCTTCTTACCTTTCAGTCTTATCATCGTTATTCTGCCACTAACATGTTCAACCTTGATAACCTTGTCCTTCAGTATTTTACCTATCAAAATTCCAACGCCATACACTCCATGTTATCTTCACCTGAATAGTACAATCGGAAGTCGGCACTTTCTAGTTCTCCACTACCACCTCATCTCACCTCACACATTCCAAGTACATCCAATTTGTTCTTGTCATTTGGTGTTTGGCGTTTTCTAATTTCCCTTCCTGGAGAATGGTCCCAAGTCTCAATAAGTCTTCCTTCTTCTTCTCCTTCCTTCCTTCTCCATTTGCCCTAATCTCTGGAGTCCTCGTTGTATTCCCCTCCAGAAGATCCGATTGAGGGGAAGCTTTACCTCCGGAATATTGTACAAAGAGGTCCATCCCATGAACGTCTAGGCAAGTAATTCCAGTGGTGGTTTTCCGTTGCCTTCTACTGTCCTCCACATCCTATCGACTCGCTGACCCAGTTTCTCGCTGGGGTTGATTACTCAAGCTTCCACTGGATTGCTCAGCTTATCAGGGGCATGACGTGCAGGTAGGATTGTGGAGAATTGACGTGAGGGAGGCTAAGAGAACTCTTGTTGAGTTCTTATTTTCGGATCTCACCCCCATTTTTAGCCAGAGTCGCAAGCGACTCCCCCAGGTCATCTCCCTGGCTGTAGAATAGCAATTAATTCGAGAATACTTCCGTCCATGCATCTGCGACCCCTTCCGGTGGTGCTTCAAAACATTTTCTTTTCCGTGCTTCAAGACTTTTTTTTTTCACTTACCACAGCTGTTCGTATAAGCGAAGGGTTTCTTTTGCTCTAAACTGGAAGAAAAGCATTGACGTAATACCCCTGTTCCACTATCGTGGTTAAGTTATTAATAATTGTTCCCCTTCTTCGCTCCATTCAAATGGTTCAAATGGCTCTGAGCACTATGGGACTTAACGTCTATGGTCATCAGTCCCCTAGAACTTAGAACTACTTAACCTAACTAACCTAAGGACATCACACAACACCCGGTCATCACGAGGCAGAGAAAATCCCTGACGCCGCCGGGAATCGAACCCGGGAACCCGGGTGTGGGAAGAGAGAACGCTACCGCACGACCACGAGCTGCGGACTTTCGCTTCATTCCCCAGGCGTGATTGCACAGCTTAATGTACCATCTTACGAGACTGGGAGGTGAGCGAGACCTGGCTCAAATCGGCCAGGTGGATTGACGACTGCTCATCTGCTGCACCGGCCAGACTATCTGCGGTTTCTAGGCAATTTTCCCCGCTTGTTTAGGCAAATACAGGGCTTTTCCACAGTCTGTGCTGCGGAAATACGATACACCAAAACCGGTCACTACATTTAAACTGTAATCTGTGAGTACATAGCACAGAGGTTTTAACGCGCTGAAAATATCCTCCTTTGTATGGAACTTGACGCATACGTGAACAATAAAGCGATTCGAGTATCAAGACCGGATATGCTGTAGAGAACCAAGTTTCTCATGGTACAATAGAATAATGGTGAGACATTTAACATGAGTTCAGTCAAGGTGAATTGCAACCAAAATCTTCAACTGATTTAATGCAACCTATCAGTGCTGGTTTATCAATCCTTATGAGAATGATTAGGGTTGTGCTCTACCGAAACTACAGTTCAGTAGTTTTGATATAGTACATAAATAACTTCGTAAATGGTAGGATGACCAGCAGTGTTTGTAGCACTGGTAGATAAAGAAAGTGTGCGAGAGAGGTACTGGGAGCCGACGACTACTCTTTGTTTTTGTCTGTTTGGTTGTTTTGCACGTAATTAGAACGGCAGGTTATTCTGTGTTAGTACGTTGTGTATTTTATGTCCATAAAATGTAAGTTGCATTTTGTAAGTAATAAAAAGTATCTGATCGCGTAAATTCTGTGCTTTTATATAACTAAAGCAATAACTTTTGATGCAAGTAATGTTTACATGAACAAACTTAAAAAATGGATATAATTACTGTTGTTATTTTGTTCGCAAAAGAACGTTCTTCATTATGATTAAATGCAAGAGTTCCCCGTTATAGTTGATAAGTGAGAAAGTTGTTTATGAACGACAGAAACATGTTTTATATAAGCTCGACAAAGTATTGAAGTGATGTTTGATATATTTTTGTTTTCAGTTTTTTTTTATTTTACATAAATCTGTGTTTTTTTGGTGTGTCTCTCGGTTTCACCTTCGACGCCGCCAACCTGCAACACATCTGTACTTAGAGGGTTATCGTCAGCTCAGACGCCGCGTCCAGGCTGGTTTCCGCGAGGTCCGGCTCAGACCCCAGAGGACATCCCGTTAACCAGCTAGAGATTGCATAAGATAGCAACTGGAATCGCTCGAGACATGCACCTCTTGCTGCATCCGCCCCAACATCGATAGCCAATAGGAAAATTGTAACCTTTCGTCGCGCGAGTTTTCTGCTCGCGGGGAGCAGTCTAGACTCTGCAGCCATTTCCGTCTTCGTCAGCCAGCGACTGACGTACCATCACCGTTTGGACACCGTCTTGGATTGGAAAACCTGTCGCCACCTGGACGCCTGCGCTTCTGCGACCTGTCTCCGAGCCTTGGTGTTCTGCTCGTGAGCTAGAATCTGAATACTTACTTTGTTTTGAAGATAGACTTCTCATTGGTCAAGAGAACGTAATGTACGCTCTCAAGAATTTCTTTTCGTTTCGTGAAGAACAATTGTTTCTGGCGAACTTTTCCTCCACCTTACTAAGAAGAATTTCTTAAGAACGTTTATTTTCTTTTGCTGCACTGTATCAGAAACAGGAGACTGTTTTGTGTTCGAAGTTTACTTGATCAAATAAACAGAGTTTAATTATATCTACTCATCATCTTATGAAAGTATTCCGAGTGAGGAATATGTCAGGTTTTTTTCTTCTTGTTATTTTTACTACAACACCCCTCTGTTTCACGTTGCAAAAATACTGTTCATTTCTAACAGATAGGAGGATCACAGTGTAAGACAAAAATGTTCCTTTAGGTTCCGCTGCCCTTTATATACCCCACTCAGTTTCTAGATGGTTCATCCCTTCCAGCTTCTAGAAGAATCTAATAGGACACTCGACCCATACGCAAAACAAAGTGATGAAAATGAGGTAACGCCCCATTAGTATGCAAAACACCTAACATTCAGGTTATGCGGTTACGATCTTAACTGACCAAGGCTACTAAGAGCACTACTGTAGTCTGCCCTTACTTTTAAGAGTCTACTGTGGCCTACTGTAGTGTTACATCTCTAATAATGACACTGCTATGCAGATGAACCTGTACACTCTACCAGCTGAAAATGACTCATTTAAAGGCCAGGCCTCGAAGTCCTCGTTACTGCAGAACGTGTGTCTTGAAGATCCACTGCACCTCACACTCACCTCAGTCAGTTGGAAACTTCATTTAAAATTAAAAAAATGTTGTCTCTGCTGGGGGCAGCTCATGTGCTCTCATGATTAAATGTACTGCACTCGAACGTGGTTCTTTCATAAATAAGGTTGCAGAGAGAATCTTTGCGGAGTAACATAAAGATAATAGGATTGAAGAATAGCGGCGTAAGAAACCCAGTTTAAATGAGACCTGAAATTAAATTATTGTATTGTTCAGAAATTGGATTCAACAATTTATTAATAATGCATGCAAATATCTTTCAGAACAATAGTTTTGCAAAATACAGAAAAATAATCCCATGTTCAAACAAACACCTTTAAAATCATTTAATGGTTGTAAAGATAATAAGTGACTTACATGCTCGGATGACTGAAGAGAAATCAGACAAAGATCTCAAGTCTTCTATCCAAGGCACGATTTCGAACAACGAACAAGCATTGTTCTCATGAAATAAGACTGCAAAATATCTTACTTAAGTAAAACTGAAAAATCACGTAACATATAATCGTGCAAATTAGAATGAGCCAACAACCATCTCACCAATTTTCTGGGCGGTGTAGCTCCAGAGTGCTAATAACAATATCACAAGAAAAAAATATTTTCTTTACAGGTGAGAACATTCACAGCATCAAACGAATAAGGCTGTTCACAGCTGCCGGCGCAAGGCGAAAGAGTGTCGTTGTCCACCAGCGGGTGGTGCCCAAGCGGACTCAGAATTTCAGCGCCAGGAAATATGATAGGCAGGCTAGACACAGCGTTCAAGTTACTGGCGAGAGATAATCCTTGAAGTTCCTACCCGAAGATAAAGCCATTGTAGCAGACGAAAATTTTGACTATAGACCTTGAAATGCTTAGCAACTCAGGTACGAATACTTGACTTAGAAGTCGTCAACAGCTAATGGCTTTCAACACTAACATTTAAAACACGATAACGTGCAGATCAAAATTTAGACGATTCAGACACAGATGACGGACACTTATTTCCTCCTTTGTGTTAATTCATAACATCGGACCCTATACGATGGGAAAAATAAAGAAATGATTTTTCTCGATTTTCCACGTAATATTTTCTCCGACACGCAATAAACGTTCTCTCTACGTAGAGCGCTCGACGGAGCATCCTACACTAGACAAATCAATGTACAACAAGCAAATAATATTAAGAATTCTGCTTTTTGAGGAGTAAAACAAGTTCCTGTTGTGAAATTTAGTCAAGAAAATTTGTACAAGAAAGTCTAGCCTTTTCCTGTCCCTGAACTGCTCTTGTGGTCTGTTGGTCTGCTGTAAGATTGTTCTATACTTCAGATTCACTAGATGATTGAAATAGCTTGTTCGAAAAGTAAATGTGATCTAGTTTCGTATAGAAAAGTCACAAAGGCTTCCTAATATGAACTAAATAATAAGCGTACCTTTCTTACACACAGGTCTTGACACAACTATTACCGTTTATTCAGTTCATCCAAATTTTACACTTTCACTAACACCCTGCGTTCGTATCGGACCAATGGCCTGCAGGCTAGAAACCGAAACTGAAGCCAGTCTGTTTACAATCCAAATTCTTCACACAGTTCTCAACGATAAGATTTGCTAGAACAAATATTACACAGTTCCTTACTTCGCTGTAATGCCATTCTGCGGAAAATAATGTCACTGCATTGCAGGTGGGTTATTTTTTGCATTACATAATGTACTTATGTTTTCACTAAAAACAGACTGTTTTACGCAATTTGACGAAACAGTATACTGTATCCAAAAACTTCTGAACTGGGCAGCTAATATAGCGCATATGTCTTAGCTGAGTCATGATATGTTAAGTGACTAATGCAGTTTTTACGACTGAGCTTGAAAAAATGTAGTTTAAAATAGCTAAGTTTCGTAACGTGATTTCAATGACGATTTTTTTTTGAAACACTACGATATCGAAATGGTTTAAACTAATCTGCTAATGTGTAATCTGTGATTTCTTTAGTCTAGTCACGGTTTATAGAACGTTTGCTGTACAAAATGATATAATCTTGAAATTCTCATTATGTAAACAAAATTGTGCACCTTTCATTGTACTAGCTGACACAAGATGATTGCACTAGTCTATTGCACGTTTTAACAGGTACATTTTAAGGCCTGCAGGCCATGGCGATAAAAATAAGGGGAGATGGTGCTACAGACTTACGCTGTAAGTTGTTCAAATGGTTCAAATGGCTCTGAACAGTATGGGACTTAACATTTGAGGTCATCAGTCCCCTAGAACTTAGAACTACTTAAACCTAACTAACCTAAGGACATCACACACATCCATGCCCGAGGCAGGATTCGAACGTGTGACCGTAGTAGACGCACGCTGTAAGTTGTTTTGAAGCCGGCGCCGCCATGTTGCGTGCACGCGACAGATAATTAATTAATAAATATTACAGTGCTTCTCCTATTAACACAGTGTTAGGAACGCATTTTCAAATGTTTTGCTGGTCTTAAAGGAATTTTGATCCAGTAACGCGATGCATTTGACCTCTAAAGTGGAACTTTCTTTTTGTTTATAAATTTCAAATAACCAAGAAGAGAAATATGTGATGCGAAAAGGATGCTTCCGTAATCCATTTAAAACCTCTTTTACTGAACCTGCGTCGATAGCTAATGAAGCTGCGAAAATAATGCTTGATTGTTTGATGGTACTGATTCTTATTCAATACATTTTCAGCTTTCAGTTCGTATGTACAATATGTTTAACATCCACACTTACAAGAAAACTTACCCATGTTTTCCTTGTTAGCCCAAAAATGTGTAAAATCAGGAAAGAAGTAATCTGTCGTGAGTGTTGGATGTGAGCGAAGTGACAGAACTGCATGGATGTATACCTTCAGGCAGAATAGTGCTCTTGTTTCGTTACACTGCCAATGCGTCAGCGTCATTGTAATTTACGCATTTTATCACTTTGAAATCATAGCTATGTAGAGTCATTCAGTGTGTGGCCAGTAATAGCAAAAACTTTAAATTCATTTTCCAATGCGTGTTCCAGTAATTTTCAGTTCAATAAATATTATCAGCAGGCAGTTCTGATGGTATTAATGAGCATTTAAACTAATCCCTACTATACTATAGTGTAAAGGAGAGCATTGTGAATAAGGGAATGGTTTCAATAGCTAGACCCTAAAAATTTAATACTTTGTTTCAATAATCGTAACTCATTTTCAGTAAGGTCCTCTGTAACAAGTGCGTGCTTCTTAAACAGATGTTCCACTTAAATTTAGTAAAGATTTAATTAATAACATGTAGTTTATTTTATCATTTTAGCAGTAGGCTATTTGTTTCATCTCCCAGAATATTTCTTGCCTGGATTTCTCTGTGTCAATTTTTCTGGAATAACCAGCTCGATTTTACTTCTGAATTTCATTTTGCTGTTATCAAGATAGATAAACCTACACCTGACTGCGATAAACCAAGGAATAATACTACGATACCACGCAATTACTGCTTTTAATTATTCATTTATCCGTCATACAGGGGATCAAATTTGCTGCGATGTACTTGTCAGATAAAATAATAAGTATAAGTGTGCATAATAAGAAACATGTATATATGAAGAGTACACGGAAACATAGATCAAGGTCCATCAAAATTTGAATTTTGTGCATAATGCTGTCTAACAGAGAAAAGGAAATACTATAATTTGGCGAGGTTTGATTTTTACCAAAACGAACAAGGAACTCTAAAATCGGCTCCGGAGATGTGATGTACTTGATAAAGACGATCATGATCCACTCGGTGCTGAGGAAGAAACATCGCAGTCCATTTTCTATTTAGAGCTTCACTCTTCTCCTTTTATGTTTCATCTTATAATGCTGTAGCTTATGTTACTGGCTTTTTACCGAGACTGTGCATGAAGTTATTTCTTACGAAAAATGAGGCTATCAGAAATGTCACAGAATGAAAATGTACATACCATTTCTCCGCAGAAAACAAGTACAAGGGAAATAAAAGTGTTGGGGTGTATTTCTGATCCTTCAAAGAGTTGCCATGAGCAACGTTATAGGTGACGATTGTAAGTGGTTATGGTTGAGATGCTTTCAGAATGTTCCATGTATAGAAAGGAATGCATTAATGGAGGAATTCAATTTCATGGCTTCCCATGATACACACACCACACCTTACTGGGCTTATGTAAATCTTGTGATTCGAGGAAGACCACAGACAAGTCCAGACGAAGCTGCACATCATGCTTTTCCCTATGTCTACGAGGTGCATATTGACAGAGATGGCCAAATACAGGATGTCTGGGGTATTGGGATAAGGGGGAGACAAGTATAAAGTACCTTTAACCAAGATGGCGGCGATGATGTCATCAACTGACGTCAGCTGATGACGTCATCCAAGATGGCAGCCATGACATCATTCAAGATGGCGGACTTTGGTGGGAAGACAGGTCAATTGGGCTTTTCAAACAAAAGAAGCGAAACGCTTATGGCAATAAACCAACTGACTTCATTCAGTCGCACAGACGGCACATACATCCACGAAATTAGAGCAACTAGTGGGAAAATGAAAACAGATAAAAATGACGGTAATAAATCCATGTCAGGCATTTCCCTTCAAGTTACACAAGAGTTTGAAGAATGTTCATTTCAGACTCCATAAGACTATCCAACACATTAATTTCAATCATACCTGTAAAATAAATAATGTAATTCCGAGTTATATTAATGTAAAGGTCAGAAACAATTCTTTGGTAGCACGAGGAACGAAATCATTTGCAGAAAAGACTTGGTTAAAAAATGAAATTAAATCGCTTTATACTAAGAAATTCATATTTAATAGGATGTTATATGATGTACATCTCAAGTTATCAGCATTTATTAACAACCCAACAGTGATGATCAACATAATCCAAAAAACTGAACACATCGCTGCAAGAACACTGCAAAATACACAGAACAAACACAAACGAAAAATCAGAACACCCACTAACAAAAATAACCATAAAGCAAAGCATGAAAAAGTGCAACACACCCATCACCACATATTTCACCCAAAATTAATAACTCTCACACACACGGAATTAACAGAGAATGAAACACAGCTATTAGAGAAAGGACTCAAAGACATCACTACAAAGACAGATAACCACTACATAGAAAACTTGATTGTAGAAACAGAAAACATCCTGACAGAGGAAGGAAAAAAAGGAAATAACATTATAAATGTTGGGCTAACACAAGAACAAGTGCAGAAATAAATAAGTAGCATAATCATTATGTCAAAGAAAGAGCAAAGCAGTGAACATCAAACAGAAGAAACACCATTAAGAAATTAAAAGGAAAACAAGCTAACAACATCATAGCCACAAGAGCTGACAAAGGGAACAGCACAGTACTGATCAATAAACAACAATATATAGAAGAAACTAAAGATTTCAGCTTATCTAACAATATCACAAAACTAAAACCTGATTTAACAGTACACTTCCTGACATACATAAAAAACAACCTCAGATACATCAGGCACGTACTCACAGATAAAGACAAACAACACATGACACAGAAGAACCCAAAAGCACCAACACTTAGAAGCCAACACAAGGTCCACAAACTCAACATTCATTAAGGCCTGTTATTAATTTCGTGAATGTACCATCATATCATTTGGCAAAGCACATGAACAAAATCATAATGCAACATTATGAAACGAAAAACAACAAAACAGTGAAAAACAAAAATGAACTCATATCACAGATAAAAGAATTACACATACCACAAACAGCATAACTCATCTCTTTTGACATAGAGAACACATACATCTCAGTACCCACTGCAGACACAATAAAACTAATTGAAGGAAAGTTACTGGCATACAACAAATTACCTGCAGACAGTATTAATGAATAACTAAAACCCCCAAAACAATAACAACCCAAAATTACTTACAGTTTTAAAAGGAATTTTACTTAGAAGATGGGCGTCCAATGGGATCCTCAATTTTAGGAACAGTGGCAAACGTATTTATCAACCACACAGAAAACACAATCTTTGATACAGTCATCAAAAAGAAAGGATACAATATTGTTTACTGGTGCAGATATGTGGACGACATAATCTGTATGGTAGACGAACCAACAGAGAACATTGTTCAACTTCTTACAGATATAAACAACATACATAAAAATATTCAATTTACTATGGAAAAGAACCACAAAAGGAAATACATATTTTTTGCATATAACAATAAGGAGAGAGAACAATAAACAAACATTTAACATCTTCAGAAAGCCAACAGGCACAAACGCAATTATACATGCTTCATCCAAACACCTGCAAAATCAAAAATTAGTGGCCCTACTACACAGACTAAATAACATCCCACTCAGCAAAGAAAACTATGAAAAATAATTACAAACAGTAAAAGTCATAGTCACAAACAATGATTACAGTACCTATATAGTACAAAAACTCAAAGAAAAAATTAAAACACAAGTAAAGAAAAATCAAAACAAGCAGAGAGCATAGAGTCCCACAGACACTACAACACACACAGAAACACAAAACAAGAACACTCACGGCATGAATAACAAAAAAAAGGTACACTCTCACAAACAAACACAAAGTAGCACACAATATAGCAAACATACTAAAGAAACAGTGATTACAAATAGCTTACAGAACAAGAAACACACTCCAATCACATTTACAGACAACAGACAAACCAGATAAATACCAAGAAGCAGGTATACCAATTAGAGTGTCAAGAATGTAATTCAGCATACCTGGGGATGACAAGCAGGAACTTTAAAACTGGATATAAAAAACACATAAGTAGTTGGAAATATGAAAATAGCAATTCAGCCTCGCCAAATACCTGATAAAACATGGACATGAACCATCCAACATGGAGTGTGGCATGGCAGTTATCAGAGTGAATAATCACAACAAAAAGCTCCTGACATTGCAAGAAAACTTTCACACACAAAGAGCTATTGCAATGGAAAAAAAGGAACTCAACGACCAAATCCACACAATCAATAATTCTCTGATCATGCTAGTCGCCAAAACAATAACAAACCGAAATGTAACCAGGATAAATAATTAATGAATCTCCTTCCCCTCTTCTCTCTCTCTCTCTCTCTCTCACACACACACACACACACACACACACACACACACACATGAACTCATATTTATATAAAAAAAGACACATTTACACACAAAAACCCATAATTATTATTAAAAAAAAATATTTCCACACAGCAAAATACACACACACACACACACACACACACACATAAACTCATATTTATTATTTAAAAAAATACATTTACACACAGCAAAACACACACACACACACACACACACACACACACACACACCAAACTCATATTTATTATAGAAAAAGGCAGTAGAACACACAGATGCGCGCGCCCTTCCGCTTGCACACACACGCACACGCAACAAACGGAAAACGTCATACACAACAGAAACAAAAGACAGACAAACAAACAATAGTTGACAACCATACACACCAAATACACATGTATGTTGATCACCAAATGGAAAGTGAAAGTGAAACATGTGATGTGACAAATGTAGATGAAAGAACGCCTGAAATCGGCCAGCTGGAGTATGGAAACTAACACATACATCTCCAGGAGCACGTACATGTGTTAACAGCCCTGGAAATCGTAAGTAATACCGAATGATACATTCACAATACGGAACTTGTGTTACAAAAGTTGCTTCTAACCTAAAAAGCAAGAGAAAAACGCGACAAAATGTAAAATAGCAGCATATTATATCTATCACATAATACGTTTATTGTATGGTAAAAAGGAATCGTGTATTTCAGGCCACTGATGATGCTTGCCAAATAAAAGAAGCGAAACGCGTATGGCAATAAACAAACTGCCTTCATTTAGTTCCATAAACGGTACATACATTCGTCATTCGTCTGTCTTCAACGTGTCCATCGTGTACATGCACTACAGACAGTGAGTCAACTGAAAGTGCTCCGTTCTAATATGGTAGGATAATCATTTCTTCAGTAGGCAAACATGTTTTTATCTACGGAGTGAGAATGGTAATGGACACGAGGCTGCAATGCTGTATCAGTCGGCATTTCCAGACCGCAGACAGCCAAGTCATCCAACGTTTATTTCTGTGTATTGTCTCGTTGCCGGAGACAGGATCCGTAGCACCACAGACTATTGACAGAGAAAGACCACGTGTTGCTCGTTTGCCTGACCAGGAAAAAAACGCTCCACGGTTTGTCGAAGAAGAGTCAGGTACCAGGTCAAGGTAACGTTTTCAACAGAGGGAATAACAAATTTCCACAACCAACACATGCGGGCCGGTCACAACATTACAGCCTAGATATCAGTTTAAGATTAATGTGTGGGCTGGAATTTTAGTTGAGTGTGTGGTAGGTAGGTTCTCCTAGCACGTCTTACAGGTGCCGTCTACAGGGACTTTATTAAGAACACTTTCCAAGACATACTAAAATATGTGCCCGCACAAATAAGAAGAAACATGTGGTTTACGCATGATGGAGCACCAGCACGTTTGTCTGAGTTTACAAGATACAGTGGCTGGTATCTAGCATGACAGATGGAAGGTAGAGAAAGATCAGTTCTGTCGCCTGCAGGTTCCCCTGATCTCAGTCCTTGAGATTACTAACTCTAGGGACCCCTTAAACAAATGGTGTACGCAGCAGACCACCAAGGTGCAGAAACATCTGATCGATGTGTCGTGGAAGCCTGAAAAAAAACATCCGAAAACTTTAGCGAGTATTTGAAAAAATGTGATAGTCCTTGATTCGACGTGTGGATGCGTACTTAGAAGGAAGAGGAAGTCATTTCGATCATTTCATATATGTTGATCTCCAAACGTTTGTTGCTGAGCCCCAAACATCTAAGCTCTAAACTTTCGTTAACAATTCGAATAAGAGGCGTTTTTGGTTATGTGTTTACCTGAACTTTTTTCTTGTTTTCGTGTAAGGAAAGGAACAGAAGGAATCATCAGGCGCATGAACGAATTTTATTAAGTTCCAGAGTTACTGTGTGAATGTAAATGCATTCGCAATTGTGGCTGATAAACTTACTACTGAGGCCATCCGTTGTTTTAGGGAGAATGCGTTGCGACACAGAACTCTACAGAAGTCGCTCTGTCGGAGTGGTCGGTAGAAAATGACTTGAGATACAGTGAAGTATATTCTGGGACACGGTTGCTCCAGGTAAGCTGCATTTCTATCATGTTCACTTGTCACAGTGTATTACGCCGAGGGGAGCTCCATTTAGTAGCCGTGCGGTTCTAGGCGCTGCAGTCTGGAGCCGAGCTACCGCTACGGTCGCAGGTTCGAATCCTGCTTCGGGCATGGATGTGTGTGGTGTCCTTAGGTTAGTTAGGTTTAATTAGTTCTAAGTTCTAGGCGACTGATGACCTCAGAAGTTAAGTCGCATAGTGCTCAGAGCCATTTGAACTATTTTTTTTTAGCTCCATCCAGACGCTGATGTAGCGCCATCCACTGATGTTAAAGGCTGCTTCGCCCACAACAGCCTGTCACACTAGTGTTTCGTGTCTGTGCTGTCCTGAGAATAATATATATTGTAAATCGCTGATGCCTGCAGGGTCGCAGTGATGGTTTCTTATAAACACTTAGAATTTTTGTAAGATTTTTATAGTAGTTAAATAGAAAGGTTTTTAGCCAGGAAAATATTATTCTTGTGTGAATGTATAAGGATAGCTTCACATGGACCATATTTTACAGCTATATCTGGCTGCAATCGTGTTGCTGTCAACATTGTAAAGTTGTTGCTGCGGTTCACGGCAATGTTGCATCGTGGCCTGGTAATTCTGCTCATGGGACAAGATGTTGAAATCATTAGTGGAGGTATGGCCAAGATGTTGCCACTACTGTGCACCAAGAGTGGAGATTTTTTCTTGTGGCCGGGCCATTTATTCCTCTGTCCTTTCTACAAATGCCTCCCTCTCACTGGCAACCTTGCTTCCTCGACCTATCGCCTACAACACCGCTGTGCCAAGTCGGGTAATCTGAGCGATGAAACAATATTATTTCGCTTGTGTTCGAAAGATGCACGTACGTAGAGGAGCTCGATTTGTTTTCTCTTTACAAGAATGCAGAAGCGGGACCATATGTCCCTAAATGTAATACGTCTACGGCAAGTTATGGAACGTAGGAAGTAGTATATACACTACTGGCCATTAAAATTGCTACACCAAGAAGAAATGCAGATGATAAACGGGTATTCATTGGGCAAATATATTATACTAGAACTGACATGTGATTACATTTTCACGCAGTTTGGGTGCCTAGATCCTGAGAAATCAGTACCCAGAACAACCACCTCTGGCCGTAATAACGGCCTTGATACGCCTGGGCATTGAGTCAAACGGAGCTTGGATGGCGTTTACAGGTACAGATGCCCATGCAGCTCCAACACGATACCACAGTTCATCAAGAGTAGTGACTGGCGTTGGCGTATTGTGACGAGCCAGTTGCTCGGCCACCATTGACCAGACGTTTTTAATTGGTGAGAAATCTGGAGAACGTGCTGGCCAGGGCAGCAATCAAACATTTTCTGTATCCAGAAAGGCCCGTACAGGACCTGCAACATGCGGTCGTAAATTATCCTGCTGAAATGTAGGGTTTCGCAGGGATCGAATGAAGGGTAGAGCCACGGATCGTAACACATCTGAAATGTAACGTCCACTGTTCAAAGTGCCTTCAATGCGAACAAGAGGTAACCGAGACGTGGAACCAATGGCACCCCATACCATCAAGCCAGGTGATACGCCAGAATGACGATGACGAATGCACGCTTACAATGTGCGTACACTGCGATGTCGTCAAACACGGATGCGACCATCATGATGCAGTAAACAGAACCTGGATTCATCCGAAACAATAATGTTTTGCCATTCGTGCACCCAGGTTCGTCGTTGAGTACACCATCGCAGGCGCTCCTGTCTGTGATGCAGCGTCAAGGGTAAACGCAGCCATGGCCTCCGAGCTGATAGTCCATGTGAAACGTCCCCTTAGAAAAATTAATGAATGACTGTGCCGATAAACCTCTTACATTATTTGATTTTCAAACAGCTGAGCAGAGCTGAACGTACTCAGACATTTCGCTCTTTACCTATTCTGATCAACACTAAACTGACACACAAATTCCTTTCACAAATCACTTACCTCACAAAAATCTTCGTTACTCGAACTACTGCAACACAGCGAGCGCCACTACTGCCATCTAAATAAAAGTTTCTAACTACTGAAGGCACTAACTACTGATAGGCATAGTTAGCAAATGGAAGATTTTGATAGAGAACAAAGTATTTACCTTAATAGTGTTCAAAAGTCATGATATATATATCAGTTCATGACATCCAGTCTTACAAATTTACTGTCTCTGATGGACACACGTCCAATTCATCCGCTCTCAAAACTCGTCCATCTCTCTCCTCACATCCACCACTGCTGGCGGCTCACCTCCAACTGCCCAACGCTACTCGCTGTTAACAGCCAACTGCCCAACACTACAATAGCAAATTCCAACAATTCAAACCAGCCACAGACTGCACACAGCACAGTCAGTGATTTTCATACAGAGCGCTACGTTACGTTACCAACATAAAAACGTAAATAGCCTACGTTCATAACCCTCATGCTCCCCACAAAAAATTATACAAATTGTTTCGGGCAGATTTGAAGAAAAATTTTCATATTTACAATACTGTTGGTCAACAGCAAAGATTTTCTTACAGTCCATAGAGACAGTCCTGATCGTTCATCACAGTAAAATTGCAGTGTTTTTCTCAAAGTCTGAGCAGTAAAAGAAAATGCAAACAGAAGTAGTGGATTTCCATGCAGCCTTGAAGAAGTAGTATTGTCCTTCCAACGGGAAGACAGTGCTGACTCTTGACATGCAGATAGGTAATGGGCCACAACAGAGCAAACCCACAGCAGAGTCAGTAGAAGTTTTGAAGAATATTGGTAGGTAGGTCACCACAGAGTAGACACACTGTAGTCCTGGTAGAGATTATGGTATTGGTGCGTCATCAAAGGTGCAGACCCACTGCAGTCCTTGTAGAAATAATGGTATTAGTGGGCCGTCAAAGGTGCAGGCCCACAGTGGTCTTTGTAGAGATGGCAAGCAGCCATCTGTTGCGACTGTGTGGGTGCACAATCACCATAAAAGAGTCTTGTGGACAATATAGCAAGTCCATAAACCACCACTTGTGCACTCACAAACTGTTTGGTATGTCTTTAGAACCAGTAATGCTGTTAACCAATCCCTTGCTGAATTATTAACACACGTGCAAACACTAACAGTCCCAACTTCTCACATATTAGCATATACTATGACCAACAGAAATGTGTGCACTGAAATTAATGCTTACAAGTTACTTAATTTGATGAACTGGTGTCAATTACAATTTTATAACATGAGAATACAATCACAAAGGTACAGAAAACATCATTAAAACATAGTAATACAGATAACATATGTAGTAATACATGCTTTACAAAAGAATAGAAATAAACAGATACATCACTGTTACAGGAATTATGACATAAGTAAATAAATAAAATAATGAGAATAGTTTTCGATACATTAATTTCACACATGAGCATTGAAACAAAACAGAATAAATAATGTCTAAACATTTTTACAAAGTAAATAACATTATAAGAAAAATTCTACAACATAACTCTTATCAGACAAACACATAAAGACAGGAAGAACACAAATACACAAGAGTACACAAACACATAGCGGAATAATACAAAAGGAAAGGACAGGGTTTGTTTTACTGCAGTATTTTGCAAACAAAACTTTTTTTCTTGGAGATCTCCCTTCGTTCATTATTATTCCCAAAAAGTCCTATCTAAACCTGCTTTCTGTATTCTATTCATCCTCTTTTAAATAATTATTCTTCATTGTACAGTGCTCATTTTGGCCGAAAACTTTTTCATATAACTTCACAATGCATTTCTTCCAATTCATCACAACTCATTCTCTTGTATAGCCTACCCCACCTTAAGCTAACTTAAATCTACTGAGCTCAGATGCATAAACTAAGGGACGAGGAAATGCAGCAGCACAAAACAATTAACACAAACAGCAATGACAAAAAATACAAATTGGCAAAGCTAGCAGCAGCAAATCTAAATTAGCAAAGCAAATGCAACATTACAACTAATATGAGCCAATGTGCAACAACAAGAAAAATAAATCAGTAGTAAAACTGGCTTAACAGAGTAATCCAAAGTCAAATTCAGTAACACTATGCCTGGCAAACACCAGCGGCAAATGCTATAACTTATATCTAAACATGACAAGGCTCAAGCAGAAAAAATATTACCTTAAAGATGGCCATGTCTAATACCTGTGTTACATCTTAACACTAGAGTGATGCATCACCTTGACTTACTCTACGAAACAAGTTACCCAGTCATTGACAAAAATTACATATGCAATTCCTGTGAAGGGAAATGTCTTTTTGTGCTCCTCGTGTTTTTGGAAGTAGATCATAAAATTATTATTTACTGGATCTGTAGGCATAAAATATCTATATTAGTGCATCTATTAAATTTTATTTTAACCAATGCTGCAGTGCAGCTAGAAACTAGATATTAAACGAAATGAGCAAATATATATATAAAGCAAGCTATGAAACGTCATTCACTAGGCAAATAGCGTCTCCAAAGGCAAAAAACAAATAACTCTCAACTAGAAAGAAAATAGATGTAAAACGTTTCTCATCATTTCTTTAGGCATTTTGGTAAATATCATAAATTAAGCGCTCCACAGTGTAATCATATGTTTTCAAGTTTGAGCATGTCGTATTTGTGATGCTTTTTACAAAGAAATGTCAGTAGCGAAGATAATGGCCTCTTTTTTTCTCCATCTAATAGCTTTCCTTTTTCATGCGACTATCGCTCAGCTGGGCGCCCACAACGCAATACGTCAAGGTCACTTACCTTTCTTACCGAAATTTACAACAGAAGTTTCTGCTACAGTGACAGTCTGATACAAATAAAATTTCACAAGTCGAGAAATTACACTAGAAATGTGTAGAAGCAAAATCCTATAAATATAACAGTGTCCAAAAAATTTTCACCGGCATTGTGATAAATTCATGCATATACACACATTTCATAAATCTTAAAGTACGATTCTTGGTTTCCAACATCCTTTTTCACAAATCAGAGTCCCTAACCTCCATTCAGTATCCATATACATATAAACACGTAATCACATTCCTCATATATGGTAGCATCAGCTTATTGATCATAAACATACCTCAACAGCATAAGACACATTGTCATCGTAATAATAACATCATAAAACCTCAGCCAAATCTCAAAAAACGTTGTAGCTTTCTGCAATAACTGACACACACTTTAAAAATCAAGATCCCATACCAAATACATCATTCAAAGGTCTCGTAGTATCACAATAGTTCCGAAAAAATATGAACAGTTCACAAAGTACAGACAAAATACAATTTCATAAGTTTGAAGTTAGCCAACTGTGTAATTGCGTAAACACATGTCACTGATGTAGTAAAAAAAATGTTTGTCTCTCTCAGTTAAATGATCAGATAGCAGCGCAATTTATGTGTTAGAGAAATATAGTACCAATGCGTAAAGTTGTATAAGCAAATACTGTATTAGCTAGGGCTTCTAGCGCTCGCTACACACTTAGCACACAAAGTCGGTGTGTAGCCCCCTAAGGATTAATGTAATTATACCCTCAGGTGTTACAGATTACAGCAATGGAATGAAATATACTACGGAAAACTTTTGTATCTTTGTAATTCAAAAATCTTTAAAAATAAATGTTTTAAGTACACAATTAATCACTCAAATACATGTCCTTTAGCTCTAAATGTGCGTCTTGCTGTAAGATAATTCTGTGGAAGTGTCGTAGTTATCGTCCTCCGAAAGCTAAGTTCTGCAGAAGTCAATGTACTTACCTCATCATAAACAAAAGTGAAGTGCTATGTATATAGTTATCGTAGTTATTACGTACATTACCGTGATCAAGAAAGTGCTATACTGTAAAGTATTGATGTGCTATGGAAAAGACTGTCTCATTGTAGCTATACCACAAAAGTTACTACTAAAACATGTTTTACTTTCCAGAGGAATTCAGAAAAACTGTGGAGATATAAAACAGATACAGCGCAAAAGCAATAATATAAATTGTGTCACACATTAGTAGCGTCGTGATATAATCGTGTAGCTGTCAAACCAAATACTAAGTCACCTTTAATCTCACAGAAAGTACTTCAAATAAAGAATGTCTTTTCAAGTAAACCAAAATTTTGCATTAAAATCTCATTAGCGGTATATGTTCTAAGTATGTAAGCCTTATAGTCGTTATGTAATCGTGCAACTAACAAGCAAGAATGTACACACACAATAACACTGTGTCCTCTGTTCACTATAACAATGCATATCTAATTACTTGTCTAAATAAGTTCCCTAGGTTCTTGACTGGATTGTTAACTTTAAAACATAGTTGCATGTTAACAGTTTCTAAGTATGACAAAGAGTATTAGTAGCGTGAAGTGAAAAATTTTATAGCAAAGACTAAGTTAAAAAACAGATTATCTCTCAATAAACGGTTTTACATGTTAAATGTGGTGCAGTCCTTTACTCTTCCTAGTATGCAGTGTTTCAACTTCAACGCATTTATCATGTCGTATACGTCGGTAAGGAATGCTAAATTTTTTCTCAAGGTTAACGTCTATGTTATTTTTCTCTGAGCCAGCCGGGGCATGTGGGTGCCTGTGGTGTGAGTCATTGTCTGTCTCTTTGTTGGCGCGCGTCGTTATTGGGATTTGGAGATCTAACTTCTACAAATTCACTTTGTCGAGAGGGCCCTGCTCTGTTTGAATCCCGCCAGTTCTGATGAAATTCAGGTCTGTCGTTTTGTCGGTAGTTTACATCGTTTCTTGTCTGTCGGTCATGTGGTGGAGAATTTCTCCCGGAATCGTAACTGCGCGGTGGCCCGTTGCGTGTGAAGTTATTCTGTCTCCCTTGATAATAATTATTTTGGTTCCCATATTGTCTGTTTCTCTGATTGTCTCTGGGATAGTCATTACTGTGGGGATGTGATCTTTCCCTGTAATTATTACTACTCTGCCAACGGTTGTCATACGGGTGGCGTCTGTTTTGGTCACGGATTTACGTTGTAAGAATAGCCTTGTCGTACCCAGTTATTATTTCTTTCATCGCGGAATTGTGTCGCATGTGACCTGTAATTGTTGTGTTCCTGTTTTCGCATCCCGCGATTGTCAGTGTCAATTTCCAGTTTTATAACAGTCCCTAAAAAGCTTCAATGTCATCTTTGCAACGTCCTGCCAAACTAATATGTCGTAAATATTCAGGCAATTTGATTAAGCAAATGCGGATGAGTTCTGAGGGGCTGTACGGGTTTGAAAGATACTGAGTCTTATGTACAAGTCTTCGAAATATTTGACAAGACTGGAAAATTCAGATTGTTCAAAATGTTTCATCATTATGATTCCATGTTTTACTCGGTCTTGTATAGCTTGAGACCAATACGCGGATAGGAAGGCATGGTAAAATTCTCCTTCATTGTGGCAATCGTGAATGACCGATCGCATTCTTACAGCAGGTTCATTCTCTAAAGAGCCACACATAAATTCTAACCTGTGCTCCAGTGACCAGTTGGGAAGAAAACAATGAGAGAATCGATGAAGCCATTCTTGTGGATGAATGTCTTTTCCAGAATTCTTAAATGTTTTGAATTTACGTGTAGTAATGAACAGCTTATAGTCAAAATCATCATGTCGGCGAGTCGCATATCGGTCATTGTTACTTCTTTTTCGGCTGTTCCAATTCCAAATTCGGTGTACCTTGCCAATTTCTTTCATAATTTCCGAAGTGCCCTGTGTTATTATTTTGTGGCTGTTCCGTGTTTCTATGTCCCTCTTCCCGTATTGGAGCGCGAGTGTCCTCTAAAATATGTAATTCTTGTATTACTTGTGCGAACTGATCTTGTACTTCCCGGATTTCTCTTTTGTACAGTGTATTGATTCGATTTTGATTTTGTTTGAATTCTCTAATTTGTTCATACTGTTCTGTGTCTGGCTACAGGTCTTGTGTCATTCAGATCATCATCTACCTTTGTAGATAAGTTAGTGAACTGATCCGAAAGTTCGGCTAATTTCTCCGATAGAGAACTGATTTCCTCAGTGTGTTATTCTGAACCAAGTTTCAGAGTGTCCATTTGTGTTGAAATCGTATCTACTGTGTCCTTTAAGTTTTCCTGAGTTTTTGCAAGTTGCGTAACCGAATCGGTAGATGCAACTGAGTCAATTTTAGCTTGCAAGGTGTCGTGATATTCATGAACAACAGTTTGTAGTTCTTTTATGGCTGCTCCGTGCTTCTGTAATGCATTTTCATGACGCGAAAAAATGGGTTGAAAATGCTCACAAATTTGTGTTTTTACGTCATTACAGACTTTTTGACATTTCGATTCGATTTTAAGCAACTCAGCAGTTGAACCTTCACGTGTTTGTTCAAGCGTTTGTTCCATTGAGTCTAATTTTGAAGCTGTTGCTGTGTTTGTCTCTGATTTTGTTCCATCGTGTCTAACTTTTGAAGCTTTTGTCCCATTTGTTGCATTAATTGTAATAACAATGCACTGGTGTCTGAAACATGTTCCTCAGTGCTATTCGGCAGTGCATTTGAACCGGCAATATTCCCATTTTCAAAAGCAGAAAATGTGTCTTGACTTATTGGAGAAAACGGCGAGGACGCAAAACCTGAATCTACAGTATTTGCAAGATTGTGTCCTGTAATTCGGATTCCTGAGGCGAGCTGTTGCCGACCGATCGATCGATAATGCTTCTCCGTTCACTAATTGTTTCACTGCCTACACCATTATTTGCCGCCCGCTCCATTTTCCTATGCACAATTACCAAATTACTTCTTTGAATGTCTGTTAATTCATTACACGGTGGTACTGATAAGCTACGCTAGTCATCACTATCATTTCTCAATTTACTTTGGAGCCTTGTGTTACGTTTTTCACACGCCATAATTATCACGTATTTCACACGATAACAAGAAAAGCACAATTTGAAGAGCAAAAATAAGGGAACACATTAACATAGCACTGAAAATAATATCTCGTTAATCGCAAGAGCAGCTGCGAAATACTTGGTGCAAATGTACATGCATGCTACAATTGTTTTACTGTAAAACAATGGAAAACTACAACTTCAAAGGAAATTCTCTCTGTAATTACGCGCTAGCAATAAACAATAGCTACACTAATTAAACAAACTACAAGAAAACATCAGAAGATTACAGTGAGGTATCCTCGGCTATGGGTCGAAATATGAAACATCCCTAATTTTAATGGCCAGCATTGAACAAAGACCACAGCCTGATAAAGTACATTATCTCTGCTACCGCAGTAGGACAAGATCCGCAGCAGTGAGCCACAATTTTGTCTCCATTGGTTAGCACTTCGTAACCTTTTTTAAAGCTAAATCACGTGTGTTTCTGGGTTCGTGGGCAGCAACTTGCCAACTGTCCTCTTCGGTTATCGTCATCCGTACACAGTTAATAATTTACGAATACTTAGCTTGTTCATCACGTGTAGCACAGTGTACAAGATGATACTAGACTTGACTTAAATCTTGGTTTGGCTTAAATTACTTTTCACGTTCTGTAACTCTGGACTTAGGTGAACTGCATTAAATAACTGGGGTACCACAGTAAAATATGAACATTTCAAACTTATGAATTTTTTGAGTCCTTTCATCGAAGCGTTTTGTAACGTCAGGTACCAAGAAGCACATTGATGAGAAATGCATTTTGAAAAGGCTAGACTTCTGTCTAAATGACCAGTAACCAAACACCGAATGGTGAGCGCCGAACTCGTAAATTGGTTCAGAAATGGCTCTGAGCACTATGGAACTCAACATCTTAGGTCATAAGTCCCCTAGAACTTAGAACTACTTAAACCTAACTAACCTAAAGACATCACACACACCCATGCCCTCGTAAATTGGTATATAGACTTTTATAAGGGGCGATCAAAAAGTTTCCGTTCGATGGCCGTACTGTCCAGAATCAGAATGTCAATCAGGCAGAATCACTGTGAGCACTGATGCAATCATACAACCGACACACCAGCTTGAAGGTTCCCGTGTCCCGCTGCGTGAAGAAGCCCGTAACAGCCTGTTGCACATCTTCATCCGACAGTAATGATCGACCCTTCAGGTTCATGTTTAAGGAACCGAAGATCGATATTCGCATGGGGTGAGACCAATACTAGGTTGGATGCTCGAGTGCCTCCCGCTGGACGAGGCTGGCATTCCAGATATGTCGGCGTCGTGTCGAATCGCGACAAGCACGGAACTTTGCGCATCTTTCCACAACGTAGTGCCCCATACACATTCTTTATTCTCTGTCAGGTATCTACCGGTGTTTGTCCTTTGGCAGCCAAGAAAAGAATAACGACACTTTGGACCTATTTAGACGCATTTGGTAATAGTGTTGCCACAGTTAACGTTTCCGCATTTACCGCACACACGTCGGAAAAACATGAATCCCACACTAATTCCTTGTCTAGATGTCGCTATATACGCTGCATATACGCTGCAGCAAACTACCTCAAACGTAAACTTTTTGATCGCCTTTTATACCGTGTGTACCATAAATGTTGCGACAAACTTCGAGTGGTTGTAGAGGGTATCTTGAGCAACAAATAGAGGACAGGAACACGAGTGCGGGAACGTCACCCAGTGATGCTACAGAACTTCGAAGCTACAGGCACCGGTGTCTGCCACCAGGCCATCCCTTCGGCAGCAAACGTAACTTTGTACGCCGAGGGCTCGTAGACGGAACGTCTCGCAAAGTTTGTTGTTCAGTGATCGCGACTGATTGCCAGGATTGCCTTTTGAGAAGATGGAGACTGCTACTTCGTAGACATGCCATGTCTATTATTAATGCGATGCACTATTGCCTTGGTAGAAGACGGTTTTGGACGCTGGTTTCCATCCACAGCTTCTTTTTTCTTCTAGAACCCTGTAAAATTTCCATTGTTTCTCGATGTACAGAAGAAAAATAAACTACAGATAAAAACCTGTGTCCAAAACCGTCATCCAGTAGGGTAACAGAACGTTCATAGGAGACAAGGCCTGTCTACGCAGCAGCCAGCTCCATCTTCTCCACTGGCGACAGTAGTAACCAGTCGCCATCACTAACAAACAAACACCATTGTGAGACGTCCCGCCTACCGTCCGTCACTGTACAAAGTCGCATTTGCCGCTCAAGGAGAGACCTAGGTGGCAAGCGCTCTGTAGTGTCGTTGGATGACGTTTCCGGACCCGAGTGCCTATCCTCAATTTGTTTCTCAAGACACCCCTCGAAGTTCGTAGCAACTTGGTATAATGGGGTGTTGGTATTGGTCTTACCAATTGTCGATCAGATATTTTTACGATATATTCAAACACTGGAAACATAAGTATCAAGCACTAGTTCACGACTTCAAGATTCTCAATCAGTTCGCTTACTTAAAAAAAAAAAAAAAAACGCAACCACAAAATCTGGTTTCTCAATTTATTGCTAACCTTTTTCCATGAAGAATGCAAAAGCCGCATGCACTTCCAATATGCAACTCACTTTCGCCCATTTCGTGGTAGTATTTGGCCCATGAAACATTTATAGGCCGGAAATGTCCACAAACATTGCTGGGTAGCAGTAGTCGGTATTTTAGCCAGACAAATGTTGCAGTAGGTGAAGCCGTCAGTCCTGCTGGGCAACAATGCCTGACTATATTGTCGACAATATTCTACATCCAGGGGCTATGGCCCACGTAAAATAACGTAGACTTACGTGGCAGAGTATAGATGAGCTGACCTATAACTATGAGCTATCAGTTGTTACAGAAAGGTACAACATCTCACGCCGACTTCATAGCGTTAACAGGTGTTTGGGAAGCTACGTGCTCGGTCTTTAGGTCGGTTCTGGTCGTTCTGCTTTTGTACCAGGCCAAATATATTTGGGGAGGTCTTAATTCTGATGTTTATAGCTTTATGGACTCAATGCGCTTCCATATAAATTCAGTTTCTCTTTAAATGATGGTTCTCTTCTAATTGGCCTACAGCAATCAATTGTTACCCAATGAAAGCGCTCGATACCGCTCCATCATGCATGTGATGGAAGGAGCTTCTATCGCGTACACATTTTGCAACCATTTTTTAATAATATCCTGCGAAACCATGAATGGAAGGTAACAGGCAGATTCCATATAACTACAGTTCCGGAAAGCGTTTAACACAGTGTCCTGCTTCAAACTGCTGACGGACGTCTGAGCATACGGATTAGGGTCCCACACATGGGAGTGACTCAAAGACTTTTTAAGTACTAGCACTCAGTACGTTGTCCTTGACGGTGAGTGTTCATTACAGACAAGGTTATCGTCAGGAGTGCTCCAGAGAAGTGTGATTGACTCGCTCTTAGTCTCTATATAGGGTGAGTCGCGGAAGACGTAACACCCCCATTATTCCGTGGGCGATTGCACGTAGCGACAAGCGGTGTTCGGCGAATCATAGCCGACTATGGGGCGCATACTTTGGTACTTGCACAATAATCACAACGGTTATATTTACCGAGATAATGAGGCAAGTACATGTTTTTTAAATGGGACGCTATACATTTTTTTACCATCATTCGAACGCTCTGGAAAAGACGCGTATAGTGATGTAACGCATGTTGCTATTGTGATTCAAACTTCGCTCAAAAGACCCTGGGAAATATTGTACGATTGAAGGTCGAGGCGGTCGGAAGCGGCTGCAGACTGTAAACACGTCTCGCGCGACCCGCAGGCCGAGTTGCCGTGCTCTATGCAGCATGCACGGCCTACGCTACGTAGGTAAATCCTCATCCACCCTCTTTTAAGCAAGGTTTGAATCACAGTAGCAACATGCGTTACATCACTATACGCGTCTTTTCCGAGCGTTCGAATGATGGTAAAAAAAGTATAGCGTCCCATTTAAAAAACATGTACTTGCCTCATTTTCTCGGTCAATATAAACGTTGTGATTATTGTGCATGTAATAACGTATGTGCCCCATAGTCGGCTATGATTCGCCGAACACCGCTTGTCGATACGTGCAATCGCCCACGGAGTAATGGGGGTGTTACGTCTTACGCGACTCACCCTGTATAAATAAATAACCCGATCGATAAGGTGAACAGGAATTTACGCCTGCTTTTAATGACATTGTGGTGCTCGGGAAGTTTCGTCGTTGAGTGACTGTAGAAGGATACAAAATGAATTAGACAGAATGTCTAGTTTTTGTGATGAATGGTGGCTTGCTCTAAATGTAGAAAAATATAAGTTAATGCGGATGAGTAGGAAAAACAATCCCGTAGCTTTCGAATGCAGCATAAACAGTGTGCTGCTTGACACGGTAACTTTGATTAAATATTTAGGCGTAATGATGCAAAGCGGCCGGCCGCTGTGGCCGAGCGGTTCTAGGCGATTCAGTGTGGAACCGCGCGACCGCTACGGCCGCAGGCTTGAATCCTTCCTCGGGCATGGATGTGTGTGCTGTCCTTAGGTTAGTTAGGTTTAGGTAGTTCTAAGTTCTAAGGGACTGATGATCTGAGATGTTAAGTTCCATTGTGCTCAGAGCCATTTGGACCACATTTTGAATGTCTCTGGCGCCTTCTTTATCTGTGGCCGTATTCACAGTGGTGCGATCCGCGGGTTTAAAAGGAGGGAACAAGTGCTGGAGCATTCGTCATCTCGGCTCACTTTGAAGATGGCTGGACGGTATTCATCCGAAATACACTCCTGGAAATTGAAATAAGAACACCGTGAATTCATTGTCCCAGGAAGGGGAAACTTTATTGACACATTCCTGGGGTCAGATACATCACATGATCACACTGACAGAACCACAGGCACATAGACACAGGCAACAGAGCATGCACAATGTCGGCACTAGTACAGTGTATATCCACCTTTCGCAGCAATGCAGGCTGCTATTCTCCCATGGAGACGATCGTAGAGATGCTGGATGTAGTCCTGTGGAACGGCTTGCCATGCCATTTCCACCTGGCGCCTCAGTTGGACCAGCGTTCGTGCTGGACGTGCAGACCGCGTGAGACGACGCTTCATCCAGTCCCAAACATGCTCAATGGGGGACAGATCCGGAGATCTTGCTGGCCAGGGTAGTTGACTTACACCTTCTAGAGCACGTTGGGTGGCACGGGATACATGCGGACGTGCATTGTCCTGTTGGAACAGCAAGTTGCCTTGCCGGTCTAGGAATGGTAGAACGATGGGTTCGATGACGGTTTGGATGTACCGTGCACTATTCAGTGTCCCCTCGACCATCACCAGTGGTGTACGGCCAGTGTAGGAGATCGCTCCCCACACCATGATGCCGGGTGTTGGCCCTGTGTGCCTCGGTCGTATGCAGTCCTGATTGTGGCGCTCACCTGCACGGCGCCAAACACGCATACGACCATCATTGGCACCAAGGCAGAAGCGACTCTCATCGCTGAAGACGACACGTCTCCATTCGTCCCTCCATTCGCGCCTGTCGCGACACCACTGGAGGCGGGCTGCACGATGTTGGGGCGTGAGCGGAAGACGGCCTAACGGTGTGCGGGACCGTAGCCCAGCTTCATGGAGACGGTTGCGAATGGTCCTCGCCGATACCCCAGGAGCAACAGTGTCCCTAATTTGCTGGGAAGTGGCGGTGCGGTCCCCTACGGCACTGCGTAGGATCCTACGGTCTTGGCGTGCATCCGTGCGTCGCTGCGGTCCGGTCCCAGGTCGACGGGCACGTGCACCTTCCGCCGACCACTGGCGACAACATCGATGTACTGTGGAGACCTCACGCCCCACGTGTTGAGCAATTCGGCGGTACGTCCACCCGGCCTCCCGCATGCCCACTATACGCCCTCGCTCAAAGTCCGTCAACTGCACATACGGTTCACGTCCACGCTGTCGCGGCATGCTACCTACCAGTGTTAAAGACTGCGATGGAGCTCCGTATGCCACGGCAAACTGGCTGACACTGACGGCGGCGGTGCACAAATGCTGCGCAGCTAGCGCCATTCGACGGCCAACACCGCGGTTCCTGGTGTGTCCGCTGTGCCGTGCGTGTGATCATTGCTTGTACAGCCCTCTCGCAGTGTCCGGAGCAAGTATGGTGGGTCTGACACACCGGTGTCAATGTGTTCTTTTTTCCATTTCCAGGAGTGTATTAGAAGAAGATGATGAAGAAGAAGAAGTTGAATTTATGCGGTTGCACGCCCGAAATTTTATAGAGCAGTCTTTGCGCAGTCTTAACATTATTTTATAGCCACAACATAGAAACAATAGCTAAAGAAGCTTAACAGGATACCAACTGTGAAGAAAATAGAATATAAAAAAGAACTTAGCAGATGTTAGGGAGTATGCACCTGTAGATTAAACTGAAACTGACAGTATACAAAATTTGGTAGATATCCTTACTACCTCAAGTAAATGAAAAGACGGCTTAGTACCTTCCTAACACAATAAAACAGAAACACTTATTGGAACCGGCAACAAGAGTTTGTTGGAAGTAGTTTGAGATGTACATCTTTTTCTCCTTTCTTCTGACTGTCGCATAAACGGTTTTCCCTGATAACTAGCTCACCTAAGGGAGAAGAGGTGTAATCATGATTGGTACGCCATCGCAACACCGCAATTATCAACATCCTTCGCGCCTGGGGGAGTTTCGAGTTACTGTTCGGTTCGCAGCGTAGTACTGGCCTCGTAGCCAGACTGAAAACTTACCATTAGGGACAGCTCGGGCCGAAACAAGAATAACCAATAGCATTGCGGGTCGAGTCAAGTGACGTCGCTCGCTTGCTATTTCGGACTCTATACTGGATTTCGTCGGATTCTGGTGTTCGTGTATTATAACTTTTGTGTTACAGCAGTATGCCGTTTCAACGCAATGACGCACCGAATACTTTTTCTCAAGTTTCCCTCTTCGGAAGATTTGTTACAATGAAATTCCGATTAACGACACATCAGCGATAAAAAGCCTTTTGCAGAGCTCATGATGAACACTATTGCTGCCATTTGTTGAATGCGGAATGTGTGATCTTCTGGTTGGGGGCATGTAGTTGTGGTTTAGAAGGATTCAGTTACATTTGTTGCTATATATAAACGTTTTTTTCCATTTTCATGTTTGTAACAGATTTTGGTTTTTTCTTATTCGTGTAATATACGAATTATTTTATCCATTTTCACGTTTTTAACAGATTCTGGGTCTTTCTTATTCATGTGATAGATGTACGTTCTGCAACATTCGATATTATTTACAAATAAGAACGTGCTCTCTCAGGAACGAGTTTCTTCGATTTTGTGACTTGAGTCTGATTAAAAAACTAAAGATGAAACTCCTCACAGTGAAACGAACGGCAATGCTATTTGCTTGTTGTAGGAACTTAAGTACAGAGCTTAAATTGATGCCAATAAAACGAGCGGCAACGACATTTGCGTTTTTCCTCGTCAGAAATATTTAACTGTGATGGAATCGTTAACAACTCTTTCGGAAATTCAGCGGTCGAGAGAAAGATCGCACCACACATCAAGTAATAATGACCTTTGCGTAAAATAGAGAATGGGCATTGATGTTATGGTGTCGGACTGTGATTTCTAGGCCTATCATAATCTCCATACTTGACATTTTGCATCTCACTAAAGGATTATTTGAAGATAAATTGTAAATTTAAATGCAGTAAGTGACTCTATTCGCCAAGAGAACTGTTCAGTACACTGACTGATCCAAATTACAAAAAAGTTTTCGATGAATCCTTACAATACGTGAATGTTCCAGAAGCCAACAACAAGAGCAATCGCGTACGGTATTGAAAATATGGACCAAGTTTTGTTTCCCTCCCTTTTTTTTGTAAAAATAACAGCAGTGACAAAATTCACCATTCCATGAATTATATGCTGAAAAATTGTCCCCACAATGTATCACGTGTAAACATTCTGACATTCAGCTTTTGATACGTCTCCCACAGCACCTACAGAACAGCAAAGATAGAAATGCCTTCGCCAGACCTCACACAGGCCCTTCTGAAATTAAGCAATCCTATTGGTTCTCGCTACCCTGAAATGCTAGCCGTTGGCCGTGCGGTCTAACGCACGGCTTTCCGGGCGGGAAGGAGCGCCTGGTCCCCGGCACGAATCCGCCCGGCGGATTTGTGTCGAGGTCCGGTTCACAGGCCAGTCTGTGGGTGGTTTTTAGGCGGTTTTCCATTTGCCTCGGCGAATGCGGGCTGGTTCCCCTTATTCCGCCTCAGTTACACTATGTCGGCGATTGCTGCGCAAACAAGTTCTCCACGCACGCGTACACTACCATTACTCTCCCACGGAAAGATAGGGTTTACACTCGTCTGGTGTGAGACGTTCCCTGGGGGGTCCACCGGGGGCTGAACCGCACAATAACCCTGGGTTCGGTGTGGGGTGGCGGAGGGATGAAGTGGACTGCGGCAGTCGTCGTGGGGTTGTGGACCACTGCGGCTGCGGCGGGGACGGAGCCTCTTCGTCGTTTCTAGGTCCCCAGTTAACATACCATATCTACATCTACGTGATTACTCTGCAATTCACATTTAAGTGCTTGGCAGAGGGTTCATCGAACCACAATCATACTGTCTCTCTACCATTCCACTCCCGAATAGCGCGCGGGAAAAACGAACACCTAAACCTTTCTGTTCGTACTCTGATTTCTCTTATTTTATTTTGATGATCATTCCTACCTATGTAGGTTGGGCTCAACGAAATATTTTCGCATTCGGAAGAGAAAGTTGGTGACTGAAATTTCGTTAATAGAACTCGCCGCGACGATAAACGTCTTTGCATTAATGACTTCCATCCCAACTCGCGTATCATATCTGCCACACTCTCTCCCCTATTACGTGATAATACAAAACGAGCTGCCCTTTTTTGCACCCTTTCGATGTCCTCCGTCAATCCCACCTGGTAAGGATCCCACACCGCGCAGCAATATTCTAACAGAGGACGAACGAGTGTAGTGTAAGCTGTCTCTTTAGTAGACTTGTTGCATCTTCTTAGTGTCCTGCCAATGAAACCCAACGTTTGGCTCGCATTACCCACAATATTATCTATGCGGTCTTTCCAACTGAAGTTGTTCCTAATTTTAACACCAAGTACTTAGTTGAATTGACAGCCTTGAGAATTTGTGGCGTTCGCTGTGTTATTCAGTGGTTCCGTATTTAACTAATTTGTAAATGGAAATGATAATCTTATTTTATTACATTGAGTAATTACTAAATACTTTTTCTCCCGGCTAAAGATATGATCAATTGCTAAAGAACTCCAAGTTAACGTCGTGTTAAAGTGTTGTCTGTAAGTTGTGTAAGTGTCACTAAATCACAGTTCATACAACAGATTCCTTACAACTATTGATTAAGATGGAAGCAGTTATCTTCAGCAAAATGATCATTAAAACCACTGAATATCAGCCGCGCACAACACTGACGTATGTTTCCTGAAACAATATTCTTCGCAACTCGTGCGTAATTAATTTCGGCTCCATACATCAGCTAGAAAAGTTTCTTATAAGGATCGTGCTATGAGCACTGTTTTTAAAGAACCAATCTGATTGGAATCATTTTCATTAAAATGAGTTCGGGACCACCGGTGCACATTTATTTTTAGACATTTGTATTACCTTCGGCATTTATTCTGCAGAGTTGCGTAATTTAAATTTGAATTTGCCTCTGAGATAATTGTTAAGATGGCGGCAGACAATTGATAGAGCAAACAAGTAAATATTCAAAATGCTTATTAAACTCTATAAAATCTACTTTAGTATTGTGCACTATTTAGACTTCATCAAGCAAACATTTGATTTGTTTCTAAGGAAAACACAGACAAAAACGCGATACAAATCGCTATCATCAATGGCTGCGCTGCTTGCAGCGGAAAGAAATAATTAACACCGATAATGCTTACTGAGAGAGGAATTAAAGTTACAAATCACTATTCACTTATATTTATAATAATAATGAACTCTATTTTCAAGTAATAAATAACAAATAATTACAATTTCTTAATAGACCTCAGTTTGATATGCGTCCGCAACCTACAAAAGCCAACCAACAAAAGGTAAAAAAAAGGAAGACAAACGCAGATCATAAAAGGAATTTACAATTATCATTGTCTTGGTATGATACACATCGATATGTCCAATTACATCATAGAATATTACATAAATAATTAATATTTATCATCGTTTTCATTCGTTTTCACTGTTTTTTCATACGTCGAATAGATAATGTTTATAACTGTTAGAGGCATAATTTTCTCTCGTCGCACTGTGGCTAAAATTTATCTCGTGGATGTTACAAATTGTACTATTTATCGAGTAATCGAATTCCAACGGATTTCTTTTGGAACTCGTGTGGATCACCTCACACTTTTCGTTATTTAGCGTCAGCTGCCACCTGCCACAGCATACAGCAATCTTTTCTAAATCGCTTTGGAACTGATACTGGTCTTCGGATGACCTTACTAGACGGTAAATTACAGCATCATCTGCGAACAACCTAAGAGAACTGCTCAGATTGTCACCAAGGTCATTTATATAGATCAGGAACAGCAGAGGTCCCAGGACGCTTCCCTGAGGAACATCTGATATCACTTCAGTTTTACTCGATGATTTGCCGTCTACCACTAAGAATACAATACAATATCCTGAAATGCTATTGGTTATTCACATTTTGGGCTGAACTGACCATAAAGATAAGTGATTGAAAGGCTTCGAATCTCTGCACGCTGTTTCTCAGTCAGCTTCTGTATCCATGTGTTAAACCAGAGGATGTAGACTGAAGTTCATTACAGGGCGAGGAAGAATGGCCTGCGTATCTCCCGCCCACCCAGCTCACTAACAGGGAAGCAATGTCGAAGAAGGTATGTCATGCCATTGATGTTTGTATCAGATCAGTCACAGGAGTACATTTCTTTTGAGTGCTTCCGTTAAGCAATAATGCCTAAGGGAACACAAAAAGAATTCTTTGCGTGCTGGTGATTGACGCGAAGCTTGTGCAGAGCGCTGACCCCGCCCACTGCGAGCCAATTGACACTTCCTGTAGCAGCCTCTGTGCTCGCACTCTGCCTACTTGCCGTCTACGCGCTCGGCTCATTAGGCGCCTTCGCGACCTTATTTACCGGTAAAGGTGTTACATTTCGGGTCATATAACGCGCCATTAGCGCGGGGGTCGTTCGCAGCTGCCGCAGAACAGAAAGGGACTCCCTTCCGCGCGCTTCCCACAGGTGCGAGCGAGCCGGCGCGGAGAACCACAGAGGCGAAATGCGGTTGCGGTGGAGTAGTCAGCTGTGCTCGGCGCGTCAATGGGAAGGCGAGGCGGGGCGGCGACAAACAGCCAGGTAGCGGCGACACCTGGGGCCGGAAGCCGCTCCGCTCCGCGCTTGTTTGCGGCGCCGGGACCGCCCGCGGAGGCTATGATACGCCAACACCGCGACGGACCATTTCCCGACAAAGGGGCGCAAATCCGAGAAATTGGACACTGATCGCCGGCCGGCCCCAAACACGGGCCGTGTGAAAGGCAGCGCGGACGGCTGACTGCCTGCCCGGACGGACCGCCGCATCATAAAACGCGCATTAGCTCGCAGGGGGTCGCAGCAGCGGCAGCACCGTCAAGAGGGGTGACTGCTGCGGCCCTCACCCCGCACCCCTCACACGCTGACACCACACTCGCGCCGGCCGGAGTGACCGAGCGGTTCTAGGCGTTACAGTCCGGAATCGTGTGACCGCGACGGTCGCAGGTTCGAACCTGCCTCGGGCGTGGATGTGTGTGATATCCTTAGGTTAGTTAGATTTAAGTAGTTCTAAGTTCTAGGGGACTGATGACCATTGCAGTTAAGTCCCATAGTGCTCAGAGCCATTTGAACCATTTTGAACCACACTCGCAGTGCCCACATCGCCATTTCTGTTCCAGACGAATCAATCGACACTGTAAAATGTCGTCTCTCAGTTTTTTCCGATGTAATTGACTGATGTGTTTGCGGGTGCTCAGTCGAGTTGTTCTTTTTTTATTTACTTTTTCTTCCAAATACACAGTACAGCACAGTAGTGGAAAACAGAATACAGGCAGGATTCCTGTGAAAGTAATGTACAATGTCTGAAGTACACAAGTATCGAACTTCCAGGGTGACAGTTATTGAACTATATGAAATAAAACAGTTATAACTTCTGAACTATGACCTTGTGTTTTACATGTATATGAAAACAAGGTCACAGTGTTTAAAGTTTGAAGAAATCAGTTTAGTAATTAAGTTATCTTTGCAAAACAATATCTGTCTTTTGTGTGACATACTGGATGATCAAAAAGTCAGTATAAATTTGAAAACTTAATAAACCACGGAATAATGTAGTTAGAGAGGTAAAAATTGACACACATGTTTGGAATGACAAGGGGTTTTATTAGAACCATCCCATATTCGTGAAAGATCACTGGCGCGCGTCGTTTGGTGATGGTCATGTGCTCAGCCGCCACGTTCGTCATGCTTGGCCTCCCAGGTCCCCAGACCTCAGTCCGTGCGATTATTGGCTTTGGGGTTACCTGCAGTCGCAAGTGTATCGTGATTGACCGACATCTCTAGGGATGCTGAAAGACAACATCCGACGCCAATGCCTCATCATAACTCCTGACATGCTTTACAGTGCTGTTCACAACATTATTCCTCGACTACAGCTATTGTTGAGGAATGATGGTGGACGTATTGAGCATTTCCTGTAAAGAACATCATCTTTGCTTTGTCTTACTTTGTTATGCTAATTATTGCTGTTCTGATCAGATGAAGCGCCATCTGTCGGACATTTTTTGAACGTTTGTATTTTTTTGGTTGTAATAAAACCCCATGTCATTCCAAGCATTTGTGTCAATTTGTACCTCTCTGTCTACATTATTCCGTGATTTATTCAGTTTTCAAATTTATACTGACTTTTTGATCACCTTGTACTTCGGTTTCCTCTGCCTTCTTCATCTTTCCTCCTCCTAGCCCAAATCTGTTAAGAAGTGTATATTAATGTCGGGTCCTTTAAGTGAGAATGATCAGTCAGTTTTGTTCAAACATTGTGTCGTATTCTCTTATTTTGTACCACCAATTCGCTTGGTATGTTATTGGTAGGTTTTACAGTGGCAGTTTGGGTTAGTCTTATTGTATGGACAGAAATAACCGATTTGGGCGATGTCTGCTTAGCCGCCTTTGCAGCCATCTCACCGAGATTTCTGCGAATTATAGTAATTGTGGTGTGCGTACTGTAAGACCTTCGGTACGCACACTATCAGATTATTTGACTTGTCGCTCTAACGAAGTAGGCGAGTGTTAGCAATATGCCTCGTGGTCTTATCGTGGCGTGTTTATCTTCTGCCGTTAGGTCACACGATAGAAATGCCACTTGCACGCTTAGAGCAGCAGATTGACGGTGACCAACTTTAAACAGAGCTTGATTAATTTTCACACACATTTATTAATACAGTAACAAGCATAAACCTTACGTAACTTGATTCTGGATGCTATTTACAATTGACAATCTGAAGTTCCTTTGGTCTTGGTACGTAATTTTATTCTCACATATCTCTGATACTTGACAAAGTGTCTATACACTTCATGGCTATGTACAGGAATATGGTAGTCTTATTAGGCGCAACTGAAACCTGACTGTAGACTGGTACAGACTAATGCAGACTGGTACAGACTAGTGCAGACTGACTAATCGGAGGTCTGTACACTCGTTATAATACCTCGCGCGTTCGGGTATCACTGCGAGAGTGTGATCCGCGAGGAGAAAAGGTTCTACGTTACCAGCAATCTCATTGGCTGCGTTACATATTAATACGCGGATCAGTGGAAGCAGAATTTGGTCCGTCTCTAAGGCAGCGCCATCTCGTAGTGCGGAGATGGACGAGCGCTGCGCCTGCGCTGTTGTGCTTAGCGGGGCGCGCTCTAGTTGGAAAGTTGTGTACGCGCTGACTACGCGGAACTATGTACACAACCGTAATCATATAGTATAACACGCTTTTCTTTAACTTCATGAAGTCCGATTGCCCAATGTGAAAATATTATCAACTTTCAAAGTCGCCAAAATAGGAGGCCAAATCAGTTATTCGCAAAGACTGATATCTAGTGCCTTATGGTAATTTAATCTGTAATCTTTTCGTTAGCTCAGCCCACCTTCAGTAGAAAGGAGAGTTAAACAAGCGACAGCAGCGTAGGACCTTTAAAATAGATCATTATTATGGTGTATATGTAATTTTATTTCAAAATACGCCTGTTTCATGACTGTATACATCAGCAATAAATCAGAATAGGTAAATTAAAAATAAATACGGTAACGTCCCCAGGTGATGATTGTTTTTTCATTAATAAACTTTTATTCAGTAATACTAAGCAAAGAAGAAGTCTTCAGCTGCGATTTTACGATATTAACATATATTTTTGCAATGATGTTTAAGAAATCCTTGCCTAGCACTCTCTACCTCTCTCTCTCTCTCTCTCTCTGTCTCTCTCTCTCTCTCTCTCTCTCTCTCAAAAATAAAAACAAATGAATATTTTTACAGACTGATCGTTGTAGTAGACGGGTACTTCTATATGTTCTAGTGCATTGTGAAGGAGGTAATAATCATCAAAATTAAGGTGTCGTCAGAAATGAGCTGTATGCATTTGAGAACCATCTGAAATATTACGTAAATTTAGGTTATGACCAAAGATATTCCAGTCTGCTGATTTGATTCAGTGGTCAGATTTGTACAAAACTGATTTATTAGGCACGAAATAAAACACATCAAGGACTAAACGGATAGGAAAAGCGATAAAAAGATAGGTGACAAGGGCCTGAAGCGCTTCTGATAACATAATAGAGTTTTGCACACAAAGCATTTGATATGTAGGAAACGTAAAATTTGCAGTCAGTGTGTATTGGCCCCTTTCGAGTTTCGGCAGTAAGGTATGAACTTTTAATGATAAAATTCCTTAAGAAATTGGGCATTGCTATTGAAGCGACGGAGGGAAGCATTTTAGGATTTACTAGGAGAGCTATAACAATAACTAAATGCATTAGGTATCGAACTGGAACGGAAGACATAATTATGACCATTTAAAAGCTAATGGAGGTGTTCGGGGTATAATTATTACACGCGCAAATAAAGTTGACACTAAGCACGGTGGCTGATGGGAGCGACCGTAAAGGTATTTTCAATTTACAGTCGCTCCCATCAGCCACTGCGCCGAGTGTCAACTTTGTTTGCTCGAGTAACACATCTTAGCGAACGGATAGTGGATGAAACCAGGACGTTCGTTGCTCCATTTCCGAACACGTGTTTCAAATATTGTATCAAGTTCGAAGTTGCTGAGCATTTCTGTGACATTTTCTTCATGTTGAATCATGTCCATCGCGAAATGATTCTTATAGACAAGTTCGGTCCCCTAAAAAGTCATCACCAGCAAGCACAACACATGCCCCGTATCCAAGTACAAACGGACATCAGTAATGTAATGCCGATAAGGCGGCTGTAACTCTAATCTTTTAGAATCACATGGACACGTTCGATGTTCCATATAGGTATGCTACACCTTTGTAACAAGAGAGATTATTTCATCCACACATTCGGTACATAATTTAGGTGTACTTGTGAGGCTTAGTAACAGCTCCTATCTAAAATAATCTCCGTTGCTCTCCGGCTATAGTGTTACATCTGACAAGGTCGCGCTTGTGTAGCTATCTGCAGGGAGTCTCAAGCCTTTGGGCCAAAATGAAACAGGTGATAATGGACCCATAGCCGATTACGTTGAGATAGGGAACCAATGGTCGGAAATGCTTATTTACTGTACTATGGACACACAAAGCGTACATCGCACAACAACGACATACCTCACAGTAATTGTCCAAAGCGATGACCGCCAGTCTCTATGCAAGCATTGCAACAGCGCATGCAGTTCTGCTGCACTCACGCAAAAATGCCGGGTATCTGTTGTACACTGGAACAGGCAGCGGACGATAAATAGCGACACCCATGGCTACCAAACAGATATACTGTACACAACTTAGCTCATAGCACAAGTGTCATGTGGCTACCGCATGCATCGTACAGACGCGTTAACCTGTGCCGCACGCACACCACTATCCTTGACGTCTGTTGTCCGTTGCATCTGACAGCTTGTGATGTCTCTATGGTGAGGTGTGTTACTGTATACAGTGCGTGACGCTTAGTCAAAGACGGAACGATACTCGTCGCGAGAGTTGGCAGACATGCATTTAATGTAGGGTGCGGCGGGATGTAGTGCCCGTAAGGCTGCACGAATATGCAGAGAACGCTTCCCCAACAAGAGTCATCCTAATTGGAAGATTATCTTTGTGGATACCCACTTACAAAAGGGGTTCCCGCCAAAGACATGTCCGAACTTTAGTCTTTGAGGAGATAATGTTGGATTGTGATGCCGACCACCGAGCAATAAGCATCCATCAACTTCCCCGCGAAACGCGCATTTCGAACCATACTGTGTGGAGAGTACTGGTGGAACAGGTATTACACCCCTATCACAAAATTGTGTGCCAGCCCTGGAACCAACGGATTTTGAGCCCTGCGTTCACTTCTGTCAATGGATTATCCACCGCTGTACAGTAGCACCGCACTTGGTACAGAGTGTATGGTTCACGGGTGAGACATCATTCATCTGTATTGATATTTTGAACAGCCGCAACAGTAATGTGAAGTGAGGAAAATCCCCACACCACCCAAATCGGTGACCCCCACCAACGATTCTCTGCCAACGTATAGGCGGGCATTGTACGAGATCACCTAATAACACCTTACTTGCTGCCTTCCCGTTTGACTGATACATGTTAACTGGTGTTCTGCGAGAAGTGCTGCCACAGTTGAGTATCCGTTGTTGTCTGCGGAAGATTGTGGTTTCAACACGACGCTGCACCAGTGCACTTCGAAGTTAATGTTCGCGAACATCTGAGCTACAGGTACCCTCATCGTTGGATTGGAATGGGAGGTCTTGTCCCATGCCAACGTAATCGCTAGGTCTTAACCTTAGGATTTTGTCCTTTGTCCCATGCCAACGTAATCGCTATGTCTTACACCTTAGGTTCAAATGGTTCAAATGGCTCTGAGCACTATGGGACTTAACATCTGTGGTTATCAGTCCCTTGAACTTAGAACTACTTAAACCTAACTAACCTAAGGACATCACACACATCCATGCCCGAGGCAGGATTCGAACCTGCGACCGTAGCAGTCGCGCGGTTCCGGACTGAGCGCCTAGGACCGCCAGACCACCGCGGCCGGCTTTACACCTTAGGATTTTGTCCTTTGTCGAGATATTGGAGTATGAAACTCCCGTACAAACGGATGAAGACCTGCTTACTGGGGTCCAGGCTGTCTGTCTCATGGTATAAAAGACGTCAGGGATGAAACTTCCTGGAAGATTAAAACTGTGTGACGGACCGAGACTCGAACTCGGGAACTTTGCCTTTCGCGGGCAAGTGCTCTACCAACTGAGCTACCGAAGCACGACTCACGCCCCGTCCCCACAGCTTTAATTCCGCCAGTACCTCGTCTCCTACCTTCCAAACTTCACAGAAGCTCTCCTGCGAAACTTGCAGAACTAGCACTCCTGAAAAAAAGGATATTGCGCAGACATGGCTTAGCCACAGCCTGGGGGATGTTTCCAGAATGAGATTTTCACTCTGCAGCGGTGTGCGCTGATATGAAATCTCCTGGCAGATTAAAACTGTGTGCCGGACCATTATTGTTATGCAATTTACGCTGTGTATATGCAGGGCGGAGGAGTGGACAGAGGTTCAGAGCACCCTCTTGTCCTTGGGATGCGAAACTACTCCTAAAGGCGGAAGAATCTGAAGTGATGAACTGCTTGAGGATGCAGAAGACAATTGAAACCACTACACTGAAGACAAATAACGAGTATCCACACGACATGTGGCCTGTAATATAAAAAGTGTCAAGATGATCTCTCCATTGGCAAAATACTCCGGAATAGTCCCCATTCGGATCTCCGGGAGGGGACTGCCATCGGGGAGGTAACCACAAGAAAAGGATTGAATAACCAAGGAAAGGATACGTTCTATGAGTCGGGGAGTGGAATGTCACGAGCTTCAACGTGATAGGGAAGCTAGAGGATCTGAAAACGAAAGTGTAAACGCTCAATCTAGATATGGTGGACATCAGTGAAGTGACATGGAAAGAAGACAAGTATTTCTGGTCAGATGAGTGTAGGATAATATCTACAACAGCAGAAAACGATATAACAGGAGTGGGACTCGTTATGAGTAGGAAGGTAGAGCCTAGAGTGCCTTACTGTGACCAGTTCAGTGATGGGGTTGTTCTCACCAGAATCGACAGCAAACCAACATCGACAACAATAGTACAGGTATAAATGCCTATGTAGCTCGCAGAAGATGAACAGTAGAGAAAGTCTATGAGGATAATGAACAGCTAAAGCAGTAAGTAAAGGGAGATGAAAATCTAATATTCATGGAGGACTGGAATGCAGTTGTAGGGAAAGGAGCAGAAGAAAAGGTTACAGGCGAATATGGGCTGGGGCAAGGAATGAGAGAGGAAGAAGACTAATTGAGTTCTGTAATAAATTTCAGCTGGTAACAGCGAATACTCTGTTCAAGAATCACAAGAGGAGGAGATGTACTTGGAAGAGGTCAGGTGATACGGGAAGATTTCAGTTCGATTACATCTTGGTCAGACAGAGATTCGGAAATCAGATAATAGATTGTAAAGCGTACGCAGGAGCAGATATGGACTCAAATCACAATGTAGTAGTGATGAGTAGCAGGCTGAAGTTTAAGAGATTAGTCAGGAGGAATGAATGTTCAAAGAAGTGGGATACGGAAATACTAAGGAATGACGAGATAGTCTTGAAGTACTCTAAGGCTATGGATATAGCAATAAGGAGTAGCTCAGTATACAGTACGGTTGATGAGGAATGGACATCTCTAAAAATGGCCTTCACAGGAGATGGAAAAAAAACATAGGTACACAGAAGGTAACTGCGAAGACGCCATGTGTACAGAAAAAATATGTCAGTTGGTATATGAAAGAAGGAAGTACAAACATACTCAGGGAAATTCAGGAATACAGAAGTACAAGTCGCTAAGGAATGAAGTAAACAGGAAATGCAGGGAAGCTAAGATGAATTTGATGCATGAAAAATGTGAGGCAATTTAAAACGGCATGATTGTCGTAAGGACTGACTCAGCATATAGGAAAGTGTAAACAGCCTTCGGTGAAATTAAAAGGCAGGGTGGTAACGTATTAGAGCAACGGGAATTTCACTGTTAAATGCAGAGGAGAGAGCGGATAGGTGGAAAGAATACACTGAAAGCCTATATGAGGGGGAAGGTTTGTCTGATGTGATAGAAGAAGAAATAGGAGACGATTTAAAAGAGATAGGGGAACCAGTATTAGAATAAGAATTTAAGAGAACTTTGGAGGACTTAAGATCAAATATGGCAGAAGGGATAGATAATCTTCCATCGGAATTTCTAAAATCATTGGGGGAAGTGGCAAAAAAAAACGACTATTCACGTAGGTGTGTAGAATGTATGAGTCTGGGGACATACCATCTGACTTTCGGAAAAGCATTATCCATACAATTCCGAAGACAGCAAGAGCTGACAAGTGCGAGAATTATCGCATAATCAGTTTAACAGCTCATGCATCCAAGTTGCTTTCAAGAATAATATACAGAAGAATGGAAAATAACGTTGAGGATTCCAATGAAATCAGAAAAATCACAAACACACGGAGTTTTGAGGAAAACTAACCGACATACGTGGTCTACGCAACGAAAGCTAGCCCATTCGTTGCTTATGAAGGAATACTGGGCGAAAAGGAAGGCCAACAAATGTCGATTACGCGTGGTCCTAAGTGATCCATCCGCGAAGGAGAAGAAGAATTGAGGATTCCCTAGATGACGATCAGTTTGGCTTATGAAAGGTAAAGGCACGAGAGAGGGAATTCTGACCATGTGGTTAATAATGGAAGCAAGACTAAAGGAAAATCAAGACACAATCATAGGATTTGTCGCCCTGGAAAGAGCGTCCGACAATGTAAACTGGTACAAGATGTTAGAAATTCTAAGAAAAATATGGTTAAGCTGTAGGGAGAGATGGGTAATATGCAGTACATACAAGAGCCAAGAGGGAATAATAAGAGTCGACGACTAAGAACCAAGTGCTCGGATTAAAAAGGATGTACGAGAGGGATGCAATCTTTTGTTCCTACTGTTCAACCGTTATATCAAAGAAACAATGATGGAATTAAAAGAAATGTTCAGGAGTCTAATTAAAATCCAGGGTGAAAGGATATCAATGATACGATACGCTGATGACATTGCTATCGTGAGTGAAATGAAGAAGAATTACATTATTTGCTGAATGGAATGAATCGTCTAATGAGTATAGGACATGGAATGAGAGTAAATCGAAGAAAGACGAAAGTAATGAGAAGTAGCAGAAACGACAACAGCGAGAGTCTTAACTTCAGGATTGATGATTACGAAGTAGATTAAGTTAGGGATTTCTGCTGTCTAAGTAGCAAAGTAACCAGTGGCGGACGGAGCAAGGAAGAACATCAAAAGCAGACTAGCACTGGGAAAAAAGGCATTCCTGGCCAAGAGCAGCCTACTAGTATCAAACATACGCCTAAAGTTGAGGAAGAAATTTGTGATACCATATGTTTTATGCACAGCATTGTATGGTAGGGAACATGGACTATTGGGAAACCGGAACAGAAGAGAATCGAAGCATTTGAGGTGTTGTGCTACAGACTAATGTTAAAAATTAGGTGGATTGATAAGGAAAGGAATGAGGAGGTTCTGTGCGGAATCGGAGAAGAAAGTAATGTGTGGAAAACACTGACAAGGAGAAGGGACAAGATGATAGGACATCTGTTAAGACATGAGGGAATTATTTACATGGTACTAGAGGGAGCCGTAGAGGGTAAAAGCTGTTGAGGAAGACAGAGATTGAAATACATCCAGCAAACAATTGAGGAAGTAGGTTGCAAGAGCAAAAAAAAGTGTGTATAACACAAGCGATCTCAGTGGAATAATTCCGAAAGTCGTAATCGGATATGTCGATCCTTAAACTTTACTGGCTAGAGGAGTTTGTGTCGATGATTGCTTTTGCGCACGTCTAAAATTACTTGAGGTTTTTGGCGCAAGAATCAATGATAACTTCGTAATAAAGGACTTTAAGGTCACCAAGTGATTGGAATGCGTATTGAAACTGAAAATGTGATTCATTATCTTCCTTACGTAGTGAAATGTGACTATATTAATTATACAACTTCTATTATGTCAAGGTATGTAACATTACAAAGTAAGAATTGTTGGATGAGCATCCGAATTGTATCACCAAGCGAGTCGAGTGGTTTAATGAACTCACGGGCGTTTCACAGCGTAGTTTGATATTTATATTTCAAATCGAACTGTTCAGGACGTTAACAATGACGTATGCGTGTAACCCTCATCGTTCCGTGAGGTTGTTGATGGGTGGGATAAAAGAGTGGATGAAACGTGTTCCCTGCAAGTGGCTTATCTCTCTAGAGAAACGTAAATGTTATCCCTGGATTTAATCCCTCCTTACAAAGAACAGATCGTGTTCAAGAATTCTCTACGCTTCTTCTGAATAAGACATAGCGAGGAGCTGTGAAATCTATCCCTGGACGCTGAGATAAAATTCTTCCATAGTCTCCCATGCAGTTTATGTCTAAGTGAAGATAATGAAAATTCTATGCCCACAAGGATCCGAATCGGTGATTTTGGGGTCGACAGCGAGCCCATTACCGCAATTTTGTGACAAACGGTCGTAGTGGTACGATGTATACGACTCGTCTCGTGTTATCATCCAGAAACGAAACAAAAGGATATATGAGTATTGTAACTTAACGATTATAGTCGTATTGACGTTTCATAGTCATATTTTAAGAGAATTCTTTGACTAGGAAATTAATTTTTTTACTTGACGCACTTTTAGTCAATTTGTTCTTATCTCTTTCGTCACTTTGGTATGAGTGTTTAGAACTACTTGATTGTACACGTTTTTTACTCTAGAACGCTGCAAACACGCTACTTCAGATCTATAAATTTGCGTCCTCGTATTCTTACTTGATTTTGAAGGTAGCTGAGTCAACATTCATTTTTGTCTGTAAATATGTATTTTGCACTAAGTTAGTTTTTCAACAGTGCTTCATGTTTCGTGTTTTTGTTGCTTTTATTTTGGAACCGACACGTCTGCGTAAACAGATAGTACTGGACTCCACATTTAATTAGTGTTCGACGCTCAGCTACGTCTCTGACTGAAGAAACGTCCCTCATCTCTTTTATGTGACGCAATGTAAATGCACTCGAATGGTTTATAAACATTAAACGTTCAACCTGACGCTCAGGTCTGAGGAATGACAGACAAAAATTGTAATGATTACTAAACAAATACTGAACTGTTACTTTTTGGAGTACATTAACTTTTTTTTTTCTTTTCCGCATGGTTGTCACATATAAAAATATTATCCGTTGTACGATTACACTAAATCGGGCCATCAGTGTAGGAAGATGTGGTATAATGAGATCAGACTTTTGTAAACTTTATTTCCACAGTTCCTTTTCTGTCCACTTGGAGATTACTGGGCACAGACTACGACATGTAGTTCCCTTAGCTCTCACTCATTTTCGAGCTACAATGCATGAAGAAAAAAAACATATAATTTGTTTTATGACATAGTCTGCAGAAAAGAAGTTGTGGTTGTGATGTGAGCCCAGTTTGATACATTCAAAAATCTCATGCAAAATCTGCAAGAAATACACTTCCAGTAAGTTACGAGTAAATGTATTTTGAAGACCGTACAACATAGCAAACTTCATGAGGACCGTCGTCATATTAAAACAAATTCTTCGAAGGTCAGGACGAAAATACTTTTTTTGGGTAGTTCTAGGAACTAAAACTGATCTTTCTGCCTACATATAGCCCATTCTTTTCTTTGTATATTCATTTTATTTTGTCTTGTACTTGACGTTAACCTTCCACAATACGTCTCCAACACAAGAATGAACAGAAGTTTTGGGGTGAATGTAATTTGGGCACTTTCATGCTGGGGTCTCCATTACCAGCACCGAAGGAACTCGTAACGCCAAATAAAAATTTATCATCTGACATGAAGCGTGAAACATAATAATATATGTAATAAAAACAAGCCACCAGTTGCGGAAGGTAGTACTCAAAAGCTCTTGACCTACGTTTCAACCCATATAAACAGGCCTTCTTCAGATGTCTTGCATGTTTTTCCTTTAGTGGCCACACACAAGCACATATAATACGTGTAGTATTTTATGTATGAGAAAGTCAGTCGACTCTTTTTCCGATTGTCAAATTTAATTATGACCAAGTCTACTCGCAGCACATCGTGATCAGCATGTGAAACGTAATAAGGCTTCTGAAGAAGGCCCATTTATACTGGTTGAAACCTAGGACAACAGCTTTCGACTACTACCTTCCGCAACTTGTGACTGTTGTTATTCCACATATTACACTCACAGAGTTGCTGCTGCAGCCATGCTTAAGATTCTGAAACATAATTTTAAAAGAGGGGCACAGTCCTCGGTATGTGTGCAGTACAAAGAAAAAATTATGTGTGCTATAAGGGGCGTTCAACAGAAAGGGTACGAAACGACTCTGTAGGTATAATTGAAGTCTTTATTCAAAAGTAATCACCAGAGCCTGAGCACAACTATCCTACTGTTTCACGAGCTGAATAATTCCCTTTTCCCAGAATTTCTGTGGCTGTAACAGTATGAAGCCCTCCACTACGTCCTTCAGTTGTCGTAAGAGTTGGAGCGGTTCCCTTTGAGACGATTTTATTTTAACGGACCAAACACATGAAAGGTGCAGGGCCTCGCGTCCGGGTTGTAGGGCGGATGGTCAAGTCGCTCCCATTTGAATTTGGCCATTACGGTTTTTGTGATCTTGACCCTGTGAGCAGCTCAAGACGTTTGCACTTAATGGAATTTCGTAGGTTACGGAGTGTCTCAACTTCACGTCAGTGTTAATGGTTTTTCCGTTCTCGACGAGTTCGATGAGTATCGGACCTCCTACGTTGATAATGAAGGCAAGCATCACTTTGCCTGCTAAGGGGATGGCTCTGAATTTTTAGGAGGAGATGACTACACTACACGTGCGTCCCTGGAAGTCTCACTGCGTCATCCTAAAGCGGCATATGCAAATTTCAACCGGTTCGGTTGTTACGACGTTTTGTACCTTCTCATTTGAACACTCCTTTTACTTGTACGTACGTAGTTGTGAACAGGGCTGGTTCGAGAACATTTCTCCAAACAAGCGGTATATCATTGATGCGCTCGCTTCCATTTACCCACAAGATCGACAAGTTTTTGGCGCCTCCTCCCTCTTATTGTTTCACCAGTGTCACTATTCGCTGCTATTTATGATACAACCATTATATAGATTTTGCCCTCGGGTGACTTACGTCGCCTGGGTCTTAAACAGGACCTGGATGTAGTAATATCAGGGCCCGATTAGTAGTCGTGGGGTCATATACCAAATAAACATTTTATTGCCCTACAAAATGTTTTCGTTTGACCGGCATCATCGTTTTTTCGTTCAGTAGTTCGTTTTCTACTTTGTGCACCATTTAGCTTCTTCACGTTGCTCATCGTGTTGGATAGACTGTAATTTGCAAAGGAACGACAGCTAACACGCACTTGGTAACCACCGACAGGCGACGCTGTGTCTGTCTGTACACGAACCAACACGAAACGTAGCTATACAGCAGTTTCAGTCAGTTGGCCTCCAACCGAATTCGTAAACGAACTAAACGCTACGCTAGCGATACTACTACAGCTCAGTTACCCTCTATGCCTTCAGATTAGGTGCAAATCTTTTTTGCGTGCGTGCGTGAGTGCGTCCTAAGTCCGCGCCTACGTGGCCTTTGCGTCGATCTGTCCCTGAGTAATTTTGCCACAAAAACGCACACCTTAAAGATTTTGCCGGTGCTAAAAAGAATATGCCCTCACTCCTCACTACCTCACTATTAAAAGTAGATTCTGTGTCGGGGCGGTCTCCAGATGTAACTATGCAAGTTGACGTTTGAAACCTCCGACGTTCAGTTGCGTGTTGTAACAAACACGGGCCACGGTCGGCGAGCAGCATCTGCAGGGACATGTTTACGACATGTTTACGATGACGAGCGTGTTTACGAGTGTGGCTGTAGTGCACTGTTGTGGTTTGGTCTAGCTGTCGCAGTGTCCGCATGTAGCGTATGCTGCTACTGTTATTCTACATTCGTCTACGCACGCAGACCAACTGTAGTACACCGTGTTACCAGACGTCTGTGATAGTGTAGTGTTGTAGGAACTGTGACCATGGTGTATTCGAACTCTGAAAAGGCGGAGATGATACTCATCTATGGCGAGTGTCGACGAAATGCAGCTGAAGCTTGCAGGGTGTATGCAGAACGGTACCCGGACAGAGAGCATCCAACGTGCTGCACATTCCAAAACATCTACCGCCAACTGTATGCAACAGGTATGGTCGTAGCACGCAAACGGGTCCGTAACAGGCCCGTCACAGGAGAAGCGGCTGCAGTTGGTGTGTTAGCTGCTGTTGCCATGAACCCACACATGAGTACACGGGACATTGCGAGAGCCGGTGGACTGAGTCAAAGTAGTGTCATGCGCATACTGCATCGTCACCGCTTTCACCCGTTTTATGTGTCACTACATCAGCAATTACATGGTGATGACTTAAATCATCGAGTGCAATTCTGTCAATGGGCATAACAATAACAGAGAATGCGTTGCAGTTCTACCTGTTTAACGATGAAGCGGGTTTCACAAACCACGGGGCAGTGAATCTACGGAACATGCATTACTGGTCCGTGGACAATCCTCGCTGGCTCAGACAGGTAGAGCGACAGCGACCATGGACTGTAAATGTATGGTGCGGAATCATTGGCGACCACCTCATTGGTCCTCACTTCATTGCAGGGGCCCAAACAGCTGCAACATACATCGCGTTTCTACAGAATGATCTGCCAACGTTGCTCGAAAATGTCCCACCCTGAAACGCGTCGACGTATGTGGTATCAACATGATGGTGCCCCTGCACATTCCGCAAGTAACACTAGGCTGACCCTTGACAGGATGTTCGACGGGCGTTTCATAGGACGTGGAGGACGCATAAATTGGCCAGCCCGTTCTCCTGATCTTACACCTCTGGACTTCTTTCTGTGGGGTACGTTAAAAGAGAATGTGTATCATGATGTGCCTACAACCCCAGAGGATATGAAACAACGTATTTTGGCAGCCTGCGGCGACATTACACCAGATGTACTGCGGCGTGTACGACATTCATTACGCCAGAGATTGCAATTGTGTGCAGCAAATGATGGCCACCACATTGAACATCTATTGGCCTGACATGTCGGGACACACTCTATTCCACTCCGTAATTGAAAACGGAAACCGCGTGTGTACGTGTACCTCACCCCTCATGGTAATATACATGTGCGTCAGTGAAAAAGACCAGTAAAAAGGTGTTAGCATGTGGACGTAATGTGCTGTTCCAGTCTCTTCTGTACCTAAGGTCCATCACCGTTCGCTTTGGATCCCTACGTAATTCGGTGCTCTCCGATACACACGATCGAACAGCGGAGGAGTGGTACTCAAGCGTCAACTTTAGGTTGCAATATCTCCCGATGTAGTTAACATTTTACAATGCAACAAACGGCACTGATTACGTATTTGTTTATACGTTCAGATGTGCTAGCAAAACTAACGGGGTTCCATTTAAAAAAACGTAGGTTTCTGTTAAAAAACATACTTTCGTGCATTTTTTTATGGTTTGTATTAACCAATTACACAAGCCCCTCTCCTCACGTTCGATCTGTGGAATCAATTCGTCAGTGTTTGGTGTGGTTTACGAAATATATCCAGCGGTAATGTTAGGTGACTCATCCTGTGTATATATATATATATATATATGTGTGTGTGTGTGGATACTACCAGCGAAAGATGTTGCGAATGAAGTTAGTAGCAAAGAAGTAATCAATTTACACGTCATGCATAATGCTACAGTTTTCACTCTTCTCGTTGTTTATGACGTCGTATGCCCTGAGCTATGATAGGTAAGTGGTTCTTACTCCCACAGCGATGTGTACCAAGTTTGGTTTGAGTCAGTCCAGTCGAACATACAAGCACGCACACACACACACACACACACACACACACACACACACACAACACACACACACACACACACACACACTTTATTTTATTTTATACATTACAATGAGAACAGTGAAAAATTGCCGCATCTTTCATAACGTTTAACTTTAGCACTTAATTTACACTAACTCTGTTCACAACATATTTCGATGACGGTATCGACATATGCCGCTGAATGTATACAAATATGGCATTGTATGACATGTAGACATATGACGCTGTGATAAGCGAGAAAAAGCCGCATCACGCATAAAGTTTTAATACAACTATTCTTTACTACTAACACACTCCTGCAGTCGAATCAGCCTAAGGATATTCCTGACACCTGGCAAGGTTTTTTATTTATTTATTTTTTTTTTTTGACAGCTTTCAACTGTGAAGTGCAAATGGCTGTAAGCGAAAACGATCGCCTTCTATAGAGCTATAAAGAGACGTTGCCGTAGAGACGTTTACAAAATTACATTATAGACACGCGAAGCGGCTGCTCCGTACAGAAACAGTCCGGGAGTCCGGGATCATGTATCTTAATCTGGATCCTGTACTCATACAAAAAAAAATGGTTCAAATGGCTCTGAGCACTATGGGACTTAACTGCTGAGGTCATCAGTCCCCTAGAACTTAGAACTACTTAAACCTAACTAACCTAAGGACATCACACACATCCATGCCCGAGGCAGGATTCTCATACATTTGTGCATTATGCATATTTCTTTGTACGACTGTTTTGTAATTTCAAAGATGTTTTCACGAACACATGCCAATGAAATTTTTCGATACTTAACTACAAGAACAGTTCAATTTTTGTCTCGTTTCAAGTAGAAAATTGGCGAAAAGAACACCTGGCCAAAGTTGGGTTTGTGAGATCGGAAAAACTTCAATGGCCAAGATCACATAAATTAGCCTTTATTGTTGATAACATGTTTCGACAGTTATAACTGTCATCACCTGAGCTTCAAAGTATAGTTGTTATAAAAATTTTCCATTGTGAGTTATTATCTCATTTTTCGGAGACCATAAGATGACAGTTACAGTTGTCGAAATCGATTGTCAACAATAAAGACTAATTTACGTGATCTTGGCTACTGAAATCTTTTTTTCCCCAGTGAAACAGATCGCCCCTTCTAAGTTCTCAATATGAGAAAATTCTGTCGAATATATAGATTTCACACATATTTGTACGCATATTCATCAGCAAATTTGCCCTTCAGTTTCATCTGAATTCTGAGGGAACTTGTAATTCTGCCAGTGATTGTTGGTTCGAGGAGAAGGACAGTCGCTGGTAGCTACCTGATTCTGAGCTGTCTACACCATGGAACTCCAGCGAAGGTGTTAAAAGTCTCTGTTGCAAGCCCTGTGGCATTGTCTTTGAACCCGAAACGCGCTGGCAAAATTACTGCCTCCTGCAGTGCTCATTCTCACGATATGGTTGATGCACTGAACAACGCAAGTAGGAGACTGCGCTTCATACTTTAGAAGTGTGGTCAAGTCAGATTGAGAAATACCAACAGGTCGTTTTCGAACTTTTGTACACGTCACCCCCTCTCATCGTAACAACCACTTCTAGCGGTATTAGGGCTTCTACACTCTCACAGTATTTTTATACAAATAATGAGCCATCTAGCCCTATGTAACAAATCTGGTTGAAATTGCGTCAGGTGTTCCTGAGTTTCATTTTTATGTCAACCCTTTTCACACAAACTCTCAGCCATAGGAGTGTTATGGGAGAGTTAGAGTCACAGAAATTGTTTACACATAGCAAGTGACACGTGTACTTATTTTGTTAGAAATGTCTTCAGATGTTACAGAAATATGCTGATATTCCACTTCCTTTGCATCCCCCTCCTCTCCCCAACTCTAGGGCTGAAATGTTATCTTAACTCTCACCAAGAGTCCTAAAGAGACTGAAAATTATTGATTCTATACTAATATCGGCCATTATCGAATCTTTTTACATGTCACGTCTTCTCATCCCCACCCCTAAGCGTGGTTCGTGTGTATTCTTCCCACAGTGTACAAGTAACGACTCACATATATACAAAATATTATTTAAATTGCTCCAGATGTTCCTAAGCTGGTATATCACCACTTTTTCACATATGGATGGTAGACACTTCTCACCCCCACAGAAACCTTAGCAGACGTGCACACAACTCGCCAAGGTTTCATCCCCATCGGGTGAATTGTACAGGATGCATAGACGACGAACAAATAACAATTTATTTTCAGATATTAGACTGAGTGGACCCACATTACTAGGCTAACCAGATTTTGAAAGAAAACTTGGACACTTGTGTATATACCTAACTACCTTACACTTATACTTACTTCTCTTACCAGCTACCGTGAGATTTTCAAATCGGTATGGCGATGGAGCAGCTGGAAACCCACAGCAAGAATGTATCTTCGTTTTGTGAATTGGTAAGCAAAATATAGGTATATCACAAATAAATAAAATTCTTTTCTTCAGAAATAAGAGAAGACTGATATATATACTTTTTATTGTAATAGCTTTCTGAGTTGTTTCATCACTTACTGGGTACTTAAGTACAATTTGTTAATTTTAAAAATTGTGTAATATTACAAATCAGTAATCAGATACATATTATAAGTTTCATATTAAAGTTTAAGATTTGAGACTGTTAGCGAGAGGGTGCATATAATACAAACAAATAATCAATAAGCATCGCTCACATTCTTCACAAAACTGATTTTCATATGGTTGCAGTCCCGTTAAGAGAAATGGTTTCAGTTAAGTGATGCTCCTTTATATCGCTTTTGGTTTTGTTTTTACTTGTCTTGAGGGGCATAAGTGGAAGGTCGGCAAGTAGATAATACTTGCTTTTCTTTTCAACACGTTTCTTACTATTTCTTTAGGCATAAGACGAGTTAAACGAAATGCGGTAGGCCTACATACTGTGAAAACACATATTTCTACAACATTATACATCTAGGACACTAATTTTCACAAATATTTAATTAAATGAAAAATATCACTACTCGCATTTTGTTTTCGGTTAAAAACGGGGATAATTATGTGTTCCGAATGATTTACTCTGGACAGAGAGACATTTATGTGGAAACCGGGAATGACGCAGAACAACTGGGACGTTTGATCAGCCTGCAGATTACCAGTAAGGGGCTACGATGCCGTTCTTACCTTACCCCCAATAGTTTCTATACAACGCGGTTCGTGCTGAGTTCACCATTTCAGTAATGTAATATTCTGCCGCTCTCTTTTTTATTCTCGTTATTTAGATAACCTTTGTAGATACGTATCCCGGTGACGGCTTACAAGCAGGACGCCTGATAGTGATCCGGGGCGAAACTGGTTGCGTAGCGTAGGCCGCGCCACGTGCGAGGTACACGCGCCGCGCATAGGGAGGGGATGGCTCACAATGGCGCTCGCATGGTTCCCAGCGCGCTAATATGATGGCAATTGTTATTAATGGAGCCAATAATCAGGGCAGATAGCCCCCGGGGGAGCCGCGCGCGTGCGCACGTGTACACACGCACATGCGTGTGTGACCACGCGGCCTTGCTTAATTTGTACGCACCGCGCTGAGCGCACTGCAGCGCCGCCAGTGCACGTTATGACGAGCGTGCTCAAACACGGCTTTCATCAGCCTTCGTGTCGGATGGATCCGACTCTATGAAACAATTGACAACAATGGGTACGCTGAACCAACTCCTCTGTGCGATGAACACTTTGTCTTAGAAGTTTGTCGCTGAGACGCAGTGACTGAAGTACTCTGTTTTCTACTCTCGTCAACTGAGTTATTTACATCTACATTCACAGTCCACAAGCCACGCTAAGTTGTGTGATGGAAGGTACTTACCGTACCGTTATCATTTCGTGCTCCACTTTCATGTTCCATTCCCGAATGATAAGAGTGAAGTGCAACTGCCTATACACTGAGGCGACAAAAGTCATGGGATAACGATATGCATATACACAGTCGGTGGTAGTACCTCGTACACAAGGTATAAGTGCAATGGAGAAGCTGGCGTTTGTTCTCAGGTGATGCATATGAAAAAGTTTCCGACGCGATTATGGCCGCACGACGGGAATAGTACACTACTGGCCATTAAAACTGCTACACCAAGAAGAAATGCAGATGATAAACGGGTATTCATTAGACAAATATATTATACTAGAAATGACATGTGATTGATTACATTTTCAGGCAATTTGGGTGCATAGATCCTGAGAAATCAGTGCCCAGAACAACCACCTCTGGACGTAATAACGGCCTTGATACGCCTGGGCATTGAGTCAGACAGAGCTTGGATGGCGTGTACAGGGACAGCTGCCCATGCAGCTTCGACACGATACCACAGGTCGTCAAGAGTAGTGACTGGCGTATTGTGGCGAGCCAGTTGCTCGGCCACCATTGACCAGAAGTGTTCAATTGGTGAGAGTTCTGGAGAATGTGCTGGACAGGGCAGCAGTCGAACATTTTCTGTGTCCAGAAAGGCCCGTACAAGACCTGCAACATGCGGTCGTGCATTATCCTGCTGAAATGTGGGGTTTCGCAGGGATCGAATGAAGGGTAGAGCCACGGGTCGTAACACATCTGAAATGTAACGTCTACTGTTGAAAGCGTCGTCAATGCGAACAAGAAGTGGCCGAGACGTGTAACCAATGGCACCCCATACCACCACGCCGGGTGATACGCCGGTATGGCGATGACGAATACATGCTTCCAATGTGCGTTCACCGCGATGTCACCAAACACGGATGCGAGCATCATGATGCAGTAAACAGAACCTGCATTCATCCGAAAAAATGAAGTTTTGCCATTCGTGCACCCAGTTTCGTCGTTGATTACACCATCGCGGGCGCTCCTGTCTGTGATGTAGCGTCAAGGGTAATCGCACCCGTGGTCTCCGAGCTGATAGTCCATGCTGCTGCAAACGCCGTCGAACTGTTCGTGCAGATGGTTGTTGTCTTGCAAACGTCCCCATCTGTTGACTCAGGATTCGAGATGTGGCTGCACGATCCGTTACAGCCATGCGGATAAGATGCCTGTCATCTCGACTGCTAGTGACACGAGGCCGTTGGGTTCCACCGATTCCATATTCTGCTGACAGTCATTGGATCTAGACCAACGCGAGAAGCAGTGTCGCGATACGATAAACCGCAATTGCGATAGGTTACAATCCGACCTTTATCAAAGTCGGAAACGTGATGGTACGCATTTCTCCTCCTCACAAGAGGCATCACAACAACGTTTCACCAGGCAACGCCGGTCAACTGCTGTTTGTGTATGAGAAATGAGTTGGAAGGTTTCCTCGTGTCAGCACTTTGTAGGTATCGCCAGCGGTGCCAACCTTGTGTGAATGCTCTGAAAAGCTAAATATTTGCATATCACAACATCTTCCTGTCGGTTAAATTTCGTGTCTGTAGCACGCCGTCTTCGTGGTGTAGTAATTTTAATGGCCAGTAGTGTAGTTGTAGCTAGAAGCATGGGACATTCCATTTCGGAAATCGCTAGCGAATTCAATATTTCGAGAGCCATAGAGAATACCTAACGTCAGCCGTTACCTCTCGCCACGCACCACAAAGTGGCCGACGGCATTCATAAAACGACCTAGAGCAGCGGCGTTGGCTTAGAGTTGTCTGGGCTAACAACAAGCATCACTGTGTGAAACAACCGCAGAAATCATTGTGGGACGTAAAACAATGTAGTATTAATACAAGTAGTTACTTCCTTAGTAGACAGAGAATTTCGAGAGCGCTATTTTTGGTTCCATAAATAGTTGTGCTGGTGTAATTGATCTTTGGTAACGTAGACCTATAGTTTCCTTCGGTAACTGTAAAATTTTACCATGTGTGACAAATGTGGGCTCTGTCGTAGGTTTGTTAGTAGTGGGCTACGGTGTGGGTTTTGTTCCAAAGTATTTTCATTGGGGGGAGTGCAGTGGGGAAACCTGTGGGCATTCTAACCGGATCCTCTCCTGGGAATGAAGAATCTGTAGTAGAAATAAGTTGACAAAGGAGCATGAGCGTAAGATCGGTGCCCTTCAGGTGCAGTTTCAACATGCAAAGGAGGAACTACATAGGTTGAGGAGGGTGAACTATGCTAGGGAATGGAAACTGGAAGTTGGCAAGAAGGCAGCTAGAAGCAGGAGAAGGTATTCAGACATTTATGTTTCCATATATGCAATAGATTTGACAAACTGTCAAAGTTGAGTGGAGAGGAGCCTCTTGCAGCTGTAGATGTAGAGAACACGCAGCAGTCCTCAGCAGTTAGGAGGCTTAGGTCAGTTGCGAAGTATAACAGAAAGAAGAAGGTTCTGCTGCTAGGTAGTTAGCACGGTAGATGTGTGGGCCAGCAGTTGTAGGAAGTGTTGGGGAGTGAGTACCAGGTCACCAGCATTGTGAAGCCTGGTGCAGCGTTGGCTCAGGTGATTGACAGCATAGGGGAGTTATGTAGGAATTTCACAAAGGAGGATCAGGTAGAGATAGTGGGTGGAGGAGGGAACAATCTTGATAGGGACGGGGAATATGATGTAGGTGGTGACCTGGTGAAGATAGCTATTCAAACTGGTGGCACTAAGGTGCATTTCGTGCAACTGTTTCAGCATCATGATCGGCCTCATCTTAATGCGGCTGCTAGGGGCGTTAACATGGGGCTGGAGAAGGCACTGATGGCATAGGGCATGGGTCATATTTCAGTGGTGCCAGTTGAGTCTGTCAGTAGATCGGATTTCACTAGACATGGCTTGCACTTCAATAGGTGTGAGAAGGGGAGGCTAGCAAAACTTATAGGTGACAGTGTAGTGGGTGGTGGTGGGATCACTCATTGGAAAATTCCTGTAGTACTTGGTGTTAGAGCTGCACATTTTTTAGACTGAAGCCAGCTGATAGGTATACCTACTTAACGAAAGTCCTTCTAACTAAGGGATCACCTTCAGAGGACGCCATGTTTCCAAGTAGAGAAGGAATTAGTATATTTCATCAAAATATAAGAGGTGTTAGAGATAAAGTTAGTGAACTGCTCCTAGATGCTGACTCTGAAATTATTGGTATATCGGAGCACCACTTAAATAATTTGACAATTCAGAGTCTTCCTTTACCAGCATACAGATTAGCTGGTTGTTTCTCAAGGAGTTGCTTGCGGAGTGGGGAAGTGACATTATACGTAAAAAACAGTATTCTATTTGAGTCCAAAGACGTATCACGGCATTGCACTGAACAGACACTTGAATGTTGTGCAGGGTCAGTTGAATTTAGTAAAACTAAACTTCTAATTGTTGTTGTTTATAGGTCCCCCAACTTTGACTTCAGAGCATTTCGGCTCAAGCTGGAGAGGATCTTGATTCACTTTATAGAAAGTGACAGAAATTAGTTACATGTGGTGACTTCAATATAAATTTTGTATATGATGCTGCAAGAAAAAAGATGTTCGTAGATCTCCTAAATTCATATGATCTGATGCAGACTGTGTCTTTTCCAACCAGGTTGCAGGGGAACAGTAGCACAGCCACAGACAATATTTTTATTCATTCGTCATTAATAGATGGGTGTTCTGTTGGTAAAATGGTGAATGGCCTTTCAGACCACGATGCTCAAATTTTAACACTAAAAGGCTTTTGTACTCAAACAAATGTCACATATAGTTACAAACTATGTAGGAAAGTTAATCCAACAGCAATAGAGAGTTTTTTAAACCTCGTCAAGGAAGAGGAGTGGCAAGATGTTTATAGTGTCGATAACATAATGATATAAAAATGCTTTCCTTTCCATTAGAACGTTCTAATCGGGTTATTAGCAGTAAAATGCAGCCAGGTTGCCTGACTGATGGAATAAAGATATCATGTAGAACAAAGCGGGAATTATATCAAAATGTTAAAAATGGTTCAAATGGCTCTGAGCACTATGGGACTCAACTGCTGAGGTCATTAGTCCCCTAGAACTTAGAACTAGTTAAACCTAACTAACCTAAGGACATCACAAACATCCATGCCCGAGGCAGGATTCGAACCTGCGACCGTAGCGGTCTTGCGGTTCCAGACTGCCGCGCCTTTAACCGCACGGCCACTTCGGCCGGCATCAAAATGTTAGAATTAGTCACAATCAAGCTACAGTAGCCCATTAGAGACAGTACTGTAAGATGCTTAAAAATGTTATTAGGAAGGAAAAGACTAAGTGGCATGCAAATAGAATAGCTAATTCACAGGATAAAATTAAAACCATATGGTCAGTGTGAAGGAAGTGTTTGGTCAGCAGCACAAGGCCGACGATATAAAGTCAGTTCGTAGTAAAAGCATTTATGTTACTGATAAATCAGATATATGTACAGTATTTCCGAGTATTGCCGGTGAATTAAATAAAAATTTAGTTTCCACAGGGAATCATATACCTCTCTTGGCAAATGCCTTCCAAGAGAGTGATGCCTGAAATACTCCTCTGCGTCATAGACAAAGAAGAGATTGAGTTATTAATTAAATAAGTGAAGACTAAGGACTCTAATGGATATGATGGAGGGCCTTGCAGAATATTGAAGTACTGTGCTACACATGTTAGCCCAGTATTTACCCATATCTATAATTTTCCCTTGAGGAATGGTCAGTTCTCTGAATGATTAAAGTACTCAATAGTAAAGCTGCTCTTTAAAAAGGGGGAAACGTTAAAAAAAATGGTTCAAATGGCATTAAGCACTATGGGACTTAACATCTGACGTCATCAGTCCCCTAGACTTACGACTACTTAAACCTTACTAACCTAATGACATTACACACATCCATGCCCGAGGCAGGATTCGAACCTGGGACCGTAGCAGCAACGGGGTTCCAGACTGAAGCACCTAGAACCACACGGCCACAGTGCCCGGCGGGAAAGGGATAATGTAAACAATTTTAGTCCTATTTCAATGCCATCAGTGTTTCCTGAAATTATTGAAAAGGCTGTGTGTGTAAGAATAATTGATCATTTTATATCATACAAGTCGCTGTCAAATGTACAGTTCGGCTTTAGAAGTCGTTTAACTACTGAAAATGCTATATTCTCTTTTCTCTGTGAGGGAGGCCTACTGGATGGGTTAAACAAAAGGTTTCGAACGCTAGGCATATTTTTTTGTTTAACTATGGAGTTTGATTGTGTTGATCACAAAATATTGCTCCAGAAGTTGAGCCATTACAGAATACGGGGAGTAGCTCACAACTGGTTCACCTCTTACTTTAGCAACAGACAGCAAAAGGTCATTATTCACAGTGTTGAGAATGGCTGCGATGTGGAGTTTGAGTGAAGCACGGTCACGTGAGGGGTGCTCCAGGGTTCAGTGTTGGGGCCACTCCTGTTCCTTATTTATATAAATGATATGCCATCTAGTATTATGGGTAACTAAAATATTTCTGTTTGCTGATGATACTGGCTTGGTAGTAAAGGATGATGTGTACAATATTGGCTCGGTTTCAAATAGTGCAGTTCATGACATAAGTTCATGGCTTGTAGAAAATAAACTAATGTTAAGTCACAGTAATACTCAGTTTTTATAGTTTCTAGCACACACTTTAAAAGACCTGACGTTTTAGTTTCACAGAATGGGCATATGATTAGTGAAACTGAACAGTTCAAATTTCTAGGTATTCAGATAGATAGTAGATTTTCGTGGAAAGCCCACTTTCAGGATCTTGCTCAAAGACTAAACGCAGCTATTTTTACTATTCGAATGATATATGAAGAGATTAATGCTTCAACACGAAAGTTAGTCTACTTTACTTATTTTCATTCGCTTATGTCGTATGGTATTATATTTTGGGGTGACTCTTCCCATTCTAACAAGGATATTTTTTGCTGAGAAACGGGCGGTTCGGGCAATAAGTAGTGTAAGTTCACGAACCTCTTGTCGACCCGTGTTCACGAGTCTGGGTATTTTGACACTGGCCCCTAAATGTATATATTCATTACTATCATTTCTTGTTAACAATATCAGTTTATTCGCTAGAATAAGCAGTTTTACTCAGTTAATACTCGACAGAAATCAAACCTTCATTTGTATCACACTTCCTTCACCCTTCCGCAAAAAAGCGTGCAGTATATTACTGCATCCATTTTCAATAAGCTACTACTAGAATACAAAGATCTTAGCAATAATCGACGCACTTTCAAATCGAAACTGAAGAGTTTCCTCATGAGCCAATCTCTCTATTCTGTCGAGAAGTTCCTTAAAAAGTTATTCTGATTCCTGTCGTATTGTTGACTGCGTTTACTTAAACTTGCGGCTTAACTTTTTTCGGGTTCATAAACATTTTATTTTTATCTATTATTACTTTTATGTTGTAATTTAATGTACTGACACGTTCCATGACCTTGCAGATTTGCTCCTCAATTTGGTCCTACGGAACTTGACGTGTAAATAAAAATAATTACATAAATAAATAAAACCGAACGTATCCGTCACGACAATGGAGCGAAATTTGGCGTTTATGGGTTATAGCAGCAGCAGATGACCGATGACAGTGTCTTTGCTAACAGCGTGACATCGCCTGCAGTGTCTCTCCTACGCTCGTGACCACATCTGGTGGATCCTAGGCAACTGGTAAACCGTGGTCCTATCAGATTAGTTCAATTTAAGTTGGTAGGAGCTCTTGGTGAGGTTTGTTACATTCTAACTGAGAATATGTTAAAAAATTCTGCAGAAAACCCATGGTAAGGATAGTGGTCTGTAATTTTGCAGGTCTGTCCTTTTATACTTCTTTTATACATGAGACACCCTCGCTTTTTCCAGACGCTTGCAGCTTCGCACTGTTTCAAAGGTTCGCTATAAATGCAAATTAAGTAAGGGGCAAATGCCGTGGGGTACCCTTTATAAAACCGAATTGGGAACTAATTTGTTTTCAACTCCTTCAGTTGCTCTTCTACACCAGGGATGTGTATTACTACGTACTCCATATAGGAGTCTGTGCGACAGTCAAACGACGACATGTTTGTACGATCCTCCTGCATGAACGATTTCTTAAATTTGAAGTTTAAAACTTCAGCTTTCCTTTCACTGTCCTCTGTTGCCACACGACCCTGGTCAACGAGTAACTGGAAAGAAGCCCTAGCAGTTTTACGTGGGACCATAATTTTCTCGGCAAGTATGACGATGGCAGTAGTTGCATGCTTCGCTCATCAGCCTTTTTACAGACACACGAATCTACTAACTTTTTCTGTCGTAATCTGCGCTCTCTGTTTTGAACCGAGAGTGCAACAGTCTTTGATTCTTCTGCGTTTTGCAAAATATGTTATTAAACCGGTGCTGGCCTTTGCATAGCACGCTCTGTGTGTTGACACGATACTGAGCATAGACTTTCCTTGAATTACTCAAAAACTATCTCGGCGTGATTGGGTGGCCTGTAAAAACATCTAACAATTAATTTGGTTTCGCTTAAACCTGTTACACACGCCCAGATAACTTCACAAACTCGGGCTAGACCTCAATAGACAGAATACTTTTATTGATTACGGTCAACACGCAACTTCGTATGGCGCCCAGTCTGTCTTTTCGATGTATCTTCCATGACTCACTAGATATTTCACAGCTTTCTATTTCTGGGTTCAGCCAGTTCTCGGTCCTCAAGAATAATTTGAGGGAGACAAATTTCTTGGTGGGCAGTAAACTCGCAACCTGTATTACAAATGCTTTAAAAACTGCCTAAGATTTTGACAATTGAACTGTCTTTACTCTGCACATGGTCTGATTTTTGCTCTCTGCCCACCAACTTGGGAGTGTTCATCAGCGTACCTCAAACTACCGCCTAGCTTTATAAAAAAGAAAAGAAAAAAAAAGAAAAGAAAGAATGAAAGAACCGTTGTGCATTCCACAAGTATGAGAGAGGACAAGTCACTCTCTCACTTATTTCCATATTCTGAGTTACTTTGTAATATTGTTATTACACCCTAGACATCATTTCTGCGAGACGACAGGAAGTTATCGACATGAGCAGGCACTGATGGAAGAATGAATATTGTTAATGCGTGCAGGATCTTTACGGTAGCTCTCCTTCAAATAGTATTTTCTGGAGTTGAGAACAAGCAGGAAGTTTGATTATTTAACAGTAAACCTTGCAGTGGACATTTGGGCCCTGGAAGCCACGTGGAGCTATTATTGAGAGGAACATCTCAAAACACTTACTGGAGACGGCACGCTGCTCCCAAGAATTTCTCGCACCAGTGTAAATACAATGCTTTCAGCCGAAGAGGAGAAAAACTGCCTACCTGGATCCACCGGTTATGCGTTTCTGGCCACAACAGAGACAGGGACACAGAAGAGAAGTGAGTCGCCCAGCGAAGGCGTTTCGACAATGCCATAATGTCATAAACGCCCATTGTGTAAATGGATGGCGTCAGTAAAAATCTGCGAGTATCCACGTTCACCTTGGACCAGACGCTATCGATGGAGGCATCAGGTGGTGTTGTCCCGCTGCCTACCGAGTTTTTTAGGAAACCTCAGGCCATTAGAAGAAATTTAGGATGGAATGAAACATTTATGACGAATCTGAAATGTCTTATGATAGGACACAAAAGCAGTTCTCTTAGTTTAGCCGAGGGCCCTGGTCAGACATGCTGTATGTCTGGCCCGTCCAGATAATGATCTCTGTGATAAATGTGATGTTTACTTCAGGCCTAAATGGAAACTCAAAACTTGCTGCCTAAAGTGGCTGTGTGATAAAACAGTTTGGGAGCATAACGTATTCTCCTCCCTGCACAGAAATTTATGAGTCAGTGATTGGCTGCTTCTCTAGCAGAGAAAAGAATATTATTAACTTTGGTTAGGATTGGCCAGAGGGTGGAGCAGACGAGTAAGAGGGAAGTATCGTGCTCTTGGAGTTTTGTGATTGGCGTGAAACCCTTGTGGGGGTGGTAGTGTGGGCGCTCTTTTCGAGTATACCGAGGTTTGATAGAAAGAGAGGGGCAGAGAAAACTGCATTTTCGGTTCAGATTCTGGTCTGGAGAGGACATTCTGGTCTTGACTCACGTTGTAAGTGGGCTGCTCTTGGGACACTCATCCTGAGTGTGACTTCGCACTGTCATTGACCTTGACTGGGGATCCTGTGGTGAAGTTTTATCTGTACCAACAGTTTAGACCCCAGTCATCTCAAACAATTCGCTGTGCCGAGGACAATCTTATTTGTATCAGGTCATCCACCTGTACGTTTGATTTCCTTGTGTGCACTGGCATATAAGTGAGTCAATTTGATCCATGGTATGACTGTTGGATTTCAGGGCTCCATCAGAGAGTAATTTCAATCCATCTAACAGATCGCCAGCCAGCGACTTTGCATATTTTGGGCCCGCAATAACTAATTAGAGACGCCACACATCGCTACTCTGCAGATGCTTGGACTATGACCATCACCTGAGAGAGCCCTACCCATCGAGATGGGGGTACATGATTGCTGCTGAAACTTCTTAGGGTAAACAGAATCACAGTTTCACCACTTGTTCTCAGATGCACCAATGTAGTATAACTTCTGTGTAGAATAAATCCAACAAAGCCTATTCGGGGTTAGATACTTTCAGATTGCGTTATCCATGTTTTGAGCCAGAGTAAACACATTGAACGGATACACCTTAGTCTTTGCCAACTAACCACCACCCAGTGGAGTGCATATTATTTGTTGCTTCTGTTTGTGTTGCCAACAATTCATGAATTGTTTGTCAACTCGGTTAGCTTGTACTGTTTGTCCTATTTTATGATCAAAAAACTTTCGCGATTTTTTATAAAAGATTAATCCCGTGTTGATATATTAATCACTCATCAATAATTGACTAAAAAACGACATAGCCACCACTTCCTTAAATTATTTCAGTATTCGAGCATTATTTAAGTTTCTGATAAAAGTGATAACTTGCAGTGCAGGCTAACAACAATACCACTGACAGAGGGCAGAAGCAGTTTGGCAGACGCATGACCAGGTATACATGTGACGCTTACAAGTTAAAGTTATTACTGTCAGGACATAAACTTATAGCCTTTCAAATCAAACCGCAAGGCCAGTGTAGTGTTGCAAGTATTCTGTTATCTGAATAGGAGTTTCCCTTGTGTACTGCGCCCTTGACTTATCAACGAGACTCCTACAATTCTCCGTCTGATAATGCAGGTCCAGAAATCTGCAGCCAGGCCCATCACAGAGTCGATGAAGCCTCCGGTTGAGACCCTCTATTCGGCTACAAGCCACAGGATCCTGATGAGATCTGGGAAACATGTTGTAAATTACAAGTTCTGTTTGCAGCCTGCATGTGCTTGGAAATTTGTGGTAAGATCTTATGGGACCCAACTGCTGAGGTCAACAGTCCCTAAGCTTATACACTACTTAATCTAACTTAAACTAACTTAGGCTAAGGGCAACACACACACCCATGCTCGAGGGAGGACTGGAACCTGCGACAGGGGGCCTGCATGTGCTGCTAGCAGACTTCATTACTTCTAACAGTTGCCCTTCTGAATTGAGAATGGCCTCAGAAAGTGACAGACACCATTGGTGCCCAATTGAGTCACAAGCTACTGACACATGCTCTCTCCACGATTAGCAGTCACACGTAAGGCCTCCTCCTCATCTCAGATGAAGCCCCCTGGCACACGTACTGAGTGCACATCGACTTTCTCTTCTGGTCTGAACGCTATTTCCTTAAGGTGCTCCCAACAGCTAACAAACGCCTCCCACCATGTGCCTGGTAGGGCCCTGTCGAATGAGCGGCCACCTGCCCATTCACAAGGTGACCCTCCTCCTAGAGTGACTCAAATGTGCTACCATCGACCACTTACCCTGCAGTGAGGGCGGATCCACCGTGGACGAAACAAGCGACATCTGAGGCACCCCATGCGACGCAACAGATTCTCTGCCACCGCTACACTTCGAAGCAAAGCCAAAAGCGCCCTCAGCCATTCATAAACTGTAGCCACCTCCTCCTGTGTGCACGCACAGCATGCACTCATCCTGTCCAAACCAGAACGAGCAACTTAAGAAGTAAACTACATTTTAATACAAGAAAAGACCCTCCTAGAAAGAATTATCCCAATGCGACGGAAATCATTACTATTTCAGAAAAACTGGGAACTATATTCAAGAGAAAGAACTTCTCAAAATTAGCAAGTTAATTACGCGTTGGACCACATCTGGCCCTTATTCGGCTTGGTGTTGATTGATATAGTTGTTGGACTCCCCTCTGAGCGACATTATGCCCATTTTTATCCAACTGGTGAGTTAGATAATCATAACCCAGAACTGGTTGGAGGGCCCTCTCCATAATGCTCCAAACGTTCTCAGTTGGGGAGAGATCCCGTAACCTTGCTGGCCGACGTAAGGACTGCAAACAAGAAGCAGCAGAAAGACTTGCAATGTGATGACTGGCATCATCTTGCTGAAATGTAGGACCGGGATGGCTTCCCATGAAGGGCCAAAAAACAGGGCACAGAAAATCGTCGACGTACTGCTGTGCTGCAAGGGTGACACGGATGACAACCAAAGGGGTCTTACTACGAAAAGAAACGCATCCCAGACCATCACTCCTGTTTGTTGGGCCATATGGTGGGCGATAATCAGGTTGGTATCCCAGTACTGTCCGGGGCGTCTCCAGACATATGTACGCTGGTCATCAGGTCTCAATTAGTCGGGACTCATCACTGAAGGCAATTCCACTCCAGTCAATGAGATTCCATGCCAAAAACATGTCTCCAGACATTTGTTCGCTGTTCATCAGGGCTCAATTCTAAGCGGAGCTCATCACTGAAGGCAATTCTTCTCCAGTCAATGAGATTCCATCCCGAAAACATGTCTGGAGATGCCCTAGACAGTGGAAAACAAAATTTGAGAACAGTACATACAATTTTGACCGGAATTTGATACTGACTTTCTAAATCAGATTATCTACCAACGTACGTAGCCGTTTCCTAATATCTTCAAAAATCTATTTTCGATACAAGCTTTTGTCTCGATTTTATGAGCGAAGAAAATGACATTTATTAGAATGTAATATTTTTCAGTTATTCTGTATTTTAATAGAAATTATGTTGAAAATGACTTACAAATAGTTATTTTGCTACAGGTCTAATAGGAATGGTCCGAGAATTCCCGCCAATGACCAATGTTCCGTCTGCGAGGGGTCCTTCCACTTGGTGCAGTGGTTAGAGTGAGCGTCCGATGTGGACGCTAAACTAATTTCTCAAAGAGTAAATGAGAAAGAGAAAGTGTAAGGAATAAAACTGTATCATCAGACTTAGCAGTACTCTTTATTTTACTTGAGAAAAATCACGAAAATAACCCACTTCTCTTGCGTTCAAAGAGGGCTACCTCCTTACTTCAACGAAATAACATTATGAAGAACCTGCTTATTGGAAGCTAAACAGCAGCGGAATGAGTGTAGAGCACCAAACCAGAATCATGGTATCTGATCATCTTAAAACTAGTCACTCCTCTGCTTAGCAGACGCCCCGCACAAAAATTGTATCTGCATCTGTCTCTTTATGATACTTACTCACCACGTTGCTCTACAGGAATTCTCTATTGTCTCGTGATTCTCCAGCTGATAGGTGTAGCTTTCAGTAATATGCAGCTATATACTTTAAAGTTCTGTGACCAACTGCTGATGACCGCGGCGTTAATCAAATGACGATATAAAGCCAGTACTGAGGACGGAGATGAAGATTTACTTATTCTCACAAATAGCCAACACTATTGGCCGCTAGGCTCTTATACACACATCGATACTCGGACGAGCTGTGACAACAACAGTCTTACAAACAGACATACTCTGATCAGCCAGAACATCATGAACATCTGCCTAACAGCCGGTGTGTCCACCTTTCGCACAGATATCAGCGGAGACGCGTCAGTGGCAAGATCGCTGGAGGGAGTTGCCACCACATCTACACACACAAGTCTCCTAATTCCAGTAATTTCCAGGGAGAGGGGCGATGAGCTCTGACATCACATTCAATCACATCCCAGATGTGTTCGGTCGAGGGTGAGTTGGAGGGCCATCACATTAACTGGAACTCGCCACTGTGGTCCTCGAACCAAACCCTCACACTCCTGGGATTGGGACAAGGTGTATTATTTTGTCAAAAATGCCACAACCATTGCGAAACGGTTGTCATGAGGGGGAAATACGTGACCTGAAACCAGTGTACGATCCTCCTAGGCCGTTGTTGTGCCTTGGCACAAGCTCCACTGGACCCACAGATGCCCACATGAATGTTAACCAGAGCATAATGAACGCGCTGCCAGCTTGTCTCTGTCCGGCAATACGGATGTCAAGGGACTGTGCCCCTGGAAGACGACGGATTCGCGCGATCCTTTCGGCATTATGAAGAACGTATCGATTTGCTACATCGCCAACGTCCGGTTCCGATGGTTTCGTAGCTGTCGACATTATGGCGCTTACATTGGCACGTGCATGGGTCATTGCTGTGGAGGCCCATCGTTAGGAGTGTTCAGTGCACTGTGTGTTCAGACATACTTGTACTCTGTCCAGCATTAAAGCCTTATGTTATTTCCGCCACAGTTCACCATCTGCCCAGTTTTACCAGTCTGCTCAGCCAACAACGTCCGACATTTACAATGAGGGATGGCCGCCCAACTCTCTGACGTCTGGATGTGGTCACCTTGGTTACGTAATGTGTTCAAGAAATTTACCACAGCACTACTCAAACACCCAGCAAATCACACAGTTTCCAAAATGTTTTTACCAAGCCTCCGTGCCATCACAGTCTGCCTTCGGTCGGACACAGATACAGTAAGTGCATTCCCCATTCCACACACAGACAGCACGCCCATTGACACTACGTACAGCGTACGTGTGTCTCACTAGCAGGCATTCCTCGCCAGGTGAAGCTGCTATCGCCTGGTTGGATTTATGTCGTAGGTGGTAATAATGTTTTGTCCGATCAGTGTACTCCTGTGCACAATATTACCAGCGAATGAAGTCGCGCTTCATTTTGGTTGTTTCAAAATGATGTCAAAGAACCATTCTCATTTAGAAAACAAACGAAAGATTTGAAAAAATTAGTAATCGAGCATAAATCAATTGGCAAATAGCATGTGTGACGAACAGAGCTTCTGAACACCGCAAAACGCCTCTCACTGATTGGTGCACAATGCTGAATGTAAATATTGCGTTTATTTCCGTCGTTCAAAGGTGATTCTGACTCGGAAGCCAATTTAACTGTATTTTTTTTTTTTTTTTTTTTTTTTTTGTAGTCGCTGGAGATCGTGCTATCTAATACCAAAAGGTAAAATAAATAGAGACTTCAAACTGATCCCAGTGAAGACGATTTATGTATAAATCGTTATGTAATCGTTATGTTAATTTATATATAGCAGAAAGAAAAACAAACCAAATTTACACACCGATAGTTTAACCACATGAGTAGTAGGGCAAACACAGCATGGCCCTACTCTGCAGTGTCATCAAATTTATTCAAGGTGGCAGATCCGAGATGGTGGCCTTAGATGTGGCAACGCTGTAGTGATATCGTGGTGGGAAGTTCAAATTTTGGTGTGAAAATAGGTCAATTAGGCTACCTCCACTAACCTAACTCCCCTCCCCTGCGCCCTCCCCTCGCCCATCTGGAAATTGGCAGGAAAACGACTCAGTCTGACCTGGGCCACTGGATAGAACAGATGTAAGACTTTATTTTACATGCGTTGCTCCCCTCTCCTCCTTTTCTCCTCTGGTAAATGGTAGAAAAAGGACTCAATCTGTGCTGGGCTGCCAGATAGGACAGAGGTAAGTATGCATTGTTTATTTAAACACTTTGAGTTATCATAGAGAGTAGCTCCATACAGTGTGTTCAACATGAGGTCTGTAGTCCAACTGACCTAGTTCACAGCCCGCCACCAGAAGGCACTGTTAGCGTGCCCCCCCTCCCCTTCCATGACGTAATCCAAGATGGTGGTCTGGGGAAAAAAGGCAATAAAAGGACACTGTGTCTAGCTACTGGACTAGGAGGAAGGACGTGATTTTCTAATGTATTCAGTGGAAATGTCTGTGCTGGGAAGGAGTAATATATTAGCTGTAACCACTTATGTGAGACTGTGTCGATAGCAATGATATTTGGTGAAGACAAATATGCTTCTTAAAATAATGAAGATGAAGCAGGGTGAGATTAAGTTACACTTCGCAACTCATAGTGATTAATACATGTGCTGTAATTGTAAATCATTCAATAAAAGTCCAGTCAGTCTGTCTTCCGAAGCACCAGAAGCAAGATGTTCAACCACTCCAGCATGTGGCCTCTTCCAGTGGGTGCAAAGACTTGGGCGGGAAGCGCGCCAGCTCACAGCATGGCCACATGGTAGCCACAGGGCCACGCACTAAGCACCTCTTGTCACCTTGGAAAAACCAGCAGCCCTCTTCCTCCTACCCATCTCCAGTGCACAGATACCCTTTGTCTTGAATATGAACTGCTACAGGAGTTATTTCATCTGGTTGAGGAAATTTGCCACATACATAACTTGAAGATGTCATAGGAACCACCATCCCATAAAAAGAGAGAGAGAGAGAGAGAGAGAGAGAGAGAGAAATAGACAGTTTTGCATATGACGTGAATATATTTAGACAATTACACGTTTTACTCCAAGCAATATCACCACTGCCACACTTGAACACAGGGTCTAGAAAGATCGCGGCACACTTATGAAACCATCACAGAGACACCTCGCGCGCTTTTGTGAGAAATCCCCTTGTCCTGAGCAAAAGCTGCTACAGGAATTACTAAAGCTGACTGAATATATCTCTAAATACACTTTCAAAGAAGATCGCAGTACAGTAATTTGCCTCAATTTTTATGTATACCGCCACTCTAGAACACATTTATAAAAAATCGTGACATACTTCTGAAACCATGGCAGTGACACGCTTTCGTAGGAAATACACTTATATTTGAGCATGGGCTGCTTCAAGAGTTACTAAATACAACTGAATATGTCTCTCAATGCATCTTCAAAACAGATCGCTGCACTGTAGTTTGCGTCAATTTTGCGATGTATACCGCGACACTCGAACATGGTCTCCAAAAATATCACTGCTCACTTGTTAAACCTCTCTGAGACACTTCACACGCTTTTGTGGGAAACAGATACCGGAACCGATATCAGCTGCAGTATCTGATTTTATATGCCAAAACGACGATAGTTGGAAGTTGCAGTAAATATCTCTGTAACTCTAAACAGGACGCTCACAGTTTTTCGAATTTTAGCTGCTTGTATGAAGGCAATGCTAGAGAGGAGAAAAATTTCTCATTGATAGAGCTGCTGTGGTGTTCATCACTTTTCTGATACATTGAGTGGTCTAATTCTTAAATTTGCTGCAGTTAGAGTCAGGAACTTTATTTTCCTCACGTCTCGAAGCACACATTGGTGTCTAAGAACAGATGACAAAAACAGAACAATTGCACACACAAAATTCCAAGTACTGTCCTACCGATGAGAAAAATGGCTGGAATTTTCGGTGCCCTACAGTTGCTGGTCTGGAGATGTTGTAAAGCCACAATGACGGATGAGGGACAGCATCCTGCCAGATGTGGATGGTCTCCTTGGACGTGTCCCTGAACACTCCAACAATGAAGACATCATGTTACTCTCAGACGTCACAGAACTTTCCATACATTTCTTTCCCCCGTGTTGATTGAACCAGTCTGTAGAGGTTCCTATGACCCACACAAAGGATGTCTTGTGAGTGGAGCATTGTGACTGGCTCTTACTGAATTAGCCGCCAAACCGTTGCTGACGTGGGAGCAGTGCCTGCCATTTTCTGCAGACAGACAAATCATCAGTTTCAGTGGCAAAACTATTTTGTACAAATCGAAAAAAAAAAAAACAAATACGGCAGCCGTAACACATTGGCAGTTAAACCCTGGAAATTTGGTCCACAGATCATGAAATACAGAGACTACCACCAAAACGAATTCCTCAAATATTCTCCTCTGCTACTGTCGAGGAAAGCTTGAATTTTTCAGCGTCTGCAACCAGTCTATTGACGTAGTAAATGCAGTTCATGTCCTACACCACACAAAATCGTCACTTCTGCATCCTGCTTATAGCTATCGACCACCAGACACTGGTATATTACCAAGAAGACAGACAGATCCCAAGAAAACATAAGCACGTGCACCGTACATCTAATCGCAGCACTAGATGTTTCTTACGAGGTCGGTCGGTCATCCACCACAGCCAATGGCCATGAGTCAACTGCTCACGCACACACGCTGGCCCAACTCGTGATCATGGGGCCCTCCACAGACCGCGGTCACTCTCCAACTGCTGGCTACCCTGGCACAAAGACATTACTGTTTCAAGCTCTGACTTGCTTGCTTCCTTGCTTTCTGCACCCATCTCCTTACTCTGTGATTTCAAGAACACATGTACCTGCACATAATTTGCTAGAATGTCATACCATTTACAGCATAGCTCTTGATATTAAGCACAAAGTACTATGCGACCAACAGCTTGCACAGGATAATTCCGACGAAAAAGATCGGAAATTATATCTGTAAGAGAACAAAACTTTAGCGATGTGCAGGGAGGTGCCTGGAGGTGGTAGATTATGCAAACAATTGAGTAACTAGAAACTGATCTGCGAATATCTTTATATGAAAATTCGAAAAAATAGAGGAAACTGATAGTTCCTCTCGCAAATACTGATGTCAATGGTATAACAGATTCCAAATCATCCTTCTACTTTAGAAAGTCAAGTAAGGTGTGTCTCATGTCTAGAGAACCAGCAAACATCTCCTCCACCTGTCTTTCACCATCTGGATGCAAAAACACACACCACAATCTACGTTCTCTCAACTAAATAAAGACAGGAAATGTGTAGAAGCAGTCAGTCAGACAGTTTACATGGGAAGGAATAACTGTCCAGTGCAGGCACACATCCATATTGAATTTTCTCAAATTTCCATCGAGAACACACATGACTACGAGGGCTGCCAAACACATATTGAATATTATTTTGCTATTCACCCACCTGGAGTGTGACAGGGTTAGGCCAGCTCTCCCATTCAGTCAGCTCCCACCATAAGCCAAAATTACGTCATTCCTGCCGCGGGCTACTGCCACAATACGCGCTCCCGTACCCCAGACAGAATCGTCCTAGGAAACCAGACACATATATTTTATCACTGTACGTACAATTAAATGTTATGTTTGCAGTCTTAACCTGACTACATTTGACAATGATTGAAGTATCGGAAATACCCCCTCCTGACGACTATATCCCTGGAAATATAAATATATCTTCTTATGACTGGACATAATTTTCCGCATAAAAAAATCTTTATACCCCATGAGGCTACTACAGTTTTCCACTTCAAATCCATACCTTCCACTCCGGGACATAGACATTTCCTTTGCACATGTCAGAACACAAACCTATATTTTATAAGCCTGCTGATCGTGGGGGGTCTACCATACGTCCCCTACTGCTAAATATAATACTTCTCCAATAAATGAACGCTGGTGATAACAAACAATCTTGAGCAAAAATCCGCGATGGATGGACATGCATCATATGTTTTCCTTGCGAGCAGTACCAGTGTGTCTTAGGAATAGACACATAATCGTCTTACAGGCGTCAAGATGTTAAAAACACAATTGCAATGGGGATGTTACTCTGACAAGCGGTGTTGGTTCTACCGATGCACGCAAGTATCTATGTTAAAAACTAAACAAGGTTTATTAATCGAGGTATGGTATTGTTTCGGAAAGAAGTGGTTTTCCACACACAAATATCGTGACATTGAATGTACATGGTGACTGTGGGGAGTGTATTAACAGGCCGAAAATGTTGGGTGCACATTGCCAGCAGTGTAAGCTTGTAATAAAATCACCGAATTTAGAAAGGGATTCAGCTAAGGAATGTGGTGCAAAGCCAGTATTTGCAACTCCCACATGCTGCCACTAGGTATTTCTCCAGTGTTTGTAACGCATTCTATCCCAATGCCTTGTCACAGGTTGTGCACCATATCCATTGAACTATAAGCGATAGTTGATTGGCAATGTTCATGTACAGTAGACGGTGTACTGTGTGGGGCATCACATAAAAACTGCAATTCTAGATTGAGGTTGTAAGAAATGTACACTGGCTTTTCGGATCTATAGTTTTATGGTTTCTGGTAAAAATGCTGTCTATGATTTGGAATCAAGTCTCTCCATTCAACCACATACCTGCATTGGATGCTACGGAGAGGTCTTTTAATGATTACAGCCACTAGTGAATCATATTCGTGGCGTTCTCATATCTCAAAACGAGTTATCGTTTTCGAAAATATCAGCTACAGGAAAACTCCAATGTAGGTTTTTAGGCAGCCCCTATGCATCTTGTAACTGTTCCTCAGTCTCTGCCCCACCAGCTTTAGAGATGAAATCGTTACAATTTAAATCAGAACTGAGCAGAAGTTGGAGAGCGCTATGTCTACCATCTTCTGTAACGCGTGTAGTAACAGGGAGAGCTGAGTCAATGCGAAGGACCATGTTTTGACCATTGAATGAAAATGGGAACATGTGGTCGTAGCTTTGCCAACTGTGTACAACGTGTAAGGCCACTGTCAAGCGAAGAACTCTCCTGTAACACTAGGTAATAGTAGAAAAAGAGAGTTCGGTAACCGGAAGAAGGACGCGGATTTTGCTACAACATTGCGGTGTATCTCCAAACTACATACAAGTACTCTGTCCCTTAGGGTCCATTCACATCTGTCATCAAAACATTTCCTCTATCGTCATTATTTTGTAGCATCCAACAGAAAATAAGAAACTATCAACTATAAAAACTTCACTAACGTCATCCAGTAGAGAACTCAATAAGGTTTTACCTCTTCCCTGTCTTCCGATATATGTATCGAAAACAAATACCGTCTGCATGATGACATTGAGCATATGCAATGATTCACATTGAATATACAGGTATTGATCCACTCAGTGATCAAAGTCGCCTGCATACACAAGTGTAAAGTATCATTGCCCGTACTGTAGGAAGCCCACATTCCGCAGACAGAGACTCTCCGTGTTGTTGTTTGATATACTGTTTTTTTCTGCTGTAACTCATCCAAGCAGCGTATGGCACAGCTCTGTACACCGCCATATGTTTTGTTTTTTCCACCACGACTTTGAGGTCTGTATAAGTTTGTAAAGTGATATTAACATGTCTTGATCCATTTGCTCTGACTGAAAGCTGAACAGCGCACACACACACACACACACACACACACACACAGAGTATGATTTTAAGTAAAAAGAATCACAACATATAGAAAGTAGAAGAGGTTAGTGGCGTTGTGGAGCATTTCCAAGCAGCTGTCAGAAGTTGATTGACGATCTCTACGTATAAACTCATTTTTCGCAGTGATGTGATAGCTGTTGGGTCAGTGTCTCCTTTCTATTGATTCCTCATATTGCAGTGATGCATGCAATGACTGTTTTGGTGCTAGCCATCCCCAGAAGCTGTTGCCGCTCTACCACCAAGACATTTTCTCCATCTCAAACCAGGAATCAGTCAATCATTATGTGCTAAGCAACAGTATAACATTGGACAGATGGGATGGAAAAGACAATGTCGATGTACCATAATAAGCATCTCAGTTGATAGTATTATCAATTTTAGCAATTTTACCAGCTTTTGCTTTATTTCAACACTAACAAATGGCGCTGCAACATGCTTCCCAATTTCTGTATCATCACTAAACCGCCACTCCACTAATTTGGGGGTACCATATACTAGACTGCAAATGTAGATAGATGTCTGTGCAGTACGTCCATCCATTTTTAATTCTCGAACATATACACCAATGTATAATTGCCCATCTTTCCCTACACAGATGGGAGTCACAGAGCATTCTATCATTCTTAGGATAAAGTTAGATATTGAACATTTTCCTCGCACTGTCTTTGTTGAGCGCTCCCTACAACATTGTCACTGATTAAATTTGCAGATGATCACAAGTAGATCACTACATTACACGTCAGGTGCAGAAACAAAGTGACCCGAGTCGGTAACTGCTGTTCCGCATCAATCTTTCTCATGGCGCCCATCCAATGCACAAGACTTCTCCAGATCCGAGCATGTCATGAAGCTTAGTATTCCTTATCGGTGTGTATTAGATATGAAAGTGTTGTGATGATGTAACAGATGGTTAAGAAGAAGAAGCGTGTGTTTTTATCCATGCTGGGGTTCCAGACGGACGTAATTTGTAGCGTTTTACGTAAATCAACTGTGCTATCGATTCTGAAGTATTGGTCTAGTGTCTTCAGTCAGTACAAGAAGAAATTCGTAAGAGAGAACATAAACACATGCGTTCCTAAGGCTACACGGTTCAGCATTTGAAACACCCTATAATGCTGTGCGGTTTCCGACCTATTACTCATGTTGAATCCAACCCTGTTAATGTTCCAAGGAAAGAAATATATTTCGAATGCATGACATACATTCTCCTTGGAAATTTCCATGTGATAAACTGTGGTGACAAATTGTAAAGTCTAAAAATTACTACCTTGAAACATCGATTCTTTGCGATACATGCACAATACAGCTTTCCAGAGGTGTATAGCTCCCACCACAACCGGTCACAGTTCAGAAATTATATTATGCTCGCATCAGTCCTATAAAAAGAGTGATCATTAGTATTGGAGAATGCCTCTTACAAGGAAACAGACAAATGCATAGTAGCAGTCATGCTGCCACTACCTCCATAAACAGGACATCTGCCAAACAGATGTATACAGCGTGGTCCATTGATCGTGACCGGGCCAAATATCTTACGAAATAAGCATCAAACGAAAAAAACTACAAAGAACTAAACTTGTCTAGCTTGAAGGGGGAAACCAGATGGCACTATGGTTGGCCCGCTAGATGGTGCTGCCATAGGTCAAACGGATATCAACTGCGTTTTATTAAAATAGGAACCCCCATTTTTTATTACATATTCGTGTAGTACGTAAAGAAATATGAATGTTTTAGTTGGACCACTCTTTTCGCTTTGTGATAGATGGCGCTGTAATAGTGACAAACATATGACTAACAATTTTAGACGAACACTAGGTAACAAGTAGATATCTTAAATTAAAATACAGAACGTTAGTACGTTTGAACATTTTATTTCGGTTGTTCCAATGTGATACATGTATCTTTGTGAACTTATCATTTCTGAGAACGCATGATGTTACAGCGTGATTACCTGTAAATACCACATTAATGCAATAAATGCTCAAAATAATGTCCGTCAACCTCAATGCATTTGGCAATACATGTAACGACATTCCTCTCAACAGCGAGCTTCACATGGTGACAGTGAAGGGAGGCTGAGGTATTTCCCGAGAGACCGGAAGTGTGCATAGGATTAACGCATGCCAGAGCGCGGGTCCTGACCGTTGTGACTCGGCCCAGCAGACGGTGTTTGTTACCTGCGGGTGGGACTGCAATACACCTCTGGAAGCTCCGCCAATCACAACACTGTGTTGTCGGACTACAAACAGTTGCTGTATGGAAACATTCCACTGTATGTTCGTTGAAGTAACAGTTACACATGCAAGTTGACTGCTACTTTTGATGCTTTCATATACATCTACGTGATTACTCTGCTATTCACAATAAAGTGCCTGGCAGAGGGTTCAATGAACCACCTTCAAACAGTTTCTCTACCGTTCCACTCTAGAACGGCGTGCGGGAAAAACAAGCACTAAAGTTTTTCTGTGCGAGCCCTGATTTCTCTTACTTTATCGTGATGATCATTTTTCCCTGGGTAGGTGGGTTCCAACTTAATGTTTTCGCAATCGGAGGAGAAAACTGTTGATTGAAATTTCAAGAGAAGATCCCGTCGCAACAAAAAACCCTTTGTTTTAACGATTGCCACTCTAGTTCACGTATCATGTCTGTGGCACTGTCTCCCCTATTTCGCGATGATACAAAACCAGTTGCCCTTCTTCGTACTTTTTCGATGTTATCCGTCAGTTGTGTGTGACGTCCTTAGGTTAGTTAGGTTTAAGTAGTTCTAAGTTCTAGGGGACTGATGGTCATAGATGTTAAGTCCCATAGTGCTCAGAGTCATTTGAACCAAATCATCCTTCAGTTCCACCTGATGCGGATCCCACACCGCACAGCAATACTCCAGAATGGGGCGGACAAGCGTGGTGTAAGCAGTCTCTTTAGTAGACCTGTTGCACCTTCTAAGCCAGTGAATCGCAGTCTTTGGTTTGCTCTACCCACAACATTATCTTTGCGATCATTCCAATTTAGGTTATTTGTAACTGTAATCCCTAAGTATTTAGTTGAACTTACAGCCTTCAGATTTGTGTGAATTATAGCGTAATCGAAATTTAGCGGATTTCTTTTAGTACTCATGTGAATAACTTCACACTTTTCTTTATTCAGGATAAATTGCCGCTCTTCGTACCATACAGATATCTTATCTAAATCATTTTGCAATTCGTTTTGGTCATCTGATGACTTTGCAAGACGGTAAATGACAGCATCATTTGCATACAATCTAAGACGGCTGCCCAGACTGTCTCCTATGCCGTTAATATAGATCAGGAACAATAGAGGGCCTGTAACACTTCCTTAGGGAACGCCGGATATTACTTCTTTTTTACTCGATGACTTTCCACCTATTACTACCAACTGTGACCTCTCTGACAGGAAATCACGAATCGAGTCGCACAATATATTTCATAGACGAGTAGTTTTGTCAGAAGACGCTTGGGAGAAACGGCGTCGAAAGCCTTCTGGAAATCTAAAAATATAGGATCAATTTGACATCCCTGTCGATAGCACTTATTACTTCATGAGTATAAAGAGCTACTTCTGTTTCACAAGAACGATATTTTCTGAATCCGTGCTGACTATATGTCAATAAATCGTTTTCTTCGAGGTAATTCATAATGTTCGAACACAGTATATGATCCAAAACACTACGGGAAATCGATGTTAGTGATATGGGCCCGTAACTCAGCGGATTACTCCTACTTCCCTTTTTGGATATTGGTGTGACGTGAGCAATATTCCAGTCTTTAGGTACGGATCTTTCTATGAGCGAGGGGTTGTATATGATTGCTAAATATGGAGATATTGTACCTGCATACTCTGAGAGGAACCTGGCTGGTATACAATGTGGACCGGAGGTCTTGGCTTTATTGAGTGATTTAAGCTGCTTTGCTACACCGAGGATATCTACTTCTATGTTTCTCATCTTGGCAGTTGTTCTTGATTGGAATTCAGGAATATTTACTACGTCCTCTTTGGCGAAGGAGTTTTGGAAAACCGTGTTTAATAACTCTGCTTTAGTAGCACTGTCATCAGTGACTTCACCGTTGTTATCGCATAGTGAAGGTATTTATTGCGTCTTGCCGCTGGTGTGCTTTATGTATGAGCAGAATCGCTTTGGATTTTCTGCCAGACTTCGAGACAGAATTTCGTTGTGGAAATTATTAAAAGCGTCTCGCATTGAAGCACTCTCTATTTTTTGAACGTCTGCAAAACTTTTGCCAGTCTTGGGGATTTTGCGTTCTTTTAAATTTGACATGCTTTTTTCGGTGCTTCTGCATCAGCGACCTGTCCTGTTTTGTGTACTATGGATGGGGGGGGGGGGGGGGGCTCAGTATCATCACTTATTAATTTATGTGGTATATATCCCTCAATTGCTGTCGATACCATCTCTCTGAAACCATTACACAACTTTTCTACGCTTACATGATCAGATCGGGAGGAGTGAAGACTGTGCGTTAAAAAGGCGTTAAGACCATTTTTATCAGCTTTTTTTAAATATATATACTTGGCGTTTCTTTTTGATGGTTGTAGGTGTTACGGTATTCAGCTTAGCAGCAACAGCCTTGTGGTCACTAATCTCTGTATTCGTCCCGATATTCACTATTTGTCCAGGATTATTTGTTGCTAAGAGGTCAAGTATCCTTTCGCAACCATTTACACTTCGAGTGGGCCCATTAGCTAATTGTTCAAAACAATTTTCTGAAAAAGCATTCAGTAGAATTTCGCATGATGTTTTGTGCCTGCCTCCGGCTTCAAACGTATAATTTTTCCAGCATAGCAAGGGTAGATTGAAGTCACCAACCACTATAATTGTGTGAGTGGGGCACCTATTTGAAATGAGACTCAAGTTTTCTTTGAACTGTTCAGCAACTATATCTTCCGAATCGGGGAGTCGGTAAAACTGTCCAGTTAATAGTTTAGTCCGATTGTCAGGTATAACCTCTACCCATACTATTTCTTAGGAACTATCTAATTCAACTTCACTACAAGGCAAACTACTTCTGACAGCAATAAATACTCCACCACCAACTTGATTTAATCTATCCTTTCTGAACACTGTTAGATCGTTTGAAAAAATTGGCTGAACTTATTTCCGGCTTTAGCCAGCTTTCTGTACTTATAACAATTTGAGCTTCAGTACTTTCCATTAGAGCTTGGAGCTCTGGTTCTTTTCCAACACAGCTACGACATTTTACAACTACAATAGCGATCGTTTCTACAACTGTCTTACTGTGTTTTACCTGCCCTCTTTCAAACGGACGCCTCCCTGAGATCCGCTAACTTAAAAAAACCGCCCAGTTCCTTCCACACAGCCTCCGCTACCCGGTGTAGCTGCCTCCTATGTGTAGCGGACTCCTGACTTATTTAGCGGAACCAGGAAACCCACCACCCTATGGCAAGTCAGGGAATCTGCAGCCTACACGGTCACAGAATCGCCTGAGCTGCTGATTCAGACCCTCCACTTTACTCTGCACCAAACGACGATGCTGCAGATGGTGAGCTCCGCCTTAATCTCGGAAACAAGAATGGCAGACTTTACCATTTCCACTAGCCGCCCGAAACCAGAGAGAATCTCCTCCCATCCAAAGCGACACATGTCATTGGTACCGACATGAGCCACCACCTGCAGTTGACTGCACCCTGTACGCTTCATGGCACCCTTTCCACATCCATAGTGACTCCCCCCGTTATGCATGCGGAGTGCACACTGGCTTCCTTCCCCTCCTTGGCAGCCATATTCCTAAGGGGCCCCACTGCGCGCCTAACGCTAGAGCTCCCAACTACTAGCAAACCCACCCTCTGTGAATGCCGAGACCTTACGGGCCGAGAAGCTACATGTGGAACAGGGTTGACGACTGCATCCGGCTTAGAGACATCATCAGCCACAGATAATGTCTGAAACCTTTTCGTCAAAAGAACTGGGGAGGCCCTATTATCGGCTCCTTGGAAAGGTTTTCGCTGCCTGCCAGACTTTGGAATGATCTCGCACTCGAGCATGGGTGACGTGTCAAACTCGGTACCTGCGGCAGCCACAGCCGTGGACCGATAGGGGGACACATGGCATGTGCTCACTTCCCTCACATCCCCGTATTCGACCCTCCACAGTGATGCCCCTTGGCAGCAGCCTCAAGCTGTGTGACAGAAGCCTGGAGCTGTGAGCCTGGCGCTGTGAGCGAAGGGTCGCCAACTCAGCTCGCATCTGTACACAGCAATCACAGTTAATATCCATTACTGCAGTTGCTCCTGTTTGAAGCTCGTAAAAATATGTGACAAACGAACGGTGTACTCAGCTTATTAGCAGCAGGAATTCGAAGTTCTCTCTCACTGACAGCCTAACTGACACTGAGCAACTCTAACCAAAACAAACAAAAGCCTATACGATATGAGGGTCGATAACAACGGCGGTACTATTCGCTACGCTGTTATTAAAAATAAATAAAAGGTTGTGCCTAGTAAGCACTCGAACATGCAAGAAATTACAAAAATAATCTTGTAACTACAGAAGTATCTGTTAGTAAGTCGCTCCTGTTGGAAGCACTTAAAAATATGTAACAAACGAACGGTGTACTCGCCTTATTAACTGCAGGAGCACGAGGTGCTCTGTCTCTGACGGTCTATCTTCTTTGGAAAAAAGACGACCATCGGCTTCTAAATTGACTTGCATCTGAGTTAAAGAATGACAGAAAGTGGATGGAGTGATCGATTGAGATGAGCTTGTTACGAGGTATGATTTAATGGTAGAGTGATGATGCATTCTAGAGTGAGGGAAATGGTGCTGCAACTCATTTAACCATTTTCCCGTTCTACTGTCGGTGTGAATCAGTTGTGTGGCATAGCCTACATTCGACTCGAATACAGCTGCGCGTTCTGTGTGTGACATACAGCACTGTCTACCTGCGATCGTTAACAGCAAACCTCTCAGTCTTTACAGGACTTCCAAATTACGTGTGATGATGTTGAAACATGTCCATCCTGTTTTGTCACCCTTCTCTAGATGAACAAAGATTGATGTGATGCATTCCAATCCCCTGTCGCATCTTGGGCGTAAAATGGAGTCTTCAGTTTCGTAACTATTGAGATTCTAAGTGAGCGACAGGTGTGTGTGTAAGGTACTGCAGTCCCCATGTATACATCTGCTTGACAGATGGCTCTGAGCACTATGGGACTTAATATCTGAGGTCATCAGTCCCGTAGAACTTGTAACTACTTAAACCTAACCAACCTAAGGACATCACACACATCCATGTCCGAGGCAGGATTCGAACCTGCGACCGTAGTACACATCTTTTGAATTTTTTGATTCACTCCAAACACTGTGTTTTCCCAAGAGCATGTTAGCCGAAAGCTTCGACAAGCATTCGATACGATTCTTCAGCAGTTTTCTACAAATGATAACAGATAAGCAATAGTGTCCGTAAATCGTAGTTCGGAGGCAGAAAACTCGACATGTATACGGTTTTGAAACAGATACAAAAAATGATTCAAATGGCTCTGAGCACTTAGAACTACTTAAACCTAACTAACCTAAGGACATCACACACATCCATGCCCGAGGCAGGATTCGAACCTGCGACGGTAGCGGTAGCGCGGTTCCAGACTGTAGCGCCTAGAACCGCTCGGCCACTCCTGCCTGAAACAGATACCAATGAATGGAACTTGGGTTACTGTGTGCTGACACTCGTCGTCAGCTATTACAGGAAGTAGATGGCACTGCAGGTGCGGTCTCACAGGTCCTATATTGTTGGCTAGCGCCATCTATAGAGACATTGCGGTTTCATGTTTCTACACCTCGTACACTGATAAGGGGTGCTAACCTCCATGACATGCACGCATCTGAAGGAACCTTGTGCACCTGGATGAGTGCCGTGAGTAAGATAGGTGCGGAACTGCAGTTACGGATTCGGCTCGCTCTGGAATGTAGCAGTCTACTTGTGAACAGGGAGCGTTCATCAAAGACAAAGTGAGAAGATCTTTCGATCTCTAACTTTATCCTAAGAATGAGAGAATGCTCTGTGACTCCCGTCTGTATAGGGAAAGATTGGCTGTGGTAATCGTAAATCACGCATTGTGATCAAAGTGCTAGAAATATGAAGATCGCTGTCCCGTATACATTGGTGTATATGTTTATAAGATTAACAATGAATAGACGTACTGTACAGTCATCTATCTATATTTGCAATCTAGTATATTGGTACGCGAAAATTAGTGCAGTGGCGGTTTAGCGATGGTACAGAAATTGGGTTCAAATGGTTCAAATGGCTCTGAGCACTATGGGACTTAACATCTGTGGTCATCAGTCCCCTAGAACTTAGAACTACTTAAACCTAACTAACCTAAGGACATCACACACATCCATGCCCGAGGCAGGATTCGAACCTGCGACCGTAGCGGTCGCGCGGTTCCAAATTGAAGCGCCTAGAACCGCACGGCCACACCGGCCGGCTAGAAATTGGGGAGCATGCTGCAGTGTCATTGGTCGGTGTTGAAATTACGCAAAAGCTGGTAAAATTTTAAAATCGATAACACTGTTAGTTGTGGTGCTTATTACAGTACATTGACAGTGTCTTATCCACCTTATCTGTTCACTGGCATGCCGTTAATTACCATATAATGACTGACTGATTCCCTTGTCTGATATGGAGAAAGAGTATTGCTGGCGGGGCAACAGCTTCTGGGGAATGGCTAGCACCGAAACAGTGATCGAGTGCTTGACAGCAATATGAGGAATCAGTCGAAATGGAACACCGATCCAACAGCTATCTCATCACTGTGGAACGATTTGTTCACATTACCACAGCTATTTTGGAACGTTCCATGGCGCTGCAGAACTGTTCCAGTTTCAATATGTTGTGCCTATCTTCACTTAAAATCATCCTGTGTGTGTGTGTGTGTGTGTGTGTGTGTGTGTGTGTGCGCGCGCTCGCGCGCGTGTGTGTGTGTGTGTGTGTGTGTGTATGTGTATGTGTGTGTGTGTGTGTGTGTGTGTGTGTGTGTGTGTGTGTGTTTGTGTGTGTCTGTGTGTTTGTGTTGTGAGAGTAGCAGTATAATTTGCACCGTGCGATGTTCAGCTTTCAGTCAGAGCCATTGGAGGATCAAGAAGTGTTAATATCAGTTTAGAACGTGACACAGACCTCAAAGTCGTGGTGGAAAAAACAAAACATATGGCGGTGTACAAACTGTGTCATACGCTGTTTGGATGTGTTACAGCAGAAGAAACAATATATCAAACAACAATACACACGTGCTTATGTTTTTTTGGGACCTGTCTGTCTTCGCAGTGTCTGGTGGTCTATAGCTATAAGCAGGATGCAGAAGTGACGATTTTGTGTGGTGTAGGTGATGAGCAGCTTTTACTACGTCGATATGGTGTGTGATCCCATAGACCGGTTGGAGATCAGTTTCACGCTGAAAAATTCAAGCTTTCCTCGACAGGAGTGTAATTGGTGGTTGTTTCCATATTTCATGATCTGTGGACCACTTTTGCAGATTTGACTGTCAGTGCAATATGGCTGCGGTATGGTATTTTCGATATGTACAAAATAGTTTCGCCGCTGAAAGTCTCGCAATTTGTCTGCCTGCAGAAAATAGCGGACACTACTCCCACGCCAACAGCAGCAGTTTGGCGGCTGATTCAGTCAGAGCCAGTCACAACGCTCCATTCACCAGACGTCCTTTGTGCGGGGCATAGGAGCCTCTACAGACTCGTTCAGTCAATACGGGGGAAAGGTATCGATGGGAAGTTCTGTGACGCCTGAGAGTAACGTGATACCTTCTTTGTAGGAGTGTTCAGGGACATTTCCAAGCAGACCATCCGCCTCTTCTGGGATGATGACCCTCATCCGCCATTGTGGCTTCAGAGCATCTCCAGACCAGTTACTGTAGGACTTCGAAACTTCCAGTCATTAGAACAGTACTTGGAATTTTGTTTGCGCAATGTTCTGATTTTTCCATCTGTTCTTAGATATCAGTGTGTGCTTCGAGACGTGAGGAAAATAAAGTTCCTGACTCTAACTGCAGCAAATACAACAATTAGACCACTCACTGTTTCTGAAAATTGATGAACTTCACAGCAGCTGTATCAATGAGAAATATTTCTCCTCTCTAGCAGTGCCTTCAAACAAGCAGCTAAAACTCGAGAAGTTATGAGCGCCCATTTACAGTTACAGAGAAATTTATTTCGACTTGCAAGAATCGTCGTTTTGGCATGTAAAATCGGATACTGCAGCTGATATCGGTTTCGGTATCTGCTTCCCACAAAAGCGTGTGAAGTATCTCAGGGGGTTTGACAACTGCGCAGCGATCTTTTTAGAGTGCTTGTTCGAATATGGCGGTATACGTCGCAAACTTGACCCAAACTACTGTGCAGCGATCTGTTTTGAAAGTGTATTTAAAGACATATTCCGTTGGATTTAGTAACTCCTGAAGCAGCCCCTGCTCAAAGACAAGTGTTTTTCCCACAAAAACTCTCGCAGTGTCACTGGGATGGTTTCTCAAGTGTGCCGCGATATTTTTAGAGTATGTTTTCAGTTGTGGTGGTGGTGCTTTCCTATGAGTATAATGTGTAATTGACTAAATATTCTCGCATCTTCTGCAAAGCTGTCTCTCTCTTTCTCTTTGTGCAGCAGTACATTTACTTCCTGTGACGTCTTCAAATTATGTATGTGACAATATTCCGCAACACGAGATGTAATAACTCCTGAAGCAGTTGGTGTTCAATGACGAAGGGAATCAGTGCGCCGGGGATGGGAAGGAGGAGGAGGGCTGTGGGTATTTCCATCATGACAGGAAGTGCTTAGTGCGCGGCTCTACGGCTACCGCATGGTCGTGCTGTGAGGCAGCACGCTCCCTGCCCGGATCTCAAAGCCCACTGGAGGGGCCACGAGCTAGAGTGGGTGAGTGTCGTACTTCTTATGCTTCGAAAGACCGACCATCTGAACTTTAATGATCTAAGGTTACAGCCACGTTTATGTCATTATGAGTAGCGAAGGATAACTTAGCTTCATTCTGCTGAATTTTCATTATTCCATTAAGCGTATTTGTCTTCACCAAATTCACTGCTATCGACACAGTCCTCACATGAATGGTTACAGCTGATATACACCTCCTTCTCCAGCACAGACATCCCATCCATTGAATACAGAAAACAATTACTACGTCCATTCTCCCAGTCCAGCAACTAGTCACAGACTGAGGCCTTTTCTCTTAATTTTTTGCTCAGACCATCTTGGATTAAGTTATGGGAGCGGAGAGGGGGAAGGCAGAACAGCGCCCTCTGGTAGTGGTGCTGTGAACTAAGTCAGTTGGTCTCCCGACCTCATGATGAACACATCTGAAGCTACTACCTTTTTTTTTGGGTCATCAGTCTTCTGACTGGTTTGATGCGGCCCGCCAGGAATTCCTCTCCTGTGACAACCTCTTCATCTCATAGTAGCACTTGCAACCCACGTCCTCAATTATCTGGTGGATGTAGTCCCATCTCTGTATTCCTCTACCGTTCTTGCCCTCTACGGTTCCCTCTAGTACCATGGAAGTCATTCCCTCATGTCTTAACAGATGTCCTATCATCATGTTCCTTCACCTTATCAGTGTTTTCTACATATTCGTTTCCTCTCCGATTCTGCGCAGAACCTCCTCATTCCTTACCTTATCAGTCCACCTAATTTTCAACATTCGCCTGTACCGCCACATCTCAAATGCTTCGATTCTCATCTGTTGCGCTTTTCCCACAGTCCATGTTTCACTATCATACAATGCTGTGCTCCAGAAGTTCTTAGAAATTTCTTCCTCAAATTAAGGCCTATGTCTGATAATAGTGGATTTCTCTTGACTAGGAATGCCCTATTTGCCATTGCTAGTCTGCTTTTGATGTCCTCCTTGTTCCGTCCGTCATTGGTTATTTTACTGCCTAGGTAGCAGAATTCCTTAACTTCATCTTCTTCGTGACCATCAATCCTGATCCTGTTCTCATTTCTGCTGCATCTCATTACTTTCGTCTTTTTTCGATTTACTCTCAGTCCATAATCTGTACTCATTAGATTGTTCATTCCGTTCAGCAGATCATATAATTCTTCTTCATCTCACTCAGCATAGCAATTTCATCGGCGAATCGTATCATTAATACCTTTCACCTTGAATTTTAATTCCACTTCTGGACCGTTCTTTTATTTCCATCATTGCTTCTTCGATGTACTGATTTAACAGTACAGAGGAAAGACTACATCCCTTTTTAATTCAAACACTTCGTTCTTGGTTGTCCACTCTTATTATTCCCTCGTGGCTCTCGTGCGTAATGTATATTACCCGTCTCTCCTTATAGCTTACCCCTATTTTCCTCAAATTCCGAACATCTTGCACCATTTTACATTGTCGAACGTTTTTTCCAAGTCGACAAATCCTATGAACGTGTATTGATTTTTCTTTATTCTTGCTTCCATTATCAACAGCAAAGTCAGAATTGCCTCTCTCGTGCCTTTACCATTTCTGAAGTCAGACTGATCGTCATCTAGCACATCCTCAATTTTCTTTTCCATTCTTCGGTATGTTATTCTTGTCAGCAACTCGGATGCATGAACCGTTAAGCTGATTGTGCGATAATTCTCGTACTTGTCAGCTCTTGCAGTCTTTGGAATTGAGTGGATGATATTTTTCCGAAAGTAAAATGGTATGTCGCCAGACTCACACATCCTACACTCGAAGGTGAACAGTCGTTTTGTTGCCACTTTCCCCAATGATTTTAGAAATTTTGATGGTATGTTATCTATTACTTCTGCCTTATTTCATCTTAAGTCCTCCAAAGCTCCTTTAAATTCTATTTTTAGTACTGTTCCCCTACCTCTTCTAAATAGACTCATGTTTCCTCTTCCATCAAATGATTCAAATCTTCCCCCTCGTATAGGCTTTCCATATATTCTTTCCACCTATCCGCTCTCTCCTCCACACTTAGGAGTGGAATTACCGTTGCACTCTTAATGTTACTACACTTGATTTTAATGTCACCGAAGATTGTTTTGACATTCCTTTATGCTGAGTCTGCTCTTCCGACAGTCATTTCTTTTTCGATTTCTTCACATTTTTCACGCAACCATTTCATCTTACTTCCCTGTATTTGCTATTTAATTCAGTTCTCGGGGACTTGTATTTCTGTATTTCCTGAGATTTCCGGAACATTTTTGTACTTCCTCCTTTCATCGATCAAATGATTTCTTCTGTTACCCATGGTTTCTTTGTGATGGCCCTTTTTAATGATGTCCGTTCCACTTCAGCTGTACTGTCTACTGAGCTATTCCTTATTGTTGTATCTATTGCTTCAGAGATATTCTTAGTACTTCTGTATACAGAAATTTCCCTTATCACCTGGCCTTTTCCGAGTATACCTCCTCCTCTTGTGATTCTTGAACAGAGTATTCGCTATTACTAGTTGAAAATTGTTACAGAACTCACTTAGTCTTTCCCCTCTCTCATTCGTTATTCCAAGCCCATATTCTCCTGTAAGCTTTTCTTCTACTCCTCCCCCTACAACTGCATTCCAGTCTCCAATGACTAGTAGATTTTCGTCTCTCTTTACGTACTGTATTACTCTTTCAATATCCTCCAATACTTTCTCTATCTCTTCATCTTCAGTTGTGACGTCGCCATATATACCTAAACTATGGTTGGTTTGCTGTCAATTCTAATAAGACCAACCCCATCACCGTACTGTTCACAGTAACACATTCTCTGCCCCACCTCCCTACTCATAACAAATCCTATCCCCGTTATACCATTTTCTGCTGCTGTTGATATTACGCTATACTCATCTGACCAGAAATCCTTGTCTTCTTTCCATTTCACTTCACTGACCCCTACTATATCTATACTGAGCCTTTGCATTTCTCTTTTCAGATTTTATAGTTCCACGACTACCTTCAAGCTTCGGAATGTCCACGCCCCGATTCGTAGAACGTTATCCTTTCGTTTATTATTCAATTTTTTTTCTCATGGTTACCTCCCCCTTGGCAGTCCCCTCGCAGAGATCTGAATGGGGGACTGTTCCGGAATCTTTTGCCAATGGAGAGATCATCATGACACTTTTCAATTACAGGTCACGTATCCTGTGGATACACGGTACGTGTCTTTAATGCTGTGGTTTCCATTGCCTTCTGTATCCTCATGCCGTTGATCACTGCTGATTCTTCGGCCTTTAGTGCAGTTTCCTACCTCTAGGACAAGAGAGTGACGTGAACCTCTGTCCGCTCCTCCGACCTTTTGTACAAGGCCTTTGACAGAATGAGGGCGACTTCTTATGCCGGAAGTCTTTGGCCGACAATGCTGATTATTGATCAACATTGAAGCAGTGGCGGGGTTAGAACCCGGGACCGAGGACGTTTTGATTACTAATCAAAGATTCTACCCATAGACCACGGGTCCTACCTATGGCAACACAAACTGCTTAAATAAACAATGCATGCAAGATAAAGACTTACCTCCCCTGCATCCAGCAATGCAGCACAGTCTGAGTCCTTTTCCCGCCATTTTCCTGAAAGGGGAGAGAAGAGTGGTGGATGGTGAGGGGAGGGGGCAGGGGAGGGGTGTTGGGTTAGTGGAGGTAGCCCAATTGACCTGTTGTCCCACTAAAATTTGAACTTCCCTGCATGACTTCCATGTGACGTGACCACATCGATGGCCACCATCTTCGATCAGACATCTTGAATAAACTTGGCAACAATGCAGAGTGGTTCCATGCTGTCTTTGCTCTACTTTTCACGTGTAATGGGGACATCCACAGAATACATGAAAAATGTTCCTAGCAGTAGTACGAACTTTATTTAGTTATAAAAGGTAAACTGATGAGTATGGCTTCACGTGGTTAAAGTGTAACAAAAAATAAACCCAAAATTTCGCGGAGCTATGTAATAAGCTTTAATCAACGTCTACATGCACATTATCCAAATCATTCCCACCTGAAACTCTTTAGCAATTCTTCAAACTTTATTTCAGAAATATTCAATGTTTCGTTTTTGTATTCAGTTTCGACATTCAGACAACAGTGGAACACTGAAAACAAAATTGTGAACACGTATCTTAGTATTTGAAAAGACGAGATACTGTACCTAAAAGTCTACTATTGAGAAGAAGGCGCCATTTCACGGATTGCGTGGCCCCTCTCGCTGTAGCTTCGTGTCCTCCCTCGGGCATGGGTGTGTGTTGTTCTTAGCATAAGTTAGTTTAAGTAGTGTGTAAGTTTAGGGACCGATGACCTCAGCAGTTTGGTCCCTTAGGAATTCACACACATTTGAACATTGAGAACAAAAAGAATGAAGCTGTCATTACGTCACAAATTTTAAGTCGATGTCCGCCATCTTACACAGCCAAAACATTAGGTTCAGCTCATTATACCTCCATGGTTCACCAAGGTGGTAGTTCCCCGTGATGTCACTCTGACGCGCTGATGCCCAATTTCGACCGTTAGCGATATCTATCTACTTTTGTGGTCGTATCCAAATAGTATCTGATGCTTTGATTGTGTGGAAACGTAGTAGCTAAATGCCAGCGTGTGTCATTTACAGGTGTATTAAACAATCCGATTGTAATTTTAACTTTAAAGGAATCACATTTCATTCGTAAATGGAGCCGTTCAAGCAACTTTTGTATACATGTATTATGGATGCGCTCTTTACTTTAACTCTTTCCACTGTTTTTCATTGCCCTGCTAACCACAAACGCTCCGTCATCCGAGCCACACTGTATCAACTGTCTCGCCCCCATACCAAACACGGCCACATGACCAGGCTGACTGTTGCTGCAGCATCTCATACCTAAATTCCTTCCACTGACATAATTATTCATTGTTCACAGATCCTGTAGTGTTGACAGATTGCCAACACTACACACATTATTTAAGGGAGGCGGCCATTAAGCAAGCAGGCGGACTTGATGGTCTGAAACAGGACGCTCAATGAATTGCTACAAAGAAAAGTACGTAGCGGCTGGAATACTTAACTTTAATCCACTATTTGTATACAGCGTTCTTGATGAGACATTTCATACGATAACTATCAAACTGTCAGTTGCTATGTAAGGCTAATGGCGCCTTGCTAGATCGTAGCCATGGACTTAGCTGAAGGCTATTCTAACTATCTGCTCGGCTAATGAGCGATGCTTCGTCAGTGTAGTCGCTAGCAATGTCGTCCGTACAACTGGGGCGAGTGCTCTTCCGTATCTCGAGACCTGCCTTGTGGTGGCGCTCGGTCTGCGATCACACAGTGGCGACACGCGGGTCCGACATGTACTAATGGACTGCGGCCGATTTAAAGCTACCACCTAGCAAGTGTGGTGTCTGGCGGTGACACCACATTCCTCCCCCGCAAATCGGCGAACGGTCGTGTGATAAGGCTTCCGCCCGCCGTGGGGAGCACCCCATGTTGACGTATGCGATGAGGTGGGGAGCCTAACAACAGGCGAGGCTGTGCCACCCGCACCTGGCCATTCGGTCCGAGGGGAGCTAGGAAACGCCTGAAAACCTAGTCCAGGGTGCACGTCAACATGCGGTGCATGCGCCCGTAAAGTGACAGGAGGGGCCGAAGGGTCGACCTCCATTGCGTCGGGGTAGCCGACGTGCGATGACGTCATGTGGTCCGGAGCGGGCAAGAGTTCCATGGCGGAGGACAGCTGGTCACGGGAAGCGATCGGCGGCGCGTGACCCATGGAGGCGCTTGGCGGCTGCAGCGAAGCGTCCACTGCGGGCGGCGTCGGCTGGAGGACAGGCGGCGGCGGCGGAGGCGGCAGCGGCGCGTCGCCATGGGGCAAAATGGAAGGCATCGGCGGTAACACCTGGGGATGAGGCGAGCCAGTAGATGGGTCCCCAGGGCGCTGACCGGACGGCACCGTCGCTGAAAGCAGACGGGGAGCGGCAGAACCCGTGCGACGACAGAGGCGCAGCTGATTGAGATGCCGACGCACCTCACCAGAGGCCCCCAAAACCAAATACATCGCGCGGCCGAGGCAGCGAAGAATGCGCCCTGCGAGCCAACGCCGTGAACCTCGATAGTTGCGATAGAATACAACGTCGCCTGGAGCAAAAGCAGGAGTCTGCCGCTGCATAGGAACCTGATGCGGCGGATGCAGCAAAGACATCAAGGTTCGATGAGGACGACCGTGAAGCAACTCAGCCGGCAAGCGACCATCTCGGGGCTGAGAGCGATACGATGACAAAAAGAGCAACAACGCGTCCTCCCGAGAATGCGACTCTTTCAACTTCAACATCTATGACTTGAAAGTCCGGACCAATCGTTCAGCGGCACCGTTTGACTGAGGCTAAAACGGCGCGGATGTCAGATGTTGAATACCATTGGCCTGGCAGAATGACTGAAATTCTGCGGACATGAATTGTGGGCCATTGTCGGAAACAATAGTCTGCGGAAGACCTTCAATGCAAAAGATAGCAGACAACGCTTGGATGGTGGCAGATGACGTCGTGGAAGACATCCGGACAACAAAAGGAAAATTACTGAAGGCATCTACCAGAACCAACCATCGAGCATTCCAGAATGGACCAGCAAAATCGATGTGCAAGCGTTGCCAAGGGGAAGTGGCTTTCGGCCATGCAAAGAATTTCCGCGGTGGTGCGGATTGTTGTTCGGTACACGCCACGCAAGAAGAACACATAGTCGTAATCGCAGCATCGATTCCGAACCAAGTACAGTGCTGACGAGCAAGGTGTTTCGTTCGCACGATACCCCAATGTCCTTGGTGAAGAAGCCGTAAAACAGAGGACTGTAACGAACGTGGGACCACCACTCAGGACTGATCATTACCAGAACGCAACAACAAAACACCACGTCGAACAAAAACTCTCCTTGTGAGCAAAAAATCGGCGAACCAACGGATCCTCGATCCGAGACTTTGACAAAGGCCATTGCGTAGCAACAAAACGCAAAACGGTAGCAAGGACAGGGTCAGCAGCTGTGGCCGTAGCTACACGACGAAAATCAATCGGAAACGATTCGACCACTTCATCGGTTTCCGCATCAATGAATATGCAAGCAAGTTCGGAAGAATCGAATGCTTTATCCTCAGCAACAGGCAAACGGGACAACGCATCGGCGTTTCCGTGCTTCGCAGTGGACCGATACAAGATACTGTAGCGGTACTGCGAGAGGAAAATAGACCAGCGAATGAATTTGTGCGCTGTACGCGGAGGTACAGGCTTGTTCGGATGAAAAAGCGACGTTAAAGGTTTGTGGTCTGTGATGATGGTAAAGTGACGACCATACAAGAAATCATGGAACTTAGTAACACCAAACACGAGAGCCAAAGCTTCTTTCTCTATCTGTGAATAATTTCTTTGCGCAGACGAGAGCAATTTGGACGCAAAGTCAATAGGGCGATCATGCGACCCATCTTTGTGCGCAAGCACAGCACCGATCCCGAAATCCGATGCATCTACCATCAACAAAAGGGGTTTCTGGGGATCGAATGGCGTAAGGCAAGTATTTGAAAGCAACGCCGATTTCAACTGGCGAAAGGCGCGTTCGCATTCCGTCGTCCAGACGAACGGAACACCCTTACGGCGTAAGCTATGAAGCGGAGCTGAAATGGAAGAGGCATTGCGCTGAAAGCGATGATAATAGTTAATTTTACCCAACACACTCTGTAGCTGCTTCACATTCTGTGGCAAAGGCAGATCTTGTATGGCACGGAGGTGCTCTGGACTCGGATGTATGCCTTGGGCATTGATTACATGTCCCAGGTATGGTAAGTCACGAGCAAAAAACACACATTTGTCCTTCCGCAAGCGAAGACCATTTTGTCCCAACACCTGAAATAATGTTCGTAGGTGTGCTAAATGCTCGTCTGCTGTCTTTCCGGAGATCACAATATCGTCCAGATAGTTCGCAGCAGTAGGGACCGACGCACAAACAGTTTGTAAATATTGCTGAAACAATGCAGGGGCGGATGCAGACCCGAATGGCAGTCTTTTGAATCGGTACAAACCAAGATGTGTGTTAACCACCAAGACGCGCTGGGAGTCGGCGTCCACTGGGATTTGCAAGTACGCATCTGCTAGGTCCAACTACGAAAAGTATTTACCCGGGCACAGTTTATCAAAAAGATCTTCCGGGCGGGGTAAGGAAAAAGTTGCAATCACGAGTTGTGGATTCACTGTTGCCTTGAAGTCCACACAAAGTCTCAGTTTTCCAGAAGGTTTTGGCAAAATAACTAAGGGTGAGGCCCAGAGAGAAGCTTGCACACTTTCCAGTACACCCTGTGATTCTAAATCGTTTAACGTTCTTGCGACCTCATCACGCAATGCGTGGGGAACATTGCGCACTCGGAAAAATTTCGGTTGCGCGTTTACTTTCAGTTCCAAATGTGCTTCATAATTCTTAGCGCAACCAAGGCCCGGTGCAAAAATGTCTGCAAATTCGTCACATAGACGAGAAACACTGACTGAAGGCACAGTCTGATTCACTGATAGGACCTGATTTACTATAGATATGTTAAACAATTGAAATAAATCTAAACCAAACAAGTTCACTGCAGTAGAAGAACGAAGAACGTAAAATGACACAAGTTTTGTTTGTCCCTTGGATGTTGCAAGAAGGCTGCACTGTCCTAACACAGGTATATTCTGACCTGAATATGTAGTGAGCTTAACAGTTGCGGCACACAATGGAGGTTTGCCCAGTTTTTTGTACGTGTCGTGATTGAGCAATGAAACTGCAGCTCCGGTGTCGAGTTGGAATGGGATCACTGTGCCATTAAAGTCCAAATCTACAAAAAGTTTATTGTCCTGCTGACGACAAGAGCGACTGTCTTGTGCAAATTGAACTGACACTGGTACAGAAGCACTTGCGACTTGACGCGATTTCCGGTGACGGCGACGCACAGAATTTGTGGGACGAACACAGTCACTGTTAGAGACAGTGGCACTGGACGAAGTGGAATTAACTACATGAATGTCCATGGGCGAAGGTTCACGAGCCTGATTATTCTTGGGTCGATTCCGGCGCGAAGCAAAAGGCCTGGAATGATTAAGAGTGTCTGATCTGAGCTTTTTCTGGCAAACACTTTGAACATGTCCTTTCTTATTACAGAAAAAGCAAATAGCTTGGCGTGATGGGCAAGTTTCACGCGAATGTCTAGTAGCACACCGCGGGCATGATTTCACTGCAGTTGTATGCTGGCGCGGCACACCTGGTTTAGAGCGTGGCGGCAGCTGTGCGGACGTGTGCGAGGGCAGTTTACCGGGCCGTGCAGCGCGCCCTGTGGGCCGGTTAATGTTACACACAGCTGGCGAAGTTGCAAATGATTCCTGAGCAAAGTCAAGTGTGTCTTGTCTATCTAATATGTCTATCACTTGCTGAAGGGAGGGATTAACTAGTTTCAAAATCTGCTCCCGTATGCGAACATCAGAAACGTTCTGTGCTATTGCATCACGTACCATTGTATCTGAATAAGGGAGTCCACATTCACACTCAAAAGCACAATCCCGTGTAAGGCCTTGCAAAGTTGCAACCCACTCCCTATTAGTCTGACCGGCCGTACGTTTTGTACGAAAGAAAGTATACCTTTTTGCAACGACATTGACTGTTTCTTTGAAATAGGCGTCCAATGCCGACAAAATTTCATCGTAGGACAGAGTCGCTACGTCGCGTCGGGGAAATAATTTCACTCTCACACGATACGTTTGCACCCCTACACACGCCAATAAATGAGGCTGCCGCTTGTTACCTTGAATTCTGTAGGCAGCGAGATGAAATCCAATTGGCGTGACCACTCAGTCCATGTCTCCTGAGCTGGGTCGTAGGCCCAAAAAGGCGGTGCAACTGCGAGTTGTGGCTGCGGTAGCGGTGAAGCGGCGGCTGCCGCATCGTGTTGCAGTGCACGTTGACCCTGGACGAGCTGTCCAAGGGCATCCAATAACGCCTGCGTCTGCTGATTCTGCAAGTGATAAAATTCGGACAGTACATCGGGAGATTGTGGCGAAGCCATGACACAAGTAAATCAATCAAAGAGAAAGAAGGCGGTTTGTAACGTCGGCGCCATAAATTAGAGCAATACGAACGCGAAATTCTCTTTTAATCCTCGTCATCATCTGTAGTGTTGACAGATTGCCAACACTACACACATTATTTAAGGGAGGCGGCCATTAAGCAAGCAGGCGGACTTGATGGTTTGAAACAGGACGCTCAATGAATTGCTACAAAGAAAAGTACGTAGCGGCTGGAATACTTAACTTAAATCCACTATTTGTATACAGCGTTCTTGATGAGACATTTCATACGATAACTATCAAACTGTCAATTGCTATGTAAGGCTAATGGCGCCTTGCTAGATCGTAGCCATGGACTTAGCTGAAGGCTATTCTAACTATCTGCTCGGCTAATGAGCGATGCTTCGTCAGTGTAGTCGCTAGCAATGTCGTCCGTACAACTGGGGCGAGTGCTCTTCCGTATTTCGAGACCTGCCTTGTGGTGGCGCTCGGTCTGCGATCACACAGTGGCGACACGCGGGTCCGACATGTACTAATGGACTGCGGCCGATTTAAAGCTACCATCTAGCAAGTGTGGTGTCTGGCGGTGACACCACAGTTCCTCCCTGCCTAAAAAAGATTCTGGTTAGAACTGTGTGTGTGTGTGTGTGTGTGTGTGTGTGTGTGTGTGTGTGTGTGTATGTTAGAAAATATATTGTGTTCGAACATTATGAATTACCTCGCGCGACTGCTACGGTCGCAGGTTCGAATTCTGCCTTGGGCATGGATGTGTGTGATGTCCTTAGGTTAGTTAGGTTTAAGTAGTTCTAAGTTCTAGGGGACAGATGACCGCAGATGTTAAGTCCCATAGTGCTCAGAGCCATTTGAACCATTTTGAATTACCTCGAAGAAAACGGTCTATTGACACACAGTCAACATAGGTTTAGAAAACATCGTTCCTGTGAAACACAACTAGCTCTTTATTCACATGAAGTGTTGAGTACTATTGACAAAGGATTTCAGATCTACTCCGTATTTTTATATTTCCGGAAGGCTTTTGACACTGTTACCACACACGCGGCTCGTAGTGAAATTGCGTGCTTATAGAATATCGTCTCAGTTATGTGACTGGATTTGTGATTTCGTGTCAGAGAGGTCACAGTTCGTAGTAATTGACGGAAAGTCATCGAGGAAAACAGAAGTGATTTCTGGCGTTCCCCAAGGTAGTGTTATAGGCCCTTTGCTGTTCCTTGTCTATATAAACGATCTGGGAGACAATATGAGTAGCCGTCTTCGGTTGTTTGCAGATGACGCTATGGTTTATCGACTAAGAAAGTCATCAGAAGATGAAAACAAACTGCAAAACGATTTACAAGAAATATCGGAATGGTGCGAAAAGTGGCAGTTGACCCTAAATAACGAAAAGTGTGAGTTAATCCACATGAGTGCTAAAAGGAATTCGTTAAACTTCGGTTACACGATAAATCAGTGTAATCTAAAAGACATAAATTCAGCTAAATTCCTAGGTATTATAATTACGAACAACTTAAATTGGAAGGAACACACAGAAAATGTTGTGGGGAAGGCTAACCAAACAGTGAGTTTTATTGGTAGGACACTTAGAAAATCTAACAGACTTACTAAGGAGACTGCCTACACTTTCTTGTCCGTCCTCTTTCGGAATACTGCTGCGCGGTGTTGTATCCCTGCCTGATAGGACTGGCGGAGTACATCCAAAAAGTTAAAAGAAATGCAGCACGTTCTGTATTATCGCGAAATATGGGAGACAGTGTCACAGAAATGATACAGGATTTGGGTTGGACATCATTAAAAGAAAGGCGTTTTTCGTTGCGACGGAATCTTGTCACGAATTCCAATCACCAACTTTCGCCTCCGAATGCGAAAATATTTTGTTGTACCGACCTGCATAGGGAGGAACGATCATCACGATAAAATAAGGGAAATCAGAGCTCGTACGGAAAGATATAGGTGTTCATTCTTTCCGCGCGCTATACGAGATTGGAATAATAGAGAATTGTGAAGGTGGTTCGATGAATCCTCTGCCAGGCACTTAAATGTGATTTGCAGAGTATCCACGTAGATGTGTGTGTGTGTGTGTGTGTGTGTGTGTGTGTGTGTGTATGTGTGTGTGTGTGTGTGTGCGTGCGGGTGTGCTTTGCTTCCTTTCTAAAGAACTTTGTGGTCGAAAACTTATGGGAACACTCTTTCGTCCTGCCTGCCTGCCGCTTGGCGTGTGAGTACAAATTTATCCGCTTGACAGTATAGTGAATCCCTCATGAAGTTTGTTGCAAATAACCCACTGCACTTCATCAGGAACAATGATGTACATAATTACAACACCAGAAGACACAAATGACATTCATTACGCCACATTAAGGTTGCGTGCAGAACAAACAGGGACTCGCAATGCTGCAACCAAAAGTTTTGATCATTTCGCTAGTGGTAAAAAAATGTTTCTCTTTAACAACACCCCTTATCCCACAGAAGACAGTCTATTATTGTAATGTATAATGGGTAGGAATAACGAACTAATATCCGTCTGTTTTTAATTAAGAAAACAATAAATGATCAGCCTGGAAGCATATTTACAGAAAAAAACTGGTATTAATATGTGATAACTCGTTCCTCATCATTACGATGCATTGTGAAAATGATACATGAAATTAAGTAACGAAATATTGGTATGTCACAAAGCCTGGTATGGACTTACGCACTTTGAAATTCAAAATTAAAATGAAGCAGATGATCAAAGTAGACGTACATGTCAATTGTGATATGTTCGGTTATTCCACGGCCTCCTTCAACTAACAGGATGGAATGTTCGGTCTGACAATCTGTAGTCCCTGCTTTTCGTCGGCCGGTTGTTGAGAATAGAAGACAGGTCGCTACGGGTGTTTGTGAAATACATGTAAAAGTGATATGGTGCCCTCCTTGCAGTACTTGTTGCCGCTTATTCAACTGCCCATTCAGCCGAATACTTTACTGAATTATAGTGTCACCAATTCAGTAATTTAAAACATTTTCTCCTACCGATTTCAACACACACTCGACGAGTACCAAGCATTACTGGCGTTTAATGGTACAGGAAGGTTAAAGTATAGGAAGAAGTTTTGTACAACCCATGCTTACCTCTTCCTTCACAGTATTCTATTCAGTCACCCGTTTTCGTCAACTTATTTCGTATGTATAACAACGTCAAGAATAAAGCAGAAACTAGTATGTTTTCAGCTGTGCACAAATTTTTACCTTTTTCTGTTCGCATCACATTATTCATTACTATTAATCTCGTAGAATTTAAGAATTACAATTTCACTTACTTAGGTCGTCAGTAGAAGAGCCGATACAAGAAAGTAGAATGCTGAGAAAATCTTAAACTTTCAAAAACAGCATATGCCTACACAGCATATGCTTACACAGTATATGCCTATTGGATTAAATACGCTAGTAGTTACGAAGTGACAGTTTCAAGTACTTTCTATGCATTTACACACATTGGTAACGATCATTTTTTTCTAAGAAAACTATTTCTAAATTGCCTCTTCTGGCATTTCCGAAAACATGTTCTTTACAGTACTTTCACTTTAAGATGTAGGTACAATAAGTTACCGTCAGTAGTGTGTGTATATAGATTTCATTTCCCGAAATTTTACTTGCTGTTTTATATCAGTTATGAGAGAGAATAAATAACAGAAGTGCTAGCAACGTCAAAATTTACTAAACTGTAGATATTTTTGTTATTTTAGTCTACCCCCAACAGTACAACTGACGACAACTGATTTACTGATTTGAAACGTTACAAAAAAAAAATAAAAAATAAAAAATGTAGCTTTCCTTTGTAAAAGACTGGGAGGGTTAAGAGATGAAACAGCCCATTGTAGTGAGAATTCCGGTGAGAATTCTAGAGACACTCGGCCTTCCACCATCTCGAACACCCGATATTTTAAAGGCAAGTAAGAGAGCGGGAACGTATCTACTGCGCCGCCGGTTTCTGTGTGCAGGTTGGAAGTCTGTAATGATAAGACGATAAGCAGGGCAATCGAACGACGCCGACAAGTGTTTGCCGCAAGATCCACAGACGCTGTGTGAGAGGACACGGAGTAATTAAATGCTATTCTTTTCTGTGTTAGTGACTGTGATTGTTGAAAAAAAAAAGAAAAAGAAAAACGTACTTTTTGATAATAGGCTTTTAACTTACTTCATGTCTTAGCTCTGAACGAAGCAAGACGCGTGGGACGTCTATAAATTATTTCGTTGTTAAAACCAGGCAATTGTGATTATATTTAATTATATCTAATGGGTATCGGTGTAGTTGATTTGCAAGAGTTTGTATGCTTATGTGAAACTTGTGGAAAGGAAAATACACCTGAGCTGAACTGAACGTACGAGAGTACCGAGTTATTTGAAGTGAGAGAGACAGTAATTTTTTGGTTTCTGTAACGAGCATTATTTCTTCGTAGAGGAAGTTACGGAGATCGACGCAGCCGCATATCCAGAGAAGAGGATCGGCTAAACATTTCAAGTAAGTCAGCTGTAGTAAGAGAAGTGTGAAGTTCGCAGTCCAGTTTGTATCGCTTCTCTTGTCGCCGAAACCGTCAGAACGTGGAGACCGACGTGATCAGGACTCGAAGAAAGAGGAATTTTCAAACTAAATCAAGATGAAAAGATATTGTGAATAGCTATAGCGACCAATAGTAACAAGGCAGGGAAATTGTTTCGCAGAGTTGAATTCTGCGTAAACGGTAAAGCACTCCGTCGTCAGGCCACAAGTGGCCCATCAGTACCATCCGACCGCCATGTCATCCTCAGCTAAAGATGCGGATAGGAGGGGCGTGTGGTCAGCACACCGCTCTCCCAGTCGGCATAAACGGTGAAAAGGGGTGAAAATTAATAAATACCATACAAGAAAAGACGCAAGGAAAATCTCAACTGTTTAGACTAAGAAGAGTTACGACCAGATTTATTCGACGACGAAGATCCAGTGTGGAGAGTAAGCAGCCGTCACATACATCGCGGGGGCGTGGACCCCGTACCCAGCAACCGACGCCGACGACGCCAGCTCACCGGTGCTGACTACAAATCCGTTCACCGACACCGTCGCTGAAACCCACCTTTGACGCTGCTGGCTCTCGTGCTGTTCACCGGCGCTGATTCCACACCTGGTCACCGACGCAGGGTGGGCGAAAGACAATTAATTGAGTGTGAAGTTAAGGACACTGTTCAATAATAGACTGTTAGTATAGTTATTATACTCAGAGGTGAATTTTTTAAATGATAATACGATTTAAAAGTAAGAAAAATATGGATAATACTCAAAAAAACTGGCGAAACATCAGAACCAGCCATGGCCATAACACTGACAAAAGAAATGCCAGACTGGACTGAGGTAGGAAATTTAATTGAAACACTAAGTCTTAAATTAGACTCAGTGAATACTCAACTAAATGCTAGATTAGAAGACCAAAGTGCAGCTGCAAATGCTCAATTCGCAGCTTTAAGTGAAAAATTAGATGCAAATTAGTGCAAATTCAGCTACTTTAAGACAAGAACTAAGTCTTTACTTAGATTCAGTAAATACTCCGTTAAATGATAGATTAGATGAACAGGAGGTGGGTTCAGTTGCTATAAGAAAGGAACTCAGTGCTAATTTAAGTGAAAAACTAGAAGCACAGGGTGAGGTTTTAAATGCTATGTTCAATACCTTAAATGATAAAGTGGAGAGCTTGTTATTAGATTTAAAGAATGAATTAAGTAATTCCCTGACTATCCATGTAAACCAACTGTTAATTGACTTAAGTCAGATCCAGAGTAACCAATTTCAGGACTTAGCTAAAAAACGAGTATTTGATATTGAAGATAAATGTACAATCTGAAATTAGTGAAATATTGGGATCATTTCAAAGTATATGTAATGTTACATTTGATGCGTAAAGCAGGGACTACACACTTTAAAGGAAAGTGTTGAGAAACAGGACAAGCTAATTCCTATAGTCCAACTGCAAATTGCAGGCGTTAACGCTCGAGTTGATAATGTGGAAAGGAAATTTAAAGAGAAACTAGCAACATCAGACACAATAAATATAAGTAATCTGGAGGAACAGGTAGAAGAAATAATCGATCGAAAAGTTGCCGCGAGGATAATCTTCGGAAACGTTTCGACTGTTGCTTTTTCCAAACTTAATGATAATAGTAATGTTATAGACGACTTGTGAAAAGAATTCAAACTTGTCCATGACAGAGAAGAAAATAGAGTAACTTTACTTAATGTTGTGTTTCCTAGTAAAGTGGTAACTGTTTTGTCGTGAGGAGGCTTTCGCACAAAATTTAACGAGAAGTATTGGTCCGTAAGTAATCGAGTGAGGTTAATGTCAGATCCATGGGATCCGGGCGGAGAGACATCTGTCCCCCAGGGACGTTAACGTTCTGTGTTGACGGGTGGGGTGACGACCGTCGGATCCCTAGTTGTTTTCGGTGTTTCTTCTGTACTACTTTTCCTGCACCGAATTCCCTTCAAATCTTAAACTATTCTGTAATCTGTTCTCTAATTCTTAAACTATCCTATAACGTTAGTAGCTAGGAAACTAAATATGACTAAAAGATAATAGACTTAAGAGAATCACGGATAAACAGTGATCTCTAAACATGAAATGCCACGAATAGTATGTAGTATTAATGGAAAACATGATATGATAGTATTATTCAAACAGAACGATATCTAGACGACATGAACTGAAAATAATCTTTTATGTGTGTATAAAAATGCAGTATAAGCTTAATGACTAAACAACTATTTTATCATAGTGTTTAATTTTCTATTTAGTATGGAATATTTTATACCTTTTATGAAATGTGCTGTAGATGGGAGGGTTTGTATTGGTTTTGGAAAGGGTGGGTATTATAGATTAAAGCATGATTTACACTAACAAATAAATCATAGCTAAGACAGAACACACACCACACCTTTCAAACGCACCCTCGCAAACAAGTGTAATGATTCTTCACCATTTGCCGTTCCATAGGGGCTCTAAAGAATTTCTTCGGGGAACTCAAAGGCGAAGGTCAGAGTGTCCGTTCTGTGGGAGACGTTTAACAACATACCTCCCCCGGCTTCTCACTCAAGTACCGACGAAGTAAGGATCCTGAAGAAGGGGAGTGGGAAGTTTTTCCTGTCTTTGGGGCTATCTTCTTTCACTTCTTCGATCTTAGCAACCATTTCTACTTTTACCTTTGAGTATCTATCTATCTTTCCCTCTTTCCATATTCATATACTTCTATCGCAGAAGTCCTTCTGATTTTCCGCAGTTTCCAATGACCTTCAACTTATTTTATATAAGTAGGGGCGAAAAATCAGGCTACACAAACACGCTTACACATACACACAAAAAATACGAATACGCAAACAATAATCTTACACAACAAAAGGGGAGAACCGTCAAGGGTTGTAGGGGGAAAGGAATGTGGACATCGGGAAAGGATTCACACATTGTCGTTTACTGTGACGGTTCTACATCGCACACATGGTTACATAGGGACACTTTAGGGTTATATGCACACATTGTCGTTCACTATGACGGCTCTACATTGCTTAGGTACGTGAAACAAACTATCATAGAGATATTTATTTATATGTATATATACATAGGAAAATATATGTATCAGAACAATGACGATTGTATAACGCATATGTACATAAGGATATAATATTTAAAAAAACAAAATTGATAATTCTATATCATGGATACGTAAGAAGGAAGTGTGAGTAATTAAGGAGAGCTTACACCAAGGAGGACTTAATGAGCATAAGCCTGGGAGGAGCTAATTGTGATAATTATTCAGGAATGTCAGTCGAACATTTTTTCTTATGATTTGTAGGATAGTGGGACAAGTATAGCATAAGTAAATGTATGATATATTGAATAGTGTATATCAATGTGGTGTCAACTGGAAGCTTAGAAGTGGAAGTGTAGTGGAGGACTCTAGGAGATTAAGTGAAGTATTAAAATGTGTGAAATAGATTTTATTTTCCAGAGGATATTTAATTATAGTATACATAAGGATGTATACTTGGAAAATGAACCATGAGTCCTACTCAGAAAGGATAAAGGGGGCGGGGGACGCACCCAGAATTTATTGGATTTAGAGGGCAGATAGGCAGACCTGAGAAAGGCTGACCTTTATTGTGCGCACAGGGACACCAAGAAGGGGATTGACCTGTACCATAGGAAAATAGGAATTAAGAAGAGCGTACCTACCGAAACAGAAGGAGGAAGTGCACTCATAGGTCAACCTGTATGTAAGGTATAGGTACTGTTCCTAAAGGGAACAGGACATTATCGTGGTAGACGTCACACATTTTGTATGAATTATTATGGTAAATTTGAATTCTGTATTCCACTACCATTATTATGTTTTATGTTTATGAGTGTCGGAAAGAACAATTTCATTTGCCCAGAGTTCCTCCAGACTACAAGCTACTGTAGGTAATGAAGTTATTACGTACTAAATAAAAAATAGTACAGAGAATTAGAATTAAGAAAGAAATAATTAAGTGTCTCTGACACCTGGAGTTTGTGATTGGATATCAAGAATGTTGTCCTCACGATTCCTAGATATAAAAGTACTAACTACAACATTAGGTGAAATGCTCAGATAGTTATTATCAAAACAGGAAATGGACAGGTAGATACTAAGTACACGAATGCTAAAGGAAATATAATGTATACTAATTAAAATGTAAATTAGCGTTATGTGAGATATTAAAGTACATAATGAATATGCATAAATTATCGTGTGTTCGAGCTAAGGGGAGGGATATGTAGTGACTCGAGAATTTCGGTGTGTATGAAACTTGTGGAAAGGAAAAGACACCTGAGCTGAACTGAAAGTATGAGAGTACCGAGTTATTTCAAGTGAGAGAGATAGTAATTTTTTTGTTCCTGTAACCAGCATTATTTCTTCGGAGAAGAAGTTATGGAGGTCGACGCAGCCGCATATCCAGAGAAGAGGATCGGCTAAACGTTTCAAATAAGTCAACTGTAGTAAGAGAACTGTGAAGTTCGCAATCCAGTTTGCACCGCTTCTCTTGTCGCCGAAACCGGTAGACCACCAGTACCAAAATGAGCATAGACTCTAGAATTTCAGTATGTGTCACCAATTTGACAAGCAAAATTTATATGTACGTTGTAAAATACTCATGAACAGAGGAACATTATGTGGCTGCGGTACAGTCTGCAGCAGGCAAGAAAGGCATACACAGTAGTTCTAAACTGCAGCATTGATCAGACAACATTAAGGACATAGTAGAGGGGATATATTTAAATAATAAAATGCAAGGGGTTACATCTGTTTTATTTTAGTACTGTGCGCCAAGAACATTGAACACTACACAACAGAGTGGAAAGTTTTCTTTTATTTCCCAAGCTTTTATTTCTACAACTGCCATTCTTTAACTTAGTGTAATTTGAAGTACGAATTTCCCAAATTATGGTAGCATCATGTTGAGAACATTGAAACATGAGGTACGGCAAACACAAACAGTATCATTTTGTAGAGTCTTTTCCACTTTTATAAGTTCATTTACATTTGCATTTACAAATTCTTGTGAGGTGACATCAAACTTCACTCTGCCATACTTTACAAAATGAAATCCTATATGATTTTTGATCCTAATTTTCTTTTCAAATTCCAAAATCTGTTCCACTGAAACACTTTAATTTCCACCTGACATCTGACGATATGACTGGAAGCGGTTTTCAAGTCCACCAGCTTCAAATTTTCCAGGTACAACATATGGCAGCTTCAGTTTAGTTAAGCCGTGTACAATTATTTCTTTAATTGTTGCAGATTATGCATTCCAAAAATGCGTCCTTTTCAAGAAACCTCGGGAACCATTATTTGCAACATACATTTTGTTACCCACTTCTAACCACTTTGGGAACCTGCTGATGAAGTTGAAACGTTCATCATCTACTGATGAAAATGACAGTTCCAACAGATTCCTCTTCAATGTTTCTTTCATTGGACTGCGAATGTTAACAATTTTCCATAGTTTGCGAATGATTCCAAAGAACATCAGAGTACCTGAGTTACTGTTACTTAATTTTAAAGAGAGATAGTGGTGTCATGAAAAGTATTATCAACTAAACTAACTTTCTGTCCGACTATATTATTGGGATACACAGTCTTATAATGAGTTTTGGCGCAGTTTTAAGTGATTTATTTGTTTCGCTTGTGTACAGGTCTCTAATTACAGAAAATTTTGCTCGTAGATGTGCATTTTCTACTGGATTACCGAAGTCAGGTATAGTAAATTCATTTATATTTAACCAATTGTTTCTAATACATTTGAATAGATGTATAAAATCAAAAGTGTGTGGACTGAAACGTGTGATAAAGCTAACTGATGGATCATTGCTCAACAAAGCAAACATATTTTTGTTCAAGCGATTATCAGAAATGACTATGAGTAACTTGAAACCGCATCTTGAAATGATTGTCAGTACTTTGAAATTAAGCTCCAGTATCTCTGAACGTGTGAGAGTTCTTACTAGAAGTAAACTGACAATTTCTTTCACATCATCAAATGCAAACGAAATCATGAAAGCCAACACAGTTCTTGCACTATAATAGGTTGATTTTCAGCTAAGTCCATTACAGTGCCATTACGAAACGAAAGTTTTGGAGCCATCTGCAAATGAAAAATTACAGTATACTACCATAATGCAAAAAAAAATCGGCGAATGTCTTACTTAAAAAGCTACAAGCATGTGCAATGAAAATATTCTGGCAGCACAAATAAACGGCTAACACAAAACTTTGCTAACTCAAGTACTTTATCGGTTAAAATTTTACGGATTAGGGTACAATAAGTATACTTACAGTTATCCGATATTAAACATTTAATACAATTATCGTGTTCGCAGAAGAAACGTGTTATCAACGCGAGCCATTTTGCGAAAGGCCACTTCTCATTTCTGGGCTAACAAACATACTCTTAACGTACAAGACAACAGTAAAACACACAAGTAATTCACCATAGGCTTCGAGTTGGCCAACGAAACAGCGTTGCCACACTGAAACCACTCCATCCTGGTTTGTAGGACGCGTGGTTATTCCTGAAAAACTGACCGAGTTACTGGCGAGAAATATTCCGTGAAATGAAGCAACTTGGAAAGGTAGGCCTATGTGTTACACAGGTTAGGCCATCATCACTACACAAATGACTTACACATACGTTAGAGCAAATTTATCCATTTTACGGAGTCGCAGGGTTTGAGACCATTCCCTTAATCACATTTATAGTATTGCACAGTGCTGGAACATTTTCAAAAATTATATCGTTTTTTATGCTGTAAAACGCTATTACTGGTCAGACACTTAATCATGCAGCATATGTAATATTTCTAAGTGAGAAGATGTGTGAATTACAGTGAGACTGATGATACGCTGACATTCTATTAAGACAAGAACTGTGTTCTGCATATAGGTCTTCTACATCTACATCTACATCTACATTTATACTCCGCAAGCCACCCAACGGTATGTGGCGGAGGGCACTTTACGTGCCACTGTCATTACCTCCCTTTCCTGTTCCAGTCGCGTATGGTTCGCGGGAAGAACGACTGTCTGAAAGCCTCCGTGCGCGCTCTAATCTCTCTAATTTTACATTCGTGATCTCCTCGGGAGGTATAAGTAGGGGGAAGCAATATATTCGATACCTCATCCAGAAACGCACCCTCTCGAAACCTGGCGAGCAAGCTACACCGCGATGCAGAGCGCCTCTCTTGCAGAGTCTGCCACTTGAGTTTATTAAACATCTCCGTAACAGTTGTGTTTCTTTGACATTTCAATAATCGTTCACTTTTTTAGCATGCAAAAGATACGATAGCATGCCTTGCATCTTCCCTCATTGAACACGTTAATGGGCTAACAAATAACAGACAAGTAAGTTTTTTTACAAATGTGAATTACTAAAAATGTTGTACGTAGGAGTTGAGAGCTGCAAATGTAACGAAGGAGGAGTACCAGTAAGCAAACAAGCATTGGTTACAGAGTTCCAGCATCATTTGCTATCTATACAACAGTTAAAGAAGAATTAAATGGATTACGAAAGCATCCTTTTCACATCACTTCCTTCATTTGTTGGTTATTCTAAATATATCAACAAAAAAGAAGTTATATTAATGAGGCCAAATGTATCGTATTAGTAGAGCAAGTAGGCATTGAAGAACAGAAAAACGTTCGAAATTGCCTTTCTGACACTATGTTATTCATGTACGCACTTTAAGTTTTAGTATTTAAATCAGCTTTTGCGTGCGCATGACGTAAATAATGAACAAGAAGGAATCGTAAACAGTAATGTGCTAATGTTTCAGGAGGAACGCCCCGCCCACTCTCGCTTCAAAACAACGTACAGCGTAAGTCTGTAGCTCCTTCTCCTCTTTTTATGTCCATGAGAACAAGATGACAGCATTGTAAGCAGTCTCTTTGAAAAAGGATGAAAATCTTGCATTAGAGAAAATTTTTGTGCCGGGTGTCGAACGAGAGTAGCTTTAATATATTCCTACAACGTCTACTACTCTTTATACACAAATCGTTTCTTAAACTGGTTACTGTAATGTGCTGCAGCTTTGTAATCGTGTCGGTGATGTAAATTTTCACCCATTTTTATTCTTCACTTTCGTCACAGATTGAATAGAAATCGACTGTAAGACTATAGTTTTTTGTACTTACACATTTGAAAATATACTGCTGCAAAACATTGCCATTACTGATGATCCAAGGGCTCACACTTCCAGGGAATTCAAGTTGTAAGGAAACAAATGAAAAGTAACCTCTGCGGATGGATGCATAATCCATAAACTGTTGTTACGAATGTACAGTAATTGCACTGTGTGTGCGTGAGTGTTTTCCAGCATCGCCTCGAGCGTTAATACAGAATCCCACATCTTTAGTTGTATAGTTACACTGATTTGGCAGGTAATTACGATTATAAGCGTTAAATGCAAAGCCACATCCGGAAGAAAGGGCACCATATTGAACTGATGTTACAGTCTCTGACAGTAAATACACCTTTCAATGTCACGGGAGGAAATATAGCTTTCAGTAACAGCTAAGGTTTACAACGGATTGATCGTGCGCTGTGATTGTGTACACCACAGTTAAGATGTTCCCAACGCATCGATACTGCATTTGCCTCATTATATTTACGTTTTTTTAGTGCTTTTTGTAGCGAAATATTTTTGATTTAATTTCTCTAAAGCGCAAAAGCGTATTTGTATTGATATGTAGCGTTACCGGGAGTCTAGGTTTGGTTGGACGGTGACAGTTTCGTGCCGATCGGGGTGGCCGAGCGGTTCTAGACGCTACAGTCTGGAACCGCGTGACCGCTACGGTCGCAGGTTCGAATCTTGCCTCGGGCATGGATGTGTGTGATGTCCTTAGGTTAGTTAGGTTTAAGTAGTTCTAAGTTATAGGGGACTGATGACCTCAGAAGTTAAGTCCCATAGTGCTCAGAGCCATTTGAACGAATTTGACAGTTTCGTTATGAGTACGCGAAACCAACGACTGTGAGTGTGAAAACCTAGTTTGGTGATACGGTAATTAGAGTACCGCCCTTTGCATTGGTTAAGTCAGTTGCTTCTATTGTAATGCTTATTATATTTTCTTTCTCCATCTATATTTGCACATGACAGTCTTCTAAAACAATTAGGGCGCTGAGAATGTTGCGACGACAAATGTTCAAACTAGGTTTTATTGAGATATTAAAGAAGTAAGTTTCTTATACTATATAAATGTCAACTCGGTAGGTGAATAACGCGCTTTAGTTGGACTTATCCGCTTTTAAGAGAAAACTTCGGCCTGTCATGTTCGTCTGTTTTCGTTTAAATAGCTGTCGTTGTATCAGACCGGAAGTGGTAACGAAAAATAAACGTGACGATGTTCCTTAAGAGTGAATAACGGTGGTCAGCATCGTAAATGCTCGTCCATAACTTCAAAAAATGGTCCAAATGTCTCTGAGCACTATGGGATTTAACATCTGAGGTCATCAGTCCCCTAGAACTTAGAACTACTTAAACCTAACTAACCTAAGGATATCACACACATCCATGCCCGAGGCAGGATTCGAACCTGCGACCGTAGCGGCTGCGCGGTTCCAGACTGAAGCGCCTAGAACCACTCGGCCACATCAGCTGGCCGTCTATAACTCATTTTCATCTCACAAACAGTGACGAAGACAGATATTACTTTAGTAAGAGGTCAAACGAATCGGTGACACACATTAGTAAAGGTAACAATATCAGAAAGTAAATAAAATAATTTATAAATGAGTTAGTATGGCTGTGAGAGGTGTTGTTTCTCAGCGTAAGAGAATGTGAAGACGTAGTTTTACATCTAAAAAATATAAAAACAGTGATATACTTATATCGGGAACAGACGTAAGGCCAGTAGTGGTAATAGAATGAAAATCAGTGAGTTTAATAGAAACTATGCCGTAATTTAACAACCCAAACGAACTGTTTCTTGTCTTCAAAGATGATGTAAACACGCAAAATTTAAGGAACTACTCATCCTTCGTCGTTGAATTGAGCTTCCAGTTTATCAATGGCCGTTTTTGGAATCATTATTAATCCCGAAAGAGTCAAATAGTTATTACTACTTTCGTTTGCGGACAGCAAGGACTTAAAGAAATTAGGTATGCCTATAATAATGGTGAAGTGTCAAACTACTGAAGGCAAAACAATTCTAAACGTACCACGAAAACTTATTCTCAGTGCCCGACATTAATTGGGGCTGCTAGGGTCACATTTTAAGCAAGGTTGATTAGGTTATCAGTCTTATAATTAGACTAGGCTAGTTTCAATATACTGCTCCTTCATTAGACCCGTAGTGCGGATATCTTTGAAGACGTGGAATATGTCTGCGAATGATAGTACCTAACAAATATTTGCGAAAAAAATTATATGCTGGTATTCCATCGATATATCTTTATTAAACGGACCTGAAGATAATTTCTAGGCCACTGGTGTGAAGCATCGCCAAAAGAACATAGCTTGCAGTATTCTCTTGCACATGTCGCATTAATTCGTTGAAAAACTACAGAAGTCGCATATTACAATCAAATGATGTGGTTAACGATAAGTAGATCAGTTGGTTGTGGTAACAAATTCGTTAGTGGAGGAGAAACAGATGCCAACTGACAATTTTTTTTGGGTTCTATTAAAAAAAACTTCATTAGTAGTTATACTTCTCATAGTTGCCGGCAGTTTATTAAAAGTGAGAATTCCTGAAACGAAATAACTGATTTTAAGTCATTTTGTAGGTTGTTCTTATTCCTCACGTTGGTTCCGTGAACTGAACTGTTTGTCTGAAAGACAGACATATTACTTATGAACGCAAACTTTGGAGCTACCACTAAAACAAATTTAAAAAATAAACTGTCAGAAAGTACTTTCTAGAAACTTAATTCGTACTATCAGTGAATAAGTTCGAGTATCAATGCACAAATTCATGTTTATATGAGTATGAATCTTGCTAATGTTTTATCAGAGGGTGCCTATTAGTTTTAGTGAAGAAGGCTTTCATTTAAAGCCAGACTCACATACTGCTGACGGTCATTACTTCTGAGATTTGTCAATTGTCAGCGCTTTCTTCTAATTGCCAAAAAACCTTTTCACGCAAACACCGTACTTCTGGATTTTGAGTATCCGTTTGACCTTCTTAGTTTGTATTTCCCGCGGTTTTTCAAATGCGTTGTTCCCTTTAATCAAAGTCACGTTGAATTTCCTTTTCTGTCTTTTGCAGTTGAGCTAGTACACCGTCTCTAATGACACTGACGTGGACGGATCGGAAAACTGTAATCTTCCTTCCATCTTTCGCGCATCTTCCCTATCACTGCCCTCCCGCCCGCCTCCTGCATCACCCCCCGCCCACCCCCTCCACCTCCATCCTCACTTTTTCGTCTAAGAAGGACACGCATTGATGAAGCTACTGGAATCCTACTCGATTAAAGCATTTCTATCAAAATTACTTTAGGTGTAGGCTAGACACGTTCGTTCAGCAATGTTACATCCCATATCCTTCTTTATGTTTTCTAAATTGTTCGTTTCCCGTTTCCAATTATCTCGTGCTAGGTGGAACGTTTGACTCTAACTTTCTTCATCAGAGATGCATTCACTGACATCGACTTATTCTATTTGTTACACACGCGCCCTACGGATGCCGTTGCAATCATACGAATACGTACAAAAAAATAGTAAACTTCAAAGTTCTGCTAAGACGCAATATTACGTAAGATACAGAAGAATATCAAAGTCGAATCAACTTTACTGCACGTTAGAATTTCCTGTCGACAGCTTGGCACTTTTTGTTACGTTCGATCGGTTATTTTACAGCAGTCACTTAACAAGCGAGGCAGCATTTTCAATTACGAGCTGTAATAATACGAGGTAACGCTTTTACTGAAATTTTATGCTCGTTAAATTATTTTTTAATTGAATTGAAAGTTTAATTTTGTTCATAGTATGTAACCCTTTTCCTAAAATTGTTTAAAAATGAAATTGCAGAATTTATTTAAAAACTGCGCTTATCGACTGCAAAAAAATGAAACAAGGATGGCGGTGTAATAAGGCAGGGTTGGAATGTGTATGCTTTTTCCCAGAGCGACGGTGAAACTCTTTCACCTTCCATGTAGACTATTTACTAAACCATTTACTGTACTGCATCCGAGAATAAGCAGACGAAAATACAGTTGCAGTTGGGACAGAAGTTCAACAGCACAGCAAGGAGCGAATGGAAAAATAATTTTCTCTTCGCGAACTGGCGAATGTGTGACCTCACTAGATGCCATTCGTCGGAAACTTTGACGTTGTTTTAGTGCTACTAAATATCGATTATTGGATTTGTCTACATTTAAATCTTTAGCCGCACTTTGAAGTGATGATTTGTACTTTCCTGCTACCAGTTACATTTATTTATTTTATGTTTAATCTAACAGATTGCAACGCTTTTCAAGCACGTTTTGGTGATGATCAGGTTTTTTTCTGCATACAGATGTTACTTAAAGTTAAAATGCCTTAGTCTGAATTAACCTAGAACTATTCTTGTTCGCTGTTCTTCTACCTGATTTGCTATTGGTCTTTTTTTTCGGGGGCGGGGGGGGGGGGGGAGGGGGGGGGGGGGAATAGAGGGCCAGCCAGTGGGTGGTCAGAAATTTTATGTGTGACTTGTCTTCTGCTGGTGCTGAGCTGTGCCTCGTTGTGATCAATACCGCAGCCCGTGTGCAGATAGTTTCGCATCAGTTGTTACAGTGTGATATACTTTTTCGCATCTCGGTTGTTCACTTACGATTTAACGTCCCATATCTTCATCTGCATTGTTGATATACTGTCTCAGTCGTTTTTCAACATTACATTCTTGCAATGCTTAATATTACTCTGTATTTGACGTACTTTCACTGCACAAATGTTTCTCTATAGATGTAAACAGTATATCTTGGTTCAAATGGCTCTGAGCACTATGGGACTTAACATCTGTGATCATCAGTCCCCTAGAACTTAGAGCTACTTAAACCTAACTAACCTAAGGACATGACACACATCCATGCCCGATGCAGGATTCGAACCTGCGACCGTAGCGGTCGCGCGGTTCCAGACTGTAGCGCCTAGAACCGCACGGCCACACCGGCCGTCTAAACAGTATATCTTAAACCATTTGAAAAAAGCTCCTATCGGTGCCCAAGGATTGTGGCATGCGGACATATTCGCAGATTTTTTAACACAGAAACATCTAAATGCTTTTACACAGTCTCTCTTTGAAGTGAAGCATTTATACTCAGCATCTCTCTCTCACTCACACTGTCTACATGTTGTATGTCACGCTCACTGTCTTCTTTTTCTCCGATTGGCATTTTCTCCCGTCTGCCCCTCCCACTGTCGTTGCCTTCATCATTCTCTCTCGCTCTTCCCTACAACTGCCTCCTTCTGTGCCAAGTTCAATGTCTCTCTCCTTCCATGGGCATTGTCTTTGTCCCATTTTTTCTCTCCCATTGCCATTATCTCTTTGATTCTCGTTTACAGTCTACAGTCAACCACCATTCTCTCCTCTCCACGCATACCTTTCGGGATGGGATGGTTTGCTCAGGGTTTTGACCGCTAGACCCATAGGTACGACTCCCCCCCCCCCCCCCCCCCCTTCAAACCTATGTATGGTTTGCATGCAGCTCTCTTTTTCACTTCCACTGTCCTCTCCCTCTTTTCCTCGCGCTACTATTATATCCAACCACCTCTCCGCGTCTTTTACTGCCACTGTACATCACTGACCGTCACTATCTCCTCCCTCTTCCTGGTCCCCACTGCTGTGTCTTCAACCTTCTCTCTTTCTCTTTCACCGTCACTTTCTCTCTCCCACTATCACTGTCTTCTCTCTCTTTCTCTCCATTTCCATCGTCACTGTCTCCCAGCTACTCTTCTTCAGCACAAAAAAGAGCAAAATATACCGCATCCTAAAATTTTTGGTAAGGAAGGAGACTTTCGATTAAGGCAGCTGATTCATCTCTTTTCTCTCAGAGTCTTTTCAAGAGGAACATATTCTCCTTTTTGTGCTTAAACAGGACATCTTTCAGCCGGTTCCCTGCTGTCCCCTGTTACATCTGTAACATACTCCACAAGACACCTAAAGGCGTGTGGTCGAAGGTACTTCTGCTATCACTTAATGACCCTTCCTCCCCTTCCCTGTTCCACTCGCGAATGGCGCTTGGGAATGTCTCTAAGCCTCTGTATTAGCTCTAATTTCTCATATTTTCTTGTTGTGATCATTTCGAGAGATTAATCTGGGCGGATGTAATATAGTGTCTGATTTTTCCAGGGAAGTGCTCTCTCGAAATTTCAGTAGTAAGCCTCTCCGGGATGCACATGGCCTCTCCTGTAACGTCTGCCGTTGAAGTTTATTGAGCATCTCTGTAACGCTCTCGTGCTGACTACACGATATTGTGACGAAACACGCCCCTCCTCGTTGGAACTTCTCTGCCTCTTCCGTCAGTCCTACCTGGCAAGGATCCCATATTGATGAACAATACTCAAGAATCTGTCGACCGAGCGCCTTATATGCCACTCCCATCGTTGATGAGTTACATTTACTTAACATTCTTCCTGTGAATCTCAGTCTGGCATCTGCTTTTCCTACTACGTGGTTTATGTGGTCATTCGATGTAAGATTGCTCTGGATAATTGTTCGTAGATATTTCACGGTAGACACTGTTTCCAGCAATTTGTCATCAATAGTGTAGTTGTACAGAAGTGGATTTATTTTTCTGTGCTAGTGAAAAATGTTACACTTATTTACGTTCAGGGTCAACTGCCAGAGCCTGTATGAGTCATCAATCCGCTACAGCTCATTCTGTAAATCGATACTGTCTTCTGGCATTGCTATTTTCTTATAGACAACTGCATCGTCTGCGAACAGTCTCAAAGAGTTTCTGATGCTTTCTACTAGACCATTTATATACGCTGTTAACAGTAAAGGTCCTATCGCACTTCCTTGAGGTATTGCTGAAATTATCTCTGTCTATCGCCTTTGTTGTATTACGAGCGACGTATTGTGTTCTGTCTTCCGCCTTGAATCTCACCGAGTGGAATGGGACTATGTTCAGTGATGAGTCCCGCAACGAAGTGAGCCCCGATGACGTGTCGAGACACACTCCGGAGGGTGGTGGGATATCAAGCAGACTGCCGGCCGCCGTACGGCCCGACAGCCAGTTGTGATGATATGGGATGCCAATTCTTTCCATAGTAGCACATTTGTGATTGTCGCCGGAGGCACCCTTATAGCACACCGGTACGTCTACGATGTTCTGCTCCCCCGTTTTGTTACCTTGGGCCTATTATTTCAGTAAGATAATGCCAGCCAGCACGCGGTGAGAGTGTCTACTGCTTATCTTCTTGCTTGTGAGACCCTACCTTGGTTAGCAAGGTCGCTGGATCTCTCCACAATTCAGAAAAATTGGAGCATCACGGGCAGGGCTCTCCGACAATCTCGCCATTTTGACGATCCGATCCGTCAGTTGTACAGAATCCGGCACGACATCCCTTAGGAGCGCATCCAACAACTCTATCAATCAATACAAAGTCGAATAACTGCTTGCAAATTGTGTTCTTTTATTTGTCCGTACATCTGCATCACACCAACCCATCTAGATAATTCCTTTCACATACTTTTTTTTTGTCATATAGTTTATTACTTACCGAAGGATGACAGCCACTGTTTAGAGGAATACTTTTTACAGTTTTTAATTCATGTTGGTGTTCCATATGCTGAAGTGGAAATTTGAAGTGCGTGTTAGATGGTATTTCTTATTATACCACATATTAAGCGTTCCTCCTGTTCCAATTTGGTATGTACCTTGGAAGAATAACTGTGTGAATGTGTTTGTGTGTACTTTACATTGTTTTCGCGGCTCCTAAAGGCGCGTCCGCTCCGGTTGTGCCTCGCTGCTTCCTGCAAACACAAGAAAAAGCGTTCGGTGCAGCGCTGCACGTCTGGTGTGGGCGGCAATCCGCGCCGCTCTCTGCAGTTTCGGGAAACGTCTGTTCTAGCAGTGTCAGTTCTCAGAGGAAACCGCTCGGCGCGTTCTATTTGAACGGGGTTTCCCACTACCAAACCAGAACGAGGTGGAAGAGCGCCTACAGGACATTTATAAATTAATTTACGTTCTATCTCAAAATTAGTTTCGAGTGGAATCAGAAGGAAACAGTAAATTTATTTAGTTCTTATGTTCAGGGAACAACCATTGAGGTGTTTTGCTTCGATACTTTGCACAGAAACATCAGAGGTGTAAGTGAATCTCTAGTAGCCAAAAATCGAACTGTTATTGCCATTCTCTCTTTAGAAAGTACCCGTAGATCTCCGGTTATTTCAGGACTCGAACTTCCATGTATAGAACACTTTCAGATTACTGATTGTTTTACAAATGAGTTTCAATGTATTAAATATTTGAAGTTAAGCGTGTAAGCGAGAAGAGGTTTAGTAAAGGTTTGAAATTATGTTTAAAGTTTGTTGGGAGCCGCGATGTGCCCTCACTATGAAAGGTTTGCGAATATAATCTGGTTAATTTGAGCTCCGTTTCAAGCAAAAGCTAGTGTCTCACGTATCGCGTTGTTTATGACGTTATAACTCCCGAGCTGCTTGCCGTGCAATGGTATAATATAGGCAGTACATTCAACAGTATATAAGAATATTCTCTGCCAAATGCATTGCAAACAGAGCTAATAATAAAGAAGTAGTATATTATTAAAACGTTATGCCTGAGTCTGAAGTTCTCTATCTATTGTGAAAGTGTGGTAAGCAATAAATGTTTCCCTTTTAGCCTTCTGTGGAAGGAGGAGAGAGGGGGCATGTGTAAAGTTTTTTACAAGTCGCTAAGTGCTCTCTTTCTCAATACTAGCTGGATATAATCTGGGTAATTTCCAACACCACGAGCCTGAAGACATACAGAGTGATTCCACGATGACGTTATAAAATTCCTGGGCTGATGGAAGAGGGTATATATATCAATTTGAGGTAGGGACCCTGTTCAGGTAACGAAAGTTAAAACAAAAAATCATTCTGATACCTCCGACAGTGAAATTCTTTATTACAAGCTCTTTGCTTCCAGTATTTTGGGAGGCAGTATGAGTAATACGGACGAAAACAGGAAAAGAAGGCCAGTAAACATGACATCTAAACTGCATTTGTTAAGAGCTATGTTCAGTTGAAGACATGTGTTTTATGGTAGCGAAGATGAACAAGTGTTCATAGCTCTTATGGTATGCACTTTAGATCCCACGTTTCCGGAGCGTTCTTTCCTGTTTCGGTCCATACTACCTCCTCCAAAAATGTGGAAAGCAAAGAGCTTCCAGTAGAAGACGTCTACTGTCGGAGGTATGAGGACTATTTTTGTTTATAACTTTCGACTCAGCACTTCCAAAATCAGGGACCCTTACCTCAGACTGATACATTTACCCTTCTCCGTCATCCCACAAAGTTTGTAACATCAACAAGGAATCATCCTATATACACAATATCTTACTGTAAATCTTCTCTTAATGCGGTAAACATTTAACGTAAGATTGTACCTCTCAATGAGTATGTTATGATAGCAATTTAAAATTTTAAACTGGGACAATAATTGAAACTTCCTGGCAGATTAAAACTATGTGCTGGTCCGAGACTCGAACTCAGGACCTTTGCCTTTCGCAGGTAAGTGCTCTGTTCTGCAAGGTTCGCAGGAGAGCTTCTGTAAAGTTTGGAAGGTAGGAGACGAGGTACTGGCAGTAGTAAAGCTATGAGAACGGGGCGTGCGTCGTGCTTGGGTAGCTCAGTTGGTAGAGCACTTGCCCGCGAAAGGCAAAGGTCCCGAGTTCGAGTCTCGGTCCGGCACACAGGTTTAATCTGCCAGGAAGTTTCGTATCAGCGCACACTCCGCTGCAGAGTGATAATCTCATTCTGGGACAATAATTACGTGAAATATTGGGAAGTAGCCTACCGTTGCCCCTATCAGCCGTTAGAAAGACACCATGAACCATGTACCCGGTTAGCAGTCAGTAAAATAGATCGTGTTCCTGTAGTTAGTGTCCTTCTTTACTTTTGGTCCACTCAAGTGGCCAAGTGTCCGAAATCTTACGACATGTGCCTAAAATTTCCAGACTGTCCATCACTACCGTTACGTAAATCACTTGAAAGTTTATTCCCGCCATGTACCTTAAGACTTCCCAGCATTAGTGCCTCCTACTGACTATGTTTTTTAGGGATTCGCTCTTCAGCTGATGATAAACGTCTATGAAAGCAGCACTTGCAGTTTTCAGTCTCTTCCAGTTGTCCTTACGCGTACTGGATGCCTGCTGCGCACAGCTGGGAAATGTATTAATCCAAAACATTCGAATAAGGCTTTGCATACTTGTCCCGCCGTACATAACACGATGCTCGTCAACAACATTATACTTTGTCGAGTCTCCCAATGGGAACTTGTGCAACACTATTAGGTAGCATTTCGTTCTGTCTCCATTCTGCACCGTTCTGCGCTGCCTTGCGCCTCGCGTTTGTGAATACGGCTTAACTGGGCAATAAGCAGGGGCTGTAATTTATTTATGGAATCCCTAGTTTACTTTCTTGAAATTTTGTATGCAGGCTTTTGCGGCATACATGGTGCCTACCTTTAAGCCTCTGTCAACTGCGATCATTTCCGTGACGCTCTCACTTGAGTCAAACAGACCTGTGACCATTTGTACTGCCCTTCTTTGTATATGTTCAATATCAACTATTACTCCTATTTAGTGTAAACCTCATACACTTGAGCAATTTTCTACGATTAGTCCCACGAGTATTTTCTAAAGCTATTTCCTTTGTAGAGTGATTGCATTTTCCCAGTATCCTCTCAATGAACAGAAATTGCCACCTGATAAATGTCCAGTGTAGCTAATGCACGGAACCTAAACTGGAAAAATATTCATTGTCACACTTATACTGAATGCAGTTCTGGGCCTTTCGCTAAATATTAGCAACACAAAAAATTACTCCTTTAAGTGTCTTCCAAAATTACTCAATTAACGCCATACAAATTAAATACCTCTTCAGAAAATTTACTGTGACAGAAACAGCTATTCTTGAACATTGTAGTAAATAACGCAGTCTTGCAGAACATCAATAATTGGAAAACAGATACTCAAGTCCCTTGCTGGACAATACAAATGGTAGAACAAAAGTTAAAGTTCCGACCAACCACTATGGAGCACACTGGTCGTGAACGCTAAGTCCGTACCGAGCACGAGTAATGAAAGAGTTGATGTTCCTAGCTACTATCACCAAAACGGTGACATAGTCCAGATGTGCCGAGCTGGTAGAGTCGGGTCCCGAGTGGCGCGACCTCTTGGCTGAAGAGTGGTGGTTGGCGGTGGACTGGACTGCTACTGCGGTGGTGCCTGTGGTCAACTCCATTGGTTCCAGACTGTCTATGTCACTGTTTTCTGCTGCCCCGGGGCGAGCTTAAATTCTCGATGTGCGGTGTACTACATTTTTCTGACTGGTTGCTTCTCAGGGTTGCTGAAGCAGAACATAATCTTGATCGGCTCGCCGATGCTAGATGCGAGCTACGAATGAGATTTTGGAGCGTCCGCTGGCGCCGCCCTCTGATGGCCTAGAGTTACTGTAGCGTTTCGAGTGGAGCCGCAGGCGTGTGATTTGTGTGGCTGGCAGACATTCGGCCTCCAGTGCTCCGTGGTAAGCGCGTCACAGTACCTCTAGCACATTCACGTCGATTAAATATATAGGTGTAACGTTCCAATGCGACATCAAATGAAACGAGCATGTGAAGTCTCTTGTAGGGAAGTCGACTAGTCGTCGACGGTTTATTGGGAAAATTCTGGGAAAGTGTAGGCCATCTGCAAAGGAGCCTCAGAATGTGTGCTACCCATTCTTGAGTACTTCTCGAATGTTTGGGATCCTCACCAGGCCGGATTAAAAGAAGACGTTGAAGCATTTCAGAGGTGGTGTGCAGTTAGATTTCTTACCGGTAGGTTCGATCAGCTATCGAGTGTTACGGAAATGTTCCCTGAACTCAAATTAGGAACCCTGAACGAAAGAAGACACTCTTTCACGAAATACTATTGATAAAGTTTGGAGAAGAAGCATTTGCGACAGTCTGCAGAACGACTGTAATGCCACCAAATTACATTCGGCGTTAGGGCCATGCAGACAAGATACGAGAAATCAGGGCTCTTAAGGAACCATATAGCAGTAGTTTTTTCCTCTCTCCGCTTGCGAGAGAAACAGATACAGGAATGAGTTGCAACGGTACAAGGTACCATTCGCCTTGCACCGTATGGTGGTCTGTGGTGTATATATGTAGATATAGATGATTTACGTACTTCTGAGAGTATGTGATCGCTCCGTTTTATATCCCTACAAATTGTTACACTCAGATATTTTTTTACAGTTGACGGAATCTAATAGTGGATGATTGATAGTCACAAGATACTACCTTTCTTCCTTTTAGTGAAGTGCACCGTTTAATATTAATGAACATCAGAAGCAAGTTACCAACCGTTGCTCCAGTTTGAAATCTGATCTAGATCGCGCTGAACATTTGTCCAGCCTTTTCTGCAAAAAAATTCAGGTCGTCGGCCTCCAGAGCTGAGTTGTCAGCGCCGCAGCATGCCGTGCGAGGAGCGCGGGTTCGATTTCCGGACGGGTGGGCTATTTTCTCCACTCGGGGACTGGGTGTTGTGTCTTCATCATTATTTCATCTTCATTGACACGCAAATCGCCGAAGTGGCGTCAACTAAAATGACGTGCACCAGGTGACGGGTCTACATGACGAGAGGTTCTAGCCACACACAAATATAAGTCTAGTGGAAGTTACTATTAATGTTGCTTGCCAGGCCAGTAATATATAATATGAGCAGCAAGGGTCGCAAGAAATTCCTCGGGGAACGCCTGACGTCACTGCCACATCTCTTCATCGAAGATTGTAGGCTGCATCCTTCCTACCAATAAATCCTCAGTGCAGTCACAAACCTCGTTTTATACCCCATTTGACCTAATTTGATTAATCAGCGTCGCTGTGCTACTGAATCTAGTGCTCTTTGGAAGTAAAGAAATATTGAATCTACCTGATGGTAGAACGAGATTCCATCTCTTTATGTTCCAAACTTGCCCAATGGCGGATGTGACTGATCAAGAACATCATGTTTCGTGTGAGAAGACGAGTATTCGCTGGCATGTTCGAATGCGTTGAATGAATGCATTTCCCTGACACAGGAACAGCAATGAGATGGACAGGGTAACCAGGATGGACGCTGCGCTATTCAGTGTTTCTTCAGCATTTACCGAACTCTACGGTAACTATAGCTTATGGCCCTGTACATCGCTACCTAATACATTATTGTGGATACAGACTGTGGTGTTAGCTTCTGAAACAAAGAAATAATTACCGACTGAATATGTTACACAGATAGCCAAACACATAGAGAGCTATTATAAAGTGTAGCATATTTTGCGAGCGATAAATCCTGTAACAATTGGAGTGCCATTATGGACTGTTTTTGAATGTGACTGGTATTTTTTTCCAATTTTCGGTCTTCTTCAGTGCGACGTGTCTCAATTTCGCTGGAGGTGGGGCAGAGCGTGACAGAAGTGGGAATGAAGAATTGATGAGAGATCACACGCGCTGATATACGGGGACGCGGCTGTCGCCCCTGGGGAAGGGGAAATTACCGCCTCATTCATTATTTGGCGGCTGATGAGCCGGCCAGCGCGCCGCCGAGTTTCCGAGCGGCCGGCGTGCAGCTAATTCCGGTGATTGGTCCGCCCCCTGCACGCACCTGCTGCCGCTGTCACAATCACAACAGCGGAAACGTGAAGCACGCTACGACCAGCGGCGCCAAGTCGGACTGCCGACGAGGCGTACACCTTTTAGCCACAACTAAGTCCTCCGTTAACCGTAGAGTCAAATGGGACAAGATCGATCTCGATACTGGTTTGTAACGCTGTGTTAGTGTCAAAAGGGGCAACATTGATGGCGAGAGTGCGGAGCCCGCACCTTCCGCTGACGAGAGGCGTTCAATACACATTTCTTTGTCTTTAGAAATGCAGAATTTGCTATGCGAAATCGTGGAATATACCCACTTCAGCCCCTTTAGTTTCATGAACTCCCGATAGGTGACTGCACTATTCGTAGCCTTCTTCAAAGTGGCTTCTGTAGCGGAGGTGCGTTCCAAGCAGAGATCTGTCGTTGTGTTTCTTTTGGCGGAAAACATGTGCTATCTCAAGAGTGCTGGCCGCACACAGCTGTAATTCACGCAATGTAGGAACGAGTGGACACTCTCATTCGAGGTGATCGACGGATCACAATCAAACACCTCGCCGCACAACTGGACATCACTGTTGGTAGCTCTGACACACCCGTCCACCAGTTGGTGTCCTCAGAGGTGTGTGCCCGAGAAGACCAGAAGAACAACGAAAGACCATCCCTGCGGAACTGCGTGAACATTTCGAGAGTGATGGCGACAATTTTTTACTGAGCATCGTCACAGACGATGAAACAAGGATTCCTCACTTCGAAACGGAAACAAAGCGGCAGTTCATGGAGTGGGACCTCATTATCTCTCAACCAAAGAGAAAGTTCTAACCGCACCCTCAGCCAGTGGTATCACAGCAACAGTCTTCTAGCACCTGAAATGGTTATCCTGTTTGATGTCCTCCCTCACGCTGCAACGATCCCCTCTGAAGTGTCTTGTGCTACCCTCAGGAAATTGGAGAAGTAACTTCATCGTGCCGGCCGGAGTAGCCGAGCGGTTCTAGGCGCTTCAGTCTGGAACCGCGCGACCGCTACGGTCGCAGGTTCGAATCCTGCCTCGGGCATGGATGTGTGTGATGTCCTTAGGTTAGTTAGGTTTAAGTAGTTCTAAGTTCTAGGGGACTGATGACCTCAGAAGCTCCTCTTCGGTGAGCAGACTTGTTTTGTGACCTTGCAGTGTCGCAGAGAGGGAAAAGTTTGGCACGATGAAGTTAAAAATGGTTCAAATGGCTCTGAGCACTATGGGACTTAACATCTGAGGTCATCAGTCGCCTAGAACTTAGAACTAATTAAACCGAACTAACCTAAGGACATCACACACATCCATGACCAAGGCAGGACTCGAACCTGCGACCGTAGCGGTCGCTAGGTTCCAGACTGTAGCGCATAGAACCGCTCGGCCACTCCGGCCGGCCAGGCCACACAGTTCACGATTTCTAGTATGTTGCTCACGACACTCCGTCCTATCACTGAACAAAAATCTGTGCTTGCACGAATTATTTTCCACATTCTATCTTTTTTGGTCTTCATTAAGTGGCCCGTAAGAGCAGCAAAATTAAGCACAGTCCGACGTGGCCAGTACTTGGATGGGTGGCCGTCGAGGTACGCCGCGCGCTGTCGATATTTTCCTCTTTGTCTTTACAGTAGAGGGCAGGAGTGATGGTGGCGTTGAATCGCCAAATGTCGTGGACTACACTCCAAATCTCTCACTGTTGATGGTGATTTGTTCGTCGGATGGGGACGTTAAGCTCAGTGGCCTCTTTGGCGCTCGTCGAGAGGAGTAAGCTATATGGCGGCACCAGATTTCACTCGTGCCTACGGGCAAGGAGGATAAGAAAAACCATTCCACTAGACGGCTGAACCTGCATTTCGGGGTCCTCCAGCCGTTCGTGCCATACGACTTTAATTTCTTTTTTATTGGCTTTACTACGCCACTGACTTAGTAGAGCACTTACAAATTGTGAACTCGATGTTTGTGTAAATTTCACCTAAAGATTTTGTGAAATTTAACAGCATAAAAAATTACATCGTTGCATTCGTCAGATCTTCTGATTACGAATGTGTTGTACTTGTAAGAGTTAAGTTCGGATCGAACTGTCAACGTAATTAATTTTAGCGTAATGGTTTCAAAAGTCGCATTTCTTTCATTGGCCTCATGAGCACGTTTAAATTAGTAATATTAACGAAATAACCTACTATACTGATGGCGTAATACCCCAGTCAATAGAGACTACAAATGGTCGAATATCGGGAATAGGTCGTGTAGTCGGAAATTTTTAGGAGAGAGTGCCGCGAACAACGTACTAGAAATTCTGACTGGAGAGCGACGAGTGTCGGTATGGAGATGAGTTTGACGGTCACTTTCGTACGTTTTTCTTGAACAACTCGAAAACCATGGCGTCCATTGAAAATGCATCCCAATAATAAATTTAACTACATTAAATTTCCACAAATGATACTGCTTACTTACTCTGCAGGACTAATAGTTTGCGCTGTTCTCGTTTCTGCTACTTCTCATTACTTTCGTCTTCCTTCGATTTACTCTCAATCCATATTCTGTACTCATCAGGCTGCTTATTCTGTTCAACAATTTTCATCATCGCTTCTTCGACGTACAGTTTGAACAGTAGGGGCGAAAGACTACACCCGTGTCTTACACCCTTGATCTTGGTCGTCCATTCTTATTATTCCCTCTTGGCTCTTGTACATATTGTATTGTTGTATATTAGCCGTCTCTCCCTATAGCTTACTCCCAATATTCTAAGAAATTGGAACATCTTGCATCATTTGACATTGTCGAACACTTTTTCCAGGATGACAAACCTCATGAACGTGTCTTGCTTCTCTGTGCCTTTACCTTTCCTAAATCAAACTGATCATCATCTACTATGCCCTCAATTTTCTTCTCCAGTCTTCTGTAGTTTATTCTTGTCAGCAAATTGGTTGCATGAGCACTTAAACTGATTGTGTGATAATCCTCGCACTTGTCAGCTCTTGCAATCTCGCTGTTTACAGTTTGTTGGAAGTTATTAAATGCTCTCATTACCGAACATTGAATGCGTACAGTATATCAGAGCTCAATTAATAAAACCAATAAACTGTAGAGACGGATTCTTGACCGGAAATGGAGGAAAATAGCAGAATGGTCCGGTTTCGTGACAGGAACAAGACAAGGCGGTGTTCGTGTACGGCCAAACAGGAGGAAACGGTGGCAGCACGGCTGTACCAAAACAAGTTCACTCACAGACACCAGCCACATCACACAAAATTTCAAGCCCTTTTTGGGCGTTTGTGTGATCATTGGTCCTTCAGAGAGACGAACGTGCAGGGAGGCGGCGGGCTGGGTTCTACAGGATATTGAGACGAACACTAGTACGAGTTCCAGGCAAGTGGCCCACCAACATGGTGTAAGCCGATGTATGATTATGTGTATCCTTCATGACAACCGCTACTACCCCTGGAGAGTACTTTGAACATCTACTGTGACCTGGATGCGATTGTGTACTGTGTTCTGGGATGATTTGTTGGCACCGTCCATTTCTAGACACATGTTCACAGGATCTTTTTTGTTCCATTTCCGGTCAGGAACCCGTGCATGCAGTTTTTCGGAATTATTATTGTTCACCCTATATAGAACGATTCAGCTGCCCCTACCGATGTCGTTTTATGCAAACAAAGTGCTATATATGGCCTTCAAAAACCACGCGCGAGATTTTCATATTCTCTCTCTCGTTGAATCTTAATATCAGGGTTGATGGTCACCAAGTAGATGAAGTTAGGAATAATTCTACCTAGGCAGCAAAATAACACACGACGGATGGAGCAACGAGGACATCAAAAGCAAAAAGGGCATTCCTGGCCAACAGATGAAGAGGTTGGCACAGGAGAGGAATTCATGGCGGGCCGCATCAAAATCAAACCAGCCAGAGAGACTGATGACTAAAAAAAAAAACTGTTAGAAAAGATGTTAACGGGTTCGCGAATATTGCCAATACATAATTCTTGTCAGTGTTATGCTGGTATAAATAGTGTTCAGAATTAGAGGTACCACTCACGAACTTCTGAAGACTCATCGTGATAGCACCAAGATGTGTATGAACCAGAGGTAACTTCAGACATAGTCACTTAGGTAAGAATGCACTGTGGTGGCTAACGAAAAGGAACGAAGTATTCTGAGACAGACAAAGAGTTTTGAACATACCCAGAATCGAAGTAAATATTATTGTAAGATAAATTAGTTCGCAGGATGGAGTTAAGGGTTTTTTTTTTCTTTACATGAACTGTTTTCACATTTGCGAATACGGAGAAGCGTAACCTGTACAGTGAAATGAAACAATGGAACATTTGTGTCGGACGAGAACTTGACCCCGGGTGCCCCGCTTTATCCCGGTTGGTCGCCTTAACCGCTTTGGCTCTCCGAACACAACTCTTGGCCAAACCCAATCCTTCAGATATCGTTGCTCATGCGTCCAGGCAGTGACTTTCAGTTAAAATGTCGCCCCCCCCCCTTTCCACTGTGCGGGAATTACATAATGTGTACTAGTGCTCGTTGTGATGCGTGAAACACGACATATGGAAGTTTGGGTCTGGCAGCGAGTTATGTACGAATAGCCATGGATCCATGAGCTATTTTATATTAACGTGACAAACCCTAATTCTAGAGCTATATTTTATTTTTGACACATGGATCTATGCCGACAATTGTAAAAACGGCGATGGTACATTAGTCCTTATTAGTGTAAAATTGTTACCTTCTGAAGAAGACAAATCTATATTTGTCGTAACCTAGGTAAAGAATTTCTTTATCCATTGCAACTGGTCGGCTGTTTATAATTTCTTTAAATATAGGACTATTATTGTTTTCAAGGGAACCTTATACCAATTTTCCTGGAAAATAGTGACAAGTTCAGGTAATGGTGATAGAGGTGCACACGGATCATTCACTCTTCTCTCGAAAGTAGCTCCCAAAAACACTGTAAGATCTGGTGACTGTGGCAGCCAAGGGTGTGGGGGAGGGGGGGGGTGCGACAATTCATTCTCGTGCTCACAGAACCAGTCTGCATCTACATCTACATCTACATTTATACTCCGCAAGCCACCCAACGGTGTGTGGCGGAGGGCACTTTACGTGCCACTGTCATTACCTCCCTTTCCTGTTCCAGTCGCGTACGGTTCGCGGGAAGAACGACTGTCTGAAAGCCTCCGTGCGCGCTCTAATCTCTCTAATTTTACATTCGTGATCTCTTCGGGAGGTATAAGTAGGGGGAAGCAATATATTCGATGCCTCATCCAGAAACGCACCCTCTCGAAACCTGGACAGCAAGCTACACCGCGATGCAGAGCGCCTCTCTTGCAGAGTCTGCCACTTGAGTTTGTTAAACATCTCCGTAACGCTATCACGGTTACCAAATAACCCTGTGACGAAACGCGCCGCTCTTCTTTGGATCTTCTCTATCTCCTCCGTCAACCCGATCTGGTACGGATCCCACACTGATGAGCAATACTCAAGTATAGGTCGAACGAGTGTTTCGTAAGCCACCTCCTTTGTTGATGGACTACATTTTCTAAGGACTCTCCCAATGAATCTCAACCTGGTACCCGCCTTACCAACAATTAATTTTATATGCTCATTCCACTTCAAATCGTTCCGCACGCATACTCCCAGATATTTTACAGAAGTAACTGCTACCACTATTTGTTCCGCTATCATATAATCATACAATAAAGGATCCTTCTTTCTATGTATTCGCAATACATTACATTTGTCTATGTTAAGGGTCAGTTGCCACTCCCTGCACCAAGTGCCTATCCGCTGCAGATCTTCCTGCATTTCGCTACAATTTTCTAATGCTGCAACTTCTCTGTATACTACAGCATCATCCGCGAAAAGCCGCATGGGACTTCCGACCCTATCTACTAGGTCATTTATATATATTGTGAAAAGCAATGGTCCCATAACACTCCCCTGTGGCACGCCAGAGATTACTTTAACGTCTGTAGACGTCTCTCCATTGATAACAACATGCTGTGTTCTGTTTGCTAAAAACTCTTCAATCCAGCCACACAGCTGGTCTGATATTCCGTAGGCTCTTACTTTGTTTATCAAGCGACAGTGCGGAACTGTATCGAACGCCTTCCGGAAGTCAAGAAAAATAGCATCTATCTGGGAGCCTGTATCTAATATTTTCTTGGTCTCATGAACAAATAAAGCGAGTTGGGTCTCACACGATCGCTGTTTCCGGAATCCATGTTGATTCCTACATAGTAGATTCCGGGTTTCCAAAAACGACATGATACTCGAGCAAAAAACACGTTCTAAAATTCTACAACAGATCGCCGTCAGAGATATAGGTCTATAGTTTTGCGCATCTGCTCAACGACCCTTCTTGAAGACTGGGACTACCTGTGCTCTTTTCCAAGCATTTGGAACTTTCCGTTCCTCTAGAGACTTGCGGTACACGGCTGTTAGAAGGGGGGCAAGTTCTTTCGCGTACTCTGTGTAGAATCGAATTGGTATCCCGTCAGGTCCAGTGGACTTTCCTCTGTTGAGTGATTCCAGTTGCTTTTCTATTCCTTGGACACTTATTTCGATGTCAGCCATTTTTTTCGTTTGTGCGAGGATTTAGAGAAGGAACTGCAGTGTGGTCTTCCTCTGTGAAACAGCTTTGGAAAAAGGTGTTTAGTATTTCAGCTTTACGCGTGTCATCCTCTGTTTCAATGCCATCATCATCCCGGAGTGTCTGGATATGCTGTTTCGAGCCACTTACTGATTTAACGTAAGACCAGAACTTCCTAGGATTTTCTGTCAAGTCGGTACATAGAATTTTACTTTCGAATTCACTGAACGCTTCACGCATAGCCCTCCTTACGCTAACTTTGACATCGTTTAGCTTCTGTTTGTCTGAGAGGTTTTGGCTGCGTTTAAACTTAGAGTGAAGCTCTCTTTGCTTTCGCAGTAGTTTCCTAACTTTGTTGTTGTACCACGGTGGGTTTTTCCCGTCCCTCACGGTTTTACTCGGCACGTACCTGTCTAAAACGCATTTTACGATTGCCTTGAACTTTTTCCATAAACACTCAACATTGTCAGTGTCGGAACAGAAATTTTCGTTTTGATCTGTTAAGTAGTCTGAAATCTGCCTTCTATTACTCTTGCTAAACAGATAAACCTTCCTCCCTTTTTTATATTCCTACCAACTTCCATATTCAGGGATGCTGCAACGGCCTTATGATCACTGATTCCCTGTTCTGTACATACAGAGTCGAAAAGTTCGGGTCTGTTTGTTATCAGTAGGTCCAAGATGTTATCTCCACGAGTCGGTTCTCTTTTTAATTGCTCGAGGTAATTTTCGGATAGTGCACTCAGTATAATGTCACTCGATGCTCTGTCCCTACCACCCGCCCTAAACATCTGAGTGTCCCAGTCTATATCTGGTAAATTGAAATCTCCACCTAAGACTATAACATGCTGAGAAAATTTATGTGAAATGTATTCCAAATTTTCTCTCAGTTGTTCTGCCACTAATGCTGCTGAGTCGGGAGGTCGGTAAAAGGAGCCAATTATTAACCTAGCTCGGTTGTTGAGTGTAACCTCCAACCATAATAATTCACAGGAACTATCCCCTTCTATTTCACTACCAGATAAACTACTACTAACAGCGACGAACACTCCACCACCGGTTGCATGCAATCTATCCTTTCTAAACACCGTCTGTATCTTTGTAAAAATTTCGGCAGAATGTATCTCTGGCTTCAACCAGCTTTCTGTGCCTATAACGATTTCGGCTTCGGTGCTTTCTATCAGCGCTTGAAGTTCCGGTACTTTACCAACGCAGCTTCGACAGTTTACAATTACAATACCAATTGCTGCTTGGTCTCCGCATGTCCTGACTTTGCCCTGCACCCGTTGAGGCTGTTGCCCTTTCTGTACTTGCCCAAGGCCATCTAACCTAAAAAACCGCCCAGCCCACGCCACGCAACCCCTGCTACCCGTGTAGCCGCTTGTTGCGTGTAGTGGACTCCTGACCTATCCAGCGGAACCCGAAACCCCACCACCCTATGGCGCAAGTCGAGCCCACACGGTTGCAGAACCGTCTCAGCCTCTGATTCAGACCCTCCACTCGGCTCTGTACCAAAGGTCCGCAGTCAGTCCTGTCGACGATGCTGCAGATGGTGAGCTCTGCTTTCATCCCGCTAGCGAGACTGGCAGTCTTCACCAAATCAGATAGCTGCCGGAAGCCAGAGAGGATTTCCTCGGATCCATAGCGACACACATCATTGGTGCTGACATGAGCGACCACCTGCAGATGGGTGCACCCTGTACCCTTCATGGCATCCGGAAGGACCCTTTCCACATCTGGAATGACTCCCCCCGGTATGCACACGGAGTGCACATTGGTTTTCTTCCCCTCTCTTGCTGCCATATCCCTAAGGGGCCCCATTACGCGCCTGACGTTGGAGCTCCCAACTACCAGTAAGCCCACCCTCTGCGACCGCCCGGATCTTGCAGACTGAGGGGCAACCTCTGGAACAGGACAAGCAGCCATGTCAGGCCGAAGATCAGTATCAGCCTGAGACAGAGCCTGAAACCGGTTCGTCAGACAAACTGGAGAGGTCTTCCGTTCAGCCCTCCGGAATGTCTTTCGCCCCCTGCCACACCTTGAGATGACCTCCCACTCTACCACAAGTGAGGGATCAGCCTCAATGCGGGCAGTATCCCGGGCAACCACAGTCGTAGTCCGATCAGGGGATGCGTGGGACGAGCTGGCAGTACCCGACAAACTCCCATCCGGACCCCCACAGTGATGCCCATTGGCAACAGCCTCAAGTTGTGTGACCAAAGCCAACAATGCCTGAAGCTGGGAGCGAAGCGATGCCGACTCAGCCTGCATCCGAACACAGCAGTTGCACTCCCTATCCATGCTAAAAACTGTTGTGCAAAGAACGTCTGAACTAATCTACAGAGAGCGCAAACAAATCGACACAAAATTTAAAGGGTTATTAAAATACAAGACTGCCTAGTAAATGCAGTAATGCTGCTAGTTGCGCACTGCTGACACACTGCTCGGCGCCGGAAGGAGAGTACGCGATTTTACACTATTCAGGTACTAATACGCGATGCTACAACTCTCAAATACTATAATACGCCCGAAATTTATGAATTAAACAATGCAAGTACCAAAAACACGCAAAGAAATTAAGAATTAAACTATGTAACAAATGAGTGAGCTAGGAGTATACGACTTGCTGCTGCAGCTGCTTATCCAACGGCGGCAGGGAACACACTGACTGTGACCAACCGACACTGGCCGTTCAAAACAAAAACAGAAGACAAACGGCTACGCGAATTTACACTATTCAGGTACTAAAACGCGATGCTACAACTCTCAAATACTATAATACGCCAGAAATTTATGAATTAGACAATGCAAGTACCAAAAACAGGCAAAGAAACTAAGAATTAAACTATGTAACAAATGAGTGAGCTAGGAGTATACGACTTGCTGCTGCAGCTGCTTATCCAACGGCGGCAGGGAGCACGTCCTGGATGATGTGTCTTGAAACACACCATCACCACTGGGAAACAAATATTACACGATGGATGGACCTGATCAGCCAAAATAGTCGCATAATCCTTGGCGGTAATGTGTGTGGCAGGGTAACCATGGAGATTATGGAGTACCACGATGTGCCTGCCCAAATCATCACCGAACCCCTTCATGTTTCACTCTTGGAACATAAACTCGGCCAACAATTGGAAACAGTGTGAAACAACACTCATCCGACCAACTTCTTCCAGTGCTCCATAGTCCGGGTTTTATGTTCCGGCGCTTTGTTTCCTGTTATGGGCATCTGCATTAGTCATAAGTAGTTTTGGAACTACAACTCGCCTTGCAATTCCCTTCGTGTTCTGTTGGTGCCGACAAGGTAAGTGAATGCGACATTCAGCTCTTCAGTGACTGTTGCAGCTGTCGTCCTCTTATTTTTGGTCACAATCGTCTTCAGTAAAAATGGTTCAAATGGCTCTGAGCACTATGGGACTTAACATCTATGGTCATCAGTCCCCTAGAACTTAGAACTACTTAAACCTAACTAAACTAGGGACAGCACACAACACCCAGTCATCACGAAGCCGTCTTCAGTAACCGTCTGTCATGATCACACTACAACACTTTCGTCGGCTGTGACTTAGCTATTGAAAATCTCTTCTCTTTTCCCCTTATGTGGTATAAACCTTCGATCAGTGCCTCCTGAAACACCAAACACTACAGCTGGCTCGGTAACGGAAGCATCCGCAATACGACCACCAACAACTTGTCCCCTTTCAGATTCAGTTAGCACCGACATGACGCACTCACAACTGCACAGCACATATTTTTACCACAACTGACGCTTTCAACGTATTGAGCACATGCAGACGTACGGTACGTGGTCAAATACAACAGCGCAACCTGCAGATTTGGCCAGCATCTGCATATATGTTCAAAGATACATTTCTCGCTCTATTTGTATATATTTAAGTAACCACTGTATAACAAGACACAACGTCAAAAAACCAGAGCTTAGTCTAACACGCTATACCTCTGCACGCGCCATTGGATGATCTGTCCACCTAGAACTAGAACAGAAACAGGTCGTAGGGTGTACCTCATCTTGTTCTTGCTTAGAACTAGAACAGAAACAGGTTGTAAAGTATACCTCATCTTGCTCTTAACCCGCTTGGACTGAGCAAGGTGGACTTTCATTCGGGAGGACGACGCTTCAAACCCGCGTCCGGCCATCCTGATTTAGGTTTCCATGATTTCCCTAAATCGCTTCAGGCAAATTCCGGAATGGTTCCTTTGGAAGGGCACGGCCGACTTCCTTCCCCGTCCTCGCCTAATCCGATGAGACCGATGACCTCGCGGTTTGGCCACCTCCCCCCAAATCAACCGACCAACCGACCGACCACGCTCAGCTGGCAGTATCTCGGCGATGCCGCTATCCACTTCGGCTGTGTCTGTCGATTCATCATCTGCTGTTTCAACCGTGACATGCTAACTGATTTTATTATATTTTCAGTCTCCTCGTCCGTCAATGTATCTTTTCTCAACGCTTGTGACGTGACGTACGGCTTATCTACACTCTTCTAATATTACCAGAAGTTAATGTCACAGCATCTAAAGGAGATTCCCCTAGTGGCCCACTGGTGGGAATTTATTGTTAATGATGTGGACGTCTGGAGTTCCGATCCCGGAGACCACCTCAGATTTTTCCCTGAAGGTGGCGTCTGGAACGAGATCAGCTCAGCTTCAGAATCTCAAATAATATGTCCGAAAGAACAGATACCACACACACACACACACACACACACACACACACACACACACACGAAGGCCGATGATATCTTCAGTGGAGATGCACCCCAAGGTCGAACTCTTACAGGAATCGGCGAAATACAGCGAGTAATGACGCTAATCAGCAGGGACACTACAGCAATTGTGTGTGGCATGGGTTGAGAATTTGAGTCTTAGGGGAGACGTGCTAGGGTAGTCCGTCCAGTTATTGACAACTGTGCCCGGGTGGCGTACTGGTCAGCGCATCTGCGTTGTAAAAGGAGACCCGTTCTCGAATCCCAGTACGCAAAAAAATTCATCTTGCCCCACAGAAATAAGTCATTTCCCTTTGGCAGCTAAACTTTTTAATCACTTTGTGTCTTAAACTGCCAGGCAAGTCGTCGAAGTCTAGTTACGTCAAAATAATTTCATGACGTTTATTTATTGGCAGCAAAAGCATCGGCACCTTACAAAACAAAAATTTTCTGAAGTAGGAGTTTTTCTCGCAGTTTTTTAGTAGCGTGGTGGTTCAGCTCTTTGCGACGAAGCTGTGAAGTTTCCTCAAATACGATAGTTCTTTGTAGACCCTATTGATCATAATACAGCTGAAACTATGGCCTAATAACACATTTATCCATATGATTGTTTCTTCTGCTTTTGGGCAGATTCGTGAAATCTGTTCTGGTCACGATCGGGTCCCTCCTTCCGCTTGTTTGTCAGCAGCTGGCTACACGTTCTGTCGTCTACATTGTCGGCACTACCTTACCTTTTTCCTTCTAGTTATCAGTAAATTTCACAGAGAGCCGTTTTCTGTGGCCACTTACCGTACCTTTGTAGCTGAACAGTCAGCGCGACTGACTGGCCTGTGGAGGACCAGGGTTCGATTCCTGGTACTGCCAGGGAATTGTTTTTAGTGAGAGGACTGGAACGGGGTGCACTCAGTTTCGTGATGACAACTGAGGAGCTACTCGACCGAGTAGCAACGTCTCCAGGTCACGAAAACTAGGAACGGCCGGGAGAGCGGCGTGCTGACCCCACGACCCTTCATACCGCATCCGCTCATGCCACTAACAGAGGATGACACGGGGGTCGGTCGGTACCGACGGACCTTACATTAACGTTTTACTTACTGTGCTTACACCGCGAGTTAACAACGCGCGCTACTTAAAACCAGAACGCGGCTGTCCCTAGTCACGTGACCGAGCTAGTCTGGCTACGGGCGGGTCTATGCATCGGTTTGTCGAGGAATAGTTATGATTGATTAGAACATTCTCGGACTTCTTGCCGCGCAAATTCAGGGTAAAACCTCGAGCTTTTGACGATTACCTTGGTCTCTTCGTCAAGAGCAACTGACTGTCAAAACTGCTGTCGTGGTGGCCGTAAACTGCCCTTAGACAGATTCTGATTGATCACTAATTACGCAGTGTTGTCGCAGATGGTGTCGACGTTTGGACTGGTAGCACTCCCGTCGTAGCGTAAACATTGCGACGAATATCTCTGTCTCGTCCTATCGAAAGTTCGCTTTCATGCACCGCTAAGATTATATCCGCCGTCGGAGTTAATGTTCTCCTTGCATATTCTGACTTATACAGTCTTTTTAGTTACGCAATTCCACTGTGTGGGAGCATGGGACGAAACTTTTTTTTCTTCAAACAATATTTTGTATTTGTTTGAGAGACTGTGCTCAGCAACTGCAGATTTCTCGAGTTGTCGGTTTTTAATATACCATTGATGTTCTGCACAGCGGTCGTAAACGGTACGAATGGACTGACCGATGTAATTGCTTCCACTCTCACAAGGAAAGCTATAAATCCGAGGTATTTGGAGGCCGAGACTGTCCTTAACAGAGCGTAGCATCTCTTTTATCTTCTTAGGACAGATTTTATACCACGTCTTCCCAGGACTCTGTCTATTTTGCTGGAGGTAGAACCTCAGAAAGGAAGGAATGCAATCGGCGCCTCATCACGTGAACGTTCATCGTTTTTCACTTTTCCTTTTCATGGATACCACTAACTTCATACCACGTGACACATATCTTTTCTTCACACGTAATTTAGATGATAAATTTCAGAATCCATGTGATCCTCGTTAGGAATAGTTTTTGCTCTGTGTATTAGTGTAAGTCGATGAAGGTAATCCTCGAAAGCTCGAGGCTTTACTCTGAATTGACGCGGCAAGAAGTTCGAGAATGTTTTATACATCAGTGTCATCGCGAAAGACTTCGTTCTCAAACGATTACGATTTCTCTCGAGATTATTGTTATTATTATTGTTATTATGGATTAATGTGTGTTGCTGGGATGATAAGCGAATAGCTATCGGTAATAATGGACGCCTCTGGAGGGAGAGCAGTTGCGACGTTGCGTGGCGGAGACGTTTTGCAAAAGCCCGCCAATTAGGGGATTCCGCGGTGAGCCACCCTCCACCTCTCCCCCTCCAGACGACTGCAGCGCCCCGGGTGGGAGGGAGGGGGATTATAACGCGCCACGGCCCCTCACAGCTCATTTAGCGCCTCCTTTCAACGCGCCCGCGGCGGACCTCGGTTCTCATGACCCAACGTGTACAAAACAATCGACGCCGCATATTGCTGCTTCATTTCACTGCTTCCACAGTCCGTAAATTGCATTAAGATATTCGGTGGATGATTTCATAAACCCACATCCTTTTTTGTTTGTTGAGCCCCGCGCGAGTCCTCGCTTGGGTTGGAGCCAAGGGAATTGGGCTTCTCCTCGGTTTTCTGTTCCTTTCCACTCTACGGAGCACGTTGCAGGGGAACTCGCTTCGTTATATGGACTTTCGGCTACCAGCGTTTGGTCCCGTTGTTCTCAGATTACTCTGCTATGAACACTAAACGATTTAAGACCAGCGATGTGCTCGATGCCTCGTTGTTAAATTGACCGTGGTGCGTTTGTGCGACGGAATTCTCACGCAACGGACGCGAGGTCAATATCAACAGGGGAGTGAAATTACTAAAGTCATGGGAAGCCCTGGGACACGAGCCGATCGTCTGCTGCTGAAGCCTATGCGGTCTCCGTATAGTCCTGATTGAAATGGGTTTCTGATGACCCACATTCAAATAGGCGGTGGTCTAACTCACAGTCGGTCGTCCATCATCCTGTACGGCCCTCTAGAAGCGAACTTAGTCTGTTCGGCAAACACTTGTGGTCATCAAATGCGACGATTTATGGGTGTGGAAATAACATCTCTGAGATACGGAAGATCGACATTGACTTTGGAAACGTGAATTCTTGCTTATTCTTCTATATGTTATGATCCATGCGTCTGACACCGTTCACCATCCCACGCTCAATCGAGACGCGCTGTCAGGCTCACTACAACAGTCTGCTTTGATGCTGTGCCCATACACGCACCAAACGCAACATCTAGCTGCAACATTCGGACACCATACACGACATATATTCAAATGGGACTACCCGCCCCGTGACTTTTGACCACTGAGTTCATGTGACTCTGCATTTCAAGAAATCTGTTCTGATTTGAAAACGCTCAAAAAGTGATTGTAGTGTGACGTAGTGGAAACTGTTCCAATTCAACTAGGTATAAAGTGAATAAATATATCTTGTGAAAATTGCTAGAGCTGATAATTTTTGAAACATTTGTAACAAGCATCGGGACGTGATTCCTTGTATCATAAAACACAAAATTCCGGACAAAAGAGTTGTTACTATTTTACATAAAATCGCACGTTGTCACATAGGTTGTGCATGTGTTATGGGTACGTTGTTCTAGGTCAAAAATGTCGTTTGTTAATGTGTAATCATAGTCCAAAACACAGTGGACAATGTTAGGGTGATAGAAAAATCCACACCCAACTAACCGTCATGGGAAGTTGTCCAGAAACGGACTGACATCAAACGTGATGCATGTACGGGTTATTGCGTTTATAACGCCGACCCAGTCCTCCGTTGGCCCAGTGCGCAACTAGTCTCCAATAGCTATGGCAGCACAATCCAAATGAACGCACAGTAACGTGCACCTTCCAAACAGATGGCAGCAAGTGAGGTCCCATTAGTTGATCTTGTACAGCTTGTGTCACAGGTTGACAGAAAGGAGTTGCTGAGATGGGTGTGCTGCATGGATTCTATTGACTCCAGACACAGCTACTACCAAAACTGAGAGAATATTCGTAGATGAAAGAGGTCTTACCTGTGAATACTAAAATTATAGAAGCTAGGCACAGTAGCACTGCGCTGGGTAATCCACAGAACTCAACTCTTGAGTTCGAAACAATTTTCCCCATTACTTACAACTGCAAGGTAACTGTATTCTTCGAAGTGTGCACTTTACATGCAGCTTGAAAAAAATGGTTCAAATGGCTTTGAGCACTATGGAACTTCTGTGGTCATCAGTCCCCTAGGACTTAGAACTACTTAAACCTAACTAACCTAAGGACATCACACACATCCATGCCCGAGGCAGGATTCGAACCTGCGACCGTAGCAGTCCCGCGGTTCCGGACTGCGCGCCTAGAACCACTAGACCACCGCGGCCGGCCATGCAGCTTGACTCGTGCTTATTACTGAATCTTCACGATCCTATCCCGTATCATTAAATTCTGCTGAGAAAAACATTGTCGAGAATCTTGGTCACCTCTAGAAACCTATTTAAAATAAGAGCTGAAGAATATGGGTCATCTTACTTACACTAGTTACGGACGTCTTTTCTTAGCGCAAGTCATTTCTTTGTCGAGTACTTACCATGCTTTTTCCTGAAGTCGCATCTGTACTTCTGGCCATTTAAAATGCAACGTCATGAGCGTGGCATAGAGCAAACGTCAAATCGGGATGATGCGTACTACATGTTTGGATACGCAAATTATTAGCAGTGAACGTTGTTTTTTTGTAAGAAGATAGTGTTATTTCTATTTGAAATCAGTCTATATTACAGATGACAGGCTCACTTTCAGCTGCGAGAGAGGATTAAAATTGTTACTATTCTCGTGCCAGCATTAAATTCCCTGGGGTGATTTAAACGCATTCAGAAATATTCCGCGCTCCGCCACTCGACTGGAAAATGTATACCGCTAGCTGTTCACACATCATCTCCAGCTGAATCCTAGCAACTCCCATCAATAATCTCCACCAGGAACAAACCAGGAATTTAGTTCAAAGCTAGTAGGTTGCAAGAGACAAAACAACCTTTCGGTTAGACTGTGCCAAGTCCGCTTCGCTCTTCAAACAAGACATACAGCTTTCTATTGGCTCCGTGCTCTCCTATGCGATTTCTGCCTATCTAGAATGAGAGCGCTAACTAAACTGCAACAATCTCCCAAAACACTGGAAAAGGACTAAACGAAATTTCTCTCTCGCATCCTGGAACTCACCTCCGATTTTTATAGTCTTTCCATCTTTGAAAAGTGACTTTGTTGCTCAGGAGCGATGACTACCTACTTCAGAATATTAAACTCCTCAAACGAGTAGCGCCGCTCCAGAGGGTACACGACCTGTTTGTTGCACCCTGGATGGCTATAAGCCGACAGCGATCCCAAAGCCTCTCCACGATATATTTATATCCTTCAGGTCTTAGTGGCAGCCGTCTTCAGTAACCTGTCCACTGCACTTCTCAAAAAATTATTTCCAAAAGCTGTCGGAAAACATCAGCCATCCTGTGAAGATCACTCGCTATTGAAAACAACATAGCAGGCTCAGACTACAACTCGTTTAGACGGATTGCGGGATGACCGGCCAATCATTTCCAGGCTGGACAAAGGGCACTTTCCCATGGATAATAGAGATCAACTCTGACGTACACAATAGCCAAGGATTCAGCACACTGATTTGGCCAGTAACTATTTCGTTTCGGACCAGGAATCGAACCGCGATCCTTGGCTTTGAAGTGCAGTGGTTGGTTGGTTGGTTGGTTTGGGGAAGGAGACCAGACAGCGAGGTCATCGGTCTCATCGGATTAGGGAAGGACGGGGAAGGAAGTCGGCCGTGCCCTTTGAAAGGAACCATCCCGGCATTTGCCTGGAGCGATTTAGGGATATCACGGAAAACCTAAATCAGGATGGCAGGACGCGGGATTGAACCGTCGTCCTCCCGAATGCGAGTCCAGTGTCTAACCACTGCGCCACCTCGCTCGGTGAAGTGCAGTGGTTCAAGTGACTAAGCTGCCCATGTACGACTCATGAACACACCTCAAGACTATGATACTTCCAGTGCATCTATTCCAGATTCCACATATGTATTCGCACTGTTCGTGTGGGTACTCGTCTTGCTGTAAAAAAGCCCATTTCCTGACTCAAGCGACTTACAATCCTGCACGGCGAAGCGAACGTTATACCTGTCCTCTATGACCTAGTCATTCGGGGCCGTTGACATTCTGCATGGCGTTTGACATTGCCTTCCTGAAACCATCGAGTTCCTATTTGCTTGACGGCCGAGCAACTATATCACTGGCTTCAAGCCGGCCGGGGTGGCCGAGCGGTTCTAGGCGCTACAGTCTGGAACCACGCGACCGCTACGGTCGCAGGTTCGAATCCTGCCTCGGGCATGGATGTGTGTGATGTCCATAGGTTAGTTGGGTTTAAGTAGTTCTAAGTTGTAGGGGACTGATGACCTTAGAAGTTAAGTCCCATAGTACTCAGAGCCATTTGAACTGGCTTCAAGGCCTCCTTGAGGAACTCTTGACTCTAAACGGAACAAGATTGACGCATGTAAAGGTAATTTCAGGAGTTCCCCAAGGAAGGTTGGTAGCACCGTCCCTGTTGACAGTACACGGCACATAAATGATCCAGCAGAAAATGTTTGAAGCTCCATAAGGCTCTTCCTGTATGATGCGGTTGTATGTTAGACGGTAGCAACGACAGGAGACTAGCCTTGTGCGAAAGGACCTGCAGAGGATTTATGAATGGCTCAGGAACCGGCTGTTGACGCTCAACGTAAATAAACGTAGCATACTGACATACATAGTAGAAGTCCACTACTGTACAACTACGCCATTGACGACAAACTGCTGGATACAGTATCTGTCGTAAAATATCTAGGAGAAACCATCCGGAGCGATCTCAAGTGGAATGATCACACACAACAAATGGTAGGAAAAGCAGATGCCAGACTGAGAGACATAGGACGATTCTTTAGGAAACATTCAGCCAACTCTTGAAGATTGATGATCACTCTAATAGAAGAGACGGAGAAGATCCAACAGAGAACGGCCCACTTCGTCATGGATTCGTCTAGACAGCACGAGAGTGTTACAGAAATGCTCAGCAACCTTCATTGGCAGACAGTACAAGAGAGGCGTTGTGCATCACGGAGAGGTTTACCACTGAAATTCAGATAGAGTGCGTTGCAACAAGAGTCGGATAACGTACTGGTATTACTTCAGCCCGACAACTGGCATGATGCAGGCCCTCCATGCCAGGCTATGCTGCAGATGTCTCATCCCTGCGGAACTGTCGCAACTTACATTCATTTGAACCTGCTTACTATCTTCTAGTTCTCGTTTCCCTTCACAATATGATATGCCCCCATCCCCCCCCCCTCCCCCCCCCCCCCCCGCGACACTTCCGCCCATTAACCAACTTGACGTTTCCTTGTTGTCTCAGGACGGGTCCTATCACTCGATACGTTTTTTTTAGTCAAGCTGTATCATAAATTACATTTTTCTTCAATTCTATTCAGTGTCTCCTATAAAAAATTTGTTGTTAGATATGCCCATTTAATTTTCAGCATTCTTCCGTAGCACCACATTTCTAAAGCTTCTATTCCTCTCTTGTCAAAACTATTAACAGTTCACATTTCTATCTATATCCGAATCCTGCTCCAGCTACTGCCGGGTCTGGGTGCTGATGAGTCCTCTCCATTTGGCTCGGTCCTCCACCACTTTTCTTCCTCCACTTGCTGCCAGGTCACACCTCTCCTTTCTACAGATATTCTCACTCCCATTTTCCAACGTGTTCTTGGGCGCCCTCTAGGTCTTTCCCCATCCATCTTTAGTTCTTCCATAATTTTGGGGAGTCGCTGCCCATGCATCCTCTTAACATGCCCATACCATCTTAATCTCTTTCTTTCAATTTCTTCTCTCATACTTTCTTGTTTAAGGTCCTTTCTAATATCTACGTTCCTTTCTAATCTCTACGTTCCTTACTCTGCACATTCTTGTTTTTCCCTTAACTGCTCTGAGGAATTTCACTTCCGCTGCTTGCAGTCTGCTCCAGTCCCTTTCTGTCATTGACCATGTTTCTCCTCCATAGGTGACAATATGGATGTAATAATTCTTATACAAAAGGAGTTTTGCTCTTTCTGAAACTTCATTATTCCAAATCAGGTGTTTTATTGTTTGGTAGAAATTGCCTCCCTTCTGTAACCTCCTATTACTTTCGTTAGTTATTCTTCCATCCCTAGATATTTCACTCCCTAAATAAGTGAAACTTTCTACCACTTTGAGGGGTTCTCCATTCAAGGTAATATTTCCGTTGATCCCTTTCTCTCTTCCAAATACCATTACTTCACTCTTACCTTTATTTATTTTTAATTCATACCTTTTCATTATTTCCTTCCACGCATCAAGCTGTTACTGTACATCTGCCTCTTTATCACCCCATATTACTATATCATCTGCAAAAATCATCTTTTCGTCTTTTTCTTTTACTGTATCTTTAACTGCCCTAATCACTCCCTCCATCACAACATTAAAAAGTGCAGGAGATACAATACTTCCTTGCTTAAGTCCTTGTCTTATTTCGAAGTATTCAGAGTTCCCCAATGGTGTTCTAATTCTACAGTAGTGTCCTCTGTACATTGTCTTTATAACATTAATGTATCCATCTTCTATATCTATCTTCTTCATTTCTTCCCAGAGTCTTTCCCTGTCAACTAGGTCTTATGCCTTTTCTATGTCTATAAAAACCATTATCACCCTTTTGTTATACTCCCAACTTTCTTCCATCAGTTGACGGATAGAAAATATCAGGTCGATCGTGCTTCTTCCTTTCCTAAACCCATGCTGTTCTTCACTCAGCTCCTTTTCTATCTTTTCACTTATTCGATTTAGTAAAATTCTTTCAAAAATCTTGGCTGTATGACTCATAAGGGTTATTCCTCTGTAGTTTTTACAAAGTCTTTTATTGCCTTTCTTGAAGATGGGAACAATGTCTCCTCTTCTCCAATCGTCAGATATTGTACTATTTCTCCGCACGCTTGACAGTACTCTATACAGCCACTGCATTCCCACTGGACCTGCTGCTCTTATCATGTCCACTGATACTTCATCAGGTTCTGGGGCTTTCCCTCTATTCATCTTCTTCAGAGCTTTTTCCGTTTCTTCCCGTGTAATTTGTGGTAATTCTGCTTCCCAACGTCTCTCAATTTCTCCATTATTTGTTGTTTCCTCATGTACCTGCTCCTCAGCGTTTAACAGCTTCTTAAAATGTTGTTTCCAGAGATCTTTTATATACCCTGGATCTTCAATAATGGTACCGTCCTCTGTTTCCATCTTTACTGGTACTTCAGAAGCCTTCCTTTTATTTTTCATCGTTTTATAGAACATTTTCTTATTGCTCTTCACATCTTCTTCCAGTTTTTTTGTAAACTCTTCCCATGCCTTTTTCTTTGCTGTTTCCACTATTTCTTTGCACTTCTTCTTTTCCTCTATATATCTTTTATGGTCTTCGTCATTTTTAGTTTTCCACCGCTTTCTTCATGCTCCATTTTTTCTTCTAACTGCTTGGATTGTGGAATCATTCCACCAACTTGTCTGTCTTATTTTTTCCTTTCCAGATGTTCTGCAACATACTTTCTGTGCTGCTTCGACTAAAGTGTCTTTGAATAAACTCCATTCTTTTTCTACATCGCAGAAAACTTCTTTTGGAAATTTTTGTGTGATTAATTCTCTGTAATTCTCAGCACATTCACTCTCCTTCATATTACAATCCCGTATCCTCATCACTTTCTTCTGTTTTCTATTTTTCACACACTGATTCATTTTCCATTGTCCCACCAGTAATCTATGGTCTCCATCTGCACTCACACTTGGAATTACCTTCACATTTGTTATTTTCTCTCCTCATTCACATTTAACTTCCGTAAAAGGCTACACTCCAGACAAATACGTGCAGAAAAGACTTTCTAACGCTTAAATTGATATTAACCGGCGCCTATATCTGTGGATGTTAAAGCGTAGGTCCAAATGACTCTGAGCACTATGGGATTCAACTTCTGAGGTCATCAGTCCCCTAGAACTTAGAACTACTTAAACGTAACTAACCTAAAAACATCACACACATCCATGTCCGAGGCAGGATTCGAACCTGCGACCGTAGCGGTCGCGCGGTTCCAGACTATAGCGCCTAGAGCCGCTCGGCCACCCCGGCCGGCTGTTAAAGCGTTGCTTTAGTCACGGGTGGGGGATGGTGGGGAGGGGGACGGGACGTCCGCGGGTCTCGGATCGAACCCGCCTGGCGGACAAACGGCGAGAATCACTGAACTGGCCAGCCAGGATGTGGCTTTTTGGCTGTTTCCCACATCCCGCTAGATGAAGGCGGGGCTGACACCCAAGTCTTCCATCAGTTACACGATTCGCAAGTAACTTTCGCTCAGTGTCACATGAATAACACTACAAAAATGATTCAAATGGCTCTGAGCACTATGGGACTTAACATCTTAGGTCATCAGTCCCCTAGAACTTAGAACTACTTAAACCTAACTAACGAAAGGACATCACACACATCCATGCCCGAGGCAGGATTCGAACCTTCGACCGCAGCAGTCCCGCGGTTCCGGACTGCAGCGCCTAGAACCGCACGGCCACCGCGGCCGGCTAATAACACTACACTCAGACTGTTGAGATACAGATATTCGGTGTGTTCCCACCGTAGACAGGGAATTCAGCCAGCCCTTACAATGTTGTTGTTGTTGTGGTCTTCAGTCCTGAGACTGGTTTGATGCAGCTCTCCATGCTACCCTATCCTGTGCAAGTTTCTTCATCTCCCAGTACTTCCTGCAACCCACATCCTTCTGAATCTGCTGCCCTTACATTAACCATCCCAAATACATTGACCTTACGTTGATATGGAAACAGGCACAGAAAAGAGAATAAGATCTCTTAAATTTATATCAAACATTAACAAAGTCCTTCATTTTCAGAAACGCTTCTCTTCCTATTCCCAGTCTGCATTTCATATCCTCTCTACTTCGGCCATCATCAGTTATTTTACTGTCGAAATATTGAAACTCATCTACTATTTTTTGTTTTTTACTTTCTAGTCCAACTCCCTCAGCATACCCTAGTATAGTTAGATTATACTTGATTACTTTTGTTTTATTTTCGTTGGTGTTCACCTTATAATCTCTTTTCAAGACACTATTCAGTTAGATCGAGAGTTCTTCCAAATCATTTTGTCTCTGACAGAATTATGATGTTATCGGCAAACCTTAAAGTTTTTTTTTTTTTTCTTCTCCGTCTGGGGAGCTACACATCGCTTAATCTGTATCGTATAGTGCTATCGCTGAGAGGGCGTTCCTTCTAGCTGAGGCCGCCACGGAAGTTCTGAGACATAGACGAAATGAACGTCCATACGTTGCTGCAGAGCGGAAGACTTGTTGCGAAGGCTATTCTTAAATACGTATTGCTGAAGACAGTAATATCTGGTGCAGTGTGAAGTAGTCCTCTATTGAACTGAGGACGAAAAATAGATGATGGTGCGGATGGGATACACGACCCATTGAGAAGCGGGCTGAATAATAGCAGAAGGCTGGTTTATCGACACACTCGTCTGGAAATCGGGGTTCTTTAGTATAAGACACCGCGCGAGGCAACGGCTGGGGAAGCAAGCGGGCGTCCGTTCGTCGTAGGCGGTGCGATCAGCGGTGGCGACAATGCAGCTCGGCCCGCGGGGTGCCTGGGCCGCAAGTCTGGGGAAGAAAGGGGTAGCCGGGGTGTCGGGAGACCTGCCGAAAGCGAGCTGGCCGCCGGCCGCTGGTGCGCACCAGTGACGCCGCGGCCCGGCCACAATGCCACCGTGGGACCGCCAGAGGGAGCCGAGTGGAAGCCGAGGCGCGCCGGCCGCTCTGTTCGCCATTATGCATAACTAGCCTGCCTCTGGCCATCCATTTCCCCGCGAGCACGGTAATTCTGTAGCGGACGTCAGCCACCTCAGGGGATATCGTACGTTCACTCGTCGACGGCGAGGGAGCGAAATGATTCATAAAAATAAAATAAAAAATGTTGTAGAGCTTCAGGGAGAGCATTAGGGAACGATTGACATGAATGGGGGAAAGAAATACAGTAGAAGAAGAATAGGTAGCTTTGAGAGACGAAATAGTGAAGGTAGCAGAGGATCAAGTAGGTAAAAAGACAAGGGCTAATAGAAATCCCTGGGTAACATAAGAGATATTGAATTGATGAAAGGAGAAAATACAAAAATGCAGTAAATAAAGCAGGCAAAAAGGAATACAAACGTCACAAAAATGAGATCGACAGGAAGTGCAAAATGGCTAAGCAGGGATGGCTAGAGGACAAATGTAAGGATGTAGAGGCGCATATCACTAGGGGTAAGATAGATACTGACTACAGGAAAATTAAAGAGATCTTTGGAGAAAAGAGAACAACTTGCATGAATATCAAGAGCTCAGATGGAAACCCAGTACCAAGCAAAGAAGGGAAAGCAGAAAGGTGGAAGGAGTATATACAGGGTCTATACAAGGGCGATGTTCTTGAAGACAATATTATAGAAATGGAACAATGTAGATGAAGATCAAATAGGAGATATGATACTGCGTGAAGAGTTTGACAGAGCACTGAAAGACCTGAGTCGAAACAAGGCCCCGGGAGTAGACAACATTCCATTGGAACTACTGACAGCCTTGGGAGAGCCAGTCCTGACAAAACTCTACAATCTGGTGAGCAAGATGTATGAGACAGGCGAAATACCCTCAGACTTCAAGAAGAATATAATAATTCCAATCCCAAAGAAAGCAGTTGTAGACAGATGTGAAAATTACCGAACTATCAGTTTAATAAGCCACGTCTGCAAAATACTAACACGAATTCTTTACAGACGAATGGAAAAACTGGTAGAAGCCGACCTCGGGGAAGATCAGTTTGGATTCCGTAGAAATACTGGAAAACGTGAGGCAATACTGACCCTACGACTTATCTTAGAAAATAGATTAAGGAAAGACAAACCTACGTTTCTAGCATTTGTAGCTTTAGAAAAAGTTTTTGACACTGTTGACTGGTATACTCTCCTGCAAATTCTGAGGGTGGCAGGGGTAAAATACAGAGAACGAAAGGCTATTTACAATTTGTACAGAAACTAGATGGCAGTTATAAGAGTCGAGGGGCATGAAAGGGAAGCAGTGGTTGGGAAGGAAGTGAGACAGGGTTGTAGCCTATCCCCGATGTTATTCAATCTGTGTATTGAGCAAGCAGTGAAGGAAACAAAAAAAATTGGAGTAGGAATTAAAGTCCATGGAGAAGAAATAAAAACTTTGAGGTTTGCCGATGACATCGTGATTCTGCCAGAGACAGCAAAGGACCTGGAAGCGCAGTTGAAAGGAAGATATAAAATGAACATCAACAAAAGCAAAACGAGGGTAATGTAGTCGAATTAAACCGGGTGATGCTGCCGGAATTAGATTAGGAAATGAGACACTTAAAGTAGTAAAGGAGTTTTGCTATTTGGGGAGCAAAATAACTGATGATGTTCGAAGTAGAGAGGATATAAAATGTAGACTGGCAATGGCAAGGAAAGCGTTTCTGAAGAAGAGAAATTTGTTAACATCGAGTATAGATTTAAATGTCAGGAAGTCATTTCTGAAAGTATTTGTATGGAGTGTAGTCATGTATGGAAGTGAGACGTGGACGATAAATAGTTTAGACCAGAACAGAAATGTGGTGCTACAGTAGAATGTTGAATATTAGATGGGTAGATCACATAACTGATGAGAAGGTATTGAACAGAATTCGAGAGAAGAGAAATTTGTGGCACAACTTGACTAGAAGAAGGGATCGGCTGGAGGGCATATTCTGAGGGATCACCAATTTAGTATTGGAGGGCAGTGTGGAGGGTAAAAGTCGAAGAGGGAGACCGTGAGATGAATACACTAAACAGATTCAGAAGGATGTAGGTTGCAGTAGGTACTGGGAGATAAAGAAGCTTGCACAGGATAGAGTAGCATGGAGAGCCGCATCAAACCAGTCTCTGGACAGAACACCACAACAATAACATTCATTTCGACGATCTTTGCCTATTATCGACAGCGATACCGGAAGTATCCCAACACTTTCGAGTGCAGGGTGAATCAAAAAGAATCATCCGATTTGGCACGTTTATGTTTCTGAAACTAATAAACATACAGAATGAATTTTGTTTTTTGATAAACGGGGAATTCAAAGAGTTTTTTTATACCTTTTATGGATGTTCAGTATGCCCGCCTTGAGACGTACTGCTTAAGTCAATGCAGTATTCAGATTGTTCCCACACTGCAGCGAGCATGTCTTGAGTTACAGCTTCCACAGCTGTTGTTACGCGATGTCTCATTTCATTCATAGCTGTTGGTAGCGGAGGCAAATAAACAGAGTCTTTTATAAACCCCCACAAGAAATAATAAAATACAGTCAGGTCCGGTGACTTAGGAGGCCAGTAATGTAAGGCTGAATCATTTGGTCCAGTAATCCTTTGAATAAAAAGTTCCCGCACTGCCAGATACCAGTGTGGCGCTGCCCTATCCTGCTGGTAAATGAAGTTGTTCGAATCAGTCTCCAACTTTGGGAAAAGAAAGTTATCAAGCATATCGAGATATGTGCTTCCTGTAATAGTGTTCTAGGCAAACAAAAATGGACCTTTCACCTTTTCCCGTGAAAAAATGGTTCAAATGCCTCTGCACTAGAACTTAGAACTACTTAAACCTAACTAACCTAAGGACATCACACACATCCATGCCCGAGGCAGGATTCGAACCTGCGACCGTAGCGGTCCCGCGGTTTCAGACTGTAGCGCCTAGAACCGCACGGCCACCCCTGCCGGCTTCCCGTGAAACTGCACAAAACACATTAAATTGTGGAAATTCCCTCTCATGCTGTACAACTTCATGTGGTTGTTCTGTACCCCATATTCTCACATTATCATGGTTCACTTTTCCATTTAAATGGAATGGTGCCTCGTCACTAAACACTAAGCGTGAAAGAAAACTGTCATCCTCCGTCTTGCCAAGACCGACATTACGGAACTCCACAAGTTCTTGTTTGCCACCTTCACGAAGAGCTTGCAATAGCTAAATATTGTATGGGCTCATGGGTAAACGTTGACGCAACTCACGGCAGTCATTAGGGGTATGTTGAGCTGTCGAACTGCATGGCGAATGGATTTCTGCGGATTCCTTGGTGAACTACGGACTATGTGTTCGACATTTGTCAGATACTCGGGGACGGCCCGGCTATTTGCCTTTATACAAACAACCTGCTTGTCGGAATTGTCCATGCCACCGTCTAACGCTCTGTGCTGCAAGAGGATCCACACCATACCAAGTACGAAAGTCACACCGAACAGTTATTACTGACTCGCACTACGTAGAACGTAGAACACAAAATGCTCTCTGTTGTTCCGACACCATTTTTAGCAGAACTGAAGTGGGCATACACTGCTGCTACCTATCGGGAACCATATAAAATTCGAGAGTTTGCTCTTTCCAATGCTACGGTGTTCAGGCACATATCTCAAATAATATAATAGAGGGTGCCCATAAAGTAAGTATCCATTTTCATTTCTCAGATGTGCTACAACAAAATAAACATCATATTTAGAGAGAGTATCTAATACTGTTATACATGTCCACCTTCATTGGTAACACACTGTTCCCAACGCCGTGTGGTTGCGTGGAACACGTGCTGTAACATATGAAGGGTTATTAGGAAACATGCCTCTCGTATTCGCCGTTTCAGATCATTCAAATGTGACACCCTGGTAGCGTAAACCCGACTCTTGATGAAACACCACGCAAAAAAGTCCAGGGGAGCGAGGTCGGGGAAGCGTGCAGCCCACATGCGACCTGCAGCTCTTCCTACCCACCTGTTAGGAAAGGTCTCGTTAAGGTAGTCCCGGACAATATTTGCATAGTGGGGTGGTGCCCCATCTTGTTGATACATGACAGAGGCAGGGATACCATTCTGTTCAAACTGTGACTCCTAGAACACTTGCAGCATGTCCAGGTAGGTTGCTCCGGTAATTGATTTTTCAGCAAACATAAACGGCCCATAGATCCTATCCTTCATGAGACCAAGCCACGCATTGACTGAGAGAATCCCTTTGCCACTCTGAATTCATGGGGTTGCATCTCTGCCCAGATCCGGCAACTGTGTTTGTTGACGACGCCGCAGACATGAAATGTCGCTTCGTCGCTGAACATAATATGATTCATTAGGTCCTCCTCGGCTACAGCCTCTAACAGATTATGACCATGACACATGGCTGCTCGTGGCGCATAGTCTTCATCCTCTAGCTGGTGAACCACCTGGTTATGATATGCCTTCTTTTTAATAGTGTAGTGAAGCACTTTCCACACTGTGGATTTCGGCATGGATAGTTCACGACTCAGCCGGCGGGTTGATGCCGTTGGACTGCTTTCGATAGTTTCCTTCACACGCTGTACAGATTGTGGGCTGACCGGTCTGTCATCAGCTACAGATCCTGTACGCCAGAATTTGTTGACGAGCTTCCGAATGGCAAGTCTTGTAGGGGCATCCCTCCGAAACATTCTCTCAAGCAGCCCCTGGACCTCAGCATAGGTTTCGCCGCGTAAACGATGTTCCAGAATTGTGATTCCTCCGGCAATTGTTAACATTGTGATGTCTCTTCACGGTACAGAAATAATCCACATATACGTTTTCCGCAAAGTGAATGCTTACTTTATGGACACCCTGTAATTATGATTCTTTTGAATCGGATGATTCTTTTTGATACACCTTGTTTTTCTAATTTCAAGTTTGAAGACGGATACCAACTGATAAAAGAAATTTTGTTATTACAATTAACCATTTATTGTTCTTTACCTTTACTCCTACTGTTGAACATTTCTTCTTGATAAATTTCATGCTTCTAAGACAACGGGAAGGAAACCGGTAGGTTTTGATGAGTGAGTTTTCGAATATCAAAATATGTAACATAAATGGCCAGTTTTTGATTGCGTTTACTTAGAAGCTTCAAGTTTTCTACATCGTCAAGAAACCATTCGTCTTAATATATGACACATTTCAATTTGATACGTCTATCCGTTCCCGAGAAAAAAGGGTTTGAGGAGTCGCACAGACAGACTACGGGCAACAAAAGTTATCCTACAAGGGTTCCGTTTTCACCGATTGAAGAACGGAACTCTAAAAAGACCAAATAAATTCGACTTGAAAGAAGACAACTTCCTAGCCAAGATCGCATTTGTAAAACCTTTAATTACGATGACCAGTTTCGGCAAAACAGAATTACCGTCATCTCATCTGTGACTGGTGACTATTTCATTATCAACAATAGAATACCGTGTCATAAATATAATACGAAGAGTGAATTAATATTAAACATACCTCAGTAATGGTTAAGGCAAGTACCCAATTAGAGCTATAAATGAACTCCACGTCTTAATTAGCTAGATAGTTGACTTAAGATACCTTGGCAAGTCGAAGTTAAAACCAGTATTTGCAAAATGCCTCGTCAAACGCATCCGTCTCGTATTACAAGGCACACAGTACGTAACGGATACAAGAGCGCTGCTGAACAGACGTGCAGCGCCAACTACTAGAGGACATGCTGATATTTAGTGCTGCTAGAGGTCCCTCGTGTATCCATGTCATCGTAAATTGCAAATATAAATACGAAAGTTTAATCAAAGGTTGTAACTGGTATAAAGCTATAAAAATTTTTCTAGCAGGTAAAAGCTAAAATACTATTGTCTAGAAACAGAAAGAGCATGCGTAACACAGGTAAAACAGTAGATTAAAAAAGAGAACATGTCGTTGAGACTGCAACATAAGTGGTAGTTTAAAATCCTGTCTATGTCCAGCATCACATACAAAAAAAGAAAAAATAGTAATAGCAGAGTAATATTTATTGACAACATGCTTGCACAGCAGAAACCTAGCAGACGACGAGATGGCACAGTCTAGAGACCCATTATGTAAGTGACGAAGAGGCTACCCTACATTAAGTAAATTCAACACCAGTGTCTTCGGTGAATGCAATGCAGGAGGTCATGTGCACAACAAAGCCTGTTCGATATACAACATGACACGTAGCCCAAGGTCTACGTATGATTTTTATAGCTCAAGATCCTTATAGCAAATAACGCTCTTCTTACATATCAAAAATTAATTTCTCAACGTAGCGTCCATTCGGCCATCGGAATCACTTTTTTCCACTTGACGAAATGATATGGTTTTCTACTCTCCATTACTGACACTATTTATTAAGTTTCAATTATCACCTAGAAAAAATAGGCAAACGTAACTATTATTTTTTTGTTTATTAGCATGTACATGCCTACATATCTGGTATAAACTAAACAGTTGCTTAGGACTCTGCTAGAGGACCCAAAATAAAACTGGCGCACCACACTGATAACGAAGATATAGGGCTTATTATGTAAATCGAATGGGGAGAGAGGAGAAAGGAAATGAATGGGAAGTAACTGATGATACCAGCTGCTTCGGGACTTAATACGGAATCAGGAGCTACTGGTGAAAGTGTGTGTCACACCGGGACTTGAACACGAGATCTTCTGTTTACTGGGTAGCTGTGTTAACCGCTGCGCTACCCGTGTGACACCCCACCCGTTGCCGGTCTTGATTTTGCGTGTTTTCGCCCCTAACAAACAACTTACAGAGATATCGTGAGTGGAAACGTTTGCAAAAATGGATAACGCTAGATTTAAATGTCGCCCTGTCACCGCTAGTTAATCTGCGGTGGTAGTGTTGACAGTCATTTGAACTCTGAACATGAGCCATAACGAACACTTCAGGTGTTCAATGACATCAGACAATTAGACAGAAATAAAAATGAAACAAAAGGGTGAATTCAGACTAAACGCCGGCCAGTGTGGCCGAGCGGATCTAGGTGCTTCAGTCTGGAACCGCGCGACGGCTACGGTCGCAGTTTCGAATCCTGCCTCGGGCATGGATGTGTGTGATGTCCTTAGGTTAGTTAGGTTTAAGTAGTTCTGAGTTCTAGGGGACTGATTATATCAGATGTTAAGTCCCATAGTGCTCAGAGCCATTTTTTCAGACTAAACTACTGAAAATAAAAGCTCTACTGAATCACAATAAATTTTATTATAACTTTGAGATCAATGCTTAATAAAACACAATGAACAACTTACAAATTACCCTCCTAACTGGCATTGGCAGTGAACTGAGACAAAATCGGTATACGACACGATTTCTTATAAATTGGCTGACCAACTGACATCGACACAAACGTAAAATACGAAGAACCACAACACCCCATAGTGTCGTGAAACCTCCGTGGAAACAGCAATTGCACGCGACCAACTATTTAACATTGCTCCTAACTGGCCGAAGCAGGAACGATCTCACCATACTGCTGAGGTGGCTGCGGGCGAAGGCGCGGCCGTAGAGTACAGATGCGGAGGCTCGGAAATCACACTCCAATAATACTCGAACAACAGACTACTGTCCGCAAATTTCGACAATCTTCCCGTCAACAAAGAGCTGGCACGGCTAACGTCCTCTCAGAACGAAAGCCAAGACGGAAGACCTCGACAGAGAGTCGATCAGGATCGCTCCTCACCTCTGTTTCCCCCACCAAAACTTTACCGAGCGAATCACATCCCTAGAAACGCTCAAAATACCCAGTTTCCCAGTGCCGACCAATGTACAGCCTGGGAATCGAACTGTTTTCCACAATTCTTCCCTTTCTACCAAGTTTCACGACTAAACTCCACCGAAGCCACCTGGGAAGATCTACAGCTGCGGGCAACAACAAATTTTCCGGAATTTTTATTTCCTAAGGGACTCCTGGCCTGCCCCACTTCAATTACTCGAAGGCGTAAAATTAGTGAAACGTAGGCGCCCGCATGTCCTGCAAGTTACTGCTCTGTTTAGTAAACACTTGAGTTCCCACACCTGGAGACGCACCTCCCTGAAGGGCTGACGGCCACCGATGTCTGGTTGCTAAACGGATTACAGGGTCTTCCCGGTCCCGGTCCATTCATAACGTCAAGCTCCCGTCTCATGCCGAGCTTTCCCACCCCTTTAGCCATCCTGCAGATACTTCCCACAGAAATTTCCAACACCATAATCTAGAGTGTTACTCCAAGAAGCAATAACTAAATATCTACAAAGCGATTGCCCCGATGTCAGTCGTTTTTATTGACTTAAAGTGCTCGCAAAGTGATTATAGTTGCATAAAATGGAATCATGTAAGGGGCAAGACTTTGCCACCTTACACTCGAACACAGTGTTCATTGGAAATGTGCGGACTATCTCGATACAGATAGCCGTACCGTAGGTGCAACCACAATGGAGGGGTATCTGTTGAGAAGCCAGACAAGCGTGTGGTTCCTGAAGAGGGGCAGCAGCTTTTTCAGTAGTTGCAGGGGCAACAGTCTGGATGATTGACTGATATGGCCTTGTAACACTAACCAAAACGGCCTTGCTCTGCTGGTACCGCGAACGGCTGAAAGCAAAGGGAAACTACAGCCGTAATTTTTCCCGAGGGTATGCAGCCTTCCTGTATGGTTAAATGATGATGGCGTCCTCTTGGGTAAAATATTAAGGAGGTAAAATAGTCCCCCATTCGGATCTCTGCGCGGGGACTATTCAAGAGGACGTCGTTATCAGGAGAAAGAAAACTGACGTTCTACGGATCGGAGCTTGGAATGTCAGACCTCTTAACCGCAGAGGTAGGTCAGAAAATTGAAAAAGGGAAATGGATAGCTTAAAGTTAGATATAGTGAGATTTAGTGAAGTTCGGTGGCAGGAGGAACAAGACTTTTGGTCAGGCGAATACAGGGTTATAAATACAAAATCAAATATGGGTAATCTGGAGTGGGTTTAATAATGAATAAAAAAAATAGGAGTGCGGGTAAGCTACTACCAAAAGCATAGTGAACGCATTATTGTGGCCAAGACAGACACGAAGCCCACGCCTACTGCAGTAGTACAAGTTTATATTCCAACTAGCTCTACAGATGACGAACAAATTGAAGAAATGTATGATAAAATAAAAGAAATTATTCAGACAGTGAAGGGAGACGAATATTTAATAGTCATGGGTGACTGGAATTCGAGAGTAGAAAAAGGGAGTGAAGGAAACGTAGTAGGTGAATATGGATTGGGGGTAATAAATGAAAGAGTAAGCCGCCTGGTAGAATTTTGAACAGAGCACAACTTAATCGTAGCTAACACTATGTTCAAGAATCATAAAAGAGGGTTGTATACATGAAAGAAACCTGGAGATACTGACAGGTTTCAGATAGATTATATAATGGTAAAACAGAGATTTAGGAACCAGGTTTTAAATTGTAAGACATTTCCAGGGGCAGATGTGGACTCTGACCACAATCTGTTGGTTATGAACTGTAGATTAAAACTGAAGAAACTGCAAAAAGGTGGGAATTTAAGGAGATGGGACCTGGATAAACTGACTAAACCAGAGGTTGTAGAGAATTTAAAGGAGAGCACACGGGAACAACTGACAGGAATAGGGGAAAGAAATACAGTAGAAGAAGAATGGGTAGCTTTGAGGGATGACGTAGTGAAGGCAGCAGAGGATCAAGTAGATAAAAAGACGAGGGCTACTAGAAATCCTTGGGTAACAGAAGAAATATTGAATTTAATTGATGAAAGGAGAGAATATAAAAATGTAGTAAATGAAGCACGCTAAAAGGAATACAAACGTCTCAAAAATGATGTCGACAGGAAGTGCAATATGGCTAAGCAGGGATGGCTAGAGGACAAATGTAAGGATGTAGAGGCTTATCTCACTAGGGGTAAGATAGATACTGCCTATAGGAAAATTAAAGAGACCTTTGGAGAAAAGAGATCCACTTGCACGAATATCAAGAGCTCAGATGGAAACCCTGTTCTAAGCAAAGAAGAGAAAGCAGAAAGGTGGAAGGAGTATATAGAGGGTCTATACAAGGGCGATCTACTTGAGGACAATATTATGGAAATGGAAGAGGATGTAGATGAAGACGAAATGGGAGATATGATACTGCGTGAAGAGTTTGACAGAACACTGAAAGACCTAAGTCAAAACAAGGCCCCAGGAGTAGACAACATTCCATTAGAACTACTGACAGCCTTGGGAGAGCCGGGCCAAACAAAACTCTACCATCTGGTGAGCAAGATGTATGAGACAGGCAAAATACCCTCAGACTTCAAGAACAATATAATAATTCCAATCCCAAAGAAAGCGGGTGTTGACAGATGTGAAAATTGACGAACTATCAGTTTAATAAGTCACAGCAGCAAAATACTAACGCGAATTCTTTACAGACGAACGGAAAAACTAGTGGAATCCGACCTCGGCGAAGATCAGTTTGGATTCCGTAGAAATACTGGAATACGTGAGGCAATACTGACCCTACGACTTATTTTAGAAAATATATTAAGGAACGGCTAACCTACGTTTCTAGCATTTCTAGACTTAGAGAAAGCTTTTGATAATGTTGCCTGGAATACTCTCTTTCAAATTCTGAAGGTGGCAGGGGTAAAATACAGGGAGTAAAAGGCTATTTACAATTTTTACAGAAACCAGATGGCAGTTATAAGAGTAGAAGGGCACGAAAGGGAAGCAGTGGTTGGGAAGGGAGTGAGACTGGGTTGTAGCCTATCCCCGATGTTATTCAATCTGCATATTGAGCAAGCAGTAAAGGAAAGAAAAGGAAAATTCGGAGTTGGAATTATAATCCATGGAGAAGAAATAAAAATTTTGAGGTTCGCCGATGACATTGTAATTCTGTCAGAGACAGCAAAGGACCTGGAATGGAATGGAGCCTGTCTTGAAAGGAGGATATAGGATGAACATCAACAAAAGCAAAACGAGGCTAATTAAATGAAGTCGAATTAAATCGGGTGATGCTGTGGGAATGAGATTAGGAAATGGGACGCTTAAAGTAGTAAATGTGTTTTGCTATTTGGGGAGCAAAATAAGTGATGACTGTCGAAGTAGAGAGGATATAAAATGTAGACTGGCAATGGCAAGGAAAGCGTTCCTGAAGAAGAGAAATTTGCTAACATCGAGTATAGATTTAAGTGTTAGGAAGTCTTTTCTGAAAGTATTTGTATGGAGTGTAGACATGTATGGAAGTGAAACATGGACGATAAATAGTTTAGACAAGAAGAGAATAGAAGCTTTCGAAATGTGGTGCTACAGAAGAATGCTAAAGATTAGATGGGTAGATCACGTAACTAATGAAGAGTTACTGAATAGAATTGGGGAGAAATTTGTGGCATAACTTGAGCAGAAGACGGGATTGCATGTTAGGACATATTTTGAGGCATCAAGGGATGACCAATTTAGTATTGAAGGGCAGCGAGGAGGGTAAAAATCGTAGAGGGAGACCAAGAGATGAATACATTAAACAGATTCAGAAGGATGTAGGTTGCAGTAGGTACTGGGAGATGAAAAAGCTTGTACAGGATAGAGTAGCATGGAGAGCTGCATCAAACCAGTCTCTGGACTGAACACCACAACAACAATAACATCTATCTATTACATGAAAATTCACTCTTACAAAGGATACTATTTATTTTCCTTAACAAGCATACCAATGGTAAAACCTTATAGAGATATCAATGTACCAAAGCTGTAGAACAATTATATTTAATTATGATCTTGGTACCAATTTTTGGATTACGTAATGAATATTGGCAAAGATCAAGAGAAGATCATATTAGAAAGTACTGATGAAAAGTGAACTTGGAAGAATAAACACCGTCCACAGATGCAAAATGCATGTTGCAAATCAAACAACTAGGTGCTGTCATCAATTACGAAACGACTACTCGGCAGTGTTAACAAATACCTCGCCATCTGAACTACTCCAAGGAAAAACACTGCTGGCCGAATCTCAAATAAACCCCCAATACCTGGCTGCCTGTGCTCCAGCTGTGAGCGGCAGTTAATAGCGTACAGGCCCCATCTTCCTGTGTGTGGCCCTTGAGCATGCCAGGGAGCAGGAGGCAGGAGGCAGTGTGTCTTTAAACTGAAACTTCTCTCTCAAGTTTTGAAGAAGCTGAAAGTCATCCACCAATAGTGGTAATGTTTCGGAGTGGCGTCCGAAATTGAGACAACCGTCCCAATGAAATTTCAAGATATCGACAGAGCGCCAACAACAGTGAGACTTGTCGTTTATTTTTTGAGTGGGTACACGGGCAGAAGCTGACCATCTTTCTAGCCATGTTCCAAAGTAGCCGTTGAGACACTGCATCTTGTGGTTCCCGTTGAAAACTTCCAACCACCGCTTTCTTTAAGCAAAGAAGACAGTCCTCCATGTAGGCAACGCGCCTCTTCATGGGCGCTTTCTAGCCGCCTGGTGTGTTACCTCCCGTCGTGTTAACGTGGCCAGCGCCGAGTCTTGAAAGTGCGAGTGTGTAGGCTGCAACGGTGCTGGTGACCACGTAAAGCTTCACGTTTGTGTCTGTGGCGAGGATCGAATGCTTGGGTCCATCCGCCGTCTGTCTCTGCTACACTACTGTGCCGAATAAAGGGAGAAATATGGCTTATCACAAACCTAAGCGAACAACTAATTCATTTCCTCGTCTGACGGCAAGCACCATGTGCAATTACATACGCATTTTGCAATTAGTAAGTGTAAGTAGGCTGTTTAGGTTTTTATGTTGGTAACGTCACCTAGCGCTCAGTATGAAAACCACTGATCGTTCTAAGCAAATTATAGCTCACCCGAGTTCCACAGAGTATCTTACGACTATACTGCGATTGTTGAGTGACATACCTAGGGTGATGTAGGGGTAACACAATGAGAAATCATGGTTGCCTTAGTACAACGTGCCATTTCACACATCGGATATTACGTGCCCACAGTGCACGAACTCACCCTGTTCACAGATTTTGGACCAATTGACATTTGACAATGAGCAAAATATAGAATGACTAGGAGGGAAGAAAATTTCTGCAAGTGAAGAGGTTAACTGCAATGTAAACGACTCCACGATGCGTAGTCATAAGAATTTCATTATCACCTAAAAAAATATCGTTAATTTTGTTTTGTTTATAAGGGTGTACGTGCCTGCATACCCGGTATACATTAAAATCCCCGCACCACAATTACGTGGCACTACCTTAAAGGCGCCAGAGTGAATTAGAGAAATTATCCGCATGCGTGATGTCTGCTTAGACATCACGCATTCATATAATTAATTCGCCTCTGTGGGCAGTGAATCAACAACCTTTAGTGAGTATGCACATTTATGTTCGACCATCAGCAGGAAACTAAAATTAGCGAGTATGGAGGACATGGACAAGGACTGTGGACAGGTGGCGCTGGGTGAGAGTGCTTGTCGACGGAGGATGGCGCCGAGATGTTATTGTTGTTGTGGTCTTCAGTCCTGAGACTGGTTTGATGCAGCTCTCCGTGCTACTTTACCCTGTGCAAGCTTCTTCATCTCCCAGTACTTACTGAGACCTACATCCTTCTGAATCTGCTTAGTGTATTCAACTCGTGGTCTCCCTCTACGATTTTTACCCTCCACGCTGCCGTCCAATACTAAATTGGTGATCCCTTGATACCTCAGAACATGTCCTACCAAACGATCCCTTCTTCTAGTCAAGTTGTGCCACAAACTCCTCTTCTACCCAATTCTATTCAATACCTCCTCATTAGTTATGTGATCTACACATCTAATCTTCAGCATTCTTCTGTACCACCACATTTCTAAAGCTTCTATTCTCTTCTTGTCCAAACTACTTATCGTCCTCGTTTCACTTCCATACATGGCTACACTCCATTCTAATACTTTCAGAAACGGCTTCCTGACATTTAAATCTATACGCGATGTTAACAAATTTTTCTTCTTCAGAAACACTTCCCTTGCCATTGCCAGTCTACATTTTATATCCTCTCTACTTCGAACATCATCACTTATTTTGCTCCCCAAATAGCAAAACTCCTTTACTACTTTAAGTGTCTCATTTCCTAATCTAATTCCGGCAGCATCACCCGGTTTAATTCGACTACATTCCATTACCCTCGTTTTGCTTTTGTTGATGTTCATTTTATATCCTCCTTTCAAGACACTATCCATTCCGTTCAACTGCGCTTCCAGGTCCTTTGCTGTCTCTGGCAGAATTACAATGTCATCGGCGAACTTCAAAGTTTTTATTTCTTCTCCATGGATTTTAATACCTACTCGGAATTTTTCTTTTCTTTCCTTCACTGCTTGCTCAATATACAGATTGAATGACATCGGGGAGAGGCTACAACCCTTTCTCACTCCTTTCCCAACCACTGCTTTCCTTTCATGTCCCTTGACTCTTATAACTACGATCTGGTTTCTGTACAAACTGTAAATAGGCTTTCGCTCCATCTATTTTACCCCTGCCACCTTCAGAATTTGAAAGAGAGTATTCCAGTCAACATTGTCAAAAGGTTTCTCTAAGTCTACAAATGCTAGAAGCGTAGGTTTGCCTTTCCCTAATCTAGCTTCTAAGATGAGTCGGAGGGTCAGAATTGCCTCACGTGTTCCAGTATTTCTACGGAATCCAAACCGATCTTCCCCGAGGTCGGCTTCTATCAGTTTTTCCATTCGTCTGTAAGAATTCACGTTAGTATTTTGCAGCCGTGACTTATTACACTGATATTTCGGTAGCTTTCACATCTGTAAACACCTGCTTTCTTTGGGATTGGAATTATTATATTCTTCTAGAAGTCTGAGGGTACTTCGCCTGTCTCATACATCTTGCTCACCAGATGGTAGAGTTTTGTAACGACTGGCTCTCCCAAGGCTGTCAGTAGTTCTAATGTAATGTTGTCTACTCCCGGAGCCTTGTTTCGACTTAGGTTCAAAAATGGCTCTGAGCACTATGGGACTCAACTGCTGAGGTCATTAGTCCCCTAGAACTTAGAACTAGTTAAACCTAACTAACCTAAGGACATCACAAACATCCATGCCCGAGGCAGGATTCGAACCTGCGACCGTAGCGGTCTTGCGGTTCCAGACTGCAGCGCCTTTAACCGCACGGCTTCGACTTAGGTCTTTCAGTGCTCTGTCAAACTCTTCATGCAGTATCATATCTCCAATTTCATCTTCATCTCCATCCTCTTCCATTTCTATAATATTGTCCTCAAGTACATCGCCCTTGTATAGACCCACTATATACTCCTTCCACCTTTCTTATTTCCCTTCTGGGTTTCCATCTGAGCTCTTGATATTCATACAAGTGGATCTCTTTACTCCAAAGGTCTCTTCGTCCTGTAGGCAGTATCTATCTTAACCTAGTGACATGTGCGTCTACATCCTTACATTTGTCCTCTAGCCATTCCTGCTTAGCCATTTTGCACTTCCTGTCGATCTCATTTTTTAGACGTTTGTATTCCTTTTTGCCTGCTTCATTTGCTGTTTTTTTATATTTCCTCCTTTCATCAATTAAATTCAATATCACTTCTGTTACCCAAGCATTTCTATTAGCCCTCGTCTTTTTATCTACTTTATCCCCCGCTGCCCTCACTACTTCATCGCTGAAAGCTACCCATTCTTCTTGTACTGTATTTCTTTCCCCTATTCTTGTCAATTGTTCCCTTGTGCTCTTTCTGAAATTCTCAACAACTTCTGGTTCTTTCAGTTTATCCAGGTCCCATCTCCTTAAACTCCCACCTTTTTGCAATTTCTTCAGTTTTAATCTACAATTCATAAGCAATAGATTGTAGGCAGAGTCCACATCTGTCCCTGGAAATGTCTTACAATTTAAAACCTGGTTCCTGAATCTCTGTCATATCATTATATAATCTATCTGAAACCTTCTAGTATCTCCAGGCTTCTTCCATGTATACAACCTTCTTCATGATTCTTGAACGATGTGTTAGCTATAATTGAGTTATGCTCTGTGCAAAATTCTACCAGGCGGCTTTCTCTTTCATTTCTTACTCCCATTCCATTTTCACCTACTACGTTTCCTTCTCTCCCTTTTCCTACTATCGAATTCCAGTCACCCATGACTATTAATTTTTCATCTCCATTCACTATCTGAATAATTTCTTTTATCTCATAGTACATTTCATCAATATTTTCGTCATCTGCGGAGCTAGTTGGCATATAAATTTGTACTACTGTGGTAGGCGTTGGCTTTGTATCTACACTCCTGGAAATTGAAATAAGAACACCGTGAATTCATTGTCCCAGGAAGGGGAAACTTTATTGACACATTCCTGGGGTCAGATACATCACATGATCACACTGACAGAACCACAGGCACATAGACACAGGCAACAGAGCATGCACAATGTCGGCACTAGTACAGTGTATATCCACCTTTCGCAGCAATGCAGGCTGCTATTCTCCCATGGAGACGATCGTAGAGATGCTGGGTGTAGTCCTGTGGAACGGCTTGCCATGCCATTTCCACCTGGCGCCTCAGTTGGACCAGCGTTCGTGCTGGACGTGCAGACCGCGTGAGACGACGCTTCATCCAGTCCCAAACATGCTCAATGGGGGACAGATCCGGAGATCTTGCTGGCCAGGGTAGTTGACTTACACCTTCTAGAGCACGTTGGGTGGCACGGGATACATGCGGACGTGCATTGTCCTGTTGGAACAGCAAGTTCCCTTGCCGGTCTAGGAATGGTAGAACGATGGGTTCGATGACGGTTTGGATGTACCGTGCACTATTCAGTGTCCCCTCGACGATCACCAGTGGTGTACGGCCAGTGTAGGAGATCGCTCCCCACACCATGATGCCGGGTGTTGGCCCTGTGTGCCTCGGTCGTATGCAGTCCTGATTGTGGCGCTCACCTGCACGGCGCCAAGCACGCATACGACCATAATTGGCACCACGGCAGAAGCGACTCTCATCGCTGAAGACGACACGTCTCCATTCGTCCCTCCATTCACACCTGTCGCGACACCACTGGAGGCGGGCTGCACGATGTTGGGGCGTGAGCGGAAGACGGCCTAACGGTGTGCGGGACCGTAGCCCAGCTTCATGGAGACGTTTGCGAATGGTCCTCGCCGATACCCCAGGAGCAACAGTGTTCCCTACGGCACTGCGTAGGATCCTACGGTCTTGGCGTGCATCCGTGCGTCGCTGCGGTCCGGTCCCAGGTCGACGGGCACTTGCACCTTCCGCCGACCACTGGCGACAACATCGATGTACTGTGGAGACCTCACGCCCCACGTGTTGAGCAATTCGGCGGTACGTCCACCCGGCCTCCCGCATGCCCACTATACGCCCTCGCTCAAAGTCCGTCAACTGCACATACGGTTCACGTCCACGCTGTCGCGGCATGCTACCAGTGTTAAAGACTGCGATGGAGCTCCGTATGCCACGGCAAACTGGCTGACACTGTCGGCGGCGGTGCACAAATGCTGCGCAGCTAGCGCCATTCGACGGCCAACACCGCGGTTCCTGGTGTGTCCGCTGTGCCGTGCGTGTGATCATTGCTTGTACAGCCCTCTCGCAGTGTCCGGAGCAAGTATGGTGGATCTGACACACCGGTGTCAATGTGTTCTTTTTTCCATTTCCAGGAGTGTATATTGGCCACAATAAGTTAACTATGCTGTTTTTAGTAGCTTACCCGCATTCCTATTTTCCTATTCATTATTAAAGCTACTCCTGCATTACTGCTATTTGATTTTGTATTTATAACCCTGTATTCACCTGTCCAGAAGTCTTGTTCCTCCTGCCACCGAACTTCACTAATTCCCGCTATATCTAACTTTAACCTACCCATTTCTTTTTTTAATTTTCTAACCTACTTTCCCAATTAAGGTATTTGACATTCCACGCTCCGATCCGTAGAACGCCAGTTTTCTTTCTCCTGATAACAATGTCCTCATGTGTAGTCCCCGCCCGGACATCCGAATGGGGGACTATTTTACCTCCGGAATATTTTACCCAAGAGGACGCCATCATCATTTAACCATACAGTAAAGCTACATGCCCCCGGGAAAAATTACAGCTGTAGTTTCTCATTGCTTTCAGCCGTTCGCAGTATCAGTACAGCAAGGCTATTTTGGTTAGTGTTACAAGGCCAGATCAGTCAATCATCTAGACTGTGGTCCCTGCAACTACTGAAAAGGTTGCTGTCCCTCTTCAGGAACCACTCGTTTGTCTGGCCTCTCAACAGATACCCCTCCGTTGTGGTTGCACCTTCGGTATGACTATCTGTATCGCTGAGGCACACAAGCCTCCCCACCAACGGCAAGGTCCATGGTTCATGTGGGGGAATAGATAGATGTCTCCCTTAATTGAAAAGTTCCATAGTGTGGTGGTTGACTTTTGTATTTCATACACGACTATATCCTATCGCTTGCGCCTTTGTCCCTCATTTAGCGCGGGGTTGGAGTGGTTAAATCGGATTTGACATGTTAATTTGAAGGGGTGGCCATATTCCTTTCTTGCCACCACCCCATACCCCCCCCCCCCCCCCCTCGGGACGGAATCAGAGTACCCCATCTGTCTGCGTCTAGTGTAAATCATGGAAAAGTGCGGATGTGTTTCAAATGTCTGTGAGTCGTGTAAGGGCGGGATGTGGGGACCAGCCCAGTATGCACCTAGAGGGACGTGGAAAACCGCCTAAAAACCACATCCAGGCTGGCCGGCACACCGGCCCTCGGCGTTAATCCGGCGGGCGGATTCGATGTGGGGCCGGAGCGCCTACCCGAGTCCAGGATGCAGCGCATTTGCGCTCTCGGCTAACCTGGCGTGTCCGTTTCACGCACGACTAGTAACTCTTAATTAAAAGTAAATTCACATGAATGCAAAGGGAGCTTCAATAGTTTTCCGACCACGGGGACTTCAGTTTCGCTTCTTCACTGCTGGCACGACACATGGTGGAAGATAATGTGCAAAATCCCACTTGTGCACAGATGAATTTAACTCAGTCACATTTAATCATTATACAGCCACACCCTTGAGACTAACTAGTATATTAATGTATGCAATCTGATTGATTAACGATACGAAATATTGTGACCCAAGCAATGAATCTTAAGGTGACGAATTTCCATACTATCATAAAAAGATATTAATGTGACAATACAAACAAGATGTGAATGTGACAATACAAACAAGATGTGAATGAACTCCTTAGTTTCTTAAAAAAAGAAAGCATTAAAATGGAAATGCATCTGAAACGGTCATTAAGAAAGCAGAGTTACAAGCATAAAATTAACCATGAAATTTAGAAAAATGGAATTACGATTTCGTAAAGTTACTCGAAGGACTTGGAGCTGCTAATAATCATGCATCTGACTTTCTAATACTTATCTTAACCTCCCATCACGTTGACTCAGTGGCTGTTAGCCTATACAGAAAACCAAAGAAGCCTATGCATCTGATAACGCGGCATAGTAGATTCTATAATGAATCCAAACTATGTTTGACCTAACACGCTAGAGCCGCTATATATGCTCATCATATTCGGTGTAAAACGAGCACAGTGGTGTCACTTTATCTGGCTGCCATGAAGTACAGCGCTCGAGACGTTTGTCCAGGACACAAACATTGGAGCACAGTCGGCTGTTAAAGTTAAGAGTGTATCCTGCAGAGAGTCAACGTGTTCTCAGTCAGTCCCAGTGACCTAGTCCGTTCTAAGTCAGTAATATCCCGCCAAGAAGAGGTGAAGCTCTAAATACCAAAGAACTCAAGTTCCTCCCCTCTTTTACAAAAAAATCCCCCGATGTGTTTAGTCCTCACGACAAAACATCAATTTCACCAGTCGGTGTCCTCTCGCCCAGCAGCTAGCCTCACGTCACTGAGTAGAGCTACAAAACTGAGCTAAGCTGTCCTCCAGTTCTGTGGGATCTTCTGCACCTGTAGTATGTCAGAGCTATTTTGTCACGTCTTTTGGGACAGCTGTGAGATGTTTATGTACTAAATGCACTTTTCTCAACATGGTCCATGGGCCAACCTCCTGCTGACAAAGTTTCATTACTGGGAGCAAATGCTTTCAGTTCAACCATGTATAGTGAAAATAAGCATTATACAAAACAATAGGCGGATCGCCAACATGACATTCATTGAGGTGACTTTCACTCTGACAATGCAAGACTCACTATACCTGAAGCTTCTCCAGTATGAGTTTCTGTGAAAGGCCATGTTCTCCTGGATCACTGGGAGGCGTTTTTGTTGTGTCTGTGGCGCCTGTCCCGTATTCTCAGCAATTCACCTAGAAAAGCAGTGAATATAGCCAGGACCTGGTTAAATTAGAGAATGTTAAAAAATATATAGAGTCAGCACATAGCACTACTATAATCAATATTCCAAAGAATCTTTCATATTGTCAGAGCCCGTCTAACTGTTATCCCCTAAGTAAAAATATTTATCAAAAAGTATAATGAAAAGAGACTTTCCAAATGGCTTACCAGTTTACATAACATCCTGCTTGCATAAGAATTTTGTGCAGGAGGCGTCCCTCTAAAGGAACGTAATGGGACACCTACGAACAGTATTAAAACAAGGTAGTACACTCTAAGACAAAAAAGCCACCCACCCCACCACGAAGTAGTTATGGAAATTGGTCACCAACTGATACTCATACAAGTATCAACAGACAATGCAAAATTGTCAACTGCAGCAGCTGATGGATACACGTGTGATGCTGAAGCGCAATTTTTCACAGGGAAATGTAAATAGGGGACATGTCGATACCAGGGCATAAAGTCTTTGCAAACTGCATTCTGTGTACTTAATTGAACAGTAACTAAGGCTCAAGACAGGCGTGTGAACAATATTCGCAGGTGCCAGCATTTGAGAGAGGATGCGCAGTTGGGCCCAAAGACTCCTGTTGCGGAAATCGGTTACTCGTCAAACATTTGAATAGGAGCGATGATGTTCACAGGAATCGTTGAGGCATGACTGAACAGTGTCAAGAAGGAAGCAGTTGACCCAAAAGAGACAATAGAACGTGTCATTGACTGGAATGGCATTGTTTTCACTGGCGAGTCCTGCTTCGAACTGAGTTCAAATGACCAGTGAAGTGTCAGGATATGCTCCCATACAGCGTTGGGATGCCAACCTGACTGTCACCCGCCATATGGGTCCGACAAACGGGAGTGATAGTCTGGGGTACCATTTGTTTTGAGAGCAGGTCCCCTTTGGTTGTCATCTGCTGCACTCTCACAACACAGCAGTAGGCCGACTATATTCTGTGCCCCATTTTGTTGCCATTCATGACAAGCAATTCTGGGCTTACATTTCTGCAAGATAGTGCCAGCCTGCAGACGGCGAGAGTTTCTACTGCCTGCCTTCGTGCTCTCCAAGTCCTAAATTGGCCAGCAAGGTCATCAGGTCTCTACCCAGTTGAGAGCGCTTGAAGTATTATAGGTAAGACTCTTCTACTAGAACTGTATTTTGACGATATAATGCACCAGTTGGACAGAACATGAGACAATATACCTCAGGAGGACATCCAACAACTCTGTTAATCAGTGCCAAGCTAATAACTGCTTGCGAAAGTGCCAGAGGTGGATCAACGTGTTATTGACTTGTTCACATTTGTGAAGCTGTTCCTCTCGAGTAAACCATCTATTTTTTCTGAAACTGTAATCTTTTCTTTGTCTGTACATGTTCATCACAGCTACTAATTTAAGCTCCATTCGGATAATTCCTTAGTGAAACTGTAATCAGTAGTAAAGAGCATACACTACTTATAAAATAAATGAATTAAATAAGTTAAAATACAGAATAAAGAGGTAAGCAGATATTTGTATATCTATGTTATAGACAACTGAATAAACGAAAAGAATCTAACAATAAGTAAGAATTACACTGGTAGAGAATGATTCATACATGTTCTGAAAATGAAAATAAGTGACTGAAAAATGTGATCAAAACGCAAAACTAAAATTATCCAGAAATTTTTTAAAGTGCAGTTCGAGCTAATCATTTGATAATCCTTCATGAGTGTTGAGTAATTCACTATAAATCTCTATTTCTGCAACTATACTCATCTTTTTGCCTTTTGTTAAAGTAAATTAAATGTCCATAGCCTTATTTTGTTTAGCACTTTTGGAAGTGTTACACGTTCTTTTATTATGTACTTTGTACCTAGTCAAGGAAAACCCATCTGGTTTGCCCTACAGAGCATTTTTCACAAGTATCCGGTTTCATACTGTATATTACTGACCTGTTCATTGGAGTCACTTTATACGCCCAAGTTTTGTCTGCGTGAAAAGTGATATGTATCTTAGTTTTATAAAAACTTCCAGTTTTATCAGCGATGGTCCCACTATATTGTATTGAAGAATACTTGTCCTTAATCATTCTATGATCATCTCTATCTAGAGTAATTTCTGATATATGGTGGTCCTTCAAATCATTGATTTCTCTTTTATAAATCTTTGTAGCAATGTCTGGTTTGTATTCACTACCTACCACGATCTCCTGTAATAACTGCAATCTTTTAACCATTTCATATTTCTGAAAAGGTAAAGTAACTACGATATTAATCGCAGAGTTAAGGAACGCTTTTTTGTTGGTCATAGAGTTGCAAAAACGAGTGATTAATGCTCGGTCTGTTGTTTTTGCTTTCCCATAGATTTCAAATGTGAGCTTCTAATTAGTCTAAGTACTAGGGAGGTCAAGATAATTAATACTTTTATCTTATTGTATCATTTTAGTTAACTTATGATGGAAGCTATTCAAAGTGTCGCGCATTTTGTCTGTTTGATGTAGGGAACCATCAAACAAGACAGTAGAGTAATCTACATATTTTTGGTAGCATATTTTGTTGTATATTTCCCCATAGAATTATAAAAAATGTTCTGATTAACTATGGCAATATCTGATAAACTTGCAGCCAAACAACTGCTCATTACTGGTCCATTACGTTGGATGTAAATGCCACCATTGAATGAGATATAATTATAAGCTGCAATCAGTAATAAAATTTCAATAATTTCATAAGTTCCTGCAATAAAATTTTTCTCGTGTTTTATTAGATTTTTCCTTATTAGCTCTATAGTTTCTAGGACTGATACACTGGTATATATGTTGTTGTTGTTGTGGTCTTCAGTCCTGAGACTTGTTTGATGCAGTTCTCCATGCTACTCTATCCTGTGCAAGTTTCTTCATCTCCAAGTACCTACTGCAACCTACATCCTTCTGAAACTGTTTAGTGTATTCATCTCTTGGCCTCCCTCTACGATTTTTACCCTCCACGCTGCCCTCCTATACTAAGTTGGTGATCCCTAGATGCCTCAGAACATGTCCTACCAACCGATCCCTTCTTCTAGTCAAGTTGTGCCACAAAATCCTCCCCTTCTATTCAATACCTCCTCATTAGTTATGTGATTTACCGATCAAATCATCAGCATTCTTCTGTACCACCACATTTCTATTCTCTGTCCAAACTATTTATCGTCCATGTTTCACTTCCATACATGGCTACACTCCATACAAATGCTTTCAGAAAAGACTTCCTGACACTTAGATCTATACTCGATGTTATCAAATTTCTCTTCTTCAGAAACGCTTTCCTTGCCATTGTCATTCTATATTTAATATCCTCTCTATTTCGACCATCATCACTTAATTTACTCACAAAGTGACAAAACTACTTTACTAATTTAAGTGTCTCATTTCCTAATCTAATTCCTTCAGCATCACCCGACTTAATTCGACTTCATTCCATTATCCTCATTTTGCTTTGGTTGATGTTCATCTTATATCCTCCTTTCAAGACACTGTCCATTCCGTTCAACTGCTCTTCCAAGTCCTTTGCTGCCTCTGACAGAATTACAACATCATCGCGCGAACCGCAAAGTTTTTATTTCTCCTCCATTGACCTTAATACCGACACTGAATTTTTCTTTTGTTTCCTTTACTGCTTGCTCAATATACAGATTGAATAACATCGGGGAGAGGCTACAACCCTGTCTCGCTCCCTTCCCAACCACTGCTTCCCTTTCATGCCCTTCGACTCTTATAAATGCCATCCGGTTTCTGTACAAATTGTAAGTAGCCGTTCACTCCCTGTATTTTACCCCTGCCAACTACAGTATTTGGAGAAGAGTATTCCAGGCAACATTGTCAAACGCTTTCTCTAAGTCTACAAATGCTAGAAACGTAGGTTTGCCTTTCATTAATATATTTTCTAAGATAAGTCTTTGGGTCAGTATTGCCTCACGTATTCCAACATTTCTCCGGAATCCAAACCGATCTTCCCCGAGGTCGGATTCTATCAGTTTTCCTATTCGTCTGTAAGAATTCACGTTAGTATTTTGCAGCCGTGACTTATTACACTGACATTTCGGTGACTTTCACATCTGTTAACACCTGCTTTCTTTGGGATTGGGATTATTATATTCTTCTTGAAGTCTGAGGGTATTTCGCCTGTCTCATACATCTTGCTCACTAGATGGTGGAGTTTTGTAACGACTGGCTCTCCCAAGGCTGTCAGTAGTTCTAATGGAATGTTGCATACTTCCGGGGCCTTGTTTCGACTTAGGTCTTTCAGTGCTCTGTCAAACTCCTCATGCAGTATCATATCTCCAATTTCATCTTCATCTCCATCCTCTTCCATTTCTATAATATTGTCCTCAAGTACATCGCCCTTGTATACACCCACTATATACTCCTTCCACCTTTCTTATTTCCCTTCTTTGCTTAGAACTGGGTTTCCATCTGAGTTCTTGATATTCATACAAGTGGATCTCTTTACTCCAAAGGTCTCTTTGTCCTGTAGGCAGTATCTATCTTACCCCTAGTGACATATGCGTCTACATCCTTACATTTGTCCTCTAGCCATTCCTGCTTAGCAATTTTGCACTTCCAGTCGATCTCATTTTTGAGACGTTTGTATTCCTTTTTGCCTGCTTCATTTGCTGTTTTTTTTATATTTTCTCCTTTCATCAGTTAAATTCAATATCACTTCTGTTACCCAAGCATTTTTATTAGCCCTCGTCTTTTTACCTACTTTATCCCCTGCTGCCCTCACTACTTCATCGCTGAAAGCTACCCATTCTTCTTGTACTGTATTTCTTTCCCCTATTCTTGTCAATTGTTCCCTTATGCTCTCCCTGAAATTCTCTACAACCTCTGGTTTAGTCAGTTTATCCAGGTCCCATCTCCTCAAATTCCCACCTTTTTTCAATTTCTTCAGTTTTAATCTACAGTTCATAAGCAATAGATTGTGGTCAGAGTCCACATCTGCCCCTGGAAATGTCTTACAATTTAAAACCTGGTTCCTGAATCTCTGTCTTACTATTATATAATCTATCTGAAACCTTCTAGTATCTCCAGGCTTCTTCCATGTATACAACTTTCTTTCATGAATCCTGAACCAAGTGTTAGGCATGATTGAGTTATGCTCTGTGCAAAATTCTACCAGGCGGCTTCCTCTATCATTTCTTACCCCCAATCCATATTCACCTACTACGTTTCCGTCTCTTTCTTTTTCTACTATCAAATTCCAGTCACCCATGACTATGAAATTTTCGTCTCCCTTCACTATCTGAATAATTTCTTTTATCTTATCATACATTTCTTCAGTTTGTTCGTCATCTGCAGAGCTAGTTGGCATATAAACTTGTACTACTGTAGTAGGCGTGGGCTCCATGTCTATCTTGGCCACAATAATGTGTTCACTATGCTGTTTGTAGTAGCTTACCCACACTCCTATTTTTTATTCAGTATTAGACTTTCTCCTGCAATGCCCCTATTTGATTTTGTATTTATAACCCTGTATTCACCTGACCAGAGGTCTTGTTCCTCCTGCCACCGAACCTCACTAATTCCCACTATATATAACTTTAACCTATCCATTCCCCTTTTTAAATATTCTAACCTACCTGCCCGATTAAGGGATCTGACATTCCACGCTCCGAACCGTAGAACGCCAGTTTTCTTTCTCCTGATAACGACGTCATCCTGAGTAGTCCCCGCCTGATTTTTGGTCCCACTAATATGTTCGAAATCGAACTGAAAGGCTGAAATGCGAACCGCCCAGCAGGCTACTCTCCCAGTCTTACACGGCCGCGCCAGGACCCAGCTTAAGGTTTGGTTATCTGTTTCGAAACGGAATCTTCTACGTTCAAGGCAGAACCTAAACTTCTCCAAGACGTATAAAACGGCCAATGCTTCAAGCTCGTATACAGAGTAATGGGTGACGGGTCCTGATAACGGTCTCAAGGCGTAAACTACCTGCCTACGTTCTCCCTCTTACTTTTGCAGAAGCTCTGCCGCGGCGCCAGAATTAGAAGCGTACAATTAATGGAAAATTGAAATCAGGAATATCCAGCATAGGGCATTACTCAAGGCACATTTCAGTGCCTCAAACGCCTCTTGCTGGGATTTCTCCCATTCGAACCTTTCACCCTTCCGCCGAAGTCTGTTCAGGGAGTAGCAGTTTGCGCTAAGTTGGGAAGAATTTCCTAAAAAAATTTATCATTCCAATGAAACGAGATATGTCTTTTACATTCTGTGGTCCAAGAAACCCCGCATGTTCTAGCTTGGTCGACCTTCACCCCCTCGGTAGACATAATATGACCTAGGAAGGAAATCTCTCTTCGCGCCAACGTGATCTTAGAGAGTTTGACGGTCAACCCAGTTTCCCTAAGACACCCAAAATTTGGCTGAGGTGTTCTAAATGCTCTTGGAAGTCCGAATGATTCATAGATACATCGTCCAGATAATTAAAGACGAATTTAAATTTGAGATCTCCTAATACCGAATCCAATAAACGGGACAGCAACGTGACTCTTGTAGCCAAGCCGAAAGATACCTGATTAAACTCGAAGAGATTATAATTTGTACAAAAGGGTTAGACTGTTCATCTAAAGGTATCTGATAATATGCTTGATTTAAACTGAGAACAGTGAATAGTTTCGCCCCGCTAAACCAAGAAAAGAAATTGTTTATGTCAGGAAGAGATACCGACTCCTGCAGTAACATTTGATTCAGAGCCCTGTAGTCAACTACTGGTCTAGAGCTGGAGGCATTAGGCTTAGGAACGAGAAAAACAGATACTGAGTAACATGATACCGTTTGACAATTCCAAATACGCCTCTAGTTGGTAATAAGTGAATGCTATGCTTGCATTGTGTGCACGTTTCCACTTAGGGCGCATAACGCATAACGCAGTTTGAACCCGACCTGTAGGGAAACGTGCTATTACTCACTAAGGGTTTAGACTTCAGGAGAATAGCTTCCATCAATGTTCCTAAGATATTCCAATGAGGTAGGAAGAGAACCTCTGCTATTGACAACTATTCCTCTGTAATTGTATTTCTTGGAATCACTTTTGCACATGTTGAGTCATTACAATGCCAAGAGCAATCACGGATATCGCCTGTTCAGACAAGGGGATGCTGGTATTAAATTTCTCAAGTAACATAAATTATAAGAGATCAATAATATCACAAAATTCAAGATAATTAATTATTTTAACTGAGAGAAAGACTCTTTGGTGGAAGACTATCCTAACGTCGAGATGAACAATGTTACCGGCACTAATAAATTTTATTCTTTACCCCACAAATGTTAACAAACCGTGACCATGGAGCGCATGAAAGAAATTAATTTCTGGAAATACTACAAGGAGGACATGTCTTCCTACTTTGAGCCTCGTATCAGTGGAGTAAAAACTGCCTTGAGGCACGACATTTACATTCAATGGCGCGCTGCGTTCTTTACCTTGTGTTGCACAACGTCGTCGTGTGTCGCCGGATCTGTAAATCTATCAAAATCCTATACTGAGCCTGGCTGATTCTATATCAGCACACTTTTCCTACATTTTAATGAGGCGAAAAACGTTGACTTTACCCTAGTCTGATTTTAATAGCTAAGCACACGCGCAAGGCTGGCGCACCGTGTGTTACTCTGCCCTCGCTGTTCTCGCAAGAACTTAACTAAATTGTCTCTCTTCGTTCTCCGCTCAGAAGATTTACGAAATGAATTCAGCCAGCTCCTGCCAATTTAGAAGCCGGGTGAATAAACTGTTCACACCAATATACCTCCTTTTCCTATCGTCACGTCAGAGAGGGAAGCCCTCTGACCACATTTCGACGCCGTCTCAAGTGCCTGTCGCGCTGGGCAGTTGAGCGTCTCCTCAGCCTAGCTTCCCTTCCCTCTACAGTGGAGGTGCAGTGTAGGGCGTTTGATATTTTTAAAAATGTTGTGAATCTGATATATCTATATTTAAAAAAAATATAACTATCGGCTCCCACTACATTGAGAAAAATTATCGATATATCGACGGAAAAAATATCATAGTACTGGCCTAGAAAAAACAACGGCTGCACATTGTAAATATACTGCCGGTTTTAAAGCGGTATACTCGAGCATTGATTTACTGTCAGATATTCTGTACATCAACGAGCTAGCAGCCTGTCTATCCCCCTTAGAGCAAGAACTGAAAGGAAAACGATGCGCCTTCACGGTTGGCGATAATCACTCTGCTGACATTGGTAACTGCATGTTTTCTATTTGGTAATTTAATTTAATTTAATGTCATGTTCAAGTGATTGAGTCTACGTTAATGACATAAATTCCATCACATGAAAATGGCATAAAAGGGCGAAACCTAGGTCGTAATTAAATAAACGACAGTACAGTCAAACTGCGGCGTTTTCATTTAAAAGTTATTGTATGACTGTTGCTCAGCAACATCAAAAACAGTAAAAGCTATCCGATGTGTCCGTCGTTCGGTAGTGTCACATATCGAATTTGTCCGAATACTTCATGTCGCCTTTCCTGTATTTCATTTTTGCTAACACCAGCGACCTACCAGTTGTAGTGTCAAAATTGTGTGTTGAAGCTAAACGTTGCGGTGTCTGTTGGTAGCGCCGAATGCCGATGACGTCAGCATTTCCCCTCACACGTCTACTCCCGCCGCTAAGACCGATCTTATCATTTAGGTTTTTGTTCATTATTTTCAGCAACTGTTACTGAAGAATGCCGACGTGAAGATATAGCACGCCAGTTCCGTTAAAATTCGTTTTTAAGGCGACTGGTGTGCTATTTCTTCACATCGGAAATATTGTTATTCCATTCTCACCACCACCTCCCAATGCCATCGGACTACTTCTTTTATGCCACCTGTAGTTGCTTGACACAGTCAAAGAGAAAGACTGGATGTGATGAAAGCTCAAAAAGTAGTAAGACTCTTTCACACAGTGAAAGTAAACAACATTTCAAATATTTAACGAAAATTGTGAAAAAACATAAAATAAAAATATCGGCTCTCGATATTGCCATTTTGATACGGGTATATCGATATAGATCGGAAAAATAGATATCATTTGGTAAAAATGTGGTGTCACCGCCAGACACCACACTTGCTAGGTGGTAGCTTTAAATCGGCCGCGGTCCGTTAGTATACGCCGGACCCGCGTGTCGCCACTATCAGTGATAGCAGACCGAGCGCCACCACACGGCAGGTCTAGAGAGACGTACTAGCACTCGCCCCAGTTGTACAGCCGACGTTCATAGCAATGGTTCACTGACAAATACGCTCTCATTTGTCGAGACGATAGTTAGCATAGCCTTCAGCTACCTTTGCTACGACCTAGCAAGGCGCCGTATTCAATTGATATTTATTATATGAAGCATGTATCAACGAGACCAATGTTCACCAATTGTGGATTAAAGTTAAGTATTCCAGCAGCTACGTACTTTTCTTTATAGCATTCATTACGTATCCTGTGTCAGACCTCACGCCAGCCTGCGTGAGTTTAAGCGCGTGCCTTTCGGCTTCCTCTCATTGTGTCTAGGCTGTCTTGTCTAGACACAACAAAAAATATCGATATATCGATGTTTTATCTACAGCCCTAGTGCAGTGCTGCCTTGCCCGAGCCGCGTCGACGCCGCCGTGGAAACGACCAGCAACTAAACAAAACATCCCGCTGCCGAGACCGAGCGAGGTGGCGCAGTGGTTAGACACTGGACTCGCATTCGGGAGGACGACGGTTCAATCCCGCGTCCGGCCATCCTGATTTAGGTTTTCCGTGATTTCCCTAAATCACTCCAGGCAAATGCCGGGATGGTTCCTCTGAAAGGGCACGGCCGACTTCCTTCCCCATCCCTCCCTAATCTGATGAGACCGATGACCACGCTGTCTGGTCTCCTTCCCCAAACCAACCAACCAACCAACCAACCGCTGCCGAGAGAAAAGCTCCACCAGCGATCGGCATAACAAAGGTAAATCCTACTTTTACTTTCTTTATGACACTTTATCCATTGTAATATAAAAAATCTTTATAATTTGTCACCTTAAAATACTATTTGTTTATTATTACGTAAGTTATTTTATGATGCACATTCTGGTTCTTTTAAAGTATATCTCATTTAGTAACAGAATTTTATAGTTCTCATTTATCTTCCTCTCGCTATTTACAACAAAGATAAGCAGAATTAAACAAAATCCCTTTTTTTCACGTTTTGAAGTCACGTTAAAGAAATCCTGCATGTGACGCTAAGGAGACACTTGCTTTTTAGGTGATATAACGAGTATTTTATGTACAAGTACCGAATGCTGATCCACGGGAATGGACTGTATTTGTTTTATGTGTATTTTAGAGTATAATTTGTCAAGTAGAAGAGACAGTAATCCCGTATTTGTAATTTGGTTTTTATGGTTCTCGTTGTAGGTTCTGAAGTTCTGGCCATAACTTCTTTCCTGATTGCGGTTAACAGAAAATAAAATAAATTATGTTTATTTTTTATTGTAAATATTTTGTCACTACAGTTCCTGTCGTGCCATCTGTTGTTCTCTTCTTCAGCAACTACGTAAGAGTCTCTGGCTCTTCTACGTGAGCATACTGGAAAGTAAGGCCTCCTATTTTTTTAAATTCTATTCTCAACATCGGTTGAAGTGTTACAAGTCATGCATATCAGCTTCGCTGACCCAAGTTGCAAACCTCTGCTGCTACATGGCTCCGAATGGAACCGTATAACGGGACGGGGATATAACGTCGGTGCGTGAGGACAGCATGCTTTAATCGAGTTTCTACTCGCACAGAACTTGCCTCCAATTGAAATCCCTCTCCTCCACGGTGACAGTGCCAAACCACACACGAGAGCTACGGCGTTTGCAGCAACGCGACGCTTTGGGTTTACTGTCATCCATTGTCCTCGATACAGTCCCGACTTGACCACATACGATTTCTATCTGGTACAAAACACAAAAGGTAGACCTTAGAAGACTTCATTTTGACAGTGACGAACCGATGCAAGCAGAGGTGAGGTCGTGGTTCTGTTATCAAAGTTGAAACCTACAATTATGGATAAAGGGACGTGAGGCGAAAGGTTAGGGCCCACGTACCATCATGTGTCATTTCCTGTTACTACCTTATTGACATAAAAACCTCTGAAACAAATGGCCCTTTAGCAATCACAATCAATTACAACACAGATTGAGTAAGATATCAGGTCTCAATAACAGGGCAATAAAAACAGGAAGGCCTTGATTAATAAGAGCTTTTAATTTAATTACAAGGGCACCGGCAGGCCTTCAAGAGTAACAGCTTCAGTTAAGTAAAATTACCAAATACAAAACAGCCAGGCCTTCTTTAATAACCGCTTCAGTTAAGTAAGATTCACAAATAAAAAACAGACGGACAGGCTTTCAATGATAACAACTTCAGTTGAGCCAAATTACCAGATGCAAAAGTGACAGGCCTTCAATAATAACATATGGAGCTAAGCAAAATTACCAAATAGAAAATAGGCAAGTCTTGAACAATAATGACTTGAGTTAAGTAAAATTACCAAATACAAAAAAGGTAGGAATTCTTTCGTAAAAGCTTCAGTTGAGTAAAATTTACCAGATGCAAAACATGCAGGCCTTCAATGATAAGAGCTATAGTTAAGCAAAAGGCCTTCAATAATAACAGGTTGAGTTAAGTAAAACAAGTGAAATTACCATGTAGAAAACAGGCAGGCCCTCAATTATAAGAGTTTCAGTGAAGCAAAATTATCAAATGCAAACATGCAGGCCTGTAAGAATAACAGCTTGAGTTAAGTAAAATTACTAAATAGGAAACAGGCCGGCCTTCTTTAATAACAGCTCCAGTTACGTAGAATTACCAAATAGAAAAGAGGTACGCCTTCCATAATAACAGCCTCAAATAAGTAAAATTACCTAACACCAGCTGGCAGGACTTCAATAATAACAGTTAAGAGCTCAAAATCCAAAACTTGACTGAAGTTCACGAACCGAAACAGAAGCTTGCCGGTTCCAAAGGGGGCCCAGAATTCAGCAGAGCGAAACTGTCTTTAACTCTCATAGGTGTCCCACGCGCCAGAGCTAGCTGGCCAGGCTACGCAAGAGGACGGCACTCGAAGTCAGCCACGGATTCAAATCGGCCCACAAGTAAGCACAGCAACCACTTGCCGGACTCTGTGCCCAAGACGGTGGCGCAAGCGATCGCCTGAGTCACGTGGGGGGTCGGGGGGGAGGAGGAGGGGAGGCTTTCACAACGTCCTCGTCGCTTCGTTACCACTCGCCACACTACAACACACCCCGTCCTCATCACCAACCTTAAGCAATGATCGTAGTGACTTCAAACCAGAGGGATATCACACGACCGATCGAGCTGGTGGCGCCAGGAATCCGAAAGGGCCGGCCGGAGTGGCCGAGAGGTTTTAGGCGCTTCAGTCTGGAACCGCGCGACCGCTACGGTCGCAGGTTCGATCGAATCCTGCCTCGGGAGTGGATGTGTGTGATGTCCTTAGGTTAGTTAGGTTTAACTTGTTCTAAGTTCTAGGCTACTGATAACCTCAGAAGTTAAGTCCCATAGTGCCATTTGAGCCATTCTGAAGCCGAAAGGCGACGCCAGCAACCCAGCAAGGGCTCAAAAGTCAAAAATTCTACAGAGTCGGTATCAAGAAACTGGCCACTCGTTGGGAGAAATGTGTGTTCGCCGCCAGGATGACTAGGTTGAAATATAAATACCAAGTTTGACAGTTACTAAGGAACAGTTGACACTTGCTAAGGAACGTCTACGAGTGTCTACGGGACAACCGACAATTGCTACAGAACTCCCGAACAGTGATAGTAAAAGGAAATTTAGAGGGGCGGGACGTCGTAACTGCAGAGAAGACTGTGCACGAACGCTCTATATGCATTCGACAGTTCATGCAATATGGCGTTTGGCGAAGGATGTTGTGGAACCGATTAGTGTGAAATTCCGTGTGGTACGGCAAGTCTGCAAGACGTCATTGGAGTGCTTACGACCGACGACGAGCTGCTGGAATACCCGAAGCGGGTCCAAGTGTCGCTACTATGGCCACAGTGTTGGGTGTCCAAACCTGTCAACTCGAGAAAATGGAAGGCCACTGAAGACAGATATGGTATGCGAAGCATGCCGGTTCTCGTAGACGGGCTATCACGCGGCAAGAGGATCGATACGTCGTCCTAGTGGCGAAAAGGAACAGACTCTCACTCCTAGGCATATCGCTTCATAGCTGGCAACCGCTACTGGTAACCTTGCCTCTACCAGAACCATTTTGCGGCGACTAAATCAGGCTGGTTTTGTACGCTCGGAGGTCTGCTAAATGCATCCCACTTAAACCACGCCATTGTCGAGAGAGAATTCGGTGATGTGGGGAGCAGGTTGACTGGGATTAGCAACATGGTCCAGAGTGAACTCCGACGACTCCTGATTCACTGTGGAAGTGATTCTGCCCAGCAGTCGGTGTGGAGAGAGAGGGGAAGGCGTTACACACCACAGAACTCCAAGATCGCTATTCGTATGGCCTAGGCGTGTGGGCAGCGATTGTGCACATTGGCCGAACATCACTGCAAGTCCTTTCGTGAGGCACCGTTGCAGAACAGCAATATTGCAGGAAGATTATTCTGGATCATGTCCGTCTGTATAGGACTGCAGTGGGTCCCGGTTTCTGTTTATGGACGACAGTGACCACCCTACCTGAACAGGACCGCTGAAGTATCGGACATACTGGAAAGTGAAGGTATTGAATGACCTGCTTACTCCGCAGACCTAAACCCTATACAGCACATGCAAAACGTAAGTCAGGTGTATTCCTTACTGAGAATCCGATATTAATGTTTGTGTAGGTGGTCTGATCTGCATCAAGCATGGACATTATATTTTTGTCTTTACTCCCATCTCCTGAAATTTCTACATTTCGTTATAAGCTACCACTCCATCTCTACTACTTATGAACTGCGTTTTATGTCGTCCATCATTGCCTATGATTATTCCTGTCGACAAATGTGTCTGTTCCTTAGGACTTACCAAGCAGTTTATGTAATCATGAAGAATAAAGATCTAGAAAATTATTTAAAAAAGACTTTTCATATAAAAAATTCAGAGGCATTACTTTCCAGCAGGCCCTCGTACATGCCGGGCAAGTTGCGGTGTTCGGACAGGAAGATTAGGGGATCTTTCCTCGATGTTTTGTTGGCGCATATTGCAGTGGGTGCAATTTACAGGACACCTTTAAAATTAGACTACTTAGCTTCGACCTCCACCAATTTGGGAGCGTTGGGGAAAGACCGACCAATCATTTTCAGGCTGAGCAAGTATCTCTTCCTTTGCAATCGGAATTGGGCCGAGGAGGCCACAATACTCAATTGCGCTATCGCATGTGGGCCATCAGGAAATTACCTTCTCCTTCTTCCTCTTCTTCTGCTAATTAGGGTAGTCCCTTTTTGTCTGCCTTATTCTGTGAATGTACTAGGTTAACTGCTGTCCAAGTCTTGGGTGGTCTTCAGGTTAATCGTTTCCCTTGTGGTTGTCCATGTATACAAATTTTAGCTTGTCTTGTGGGGTCGACCCTTTCCAAATGATCCAATTTCTTTTTCTTTTGTTCATCCTTTTTATTTACATATTGCATTCCACACTGTTCTCTTATCGACACATTCGTTCTTTGCTGCCACACGGTTACACATCCTCATTTCCACTGCTGCTATCTTTTGTTTAATCTTTTTCGTTTCTCCTCTAGTTTCTGCTGCATGTGTTAAAACAGGACACACCACTGTTTCATATATTCTTTATTTTCCCCTTAGTTGCCATAAATTTATTTCTCCATGCATTATTTTTCAGGCATCCAGCTAGTTGTACTGCCTTCATCACTTGATTTCTCACTTCCATTGTTTAGTGTTTATGACTGGTGATAATAGTCCCTAGATAAATGAAGCTCATCGCTTGTTCAGTTTACACAGTATCTACTTCTTACATCCTACAGGTGATTTTGATATTACTACACTCTTGTATCTATAAGATAAGATTTCCATGTTAAATTGCTTGGCTGTTTTATTATTTGGTGAAGTAACCTTTGTAAATTATCCTCATGATAAGGTATCAGTACGGCATCATTATTATACTGGGTGATCAAAAAGTGAGTGTAAATTTGAAAACTGAATAAATCACGGAATAATGTAGATAGAGAGGTACAAATTGACACACATGCTTGGAATGACATGGGGTTTTATTAGAACCAAAAAAAAAAAAAAAATACAAACGTTCAAAAAATGTCCGACAGATGGCGCTTCATCTGATCAGAATAGCAATAATGAGCATTACAAAGTAAGATAAAGCAAAGATGATGTTCTTTACAGGAAATGCTCAATATGTCCACCATCATTCCTCAACAATATCTGCAGTCGAGGAGTAATGTTGTGAACAGCACTGTAAAGCATGTCCGTAGTTATGGTGAGGCATTGGCGTCGGATGTTGTCTTTCAGCATCCATAGAGATGTCGGTCGATCACGATACACTTGCGACTTCAGGTAACCCCAAAGCCAATAATCGCACGGACTTAGGTCTGGGGACCTGGGAGGCCAAGCATGACGAAAGTGGCGGCTGAGCACACGATCATAGTGTGAAAGCTTTCACGACCGGATGACATATCTTCTGGTAAACCTTCCGGGATGTAAGGTCGTGGTCCATGAAACTCTTCAGCACCTAACGTTTCGTCCAGAGCTGCGCTGGACATCTTCAGAGGGGTGTTTCTCCTCCGGTGAGTCTTTCCACCCCTCTGAAGATGTCCAGCGCAGCTCTGGACGAAACGTTAGGAGCTGAAGAGTTTCATGGACCACGACCTTACATCCCGGAAGGTTTACCAGAAGATGAGCACACGATCATCACCAAACGCAAAAGATCTTTCACGCGTCTAGCAATACGGGGTATTTTTTGTGGTTCTACTAAAACCCCATGTCATTCCAAGCATGTGTGTCAATTTGTACCCCTCTATCTACATTGTTCCGTGGTTTATTAAGTTTTCAAATTTATACTGACTTTTTGATCACCCGGTATATTGGGCAATGGAGTCAGTGAAATTTCTGCTACCCAAAAAATGGTTCAAATGGCTCTGAGCACTATGGAACTCAACTGCTGTGGTCATCAGTCCCCTAGAACTCAGAACTACTTAAACCTAACCAACCTAAGGATATCACACACACCCATGCCCGAGGCAGGATTCGAACCTGCGACCGTAGCAGCAGCGCGGCTCCGGACTGGAGCGCCTGGAACCGCACGACCACCGCGGCCGGCTCTGCTACCCAAGTACGAAAACAGGACACAGCGCCACGACTTTCTAGTTACCAGGGTAATGAATCCCCCGACAGTCTGGATCGTTACCTCCATTGTCCGTCCTCAAGGGCCGGCGAATCCAGTGCTGCAGCTCCTCAGACCGGAGCGGAGTGCGTAATGAGATTAGCGTCGCAGCCTGCCGGCGGAGCCAATGGAGGAGACGGACGCGAGAGCTGTGCCCATTGTCCTTTCATTTTAATCAAGTGGTTTACGGGCGATTATTGCAGGCCCCGATCGTTTGAGCAAATAGCTCGCCCAGCCAAGCCGGCCCTCCCCAGCCGCCCAAGGCGACACTTGGGAGCCTCGTTAACAGAGTGAGGATGGGGGGGAGGGACGTGGCGACGAGGGGAGGGCGACAGGAGGCAACGCGGCACGCTCTTGGCTCTCTTTTGTAAGTGGCCGACCGGCGCGCATCATTATCCTCCAATTTTGCAGTAGGGGGAGCTGGGTTATTTCCACCGGTAAAGCCAGGTTCGGAAAAATAAAGCGCACAGCGGAGCACGAGATGGCTAGGGGGAGGGGGGTGGGCAGAAGGGGCTGGGAGGGGGGGGGGGGTCGAATCGGAATGGCAGGGCAGCCGGGGGCTAGCTCCGGGACCTGAAAAAGGGCGAGGATTTTATTTTCGATGTCCAGCGCTCATGTCGGTATATACACGTGTGGTAGCCCAGCCGGGAAAACGAGAGGAGCAGAGGGGGAGAGCGGAATAGAGAGAGAGAAAGAGAGAGAGAGAGAGAGAGGGAAGGAGAGCGTGTACACACACAGACGAGCGCGCTGGAACACACACACACAGCTTGGGTTTGTGAGTGAGCATTCAAGAGACCGGACGAGCAGACAATGGGCCGTGCACGTATTAGCAGCCGCCGATAATAAAACACAGAAATGGCTTTCCAGCCGGCGGTCATTTCGCCCGGCGGTCCCAAAAACTTATTGTCCGGGTTTCATGCCGCTTTTTAGGTAATGTATGTATTTATACAACTGCGGGGGAGGTGGAGGGAGGTGTTTTGAAGAGCTGCAGCGGGGGCGGTGGGATTTGGTATCGGTTGCCAGGGAACGGGTGGAGCCAGCAAAGGCGGTCGAGTGGGCGCTGCCGCCGACAATGGTGCTACTTGTTTACGAGGGTCGGTGGTGAATGCAGCGGCCGCTGCCTTTGGCAATTGATCGGCCGCTCCGAGGAAGACCGCGTGCCGCGAAGCCACGACCGTTATCCCCAGTCGAAAGGCTTGCGACACTCTGAGGTGCCATTGTTGTCCTTACCCTGGGAATATGGTGTGGCGGGCCGGCACCTGCCTCTCAAGAGGCGAACCTCTAGAGCACCACCACGGAATCCTGTGGATTCCTTGTGTGAACTTCCGCTCTAACACTGACAACCGTTTCCTATTCATCTTTATATCTGATACTTCGCAGTTTGCCTCTGCCCTTTCCTCCAACCAACCTCAGCCCACTTTAGTAGTGTACCCAGAGCCGTACAGCGGTGATCCTACTTCCTTGGTATAATTACCAAAACTGGGTTTCCGACCGAGCTGCAAACCCCACACCCCTCCCTCAAACTACCTTTCTGCAATTTCTACTACGTTGATTTAACAAATTTCATAGTTTTGTAAGTAGGTTTAATAAAATGAAGGACAGCGAAACACACTACAAGGTGAGATGTAATATAAGAATATGGGTTACGTATTTAGAGCAGTCAAAAAAAAAAAAAAAAAAAAAAAGAAAAAAAAAAAAAACCTATGAGTTTCGATCTTAAAGAACATTCAGATTTTCATTCGCGCTAGGATAACAAAATACCTAACACGTAATTCAGACATACCTCCATCACCAGATGCTTTAGCAATGCATCCGACGGCCAATGACGGGACAGTCGGTATCGGCCACTGTCCGGTCGGCCACACTTTTAAATACGAGTACAGCCAGTCACACTACTGCGGCACGAGGGCGCTACCCTCTTCGGAACTCCAGCCGCGGGTGTACTTAAGGTCGAACTTTCCTACACTGACCCCATTTTGTGTGTTTGCGAGTTGAATAACATTTGCACACTTTCATAGTGGCCTGTCCGTCCCGACAGCTGAATGGTGCCGGCACGGTAGCTCAGCGTGTGCAGCCAGAGCTCTGGTTGGCCTCTGTAATAAAAAAACTGAGTGGAAGGATCAACAAATGAACTAGAACGGATGTCATGTGACGTCCGCAACGACCAAACACAACGATCAACAACGAACAAAATGAAAAAAAAAAAAATGGTTAGCTTGACGGACTGTCGTCCTAAAGGGCCCGAGTTCGATTCCCGGCTGGGCCGGGGATTTTCTCCACCCAGGGACTGGGTTTTGTGTTGTCTTCATCATTTCATCCCCATCCGGCGCGCAGGTCGCCCAATGTGGCGTCGAATGTAATAAGACCTGCACCAAGGCGGCCGGTCCGGCCCCGTAAGGGGCCTCCCGACCAATGACGCCAAACGCTCATTTCCATAGTGGCCTACCCAGTGTATTGAGGAATGACAGATTTATAATTCTTTTGTATCTGTATATACACATTCAAATACAGCAACAGAATTATGTATTATTTTTAGTATTTGACATCAGATGTAGAACAAACTAATAACTGAATTCTCTGTTCATGAACTGCATCTGTTCCCCGCTCCTGTATCCACTAAAAACCACTCAGCGTGCAGAGTAAGTCATAAAAGGACATACATCCGTCTGCATATAGGTTCAGCATACAAAGATGGACAGAGTATAGCTCCCTTGTGTCGAAGTCTCTTTGACTTTCCGACCATGGACTTCGCAATCCTTGACGTCAACGTGGTCTTTCTTATCATTAATATTCCACCTGTCAAAGGAAGCAGCAACAGTGAGTGAGGCTCTGGTCAGAAATACCACGGTGCAATAGTAGTCGGTCGGACGTGCCGCGATACCAAGAAAAGGGTCGGAAAGCCAAGATCGGAAAGTCCATGAAGTCACCTGTCTATAGGCAAAACCGCTAACAACTACAGTAATATTATTAATCAACTACAGAAGGCTAATTCTTGAATTCCTTTTCTGTTTGCGCAGCAAATCATACGAACCGAAACTTGGAAGCAATAAAGGTACCGCCTGAGTGGAAAGTAAAATACCTACCCCCTCCTTTTTTCGCTTGCTTCCTCCACCGTCGCGTCTCACTCTTGTCTTTTTCGGAAGCAATCGGCATAAATCAGAAGCTTTCGGTGAAATAACGGTTCCACTTCAATAACAGCTAGCGGACCTTTGAGATCCTATAATACCGTTGCTAAGTAGCAGCAAGAACTTATTAAACAAGAGGTATGTGAACCTGGCGAACAGTCGCCATAAAGAGCTGTGTTGGCGACAGACGTCTGATCGGTAGCAGTCGTTTTTGTGTAATACTGCCTTGACGAAATGACACTAGAAACGACAACACTGAGTCAACAGCGTGCGTTTACAAATGGTTCAAACGGCTCTGAGCACTACGCGACTTAACTGCTGGGGTCATCAGTCGCCTAGAACTTGGAGCTAATTAACCTAACTAACCTAAGGACATCACACACATCCATGCCCGAGGCAGGATTCGAACCTGCGACCGTAGCTGTCGCTCGGCTCCAGACTGTAGCGCCTAGAACCGCACGGTCACTCCGGCCGGCGTGCGTTTACAGTTTCAGGTACAAGGTGAGGTAAACTCATACCTCTTTCATGTTGTGCTTTCCCGGTCAGTCGAATGCTAACCCATTTTCTGTGTTTCAATATTTTAATTTTGTAAAGTTTTGTATTTGTGGGGATCCAGGGCCTTCAGATGCTTAATAAACGTAAAGATGGTCATGCGGTGTTTATTTAATCGGACGATCGCATCGTGCGATTAAATAAACATCACATTACAGTCTACTACGGACAATGATTACGTTTATTTTAATTTTATATTTTATTCTGTGTGCAAAGAAATTATGAATTGTTTTGAAAGTGTGAGAACATTTAACTTTACGTAATGATACGCTGCGCTACAGCGCGCAATAGAGCGTTGCACTTTCTGGAAAATGTAGCACTCTTTATTCCTAGTAACTTTAAGACGAAGAGAACGGTAATGAATTATGGCTACTACGAACCGAGCTTTTATGGGAATATTGAACACATCGCCATAACATACTATTTTTGGTATCCATTTTAACAATCTTGAAAATGAGAGAATTTGGTCCTATTGTGACTAAGTTTTGAACAGTTATTGTGACTCATAATGTCAGCGATAGTTAACGACTAAGTCTCATAACATACAATATCAAGTTTCAGGTACATCTCCAGCGCATTTCTTAAGTTTTCCTGAAATTCAGCTCTCACTGGTAATATTTTATGTCTACGCAAGTTGTGGAGATGTGTGAGTTATGACGGGTTATATAGAACCTGGACACCGGTGTTCTTTTTTAAACAAATCGTTTAAATACGTCATATCATTTCATAAGTGCGACTAATTTGCAACCTATTCACCGTTGACGCAGAGCTTCGCAACTGTATAGATGCACTCCATGCTTATAATCACGACTCAGAACGCTGAATTAAAAGTGACGCTTTTGCTAATGCACCGTAATTAGTGCTTTTTCAGCTCTGATGGCACACGGTTTCGCTGAACATACGAAATCACATTCACCTAAAGAAAAGACATTCAGATTGAATTTGAATCATCAAAACGAGGCTTCAGTGGTAATTTATTGAACTAATGTGACAAAATTTCTTTGTTGCGTTATTCACAAAAGATAAAACTAAGTTCATTAAAGAACATTTGTATTGCTATTTCATACCAATTAGTGAACAATGTAAGCAAAGTTGTTCAACTATCATTGAGAAAAGGAGTTGGTTTACAATAACAATTTTATTTAATATTCAGTCACAATATTTCATACAAATTAAAGAATTTTCAGAGTTCCTTTTTCAATTCCACACTCAGCTAGGTAACATCTGCTCCAGATTATGTAAAATACGAGGGTTGTCCAGAAAGTAATTTCCGATCGGTCATGAAATGGAAACCACTGGGAAAATCCGGTAAAGCTTTGCACAGATGTGTTGGTCAGTGTCTCTAGTTTTCCCGTCGATAATGTCGAGTCACTCTTTTCATTTTTGAGTGAACAGTGAGCACGTAGAGATGCGTAGGGAATAGCGTCTCCCGCCAAGTATGAGGGCCTGCTTAGAGATTTCGCCTGTGTCAAGCAGTCCAGGTAACACAACTGTCGAGCAGTTCCTTCTTCACGCCAATTCTCGGCCGTATACTGCAAGGGGCAATGAAGACGCTCCTACAGCGTTTCATATGAGAAGTGTTTGATCACCCAAAATACAGTCCGTAATTGGCTTCCCCTGAGTCTCATCTCTGTCCACAAGAACCGCTGGCTAAGAAGACAAAATTTTTCCACAGAGACCGAGCTGCATACCAGTGCAGATAACTGGCCGAAAGCACAGGCGGCTGCTTTCTATGACGAAGATATTGGAAAGTTGATACAACACTCGAAGCTGGAGCGGCGACTACGTAGAGAAGTAGGTGGAAGGTGTACCTAACTGTTGCAAATAAAACGTTTCTGGTTTTCACTGTGGTTTCCATTTCGCCACCGATCGGAACTTAATTTCTGGACAACCCTCATATTATTGTAGAAATACAGTACTCGCCACCCCCTTGGTAAGCCCTGAGTGTATCCTACACATTAGTATGTTGGAGCTTACCCGTGTACAGTGTAATAGCACAATGTCATTGACAAAACCTGTAGTCCTCGGATTGACATGCCCCACCCCGTGAACCGTCCCGTCTAGTATTTTTCTGACATTACGTGCCTTCTCTGGCAGTTTAGGAATTGTCGCATCGAGCCGATAATAATTGCAGTAGCTAGCACGCAGAGTCAGTAATGGTTTTGGATATAGCCGTTAAAGTCGGGTGGGTGAACATTTGGGATACAGTCGCTGGAAAATGGACAAGTGAAAATTAACGTGAGAAGTATTTAAGCGGCTACATCCAGCGATATATTATTGACATGTTGTTGTTGTTGTTGTGGCTTCCAGCCCTAAGACTGGTCTGATACATCTCTCCATGCTACTCTGTACTGTGCAAGCATTTTATCTGCGAATAACTATTGCAACCCACATACTTCTGAATTTGCTTACTGTACACATCTCTTGATCTCTCTCTACAATTTTTGCCCCCCACACTCCCTCCAGTACGAAACTGATGATCCATTTATGTGTCCTTACAAACTGTCCCATTTTCTAGTCAGGTTGTGCCATAAATTTCTTTTCTCCCCAATTCTGTTCAGAACCTCCTCACTAGCTACATGGTCTGCCCATCTAATCCTCGGCATTTTTCTGTAGCATCACATTTCAAAAGCTTCTAATCTCGTTTTGTCTAAGCTGTTTATAATCTAAGTTTCACTTCCAAACATGGCTACTCGCCAGACAAATACCTTTAGAAAAGACGTCGTAACACTTTAATCTATATTCGATGTTAACAAATTTCTCTTCTTCAGAAACGGTTTCCTTGCCATTGCCAGTCTATATTTTATATTCTCTTTACTTCCGCTATCATCAGTTATTTTGCTGCCCAAATAGCAAAACTCATCTACTACTTAAGCACTTGTCTCCTAACCTAACTCTATCAGCATTATCTGATTTAATTCGAGTACATCCCATTATCCTTGTTTCGATTTTGTTGGTATCCATCTTACATCTTTCTTTCAGGACACTGTCCTTTCTGTTCAACTGCTCTTCAAAGACATTTACTATCTCTGACAGAGTTACTATGTCATCGGCAAACTTCAAAGTTTTTATTTCTCCTCCATGAACTCCAATTTCTACTAAAGTTATTTCTTTGGTTTGCTTTACTGCTTGCTCAGTATACTGGTTGAATGACATTGCGGATACAATCCTTTCTCACCACTTTCTCAACCAGTGCTTCTCTTCCATGCCCTTCGACTCTGATAAACATCTCTGGTTTCTGTGCAAGTTGTAAATAGTCTTTCGCTCCCCTTACTTTACCCCTGCTACCTACAGAATTTCAATAGGTTTGCCTTTCCTTAACCAACCTTCTAAGAGAAGTCGTAGGGTCGGAATTTCTTCGCGCGTTCCTACATTTCTCCTATATCCAAATGATCTTCTCCGAAGTCGACTTCTAACTGTTTTTCCATTCTTCTATAAAGAATTCATGTTAGTATTTTGCAACCATGACTTATTAAACTGGTAGTTCAGTAATTTTCGCAATTGTCAGGAACGGCTTTTTGGAATAATTACATTCTTCTTGAAGTCTGAGGTTATTTAGTCTATCTCATACATCTTGCACATCAGATGGAATAATTTTTTTATGGCTGTCTCACTCGAGGCTATCAGTAGTCCTGATGGAATGTTGTCTACCCTTGGGGCATTGTCTCCACTTCGGTCTCTCATTGCACTGTCAATTCTTCTCGCAGCATCATATATCCCACCTCATCATCATCTACATCCTGTTCCTTTTCTATAATATTGTCTTCAAGTTAATCTCCCTTTTATGCGCCTGCTCTGTGCTCCTTCCACCTTTCAGCTTTCCCTTTTCTGTTTAGGGCTGGTTTTCTATCAAAGCTCCCTATATTCATGCAGCTGCTTCTCTTTTTTCCAAAGGCTTCTGTAACTTTGCTGTAGGTGATATCTATTTTTCCCCTAGTGAAACGTACTTCTAAATCCTTACATTTGTGCTCTAGCCACGCCTGCTTAGCCACCTTGCACTTCCTCACACTCCAATTTTTTAGACGTTTGTATTCCCTTTCACCAGCTTCATTTTTAAATATTCTCCTTTCATCAAGTACATTCAATATATTCTGTGTTATCCAAGAACTTTTTCTAGGCCTTGTCACATTATCTATTTGATCCTTTGCTGCCTTCGCTATTTCATCTGTCAAAGCTACCCATTCGTCTTCTGCTGTATTCCTTCGCCCTGTTCTAGTCAACCTTTGCCTAATGCTCCCTCTAAAACTCTCAACAACCTCTGGTTCTTTCAACTTGTCCAGGACCCAACTCCTTAATTTCCTATCTTTTTGCTATTTCTTCAGTTTTAACCTATAGTTCATAACCAATAAATTGTGGTCAGTGACCACTGGAAATGTCTTACAGTTTAAAACCTGGTTCCGAAATCTATGTTTTACCATTATATAATCAACCTGAAAACTTCCGGCGTCTCCAGGTCTCTTCCACATATACAGCCTTCTTCGATGATTCTTAAACCAAGTATTAGTGATGATTAAATTATGCTCTGTGCAAAATTATATCAGGTATCCAGAATGAGATATTCACTCTGCAGCGGAGTGTGCGCTGATATGAAACTTCCTGGCAGATTAAAACTGTGTGCCCGACCGAGACTCGAACTCTGAACCTTTGCCTTTCGCGGGCAAGTGCTCTACCAACTGAGCTACCGAAACACGACTCACGCCGGGTACTCACAGCTTTACTTCTGCCAGTACCTCGTCTCCTACCTTCCAAACTTTATAGAAGCTCTCCTGCGAAACTTGCAGAACTAGCACTCCTGAAAGAAAGGATATTGCGGAGACATGGCTTAGCCACAGCCTGGGGGATGTTTCCAGAATGAGATATTCACTCTGCAGCGGAGTGTGCGCTGATATGAAACTTCCTGGTGGTAGAGCACTTGCCCGCGAAAAGCAAAGGTCCCGAGTTCGAGTCTCGGTCGGGCACACAGTTTTAATCTGCCAGGAAGTTTCATATCAGCGCACACTCCGCTGCAGAGTGAATATCTCATTCTGGAAACATCCCCCAGGCTGTGGCTAAGCCATGTCTCCGCAATATCCTTTCTTTCAGGAGTGCTAGTTCTGCAAGTTTCGCAGGAGAGCTTCTGTAAAGTTTGGAAGGTAGGAGACGAGGTACTGGCAGAAGTAAAGCTGTGAGTACCGGGCGTGAGTCGTGTTTCGGTAGCTCAGTTGGTAGAGCACTTGCCCGCGAAAGGCAAAGGTCCTGAGTTCGCGTCTCGGTCGGGCACACAGTTTTAATCTGCCAGGAAGTTTCATATCAGGTAGTTTCCTCTTTTATTCCTTTCCCCCGTCAGTATTCACCTACTATTTTTCCTTCCTTTGCTTTTCCTACTGCCGAATCCTAGTTCCCCATTGGAATTAAATTTTCGTCTCTCTTATCTGAACATTTTCTTTTATGTCATTATACATTTCTTCACTCTCTTCATCATCTGCGGAGCTACTTGGCATATAGACTTGTACTACTGTGTTGGATGTGGGTTTTGTGTCTATCTTGACTGCGATAATGCTGTTCATAGTAGCTAACCAGCATTCTTATTTTCTTATTCATTATTGTTCTTACTCCTTGATTACTCCTATTTGACTTCGTATTTATAACCCTGTATTCAGCTATTCAGAAGTCCTTTGGTCCCGTCACCAAACTTTTCTAATTCCCTCTGTGTCTATTTTTGACCTATCCATTTCCCTTTTTAAATTTCTCTGACCTGCCCGCTCAGTTAAGTGATCTTGCATTCCACGTTCCGATCAGTAGAACGACACTTTAATTTGTCTTGGTAACGACGTCCTGAGTAGTCCCCTCCCGGAGATCTGAATGGCGGAGGGGGGGGGGGGGGCTATTTTGCCGCTAGAATATTTTACGCAAGGGGACGTCGCCATCATTTAACCATACAGTAGAAATGCATGGCCCCGGGAAAAATTATGGCTGCACTTTTCCATTCCTTTCAGTCGTTCGCAGCACCAGCACAGCAAGGCAGTTTTGGTTGGTGCTACGAGACCAGATCAGTCAATCGTACAAACTGCAACTGCTGAAAAGGCTGCTGATCCTCTTCAGCAACCGCACGTTTTTAAGGCGTCTAATCAAACTCCTCCTTTGAGGTTATATGGCTGCGACACACAAGCCACCCATCCGACTCCAGAGCCCACGATTCATGGGGGGTATCATTTGGCATATAATCGCAAATTACAGTATGTCAATTGGTGAGTACCTCACGTCGCGCCTTGCGGGTTTAGATGTCAACAATTAATGTGAATACCCTTGTCTTCTGAGGGGTCCTTGTCGTTACTAGTTATTCGCCGGCCGCTGTGGCCGAGCGGTTCTTGGCGCTTCAGTCCGAAACCGGGCTGAAGCTGCGGTCGGAGGTTCGAATCCTGCCTCAGGCATGGATGTGTGTGATGTCCTTAGGTTACTTAGGTTTAAGTAGCTCTAAGCTCTAGGGGACTGATGACCTAACATGTTAAGTCCCATAGTGCTCCGAGCCATTTGAACCACTTTTTTTTTTTACTAGTTATAAACTTTGTGTTGCAACTAACTGTAGGAAGCAGGTGCACGCTTTCGTACTTTGACCGGGTATGAGCTGATTGTTGTCTCTCTTAGAAGGTCCAGTTGCCTGCAAACTAAATTAAATTTAGTATTTCGAGAAAGGAGGAAATCGAAAACCCTTGTTGGTACAAATACGCCAAAAGTTTTACGTTCCATACAATAGCTGTATCAGTACGAATTATTGTCTCATTGTACAGCCCAATGAAAAATGCGTAAACTTGCTTCACTGTCACTGATGGGAAATACTGCCGTTGGAATAGGTATGTTTTTGTTGTGTCTATACAGGAAAGCCTAGACACAATGAGAGGAAGCCGAAAGGCACGCGCTTAAACTCACACAGGCTGGCGTGAGGTCTGAAACAGAATACGTAATGAATGCTATAAAGAAAAGTACGTAGCTGCTGGAATACTTAACTTTAATCCACAACTGGTGAACATTGGTCTTGTTGATACATGCTTCATATAATAAATATCAATTGAATACGGCGTCTTGCTAGGTCGTAGCAAAGGTAGCTGAAGGCTATGCTAACTATCGTCTCGGCAAATGAGAGCGTATTTGTCAGTGATCCCCTTCTGGCAAAGTCGTCTGTACAACTGGAGCGAGTGCTAGTACGTCTCTCTAGACCTGCCGTGTGGTGGCGCTCGGTCTGCTATCACTGACAGTGGCGACACGCGGGTCCGACGTATACTACCGGACCGCGGCCGATTTAAAAGCTACCACCTAGCAAGTGTGGTGTCTGGCGGTGACACCACAGTTTTCATATTCTATTCCTTTCTCTTGTCAGTGGAGGCATTGGAATAGTGAGATATGGTGGCCTCGTTTGTAGCAGCTCGTTTAGTGAATAGCTGCTTAATAACAATAAATAAATGGTACTCATTCGATCAGATAAGTTCTACAATTATTTGTACATGTCTCACTTCATGCATCGCTTATTGCTGTGATTGTCAGTATCGGTTACTGATAAGTCAGTGAGTGACATTAAGCAGCAACTTAAGAAAACGATGAAATATCTGCAGCGAATAATGCAGCCACGAATTAAAGTCTAAAGCTGTGATTCAGCTCACTGAGCACTCTGCTCTGTCGGAGATTGAAAAACACCATTTTTTCAAACTATTTGAAATCACAGGTGGGTGGTGCAGGAAAACGTTATGAGTTCCTCCTGTTCACATTATAGTTCTGTTTGCTCACTTATCTCCCCAGTTACTGATTGCGAAACAATTAAACACATTTTTTAAAACAATTACCTACGTCAGAATGAGATTTTCACTCTGCAGTGGAGTGTGCGCTGATATGAAACTTCCTGGCAGATTAAAACTGTGTGCCGGGCCGACAATCGAACTCGGGACCTTTGCCTTTCGCGGGCAAGTGCTCTACCAACTGAGCTACCCAAGCACGACTCACGCCCGGTCTTCACAGCTTTACTTCTGCCAGTATCTCGTCTCCTACCTTCCAAACTTTACAGAAGCTCTCCTGCGAACCTTGCAGAACTAGCACTCCTGAAATAAAGGATATTGCGGATGTTTCCAGAAGGAGATTTTCACTCTGCAGCGGAGCACTTGCCAGCGAAAGGCAAAAGTCCTGAGTTCGAGTCTCGGCCCGGCACACAGTTTTAATCTGCCAGGAAGTTTCAATTACCTAAGTAATTAGTGCCTTGCAATGCACTGCTGCCCTTGGCATTCTAAGTACGGAATAGGAAACTCAGTATTTAACGTAATGCATGGATCGTTCATTCCTTTAGTGAACTATGGTCTTCTTTTGCGCAGGAGGCAGTCACCTAGGAAATCAGGTATGCGGGCAGAGCATCGTATCTGCTGATGTACTGATCCTCCTGCGAATATTCACAATGCGTGGAGGAGAGTGGTTAAACAAGGCACTGTCGAGAATACCGTCTTTTTAAAAAGGTTCCCGGTCCTCGATAGCTGGTTGCGGATGTAATGACGAGCGGCTGAGTACCCGGCAATTTCATTTTCCTGACAATCTTTCACTGCACCCCGTGCGTCCACCGACATCAAGACGGAGTGTCCGTCCCCGTCACTCTTCCGTGTGATAGGACACAAAGACTAGTGCAATTTACATATAGTGCAAGATCAGTTTACATTGCAGCTTCATTCTCTACTGGAATGGAGCTGAAGGCTATGCTCCTGATGTCGGTTATATTCTATGTAGTTTTATAATATGAAATAATGTCTGTATCCTGTGTGTAGAGTGTGTACAGCGACAGAGAGCGATAGCGCGGTCCTTGCATTCGGTTTGGATCCTCTTTAAGTTTTTCCACGCTTACAAAGAGACTAAATGTACGTTACCATGAACATGCCAGTTTTTATCAAATGTAAAATAAATATAAATGGTGTTTCGGAATTATGTAACCCAAACTTGATTTTTTTGGTCTTCCTTTTGTTCTTTTTTGTTCGACGGAAAGTCATCGAGTGAAACAGGAGTGATTTATGGCGTTCCCCAAGGTAGTGTTATAGACTATTTGCTGTTTCTTATCTATATAAAAGATTTGGAAGACAATCTGAGCAGCCATCTTAGGTCGTTTGCAGATGATACTGTCGTTTATCGACTAGTGAAGTCATCATAAGAACAAAACAAATTTGAAAAAGATTTAGGAAAGATATCTGTATGGTGCGAAAATTGGCAATTGACCCTAAATAACGAAAAGTGTGGGGTCATCCACATAAGTGCTTAAAGGAATCCATTAAACTTCGGTTACACGATAAATCTGTAAAATCTAAAGGCCGGCCGGAGTGGCCGTGCGGTTCTAGGCGCTACAGTCTGGAACCGCGTGACCGCTACGGTCGCAAGTTCGAATCCTGCCTCGGGCATGAGTGTGTGTGATATCCTTAGGTTAGTTAGGTTTAAGTAGTTCTAAGTTCTAGGTGACTGATGACCACAGCAGTTAAGTCGCATAGTGCTCAGAGCCATTTGAACCAAAATCTAAAGGCCGTAAATTCAACTAAATACCTATGAATTACAATTAAGAACAACTTAAATTGCAAGTAACACATAAAAATGTGGGAAAGGCTAACCAAAGACTGCGTTTTATTGGCAAGACACTTAGAAAATGTAACAGAGGTACTAAAAAGACTGCCTACACTACGCTTGTCCGTCCTGTTTTAGACTACTGCTGCGTGGCTTGGGATCCTTACCAGGTAGGACCGACGGAATACATCGAAAAAGCTCAAAGAGGGGCAGCATGTTTTGTATTACCGCGAAATGGGGAGAGAGCGTCACTGAAATGATACAGGATTTGGGATGGACATCATTAAAATAAAGGCGTTTTTCGCTGTGGAGAAATCTTCTCAGGAAATTCCTGTCACCAACCTTTTCCTTCAAGTGCGAAAATATCTTCTTGACGCCTGCCTATATAGGCAGAAATGATCACCATGATAAAACAAGGGAAATCAGATCTTGCACGGAAAGATATAGATGTTCGTTCTTTCCGCGCGCTGTACGACAATGGAATAAAAGAGAATTGTGAAGGTGGTTTGATGAACCCCCTGCCAGGCAGTTAAATATGATTTGCAGAGTATCCGTGTAGATGTTCCTGAAATGATTGTTTGCACGGTATATTCACCCGTGTTAGCCGTCATTTAAAGCTGATGCTAATAATAGTTCCATGTGTTTGCTCGCTGTTCTGGATGATAAACAGACGGGAATTTAACGAGTTTTTCATATTAAGTACAGCTTCGGAATGAATTTTGTTGAGGATTTTCCTAAAGTATGTGTCGAATCCATTACCACATTAAACACAAGGTAAAATCATAATTGCCAACGACCTAGCCGCAGTGGTAACACGGGTTCCCATCAGATCACTGAAGTTTAGCGCTGTCAGGCTGGGCTAGCACTTGGATTGGTGACCATACGGTCTGCCGAGCGGTGTTGGCAAGCGGGTTGCACTCAGCCCTTTTGAGGCAAACTGAGGAGCTACTTGATTGAGAAGTAGCGGCTCCGGTCTCGGAAACTGACATACGGCCGGGAGTGCGGTGTGCTGACCACATGCCCCTCCATATCCGCATCCAGTGACGCCTGTGGGCTGAGGATGATACGGCGGCCGGCCGGTACTTTTGGGCCTTCATGGCCTGCTCGGAGGAGTTTAGCTTTTTTTTAGTTTTAAAATCATAATCGCAGTAATAGTTTAGAGCCTAGCAGATCACTTATAGAACTGCTAACCAGAGTCAGTGAATAACGAAAAGTCCATAGTATCTAGAGGAGTTGCGAAAGGCAGGCTAACTAATAAACTGCAACCAGAGCAGTCAGGACGTAAGAGACTACGCCCAGCACACGCGACGTTACAGCGGCATCACGTGCTCGTGGAACAGGTATCAACGCCGTCGGTATTACTACCTTGACAGCCGGAACTGCGGGCGTATTTATGTCCAGCGGCTACTGACCTCCGTCGTTGTTGTTGTCGAAGCTCGCCAGAACTAGCAACGGGTTTACTTCTTTTTTCTCGGATGCTGGCGGAGTGTCCTTCCTATTGTCGTAGGTGGGTACTGATATCGCTCTTGGTTCGGATCCAGGCCAAAATACCACAGTCTAGTTGGAATCCAGCCTTCCATTTCCGATGATGAAAGGCGCACAATATATGTTTCGATGCTACTCTGACGAGAAAAACTAAAGCACGGAATTCACTTGTCTACCAACTAACACAGCTCGATGGAACTTGGACCACACTCAAAAAGAACAACCACAGCGCGAACAGTGTGGTGGACGAGGTAACTGATAGTTCCCTGGACACTGAAAGCGGCGGGTCATTGTTTTTAATGGGGCGTGTAATCACTATGGACAGCAATGCGTGATCTGCAACTTGCTCTCATACTAGGTTAAAAGTTGGTAAGGAGCTCTTGTTACGTAACTCCATCAGCGCGGTTGAAACTACTGGCTGGTGGTTGGTGCTGGTGAACGTGCTGCAATACGTCCTCCCAAAACATCACAAACGTGCTAGATGGGATTTAAGTCGCGGGAACGGGCATGCCAGTCCTTTTTTCGAAAATCGTGTCATTCCAAGAGCTCTTCCTGTTGTACAGTTCGATGGGGTCGCACATTATCATCTATAAAAGTGAAGTCAAGATACAATGCACCCTGTAAGTAGGCTATTTAGGGTTTCTTATTGGTAACGCCACGTAGCGCTCTGTATGAAAATCACTGGCTGTGCTGTGTGCAGTCTGTGGCTAGTTTGCATTGTTGTCTGCCATTGTAGTGTTGTCCAGCTGGATGTTAACAGCGCGTAGCGTTGCGCAGTTGGAGGTGAGCCGCCAGCAGTGGTGGATGTGGGGAAGTGAGACGGCGGATTTTTGAGAGCGGATGATCTGGACGTGTGTCCATCGGAAACAGTGCATTTGTAAGAATGGATGTCATGAACTGCTATATATATTATGACCTTTCAACACTATTAAGGTAAATACATTGTTTGTTCTCTATCAAAATCTTTCATTTGGTAACTATGCCTATCAATAGTTAGTGCCTTCAGTGGTTTGAATCTTTTATTTAGCTGGCAGTGGTGGCGTTCGCTGTATTGCGGTGGTTCGAGTGACGAGGATTTTTTGTTAGGTAAGTGATTTGTGAAACGTATAGGTTAATGTTAGTCAGGGCCATTCTTTTGTAGGGATTATTGAAAGTCAGATTGCGTTGCGCTTGTGTGTCAGTTTAAACACAGTCATGTATAATTTTTCTAAGGGGGCGTTTCAACCCCTGTAAAGGTAGACATGAGGAGGGGTACAGTTCCACGATGACGCTGACCGAGAAGTGTACCGTATTCTAAGATTTGGAGGCCAGTACATCCATTCAACGTTATGCCTTCCCACACCATTATATGTGGACCACCAAAGTTATCATTTTCGACAATGCTGGAGGTTTCCTCAAATGGCGAGAGGTGGGAACACTTAATGCATCCAGGAAAAATGTCGAACATGAAGATGGTTGCGGTCCAGTTGTTACTGTGTGGGTAGGGATCATTGCATGGACGTACTGACCTCTAAATCGTAACTCGCGGTGACTTCAGTGTAATTATTCTCTTTAATCAAATGTGTCACTTCTGTTCGTCTCATTCCCTGATTCTTTCAGCTACCTACTGTAGTATTGTAGCAGTTCTGTACTATTGAAGCAGTTCTTTGTATGTACAGTTCAAGTTTTATCAAGCTTTATTACTTGGTATTGACACATAACGCGAAAGTTACTTTCGTCATGTTTCGCATGCCAGTGTATATTGGACACATTAACGTATGATGACTTTTTTTTTCCACGATGATCTAAGATGCGAACGCGCTGTGGTCACTGTATTCATTACGGTTTTGTTCAGTTGTGTATTGGTCTCGTCTGTTTATTTAGACGGAGAACTTGTATAAAATGATTTGGTCTCCCTCAAAAATGATGAATGAGCATGGCATGTGTATTTCTTAAAAGTTGCCACAAATACGATTCTAGCTACCCGTGACGATCTAATCACATTAATTTAGTCAAGAACAAAGATATGGCTTTATATTTTGCAAGAATTCTTGCCAATGTAAAACCCAGTAGAAACAAACTAATTAAATTCTCAAGTAAAACACTTTGAAAGTTGAGAATATATGTTTGCATTGTCTTATCATTTACCGAGGAACTGAGTACAGGTGATAATAGAGTGAGTCCAAAGGTGCAAACCAGAAACACGGAAAAAAGTGGTCTCATTCTGTCCCCATCTCTCTCAATGAGGTGGTCCTCATAAGCACAGCCAAAATTTTCTGTCTAATCTCTTGTTTATTTATGTTAACCAATACCTGCGATTCTTATATCGCGTAAACACCTGGTTTTTGTGAAGTCAGCACGTCCAGTGGCGTTTCACACCTTCAAAGGCCCAAAAACTGCGAGTGCCCATTCTCTTTTCGAAAAGATTATTTGTGGCATCCAGTGCTTTATAGTGGAAACCTCAGCTTTTTACTTTTGTGCACAACAGTGCCTTCTGCTGAAAACGTCCCTTCTCTTTCCACTCTCCTAGTGTGTAAAATGTACCGCAGGAGATCGTATCTGTGTGCAGGAGCGCTACTTTGGGCACCCCATTACGGCAATACAAAGAACTGTCCGGCCCATGGGCTGTTGACCTATGTCCCTCCCCCGGGCAATATTCTGTGAAACGGCACTGAGGTGGTGGTGGGGGGGGGGGGGGTGGATTGCATTCTTTTACTCCCCTGGCAGCCCTCGTGCTTACTTGCTTTTACACCATTCAGATTGCCTTCAGTGTCCTCTCATTTATCTGAGGCATGCTTGTAACTAACCTGTTTCTACGGGTTATTACGTTATTATTGGGAATGTAAATACTTATTGCTTGGGAAGTTAACGTGAGAAGATTAGGGTCGCCACCGACTCTAACTATACAACTAATCGAAGGTTTGGTCGAGTCGGAAAATAAATTAAGTTGATCACAGACCAAAAACACACAAAAATGCATACGTTGTGATGTCGCTCTTAGCGGATACAATGTAATTAATAGTATTGCCCGTGCACTGTTCACGACAATCAAACATTTAAGATAAAATAGAACATGCATGAACAGCTCCCAGTAACACACCTGAAAATAAGACTTAATCTAAAACACTTGTTTTAAAATAAAAGAGGAAATAATCACTGGACCTGTGCGTAAGGAAACGCGTTGGATGTGCTAACGGGAAAGCTATGAGGTGAGTGGCTTAGGTGCAAAAACGTAACCTCGGAACACAATAGAAAATTGTGGATAAAATCATTTATTCCTAAGACATTAAAGAAAAGCACCGATACATTCCCCGTTATAATCTACACCTAAAATCATTGGAGTGAATCATTCATACCACTGCTGTTGCCTGATCGCAATAACTCGTAAAGCGGCACACGTTTCCCAGTACACCCGCGTGCCCACGTGGTTTGTGGAGACGCACTTCGTAGGTATCGTGTCCAAGTTGCAACAATATCACATCACACAATCATGAGCGGTTAACGTTCTTTAAAACAAACATGAGACCGGACAGTTAGTAATGACGGTAGCCCAACAAAACTTTAATGTTCAACCACGTGGTCGGCTCCCCAAGGACGAAAGATACATAAAGCAAGGATAATTTACGAGAAGGCAAAGCTATTAATATTTAGAAAAATGAAAAGCACAGCTGAAGGCAAACAGGCATTCATACAGAAGCGAGTGCTCACTTCTTATCGACACCTTTGTGTGGCGCTCTTCCGGTGGATCCAAGTCTGCTATAGAAATTTACTAAGTGAAACACCTGCCAAAGTTTTGCATTCCTTGCTGCGACAAGGCAAAGCAATCTTTCAGAGTTGAAAAGCGAGACCAAAAGTTAACAGCTCTCCCCTCGCCAAGTAACAACGCGCCACGCGGTCAGTCTAATGACCGAGCGCACCAATCTCGATAAACAGTTAACCGCGGTTAAGTCGCTATATAATCCTGTTCAGCGCAGTATTCTGGTGCACCAACATCGATCTAAGTTAAACGAGGGAATCGACCGCGGTTATATTTAACCGGGGCTCTTTCCCGGTTTTCTCGACATAACCACGGTTTTAGAAGCATACGCTATTAAGATGGCGGCGCGTTTTGATGTTATGGATGGCATTGAGGAAGATTTGTTATACCTTGACCATTTAAATCGTGACCGAAATCTTGTTGGAGTGATTGTGGAAAGGGGAAACCCTTTTGAAGATTATGGTGACAGGAAGTTTGAAGAGAGATTTCGTCTGTCAAAAGAAACAGTGTGGTGGTTATTAAATCAAATTACTGATAGGTTAAAATTTCCTACTGATCGGAATAACCCTGTTTCTCCGATAAACAGACTTTTGATTACTTTAAGGGCATATGCAACAGGTGCATTCAACATTCTTATTGGGGACAACAGTAATATACATCGTACAACAGCACAACGAATCGTCAGTGATGTATCAGACATCATAGCATCACTGTCTCCTTGCTTTGTAAAATTTCCTACAAGAGAAGAAGGGCGCTCTGTGATGTATGGTTTTAGTCAATTGGACCGATTTCCTGGCGTTCTTGGTACCTTGGATTGTACCCATATAAGAATTCAGTCTCCTGGAGGACATAATGCTGAACTTTTCCGCAATAGGAAATCATATTTTTCCTTTAACTGTCAAACCATTAGTGATCACAATTTGTTAATAAGAGATATTGTCGCTCGATGGCCGGGCTCTGTGCACCAGTACCATATTTCTCAACTGCGCTCGCAGAGCTCAATTTGAAAACGGAGAAATACCACAAGGTCACTTATTGGGTGATTGTGGTTATGCATGTAAATCCTACTTGTTAACTCTACTTTTAAATCCGCAAAATGAAGCAGAGCATCGATATAACAGGTCTCATATTAAAACTAGAAATACTGTTGAGAGAAAATACGGCATGTGGAAGAGAAGATTTCCCATATTATCTGTAGGAATAAGATGTAATCCACAGGAAGCAATGTCAATCATTGTGGGTACGGCTGTCTTGCATAATATTGCGAGGAGTACAAGCAGTGAAGAACCACCAGAAGATCCTGAAATTTCTCGACTTTTAAATCAGTTACGTGATGAGAGAGGCCCCAACATTGCAGACAACGAACCAGTGCGACCTGGACAGCAGATGTATCGTGATGATACATTACCTGGAAGAGCAGTTCGCCGTGCTATAATTAATGAGCATTTCCTATAACCTAACATAAATTCAGACATTGTTCGTAATGAAAAATTATGATTATAGTTATGGGACTTCGCCGTATTTTCAATTTTTCAGATTATTTCAGCATGTAACCTATTTTGTTTCTCCTATCTAGTAAACATAAAAGTACTCACTGAATTGGGTGTGTGATGGGAAATTTGAGGTTTTGTTGTGCCAGGGACAGGATGTGCTGCCTACAGACAATTACCCAGCTGCTGCTTTTCTGAGATATTTTTTTAGCGTGGAACTGTTGATAATTCATTATTAAAGCTGTATTTCTTGCATCACATTGGTTGTGAAAGCAATGCAGTACTCTGTTAATTATATAGATGTTCAGTTTCTGGGTATGTACATAAATTTGAGAAAAAATGACTCCATTACATTTAGAGAGTGTGAGAGTAAAAGCGAGTGGAATAAAATATAATGGATATTTCTGTATTATGTTCGCTATAGATCCTAAACATCTCTTAAATTTTCTACTGTAACAACAAATATGTGAATATCCAACAGTTCTGCAATATTAAAGGAGCACATTCTCTATTATTAGAACCTTTCAGTTTAGAGATTATTTTACTGTACTTCTGCTCAGTATTAATGCAGTCTTATCACCTAGATTACCTTAAACCTGTGAATATGCAGTAAGCACATAGGCACAAAATAAATAATCATTTGTGTAATAACATAAAATGTCAGCCTGGGATTGTTTATTTGTTAAATTGTTCCAATATTAATCACTACTCTTTATTTACAATATGGTTTTCTTAAACATAAGTGTGTGTGGCTATAAGGTTGTGCAAAGAATTGAATTACGTTGTTAATTCTAGTCAGTCATGCGTGTAGCAGCACTTTACACAATATTATGTACAACTGTAGGGTATAAAAAAATACATGAAATTGAAGACAAATTTGTGTTTAGAAATTACCACCAAAAAAAGTTCTCATTGCTACAAAAGGCAATGGAATTTTGTGAGCAATGCCTAATACTTTGGGGATCAGTGCAAGAGCAATAATTAGTTAAGGAGTGTGCTACTTCGGAAGAAATGAAAGCAGAACCGTAATGCTGTGGGTTGACGGTACGAAGTGTCATACCTTAAGTTATTACTGAGGGAAAGTCCCTCCCTCACTCTGTCACTGATATTGATGCAGTTTTTTCACATATTTAATGCTCACCTGTACAGAAGGGAATTCCTTGTCACTGCATAGTGCCACAGAAAAATGCCTCACTACAAATAGAGTTGTGGCAGAAGTTATGGGTTGCCATCATAAACATTAGCAGGTGCAGAGTATTGCTAAGAAAGCCACACATGCTATGATTACTATAGCAGCAAACAGTGACCCATCATAGGAATGCATTTCTGAAAATATCTTGCTACAAATGTTGTTGTGATAAAAGTTATGGGCTGACATTGTAAACATTAACAGGTGCAGAGTATTGCTAGAAAAGCCACACAATGCTAGTCTCACTACTGTCCATATTAGCAATGTATTATTCAATAATGCCTCTCTACAAATACTGTTATGATAAATGTGATAGGTTTCCACCACACACATTACCAAGTGGTGTGGCTAGGAAAGCCACATATGCTATGCTTACTTTTGCAGAAAAGAGAACCCACCACAGCACTGTATTTCTCAACATGCCTCACTTCAAATTGTATTGTCATAAAAGATATAGGTTCCCATTATAACCAGGTGCAGAGTATTGCACGGAAAATGGCACACACAAAATTATGATTTGGAGCACTTTCCCTCATAATTTAATATGTTAGGACATTCTGGTACAAACAATGCAAAACATGATAACATTGGGCCTCATGTATATAACTGTTACAGCACATATGTTCATTCCAAAGTTAGAGTAACAAGGATGCTTTATTACTATTATTTTGTTTCATCAACAGTCTACCTCATTGTTAAGTCATTTAAGTAGAAATTGGCACCTGACGTTACGGCTGCAGGCCTGCAACTGACATGTAGCTTACTTGTGTAAACTGCAGTGTTGCTAATCTGTTTTTATATATGAAGCAATTCTAATTTTAAGTGATTGGATGAAAGTTGGTCCAGACCAAATAAGTTGTAAGCAGATATTAGACAGACACCAACTAGGATAGAAGCAGTATCACCAACAGGACAAACACAGAGAAACAATTTGAACTGTGAGACAACTTTAATACATTAAATAGAATACAACACAGCACAAAAAATTACAAAAATTCACTGTCACAGGAAAAAAAAGTCACATGTCACTGGCATTTTTCTTCTTCCAGTACTTTAGTTTTTCTTTCAGGGCCAGAAACTTTAAATTTTTAATCCTCAGCTCCTTTTGGTGCTCTGCCTTCCTCATGAGTAATTGGGCCTCCAGTAGTTCCACTCTCTTCTTGCACACATTTTCAGTCACTGTTCCCGAAACTGATGGCCTTAGTTTTGCAGGCATCCTGCGACGATGCCATGTATTTTTCGGCGTGCAAATGTTTTCATTGGGTTGATCAGGAGACTGTGACACAGATTGCAGCTGGGAAACATCCACCAGAACATTATTTGGTGTCTCTTTATTTTGTATTACGACAGGTGTGTAGGAAGTGCTAGGTTGTGTGCACTCTGCTAACTCGACAACTGAAGCAGGTGGCGTGTTCTCACTGCACTGCACTGCACTGCACTCCATGTTGACAACATCCACAATCATGCTAAACTGTGCATCGGAATCGTATGCGTTTGATAACGGTTTCATTGAGGAACCAACAATTTCTAATAGTTTAGCCCGGTCATGGATCTTGGTTTTTTGGGTAGGCTTCCCCTCACCTGTTTTATACACTTCCACCTTTTCTTCTGCAAGGTCTTTTCGAAGTCTTCTTTTCATGTTTTCATAACAGGTTTTCAGCCTGTCACAGGATCTTTTTGTCACACTTGAAATTAAATAAATGTTGTAGTTTGTAGTACCATAAATTAATTCTTATATTATTTACATTCATAAGTCCATTTTGCATTCTGCGGCTCTTAACTTATAACTGCAATAAAAATCTAAGATGTGTATATGCCTTTTGTTTACATATCAGTTCATTAAAAAGAAAGTGGTATAGGCATATATGAAGAATACGGCACAGGGCTAAGTGAGAAACGTATGTTCACAATTTTCAACATAAAAGCTTCCGTTAGTCACATAATATTTAGTTAACAGTAGCACGGCATTGGATTTTAAATTTAAAACTAACAAAACAATTTCAACCGTAAATGTACATAGTCCTATCACGTATTTCAGTGGTACGCCAGCAACAGTTTCAAATTTCAAACTAAAAGCCAGTGTGTGCCATATCCTACGCTTACGATGGACCTAGAAAAGTTATTCATTTATGAGTAAACTTACCAGGAGTAGAAATAAATTGCGCCTCCACATGGGACCACGTTGCCTGTTTTTCTTTTAAGCTGCAGCCGTCGGTTTTCTTATTTTCAAGAACGGATGCATTTGCACCCACCAGTTCAAGAAGTACATCTATCTCGTACTTAGAGAAATTCGGTGTTCTTCTTTTATTCTCCATTATTCTCCAAAAAAGAAACCAACAGATCAGAAATAGGTAGCGAGGTACGTACACACACTTCTGCTTGTCGACGGAAAAAACAGCAAAGATAGAACGTGGCACCAGCGATTATCTGTGCAATTTCATGTTTACTAATAACTTTGCGTCGCCAGGGCACGTTCCATTGCAATGTAGAGAGTTTACCGTGGTCAAATGCACAGTTGGCTGACGACGGTTTGCTGACCAGCGATTAACGTTGGTGCACTGCAGAAACATTTTAAACGCGATTTACTTTTAACTATGTTCGCGGGACCTTGGTTATCATGCTTTTTGACCGGGGTTGGTGCACTCGGCCATAACTCACCCTTCTTCAACTGGAGCACAGCTGTGGACGCTTCTCTTACCGGCGGCAGACTGCCCTCCAGCTTCTTCTCCAGCCTCTTCCACGCTCCGCGTGGCCCGGAAAACCCAAAGATGCCATTTCCGCCACCAACCTAACGCAGATGGATTTCTCACAAGTAGCGAAAACCTCTTTGCCTACTTGACCACTACGCGAGTTGGCTATTCTGTACAACTGCTGCTGAATCTGTACGACTATCGCAGACTTTCTGCAGCAGACTACGCCAACCGTCTAGCAACGTGACACACAACCATATTCATTCAATCACGCCACTATGAGAATAAAGAGAAAAGAGAAACAAGGAAGGAAAGAGAAATACTAGTGAAAATAGGCTACCGGACTAATGAAAGGTGGCTACAGGACCCTTTCATGCTAATAGGAATCAGGAGTAAGGTTACATTTATCAATTTCCGGCAGTCACAAATACTGTTTATTATTATATTCCTCAGTGTCAGTTAAATATTGCGATAAAATGGGTCTTTCTTACATACGTTGCATGACTGTTTCTAGAAAAACAGTAATGTAACAAAATATTATTATTAGTCAAAATCATTCGCGAATATAGTAAAACCAACAACTATAGTGTCACAACAGTTAGATCGCTGAGGTTGGTAGCAATGTTAACCATAGTCACCATGAAGTGTTCCGAATGGCGCCGACTTTTAACGATCAGCATTGGGCTGTAGACTGACTTGTCTTGCCCTTACTACACCTGGTCAGTTGGGGGCTCATAACTCACTAATTTATATAGGTTAACAATTAACATTAAGATCAGTACATGTGAGGCTTCAGGTGTCACTCCACAATGGCGATACTGACTTTTGAGCCAACACTTATAATGACCATTGCTCTAATTTAGCCCACTTAACGAAGATCGAAAAATATGGTCTGCGAGAAAAAAACTCGTGTAGTAGCAAATTTCTGTACAGTGATAAGGGGAAGTGCCATGAACAACATACTAAAAATCATGATCGTGTGGGTGGATGGGGTGTGTGTGTGTTTTAAGATCACTTTTTTACATGTTTCTTGAATAACTCGAAAACCGCGGCTTCTGGAGATATGTTCTCCCAGTACAAAATTAAACTTTTATTAAATTTCCTACGAAAAAGACCCCATTCATTTCTGGTAGGTCTAACAGTTTCCATGTTGCAGAAGATGGAAACATCACAGGTTGTTACAAATAGAGTTTTGATGGTGTGAAATTAATGAATTTCATTAAATAACGTGAGTAAAGAACAAATATCAAATGCTTGTACAACATCTAAATGCTGTGGAACCGTATTAATATATGTTATGCGGTTGTAACAGAGTGGATAGGTGTGGATGGAGGGTAGAAACACAAGAGAAAGTCCCCATTCTCTTTAATGCGCTATGGCACAAAATGGAACTACAGGGTGTTTCGCCAAGTTACACCGACTCCTCCGCAGCTCGCATTGTGAATCCCTAGTGAGGCAGTGTGCCGACATGCCTGGGGGTATTTTCCACAAAATGCGTTAACACTTTGTGGAGTACGCAAGAAACGAATTTCGACAGAATATATGCAAATCTCAGTACAACGTTCTACTGTGCTAGAGAGGACATTGATTCTTAGTCATACTGTACGACAGCTGTAGCTTTCTTCCGGGAAAGGCACCTTCTGCCACCACGAATGCACCTCGCTTTTCAGTTTGCAGAAAGACTACCACCCTAGCATATCCTATCCAGTTCTCCCCTAATTTTCTTTCGTTTACTGGACTACTATAACTTTACGCGTGCGAAACTTGTATGGTTGCAGAACTGTCGGTTAAATAAAACTAAGCGAATGATATCTTGGTCCCGTCAGTGAACGTTAGCGGGACGGTAAACAGTAATTACTAAAAACCCGCGTGCTGACAGAAATAAGAACCTTACTTAGTTATCGGGGACTAACGGGTGAGAGTGAAAGCGACTCAAATGCAGCTGAGTCAATAGTTTTGTAGTAGAAATGGTGTTCTTTTCGGGATGAATGCGAACTTGTAGAAAGCTCTCCGCCATTGCTGAAGGTGACTTTGTCCTCAATTAGCGATTTTCTTGCTCCACTTTTGGAAACCGTAGAACCAGCTGGTGTAAAGAAACTTTGAACTCATGCTAATTTAACAGACACTACAGTTCTGCCTGCTCAGTACCAACACACAATTACGTATTGTTCACATATTTTTTAGGCTTACAGTTTGATGGCTAGACGTATAAGTAGACTTACAACTCCGGTCTCATTTCCTTGTCGGTCTTAGGATATTTTCTGGCACTTAATGCGACTTTCTATTAGTACCTCTCTCAGTAATGGACAAATGTGAACATGCGACTTACTTTGAAAAACTATCTAAGACGCTTTTGATGTTAATACACTTCTATTCGTTTTCTTGTTCAACACACTTTGACCTAAGTACGCCGGCCGAAGTGGCCGTGCGGTTAAAGGCGCTGCAGTCTGGACCCGCAAGACCGCTACGGTCGCAGGTTCGAATCCTGCCTCGGGCATGGATGTTTGTGATGTCCTTAGGTTAGTTAGGTTTAACTAGTTCTAAGTTCTAGGAGACTAATGACCTCAGCAGTTGAGTCCCATAGTGCTCAGAGCCATTTGAACCATTTGAACCTAAGTACGTAAACATGCAAAATAATATTTGGCATGAACACAGATTTAAGTGTCTGTACTGACTTCAGTCAGTTAGGAAAAATAATAACGTGAATAACTCAAGAAAACATAGATCTGGATAAAAGAATTTTGTTTGGAATTACGCATCAGTGTTTCTTTATGATGCATACGTTCTACACTATGACAAAGATTCTTCTAATTTGATATATAGTTTTTCTGTCACAGATATTTTTGTCGTTTTTTTTCTTTCGATGAACATTTAGGTTGAAGATTACAACGAAATTACGTTGTAATCAGGCAGTTTGCTCGCGTACCGAATTACCTTCGATGTATAAAGTGTACGAAGAATTGCAGGAAAATAAATAACACGGAAAACAACATTCTGAAGCACACTTTTTTAATTCCTGTCGTTTTAACATCAGTATACAACTTAATATAATGGAAAATGTAAACGCAAGGCATTTGAAGGCACATAAACATGCTTTCCGCGAACGAGTAGTACTGAGAATTTCTGTAATCTCGCGTTTTACCAAGAAAATTACAATGAGAATTTCTTTTGGGGCATGCTTTTCAGCTGATTTCTAAGCCTTGCTTTTCACTTGTGTTTGTGTATGTTTATTCCGTAAGGTAGGTTCTACACGAGTGCAGAGATTTTCAGTCTCTTTACTAACAGATGTTTGCTCACAGGCCATCGACCTGCATTCTCACGTTTCCATGACAAACTAAAAACGGATGAAGGAGGTTTAGAGCTGCCAACGATAGTGTCATTAGAGTCGGAGCAGTGGGTCCGTTAGTCATAGGTGGCGCAGAGAATGAAAACAAAGAAAATTTTGCCAGAGTGGTAGTGTTTCTCAGTTTATATCCAACTGGTTATGTGAAATAGTTGTAGCAGGTTCATTACTTCCACATATCCCCGACATCTGTCTCAAGATAAACTCAGTTTTGAAAGAACATAAAAAATTAGAGTGTCGTGTATAAGGCGGAACTATGGACCTCATGGAATAACGCAATTTGACTCTTAGTCTGATCACGAGATGTGGCTATTAATTGCACTCGTTGATCACGTAGGCTGACGTGAGGATCAATGAACTATACTTGACGGGATGTATCTGGAACATCTTAGGTGATTAGAAAGTTAGTCGACAGGAATACAATTAAATAATTAGCCTTAATTCAGCATCAGCGATGAACGTCGATCTTGACTTTGTACAATAATATTTACAAGCGCAGTTATAGACAACTGCGAATACTGTTTTACAATTCTGATTACTTCACACATACAGATCAATTGTCAATGCATAAACTGTATGTGGCGCCTGGCTAGGTCGTAGCTACTGAGTTAGCTGAAGGCTATGCTAACTAGTGTCTCTGTAAATGAGATCATTGGAGCTATAACAAGTGAACCATTCCTATTAAAGTCAGCTGTAAAACTGGGCAGTGCGCTAGCTTGTTTCGTAAGACGAACCGAATGGCGGCGCTCGGTCTGCTAGCGTAGACAGTGGCGACTCGCGGGTCTGATGTGTGCTGACGGACCGCTGCCGATTTGAAGCCTACAGCCTAGCCAGTGTGGTGCATTGCGGTGACACCACATAGAGTATTTTATTAATGAATTATTCTTACTTGAACCCAAACGACGGTAGATCACAGTTATCTGCATATACAGCAGTGGAAGAGTATTGAAGATGTCTATGTCCGACTCAGCTGGCCAGAATCTGGCCAGCGACTATGCACATAACTGTGGAGTACTGAAGACGATGATCCCTTACAGATCAAGGCTCACATCTATAGGTGGCTCAAACGATAGTGGGCTCATATTCGGGAGATGCGAACCTCAATTCTCCAACTGACCAACCTCGTTTGGATTTCCTGTAGTCTCACAAAGTCACTTACGGCTTTTTACTTCATGATTCACTCACATATAAATTTACGTCTGTTTTCTGCAAACCTCCTTACGGTGTATTGCAAAGGGTATTTCTGGAACCACTATCACTTGCCATCTTCTTTATATTCGCAAACAGTGCGTGGGAAGAATCATTGTCGGCAAAATTCGATTCTAGCTCTGATGTCTTTGATTTTTTTCTTAATTGTCATTTCAAGAGGCGTGTTTGGGAGAAAGTTATAAATTGCCCAACTCCTCCTGAGACATACTCTCTCGGAATTTCAGCAGTAAAGCTCTCCCTGATTCGCTCACTGAGCGCCTTCCATTGGAGTTGGTTACAAAACGACCCCGAGACGAAATGCGCCACTATTCATTGGAAAATCTGTCTAGTATTCTAGGCTGATAAGGTTGCCGGACTGAAGAGCCTTGCTGAGGATGGGCCGAACAGATTTGTAAGCTTCTTCTTTCTTGGATCAACTGGATTTCGTTAACGTTCTTTCTATTATTCTCTGTCTGGGATCTGCTTTCGTGCAACAAGTTTCATTTGGTCATTCCACTTTAGAACGTTCCGAATAGTTTCGTCTAGCAATTTTATGGTTGTTACTGCCAATAAGGTAAGTGAACACTAATGGATCTCACCGCTTATTTATAGATACTATTATACAATCGGTCTTACACTCGTATTGTTTCTTCTTGGAACTTGTACTTGTACAAGAAGAACTGTGACACCACGAGATGATTACTTGTATTACCCGTTTTCCCTGATAGCTTACTCCTATTTTTCTCAGAATTTCGAACATCTTGCCCCAACTGAATTGTCAAACGCTTTTCCTAGGTCAATAAATCCTATGACCGTGTCTTGTTTTTCTTCAGTCTTGTTTCCGTTATCAGACGCAACGTCAGAACTGCCGCTCTGTTGTCTTCACCTCACCTAAAGCCAAGCCGATCTTTCAACAGATCCTCAATTTTCTTTCCCATATTTCTGTGTACTATTCTTGTCAGCAACTGTGAAGCTGATTTTGCGAGTGTTCTCGCACTTATCGACCCTTGTTATCTTCGTAACTGGTTGGATGATATTTTCCCGGAATCCTGATGCTACATCGCCAATCTCATAGATTCTACACACCATACTGAATAGTCTTTTTGTTGCCGCTTCTCTAAATGATTTTAGGAATTTCGATGGAATGTTATCCAACCCTTCTGCCTTATTTGACCTCAAGTCTTCCAGATTTCTTTTAAATTTTACTCTAATACTGGGTTCACCATCTCTTTCATTTCAACCAAAATTTCTTCTATCTCTACATCAGAAAAGTCTTTCCCCCATAGAGGCTACCTACGCGCTCTCTCCTCTGCATTTAACAGTGGTTGTCGCATTGCGCTCTTGATGTTGCAGCCACTCCTTTTAATTGCGCCGAAGGTTATTTTGACTTTTCTCTGTGCTGAGTTAGTCTTTCCGACGATCATTTCTTTTTGATTTCTGCTGCAGTATTTCGCCCTGAATCCCTTGCACTCCCTATTTATATTATTCTTTCGTGACTTTTATTGCTGTCGTCCTGTCTTCCCCTGTCATTTTTGCACTTTTGCACGTTTTCTTTTGTCAATCTATTGAAGTACCTCTTCTGCTATTCAAGGTTTCCTCGCAGTTACCTTTCCTTTACCTCTGTTTGTCTGTCCAGTATCTGTGATTTCCCTTTTTATTGATGTCCACTCCTCTTCAACTGAACTCCTTACTCTGGTATTCCTTATCATGGTATCCACATTCTCAACGAACTTCAAACACTAGTCATGATCCCTCAGTACTTCTGATCCCATTTCCTTCCGCAATGATTCTTCTGGAAGATTCTCTTAAACTTCAGTCTACTCTTCATCATTCTTAACTTATGATCTGAGTCGTTCTCTGCTGCTGTGGATGCCTTACACCCAATAACTGATTTCGAAATCTCTACCTGACCATGATGTAATCAAGCTGGTACCTTCCCATGTAACGGGATCTTCTCCAAGTATATCTCTTCATCTTGTCGTTCTGGTACAGAGCATTTATTATTACCATCTGAAATTTATTGCAGAACTCAGTGTTTCTTCTCTGTCATGCCTACTGCCAAGCTCATATTCTCGCGTAATCCTTTCTTCTATTCCTTTCCCTACAACCACTTTCCTATCCCCCTTGATTGTTCCGTTTGTATGAGCGAGAAAGAAGTGCTCTGATTAAAAAGGGTGTAAGACAGGGAAAGAGCCTTTCGCCCCTTCTGTTCAGTCGATACTCTTAAGATACAATGACGGCAGTAAAAGAAAAGTTCAAAGGTGCTATTCAGATTCAGGGTGAAAGGATATCAAAGATAAGATTCGATAAAGACATTGCTGTCGTCAATGAAAGTGAAGAAGAATTACAGCATGTGTTGAATGGAATGAACAGTCTAATGAGTAGCGAGAGACTTAACATTAAAATTGAAGGTCACGAAGTAGGCGAAGTTAGGGAATTCTGCTGCCTTGGAAGCAAAATAACACATGACGGACTAAGCTAGGAGGGCATAAAATGCAGACTACCAGAAGCAAAGAGGGTATTGTTGGCCAAGGGAAATCTATTGGCATCAAACGTAAGCTGAAATTTGAGGACGAAATATCTGAATGTCTGAGAACGCACGGTTGGAGCACAGCATTCTATACTAGTGAATCAAAACAGCGGGAACACGGGAACCGAAGAGAATCGAAGCGCTTGAGATATGATGCTACAGAAGAATGTGGAAAATCAAGTAGACTGATGAGATAAGGAATGAGGAGGTTCTAAGCAGAATCAGTACAAAAATGCAACACACTCGTATGGAAAGCACTGACATGAAGGAAGGTAATACAGGCCACGTTTTACCCCTGTGGTACTAGAGAGAACTGTAAAGGGCAAAAGCTGTAGGGAAGGAACTAAATAATTGAGGACGTAGATTGCAAGTGCTACTCTGTAATAGAGAGGTTGGCAGAGGAGATGAATTCGTGGCGGGCCATGCATCAACCCAGTCAGAAAACCGTTAAATTTATTCACGTTCGGGTCACGCACTTGAACCAATCGTTGATCTTCTGCAGATCTACAATCTGCGTGAGGCGCAATCTTCCTACAGTCGACAACATCGTCCGCGGAAACCTCTCGGACCTTCTCACACTATCAACGCTGTCATTTACTTATTTTGTAAACATTAACGGTCCTACAGTATACTCTTGGGTTACTCTCGAAATTACTTTTACGTCTGTCGATTTCGTCTCGTCAGGAACATCACGTTGACTTCAATCTGCAAAGAAGTCCTTCATAAAATTACAAATCTAGTGCAATAATCAGAAAGCTTGCAAATTACGCCCTTTCTGACAGTGTAGAACTATACAGAATAGCTTCCTAATATCAGAAACTAACATGTACGCGTCTATGTACGACGCTCTGGATGTGTTTATAAACGAACACAGCGAGCTGATTTACGCAAGATTACCGCTTTCGAAATCCATGTTGATTTTTATGAAGAAGATTTTTGTTCTGCAAAAGAATCGTAATGCGTTAATACTCCAAGATGATTTAGCACCATCCTTTCTCAATACTTCACGTTAGTTAAAACTGCCGCTGATGAAGCGTTAAACCACTGGTCTCACATCTAGTCCATTGCGGGTACATTTTCATGTGTTTGTATACTATTGTTTGTTCCGAGCGATACAACTCCAAATGTTCATTACACTGGGTTGCCTTCGTTGTATAGGCCTATGGTTTGAAATTTCCCGAGCACCTTTTGTTAATGGTTCCGCAGAAACATATTCCAACTGGTGAAGCGCTTGTTGCTTATTCGTGGAGACCTCCCTTTGACCGCCTAAACATAGCAACCATTTCTAGCATTGACTGAGGTTTTTATTTATATTTATTTAATGAAGAAGCAGCTGCCGAGCACAAGTATTGTCGGACCATAACAGAGGATTCCCTTATGACCACCTAGCACTACTAGACAGATGTACATATCAACCAACGTTCTTTAGGCTATTGTTTCGTAATGATGCTGCCAGGGTTTATCCAGTGAAGGATCTGAGCTGTTTGCTGAGCTATCCTTCGGAGAAGTTCTACTATGTTACCCAATCGCAGAAGTAATTTCCTCTGAGGCGCTATTTGTGCTTATGCTATCGCGTTATAATTCCTATCAAGTGCTGTAGCGGTGTTGAATTTTCTCGGTAATTGGTCGCGAGGGGCAACAGCTGTTGGACAGCTTGCCTGCTGTCATTGACTTTCACATTCCTTCTGCTCAAACCCATATTGCGATTGTCGTGTTGAAACGTCCCCTTAGAAAAATTAATGAATTACTGTGCTGATAAACCTCTTTCATTATTTGATTTTCAAACAGCTGAGCAGAACTGAACGTACTCAGACATTTCGCTCTTTACCTATTCTGATCAACACTAAACTGACACACAATATTTTTAGCGCAACGCAATCCGACTTTAAAAATCCCTACAAAAGAATGGCCCTGACTAACATTAACCTATACCTTTCACAAATCACTTACATCACAAAAATCTTCGTTGTTCGAACTACTGCAATGCAGCGAGCACCACTACTGCTAGCTAAATAAAAGATTCTAACTACTGAAGGCTAACTACTGATAGGCATAGTCAGCAAATGAGAGATTTTGATACAGGACAAACCATGTATTAACCTTAATAGTGTTCAAAAGTAATAATATATGTATCAGTTCATGATATCCAGTATTACAAATTTACTGTCTCTGATGGACACACGTCCAGATCATCCGCTCTCAAAACTCCGCCATCTCTCTCCCCACATCCACCACTGCTGGCGGCTCACCTCCAACTGCGCAACGCTAAGCGCTGTTAACATCCAACTGCCCAACACTACAACAGCAAATTCCAACAATGTAAACCAGCCACAGACTGCACACAGCATAGCCAGTGATTTTCATACAGAGCGCTACGTGGCGTTACTAATATAAAAACCTAAACAGCCTACTTACAGTGTGTCTTCCTCATATGCTACTCTCCTACGTTTTAGCCAACTTAGTGACTTACGCGGAAGCAATATTCTCCAGCGGACGGGTGGCTGGCAGTGACTAGGACGCGCAGCAACCTGCATACATTTTTGTCATTTAATGGTATAGTTAACTGGCATTAGTGTTAACGATATGTACGGTAATAGTAACAGCATTTCCTGACGGTACCTGTTTGGAATACCATCTTCGTTTTTGGAAAATATGTTATTATGTCTCGAGTTTTTACATTGACTTCGTACTTTAGTAAGGGTGAAATTCGATACCTGAGCATGGTCCGTACTATGCAGACACTGGGCTTTTCACATGCACTCAATTCAAGAGCCAGCCTTGAGTATCACAAGTCAGAGACGCTGCTGCCGTCTAGATCTTATAGCGCTCGCTGCAATGTCGAACGTCTTGCGGGATGAAATAAGGCTAGTGATACGTCTGCCAAATTCATTTGTTAACGAACGTTGAAGGAGTCTGGTACGCGGGTGTGTAACTTCGACCTGTTCGTTGTAGCATCTAGTAGGTGGTGTGTCACTTTAGGAAGACAGTATCCCACTTCAGTCGCTGCAGAACTGCATCAGAATAGTTTAAGGAGCATTCCACGGACACAAGGGTTGTTGTGGTATTAGGCACATGTCGGACGCCATCGTACGAGGCCTGCTCTTCTTAGACGTAACTGACACCTGTCACTGCATGTTGTGGAGATCAGTCTGAGGTTGGCTCAAATGGCTCAGAGCACTATGGGACTTACCTTCTGAGGTCATCAGTCCCCCTAGAACTTAGAACTACTTAAACCTAACTAACCTAAGGACATCACACATATCCATGCCCGAGGCAGGATTCAAGGCTGCGACCGTAGCGGTCGCGTGGTTCCAGACTGTATCGCCTAGAACTTCTCAGCCACCCCGCCCGGCGGTCTGAGGTTGTGCGTCGTCTTTAACGACCATTTCGTCGACAGGATGCTAACACTTATCTTTTTTATCGAACTGTCTTCCAGCCGCAAATGTCTATGAATGTGGGAAAATGGGAAAATTAAGAGGTAATTTACAGCTATGCTTACTGTTTTTATATTCGGTAAGAAGCCATCTGTACGGACAAGCCGTGTATTCGCATACCAGCATAACACTTAACTTATACAGGATGTTAGTGGTACAAGTGGAGATATTCCTATTGCTGATTGAGGACAGTGTACTGAACAACGTTACATCAGTATTTACTTCATTTGAAAACTAATAATTAAGCTATTAGAAGCAGAATGTGTAACGGCTTCATGTGAGCCGCTACATGGCTTGCTACAAGAGTCACATGCCCAAAACACACCTGGGTGCCCTTCCAACACTCAGGAAATTTTAATCTGGAATTATGTTATATTATCACTATTAGTATAGTCTGCAAATGTGAATGCGGATCGTCTGCTGACGTACGCGTGGGCTGTCTGCTGTGCATTCTCTGAATGTGGAGATGCAGTTTAGCCAACCAATGTATCAAGTAGAGTGCGACTGCACTGGACGAGAGAGGCGTTAAGTTCCCTGCGCGTTAACAGGCCCCGTTAGGTTGGTAAACAGCCGCTGTGCAGAATCTCTGAGCCCTTCCGGCCACCGTGTGTGGACCCCCGACCAGGGGAGACGGTTAGGCATTCCCTGCTGACACTCTGGTGAGTATAGACTCTTTCTCTTTCTCTCTCTCTCTCTCTCTCTCTCTCTCTCATATATATATATTGTCACTGATGACGGGCCAGCATTTCATATAACCGTACCACTAAGTAAAGTGAGTGATCAAGGCGTTATTTTCATGATTTCATTAAATAAAATGTTGTTGTTATATAAAATTCCTTGTCTCACAGCAACGTCTTATTTCCGTTACCATTCCAGTTCATTTATTCAAACTTTCAACTTAAAGTTAAACAATAATCAGAAATTTTTGTAGTGATACTTGCCCATGCTATCGGTCGTAGGCGTCTTTCACAAAAGATACAGGTGCCATTTTCAAGTTGAGGATGCCTGCCAAGGCTTTGCGGAAAGGAAGTATCATGCAAAAGTTTTTTAGGTTGATTAGTAGTTCCAAGTACATGTGGCAGAAACAAGCCATTATACTTCTTTTTCCGTGGGCAACATGTCAGGTGTAGAAGTGTGGAAGTGTGGACGCAAAACGGTTAGTCTATACTGAAAGGTGTGGTCCACAGAGGTGCAGTTACAACCGTGCAGAAATCATCAGTTACTATTATGTGACTATCAGACGCAAGGGAAAAAAACTAACACACTAAATTGGGTGCATGCTAAAGTACCAATGATCACAATATCAGCACTTATAATACTAGTACCCTGTGTTTTTCCATAATATGTACCACCAACATCATAAAAATTTTTCGTTGTGTCAGTGCCTTTCACGTTGCTTTTGATTGCGATGAGTGTGCGACTTTTAATTACGCAGTCACACGACGTATTCCTTTAACACAGCAAGCAAGAACCACTTGTTCACGACAGCATCCAATTAAAGCACCGTTCGACGCGGTAGCTGTATCGAGGTGTCAGCCGTCGTCGCGAGCAGAGTCCTCGGTCGCGTGCAGTAGGCTGCAGAACGAAGTAATTCCCCGAGCAATGACAAGCGAGTAGTGGGGCAAGCGATGCGAGGCGAAGCGAGGCGAGGCGGGAATACTGGCGCTGGAGGAGAGAAAAGGAGCAGCGCGGAAAAATCCACTTGTGGCCGCATTTCTCGAAATGGCGTTCTCGGAAGTGCCATGGAAGCGCCATTTGCGTCGAGTGCGAGGGAGGCGGCCGTGGCGCGAGTTTCTTAATACGCGGATCCATTAAGGGGAGCCGCTTTTTGTTTCTGCGGCGCCGAGCCGAGGCGACAGACAGCGTGCGGCCGCGCGAGACAATAGCCGCGCCCGGGCCCGCATTGTCTGCGTCTGGCGCTCGCCGCGCTCTAACGAGCTAATCCAGTAACATCAGCCGCATGCGAGCGCAGCCCTCCACACCGGCCGCACATGCGCTTCGTTATTTGGTTAGCTTTCTGGACACGGCGCACGCCGGACACTGCTCGTTTCACGCAGCAACGGCTCATGTAGGCAATGTTGGGCCACCTCTCCTCCCCTGGATGTTGGCAATGTTAGCTGTGTCCACTGATAGACACAGAGACAAACAACTGTGTGTTGTGAACATGGTTCTCGGACGAGAAGTCGGATGTTGTTGTGAAATTCCTAAACTATTTCACTGTTGTAACTGACTGACATCTTCAGTGAAACGAACACGCTGCTGAACTGACCATCTGTTTGAATCAGTCTAACGAGGAGAACACATCAAGTACCATCCCCCCGGTTTCCCTGGAACTTCGCTCAGTGGAAAAGGAGCCAAAATTAGCGAACAATTGTTTCGGCTTATCCGTAGACATTCGACAGTTCCTGAAGAAACGACCATCAAAGTTTTCGAGGTACTTTATGTGCCTTTTACCGTACAATACCTTGGACGAAATGGTGGCTCAGTCGCACGGGGCGTGAGTCGTGCTTGGGTAGCTCAGTTGGTAGAGCACTTGCCCGCGAAAGGCAAAGGTCCCGAGTTCGAGTCTCGGTCCGGCACACAGTTTTTGTCGGCACGGTATCTCAGCGTGTTCGGTCAGAGAGCTGGTTGGCCTTTATAATAAAAAAACTGAGTGAAAGGATCAACAACGAACTAGAACGGATGTCATGTGACGTCCGCAACGACCAAACACTACGCTCAACAATGAACAAAATGAAAAAAAAGAAAAAAGTCGTTACCACCATAACTTCCTAATCTTGCGTCCAGTGTTCGAAACCCGATTACAGTGTTTATTTATCTTTATTGTTTTCAGTTGTCTACCCACTGTTGTGTTGGCAGAAGAGCCAACACCGTGTTACGAATGGACGCCGAAATGCACGCGTTTTAGCTGACGCAGGCTGTCGTGAGGAGGGAAGAACTATACTGACGTGAGGTCTGGAACATGACAAGGAATTAGAATTCAGAAAGCGGACGTAACTAGTTTGATACTTAACTTTAATCCATTAATGATGAACGTCGCCCTTGACGGTACATGATTCACAATATTGTCTGTTCAGAATACATTCTTGAAGTAATTAAACTGAACATGGCGCCTTGCTAGGTCGTAGCAAATGACGTAGCTGAAGGCTACGCTAAACTGTCGTCTCTGCAAATGAGAGCGTATGTAGACAGTGAACCATCGCTAGCAAAGTCGGCTGTACAACTGGAGCAAGTGCTAGGGAGTCTCTCTAGACTAGACCTGCCGTGTAGCGGCGCTCGGTCTGCAATCACTGATAGTGGCGACACGCGGGTCCGACGTATACTAACGGACCGCGGCCGATTTAAATGCTACCACCTAGCAAGCGTGGTGTCTGGCGGTGACACCACACCCACACATCCATAGAAGATGACTACACGATTGGTTCTTATCAAATTAGGGGATACAGGGACGTTACATTAATTTCAAAATGACGATTACATTTCACAATAAGTGATATATATTTATTACATAATATATGTTGAAGGGTTGCAATCTTCTTAAATTCTCATATTATGATATTCCACTCTCGAATCAAGTCTTATATTAATTCTCGTATTTTATTCATGTGTTTATCCTTCAGGTAGATCTGGTGCATTCTCTTGGATGGTGCCTATGGTAGAAACATCCGAAATTCAGATATTCCGAAGAGCATCGCACGAAGGCAGGTTTGCCACAGTGATATTTCTTCGTATGAATCTCACTCGAGAAATAAACCTTCTTAACAATGCTGAAGGTTTCGCACGATGGCAATAATTTCGCGGGTAATCATGCATAAGGTATTACTTTTCCGAAAACTGGCTCTTGCAACTGATTGTGAATCAAGATACGCTACAGGAATCTCATCGAAAACAATTTCAATTGATGTTCTCATTCATTTGTTTTTAATTCATTCATCTGACCTACAGTTAGTAGACAAAGAAGAACATTCGTGTAGTTGAAAATGGTTCAGATGGCTCTGAGCACTATGGGACTTGGTCATCAATCCCCTAGAATTTAGAACTACTTAAACCTAACTACCCTAAGGACATTACACAAGACCCAGTCATCACGAGGCAGAGAAAATCCCTCACCCCGCCGGGAATCGAAACATGGAACCTGGGCGTGGGAAGCGAAAACGCTACCGCACGACCACGAGCTGCGGACAGTCGTGTAGTAATGTTCTACAGACATGGATATATAAATGAAAACAAAAATAAAAGTAGTAATCGGGTTTCGAACATGGGGCGAAAAAATTAACAACCCACGATGCTAACCACTGTACCACCACTTCATCTGAGGACAGCACCCAGTAAAAGGCATATAAAGTCGCCTTGAAAGAGACCTCGAGAACTTTGAACGTCGTTTATTCGAAAACGGCCCAGTATCTACGCATAAGCTGAGACACAGGTTGTTTTGACCTCTCCTCCACTGAGCGAAGTTTCTGGGAAATTACGCTCCTGGAAATTGAAATAAGAACACCGTGAATTCATTGTCCCAGGAAGGAGAAACTTTATTGACACATTCCTGGGGTCAGATACATCACATGATCACACTGACAGAACCACAGGCACATAGACACAGGCAACAGAGCATGCACAATGTCGGCACTAGTACAGTGTATATATACCTTTCGCAGCAATGCAGGCTGCTATTCTCCCATGGAGACGATCGTAGAGATGCTGGATGTAGTCCTGTGGAACGGCTTGCCATGCCATTTCCACCTGGCGCCTCAGTTGGACCAGCGTTCGTGCTGGACGTGCAGACCGCGTGAGACGACGCTTCATCCAGTCCCAAACATGCTCAAAGGGGGACAGATCCGGAGATCTTGCTGGCCAGGGTAGTTGACTTACACCTTCTAGAGCACGTTGGGTGGCACGGGATACATGCGGACGTGCATTGTCCTGTTGGAACAGCAAGTTCCCTTGCCGGTCTAGGAATGGTAGAACGATGGGTTCGATGACGGTTTGGATGTACCGTGCACTATTCAGTGTCCCCTCGACGATCACCAGTGGTGTACGGCCAGTGTAGGAGATCGCTCCCCACACCATGATGCCGGGTGTTGGCCCTGTGTGCCTCGGTCGTATGCAGTCCTGATTGTGGCACTCACCTGCACGGCGCCAAACACGCATACGACCATCATTGGCACCAAGGCAGAAGCGACTCTCATCGCTGAAGACGACACGTCTCCATTCGTCCCTCCATTCACGCCTGTCGCGACACCACTGGAGGCGGGCTGCACGATGTTGGGGCGTGAGCGGAAGACGGCTTAACGGTGTGCGGGACCGTAGCCCAGCTTCATGGAGACGGTTGCGAATGGTCCTCGCCGATACCCCAGGAGCAACGGTGTCCCTAATTTGCTGGGAAGTGGCGGTGCGGTCCCCTACGGCACTGTGTAGGATCCTACGGTCTTGGCGTGCATCCCTGCGTCGCTGCGGCCCGGTCCCAGGTCGACGGGCACGTGCACCTTCCGCCGACCACTGGCGACAACATCGATGTACTGTGGAGACCTCACGCCCCACGTGTTGAGCAATTCGGCGGAACGTCCACCCGGCCTCCCGCATGCCCACTACACGCCCTCGCTCAAAGTCCGTCAACTGCACATACGGTTCACGTCCACGCTGTCGCGGCATGCTACCAGTGTTAAAGACTGCGATGGAGCTCCGTATGCCACGGCAAACTGGCTGACACTGACGGCGGCGGTGCACAAATTCTGCGCAGCTAGCGCCATTCGACGGCCAACACCGCGGTTCCTGGTGTGTCCGCTGTGCCGTGCGTGTGATCATTGCTTGTACAGCCCTCTCGCAGTGTCCGGAGCAAGTATGGTGGGTCTGACACACCGGTGTCAATGTGTTCTTTTTTCCATTTCCAGGAGTGTAGTTTATGGTACGTGACGTGTTCTCGTCATGCAGGAAACGCGCAGTCGTAAAGGCCCCAAACTCAGGGGGCAGTAGCGAAGATTTCCTGATCGGTAGTCGGCCGGGTGGGGGATTTTCTCTGCCTGGGGTCTGGGTGTTTGTGTTGTCCTCATCGTTTCGTCATCATCATCATCATCATCATCATCATCATCATTCATGACAGTGGGTAGATTGGACTATGAAAAAGTTGGACAGTGTAAAAATTGGGTCTTTGTACGGGCGCTGATGACCACGCAGTTGAGCGCTCCATAAACCAAACATCATCATCATCATCTGATCGGTAGTGCGAAAAACTGCTACGCCGTCTGTCGGATGGTAAACCGAGAGCTTGGACGCACACGCAAAGGCTGGCGTTCATAGTGTGCACTGCAGTCGGCCACCCCAGCGCCTGCCGATATGCGCGTGCGCGCTGTCGTGTGACCATTTTCGTCGTCGCTGTCCTAATGTCTGTGTCGTCACCGAAGCGTCGTCCCCTGTGTGACGAACAGTTCCCCTTTCTAGTCGCTGATTTTGACTATGGCTGGCTCTGGATGCTGATGTCATGTGACTCTGTTCAGCGGATCTGTCGAGCTGCGAATTTCCACTGCCCTTTAATAATGCTGCCCCATTACGAATATGTCGACGAGAGAATTTTGGTGTTTTTCTAGACCGTATAGTGCCTCCTGCTGAGACGTCAGATTTCTGTGGCTGGTCCAGATGTCTGCGCCGTCGACGATGGACGCATCTGTCTTCCGCGGTGTGACAAGTTCTTGCAATGTGTGACGTCCCCCAGCTGCAAGGAATCTTACAGACACCACGCCCCCTCAAATCAAAATTGTTTTTCTCTGATCTTAAAAGAGCTCTCAGATCGTCGGCGGAAGGCGAAACGTGTTCGTATTTATTTAAACTCGTGTTTGTTAGTATCTGGTTGGTATCTGTGAAATGTGTAAAACTTATTTTGTTATCGAAATGTGTAAACATCGGTGCAGGGCAACAGAACTATGTGAAAATTTAATTTCGAACAGAAATATGTGGAGCGCACGCTACACGATGAGATATCTAAAATAGTCAGTCTATTAAACAAATCGTCTGCGAGAACACTATCTGTTTTCAATGAAATTTACACGTGCCATCTGACTGCCAGAACAAATGACTCAGATCAAAATGTTGGCCCTGAGTATAGCTAATCTTTATCTTAGTCTCGTAAACAATCACTGCATCAGAACTGTTACTGAAATTACACAGCAAATGGACATAAAAACTAATGCATTTGACTGCCTTATAAAACTACTTGAAAATTCACAAGATACCACTTTACTGGTATCTTCTACTGGTATTAAGCCTCTGAACTGATACTGATGTTATTTGCACACATACACTATGACAATCACTGTACCTTACAATGGGACATGAATTCTGATGACAGTTAAATTTCATGGCTTACCCGTTGTAACATCCACGATATAAATTTTAGCTACAGAGCGACGAGAGGAAATTATGCCTCTAACAGTTATAAACATTATCTATTCGACATATGAAAAAACAGTGAAAACGATGATAAATATTAATTATTTACATAATATTTTATGATGTAATTGGACATATCGATGTGTATAATTCAAAGACGATGATAATTGTAAATTCCTTTTATGATCTGCGTTTGTCTTCCTTTGTTTTTACCTTTTGTTGGTTGAGGTCTGTCAAGAAATTGTAATTATTTGTTAATTATTACTTGAGAATAGAGCTCATTATTATTGTATATATGAGTGAATAATTATTTGTAACTTTAATCCTTCTCTCAGTAAGCATTATCTGTGTTAATTATTTCTTTCCGCTGCAAGGAGCGCAGCCATTGATGATAGCGATTTGTATCGCGTTTTTTGTCTGTTTTTTCCTTAAAAAAAAAACAAATGTTTGCTTGATGAAGTCTAAATAGTGCACAATACGAAATTAAATTTTAATAAGCATTTCAAATACTTATCCTATTTGCTCTAACAATAGAAAGTCTCTATCAATTGTCTGCCGCCATCTTAACAATCATCTTAGCGGGAAATTCAAATTACGCAACTCTGCAGACATAAATGCCGAAGGTAATACAAATGTGTAAAAATAAATGTGCACCGGTGGTCCTGAACTCATTTTAATGAAAATAATTCGAATCAGATTGGTTCTTTAAAAACAGTGCTCATAGAACGATCCTTATAAGAAACTTTTCTAGCCGATGTATGGAGCCGAAATTAATTACGCACGAGTTGCGAAGAATATTGTTTCAAGTAACATACGTCAGTGTAGTGCGCGGCTAATATTCGGTAGCTTTAATGATCATTTTGCTGAAGATAACTGTTTCCATCATAATCAATAGTTGTATAGAATCTGTTGTATGAACTGTGATTTAGTGACACTTACACAACTTACAGGCAACACTTTAACACAACGTTAACTTGGAGTTCTTTAGCAACTTGACCAAACCTTTAACCGGGAGAAAAATTATTTAGTAATTACGCAATGTAATAAAATAAGATTATCATTTTCATTTACAAATTAATAAAATACCAAACCACCGAATAACACAGCGAACGCCACACCGTGCGCACGGAACACACGTCTGCTCTGCAACCTGGCACTATTAGAAATATTGATCTGACGATCCAAAACCAAATTTTATTTGCCGTCCTTGCGAGGTTCAGTGCAAGACGGTATTTTACCAGTTTTCAGAAAAATGCTTCATAGTAAACAACTCGCGATGTGCAGTGCGAGTATGCAAACACACTCATGAAAGTAAAGAATGAAAAATGAGGAACTAAACTTAGCGACTGATAAACGGGAACAGAGATTGCAAATACTATTGTACTTCATTAAACCATAAATGCAATACATCTTTCCATAAAGTTCTCACAGCTAGACAAGGTAGCAAAATATTTGATAAGTTTCCTGTGTATAATTGTCTTTCTTGACACTTGTCTCAGCCAGCCACTGTCGCCGAGCGGTTCTAGGCGCTTCAGTCTGGAACCGCGCGACCGCTACGGTCGCAGGTTCGAATCCTGCCTCGGGCATGGATGTGTGTGATGTCATTAGGTTAGTTAGGTTTAAGTAGTTCTAAGTTCTAGGGGACTGATGACCTCAGATGTTAAGTCCCATAGTGCTCAGAGCCATTTGAACCATTTGACTCTTGTCTCAACTGTAAGAAAAGTCCATGTGCTTTACTTTAAAATTTCTATAACAACCTTTAACCATATACAAGGTTGTAACACTAAGAAACTACACAGTTACAAATACATAAAGACTGGATTACCTTAAAAATTGGCTTTGTCATTCTTGCATTCATAACATCTCATTTCTCATAGTTTATCCTCAAAACGTATTATTACATCCTTCTTTTTAAATAATGCTGCCTCTATTACACTGCAAGCCAGCGTCCATCCTCTTCAAAGCGAGTACTTAGCCAGACTGTCTAACACACACTACTTGCTATTCTCTTCAAAAGGATAAACATCTGTGGTCTCAAAAACAGACTTACAAAGTATGTGGTTATATCGATACTGGAAAGGTTGAGTACATTCATCAAATTCTCAACTTCCTTTACATTTATGGCCAAAACTTCTTGAAAATCGACATGGCAAATAGCACAGTCCCCTTTCAAAGGAAGATGTAGTAAACATAATTTCTGTTTAGCAGTCTTGCAATTTTCGAAGATACAATGCCGACTATGGCAAGATGAATATCCCTCTTTGATCTTCACTTTCTCCCAGTTACTCACTTCGTCTATCACATGTCGGGTGTATAGAACGACAAATTTCCCGTTTAGAATTCCATTGTGCAAGAATACGGTGCGAATGTGGTGGATAAGCTGTCTGAATCCAATATAGCTCGTACTCTGTGAACAAAGGCTTTAAGCACACTGCTTCACTGTGGAGGATGGTGACAGTAAATAAGTCCGTGTGCCTTTGTTTATAGTACATAGCTTGGTCCAAGGTGCATCCTCTTTTCTCCACACCAAAACGTCCAAGGACGGTAGTTCACCATTTTCCTCCGTCTCCATCGTAAATTTGATGTTCGAATGAGGAGAATTTGAATGTTGTAGAAATACATCCAGCAAAGCAGAGCCGTGGAGCCAGATTATAAAGGTGTCATCCACATTTTGAAAAAGCACTTAGATTTTAACTCTGCCGACTCTTCGACGTCTTCCATAAAAAGATTCGCCACAGTGAGTGACAAGGGGCTACCCATCGCGGCACCATCACTGTAAGAAAAGTAGGTCGAGGTGAACATGACTCAAATGAATCGACAAGTTCTCCTTCCAGCTTCGCGCCAATGAGTTAAAGTGGATCTTGCAGTGGTAGTTGAGTGAAAAATGGCACCACAACAAAACTCAGGTGAATGTCTGATGGTGTAAGTCGTAAGATAATGAGCCGAAAAATGAAGTCTTCCGAGTTGCAGGTGTGGTGCTCACATTTTCCTACCAAAGCGCTCAGCTGTCCTGCCAGATGTTTTGCCAAGTTTTATGTTGGCACCTAAGTATTACTATCAACTGGACGATGAGAATGAGGCAATCCCTATAGCTTCGAAGGAATGAGTACCTGTGAAGTCTCTTGGTCACAACATTGGGAACCGTGCTGTTCTTGAGATACTGTTAAGGTCTCCATTGTATTTTGGTTATGGGGTCGTTCTTTAGAAAACCATACGCGTAGTTGTCCAATAACTGGTTTATCTCGCTTAAGGGCATCGACGTGGAGGGGATGACAGCTGCATTATCTGCAAGCTGTGAGGACGGGGCGTGAGTTGTGCTTGGGTAGCTCAGTTGGTAGAGCACTTGCCCGTGAAAGGCAAAGGTCCCGAGTTCGAGTCTCGGTCCGGCACACAGTTTTAATTTGCCAGGAAGTTTCAAGTTGCACTATCTTTATCCATCAGTAAGACAGCAATGCCAGTATCCTCACGTAACGGTTGAAAGGCTCACCCCTCAGCAGCTGAGATATTACGAGTAATCTTGTGGGCTGGTACCCATTTCAAAGAATGGCAAGTCTACCGCCTGATTTCCTCGGCAAGATCCTTCGACGATTTCAGGGTTCCCTGTTCAACAGAACTAATAATGCTCAGAATGGGTGGTGGTCTTGGTATGGGCGCGAAATTCCACTTATTTTAGGTCGAAGATGCCGAATCAGGCTGAGATTTATCCGTCTACGGAGATTGTCTCTTGTGTGTCGTCGTCAGACAAGAATTACACTGTAAAGTAAAACTTATGAGTGGAAAGGTAGTGGGGAGAGAGGGATGAATTAATTTGCGTAATAGGACATTTGTTGGAGGCATTGTCGACTTTTAACCGTGCTAGCTTTCACAATAAAGCTCCTACTCCTTTGTACGCGAGTTAAGACATTTTAGAGATGAGTAAAACTCCGAGTTTCGGCGATAATATGCATGGCTATCATAAAATTTTAATTATCACCTCGAAAAAATGAATTACTCTGTACTGATCAGCCAGAACATTATGATCACCTGCCTAAGAACAGGTATGTTCATCTTTGGCATGGATAACAGTGGCGAAGCGTCGTGGCATGGAAGCAGTTAGGCCTTGGTAGGTCCCTGGAGGGAGTTGGCACCGTATCTGCACACACAAGTCACCTAATTCCCCGAAATTACCGGGAGGGGGACGATGAGGTCTGATGTCACGTTCGATCAAATCCCAGATGTGTTCGATCGGGTTCAGACCTGGCGAGTGGGTGGGGCGGGGGGAGGGGGGAGGGGGAGCACTGTATTCCTCGAACCACTCCATCACACTTCTGGCCTTGTGACATGGTGCATTATACTGTCGAAAAATGCTGCTGCCGTCGGCAAACGTGATTGTCATGAAAGGCTGTACGTGGTCCGCAACCAGTGAACGATACTTCTTGCCCGTTATGGTTCCTTGCACGAGTTCCTCTGGAGCCAACGCATAATGGAGCCGCCGCCAGCTTGTCTCCGTCCAGCAGTACAGGTGTCACGGAGCTGTTCCCCTGGAATACGATGAATTCGCGCCCCCTCTTTCCATGATGAAGACGGTATGCAATGTTCTGCCACAGCGTCAGCGTCCAGTGCCGATGGACACGTGTCCATTTCAGTCGTAGTTACCCATGTCTAGGTGTTAACATAATTTGTCGGCTGCTGAGACCCATTAGTAGGAGTATTCGGTGCGCCGTGTGTTCAGACACGCTTATACTCTGCCCATCATTAAAGTCTGAAGTTAATTCCTCCGCAGTTCGCCGTCTGCCCCGTTTTACCAGTCTGCCAAGCCTGCGACGTCCGACATCTGTAATAAGGGATGGCCGCCCAATCTCACGACGTCTGGACCTGGTTATACCTTGGTTTCGCCATGTTTTGAAGGCACTCACCACATCACTTCTCGAAAGTTCGACAAATCGTGCAGTTTCCGAAATGCTCATGCCGAGCCTCAGAACTATCATAATCTGCTCTCTGTCAAACTCAGATAGATCCTGCGCTTTCCCCAGTCTACACACGGACAGCGCGCTCTTCTGATATTGCATGCACCGTGCGTATGTGTAATTAGCAGTTATTCCTCGCTAGGTGACGCTGCTACCGCGTGGACGGGTTTATGTCGACAATAATTCGGTAGTCATAATGTTCTGGCTGATCAATGTATCTTCTTGTAACTACTTACTTGGCGTGGCTGTTTCCGTAAGCAAGTATACGATGATGATGAGGTCCCATACGCCGAGGAGCGTAGGGAAGGATGCGGGAGACCCGCACCGCCAACTAGGCAACGTCGTAGCGGAAGTGGTTTTCCATTGTCTTCCTCCAACCGTAATGGGGATGAATGATGATGATGAAGACACCCAGTCACCTCGAGGTAGGGAAAATCCCTGACCCCGCCGGGAATCGAACCCAAGACCCCGTGCGTGGGAAGCGAGAACGCTACCGCAAGAGCACGAGTATACAAACACTCATTTTCATAAATAGTTTCAAATGTTTTTTTGCAATCCAATTATAATTTTTTACGCTTGTTTCTCAGTCTTGCTGGCCAGATGGGAAGAAATTACAGTATTTTTAACAGTTTCTGAAAGACGTAACTGTGTCTCATATAGTTTATAATTGAAAGCTTGTTTTTAGCGTAAAGAAATCCATTTTCTAATTTTAACCAAATTTTATTGGCAGCATACATTACTTTTTCGTCATAGGGTACACTATTTTTTAATCTTACATGAATATGCTTAGATACAAGGTCATTATATATGACAGTAGTTTTGAGCTTAATGTGTTGTGTGGTTTTATGAATGTTGGAGACATTTGAATTTCTGGTAGAGGTCACTAGAAAATACCTCTCTTATGCAATAAGTTCTTTGGTGTGACCATCTGGGACAAATCACTCTACATTCGCAGGTAACACAATCAATAGCCAACCTCTAGAGAAAAAGACTTGAAAATAATCAGAATGAAAAATAAGACACTTTAAAATCAATGTACTGTTTTCTATTTCAAATAATCCTGGAAGATATCGGTAAATGAAAACCAGATACTTCTTTTTCGATTATGTTTTTTACCAGCTATTTTCTGATTTCTTAGAAGATCATTTTTTGCCGTGTAACCATGGACTTTCTGCTTTTCCTGGACTCGAAAGAGAGGATCTTGTAATTTAGTTATTTCTTTCGTTTACTCGTTTACCGTGAATGCAATACTATCCGTTCTTACTAGATACATATAGCATTCATTCTTTATTATTTAGATTGTACAACGGAGAGATGCTACGGATATAATAAGGACACATAGATGAAATACACATCGAGAAATTAGTTTTAGGCGTAGTGAGAAACTTCTGATAACCTGTTAGTGTACGTCTTCAGAAGCATGAGCTGTGGTCATTAGGGAGATTTCGCAGGACATTAGGACATGGAAGCATGTGATGGACTTGAACATTTGTAAGTCAATTACGACCAAAATAGGAATTTGTTACAAAAATTTGAATACCCACACATAGTACGTCAAACATTATTGAATCGATATTGAAAGAGAAATGGTTCATTAACATACATAGTAATTACACTCTGCCAACACTCAATGGGAGCGCTAGCATACATGGCTTGTAAGGGTGGGAATATGAAAACTACGAAATTTCATAAAAGGGAGAATAATTTTGCCCTGCATACATGTAATCAAGTGCACCGTACAGATTCTAAGAACTCTAACGCTTTATTCCAATACCATGAAACCATCCAGACAGAAGATAAAGGGGGCGAACTACGGTGGGATTGAATTCGAAATCAGAGCTATCCCACAAAAGTCAGTAAATTCGTCGAATTCATTTGAACTGAGTTCCTGCCATAGAAGCGGGGGTCCGTTCTGGACAGCATATTTTGGTCTATTCATTGGAGCTGCCTGTTATCATGAAATAGTCTCTTCCACCACACGTGGCTATACCACAACATTGAGGATGAAACATCAACTCATGGAAAAGACTAAAAACCCATAACAAAATTAATGGAAGCACACACGAGGACCATGGATAGAACGCTGAAAGGGATTACCCAGCTAAACAGTTAAAAACGTTACACACTGACATTTATTACTCAAGATCACCAACTTACTTTGCGGGAATTTAATCTAAAATACTTGACCCAACGAAATGTAATGCTTTTTAGTTGAGATATATTAGTTTTTGGATATACACAAAAGGATCAAAGTTAACAGGCGCATATGCTGAAGGCATGTAGCTACGTCCGATCAGAGCCAAGGGGTTTGTTAAGTTCGCTCATTTCACAGTAAATGCATAGGAATTACAGCAGTAACTGAGTCATTCCCTAACAGAAAATAACAGTTTAACTCATGTAACCCAAATGAAATCATACCAAACTATGTTCGACGAACTCACAATTCGGCGGCAGATCCCAGAGTAAATGAAAAAAGTATCGGTCGGTAGCCATCGTTACGACGACAGGTGACTGAGAGGTAACTACTTTGACAGACATTTAGGGAGGAGCTCTAAGAAATTGACACTCCTCTGTATCAGAGAAGAGATTCTGTCTCACAAATGACCTATTGGAAACTCATTCACTCACACATTCTTACTTACAGATACTATTCAGAGACAAGTTGAGGATGGAAACAGAATACTGGTTATCAAAATAAATAAAACATGCTCGATCCACACGTATTCCGTTTCCCTGAACCTTATGAAATAGCACTGACAACAGCTGTGTAACTCATCACCGTAATAACAAGGAAAAATACATGTAGAAAAACGGAAGAGGGCTATAATAGTCCCCTTTCAACCTTCTAACGCATAATGAAAATTATTGTCCTATGAAAAAACCAACGCCGGAAAGAAAGCCCTTTTGAATGACGAAGTGTGTCGTGCAGATAACCCCTGTTCACCCTAACAGACAAAACCTTAGAGTAAGAGCCCAACAAATGATCGCCAGAATAACGCAACCGGTTTCTCCTCACTCTTTCTTGATCCGCTCCAAAGAACCCTGGAAGAAATATCAATAATCCGAACACTTAGAAGTCTTTATCCACTCTGCATTGGTAGTACTATAAAAAAAGTCGCACACATCTAAACAAGTGTATGCACAAGCATACGCAAACACACACACACACACACACACACACACACACACACACACACACGCGCGCGCAGAGAGAGAGAGAGAGATAAAGGAATGAACAGTCCTTCGTTGGGAACACTTACGTAAACAAATAAAAAAAGAGACACCAATTGAGCAAACAGATTTATGATAAAAAATCTCTCACAGTTCTTGTAAGATAAATGTGCAGTTCTTGATGCATCTGTAGTGGTGTTTCATAGCACTTAGCTTACGAAATATGAAAACTATAACACAAAGAGGTCGTGACGTGAAAACGTGTCGATGTTTTATAAATGGAATGACAGCGTGAACTGTAGTATATTACCAGATGAGAGGGACCATTGATTTAGTACGACGAATGTAAAAATTGTGTTGTGAACTGTTTTCTGATCTATAAATATTGCATATAAAAACAAAACTGCAGTGCTTCAGACAATATCGAATGAAAGTGCCTTAACGTCAATGGCGGAAAGCGTCTGGCAGCGTCTGGAACATAAATAAATAAAGAATGCAGTAATAAAAAGGCGTTTCAGTTTATAAAAGGAAAACTGCAGTCCTAGTACACATTGGATCCCCGTTCCGCCTCACCGTGGCTCGCCACTGAAGGTAACACAACAAAACTGCACTGGCCACCGTTACAGTGGAGTATCATGCGGTGCTTGGTTTTCTGATTTCGAAGAGGAATGTCGCTGCAATAACACATGTTCAGTTGGTGAAAGTGTAAAGCAATAATGCTGCTTCATGTGACACAGTAGTAGAGGTGAATCCAGTGTTTTGGTTAGGGTGGCGACTGAAGTCATGAAAATAATGCTTTATAGAGGTACGTCAAAATTTCCTTGAGTGATCAACGGTAATGCTTTGGTTGTCTGTATTGTCATGTCGCAGTCTCTATAAATTGCCATACATATAACGCTGTATTCAGTTTAAATATCTGAAGAAATACAACGTATCCTCAAAAGTATTTTTATTATGGTATAAACAGATCTTTATACTTGTCCAATTTAAATTATTTGACACGCCGAATAAAAAGTTTCTGCTAAAAAACATAAATTTGGTTTTCTTCCATATGAAATACTGTACTTCATTTGAGGGAGGATCACTAATGCCTACAAAATCTACATAAATTTCAGAGCAAAATGACATAAGAAAAATACAATTATTGTAACATTTTAGAGAGATAATAAGAATATTATCTGGAGAGTGCATTACTGATTGTCCCAAGTATGCACTTCTGTGTTACATCACATTTGTGCTTAAGAAAAACTTGACTCAATTAAAATATCAGCAAAAACGTCACTGTACGTTCTGAACTGCTGCTACTCTCATTAAAATACAGTATTTCTATTATTTTCCAATAGCTCAAGAACTTTATCGTCTACGTCCCCTACTTAAGCTTGTATTGGACTCATTTTTTAAAAATAAATCACGAAAGGGAAAAAATAAACATACTGCAAAAACTAACTTAAAGAAGAAATAACACAAAAACAATGTTAATTAACATAATCAAACAAAAAAATGATCGCACTACAACGTGTAAACAAATATATGATGAGCGCGTCTAAATGTAGCAGCAGAATTATCCATTGTCGATATTGTATTGAAATGACGCTCAGAATTCGATAACTACAGGTGTACACACAGATTGAAACCTAGAGTATCAATACTCAGCATGCTAGCACCATCTAGAGGCAAATTAAGAAAGTTAGGAACGGATTGGTACTTTGGCAATACTGCACCAATCGAAGGGCCAAGAGAGTTACCCTTACATTCGAAGAGTTCATTTGCTATCACAAGTATTTAAGGTAGCCGGAAAAATCTAAATGATATTTTAAAGACTGAAAAGTAGATGTTGAAATCTGTACAGAATGTTTATTATTGAATGTTACAGAAAATGCAATGTCAGTACAGCAAAATACGACGTTAGGACAGCGAAATCAAGTGTCTTTATAGCAAAAGACAGAGTGACATTAAAAACCGAACTGAAAAAGACATAAAAACTACAAAATAATATTAATACTGCAGAGGGCCGAGTGAAGACATCTTTGTGTGAAGCTAGGGAAGGTGTTGGGAACATGTGAAGTGTCAACGGCGCTAGTAAAACATCGTTAGAGCTCAATTCGTCAAGTCGTCGCTCTCCCACATCAGCCCTGGCTGTTACTCATTCAGCTTTGTGTTGAATTCTGGCTGACGTCTGTCCAGTCAGCACTGTGGTTGCACACGCAGGCGCGGTTTAGTGACCCCAGTGTTGCAGTGGGTTGCCAGCGAGCAGGTGCAGCCATTGCTCAGCTTGAAGTGATCTCAGGCTGGCTGCTGGAGTGTCCCTGGTCCCATTCCTAATTCCGTGATGACTCATTTGCAGTGTACCTGACGTTGGTTGTGGTCAGTTCATCTCCTACCTAGTCCTGCTAGGTTCCAGCACCCAGAGGTGCCTGAGTCTTGAACAGGAATGGGACACCAAGAGGCTTTGTTGCTGACTTCCGCTTTGAAGTACAGTTCTGGCACAACATGTGGTGTGGTGTCGTCGGAAGACAGTCAGTAGATGGTAGGCAGTGAGCAGCATGATGCTCACTGGTCATCTTCTCTAGCACATCTTCAGCTAGTTCATAGACTGTGCTGGAGCATCTAGCATGCAGATTCACTACAGCCTCATAAGTTTGCTATTGAGTGTTACTCTGTAAATGCCATTGATACCAATGATCAGCTCCTGGTGAGAGCTGTAGAGCTCAATAATTTAAGGAGAGCGAATGTGAGGCTATGATGCAAGGCTCTTTGTCTCTTTGTTCTGTCTTATTCACATAACAGGCTGGAGCAGGCAAATGTAATTCTGGACACAAAACCGTGAAAAGTTTCACGGAGAGTCGCGATGGGTGGAAATAAGCAGAACATCAAAAACAGCTGTTAGGTTATGTGTAAGAGAGAATGTGACATTCGATTTTAAACACTATGAAGATAATGAGAACATGCGTCACCCTACAACTTGAATTGAGTAATTTCATCTGTCTTTACTATCTTCTTGGTCTCCGCTGTATAAATTAGAGTTAGTTTATGTACGTCTTAAAAAAAAAAAAAAAAAACAAAGCTGGAGAGGATGAGGCGCATAGCTGCCAACTGCACCTCATATCGTGAATTTAAAGACTGCTTCCTCTCGAATTACTGATCGTGTGAAATGCAATAATGTATTAAGCATGAGATGATAATGTTCAAGAATTTAATAGCACCAGGAACCAATAGCCCAGTGAAATTCTTTGAATCTGTGGTTGGAAAGAATCAATTCTTAGGCACTCCTTGTAGCTGAGACGATATCATTCGTTATTGCTACATGAAACTGCCAACTAATTGCCATCAGGTATTAGCAGGAGGATGTGACTGAGATATACATAGAAGCGTTTAAGAACACACAGTATGAACTCAAACTCACTTTTGATGAGAGCAGTGGTAGGGAAAGAAGGAGAGAGTATGAAAATAATTTCAATTGACCTCCATGAACCCATATTTATGCTTGGAATTGTAACAGGAACGGTGCACCTGGCTGAGGAAATCATTTCCATGATCTGTCGGGAGTAGGACAAAATTTCCGTATCACCCGTTACAGAGAGGAGGTTGGAACAGCTATCAGAGTCATAAGAATGGCCAGAATTTCGCAGAACAAACCCACGCCTGAACGAGAGAGAAAAGGAGCAAAAACTATAGGAATCAGACTTCCAAATCCAAGGAATGACAAGTATGGTGATAGCTCATCACAATGACAATGTATCAGAGTTGCTACTCGAGGAAGAGGATGTAGTCATAGCACACGATCTGCATCTATTCACTATAGGAGATGTGGAGCTGAAAGGGATACTCAACAATGGGAGCCAAATTTCGGCACTAACTGCTACAGCATTTCAAAGATGCATCGATAATTTTCATTGTCCAGTACTGTTATTAAGGAAAACAAGAATAAAAGGAGCAATAGTTGGTAGATTCACTGAAGTAGATCGCCATACTGTACTGAACTTGGTCTGTCAAGGAGAAACGTTAACAGGAAATTTCTTGGTGGTACCGAAGTTGGCCACCAACCTAGTCCGCTTGGTGCAACCAATTTAATGGGACCCCTTCTGCAGATGGTAATGAATATTGAGGTACTGAAGGAGTTGTGTAGGGGTTTTCTCACTTAAGACAGTCAAATAGATAAAATGATTTCGGATAATAGTCCCTAATTCAGGTTGGAACGTTGGAAAGCAACGCTAAAGAGACACAGGACAAAGGTTATTTTATTACATCACCTGAGTCGGAATCCCACTGAACAGATTATGAAAGATACTGGAAACCTCTTCAGAATGCACTATAGCAAATAACATACCAGATGCAATGTATTTATTTGGGATTTTCAAGATGTAATTAATGAAATTCCACACAGTAGCACATTTCTACCCCCCACTGTCAGTCTTAAAGAATCGTCAGCCATGGGACAAAGTAAGAGAAGTTATAGGTTTTCCACCCAGGAGGCGACAACAACATAAAACATCGATCGATCAAGCACTGTGCAGACAGGACAAGCACTGTGCCAACGAAAGGCTAGTTTCCAAGAGTATCATGTGGATTAGTAAGTGCTCACAAAATCTTTCAGATTGTCAAACATGTGAAAGTGGCTAGGTCATCGACTTTTTTGTATATAAATGATAAAAAGAATTACTCATGAAAATGCATTGGAGCTGGAAACAAGTCAATGAAACTGGTTGATGCACATCGTATTAGCTACACCAAACCCTATTTAGAATAGGATATGAGCTACTTACAAAGGAAGAGCAGTGTATGCAAATGAAGATGTTATTGAGATGTAAATGGAGAGTTACAAAAATTGTTCAAATGTGTGTGAATTTCTAAGGGACCAAACTGCTGAGGTCGTCGGTCGCTAGTCTTACATACTACTTAAACTAACTTAAACTAAGTGCAACACACACACCCATGCCCGAGAGAGTACACGAACCTCCAGCGGGAGGGGCTGCGCAGTCCGTGACATGGCGCCTCAAACCGCGCGGCGTACAAGTTACAGAGCGTATGATTATGGCGCAGTGTCCTGGATTTGAGTTAATCAACCAGATGAAGAATGAAGCATTTTTAGTAAATTAGGAGCAATCTATGTTCGTGAAAACTTGTGAGTACTGGAACGCCCGACGTTGGCCGTTGATGCAACCGAGATATTATTGAGAAATGAATATCCTAACATAATAGTGTTGAGTATAAATGGTGAAAGTAGCAGCTATTCACATTGGGTTGACTGTTGAATGGAGAAATTGCATAATGATACGTGGAAGGTGGTATCAGTATTTCAAGAGTTGGTATATTTGTCCTTAACTGGTACGTAATTTTGCGTAGGGGATTGTGTGTATTTCCATTCATGCCAAAGGAGTGTTTTGAGATGACAAGATATAGAAATGTAGTATTGTGGTCCTCACCAAAGTTGCGACTGGGCAGAATTAGTGAGGAAGTGGCTCTAAGCACTATGGGACTTAACATCTATGGTCATCAGTCCCCTAGGACTTAGAACTACTTAAACCTAACTAACGTAAGGACATCACACAACACCCAGTCATCACGAAGCAGAGAAAATCCCTGACCCCGCCGGGAATCGAACCCGGGAACCCGGGCGCTGGAAGCGAGAACGCTACCGCACGACCACGAGCTGCGGACAATAGTGAGGAAGTGAGTATCTTGAGAAGTTGAGTATCAGGGTGTGTTGAACATGACGATAGGTCGATGGAAGTTGATTTTTTGTTTATTTGTGTTGTAAGGGCACTAAATGTGTGGGTTATTGAATGGTATTGTCTTATGAAGCATGCAAAGGATAATGTGATATCTACAGAATACGGAAGACCAGGGTGAATTTGGAACAGCAACTGTCGACTGAAGCCCTACGAACAGCAACATAATATTAAATCTGATAAGAAAAATACTGCATGTTAATTTTTTTGTTTATTTGTTATTTAGAATTCAACAGACTATAGATGAATGAGAGAAGTGAGATAATGTGGGAGAACGTGATTGCAGATATAAGGGTGACATACATAAGGTTAAAATGAATAAAATGAAGATGATAAATAAACATGTAAGTGCACTAACGGAACAAACAGCACTGTGAGTTACCTGAAAACATAAGCACTACTGAGTAACCTCGACTGTAATTAATATGTATTGTCAAGAAATTTTAATAAAATATTTGTGAAGTTTTTGTTTACAGGTGAAGATTATGACGTGGAAAGCACTAAGAAGGATAACCAAGGTGGCAAAAAGAAAAAAAATATATATAAATGTGTGAGCTATGAGGGGCACAAATCGAGGAGAAAGGATTGAATAATCAAGAAAGGAAATAGGCCAAAGAGAAGGAAATGTAATGCATTGGTGGAGGTGTTTTTTTACTTTACCAGTTTTATTTGTTGTTTGGTCAAGGTTAAAAACCTGGAACTCGGTATTCATGGAAATAATTTATGTTATGTTAATCCCGTGCGATAGCATGAGTAGAAGGGAATAGTATACTACTAATCCGCAAATAACAGTACTAATTTTGGAATAATCTTCAATGTTTGCCTCTAACGGACAGCCAACGTAATTATCAAAAACAATTTTAATATCTCGTCAAGGTGAAGTTCCAAATGCCTACATGATATCTATAGTAACTTTTATTAGTGATAATTCGAAATGGTCAAATATGTGCTTGATTTGCGTGTAAATTCAAAGACTGTCTAATATTGTGCAAGGAAAATTAAATTCCTACTTCAGTGTCACTGTTTTGGATTATCGGAAAGAGAGCACAGGAATGTGTAAACGTTTGTCAAGTATGATAGGACACACAAAAAAAATAAGTTAAAAAAGAAATTTTCGGGTTGTTAGGATAATCACTGCATTATGATAGTACTGTCATTGATCTGTTATGAGAACTGTGCAGAATCACTAGCATCGAACAGGGTGATGTGAAGACTTGAGCAGCACCCACGCAGAGATGTGCCCAGGTGTTTTCATCGTGTTTTAACATGGCTGTTCACTGAGTGGCAGAGCATCAGGCCCGGGTTCCCGGGTTCGATTCCCGGCGGGGTCAGGGATTTTCTCTGGCTCGTGATGACTGGGTGTTGTGTGCTGTCCTTAGGTTAGTTAGGTTTAAGTAGTTCTAAGTTCTAGGGGACTGATGACCATAGATGTTAAGTCCCACAGTGCTCAGAGCCATTTTTTTAGAGCATCAGGTGGGAACTGGTTGGAGCAGGTCATTCACTTTCACTACCAGCTGGCTAATGGAAGGAGGAACGGCAGGGCACAGGCTCGTCTGAGGAGCTGTTCCCATGGGGATGAGAAGAGAAGAAGAATGGAGGGGTGGCTCTCCAACAAAAGATGAACATTTGTTCTACAGTAGTTCATACGCAGATATATAACATAGTATATGATGAACTGTCACAATTTCCCTCCTTGTAGAGGATTTAGATTAGCCACCCTGTACCAAACACTGTACTGTGCTACCTGGCCATCATTTGTTTCTTAGAGCTCTACTACGGAGGACAAACACATGCCATCTTCTGTAGCGAACGGCGCTGATCAGTATATCAACTTCACTCTAAAGCTGTTATAGCAGTCTGTTTGTCCCACTCCACAAGAGAAACGTATTGAGCTCTCGATGGAACCATTATCTCCTCAATGGCATTGTACAGTTGGGTTGCATATTCAGAATGATAAATTCGGTGACATCTGGGAGAAACTGCAGACAGCCTCTGTGTCCATAAACACGAGCCACCACCACACCATTACTGAGGAAACAAGATGCCTCAGTCACGTCCTCATTCGAGCACCTGTTGCCGGTCTGGTGACAATCCCACAATCACCATGTTCTGGAAGATTCCTGGCAGAATGAGGAGGTGTCTTGCCTGCTGTGTCCACCCCAAAATGAGCCTGTTTGTCTCACCATACCAGCCTACATGCCGCAACTGCATACATACCCTTAACATTGATCCGCACCTGTCTCCAGAACATGTGATAAATATGCAGAAACCCATTTCTCGTTTGACAGATTGAACTCCTATTTCTCTTGTGACCCATTGAACACCCTGCAGTTGTCATATGACAACATTGCATCTGCAATCTCAGGTCAGCTACATATTTGGCGTTATGTGCATTTTTCTTTTAGAGGGCTCTTGTATTTCATATTAATTCTAGTCTTTTAACTGATAAATGTAATTCTCATTATTCATTGTGTAATAATAATAACGTATGTTGATTCATCATAAGAACGACACATGTTGTGTGCTGGTTATATCATTACAACATCTGACGGCTATATTTTGTGGTAGTTTTACAAATAAACCCATACAGACCACATTTTCACAGTCCATTTTATAGTCTTGCATTTTTATTAAGATTTACAGTGTTACTTTGCTGCTTTTATTATGTTCCAATAGATCTAGCGATGCAATTCCCGTTGTAAAGAGAATCCTTTTACGTTAGAACTCCCCAGGACGCCTACTTTCTTTTCCTCAGGGAGAGTTTCCACATTTCCTGTATGAATTTTCAAACGTGATAAAATATGCGTATGTCTGCAAAAGGCTTTTTTCGATTTGAAACTAAATAAGCCACGATTACGTGGCAATCCGAATGCGAAAATATCTCTGTCTGTCTGTATGCCTGTTTGTACCGGATAAAAATTATATTATCACTTCAGCGCTATAAAAATAATCAAGTAATGCGAAAAATGCATTTCGTTAGTGATCTAAGTTGTTGAGATATATGAAATATGCACGACTGCCTTACCATTTAAATACGGCGCGTTCGGATTGTACCCCTCTTGTCCCACTTGGCACTCAGGCATTATGGCTTGGCTGTGGGGGAAATGTGCAGTCTGACTGAACTCTATGGCACAACTCGCGAGTTGAATTCTTGGCCACCTGAGTGTTAAACTCATAATCCGGTAATAGTCCACCTGTTAGCACTCTCGATCTTTGGAATTAAAACAGTTACATGTTTCTTGAAGTCTGAGGGTTTTTCGTTTGTCTCATGTATCATGTGTATCGGATGGAATACCTTCGATATGGTTCTTTCTCTCAGGGATCACAGTAACTCTTAGGGAATGTCTCTGCTCGAGCTGTCTTGTTTCATCTCTGTCAAATGCTTCTCGCTGTATCATATCTCTCATCTCGTCATCATCTACTCACTCTTCCATGCCCTTAATATTGTCTTCACATTCGCTTGCCTTGGGTAGCTTATGTGGGTTGTCTTAACGGGGCTTGATTGGGCCATTCTTCTTTGACGGCACAGTTACGGGTGAGGTGTACCTTCATAAGCTTCAGGCATCCATTTTACCTGCCATCCGAGACTTGTATGGAGACGGAAGAGTTTACTTTCAGCAAGATGGTGCCCCAGCCCACTACCAAAATCGTGTTAGGGCGTATCTCGACGAAAATCTACCAGGAAGATGGATAGGCCGTAGAGGTTCTGTGGAGTCTCTACCACGTTCCCCAGACCTAACTCCTCTGGACTTTTACCTGTGGGGAACACTAAAGGAGGTCATTTATCGACAAAAGCCACGCACATTGGATAAACTTTGAGAATTCATCGTACATTCATGAGCAAATATCCAACTGAGCACGTTGCAGTCAGTAGTTCGTGCTGCAGTTCGGCGGCATCGTTTGTGTGTGGATGTTAATGGTGACCATTTCGAACACCTACAGTGATATCTTTAAGTTGGACTTTAAGCTACACTTTCACCAAAAATGAGACAACTCCGTCAACTAGTTTGCAAGTTATGGTTTTTTAAACAGTGGATACATTTTTTTGGACCCCTCTGTATAAGTCGCATGTTGACAACATCATAAACTCCATGAGGCTTTTCGCTGATGATGCTGTTGTATACAGAGAAATCGCAACGCTACAAAATTGTAGCGAAATGTAGGAACACCTGTATATGATTGACGCTTAATGAAGTGAGTGGCAATTGACCCTCAATATAAACACATGAACCGTATTGCTTATGTGTAGACAGAAACCATATGTTCCTAGAAGAGTTAACAAATACAGGGTGAATCACCTAAAACTTGTACCGCAGGTATTGTGAAAATGGAAAGTGCTATTGATGTGTGGATTTCACAGAATGTGTTGGTAGTCAGGGACTTGTATTGTTAGCCAATAATCAGAATGCAATAACATTTAGAAAGTGAATTTTTTGTGCAATCATACACTTTTTAAATAGGACAATGTCTAATAACATTAATGTGGGGTCTTGCCCACTCGTCGCTAATAGGGTGTCTACGAGATGCACCGTTCTCAGAATGCTATACAACAATTTCAAACAAATAACATTAGTAGTTTTTTTTTTCTAGAAAGCAGACTGACAATATATGACTTTCGTTATAGCAAATGGCGCTAGCGAGAGCGACGTGAAAACAGTACAGTTCGTTCTATACACAGAGTCCAAGGAAAGACTTGTTCTGACAGCGTAGCACTAATCACGTTGCAGACTCGGGCCGATCGTGTGCAGCCGAGGCTAGCAGGAGCTGCGTTAATATGCAGCTGTTGTAGGGGGCGCGTCTGGTGCGGCGCGGTCCGATTCCGCTCACCATTGGCCGCCGTTTCTTCACAGCCTTCTCTGCTCTTGCTTTCCGCTTCTTAGTTCCGGCGTTTGTGGTTACGCCAGAACAATTAACAAACTAAAAGTAGCGTAAATCAGAATGTCAGTGATGTTTGTTGCAGGATTCTAGTGCGAGTCATTTACGAGATAACGTACTTTCATGAGCTTCCACACCGATAGTTGTATATGCCATTCATCCTGCGTAGTTGCTAGGTAAGACGTTCTTATGTTTACTTACAGTTTGCTAGTGTGATCCCTGAGTGTACTGCTACTTGGCAGTAAGTTAGTGTGTGACAGTCCAAGCAGTAGGTGGTGAGTGTACGATGGGGTTTACCAGTGCAGAAAAAGCCGACATGCTCGTGGTTTACGGAGAGTGTAGGAAGAATGAATTTCGTTCTTGTACTGCGTATGCTGCAAGATATCCAAATAGAAGTCAGCCATCGTGGCAATTACTTATCAGTCTCTTCAACCACTTACTTAGACGTGATAATGTAACACTTAGAGTAACAGAAGGCAACAAGTGACGACAGGAAAAGGGGGAAATTGATTTTGTGCTGCTGCTGCAGTTGATCCGCTAGTTAGCTCTCGCGCAATTGCGTGAGGGAGTGGTATGCGTTAGAAAAGAGTCAAATGGTTCAAATGTCTCTGAGCACTATGGTCCTTAACATCTGAGGTCATCAGTCCCATAGAACTTAGAACTACTTAAACCTAACTAACATAAGGACATCACACACATCCATGCCCGAGGCAGGATTCGAACCTGCGACCGTAGCGGTCGTGCGGTTCCCGACTGAAGCGCCTAGAACCGCTCGATCGCAAGAGCCGGCCAGAAAAGAGTCCTACGCATTGTTCATCGACATAGATTCCATCCCCATCACATCCCTATCCATCAAGAGCTGCATGGAAACGGTTATCAGACTCGCGTTAACTTCTCTATATGGAAATTAAGAATGGATACTTCACATGTATCGGTATCTTGTTCAGTGATGAAGCCACATTTACCAGTCGTGGCCAGGTAAACAGCCGAAACATGCACTATTGGTCTTTCGGAAATCCCCGTTGGCTTCGTTAGACGGAACGTCAGCGTCCATGGAGTGTACTCTTGTGGTTTGGGATATTGAACGATCAGCTCATAGGTCTGTGTTTCATAGACGCTACACTGAACGCGCTCAAGTATCGCAACCTCCAAACAGGCTAATATTCCACGGATGCTAGAAGACGTTCCTCTGCAGTCTGGGAGGAACCTGTGATACCAACATAATTGCTGCCCAGCCCATGGAGCACGAAGTACTGCACCATGTTTTCTCAAATTGTTTCCAAATCGTTGGATTGAACGTAGAGGACCGGTACCTTTGCCGGCCCGTTCCCCGCATTTGACGCCTATGAATTTTTTCTGTCGGGAAAGCTATAATACTCTGTCTACAAGGACATACCAACACCTAATGATATGCCGCGACGTATTACTGCAGCCTGTTCGGACATCCCCGCTGAAATGCTAGCAAGTATGCAGCAGTCGTTCCTTACCAGAATGGAAGCGCGTGTCTTGTTGCTGGCGGTCTTCATTCTGTACACAACTAGTGACGGTCAATTGTCTCGTTACTGATCAAAATCAGAGGTATTGTACAGTGTCGATGTAGGAAACTTTTCAAAATATGATGTCTCGAAAACAACTCGCATTATAATCCTGCAACCAACACCTCTGACACACTAATTTACCTTACTTTTAGTTTGTTTATGTCTGTAGGCATTGTTTCATTTTAAAAAGTGTATGTTCATACCAAAAAAGCGCTTTCTAAGTATTATCACAATTTGTTTACTTTTGCTAGCAGTAAAAGCCCCTGACTACCAACCCATTCTGTGCAAACCGCACATTAATAGCACTTTCCATTTCCGCAATATTTGCGCTGGAAGTTTTAGATGATTAACCCTGTATACTGCTTCCTCCTACGTACATTTCGCGAAAATACCATGAGCATAAAATCAGGGTGATTCGAGCCCACACGTAGGTTTATGGACATCGTTCTTCTCGAGAAGTGTTCGCGACTGGAAGACGAAAGCGTGGAAATGAGAATGGCACACAAAGTGCCCTCCGCCAACCACCGCTACGATATGTTACGGCCCTGGCTGTGGACTCTGTAGGAAATATAAAAGTTAAAATGTTTATAGTGTTAACAAAAACAACGATTGAAACCATCATATTAATTTAGTCAAATAAGGCGCAAATATGGAAACGCATCTGACAATAAAGAAAGTCAAAAGCATGAAATCTTCTAAGATCTCCAAACAAAATCATACATCCTGATGGCAACATTACTTTGAAAGTTGAGGTCAGGTATAAATGCAACTGACATTCTGAAAATAACTGACGATTTCCTACCGCTCGATTACTGCGACGGTTGGCTGAATGTTAATCATCATACTGAGTGAAAAGAGACAAGCCGAAAGACGTATCGCCTACCAAAATGTGTATGTGGGTGTAGATGTAAAAGAAGAGGAAATCTTGGGAAACTGTTAACTTAAACACTCGTCCTGAAAGTCATCTGTTATAAATGTCTGTCATGTTATGTATCAATAAGCAAGTTGCGGATAATATATGATTCAAAGACGTTATAAACCATATTTTCTTATTCTACAGAAATTTCATATATGGTTGTGTAGAGGGAAGCGTCTTCTTGCAGTACTTTGAGGATAGACTCAGACTGCTGGCGCAGAGTTTCAAGTTCGACTGGGCAGTGTGGCCTGCCTTACATTATTTTCCTTTCTTCCGCTTCGCTTGGCCTTCGCCTGACGCTGCTTGCATCGTACTGATTGCCAATGATTTGATGGTTCAAATGGCTCTGAGCACTATGGGACTTAAATTCTGAGGTCATCAGTCCCCTAGAATTTAGAACTACTTTATCCTAGCTAACCTAAGGACGTCACACACATCCATGCCCGAGGCAGGATTCGAACCTGCGACCGTAGCGGTCTCGCGGTTCCAGACTGTAGCGCCTAGAACCGCTCGGCCACCTCGGCCGGCGCCAATGATTTGAACACATCATAATTTCAGTTTTCGAATTACTTGAGGAGGGCATTACTAAGCTGCAGAGTCTAGGGTTATTGTTGAGATTCTTGCTCACTTGCGCTAGATTCGCGTATTTCCATATTACGTATTTTTTGTAGGTGCGCTGCAGGAAATGCTTCCATGTGAGTAAGGTCAACTCATTTTCCAGACCGCGTCTTTATTTGAATGTGCGAGAATCAGTATCTATTTTTCAGTGAGTCATACGAAGCTATAGGTCACTTTTCACATCACGTTCTCCTTCTCCAAACGTTATTATGGGGATTTTAAAGCATATGCGATTATTTTCAACTTTTCCGAAAATCTGTGGTATTTTTCAACTTTTCCGTAAATCTGTGGTATTGGACACCTACGTGGTCAGGTAGAGAACATTTGTATATACTGTTCATGATTTCTCTGACTGATTTCTGAATAATAACACGTTAAGTTAAAGTTTCTCTCGAATTATTTCCCTCTTGAAGTCATTCTTCAGTCCTATGATATTTCATGCTCATGTGCATATGTGCTTACTTAACATTGTTCGTGCTTGTGCCAAGTTCGGAGTACAACACATTTTAAAACAATTGCCTTCCGTAGAATTAACAATGCGTTAAACTTCCTTCAGTAGACACAGAAAGTCATACTTGAAGCATCATTTTTCTGCCGTATAAAGTATGTCCGGGTGGCAGAGAAATTATCACCCATGCTGCAGCAAAAAAAAGCTTCGATACTTTACGTTGGTAAGAACCATTTTCTAGTCGTTAGGCCTTAGGACATTTTGTGTGCAGTTACACTGATGGTATTAGATTTGTTGCAATATATCTTCCTTTAGTTATTGTTATAGGCCGCTTTTTATGTTCTTTGATCTTTGAAATTTTCCGTACTACCTTATATTTTATTAACTGTAGACTGACAGCTTTTTTGTTCATCCATGGGTTTAATTTGGTACAAATGAGACTAATTTCAGGATATAAACGCTGGAGTCATAATTTGTCCTGTACTTAGGGAAGTTATACCAGGTGGTAAAAGCTTTCAATCAGTAAACGCTTCAGATTATTCAAGAGAACGATAGTTGGCTGCAGGTATCACTCTGCCATAAACAAACAGAACCATAAACGAAGATCATAAATCTGGACCAGATCTGGATACCACATGAGGTCTGGCTCAAATGGCTCTGAGCACTATGGGACTCAACTGCTGAGGTCATTAGTCCCCTAGAACTTAGAACTACTTAAACCTAACTAACCTAAGGACATCACACACATCCATGCCCGAGGCAGGATTCGAACCTGCGACCGTAGCGGTCTCGCGGTTCCAGACTGTAGCGCCAGAACCGCTCGGCCACCAGCGGCCGGCCACATGAGGTCTATTTTGACGTGAAGAAGTAGTACCGTCGTTGATGTATAGGTAACCACGGTGATGCGTTTCATAGTCCCAATCTGCACGTCCGCGAAGTAGATGGAGCTTGTCCACCCGATTTTTCTAGACGACGAAGAGCGGAGCACGATCACTGAAACCACATCAACGAGTTGAGACGACGCAATCTTTATCTGTGCCCAATACACAATTTTTCACGATTTTCGCGACCGCTGGGTACAGTATCGTGGTGCGACATCGTGCACTTCAAAACGATGATGATGGCTGGGTAATTGCGTCATCTAGGAATTTTGTGACGTTTCTTGACCAGTATCATGAACTTAGGATGCTTGTAGTTTTTTCATAGACGGCTACGTTGATGGCTTCCACACTGCTAAGAAAAATCGTAATGAGGACTGAAAAACGCGTTAGAGTAGAAGTTCTTGGTCATCCAGCTGAGATATCGCAACAGGTAATGGAGAACCTCAATAGCAGATTATATTAGACGAATTAATTTTCAAAGAGGACGCAACCTACATCATGCAATTTCTCACTAATCATAACTATTTAGTACTGAATACAGTTTGCGTTCATTTGTGACTGTGGACTGCCAGAATTAAATTCTGATCACATGAAAGATACGTCTTTTGGGTGGTTACCAATACACATCAAACATTTGGCTAGAATACAGTAAAAAATTGGTCCAAATGGCTCTGAGCACTATGGGACTTAACATCTCAGGTCATCAGTCCCCTAGAACTTAGAACTACTTAAACCTAACCAACCTAAGCACAACACACACATCCATGCTCGAGGCAGGATTCGAACCTGCGACCGTAGCAGTCGCGCGGTTCCAGACTGAAGCGCCTAGAACCGCTCGGCCACATAGGCTGGCAATACAGTAATATTATGTGGGTATTGCAGGGGGTGATATAGAATGCATTAACAGCACAAACATACCTGAATACTGGAATTCAAGTTTATTTTAAATATTCACAACTACAGCATTTTCTAAATAATTATCTGCTTACAGTTTAAATTGTAATTTTAATTATATACATTTCTTAAGGATGCTAGCCTTATAGATGAAAGTTGTATGGTCGTTAATTACTTGGACTGCAGTAGGTCGTACACATATCAAAAAAAGTTTTGCATATTCTCGGTTCCGAGAGTTCCGCAAGCTGTACAGGAAATTGGAATAAAGATCAGCATAAGCATCGTTTCCGCCCTTTTGTTGCTCATGACAACCAACCAGTACATGTTGTACCACCATACAGCGAGCCCTTCAGAGGTGGTGGTCCAGACTCCTGTACACACCATTACCTCTAATACCCAGTAGCACGTTCTCTTGCATTGATGCATGACTGTATTCTTCGTGGCATACTATCCACAAGTTCATCAAGGCACTGTTGGTCCAGATTGTCCCACTCTTCAACGGCCATTCGGCGTAGATCCCTCAGAGTGGTTGGTGGGTCACGTCGTCCATAAACAGCCCTCTTCAGTCTATCCCACGGCAAGTTCGATTGGGTTCTTGTCTGTAGAACATGCTGGCCAGTCTAGTCGAGCTATGTCGTTATCCTGAAGAAAATCATTCACAAGATGTGCACGATGGAGGCGCGAATTTTCGTCCATGAAGACGAATGACTCGTCAATATGCTGCCGATATGGTTGCACTATCGATCGGAGGATGGCTTTCACGTATCGTACAGCCGTTACGGTGCCTTCCAAAACCACCAGTGGCGTACGCCGCCCCCCCCCCCTCCCCCCCCCCCCCCCAAAACAGCAGGGACCCTGCACTTTGCTGGACTCACTGGACAGTGTATGTAAGGCGTTCAGCCTGACCGGATTGCCTCCAAACACGTCTTCGACGATTGGCGGGTTGAAGGCATATGCGACACTCATCGGTGAAGAGTACGTGATGCCAATCCTGAGCGGTCTATTCGGTATGTTGTTGGGCCCATCTATATCGGGCTGCATGGTGTCGTGGTTGCAAAGATGGACCTCGCCATGGATGTCGGGAGTGAAATTGCGCATCATGCAGCCTATTGCGCGCAGTTTGAGTCGTAACACGACGTCCTTTGGCTGCACGAAAAGCATTATTCAACATGGTGGCGTTGCTGTCAGGGTTCCTCCGAGCCATAATCCGTAGGTAGTGGTTATCCACTACAGTAGTAGCCCTTGGGCGACCTGAGTGAGGCATGTCGTTGACAGTTCCTGTCTCGCTGTATCTCCGCCATGTCCGAACAACATCGCTTTGGTTCACTCCGAGACGCCTGGCACAAAGTAAGAATGCGGAGGCGATCGAACCGCCGTATTGACCGTCTAGGTATGGTTGAACTGTAGACAACACGAGTCGTGTAACGCCTTCCTGGTGGAATGACTGGAATTGATCGGCTGTCGGACGCCCTCCGTCTAATAGGCGCCGCTCATGCGTGGTTGTTTACTTCCTTGAGCGGGTTCAGTGACATCTCTGAACAGTTAAAGGGACTGTGTCTGAGCTGCAACATCCACATTAGTGGACATTAGTATTGGGTATGTCCACACTTCGCCTTTATGACGGCTTAAAGTCTGAATGTGTATGGAGGAATGGCAGCCCATTTTTGCCTAAGACACTAGGCTCTGGAGAGAAGCCAACGTTCTAAATTGTTCCAAATGTGTTTCATTGTTTTCGGGTTGGAAGTCTGAGCACTCCAGTGGATTTTAGGAATGTCATTATTCACAAACCATTGCCGCAAAGAAGCCCATTTTTGACACAGTGCATTGGCATGCAGTTACAATCTTCGTCCCCTAACTGGTTCCCTACTGGACGCAGTACGCAAATGTGGAGAAATTGGAAATTTGTGGTAAGATCCAATGGGACCAAGCTGCTGAGGTCATCGTTCCCTAAGCTTACGCACTACTTAATCTAACATAAACTAAATTACGCTAAGGACAACACACACATCCATGCTCGAGGGAGGACTCGAATCTCCGACAGGGGGAGCAGCGCGAACTGTGCAAGGCGCCCTTAGACGACGCTGCTAGCCCGCTCGGCTGTAAAATGTGTTCGTATCTAACAACTTCTCCTAAGTAGTTCACTGTTGGAACTACACGTGGTGGCAGATAACGTTCTACTGGCATTCGCCAAAGTAGACCCTTCCATCGGTTTGTCACAGCGTGATTCATCACTCCAAATCACTCGTTTCCAGTCACCCATAGTCCAGTGGCACCACTCTTTGCACAACTGAAACTGCACTGACGGCAGAAACGTGTTGCTCATGAGGAGCTGCGCAGCCTTGGTACTCATTTGAATTTCCTGTGCACAGTCATTGTGCTACCTGGACTACGGGTAGGACATTGGAAGTCACAGGTGATTCCTTCCGTTGATTTTTTGCGATTTCTTGCAACCACATTCCGCGGTGCTTTACGGTCCCTGTCTGTCAGTATATGAGATCTGCCTGGTCTTGCCTTACTGTGGTTGTTATTTCGTGTTTCGACTTCGCAGTCACATCACTAATTGTCGATTTGGGCAGTTTTAGAATGTGTGAAGTATCCCTGAGATTTCCGCGGTTACTGCGGGTTGATATGTACACTTCAGGCACACGCCGTGAATACACTTTCCACTCACTTTGCGTCTTCTATAGTTGCGTCACTTATACAAAATAGATTGCACAGTCATGGATCTTTTGGTTTCACTCTGCTTGACTGTGATGACGATCGCTTCACATAGTTTGCTTGGATACTGATAATGCGAACTGAAATGGTTAGCGACGCCATCATAGTTTACCTTCATCGCAACAACTATCCTTGTGAAATTTGTGCTACCTGCAACCACAATCATTAAAGTAGGAACAGGCAACTGAAATCGAGAGAAACAAGTCCCCTTACTATGCAAAATTTCACCGTACGCCACCACCATTCAACTGACTCCATCTCTTCATGTCTGGCCTTTCTGGAATCTCTGTTCTCAAAAGTAGCCAATCAGATTCCAGAAAAGGTGATACTTCCTTATAAGGGTGTGCTCTGGAAGCCAATGGGAGACGGGAATATATATTTCTCAGTTTTTTTGCGCGATCGACCACACATCCACCAAGTGATCACGACGCAGTATGTACCGTCAAGTTTTTATCGTTTATTGCACAAACAGTTTCCACATCCTACCTAATTTGTCTGTAATAGATGTATCCCAGCAAATAAGTCAGTTTCAGATTTGGCATATCTCATAGGTCCAATTACCCATAAACATTACAAGCTGCCTGTAAAATTAAGGCCATTTGGACTGATACCTCATATTTATATTCCAGGATTATAAGTCGTACATTACCAAGAGAACAGCCTGCACATCGGTGAGACGAAGACAGAGGTGATGGCTGTCAACAGTGAAGGGCAAAAATCAAGTGTGAAAGTAGGAGACAATCAACTAGACTGTCTGAACAGTCCGGGAAACTACAGAAACGAAGAAATGTGAGAGAAAAATTGTGTTGCTCAGCGCGTTTGAAAGAATTTCTTGAACATCATTTTAAATGAGTGAATGACAATGTACGTTACATATCACTTTAAAGGTTTTGAGTAAATTTTGAAAATCTTGTCGTAACCTTCTGCTTGATTGTAGATTTGAGAGTAATACTTGACTGACTTCATATTTGTCCAAAGCTTTGAATAATTTATCCTTTGGTCCATTGTCTTAGGTAAGTTTCAGGTCCACAAAACCTTGATGTTGTGTTTCATTCTAACCGGAAGCGGACAGAAGCCGAATTCATTCTACTGAACAAGCAAGCGATATCCGAGCTGGCAACACATATGTCGCCGCCCGCGGTGGTCTAGCGGTTCTAGGCGCGCAGTCCGGAACCGCGCGACTGCTACGGTCGCAGGTTCGAATCCTGCCTCGGGCATGGATGTGTGTGATGTCCTTAGGTTAGTTAGGTTTAAGTAGTTCTAAGTTCTAGGGGACTGATGACCACAGATGTTAAGTCCCATAGTGCTCAGAGCCATTTGAACCAGCCAATACATATGTCAATAATAATAATAAACGTTAGGGAAAGATTGAATAGTATCGTACACATATCGTACGTTCAAAGAAGGGTAGCTTGTTTTGTATTATCGCGAGATAGGAGAGACAGTGCCACAGAAATGATACTTGAATTGGAGTAGCAATCATTAAGACAAGGGCGTTTTTCGTTGCGACAGGATCTTCTCATGAAATTTCAATCACCAGTTTTCTCCTCCGATTGCGAAAACATTCTGTTGGCACCCACCTACATAGGGAGAAATGATCATCACGATAAAATAAGACAAATCAGGGTCCGCCAGAACAATTTAAGCCCTCGTTTCTCCCGCGTGCCGTTCGAGAGTGGAACGGTAAAGAAAAAGCTGGAATGTGGTTCATTGAACCCTCTGCCAGGCACTTTATTGTGAATAGCTGAGTAATCACGTAGCTGTAGATGTAGATGTAGACAGTTATCTGTACCTAGTAGGTATAGTCTCCGATGATAATTTGAAAGTAGGTTACCAGCAGAGTGCAGAGGGGTGCTAAATACTACCAGCAAGTGATCATCCTTTTATGGAACGACAAGATGCCACAAAAAAGGAAGTCAGTGATGTCAAGCAGCTAAACCAGTAATAGTCTATGGTATCGAAGCAAGCACCCTCACAAAGAAAGAGGTGTCAGAAATGAAATTCTTTAGATCCACTATCCAGAAGAATAAAAACCACATCCGTCCATCCTGATTTAGGTTTTCCGTGTTTAACTTAAATCGCTTCAGCCAAATGCAGCGATGGTTCCTTTGGAAGGACACGGCCGTTTTCATTTGCCATCCTCCTCTAATCCGATAGGACGGATGACCTCACTGTTTGGTCCCCGCCGGCCGCGGTGGCCAAGTCCTCAGTCCGGAACCGCGCGACTGCTATGGTCGTAGGTTCGAATCCAGCCTCGGGCATGGATGTATGTGATGTCCTTAGGTTAGTTAGGTTTAAGTAGTTCTAAGTTCTAGGGGACTGATGACCTCAGATGTTAAGTCCCATAGTGCTCAGAGCCATTTTTTTTTTTTTTTGTTTGGTCCCCTCCCCCAAATCAACCAACCATCCAAGATTAAGATGGATAAATTGGAGAACGAGGAGGTGAGGAAGAAATCAAGATATCCCCTCTATACCGAAAATCAAGATATACACTATATAGCGAATCAGAGCATCCAGACTACAAAGGTACGGTCATATAAGGTGGACCCTAAAAGAATTGCGCAAATAAATTTGGAAAGAGAAGTGAAGCGAAAACGTCCATAAGAGAGCTCCAGAGCCCGTTAGTGGGCATGACAAAGGGTGTCCTCGCTGCCAGAGGAAAGACAATGAATGATGTCTTCTGTATCAGGATGTACATGGGCAGAAGGAAGTGGAAGAGGTTCATTGTCCAGTCGCTGATGTTCCAGCATGGCGCCAAATATTCTTAACGGTGGTAGGTTTAGTCTGAAGGCACGCGGGCGGAGGTTAGTGGGCAGCGCCGCAGTCGAGCCATTCCTTTCCGCTTCACCTTTCTCCACTTCGCCTCGCGAGCGTGACGTCAGCAGACGGCCGCCGTGATCGCGTCCGCGTCCTCGACAGCCGCGCTGGCGTCGCATTTTCCACTCGAGAGTCATTCTCCGCAATTGAGGCCCCAGCACAGTGGAAAACCTCGCCCGGCCGGGCGAAAAATAAAAAATAAAAGAAAAGAAAGAAAGAAGCGATAATTCCATTGGCACTAAATGCGCGCAAACAAGTGCGGCGCCCCGCGCCGGATCCATTACGGGTGGCGCTGGTGGCTGCCTTGAGTAATGGCTCGCGGCCCCCCGCCGCCGCCGCCGCCGCCGCCCCCGCGCCGAGGCGGCGCTAAAGCGGATTAATGCGCGGACAATGCGGCATCGTGCGGCGCCTCTCACGAGTGTTCGCCAGCAAATCGTTGTAATTTTCGGCTTCGCCCGCGACCGCAGCCCGACTTCCCTGCCTCGGCTCGTGCGTCGCCGGCTGCCGTGCTGTGTGTTGCTGGGCGCCGCTGCGGACGACTGCTCCCCCCCCCCCCCCCCCCCCCCCCCTACATCCTCTTCCTCCTCCCCTGGCAAACGCTCGCTCTGACTACTTTGCCTCCTCATCTATCGGCGAATTGGGGTGACGTCGACAGGGATAGAAGAAAGGGAGCTTAATCCCGCCGCTGTACAGCGGTTGATGAGGCTTACAGGGCTCTGCAAGAGGGGTTTACGCCCTCATCCTCCGGCAGGAGATCACCCGCAGATGGCACTGTGATGAGGCGATCATCGCGAATTCTCTGAGGTCCAGTGGTGATGGAATGGCCGGAGCCGAAAAGTCTCGTGAAGAGCCGTTACATGACAGTCCCTGGTGATGTTGCCAAGTGTGTTGGGAAACAAATGATGGCACCATGCAGTGGCAGATAATTAAGGAAGACCTGAGCTCACGGCCGCCCCGGCACGTGCATAACTGAGAGCTCGCGCGACGTCAGGTAAAAAAAAAAAAAAAAAAAAAAAAAAAAAACAGGCAGCAGTTAGTTAAAATTAGATTTATATTGCTACGGAGTTAAATGAAATGATCGTATGGCATTGTTAGTCGGGTGAGTCTGTATAGAGTTGTTCGGCCGCTATGGCGTTATTTCCTTTCCCTGAGATGATTATAGAATACGTTTCTCAAATGAGCGACTTTCATTTAACGATCTGTAAATGATGAAATTTAATAAAACATAACAGTCGCGACATGGAGGCAGTCCACATTGAGGATGGTAATCAAGTGCTTAAACTGTATGCTGCGGTACAGCATATTGAAGTTTCCTGAAATACACTCATTAATATACCTTATTGGGGCCTATATTCTTGCTTTACACATTTAATTTCGTTATATCGTACCAGCGAGTAGGTTGAAGGATATCACTGTTCGGGAACAGTAACCGATTAGATTCGCTTATTTTTTGCCATACTGTATTCCGTACAGCAGAGAAATCAAATGGTTCAAATGGCTCTGAGAACTATGGGACTTAACATCTGAGGTCATCAATCCCCTAGAACTAACCTAAGGACATCACACACATCCATGCCTGAGGCAGGATTCGAGTCTGCGACTGTAGCGGTCGTGCGGTTCCAGACTGAAGCACCTAGAACCGCTCGGCCACTCCGGCCGGCACAGCAGAGAAATGATCGGTTTAAATATCTCAGAGGCCTCCGAGCCTTAACAGGAAAGCATTTGAGGCAAGAACACCAACAGTGTCTGATCGTTCGTGTCCGCCGTCAATCTCGCCTGCTTTTTTCCCGAAACGTGTATTAATCACAACGAAATGGGACGAATGACAAGGAGACTAGATGGTGTCTTGAACGAATGATGGAGTCGATCCAACAGATAAATTTAAGTACTATTTATCGACCAAATACATGGCAACTACAGAACTTACATGTACTCAGCTTGAGCCCCTAACAAGAAGAGGCGACATAACAGGAAAAAGGAGAAGATGACACTTTCCGACTTTTGACTGATTTCTTATTCACCAAGTGTATTTTCGAGAAGTATCTTCGTTTTAAACAGAATCACTGTTAAACAGAATCACTGGGATTGTCTGGTTGATGTGAATCCATTCTAAACGTAAGGATGGAATATAACGTCTACTTTTCATGTGCAGTTCTGTGAATCCTCATAGAAACACAATTTTATAGCCAGAATTATTTCATTCTGCAGAACAAATCCCAGAATCTGATCTATGACACGATCACCTTCAGAGAATTTAGCAATTTCTCCAAACTGGTGATAACTCTCAGACTCTACTGAAAATTTGGGTGTCTCCTTCCTTTTCGAAGAGGCAACTTTATATGATTGTGTCAGTTTGCATCTGGGCGGGATGGGAAATATCTGTGGAACGAAGGCATTATTCTGCATTCTGTGTAGCGGCAAGTAGAACCGGCAGGTAGAACTTGGCTATTACTGTTCCCAGCAGTTGACAGGAGACAAAGTTTTTGACTTCGGGGCTATAATAAGGTCTAGAGTATCGTTACAGTTTCTCTGTTCATTACCCTTGACAAAGACTCACTATGACACCTGCAATAAAGCGCCACCGTTTAACACGGCACGAACAGCTGTTTCGGGCAGGAGCACTCTAGGAGCCTACTGGATGTTGCAAGCTATCTTCGACATCATCATGTGGTAAGGAGACATAGCAACTGGCATCCTTTGTCGCCTCGACCAAATTCTCATGAATTTAATGGTCTCTCTAATCTCTCTGGTTGATCTCGAAAGATTCCCCCAACATTATCTTCCATGTATAAGTTAAATTTGGATTCCAAACTAACGACATGTTGTCCGCTATTTTCTAATCACTACTTGTTTAGTAATTTACAAGCAATGTCTGTTTCTCTTTAGTTATCGATTTTTTGTTTATGTTTCTCTGCCGTGAATTCTTGGGCGCAACCGTACTTTTGGTAAGGCTGTTCTCGATTATGCGAAAGTTCTTGATAGTAATATAAGCATCTTTTAATGACGAGTTTTTTTCATAACTAACCAGCTTAGAAACATCTGCAAGTAGGGGAGATTTCGACAGCCTTACGTTCAAGATTGAGGCTAGAAATCATAATTAGTTTTCCAACAGTCAAGGGACAAAATGAAGACATTCTCCTCACTTAAATGAAGACGGAATCAGGCATTTACAAACTGCTGTTCTCAGACAAGCCATGGAGCAAAAGCGAACAAACTACGGGCCTTAAGATCCTTCACCTGCTTCCTCTGCTTAGGTTTCTCATACCACGGCCAGTTGATGTCACGTAACCTCTCCACACTAAATATTAATCGCCCTATTAAAAAACGTACGCTGACTGCTTTAGACCGCTGTAAATGGTGGTACCAGATGTTTATATGACCCTCCACCTACTGCTGTAAAACTACCGTAGAACTACCGTAGACTGTCATAAGTAATCGTAGACTATGACATTATTTCTCGGAGCGTAGACTGCGGTATTATTCCTTGTAGCTTTGATCAGTTAAGATAAAAAAAAATGTTCAAACGTGTGTGAAATCTTATGGGACTTAACTGCTAAGGCCATCAGTCCCTAAGCTTACACACTACTTAACCTAAATTATCCTAAGGACAAACACACACACCCATGTCCGAAGGAGGACTCGAACGTCCACCGGGACCACCGCACAGTCCATGACTGCAGCCCCTTAGAGCGCTCGGCTAATCCCGCGCGGCCAGTTAAGATCGGACCTGCGTTACTTGTACGTTACATGTGTCGGATGCCTATCGGGTGTTACATCATAACGATCGCTGTTTTTGCGTATGCGATCAGTGTCTTGTGTATTGTGTGTATTGAACCGGGGACCTAGAAACGACGGAGAGGCTTCGCCCCGCCTTAGCCTCAGTGGTTCACAATCCTACAACAGACCACAGCAGTCCACCAAACCCACTGCCGCCCCGCCGCCCCCCACCAAACCCATGGTTATTGTGCGGTTCGACCTGCAGTGGATCCCCCCCCCCCTCCCCCCCGGAACGTCACATATCTCATGCCAGACGAGTATAGCCCCAGATGCTTGCGGGGTAGAGTAATAGATTAATTATGATGTACGTGGAGACAGTGTTTGCGCAGCAGTCGCCGACATAGTGTAACTGAGGCGGAATAAGGGGAAACAGGTCGCATTCGCCGGGGCAGATGGAAAACAACGTTAAAAATCATCCACAGACTGGCCGGCCTACCAGACCTCGACACTAATCCGCCGGGCGGATTCGTGCTGGGGACCGGCACGCCTTCCCACTCGGGAAGCAGCGCGTTACACCGCGCTGCTAGCTGGGCGGGGCGGGCTGATCAGTGTCTTACTAGATTCCCCTGAAAACCACAAACGCTCAACCATCTGCAAACTGAGTGAGCACATATAAAGGTGAGGTTAATCTACGGAACATCTTTGTTCTACGTCGTTAGCCTCTTATCTGTTAGTTAAAAGTAAACAGTATTTATAGCTAAATTTAAACTGTCACTGTTTAGCTGAGGTTTTGTTCGAAAATTGTTGATTTGTAACGTGGAATGTAGGTTATAGTAAGAGTAAAGAAAAAACTCAGATTTATCATACAGCGCAGTTTCCTCAGCAAAAACGCAAAAATCAAAACCGCAAAATAAATACAGTTGTATGAAACTTCGTTCGAACTTAAGTAAAAGATATTGCTGTTATTCATAAACAACTTTCGTATATATCAATAACAACAGGAAACTCTTGTCTTTTCGTGATGAAGCACATTCTATTGAATACAAAATAACAACAATAATTATATATATAATTTAAGCGCAGTAGTCATGCGATCAATTAATTTTTATTACTTACAAAATGCAATTTATATTCTGCAAGGCTGTAAAATACACAATAGACTAACACTGAATGATGTGCATTTTTAATTATGCGTAAAACAAACAACCAGCCAACAAAAAAAGGAATCGTCAACTTCCAGTTTCTATCATACACATTCATTTATCTTTCTTTCACTGCCAATACTACCTGTAATCCTACCACTTACTACATCTTTTACTACTGAACAGTAGTTTTGGTAGAGCATAAATCTACCTCCACCAAATTCCTAAGTCACGGCAGCGAAGTGGAGTGTATGTATAAGTCATCAGTTTAGAATCGGCGCAATGAGTCGAGGGGGGTGGGGAGACGTGACAGAATAACAGAAAAGAGCTCTAATGTTTGGATGTGCCCATGACCATACTATGAATGGAGATGCCCGATTTGTTGCAGTATAGAAGCAGACTGTCCAACGTGTCTACAAGAAATGGTGTACTACTCGCTGCAATGTAAAATGACATAAGAACGGTGATAGCCTTGTCCATGGCAAACGGTTCAAAATTCTGCTGCTACAATTGAATGCAGGTCAATTTCAACCAGTTTTCAAGTGAAGGTTTTGAAGGGAACTGCAGGCAACAGACACTGAACCGAGCACCTCATAAAAGACAATGTTCATTGTGGCACAATGGGCCAAAACAGCACAGAAACGGAGAAGTAACTGATTGGAGGCATGTAGTATGGTCCGATAAATTGTGATTGTGTTTCTTTTCAAATACTGCCAAAGAAAGAGCGCACAGACAGTCCAATGAGGCGTTTAACCCAAAGTGTGGAGGGTGTAGTTCAGGTCAAAGGTGGTTCATATCACGACTTGGATCCATTTATTCAAGTTACTGTGAGTAGTGGGGCTATATTCATCTGGGACAAGGCAATAGTTAAGATCTAAGGTTAAGATCAAGATTATCTGTCCTGAGCCAGTTTGCCTCCTTAAAGGTCACTGGTCAAAGTCCTCCTTGGTTGAAGGCCTGAAGCCTTCAAGGTCACAGGTCAGTGTCTTCCTTGGTCAAGTTCCTCCAACTTCCCTCTCCTCCCCTTGCCTTTCCCTCCTAACTCCTTTCCCTCCCTCCTGTGTCAAGAGTGTGTCACTTATGTTCTGTACACTGTAGCAAGAGGATTATCATGAAACATTAGTAGAGATCAATCAGAATAAGGGAGGAAAACTGTCATGCATGTCTTAATCCACTCCTCTCTCTCTCCCTCTCTCTCTCTCATAACTCATTTAGTGTATCTATATAATTTTACAAATACTTACTATCGGCTCTCTTTCCAACAGTACAATGCCACTCCCTCACCACCCCCGCCCCCGCCTCCCACCGAAGTGACACTACCTGCTGTATTCACTGTACCGGCCGGAGTGGCCGAGCGGTTCTTGGCGCTACAGTCTGACCTCAGAAGTTAAGTCCCATAGTGCTCAGAGCCATTTGAACCATGTTTTTGTATTCACTGTACCATAGCTCATTGAGCCCAGAAGCTGCATGCCGATAGTTCAGAGCAAGGCACACAGCTGTTCTTTGCACAACCATTTGTTGAGCCTCAATTAGGTGATCCCTGTACTTTTGTTCACCACTACTTAATGTAATGTGACTGCCAATGGATCTAAGCATGTTATTATACATACACAAACAGACAGTGAATACCAAGTAATAATGAAAATTGAGAATGTGCAAAATAGTTTAAAAGCGTTGTTAACAGACATGGAGAAGGATGAGCTAAGTTGTGTGAAACTGTGCATCTCATATGATGTCAGGCATCTCATCCTTCTGCCTCAAACATTTGCCTCTTTTGTGGTGAGCTGTCCGTCACCGGTATGTAAGGGGATGATGCATCAATTGGATAAAACATGGAGACTCTTACAATTATTTAAGCTATTCAAGTGTTATGAACTAAGGTGACAGCTGGAGCATTATGGACTGTGTCTGACAGACTGAACTGGTTGCAATCAAATGTCAAAGCTGTATTCAATGGTGATGATGTTATCTGTATGATTGCCATGTACTTGTGATGATGTAGAACTGTGTACAATTTCATGTGTCTGCACAGTACCAAAGTCTACTGCTGTCGTCCTCATAAGTATCAAATTCATAAAAGCTGAATTTACAGACGGAATACCTTAGTTTTTTGTTGAATGAATCCGTTTCAACGCTGTACAGGCCGAATTTAGGTCACATAAAAACAATTATCTGGAAAATACTGCACAGCTGTTGATGTAGTAAAAAAATAATCAGTGGATTTTATTCACGATGATTAATTACTGAACCTACTGCATAATTTTTACTGATGTGTCGAAATATACATAAATAACATTTTCTTGCAAAATCGTCCCTCATTCTGAAATCATTCCTCTCATGTATAATATGATTCAAGAGTATGTAAAGATGTGCAGCTGCTCTAGCTCAGTGAGTAGAGTGTTTGGATCTTAGACAGAATTAGAGGAAATACCATTCCCCTCTCCTACCCCTCCCAATTTGCTAAGCTGTTATGACTGTGCTTTACTTTATCTGTTCCTTTTTATAACAATGCAGCCTACTATGAGGACATGAATTAGTCCAACATTAAGCATTTATGTCACAATGTTTATAACAGTGTTCTTACTTGGAAATAAGTATACCATTCTTAAACACTTGAGGTAGGCAAGAACTATGTGAGATAACACAACAGTAGTATTAGTTGCTTAGGAAACATTTACTAGTCAGTTGCATTCAAACTTCTCATAAATTTCAAATGTCAGCCTACAAACACTTGATTCAGGCTACTCAAAGAGGTAGTATGCAATAACACTCTCATATATTCTTCAGTTTCAACATTTTGTTGACAGGGGACCAAAAATTTTTAAATTCTTTAAAGCGTTTATTAATGACCTATGAATAGTTTGCAGAACATTACAGGTTCATTTTCAAGCCTGGCCTACTGAGGCTGCAATGACAGTGCCTGATCTTAATAATAAACATCAAAATAGCAGCACATGCTTTATAAATGTTGGCAGAATGAATGCAACAATCCACTCATGCCTCTTGCCAAGTGAAAATCAAACTCGAGAATGAACCTTTAAGGTTCGAAACTAGCTGTGCAATATGAATACTGCAACTGTTGACAGAATCATCAACAAACACTTTAAGGACTCTCATAATGTATTTCTTCTTATGGAACCCACAGTCTACCAACTCCAACGCCATGGAATATTTGGGAATAATTAGCCCCAGAATCCGTAGGATCCCTGAATTTAGTAGACTTGTCAAATACACCGATATTGTGCAATCGTCATTTTCGTTTAGTAGCGACTTAATGTATGTGTTTGAAATGGTAGGGAGACATTGGTGGAGTGGTAAGGTGCTGGGCTATAATAATAACTATAATTTTTTGAATAAATTTATTTAGCACATTTAAAAACTCAGAGCGAGGAAACAGATCTGACCTTTTCTTTTACTCATATAATAAAACACATCAGCTATGATAAAAGAAAATGAAATTCTTGATCAGAAAGTATTTAATTAAAAATAATGCCAACCAACATACTATTAAAACCTTAACTTATTTAAATAAATTCAATAGAAAATCATAGCGGATGAGTATTAACAGAATAAAACTTCAATGTTTATAAAATGTTCTTTAAAACAAATACAGGTTTATCATTATAATTTCCAAAATCCACAGCCACGCAAGCTCTCGTGCTCAAAGTGAAGACCCAGTGGCAACGCGGTTGCAATAAAAAATCAGTTTACTATAGCGTATGCCATGGCCTACATGTAACTCCTTATGGTTTCAATACTTTTACCAAACAATAATCAGCTACCTGCAACATTAAATGTATATAAGAATGAGCACAATGAACACATACAATAAAAAAAAAACCCTCCTCACTCCAACAACCGAAATTACTTAAATCCTGAAAACAAACTTTACACAACAATCACAGCTGAATAAGCCACCAAAGATTGGGCCCTTTAGTGAAAAATAGTTTTCTAACGGCTCAGGAAATTTACAAGCCATAACAAGGAAGTACTGATTAGTCTAGTATATGTTAATGGCAGCAATACTGACCTGCAACCAGCATCAGACGCATACAGCAACTTTTGATAAATGACAACGCTTTCTTATGTGTAAGGCAGTGGAGCAAATACTGCATTACTTAATAGTACACTTTATTCCAAACACAGTTGATATAATGATGCACTCTCAGTGAGCTCTTAGTAAACTATAATACAACAGACTAGAAACCATGATGATATGGACTGGTTGTTGTTGTGGTCTTCAGTCCTGAGACTGGTTTGATGCAGCTCTCCATGCTACTCTATCCTGTGCAAGCTCCTTCATCTCCCAGTACCTACTGCAACCTACAGCCTTCTGAATCTGCTTAGTGTATTCATCTCTTGGTCTCCCTCTACAATTTTTACCCTCCACGGTGCCCTCCAATGCTAAATTTGTGATCCCTTGATGCCTCAGAACATGTCCTACCAACCGATCCCTTGATGCCTCAGAACATGTCCTACCAACCGATCCCTTCTTCTAGTCAAGTTGTGCCACAAACTTCTCTTCTCCCCAATTCTATTCAATACCTCCTCATTAGTTACGTGATCTACCCACCTTATCTTCAGCATTCTTCTGTAGCACCACATTTCGAAAGCTTCTATTCTCTTCTTGTCCAAACTAGTTATCGTCCATGTTTCACTTCCATACATGGCTACACTCCATACAAATACTTTCAGAAACGACTTCCTGACGCTTAAATCTATATTCGATGTTAACAAATTTCTCTTCTTCAGAAACGCTTTCCTTCCCATTGCCAGTCTACATTTTATATCCTCTCTACTTCGACCATCATCAGTTATTTTGCTCCCTAAATAGCAAAACTCCTTTACTACTTTAAGTGTCTCATTTCCTAATCTAATTCCCTCAGCATCACCTGGTTTAGTTTGACTACATTCCATTTTCCTGTTTTTGCTTTTGTTGATGTTCATCTTATATCCTCCTTTCAAGACACTGTCCATTCCGTTCAACTGCTCTTCCAAGTCCTTTGCTGTCTCTGACAGAATTACAATGTCTTCGGCAAACCTCAAAGTTTTTACTTCTTCTCCATGAATTTTAATACCTACTCCGAATTTTTCTTTTGTTTCCTTTACTGCTTGCTCAATATACAGATTGAATAACATCGGGGAGAGGCTACAACCCTGTCTCACTCTTTTCCCAACCACTGCTTCCCTTTCATGCCCCTCGACTCTTATAACTGCCATCTGGTTTCTGTACAAATTGTAAATAGCCTTTCGCTCCCTGTATTTTACCCCTGCCACCTTCAGAATTTGAAAGAGAGTATTCCAGAGTATGGACTGGTAAGGTGCCTAAAACAAACCAAATAACTTCTTTACAGAATGTTGTTATGCAGATGGTCACCATTCAAAAACCAACACAACCTGCTCAAACTAAGCTGCCAACAGTTATGGAGGGCAGAAGGGCACAATTGATGCTGGAATGAGCTGACACCTGCACGTGCTGCGTTATGTCAGCTGCTGTGGCGAGGAGGGCGGCTGCTCACATGGGAAACTCCCCACCGCAACCCCTCCCTATCGGATTTTAGTGGTAAGATGCACCAGCGGACAGATCAAGGATGAAAACGGGAAGATGGAGTACTGAAATGTGAAAAAAGAAGAAAAATAGAAACAGTGAATGGTCTAAGTTGCAAGATGTGCGAAATCGAGCGAACCGGAAGAACCACGGCGCGGCGTCGTGGTTGTGAGATCACGGTGTTGGACTACAGAGCGGGAGATCCCTGTTCAAATTTTCCTCGGCCACACCTTTTTTTCCGTGACCAAACTATGAACTGTCCATCAGGTCGCTGACGTGTCTGTTCACCTTCCTTATTCTTGTCAGTTGTCATTGTATGCACTGGTTATATAATATGAGTAATGTCATAAGAATATATTACCTTCGCAAGTAAATGTGATGAATAGCAAGAGCAGACAAGATGCTGCATAGACATTTTGCAGAAATGAAAACAACAAGTACACGAATGAACGGGTGTGAACTATGTTACAACAAAGAAATGCAAAAGTCAAAACTACGGAACGCGATAGTCACAACAAGTGGTACTTATGTAGAACAAATAGGAGGTACGTACATCTTGGGTCCCTTCCTTACACCTCGCTGTTGTAGACGGACGTTACGTCACTACACAGACAGAAGTTTGAATACAGCTAACAGGCAAGTCACGGACCAGACGGACAGTTCATAATTTGGTGAAAAAAAAAGTGCAGGAGGGAGACTCGAACACGGATCTTTCCGTGCGCACTCCACCACCCTGGCCACATAACCACGACGCCATGGGTATTCCAAGTCGGGCGATGTCGCACATCTTGAACTTGGGCCTTTCACTGTTTCTATTTTGCTTCTTTTTTCAAAGTTCAGAACACCTTCTTCCTGTTTTTATGCTTAATCAGTGTTCAGTTTTTGACGGACTATCCACTTGGCCATCTTACCACTAAATCTGTGGGGAATGCGATGGGGAGTTTTAGTCAGTGTCCCGAGACGTCACAGCTCACTGGCCGCAGCTCAGTCGGTATTGGCCAAACTGCCTCTGGAGACCAATGGCATGGCTAGCAGGTTACCAACGCACTCTCATTGACGACATAGACTGTGCCTTATAAAGCCACCTAACAGATATGCACGAAGTAGCTAGTTATGAGGAGTAACGTCACAGCCTCTCAGCCAGAGGACAGCCAGTGATGCTGGCGTCAGCTCGTAGAGGGTGGCGTTACTGTGCTGCCCCAGGTTGGTGGTAGTTCAGCGGCTCACAAGGTAACGTCAGCTAGGTCTCCAGCGGTCTGGTGGCAGAAGGCGCCCAAGTCTTTTCATTAGCGAATGTGAAGATGTGGCAGCAACAGCCATTGGCAACCAAGTCCCTCGGACTGAGCTGAGCTGGGTGTTGCATCACAGACAGAAGACACCTAGGTGGATCACGGATGGCATATCACAAGCTGCACCTCAGAACTACTTAGCTGCAAACTGAGAAATTGACTTTGAAAGTAAGAGTATTTGTACTTGGCAGTATGTGCCCATAACTATATTGTGTGGCAAGAATGACCAAATATGGTCAAGTTTTCTGAACCCATCAGCGCTCTGCGCCATGCCACGGTGCCCCAGCTCCACTTGTAAGTAGGCTGATTAGGTTTTTATATTGGTAACGCCACGTAGCGCTCTGGATGAAAATCACTGGCTGTGGTGTGTGCAGTCTGTGACTGGGTGGCATTGTTGGAATTCGCAATTTTAGTGTTGCGCAGTTGGAGGTGAGCCGCCAGCAGTGGTGGATGTGGGGGGAGAGATGGCGGAGTTTTGAGAGCGGATGATCTGGACGTGTGTCCATCAGAGACAGTAAATTTTTAATACTGGATATCATGAACTGAAATATATGCTATGACTTTTGAACACTATTAAGGTAAATACATTGTATGTTCTCTATCAAAATCTTTCATTTGCTAACTGTACCTATCAGTAGTTAGTGCCTTCAGCAGTTAGAATCTTTTATTTAGCTGGTAGTAGAGGCGCTCGCAGTATTGCAGTAGTTCGAGTAACGAAGATTTTTGTGAGGGAAGTGATTTGTGAAAGGTATAGGTTATTGTTAGTCAGGGCCATTCTTTTGTAGAGATTTTTGAAAGACAGATTGCGTTGCGCTAAAAACATTGTGTGTCAGTTTAGTGATGATCAGAATAAGTAAAGAGAGAAATGTCTGAGTACGTTAAGTTTTGCTCAGCTGTTTGAAAATCAAATAACGTAAGAGTTTTACCAGCACAGTAATTCATTAATTTTTCTAAGGGGACGTTTCACACTCTTCAACTTTTCAGTTTGGTTATTTCTGCACTGCCTGTGGCCTAAAAAGTCACACTCGCATACGATTTACGCGCTGATACTTCATTGTACTTGGTCGACAGAATGACATTATGCTCCCTTCTCCATGAGATCAATCTGCTGCATTGCCGCTTTGGTCATCCAGCTCATGTGCTGTATGGAAATAAACTCTTTGGTTTATCCATTCTACATGCAGCATCGGTTGTTCTTCCTTCCTGGAATTTCGTTCTAGACGTTGCGTATTAGCCTGCCTTGGCTTCGACTCTGGGGAAACTTTAAAAATTTATCACTTCCGCCCTAAATATCGTTCTGCGGCATACCGGTACATAGGCATGCTTCAATGCATTTTACATTTTTTAATTTTTTCTTTTATTTTTTAGTGTGCCCTTCTAATTTGTTTTTACCTTTAAATTGTTAGTTTTACCTTTTTTATTTCTACAGTATTACGGCGACAAATGATATAGCCCTTGTCATAGTTTATGAATTATGATTTCTCACTCAATTTTTTGTAACAAAGCCAGAGATTTTAAATTTCTTCTTCAATTCCCATGGTCGTTATATCCACATTTATTATAAAAATGTGTGTGTATATGTATACCGTATTTGTATGTATGTATGTTCTCCTAAACTATAGCACCGATTTCGACCAAATTTAGTACATACATCACTTCCTGTCTGGAAAGAATCGCTGAGGAGGTAAGAACTACCTATCAATCAAAGGGGCTTGGGTGGGATTGAAAAAGTAGTACAGCCCATTACATGCGAATATGCAGATTTAGTTTGAGACTGAGAGCACGTAGAGTCTTGCAACTTTACACATTATTTTGAACCTTTACAAAACTTTTTCTCGCTGACAACCTCCACAAACCGATAAAAGGAACAAAGTTTGTCGCGTACTACATTTTCGATGTTCATGCAATAAAACTGCCGCATCAGGCATGACGTTTTAATTTATTAATTATTTGCTACTAAATGCATTCGCGACACATTTCGCAAACCGTATCCCCATATGCCGCTAAATATACCTGAAAAATTTTAACGTCTCGAACAGTGAGATGCGTGAAACCAAAACGGCGGGGCGGAATTCTCTAGAGATTCAGGTGAACTATATATACAAATATGAGTGACTTTTGTTAAATATATGTGGCATGTGCGTACGTGGGAGAAACTTTGGGTATAAAGCTCTTCCTAAACCCATGGATCGATTTCAACCAAACTTGGTACATATACTACTTACTTTTCGGAAAGAAATACTGTGGGGGTAAGAGCCAGCAACCTCCTGTTGGGGTGGGGCTGATAACGTGGAGAGAGAAAGTAGTAGGAGGAGCTGAACAAAGAGAGAGAGGAAAGGAGATGAACACAAATAATGGGATGAAGTGACGGACAGAGGGGATGGTCGAAATGGACAGAAACGGAAGATGAGGAGACGGAAAGAGAAAGGGGAGTAGGCAATGGACAGAGAGGGGGAGGAGGAACAGATGGACAGAGAGAGGGGGAGGAGGAGATGAAAAGAGGTGGAGGGAGAAATGGAAAAAAGGGCAGTATAGGAGACAGACAGTGAGAGGGGAAAGGAATACATATACAGAGAAAGGAAAGAAGAGGAGAAGAACAGAAAGAAGGGGAGAAGGAGATGGAGAGGAGAGAGAAGAAATGTACAGAGAGAGGGGGGGGGGGGGACGACATATGGGCCGAGAAAGGGAAAAGGACGAGACGGATTGGAAGGATTGACTTGGCGGGAGGAGGAGGAGTTAAATAGTGAGAGAAGGAGCAGATGGACAGAGGGGGAGGGGCGGATGGAATTAGAGAAAGGGAGGGGGAGATGGATAGAGAGGGTTGCGGTGAGGAAATAGGGAGAGAGATGCGGGAGGAACAGGTGGACTAATAGAAGACTGGAATAAATACGTACCCAGCCAAAACTAGGTACTCAGCTAGTACTTTTATAATGCCGAAATGGTGGGGAGTTAGGTAGTGGAGTGGTAAAGTGCTGGCTTTAATGAAAACCGTAATACTGTAGAAAATTTACGTAAATATTTAAAAACCCAGTGTGTGGAAACAGCTTTAACCTTTTCGTATACAATAAACCGTCTCCGCAATGGACGCCAGGAAATAATAATTTTCATCAGAATGAATATAATCAAAAACAACCCCAACAAAAGGCAGTTATGAAAGTCACTACTAAAAACATTCAGCTATTTAAAGAAATTCGTTAGCCAATTCAAACTCGTAAACTTCGATAATGCTGCATTAACTATCATAAAATAAACCTTCAATGTTTAGAAGATGTTCTTTAGAGAAAACTAACCATATCGTTTACAACTGTACAACCCGCGTCCGTGCAAACACTGCTGTACAAAATGAAGACCCCAGATGTAGTTGGGTCACAATGAACCACCTTGGTTTACTATAATATACGGCACGGCCTCCAAGTAACCACTTAAAGTTTCAAGGGTTTTACAGTACAATAAATGAGCTATCTGTAACACACCAAATATACATAAGCCCGGGCACAGTTAGTACACTTACAGTAAAATAATCCGTCCTCACTTTAGCAGCCGAAAGTACGTAAAACAGAGACGGCCACGGCGAGATAAATTTCATGCGCGCAGGCTGTGGGACACGTGCGGGCCAAACACTGGCCTCGGTCCTTGTAGGGAGTACCAGGAACAGCGCGAAATTTCGTTGGGTATTGCAGTGTGGCTTTTGTCGGTCGGCACAACTCTCTTCAGTGAACGTGATTGCACACTGCCCTCAGTAAGACACTGCGAGGTGAGAAACAAGTTTTTTTCCGATTTTATGACGATGCATTTAAAAAATAATATCGTGTTGTAGAAGGGACAGATTCTAACAAACACACTTCATTACCCTGAGCTCACTGGCGTTAAAGAAAAAGTGTGTTTTGAAGAATTCATTGTGTCCTTGAAAGAATTACAAGTATTACAAGAATAATTTCGTAAAAATGTTGAGTGTCAGTCTTACATAGTTTTTAGGGCTGTTTTCGAGACCTTTTGCTGTTCCAGTTGAAAGCGCCCCTGTGCATGAGCGGAAGTAACTGGCTGATCTGCTAGGTAATTCCTTTTTAAAAACAAATCCCTTTAACATTAACATTTTCCAGGACGTCTACATTTCTTTCCACGTCTCCATAATGAGGTTGCAATTGTGCAAAAATATTTCGACCAAGATATTAGTATGAAAGACTTTTTTCGACTGTGAAACTAAGTAAGTTACGGTTACGAGGCAAACTGAGTGCGAAACTCTGTAAAACTGCCTGCGTCAATCCGTATGCCGACAATTTGTACCAGATGAAAAGACATCATGCCTTCAGGCCGCCAAAAGTGATTGAATAATACAGAAAATTTGTTATGTTTTCGATCTGTGTTGGTGAGAGGTGTGGAGGATAAAATCAAGTCGTATGCAGTGCAACTGCATTGCCATTTTGATGCTGCACGTTCCCGGTTCCCCCTTCTCATGCTCGGACAGCGTGGTGTGGCAGCGGGGTAATGTGCCTGCCAGACAGAGCTCTATGGCACTCGTACCATGGCACGACTTGCGAGCCGAATTCTTGGCCACCCCTGATTCAAAACTTGAAGACAGTCTCCAAGCTGCACTACCCTCTCCTGCACTAGGTCGAAGCTGGAAGCACAGCTGAGCGTTCTTGCCGCGAACACCAGGCTCACCTTGCTTGCACACCAAAGCTCTACCGCTTCTTACAGCTTGAAGAGCACTGTCTCCAGATAGCTCTACACGCCGTGCGCGCTTCTGTATTCCCTCATTTTCCGCCTGCCCCCTAGTGACAACCAGACAGTATATACAGGGTGAAGAAAAATTCGCACACTCGGACTTTGCAGCGCGATTCCTCAGGTAGTAACAACTCGTGAAAATGTCTTTCACAGAATACCGGCCGGCCGCTATGGGCGAGTGGTTCTAGGCGCTTTAGTCCGGAACAGCGCTGCTGCTACAGTCGCAGGTTCGAATCCTGCCTCGGGCATGGATGTGTGTGATGTCCTTAGATTATTTAGGTTTAAGTAGTTCTAAGTCTAGGGGACTGATGACCTCAAATGTTAAGTCCCATAGTGCTTAGAGACATTTGAACCATTTGAACAGAATTTCGTCCTGCGCATATTGCTGGCAGTAAATTAACGTTAAAGACTGACAATCTGGCAACAGTGTAATCATACGTACGGTAACTACCTCTGTTAGCCCATACCAGTAGTGGTGTGCAGCTGGTGCAGTGGATAGCGTTTTGGGTTAGCGTGCAGGAAGGCGAGGATTCGCTCCGGGTCGAGCCGTATTTATCTTTATTTGCCAGTTTGACTCTGCTATATAGTAACGTGCTATAAACCGTTTTTTGAGCCAGATGTATCCGACATTTACGTAGTAAACAGTTTGGAAATTTTTTTAAAGTACTTTGCTAGCCATACTGGTGATGTAAACGCCAAAACAAAATGTAATGGACGTGAACATGGTAAGAATAATATTTGGGACCGTTGGGCGAGGGACCACAGAAAACAGGTTTGAAAACTAGTAGATACATTGGTGAGAAATAATTCGCGTCCACGATCTGCGAAGACTTCTTAAAAAAAAAAAAGTGTTCAAATGTGTGTGAAATCTTATAGGACTTAACTGCTAAGGTAATCAGGCCCTAAGCTTACACACTACTTAACTTAAATTATCCTAAGGACAAACACACACACCAATGCCAGAGGGAGGACTCGAACCTCCGCCGAGACCAGCCGAGTTCTTCAAAAGCTGGCCAGTGAAAACGATTGTACTTCCATCTCTGTGTGCGTATTATGTAAGTGCAAATGTTCTGTAGAAGCCCCACTGTAGTCGTTGTATGGCTATTAAGACACCAGATACCGTACCACGCAGACTACATTTAGCAAATAAACCCCAAACACCTCGACCCAGAATAATCGAACCCTTGAGCTCCTGCATGTTAGCCCAAAACTCTAGCCACTGTACCAACTGAGCAGCACTACTAATATGCGCTGACAGAGGTAGGAGCATGTGATTGGAGTGCTGCCACATTGTCAGTCTTTAATGGCCATTTACTGTCGTAAATATGCGCAGGACAAAATTTTGTGAGATTGATTGCTAGTATGCGAGGAATCGCGCCACGAATTTTTCTTTACCCACTATTTCTATGGAATGAGTATAGCTTACTGCGTATGTTCTCAACATCAAACCTGGCTAGTCACGTGATTTTGATACAGCGCTGCTTGTCTACAGTTTTTGGTAACAGACAAACGGGAATATTATACTTATTTGACTTGTTTTATACAAGATGTTTGGAAAATCCCGTTACAAACTTCTAGGACTTGTAAAGTAGATGCGAGTACATATTAAGTAACAGTTCGAAGGGAAACATAGAGTAACATCAATTTATCACTTACGCATATTAATTTATACTAACACTTTACGTGTTTATATTGTTCCGAAGCAGAAAAGAATCCAGCATCCTGTGCGCAAAGGACATTACTGATGCAGTAAAACAGCGGTTCGATGTGGTGACCACCAACATTATTACAGACAACAGACATTGCACCTACGAAGCATGCTCTGGTACACTCTCTCCGTACCACCTGGTTTCCCTCCAGTTTCTAATGCAGCGGCCAGAACTCGTGCCAGCAGATCTTCCTCTATCTTTACAGGAGTCTCGTAAATTAAACTCTGTATTCATTCCCGCAAGAAGTAGTCCATAGGCGTTAAATCCAGTGATCGCGGCTAGCACATAACTGGACCACCGCGACCTGTCCATCTTTCACCATCGTCTGTTGATATGTCTCGTGACTCAGCTACCAAGAATGGGTCCAATACGTTTTATCGGAAGGTTAACAACACAGGAAAAGTTAACTTGAGTGGAAGGAGGTGTGGCCCATTCACATGCCCGTTCAGAACACCCGCCCACACGTTAGTACCAAACCGGTGCTGAAATCCCGGAATATACTCAGTCCCCTCTTCAAGTGCTAGCAGTTTGTAACGGGAATTTCTGAACACCCTAAATGTTTCTCCACGTTTGATTTTTAGTAATGCCGTGCAGTATTGTCGTTGCGACGGATGTAAATATAAGTATGTGAAAGGAGGACTGTCAGCCGCTGTGGCCGACTGGTTCTAGGCTCTTCAGTCCGGAACCGCGCTTCTGCTGCGGTCGCAGGTTCGAATCCTGCCTCGGGCATGGATGTGTGTAATGTCTTTAGGTTAGTTAGGTTTAAGTTGTTCTAAGTCTAGGGGACTGATGATCTCAGATGTTAAGTCTCATAGTGCTTTGAGACATTTGAATCAAGGGAAGACCAGTTACTCTTACTGTCATATGCGTACAATAAATGTGTAATTGTAAATACCACACTGATATTAGGCACTTTCTACGTTGGAAAATGTCGAGAAACGGTGTTTTATAGACTTATTTTGCAAAAATAAATTCTGCGATTTTATGGCAATGTGTTTATGAGACAAGTGCTAGATAAATTTGCAACGGTGTTTGAGTAAACAGCCAGTCAGTATTTACATATCGATTCATATCGATTCATATTAGATTTATACACAACAGTCTGATGAATTTCCTCCAATTTACTCAGGTTCTCAGTCTCTTATTTGTATCTATGTTTTTCTGCATGAGACAGTGTCATTGTAACGTATTTTATTTGAACAGATTCAGTATGAATCACTGCCATACAAAATGTATAAAAAATTTTGTTGGTTGTTACAATATATGACCCTACTCCCAAGTTCTAAGACAAATTCAGAAAGTTACTTTAAAACTGCAACTTTCTGTTGACACCATCAGAAGCAAAGAGCATTGTATAGTGATGAACCTATCAGCACCAAAATTGAGATCACAATCTAAGATCCAAAAACTAGAATGTCCGATATGTCCCATTATCAGCTCCATCAATAGTTCAAGTTATAAAATCACTAGGAAACTTAATGACATTATTCGCATATGTATTTGAAAATAACTTCTCCGTCAAAAACAGTTATTAGCTCATCAGTAGCATAAAACATAATTCTATCCCAATCCCAGCAAGATTTTCATCTCTTGACATAGCCAACTTATATATAAACTTACCTGTCAAGGAAACAATCAGTATAATATGAAATAACTTACTCCAACGTGGAATTATCTGTAAAGCTGAAATCTATGAACTCAGAGAGATCATGGAGCTTATATTGTCACACAACTACTTCCTGTTCAACAGGTTAGTAGTCTTGTAGGCTTGCTAGCAGAGATATACAGTGAAGCACCAAAGGAACTGGTATAGGCATGCGTATTAAAATACAGAGATGTGTAAACAGGCAGAATACGGCGCTGCGGTCGGCAACACCTGTATAAGATAACAAGCGTCTGGTGTAATTGTTAGATCGATTACTGCTGCTACAATGGCAGGTTCTCAGGATTTAAGAGAGTTTGAACATGGTGTCATAATCGACGCACGAGCAATGGGACATAGCATCTACGAGGTAGCGATGGAGTGGGGATTTTTCCGTGCGACCATTTCAGGAGTGTACAGTGAATATCAAGAATCCGGTAAAACATCAAATCTCCTATATCGAAGCGGCCGGTAAAAGATCCTGCAATAACGGGACCGAGGACGACTGAAGAGAATCGTTCAGCGTGGCAGAAGTGCAACCCTTCAGCCAATGCTGTAGATTTCAATGCTGGGCCATCAACAAGTGTCAGCGAGTGAACCATTCAACGAAACATCATCGATATGGGCTTTCGGAGCCGAAGGCCCAATCGTTTACTCTTGATCACTGCATGACACAAAGCTTTATGCCTCATTTGAGCCCGTCAACACCGACATTGGACTGTTGATGATTGGAAACATGTTGCCTGGTCGGACGAGTCTCGTTTCAGATTGTATATAACGGATGGACGTGTATGGGTACGAAGAAAATCTGATGAATCCATGGACCCTGCATTTTAACAGGGAACTGTTCAAGCTGGTGGAGGCTCTGTAATGGTGTGGGTGTGTGCAGTTGGAGGGGTATGGGACTCCTGACTGGTGACACGTATGTAAGCCTCCTGTCTGATCATTGCATCCACTCATGTTCATCGCGCATTCCGACAGACTTGTGCAATTCCAATAAGACAGTGTGATTCCCCAAACGTCCATGATTGTTACAGAGTGGTTCCAGGAACACTCTTCTCAGTTTAAAACACTTCCGCTGGCCATCAAACTCTCCGCACATGAACATTATTCAGCATATCTGGGATGCCTTGCAACATGCTGTTCACAAAAGATCTGCACCCCTTCGTATTCTTACGGATTTATGGACAGTCCTGCAGGATTCATGGTGTCAGTTCCCTCCAGCACTACTTCAGACATTATTTGACTCCATGCCACGTCGTGTTGCGACACTTCTGCGTGCTCGTGGAAGCCCTACACGATATTAGGCAGGCGTACCAGTTTCTTTAGCTCTTCAATGAATATCAGTAATCTTGAAAACACCTTTTTTTAGATTCCAAACCCAACTGAAACATAAACCGCTTTATTGCAAACGCTATGTTGATGACACTCTCATTCTGTTCAATGGACCAACAAAAGAAATAGAAAATCTAGCGACAGAACTTAAGAAATTGTACCACAAAATCCAATTCACTGTAGAACATGGAACACCAGAAAGCATTAACTTTCTTTATTTAACAATCTTAAATAAAAACCGAAAGTATAACTTTAAAATTTTCAAAAAGCCAAAAAGCCCAATATTACCATACGTAGCTCCTCTTGCCATGAATATGGACATAAAAAAGCGTTCTTCAGAACAATGGTTAATCACTTACTTAAAGGACAAAAAGGACCAGAAATTATTAAATCAGTTGCCTCCAGCATAGGGGACAATCGTACTATAATAGATAAACTAATTCATGCAACAACATTAAATCAACCATTTGCTGAACGGCCACCCACAAGAAAGAAGGCCACGTTTGTAAGTCTTCCCTTCCCAGGGAAGATTTCTTACCAAATTGTCAATCTCTTCAAGACATACAACATTAAAATAAGCATCTTAATCAATAATAAAATGCAAAATAAAATTATAGACAGTACCAAACCACTATACAACAATATCAACATTCAGGTGTATACAAACTCATTTTCATATCGTGTCCAATCTTCTACATTGGACAAATTGGTGGAATCTTCACAACAAGATTTAAAGAACACATCGATGCACTCCGTCTTAACAACCCGAACGAATTCAACTTTGCATCACATCTTGCCCAACACAATCATTCTTCAAAAACCTATAACTAACCTTCAAATACTAAAATTTGCAAACCAAGGCATCATACTTGAGTTTCTTGAAGAAATTGAAATCTTTCTCAACACATATACAACATCCGACTACTTTCTCAATGAGCAAACTGAACTGAGAAACAAACTTTTCCTTAAGAGTTTCGAAGACTTAATGCTATAGCTTTTATAAATATTGCCTCTAGCTGAAATAAACAGAATTTGCCTTTACTAGTACTCTTGGTCCCTTTAATGGTAGAACAGAAGTAAGTCATCAGTTAATTTTAAGTTTTATTTTTGTCTTTAAACATGAAGGTCATGGTCATACAAACAGCTTTAGTTCATTACAAATACTATAACTTTTATACATATTACCTCTAGCAGAAATAAACAGAACCTGCCATTACTAGCATTCCAGATCATTTTAATGTAAGAACAGAAATAAGTCATCAGTTCATTTGAAGTTTTGTTCCAGTTTTAAATTTAAATGTAAAGTTCATGGTCATACGAAGAGCTGCAGTTCATTACAAATACTATAACTGTGAATTATTTTACTTCTTGACATTCATGTTAAAGCCAATTTTGATTAAAGTGTTTGCTCATAAATTGACTGTATTATATAGTTACATACGAATAGAAGTAAGGCACCAGACCACTTGAATTTTGTTCTTGTAGTAATTTATTTATTTTATTGCGGGCTCTCATGTTGACGCCAGTTTTGATGCAAATATTAGTCCATATATCAACTTCAATACATGCAAACAAAAACAAATAATATCTCTGAGGAAAATTAGGTCGATTTCACATCTCTGTCCCTAGATCTTTGTAACAAGTAACACTTGTATAGTACATGCTGGATGGCGGCAAAGTTTCGCTATCACGGTGTATATGCATACATGCTGTGTAAAAGTGTGTGATGCCGTGCCAAATGGCCATTACAACGGAAGTAGACAGATGAATATTAACAAAAAAAAAAGCAGTTCTTACTGTCGTGGTAAGTACAAAACTAAATTTTGGATCCAGGTCGACAGATAAACAATACTCATGGCGATGCATTAAAAGATAATCCATTTCTTGTCACAGAGCCAGAACCTAGCATTATGCTACAAATAGTTATGTAACTTCCGGAAAACCATGTGAAGATGAGCCTGAAAAGGTTCGAAAACCGGTTCATGGAGTAATAAATTACTGTTTCAGAAAAAGGGCTTGGTTGCAGTTTTATGTATGTGTTACCGGCCAAACCCGATTTTAGGACCAACTAGTTTCGCCTAGGTCAAACTCTTTCGTCCTGTTACCGATCGGATTAAACAGTTTAGCCTAGTTCGAACCAGTTTATCCTAGGTAGAATTGACATGCTTTAGGATAAACTTGTACGTCCTAGTCTGAAATAATTTCACCTATTCTTTTATCTTCTATAAGCGTTTTAAAGTAAACTGAATAAAGTAATAGAAATAAAATAGTCCATATGATTCATTAAAGCTATTTATTAACTAATCAGTAATTTCACATCCATCTGTAGATCAACTTACATATATCCGTCCACAGAAATCACCTTATCTGCAATTTGCTTATTTACTTATTTTTGCAAGGTTTACTTTGGTGCCACTTAGAATTGCAGAGTACTTTGTTTTTCTTACAATTGCATTTGTTTGTTGTGCAGGTTTTCATTAAACTACATTTCGCGAAGCCTTGCCTTGATCCATCAGAATGTTTTGTGGCTGCAGTCCTTAAAGATATTCAATATCCTGGTTAAAACCTCTCACATCTAAAAGTTTATGATTGCGGACAACGAAATCAGTTCTGAAAAAATAAAAAAGAAGTTAAAACAAATATTTTTAATATTTTATTACAAAAAATTATGGAATATTTTAACAAAGTAAAACCTGTAACAATGTTTTTGAAGTACGCCATGTTTTGTGCCAACTTTGTAGCGGCCTTCATCAGTCTTTTGAAGTATGAGTCCAATTATGTTTCGAAAGTCACCTCTGCTTTTATCTACATCTGGAATAGGTATGGTTACATTGTTTCCAATGTCAGCTGGTGGATGGTATTTGTCAGAGGAAGCTTTCATTCTTTTAGCTTATTTTTGTAAATTTTCTGGGCGTTGATGACCACGATGTTTAGCGCCCGAAAACCTCAAATCACACACACACTTGTAAATTTTCTGTCTCAATTTTTCTAGCAATTTGAATGTCGTTTGTGTCAATTTTCACAATGTTATCATCATCACTGTCTTAGTGATGTTCAGTCTTGCTGTCATCTTCGATTGCCTACCTTAGGTCATCTTCATTCTGAATATCATGATTTCTTGAGGCAATGAGGAAGTGGAAAATCCTGCTCTAGGTTCGATTCCGAACAATGCTTTGCATGGTGATTGTTTTATGCCAGAGTGGTAAGCTCGATTTTTCATGAATTGGACATACCTTAATCCTTCCGACCACTTCGTCGAATAGTTGTCCTTTAACCAAGAACTCATCATATTTTCAGTGTCTTGGTTGGAACTTTAAACAGAACGCTGACTTTGGCTGTATGTTGGTTTTCCATGCACAATTTTCAGTTCTGACCAATGATTTGCGATTTCACTTATAACATTAATGACAAATTCTCTGCCACTATTAGACTGAATAATGCACGGCACCCTTACAGTTAGGAATTTGTCATTCGGATGATAAGCCACTTCTTAAGCCCTCTTTGATGTTTACGTACGAAGGAGAACAAATTTTGTGAGATGGTCTCGGTAAACTGGAATGAATTTTAAATTCCTGTGTGGTTGTGTCTGGAAATCAATCAGATAGACTTGGCATCTGCTATTCATTTCCGAATGGAGAATTGGCTTTGAAACTAGCCCTCTTTTCCTTTTTGTCGTCTTTTGTTGACAAACATCACACATTGGTAAATAGAGGCATATCATTTCCTTTGTGAAATTGGCATATTTTTTTGACGTCTCGGCTAACACCCTATCTCGAGCACCATGAACCACAGCTATATGAGCTGCGTCAATTACATCATAAAGTTCATCAGCTGGAACAAAGTATTTTGTTTTCCATTCACACCGTGCAATGAGTTTTTTTACATCACCAATTTTCAAAACAGCAAATCGTTTCAGTCTTCTTTTTTGTAATGATGTGCTTTTTTTCAAATGTTCCACGTCTTCTAATTGTTTAGCCAAATCCGCATATTCGTCTACTGATAACACATTATAATGAGAAGACTTTTTGTTTTTCACTCTGCAAAATTTCCTGCAGAAACTTTTCTCTCCGCAGCTTTTGATTGGCTTGTCTACTACACGAAGGCTCGTCGATGATGAAACGCCTCACAATAATTTTACTAGGATTATAATAAAATCTTTTAAACACAACCAGCAACTTAACACGAGCACTCGTCGATCAAAATACCGTTCAAAACAAAGAACTGTGCGAGCGAAGAGCAGTTGAGAGGCCCGAGCGGCGAGCCAGAGATGATTCGGGGATTCCCCGTTCGTACAGGCAGCGACTTGCGTTCCGACTATGCAAAAGTAGTTCAGACTATGGCGTACCAGTTTATCCTAAACCATGTAAATTCTAACTAGGATAAACCGATTCAACCTAGGCCAAACTGTTTTATCCTATCGATAAAGGATGAACGAGTTTGACCTAGGCGAAACTAGTTCATCCTAAAATCGGGTTTGGCCGGTAACATATACACAAATATGATAGAGCCTGTCTGAACGATCATGTGTAACTATTGTTCTTTAAGGCACAGGTTACAGCCCTCCACAGAGGATGGAGGGGGCGGGGCGGGAATTGAGGGATGGGGCAGGTTGGGTATGTGGGTGTACCATCGGTAGAGCAGGCAACTCACGGCTCAAGTGAGTCCTATGCGAACGCTACAAGTTTTTCAATTTGTTCCCCAAAACAAGGTGTCTCTGTAAATGTTACGTCATTGAGAGGTTTGTACCTTCGCGTATTGTCTCGATGAAGATAATTTTAATTCTGAACTGTTCCAAAATCATCATAATTATGTTCCCAACTTCAATTTCCTGAATATGACGCGTAAGTGTTGTTGCCGTCTGACATCTCCCAGCGTCAGGAGTCTTCTCTTTCTTCTCCTCTTTTCTAATTTCAGCATCATTGTGTTTACCTACTCTCCCACTGTTCTCTGTAGAAGTATCTATCTGGGGTCTTTTTCTCCATTCACAATATAAGGCCTTACCACGTGCCTATAGCACCTACAACAAATACTTTAACTGCAGTTTATTCATCACCTCTCTAATTTAGTACTTGGTTTCTTATCTCTCCTAATCCCCGACCTACACATGCTCATGATCTTCTCTTCTGCTTCTAGTATTTTACTTTTCTGTCTGTCTTTGCAGCTGTGTGCTTGTAAATCGTAAATAAGTTCGGCCGACAAGCGTGTTTTCAACTCCGATATTTTTTGCGTTGTGCATTTTTTTATTGCCGTACAGAAGTTTTCTCATTGGACTGAACAAGCTTATTGATTTATTGGTTCTGTGGAATACACCCTGTAAGGACACTCACGATGATTTCTCAACAGCTTGTGCCCACTTTTAGCCTATTCACTGCATTTTAGACCATAAATCTTTCTATAATCATTTTGGTGATACGAGTGGCGTCCAGTGAATTATGAAATACAGGTTTGTTTTAGTCGGTATTCCAATATATCATATTATTCCCCAATCTTTTGGCTACAAAACCTTGTTTTTCAACATAATAATAATGTCATGTGACTAGGGCCTCCCGTAGGGTAGACCGTTCGCCGGGTGCAAGTCTTTGGAGTGGACGCCACTTCGGCGACTTGGGCGTCAATGGGGATGGGGATGAAATTGTGAATATTGGGACAACACAACACCCAGTCCCTGAGCGGAGAAAATCTCTGACCCAGCCGGGAATCGAATCCGGGCCCTTAGGATTGACATTCTGTCGCGCTGACCACTCAGCTACCGGGGGCGGACTTTTTTGAACATAATCCCCGTTCAATACGACCGTCTTACTGTGTCTTACTGGGAGGGCCTTTATGCCCGCAAGGTACAGCTCTACTGGTCGACGACGGAGTGGAGTGCAAACTTCATTGCACCAAACAGATGGAACTCGCAAGGTTCGAGATCCGAGTTGGAGAGTGGATGAGGAAGAACAGTCCAGTGAAGTTTTGTGAGTTCCTCTTGGGTGCGCAGACTTGTGAGAGGCCTTCAGTTGTCATGGAAAAATATAAGTTCGTTTGCATTTTGTAGCGACGAACACGCTTAAGTCGTTTCTTCAATTTTCCAAGGGTAGCACAATACACTTCAGAGTTGATCATTGTACGGTGAGGGACAACTTCAAACAAAATAAGCCCTTCTGAGTCCCAGAAAACCGTCGCCATGACTTACACGGCTGAGGATGCGGCTTTAAACATTTTAACCGGAGGAGAGGTGGAATAGCGCCACTCCATGGATTGCCGTTTTGTTTCCGGTTAAGAGTGACGAACCAATATTTCATCGCCTGTGACAATGTTCGAGAAAGAATTGTTACGAAAAGCTCGAATCACGCAAGCGATTCCGCCGCTAGGGACCGAGTGAGCACACACCTATGAGTACGCCAACTGGTGGACGAATTTGTTTGTACTACAAGCAGAGACAGACGAGACGTTCCAACATTGCAGGAGTCACTACGGTGTGCGGCCGGTCGACACGCAGGAGACTGCGCAGGTTTGTGCGACCTTGTGGCAGACCCCTCGCCCAACGACTCGCCGTGCTTTTGTTCACTGCCAGGTCTCTGTAGACATTCTGCAAGCGCCTATGAACACATGTGATGCTCTGGTTCTCCGCTAAAACAACTCTATGACAGCTCTCCGCCACAGACGTCGTTCAAAAGCTTACATATAGCGCCGCCACCTGTCGCAACTCCATCGAACTATATGAGTTGAAGCGGGACAATTCCACAATGTCCCACGACAAATTCCGCATTTTTAAAATCGAAATTGGTCGAGAAATACAACGTGTTGCATTACTTATTACACGCCCCCCGTAGTTCAGAACTTTTCGTTTGTATTGTTTTAAACATAGGAGCACTTTTCAACTGATAAATAATAAATGACGGCCTATGCAAAGAAACCATCCGCGAAAAAGTATCGGATCTCACACAGACGACAGAGACCAATCGCGAAGGGCCACTCGCCATCCGTTCTTAGGATAATGAACCTCCTTTATTTCGTGACTGAACTGGAGGTCTCAAAGAGAGGCTACTCATGGAAGCAGACAGCTTTATTGTTTAGAATCTTTAAAAAGAGAGATTTGGATGCCAATTTAAATGAATGGAATAATAGGCAGCGCTTGTGTTTTAATTACGGAAAGAACTGACGTTAATTTCTGGAGCCGTCCGCCGCGCGCTGTTGGGTCCTGCACGATAATTACCTCACAAAAGGCCGCGCTCAAGTGATCACAATTATGAGTAATTAGCCCTACAATTACCTTCAATTACATCTCACTCAGCCAACCCCTCTACGAAAGGGGAGGGAGGGGGTGCGCTGCGCTGCAGCTCGCCAACCGCTCTGCCCGTCACTCCATGGACTCCGAAATTTCAATTCAACGTTTAGAATTTTTTATTTTTCCGTTTTTTTTCAAGGGGGTAGATGGTTGCTTATCAAAACGTTTTGCTTCAAGAAACCATATAGTCTCTTAATCTTTTATTCGTTGGTTAACAATGTTTCATCTCACCCCAGAATAAGAGACCAACTCCAAAGAATTTGGGTGCTAATAGCTACAAATATTATCAAATCATCGGCCTGACAAGTCATGATTGAAAAATACTGACTCGCTTCATTTACAGAAGAATGAAAAAGATGTAGAAGCAAATCTCGGGGAAGATCAGTTTGGGTTACAGAGAAATGTTGAAACACGTAAGCAAAACCACCCCTACAATGTACCTATATAAAGTAATTTGAAGAAAGACAGCCCACTCTTAGAGCATTTGTATATTGGAGAAAGCTTTTAAAAATGTTGGGAAGAACACATTCTTTCAAATTCTGAAGACTTTAGCGATAAAACTGAGGAAGCGAAAATTTGGAAATTTGTGGTAAGGTCTTATGAGACTATACTGCTGAGGTCATCGGTCCCTAAGCTGACAGACTACTTAATCTAACTTATGCTAAGGACAACACACACACACACCCATGTCCAAGGGAGGACTCGAACCTCCGACGGGGAGAGCCGCGCGAACCGTGACGAGGCGTCCGAGACCGCTCGGCTACCCCGCGCGGCTCAGGAAGCAGAAGTTTATCCATAACTTGTACGAAAACAAGACTACAGCTATAAGAGAGTAAGGATTCGGAAAGGCGGCCTCTGTGGCCATGCGGCTCTAGGCGCCTCAGTCCGGAACCGCGCTGCTGCTACGATCGCAGGTTCGATACCTGCTTCGGGCATGGATGTGTGTGTTGTCCTCAGGTTAAGTAGGTTTAAGTAGTTCTAAGTCTAGGGGTCTGATGACTTCAGATGTTAAGTCCAAGAGTGCTTAGAGCCCTTTTGAAACATTTTTTGATTCAGAAAGGAAGCAGTAGTTCACAAGGGAATAAGAGAAGTATTTAACCTACTCCCAGTGTTATTCAATCTGTATACAGAATAAGCAGTAAAGCAAATCAAGAAGAAATTTGGAACGTGAAAAATGTTTAGGGTACAGAAATAAAAACTTCGAGGTTTCTCGATTACATTGAAATTCTGCCAGAGACTGGAAAGAGATTATAAGATGAACACTGACAAAATTATAGCTAGGGTAATGGAGTGCAGTGGTATCAAATCTGGAGATGTTGAAGGACCCGCCACACCGAAAGTAGTAGGTGACTTTTGCTGTTTGAGAAGAAATTTAACTGAAAAAATTTTAAATAAACTTTTCTGAGCGTTTTTGCCTGCAGTGTAACTTTGTAAGTGGTAATTAAACAGATGTGTATGGTCGTCTGGGTTGAACGGCTCGAACACGTCACATTACTTATTTATTTATTTTATTTATTTATTTAATTAACCTGATCAGATTAGGGCCATCAGGCCCTCTCTTACATCGGACCAGTGTTCCACACATGCATCATTTCACACATCAGAGTTACATCATGACCATAGTTTAAATGAGAAAATTAGATTACTCTAGTGACAATATGAATAAAGAGTAGTGACTAAGACCTAATAAAGTAAATGCGGCAGTATTTTTACAACAGGTGCTATATATACAGATTATGATAAAAGCAATAATAATAACAGTAAAAAAAAATCAAATAATAATGACAAACATGAGAAAGATTGCCAATAGTAATGAAGGTTTGTGCAGATGTACATCAATATCTTGGTGTGTAAAGAAGATGTTTACTAGTATAGCGAGTATTGGGGAAGGGAGATTTAAGGAGGGGGAAAAAGGGAAGTAATGAGGTGAAGTGCATTCATGTACAGAAGAAGGCATTACTGTTGCTTAAGTAGATACGTCATTAACTGTTTTTTGAAGCCGACCATGTTTTTAAGTTCTCTAACATAACGAGGGAGGTTATTCCAGAGCCGGGTTCCCGCTACTGTAAAGGACTTGGAGAAGGTGACTGAGCGATGCAGTGGAACGGAGAGGATTTTATTATTACGGGAACGTGTGTTTCTGTCATGTTGTTCCGACATGAGCGTTAGGGACGAGGAGAGATGTGAGGGACAGGGAAACTGTTCAATAGCTATCTCATAAAGTAGATAATATTATTTCTGAACAAGAGAAATCGTTAAATGATAAATTCTAGCTGCAAGGGTGGCATGTGATAACATATTTTGTTTCTTGTATATCTGGAAAGGACACACAGTTCTATTTGTTAGCCGATGATAAAATCCAAGAACCTATAGGAACACGAAACTTCTGGACAGATTAAAACTGTGTGCCGGACCGAGACTCGAACTTGCCTTTGCCTTTCGCAGGAGGACTTCTGTGAAGTCTGGAGGGTAGGAGACGAGGTACTGGCGGAAGTAAAGCTGTGAGGACGGATCGCGAACCGCGCTTGGGTAGCTCAGTAAGTAAAACACTTGCCCGTGAGAGGCAAATGTCCAGAGTTCGAGTCTCGGACCGACACACAGTTGTAATCTGCGAGGGGGTTCCATATCAGCGCACGCTCTGCTGCAGAGTGAAAATTTCATCGAGTTGTAGGAACAATTTCTAATGCGATCATGCTGAGAGCTTGTCGTTCCGGTTGTCAAACTGAGGTCAAGTTGCACAAATCAATAGAAAACTGAACCAAGGTACGTAACAATGGCAACAGGTTTTTAGTGAGTAATTAGACTGAAGAAAGGCTTAGTGGAAATGAAAGAGATAAATCTGTTGGAGAAACTTATGAGAACAGTTTTGCTCATGAACCTAGGCCACTAAATACGTTGTGTGTGCAAGTGGTACAGTCATCTCCATTATTCCACATCTGCTACGTCATAAGAGAGTTGTACCATTCTATGCTTCTGTGATGGTGAAGGTAAATTTACTGTAACACAATTGTAACTGTTGTTTCCAGACAAGAAAAACATCCACCTGGTCACGTTTATGAAAGCATTTCATTTTGCAATGCCACAACCTTGGTCAGATGCACAAGGAATGACATTCATAAGCGATTTATCCAGCGTAATACCACTTTATGAGCTACAGAGGTTGCCGAATATTTTAAGAAATACGAAGAATTTGAAAGCATTCTAGCCAAATATTGGTCTGCTAGAGTGCAGGAATGTCTATAAAAAGAAATTTCTAAACTGGAACTATCCCAGCCACGCTAAGACAGCCCCAGGAAATCTTTCTAACATGTTTAAACAAGACTAGATTTTGGGACAGTCTTATGACGCACCGAGATTTGGTGAAGACACTTAGGCAAAATTGCCCATACGCATCCGGGAGAAAAATATGAATGTGAGGGAACAGAAAATGAAGGGATGCATGTCTTTTCCAGATCATATTGACTTAATACACGAAAACACAAAGGCCGTGTTGCAGAATGTGAGATTTAACAACAATCGGAATAACAACAACAATCACAGCCACAATAATCATTTAAATAGACATAAACAGAAAAATGATAGCTGGTATAATCTGGATTATATGAATCAGAGTAACAGTAAACAGAAGCAGAAACAATCACAGAGCTAAAAAGTAAACAATAATTGGTGAGATACGAATATGGCAGATAATGTGAACTGCGACCACATTAGGAACTGAAATCATGGTCGAGGGATGGAACAGAGGCAGCAGTCAAGTTATTCAATTTGATTAGGTATGATAAAGAATGTGACATTCCAGATGACCTGTACTCTGGCGCCACTAATTATGTCTATAGGTAAAGCTGTAACATTGATTTTATAGAGAGATGCGCGTCAATGATCATTTCGAAAGTAATGTAAAAACGAACTCTATAACTGGTGGCTGTGGACTATACATATTAGCACGTGTGTGTATGTGTGTGTGTGTGTGTGTGTGTGTGTGTGTGTGTCGTAGTATTTATAGATTTGTGTAGAAATGATTGTATATAAAGGATGTAGAACAAGTTCACATACTGAATATATATTAAGTATGAGCTGAAGACTAAATAGCGTTACCTAAGAGAGAAGTGTAGTGCGAGCACGCTAATGGACTGTGCATTGAGAATATGCCAATGAGTAATAGATATCAAAGACAGTTTCCACAAGAAAGGCAAATAAACATGAAAAGTAGTTTCTGCAGATGGAAATGAGAACAATTGTAGTTAGTGAATGTGAGAACAGTCATAGCAGTGACCCAATTCCTAGTAATTAATTTTTTCATGTTAAATAATGTTGCTATGGTCAAAATATAGTAAGTTAATTTTTTGGAGCAATTACATAAGAAGCCCGTGGTTTAGGGGAAGCGTTCTTGACCAGTAACGAAAGCGTCCTGAATCGCGCGTTTGATCCTAGCCACTTTTTAAATTTTCAATAAAGAATTTCTGCGTTGGTGGGCAAAGTCTTCCGGCACAAGAAGACACCCACGTTCTGCCAAACGGCCTTGTCAATGAGGACGGAGGAGCACACAGAGATTCAGGGCACTCTCTTGCCCTTGGGTTGGGAAATTGTCCATAAAGACCGAAGAAGCAGCAATGGTCAATGGCATGAGCATGCAGAAGACAATGTAAGCCACTTCATTAAAGACACATAATGTCTATCCATAGGACATGTGGCCTGCAACTGAAAAAATCTCATCATGATGTCACCATTTGTAAAGTAATGGCTAGTTTCACAATTTGCGATTGGTCGCGGATGAAAACTGTGATCCAAGAAATGTAGAGTAAAATTCTTTTATTTCTAACAATAATCACAAAATTTTAATCCTTAGGTTACAAATTTCAATCAATAATGACCAGCTTCAGATCCGATTTTATAGCTTATACGGACTAGTCCACCATTCGGATCCCTGGGAGTAGGTTCCCAAAGGCGAAGTGACCATGGAAAAAAAAAAAAAAGAATACTGAATAACTAACGTTCAAAGAACCGGTACATGGAATGTCACAAGTTTGAAAGTGGTAGGAAAGCCAAAACATTTGGGAAAGGAAATGCTAAGGCTCAATTCAGATATAATAGGTGTCAGTGAAGCGAAATGGAAAGGAGACAAAGATTTCTGGTCAGACCAGAGTAGGGTAATATCAACAGCAGCAGAAAACAATGTAACGGAAGTAGGATTTATTATGAATAGGAAGATGGGCCACAGAGTAAGTTACTATGAATGGTTCAGTGTTAGAATTGTTCCCATCAGAATCAACAGTAAACTAACACCGACAACAATAGTTCAGATATAAACGCTGACGTCACAAGCAGACGATGAGGAAACAGAGAAAGGATATGAGAATATTGAAGGAATAATTCATTGTGTAAAGGGAGATGAAAATCTAGTAATCATGGGAGACTGGAACGCTGTTCTAGGCAAGGAGAAAGGGTTGTGAGAGAATGTTGGTTCACTAGTAATACTGAGAGAGGAGAAAGAGTAATTACGTTTCGCAATACACTTCAGCTGGTAACGGTGAATATTCTGTTCAAGAATACCAATAGGAGGAGATATACTTGGAAAAGGAGGGAGATATACGAAGAGTCCAGTTCGATTACATCAGGGTCAGGCAGAGATTCCGAAATCAGACATCGGGTTGTAACGTAGACATTTAGTAATCAGGAAGTGTAGGCTAGCCACGAAGAATCAGTGCACAAACAAGTGGGATACCAAATCCTTAAGGAATGAAGAGACACGCTTGGAATTCTCTGAGGATATAGACAATGCGATAATGAATAGCTCCTTAGACATTTCAGCTGAAGAGGAAGAATAAGAGAAACATAAGTATCACGATGAAAACTGCCAAGAAACCATGGTTAACAGAAGAAATACTTCAGCTACTCGACGAAAGAAAGAAGCACAAAATAATTAGGGAAATTCAGAAATACAAATCACTTAGGAAAGAAATAAATGAAAATTGCGGAGAAGAGAAGGCGGAATGGGTGCATGAAAACTGTGAAGAAATCGAAAAAGATACGATTGTTTGAAGAACTGACTCAGCATATAGAAAGATCAAAACAACCTTAGATAAAATTTTTAAAAATGTGTGGTAACACTAAGACTGCAATGGGAACACCACTGTTAAATGCACAGGAGAAAGCAAATCGGTGAAAGGAGCGGGGAAGATTTGTCTGATGACGCGATGGATGAAGAAACAGGAGTCAATATAGAAGACATAGGGGATCCAGTATTAGAATCAGGATTTAAAAGAGCCTTGAAAGACTTAAGTTCGAATAAGGCAATGGGTAATTGGTAACATTCCACCAGAAATCCTAAAATCATTGGGGGACGTGGTAACAAAACGACTATTCACGTTGGTGTGTAGAATATATGACTCTGGGGACATACGATCTGAGTTTCGGGAAAACATGATACACACAATTTTGAAGATTTGCAAGAGCCGTCAAGTGCGCGAATTATCGCAGGATCACCTTAAAAACTCATGGATCCAAGCTGCTGACAAGAAAAATGCACAGAAGAACAGAAAAGGAAATTGAGGATTTGATGATAAGTTTGTCTTCAGAAAAGATAAAGGCACGAGAGAGGCAGTTTCTGACGTTGCGGTTGATGAAACAAATCAAGACAAATCAAGACACGTTCATAGGATTTGACGACCTGGAAAAAGGCAGTTTCTGACGTTGCGGTTGATGAAACAAATCAAGACAAATCAAGACACGTTCATAGGATTTGACGACCTGGAAAAAGCGATAGATAGAGTAAAATGGTGCAAGATGTTCGAAATTATCAGAAAAACAGGGGTAAGGTATAGGAGAAGATGGATGATATACAATATATACTAGAAGCAAAACGCAAAAATAAGACTGGAAGAGCAAGAACTAAATGTTCGGATTAAAAAGTGTGTAAGACAAGGATGTAGTCTTTAGTCCGTACTGTTCAATATACACACTGAAGAAGCAGTAACTGAAATAACAGAAACGTTGAAATATGAGATTAAAATTTAAGGTGAAAGGATGTGAAGGAACCAACAGCCTAACCTACACAGAATATGGATTGAGAGTAAACTGAAGAAAGACGAAAGTAACGTGAAGCTGCAGAACTGAGAACAGTGAGAAACTTAACTTCGGAACTGAGCAGCAGGAAGTAGCATAAAAACCCATGATGGACGGGGCAAGGTGGACATAAAAATCAGAATCGCACTGGTGAAAAGAAATCTGCTGGTACGAAATATAGACCTTAATTTGAGGAAGAAATTTTTGAGAATGTAAGTTTGGAGCACAGCATTGTATGGTAGTGAAATATAGACTGTGCGTAAACCGGAACGGAAGAGAATAGAAAGATCTGTGATGTGGCACTAAAGAAAAATGTAGAAAATTAGGTGGACTGATATGATGAGGAATGATGTGGTTCTCCACAGAACTGGCGGGAAGAGGAATACGTGCATCAGGGAATAACTTCCATGGTACTAGAAGAAGCTGTAGACTATAGTAACAGTAGAGGAAGACGGAGAGTGAAAAACATCCAGCAAATATTTGAGGATGTAGGTTGCAACTGCTACTCTGAGATGAAAAGGTTGGCACAGGAAGGGAATTCTTGGCGCGCCGCTTCAAACCAACCTGAAGACTGATGACTCAAAAACATAAATAACTTGAATGTGTATGTACGCTGTTTAGGTTTTGGTAACGTCACTTAGCGCTCTGTTTGAAAATCACTGACTTTGCTGTGTGCAGTCTGTCGCTGTGTAGGGAAGCAGCCATTATAAAATTCACATCAGTCATTCCATTGTGTGCCAACCAGTCAGCTGTAACTAGCTCTGACGTCATAAATGTTGCGCAATACTTTAAAAATCAAGTAAATAACCTGAAACGTTCTAGCATGTCAGGAGTAATACTACATCAATATGTGTTGAATATCAGTTCAATAACTTTAACCATTTTCGAAATTTGGACATTTTTCTGTAAAAATCATAGGCGCAACAGAAAAGAGCTAAAAACTTAAAAATTTATATTTAGATTCCTTTTGCATAATAATTTAGTAGAAACAGTATTCTGGACGTCACAAATTAATATTTTAGTTGAAATTCATGATTTTCTCGTTTTTGTCTTAGAAATTAAGGAAGCAAGATAGATTAAGTAGGCGAATAAATAAAGCTAGGATGTTTAATTTTAAGTAGAAGGGAGATCCGCTATAATCATAAAAATGTGAGAAGTTTCAACAGAATAACTATAAAACTATAGCGATAGCGTATCTCCAAAGAGCAAGTTCAGAGCTCGTCTACTGTGTGTAGTGTAATCAAATTAATTCTCTCGCCCAAAATATTTGACTTAGCCACGTCAGACTTTTATTATGATTACTTACTTGTGTGCTGATTGCATATTTAAATTGAGAGCTTCATCGGCCTTCAGCAAAGGAAGCAATGATTTATTCGATAAGTTAAAGTGGTGCATTACTAGCCCAGCGGCTAGTCGGGAGAGCAGATTTCATCAGGCGTTCCCTTAGCTGTCCGCACCGCGGCTTTATACGTAAGAACGCTGCGCGAAAAGAAGAAGGCCCCAGTTCTCTCCAGACGCTGATTAGTGCACCACCTGTGCCGGGAGTCGCGTCGCGTCGGTATCGTTGATATAAACAGCCTCGGATGCAGTAATAAGTTACTTGGGATACGCGTATCCATGAAATTGTTTTCGAGTGAATTAATTTTGGGATGACGTTAATGATCTATCTTTAGTTTGCGTATGTCGTATTTTCACGTGCAGCCGTAGGACAGACATTCTACCATTATTTAGCGTGGCGTTTGATGAACAATATCATCAAATTATGGCGAGCATTCACTTAACCATTTAATTTGAACAGTTATAGTTGCATCAGCGCATTAGACTCTGAACTGCTCTGGTAGTTGAATTGTGTGGATTCTTTTTGGTCTCTGACTTTCAGAATATAGTGAACATTTTAGAGAGAATGGTTTTTGATTATGAATCCCAGACAATCTCCTAATTCCTGAGAGCTATAAGCTGTAGCTATAAATGTATTTCTCAGATTAAGTGAGCACTAGGAATTCTAATTACAGGCTTCACGTTTTGCTAATCACTTTCTGGTTGCCAATATTGTAGTTAGAGAGCCAGTGTTGAGAATGGCAAATAACAGCATTAAATAAATGATAGGAACATTAACAATTATTCCACCCGCCGCCCCACAGCTGGTTGGAATTGCTGAAATATTCGCTATTTTAGTGTTGGGCAGTTGTAGCGTTGCGCAGTTGGAGGTGAGCCGCCAGCAGTGGTGGATGTGGGGAGAGATGCCAGAGTTTTGGGAAGTTACTATAAGCGAACAATATTGACGTGTGTCCGCCAGAGGCAGTAAATTTGTAATACTGGATATCACCAACTGATACATATATTATGACTTTTGAACACTATTAAGGTAAATACATTGTTTGTTCTTTATCAAAATCTCTCATTTGCTGACTATGCCTATCAGTAGTTAGTGCCTTCAGTAGTTAGAATCTTTTATTTAGCTAGCAGTAGTGGCGCTCGCTGCATTGCAGTAGTTCGAATAACGAAGATTTTTGTGAGGTAGGTGATTCATGAGAGGTATAGGTTATTGTTAGTCAGGGCCATTCTTTTGTAGGGCTTTTTTGAAAGTCAGATTGCGTTGCGCTAAAAGTATTGTGTGTCAGTTTAGTGATGATCAGAAAACTGTTTGAGTACGTTGAGTTTCGCTCAGCTATTTGAAAATCAAATAACATAGAAGTTTACCAGCACAGTCATTCATAATTTTTCTGAGGGGACGTTTCAAATGTTAGGATAAGTTTGTAGTTTTATATGTAAAGTTGGTTTGCTGCTTAATGTTTTACTGTGTGATTTGGTTCTTGTTTCTGCTTGTACATCTCACTGAGCTTGATGCAAGTAAGCTTGTGTGGAAGTGTTTAAATAGTGACACACGAGACACCCTACTTTCTCTTCGTCTGTGAATATAAATTAATTACGACAGAAAAGGGTGTAATCCCAAACAATAAGTAGCAGAGGTTTTCATGTAATGCAACTGGTTTGTGTGTACCGTTCAACATTAGTTAATTGAAGAATAATTTGCGATTGCGAGAGATTTATCATGCAAGTCTCAGACGTTTTATTGTGACAATGTGATACGAATCTATTAGATTTATATACGCAGAACAGCAGTATAAGCTTGATATATTGATCGTTCAATCACTAGGATTTAAAATTATGCTATAGACTGGACAGGGCGAGTAACTGCATCTGTGCCTAAAGGACGATATGTTAGACACACTTACCTCCAAGCTGCGACTTTACCTTGCTGTGTGTGCAGTGTATGTGCTTGTGTGGAATTAAGATCAATCTTAATCAACGTATCCACGGGTATGCTGCCCGTGTATAGTGTCCAACGGGCACAATATTTCGGCGATCATACATGTCGCCATCATCAGGTGAACTGACGGACTGAGCTCCTTGAAAGTGCCGGCACGGAGATCCGTACGCTATGGCTGCTCAGAGGGAACTGGGTTCGGTCGCGGCGGCGGCCGATTTAAATACCCTCCGCCCGCGGCGCGCTCCCTCCGCCGTCCGCGCCCCGCGCCACGGTCGCGCGGTGGAACAGATTGCGACGGCGTCTGAGATGACGTCGGTGTGATAGCTCTGTCCGCCGTGGTCGTCACAACTATACGTTTGCTCGATTTACTCTTGATTAACCCGATGGCAGGTTCCCAAGCCTTGCTAAGATTATAGTCACGGTTTATGAGGTCGTCATTGGTACGAATTTCGATGGCCCCTCTAACAACGCTGTCCCAGTATCTCGACGTCTGTACCAGAATCCTCGTGCGGTCATACTCCATGGCGTGATTTTCCGACAAACAATGTTCAGCGACCGCCGACTTGCTCGGGTACATCAGTCGAGTGTGCCTCTGGTGTTCACGGCATCGATCCTCGACGGTACGCATCGTTTGACCAATATACGACTTGCCACATTGACACGGAATCTGGTACACGCCGGCCTTCCTCAAACCGAGGTCATCTTTGGCGCTCCCCACCAGTGCACGAGTTTTATTTGGAGGACAAAACACAGTTCCGCCCCGGTGTTTCTTCAGAATGCGGGCGATTTTCCCCGAGAGTGCGCCTGTGTGTGGAATAAATGCAGTGCCTACCTCCTCCCTCGTGACTTCATCCATCTCAACAGGTTGTGTTGCAGTGGTTGGGCGGAGAGCACGTTGAATCTGCCACTCTGAGTACCTATTTTTTCGAAATACAGTTCTCAGATGTTCCAATTCCTGGGGTAGACTCTCTGCGTCAGAGATAGTGCGCGCCCTATGTACTAGAGTTTTAAGTACCCCATTCCTCTGTGAAGGGTGGTGGCAGCTGTATGCATGCAAATACAGATCAGTGTTGTATTTGCACAAATAGTATCTCCTACCTTGCTGTGGGCAATAATATGTGCAAATCCGTTACATCTTTGGTTATCGCATCAGGCTGCTGCTCCAACCAACTACAATAGGTGCCATCCGCACAAACAAATATCAAACCATCACATTGTTAATCAATACAATTTACAGCTATATACCTTTGTAAAAATCATTTATCAACTATTAACAAACAGTGCCTACAACAATTGTACAGAAAATAGCTTTAATAAACTGAAATTATCCACACAAACATGAAACAAACAAAATAGAGAACTTGTCAGAATCTTCCTCTTCACTTTAACAGCTTCGTATGATGGGCAAACAGTTTCAAAAATCTGTAATTCTTCTACCACAGAACATTCTATGAACAAAACCGATCGAATTACTGAACAAATCTATGTAAATTCCTGTTTGGAATTCCACTGAAACTGTTACTGAAAAAAAACTAATTCCATATAAATCAGTGAACCCCTTCTTAGGTTGAAGGCCTTTACCCCGGTTTTACCACGGTTTCCCGCGAAATTTGACCGAATGGTGAGGCATAATTAATAAATTTACCCAATGCAAGAAAGAAATCGAACTTCACGAGGAGGAAAAGAAAAGCAACAACGTTGATGTCATGTAATAGTAGAAAATGTAACAAAATAGCTGCGTAAAAAGTGGAATAAAGATCTCAATACAATATGTAAAACTTAAACTTTATTAAATGGTAAAATGAGAAAAAAATCGACGTCAACAAGCAGTTTTCAAGTACACAGAATGTAACATAACAAAAGAGAAAAAATCTGTAACCAAAGACACCGTGATACTAAATTTCCCATGTTAAACAAAGCAAAGATCTAAACGTCAATGGAAAGAAACTAACTAATAAACACAAAGAAAGAAAAAAAAGAACTATAAATAATTCCAAAAGCCAGTTATATCAGAATGACGATAGACTTGGTTACTCCGCAGCTTAAGTCTGTCGGCATTAGGGACATTGTAATGTGCCTCATGTAGATCGTGTTTCTATCTTATTGGAATCGCACGCTTTCCGATATCTTTCTCCCTGATCTTTCGCATAAGAGGTCGGATGTGTTGTATGCACGGTCTATTTGAAACTCTCTGACGCTATTCCAGATTCTACTCCCTGAAACAAGGAATAATAAAAGGGATTGTCATCCGTTACAAAACCCCATTTTGAGAGATATTTTTGTACTGAGGCTCTAGGGAGCAATAGAAACTGATGTTATATTGTGTGCTTACTATAGCAAATAAATAATTAACTAAAATAATTTGACTCAGCTACATAATGTACAGCAGCCTCAGTCATTGATGGTTAAATGAAAGAATTAAGTAAACAATCTTTAGATATCACAGTATGACAGAAGTGAAAATAACATAATTTTAATGTGTGGTGCATTTAGGTTTCCGTCAGATTGATCTTCTTGTTAAATCGGCATATTGTCTTTTTTACCATGGCGAATTTAAGCACCTGCAACTTGGAATTAGTTTTCAAGGATTAAATGTTTGCTTTGCATATCACTCAAGACAATTTTCTTTACTCCGCGTACCGTGGGACACAACTCTCGATTAAGGATGTGTTATACTACAATTTTTTAGCGTTGTGACTTATATGTATACAACAGCATCATCTGCTAAAAGCTTCAATAGCCCATCTACTACTGGGACATGAACCGTCTAACTCCATCCATTCTTCATAATAAACAGACACGTTTACATTTACCAATTCATTCTGTCCCCTGATCCATCTGTTTCTCGTCCCCGTCCCCAATTAGCGTCTCCATTGTTTGTTGAAAGACTTTCCGTTTTTTGATGGTTTTCACGTTTTGAATTCAGTTCTGCGGTCGTAAGTCAAAATTGGCAACACACGCCAAATTTAAACTTTGCGATTAAAAGACATGAGAAGTGATTTTTAATACTACTTACTTACTGAAAACTACTCTAGGCCATTCTTTTCACTTCTTTTACGTACATCACAATCGTTGACTTCAACTGTTTTTACGACAAAAAATTATCACCTTCTTTGAGTTCATTGTTAATATGCATGATTTTCTAACTGATGTGATCATAGCACAGTGTTTAGTCTTAATATAAATGACATGCAGGCCTTTTTCGAATCTGAACTATCGAGTTCTGATAGTCTATTGTGGTTAATCTTCATTAGAGCCAAACAGTAAAAAGGAAGACTTCTGTGAAACCGAAGTGCTTTAGACATTTTCCATTATCACGTAAGTTCCATTATCACCCCATTTCTTCGTTTTTCCAGATTACACGTCTGTAAACTTCACCTAGCGTTGCTGAAAAAAAATCGTCTGTCACCTATGTCAGTTCTGAATATCTTACTATCTATTGGAAACCGTAAAATTGCTGCATACATTCTTCAGTAGTCTTACATTAGAGTATTTCTCAAGGGCTCTTAGTACAGATTTTAAAGAAACGATTCAAAAGCTTTTTTTGAATTTAGGAATGGCAGACAACGTCGTAATGAGTACCACATTTTCGGTATTACAATTGGATCTTTCTCTCCTTAACTAGAATCCGACGTTTCACAGTATGGTTGGTGAAAATTTTGTGAGAGATATTTCACACTGCAGAGAGGAAACTATAGAACGTGTGTCTAATATGGTTTTCTCTTGTGAAATAAAATAATTACATTACTTTATTAGTTTTACTCGTACCCAGAAAAATGATACCGTGCTTAAGACGCTGAACTCGTATTGGAGCCAAAAGTCCAGATCTTAGTTCTCTTGGTTTCCCTAATTCGCTTAAAGGAAATGGCTGAAGGGTTTCTATCAAAAGGACACGACCGATTTTCTGCTACATCCTTCCCCAACCTGAGTTTGTGCCCAGTTTCTAATCACCTCGTCATAAACCCTAATCTACCCTTTTTCGTTCATCATTAAGGTTCAAAATAGATTTTAGTTTCTGATAATCTGAAGATCTAAGTACAGAAATGGAATTATGGAATGGAGATATCTTTGTTGCACTGACGACAGTGAAAGAGATAATAGAGGCAATCAAAATACTAAGCAGAAACAAAGCTCCAGTGAGAGATGGAGTAACAGATGAACCGAAACAGGAAGGAGATACAATTGCGAAACAAATACGAACTCGTGGCCAAAATCTGGAACGCAGAGAAAATCCCAACTGAGTGGAAAGAAAAGGTAATAGTATGTGCATAAAAAGTGCGACAAACAAGAGCGTAGAAATTATAGAGGCGTGTAACTAATTATCACAGCCTACAACATGTACAAAATTCTCCAGAAAGACTGAATCGTATTTACAAGATGAAGTAGATAAGAAACACGTGGCATTTACGAATAATCAATCCACCACTGACAAGACGTTTGTACTAAAAGAAACCATGTCAAAATATGGGAAATGTAACAAAACAACGGCAATATTGTTTGTTGATTTTAAAAAGACCTAGGATAACATGAACAGAGAAAAGCTGTGAGAGAAATTGCGGAAGTTCGCAATACAAAAGAAGATTACAAATCATGTCAAAGTTCCACTGCAAGCATCGAAAAGCATATTGAATATGGACAGATAATATGCCAAGGCTTTTGAAATAAACACAGGAAGCAGTTAAGGAGATGGAATATCACCACTCTTGTTCAACGTAATAATAATAGTAATAATAATACAGGAAGCAATGGATGCAGCATGTAAATAAAACATGAAATTAAGACAAGAATAGCAATTAGTGCACTGGTTTTTGCAGGTGATATTGCATTAATTGCTGAAAATCTCGATGAGCTCAAAATTCTAACAAGAAAGCTATTTCAAAATCAAAGGAAGTTGGATTAGAAGTAAATAATGAGTAACAACTCATTAGAGTAGAAAGAGGCCACAAGAAAAACGCGGATAAACCTGAAGATTGATAACCACTTGTTTAAAAAAGCTGTTGAGTTTAAATATTTGGGGCCGCTAGTAAACAACAGAACCGATGAGAAACAAGAAATAGGAGGAAGTATTAAGGCGGTATTCATAGCGTCACATTTGCCCAAAAAATTACTGTCATCCAAATTTTTTTCGAAAGAAAACAAAGTAAGGATAGTTGAAACTATAATCAGACCAATATCATATATGGGACAAAAATAGAGGGAGAGGAGATATGTATACAGAGTGAAAGACAAGAATTTTTGGAAAATAAAATCCTGCGGAAACGTTTGGACCAATTTGTGAGGGAGGAGAATGGTGAAGAAGAACGAACAGGGAGATGACGAAGTTATATAATGAAATAGATTTTGCAGACGCCAAGACAAGAAGACTGACAGGAGCTGACCATGTCTATAGGAGACAGAAGGAATCAAGATTGAGAGATGTGTCACAAGTAACCAGGACAAAGACCTTAGGACAGACCGGTCAAGTCGCCTGCAATCTTCATACACTTGGAGCAAATGAAGAAAATATCAACGACAGAACGGCGAGGAGGAAGCTACCTGACGAGGCCAAATTCGACTGTCGTTTGTGGGGCCAGAAGAATAGAATTAACGAAGTGCTACAGGCTGTTACCGTGTCTAATCTAGCGATCCATCCCAGCTTCTCATGGGTAGCGATGAGCATCTAGGGATTTGTCTGCTATACAGTTAATTTTGTTTATTGACCACTGAATTGCGTTATTGTTAAAATTCAAAGAACAACTTTCGTTCAGTCAATTCTAGCATCAATCCGGCGCAACTTACTTCTGTGTGACCTTTTTCCACATTGTCCTTCACACTCTTGACACATCACTAACCAAGAATTTTGTTCTTATCAGCTTGACAAATGATACATCATGCATCGCAGACCATTTACGAAGTCGGCAGCAGCTCGTAGCAACCTGGTGCCGCAGTCAGGCAGTGTTATGCCTATTTCCATAAGAGGTGTGGATGATTCCAAAGAGTTCTGCTAATCACCGCTACATGGCATGGCATCGTTTCACAGTGGCGAGAGATTTTAATTAATGCATGTATGTACAATGTAGATAGTTGCCTTGATCCAAATAGGAATCCTTTTCTCAGACCTTGGTCAAAATTATTATGTAATTTCCCGAACCACTTCTAAATAACTCCTCCGTTCTTCTATATACAACCTCATTTTCTATGATGAACCTGTTACTTCACTTGCCTCATATTACGTGTTACAATTTGAAAGGCGGCAAGCCCCTTGTATTGCCTCTTTTCATTTATTTACGTCTAATGATGCAACTGGAGGGGAATCTTAGTTTAATCAGAGTCACCGTATTATAGTCATTGTGTGACCTGAGTTCACTTCCTCTTCTTAACCTTCAATAACCGACACAGTTCTAGGTGAATCAGCTTTCCTTATGGGCTAGCTGTGGAAGTGAGGAGTGCCGTGAATATGAGACGAGCAGTTTTTAGCAAGACACAGGGAAACGAGCCTTGGGGAGCTGTTTGCACACCGGTGTTTGCAGAACAATAGGCAGAAGGAGTGTAGGTGTAGCATCACCCTGTCAGAAAGGCGGCGGGGGGGTGGGGGGGGGGGGGGGGCGGGCCATGAAAGCTCTGCTGAACGGCGAATGGGCAGAGGCTATTGTTCAGGCTATAGCATCTCTTGTGGTAAGCTTGTTAAAGAAAATACCTGAGCAGATATCCATCTGCAGAACATCACAAACAGCTCTGGCCTACTTAACGTTCAGAAGTGCCTACACAGTTGGCCACTAGCCTTGTGGACTTTTTTTTTCTTACATTTTCATAGGTCCTATAATACGAGGCTAGCTTGTGGCTGAATGAGCACAACAATTAGTGTGTTGGAAGTGACATCAGGATGATGTAACTTAGCAGGAAATTTTAAGAAAAGAGGAGAAGAAATTCAATTTAATGAGCTATTGGCGTTTCAGCGTATTTTGTCACAGAAAGGGTTGTGCCATTGGTGAGGCCATAGTAACATTTGAGAGGACTGGTGGATGTAGTTTATCGGTAGGACGAAAAGAGCACTCTTGTTTTTGGCGACTTAGAAAATATTACGCAGATAAGTCACTGACAGGAGACAATGGAAAGAGTTGGCGTCTGCGCTCAGAAGTCGCGAAATCGTCTGGGGCCCAATGTTCTTTTTGTCAACTGTCCAATATCGTAGCGCTGAACCTCAGTCCAGAGAGCTGCCATGTCTCCACTCTGCTCCCATCACATGGAAGACTATGGTAAGCATCGCTTACAGCTCCAGAGTATTAGGCATAGTAGGGCAAGTGAGAGTTTTTTTTTTCTTCGAGTCATCAATCTTCTGACTGATTTGATGCGGCCTGTCACGAATTCCTCTCCTGTACTAACCTCTTCATCTCAGAGTAGCACTTGTAACCTACGTCCTCTATTATTTGATGGATGTATTCCAATCTCTGTCTTCCTATACAATTTTTGGCCTCTACAGCTCCCTCTAGTACCATGGAAGTCATTCTCTGATGTTGTAACAGATGTCCTATCATTTTTCGTATCGTGCATAAGATTTCCGACTAAACAATGGTTTTTTTAGTTTTTGTCCTACTTTCACATTAAAATCCCTTATCATCATCATCATCATCAACATGTTGTGGGATTTACTGTCACTTATTAGCTTCTGTAACTCTCTGTACAGGTCTTCCACCTCACTATAAAGTGGGCATATGTATTCTCAATTACCAAGGAAAAGGACGGAAAAATGGGCGATCTTTCATTCCGGAGATGGAGCGCACGATCCAATGGAAAGTGGGAAGATTTCGCCAGAAAACATGCAGTAGCAAAGAATACAGATTAGTGTAGCTGAAGACTGTATTCGTCGAGGTGGACTTTATTCGCTAGTATACATACAGGCCGAGTAAAATAATTATTGACTGGCAGGATGCAGTGTTGGGAGCCGGTCTTGTATGTGACCAACCAGCCAAAATTAGATAAGGTTTTGCAGGTATCTACGAAACCCAACTTGACTCGTTGAAACGTCCATCACAATTTTTTTTATTAAGTATAGTATGTCTGCGCATGTGTGTCAATGTACACATTGGATGCTATAATTTGATTTTTTCTCACATGAAGTTAACAGGTTTGCCGGTAACTATGAAATATTTCTTGTTTAGGGTTGCATTATCTTGAGGTTTTCCTATATCGTCGTTACAGAAAGACAGCTTTAATAAAATAATTAAGTAATAGACACCACCCAATTGATTTGGCACATGGATCACTAAAACGACGGAACAAACCACTTACAGAATTCCAGTATGGATAAAATACTGGCCATAACAATAAATATACTCACGGCATCACATTCATCGACTTTGCAAATTCACAACCAGTCAGTTACACCACTTGTCTACGCTACATAAAGCCGTACGTCAACAAATAGTACAGAAGTACTTAAATATTGTCAGTGCTGTGTTCTACACGTGATTGCATACTTATGACATAAAATATCTCGATATTGTTACGCCACCGGGCAAAGCTGACATCCGGTGGTAGTAATAGGTTTAACTGCTCCTAACGCTCCATACTGGAATCTGTTCCTGGTCCAAGAATATAATTAGAATGAATAAAGGCAGCAGCATGAATTTGTTTTAAAGCTCAGATACTTTATGCAGAAGATCAAGCGTAAATTATAATATGTGAAATAAAACAACATTCGGATCGACAAAAACTTCTGTCGAAAAATTTGTAGAAGGTTGTTTCCTACATGTCTGTATTTCGTGATGTAGTATACGAAATGATTCTCGTAGCTCCCACAAGGACTGTATTTCTCCTCGTAAATAATTGTGTTTTTGGTTCTATGGATTAGGAGAAACTGTCTGGACCCTGCATGTTGATTAAGTTGGACAGAACAAGATCATTTAACTGTGCCTGGTCTGAAGTCCCTTTGTAGCACTTATTTTTATTCTGAGCTTCTTCTTTCGAAATACACTCATGTTTATCAATTCATGCAAAACAAATCATTGTGAACATTATTAACAGGTGTTTCACTGCCCACATCCCGCATGACACTGAGTGTCAAATGAACTATAGTGATTGATACACTTCAACAATCTTCCATTTAACAGCAAATTCAGTCACAGAGTTCAACATTCTCCAGTTCAGGCACGAGGGAGATTGCTTTGAGCTATATGCATATCTTGGTTCCAGTCCATTTCGAACACTATATTGTCTTGACATATGATGAAGTAGGGTAATATAGCCATTTCTCAGTCTGTGAGTTTATAAAGCATAATGCCTGTCCTGTGTTTGTTGTTAGTGTCCTGATAATTTTTGCTGAGAGATATGTACATAAGTGAATTTATTAAGTTAACAATGAAGTAAACGTTAAAAATATTCTTAAAAACATGTGCACGTTTATGTTGGTGAGGTCCATATTCTTGTACTGTGTTTGTGAGTGCATCATTCGCTTCGGTGGTTATTATGAAGCTTTGTGGTCCTCTTTGGTCTTAATATTCCTACTGCATAATATAACTCAATGTTAGGACAGCATATGCAAGCATCTTTTCCTTCTTTTGGTAACAAGTTTATCATGTATTTGACTGTCTTATTAAGTTACTGCAGCAAGTGTAACTAAGATATTATAAGGAAAATTTTAAATATTCACAGTACTTTAATCATTTATGTACATCTATAACAATTACAGTAAGTTCTTCATATTTTACATGTACAAATAAACAAATGCAAGGTCATTATTATGCAAATATATACTATTTATGTTGCAACAATTCCAAACAAAACTTTATAATCTTTAAGATAACACTACAGATACACAATTTGTTTTTTCCGGTTTCTACTTCATTTTGGTGATTAAGTAGGGATTAAGTAGTATGACACAGCAGAAAGCCAACGATCATAATGCCATGTCTGTAGTCCGTCTGTATAAATGTTAAACACACCTTATGTAAGGGTGGCTACACGCCACTAAATTATTTTGATCTCTGTAGTTTATCGGTCTGGTGCTACATAATGTGCTCTATCAAAGAACACCTACGAAATATAACCTCACGAAAGTTTTCTGATATCTCGAGGAGCTCAACCTAATGTTTCTGTCCAGCAGTAACTTTAATCATATACGAAATGAGCACAGGAATATAATGTGTCATTAATACTATGAAATCTTCATGTATCATTCTGGGATGTAACTTTCCAAAGCATAAGAGAAACAAAAAGATGTGGCATCGACCGGTCAAGCGGTAACATCTTACGATGTACTTTCACTTATTTATTTTTTTATTTATTTATTTATCAGTAAATTTAGAACCTCAAAATCACTTTATAGCTTGACATAACATCTTCATTCAATCCTGCAGTTTAAAAAGATATTCGGAAAGCTGTCATAGTAGGAGTTTAGTTATCTACATGAAAGTATCATCAACTATGTGTACATGGTACGTTTACATATCAGTAGCATTCATCCCCGTGATTAGAAACTTCACGAAATTTCATTTTTCGTTGTTTCTTGTTTAAAATAACCACAAATTGGAATTAGTGGCATTGCAAAGCAAATAGCTTGTGTTTATAACGAGTCGTCAATTTTCAGTGAGATGTTTTTGAAACTTAATATATATTTCAATAGTTCTTTTAATCGTTTCAATTTTTTTACATTCCTGTACCATTTGTAGCACAATTTCATAGCGGACAATCCTTGTTGCAGGAATAGTGTATTTCTTCATCCACAAACTCATTCTCACAATAATCTACTGGATAACACCAAAAAACGTGAGAAAACTTCTTATTTAGTCCCAGTGTCCTCCCAACAGAAGTTCCTGACCATATCTTTTGCATAACTTCAGATTGCAGCTTCGTTTTAGACACTTCCCGCAAAAATCTGATCCACTTTAATATATCTTGTGTAGCTCCAAGACTTGAGCTCAATGAGTATTTTAGCAACTTAATTTGAAGGGAAACATTCTGTAGCGTCATCTACGAACATTATATGTCATGTAACACGATAACAAATGTAATGGCCACTAGATTCGCCATATGCTGCCTAAGACTTATGGTTTCTGAAGATGGCCACTGTGTAACCGCAACTGGCCGTAATTAAAAACCTGTTCTCTGATTGTGTCTAGAAGAAACAAGAAGGAGGAGTATAAGACATCGCTGTATCAGAACATTTTTGACCTTCCAGTCTGCATATTAGTCACAAACTATTCAATAATCAGTCGACCGAACGATATGAGGTTATGAGCGCTTACTCTCTGAATAGGCCACGCTTGCATGTAAAGCAAACAAAACACGCAGACTGGCTGTAGATTGCTCCAATAAAGCTAACAAAATGTCCATTGAGGCTTAATCGTCCATCAATTAGGTCAGTGGATGAGCTCTGTATAGCGTAAGGCGCACCTCAAACACGTCTCCCTTTCAAGGCTATGTAACCAACTAATCCAGGCGATAATAAGCTACATCCCTTGACAACGTGAGGTCATTTATAGAGGGGGTGGTGGGGAAGCCCTATTGCATACAGGATGCGTGCCAGCCATCGACAGAATAGCAGACTTATAGAGCAGAACGAGTCATGGATTAAAATATTGAGAGACGAATGGTTCAACGAAGTAAACGTCCCTGTTCGTACAACTTCAACTGTTACAAGGATTCAATATTGTATCTGAATTATATGCAAACGCACGCTGCGGTGATGGACATCAGGCAGATCACACTGACAGTTAACGTGTACCAATTATAAAAGCATGTTAGATTTCGAATTCATTACATCTTACGAGCAGATCAATAAATTGTTCCTATTATTCAGGTACCTAATGAATTAGCAAATATGGCGTAGAAACATAAATTCTCCTCTTACAGGCAGATGTCCGTATTCTGACTGTCACATGCATTATTGCTCAGGAGAATTTAACCCAGTTTTGTTGCTCCATTAGGGATTGTTAATAGTGACGCTTTTCTCTGAGAGTGACCTTTACATTCGTGCACGATGACTTGGCATTTATTGTATCAACAAACACGTATTTACCATTAGTATTATCTGGATTCAGAGTAACCGTGTCCGATCACAGGTATTCAAGTGCTACAGGCAGCCTATGTCACGTAAATAGATCGGGAATACTTGTAACGCCTCTCTAACAGTAAGTAGTTCCCACATTTTAGGAAACCATTAATAAACAGCAACTATGAATATTTGCGTCTAAAGAAGGATGAAACTGCAGTCAATAATTGTAGCAGAATGAAAACTCACAAGCCGTTCTGAGATTTCTAAGTAGATGATGGGTATATAACCCACTCAGTCGATTCATTATGTCACACGATGCTCGATAGACTACAGATTATTTTCGATAAGTAGTAATGAAATAAAATTCGTACCGATACCGGGACTTGAATCGAGGTCTCTTCCTTGCTAAGCGGATGTGGTGTTCACTACACCACCTTAGCACAAAATACTCTAGTCCATTGCCATCCTTAACACAAACTTCAAACCGAGCGAGGTGGCGCAGTGGTTAGCACACTGGACTCGCATTCGGGAGGACGACGGTTCAATCCCGTCTCCGGCCATCCTGATTTAGGTTTTCCGTGATTTCCCTAAATCGTTTAAGGCAAATGCCGTGATGGTTCCTTTGAAAGGGCACGGCCGATTTCCTTCCCAGTCCTTCCCTAACCCGAGCTTGCGCTCTGTCTCTAATGACCTCGTTGTCGACGGGACGTTAAACACTAACCACCACCACCACCACAAACTTCCATTCATGCCTCAGGCCAGCTTGATCTTTTCCCTTCTTAAATTGTGCAGCTGAATCAGTCAAAATACCATGGTAGGGTAGTGGATAGCATATGTGTTTAGTAAGCAGCAGACCTGTGTTCAAGTCCCAGCCTTGCCACGAATTTTAATTCAGTACCTCTGCTTCTGTTCTTACCGAAGATAAAGTTGAGACTCAGTATGTTTCCTTGAAAATGTAATTACATCAGATCAACTACAGATTATGTTTCTGTATCATCGACGATAAAAACTAGAGACATACCCCATCAAAACATTAAGATTTATGTATCTCCGAGGTCATATATGAGTTTTGGGCATGACATCGGTTTCTCCAAGTTAGCAAATCGGGAAGAGATGTAAATTCTCTCAAGCCACGCAAGAGATGGAATGATCAGGTCACTGAGATTATACTTGTCAATATTTCCTCTTCTATTAAATTTTTCCAGCGGCCTGTTACAATGAGATTAGCCTTATATTGATGTTTTCCTCGGGATAGTCCGAGTTCAGTCACAGAATTCTTTGCAATGTATTCATTTACATCTTAGTTTTTAGTACAAGATTGTTAGCAGTAAATAAAGTTAAGAAATCTGCACTCTGGAGTACAATGAAACTTGCTTGTTTTCGTGTATAAGCATGAAAGTGCACAAGGCACTCTGCGAATTACATTTAGATATTGCATTCAGCCGAGATCTATTTCTTCGGCATAGATCCGGTAACATGTTCCTCTCACTAAGTTTCTAATTCGATGCACAGTTTGTTGCTCAGTCCATACGCGAGTGTAACCTTGTAGAGCTGGGCTGGATCGTCGAGTGATCTCCCTCTACTTCCAGCAGAAGGTGCGCACGCTGTCGAGACTACTCAGCAGGCCGTCCTACGACTTGGCGGGAACCGGCGGGGTGGAGGCGGCGCCCGGCGGTGCCGGCGGGGGCGGCGAAGACGCGGAGGCGGCTGCGGCGGCGACGGCGGCGAGGCGCTGCTGCAGCGCCACCTGGTGCTCCTTGGCGCGCATGCGCAGTGCTTCGATACTGTGTTTGCGGGACTCCGGTGACGCGCACGGCTGCGGGGAGGCTGCGCGCTCCGGAGCCGGTGGAGGCGGCGGGGGCGACGGCCGCTCCTGCGGCTGTGGGGGCGGCTGCTGGTGCTGGTGCTGCTGCGCGGCGTGCGGCAGCGGGGGCGGCAGCGGGAATGCGGCGGCCAGCGGCAGACCGCCTCCGGCCAGCATGTACTGCGACAGAAGCGCCTGCAGCGGCGGCGGTGGGTGGCCGGCCTTGCCGCCGGGCCCCCATGGCAGACCCAGCCCGAACATCGGGGTGAAGCCCAGCGCCGCCCCCGGCCAGAAAGGATCCGGAGGCAGAGGCGGCAGACCCAGCGGCGACGGCACGAAGTCAGCCAGACCTGTGACACACAACATCATCCCCATCAACGAAAGGCCCTCGAATAGCATTTGCAGTCTATGAACTGTCCTAGCCAGAAGTGAAATACGTCGATGTTATATTTCGATCTGTGGTGTGAGTACTGTAAGACCTTCGGTACACATCCTATCAGATTATTTGACTTGTCGCTCTAACGAAGTAGGCGAGTGTCAGCAATATGTCTCGTGGTCTTATCGTGGCGTGTTTATCTTCTGCCTTTAGGTCAGACGATAGAAACGCCACTTGCACGCTTAGAGTAGCAGATTGGCGGTGACCAACATTAAACAGAACTTGATTAATTTTCACACACATTTATTAAAATAATAAAAAGCGTAGACATCACGTAACTTGATTCTGGAAGCTGTTTACAATTGACAATCTGAAGTTCCTTTGGTCTTGGTACGTTAATCTTATTCTCACATATCTCTGATACTTGACAAAGTGTCTATACATTTATCTTCATGGCTATGTACAGGAATATGGTAATCTTATTAGGCGCAGGCTGAAACTTGACTGTAGACTGGTAGACGGGTACAGATGAATGCAGACTGGTACAGATAAATGCAGACTGACTAATCGGAGGTCTGTACACTCGCTATAATACCTCACGCGTTCAGGTATCACTGCGCGAGTGTGATCTGTGAGGAGAAAAGGTTCTACGTTAGCAGCAATCTCACTGGCTCCGTTACATATTAATATACGGATCGGTGGAAGCAGAATTTTGTCCGTCTCTAAGGCAGTGCCATCTCGTAGTGTGGAGACGGACGAGCGCTGCGCCTGCGCTGTTGTGCTTAGTGGGGCGTGCTCTAGTGGGAAAATTGTGTACGCGCTGTCTACACGGAACTATGTACACAACACGATCTTATAGCTGCAACATAAGTAATGAGGAAGGCACACCACCACCACCACCACTACACTTCTTTTGCTGTTGCGGTACCCCTCGCTCCCTTTGCGTCTTCTCCAACCTGGGTTAATCTTATCTGGAGACGTAAACATTCTCCACTCATTCTTTCGACATGGTTGTTCCAGTTTCTTACATTTTTTGTATTTTTTGAGAGTGAATCGAAGAAATACGGAAGTAATGAAAAGTGATAGCAATGAGAACAATGAGAAACTTAACACCAAGCTTGGTGGTCATGAAGTAGATGAAGTAAAGGAATTCTTCTACCTAAGAAGCAAATAACCCATGACGAACGGAGCAAATAGGACACAAAAAGTAGACTAGCACTGGCAAAAAGGGTATTCCTGGTCTATTAGTATCAACCATAGGCCTTAATTTCAGGAAGAAATTTCTGAGATTGTAGGCTTGAAGCACAGCACTGTATGGTAGTGAAATAAAGACAGTGGGAGAATCGGAACACAAGAGAATCGAGGCATTTGAAGCGTGATGTTACAAAAGAATGTTGAAGATTTGGTGGACTGATAAGGAAAGAAATGAGGAAATACTCCGGAGAATCTGCAAGGAATAGGCCAAGTGGAAAACACTGACGAGGAGAAGGGCAGGATGATATGGCATCGTTAAGACATCAGGGAATAACTTCCCTGGTACTAGAGGGAGCTGTAGAGGGTAAAAACTGTAGAGGAAGACAGAGACTGGAATACACCCTGCAAACAACTGAGGACGTAGGTTGCAAGTGCTACCCTGGTTCAAATGGCTCCGAGCACTATGCGACCTAACTTCTGAGGTCACCAGTCGCCTAGAAGTTAGAACCAATTAAACCTAAGTAACCTAAGGACATCACACACATCCATGCCCGAGGCAGGATTCGAACCTGCGACCGTAGCGGTCGCGCGGTTCCAGACTGTAGCGCCTAGAACCGCACGGCCACACCGGCCGGCTGCTACCCTGAGTGAAGAGGTTGGCACAGGAGATGAATTGGTGGCGGGTTGCATCAAACCAGTCAGAAGCCTGATGACTTTGAAAAAAAAATTGAAGATATAAAATGCGAGATAGGGCAATCAAAAGTGGCCCGGATGAGAGGATACGATTGGGCGTTAATGTACGCATATAACACACCTCGTGACGTCCACACGATGTTGACGCCCACTATGTGATCCAAGCCGGTTCCTTGGAGCGCATCTACACCATCTTCATACCTGACAGAGTTGTTGGCAAAGGTCAGTCTGGTTGCGGCCATAGTCAGACGCGCAAGTCACCTGATCCGTCAGTGTGCGCTTACTTTGTGTGGGGAGCCCTGACGTCTAAGGTGTGTTGCTGTAAACCTCTGAGTCTTCAAGAACTGAAGCAGAACATTTCGGATGAGTCTGCTGCAATTCCAGCAGCTCAGCTCGCTCTGCCTTCAGAAACTTGTTGACCAGGGCCCACAAGTGGTTACTTTCAACATCTGCCATAATCAGCTTAATACTGTATTTCCTTTCCTCTGCTTGTTTCCTTGTACCCTGGTACTCTGCTCTCCGGACTACTTCTATTTGCTCCAATCAGTACTTCCCTGACATCGAAATTTCTAAATTTGTCAGTTCAGGTGCGTCCCTTGCTCTTCTCATTTCTATTGCTTGTATGCGACTCCCTATGCATTTATTTAGAATCCACGATTCACTTTCATAAACGAGCATTGGGACTACCGTTGTTTTTTTCCTCGTCTTATTTTTCAGACACCGTTTTCTTGTTTCGCGTATTCTCAGAAACTTCGCTAATTTCTTCGCTTTGTCCTCGTCACATGTGACGTCTCAATCTAAATAGCTAAAATGTTTCTCCTTTATCATTAATCATAATTTTTGCCTGTACACGGTGTTATCCGTTAAAGGTAATAAATGCCTGCACGATTGGTCGATAGCGCAGCAGACGTCTGATCTGTCATTCACTATAGCCAAGGTGACTTCAGTGCGGGCTACTTCAGATGACACACTCTCAGGATCTGAGATGACGTGGACCTTGTGAATCACGGTGCGGTGAGAGTTGGCTTCTCCAACGTAATTTCAACTTCCTCTTCACCAACCCATCAAGTAAAGGAAGGCAGCCACAATTTTCAAACTCCATCGCGAAATGATTATCCTGGTGGATTTAATTCAGGCGTTCTCAAACCCGTTTAAATGCTCTGTACCACGAGGCATGCAGGTTTCAATGATGCCGACTCAAAGACACGCTCGATGAAGTTTTCCAGAAACAATTTGGCAATATTTGGTGATAACGACCTTGCCATTGCAACTCTGTCGGTCATTTCATTGTACTGGTCATTTAAAAAAAGTAAATGGAAATCAACACAAGTCAAAATAGGTTCGTTAAACCAACACCAAACCTAACCTCAATTTACCGTAACGAATCGGACGAACACGGGTGAAGATAGAGACCAAATCAAATCTTACAAACTTATCAGGATCATACAAATGCAGTCTCTCTGATCGACCGAAGAAATCCGCCGAACTCTGAATGTGATGCTCACACCGACCTAGTTGTGGGCTCAACAGAGTAGCAAGTGCTACAGTGGTGTAGGAAAAGCAGGATCACGTTCAAAAGATGCATTGTTTACAATCTGATTCAGAGTATCGCAGGATCGGAGCTGACGCAACAAAAGTGTGTGGAGAAATACTAACAACCTCCTGAAGAAAAGCTGTTTCTTACAAGAGATTTATCAAGTTCCTTAATTCTTATTGTGGTGTCCCCCCCTCCCCCCCTTCCCTAGATTACATGGTCTCCCGAAGATCCACAAGGAAGATGCTCCTCTTAGACCGATTGTGACTACCGTAGCAAAATAGTGTACGCATGTAACCTAGAATATGTACTCTCTCTTCTGACAATGGTCCACTCTCGTTGAGGAATGTTCTTAGCAAAATGCGACATACGTAACTTACTTTTTGAACTGCTCTCGCACAATGAGGCCGGCCCATAGCCCATTCTCCGTCACAGCATCAAACAGGCCTCTGTGCTTAGCGTCTTCATCCGACGGGCGGGTCACTGTCAACAGTGTCACATGCCCTCGTTTCATTACAGTCTGTGGAAAGGAATTTCATCCAGGACACTGGGGCGAACTCTGGTGGTCAGGAACCTCCAGTCCACTTGCTGGTCAAATACCTGAGGTGAAAATTTCTTGCCGGCAGGGCTGGCCGAGCGGTTCTATCCGCTTCAGTCTGGAACCGAGCGCCCACTACGGTCGCAGGTTCGAATCCTGCCTCGGGCATGGATGTGTGTGATGTCCTTAGGTTAGTTAGGTTTAAGTAGTTCTAAGTTCTACGGGGACTGATGACCTCATAAGTTAGGTCCAATAGTGCTCAGAGCCATTTTTTTGGAAATTTCTTACACCGTCAATATTCGAACCCATTACTTTTGGGTAGTATTCCATCGCCCAGGTGTGGGCGAGAGACCTTGAAAGGTGGCTACACTGAGCCACAGCGCCAGAGATTGCGCCAAAGAGTATTATTCAGCCGCCTCCACTGGGAGTGCTTGCGGAGAACTCGTAGTAGTCAGTGCTTGGGGAGAACTCGTAGTAGTCAGTGCTTGTTGAGATGTGCTAGTGACAAGTGCTTGGGGAGAACTCGTAGTAGTCAGTGCTTGTTGAGATGTGCTAGTGAAAAGTGCTTGGGGAGAACTTGTAGTAGTCAGTGCTTGTTGAGATGTGCTAGTGAAGAGTGCTTGGCGAGAGGTCGTGGTGGAGAGTTCTTGTTGAGATGTGGTAGTAGAGAGTCGGTGTGGAGATACATTGTAATGATTAGAGTGATTTTCGTCAATACATGAAGGTAAAAGAAAAAAAAAATTTCCTTTTCTTTTTATTATATCAATGTCTTAAATAATTCGTCATTACAGGTTCAGTCAACAAAGCATCTGGCTTGTGTTCTTGTATTAGAGTGTAATTCTGCTTTCCTTATGCAATTATAGTATTTCTATTTTTTAATTACTTCAGTATAAATGATATTTAAAATTTCTTTCCTTGTTGAAGAAGAACCGTGCCAGATGTGTACGTTGAGTCACATTCCCACACACAGAACAATTACACTTGTGCTTTGGTTTCGTAGGTTTTATAGTTGCTGGGGACTTAATTAATTAATTGTGTTAACGAAAATTTTCATTTCATTCTTTGTTGTTGTTCTATGCAGTCAGATTGCGTAATAATACTAGTCAGGGCCAACCGTTTACGAGACACAGCGTAATCGGACATACAGCTACCAAATCAAAAAAAATTAAAATTATTTGCATTGTATTCAATTAAGCCCCCATGCAACCTCGACAACGGATGTAGGTAGCCAGGAATGAACTGGTTAAGAGGGAAGAAATACACGAGGATTACTGAATGACCAGATGTAGTATCTACAGCAGACTGAGGCTGATAGTGGATTTGGTGGTATGCACAGATAAGAAGATTAGCGGAAAGGAAAAGTCGGAAGGAGTGATCAAATAAGTCGAAAGAGTGATGACTTTAAAAAATATATAAAAAAAGTGGGTAGAGTGCACTCCCGTCGAGTTTCCGCCGGCGCGCGGTATCCGAGATTGGCGCCCCTCCCTCTCAGCGAGCTGAGCCGCTATATGGGGGCTGGGGCAGGCTGCAGGCTCCAGGCTCCAGCCACTCCCAGCGGCGGTCATTGAGAGCGGCTTATCGGCGCGCGCCGCACGCGCCCTTTTTATGAAGCACGACTCAAACGGCGAGGAGCGTGCGCCGGATCCAGCCACAAAGCGCGTACAGCCCGCGCCGTTTTAGCAACACTAATGAAGACGACCGCCGCCGTATCCGTGCGGCGAAAAGCCGGTGCCGCCTCCCTCGCGACACATGTCCTCGCTGTTGCGTACCGCGAGACGCACATATCGTTGTGACAGCTTCCGAGTGTGATATTCACATTGGCAGCAAGTGTCTATGAGGTGGCACGTTACCTCGCTCCGTGCTGTTCTGTACAGGGACTGTCGAAGCGTGTTGTCACCAGAATTCGAGATCAACGTGTCAAATACCCTACCTGCCACTTGAAGGCAGCTTTCACGATGATAGATGATTTTCTTTGAAGTTCCCTTTTAGGTTAATATCCTCTGACCACTTTTTCAGCACCGAAATCTGCATTTGCTATTTAGCGGTGCGAGCCTCCCCCCCCACACACACACACACACACACACACGCACACACAAATAGATAATCCGCTTTGCACCGTGGGAATGTAACAGAGACGGGGAAAATGACGGTGGTACCAGAAGCGATCTCTACCACACAACTTTGCTGGTTGGGCTGGACGCTAGCATGTACCTCTAAAATGGGGAATCTGGACGAATGTTCACGTGCTACTGTCGTGAGCATCTACAGAAAGAGGTAGAAGGACAGTGAAACTAGCACAAGGAGTTAAATGGTTGGACGTACACGACTCTTCATAGAACTTGATGTTCGGTGGCTTATCTCCACTGTAAAATAGGATAGGTGGTGATCTGTTGCATCTCTGCCGAAAGAGCGCAATGCTGATGCACGCGCAAGTGTTTCACGGCACACTGTTCATAGAACAGTGTTGAACATGGAACTCCGCAGCAGACACTCCTACGGGTTCACACGTTCGTCAATTACGACTGCAGTGTGCGCCAGACCATCGGGATCCGGCCGCAGATCAATGGAAACGTGTCGGTTCTTCGGGTGAATCACGTTTCTGCTACACTTCGTCGATGGTCGTCACCACAAATGCCGCCATCGAGGTTAATGTGCAGCACGCCACGGACGCAGGCCTGTGGGAGCAGTATTATGCTATGGGAGACTTTCTCCTGCGATTACATGGAACCTGTCGTGGTAATCGAAGACACGCTGACAGCTGCGAACCACCTGCATCCCTTCATGCTTGATGTCTTCCCCGACGGCGAGGTCATCATTCCACAGTACGACTGTCCTGTCTCGGAACCAAAACCGTGCTACAGTGGTTTGAGGGGCATTGTAACGAACTGACGATGTCTCGGCGACCAAATTCGCCTAATGTAAATATTGTCGATTCCATCTGTATCGCTGTTGGGCGCCGTCATTGCGTAAGCAAACGAGCGACCCGTTATTTAAAGCGAATTGCACGACCTGTGTAGACACGTAATGCCACATACTTCACAAACCTACTAACAAGCTGTCGGATAACTGTGCCCAGAATCAGTGCTGTATTTCGTTCCAAAGGCGGACAAACAATGTATTAAGCAGGTGGTGATAATGTTTCAGCTCATCAGCGTACACATTAACCAAGAATACATAAAAATTCATAAATCGACATAAATAAAAAGAACACGGTAATAAAACGTTTGTTGTATGCTAACATCCGGCCTTCTTATCCAATAAAGGTGTGTGGTGGAGGGTACTCATGATACCACTATCATTTCCCCCTTCGCCGTTCCACTGTATGGTGTAAACCGAGTGTCGATAAACTTCCGTGTGAGCTCTGCTTTCTCTCATTTGATTTTTCATCGCAGAAAGTAACATGTCGCACTACTCTTCTTGGAATGTACACACTTGAAAATTTAACAGCAAAACTCTCCGTGGTAGACAGAGCTTTTATTGCAACATATGCCACCGTAATTTATTGAGCATATTCGAAACACTCTCTCATTCAGCAAACGATCATCAGGGGCCATCCTTCATTGGATTTTTTTTTACTAACTTGAGCTTGTAACAGCCACGAACTGATGAGAAACACTCAAGAAATTGTCTCATAAGTCTTTTCTCAGCCACTTATTTCGTAGCCATATTACATTTCAACTTTGCAGTGCTATTCTAGATATTCTGAACTTTTTCTTGTAACAGCCATTACAATTTCAATGAATATAAATTATCTTGGAGAGAATATTATTCAGATGTGGGAAAAGGTTACAAGCTCATGGAGTGAAATGTGTGACTCGAGTGCATGTTTTAACTATTCATACATCAAATACCTCAGCTTTTCCACTGTCAAAGTACCTCAAAGTGTTTGACGAAACGCGACTTATTTCTCTTGCTAGATTAGTTCAACCAATTAGTTCTGAATTACAGTTTTCGACAGTTACTTTTTTTGCTCTATAATTATGAACCTATTTCACCACAAACCATTTCCCAAAATATTTTCAAGAAGAAAAAGTCTATTTTATTTTTCTTGGTAAATGGAAACCAATATCCATTCCATCGTTTGGTTTGTACATTTTTTATCATGTGAAATTGTGTACCCACCTCTCATCAACAGTCCCTTCTGACGATAAAAAAGGGCTATGTTCCTTGTAGAAGTATTCCTAACAAACTGATTTGCTACACGAATGTGGCGTCCAAGTTCACAAAGCTTTCTTATAGTTAATTGTTCATTTTAATTATACTGTTCCTTCCTCCTAATATATCTACGGCTTCGACTGTTCACCACACATTTTACAGTCGATCGTCTGATACCACTATATAAACCTTATTTCATCTGCGGTTGCGGTGTTTCGATTCTGCCTTCACATGCATTACCTACAAGAGAAGTAAGAGCACGTTTCCATGGGCCTATCCATTTCATAACTGTTGAAAATACAGGAATGCATTCCTTAAAACACTAAAAAATTTGGATGAATATAAGAAAAAGAAAGAATGTTGGGGTTTAACGTCCTGTCGATGATGTTATTAGAGCCACAGCGCTTGCTCAGATTGAGGAAGGACAGGGAAGAAAATCGGCCGTGCCCTTTGGAAGAACCATCCCGGCATTCGCGGTTTTGGGAAATCAAGAAAAAACTTAATGTGGATGACCTGACGGGAATTTGGAACACCTACCCCTCTAATATGAGTCCAGCATTTCACACTCCAATGATGGCTGATGAATATCAGTTGGTGATAAACCGCATGTACTGAATAATTTATGCCGATGTACTATACTTTTTTACCTGCTTGAACGAAACAATAAAAGTTGAGACATGAACTTGACGCTTGACTTGCTCATGTGTGCTACAGTTGGCAATCCATATTTACATTTGAGGATGCTCTGACGTCGAATATTCTTAAGCAGTGGAGAGAATGATTGTCGGGGTGATAAAAAAGCTACAGGCAACGTCAAAGAAATCGGACATCCTAGCGAATGCAAGTGACAGAATATTACCTAAATCTCAACCGAGTAACGATTTCATTCTAATATATTTCGACGAATTAGGTGAGCATTAAAAGTTTCTAATGCATCAACGAGACGTGGGCCAAGCAAAAGAACGACACTTCCATAGTTATTTTAAAGCTCGTGGACTCTTCCCCTTTCACGAAAAACACTAGAAAATTTCCAGACGTTTCCTATCACCACGCTGATAGTATATCAAACACTCATCACGAAATATTGTGTCCAGTACACTGCCGTTTGAAGTAAACACAGAAACACGGTATCTTCTTTCGATACTATCCTACCTTAGCTCTTTTGCTGCAGTTAGGTGATAGGGTGCTTCGGAGCAAGTATTTGGTACACATGTCGCCACTGAATGCTACGAAGCTTTCTAAATAACTGTAAATTGAACCATGAACCAATCTTACTGTTCCCACCATTATTTTTCGCTATTTGACGCTCTTTGTGGTAACCATCGGTCAACGACTTCAGGATTCAGCAGATTTCTTAATAAATATTCGTACATATTTGTATATGCAGAGCACAGATCCAACAATTATTGCAATATATTCTTCTGCTTTCATCTCCACTTAAAGTCACAGTAAGTTAAACAAGTTCGTTGTACGTTGCGTCCAATGCGAGGCACACAAGAATGAGGAACTAAAAGAGATTCCCTTGGTTCGTAGTGCTGTTTGGTTGCCACCTTAGTTTATGCAAAATTTTACCAACGAAAATTAGCGAAAGCAGTTCTCCAGCATGCGAGCAGAGAAAAAAGAACAGCTTCAAGGAATATGTTCAAGCTCACCAGGGTATAAACCCTGGATACAGAATGGCTGTAGTGTTAGTGTTTCATTTATGACGGTCATCGGCAAGGAGATGGCGCTCAGGAGGCCGCCTAGACACCGTTACGAGTGTGCAAGCAGTAACTGCACTGCGTTTAGACCTGAACAGTAACATTCATTCTAGGGCACAACCATCCCCTAACAGACGAGTAAATACCCCTGTTTAACAGCTTCAGCCATTTGAATGGTCTCACTGTGGGCCTGCGCAAAGTTGAACGGTCGTACCGACGGACTGTGACATACGTTGGGCACAATGTGTGGGTGGTGTGCCGCTGCTTTCAGCGGTGGTCTGTGGGACATTGCCAGAGCAGACACACGTCGAAGAGCTGCACACAGTGTGAGCAGCAGTGGCCGGCCAAACATCACCCAGAAACGAAATCCGGGCACATTTTGCACTCTCTTGTTTCATCAGGATTAAGATCACATGGGCATCTGCCTAGCTACCGCTGACACATGGACACCGCCAAACATGTGCCGTGTAAGAGTTCACTGGAGAGTTGTCTTCAGACATGAGATGAGGTACACGCGAGTGATGGACGTACGCGTTTATGACAGATGAGCTGCCTGTTCCTGAACGCATTCCCGACGACACACACGTCGCATCCCAGGCTTCGTGGTGTGGAGGTAGGGAAGGGGAGGGGACATACGTGTTAAGGCTCGCGATCACATTTGGTGTTTCTATGGGATAAAGTTATCAGTGGCTGCTACACTGCACAGGCTGTTGTATCCGTGCTACTGCCATTTCTTCGACAGGAAGCTGATGTGCTGTTTCAGCAGGACAGTGCACGTTCACATACGGCCACTGCGACGCAACGTCCTCTTCGTGGTGTAGAACGGCTACCCTGGCCAGCAAGGTCACCAGATCCCTAGCCAGTGGAACACGTTATGGGACGTGATTAAGCTGGAACTTGCTTGTTCTCCAGGGCATGCAAGACCAAGGAGAAATTACAACGAAAGGTGCAAAGTGCTTATGATTATATGTCGCACGATGTCGTTCAGCACCTTTATGATCCTTTCCATATGAGTTTACGCCCCTGCGTTGCCGCCAGACGGAGGTATACTGTGTGTATTGATGCGAATGTTTGGGCACTGTCGACTGTGACGTGTTTCATTGGGTCTGAATATGTTATCATATACTCCTAGAGTGATGGACTAGCCGTAACCTCACTTGTCAATAAAATGACTCACTCCATGAGATGCTGAATTTTTTTCGAGCAATGTACTTCGGTGACCACGACCATGGTTCAACACTACTCGATAATGGTGGCGGGCTTCGTTACCAGACGAGGCCATCAAGACACACTAGGGGCATGCCACGGGAATTGGCTTCGCCGCTAAAAATCTGGAAAACTTAATGATTTGCAACTAAGAACTGATTAGTACAGCCATACACATGAAACTACCTCGTCGCCGGTTTCCTTAACGTCTAGAATTTCGTACTGTTCATGTAAGCAGGACAGCTAGCTACTACTCATGGTGTGGACTACTGTACTGTCCGCCCTTACCTGGCTGATCGCCGTGTAGGAAGCCGGCAGTTTCCCTGCCTAGCGCCTTCTCCCGTTTGCGCCATTTTGCTCTTCGGTTCTGAAACCACACCTGCAACACAACAACTCGTCTCAGTTGCTGCTAACTCTACAATTCAGACCTTACGTACTACACTTCCTTTGTACAAAAAATATTACTGCTTTATTTACTCGAGTAAACTAGTTTCAAATGTGCAAATAAAAATTATTATACTGTAAAAAGGTCAGTAAGCATTCCGAATTTTTTTTTTCCAACTGTAGCTTAATAGGTATTTTTGAGAACATATCTTATTTCAAAAATTAACTATTGTTCAACTCATCAGCGCAATGCAACATTTTTAGTGATGTTTCCAAATATTATTCATGACAAAATTTTAATTGTGATAACAGCATTCAGCGATTCAAATTTTTTGCCATCTTTAAATTAAAAATGTGAAGTTAACTGATTTTGTTTCTTTCACTTTCCATCACGTTCTTGGCAATGTGAGATTTACCTCTGAATTCACTACAAACATTTGTCTAAAAAAGGAAAAAGGTTTTTTATAGTACCTTGCTAATATGATTGGCGACATGGACAACTCATAAGCTAACAAAATCCAGTCGCGTTAACCGGCATTTCCACGCAATGGCTAGGTGTGGAACTCTCATTCAGATTTCCTACCCTACACCCTCGTCCAGAACAATAAAATGTTTCGCCCTTAGTCACCTCCCAATCGATGAATCATTGAATCCTCATCGTCTGTCCTCCTTCCTTCCGAGACCTGTGTGTGTTCCTTGCATGCTCATGGGAATGTGGGAGATAAGCTCTGACAGAGGCAAGCTCTGACGCGAATGACAAGTAACACTAATATGGTGTTTTGGAATTATTAAAAAGATAGTCTTAGTCAAGAGGTGTCAGTTAATGTACAAGTTGTGTGGTATACGAACTGTACGATAAGCAGTAAGTTTCTTGTAGGAGGGGACGTAAACTACCAGCTGTGTTGCGCACGATGTAGTAGACTCTGTGGCACACTTTTTAAGCGTTTTCAAACCAAGTGCATTGTTTGTGGGGAAAAAATCTCCAGGTGAATGCTAGTAATTCCATTTACAATATCCGCGACAGGTAAGAACTTATGCCCGAACAACTATAGTGATGAATAATTTCTGCAACGCAATAAACTGCATTCATACCATTAAATGCTATGTGTCATTCGTTGCATACAAACGGGCAACACGTGTGAGGTTTGTGGTACTGATACACCCGCAGTGGCGTGCGATGTCGTTTGTAGGTTGTCCCGTGTTCCATGTTCCGCCCGATGTTTTTTTTCTCGGTACTGTAATTCCCTCTATGCTTTCTCACAAATTCTACATGTTTTTGGCATTTTTAGTCTCAGCGAAATGGAAATCTCTAAACAGTTTGGAATCTGCCTGTAGTGACTAAGTTGGAGTCACCTGACTCTGACAGCAGACTCATTATTCAATTGAGACATATTCGCTACATACGTAGGTTATATCCATGCTTTCTACTGCAAGTGTCACCAAGCTACACCCGCGGGTCGTATCCAGCCCGTGACGTCAGTTCATTCGGCCCGACGGTGCTTGAATGGGCCTGGTAAAACATGTGGAATACAAGACTCTGTGATACAATTTACAGGTAACTATTATTTTTAGAATACTAGAGGATCATCGCACGTGCAGAGACCACTCGGATGTTATGTACATTAAATTTACGATGCTCAGTTGTAAATTATTGTGTCTAGATTGTCTTGTTTATTGTACGGTTTGGTTATTTCACGCCATCCCCAGAATTTAATTATGTTTACAATTATTTTTCGTTTTCCGACCCTGTTTACTTCACTGTTCACTACGGCTACTAACAATGGAGAGGTGGATGCCAGGTGTCGCGTTTTCAACGTAAAGTGCAGCGAAAGTACTCCCCTTTTGAAGGAGTACAATCTCTGGAGTCACTACTGAACAAAACATCTGTCAAAATACTCAATGTGCTCTGAAAAGTTACGGTCTGAGAAATATGAGCCGATGCAACTTAAAGTAGAAACCCAAAGAAATGTCTTCACGAGAAAGTTTGCTGTAAATGAATCTGTCACTCGTACGAATTACAAAATGATGCACATAATGGCAGAAAGAGGAAAATCGTTAGCCGATGGCAACTTCATCAGAGAGTGTATGATAGAACCACAAAAAGACTAGAGTCCTAAAGAAAGCCAATTTGTTTTGAAGTATCAACCTTTTGGTAAGTTCAGTTGTGCGGAGAACAGAAGGAACTGGAGAGAACATAGTGCTACAGGTACTCGAGAAAGCTGGGAACTTCTTATGGCATTCTCTGGTGCTAGCTGAGACTATCGATCCCTCGAGTACGTCACAATTTCCCGTGTTCATTCGTAGAGTCAATTTGGGTCCTCAGACAACGGAACGGTTGGTATCCGTTTGCAGCGTACATGGAGCAACAGCTGAAAAGAAAAGAGTTTCTTAGAAGTGCAAAAAATTTTGCAATATTACATCCTTCAACAGTATCAAATTCGAGATGTTCAGTTGATAATGGAAACAATACGGCTGACGCGAGGAAGGGTCTGGTGGCACACAACAGGACTCAGGTGGAAGATTTGAAACTTGCAGGCTCTGCTCATACACTACATCATTCGTCACCAAGTACTTCGTGGGGAATAAACATATTTCTTGTGTACGGAAACCAGCCGTTTCTGCTGTGAACACTAGGGGGCATGAACTCAATCACAGTCAGCTCCTTACTTTTATTGAAGACACCGGGTCTAAATTCTGTGACTTGCCTTATCACAGAGCAATGAGGTGGGTCAGCTGCGGTAAAGCCCTGTTTCGTTTCTGCATACTCCGAAAGGAAATAATTGTTTTGGTCACGGGAAATAATGACAAAACTGGTCCAAAAGTGTCAGATTCTACCTGGCTGTCAAAATTGTTAGTTTTGAGTGGCATCACATCCCACATGAATTAACATCGAACTTTGAAAGTTCAGGGAAAGGATAACGTCGTCTATGATCTCTACAAAATCAAAGGATTTAGAAGAAAGCTGTTCTTGTTTCAAGCACAACTAGAAGGAGAAAACTATTCTTATTTACACGGTTTAAAAGAGTTGTTTTTTTTTGTGCTACAGTACCCGAAAATGTCAGTGTTGATTTTCCGAAAACAAGAAGCATTATTTGGAGAGAAGAGCGACATTATTCCGTTCCTGAATCACAATGATTGCAACCTTGATGATGTGCCTACTGAACTACGGTTGGAGTTCACCGATTTGTATGCAACTGGGGTAATTTGCATCTGCTATGATTTTAGTTCCTGGAACAACTTACGTCTGTGAGCAAAGATTCTCCAAAATGACCTATGTGAAGACAGCACATCGAACGAGATTGGCTGATGGATATCTGACAGCGATACTCTAGATTTGGTGCAGCGATACCAAACCAGACGTTGTGATATCTTGAAAGCCAAATGTCACTAATTTCACTGACGTTTTTTGCTACTTAGTTTGTGAGATTCGGATATGTGCGCACTAGGTCTGATGTACGAGTAATGTTTTTTGCTATCGTGGCTTTCTTTGATAACTTTTTTGGTAAATAAAGATGTTGGTTGTCCCTGTCATTTGGAGTGTTGCATACCATTCACTCTTCGTCTTTCGTCCCCACAATTTTCGTTCTGGAATACAAGTATTGTACATAACGAAGATGCAGCCTGCGCTCGTCATTTAGTTACTCATCTGGCCTGCTGTGAAAAGAGTTTGGTGACCTCTGTCCTGGTGGTTACCATCCTACAGAAACCCATCGCGGTCCAACGTAGCACTGAGAAAACATACAAAGTACTTTATTCAAAAGAAAACATAAAAATGGAACATAAATACCGTATTTGAAACGTATTCACACAGTCTAACATAACAGTCGCGACACTCCGTCTCGTTTTTGTTACTCACAGCAATACGATATCGGATGAGTGGGAATACTAACGTTTATAAGATTTTTAGCATAGTTCTGTAAAGGATGTGAGTGCAGCGTCATAAAAATTGACAATAACTAAAAAGTGACATCCTATTTGCCATTCCTTTGTTTCCTAAGAACCTTGGGAGCTACGAACCGGTACATTACAAAACAATTTATTTACGATTCTCTCGTAATGTACAGATGTTTACTGAATAGCTTCGTTTTCCTTTAATAACAGAAAATTGCTAGTAAACACCAGAGCATCTGACCTTTTGCAGAAAGACGTCGTATATTTACTCAAAAACGTGCAGTTTTGTTCGCTACACTTTCAGCCACATCAGTTTATGTGCAACTTAGGAAACCCACACTCATGAGCCAAAGAAACTGGTACACCTCCCTAATATCGTGTAGGGACCTGGCGAGCACGCAAGAGTGTGACAACACGACGTGGCGTGAACTCGAGTAATGTCCGAAGTAGTGCTGGAGGGAAGTGACAGCATGAATCCTTCAGGGCTGTCCATAAATCCGTAAGAGTACGAGGGGTGGAGATCTCTTCTGAACAGTAAGTTGCGAGGTATCTCAGATATGCCCAATAATCTTCATGTCTGAGGATTTTGGTGGCCAGCGGAAGTGTTTGAACTCAGAAGTGTATTCTTGGAGCCACTCTGTATCAATTCTGGACGCGTGGGATGTAGCATTGTCCTGCTGGAATTGCCCAAGTCCGTCGGAATGCACAATTGACATGAATGGATGCAGGTGATCAGACAGGATGCGTCACCTGTTAGAGTCGTTTCTAGACGTATCAGCGGTCCCATATCACTCCAACTGCACATACCCCGCATCATTACAGAGCCTCCATCAACTTGAACAATCCCCAGCTGACATACAGAGTTCAAAATGGTTCAAATGGCTCTGAGCACTATGGGACTTAACTTCTTAGGTCATCAGTCCCCCGTAACTTAGAACTGTTTAAACCTAACTAACCTAAGGACATCACACACATCCATGCCCGAGGCAGGATTCGAACCTGCGACCGTAGCGGTCGCGCGGTTCCAGACTGTAGCGCCTAGAACCGTTCGGCCACTCCGGCCGTCTGACATACAGAGTCCATGGATTCAAGGAGTTGTCTCCATACCCATTCACATCCATCCTGTTGATACAATTTGATACGAGAATCGTCCAACTAGGCAACATGTTTCCAGTCATCAACAGTCCAATGTCGGTGGTGACGGGCGTTGCCGACCGCAGCGCCTTATTCTGCCTGTTTACATATCTTTGTATTTGAATACGCATGCCTGTACCAGTTTCTTTGGCACTTCAGTGTATACACACAACAACAAAAAAAAAAAAAAAACACCATATCATATGCCTAAACGTTAGTCGCAAGCCTACATCCAGAGGCAAATTCCGACTATTAGCCGCCGCCGGTAACTACCGTAGTCGAAAGCAATAACCTATCCAGACAACACTGAATTTTGTGGCTGAATGCTTGGTGAGAAATCAGACAAAATTATACAAAAATCGATGTTAGAGACTTCGTTTTCGGTAGCAACGGAAGTCGTTTCGCGCAGCTGTAATACCACTGATTAGAAAGTGAATGAAGAACAAATGCCCGTATGCGAAGTCGTGTCCGGTGAGCCGTGATGCCACACAAACCTGAACACCGAGGCACCCAGGCAGATACAAATGCACTGTGGCGCGCGCTTATCGATAGAGTAGTGGCGGTAATAATCGACTTAGGTAATCGAATTAGGCGGCTACCGGCTCATTAGGGCGACAATAAGGACAAAGACGCGGGCCGCGGGCTTACACTGTGTTGCAAGCCAGGCGCGGCGCAGCCGAGCGTGGTGCAGCGGTGATCCGCTTAGCGGCCAGACACGCTCATTACGTGGCGCGCACGGCCGCCCGGGACGCAGCCGCGCCGTCCACGTGGGGAAGGCGCCATCTCACACACCGACTGCCACAGACCAGGAAGTAACGACAAAAAAGGCTATTTCTCCAAAATGATGAAACACTGAAAAACATGCCACGTGGCATAGCCTAAGGTAACTAAAGTCATGGTACACCTCCTAATAACGTGTCGGACATCCTTTTACCCGGCGCAGTGCAGCAGCTCGACACGGCAATGTCTCGAGAAGTCGTTGGAAATACATTGAGCCATGCTGCCTCTACAGCGCTCCATAATTGAGAAAGTGTTGCCGGTGCAGGATTTTGGGCACGAATTGTTTTCTCGATTGTATCCCATGTCGGGCGATCTCGATGAAACAATCATTAGCTCGAATTGTAGAGAATGTACTTCAAATCGACTGTGGATAGTTGTTGTCCGGTGACAGGCACACTTTCATCCATAAAAATTCCGTTGTTTGGGAACGTGAATGGCTGCAGATAGTCTCTAAGTAGTCGACCGGAACTATTACGGAGTTCAGTTAGGTCAGATGGATTGCAATGCTCGTGTAAGATCACGAATCTGTGAGCAGTATACACTCCTGGAAATTGAAATAAGAACACCGTGAATTCATCGTCCCAGGAAGGGGAAACTTTATTGACACATTCCTGGGGTCAGATACATCACATGATCACACTGACAGAACCACAGGCACATAGACACAGGCAACAGAGCATGCACAATGTCGGCACTAGTACAGTGTATATCCACCTTTCGCAGCAATGCAGGCTGCTATTCTCCCATGGAGACGATCGTAGAGATGCTGGATGTAGTCCTGTGGAACGGCTTGCCATGCCATTTCCACCTGGCGCCTCAGTTGGACCAGCGTTCGTGCTGGACGTGCAGACCGCGTGAGACGACGCTTCATCCAGCCCCAAACATGCTCAATGGGGGACAGATCTGGAGATCTTGCTGGCCAGGGTAGTTGACTTACACCTTCTAGAGCACGTTGGGTGGCACGGGGTACATGCGGACGTGCATTGTCCTGTTGGAACAGCAAGTTCCCTTGCCAGTCTAGGAATGGTAGAACGATGGGTTCGATCAGGGTTTGGATGTACCGTGCACTATTCAGTGTCCCCTCGACGATCACCAGTGGTGTACGGCCAGTGTAGGAGATCGCTCCCCACACCATGATGCCGGGTGTTGGCCCTGTGTGCCTCGGTCGTATGCAGTCCTGATTGTGGCGCTCACCTGCACGGCGCCAAACACGCATACGACCATCATTGGCACCAAGGCAGAAGCGACTCTCATCGCTGAAGACGACACGTCTCCATTCGTCCCTCCATTCACGCCTGTCGCGACACCACTGGAGGCGGGCTGCACGATGTTGGGGCGTGAGCGGAAGACGGCCTAACGGTGTGCGGGACCGTAGCCCAGCTTCATGGAGACGGTTGCGAATGGTCCTCGCCGATACCCCAGGAGCAACAGTGTCCCTAATTTGCTGGGAAGTGGCGGTGCGGTCCCCTACGGCACTGCGTAGGATCCTACGGTCTTGGCGTGCATCCGTGCGTCGCTGCGGTCCGGTCCCAGGTCGACGGGCACGTGCACCTTCCGCCGACCACTGGCGACAACATCGATGTACTGTGGATACCTCACGCCCCACGTGTTGTGCAATTCGGCGGTACGTCCACCCGGCCTCCCGCATGCCCACTATACGCCCTCGCTCAAAGTCCGTCAACTGCACATACGGTTCACGTCCACGCTGTCGCGGCATGCTACCAGTGTTAAAGACTGCGATGGAGCTCCGTATGCCACGGCAAACTGGCTGACACTGACGGCGGCGGTGCACAAATGCTACGCAGCTAGCGCCATTCGACGGCCAACACCGCGGTTCCTGGAGTGTCCGCTGTGCCGTGCGTGTGATCATTGCTTGTACAGCCCTCTCGCAGTGTCCGGAGCAAGTATGGTGGGTCTGACGCACCGATGTCAATGTGTTCTTTTTTCCATTTCCAGGAGTGTAGATTATTACTGAGTTCAGAAAATGTTAACGATATTTGCTACTCTGTTTGAATGTGAGAACCGTATTTTGGACAATAAGAATGATTATGAAATCTGTGATTCCTGTAGACATACACTACCACGCAATAATATTATTCAGTATTTTTATGAAGTTGTAAGTCTAATAATAATAGCTGACGCCGGCCAGTGTGGCCGAGCGGTTCTAGGCACTACAGTCTGGAACTGCGCTACCGCTACGGTCGCTGGTTCGAATCCTGCCTCGGGCATGGATGTGTGTGATGTCTTTAGGTTAGTTAGGTTTAAGTACTTCTAAGTTCTAGGGGACTGATCACCTTAGAAGTTTAGTCCCGTAGTGCTCATAGCTATTTGAACCATAATTGCTGGCATCCCTGTAAACGACCTCATTATTTCAGTAAAAGAGGTCCTTCGCCTGTTCCTTGGTTGTTCCTTGCAGCAAAAAGCTACGGACTCAAGATTTACGTGCTACCTATGTGGACCGGTTCCCGTGAGATCACCGAAGTTAAGCGCTGTCGGGCGTGGTCGGCATTTGGATGGGTGACCATCCAGGTCGCCATGCGCTGTTGCCATTATTCGGGGTGCACTCAGCCTCGTGATGCCAATTGAGGAGCTACTCGACCGAACAGTAGCGACTTCGTTCAAGTATACCATCATAACGACCGGGAGAGCGGTGTGCTGACCCAACGCCCCTCCTATCCCGATCCTCCTTGAGGATGACACGGCGGTCGGAGGATCTTGATGAGCCACTTGTGGCCTGTAGACGGAGTGTTTTTTTTGTTTTTGTTTTTTTTTAGCTATGTGAAAACGCAATCGAGTTGAACATTTCAGAAATTCATCGTTTTGCTTTGACGTGGTAAGACAACTGGACACCTTACTGGTCCTGTTACTCCGGTGCAAATAGAGAAAGCTATGTTCCATGTATGGTGACGCAGAAAAGGGAATGGTATTATCGCTGATGGCAGACTCTATTCGTCGTATTCAGTTGCGATTTATTTCAAAGACCACCTTAATGGGTAACAGCATATCCGACGTGCCATAAGAATTCGATTTCTCAAGGTCGACAATATCTGAGGAGGATCTTAATACATGAGAGAAGAAGTTTTCACGGGCGTAAAACGCCGTATAGGAAGACCACTAGTGTTTGATGAGAGGACATCTCGTCGCCTCCGCAGTACGACAAGGGTGATCGACGGCTGACCGTGAGTTATCCAGCCTCCAGGATGAATGTGGGGTGTAGGGGGACAAACACCTAATCTAGTGCCTGTCCGTCACTTCTGGCCACTCAGTGTAATGGGGTACTTGTAATTAAAGTTTTACAGGTTGTTTCCGACAGCAGCTTAGATTCGCGAAGACCTGAAAGTCTTACTAAACCAAAATTGTACCAGAAACTGACTGGCAATTCGACCTCTTGTACTGTGCGTCGTGAAATAGCGACCTACATAAAGATGTCCCTAGACGAGGCAAAACAAAGTAGAGAGAATATTTGCTGTATTGTTGGAACCTATTCGACAGCCATAGTTAGACGCGAGTTCAAACATACACGAAACGAGAAATGTATTAGGAGCGAAATAAAACATGATTAGTGCAGGAATAGAGGATAGCTATTCAGAACAATGTAGAAACAACAGAAATTTCCGGATGTAGATTATGTTACTGAAATATTTTCATTATATACGAAACCTTCTTTCAGTCGTACAGAAGTGGTAGAGAGAAGCGACCTAGCCTCTGAAACAATAAAGTAAACGTTAACAAACAGTGAGACCGAAGGTAAAATTGTTGTTTGGCCTCTGCTTCTAAACTGGATACGTTGCGTTCGACCCTTCATTCAAGAAGCATTGTTGCGCAGCTTTACCATCAGCTGCAGCCAAGCCTGTCCCACATAAACGGGTCTCACAATCCCGGTGTTAAAGAAAGAACAGCTGCCGCAAAAAAGCGATGTCAGCGGCATTGCCGCTATTCAGGCGAAGGACGAATGCAATTCTCGTCCCCGTCCGCGAAAAGAAATTGTCTGGAATGGGAGTGATGGCATGAAAAGAACGGCGAATTAGCTCCCCGTTGAACGTCCTCGAGCGACCAACACAATAATGACGAAAGCACACTAGCTCGCGTCTCGTTACGGAGCACTTTCTAAAGAAAACGAAAACACTTTTTTTTCTGCCTACCCATCGGCAAAAAGTCGGGCCGTTATACAATCTACTAAATATTTCCAATTACGGCCTGGAGAACGGAGAGAGAGAGAGAGTGAGAGAGAGAGAGAGAGAAGCGATCGAGAACGGGCAACACAGGCGCACAATTGTCACGTCAAGATGTCGCCGAGCCTCTGGAATAACATTATTGTGTCTCTATTGTCGTAATGGGGGCTGGGGAATGACTTCAAATGGCAGAAATGAAAACGACAAAGAGTCGACAGGGGGTGAGCGACTGCCTCGGCTCGTTTGGCTGCAAGCATGGGTGGGTGGGGTTGGAGGAAAGGGGGGGGGGGGGGAGAGAAGAGAGAAACGGGGTGTGGCAGAGACGTCAACTGTTGCCGTGGCGACGCCATTGTCCCTCGCTCACTTTGTTTACTCGATGTCATCTGGCTGCGTAATGACTCGTATGAAAAATACCCACCAGCAAGGTCCATACAACGGCGTCACAACTCTCCCCCATCCCGCAACCCCCCCCCCCCCCCCCGACCCCCCACCCGGCCCAGCCTTCTACTCCGTTCTGCCCACGTAGACGTGCCTGACAGATGCTCGTTACGTTTACCGCAGCAAATGCAACTGTTGCTGTAAGTAGCTATTATTTTCTGCAATAAGCGCCATAAATAAAGAAATGGCGCTTTTGTGGGCCTTCGACGCTCGGTTTTTGTTTTTCCTTTTTTCTCGGCTCTCTTCTTCATCAATGGTGAAAGGGAAGAGACAATAAGATTAGAGATGGGGTAGGAATTGTTATGCCTAATATCTAGCCGAGAGACAAAAGGAGAAGACTTCTCGTTATTATGCTGTCAATTGCGTTTCAGGTGGCGAGAGTTTCGCTACTGCACGACATCGCTAACTCAGCATATCATAATTTACACAGGAGGAATTCTACGTTTTTGACCTTCGATCGTAGGGATACTGAACAACCGGAAGACTGCAGTGTCTTTCTGAATTAGCGCAATGGTCAAATCACATCCTATTTGGAATGGAACATTTCCGATCAACGTGAAAGGTGGCTGGTAAGTTTTAACTTCCAGTACTGAATTCGATACTTACTATTGTGTCACTTTCGTATATTAGTTACTGCAGGTTCACTGAAAAGATTAATTCTGTACCTAGTTACTGATCGCGAACAACTTATCTCCTGATCAGCTTGTGCGATATTCAGGGAGCATTCTTTGAACTGAGGCTGTGCCGGCCAGTGAACTCTTAGTCGACCACGGTGAGAATGCTAGTACTTGAGTTCTGCGTTCTGCCGTGCTGGAAATGGGGCCTGTTTTGGAGTCTGCTACTGTTTTTCTGTATGGTGCGGTGGTGTGAGGTGACATGCTGCAAGAAAAGCACACTTGCAACTTTGGTACACTCTCATCAATGAACCTAGTCAGAAGTTTATGACTTAAGGGTTATATCTTGATTTTCTTACGTATTGCAACTGTGTGCCACATGTTTACTGAGCACTTACATTGCACGTACTAATGTAACAGATTTGCTTTCTGAGAGTCAATTATATGGATTTACATTCAAATTTTCTTTCAAATCAGTTTTCCGTGCCACTCATTTGCTTATTTAGACGAATTGTCAAAGAGGGCGGAGGAGCGGACAGAGGTTCAGGGAACTCTCTTGTCCTTGAGGTGGGAAATTGCCCCTAAAGGCGGAAGAATCAGCAATGATCAACGACATGAGGATGCAGAAGGCAACGGAAACCACTGCATTAAAGGCACACAACGTGTATCCACGGGACATGTGGCCTGTAATTGAAAAAGTGTCATTATGTTCTCCCCATTGGCAAAAGATTTCGGAATAGTCCTCCATTCGTTTCTCTGAGAGAACACTGCCAAGGAGGTGGTGACCCCGAGAAAGAGACTTAATAACCAACGAAGGGATAGCGTTCTATGAGTCGGGACGTGGAATGTTAGAAGCTAGAACATGGTAGGGAAGCTAGAAAATCTGAAAAGGAAAATCCAAGGGCATAATCTAGATATATTAGGGATCAGTGAAGAGAAATGGAAAGAAGACAAGGATTTCTGGTCGGATGAATGTAGGGTATTATCAAGAGCAGCAGAAAATGGTATAACGATAGTAGGATTTGATATGAATAGAAAGGTGGGGCAGAGAGTGTTTTACCGTAACAGTTCAGTGATAGGTTTGTTCTTATCGACAGCAAACCAAGACCAACAACGATAGTTCAGGTATACATACCGACGTCAGAAGCTGAAGATGACGAAATACCTGAAGTACATGAAGACACTGAAAGGGTAATACAGTATGTACAGGGAGATGAAAATCTAACAATCATGAGGGACTGGAATGCAGTTGTAGGGGTAGGAGTAGAAGAAAAGCTTACGCGAGAATATGGGCTGGGAACAAGGAATGAGAAAGGCGAAAGATTAATTGAGTTCTGTAAAAATTTCAGCTAGTAATGGTGAATACTCTCTTCAAGGACCACAAGAGGAAGAGGTGTACTTGGCAAAGGCCGAATGATAAAGAAATATTTCGGTTACATTACATCATGGTCAGGCAGAGATTCCGATATCAGACGTATGGCGTATCCAGGAGTGGATATAGATTCAGTTCACAATGTAGTAGTGATGAAGAGTAGGCTAAAGTTTTAAGATATTAGTCCGGAAGAATCAATATGCAATGAAGTAGGATACGGAAGTACTAAGGAATGACGAGATAAGTTTGAAGATCTCTAAGGCTGAAGACACGGCACTAAGGAATAGCTCAGTAGGCAATACTGTTGAAGAGGAATGGACATCTGTAGAAGTGAGGGTCACAGAAGTTGGAAAAGGAAGGTAATGTGAAGAGACCCTGTGTAACAGAAGGAATACTTCAGTTGATTGATGAAATAATGAAGTACAGGGAAATTCAGGAATGTCGAAGTACAATTCGCTGAGGAATGAAGTAAACAGGAAGTGCAAGATAGCTAAGAGAAAATGGCTGTACGAAAAATGCGGAGAAATTGAAAAAGAAATAATTGTCGGAAAGACTGAATCAGCAAATAGGAAAGTCAAAACAACGTGCGCAGAAAATAAAAGTAGGAGTGATAACATTAAGAGTGCAATGGGAGTATCACTGTTAAATGCAGAGCAGAGAGCTGATAGGTGGAAGGAGTACACTGAAGGCCTCTATGAGGAAAATTTGTCTGATGCAGTAGAAGATGAAACAGCAGTCGATTTATAAGAGATAGGGGATCCAGTATTATAATCAGAATTTAAGATCAAATAAGGCAGAAGGGATAGATAACAGTGCATCAGAATTTCTAAAGTCATTAGGGGAAGTGTCAACAAAACTAATATTTCTCTTGGTATGTAGAATGTATGGGTCTGGCAACATACGATCTGACTTTCGGGTCATGTACTCAAATTACTTACAAGAATAATATACAGAAGAATGTAAAAGAAATTTGAGGATGCGCTAGATGACGATCAGTTTGTCTTTAGCATAGATAAAGGCACCAGAGAGGCAATTCTGACGTTACGGTTGACAATGGAAGCAAGACTGGAGACAGATCAAGACACTTTCATGGGATTTGTCAACCTGGAAAAAGCGTTCGACAATATAAAATGGCGCAAGTTGTTCGAAATTCTGAGAAAAGTAGGGGTAAGCTACAGGGAGAGACGGGTAATACACAACGTGTACATGAGCTCAGAGGGAACAATAAGAGAGGAAATCTAAGAACGAAGGGGTTAGATTAAAATGAGTGTAAGACAAGTATGTAGTTTTTTCACCACTACTGTTCAGCTAATACATCGAAGAATCAATTACGGAAGTAAATGAAAAGTTCTAGAAAAGTGAAGAAGAATTAAGGATCTGCTGAATGGAATGAACAGTCTAATGAGTACAGAATATGGATTGAGAGTAAATTGAAGAAAGACGAAAATAAGGAGAAGTAGCAGAAATGAGAACAGCGAGAAACTTAACATGAGTATTGATGGTTACGAAGTAGATGAAGTTGAATTGTACTACCTAGACAGCAAAATCACCAATGACGGACGGAGCAAGGAGGACATCAAAAGCAGACTTTCACTAGCAAAAAGAGCATTCGTGACCAAGAGAAATCTACTTCTACAAAACGTAGGCCTTAACTGGAGGAAGAAATTTCTGAGACTGTACGCTTGGAGCACAACATTGTATGTTAGTGAAACATGGACTGTGGGAAAACTGGAACAGAAGAGAATCGAAGCATTTGAGATGTGGTGTAACAGACGAATCTTAAGAACTAGGTGGACTGATAAGGAATGAGGAGGCTGCGCAGAATCGAAGAGGAAAGAAATATGTGGAAGACAAGGAGAAGGGACATCTGGTAAGACATCAGGGAACGACTTCCACGGTGTTGGGAGGAGCTGTAGAGGGCAGAAACTGTAGAGGAAGACAGAGATTGGAATACATACAGCAAATAATTGAGGACGTAGGTTGGTAGGTTGCAAGTGCTACTCTGAGGTGAAGAGAATAGCTCAGGAGAGGAATTCGTGGCGGGTCGCATCAAACCAATCAGAAGGCTGTTGACTGAAGAAACGTGACAAATTGATATGAAACGTGCTGTCTGTGTTCAGCAGTTTGCTGAATTTTTAGGGATTCCTTCTGCAATTGACATCAATAACAGAAGTAATTACTGCGAATATTCTATTTTACTTTTTTCCAAATGGTTGTCAGCACGAAAAGTAGTGTGATGTTGACACAGCTGCCTGACACGATGTTTTTTATTCTGTAGAAAATGTGCTTATTTGACATCTTGTATCTGCGAGTTATTCGAACAGACTGGGTCCACATTCCCACTGCATTGTACGAGGTGATATGCCTCGTTGCTTTACACATGCTTATGCTGAGTGAGATCTTATACGACTGCCCGCGTCCCCTTAAATTCAATTTTACTTTGCTATGCTCATTGTAAATCGTTGCGCAAAAGGAAAGTGTTCCGTAACTAGATAATTTCTAAAAAAATTTTGCAGATTGTGTGACTAATTTGGTTTATGACTGTATATATTATATTGAAGAAGGTATTTTTCTTATTTAAGGGCGTATCTGGAGTCATTTTCATAGGTAATACTTTTGATAATCTGGCAGGAACCTTACAGCCTATGGAGATATACCACCAAAAAATAGATAAATGTTGGGTGTCGTCTAAATTCATTTCCCACAATCAAAAATATACGATGATGGCGCATTTTAGAGAAGCTACGAAGAAAATGGAAAGAAAACTCCGCCCCATCACATATTGTATTCTGCTGCGGCGTTATTAAAAAATGAACAATCGTATTTAAAAGATAATGTGAACAGCTGTACATACTTAGGAATGGCTTATTAATATGGGGTTGGACCCCCACTTGTCCGTCATACAATTGCTATTCTATTTGGAATACTGGCATGTAATGATTGTATAGCCTCCAGTGGAATGTTATGCCACTCTTCGATGAGAAACTCTTCTAAATCCTGTAGTGACGAGAGAGGCGGAAGTCTGCTCCCAAGACTGCGCTCCAACAGAGTGGTTCGGTAACGTTCAAGTACGGGGACTGTGCTGCCCAGTTTAGTTGCATGCTCCTCATACCACGACTGTACTTTCCTGGCTGTATGAATGGGTGCATTATCGTCCTGAAATATGGCATCATTGTTGGGGAACAACAATTTGAATCATGGGGTGCACCTGATCGCCTAAAATATTCACATAATCGTTGGCTGTAACACAGCCTTTGAGAGTAATAATGGGACCAGCAGAATACAGTGACATGGCTGCCCATACCGTAACACTTCCATCTCCAGGCTTAACCGCTGGAATCAAGTAATCAGGATTGTAGGTTTCTTTTGGCGTTCTCTAGGCTTAAACCTGGCCCGATGTTGGAAATAACGAAAACGTTCATTCGTCGGATCATATGACTTGTTTTCGCTGATCAGCCGTCCAGGATTAACGCTTCTGACACCATGTTTTACGATTCTTTGCGTTGGTTGTCGTCACTAACGGTTTCGGTATAGCAGCTCGTCCATGAATATTCGTTTTATAGAGTTGGCTCTGAGCACTATGGGACTCAACATCTTAGGTCATCAGTCCCCTAGAACTTAGAACTACTTAAACCTAACTAACCTAAGGACATCACACACACCCACGCCCGAGGCAGGACTCGAACCTGCGACCGTAGCAGTCCCGCGGTTCCGGACTGCAGCGCCAGAACCGCTAGACCACCGCGGCCGGCGTTTTATAGAGTTCTCGGAGAACAGTGTCGATTGATATGGGGTCTCAAAGACGGCTATTGAGTTCTGCAGTCACTTTAGCCGCCGTAGTTTTGTGTTGTTTTCACACAATTCATGTTAGCGTACGACGATGTCTGTCATTTAGTTTTGATTTGCGCCCAGTACTACGTTTACACGATGATGTCTTTCAACGTTTTGTGCAGGGTGTCATGACTGTTGAAACAAAGGCTCTTTAACATTCAATAAGTTGTCTGTCGCCGGCCGGGGTGGCCGAACGGTTCTAGGCGCTAGAGTCTGGAACCGCGCGACCGCTACGGACGCAGGTTCGAGTCCTGCCTCGGGCATGGATGTGTGTGATGTCCATAGGTTAGTTAGTTCTGGGGAACTGTTGACCTCAGATGTTAAGTCCCATAGTGCTCAGAGCCATTTGAAAATGCACTGTATGGGTCAGTTGGCTTTTGGTATTTGTATTCCTGGTCTCGACCAGTCGCACAGTATATCTTCAGTCCGATATATCTACAACTTCAAAGCGCAGCTTGTAATAAAGGCAGGAATGCGCAATAAACTATTAAAATTGTGCAGATAAAGCTATAAGGCACACGAAAAGGTATCACAACACAACCTGAAAGATTCACCAGAAAGTCAGTGATAAAGTGCCCGTCTGCATCTCCATCTACATGCATACTGCAGAAACCACCGCTTGGTGAATGGCGGATGGTACCTCGTACTACTACTAGTCATGTCGTTTCCTGTTGCACTCGCAAATAGAGCGCGGGGAAAACGACTGTATATGTGCCACTGTAAGAGCCGTAATTTCTGTTCTCTTATCCTAGTGATCCTTACCCGAAATGTACGTTGGCGGCAGTACAATCGTTCTGCACTCAGCTTCGAATGCCGATTCTCTAAATTTTCTCAGTTTTTCATCAAAAGAACCTCTTCCTAGGAATCCCATTTGAGTTTATATCTTTGTAGTACTCATGTGTTCATCGACCTTACTTGTAACAAATCTAACGGCTCACCTGTGAATTGCTTCGATGTCTTCCTTTAATCCAAAGTGGTGGCGATCTCAAACACTGGAGCAATACTCAAGAATGGGTCGCACTAGTGTTCTATACGCGGTCTCCTTTGTACATGAGCTACGCTTTCATAAGATTCCCTCAAATAACCGACATCGACCATTCGCTTTCCCTACTACCGCAGGGATTTTCTCTGCCTCGTGATGACTGGGTGTTATGTGATGTCCTTAGGTTAGTTAGGTTTAAGTAGTTCTAAGTTCTAGGGGACTGATGACTATAGCTGTTAAGTCCCATAGTGCTCAGAGCCATTTGAACCAACCCTACTACCGCCTTGACGTGCTCCTCTCATTTCACATCGCTTTCCAACCGTACACCTAGATATTTAATCGAAGTGATAGTTAAAAAATGGTTCAAATGGCTCTAAGTACTATGGGACTTAACAGCTGAGGTCATCAGTCCCCTAGAACTTAGAACTACTTAAATCTAACTAACCTAAGGACATCACACACATCCATGCCCGAGGCAGGATTCGATCCTGCGACCGTAGCAGCAGCGTGGTTCCACACTGAAGTGCCTAGAACCGCTCGGTCACAGGGGCCGGCTAAAGTGATAGTGTCAAGCGGCACACTACCAGTATCGTATTCGAACATTGCAGGACTGTTTCTTCTACTCATTTCTATTAGCTTACTGTCTTTTTACATTTAGGACAGGCTGCTAGAAGAAGTGTCTAAGTCATGTTGTATCGTCCTAAAGTCACACAATAACGACACCTGACCGTAAACCGCATCAGCAAACAGCCACAGACAGCTGCCCACCCTGTCTGTCAGATCGTTTACCTATACAGAGAGTAAGAGTGGTCCTGTTACACTTCCATGAGACACTTCTGACGATATTATTGTCTCTGAAGAACACTCTCCGTCGAGCACAATGTACTGGGTTCTATAAGGTAAGACGTCTTCGAGAGATACACATATCTGGGATCCTAAGTCGGACGCCCGAACCTCGTTAGCAGTCCGCAGTGAGGCATCGTGTCAGAGGCTTTTCAAAAATGCAGAAATATAGAATCTGTTTCCCTTCATGCATGGTTCGCAGGATATCATGGTAGAGAAGAGCAAGCCGAGTTTCGTACGAGCTCTGCTAGTTTGTCGGCAGGAACTTCTCCTTCCGTCTCGAAGATATTTGAACTCAGACGAATTCTGCAGTAAAACGATGTTAATGATATTGTTATGTAACTTTAGGGGTCGTTGGATAATAAATGCAATGTAAGTAAGGAGCCAGTGCAGCGTACTATCTGCAAAAGCTAATTTGGATTCCTTCCTGACCTGGCAACTTATATATTCTCGACTCTTTCAGCGCCTTCTGTACGCTACAGGTATCCATTACTAAGTCTTCTATACGCCAGTCTGTGCGACAGTCAAGCGACGCTATGCTTGTACGATAGGTTTCTTTAAAACGAAATTTAAAAATTTAGCTTTTCCGTTGCTGTCTTCTATTACCACATTAGACCCGTCAACGAGCTACTGAACAGAAGCCTTCGACCCACCCAGCGATTCTACATAGGATCAAAATTTTCTCGGGTCCTCCACTAGATCTTTTGCTAAAGTATGACGGTGGAAGTTCTATGCTTCACGCATCGATCTTTCTACACACACACTAATTTCTACTTATTTTTGTATGTCGAAATCTGCGCATTCTTTCTACTGATCCAAAGGGTTCTGGTTTGATTCCCAGTCAGTCCTACGATTTTTGTCAGACAGTCATCACTTCTTTTACGTATGCCAAAAATTGCTAATTTGAAAAATACCGTGTTGCATTGTCGCTCGGAGCCCTTGTTAAACGGTGGGTCCCCCTACACAGGGAAGAGTAAGTCAGCTCAAAGACCGGAGGAAGGTTCAAGCATACCACCTCCAATGCACAATGCGTAGCAAAGCAGTGTGGTGTTCAAACTAACTTTCGAGTTTATGAGAGCTTTATCTCTACCACTGTCGTGAACGGATCGCAACTTATAGAAACAACTGCAGCTCATGACAACTGTTAACGGTAACGATCGCACGTCTCAGTGCATGCATTACAAAGTGATCCACAGACAGCACCGACCTATAGGTGTGGAATCATTTGTCCCCACTGCAGGCACATGTCGTTTATGATACGCGCCTAATTGCTGATTCATCAGTACTCCGTACGTTGTATACCTCCAAGTGTGCATCACACGATCAAGCTGACGGATACTTATTGATAAACCTTCCCCCTTATGTTCCTATACAATACCCTCAAATCCTTCTGTCCGAACATTTCATTCTTGAAACCACCTCCTCCTCCTCCTCCTCCTCCTCGTCGTCGTCGTCGTCGTCGTCGTCGTCGTCGTCGTCCTGCTCCTTTTTCTTCTTCTTCTTCTTCTTCTTTCAAAAGCCCAAGCTTAGTCTCTGCAGCCACAGCTTCCTCTTTCGACCAGCCTCTTTAATTATGAGGAACATCCCATTTCACTGACCCTATTCTTTAACTACGATGTCGTCGGTCGTCCCCTCGTTTTCTTCCCTACGATCTTGCCATCGAAAATGATGTGGAAAAGAGTATCATTTCTAGTTAAGTGTACACCGAGCTTAGCTTTGCGTTGACCTGTACGTTTCAATAGTTGCTTCTGTGCTACTTCTTGTGGAACCATTCATTTTTCTGTCGGTCCAGCTAGATCTTTTAATTCTCTTCCAGAATCACGTTTTCGCAGCTTCGAGGCGAGCTGTGTCCTGCTTTGCTAACATCCAAATTCCAGATCCATGCGACAGGACACTCCTTAAAAATGTCTTTATAGATATTTTCTTAGTGCGGAAGTTGATGTGCTTGTTCAGCAGAAAGTTTTCTTTGTTTTGGACAGCTTTCTTGGTCCGAGCTGTTCTCTCTAATTCCTTGAGGCATCTATTGTTTCCCACCACCTTGCTACCGAGATGATACGAAATTCGGTTACTTCCTCGAACTGATCGGTTCCCATGCTTATGACTGTCTTAACTCACGCTCCCTTCTTTGCCTTATGCATGGCTATAGTTTTTTGGTATTTATTTTTGAATTTAATTTTATTTTTTTGATTTAAGACCCTAAGTATTTAATTCTTTCTTTCTCTGAGATTGTCACTATTGCAACGTAAACGACGAAGCTAATACAGTGAATATGCATACCACTAATTTTTATTCCAGTCTTCCTTCCTTTCGCTGTTACTGCCTCTTCGATGAAATATGTTATAGAGTGTACCCAAGTTTCAACTCTCCTTTTGATTTTAATTTCTTTCTTTTGGGCATTAATGCCCAGTTCAGTATTTGGACTTTTGTATATACTCTAACTTGGTCGCCTGTCCTGCTTTACACATTGCTTTAAATAGTTCCAATCAACCATATAAAAATGCCTTTTCTAGGTCAATAACCGCAAAATAAGTTTATATGTTAAAATTTGTGTATTTAAAATTTGTGTTTGGGACTGAAAACCCATGAAGTCAAGGTCGCACTTGAAATCATCTTTATGTGAACTGGGTTCTACTTTCAGCTAACATTCTGGACACCTTCAGATCATAAAACATTTTTGATTAGTTTTGGTGCTATTAAAATTTCACACATCGTTAAAATCTTTCTTAAAGTGTCAATATTCACACGTAACATAATTAAAACAGTTTTTCATCGTCCGTGGCGGGTGTAATTGTTCGATGGTCATAAAACAAAAGTGTTTGTACCTTACACAATCATTTATTTGATTGTGTCAGGTAATGGCGTAACGCTCTTGCATTACGACCAATTTTTATTTGTCTGGCCACGAACGATGAGAAGCTGTTTTAACTATGTCATGTATGGATGTTGTCATTTTAAGGGCGATTTTAACGGTGTTTGAAGCTGTAATGACACCAACATTAATCAAAAACGTTGTTCTAGCCGAAACTAATAATCAATTGAAGCAAAGAATATTTTCTGTGTGATCTTGACTTCATGTGTTTTTAATCTCTAACATAAACAAAAAAACAAACAAAAAAAACAAAAAAAGCACATCGCGTATCTCTTGGTGGACAAAGTCGACAAACTTTATTTTTTCTGTGTCATTCTAAGGTTCCCAAAATTCCTTCATCCTTTTCTCTTATCTCACGCCAAATTGATCACTGACTAAGTTCCAGGTAACTCTTTCTTTGTATTTCACTTCTATCCACGTCTGTAAAGTTGATCCAGAGTGACTCATGTTGTGGAATTTTCAGTGTTCACACGTTCGGTTTTCTGTATACGCCACCATGCTGCACCAAGCATTAAATTAACGTCCGTAATTTCTGTGCCGAGCAGCGCTCTAATGCTCCGTGTCCGAGTACCACTCACGACTTGTAAATAGGTTAGCTCCATGACAGGCAGCAGTGCAGTGTTTATCAAGGAATCGCCACCAGCGAGTATGTGCCAGGGAACTGCTTGTTACGAAGCAGAAGTTCACCAACATGTGCGGCAGACGCCTTGCTCATGTCACTTCAGGTGTTCCTTTGTAACAACAGCAGTTGTAACTACAATTACCTCATGTCATGTCTTGAAGGCCGAAGCAACGTGGTCTAAACTTGAATTTAGTAATTTTGTAAGATGACGCGACAGAACACCGGGAAGGATTTTGGTGAGACAAGTAACATCTCTGTTATATTTTTTTCTGCAACTAAAAATGGCGTTATTGGGGGAAATGCCTGTACAGGTTACAAATAGTGAACGATTATCTCCATTCGGTTTACATCCTATTTGTCTCCGCGTATTTATTTAGAAATTATTGAAAAATGTTTTTAGCCCTATACGCTGTTCTACGGCACTGAATCTGGAAGTGCTCTACTTCGGCCTCTTAATCCCTGCGTGTGAGCATGTGAGCAAGGGAAGTTTCCTTACCATCCTCGAGAGGATTTATAGCGCAACACTGCTCTCTTCTGAAGCTATACAACTGATTCAAGAAAGCTTAGGAGTAGTAAAAAAAAATATTCAGATGTTTGTGAGTAAACTGCTAAGGTCATCAGTCCCTAAGCTTACACACTGCTTAACCTAAATTATCCCAAGGACAAACACACACAGCCATGCCAGAGGGAGGACTCGAACCTCCGCCGGGACCAGCCGCACAGTCCATGACTGCAGCGCCTTACACCGCTCGGCTAATCCCGCGCGGCTTAGGAGTAGTAAGTACAGAGCAAAATAATTTATTGTTCGTTTACATTCTCATTCGACTAAAGTCTAATATCGAGCTGTTGAACTATTTACTACATATCAGCATTTCCGCGATACCTGGGAGACTTACCTAAACTTGAAAGATCCTTGCTTGTAACATTAACTACCTCTTAAGACAGCTTTAGTGAAGTATATTTAATTTATTACACCTTAAAGATCAGTGAAATCCCAATGTTTCAGTATTTAGTGAGTCACTCTCAACATGAAGATTTTTGATCGCACAATTTATCCGTCGCAGTCCCGTCTTTGTTTCGTGAGTTACCTCGTTGGAGTTAGTATTAGGTTGCAATTTCTCTATATTCCCTGTTAAATAGATTTACCGGCACAAACATAATGAAATAAAGAGCTTACTCACAAAACGATTTTTCGCTGGATACGTTCCGGGAAAAGATCGGTTTTGTGTACTTTTTAAAAGGATAATCAGTTCTTGACGTAAGCGAATTTACCTTTTATGTCAACTAAATTTAATCCCACCGCAATAAATGATATTCCTGGCTGGCAGATATATACGCTTTTTAACTCAAACACGCATGTTACCTTTTTAATCTGAGTTTTATTTAATTAGCGTACCATTCAGAATCCAGCCCTATGCCTTTAGGAGCTAAAAGGTCTGGTTTGAAAAGGAGAATTAGCGTAATTAGGATAACTATGATACACTGATAAAGCAAAAGTGATCACTGGGTCTGTCGTCGACAATGGAACATTCATAATAGGGATAACGGTATTACAGAGGCCACAGCGGCGTGGCGCTCCACTATTCCAGACGGATGAAATTCTGTTCTAGGACGAGACACATGTGGTATATCTTTCGTTTTCGATCTTCCTCATATTAAATACCTTGAAAACCCAAAAATAATTTGTTTTATTATGGATTTGAATCTTTTGACGGTGTCTATATTGAATAACCAACGAACAGATGACATTCTACGAGCCGGTGTGTGCATTTAAGTTTGAACGTGGTAGGAAGGCTACACAATCTGAAAAATGCTAAGGCTCACTCTAGATATAGTTGGCCACAATGAAGCGACATGGAAAGAAGACAAGGATCTATGGTCAGATGTTTATGGGGTAATCAACAGCAGAAGAAAATGGCGTGACGGCAGTAAGATTCTTTACGAATAGCTAGGTAGGGCAGAGAGTGAGTTACAGTTTACATTTCTGGTCGCGACCATAGCTGGCCACCCAAGTCACCTGATCTGATAGTGTGCGATTAGTTGGGGACCCCTCAAGTCTAACATGTATCGTAGTAACTGCACCAATTCCAGCAGTCCAGCTTCGATTCTCATACAGCGGTTTGCTGACCAGAGCCCAGAAGTGCCAAGAGATGAATGGTCGTCACTTTCAGCATCTGCCGAAGATAGATTAGTATTGTATTTCCTTTGTTCTACTGTGTTTCTTTGTACCCTGGAACTCCGTTCTGTGGGCCACTTCCATTTTCCACAACCTGTATTTGTGACTGGTGCCGCAAATACAATATTCTGCAAAATTTTTGGACGAGATAGATAAAGTACCACAAGATATTAACGACTCCGTGAAAATAAGTGAAAGTGCAGGAGTGTGTTGCCAGAAGTTTTCCAATCGCGCGCTGAAAGTTGGACGTCACAGCATATGCAATGCTGCACTCAAGTGCGGCTGGCAAGATGATTATATCATATGCTGTTATTTACATATATTTGACGATGCTGGTGCTAATTTTGTGTAGAACTTTTGACGATGCCACTATGGCTGTAGCACATTAGGATACGTTTTTTATAGAACAGACCTGAAGATCGTCATTATAGACTGAAACCAGTAGTCTGATGACAGACATACTGCAAAGGAAATTTGTTCAATTCTTCTTCAGTTTCTTCACATTTTTCATACAACCATTTCATCTTAGCTTCCCTGCACTTCCTACTTACACCATGTGATAGAGTATACGGACATCTGGCTGAAAATCCCAAGTTCGTGGCGCGCTCCATATGGAATGCTGGAATTCACTATGGGATTGGCCCAACCTTAGCCTTGATGACAGCTTCCACTCTCGGAGGCATACGTTTAATCAGGTGCTGGAAGATTTCTTGGGAATGGCAGCCCATTCTTCACGAAGTACTGCGCTGAGGAGAGGTATCGATAAAGATGGTGAGGCCTAGCACGAAGTTGGCGTTCCAAAACATCCCAAAGGTGCATACCCACAGCCTGCCACCAGGTCGCCATATTGTGTTCCGTGATTCGTTACTCCACACAACGTTTTTCCGCTGTTCAGTTGTCCAGTGCTTACGCTCCTTACACCAAGCGAGGCGTCGTTTAGTATATACCGGCGATGTGTGGCTTACGACCATGAAATCCAAGTATTCTCACCTCCCGCCTAACTGTTATAGTACTTTCAGTGAATCCTCATGCAGTTTGGAATTCCTGCGTGATGATCTGGCTAGATATCTGCCTATTACACATTAGACCCTCTTCAACTGACGGCGGTCTCTGACAGTCAACAGGCAAGGTCGGTCTGAACGCTTTTGTACTGTACTTCGCAGTCACATCGGAAACAGTGGACCTAGGGATGTTCATGAGCATGGTAATCTCGCGTAGAGACGTATGATACAAGTGACACCCTATCACCTGACCACATTCGAAGTCCTTGAGTTCCGTGGGGCGGCCCATTCTACTATCTCAAATGCTTCAAATGGCTCTGAGCACTATGGGACTCAACATCTGTGGTCATCAGTCCCCTAGAACTTAGAACTACTTAAACCTAACTAACCTAAGAACATCACACACATCCATGCCCGATGCAGGATTCGAACCTGCGACCGTGGTGGTCGCGCGGTTCCAGACTGTAGCGCCTAGAACCGCTCGGCCACTTCGGCCGGCTCTGCTCTCTCACGATGTCTAATGATTACTAATGTCGTTGATATGGAGCACCTGCCTACAGGTGTCAGCACATTAGACCTAATATGAAAAACTTTTTGGGGTGTCCGGATACTTTTGATCGCTTACTGTATTTGGCCCCAACCTGTATCTAAAAATAAGACCAGACAAGGAACGAGAGTCAAATTTTATAATACTGTGCCTGTTCCAGCACTTCTAGAAGGGAATGAATGCTGGATCCGTGCAAAAAGAAAATCAGGTAAAATACAAAGCCGGCCGGTGTGGCCGTGCGGTTCTAGGCGCTTCAGTCGGGAACCGCGTGACCGCTACGGTCGCAGGTTCGAATCCTGCCTCGGGCATTGACGTGTGTGATGTCCTTAGGTTAGTTAGGTTTAAGTAGTTCTATGTTCTAGGAGACTGATGACCTCAGAAGTTGAGTCCCATAGTGCTCAGAGCCATTTGAACCAAAATACAAAGTGCAGGATTGAATTTCTAGGAGCAACAAAATGCTTCTCAAGAATAGACGATAAGGCAGGGTGTTTCTAATATGTACTCTTGCGTCCAAGCAGCTGCCCTGCCTGCGAGCGGTAACGCACTGCCGGTGTGTGGCCGTCGGCAGCCGGAGACGGCGCCCTCGCGGCACACGTCGTCTGAAGCCGCGGCGATGCCTCTCGTGGCTGGTGGGGCCCGCTAATTGCTACGCATTACTGCTTCTTTGAAAGCGGGCGCAGCCAGCCGCGCCGCCACTTAGCGCTGGCCGCCCCCTCGCCGGCACACAGCAGCACTTTGGGCGATCCGGCGCGCTCCGTGAATCGCGACTTAATTGGAAACAATTTCACCAATTAATCCGCACAAATCGGTGGAAAGCGGGCGCTGTGGTGGTGGGGGCGGGCAGTGTCTGTCGCCTCGCTCCTTCCCCGGCTTCCACGGTTTCCCGCGTGGGGAGCGTCCGCGGCACTTGAGCTGCGCCCCTGCTACTGCTCTGCGCTAAGGGATCATTTAGCGTTTTGTTCGGGGCAATTGGGACTATTGTCGCGCAGCCCACAATTGCGGGTAATCGGACGCGAGGCGCCCCCAGCTGACACCAGGGCGCGGGACGACGGTGGGGGCGGCGGGGGCAGAGCTGCGCCTCTCGACCCGGCCGCCTCCTCGCCTGCTCGCCACGCCGCGCCGCGCCACCTCCCATTTCCGCGATCGCTTTCCAGAAATCTGTTCAGCACCACTGGACTCCACACGGTGTCTCCTGCCGCAACCGCGCGAGCAAAGTGGCTCAGTAGTAAATCCGATGTCCAGAAGCTACGGTTTCGAATCCTATCTGTAGTTAAGCCGTTTTTTGACGGGAAAATATTTGCTTGTCGATGGAACTTCAATGTGCGACAAAATTCTGCCAGATCTGAATCTCTAATAACTACGAGTTTAACAACACATGAACAGTGATTTAGTACAGATAAACCTCGTCTGTACTTTTGTTGTTCCAGTATTGGGTTCAAATGGCTCTCAGCACAACGGGACTTAACTTCTGAAGTCATCAGTCCCCTAGAACTTAGAACTACTTACACCTAACTAACCTACGGACATCACACACAGCCGGCCAGGGTGGCGAGCGGTTCTAGGCGCTACAGTCTGGAACCGCGCAACCGTTGCGGTCGCAGGTGCGAATCCTGCCTCGGGCATGGATGTGTGTGATGTCCTTAGGTTAGTTAGGTTTAAGTAGTTCTAAGTTCTTGGGGACTGATGACCTCAGAAGTTAAGTAGCGGTCGCGCTGTTCCAGACTGAAGCGCCTAGAACCGCTCGGCCACTCCGGCCGGCTGTTCCAGTATTTGTTTTGCCTGTGACGTCATCATACCACTGTAGGCGCAGGTGCGTGTTTGTGTCGAACTAACTTTACATAAAGTTATAAATTGCTGTAGCGTGGTAACACGTTTAGCTCGAACATTGATTCGGGTGTCATTGTGAACAGTATGCAGAGCACAACAAGGACCCTAAGTGAGACAGTAAAAACTTCATCCGGAGGATACGAGAGGTGTTCAATAAGTATTGCAGCAAATATATTTTCTGAAATTGAGTAGGTTTTATTCAGGATTCCAATACACAAAACTATTCATCATTCTTTTGGCTACAAAATTCTATTTTTCAATATAATCTCCGTTCAATGCTGCAACGTCACGTCACCTTACTGTGAGGGCTTGTATGCCCACACCTAGCTCTTCATTGTTAATGATACACTGGGTTACAGATGATGATGATATTTGGTTTGTGAGGCGCTCAACTGCGCAGTTATCAGTGCCCGTACGAAGTCCCAACCTTTACTCAGTCCAATCTGCCACTTTCAAGAATGATGATGAAATGATGAGGACAACACAAACACCCAGTCATCTCGAGGCAGGTGAAAATCCCTGACCCCGCCGGGAATCGAACCCGGGACCACGTGTTCGGGAAGCGAGAAGGTGACAGCGAGACCACGAGCTGCGGACACTGGGTTACAGAATTGTAAAGTAATTGGGGATTTATTTTTATCAGATTTTTAAACTTTTTTCCTCAGAAGTGTTCTGAAGCGTCAGTGATGAATTTTCAGTAGCGCATACAGCACATTCATTCATGTAGGTGCCACGTTAAATTTTGCTACTTTCACCAGACAATACAGAAATTTAAGGAACTTAATGGCTATTGACGTAAATGGAACGATAGTCTATTATCAAGTTACACAGTGAGAGTACAAATATTTATTGTCAAATTGTTTCTTTAAAAACTCAATAACAACGGTTTGCGATGTTCTTATACGTGCAGAAAAGCAATAGAGTCGGACGCATTGCTATCTGATTTGATAACGGTACTGGAAGGACATACATTTCTGAAAGTCGATTTGTTCATTGTAAGAAAAAGCCCAAATATTCTGAAGAAACAGGATGAGAGTACCTTGCACCAGTTCCATTCACCTTATATCGCCAGAGGTAAAATTATAACTACCTTGATGATGTTTTTGTTGTTGCTGTTGTCGTGATCTTCAGTCTGAAGACTGATTTAATCCAGCTCTCCATGCTACTCTATTCTGTGCGTGCCCCTTCATATTCAAGTAAGTACTGCAACATACATTTTTCTGGATCTGCTTACTATATTCATCTCTTGGTCTCCCTCTACAATTTTTACCCCCACCCTCCACCCCGCCCCGCCCCGCCCTCCTCATACTTCCCTCCAATAATAAATTGGTGATCTCTCGACGTCTCAGAACGTGTCAACTGATCCCTTCTTTTGGTCAAGCTGTGCCACAAATTTCTTTTCTCCCAAATTCTATTAAGTACCCCTCATTCGTTACGTGATACAAGCACCTAATCTTCAGAATTCTTCTGTAACATGACATTTCAAAAGCTTCGGTTCTCTTATTGTCTAAACTGTTTATCATCTATGGTTGATTTCCGTACGTGGCTACACTCCATAAAATTACTTTCAGGAAAGACTTCCTGACACTTAAATCTGCACTCGATGTTAACAAATTTCTATTGTTTGGACATGCTTTTCTTGCCTGCCAGTCTATAGTACATCCTGTCCACTTCGACCATCATCAGTTATTTTGCTGGCCAAATAGCGAAGCTCATTTACTACTTTAAATGTCTCATTTCCTAATCCAGTTCCCTCAGCATCATCTGATTTAATTGGACTGCATTCTATTATCCTCGTTTTGCTTTTGTTGATTTTCATTCTTATATCCTCAATTCGAAAGACTGTCCATTCCGTTCCTCAAGTTCTTTGCTGTCTGACAGAATTACAGTGTCATCGGCAAACAAAGTTTTTATTTCTTCTTCCAGTAGTTTAACGCATACTCCAAATTTTTCTTTAGCTTTCCTTTACTGCTTGATCAAGGAACAGTTTGAATATAATCGGGGATAAGCTACAAGCCAGTCTCACTTTCCTCTCAACCAGTGCTTCCCTTTCCTGCCCCTTGACCCTTATAACTGTCAACTTGTTTCTGTAAAAGATGTAAATAGCCTTTCGCTCTCTGTATTTTACCCCTGTCTCTCTCAGATTTTCAAAGAGAGTGTTCCACTCAGCATTGTCAAATGCTTTCTCTATGTCTGCAAATGCTATAAACGTCGGTTTGCCTACCCTCAACCTATCTTCTAAGAGAAGTCCTACCGTTAGTATTGCCTAGCGTGTTCCTAAGTTTCTCCTGAATCCAAACTGATTTTCCCAGCGGTCGGGTTTACCAATTTTTCCATTTTTATGTAAAGAATTTGTGTTAGTATTTTGCAGTCATCGCTTATTTAACTGATAGTTCAATAATATTCACACCTGTCAGCACTTGCTTTCTTTGGAAGTGAAATTATTACACTATTCATGAAGTCTGAGGGTATTTCGCCTGTCTCATGCATCTTGCTCACCAGATGGAAGAGTTTGCTCATGGCTGGCTCTCCCAACGCTATCAGTAGGTCTAACGAACTGTCATCTCCTGCCGGGGTCTTGTTTCGACTTACGTCTCTCAGCGCTCTGTCAATATTCCCGCGCTGTATCATATCTCCCATTTCCATAATATTGCCCACAAGTACATATCCCCTGTATAGATCTCCTCCATATACTGCTTCCACCTTTCACCTTTCCCTTCTTTGCTTAGGACTGGTTTTCCATCTGAGCTCTTGATATTCATACTGCTGGTTCTTTTTTGTCCAAAGGTCTCCTAATTTTCTGCAGGCGATATCTGTCTTTCCCCTAGTGACATATGCTTCTATTTCCTTACATTTGTCCCCTAGCCACCCCTGCTTAGCACCAATTTTGCATTTTGTTAATCTCATTTTTATAGGTTGGTAATCGCTTTCACCTGATTCATTTACCATATTTTTATATTTTCTCGTTTCATCAATTAAATTCAATAGCTCTTGTGTTACCCAAGGATTTTTACTAGCCCTCTTTTTACCTATATGATCCTCTGCTTCCTTCACTATTTACTCACACAAAGGTACCCACTCTACTTGTACGGTATTCCTTTCTCCTGTCCTTGTCAATCGTTCCCTAATACTCCCTCTGAAACTCTCAACAGTTTCTGGTTCTTTCAGTTTATCCAGACCGCGGCAACTGCAAAAGTACTTCAGAGTTGAAGTACACGGGACAATACGTTTTTGAGGCCAAAACGTCTACATTGCACTCATATTCAGCGTGAAATTCTAGCGGTATATGGACCAAATTCAATGTCACTTCCAGCTGTCGCGAAATGGCGAATACAGTTTGAGCAATACGCGGGTGATGGTGTCCAAGAAGTCCAAATCTCGCACCACACGATTTCCATCGTTCCACCAAGCTGAAAGAACATCTGAGCGAAAGAATTTTACACAGATGATGACATTAGTTCTCAAATTGCTCCGTGACCAAGGTGTGGATTTCTATCGTCCAGGAACTGAACGAGTGGCAGGACGTTCCGACCATTATTTACAGGAACTTGGTAACTCCGCTGAAAAATAGTACAATGTATCTCTGTCACTTTGAAGTGTAATACAGTACAATACAGCATTCAATAGAAGTTATTTGGCCTGCAATAATAATGTATAACTTTCTTCTTGAAGTCTCCTCGTAAATATGCGGAAAGGCCTGCTATCTCATGATGTGTAAGCAGTCAAATCGATAATTATTAAGGGATAGCTTCAAAACTCCATGAACTGTGCTTGCAATGTTTACTTTTCAAACCGGTATTTGGGTGTACAACCCGTCGTCTGTGGCATGTGATACAGAGAAGCAAGAAAGTGTATGAGATTGATATCTACATCTTGAAACTGTATATATGAGAAATATGTCGACTTATATTATGTATCTCTATAGCAATGACATGCGTGTCAGTTAATACGATAGTATAAGAAATCCGTCCTAACCCGCATATCACTGCTATAGACATACACAATGTAAGTAGACTTACACATCTGATATTATATGTACAGTTATGTTGTACAATTGATGAACGTACAGTAGTTTGTTCCTCTAAATCAGATGCCACCGACGATGGTTATACACCCGAATACCGGTTTGGCAAATAAGCATTTGAAGTGCAGCACATGAAGTTTTGAAGATGTCCCTTAATAAATATCTTCAAGCTGCGAAGCACCAAGCATTAAAGATTTTTCACAACGATAAAATACCTACGAGTAGGTGTACAGAGCGACTTAAACTGGAGCGACCTCACAAAACTAGTCATAGGAAAGACAGATGCGAGTCAAAGTCACTGGAAGAATACTCCGTAAGTGTAGCCAAAAATATTCAAATGTGTTAATTCCTAAGGGACCTAACTGCTGAGGTCAGCGGTCCCTAGACTTACATACTACTTAAACTAACTTAGTGTAATTTATGTTAAGAACAACACACACACACCTGTCTGAGGGAGGACTCGAAACTCCGGCGGGAGGGGCCACGCAATCCGTGACAGGGCGCCTCAAACCGCGCGGCCACTCCGCGCGGCAAGTGTAGCCCGTTGTAGCTTACAACATCCTCATTCGACCGATAGATTAATACAGCTAGTCAGTCTGTGATCGGTGTCAGCTAGGATTGATAGAGAAAAGAGAGAAAATCGAAAGAAGAACAGCGCATTTCGTCACAGACTCTTTTACCAAGCCCGAAAGAGCTACTGGCATGATCACCAAAGTCCAATAGTAGACGCTACAAGAAAGACTTGCGAATCACGATGTGGTTTTGTGTTAAAATTACGAGAGCGCTCGTCTCTAGAAGACTGAACCAGTACATTGCTCACTCATACGTATATTTCGCGAGAAGACCATGACAGCAAGATTAGAGAGAAACAAGCTAGGCAACAGTCGTTCTTCCGCTATTCGCGAGTGGAACAGGAAAGACAGAATCCCCCACAACACTGTGTAACGTGGCTTGCGGTGCGTAAACGTAGATGCAAGTGGCAAAGGCAACGATTCGTAATCTGCGTCCTGCAGAATCGAGGGTATCTGTGGAGATCACTCAACGACAGTGCGAAACTTAAGTGCCATTTTTCCACCTCATTAAAGAAAATATCGTAGAAACAATGAAAATTAACGCCTCTACGAAGCTGAAAAAAATAGACTAACAACAAACCCTCCTTCCAATTCTTAATTTGATAGTTGGTAGAAAAATGCAACGCAGACATGGAATAAAACTTCTGCCGGTTGCCCGCACATCTGAATTTGCCGCTCGGCTGATCGACGAAATGAAGCCCGCACGACGTCACTGACTGGGAATGGTCAGTAACCTGAGCCCCTATACTGATGCGACGAGCGAAGGCTACGAATGAGCTCAGCAGGTCTCGGCAGTGACGCTTACGGAGAGGAGAGTTGTGACTCATCAACGAGAGAAAGCTGTTTTCGAAGCCGCCAGCCGATGCCGTTGGACAGTGGGGCTTTTAGATCTCTATCACAGAGACGAATTTTGTGTGAATAGTGCGGACTATAGTGGTTGTTTAAGAAATGTGGGAAACTTTGTGTATTGAACAGCAGTGAAGTGTAAGGCACTGTGATGTGACGGCACACTGGTTTCTTTTAGTGCTTACAGTGATGGAACTGCACTTCGAATGACGCATGTCGGCCAAAGTTATATTTGTGCTATGGGTCGTAATATACCTTATGGCAGTGCTTTTTCTTGCAACCTATGATTTGGAGTTTACTTAATCGCCCTCTTTGAAATGTATAGTGGGCTCCAAGAGTGATTTAGGCGTTGTGGCTGTACTGTGTTGTATCGTTGAAGAGAACTGCTAGTACATCATTTTAAGTTTACCTCATGCCTGCCACCCTTGAACCAACTGTAACAAGAACATCCCGGTTATTATAATGAATTGACGGACGTTCCTAGTGTTGCAGTCAGGGCTGTATACATAGCACCAGGACGACGATGAAACATGGTATGTTTGTTCAATAATCGGTGCGCTCGCGAAGTAGACTGAAAAAATAGTTCATCTTTCTGCCACCAGGTGAAAATATGGCACTGTAAGCAGTCAGAAGTGAAAAGTTTCCAGTTTTGGTGCCAGTAACGGTTTGTGCCTCACCGACGCTTGTTGATTTCTTTTTGTGAAGTGACTTTTAGTGTAAAGGGTTTACAAAGTTGAAATTTTCCTAGCGATATACAATGGCTATTGAGAAGAAAAACCGTGCAGTGCCTGTAAAGTTGTTTTATTAGAGTCGCAGGAATATCGTCGACAGAAACAGCAGCGAAGAGGTCTCATATCAATAAATGGGCTGAAGAATACGATCACTAAATTAGAAGAAATGGGTGAATTAGGTGGTGTAGCAGGGAGAGGGAGGCGCCACTTTCCCACGGCAGTTGATGAAGCTGCTGTGCCTACAGCCGATAGTGCAACACACGCCACAAGTTCTACAGCCAGTGCTCGTTCTGTGCCACGGGAACTCTCTCTCTCTCTCCTGGTCAAGATTTCAAAAGATCTCGCGACGCATTTCGCACTGGTACACCGACAAGAATGTGCACCAAATGAGACCCCAAGACAGACTTCAATGTCGTGACATTGCCCTTCGTTTTTTGGCACGCACTGAAACGCGTAACATGTGGCCGGCAAGTATTCTTTGGAAGGACGAGGCACAGTTTACTCTGCATGGTGCCGTAAATTCACAAAACCGTCGTACATGGCGTTCTTCTCTACCACATGCTGCACGCAAACATACACTGCACTATGCTCATGTGACTGTGTGGTGTGCTTTCACAAACTCGTTCATTCTCTGTCCATTTTTCTTCGAGGAGATGACACGTCGTGGCCTCTTAGATGTACACTGAGATCTGCACGTTGTAATGTCCTTCTTGTGCAGTACGCGATTCCAGCTTTGAAAGAACGTTACTATGTCCACACAATTATTTTCATGCGACATGGGGGGGACGCCACATGTCGCTTGCCTCATGAAATATTTGCTTCGAGAAACGTAACGACCACATCATCTCTAGGCAATTTGAAGATGTGTTGCCTTCTAGACCCCTGACATAAATCAATATGACTTCTGGTTGTGGGAGCATCTGAAAGATCGTGTCTTTCAGGGACGTATCTGCTGGACTCTTCTTGATCTGAAGGATAGCGTAAGACGACATATCGCTCTGATTACACCGAACGTGTCTTATTACTGATGCAGCATGTTGCTGAGTCGGGAGACCGAATGGAACCCATGTTGTAACTTGTGACCATATCCCAATAAATGAGCCGAAATCACCGTTGCCCGTGCTTGATCGCTCCTCCCCTTTTTCTGCACCCGCACTTCCTTCTGATTTCTTGCAACACCATATTTTTACCTGCTGGCAGAAGGTTGAACTACTTTTTCCTGCAGCGTACTCCACGAACGCACCGATTAATTAACATACCTATAATGTTCCAGCATCCTGAGATATATACAGCTCACACTGCAGCACTCGGGACATCGACAGTTTAATTATAGCCGGTTTTACTGGGTGGCTGCGAGCGATTGGGTTATTTGGCAAACGAAGGAAAGCTCATAGGGCAGTTTTAGCAGAGCTACTGCATATTTAATTTAGTACGTTATCAGCTTAAGTGTGTTTACTTGATAAGTTATTAGTGTGTAAGTTGTATCAGCTGCGTGAATTACAAGTCGCTTCCTGTGAGGGTTAGTATGATTACTGAGTGATTTTTACATGCATTATTTTCCAGATTCCGTCTAATGTTAATCTTCTTTGTCTTGCTAAGACGTGGACTAAGTTCAGCCAGGCAATCTGTTCATACTGGTTAATGTCAAGCCCAGGTTTGAGATTAAAGTCATGTTGAAATCCATCCTCGTTCTAAAAGTTTTTGGAACCTTTTCAATTTAGTGAATTTACCTTTTAATATTTTTTTTTTCAAGAAGACAAAGTAATGTTCAATAAAATTATTTTTTTGTCATATAGTCAAACTACTACGTTTTTATGGTATTAAATAAGTCTTGGTTTCAGCAAAGAATTCGTAATGCATTACGACTGTGAAAAATACAAATTAAGATACTTTGTTGGTTTCAGCAAAATAAATGTGTAATATTAGTGCAACGTATTTGTGTATTGGCCCAATCCAACAAGCATTTCCTACTAGTTGTGGTGGTATATTGATTTGTCAGTGGGTTAGTTTTTTTCTGTGGTATTAAGCTGTATTCATCCCAGATGAGGCGGTCACCTCTGTGATGGGAAACTCATTAATGAGGATAAATTTGCAGAAGGCGTGATATTAGCAGGCCTTCAAACAGCCACAATTATGTGGCCGCGTGGTTTAAGGTGCCACGTCATGGATTGCGCGGCCCCTCCTGCCAGACGTCCAAGCCCTCCCTCGGGCATGGGTGTGTGTGTTATTCTTAGCATATGTTAGTTTAAGTAGTGTGTAACTCTAGGGACGGATGACCTCAGCAGTTTCCTCCCTTAGGAATTAATTTCAACATTTTATCATCCGTCTCACATTGCACCCACATCCACAACAATCCCCATGACTTTGTTGCGTATCATCATAAGGATGAGCCACATTATGATTTGAAACAGTCTATACACATACAGGGTGTCTAGTGAATGAGTCCCTGATTTCAAAATTAAATATCTCTAATACTATGATAGAAAAACAAGTGTAACAAACGGTATGTTTACTGTCAATACTGTAAGAAATTTATACAGAAGTTTCTAAGTAATTCGAAAAGCTGCTAACAGATGGCGCAGTAAGCGCAATACGTTGTCCCTATAAACAGAACAGCGCGCCGCAGCTCAAAGCAATCAGTCCCAACGTTGAAACATGGAAGGAAGTCAGCATATCGAAGGAAAATGACTGCTCAAGCTGATGAAGGCTCTGTAATGGAGTGGGCCGTGTGCAGTTGGAGTGATATTGGACCCCTAACGCGTCTAGATACGACTCTGGCAGGTGACACGTCCGTCAGCATCCTGTCTGATCACCTGCGTCGATTCATGTCCATTGAGCATTCCGACGGATTTGGGAAATTCCAGCAGGACAACGTGACACCCCACACGTCCAGAATTGCCACGGACTGGCTCCAGGAACACACTTCCGATGGCCACCAAAGTCCCCAGACATGAGTATCACTGAGCATATCTGGGACGCCTTGCAACGTGCTTTTCAGAAGAGATCTCCACCCCTTCGCGTACTCTTACGGATTTATGGTCCGCCCTGTATTATTCATGGTGTCAGTTCCCTCCAACACTACTTCAGACATGAGTCGAGTCCATGCAACGTCGTATTGCGGCACTTCCGCGTGCTCGCCGGGTCCCTAAACGATATTAGGCAGGTGTACCAGTTTCTGTGGCTCTTCAGTGTAGAGTGCATGGTACGTGCTGGCACGAAGTAAACCCTCTCGGCTGTAATCAAGGAAAGGATACCAAGTAGTCGCAAAAAAAAAAAAAGGCAGATACTGTGGTGTCACCGCCAGACACCACACTTGCTAGGTGGTAGCCTTTAAATCGGCCGCGGTCCGTTAGTATACGTCGGACCCGCGTGTCGCCACTATCAGTGATTGCAGGCCGAGCGCCGCCACACGGCAGGTCTAGAGAGACTTCCTAGCACCCGCCCCAGTTGTACAGCCGACTTTGCTAGCGATGGGTCACTGTCTACATACGATCTCATTTGTACAGACGACAGTTTAGCATAGTCTTCAGCTACGTCATTTGCTACGACCTAGCAAGGCGCCATATTCAGTTACTATAATTACTATGTATTCTGAACAGATAATATTGTGAATCATGTACCGTCAAGAGCTACCCATTAAAGTTAAGTATCAAACTAATTACGTCCGCTTTCTGAATTCTCATTCCTTGTCATGTTCCAGACCTCACGCTAGCCTGCTTGAGCTAAAACGCGTGCATTTCGGCCTCCACTCGTAAAACGGTGTTGGCTCTTCTGACAACACAACAGGTACGTAATTTATGGAATTCCCTGATATTTGCATGATACCCGTAGCATGATAGTCCCTGACAGTTTCCGATAGGTTCATGGCCACCCTGTCGAAGCCGAGTGTAAGCTAGGAAATTTTCTTGAGCGTATGCAAGAACTAAATGTGTGCTCCATAGCCGGCCGTTGTGGTCAAGCGGTTCTAGGCGCTTCAGTCTGGAACCGCGCGACCGCTACGGTCGCAGGTTCGAATCCTGCCTCGGCCATGGATGTGTGTGATGTCCTTAGGTTAGTTAGGTTTAAATAGTTCTAAGTTCTAGGGGACTGATTACCTCAGATGTTAAGTCCCATAGTGCTCAGAGCCATTTGAACCATTTTGTGCGCCATAATAGGTGGTAGTTAGTAAGTGAAATTCGGAACAGTTACCATCTTAGCAGCACTCACAGTAACGGTTTCCGACAGTACCGAATGTTGGAGCACTGTTCTCAGCAGCGGAAGGGCGTCCAACAAGGTAATTCCACACAGGGAGAGGAACTAGCAGGAAGCAAATTCTTTTCAACGTTCCGTGCGGGTCGGACGGGATTACTTTCGCCTCAAGTCGGACGGTAAGGGCCGCCTACGAGATTGGACTAATAAGAGCGCGAGAGAGGTTTGGAGGGGTGAGGGGGGGGGGGGGGGGCGGGCAGCGGTAGGCAGCTTTTCGGCTTTCGCCGCTAACTGGCGCCATTACGTAATCCGGCCTCCACACTGGGGGCATTAGCGCACACAACAACGCCCCGCGCTGCGCACATTAGCCGGCCTTCTTGTAGCAATTACAGCCAGACCCCGGGGCCGAGAGTCGCGTCGCGCATTCAGGGTAATTTGCCAAGGGCCGCCGCACAGTGAATTAGCAGGGCATTAGTGCAATTTTAATCCTCTTGGGCGCGCTCGGCCAACTGCAAACAAGGCAGCTACAGCTCGGGAGCGGGTGGCCTTCCAGGTCGGTAAGGGTCCGCCTGGGGAGACGGGGCGAAGCCGGACAATGGAGCCGGCGGCCAGCAGTTGGCGGTCACTGGCGCCAGCGCGGAGGCGGCGCTGCTGGTCGCTGTTGTCGAATTATCGCAAGCGTTCCGTGCTTGCGAAACCTGAGGCCTGAGGCAGAAAGCCTTACACCCTAGACGCGTGTGGTGCTACTGTAATCAAACGCTTATATACGAGCCCCGAAACTAACTTTTTTTGTACACTTATTCGGCTTTCGGAACGTGCCTACACAGCCGTCTCAACAGTTACGACGATACGAACATGAGGACAACAGCCAGTCCTCCAGCAGAGAAAATCTCCGACCCGTCCGAGCCTCAATTCCTGGCCGCTTCGGTGACGTCACTTTCGGTACGCCATACGTCGGGAATGCCCGGCTCCGTGCAAGGCCCGCGGGAAATCTGTATGCCAATGAACAGCTACCCACTAAAGGTCTTAATTTTGTCTTTTGCTATAGAGACCTTGCGTGCATTTAAACGTACAGTAAAGACTTATGATAAACTCGTATGAGATAGTTACTCGCTCCCTTCCGGAGACGGCTGCCGGCACCCTTAAGATCTACAGTATCACGTGCTGTGACCTACGTGGCGCGGCCTGGCTTTCTTATGGGCCTCGATCGGCTGATTAATCGCGGAGTACGTTTCCAAACGACTTCTGGAGTGCTGATCAAGAGCAAGAACATGTGCAGTACGCTGCAGTGCAATGTATGCCCAAACTGAAGTTTAACTGTGACTTATCAATTGGAAACCTGTTCTACGTGCGTCTGTCCGTCTCCATAGCTGAGTGGCCAGCTCGCCAGAATGGCAGGCGAGGGGCCCGGGTTCGATTCCCGGCAGGATCGGAGATTTTATCTGCTCGAGGAGTGGGCGTTGTGTTGTCTTCATAATTATTTCTTCCTTATCGAGACGCAAGACTCAACTAAAAAGACTTGCACCAGGCGACCAGTCTACCCAACAGCATTCTTAACTGAAACGGAATCTCGTATTTGAGACAGCATAATTCAATAGAATTTATTAAAACTAAACTCTGCCCGAACAGACCATGAAGGCCGAACGGTACCGACGGCCGCCGTGTCTTCCTTAGCCCACAGGCGTCAATGGATGCGGCTATGGAGGCCATGTGGTCGGCACACCGCTCTCCCGGCCGTACGTCAGTTTACGAGACTGCAGCCGGTACTTATCGATCAAATAGCTCCCCAGTTTGCCAAACACGGGCTGAGTGCACCCCGCTTGCCAATAGCGCTCGGCAGACCGTTTGGTCACCCACCCAAGTGCTAGTCCAGCCCGACAGCGCTTAACGTCGGTGATCTGTCGGGAACAGATGTTACCACTGCGGTAAGGCCGTTGGCCAATAGAACTTATTGCTGTATATAAAAAGTATAACTAAAACAAATATCTCTCCTCTATACAATTGATCAGGAATATAAATCCTTACGAAAATCGAGCAAACGACAACATCTAACTGTAATTTTAACTATTGAAACTTATAAAAGAGAGACTGCTGGAAGATTTTGTTCACTCTGCGGGAGGTCATGAAACGAGTAAGATCTGCCTATAGAAATATACCGCAGACGAGTTAGCAGACATTACAGGCCGTACATTTTGTTGAGTTTTATCTAAATTTCGCTTCCGGGAGATCATTATGTAATTTAGTGACTTTTAAACGATTTATTGGACAGTTAGTATGTAATCAGTGTCACGAACTGTGCTAAACTTGAATAACGCTCACTATGATAACTACGAACTGTATGACCTCCAATAGTTAATGTGGACATCATTTTTCGTGTGGATATGACTGCTACACTTCAAGGACAGCGATTCAAGAACTGTGTCCCTCCTCCTCGGTAGCTGCACGAACAGCGCGTCGGATTGCTAAACGAAGGCGCGAAGAGGATCGAGTACGATTATCAAATGGCTCTGAGCTCTATAGGACTTAACATCTATGGTCATCAGTCCCCTAGAACTTAGAACTACTTAAACCTAACTAACCTAAGGACACCACACAACATCCAGTCATCACGAGACAGAAAAAATCCATGACCCCGCCGGGAATCGAACCCGCGAACCCGGGCGCGGGAAGCGAGAACGCTACCGCACGACCACGAGCTGCGGACCGTACGATTACCGGTCGGGTTGGAGAGTGTGTCCGCTTCAGGACTGGGTGTTGTGTTGTTGTCCTTACCTTCGTACCGACATTTATATTGAGATGGCTTAAGTGGCACGACTCGCAAACCAATAAATTAGAAGAAAAGAACGGCGTTAATCCTTCGTTTGTCACACGTGACCTTTTGTGTCACTCCAGTGTTAGGTTACTGTACTCTAACAGTCATCATCAAAGTATAGAGCACCAAGCGAGTGTAGTATGCGGCTAACGGCTTATCTGTGCGTAAATAATAAACGAGTCTCGAGCTGGCCATAAACGGTAGTTCAATCAACATCTAAGGCCAATTAAGTTATGTAACTTTAAATCCAGTGTGGGCCACACAGGTAAACAGGGCTACGCTACAAACTGCCAGGAGAGATTTGCTGTCCCCCACACCCCTCCATACCGCATACTATGACGCCATAAACACAGGATCGCACAGCAGTCGGTCGGTGCCGACTGAGCACCTAGCACACACGGAAAAATGCGTGGATACATGAGATAATGCTTCGCATGAATAAGCGAAACAGATATGGTAGGCACTTATAAAACATTCAGTTGTAAAAAACCGATTTTTCCTATTTACGTTATGAGGCATAATTGAAGTACCAACTGAGGAAAAATGCTGCAAGTATCTAACCTAATACATAAGAATGAGTTGTTCTTTGTGCTTCTTCTACGCGTTCCTATGCCATTTATCCTATTACAATGGAACTTTGGCACACGCCCAGGAAAGTTTATGTTGGGATACGAATCCCGCCAGCTCATAGGTATGGGAGTGAAAGGGGTACCACAGAGGAACTTAACTAAGGAATGTCTGAAGGAATGTCAATAAAATTTTGCATGTACTGACTCTTATTTGCATCAAATTATTGTGGAATAATATAGCCTAACAACTCGTGGGCATGGGGATGAGAAGACGTGACTTGCAAAAATATTCGATAATGACCAACATTATGATCAGATCCATAGTTTCATGGCCCGCCAGACTTCTCGGAGACAGTCACGATCACGTTTCAGCTCTACAGCATGAGGACGGAGGGGAGGGGGGGGGGGAGGGGTGCGTGGGAGGGGGTCTGCAAGCAAGTAACATGTCAAAATCTCTCCTGAAGGAATTTCTTCCAAAACTGACGCACCTATCACTTGTAATCTGTAAAAAAATTGCTGTGACAGTAAGACACCCCTAGAATCATTATGGCAGAGGCATCGAAGTGAGAAGGGGTAATATAGCAGCATAAATTAGAAACGCCAGGGGCAATTTCAATCAAATTTGGTATATACATGACACTCTTTGCGTAAAAGTAGTGTGGGAGTATGACGCCTCCATTAGCGAGGGATGGAGGGGACGTTGTGAACGGGTAACATGTTTAAACTTCCGAAAACGTTCAGTCGGTATTATATTTCTTTGCTGTAAGTGATTTGGAGTACTTTATAAGTATGAAGCGCAATCTGTCTCATTTAAGCTGTTCAATGCATCAATCAAATTGTGGAAATGGGGACTGCAGCGAGACAATTATTTTGCCGACGTATTTCGGGCCAAAGATTATGGCACACGGCCCAATACCGCTACCGCACCGAAAGTCTTCTCTGAAAACGCATGGTGTAAAATAGCGGAGAATCAGACAGTTTCCAACGTCGGTCCTGTTTCTCCAGCAGACAGTCAAATGGTTCAAATGGCTCTAAGCACTATGTGACTTAACATCTGAGGTCATCAGTCCCCTAGACTTAGAACTACTTAACGTAACTAACCTAAGGACACCACACACATCCATGCCAGAGGCAGGATTCGAACCTGCGACCGTAGCGGTCGCGCGGTTCCAGACTGTAGCGCCTAGAACCGCTCGGCTACTCCGGCCGGCCCAAAAGAACAGACACCATTGATGGCCTGCAGCTGTCTATAACGAAATTAGAATTATAATAATACCTTCAGCTGCTAACGGGTGGTGATATATATCAACGGGGACAGATGAAACTGTGTGCCCCGACCGGGACACGAACCCGGGATCTCCTACTTCCATGGCAGACGCTCTATCCAGCTGAGCCACCAAGGGCACAGATGACAGCGAGACTGCAGGGACTATCTCGCGCACGCCTCCCGCGAGACCCACATTCTCACCTTGTATGTCCACACACTACATTCGTAGTGTCCCACCGCAACACACTCATTACTCGTGGAAGACATTGTTTCCAAGTCCCGTAAGAGTTCGGGGAATATGTGTGCATCCGCACAAAAGGAGGAGGCCATGGCTGGTGTTGCCAGAACTGTACATTTATATGGATATGGTGTCCCGGTCTGGGCACACATTTTCACCTGTCCCCGTTAGTATATATCAACGCCAGTTAGCAGCTGAAGGTATTAATATAATTCTAATTTCGGAAATCTATAGAGCTGATGTACATGTACAATTGATTATAATATCTGAAAAACTGCATGGTTTATTCAAGAGAAGGAACTTCAGAAACTAAACATGTCAATAATACGTTGTTCCACCTCTGGTCCTTATGCAAGCAGTTATTCAGCTTGCCATGGATTGTTCGACTTGGAGGGCCCCGCCCATAATGCTCGAAACTTTCTTAATTAGGGAGAGATCTAGAGACTCTACTTGCTAAGCTAGGTGCTTGGTAAACACGAAGACAAGCAGTAGAAACTCTTGCCATGTGTGGGCGGACATTATCATGCGGGAATGTAAGCCCAGCATTGCAAAACAAGGCGTAGAATATCGTCGACGTACCACTGTACTGTAAGGGTGCCGCGCTGACAACCGAAGGGGTCCTGCCATGAAAAGAAACGGCACGCCAGACCATCGGTCCACTGAGAGAGGTGGCGCAGTGGTTAGCACACCGGACTCGCATTCGGGAGGACAACGGTTCAATCCCGCGTCCAGCCATCCTGATTTAGGTTTTCCGTGATTTCCCTAAATCGCTCCAGAACAAATGCCGGGATGGTTCCTTTGAAAGGGCACGGCCGACTTCCTTCCCCACCCTTTCCTAATCCTATGAGACCGATGACCTCGCTGTCTGGTCTCCTCCCTCAAAAACGAGCCAACCAAGACCAGCAGTCCCAGTTTTCTTGCCATAATTTGGGCGACAGTCAGGTTGTTTGGAGTTGAATTGTCTTCAGTGATGAGTGCCGCTTCGAATTGAGCCCCGATGACCAATGAAGATGTGTCTGGAGACGCTTGGACTCCCACAGGACACCAACCTGACTATCGCCCGGCCTGCTGCCCGACGACGTGAACTGATGGTCTTCGGTGGCATTTATTTCCACAGCATGACCCCTTTGGTTGTCATCCGCGGCATCCTTACAGCACAGCGGTAGGTCGACGATATTCTACTCCCCATTTTGTTGAAATGCATGGCAAGTCATCTTGGGCTTACATTTCAGTAATATAATGCCCGCCCGCTTACCCAAGAGTTTCTATTGCTTGTCTTATTGCTTGCCAAACCTTATCTTGGCCGTCAAGGTCTCCGGGTCTTTCCCCAGTTGAGACCGTTTGAGGTATTATGGGTAGAGCCCCTTAACCAGCTCGGGATTTTGAAGATCTAACGGGAGCTGGATAGAATTTGAGACGATATCCCTCAGGAAGACATCCAACAACACTACCAATGCCAAGCCAAATACCTGCTTGCGGAAGGGCCAGAAGTGGGCCAACGCGTTATTTACGTGTCCAGTTTGTGAAACTCTTTCTCTTGATTATGTTCAAATGTGTGTGAATTTCTAAGGGACCAAACTGCTGAGGTCATCGGTCCCTAGTCTTACACACTGCTTAAACTAACTTATGCTAAGAACAACACACACACCCATGCCAGAGGGAGGACTAACATCCGGCGGGAGGGGCCGTGCAGTCCGTGACATGGCGTCCTAGACCGCTCGGCCACTCCGCGCGGCTCTCTTGAGTAAATCATCCTGATTTTATGAAATTATATTTGTTTTTTTATGTACATCTGTCTGTCTCTCTCTCTCTCTCTCTCTCTCTCCCTCCTATCTCTCTCTCTCTCCCTCCTATCTCTCTCTCTCTCTCCCCTATCTCTCTCTCTCTCTCTCTCTCCCCTATCTCTCTCTCTCTCTCTCTCTCTCTCTCTCCCCTATCTCTCTCTCTCTCTCTCTCTCTCCCCTATCTCTCTCTCTCTCTCTCTCTCCCCTATCTCTCTCTCTCTATCTCTCCCCTATCTCTCTCTCTCTCTCTCTCCCCTATCTCTCTCTCTCTCCCCTATCTCTCTCTCTCTCCCCTATCTCTCTCTCTCTCCCCTATCTCTCTATCTCTCTCCTATCTCTCTATCTCTCTCCTATCTCTCTATCTCTCTCCTATCTCTCTCTCTCCTATCTCTCTCTCTCCTATCTCTCTCTCTCTATCTATCTATCTATCTTTCTTTTTCTCTCTCGGTGTGTTATCTGAGTCACAACGGTCTTTCTGTCTGTCGTTTCGTTTGCTTTATTCGGGAACTATTTCCTGATAATTAGAGGACTTTTCCATAGAGCTTCGAAGTTCTATTTCGACTCGTCTTTGTTCCTTGTCTTTCTTTTCTCGGAAGAAATACGTTTAAGTCTTCACATAACATACTTGTAGTTCCCAACAGTAATGATTAGGATTGCGTCTTCACTGACGAGCCCACAATTCGATCTCGAAATACGTGCAACAAAACCGCCGAATTACTGATGCGACGAGTTTCCACAAGCGATGAACATCAGGGTGCACTGATTATTTTGCAAAGCGCAACACCCGGTGGGCGGCGATCTCAATGTGGCAGTAATAAGGACGGCGGCATAGGCCGGATCGCCGGGATTGGATTGTTAAGGGTCGTTACTGATTTCATCTGTGCTAATGATGCAATTGTCATTCGAAAGAGCGCTCGTGAAATCTATTGTACGCAAATCGGTTCGCGTGGCGCAAGTGCCCCTATCACATTTTGCCCGGGGACACCATAACGCTTTATGAATGGAGGCGGGCAATTTTGCGCTAAAATTAACACGCCTCTTCACGCCTGAATGCTGTCCGCTATTATATGCGCCCGTGTGAATATAGATAGTCTCTTTCATTGGTCAATAGTGGCAATAGCATCACAATCGGTCGGCGAAAATTTTTTCCCTACATCTATAGATTCGTGCGATATTTCATTGGTCACTGCCTACATTACTCGTTAATCTATGATTCTGCAACCAAATTAGTGAATGAAATTTACATTCGTGTTTAAATATGCATACATCCCTAGGTAACTGTTCAAACTGTAAATAACAGAGATTGCTAAAAGCACTGATGGCGATGGAAAACAGTGGACAGATTATTCGACAACATTTGCGTATGTGGTTGTTAATCCTCAAGATAAAGTTGCCGCAGTGGAGATGAATATTGTGTCGTTTGAGGTCCCTCACATTTTTACGGCCAGCAGAGCCCTATGTCCTCAGACTAAGGGGAATAGGCAATGGATGGAATAGCTTGCTTGGCCCAATGCAGCGTACTTCAGCGAAACGTCCACTCATTAGGAATCAAATATGGAGGGTAGGACTCACTTTGTGGATGAACATTGTCGTCCTCGGAGGAAACCCAGGTCCACATCCCCGTAGAATTTTATCCTTACAGACTACACACCTATTATAATGCCTTTGATGATTCATACAGTGATGTATATGCGCCTAGGATAATGTTGGCCCCAGACGAGAATAATGGCGCTGATGATGATGATGATTATTGGCTTGTGGGGCGCTCTACTGCGTGGTCATCAGCGCCCGTAAGAAGTCCCAATTTTTATTCAGTAATTTGTTACGCAGTCCAACAACAACAGGCTCGACGGCCTGTCGAGCATTTTTTTTTTTTTTTTTTTTTTTTTTTTTTTTTTTTTTTTTTTTTTTTTTTTTTTTTTTTTGTCATCAGTATACTGACTGATCTGATGTGGCCCGCCACGTATTCCTTTCCTGTGCTAACCTCTTCATCTCAGAGTAGCACTTGCAACCTATGTCCTCAATTATTTGCTTGACGTATTCCAATCTCTGTTTTCCTCTACAGTTTTTGCCCTATACCGCTCCCTCTAGTACCATGGAAGTCATTCCCTCATGTCCTAGCAGATGTCCTATCATCCTGTCCCTTCTCCTTATCAGTGTTTTCCACATATTCCTTTCCTCTCCGATTCTGCGTAGAACCTCCTCATTCCTTACCTTATCAGTCCACCTAATTTTCAACATTCGTCTATAGCACCACATCTCAAATGCTTCGATTCTCTTCTGTTCCGGTTTTCCCACAGTCCATGTTTCACTACCATACAATACTGTACTCCAGACGTACATCCTCAAAAATTTCTTCCTCAAATTAAGTCCGGTATTTGATATTAGTAGACTTCTCTTGGCCAGAAATGCCTTTTTTGCCATAGCGAGTCTGCTTTTGATGTCCTCCTTGCTCCGTCCGTCATTGGTTATTTTACTGCCTAGGTAGCAGAATTCCCTAACTTCATTGACTTCGTGACCATCAATCCTGATACGTTTCTCGCTGTTTTCATTTCTACTACTTCTCATTACCTTCGTCTTTCTCCGATTTACTCTCAAACCGTACTGTGTACTCATTAGACTGTTCATTCCGTTCAGCAGATCATTTAATTCTTCTTCACTTTGACTCAGGATAGCAATGTCATCAGTGAATCGTATCATTGATATTCTTTCACCTTGTATTTTAATTCCACACCTGAACCTTTCTTTTATTTCCATCATTGCTTCCTCGATGTACAGATTGAAGAGTAGGGGCGAAAGGCAACAGCCTTGTCTTACACCCTTCTTAATACGAGCACTCCGTTCTTGATCGTCCACTCTTATTATTCCCTTTTGGTTGTTGTACATATTGTATATGACCCGTCTCTCCCTATGGCTTTCCCCTACTTTTTTCAGAATCTCGAACAGCTTGCACCATTTTATATTGTCGAACGCTTTTCCCAGATCGACAAATCCTATGAAAGTGTCTTGATTTTTCATTAGCCTTGCTTCCATTACTAGCCGTAACGTCAGAATTGCCTCTCTCGTCCCTTTACTTTTCCTAAAGCCAAACTGATCGTCACCTAGCGCATTCTCAATTTTCTTTTCCATTCTTCTGTATATTATTCTTGTAAGCAGCTTCGATGCATGAGCTGTTAAGCTGATTGTGCGATAATTCTCGCACTTGTCAGCTCTTGCCCCGTCTTCGGGATTGTGTGGATGATGCTTTTCCGAAAGTCAGATGGTATATCGCCTGACTCATATATTCTACACACCAACGTGAATAGTCGTTTTGTTGCCACTTCCCCCAATGATTTTAGAAATTCTGATGGAATGTTATCTATCCCTTCTGCCTTATTTGACCGTAAGTCCTCCAAAGCTCTTTTAAATTCCGATTCTAATACTGGATCCCCTATCTCTTCTAAATCGACTCCTGTTTCTTCTTCTATCACATCAGACAAATCTTCACCCTCATAGAGGCTTTCAATGTATTCTTTCCACCTATCTGCTCTCTCCTCTGCATTTAACTGTGGAATTCCCGTTGCACTCTTGATGTTACCACCGTTGCTTTTAATGTCACCAAAGGTTGTTTTGACTTTCCTGTATGCTGAGTCTGTCCTTCCGACAATCATATCTTTTTCGATGTCTTCACATTCGTCCTGCAGCCATTTCGTCTTAGCTTCCCTGCACTTCCTATTTATTTCATTCCTCAGTGATTTGTATTTCTGTATTCCTGATTTTCCCGGAACATGTTTGTACTTCCTCCTTTCATCAATCAACTGAAGTATTTCTTCTGTTACCCATGATTTCTTCGCAGCTATGTTCTTTGTACCTATGTTTTCCTTCCCAACTTCTGTGATGGCCCTTTTTAGAGATGTCCATTACTCTTCAACAGTACTGCCTACTGCGCTATTCCTTATTGCTGAATCTATAGTGTTAGAGAACTTCAAACATATCTCGTCATTCCTTAGTACTTCCGTATCCCACTTCTTTGCGTATTGATTCTTCCTGACTAACGTCTTTAACTTCAGCCTACTCTTCATCACTACTTTATTGTGATCTGAGTCTATATCTGCTCCTGGGTACGCCTTACAATCCAGTATATGATTTCGGAATCTGTCTGACCATGATGTAATCTAATTGAAATCTTCCCGTATCTCCCGGCCTTTTCCAAGTATACCTCCTCCTCTTGTGATTCTTGATCGGGGTATTCGCTATTACTAGCTGAAACGTGTTACAGAACTCAATTAGTCTTTCTCCTCTTTCATTTCTTGTCCGAAGCCCATATTCTCCTGTAACCTTTTCTTCTACTCCTTCGCCTACAACTGCATTCCAGTCGCCCATGAGTATTAGATTTTCGTCGCCCTTTACATACTGCATTACCCTTTCAATATCCTCATACACTTTCTCTATCTGTTCATCTTCAGCTTGCGACGTCGGCATGTATACCTGAACTATCGTTGTCGGTGTTGGTCTGCTGTCGATTCTGATTAGAACAACCTGGTCACTGAACTGTTCACAGTAACACACCCTCTGCCCTACCTTCCTATTTGTAACGAATCCTACAACTGTTATACCATTTTCTGCTGCTGATGATATTACCCGATACTCATCTGACCAGAAATCCTTGTCTTCCTTCCACTTCACTTCACTGACCCCTACTATATCTAGATTGAGCCTTTGCATTTCCCTTTTCAGATTTTCTAGTTTCCCTACCACGTTCAAGCTTCTGACATTCCACGCCCCGACTCGTAGAACGTTATCCTTTCGTTGATTATTCAATCTTTTTCTCATGGTAACCTCCCCCTTGGCAGTCCCCTCCCGGAGGTCCAAATGGGGGACTATTCCGGAATCTTTTGCCAATGGAGAGATCATCATGACACTTCTTCAATTACAGGCCACATGTCCTGTGGATACACGTTACGTGTATTTAATGCAGTGGTTTCCATTGCCTTCTGCATCCTCATGTCGTTTATCATTGCTGATTCTTCCGCCTTTAGGGGCAATTTCCCACCCCTAGGACAAGAGAGTGCCCTGAACCTCTATCCGCTCCTCCGCCCTCTTTGACAAGGCCGTTGGCAGAATGAGGCTGACTTCGTATGCCGGAAGTCTTCGGCCGCCAATGCTGATTATTTATCAAAATTTAAGCAGTGGCGGGGATCGAACCCGGGACCGAAGACGTTTTGATTATATATATATATATATATATATATATATATATATATATCCAGAAGTCGAGGACACTCTCGGAAGGCTATGTATGTAACGTAGAAGTCGCTGCAAGATATGCAACTACGAAATGTTCAACATCTTCCGATACATGAGTAGGGACAAAGATTCCGCCGCTATATTTTAACACGTGGACCCTTTTTCCAGATTTCCGCCGAATGTTTTCTCGTGCCTAAAATACCCTCCACAACCTTAAACGAAACATTGTACCTTCGTATGGGGCAAAATATTAAAAAAAAAATTTTGCTCATAAACATTCCTTGGAGTGTATTTTACTAGAGAAGTATGTTTTCTAAGGGCATTTTACCCATTAAAGGCTTTAAATATTCAATTACTTTAAGGTCAGCACATGTTTCCACGTTCCCCTTTTGCCTTCTGTCAACTTCTGGAACTTCAAAAACCTAATTTGCTGATTTCTGAAAATATTTCGTGCTCACACTTGGCTGCCCTGTTCGCGCGCTACATTCACTTGTTCCTCGTCCTTCCAGAAGCCACATAAATCATTTAACACTGTCTTGTGGTCTGGAATTCCTAAGACAGTATTTGTGGCTAAAGACGCATTGAATTTGGGTGTTTATGATGCAGTTCTTTATGTAATGATGGAAATATGGGGAGAGTAAGGCTGCTTCAAAAGTTAGGCATACAACCTGGGGAAAATATGGTGGTGACATGTTCCGAATTGGGTGCTGTCCTTGTGAAGGAAGCAGATTATGAAGTGACTTTGATAGCTAAGAAAGCAAGAATTCACTCAAGGAATGCTAAGAGAGCCAGAGAGGATGATGAAAATGCAGGTGACCCAGGATATCGTGCAGGGACGTTCTCATGATACTAACAATCTATGTTCATCTTTAAAACTAGATACCTGAGATTTTATTTTTTTAATGATTAGATGCCTTTTTTTTCGGGAACTTACCATCATAGAGCAGTGAAATTTACACAACTTACAGAAACTGGGCTGAACATCAACGATGCAGAAGTACAGTTTAGTGCTGTAGAAATTATGAATTAATAAAGCTGGAATATGTGTAAAAAATTTTACAACTTGCAAAAAATTCTCTAAAAAATAAATTATGCAAACGACTTATCTACAAAAATAGGTTAATGGAGAGAGACTCTTCCTTCATCAGTCATTAAAATTTTACAACATTATCGTGAACTCTTTACTAGACAAATGTACCTAAGATTAACAAATTTAACATCGTAAGTATGTAATGTACAATCCACCCTTCAATGAGGCCATGTGCCACTTCACTACCCCGTCTACATTGGGCTACTTGCGATGTCTCCTCAAGTATTTCAATGTCCGTGAAGTCTTCCAAATGTGCTCGCTGTGCCATTCAGCTTCTCTCGGTTTCTAATTCTGAATTCTAAACGCAAACAGTACCCCACTAGAACACAGAAGACCTCTGCAGACAAACTAAATGGTCTCGTACTGTCACATAATATATGTCACTTGTTTCTGTGTACGCAATTCCAGTTTACTCCAGACGTGTCGCCATCATATAAGGTTTACGGAAATCTCTAGTAAACCTAAAGGATATTTCTCTACGTAAGCAAATAAGACCTACTAAAGCATAAAATATGACCTGCGTGGTCACTTCAGCTGTTGTTCACCATTTAAATTCTGCTTCTTTGTTAGCTACAGCCGCAACAGAAATTCGGGTTCACGCTAATGCAAAGACCGATGTGACAGAAGTTGTGACTGACATCCTCATGAGCAGACACTATCCCATTCTTATGTGTTAACTGCCAAGCGTCTGTGCAATCTCATGGGTCGACAGCATTTTGATTGTGATCTGGCCATTTCACGAACAACGATACCCGCGGTTGCCCTTTATGCTGCTCGAGACGCCCGAACGGTGATGGTACAGGGTTTCGTCAGTCATCCTTTCATGTTCGGAATTACCCGTAACGCAAACATTCCTCTAGAATCCCCCCCCCAACCCCCCCCCCCCCCCCCCCGCCCACAGCTATCCGCACAACACCGATACATTTTCAGAGCCGGCCGCTGTGGCCGAGCGATTCTAGGCGCTTGAGTCTGGAACCGCGTGACCGCTACTACGGTCGCAGGTTCGAATCCTGCCTCGGGCATGGATGTATGTGTGATGCCCTTAGGTTGGTTAGGTTTAAGTAGTTCTAAGTTCTAGGGGACTGATGACCTCAGATGAGCCACATTTTCAGTCACAAAGGAATTACAGACACTGGCTGCGACTGGGCATCAAATAATGAAGAAATACCTAGGAATTACAATTACGAACAACTTAAATTGGAAAGAACATATATAAAATGTTATGGGAAGGTAAACCGAAGACTACGTTTTATTGACAGAACACTTAGAAAATGCAACAGATCTACTAAAGAGACTGGCTACACTCCGCTTGTCCCTCCTGTTTTGGAGTACTGCTACGCGATCTGGGATCCTTATGAGATAGGATTAACGAAATACAAAGAAAGTTCGAAGAAGAGCAGCACTTTTTGTACTATCGAGAAACAGGGGAGACAGTGTCATTGGTATGGTATAGGATTTGGGGTGGACATCATTCAAACGAAGGCAAAATATTCTCACGAAATTTTAATCTCAAGTATTTTGTCTAGTATGAAATTACAGACCACTGAAATATCAAGCAGGAACATTTTCCCACCGACTGGTGTGTGTGACGGAATAAGTAGAGCGCTCACCTGGACGCGCGCCTCGCTGAGGTCGAGGCGCATTGCGAGCTCCTCGCGGGTGAACACGTCCGGATACTGCGTCTTCTCGAAGGCGCGCTCCAGCTGGTGCAGCTGGAACGTGGTGAAGGTGGTCCTGGAGCGGCGCACCTTGCGGGGCTTGGCCTCCTCGGCGTCCGCCTCTGCCGCGTCCAGGTCTCCGGAAGTCGTCGAGCCGCTTTCCGCGCGGCCGCAGTCCGTCTCTGCAACATGTCATATGGTATTATTTTTTGGGGTAATTCTTCTGATTCAAAAAGGGTATTTTTGGCTCAAAAACGGGCTGTTCCAGCTATGTATGGTGTAAGTTCGAAAACCTCTTGTCGACCCCTATTCAATAGTCTGGGAATTTTGACATTGCCCTCACAGTATGTATTTTCTTTAATGTCGTTTGTTGTTAGCAATATTAGCTTATTCCCAAGAGTTAGCAGCTTTCACTCAGTTAATACTCGGCAGAAATCAAATCTGCATGTGGAATGCACTTCCTTGACTCTTGTGCAGAAAGGAGTGCAGTATTCTGCTGCATCCATTTTCAATAAGCTACCACAAGAACTCAAAAATCTTAGCAGTAGCCCAAACACTTTTAAGTCTAAACTCAAGAGTTTCCTCATGGTTCACTCCTTCTATTCTGTCGAGGAGCTCCTGGAAGAGATACAAAATTAAGCAAATTCCAGTGTACATTTTTGATTTTCTTTATTTAAACTAACGACTTGTCGCCTGAATATGTTTCTTATATTTCATTTTATCTGTTTCTACAATCGTGTTATAATTTCATGTATTGACTCGTTCCATGACCATGGAGACTTCTCCTAAATGTGGTCCCACGGAACAATAAATAAATAAATAAATAATAAATGAACAAAGCGGGAGCGCTCAACGTGACATACAGTAGTAATCAGACTTCATATCCCGATCTCCAGAGGGCAAGAGTGTGCTTTCATCCCTGAGACCAGGGAACGGCCTCTGGCCTCCACAAGAGACCATATACGGGGTGGTTCTGAACTATACCTCAAAATACCAAAGACAGGTATAGGGGATCTAAATACACTACTGGCCATTAAAAGTGCTGCACCAAGAAGAAATGCATAGATCGTTAGAAATCAGTACCCAGAACAACCACCTCTCGCCTTAATAACGGCCTTGATATGCCTGGACATTGACTCAAACAGAGCTTGGATGGGGTGTACAGGTACAGCTGCCCACGCACCTTCAACACGATAGCACAGTTCATCAAGAGTAGTGACTGGTGTATTGTGACGAGCCAGTTGCTCGGCCACCATTGACCAGGCGTTTTCAATTGGTGAGAGATCTGGAGAACGTGCTGGCCAGGGCAGCAGTCGAACAATTTCTGTACCCAGAAAGGCCCGTACAGGACCTGCAACATGCGGTCGTGCATTATAATGCTGAAATGTACGGTTTCGCAGGAATCGAATGAAGGGTAGAACCACGGGTCGTAACACATCTGAAGTGTGACGCCCACTGTTCAAAGTGCCGTCAATGCGAACAAGAGGTGACCGTGACATGTAACCAATGGTACCCCATACCATCCCGCCGGGTGATACGCCAGTATGGCGATGACCAATACACGCTTCCAATGTGCGTTCACCGCGATGTCGCCAAACACGGATGCAACTATCATGATGCTGTAAACAGAACCTAGATTCATCCGAAAAACTGACGTTTTGCCATTCGTGCAGCCAGGTTCGTCGTTGAGTACACCATCGCAGGCGCTCGTGTCTGTGATGCAGCGTCAAGGATAACCGCAGCCATGGTCTCCGAGCTGATAGTCCATGCTGCTGCAAACATCGTCGAACTGTTCGTGCAGATGGTTGTTGTCTTGCAAACGTCGCCAACTGTTGACTCAGGGATCGAGACGTGGCTGCACGATCCGTTACAGCCATGCGGATAAGATGCCTGTCACCTCGATTGCTAGTGATACGAGGCCGTTGGGATCCAGCACGGCGTTCCGTATTATCCTCCTGAACCCATCGATTCCATATTCTGCTAACAGTCTTTGGATCTCGACCAACACGAGCAGCAGTGTCGCGATACGATAAACCGCAATCGCGATAGGCTACAATCCCATCTTTATCAAAGTCGGAAACGTGATGGTACACATTTCTCCTCCTTACACGAGGCATCACAACAACGTTTCACCAGGCAACGCCGGTCAACTGCTGTTTGTGTATGAGAAATCGGTTGGAAACTTTCCTCATGTCAGCACGTTGTAGGTGTCGCCACCGGCGCCAACCTTGTTTGAATGCTCTGATAAGCTAGTCATTTCCATATCACAGCAACATTCTTCCTGTCGGTTAAATTTTGCGTCTGTAGCACGTCACCTTCGTGGTGTAGCAATTTTAATGACCAGTAGTGTAATAGATTTCGTATAGGAATGTGTGTGAGCTAGTGAAATTACAGAGCTAGCGTGTACAGCAGTATGAATCACAGGGAACTGGAAAGGTATGTAAAGAGAAGTGACATCAGAAATTTATTAATAGTTTACAAGAGGTGCTATCCACTACTAGTAGTAGACAGGGTCCAGACGATTCCTGACGTTTCGACTGAAGTGGACTGGGACTCCATCGTGCTGGAACCACATTCGTCTGTGGACAGCTAGGGGAACATCGCCCAGAAATTCGGATAAGGCCTCCTGTAGGAAGATTATGTATGTGTGGCCAGTTAAACGGCTAGGTAGGATGTACCGTTCTACTCAGTTACTGTGCACAATGCCTTCCCACAAATTAATGGAAAACCTTTTTTGGTAGACGTGTGTATTGTGCTATGTGAATTACCATGATCCGGCAGGTGAGAACTGCAGATGACCTACATACCCAACAGCGTACAAGTAGCTTAATCAGTAAATAAAACATCTGCAGGGAATGTTTTATTGGCTGCAGTCTGCTGTAGATACCAAAGAGCAAAGCTGAGACGTGGAAGATAAACGTCAGGGATCATTGCTTGGACACTCTGTAAATTGCTAGTATGCATTTCCTCTTCATGTGAAGTCCTCAAATTTTAATGGCTCACACCTAGGGCACGTTCTACAGCTCTAGAGCTTCTCCGAGGATTATCCTCTACTGTCTTTAATATACTTTCTTCCATTGAATGAATTCTGTGATATCTTCCAATGCCAGTTCTATTCTGGCGTAATCACAAGAGCCGGAACGAAGATGAGGAACTCAAGACCAGAGAAGGTGGCGAAACGACGTCGGCCAGTGGTGCGCTGATTAGGACCGCATCATGAAAGGAGCGACACCTGCAAGAAGTGAATGCAAGCGCCGCTCCTGACAGCCTCGGCCGGACTTTAGTGAGCCATATCCATTTCTGAAATTAAAATTTGTGGTAAGGTCTTATGGGACCAAACTGCTTCGGTCATCGGTCCCTAAGCTTACGCACTACTTAAGCTAACTGAAACTAACTTACGCTAAGGACAACATACGCACCCATGCCCGAGGAAGGACTCCCACCTCCGACGGGAGGAGCTGCGCGGACCGTGCAAGCTGCCTGAGACCGCGCGGCTACCCCGCGCGGCCCATATCCATTGCTTGATTGAGCATTGTGTATAGTAAGGATTCGGATTTATGTTGCACGTCGCCCATCGCTTGCGACACCTTTGTACATTAAAGTTAAGTATTGTCAATCTGCTTTACAGGAACAAAACTACTAATGTTATTTGCTTGAATTGTTGTATAGCATTCCGAGAACGCAGCATCCGTTAGGCACCCTATACGAGATGAGTGGGCAAGACCCAACGAGTTCCACGCCTGGAAACATAAAAACAATCCACTCGTGCGTAACTCCCGATGAAGACGCTGGAATGTTCGGCGATCTGACTGATTCGCTCCCTATATATCCTTTGCGCAGATAATCCATTTCCTTGTGCAGCCGCATACATGAAACGCATGTCGTCCAGTTCTGCATTGGTGAAACGATGCATGCTGCTCGAGATCCGTGCGGGAAATTATGAATCCAGCTAGCGAAGCGCTTTTATACGTCGCACTCACCAGCGCTGTCTACCGGATCAAGGCAGCATTACCGCACACATATTCTTATACGACATCTGCTTATTTCGGTCCCCTCTACCTCTAGTTGCATTTCTGATATACAATTTAGGACCGCGCTGTATAGGACCTAGTGAATGTAGTTGTCAGTAACTTATACTGGACTTAGCGAACTCGATTCACAGTGACCACTGGGTTTTTTTCTGCCGTGGAGAGGTTCTGGTGCCAAAACGGAAAACACCTGAGTAAATATACTACGAACGTGACAAGCAAGCCGCTGAGGTGAGATGAAATCGAAAGGCTTCCATTAGGCTGACAGCGTGGCAAAATTCATCTCTGCTGTGTGTTTACGGTAACTACTCACTGTACACTTTAAAACAGTAAGTGCATGAGGTTATCACGACGTACTCTGTGTTCTGTAATTAGATCATATGTATTGCGAATACATAGAAAGAAGGATCCTTTATTGTATGATTATATGATAGCGGAACAAACACTGGTAGCAGTTACGTCTGTAAAATATCTGGGCGTATGCGTGCGGAACGATTTGAAGTGGAATGATCATATAAAATTAATTGTTGGTAAGGCGGGTACCAGGTTGAGATTCATTGGGAGAGTGCTTAGAAAATGTAGTCCATCAACAAAGGAGGTGGCTTACAAAACACTCGTTCGACCTATACTTGAGTATTGCTCATCAGTGTGGGATCCGTACCAGGTCGGGTTGACGGAGGAGATAGAGAAGATCCAAAGAAGAGCGGCGCGTTTCGTCACCGGGTTATTTGGTAACTGTGATAGCGTTACGGAGATGTTTAATAAACTCAAGTGGCAGACTCTGCAAGAGAGGCGCTCTGCATCGCGGTGTAGCTTGCTCGCCAGGTTTCGAGAGGGTGCGTTTCTGGATGAGGTATCGAATATATTGCTTCCCCCTACTTATACCTCCCGAGGAGATCACGAATGTAAAATTAGAGAGATTAGAGCGCGCACGGAAGCTTTCAGACAGTCGTTCTTCCCGCGAACCATACGCGACTGGAACAGGAAAGGGAGGTAATGACAGTGGCACGTAAAGTGCCCTCCGCCACACACCGTTGGGTGGCTTGCGGAGTATCAATGTAGATGTAGATGTAGCTTCATTCAAAAACTTTCGAAGTTTCGAGATCGCTGGACTCAGTTGTGCAACAGGGCTCTTGATTCCTTGTCAGACGTGTGAAGTTTATAGTATCTGAAGCGAAGTCATCCAGTGAAAGCTATGTGATAACAGGAGTGGCCAAGGAAGTGTTTTACTCCCCCCGCTACTCTTAATCTATAGCAGCCGGTCGCTGTGGCCGAGCAGTTCTAGAGGCTTCGGTCCGGAACCGCGCTGCTGCTACGGCCACAGGTTCGAATCCTGCCTCGGGCATGGATGTGTGTCATGTCCTTAGGTTTGTTAGGTTTTAGTAGTTCTAAGTTCTAGGGGACTGATGACCTCAGATGTTAAGTCCCATAGTGCTTAGAGCCATTTGAACGATTTGAATCTTAATCTGTAGCGAACAATTTGAGCAGCCCTCTTAGATTTTCTTGCGGGTGATGCCGTCGTTTCCTTTCTACTGAAGTCGCCATATGATCAAAAGCTGTCGATAAGTAATTTAAACAACGTATCTACTTGCTGGAAACGGTGCTATACTTAGGGACCACAATTACGAAAAACTTACATTAGAATCACGAAAAAGAAAATAATGTGGGGAAGGTGAAACATTTATTACATGAAATGCATCAAATTTATAAGGGACTGACGATAATGAAAATTTGCCCTGTATCAGGACCTGAACCTCGATTTCCCCACTTTACGTTAGCGGACATCTTATTAGCTTTGGCTATTCGTGCACGACTCACAGCCGGACACAAACTTCCACAGTTTTTTGATGTTGCTGAACAACTCATACAATGATTATTAAATGAACACATCACCATATCACTGTATCGTTATTTATTTAGTTACGACCCTGGTTTCGACTTTTATGCCATTTGCAAGTGATGGAGTTTATGTCATTAACATATGTTGTAGGACATCAAACTCAAAATTGGCCATAAATTAAGAAAAATATTCGCTTTCCACGAAATATCAGATGTAAAATCATAATCTTGTAAAAAGAACAGTAAGTAATAGATACTGATTTTACATCTGGAATTTCGTGGGAAATCATCTGACATTTCGTGCGAAGTTATTATCTTTTATTTACTGATCTTTTTACAAGATTATGATTTTGCATCTGATGTTTTGTGGGGAGCGAATATTTTTCTTAATTTATAGATAATATTGAGCTTGGAGTCACCTGAAAGTGCCGACACTTGGGTCGTAATTAATTAAACAACAATACAGTCAAATCGCACTGTGTTCATTTAAAAACTTCCACACGTCGTCGTTCCAGTGTCACAACCTGTACTCATACTTCCACATTGTGTAATTCCCATATATGGGGAGGACTAATTTAACTGAAAATTCGCTGCTCCGTATCGGCAGATAAATATGACATTGCAGCGCCTGTGTTGATAAGAACGATGTAGTGCAGGAACTTCAGTATTGAACGATTTATTGGTAAAAACCTTAGAAGATTTAGTAAAGCTACTAAAGAGACTGCCTACACTAATTCGTCCGTTCTCTTCACGAGTACTATTGCGTGATATTGGATCCTTAACAGATGTGATTGACAGACGACATCAGAAAAGTTCAAAGAAAGGCAGCTCGTTGTGTGTTACCGTAAAATACGGAAAAGAGTGTAACGGATATGACAAGCGAGCTGCGTTGGCAATATTGAAACAAAGTCGTTTTCCATTGCGACGATGCCTTTTGGTCCCGAACATGTAAAACTATTTTTTCACTCCCACCTACATAAGGAGAAATGACTATCGTAATACATTAAGAGCATATGAGTTGACACAGAAAGAGTTAAGGGTACATTTTTCTCACGTGCTATTCGAAAGCGGAACAGTCGACAGATGCTCTGAAAGTCGTTCTGGGGAACCTCTGTCAAACACTTGAGTGTTTTTTGCGCAGTAATGATGTAGAGGTAGTTGGTTATGACAGACCACCACCTTCAACAGAGTAACTAATTTTATTACCGTTTATCGATATTTAATTCAGGCTAATTCGTAGACATACATTTAAAAAAATTGAAACGTTTATTCTATAACTTCAAGGACGCGAAATAGCTCACGATACCAAAACGGTAGCAGAACTAATGGTCTTCGATCCCTTTTCCCGAGTTGCCGAGATGAGAAATAGATAGCCTAACGTCTTCAGCATGTGTAGTTCCCATTATTACAATTCCGAGCATTGGAGAGACGGAGAAACGATTTATGCTCTAACACTATGCAAAAAGAAAAAATAATGATGCTAGAACTAAACGTAGAACGGTATTTAAGTTTTGTAGCTGGAAATTGGATGAAATGTGAAATACAGAAGTGATGAGAGATGGGAGAAATATTTAAGAAATTCTTAATGACTTTTTATAATGCTAATTAAAAGTTATTCGTCGTATCTACAAGGCAGACGACGATGTTCAGAGCTCTGAAGCTGCAGATATGTAGCATATGGAATCACATCGTCTGGAAATGTGTCAGAAACTAAAGCTGGAGTCTTCTTCAAAATAATGTTTTCCAAATAATGAGGGCTGATGACGATTACAACACAAGACCATATTAACAGATAAAATATTGTCCGACGAACTACAGCAGTATCTGGCAGATAACGTCAGACTATGACAAATAGGACAATACCGGCAACACGAGTCAACAAAGAACGAAACAAAAAGGTTCAAATGGGTCTAAGCACTATGGGACTTAACTTCTGAGGTCTTCAGTCCCCTAGAACTCAGAACTACTTAAATCTAACTAACCTAAGGACATCACACACACCCATGCCCGAGGCAGGATTCGAACCTGCGACCGTTCATAGCTGTAAGAACACCATTTTACAAAAGGATGCGTTCATCGCTGAAACCACTTACATTAATGCGAGAATAAAATGTATTTAATTTATTGTCTCCCTAAAGATTAACTGCATTCTTTTAAAAAATGCAATCACGTCTTGTACAAGACACGTAAACAGTGCAGTTTAGCATATTCCTCCAGTATGGAAATATTAACATACAACAAAAATCAGTTAATTGAATACGTGCTTATAAACAGATGGTATTATAGCTACCAACAGGAAAGAGAGAAGCTAGACCTATCGCATTTGGCTGGGGAGATTACAAGTTAATACCCTGTAGCAGGAACTCTGAAGTATGTTTACCCAGTTAAGAAGTGGCAAGCCGATTGCAGCATTCCTAGACAGCCATCTTCTCTGTTATTCAGTTCTATATTTAGCATCCCGAAAGGACAGATGCATTATTTGTGGATTCCAAGACAGCGCTGCAATTTTCATTGGTAATTCAGACACCCTACGGCTCCAGAACAGCAAGCTCATTCTTGTAAAAGAAAGCTGGGTTAAGTTACTAAAGCACCTTTTGACAGCAACAAGTAACGAGAGCAGTTATCTGAATTGCTTCAAAGTGATAATTTTCTCTTAAGCGTCTCTCATTACAATGAGTTAGCTTTAATTTAACATTTTGAATGGTGAAATTCTTTTGAAATATATCTTTCGGGCTAACTTGGAACCTTACAGAACTACCACGGAGCAAAATTTCGCTATCGCCCTGAAAGAGAAAACTAAGCAGACAACAATTCAAACAAATATATAAGCTTTGTATTTTATTTTGATCCTTTCTTACTTATTATTGTGTCTGTAGCTACAGTCACTTGCTGTCCAACGATGCTCTTTGTTGACGAAAACTTGGTCGACGTCAATATAATAGCCAAATTTCATGTTCAAATATGAAATTTGAAGTAGCGATGAAAAAATGCAGCTATAAACAATCGAAGTTACCGAGTCATGTGCAGTTTCTGCTGTATATAATGTCATCAGGAAGATATACAAGTAAATATTTAGTTCAATTTATTGTCAAAATGGGCAGGCAAATGACTATACGCAAATTCTTCGCAGCCAGAACCGCATTCTTTCCGATGGATGACTTCGTCCACAGATTCTATCTCCGTATTTGGAGGGAACAGTTTTGAAGCCGCTTGTTTTCGTAAGTCACACTACATGAAAGTTACTAGGTGGCCCGTGTTTCCACATCCAGTCCTTACCCGTATGAGCAGGCCGTCGTACCCTCTACGTCGTCCTCTTAACAGAAACTTCTTTCTTTTCGATCCAAATTGCTGGTAGTATCCACTTATGATACTTTTCCTGAGTATTAAATTTGTTTTTGTGCTGCGCTTTACACAATATAGTACACATTATGTTCCTCAGTGAGACTGAAGTTATCTTTTTGTGCAAAATTATCTTGTACAACTGACTGGTATTGTTTCTGGCGTAGAATCAATATTTTAAAGGGCGTTAAACTGAAAGCGACCATATACTTAAGGAAGTCTTTATTGATTCTCAAATTATGGACAGATTTACCAAAACTGCATTCTCGTACTGACCATATAAATCTTTATTATTTTCCCAGTATCACGCTTCATGTTTAATTCCAACGAATGAAAGACAGATGTATTTTTCATGTCCACGATAAGTCATACTTTTGTCAGTTATCTGGGAAAACACTATCCATTGAGAACAAGCATATCGTTGGCGTCTCACAGATTTTAATACCGGAGCAATGCGGAAAAGGGTCTGTTAATTATTCACCCTCCGCCCGTTCCTCCAGCCAGCAACGTGGCCAATAGAAGATATTGCAACAGCAACAATCGAGGGAAGGCTTTTTACCTGCGTTAAGTCGGCATTCAAATTTCCACTTAATGAAGCAGCAATGCGCTCATCGCGAAAGCTCTAGGCTTTCTGTGCAGCGCGACCTGCATCATTGTGAAGGACAAAAGGGAGCTCGTTCCCCCTCCCCACACACACACACACACACACACACACACACACACACACACTTTCGACTGAACGGCAGCCACGTTTTAATACACGACAAGAAAGCAGGTCAATAGCAGAGAACAGGAGGCAGCTTAACTTCTGCTCAGCGGTCCTTTTTGAGAAACAGAAGGGCGGGCAGGACGCACGCTCACCCACAATGGCACAGTTCTCTACCCTCCCTTCCTCCCCTCCCCCTCCCCACCCCCCGCACACCCCTCACGCACCCAGCAATCCTCCTCTGCTCAACCAGATTAGTTCTCTCATTGCGTCCTCGGGCCACGACCTCCCACGTAGACGTCGCTGTATAATTACCGCCATATTAGCCCATTACGGTCGCATTACGTGGACATGCGCAGTGGCCGGCAGTTCTGGGAATGGTTGACGCGAGGGGGTGGGGTGGGGGGGGGGTTGTTGAGGGTAACGGTTAGAGGGTGACCACGCCTGGTGGCCATACGCTGGACCAGAGAGGCACCGAATTCGCAGCAGCGTAGCTCCCGTGGCGTTTATCCGTCATTAAACCAGAATGGGTGGGTGCAGCACACAGCGCACCCCCCTCCCTACACCGGTAATTCAATAGCGGGCTGATCAGCCGATTGTGTGCGACAAAGTATCACGTTGTAGTGGAGTACTTGTCCGCTACTTTGTCACTGGAACGGTGACCATCTGTCCTTTGTGAGCGCCCGACTCATTCTGCACTTTGGACTCCCTGTCTCTTGCTCTCGTGACTCCATTCGTGTTTACGCTCGGAAACCGGCATGCGCTGCTGGCGAAACCTCGCGGTGTTGCGTGCTAAGAGATCAGCTCATACTGCCTTCCACACCACACCCGCTGATTTTGCATAACTCTCGTTGGGTCATAGTCTTTCTGACAGCCATTATAAAGCACCACACGCATAGAAATCCATACTCTCAAGTAACAAGCGAATTGGAAGCGATATGCAGATGCTATTGTGTGCGACCGACTGCAGACGACCTACCTGGCTATGTTACATGTGTAATGAGGCTGTGCAGCCAACTGAGAAAACCGCATGGGGGCTGTTGGAGAACTTCTGTGAAAGGTAATTTTTTCCAGCTCCAGCGTATGAGGTCGCACATACCTCCAAGTTTTCAACAGTTCCTGATTTCATTCAGATGTGACACAGCTCAAGATAATCTCTGTTTCATGGAGTCCACATACTAGCCACAGCAGAATTCAGCGATTTCAATAAATGGTGTCAAAACTGAATCCAACGAAGTAGCTCAGTGCTTAAGACAAATGCTGTGCCAGCAAACAATGGGGTTCACATACCCATCCAGTCATCTATCTTGATTCACGTTTTCAGTTGTACTTAATATCTTGCGGCCTCTTTTCCCCATATCCTTATCCAGTTAACCCTGTACGGTATCTCCTACTACTAAGTAGTTCCATTGCAGTGTTACATTATGAAATATAACTTACCTTTTGAACCCGAAATTCTCTTTCCGCAAATCAGGTACGAATGAACAACTTCAAGAAATATAAAATTTTATGAAACATAATTGTCGTTAAGCAGTTTACCTGCAAGTTGTTAGGCATTGCCCCGAGGAGAAACACACTGTGAATCTTAAAATACAGACTGAAAGTCAAATATTTCCAATGATTACTGTGGAGTCGTTATACAGGATGGGCTAGAAGTCACCATACCCCGGTAACACTTGTGTAGTAAAACCTATTATGCAGCTTGGAAACTATATTGCTTCTTATCGACTATTAAAATTCATGTTCACATGTTTTCGGAGTCACAGTCGAGTTTTAATTTGTAGCCACGGCAGATGTGAGTGGTCATAATTAAGCTATTGAGGAACACTTTGTGACAAGTGAGTGAGTGCACGAACAACACACAGGGCAGACCATGAGACATTTGAGAGAATTGCACGGTAGATTTAATAAGGCTCCTCCACGAAAGGCAACACTTCTGGGTTGGGGAAGAAGTGATTTTGCTTTTGGCAGTGTTAAAGACAGGGCGCAGATTGGAAGTAGTCTCTACTTCCACTGGACAACGTCCTATGAAACGTGTTTCGGAATTCAGAACAACAAACCGAAGTCACTTGAAGGAAGACCTTAAGATCAGACCTTTTAGACCGACGTCCGTAAATGGAACGAGCGCGTTTTAGCACGCCGTGCTTTGTTAACTCTATTTCCAAATGCATTAAACTGAGCCCAGGCTATGCTTTCTGATGAATCTGCGATTTATCGCAGCTCACGTGCTATAAATATAGTCGTTTGGGCCAAAGAGAATCCTCATTACACAGTCGAGTTAGAAATGGTAAGGGCAGCGATGACATCACAACGACTGTTTGGACCGTACTTTTTTGAAGGGACTGACTGGTGTATTCGAAGGATTCTTGATTATTGCTCATCAATCTTGGAACCTTATCTGCTACGATTAATAGAAAAGACAACGAAAATACAAATAAGAGAGACGCGTTTTATAACGGTTTGATTCAGAAAGCACTGATGACTAAAATTACAGTTTCGTAAGGGTACGTTACAAGAAATTCAGACGTCATTTCCACATCTGCATCTAAATAAATACTCCTCAAGCCAAAAATGGCTCTGAGCACTATGGGACTTAACATCTGAGGTCATAAGTCCCCTAGAACTTAGAACTACTTAAACCTAACCAACCTAAGGACATCACACACACCCATGCCCGAGGCAGGATTCGAACCTGCGACCGTAGCAGTCCCGCGGTTCCGGACTGCAGCGCCAGAACCGCACGGCCACCGCGGCCGGCACTCCTCAAGCCACCGTACGGCGCTTGACGGAGGGTACTCTGTACCACGAATAGTCAATTCCCTTCCTGTTCCATTCGCGAATAGAGCTTGGGAAAAACGGCTGTCTGTATTAATTTCCCGTATCTTATCTTCGTGGTCTTTACGCGTTGGTTTCAGCAGGATCGTTCTGCAGTCAGCTTCAAATGCCGGTTCTCTAAGCTTTCCCGATAGTTTCTCTCGAAAAGATCGTTGGCGTCCCTCCAGGGACTCCCATTTGAGTTCCCGAAGCATCTCCGTAACACTTGCCCGTTGTTCGTATCTGCCGGTAACAAATCTAGCAGCCCGCCTCTGAATTTCTACTACGTTTTCCTTTAGTCTGACCTGTGCGGATCTCAAACACTCGAGCAGAACTCAATAATTCGCACTCGCTTCCTATATGCAGATTAACCACACTTCTCGAAAATTTTTCCAGTAAACCGAAGTCGATCACTCCGCTTTCCTAATCCTCACATGCTTGTTCCATTTCATATCGCTTTGCAACGATAGGCCCAGATATTTAAACAACGTGACTGTGTCAAGGAGGACACTAATAATGTTGTGCTTCCAATCCTCATTAACTTACATGTTTCTACATTAAGAGTTAGCTGCCAGTCATCACACAAAGTAGATATTCTGGCTAAGTCATCATCTTCGATACCTTCCCGTACAGTACAGAATCAGCAGCAAATGCCTCGAGATGACTGGGTGTTTTTGTTATCATTTTATCATAATTCATTATTGTGGCGAGTTTGGACTGAGAAAAGGTTGGGAATTTGTATGGTGCCGGCCGCGGTGGCCGTGCGGTTCTAGGCACTTCAGTCCGGAACCGCATGACTGCTACGGTCGCAGGTTTGAATCCTGCCTCGGGCATGGATGTGTGTGATGTCCTTAGGTTAGTTAGGTTTAAGTAGCTTCTAGGGGACTGATGACCTCAGATGTTGAGTCCCATAGTGCTAAGAGCCATTTGAACCATTTGAATTTGTACGGGCGCTGATAGCCGTGCTGTTGAGATCGTCGTCGTCGTCGTCGTCGTCGTCGTCATCATCATCATCACAACCGTACAGCAGAGGAACAATTCGGAGATCACGACTGTATTAGTAAGACACAACACCCTGTCACTGAGTAGCATCTGTGAGAATCGTTTTCAGACACTGATGAACTGACTTGCTATATGGTCTTGCTAGAAGTGAAGGATGGACAAACCCCATGTCTATGTCCTCTGACACAGTGATCATTCGACACCCGTTTATGTACACGCCTGAACTGCTGACAAGACAGACAAACAATTATTGTCCAGTTTCCATACTAAAATCTTTTTCCGAAATATTCCAAAAATAATATACTCAAGAACAGTCGCACACTGGAGTGGAAACAATTTACTTGCCATGCCACAGATGGTATTCCGGAAAGGTTGCTCGACTGAGAATGCTATTTATACATTCACTCATCAAATAGTACAAGCTTAAATAATGATATATCGCCAGGTGGTATTATTTGTGACCTATCAAAGGCCTTCGATTGTGTAGGTCATGATACTCTTAGAAAAACACAGAATTTTTTGGAATCGGTGGCTTTACACACAGCTGGTTCAAAATGGCTCTGAGCACTATGGGACTTAACTGCTGTGGTCATCAGTCCCCTAGAACTTAGAACTACTTAAACCTAACTAACCTAAGGACATCACACACATCCATGCCCGAGGCAGGATTCGAACCTGCGACCGTAGTGGTCGCGCGGTTCCAGACTGTAGCACCTAGAACCGCTCGGCCACTGCAGCCGGCACACACAGCTGGTTTGAATCATACTGGACAAACAAAATGCAAAAAGTTGTTCTGAGTAATTCATACCATGTAGGAAAGGTAGAAAATTTTTGCGACTGAGTTGAAATTATAAAGAGAGTCCCCACAGCGTTCAAGTTTGGGTCCACACCTATTTCTTATAAATGTGAATGACTTTCTGCAGAACGATACTAGTGCAATAATAAATCCCATTAGAACGAAAGCAACGGAAGTAAATGGTTATTTCCAAAAAACTGTTAAGTGGTTCTCTCAAAATGGACTCTCCCTAAATACTGAGAAAAAAACACTACATTCAGCTCTGTAAAACAAAAACAGTGGTACTAGCAATTGACGTAACACATGAGCAGGAGTCAGGAAGTATGGCAGAATGCTTCAAGTTTCTAGGAGTACATAAAGGTGAAAACATGAACTGGAGCTGAGTTTCTCAAACAATTAAGTTCAGCCATTTTTAATCTTCATATAATTGCCAATCTCGAAACCAAAAATATAAACCTCCTGATATTTGTTGCATATTTCCACTCAATAATGTCGTACGGAATAATTTTCTAGGGTAGCTCATCACTTCGGGAGTAGGTACTGAGGGAGAAGGTACTGATTGCACAAAAGCAAGCAGTAAGAATAATACGTGGTGTTCACCCACGGACGTCATGTAGGGTACCTCGGTAACGGCCTAGGCATTTCAACTGCGCCTTTACAGTATATATTTTCGCTAGTGAAATTTCTCATAAATAATCCACCACAATTTGAGAAGAGCAGTGATGTACATACCTACAACACTAAAACGTAAAATGTCCTTTATTATCCAATCTTAACGTTGTCAGTGGCTGAGAAGAGTTCAATATATAGTAATAAAAACTTTTGATAATTTGGCCAAAAACATAAAATGTGTGACATGCAGTGAAGCAAGTTTTAAGTCCAGTTTAAAATTATTTCTCACGGACGACTCCTCTCACTCCACTGAAAAAATTCTACGTAAAAACTGGTAGTAATACAAAAAATTTAGTGTAGTTGCGTGAGTAGGAATAAAATCATAATGTGTTCGCTGATTTTAACACTAATCGTATACACATATCCTGTAAACTGAGTCGTTCCACAACACTTCGATAAAAGAATCGTTCATGTGATCTGTCGAATATGTGACTAGCTAATTAACTGAACTAGACAGACAACGCCACCCCTCGTCATCTTCCTATCCGCCGACGGTGTGTACGTTTACGAAGTTAAACTGACTTCCGAAAATGTTTTCTGGATGCTTCACTTTTTTGTCAAACAGTGCCTTTGCAGGAAAAGCATGTGTCTGATAATCCACTGGAAAAATCCTGATAAAATATACTCGCTAAAAGACCCTTTTCTGAAACAAGTTCGATTGATTCTACAGCATTCTTTTGCCAGTTTGGAATCCTTACCGGGTCTAATTAGTAGAGGTGTCAGACAAGTTAAAAAAAGATCCAGGTGCCTCATCATAGAATCACTTAGTAAATGTGAGATACTATTTAGAGATGATATTCACAGTGGTTTATTGTTACAACACAACTTTCGATCTTGAGTATTTTCGCTTCATTCGATTGGGATGTCAACTTTCACAAACGTAAGCGTATTAAGCAAGTGCCAGTATTCCCAGATATATTGTTTGTTCTCGAAAACAAATGGTTAACATAACACACAGTTTGGGCGTCTGATTTCCATTCAGTGGGCACGGATGCGATTCCCGCCTGGGTCGGAGATTTTCTCGGCTCGGGAACTGGGTATTGCTTTGTCCTCATTATCCTTTTATCTTTCTTCATCGATTTGTAAGCTGTCAAATGTGTTTGGCGGCCGAACTTCCCTAGATTGGGTCTCCTGTCAAATTGCATACAGTCATCGTCATCATCGTCATCGGGCTGTCTGTGGGTTAGCAGCGTATAGATCCAGGCTGAACACCGCAGAGTCGCAGTCGTTCTGCATTTGCTGTGTCTGCGATGCCTGTGTGCGGTTCCCGCGAGACGGCGCAACGCCAGAGGCGCGACCAATTACGCAGCCTCCATCTGAATGAGAATGGGCGCAACAGCGTGTGCCTAACGCCACGGCCGCCGCCGCCTCGGTGGGGCGTCGCACTGCCGGGGGAGGCGGTCGGTCTTCAGGAAGCTGGGGCAGCGAACGTCCTCTAAGGCGTCGTGTCCTTCTGCAGTATCAGGAGACGACTAGAAGGCCCACTGGACATTCTACTGCGGAAATCGTTAGGAAATTCAGTATTTCCAGATCCACAGCGTTAAGATTGAGTCGGTAATACCGAATTTCAGGCATCACCACGGACAATGCACGGGCCGACGGTCTTCACTTAACTACTGAAGGGTTGTCCCTGCCGACAGCCAAGCATGAATAACAGCAGAAGTCAATGTGGGACCCGTTATGACAGCGGGGCGAAACTTGGTGTTAATGGGCTATGGCAGCAGACGACCGACGCGTGTGGCTTTGCTAACAGCACGACATCGCCTGCAGTGCCTCTCCTGCGCTCGTGACCATGTCGGTATGACCGTAGAAGACTGAAATACTGTGGCCTGGTCAGATTTCTGTTGGTAGGAGCTGACGGTATGGTTTGAGTGTGGCGCAGAACACACGCACGTTGCCATGGACCCAATTTGTCGACAAGATACTGTGCAAGTTAGCGGTGGCTCCATAAGGAGTATGTAAATGGAATGGTCTAGATCCATTGGTCCAACTGAATCGATTATTGACTGGAAATGATTGTGTTCAGCTACATGGAGACCATGTGCCCCCATTCAACGATGTAATTTTGGTATGTGAAAATGCACCATGTCATTGGGCCACAACTGTTCGCGATTGGTTTGGAGAACGTTCTGGACAATCCGAGCGAATGATTTGGCCAACCAGATCGCTCGACATTAATCCCGTCGGACGTCTAAGGGACGTAATTAAGAGGACAGTTCTCGCTCAAAATCCTGCATCGGAAACAATTTCGCAATTACGGACAGCTGCAGAGGCAGGCGATTTCCAACGAATTGTTGAGTCCATGCTACGTCGAGTTGCTGTAGTACGCTGGTCGAAAGAAGTCCGACAAGATATTAGGAAGTATCCCACGACTTTTGTCGCCTCAATGTAGCTGCGAAGGGACCTGCTTCCGTGGCCGACCTCACCAATTCCCGCCATCGTTGTGGCGCTCAACGCTGAGGTAACGCGATTCGAATCCTAGTGGCGAATGAAATTTCTAGTGCATGTATTTGGCGGGTATGGAGAGGAGATGAGGTGGCATCAAGTCCCTGATTACCCGTCTTTGCTGAAGTGTCTTTGATTAAATTCCAAACCTTGCCACAGTGTCTCATGAAGTGAGGATGTGTGATACTGTTGGTGGTGATTCGTCTATCGGATGGTTTCTTTAAGCTTGGCGGCCCCTTTAGTGGTATTCGAGTAGAGTAGTAGGCTACGTGCCGGCACTGGATTACGCCCTCTTCTTTCTATCACCATCGCAACACCACCACCACCATCACCGAACACACATCCATTACATTCAGCCACAAACAAGAACTATACGCAAGACACACGTCTCCCATATCTATCAAGTAAATGGGCAGTTATACGGGGCCAAAAAACTTCTTTCCTATTACGCGGTTCAACCTTCCCCTTGGGAGTAGCCGACAATGCCATTCGTCTTGGCTGTTTTGTTTGCTATGGATTATTTTCGAGTTATTCAATGGCTGGTAACCGCCGATTATCTACGAAGAAATGTTGATTACAAACAAGACTGATTCAAATACAGCCACACGTGCACCATGGCTTTCATCACCTCATCGAAGAGTCAACGTGCTATTCCTTGCTTGTTCTTTTCGTTTCAGGTTGCCCCCAGATTTCATCTCTGAAGAAAACCACTACTTCCGGCGTGGAAACGACGCAGAAGTTCCTCACAGGGATGGAAGCGACTGTCTCTTATTTCATTAGTCAACTGACATGTCACCCGCCTTGTGCGTACCTTGTTGAATCGCAGCACATAAAGAGCAATGTCTTGAGAAATTGTGTCCACTTGCAAATATGGCTCTGGCTGGTATCTGACGAGAAGTAGTTGCTAATATAGAGGCGCAAAAGGTTTGTGTATCTTGGCACGTCCCTTTCATGATGATCCGCCACCATCAGCTAGTTTAAGTCCACGAAGAGTTTCTTACTTTCTGTTCCACTTCAGTCAGAACGAAAATAAACCTGGTTTTGCGTATGGCAAGCTATGTCTCTTGATCACCCGGAACGTTCAAAATTGAAGAAGAATGGCCACCTTGCCATAAAGAGGCGCGGTGTACGTCTAACTCCTTACGCATACTGCGCACGGGCGTTTCAGTATCTAAGTACAAGCTCAGGAAATGGGACATCGTGCAATATACACTCACTGTGCGAATGTGGGAAGGAACCAACTTCTAGTCATCTCATTAAGTGCCGCCTTTTGTCAGGATTCGCGCACAAAGTATAAGGAATGCTGGTCACAACTTTTATAAATACTGTATACCGCATAATTATTTGAGTATGTATACGTGTTTTTTGTAGTGCTTTATATCGTCCTTTTTTAATATCTTTTTTTATAAATTGTAAATTGGTTAATTTGCCGATGTGTATTTCACATTCTTTATATATAGTACCCGTTTTCGTAGGTGTTTCTGACAGGAGTAAAGAAGACGGACAAGATCGTGCGCTGAACAAATACTAACATTCAAAATAGTGGCTGTTTCGTTTACATCAATACTCTCGTTTTCCACCACAAGTTCTTTCGCTACGGCAATGATTGAGTTCTCCGTTATGCGGTGTGCCTGCCACGGGCGCGGAGCGTCTTCGCAGACGTCACGTGTAATCAAAACCTTCTGCACCACTCGCATTTTTGCTCCAAAGTGAGCTACTTCATCCTTATTTTCTTTCAGTATCTCCCTTACCTGAAAGTGGCGCTCGGCGAACTTCTTACAACTGCTCCAACACGGTGCAAGTCGACAGTGGGGCACCTACTCTTTCCCGTGTTGCAACAACAGGTTGTCAACGTTGGTCGTTTGTCGAAACAACTCCTGGGAACTGCCAAATCGATAGTATAACTTTTAGCATTTATAATTTACTTGTAGCATTTTAAATTCAATCACCCTCGTTGAAAAGCTCACTTCAGCTCATCGATCGCTCGATTTACATTGACTTGTCAGTTTCTAATGGCAGTTACCCAACCGGAGACAATTACTACACGTTTGTTACTATTTCAATGTAATGAGTCTGTGATAAGCAAATTCCCAGATCGGTTCATCTTGGTTCCAAAACGTTAGCTACTAGAACACTAATGCAATAGACAATACAACTATCAACTGCACTTTCACAAAACAGTAAATTCTACCATAATTTTAAATTAATAAGCTGTTACTTGAAGTGTTGAGAACAAATGATTAATTTCGTGTTGAACTTTCTAATCATGGAAGAATATGGCTGAGAATGGCAATACTTAATGGAAAAGGAAGAGGATAGTCGAACGGTCATTTTCTCTGCTTACAGAAGAGATTCATTTAATTTTCTGTTTCTTGAGTGGTTACGCTTCTGAACAGTAAACTATCACATCACTAATACGAGTAGATTCGATACATATGTAACACAACAATTTCCATTATTTGAAGCAATAAAACATGAGTTGGTTTCATGCAGTCAAAGTTAAAACTGAAGCATCACATCCGCTAACAATGTGGGAAGCAGATCAGAGGATGAAATATTTGGGTTCAGCCTCTCATTGACAACCCAAGATCATTAGCAAAATAACACAAGCTCGGATAAAACAAGATTGTAGAAGGGATTCAACAGCGATGTCTTACGATATCCACGGAAAACCTAATTATGGTCTGTCGGACAGGGATTCGAGCTACGCTGAACAAGAGCGCCGTCTCCCCATTCTGAATATCAGCTCTAACAAGTGCTGTGTGCAGCTACAATGTTTTCTTTACTGTAATTGCTCATCAAAGCAATAAGAATAAAAAATGTTACAAGTTTCAAATAGCACTAACATTGCGACAACACTAGGGTAACACATAAATCACTCATACATTTAGAATATATTTATTTACTCTTTAATTTCTTGATGAATGTTTTTGACCACCAATAAATTGTTTACACGCCTAACGCGTCACGTTACACGCTTGCATGAGACGAAACATAACTCGAAGAGACAAGATTGTCGAAAGAATTCGACCGCGTTCTTTTCACAGGAACCCTTTCGGCATTTACATTAATTAACAGAACGGACAGTTTAGTTGTGAAAACAGAGAATAGCCTTACAACTCCTAACTCTCTTGTAAAAACAGTGTGTATCGCCGTCGATAGAGTAAGCTTTACCTAAATCGATGACACCTCTTCTTTCGTTCTTTCTAGCAAATACACCCGTAACCAATTTTATATTCCATCACACTGTTAATAGCTTGTTTCCGGACACACTGCCGAGATGTTTCCATTTTGAACAAAAATACTTCGACGACCGACCCAGATGTCTTGTCATACAGGTTGGAGACCAGGCAGCGAGTACACGTAACAGCGTAATTTGCAGCACTTGAAGGAAGGCTGGATCCGTCTTGGAAATACTGTATAGAGGATGGAGACAACAACTGGGCTGGCAGCAGCGTAATACGCCGCTCTGCAGCCTACAGATGAAGTTGAAAAAACATAATGAGGAGAAACAACAATAAACAGAGATGATAAAATAGTGACTGTTTGAAACTGGTACATGGAGAAAAGGTTGTGAAGAAAACATAGAAACAAAAAGGTCAGTGATGTTGATTAAAAACATTTAGGAAATAGACAGGCACAACTGAAAAACTCGGCGACAATCCAGTTTCTGTTCATAACACTAAAAAGGGGACGCACATCACTGAACACTCACGCAAAATACTGCACTATAGAGTACGAAGGAACATGGGTATGGGGGGGCATGGGGCTCGGCTCGGCTCAGCTCAGCGCCCTGGAACACACTATTAATGAACCGCGCCGACAGAACCTGAGAGATAACACCGGACGCAATGTTAGAGGACTACACGTTAAGGCTTTAGTGCTATCTAATTACGAGGGGCATTCAGTAAATAATGAATACATTTCTTTATTTGATACTTTCGGTTGACTCCCCGTCGGAGGTTCGAGTCCTCCCTCGGGCATGGGTGTGTGTTTTGCCATTAGCGTAAGTTAGTTTAAGTTAGATTAAGCAGGCTTAGGGAGCGATGACCTTAGGAGTTTGGTCCCATAAAACCTAACCACAAATTTCGAATTTTTTTTCGGATGAAAAAAGCGGGATTTGTTATGGGACGTCGTGGAATATTCCTGCTTCAGTCCCTATAGTTTCATGAAGTTCCGATAGATGGCGATGCTGTGCGTAGCGTTCAAAACGACGTTTGTGAACGAGGTGCGTTCCAAGCACAGAGCGGTCATTGAGTTTCTTTTGGCAGAAAACCAGTGCGTAGCAGATATTCATAGATGCTTGCAGAAACTCCAGGGACAGAGAACAAATGCACATTGAGTCGTTGGGTGAGGCGCCCGTCATCATCACAACAAGGTCACTCAAACCTCTCCGGTCTCCCGCATGGCAGCCGGCTGCACACAACTCTGACTCCTGCAATGTCGGAAAGTGCGAACACTCTCATTAGAGGTGTTGATGTATCTCTATCAACCACTTCGCTGCTCAGCTGGACGTCTCTGTTGGTAGTGCTGACACACCCATCCACCATCTGGGGTACTCAGAGGCGTGTGCCTGCTGAGTTCCTGCCGGCCGGTGTGGCCGTGCGGTTCTAGGCGCTACAGTCTGGAACCGAGTGACAGCTACGGTCGCAGGTTCGAATCCTGCCTCGGGCATGGATATGTGTGATGTCCTTAGGTTAGTTAGGTTTAAGTAGTTCTAAGTTCTAGGGGACTGATGAGCTCAGATGTTAAGTCCCATAGTGTTCAGAGTCATTTGAACCATTTTTAGAAGCCACTGTACAGCAGTTCCCAAACAAGAAATGGCAGATTTTTTTATAACGTTTACACAGTTTGTATTTTATTTTCTGCAATGGTATATTTAATTTTTTGTGTGAAATAGTTTTCATTATTTTTCACCTCCCTGATGTATTTCGATAATGCTTCATTTTTATTAAATTTACTCCAAAATTTGCTAAATGTGCACAATATTCTCTCTGATTCCCTTTTTTGTCAGTACAGCTGTAAATGGTATGTGACTACATTTATAAGACTCTTAAGTAACAAAAACCTTTCAATTTTCTGCTAGGACTTCGAGAGTTGACGTATGTAATCCGATAATAACAAGTAAATTTGGCTAAAATGTATACGATGAAATATAAAAATAAAGCAGAAATTAATTGTTGCTAAAATTACTTTTATTCCAGTTGGAATACCAATTTCGAAAACTTCCTTCACTTTTTGAACTGAAACTTTCGATACACTATATTTCTTTGTCAGACAATACGGACTTCCATAATTATCACTTTTATGACCAATTTGTTTGGGCAATAGCACGTAAGATATGGGAAGGAGCATTTATATCAGCCTTCTTGCTACGTAGCTGCTTCAACAGACGGAGCAAACATGAAGGGGACAGGAAATCTACTGAGACGTTGGCTGAAGTAGCCACCACGAGATACTCATTGAGTAATTTAAGGGAACCACGAAATAAAGTAAGTCGGTATCTGCGCCTCCTAAATACAGTGTGCCTTTGCCGCTACGGCACCTCACTGGCTTTGACCTTGAAGACAAATGCACAGTGTGTGGCAAATCCCGGCTACTCCGAGACCGATAAGGCAACAGCGTGCTCGGGGACTAATGAGTCGCCTCATTCAGACGACACTGTAGCATGCAAACTGTGGCGAAATGATTTCCTACCTGGACGCAGCAAACATCAGCAAACAAAGGCTATGACTTATCACTGGGCTCTTCCAACGACAACGACCATCAGGTATGATAAAGACTATGTCCCATTGCGCGGAGGACTGAATACACACGCTGCCGAGCGGGGACGAGAATGCATTTCAACACTCGCTACCGCTACCTTACAAATCAGGAGGAGGTATACAGTTTCCTCTTACACATCCCGAAGCAGACCAAGAAATTAACTTTAGAATATTGTCTAGGCAACTGTGAGTCGGCTACATCGAGTTCACCATATAAGACATACTTGCATAATTTACTATGTACCGGTGATCGCCTTATTTGACGATTGAACAAAACTGAACGAGAAAGTTTATATCGATTCATTCAACGCATTAGGTGGATGTGAATGTTGGCTATATAAAGATTAGAACAACTTACAAACATTCGACCAAACACGAAACATACATAAGTACACACACGTTTGCCGGCGTCAGATTTGTTATGAAATCAACACTGCTCTCGATCTTACATTTTTTATTTCCTTAGGGAAGATACATTTCAGTAACTATACTTTAGTAGACTGCATATCAATGCAGTAACCATTTTATTGTATCATTTAACTGAAAAATACCAGATTACAGTACATTCAGTTTACATGCGGTACATAGAGACATAACCCATCCTAAGAGAATGCTGTGTTACGGTTCACATGAATACATTGAGATTTCTGTAACACGATTACGACAAAATGAAGAACACTTATTAACAAACTGGACATTAGCCACGCCTCTGAGATCTGATGAGAGGAGGAGTCAGAAATTCACTGTAACTTTTTCAAGGCAGGACGGGGGACAAATTAGTCAGGAAACACTGATAAAGGGAATATTTAAGGTCACTCCTGTGAACGGAAATTTGGAGCGGTTTGATACGTCGTTAGCGAAATCTTATCTGTTATCAGCTGAATAACAGTTACCGCTTGTTCCAGCGTTTCGGCGACTACTCAGTAAGCTACTTTTGGCGAAGGGGAAAGGAGGAAATAACGGGGCACGAAGATGCATTTAATAGCAAAGACATTCCTTCTAATCCCTTGTGAAAAATAATTGTCTTTACTTACTAACTTGCCGTAGTACGATGAATCTCCTTTGCAATTCCTTCTTTCAAGTAAATTATCGGTATTTGCTCAGGACTGTAGATCGTTCCATCCATATATTCTTAGCTTTTACGTGGCTGGCTGCAAAAAACAGTTGGAAAACGGTAATGACTCTTTCTTTCATCAATAGTTAGAAGTGTTTACTTGAGAACTGCACTCATTTCAACAATTCTCTTTTCCTCCGACTCGTTTCTGATTTATACTGCCTTACCATCACTAAGAACAATATTTCCGAGTAAGGTAATGTGCGCAACCAGTCACATAATTTTCTACACGAGAGTGAACAAAAGTGAACTGGTATAGCAGATGTCGGAGCAGCAGCACAGACGTTAGGGTTTAAAAGCAGCTTCACAGAGAGTACTAAATGAACTGCGTAAGCTCGTTAAGTTGAGGCAGTATGGAACACAGCTGGTGGATGAATGGGACTAATTAAATTAAAGGTATGATAAAGTGGGAGGAGAAGTTTACATAGATCGCAACGACAGCAGTGAGCAGTGAGTGTGGCTATTACTGTATTTAATTAATTGCTTGTAAAGCTCGCACGAGCACTGTGCTGACACCATGCCGAGGAAGTTGCGAAAATTCTACGGTATCCTGCATTCCTGCTAAAGCGCCGAATTGTGGAAGATTGATATACAAAAGATAAGTACGGTTATCAAAACGCTTCTCAAGAGGAAAAAGTCGACATTCAGTCAACCACATATAAATTAAAAGAGATATTTCTTGTTACGGGCTGTATGTATATTGCTTTATATTTTACATTTCAACAGCTCTGTACATCAAAGAGACTCCTACTGAACATAGTACTCGTATTTCTCAGATATTGAGAACACAACCTTAATGTCTGATAACAGGTTATTTTTATTTGTGTGTTATTGCAGTACTGCGTTTCAGTTGTCGTTAATAGTTCTTACTCAGTATGATTTTAACATACGTAACAGTTTACTAGAGAGCGCCAAATCTACTTTCTTAATTGTAAAGATATGATAAGTTTATTAATGCATGTAATTTTAAGTGCAATTTTCTTCATTTTACATGCAATAGTCATGGAAAATTATTAATATTCCGTTTGGCTAGACTATATTTTAGAAATATTATTCGTGATTCACACGAAAAGAGAGAAGTTTCCTGTTAGCTTGCAGTCTTCGTTGCAGGAGATAAAACTACAGAATTTCTTCAGCCTTCAAGCATATCTGAGGGGATGTCATTAGGTTCACGTAATACGAGCAAGTGACATTCACAGCCTGACGCGTAAATGCGTGGAAGAGAAAACAGCTTGACAAACAAAATTTAGTCTTCACAGTACTACTGCGTCCCTCCTGTGATCCAGCAGAACGTTTAACGGAGCATTAATTTTCCGGTTACGATTCACGTCGTGTTACTTCAGCGATACATACTATTCCTATGAAGATTCTACTGTGTGGATGATTGTAGTCGCCCATCGATTAAATTGAACCCGTCGCTAGGCGGAAGTAACATCCGTGTGCTGCAGATAGGCAAAATTGGCAGATTTCACACAACATAACTCGTCACTCCGTTACAGTTTCTGAAGGTTTTCCACTCAAATATTAAAATTAATTGCGTAATTGCAAATCATGGATTACACAAGGGACACAAACTCTGACGCTTGAATTTCGTGTAACTTACTAATGTATGGCACATGTGAACGCTACCCACACATCTTCATTGTGCTGGTTGACCTTTTGTCCTCCAGAGCAGTACATACAATATTAACCTGCCACAATACTGCTGCCTCAATTGAGACCAAAACCAGTTTAAAATAACGTGCACGTGAATGTCTTGAGATTTCTAGTCTTTTTATATTCAAGGAATCTGATATAAGCTCTATATTTTCATTCGATGTGTCATAATTCATATTTTTACTCTGGACATTCCTCAAACAGTAGGGTTCAACTGCCAATACGTTACGCCACAGAGCTTCTGAGGACAAGCACTGTGATCTCTGGTTGTCAGCAGCATGGTCGTTGCTGTGGCGTTCTGTAAGGTACAACTGAGTGAAACGGGTGTTGGTCACATTGCTGAGCGGCTGGAAACAGCTTGCATAGAGAGAAAAATACAGAGAATACTGAATTTTGGAAATACGATTTGCTAATGATTAACCTGAGAAGCGTGTAATGTTATTGCTGTTTTGCTTGCTGCAATTAATTTATGCTGTGTTTGGAAAACGGAAAGTTTCAGTGGAATTTTTCTTTATTGGTTCATGTTAGTTTAATTGACCAAACCTGAATAAGTAGAATTATCTGTTCACAAGGCTTGCACTCAGAAGTTAAGATTTGTCACTTCTTTACCATATCAATAATTAATTTCAAGGCACAGTCGTATATAAAGTAGTACTTTTGTGTAGTTGATTGCCGTTGTTAAAGAATAATAGTTTCAGTATACAGGGCTATTCAAAAAGAAGGGACATATTACAAATGTTTATTGTTTCCAAGACAATTCCAACATTCCTCGAAAGAGAAAAGTTCAAATTTTTACGCGTTCAGTGTGAGCACCACGTGTTACACGACAAATATCAAAACGGCGGCTCATTTCCTGCCACACACGAAGCAACTGGTCTCTCATTATCGAATTCACAGCTTCAACAATGCAACGTCACAGACTCTGAAGAGTGTTTGGCACAGGATGGCTAAAAGCGCGGCCTTTAAATAACCCTACAGATAAATGTCGCAAGGTATGGGGTCGGCGAGCTGGGAGGCCACCGGCGAGGAAGTTCATCTTTTGCTCCTCCTCTTCCAATCCAATGTAATTCAGGTAGCGTGGGACGTTCTTAGAGAAATTCTCTAATGGACTTCATCGCAGGTGGCTACCCAGGTCTCCAGACCTCTCACCTTGTGACCCGACCCGACCGGGAACCGATCCTCTGCCCCTAGGTTAGCAACCGGCCGTACCGACAGCGCGGCTACCAATGCGGACGTACACTTCTGGGTTTCAGGGCCGCCGGGCTCAAGTCTTTTCATTTGACGTCACTTAGTCGACGTACACGTCTTTGTGATGAAGATGAGAGGAAACAAATATGACGACATGAATACCCAGTCCCCGTATTAGGAAAATGCCCGATATGGAGGATAAGATCGGAGCTAGTTACTCACAACGCGAAATATCCCAAACTGTCAGGTTACTGAGAAGGTTTGAAAGGAAAAGGAGCCAGTAATCCACGAATATCTGTGGACAGACTACGATTATTTGTCGGTCGCTGCCCATCGGGACAGATGATAGAAAGCATGTCAGTTAGAAGGTACGTAAGCTGCGGGACACAGGATAGCAAACCGAACTGTCCGTCGAAGTTTTCATCAAGGTGACCAATATGCTGATTAACCAGTGGTCTCGGTATCGCAGCGCTCGAAGATATTCGGCTGAGGAACATTAAATGCTGAAAATATATGCGGTTTTATAGGTAAATATTTCAGTGGGAAACGCTACAAAATTTAGTCGCAACCGGACTCAGTTGATGCATCGACATGATCCGGAACGTACTTTTGGTAGCTTTACCCCTAAGAATGAATCTTCACCCTTTCTTTCTTTGCTACCCTACTGCTGTGGAAAATTATCTTAATGAAGAAAAACTTTCCTTAAAATGCGGTTTCCACTCTACTATCGACGCGATCGTGAACACAATCGCGATCCTGCTCCTATAGAATTCTGTTTCAAGTATTATTGCCGTTAAATGTGATCCTCTTTCCACTGTCCCACAGCATACAGAAGATAATCCTTCTTTTTGTAAAGAGGCTCAAATGGCTCACAGGAACACGCCAATAACCTCATAACCCAATGACAACCAGATGTAACGCAATATTCATCACCAATTTCACTAGTGACCAATTACTACGTACACATCGTCCGCCTATGAACCATTCAGCTACTACAAAAACTGTACTCTTTTGAGTAGTAGATATAAGAATAAGCACCTACTTCACTACTTTCCAGAATATTACGTCATATAGGAAATAATATCGTTTTATGTATGAAATCAGATGGTTAAACGGCCTGGCTCTACATGTAATGTGCAATCTAGTTTGAACCCCTAAATATTTCAGTCGATGTACGTATCTAAATATATTGCAGTCTGTAAATATTATCTTACATTCGGATACTTGTAAAAGAGAGGTGGTAGATGTATGAACTCGACACTATAGGAGAGCTCCATTTCGCAACAGCAAACAGCAGGAATAATACCGTAAAGGCCTCAAAATTGTACGTTCCACTTTTGTCTGTCAAGTGTTTCCAAGAATCCCTTTCGTTCCGTTTAGTCTGTAGAACTTTTGGCCACAGTAAAAGAAAACTGTTTCATTAATTCAGTTCCTAAAGTCGCAGTCGTTTTCGTTTAAAATGCTCAGTCAGTCATTCAGATTTAGGCTGGCTTCCGTAAAGTGCTTAGTTTAATATACTGCGCTCTCATTACTGAAACAAAGTACGAAAATGCAGAGGCAGAGGCAGAGACCTCTGTTCCAAGTATTCGGCGATGAGATGTTGCTTCGTCCGCGACACGGGAAGCGACGTGCCTATTGTCTTCCCGGTTTCGAGAACTCCTCAGTTGGGGGAAAGAGCAGGCGTGAACCACTGGAAACTTTATCTCCGCCAGAGACAGAGAAAGCCATTAAGCGAGCGGCCTCAGACTGTCTTGAAAGAGAGGCCATTAGCAGTAATTGGTAGTATATTGGACGGTTAGCTCCCACTTAACACAATGCCCAGCCTACGTGGGCATCAGTATCTCCGCATCACATGCTTTTCCGCATCAATCCTAACATTTGTCCCTTCCACCAAACACTAAGAATCCGTTTTCTACTCATTTTTCTCCGACACTTGTATGAGCTAGTTGCCTGGAACTGTCCCTTTTTATGTCTAGTTCCCGACTTTAGCCTCTCGTGCACCACCGCATTATACCGTATTTTCTTCTTTTGTTTAAGGTGTTATTTTTCCACGTTTAAGTAATTAAATTACTTATGTGTTGTGCTATATGGGGGGGGGGGATATAAATCTCTAATGTTCATGTTTATTTTAATCTATTGTAATTTCTCATATCCACTCGCAACAAGGAAAACTCAAAGATCCTTTTGCATAATTTTTTCACTCGTTTGGATCAAACTTTGATAAAAGAACAGACTTTCTACTCCCCTGCGAATACTTAAGGGCACGATTTTCTTGTACAGATCTATGGTAGCCCTTTTCCTGTGCTAGCTATTATTTTTGAGGCTTCCTACATTTTTATCAGGCTATCTTTCTTTTGATTTCCAGTTTTAGATTTTTTCTTTTAGCCAAGTCTAGTCACGAACATTCTGATTTCAGTACAATATTGTATCTTTCGTATGTAGGATCAGATCTCTTGTTGTATATTCCTTTTGTTTCAGTAGAATGAACACAGTGATTTCAACTCTCCTTTCAATGACGGGAGATGTTCATAAATATTTATATTTGGTGATAGTGTTGTAACGCATTGTACTGAAATGGGTTCTAAGTATTTCGCGTGCTAAAAAAAATAAAAGAAACAATTACATAGAATGGATCCCCGCGTGAAACATTGCACCGCTACCTTATCCAATCTCTCTGCCTCCCGATTCGTTCGGTTCTTACGGTACAAGCCTTCACTTTCCTACGAATTATTTATTCTTCACATTTTCCATATGTAGATGTCCGTAGTGGGTGAGAGGGAAGAAAAAGAAATTTTATATTTTAACGTCCCGTCGTCATCGATGTTGCTAGAGATAAATAGCTCAGATGGTAGGTTTATTTGTTCGAGATTGGATGTTAGCCTTGCTCAAAAATGGTTCAAATGGCTCTGAGCACTATGGGACTCAACTGCTGAGGTAAGTCCCCTAGAACTTAGAACTACTTAAACCTAACTAACCTAAGGAGATCGCATACATCCATGCCCGAGGCAGGATTCGAACCTGCGACCGTAGCGGTAGCGCGATTCCAGACTGCAGCGCCTAGAACCGCTCGGCAACTTCGGCCGGCTTAGCCTTGCTAATCAAGTCCGTAGATTGTTAACGGAAATTACGGAAGGCCATACTCAGGATATACAACACCTTTAGAAAATGTGTATTAACTTTTACTGTAATTTATGTGACGATCATGGTATACATATAGGACATGCCCAGCAAAATCGCTCTTAAAGTCGAGACAGGACTCTAAAACGGAACCTGCTTTACATCGAAACGACGCTGTCCTATGACCAAAGACGCTAGGATGGCTAAATTGATTCGTCCTTAGTCTGTTATATATGAGAAATTACTTCAAGGTTGCGACTGCCCATCCTGGTTTCAATGTCATGTTTGTCTTAAGCAATTTGCAGTGACAATAACATTTTATCAAAGATATCATAATTTCGATGAGTAAGTAATTCTCCTTCTGTAATGTCAACTTTTCTATAATATAAAGCTGAGGCGGGGTAGATAAACTATACATTTTCCAAAACATCAGCACTCCGCAAGGCACCTGATGTTGAGTGGCGAAGGATACTTCTGGTGATCCTACCTTTCCTGTTTCACTCGCGAATGGCGTATGGGAAGAATCACTGTCGATATATCTCTTTATTAGCTTTAATTTCTCAAATTTTGTCATCCTGCTTAATCCCTACATGACTGTGGGAGGAAGTAACATGTTGCCCGACTCTTCCCGGAGAGTACTATTATGAAAATTCATTGGCAAAAATCTTTTTGATGCATAACGCCTCACCTGTAACATCCGCCAGTGGAATTTACTGAGCATGGCCATTACACTATAGGACCGATTACACGATCCTCTGACAAAATACGCCGCTCTTCGCTGGATCGTCTCTCTCTCCCTCTCCCTCTCTCTCTCTCTCTCTCTCTCTCTCTCTCTCTCTCTCTCTCTCTCTCTCTCTCCCCACCGTAATCAGCCCTGCTTGGCAAGAGTCTCAGACTGATTAACAATACTCAAGAACCGCTAGGACAAGCGGGTTCTGAAATATGACTCTTCAAATACATATCACCTTGTCTAATTACGAGAACTTATGATAACTGACTGTATTCTGACAAGATCTCGTCGCATGTATCGGGTTGGTGAATAAGTTTGTAGTGTTTTTCCATAACTTCCATAAACAGAGCACATGCACATAACAGCGACTTTAGTCGCTAGTAATATATTCTCCTTTACTATTTACGATAGTCTGCCAACACTGAGGTCAGTTTTAGAGTCCGCAGATGTAGAAATCACGTGGTTTTGAGGTGAAGAACTCATCGAGTCATGTTCGGAGCGAATTTTCTTCCGAAGAGAAGGTTGTCATCGATGGAGAATGGAAACGGTGACAGTCTGTGTGTGCAAGGTCAGATGAGTGAGGTGGGTGCGGAATCACTTCCCAACCCAACTCCTGTGTATTTTGTCAGTCTAGCAGAATGCGGGCGGATGGCCGCGCGGGATTAGCCGAGCTGACTTAGACGCTGCAGTCATGGACTGTGCGGCTGGTCCCGCCGAAGGTTCGAGGCCTCCCTTGGGCATGGGTGTGTGTGTTTGCCCTTAGGATAATTTAGGTTAAGTAGTGTGTAAGCTTAGGGACTGATGACCTTAGCAGTTAAGTCCCATAAGATTTCCCACACATTTGAACTTTTTCTGCGGGTTGATATTAACGTGGAGTAGCATCACTTCACGCAGTCTTCCTAGGCGTCTGGAAGACGTCCCAGTTGTTGACAGTAAATTTCAGCAGTGAAACAATTCTCGCCGATTTTAGTGTTTTTAGCTTAGTGCACCCATACACCAGATTTTTGAACCGTCCTCATTGCTCGCAACTGTCACACGGTCTTGGAACGATCACAGTTCATCACATTTGCTATTTCTCGAGAACAGTGACGTGTATCACTGCGGATTAATTCGTTAAAAGTCCGAAGGTCTTCCTGGACGTGGAGAGTGACTGATATCAAAAACATCCTCCTTAAAAGGAAGAAAAAACCATTTTGGTGCCGCGCTCTCTCCAGTGGCATACACGGTGCAAATGTTTCTGGCTGGTTCCGCTGCTGTCACCCCTCTATTGATCTTAAAACATTAGAATATGTTGGAAAAGTTCATTTTATAGTTTCCACAGCTCCACTCTAACTCCAAATGACTAAATGGCAATATGTAAACTCAAATAGAACCACCGAATTACAAATAAGAAATGACAGTCGATAAGTAAACCCATAGCAACTGGAATACCAACATGCAAAATAAAAACGCTACGAAGTTATGATGATGATGAAGTCCCATACTCCGAGAAGCGTAGGGAAAGTGCGAGAGACGCGCACTGCCTGATAGATAAGGTCCTAGTGCAAGTGGTTTGCCATTGCCTTGCCCATGCCGTAATGGGGTTGAATGATGATGATGATGATGATGAAGACAACAACGCCCAGTCATCTCGAAGCAGGGAAAATCCCAGACCCCGCTGGGAATCGAGCCCGGGACCCCTGCGCGGGAAGCGAGAGCGCTACCGCAAGACCACGAGCTGCGGACCTACGAAGTTATGCATCAGCTTAATATGTGGTTAAACTCTCAAGCGGGTTGATAAAGATTATTTGACGTAGTAGTCAATAACAATTCAACGAGAGGGGGATTACATTCTTGCGCAAACGGAACACAGCTCTTTGAACGTTTCCAGAGTCCAAAGTGTCTAAAAGCGATGGATGTTGCAATCCCTGATTTACGAGGACAGCATCACAGCAGATAAACTAATTTACGATTACGATCACGGCGGCCTATCGCCGACGTAGAACAGTACCTGATACCTCCGACTTTTTCGGCGAAGTCCTTCCCGGAAATCTGATTTACAACGCTTGGAGTGGGCGCCGGCTCCGCGCCCCCGAGACGTCAAATAGTTTGATGTAATTAGTTTCGGCGAGTGCCGGAGCGCGTAATCTTATCAGGCCCCGATAGGCGCGCACATAATTAGCCCGACCCGGCTGGGTTCGAAACAACCGACGCGCGACACGTGCTTAATTAAACCGCCGGCGGATATATTAATTGCCCTCGCGGATTTGCGAGCCTTATTTCAGCCAAGATCCCGCGTCAAATTTAATCGAGTCGTGTGAACACAATATTCTGCAAATTAGGTACGCGCGAGCGATAACATTAGGTCAACACTCCGATAACACTGAAGGGACCGCGCGTGGGTTGCCGGGAAATGTTGACTTGTTATCCGGTGGACATCGATCGCGCCCAGCTAGAGTAGGCTCGTCTACTGAGAGCAGATAAATCCAACCGTAGGCCCCCAGTTCATTGTCGTTCTGTGTTTCGAGGGGCGAGATAGTAACATTGGCGTTACCCAGATTCTTCAAACATGCGCAGCAAGCACCTCCACCTAAATGTTAATGTGAGAAAGTCTGTGGTTATTCTTAGCTTAAGTTTCTGGCTGCAACTGGCCACATAATATTACTATTTAAAGTGTTTTGTTGCTTGTATGACCATAGGACTACTCGCCTTTTACTTTCGTCTTCCATCTGGTGTCTTAATTGTAAAATTAAACACATTTATATGCTACAAAATAACATATATCCTAAGGTTACTGTATCTGTCTTGTTGCAGATGTCTGTTCTTTTTTAGCAGCATCTTTTCAGCTTCAGTTGATGCAGTAAAGTCAACACAAGAACACTTAAGTCAGTTTATAGCAATGTCTTTTAACGTCGTCAGGATGACGGCATTCGGCACATATCGCAGTGAAGCAGCTCCTGGCGTTTATGGAAACATTGTTTGTCATCTCGTAGCGATATGCAGTGCTGCACAATCTTTTTTGTATGACTTCCAATATTTTTGTAGGCTTACACAGTGTATACAGCTCCAATTTAGTAAAAACTTCTTTTCGCATGTCCACTCTTTCAGACGAAATTGTTTATGTTTTGTGGTTACCTGAAATGATGCTTTTGAACACCAATGTATTTGCCGAGATCGCTGTGTTAACACAATTACTGGTTTGCTATATTAAGCAGCATGTATTGCCATCCTCAGATCCATAAATCCGGTAGTGTTAGTTACATCATACGATGCACACACACTGTTTCACAAGAGGACGACACAATATGCATAAAAAAGTCGAAGCATTACAATGACATGCCAGCCGTTGTATCATAAAATATGTACAACTTTGAGTACGCATGGCACGAACAAGACAGATACATGCCCCCTCTTGCCCATTCGTGGTATAATGCCATGCTGCCTGCGACAACGTAACTGGTTTATGTTTTGGTCTAAGTGATCGAAGTAAAGATAAGCAAAATTAGAAGTGTTCGCTAAATGTGAGCAATAAGTCAGGTGCTGCTTCTTCACTATCTGAATCAAGTGCATTTATTTCGAAAATCTATGCCAACATCGCTGTAAACCGTATTTTGAAAGCCGTTAAATTGAATTTGCGGCATCAGTTGAATCAGCAACCGCACACAGACTACTAGATTACGTGAAACCTTAAGATGGACGATAGGCGGAACGTGTAATATACTCACTAAAAAAGTTTTGCATCATCTCGGATCCGAGGGTTCGGAATCTGTACAGAAAATTGGAAGAGAGATCAACATAATTTCCGCCCTTTTTATTGCTCATGAAAACCACACATTGCATGTTGTACTACTATACAGCGAGACCTTCAGAGGTGGTGGTCCAGATTCCTATACACACTGGTACCTCTAATAACCAGTCGCACATCCTCTCGCATTGATGCATGCCTGTATTAGTCGTGGCATACTATCCACGGGTTCATCAAGGCACTGTTGGTCCAGGTTGTCCCACTCCTCAACGACGATTCAGCGTAGATCCCTCAGAGTGGTTGGAGGGTCGCGTCGTCCATCAACAGCCCTTTTCAGTCTATCCCAGGCATCTTCGTTAGGGCTCCTGTCTGTAGAACACGCTGGACACTCTAGTAGAGCTATGTCGTTATCCTGAAGGAAGTCATTCACAAGATGTGCACGATAGGGGCCCGAATTGTCGTCCATGAAGATGAATTCCTCGCCAATGTGCTGCTGATATGGTTGCACTGTCGGTCGGAGGATGGCATTCACGTCTCGTACAGTAGTTACGGCGCCTTCCATGACCACCAGCGGCGTACGTCGGCCCCATATAATTCTACCCCAAAGCAGCTGAGAACCTCCACCTTGCTACACTCGCTGGACAGTATCTAAGACGTTCAGCCTGACCGGGTTGTCTTCAGACCATTCTCCTACGATTGTCTGGTTGAAGGCACATGTGTCACTCATCAGTGAAGAGAACGTCATGCCAATCCTGAGTGGTCCATTTGGCATGTTGTTTGGCCCATCTGTTCCGCGCTGCATGGTGTCGTGGTTGGAAAGATGGACCATGCCACGGACGTCGAGAGCGAAGTTGCGCATCACGCTGCCTATTGCGCACAGTTTGAGTCCAAACACGTCGTCCTTTGGCAGCACGAAAAGCATTATTCAACTTGGTGGCGTTGCTGTCAGGGTTCCTCCGAGCCATAATCCGTAGGTAGTGGTTATCCACTGCAGTAGTAGCCCTTGGGCGACCTGAGTGAGGCATGTCATCGACAGTTCCTGTCTCTCTGTATCTCCTCCATGTCCCCCAATATCGCTTTGGTTCACTCCGAGACGCCTGGACACTTCCCTTATTGAGATCCCTTCCCGGCAAAAAGTAACAATGCGGACGCGATCAAACCGTGGTATTGATCGTCTAGGCGTATGTTGAACTACAGACAACACGAGCCGTGTACTTCCTTCCTGGTGGAATGATTGTAACTGATCGGCTGTCGGACCCCCTCCTTCCAACAGACGCTGTTCATACACGGCTGTTTGGCTGTTTACATCTTTGGGCGGGTTTAGTGACATCTCTGAACAGTCAAAGGGACTGTGTCTGTGATACAATATCCACAGTCAACGTCTATCTTCAGGAGTTCTGGTCGCCGGGGTGATACAAAAGTTTTTTAGGTGTGTGTATTATATCATTCAAGAAATACGAACATGTGAATTACTAGTGTTATGTGATTGGTTGGTTGAGGCAATAAGTTCGTATAGTTAAATTTTCGCCGCAGTTACGGCCATCCAAGTATCAGTGTGATTAGTTTTCAGGATTAGCTTTAGTTTCTTTTGAAGTTGATCAGTTCTGAACACAGCAAACACTCGACTCTCGTTGTTCTTGATAGTACACCAAAACCGTATCATTTAACAACGAAGTCTTCGTGTATCTAAGCCGGAAACACTGCAATACTTGCAGGAATACTTTCTCTTGTCTTTTCATAAATATCGGCACAGAATGTACAACAACACCTTGCTTTTGAATTATATTACATCAACGCAAAATGAGGTGCAGGTCACAATTGCCCTTGCACAATTTAATTGTGCGATTTTCGTGACCACAGATATCTCTTTGATTTCCTGACTGTCGATACAAATGGTACGTTTGAAGATGGCCAGTATCCAAACGTGTCAGGAAAGTAGTAAAATATTTGTGATCTAAACAAACACACCGTTAAATCATAGAGAAAAATTTGCTTAGTCATTCGGTTTTTCGAGTCTATACAATAGCTCTGCAATCCATCGTCACGGTACGAGTAGTGAAAACTCCAAAAACATTCGCATTCACCATCTCCACTGGTGCAGTCCGCCTCTGAAACAAGCTACCTTCCTCTTTTGGCCCTATAAGCTCAAGCGCTTTTGTCGTCTTCGTAATTGCTCTTCCAAATATGTACTTTTAGTTTAACAGTGACGCAAAGAAGCGTACTCCGTCCAGTTAGGCCTTTCTTTCATTTATTCCTACCGAATCATTATTCTTTCTGTTGTCAATATATGTAAGCCCTACGCACGAAATCTGTAGTCACATGTGTCATAAATATACCGGCGAAATTTGAAGAATGTCTGACCAGACGTAATCTGGCCAGGATAAATAAATCAATAAATAAAAAAATAACATTACTAAGAAGTGTTCGGAAAGACAGCAGAAGTGCCAGAGGCAATAAGAGAAGATTGGTTCAAATGGCTGTGAGGACTATGGGACTCAACATCTGAGTTTATCAGTCCCCTAGAACTTACAGCTACTTAAACCTAACTAACCTAAGGACATCACACACATCCATGCCCGAGGCAGGATTCGAACCTGCGACCGCAGCGGTCGCGCGGTTCCAGACTGAAGCGCCCAGACCCACTCGGCCACACCGGCCGGCCAATAAGAGAAGAAGACGGTATCCAAGAAGAAATTCTGATCTTTACCATTTGTAAGGACTATGAATACTTAGTGTAACATGAAATGCAAAACACATTAGGAAGTATGTAGCACACAGTCCCCCTTTGATTTTTGAAAATTGATCTCACATTTTACCGTAGAGTCATTTAGGATTTTTTTATTTCAAAACCATCTTCAACGGACATTTTTCAAATATATAACAGTTAGTGATAGATTATAGTTCATTTCTTGATTCTTACATGAAATCAAGAATAATCTCTTCCATATTCTCTGACGACCATAACCAGCAGTCCAAAAGCAGGATAGTATTGAGCGCATGTTATGTCAAAAATTTGTGTTAGTTCTGGAATAAACCACTGTAGAAAACTCGTATGTACTGTTGATCGTATGCACTGTTGGTAGTCTGTTTTCCGTCTGTCATGCACTCTGGTTACGCACTAACCTATTTCCTAAATCCCACGTAAATCATAGTGACACTTGCGTCATACACAAACAGTAAACGATTCCGATATCATAAAAAAATGTGTTGCTACTAACAAGAAAGAAACGTATCCCGTCACTTTTTGATTTCGCTTACGTAGGAGAAAGACACTTTAAGTGAATTAGAAAGGTTAGCAGAAGAATGCAAATAGAAAGAGAGAATATAATGTCAAGTCGTTTCGTATTAAGCTTAGAACGAACGATGTGAACTCTTAAATGGAATGGGCAAGTAGCTGGCTCAAAATTCGGCTTAAGCTAAAGAAAAGTATTGAAGTATTACAATATGGGATCCCGACCTAACTGGCACAATTAATTAAGATGTGTAGCTGTACACACGTTATTAACAAAGGAATTCGTACATTACACACAGACAATTCTCGACCCTCCTTCTTAAAAGGTTTCTGGACTTCAAGACTTACTGTATCTTAACTACAATTTTCTGATAGGGTACCTAATTTTTACTTGTCCATCCTCAGTACATGTATTTATTATGCTTTGATATCTATGAAGCCTTTCCGAAGCATCGATGCGTTTTATCTACAGCCGTATACTTATGTGATTTCCCGGGATTGGAAGCATCCGTCACTTATTTGTATTGTATCTCCTATATTTTGAAAATTCTCAATTCTCAAATGGTTCAAATGGCTCTGAGCACTATGGGACTTAACATCTGAGGTCATCAGTCCCCTAGAACTTAGAACTACTTAAACTTAACTAACGTAAGGACATAACGCACATCCATGCCCGAGGCAGGATTCGAACCTGCGACCGTAGCGCTCACGCGGTTCCAGACTGTAGCGCCTAGAAGCGCTAGGCCACCCCGGCCGGCGTCACTTCTCGCCTCTATACATAATTACAGTACGGGAACTGTCATGCTTTATCTGAAAAACTTTGGTATATATATTTTTCAATCTGGTATCTGTGTTTTCTGGAAAACTTCACCCACGCAAACAACGGCTAGATTTCTATGAACAGAATTCCTTCTCAGAAATTTCGTGTGTTTATACGAAGTAGCAGGAGCTTTTCAAAAGGCAGCTAATTATTTCTGACAGGGAAGCGTCTGGCGCCCGAGGGGCTTAGCGAGGTTCTGAAAGGGTCGGAGAGGGAAATACCGCAGGCCGGACTCGGCGAGGTGCAACAAACAGGAGGCGGCACCAAGCGACACTCCACCGGACCTCGGGCCAACAGCTGACGTCTGATACCAGAGAGCGCAGCTAAGCCGCTACCTGCTGCTTGTGTAGGCCGGACTGTAGCACAGTGGCCCACGTTGAGAGATGTGTTCCAAGCACTGTGTTTTGACACCGAAAAGTAACGCGGGAGCACACAAGTCATAAACTTCACTAAGCTTCTAATTAGTATTGATTAAATACGTTAGGTGTTGTTTGACCTACTACATTACCGTGTAATATTACCGTTTCAGAGTTTCTTGGGAAGATAATCCTCCACTGTTAGGCTGATCTCGCTTAATACAGTGAATGTACCACATTACTGCATTACGATATTGACCAGTTCTAATTAAACTCAGACAAGCACGTAAGCGGAGGGGGTGGAGGGTGGGACGACACACGTAGAGGCAGACTGCGATGACGTACAGGGATAGCACAAAGTCTTTACGTTATTACAAAAAAATTCTAAGGAACTATGTCGGATGTGGCTGTGTGGGTTCTTATAATTGGTAGTTTAACTCAAAGCTTTTTACTAATCCACAAGCCCCTTGACAGAATCCGATTTCTTTTCTTCTCTCTCTCTCTCTCTCTCTCTCTCTCTCTCTCTCTCTCTCTCTCTCTCTCGTTACAGTTAGCGTAATTTAGGAGTGCTGCTGTCACAATGGCGTCAATGCAGGAGAAAGCACAGTGTGTTTTGTGGTTTCATGAAACACGGTCGCCTATCACAGTCAAATGAAAGTTCCTAAGTGCCTAAGGTCTTGATGTGATATGCCCATCGAAGGACGTTACGAAAGAATTTAGAGAGAAACTGGCAACGTCAGTGACCAAGCAAGACGCGATAGAACGGGAGTGAGTGACGGCACTATCGATATAGCGTGTTCAGGATTTCATCTCAGTCCGCGAAAATCGAAGTGCCGTGATTCCAGAGAAGCTGGCATGGCATACCACAGAGCACTGTAGCGAAGTTTTACGCTCACGCAGTGCTACACCTGCAAACCTTGTAGCCTAGGTCCAGCGGTAAAGTATCTGTTCAGTGCAGTGCCGTGATACATCTATGAGTTTGTCCAAATGCTCTCTTTTACATACATCGCCACTCCGTCACTGTGCAAGGACCTGCTTGAAAAACAGCCAGCTAATCTGTATCCTGGTGAAGGAAGCCTCTGAATTGTCAAATTATTTAAGTAATGCTCCGATACACCAATAATGCCGCCGGCCGGGGTGGCCGAGCGGTTCTAGGCGCTACAATCTGAAACCGCACGACCGCTACGGTCGCAGGTTCGAATCCTGCCTCGGGCATGGATGTGTGTGATGTCCTTAGGTTAGTTAAGTTTAAGTAGTTCTAAGTTAAATAGGGGACTGATGACCTCAGATGTTAAGTCCCATAGTGCTCAGAGTCATTTTCCTCTGTATATTGCCCAGTTGCTGTGTGGTTTTATATTCTTGTTTCAGTGGTATAATCAGTGGTGCGCGTCGTCCTTTGAAGCTGGTCGGTTTTACTGGGGGACGACGACTTGGCGTTAGCCAGTGAGTTGTAACCGATAGCGCGGTCGCTGTGTTTATCAGTAACTCGAGATCTTCTGTTAATGTAAGTTGAGTATTTTATTATTTGTTCCTGGTGACGCCGAGGCGTCCGTCTTTCCTTCTTCGCCGTTCCTTTCAGCTTTAATTCAGGCTCTATCTGAGTTGTTTCCGCGCGCCCTTGATGTGCGATTACTTGCCATTAAAATTTGATAATACCTGAAAGATGCCTTTCATTATACTGGGTTTTTAATATCTTACTCAAAAGAGGAATTGTGAGTTGTTTCTTCTGTTATGTCTTAAAAGGTGTCCTGCTTCTATGGGAGTTTTTCTCAGTAAACCATTTATTGTGTAGGATTCTTAAGATTTATGTAAAGAGTGTTTTAAAATTATTTATTGTTTGGGGCAGGCTTTGACGCCCGTAGACATTTTGTCTGTTTAGTAATATTTTAAATTCTAGGTCAATTATGTATAGTATTATGGGGTAACAAGAATTCGCTATTGTCATGCAATTGTTAGATGAAATCTGTTGGACATTACAAGCCAGAGTTTGTGTTTGGTAATTATTGCCTTGTCCTTATTCAGTTGATGTATCCTTGAGGGGGTGTCCCACGTCTCAGTAACCTCTCTTGACATCGTTTTGTGGAGTTACGTCAAGGATGAACTGTTCGGTTCACCAGTTCTGGTGTGCAAACTGTTACGACACGAATACGAAGACGCTCCAGAGACGGTGACTGAAGAGATGTTGGCAAAGACAGGGAGAGAACTTATCGCCTAGACGTTCTACGGATAAAAAACTGACCACATGTGGAGATGTTAACGCTTTATGAGTTAAACTGACATTTGCAACAAACCGCACGGATGTATTTAGGATAATTACTTAGAAAAGAAATTTTTGTAATAAGGAATAGACTTTAAGCACGCCCTGTACTTACAAGTGGCATTCGCCGTTCAGGATACAACTCTCGGTAGTGACTGAAGTGAGTCAGTGCAGGAAGGGGTAGCTTACCGCTTGTAATGGGCAATAGGCCGCTATAGTTCACTAACCGCAATCCACAGAGAAAGGACGGGAAGCTCCGCATACCGGACAATGGCAGCGCTGGTAAAGGGCAAGCAACATATTAAAAGCGGATCGCAGGAGGACCGTTACGTATTGGCTGCTCAGCTCTTTGGCATTCATTGGCTGCAGACCGCAGCAGACAGGCTGCGCCCGCGGGCTGCACGGCAGGTAGAGGTGGGCCGCAGCCGAGGCTCCCAGCAGCCCGAGGCGCGGTCCGTCCGGCGCTCTCTGGGCCACAAAGGGTTGGCCCGCGGGCTGAGTGCCTTTCTTCCGGCGTGTCCTGCTCTTGTACAGCGCTGCATGCCTACAGGTGTTTTCGGCAGGCCCGCCTGCTGCGATGAATCCGACACTGGCGGCCAGACCACAAAGACGTCTTTAGAAAACAAGCGCTACTGCGAGGAACTGTCGCCCTTCCCTGGCAATAGCGTCTGCTCGCAAACGTATTCACTCTTCTCAAGGCCTTACAGGAAAATGACACACACTTAAGTGTAGTGGCGATAGCGAAAATGTACAATCAGTCTATGTACGGACGGAGGTCTGAACGGACAACAAAAATGGTATCCGCACCGCATTCGCAAGTCCACAAGTATTTGCATGTTATTTAAATGTGCCGTGACTCTTAACTGCGACCTCTCGCTAAGATATGTAGCGAGTTAGTTCCACATTTATGGTACTTCTTCTCAGCGGGAAACATAGAAACACATGACCACTAACATGATTTTTATGTTTCCCTGCATCAATCTGTACAAACTCAATCCCTACACGATCGCTCTGTTGTGTGTCTGTTCGACCATTAAGAACAGTTTCTCTCGGCAACGGACAGACGTATCAGCTTCAAATTTATGTCACATCTTACGGTTTATGGTCTCTTGGCAATGTAGTAATTGTGAGGTGAGTCAATCCAGCAAAAAGATACGACCATTTGTGTAAAATAATTAGAAACTCACCAACCCACTCATCAAAACCTGCAGGATGCTTTTCATTGACGTAGAATCCTAAAATTCCTCAAGAATCAAGGTTTCACAGTACATGTAAAGTAAAAAAAGGGACAGGAAACCAATTTTAATTATATGAGGTAAAAAATATCTTTTTTCCGTTACAACATACAATGCATTCATTATCCATCAAAAGGGTAATAGACGAACATTACTGCATCCAAACATAAAATTTAAATTGCTATATATATATATATATATATATATATATATATATATATATATACTGGTACACATCCAGGAATCAGGTATTCTTCTATGGAATAGAGGGAGTTGTCAAGCAGAAAACATTTCAGTTTGGGTTTCAGTTTTATATTGTTATCCCATTAAATTCCTTACACCACTAGGTAGGTGGGGAATGATTTCTCTTGACTCCTTTTCTGTGCTAAACTAACGCTGAGTGATGAGCAGTGTAAATCGTTTCTCCTCGAAGTATTATATTTATGAATGTTACTGTTGTTTTGAAACTGTGAGTGATTGTAAGAGAGTAAATCTGCTGTGAGGCTGTTGTCAGTAAGCCCAGCTGTTTAAAGAGATGTATTCAAGAGGTTCTGGAGTAGACAGCAAGCTTTATCCTCATATAATCCGCATTAGACGCTTTTGTGCAACAAATACTTTTTTTTCTCAACAAAGAGTTACACAAGAATTGGTGTCATAAGACAATGAAGAGGAAAGGGCTTTCTAGAAAGAAGTACTATGACAAAGCATGTGTCGAGACATCAGGAATAAGATTCCACCAGAGGGAGCCGCAGAGACCAAACATCTGACAAATAATCAAAGACAAGGGGAGGTGTAAGCGACCCTCTGAGATGGAGAGGACAGGGCGCATCAAACCAGGCCGTCTAGAATCATGACGCATCAGAACATCTACTGTCTGACGAAGGGATATATTAGAGGATGCAAAGGACCTCCCGGGGTCCGTTAAGGGTGATAACTAACGGTTCTCCGAATTTGAACAGGGGGGAATACTGGCGACTATCAATGACAAAGTCTGTCAATCTGCAGCCAACTCGGTCGCTATCATCTGAAAAAACTAATACAGAACAGGCATCATTTTGCTACATCCTGCATGAAGCTACATCAATTATCTTCGATAAGGATAGAAGCTGAAGTAATGAATTAAAATTTGTGCCAAGGCTGGGACTTGAACTCAGTCTCCAGTTTACTAGGCAGATGTACCATTCAATACATCATCCTGGGATTGTGACTAACACACCTGGACGGAATACTCTAGCCCAATACCCTTTCTAACGCAAACTAATTCTACGCCTCAGTCCATCTTGATTGTCCCATTTTTCAATTGTCCGACTCAGTATGTCTCCAGGACAATGTAGTTACATCAGATCTCTATTAATTAACTTCTATATTTGTTGTACACCGTCACTGCAAAATAAGGGGCGGTGTCATCCATACCTTCCTCCTCGAACCTAGCAAAGAAGTGATGCATCAGCTCCACTGTTAGAGTAGGTTTTTACATCACAGCGACAAGACAAGGTGCTATTAGGGGCATGGGACCAGTTTCTTGATTGGAGGAGGAGATGTGGAGAAATTTTGTAAGTAATCGAACTCTGCTTAATCATCTGTGTATTGGTTTATCGTTATCAGATCCAACAGTTATCAATTCTATATCTGTATGTAATACTAAATACGCCTGTTTTGTCAGAAATTCAGCAAAATTTTCTGTAATTAAACGGTCAATCGCTAGCATGTTCATAATTATGTCGCGCTAGACTTTCTGACACTTCTGGACTTGAAAGATTGCCCAATGCTCCACTCCCGTTTTTCCTACATTGGGAATTCAGAAAGGATGTTACATGTCACCCCAAGCTATAAACAATGCTCAAGAAAAGTGGTGCATTGTCAGAACAGAGTACATATACCAGGTTTCGCGCAGACAAAGTTATTGTATAGTACGAATAACAGGTGTAGCACAGTGTGCGATGGAGATGATGCGGGAACTGGAAACGTACTCCAAAGATGAAGTACGCGCACAGTATGAGTCTCGCGGGAAAGAGATCGAAACTGTAGACACATTCACAGTGAAATTCTGGCAGTATATGGACCAAACGCAGTATCGCACCCAGCCGCAGTCAAAAGAGCTAACAATTTGACCAGTGCCGCACCCTTGCGACTGATGGTTACAGAGGTCCAGATCTTGCACCGTACCATTTTCCATCTATTCGGCAAGCTGAGGGAGCATCTGGGAGGAAGAATTTCCAACAAGGAGGAAATTCACACAGTTTCTGGAATGGCTGGCTTTATGACCAAGGAACGGATTTCAACAACCGAAAATTTTTAAGACTGGTAGAATGTACCTACCATTGTTTATAAAGGTGACCGTGTCGAAAACTAGTGTCATGGATCTGTCTTTCTTTGACATGCAGTGCAGCATTCAATAAAAGTTACCCGGCCTACCTCAATGATGTGTATGTCACTTTTTGTAGTCTCTACCTTCGACGGAACATCTGCATTGGAAGTATACGGCTCCTGCATGTAAGTACCATACACCTAACGATTTTCCATTCTGGCAATTGTTTAACTCTGCAACATATTAGTTTTATTCCGTTGGTCAATCATTTGTACCACACGTCGTTACAGATTCAGAACTTATTGTAGGAACATATGCCAAAAATATCAAAACGTTCCGTTACGAGATACCAAAACTTAAATACAGCAAAATTAACAATAATACCAACAACAGTTAAAGTAAACATCCAGCAGAATATTTTGTTTCATTTTATAATGCTTACTAATACTTGATGTAAGGGAAGTTGTAAGTTATCACCTAGCAGTAGGAAATCTCCTAATATTCGACTGAAATTATGACGTATCGACATTTTCTTATGTCTTACCTCCAAAGTCTTGAAGCAAAAGTGTATACTGTAGTAAACCATATGCATTTTCAACACTATTCAACCGATCTCTTACCTAATGAGTTCTACAGTGCCTCTTCAAGACAGATTTTGCACAAAATTCTGCATCCTATGTCACGTAATTAAAACAAAGTAATAACATTCTTTATCCAAAAAAATGTTGCAAAACTTGGCAGATTGTTTCTAAATTCTACAGCTTTCAGCAGTAACCCTAAAATTTCCACGTGATTCGTAAGACAATGTGCTCGTAATAAATTATTGAGAAACGGAAACTAGCTTTTGAACTTCTGAATGTCTAGATAATGCGACAATGATTAAAACAGTTGGCAGTTCAGTTGAACAGGGATGGACATCCCTAAGAACGGTAATAACAGAAGTTGACGAGCAAACATAAGTACTAGAAAGGTAACTCAAAGAGCCCTTGGGTAACAGAAGAAATACTTAAATTATAGCCGAAGGAAGGAAGTGGGCCTACAAAACTGTTCGAGGAAATTCAAGCATACTTGTATACACATCACATGTAAATCAAATTAGAAGTGCAGGAAAGCTAAAATGAAACGGCTGCAGGAAAAATATGAAGAAATTACAAGGAAATGGTCAGCTTACGGAAAAGTTTAAACAGCCTATTGAAATAAAAGCGTTGCCGACAACTTTAAGAGTAGAATGGGAATTCTACTTTTAAGCGCAGAAGAGAGAGCGGGTAGATGCACTGAGTAGACTGAAGGTCTCTATGAGTTGGATGAAATGTCTGCTGACGCGACAGAAGAAATGGGTGTTTCTAGAAATTCAGCCTGAGTTTGGCAGAACTTAGCAATATTTATGAACAGCGGGGAAGAAAGTATGCAGGTAGATAAAAATTCCTTCGAAATTTCTATAACAATGGGGGATTGTGCGGGGGGGGGGGGGGGAGTGGTTACCAAGCGACTATTCAAGTTGGCATGCAGAATCTATGAGACTGGAGACGTATCATCAGGCGCTCCGAAATACATTATTCAGACAGTGCCGATGATAACAAAGATTGACAAAATCTCTCAGTGTTTCATGCGTGAAAGCTGCTGACAAGAATTGCATATATAAGAGTGGAAAAGAAAACTGAAGAGCTGATAGATGATAACCACTTTGGATTAAGGAAAAATGAAGCCCCCAGAGAGGCAGTTCTGAAGCGGGTGGTAACTGAAGCACGACTTCAGAAAAATTACGACACTTTCGTGGGACTTCTCAACCCGGAGAAAACACTCGACAACGTAAAATATTCAAAATTTTCAGAGAATTAGGTATAAGCTATAAAGAAACATGGATCGACATATAAACTGCAGAGAAATCATGAAGAGCAATAAGGATGGAAGATCAAGAACGAAGTGTGCTACTGTTCAATCCATACGTCAATGAAGCGATGGCGGAAATAAAAGAGCAAAGTTCTGGAGTGGGATTAAAATTCGGGGGGGGGGGGGGGGGGAGGCTATAAACAATAATTCGCTGGTGACATTGCTATCCTCAGTCAAATTGGGGAAGAACGACGGGATTTGTTGAACGGAGTAAACAATATAAAGTGCACAGAATATGGATTGACGGGAAACCAATAAAGGACGAAAGTAATAGGGAGTAGCAGTAAGGAGATTAGTGATCAGGTTGATCACAAAATGACGGACTACGAAGTTGACCAAGTTAAGAATTATGCTGTCTTGGAAGCAAAATAAAATCTGACGAAGTAAGCGGACTACCAGGGGCAAAGCATGCACCCATCACTAAAAGTAGTTTTCTGGTATCAGACTTAGATCTTAATTGGTGTAAGAAATTTCTGAGAATATATGTTGAAAAAGAAGAGAATCTAGGCGTTTGAGATGTCGTGCCACAGAGGGACTTTGAACTAATGGGTGGCTTCCCGCCGGATCGGCGAAGGAAGGAGTATGCAGAAAAACACTAACTAGAAGAAGGGACAGAATGACAATATGTTTTAAGACATCGGGGTAGCTCCCGTGGTATCAGAAGGATCTGAAAACAGTAAAAGCTGTGAAGGAATTGGAGCTTGGAATGTATCGAACTAATATTTGAGGATCTTGGTTGTAAGTGTTACTCCGATGTAAAGAGGTCGGTACGACAGAGGAACTCGATGCGGGACGTTTCAATCAGGAGACAGAGGGAGGGAGCGATGGAGGGAGGGAGAAAAAGAGAGAGAGAGAGAGAGAGAGAGAGAGAGAGAGAAAAGAAAGAAGAGAGAGAGAGAGAGAGAGAGAGAGAGACGGGGTTGAGGGAAGCCTGCCGTACACAAACTTCATTTACGGGTAAATAAATATTTTACGCAATAAACCGCGACTTATTGGGGATTCTGCAAGAATCATCTTCTTAAACGATTAAAGACTGGTTTTAGTTCTTTGTGTTGAATTATATGCTAGAGAACATTCATGTGACGAGCTACAAGTGAGAATGTCAGGGATCAGCGGAAGATTAACTCTAATGCAAGCAACATGATTCTCTGACACTTGTTTTCAACAACCGAACGATTTATCACCTGCTGGGCCCTTTCGCTTGATTTGTTTATTCCAAATAACCGAATTCAGTTGTCGTGCGGTCCTCCTGCCATGCCCAATTTTATGATTTATGTTATCTTCATTTAAGCATTCGGAGTAATTTTATCGAACTGCATTCACACATTTACACTAGCGAATTTAGAAAACGGTTCAAATGGGTCTGAGCACTATGGGACTTAACATCTGAGATCATCAGTCCTCTAGAACTTAGAACTACTTAAACCTAACTAACCTAAGGACATCACACACACCCATGCCCGAGGCAGGATTCGAACCTGCGACCGTAGCGGTCGCTCGGCTCTAGACTGTAGCGCCCAGAACCGCACGGCCACTACGGAATGAAGGTTGGCATAGAAACAATGGTTGAGGTAGCGCCTCTTCCAAATACACGAACTAGATTAGAATCGTCGCAAATGCAGCTCCTCTTGCGGAAAATTTATGTGATTTGTTGGGATATTTTCTCGATAAAAATGTAATAACTTTGGTTTGCAGTGAGACATTAAGTGGTGGATGACGTAGGCGTTCGGTTCTTTTTATCAGGATACGTACCGAATTGTGTGGTGGTGATTATGTTGGGACCTAAGGACATCTTCAGAGTAACTGAAAATTCCGGTTTATATCGGAACGTACAGATCTATACATCAATATGTTGCCACTTGTCTTCCTACATATAATCTCATAATGGCGTTAATCGAAAGCAATTCTGTTTTGGTTCAGTCATTTTATGTAATTACTCGCTGCCAAGCATTATCCCATTCTCGTAATTTAAAAAATTTTTAGTGCACAGTTTGGCAAGCTTCATGATTTGGAGTAGTAAATGTACTTCTTGTCTGCATTTCAGTATGATAGATTACAATACACGGACGTATACCACATAGGCTCAGGTATCTGTTTCTTTAAACGTCTCTGTTGAGATTATCATAGGTGTTTACACGCAGCGCAGTTGTCCGTCGCTGTTCTGTCTCCCACCTGGTTGGTCTGCCTACTGATTGAGCGAGGAACGGAATGAAGAAACAACAACACCCAAGTAACGGTCACGTGTCTTGCAGGTGGTGAAACCTCGATTTCTCTCCTACTCTTCAGCTGCCGGACTGGATGCTGAAGTAGACGACTATATTACTCAACGCAGAGAACTATCGATCCTTGCCTGTGACTGCATTTAGATACAAGAAATTGCAGCTGACAGCAGTGACGCGGAACGACAATTACAAACACGTCTACACTCCTAATACTCTTACAAAAAAAGGTAGAGTAATTTTCTAAGCTTAGTCTACATATTTTGTTTGCGATGGGATACATCCGACGAATGAGTTATGAAACAGATGCTATCTTCGGCAAAATATTTGATGCAAGACTAGATACGGTGAATGGGGAGGTTGAATTTTACACAAAATCAAATAACGCTACCGAATGATGAGGCCAAAAGATGTGAAATGGAAGTGCTTTAAGTAATAAAGCATTTGTGGTAGAGTACAGCTTTCCATTAAAGTTTGGAGAACTACCTGTACTTAAGTGTACAAATATTCTTTAGCTGTCTTACGTTCACTTTTTTCGTGCAGATATTTTCGTCAGAAACAAATCAGTCTAAAAGAACAAAGGCAATTCTGTAGAGTATAAACTTCTCTAAAGCGGTCATGTCTGGAATAACTTGCGTAATATATATATATATATATATATATATATATATATATATATATATAATTTTGCTAAGTCGTTTTTAATAGCTGCAGAAATTTTTGCGGACGACCTTCTCACCCCACCTGTTCAACATCTGCGTCTCTATATTTGTCCTGGAATCTGACACTTATTACGAATTCCACAAAACTCCATCTAATGACTTAAGTTCGTTCTGCTCTTAGCGTCCTCACCTACCGTGAGTGCATATCCCGGTAGCTACAGTAGCCTTCTTCTTCTTCTTCTTCTTCTTCTTCTTCTTCATGTTCTGCTCAGGCTCTCTTTCTTCTGAACATAATTGTGCATAAGCAATTCCTGTGAGTAATTTATAGCTGTTTCCTTAGTTACACATGCCCCATTCATTTTTCCTTAGTGCTGAACATTTTCGCATAGGTTTTAAATAGATTTGATTTTTTACAGTTGTTTGGCATTATATTATTTAAGTCATACGTAATTTGCAATAGGGTATGTTTGACACCGTCTGTGTTAACGTACAGTTGTTCATCGCATACACACGAAGGAAGCTTGATATCAATTTTTTGTTTACTTCAGCACTTTTCCATTCACTTGCTTTTGGCGATATGATTAAGCCAGTGTGTACTGCGTTAAATGCACCATTACTGCATCCGTAATACGTTTTAGTGAGTTTTATATGAGGATGGGGCGGCCTCCCTATCGTTCCAGCGTTTCAGAAATATATCAAGTGTGACGCTGTCAGTCATAGATGTACCAGACTAATCTTAAGCATGTAATTCTGACATAAATCTTTCGCATGGATTACTTTAATTAATTAATTTTTGTTCAGTAATGATGATTTTATCAGCCTCTGTGTAAAGTAATGTTATTTTAGAAGATATCCTTGATGGATACTCCAAGCCAGAAGGTAACGCGTAACAGGAAAAGAGAGTGCCACAAATATGATAAACGAATTTAGGTGACAATCATTAAAATAGGGCTGTATTTCTTTGAGGTAGGACCTTCTCGTGAAATTTCAATCACCAACTTTCTTCTCAGAGTGTGAAAATATTTTACTGGCACCCATCTTCATACGGTGGAATGATCATCGTAATAAAATAAAGGAAATCAGAGCTCGCACGGGAAGATTTAAGTGTTCGTCTATCCTGCACGGTCTTCGAGAATGGAACGGTAGACAAACAACTTGACTGTTCGAGGAACCCTTTGACAGGGAGTTAACTGTGAATCGCAGAGTAATCATGTGGATGTAGATCTTTTCGATAGGGTAAATCTTCCAGTGGTTAGGTACACTTTGGGCTCGATAAGGCAGGGCCTGCTGCAATTTTCATGTTTGCCAAAGACTGTAGTTTTCTTAATAAATCCGCTGCAATTTGTAATTGTGATTATCTAGAAAATGGTATCATTTAATCATAAAACACGAAGACGAGTAGGACACATTTTAGATTCATATTCCACATATAGGCCACAATCTCTGTAAGTTAGCCCACGGTAATATAATGTTAGGGCTCTGAACAGAATTACAGCTGGCTAGCTCTCCACTGTCCGTAAGAAGAGCAGTCGACGCAGGCCGCTTATCGCTGACCTTTTTTTTCCCCAGTAGCCTTCTAGATGTGGTAAAGTGGAAAAGTTTCCTGGAGGAAATAATATCCACTGAGAAGCTTTTACTGAACAGTTTGTACAAATATTTTTCAACACTTCAGATTATCTAGTTTGTCGAAAGTGGTATACGAAGCTGTGAAGAACAGAGGCTTTCTATACAGCTGTTCTTGTCCAATGGCCAGCACTAGCGGCTCGAAAAGCGTCGCTCGATAAACATTGTGATATCTACCAGTAACGAAGTTTTTTAGCGAAGTGTTTCTAGCCACTAGTGCTCATCATCGAGCATCAAGGCACACAAATCATTCGTATGTTACTAATACTATTAGCTATGTTAAAGTGAATTTTATGCCTTGATGTCTCATGATGAGTACTAGTGGTTCGAAACACGTCACTAATAAATTCTTGAGGTTAATTATCCTAAAACAGTGTATCAGTTTGAGATCCTTTCTTACAACATGGTCACGTGACTCTAGCCTGCAAATATGGCTGAGGATTATTATAATAACTGTAAGGTTTTGGAGCAGCAAATCAAAGTTGAAGGCACTTGTTCCTAGAGACATCATTTGGGCTGTAAGTTTAACATGTCACGTATGCCTACTCAAACGGCTGTGAAGCTGTCTATCAAGTGTAACTGCTGGATGCACTGGGTGTGATAGGGCCGAAAATTAGCTGAACTTTTCGAGAGATTTCAATGGATGTGGTGAGGTCACAAGTGACAACGTGAATAGCTCAAGAATGAATTTTAGACGTTGCATTGCTAATTCTGGCGAGCCCCTGTGCGTTTAATGTGCAGAAATACGAATCCGCCGTGGGCACGGAGCGACGGTCAATGCTCGCGGGGTGAGCAGCATCCAGCCCGCTGTCCGGCTGTCTGTCTGGGCGGTAATGAGGCGGACCGGCTGCAGGTGGAGCCAATAAAACGCCGGCCGCGCCTTCCTCACCCTGCCCCCATTCTCTCCTCGCCAATCTTCGCTTTAACTTTTTCCATTACTTAATACAAAACGAATTAAAGGCGGAATGAGATATAAATGGAGTTTCTGTGTAATATGCCACTAATGGGAAATCTTTCGGAAGATTCCGAGGTCATTTTTCGCCCGCGCCTGCGAAATTAGGAGCCGCATGATTGCATGCTCGTCGCCCGCCACCTACTCGCGGCGGAAGCTGTGCACCGACACGAAAAAGGACCTGTACTAGCGCACACCTCCAAACATACGTAGCATAGCATCCTCGAATTCCAGAGATATCTGAGAGTTACCAGCGATTAAAATGAACAGTACAAGATGTCTCGGATAACGCTGATCTCACGTAAAATTCGAAAGCGTAGAGCGAACTTCTTTTTACAGTACGTTTAATATAATTAATTTATAACTACAGAGAAACGACTACATGTATATTAGCTGACAAACACGGCATTGTCCGTGTATTTATTTTTCCAATTTTCTATTACCAAATAAATAAATAAATAAATAAAAATTTTACATGTATTCCCGTACAGTCTCTGCACGCTGGGCGCAGCTGTTTCGCGAGTCTACAACGCGATTTTGTAAATGTCTCTATACCAACGCTTTTTCATGCCTCTATATAATCCATTTTTTCAGCTACACTGTTTCCGCTCCGCAGTTAAAAGCTGTCAAAAACGTTGTCAGGTATCAGATTTCTTTAAGTTGAGTCGTCTGTAGGAGTGTATTAGTAGTAAAGAATAATGTATTAAAACTTTTTGCATGATGCGGCACTTTTTCACGCGTCTCGGTGTTTATGACATCGTCTCTCCTGATCTACACGTGGTATCATGGTGTAATTTTGTAGCCGATGTAGCGGCATATGTGGCTATTGTCTCCGAAATTTATTGCGAACAGAGTTAGTAGCACGAAAGTAATAAATTTAAAAGTCATGCATGATGCAGCAGTTTTTCACGTATCTCATTGTTACTGACGTCATATATCCAGAATTATGATAGGTAGACGGTTATTACCCCGGCAGCGATTGTTGCCTGACAAGAAAGGATATGTGTACCAACTCTGGTTCATATCGGTTCAGTGGTTTAGGAGGAGAAACGGAACAGGCACACACTGATACATCTATTTTTATAATATGCAAGAATATAATTTTGCCTCACAGATAAATAGTGTGACGCAGAACGAAAAGTTGCAATAAAAGAGCGGCCGTTGTGGCCGAGCGGTTCTAGGCGCTTCAGACCGGAACTTCGCGACTGCTGCGGTCGCAGGTTCGAATCCTGCCTCGGGCATGGATATCTGTGATGTCCGTAGGTTAGCTAGGTTTAAGTAGTCCTAAGTTCTAGGGGACTGATGACCTCAGCTATTAAGTCCCATAGTCCTCAGAGCCATTTGAACCATTTGAACCAAAAGTAGGATTTTTTTTACAGGCTACCAGTTTAAAGGAAATTCCACTGTGACTTTAAAAAGTTGTCCAGAAGAAATGATTTTAGGCTAGATTTAGAACTTGCGTTACCTGACGCATATTTCATGTTGTTAGCCAAGTCTTCAAAAATTTTGCTTGACGTGTAGTGAATTACTTTGAGCTACTGGCAACCGTTATAATGAATAATAAAGATCAATTATTCTTTTAATATTATAGGTGTGGACATCGCAGTTCTTCTCATACTGGATATGTATGACGAAATTTCATTAGTGAAAGTATGTATATGTAAAACTTTGGAGGCGCAGTTGAAAATGTCTAACTTCTTGAAGAGGTACCTAGAAGAAGATTGCGGGTAAACGCCAAATACTGTTACTGTTAGCTATTCTGTAGTCAATTTTTTTTCTTAGTGATTGGTTGTCCTAGAAAATTATACCATAGACGAGCAATCAGCGAAAGTGAACAAGATATATTAGGAAACTGATTCGTTTGCTTCCAAGACCAGCAACTGTACTAAGAGCAAAGTATCTGCACGTAACCACCCAGATTTCGAAGAGTGACGTCCGGACCATATGTGAACTGAAATACAGATTTTTCGTCAACCATTACCTGAAAAGATGAACTTACATAACCGGAATTTTCTGTGCGAGGTTTCCAGAACTTTCAGTAAATTACTGCGACAGTTTCTGGGAAATATTATGTCTACTACCGCACGTAAATTTCTCTGGACATTAGGAGATGTCAAACCACAAACAGCATGGATAGAGTGTTCCAGCCAGCAGCGGAAGGGGCAAAATCAGAGCTGGGCAACAGGCGTCGCTCGATAGCTAGGGCGCTGATCATCCAAATGGCCAAAATGTTGCACGTTCCCTCAGACGAGTAAAACTCGCAAAACTGGTGAGTTGGTAGCGAAATCCAAGATACTACAGACGGCAGGCTTTGGCTTATTGCTCCATGCAGAACGAAATCATCACTTTGGGACTACATTTTACGACTGTGGTCCGTAGGGGATGATTAAGATAATTACACGTACGGAAGGTTACAATGTTATCGCGGTTACGTCCACTTTCGTGAGCGCTGAGTTTTGGCAGCAGTTCCAGTATTTAAGAACAAGTGTTGTCATTTGGGGCGTTATTTTTCATTGGCATCTTTATGTGGCGACAATTCTTCGACACTTTCGATTAATGAGGTTGATGGGGTTGTTTTAATACTTTGTGACAGCCTTGAGCTGCGTGATTATGTAACACGATGATGTTTTAGTAAAAGAAGTGACAAGGTTGGCTGTTATGGAAGTAAATATTAATTATTGTTCAAGTCTTTCTTCTAGTGTAACTTACCTGTCCGAGAAGTTTGTTTTCCGAGATCCGAGAACATCGTAAAGCAACAATTTGGAATTTAGCGCTGTAAGATTTCATGTGCTGCGGAGAGATCTTACACTCTGATAGGATTGCTGTTCGACCGTATCACTGCTGTAAAAATTACCACGTATATATTCGATAGTGAGCCGGAAATTTCGTACTGTAGCAGCTTTCCCTGTCTTTTTTTTCATTAAACTTCTTTGTTAGACATTTTGCTGCAAAATGTATCAAGGAGTACATTACAGCCTACTTGCTGTTGTGGTCCCCAGTCCAAAGACTGGTTTGATGCAGCGCCTCCAAACTAGTCCGTCCTGTGCTAGCTTCTTCCTCTCTGCCTAAGTTCTGCAACCTACATCCATTTGAACGATGCTTATTGTATTCAAGCACTGGTTTTCCTCTACGAGTTTCCTCTCAAATTTCTTTCCACAACCAAATTCATTATTATCTGACGCCTCAGTAACTATCCTTTCAATAGACAACCTGTTTAGTCAAGCAGCGCTACACATTTCTCCCCCCCCCCCCCCACCCCCAATTCGATTCCGTTCTTCCTCAATAGTTATTCGATCTACCCGTTTAATCTTCAGCATTTTACTGTAATTACACCTTTCAAAAGTTTCAATTCTCTTCCTATCTGGACTGTTTATCGTTCTCATTTCATTTCCGTGCAAGGCTCGACTGCAGATAAGTGCCTTCAGGGAAGACTTCGTAAGACCTAAATTTACATTCAACGATAACAAATTTCTTTTTTTTCATGAATGCTAATCTGGTTATTGCAACTGTAAATTTTATATCTTCCCTATTTCGACCATAATTCTTTATTTTCCCGGGCAAATAGCAAAGCCCATCTGCAACTATCAGTCTCTCATTCATTAATACAATTCTCTCAGTACAGCCTGTTTTACGTGGACTGCGTTTCTTTACCCATGTTTTACTGTTGTTGACGTTCATCTTATATTCTCTTTTCAAGACATTATCCGTTCCCTTCAACTGCTCTTTGAAGTCTTGACAGAATAACAATGCCATGGCAAACATCAAAGCTTTTGTTTCAAATGGCTCTGAGCACTATGGGACTGAACAGCGGAGGTCATCATTCCCCTAGAATTTAGAACTACTTAAGCCTAACTAACCTAAGGACATCACACACATCCATGCCCGAGTCAGGATTCGAACCTGCGACCGTAGCGGTAGCGCGGTTCCAGACTGAAGCGCCTAGAACCGCTCGGCCACTCCGGCCTGCAAAGTTTTTGTTTCTTCTCCCTGAACAGTACTCATATTTTTCCGTTGCTTCCCTTAGTGCTCGCTCAGATTAAGTAACATAGGTGAGAGGCTACAACCTTGTCTTACTCCTTTCTCAACAGCTGATTCCCTTTTATGTCCTTCGATTTTTGTAAGTGCTGCCTAGTTTCTGTACGTGTTGTAAACAACTTTTTCGTTCTCTGTCCCTGCTACCACTCTGTCCCTGCTGCCTTCAGAATTTCGAATAGTATATTTCAGTCAACAGTGTCAAAAATCTTTTCCAAAACTACAAATGCTGTTAATGCAGGTTGAACTTTAGCCATCTTCCACAGCTAGATATTTGAAATAGTAGTGTAACTTTATCATTACGGAATATTGTTTTACTTATGATTTTCCTAATAGACGCAAGAATTTCAGTTGGCGATGAATGGCACTGTTGGTTTACATATTCCGACTGGAATGTTCGTTCGATTACTTCAATTATTTCCGCTTCTGAGGAGCATGTTATCCATTAAACATGAGTAATTAGTGTAACTTGCTATGACTAAGTCATTAAAGCACGACATCACTGATGCTGGAAGGAAAGGAAAAGCTTTTGCTGAGATATGACCTTTAGAACAGCACAGAGGAAGATGCCGCTTTGACTTTAATAAAGGTGTGAAGCAAGGGGATAGTCTCTCCACTGTCCTATTCAATATAGACCTGCATAGTGTAGTAAATAAAATCAACAAAAGAGGCACCATATTTATCAAAACTAGCCAGGTATGTGCATACGCTGATGGCATTGCTGTAGTAGGAAGAAATACCAATACACTCCTAGAAACATATCGGGCAATGGAAAGAGAAGCCTTAAAAATTGGCCTCACAGTAAATGAAAACAAAACAAAATAAATGGTAATGTCACAATCTGAGGCCAGAAGAACCCCTAAATACTAAACATCAATGGAAAATGCTTCAATGGAGTGGAAAGGCTATAAGGGAAAGAATACAAGCAGGAAACAGAGCTTGCTTTGCAAATATGCAGCTTTTCAAAAATAGCCTTGTTACAAAAAAAACTACACTGCTAATACATAATTCCCTAGTTCTCCCAGTTATCACATACGGCTCAGAGGTATGGACGTTGACAGAACACGATAAAAATGCACTAAGAAGCACTGAGCGGAAAATACCACGCAAAATCTATGGGCCAATAAGGGAGGAAGAAGGCTGAAGAATACGCAACAATGCCGAATTACAGGAGTTAATACAAGGCAGGGACATAGTAAAATTTGTGAAATCACAGCGAATACGATGGCTAGGACACTTGGAGAGAATGGCAGAGGATAGAATTCCAAAGAAAATGATGGAAGGTATGATCCATTCAGTTAGGCGAAAAGGGAGACCTAGAAGAAGATGGATCGACTAGGTAATAGTGGATATCACCAATATGGGAGTCCGGGTGTGGAAAAGAACAGCTAATAACCGAGAAATGTGGAGGAAGATTGTTAAAAGCCAAGGCTCACCAAGGTCTGTAGCGGTACTGAAGAAGAAGAAGAAGATGCCGAACTTCTGATGTGCACCTTATAATTCCAGTGTACCAGTCATAACAGATATTGTCGTATGTCATCACTGTATGATTAACTTAAGATAAACTTGGAATTGACAGATTTGTATAGGTTCTCAGTCTGGCGATCAGAATCTGTGGACCACATCTCTACGAACTCATCGCCAGAGAAACAGGTGGAGATAATTTCTTCCAGAAGCAGAACGCTGCCCTCGGGTCGAAGGCCACCTCACCAGCGCGCGCTAGCCACCTTCCCTGAAGAGTCATTTGTGTTAATAGTTTACTACACAACTGATATCAGGATTTTTCCAAGGCAATTGCGAAACTACCGTACGTAAGACAAAAGCCGTTACCCAACACTTTTACTCCCCTCGGCATTTATAGACAGCTGCGATCCGAGCATGAAACAGTTTGGTTAGCCTTGTCGCAGCAACACTAGCAGTTAATGCACTAGACTCGAGTTATTATCCGAGAAAGAAGCGCAGCCGTATTTACATGCTGCCACCCTTTCTGGCTGACTTTATGTAACGGTGCCCAAACACGGTAATGGGGCTATAACGATCACGGGAACAGGCTCCTACGTGTTCAACGTATTTGTCACTTACGTTTCAAGGATGGCCTCGTTATGTGGAGGCACGCGCGCCGCATTACTGCTCAAAATATTCAATTATCACGAAGTTAGGAAACACGAGGATCCGCTTCGAAGCAGTTGTATGCATACTTCGAATAATAGGTAGAAAACAGTGTGGAAATGTGACCCAGCTCTCTCCGGCCGTACTTTATGAGACAAAGCAAGTCAGAAGAGAACGAGAATCGTTTGACCCTGGTCTCAATCTCAGCTCATATAGGCGTGCAAAGAGACTGATTTTTCAAATTAGTCATCTGGAAGCAATTTAGATCAGTGCCAGAGACGGCGTAGGAAAATCATTGACAGCACACAGTGCTGCCAACTGCGAAGCGCGAGCGACTGTAGGCGAAAGCAGTAATCAAGGTTTGAGAACGCTGAGGCATTGCCATAGAGACGTTTACAAAATCGCTTATACGTTACTGGCTGAGGCAGTCGCGCGAAGCTGCAGCTCATAGTCCGGTGCAATTTTCAGGAAGCGACTTATTCCGACTCTGTTATAGCGTCGGTTGTTTATGACAGAGCTCTCATCAATTTTTCAATTCGAGTTAACGTAAAAATTTCTATAAATAGAACAGTACAGTGTGACTGTTTCGGCGTAGAAATCATTCGAATCAGCTCGAAAGCAAAACTTAAGGCATGTTCTCACTCTAGAAAGAAATTACAGTTTCTTAACGTGCATAGCCAAACAACAGTTCAAACCATGGTCCACCAAATTGCAAATCCTCAGTCATCCCACACTTTCCGTTGCATTCAGCCAAACTAATTGTTGAGGACGAAACTATCTGAACAGGTTCGTAACTATTCCTGTCACATTTCTCATATGTATGTGTGTAGTCTGCCGAGCTGCTCCCTTATCCTAACTCCACAAGAATTGAGGGTAACTGTTTGTATTTTAATAATCTCACCACTGCGATCTACATCCACAAAGACATTCGCCATGCCACAATTCAGAGCAAAGTGTAGATCACGTTGTGCCAAGATTATGCACACGGTAAACTATTATTTTTGCGGAAGCAGGATTGCTGTATTGTCTACCTCTAAAAGCTGTAGATTTACTGAACTGAGGGCACTTTCATCCAAAAATTGTCATCTAACTTCGTTGAACATTTCATTTACAGTTTAGTGGAAACGGTATCGACCTGCTACGTGCAATAGTGGTTCTTTGAATTCCAATATCTTCCGTCAGATCAGTTCAATAAAGACAGCTAAACTGGATGTTATTGCATCGAAAATACTACCACCAGCACCAAAATGGCACGAATTTATGTTCTGCATTACCTATGCACCAAACGAAAAAATAACTACTCATATTAACGAATTTTTCCTATTATTCGTTATTGTCTTCTTCAGTGGTTAAGGACAGCAGTGGTTGTTGCTGAAACAAACTCATGCTATTCACTTAGCTCTCGTAAGTAGCCAATTTCAGCTGTCCTCTTTGCTACCAAAGAATTTTTTCCCAGCTGTTATTTCCGGCCCCGATTTCTAATCTCATTATATGGGTTTTTCAGAGAAAAAATAAAATATCCCATCAGATCTTTGCAAGACTACCTAAAGCAACATCTCTTGTTTCACTTTAGACAGCTGTGGTCCTCAAATGTAGTTACTTTGTCCACTTGCAGGGAACATTACATTATAAATAAATTAGATAACAGAACAAGTGCGATTCTGCTCCAACATTTTACAGTAATAGACATCTGTAGTTACATTCTAATGGTGGGACCTTAGGTCCTTTCATTGAATATTTTTCGTAACGCCCGGTAGCTCTCTCTCAGATGTAAGCCAAGTAGCTAATATATGCTTCCTTTCGGACTCTAGTGAACCCTGAAAGAAGATCAGAGCATAGAGGTTATATGTCTTTTCGCTTGGAAATGCCACTTATGACGAATTAATAATTAACGTTTACGGTATCGCAAATACTCTGGAAACGATAACTGAAACTCCTATGAACTCACTAATGTATGTAATACTGGTCGGAAGCCAAATTCTTTACATTTCACAGCAGTAGAGCCAAGTCTGAATACGGGTAATGTATTTTGATTTCTAGGTAACGAACTCAAATCTAATGAGATCTCTGAAAATCATCAATTATGTATCTGATATGCAAACAGCTTTACAGTGATTCTTACGGAATGTAACGATCCCTTAGATCCTCCTTGTAACCTATTACAAGAACCAAACTTTAGTTATTTCTTACTAATATAGTGTTCCTTATACATTCTATGTTTTATTTTGAACTGTCAGACTCTGGGAAAATGACAGTCTTGGACAAGTACCTCTGAGAACATCCTAAGCAAAGTACGAGTAAGAATGAAAGTAATGAGAGCTGACTTTCTTCCGGCGTATATAGTGTTCAAGTAACTTATGGGCATGCAGCCCGGTGACGTCGTCGACAGCAGCTGAAGTTTTTCGTTGAAACTGTCGGTTTGGTCACCTGTCGCAATATCGGCTGTTGTCGACGTCGCCTGGCCGCATTCCCGTAAGTTATACCAACAATGAAAGTAACGTTATGAGCAGCACATTAAATTTTGAGCAAGGTCTCCTTTTCTGAAATGGACAGTAATTAACACTGATGACATGGCGGTATCAATACACACCACTGGAGAGAATTCCAGCGGCAGTTTCGTGGCGACTTCTTTTCTAGAAGCATGTACGTGTAGTAGTTTTCAATACAAAAGCAGCTTGCCTCAGACAATGTCAGTGGTTGCGTAGTAGGTTAATACAAGTGCAACTTTATAATTGGGTCTTTGTAGAATACATCTCTGCTCAGTAGCTGTCCGTTTCTGCCGAAGACTGGACTACAGGTGACTACGACTTGCTATCTGGAACTGCGAGGACATACGGTAAGACGAGTTCACTTTAGAGTGGAAGATTGGGCCCTTGCGCCATCGCAAGAAAGGCAGCCAGGATCTCTAAAGTTCACTAAGGAAAACCGTACACCATATCAGCGACGCGAAAGTAAAGCCTTAGTGCAGACGTACTTTGCTGTAACTCCTAGTCCGTGGTTGATCTTAAAAAGACCTGATAGGTCTGAAAGTTATCAGTGGAAAGTTTCTTGGTTAATTTATTTCTTGGCGTATCGATTTTTACGTAAATAGGGACACTTTCGGTATTAATCGTTCCCATAATCCATTTTCACGTCGTCATACTGTACATAGTGAGAAGAGATTTTATACTACTAGGTCCATCATACGATAGCTTAATTTAGGATGAGACTAAACGTGAATACCGAAAGATATATTTACTGAAAAATCTGGGAGTTGTTTTAAGTGTGTACTAACCCGTCTTCGCGTTAATATTAGGACAAACTCGCAGTGCTAAATCTGTCATTAGATACGGCACATGAACTACTCGGATACGAAGAAACTGCTTTCAAATCGAGCAATATTATTTTCTTGAGTCTTAAAACATGATAGTTATGAGGATTATGGCTACTAACAGCAAGAAGACTATACTGACTTTTTTAAAAGTTATCATTTAGTTTTGCAAATAAATTATAAAATTAGGTTTTCCTATTCTTTGTTATTCACCACTATCAGTCACACACACACACACACACACACACACACACACACACACACTGTCAATGGCAAAGCACTATTCGTCATATGTTGTTCCCATTTCCCTGGACGTAGAACACGCATTCGCTAGAACAGCCCACTACCAGGTCGGAAACGAGAAGGTGTTACTGGTGGTGTGGTATTTATCACCACAGCCTGCTTATTTGTTTCCTCTGTGGCAACCCTGCTGTAATTTTCCGCGTGCGTGCGCGAGTGTGAAGTGATTGCCGCGCTGTCTGCCATTACCTGATTCCGCGCCGCCCTCTCATTTCCTCTGCGGGAGAACTGCTTTCGATCTCGGCTGATGATAAGCTCTGTGTCGCATTATTTTTTCAAAGCACTTAAAACGCTTTGGGAAAGTACGGGGGCGAGAAAGTTAGTCGAAGCAGTGGCGTCGAAGTCGCCGCTCTCTAGATGATTTTGGCCTAGAGACGTTGTAACAAGACCATTTGGAGGACGCAGTATACAAGATTTCTCCCCTTTACAATGATAGCTACAAGTTGGTTGGTTGGTTTGGGGAAGGAGACCAGACAGCGTGGTCACCGGTCTCATCGGATTAGGGAAGGAAGTCGGCCGTGCCCTTTCAGAGGAACCATCCCGGCATTTGCCTGGAGTGATTTAGGGAAATCACGGAAACCCTAAATCAGGATGGCCGGACGCGGGATTGAACCGTCGTCCTTCCGAATGCGAGTCCAGTGTCTAACCACTGCGCCACCTCGCTCGGCTCTCCAACAGTAGTGTATATGTATATAATGGAGAACAAACACAGGCAGTGCTGTGAGGGCATGCACAATATAGCAAAGAAGTTTCTAAAATTACACTGTAAATATTTGTTTTACGAGTAATCATGAGTCTGTGCAAATTACTACAAACCTTACCTCGGAAATATCCAACATTCTATTACTAATGTAATTCTAAAGGTAGCAGAGGTAAAACACAGGGAGCGAGATATCTGTACAGATCTGTACAGAAACCTAACCGTAGTTATAGGAGTCTAAGGATAAGAGAGATGGGCAGTGATTTGAAGGGAATGAAATAAGGTAGTATCCTATCCCCAATATTGTATTATCTGTACAGTAGCAATCTGTCAAGAATACCGAAGATAAATCGAAAAAGAGAATCAAATTTCAGCGAGAACTTTACGGTTAACCGATGATGTAATTCAGCTGAACGTAATGGATAGTATCTTGAAAGGAGGTTATAAGATAGGCGTAATATGACGGTAATGGAATGTGATGAATACACTGAGGCAATGCCAAGGCAATTAGATTACGAAGTACGACACAAAAATAATAGATGAGTTGTGCTATTTAGGCAACAAAATATCTATGACCTCAGTAAATCGGTTATCAGACGCAGACTAACAATCATTAAACAGCAATGAAACGTCGATGATAAGTTAGGAAAAAAGAAAACAGAAGCATCTAAAATGTGGTGCTACAGAAGAATGCTGAAAATTACCATCATTCATCTAATGACTAACGAGGAGGTACTCGATCGAACTGGCCGAGAAAACGTTTATGGCACACCTTGGCTATAAAAAGGGATAAGTTGGCAGAACATCCTGAGACATGGAAGAATCATCAGTATTGTGATGTGAGGGAGAGTGGGGATCGTAATAACTGTACAGCGAAACCAAGGCTTGAATAGAGTAAGTAGATTCAACTGGATATAGGCTGCAATATTTCTGCGGGGCTTGTCTTTGACAGCCAATCACGGAGATCTGCAAGAAAAAAATCTTCAGAATTAGGACAATCTCAAAAAAAGACGAGGACGCTATATCAATTGTTCACGATTTTAGTACAGCCTCTCAAGCGTACAGGATCTCAAAATGTTATGGTAATAAAATTCCCCGCAAAATTTAAAAGAACAGAAATTATGAATACTACGAAGAACATGTCAATATCTTATGCATCGACGAGCGTTGGAAACAGAAGTTGTGCAAGTGCAACTCTAAGCAAAACTAAAGAAATGCTGTGTGAAAATGTTTCGAGTATCCATGGTATCAGTTTGTCAAATAATTGTATTAATATATACACGAAGAAAATTATCTAGATAGCAACAATATACCAAGAAAAGTCTGAATGTAGTACACATGATCATGTAAATACGTAGACCAGACATAAGCATAACATGCAAAAAACATAGCATTAGTGAATATATGCATTGCAAAAACCTCAAAGTATGACATCTATAAATATTTCTGACTGTAAAAAGTAATGGAAAAAAGGTTTCAAATGGTTCAAATGGCTCTGAGCACTATGCGACTTAACTTCTGAGGTCATCAGTCGCCTAGAACTTAGAACTAATTAAACCTAACTAACCTAAGGACATCACACACATCCATGCCCGAGGCAGGATTCGAACCTGTGACCGGAGCGGTCGCTCGGCTCCAGGCTGTAGCGCCTAGAACCGCACGGCCACTCCGGCCGGCTAAAAAGGTTTCACTATAAACGATATCAGTGAGGTATGAAGCATAATGCGGCGTTCAGGACTGCTACAGTGCGAATATAGATTACATCTGAAACTTTCTGACAGATTAAAACTGTGTGCCGGGCCGGGACTCGAACTCGGGACCTTCGCCTTTCGCGGGCAAGTGCTCTACCAACTGAGCTACCCAAGCATGACTCACGCCCCGTCCTCACAGCTTTACTTCTGCCAGTATCTCGTCTCCTGCCTTCCAAACTTAAACAGATTACATCTGTTTAACAAGGCACATCTCTAGGAGAATGAAAAGACTGAACATCTCCAGCAAAATTGTCATGCACGAGTGCCCACTCTACGATGTTAGACAAATATCTCCGTGTAGACGGTTCCAGGATGGAGTAACTATTGATGCACCGTTTGAACTGCATATGAACTAGTGTCAACTGTCAATGGGTTTGAAACAAAAAGCACAACGAACAAATAGAAACCAGTTATTAGACAGATGCTTTTAATTTTGCCTTTTTCCTGTACAAATATGGTTTTCACTTTGGCATTTCGGATCCATACCGGGAATAAGCAAATTTTAATTTTTGTATGCTCTTACATCCATAAAAGTCTTTGTTCTTGACACCCTTTTTCCTTACTGTTCCAAATACATGTTATGCACAAAAAAAGGAACTTTACCAGTTAACGTTCCTCCAGAGTCACCACTGTGAGCCAAGTCCTTATTGTAAGGACAAGGAGGAAGGGAGTAACATGTTTTGTAGAACTATCTGTTGTCCGACTTGCACTGTTATCTTGTAAATTACCTGTTGTAATTTGTAAATTACTTGTAAATCAATGACAGAGTGGATAAAGCAGTAAAAAATCGTACAATTTAGCTATGAACTCTAAATTCCCGCTAACAATTTCCTATTGATAAGGCCTCCACACAGACTAGCAACAGGCAAGGGAGGGCTGTAAGTTTACCCACAGGTTGACGCATCGTGGAGAATGTGTACGTTACCGAAAGTATTCCAACGAAGCACGTTCTGCGCTTTGTTTTGTGTGTGGCTTCGGCTGCATGCCGAAAATAATTCAAAAGTATGCTCCAAAAATGGTTCCGACTGAGAATTATGACTTTCATTTTAGGGATGGGGCGATGTCACAAGCTAAAGTAGCATCGTCTGTACCTCACTGAAAGAGAATTGGGATTTCAGCTATTCTCAATGCGTGCTAGAGGTACAGCGCATAATGTTAGCAGCCCATTTCAATGGGCGACGCATTTAGAGACACTGAGAAGGAACTGTGATCTATGATATGTCGTATGACTTCTGTCGTTGTGGACGGCTGTTCAGGATCCGCGTTTCAATGGTGATGGTTATTTTACAGAAGCAACTACGCGTTTGGCCTCACGAGGATGAGTGGTCGCCGCCCATCAAGTTCCCACCAGAGAAATTTCTACCACAGTCACTGGGAACGTAAGGCAACAGCTCCACGTCAGAACAAGGACTCTACGAACGACCTGTGAATAGTCTTATCTCCGTCAGTTTGATTGGTTTTGCTCGCCACGAGTTCCTCTTCTGTGCCAGCCTCTTCATCTCAGAGTAACTCTTACAGCCAGCGTCCTCTTATTTGTTGGATATATTCAAGTCTGTCATCCTCTACAGTTTCACCCTCTTGAACTCCGTAAAGTGCCATGGAAGTTATTGATGCATCAACACATGTCCCATCATCCTGTCCCTTACTGTGAACGTTTTCCACACTTTCCTGTCCTAGCCGATTCTCCAGGGAACATCCTCATATCTTAGCAGTCCACTTTTCTCCATCCTTCCGTAGAACTACATCTCAAACATTCCGAATCTCATTTTTTTCTGATTTTCCCACAGTCCATAACTCACACAGAATTCTGAGCTCCAAATATACGTTCTCATATTTTCCTTCCTCAAATTGATGCCCGTATTTGAAACTAGCAGACTTCTGGCCAGGAATGCCCTCTTTCCCTGCTCTAGTCTGCGTTTTATTCTTCCTCGCGTTGTCCGTAATGTATTTTGCTCCCAAATTAGCAGAGTTCTTTCAAGGCTGCACTTCTTTGTCCACAATTTTCAGTTTAACTTTATCACAAATCTCTATTTCTTTAGTTCTCATTACCTTTGTCTTTCTTCGGTTTACTCTCTGGTTTGTGCTCATTAGGTCATTCCATTCAACAGGACCTTTAGTTCTTCCTCACTTTCAATGTCGATAGCAATATCAGCAAATCTTATCATTGATATCCTTTTGGCTTGAATTTTAATCCCATGTCTGAACGTATCCTGAGTAAAATCTTCAGTCATTATCTTTTGGATATGGGAAGGAACCTCACATCGACACATTCTTTGGCAAACAGACAGGAAACTGTGGTTCACTGGGAGAATTCGTGGAAGTACAATGTCACCACAGAAGTGATCATCAGAAACTCCTATCCCCTCAAAAAACAATTTTCCTGAGTCCTTCTTAGTAGCGAAAACCCAACTCTGGAACAACCTTCCGCATTATGTTACAGAACTTAATAACATCTCCAGCTTCAGAAGACAGGTAATGACTGAAGCAACCATAAGATTACCATTGTTGCTGTACACACTCGTTACCGTTGTACATCCCTCTCTGCAACTTTTTCTCCCTCTTTTCTCAGTATCCTTAGCCGATGTAGTATCCAGAACTTACTTTATCTTAAAACATCTCGTTTGTAGACTTGTAAATTCTTCTTGTAGCTGTCACTATCACTATTGTTATTAACGTCACAGTTACTGTCGTCGATGTCGTCGTCATCATCATCATCATCATCATCATCATCATCATCATCATCATCATCATCATCATCATCATCATCATTATTTTCGTTATTAGGGGCTACAGCTGCAGTAGTACAAGTAATGCCAATATTAATCTTGTTAGTTCATGGTACAATCTACTCAGAATGTCTCATCAGACACTCAAATCATTTTAATACTAGCTGTCACATTAAAATTGTTATTTCTTAAATAACTTCGATGAAATGGATATTGTATGTGTGGAACACTGGGGCCATGTAAGAAAGGGTGTCATGGCTCCAACCAAATCAGGTTAAATAAATAAAAATAACTTGTTAACACAGCTATGTCGTGTCCTGAACACATACGTAAACTGGATAAACTCGAGCCCGTATAGTACTGTGTAGTCATTCTTTCCGTACATGGTTAGTAAGATCCGAACGGTGATCATCGCGACTGGTACGCTGTGTGAAAAGTACTGCTTTATGTTTGTAAGAGCGCCCAAGATTCACTTCCTGGGAAGTAATATAATTATCGTTTCATGGTATCTGCATCTGGCTTATCGCGAACCACCAGAACAAAGCCTTAAACGTTTGTCTTTGTAGTGTTTCGCTAAAAGTTATCGATTGCAAATTACAATGATGTTACCGTCTTGAATTCTAGTACGACAGTAATTCAAAGTAATCACAGTAGTTTGGCGTCCCTGCTTATGCTATTATTCAACAAGCTTCTGTTTTCGCGTCATTGTGCTTAACCTGGACTGGGTCACAGGCGCCACGACTAGGATTCCTCTCCCGCATGACATCTATATCCGCATTTATAATCCGCAAGCCACCCAACGGTGTGTGGCGGAGGGCACTTTACGTGCCACTGTCATTAACCTCCCTTTCCTGTTCCAGTCGCGTATGGTTCGCGGGAAGAACGACTGCCGGAAAGCCCTCGAATCTCTCTAATTTTACATTCTTGATCTCCTCGGGAGGTATAAGTAGGGGGAAGCAATATATTCGATACCTCATCCAGAAACGCACCCTCTCAAAACCTGGACAGCAAGCTACACCGAGATGCAGAGCGCCTCTCTTACAGAGTCTGCCACTTGAGTTTGCTAAACATCTCCGTAACGCTATCACGGTTACCAAATAACCCTGTGACGAAACGCGCCGCTCTTCTTTGGCTCTTCTCTATCTCCTCCGTCAACCCGAGCTGGTACGGATCCCACACTGATGAGCAATACTCAAGTGTAGGTCGAGCGAGTGTTTTTGTAAGCCACCTCCTTTATTGATGGACTACATTTTCTAAGGACTCTCCCAATGAATCTCAACCTGGTGCCCGCCTTACCAACAATTAATTTTATATGATCATTCCATTCAAATCGTTCCGCATGCATACTCCCAGATGTTTTACAGAAGTAACTGCTACCAGTGTTTGTTCCGCTATCATATAATCATACAATAATGGATCCTTCTATGTATTCGCAATACATTACATTTGTCTGTGTTAAGGGTCAGTTGCCACTCCCTGCACCAAGTGCCTATCCGCTGCAGATCTTTCTGCATTTCGGTGCAATTTTCTAATTCTGCAACTTCTCTGTATACTACAGCATTATCCGCGAAAAGCCGCATGGAACTTTCGACACTATCTACTAGGTCATTCATATATATTGTGAAAAGCAATGGTCCCATAACACTCCCTTGTGGCACGCCAGAGGTTACTTTAACGTCATTAGACGTCTCTCCATTGAGAACAACATGCTGTGTTCTGTTTGCTAAAAACTCTTCAATCCAGCCACACAGCTGGTCTGATATTCCGTAGGGTCTTACTTTATCAGACGACAGTGCGGAACTGTATCGAACGCCTTCCGGAGCCTGAATCTAATATTTTCTGGGTCTCATGAACAAATAAAGCGAGTTGGGTCTCACACGATCGCTGTTTCCGGAATCCATGTTGATTCCTACAGTAGTAGATGACGAGGGAAGTTGCGTAGAGAAGGGGACGGCACGAAACCAGGCGCGGCCTCCACAGCCCAGGGTCACAGGGGAGCGCGCCGTGGGGTCCGTTACCGCAGAGCGCACACAGCTAAACATGTTTTGGGCTTCGCCATACAGAACAACTGGATTAGGAACGTGATTCTTGTGAACGAAAACAGCGTCTCCAGCGAGATTTAACTCTCTCTCTCTCTCTCTCTCTGTCTCTGTGTGTGTGTGTGTGTGTGTGTGTGTCAGTCGCTTGGCATCTCTTGGGACATCTTTCCAAAAGAGGACTGCCCTCGCAGTGACTATTGATGGGACTCTTCGATGGAACATTTAATATCATGTTTGGAAAACTGACGGGCGCTCAACAACATTGTTATCATAACCTTTGTTAAACATTGTTTAAATTCTTAGCGAGACGAACGAAGTCATACACGTAAAAATTCATCCTGGCCTGTGGACACACCATAGAAACTTTGGACTGCGTGGCAATAACAAAGGCAACAGTTAATTATCAAAATATAAAATGGCTAACGAAAATAACAAATTGGTAATTGCGTGTCTGCATGCATATTTATGCCCCTTCCTCACGGTTTAGTGAAATTCTAATACACTCAGAACAGAAAATTATAAATAAAACGATAATTAACTAAAAAACAATGCTGAAAGTTATCCTCTGGTACATGTGGCTGGCTGACCACTAACAGAAATAGGGGAAAGCCAGTTATTGTTAAAAGTTCTTCATATGGATGTTAAAAATGTGAAAATAGAAATCTTAGTCTCAGTTAAAAATATATTTGCTAAGAGAAATGGACACAGTGAAAATTGTCAAATTACGATATAGACAGTCGAGGCTGACTATCATTGACTAAGGAGACAGTAAAATATCATATCTGGCAATTTAGGTGCTACTACGGACAATACATAAACCCTACATTCCTCTTCAACATCCTGTCTATGATATTGAAGCAGTAGATAAGACGTCAGCAAGAAAAACCGCTGTCGTCGCGTCAAAAATGTAATATGCAGTCTAATAAAATCTGGAACTCCGACGCTGGCAATCCAGGAAGCACATCACACCGTTGGGTCGTCTCGGCGGAGAAGGTGCCTGCGTGTTTAGAGGACGATGATATATTCACAGTCGCGTTAAAGCCACTTCTTTCTGACTGTGTGACGGAACATGTTCGTCACGATGAACTGTGAGATTCACCGTCCTTAATTTTTGTTATTTTGAACCTCCATCCACTTATTCTCATACTGACACAGCTACTACACAGAAACAAGATAGTAGTACACAGTAGGACAGCACAGTGAAGTTAATTTCTTTCGTTGCAAGTTTAGCTCGTTGCCATGTCCGCTTGGTCATTTTCCTGGATTCCCACATGGGCCGCTACCCAGCGGAGTGACACTTTATCCTCCTGCTTTTGTAGCGCTTGAACGGTGTCTCTCACGTATTGGACTACATTGCCTGCTGGACGCACTAACTAACTAGTTGGTATGGTGCTTACAGAATCAGATCAGACGACAAAATTATTCCGTCGACTGAATCTCATCTGCTTCAATGCCTTTAGCATCGCACAGAGCTCTGCATCAAAGGCTGTGAAGTCATCTGTAAGCCGAATCCTAAGGACACTACCAGGGAGAAACTTGCGAGCACCCTACCCATTTGAAGATACTTTCGTATTTCGTGGTAGAATAATTATGAGCACATTAGAATAGGTTGAATCAAATGTTTGTCATTTATTAACATAAAGCCAGTCTCCCGTCCTGGTCCAACATCTTAGGGAAGTATAGGTTATTCTATTTTTTTTTTACCGTAGAACTCCAACAATCCGTTGGTAAGAGTCGCCAACGGCTTCTTCTTTACCATTTCTTTATTTTTTACTCTTAGTTGCACCGACAATTTGGGTTAGTGGTGACTACATTCGAATAGAAAAGCCTAAAACGGCAAAATCAAGAAATGACGTGTTTCTGTTTGTTCAGTAGCAGCTTAAATGATTTGATGCTAAAGTCTCCGAGGTATTACATAAGTAGCCAAGAGACAAGAACTTATCTACTGGACTGTTCATTACAGTGTGTCAGAAAATTTATCTGGGACATGTTACACTTCCTAATACGGTCTGTGGCCAACAATTATCAAAATGATTTCTATTGATATGAGGGAGTTAATGGCCATTGAATCTTCAAGGTAGGGGGCAAGGGTGAGGGTGAATATACAGGTGTAAGATCTGTTTTAACGAGTGAAACTCTTATAACTACTTAAATGAGATTTAATGAGGTGACATAACTGGCAGAAGAACATACCAAATTCAAACACCAACGTCACACAAAATTCAGGAATTATCGGCAACTACAGTTGAGGGTACTGTAAATCGTACTGCTTTTATGAAAGATGATGCCTGGTAGCAACGGGCAGCTATAGACTGACTGCTTCACCTTAGGCTCCTACCCAGCATTTAATTAAGCAGGCACAGTAATCCGCTTTCCTTTCAGTCTGTGTTTATCTATCTATCTAAACTGAAGCACTGTGACCAAACAGTGTGAGCTAGCTCTATATACATTGTAAGAGTGTCTAAAATCCACATGGTAAGAAGACCAATAATTCATAAAACATATGGCCGAAAGACGAAAGGCAATTACATATGATATAAAACTGATGCAACAAAAATCCGAAAGTTGGATGTTATAACGACAGTGTTCCGCCAGTCCCTGTCATTCTTAACTGGAAATCCTACACCTTCTCCGAAGACAAGACAAGATCGACATTACGGGCCATTACGGGGGCAACCACAAGGTAACATGAAAAGCTGACTCATATTTTGCGTAACAGACACGTAGGGAATGTTGCGAAAATCCGGGAGCAGGTCTTTGTATTTCTTGTTTAAACTTTACTAGTCTCGTCAGGTGAGGACCAAGGATGTAAGAAAGTACACAAACGGAACAAAATTGGACGATCTGCATTCCACAAAAGCTCTCACGTTTCTCTCAGTACCCCAAGGAACCTGCTCCCTCAAGCTTGACATCTATCAATACCGCACGATGGAGAACACACTTCTCGAAAAGAAATGTGAATTTCATCAATATTCATAGTCTCATTTCGAGAAATAGATTAGATCTTTGCTAGGAAACTGAACTGCGAAGATCTTTCCAAGATACCCATTTACAGCATTCGAATGTTAAGTTGACGTCACCTGGTAGCAATTTCGATCGTTTCTGCAATTCATACAGGGCGAATGTTGTGTATAAACGAGTAGTCAACACTGTCGTAGGATTAATAGATATTACTACAGCGTCCCTGTAGAGTGACCGACATCTTCTGAATTATTCTTAAATTTTCAAACAGAGTAGTTTCAACCATGAAAAACGTTGGCGGTTACTGTATGTAACAGTGCATGTCATGAGGGAAAGAATTCATGTACAGTTGATGTTCCTAAACAATGGAAACAATCAACAGACTACACATGAGCAGGAATGTTCAAAAATATCTATAGCAATCTCACGATGCTTCTAGTTCCGTAAGAAAAAAAAAAAAAAAAGTCAGACCCATAACTGTGATGGAAGCTACTATTAGAAATAGGTTCATTAATGAAACCCGCAAGCTTGTACGTCCACTCACTTGAGTATACGGCTAGAAGCAACTAAAATTAGTAAATTAAGAAACGTAACGCTGTCGACAAGTGACTATCAAAATATTGGGAAACTGAAATTGAAAAAATACATCTCGGAAATTAAGTGTTACACTGTTTATTCCCTCGATTGAGTGAAATACGTTAATAATGTCAACATTCTTTTTAACGAGCACAAAATAATTCGTATTTCTCTTAATTAGTGAGATTCAGTCTTAGATGCCACAACTAATGTAACCTTCAACAGGATGTAGCAATTTAATGAGACTCTGTGAAAAGATTAAGCACTTCTCTCATGTCTAGTTGATCGCAGCTGGGAGAGAGAGACTTTATTATGATCGAAAATATGCCTTAGTATTGAAATCCAACGGTAGTATTTCAGCCTTGTCTTATGTCGAAGTCAGCATTGTTCATGTCATTACAACGCTACTGAATACAAAAAAAGTTAAATAGTTAAACAGTAGAGATAAAGACAACGCGATCGCCAGTGAAAGCGTTATTGCGGCGGTGCAAGACAGAGCATAAGACGCTGGCATCAAAATATTTGACATCAACCCTTACGCGCCAGCCGTCAGCTGCTTGCATGCACGGACATGCGCAGTTTAAGCCCACCATCAGCCGTCAGTTGTTTGCTACAGACAGCAACGGATGTCGTCCGACAACCGTATCCAGCACTTTTCTGGCTGCAGATACGGTGGCGGAATTTGTAAGTCCGCAAATACTTCCCGCGAGAAGAAAAATAAGAAACAGTCATCGATGTCTAGGTGGCTCAACTAAATTTTGGAGCACACTGGCAGATGGTGACTCTAATAATGTATATACGCTACAAATGTAGCTTTTCCATTCTAAGAAATAATATTGTGGTTGACGAGTGAACAATTCCTAGTTCCACGAATTCAAGCTCTGGAATATACTTGGTGTGTCATATTCTGAGTATCACATCTGTCACGTACATGCGATATTTACCGGTAGGCAGTGGCGTATCTAAGACGTTATATTCAGGACGAACCTGGTTGCCGAAAATACATCGGACTACTTGCCACAAATGAAACTCGAAATGTAACAACGCCAGTAAGCCATCTGGTTATGTTCTCAAGATCAGTTCATTAGCTGCGGTTACCACAATTTTATGTATTTAACTGCTCTTACACACGAAATGCTTCGAGAAATAATTCCATTTTTGGCATATGCTTTCTTGCTACCTGTTGACTTATTAAACTGAACTTTCTTCCGTGTCTGATGGTCACAGGTTATACACAGAAAGCGCTACCATTAAGAAGTAAACATTTACCAAGAAATCGTACATGACAATGATAATTATTTCTATTAACACTTGTGTGAAGTACTCGAACATGAAGAGCGTACAAAAAGCAACGTTTTAACGTTGAAACCAAAGATTCTGCTTTCACGGTAGTAGACGTTTATGAACATTTGTGTAAGGGGTAAAGGACTGGTAATCCAGATGAAGATGAAATGGTAAGTTAAACGCTTAGTGTCATGCAATGACAACGAAACTTTTGCTGAAAACTGTATTATTTGTCCATTATCAAACAAACACCAATAGGCCCCGCAGAACAGAGAAAGTGTTGCAGGGTGTGTGTCGACAAATAAGTACTGCGCGCGGACTGACCTTCCTTCACGGAGGCTGTGCCCAGGATCTGGTCTATGCTGTAGAGCCCGCGCGGCCTGGCGGGCTCCTCGGAATTCCTCGGCGGCGGCTGCGACTGCTGCTGTTGCTGCTGCGCCGGCGGCTGCTGCTGTTGCTGCACGTGGTGGTCCATCATCGCTGCACCGTCGCCCAAGCAGCACTGCGGGCCCGCCGACTCGTCCTCCCCCCTCGCGGGCGCGCACTCACTTAGATAATGAACCGCTCGCTGTCCCCCTCCCCTCCACCCTTTCACCCCTCGCCGCGTCGTCGATCCGTAGCCGTGGCCGCTGCCGCCGTCTCTCTTTAATCACACGCTATCGGTAAGAACTGACTCCCTCTCGCCGGCGGCAGCGGCGGCGGCGGCTGCGGCGGCTCCGGCCAATGGGAGGCCGCAGCGCGGCTGTCGCGCCCAATCAGAGCGACCGCGTGCCGGCGCAGGGGAGGGGCGCTGTTGACAGAGCCGGCGCCCGCGCCCCGCGTCTCATTGGCTGCAGGAAGCGGCTGCGGCTGCCACGCTGGCGGGACGCGCCGCTTAGGTCTGCGACGCGACCTGCTGCTGTTGCGGGTCCTAACCGCCCGTCCTCATGGCAACAGGTGTAACCAAGCGTCAGAAGCTGATTGCGAAACCCTGAACAACTACAGCTTCTTTTTTTGTTTATCGATTCATCTGTTACTTCTTGATATAACAATTCTATATTTACTGTTGAACGGCAAGTTCGCTGTGTTCTACTGATTTTCAAACTAATTTTCGGCCCATTGGGCCTTCTTCAGGAAACAACTGACTAGCGTCTGAAATGAACACTAGTTCTTACGTAACCAAACAGTATAGGCAAAGACACAATCACTTGCATAGAGTGCTGTGCAAGAAAGCTGTTTCTTAACGTTGAAATGGACGCAATGGTCATCGCTAAGCACAAGAAATAATTAGACTACACAATATTACAGGTTAAATAGCTATAATGCTAAATTTTGTGAGTTCTTAACGCTGGCCGAGAAACTGCTAAACTAAGCACGCTTCATTTATGTTGCGCAAGAAACGCGACTTACATTGCAACTAACATTTTAATGGAAGGGGAAATATTACACACAGTGCATTGTTAAAATACATAGTTGATAGTATTATAAGTTACATTGTTGAAGTTTGTTGGGTAAACAAAGTTGTTGTTGTTGTTGTTGTGGTCTTCAGTCCTGAGACTGGTTTGATGCAGCTCTCCATTCTACTCTATCCTGTGCAAGCTTCTTTATCTCCCAGTACCTACTGCAACTTACATCCTTCTGAATCTGCTTAGTGTATTCATCTCTTGGTCTCCCTCTACGATTTTTACCCTCCACGCTACCCTCCAATACTAAATTGGTGATCCCTTGATGCCTCAACACATGTCCTACCAGCCGATCCCTTCTTCTAGTCAAGTTGTGCCACAAACTTCTCCCCAATCCTATTCAGTACTTCTTCATTAGTTATGTGATCTACCCATCTAATCTTCAGCATTCTTCTGTAGCACCACATTTCGAAAGCTTCTATTCTCTTCTTGTCTAAACTATTTATCGTAACGGATAGAAAATTCTATTCTGTTTTAATTTGCATAAATATACTGCTACACAAAGTTAAAACACAATAAAATTTTCTATCCTTTACCTTGCTTGCCCACAAATTTCATAAAAATAACTTGTAACACTTTAATATTATTCTAACCATGTACAATATTGCCCATCGCATAAAAATGTTATTTACGATGCAAAACATGTTTTTTGGGCAACATATATTACTAGCGTTCAGTTAGATAGTTCTCGACCAATGTCATGACCACACTATGGCGTCGTAACCGGTAATACTGTAAGATTTTGTATTTTAGTTGCCGTGTATAATACTGCCCATTGCCTGAAGTTTAGTTCACAATGTTAAAAAACACGTCTATTGCACAACATAAATCAAGAGTGCTTAGTTTAACAGTTTCTCAGCCAATGTCAAGACCTCACAAAATTTAGCATTATAACTATTTAACCTGTAATATTGTGTAGTTTTTGGAACCACGCGACCGCTACGGTCGCAGGTTCTAATCCTGCCTCGGGCGTGGATGTGTGTGATGTCCTTAGTTTAGTTAGGTTTAAGTAGTTCTAGGGGACTGATGACCTCAGATTTTGAGTCCCATAGTGCTCAGAGCCATTTGAGCCATTTGTGTAGTTTAATTATTCATTCTGCTTAACATTGTCCATTGTGTGGACTGTAATTTCTACATTAAGTAACAAGTTTGTTGCACAACACTCTTTGCATATAATGTTTCGTTACCTAAGAACTAGTGTCCCTTTCAGGCGCTAGTCAGTTGTTTCCCGAAGTTGGACTAATAAGCCAAAACTAGTTTGAAATAAATAAAAACCAGTAGAACACGGTGTACTGTTTATTCGACCTTAAAAAGTATATCTTTCTTTCTTTTTTCGTATTGGGCCGTTGTAGATTAGCTCAAGTCAACGATACAAGAACAAGTGAACGTCCGATTGGAGAACATCGGAGTACCAACTTCGCGTGTACTACCGGGCCACGATAATATTGCACTTGGCCTCCCGTGACAGTTATGGGAAATTGGAAATATGTGGTAAGTTCCTATGGGATTAAACTGCTGAGGTCATCGGTCCCTAGGCTTACACACTACTTAATTTTACTTAAACTAACTTACGCTTAGGACAACACACCCATGCCCTAGGCCCTATGGAGGACTCGAACCTTCGACGGGGCAAGCCTCTCGAACCGTGACAAGGCTTCCTAGACCACGCGACAGTTAAGGGAAACATGCAGTGACATTACAGTAAACAAGTACATTAGTCTCCAGAATGAGATTTTCACTCTGCAGCGGAGTGTGCGCTGATGTGAAAATCTCATTCTGGAAACATCCCCCAGGCTGTGGCTAAGCCATGTCTCCGCAATATCCTTTCTTTCAGGAGTGCTAGTTCTGCAAGGTTCGCAGGAGAGCTTCTGTAAATTTTGGAAGGTAGGTGACGAAGTACTGGCAGAAGTAAAGCTGTGAGTACCGGGCGTGAGTCGTGCTTCGGTAGCTCAGATGGTAGAGCACTTGCCCGCGAAAGGCAAAGGTCCCGAGTTCGAGTCTCGGTCGGGCACACAGTTTTAATCTGCCAGGAAGTTTCAAGTACATTAGTGATTAAGGAAAACGCATGGCCCTGTAAATGCTTTCAGATATTTGTGGATGTACTGTCAAATGGTTCAGCGTGTCGTCGAGAAATACCGTGATAAAAACTCACAATTACTCGCCTGAAGCGCTTACACATGCAGGTGCAATCAAATTGTCGTCGACTAAAAGCCGATAATAATCGCTCAGACTGGCTCTACACGTCTATTTACGAGTTTCCACACGAGGAATGCGACCCACATACGGCCTAGACGATCATTCCTCGTGCGATGCAACAATTTTGTGCTGTTGGAGATCTTCTTCTCTGTCCAGAGTTTCTACTTTCTATCACTCTACACTTCTCTTATTTCTCTGTCCAACCACCATCCTGTTTCAAGTGGAAAGCTTTCACAGTCGACGATACCTATTTTCATTACTAGTAACACATATTATTTCCCAGTAGCTACACCGATAGTGGCTATTGTTGGCAAAAACTAACACAGTGAAACCAAGGAAAGGGCTACAGTAAACTCCGTCTATTGTCTTTCAATAGCCTTTTACTAAGTCAAAGAACATGTCAAAATCACAGCTTCATTAACAGGAATTTAGATGATCTGATTAGCACCTACACTGCATTGTCATCATACTAGACTCGCATACTCCGAACTTTGTTGTGTTGTACACTATCCGTTGAAAAGAATCCGCACATTCCTATATAGTACGGAATTAGCCAGTACGTGTCACGACAGTGTAAAAGGAGGCGGCGTGTATTCTATTAACACCAGAGAAGCAGTAACAGCAGAAATAATCTGTCAGGTGAGCTCATTGACTTCGAAAGAGGACTAATCATTCGATGCTCCCCTATTGACAAATCCACGAGGGAAGTTTCTTCTAAACCTGCCGAAGTCGACTGTTATTGACGTGATTATAAAGAGGAATCTCGAAGGAACAACCATAGCTAAAGCAAGAGCAGGCAGATCTCTAACGGAACGTCGAAAATGTGTGACATGTAGTGCCAGTTGTGAAATACGACGGGGATGGTGTTACGGTAGCTTTTTCATGTTTAGGGCGTGGCAACTTTATCACGGTTAATAAAACGCTATATGCGGAAGAATACGAACACAGTTTACGGCATCTTGTACTGCGTATTGTACAGTTCGAAAACTGTTTGTATCAGCGTGACTATACACTGTGCTATAAAGCAGCATCTGTGAGACATCAATTTGCTTAGAGTAACATTCCAGAAATGGTTTTGTCTCAGCCCAGTGGAGCCTCTTTAAGATGAATATGAACGTCACTTTTCCTCCATTGTCCAACGTCACTACCAGTCATACCTAGAGGAGAAAACGTAGCTAAATAAACTGGAATGTCACATGAACCTTAACGTAAGCGAAGTACGTTATTTCATCTGTAGATGCACATCTATAGCTGTAAAGATCCGCGAAAGCATTGGCAGCAAGGGCTTTCTAATTCCAAAGACATTTATTTAAATCGGTTCTACTCTATACGGATACCACGTTATGAAAGCAAGTCCTTTATTAAAGAACTGATGATAAATAACATGTATTTACAACTATTGTAAAGTTAAGTTTATGTGAAACAGAAAAAGATAAACATAAAACATGTAAATTGTTATGATAAATTTCTTGAAATCAAATTTTCTCAATAACTAAAATAAGTATGACACTTATCTGCGTTTTCCTGCGTTTTCCTGCGTTAGTTTGTGGTTATGTTCTGTATGCACTAAAGCTTAAAAAGTAAAATTCTTACTGTGCGAAAATTATGGAGCAATGCAATCAAAATACAAATGTAGAAATGTGCTATGCTTTTAAATTTAGGTTCGTGTGTTCTTTCCACTTGTCTTACAGCAACAACCTATTTCACGTACAACTACTTCACCTGGTCAAGATGAAAAGCTTCAGTTAATATAAGTTAAACCTAAATAATTTGAATAAAAATAACCCAACTCTTTTCGGTTTGAGATCTCGACTTTGCATCCGATCTTGCTACACTCTTTTCTAACCTATCGGAGCAATTTGAAGCTTTTCATTTACTATCTGGAATTGGAGTTGTTGGTCACGTCTAGTCCGTTTTGTAGAGTTGTCCATATAAGTTAAGTCTGTTAATTGAACTATGTTCCGTTATTCTAGTAGAACTAATTTTTTCCTGGTAGCACTTACCAGTTATCTGCAGTCTTCGAAACTATTATTTCCCGAAGAATCTTCGTTTAAACCATCTATGTTTCTTTTAGTAATGCCTTTTCCCAAAATTGGAAGGTTTCGCTTGCATATGGATACTCTACAGCGTCTGGATTTGTCCAGAGACGGTGCTCTTCTTCAAAATTTGTAAATAGTTCTATGAAAAGCATCAGCCGCCTGGTCTGGGGTGACGTTGTTGGTTTCCTTCTCACGGCGTCCGTGTTGCGCAGTCTCCCACATGTGTTCAAAGCGGCCACTCTTACAGTGCTATCAACGCGCTGATATGACGTTTGCTATGAAATGTTTTTTCGTGCTTTTAAATCCTTTATTTATTTTTAAAATTAACTGTAGAGTCTAGCTCTTCCTTCGTGCTCAGTTAGCAATTTTACCTCTTCTACTGCTGTTTCTATGTTTCTGGAAAGAACTGACACGTAATCAAGGAAAACAAGACATTTCATCTTAACACCGTCCTTTGTACCTTTAATATGAACTGGCCTAGAATTCCTGCCACGTTCATCTTCTCTTTCTCGGACTATCCTGTCTGTAGCATAACTAAATAGAATTAGTGACAGTTCATCATCATGTCTAGTTTTTATTTTTAATTTTTCAGACTCAGAGTATGTACTATATGTACGAGGGTTGGAATTTAAATAGTGGAAATTATTTATTCACAACTGATACAAAAGAGTTAAATGTTGGCACCTGTTACGGTCCTTCCGGGGAGTATGGTGGATGGTACAGTACTTCCCAGTCCCATCGACTGAAAAGAGCAACCACAGCTTGTGCTGTATGCGCCCGCGTATTGTCTTGCAAAATAATGGGTGGGTTGCGCAGAAAGTGGGGCCGCTTCTTTCCCAAAGCCGATCGCAGGTGATGCTCCAAAAACGAACAGTAATACTGTGCATTGACGGGCTGCCGTAGAGGAACGTAATGTGTTAGGATAACACCATCACAGTCGTACACGAGAATCACCATGACTTTAGACCGCTTCATTAGCACCATCAACAGAAAAGGCTCTGCTAACGGTATACTACGCCTTCCACATCGCTAACAACGGGCTCTACACAACGGTAGTGACACTTTGAAGGACAGTAACAGGTCCAAAAATGTAACTCTTTTGTATCGGTTGTGAATAAATAGTTGCCACAATTTAAGTTCAAACCCTCGTACATTCATTACTTGGTGGTAATGCAAGGTTGTTCCTGTTCATACACATAAATCGACGTGTGATATCTGATGCTCGGCGGAGTTGCACTCTGCAACATCAGTTGAGTTTTACATCCAAAAAGGCGGATGGTGACCCAGAGATTGCACGAGGTGCTTCTAGCCCGTGGTCGATTTTCCTCCCAAGTCCAGACACAACTGGAGATGGATATGTGGAACATCAACTTCAGAGGGTAATGGAGCCCGTCAAGGATATAGCAGGAAATCTTAAGGAAGGCTATGGGCACTCAATATGTTAGTCACTAAGTCTCTCTCAATGTAGGCGATGGTGTGCTGTTAGACCTACTGGATGCAGCGAGCTGCAAAACGTAGTACACGTCAGCCTGAATGTCACATTTGATGAAGGCAGTTATATACATTATCCGATCAAAAGTGTCCGGACATCACTATCTAATGCAGAACTGACCAATAGATGTCACAGGAGGTGGACCCACCAGTAAAAAAGGAGGCAGGGAATATCGTGTTGCCGGCCGGTGGGGCCGTGCGGTTCTAGGCGCTTCAGTCTGGAACCGCGTGACCGCTACGGTCGCAGGTTCGAATCCTGTCTCGGGCATGGATGTGTGTGATGTCCTTAGGTTAGTTAGGTTTAAGTAGCTCTAAGTTCTAGGGGACTGATGACCACAGATGTTAAGTCCCATAGTGCTCAGAGCCATTTGAACCATTTGAACCAATATAGTGTTTTCATTTAAAAAGCTGTAATGAAGAACAGGTTGATCGGGAGAGCTAAGTGACTAGTCACATGGCTCAGACATTTGGCGTCACCTGAGTAACAACCTCTCTAAAGCTGTCCAAGTGGACTGTTGGTGATCTAAGTGTGGAGGAGCAACCGTAGCTACACTAAGAGCAGCCAATTCTAATTGACAGAGAGTGTCAATCATTGTGGGAGGTGGTTGTAGGATGTCGCATGAAGTCAGAGGAAGATATCGACTAGCGCTGTCCAACATCATGTCAACAGTCTAGCTAGCACGATCACTGTACCTGTGACTTTAAAAAGAACGGGGCACAGTGGTCGAGAATGTCCTCATAAGGCACACATTTCTGTAGTCTTCCCATCTACATGGTTACTCTGCAATTCAAACTTAAGTGCCCGGCAGAGGGTTCATCGAACCATTTTTATACTATTTCTCTATCATTCCACTCTCGAATGGCGCGTGGGAAAAGGGAACATCTAATTCTTTCCGTTCGAGCTCTGATTTCTCTTATTTTATTGTGATGATCATTTCTCCCTACTTAGGTGGGTGTCAACAAAATATTTTCGCATTCGGAAGAGAAAGTTGGTGATTGAAATTTCGTAAATAGATCTCGCCACAAAGAAAATCGCCTTTGTTTCAGTGACTGCCACTCCAACTCGCGTATCATATCAGTGACACTCTCACCCCTACATGAAACGTGCTACCCTTCTTTGCACTTTTCCGATGTCCTACGCCAGTCCTATCTGATAATGATCCCATACTGCGCAGCAATATTGCAGCAGAGGACGGACAAGTGTAGTGTAGGCTGTCTCTTTAGTGGGTTTGTCGCATCTTCTATGTGTTCTGCCAACAAAGCGCAGTCTTTGTTTCGCCTTCCCCACAATATTATCTATGTGGTCTTTCCAAATTAAGTTGCTTGTAATTGTAATTCCTAGGTGTTTAGTCGAATTGACAACCCTTACTATTATCGTATACCCAAAATTAATCGGATTTCTTTTAGTATCCATGTGGATGACCTCACTCTTTTCTTTGTTTAGTACCAATTGCCAGTTTTCGCACCATACAGAAATTCTCTTTAGATCTTTTTGTAATTGGAATTGCTCGTCTGATGATTTTACTGCTGAGCGAAGTTTGAGTTGGTGCAAAGAGCGACGCCAATGGAAAGTAGATGACTGGAAACAAGTGATTTGGAGCGATGAATCACGATGTAGCCTGTGGCAATTCGATGGAAGGGTGTGGGTTTGGGGAATGCCGGGAGAACGTTTCTGCAAACATATGTAGTGCCAACAATGAAGTACAGAAGAGGTGTGTTACGATATGGGGGTATTTTCCGTGATTAGGATGTGGCTCTGTTATTGCAATTTATTGCGAAAGAATATGAACACGTTTTATAACACGGTGTACCACATAAAGTAGTGAAACAGGTCGGAGATGATGATTGTTTCACCATGGCAATGACAATGCACCTTGCCGTAAAGCTGCATTTGTGAGATAATGGTTTGTGGACAATAACATTCCTGAAATGGACTAGCCTGTCCAGAGTCCTAACACCAATCTATCAGAAGAGGTTTGGGATGAGTCAGAACGACGACTTCTTTCGAGACCCCAGTGCCCAACACCACCAATTTGTCAGGTTTCGGCTCTTGAGGGAGGGTGGGCTGACATTCCTCCTCAGACATCTCATTGAATGAATCCCCAGAAGAGTTCAAGCCATCACAAAGGCAGAATTTGGTTAACCCCGTATTAATCTGGTTTGCAGATGAGTGGAAGGATGTTTTTCGTGACAGTTTTTTTTTCCCAAACTGTTCCTAAGCTATTTTATAATTTTAAATGCAGATCCCAATAGCCGATGAAGTCAAATCATTGATGATGCATGAAAACTGCATATGATTTTCATTTCTGATACTGATTGCATTGTTAATTATTTCTGCATCCTCTCTATTTCGGCAGCCGTGGGGGCTTTTGGCTGTTCATGAGATGAGATACTGGCAGAAGTAAAGATGTGAGTACCGGGCGTGAGTCGTGCTTCGGTAGCTCACATGGTAGAGCACTTGCCCGCGAAAGGCAAAGGTCCCGAGTTCGAGTCTCGGTCGGGCACACAGTTTTGATCTGCCAGGAAGTTTCATGAAATGGAAGTTAGCTAAGGGAAGCAGTAGAGTCCAAAAGTGGTTTGGTGCTGTTCTACGCACAGGTAAAGTGCAGAGGGGGGATAGTCGACCACGTCCGCCCAGCAGGAGCATTGAGGAGGCCATGCGGCGTGCCACAAAAACCTACATTGTGCGAGAAGTGAAAAGAAATTATTTTTAGCTAATATAGGTATCTGAAGGGAGGTGAAAATGGAAGCCTTCATGGCCAGGGAGTAGCCGAGTAGCCTATAAGCTCAGGCGTGACCTGATGGATTGTTTGTTCAGACTGTGGTATGGGAGTCTGTGGTTGGCTCATAGTAATCATTTTGGTACAAGGGTTGAGATCATGTGCGTGTGTACATGCAGATGTATTGGTTCGCCGCGACTGAAATGTAGTGATAGAGAATTTCTGCCTTCTTCTTACTGGTTAACTACGAGAAATTTTTCAAGAGCAGGAAATTGTTAAACTCGTTTATAAAAGTGTCACTGATCAGAACCAGCAAGGTCTGCTGCAATTTGCAATTGGCGAGCAGGGTTCTGACACTGGGAGGACCAGCTAAGTATCGTAGAGTAAGGTTTGAGGACACTTAGATCACAGTAGAACACCATTGGTTCGGGGGCATCGTAGATTATGCTTGTTTCAGAGCCTTAGGCAGTATGCTGTGTATAAGAGCTGAAGAATGAAAATTCCAAACTAAAATACAGCGGCCGAGCTGAACTTATAATTTTCAGCCATTACTGCAGCCGTCTTCCTCACTCACACAGCTTAAGAGTGGCGAGCATGGGGCATCGTTGAAGCCAATGAGATGAAGGGAGTGCAAAGTTAGTTAATTTGCGTCACGGTGTCATGTTTCAGTTCAAATTTTCGCAATCAGCTAGTTGAATGCATTACACTCTTAGAAACAGTATTGGAATTCGTTCATGCATTTTTAGAAAATTTTCCTTAAATCAGTAACCTTTCTCACAATCATTGGCCATATTCATGACATCTGCAGATTATGTTTTCATGTATACACCCATTTGTACCAAGGTAACTCCATTTCCCACATATTAAATATTTATATTCTTAGTAATGATATCTCCATTCGCGATCAATTCAGGACTACTCCCCCATTCGGATATCTAGGACAGGTGACCATGGTAGAAGACTGAATAACCAACGAAAGAATAACGTCTACGAGTCGAGCAGTGGAATTTCAGAAGCTTGAACGTGGTCTGGAAGTTAGAGAATGTCAAAAGGGAAATGCAGACGCTCAATCTAGATATAGTGGAGGTCAGTGAAGTGACATGGGAAGAAGACAAGGAGAGAGTATAGGGTAATATCAACAGCAGCAGGAGGTGGTGTAACAGGAGTAGGACTCGTTGTGAATAGAATGGTAGGGCCGAGGGATCTTACTGTGAACAGCTGAGTGACAAGGTAGTTCTTATCAGAATCGACAGCAAACCACTATCGACAACAATAGTTCAGATACAAATGCCGATGTAGCACGCAGGTACTGATCAACTAAGCAGTACGTGTAGGGAGATGAAAATCTAACAGGCATGGGGAACGGGAATGCAGCTGTAGGGGAAGGAGTCGAAGAAAGGGTTACGGGAGAATAGGGGCTTGGTACTAGCAATGAGAAAGACATTGAGTTGTATAGTCAATTTCAGCTAGTAATTGAGAATACCGTGATAAAGAATCACAAAAGGAGGAGGTATACTTGGAAAAGGCCGGCAGATATGGAAAGATTTCAGCTAGATTACGTCGTGGCCAGACAGAGATTCCAAAATCAGGTACTGGAATGTAAGACGTACCAATGAGCAGATACAGTCTCAGATCACAATTTAATAATGATGAAGAGTAGCCTGAAATTTAAGAGACTAATCAGGAGTGTGCTCCCTGCTGCCGTTGGATAAGCAGCTGCAGCAGCAAGTCGTATAACCCTAGCTTACTTATTTGTTACATAGTTTAATTCTTAATTTCTTTGCGTGTTTTTGGGTACTTGCATTGTTTAATTCATAAATTTCGGGCGTATTATAGTATTTGAGAGTTGTAGCATCGCGCTTTAGTACCTGAATAGTGTAAATTCGCGTAGTCATCTGTCTTCTGTTTTTGTTTTGAACGGTCAGTGTCGGTTGGCCACAGCCAGTGTGCTCCCTGCCGCCGTTGGATAAGCAGCTGCAGCAGCAAGTCGTATAACCCTAGCTTACTTATTTGTTACATAGTTTAATTCTTAATTTCTTTGCGTGTTTTTGGGTACTTGCATTGTTTAATTCATAAATTTCTGGCGTATTATAGTATTTGAGAGTTGTAGTATCGCGCTTTAGTGTTTACTTCGTAGATTCTTATTTAAATTGCGTGTGAGTTTCGTATGTTGTTGTTGTTGTTGTGGTCTTCAGTCCTGAGACTGGTTTGATGCAGCTCTCCATGCTACTCTATCCTGTGCAAGCTTTTTCATCTCCCAGTACCTACTGCAACCTACATCCTTCTGAATCTGCTTAGTGTATTCATCTCTTGGTCTCCCTCTACGATTTTTACCCTCCACACTCCCCTCCAATACTAAATTGGTGATCCCTTGATGCCTCAGAACATGTCCTACCAACCGATCCCTTCTTCTGGTCAAGTTGTGCCACAAACTTCTCTTCTCCCCAATCCTATTCAATACTTCCTCATTAGTTATGTGATCTACCCATCTAATCTTCAGCATTCTTCTGTAGTACCACATTTCGAAAGCTTCTATTCTCTTCTTGTCCAAACTATTTATCGTCCATGTTTCACTTCCATACATGGCTACACTCCATACGAATACTTTCAGAAATGACTTCCTGACACTTAAATCAATACTGGATGTTAACAAATTTCTCTTCTTCAGAAACGCTTTCCTTGCCATTGCCAGCCTACATTTTATATCCTCTCTACTTCCACCATCATCAGTTATTTTGCTCCCCAAATAGCAAAACTCCTTTACTACTTTAAGTGCCTCATTTCCTAATCTAATTCCCTCAGCATCACCCGACTTAATTAGACTACATTCCATTATCCTTGTTTTGCTTTTGTTGATGTTCATCTTATATCCTCCTTTCAAGACACTGTCCATTCCATTCAACTGCTCTTCCAAGTCCTTTGCTGTCTCTGACAGAATTACAATGTCATCGGCGAACCTCAAAGTTTTTATTTCTACTCCATGAATTTTAATACCTACTCCGAATTTTTCTTTTGTTTCCTTTACTGCTTGCTCAATATACAGATTGAACAACATCGGGGAGAGGCTACAACCCTGTCTTACTCCCTTCCCAACCACTGCTTCCCTTTCATGTCCCTCGACTCTTATAACTGCCATCTGGTTTCTGTACAAATTGTAAATAGCCTTTCGCTCCCTGTATTTTACCTCTGCCACCTTTAGAATTTGAAAGAGAGTATTCCAGTCAACATTGTCAAAAGCTTTCTCTAAGTCTACAAATGCTAGAAACGTAGGTTTGCCTTTCCTTAATCTTTCTTCTAAGATAAGTCGTAAGGTCAGTATTGCCTCACGTGTTCCAGTGTTTCTACGGAATCCAAACTGATCTTCCCCGAGGTTGGCTTCTACTAGTTTATCCATTCGTCTGTAAAGAATTCGTGTTAGTATTTTGCAACTGTGACTTATTAAGCTGATAGTTCGGTAATTTTCACATCTGTCAACACCTGCTTTCTTTGGGATTGGAATTATTATATTCTTCTTGAAGTCTGTGGGTATTTCGCCTGTTTCATACATCTTGCTCACCAGATGGTAGAGTTTTGTCAGGACTGGCTCTCCCACGGCCGTCAGTAGTTCCAATGGAATATTGTCTACTCCGGGGGCCTTGTTTCTACTAAGGTCTTTCAGTGCTCTGTCAAACTCTTCACGCAGTATCATATCTCCCATTTCCTCTTCGTCTACATCCTCTTCCATTTCCATAATATTGTCCTCAAGTACATCGCCCTTGTATAGACCCTCTATATACTCCTTCCACCTTTCTGCTTTCCCTTCTTTGCTTAGAACTGGATTTCCATCTGAGCTCTTGATATTCATACAAGTCGTTCTCTTATCTCCAAAGGTCTCTTTAATTTTCCTGTAGGCGGTATCTATCTTACCCCTAGTGAGATAGGCCTCTACATCCTTACATTTGTCCTCTAGCCATCCCTGCTTAGCCATTTTGCACTTCCTGTCGATCTCATTTTTGAGACGTTTGTATTCCTTTTTGCCTGTTTCACTTACTGCATTTTTATATTTTCTCCTTTCATCAATTAAATTCAATATTTCTTCTGTTACCCAAGGATTTCTACTAGCCCTCGTTTTTTTACCTACTTGATCCACTGCTGCCTTCACTACTTCATCCCTCAAAGCTACCCATTCTTCTTCTACTGTATTTATTTCCCCCATTCCTGTCAATTGCTCCCTTATGCTCTCCCTGAATCTCTGTACAACCTCTGGTTCTTTTAGTTTATCCAGGTCCCATCTCCTTAAATTCCCACCTTTTTGCAGTTTCTTCAGTTTTAATCTACAGGTCATAACCAATAGATTGTTGTCAGAGTCCACATCTGCCACTGGAAATGTCTTACAATTTAAAACCTGGTTCCTAAATCTCTGTCTTACCATTATATAATCTATCTGATACCTTTTAGTATCTCCAGGGTTCTTCCATTTATACAACCTTCTTTCATGATTCTTAAACCAAGTGTTAGTTATGATTATGTTGTGCTCTGTGCAGAATTCTACCAGGCGGCTTCCTCTTTCATTTCTGTCCCCCAATCTATATTCACCTACTATGTTTCCTTCTCTCCCTTTTCCTACACTCGAATTCCAGTCACCCATGACTATTAAATTTTCGTCTCCCTTCACAATCTGAATAATTTCTTTTATTTCATCATACATTTCTTCAATTTCTTCGTCATCTGCAGAGCTAGTTGGCATATAAACTTGTACTACTGTAGTAGGTGTGGGCTTCGTATCTATCTTGGCCACAATAATGCGTTCACTATGCTGTTTGTAGTAGCTTACCCGCATTCCTATTTTCCTATTCATTATTAAACCTACTCCTGCATTACCCCTATTTGATTTTGTGTTTATAACCCTGTAGTCACCTGACCAGAAGTCTTGTTCCTCCTGCCACCGAACTTCACTAATTCCCACTATATCTAACTTCAACCTATCCATTTCCCTTTTTAAATTTTCTAACCTACCTGCCCGATTAAGGGATCTGACATTCCACGCTCCGATCCGTAGAACGCCGTTTTCTTTCTCCTGATAACGACATCCTCCTGAGTAGTCCCCGCCCGGAGATCCGAATGGGGGACTATTTTACCTCCGGAATATTTTACCCAAGAGGACGCCATCATCATGTAATCATACAGTAAAGCTGCATGCCCTCGGGAAAAATTACGGCTGTAGTTTCCCCTTGCTTTCAGCCGTTCGCAGTACCAGCACAGCAAGGCCGTTTTGGTTAATGTTACAAGGCCAGATCAGTCAATCATCCAGACTGTTGCCCTTGCAACTACTGAAAAGGCTGCTGCCCCTCTTCAGGAACCACACGTTTGTCTGGCCTCTCAACAGATACCCCTCCATTGTGGTTGCACCTACGGTGCGGCTATCTGTATCACTGAGGCACGCAAGCCTCCCCACCAACGGCAAGGTCCATGGTTCATGGGGGGGAGTTTCGTGTAGGAGGTGTAATTTCGAGTTTTAGTTACTGTAATCGTAAATTCAGGCAGATTGTAGAGCAGTCGTTAGGCATTTGTACAGGGTAGTTAATACATTCTTTGCGTGTTTCCCTTGCGTTATCTAGGCACGGACTTGTGTTTCAGTAACTGTTGTTCAACATCGATTAGAATGGACAGGGACTGTGATTGCTGTGTTCGGATGAGGGCTTAGTTGGCAACCCTTCGCTCACAGCTGCAAGCGGCGCTGACTTCGGTCGCGCAGCTTGAGGCTGTTGCCAATGGGCACCACTGTGGGGAGCCGGACTTGGGTATCACGGGAATGTCAACCTCGTCCCGTCTGTCCCCAGATCGGTCTGCCGCTGTGGTTGCCCCGGTTGCTGCCCGCAGTGGGGCTGAGCCCTCGCCTGTGGTTGATTGGGAGGTCGTTCCAAGGCGTGGCAGGCAGCGAAAGACGTCCCCGGAGGCTGATCAGAAAGCCTCCCCGGTGCGTCTGACAAACAGGTTTCAGGCACTGTCTCTGGCTGAGCCAGATGCAGCTGCCTGCCCTGTTTCAGAGGATGATTCTCAGCCTCCAAGGTCTGGGCAATTACAGAGGGTGGGCTTATTGGTAGTTGGGAGCTCCAATGTTAGGCGCGTAATGGAGCCCCTTAGGGATATGGCGGCTAAGGAGGGGAAGAAATCCAGTGTGTACTCCGTGTGCATTCCGGGTGGAGTCATTCCTGATGTGGAAAGGGTCCTTCCGGATGCCATGAAGAGCATAGGGTGCGGCCAGCTGCAGGTGGTGGCACATGTCGGCACTAATAACGTGTGTCGCTTTGGATCTGAGGAACTTCTCTCTGGATTCCAGCGGCTATCTGATTTGGTGAAGAGTGCCGGTCTTGCTTACGAGATGAAGGCAGAGCTCACCATCTGCAGCATCGCTGACAGAACCGACTGCGGACCTTTGGTGCAGAGCCGGGTGGAGGGTCTGAATCAGAGGCTCCGGCGGTTTTGCGACCGTGTTGGCTGCAGATTCCTTGACTTGCGCCATAGGGTGGTGGGGTTTCGGGTTCCGCTGAATAGGTCAGGCGTTCACTACACTCAGCTGGCGGCTACACGGGTAGCGGAGGCTGTGTGGCGTGGACTGGGCGGTTTTTTAGGTTAGAAGGCCTCGGGAAAGTATGGGGTGGGCTGCAATCTCAAAGGGTGCATGGCTAATACAGGACGTGCTTGGATCAAGGAACAGTCGGAATTGTAGTTGCAAATTGTTGTAGTTGTGCTGGGAAAGTCCCTGAGCTTCAAGCGCTAATAGAAAGCACAGAAGCTGAAATCGTTATAGGTAAAGAAAGCTGGCTAAAGCCTGAAATAAGTTCTGCAGAAATTGTTACGAAGTCTCAGACGGTGTTCAGGAAAGATAGATTCGGCAGAATTGGTGGTGGAGTGTTTGTGTCTGTCAGTAGTGGTTTATCTTGTAGTGAAGTCGAAGTAGATACTCCGTGCGAATTGGTATGGGTGGAGGTTATACTTAACAGCCGAACTAAGATAATAACTGGCTCCTTCTACCGACCCCCAGACTCCGATGATATAGTTGCTGAACAGTTCAGAGAAAATTTGAGTCTCGTAACAAATAAATACCCCACTCATGCGGTTATAGTTGGTGGGGACTTCAACCTTCCCTCGATATGTTGGCAAAAATACTTGTTCAAAACCGGTCGTAGGCAGAAAACATCTTCCGAGATTGTCCTAAATGCTTTCTCCGAAAATTATTTCGAGCAGTTAGTCCACAAATCCACGCGAATTGCAAATGGTTGCGAAAACACACTTGACCTCTTAGCCACAAACAATCCAGAGCTGATAGATAGCATCATGACTGATACAGGGATTAGTGATCACAAGGTCGTTGTAGCTAGGCTCAATACAGTTTCTTCCAAATCCACCAGAAACAAACGCAAAATAATTTCATTTAAAAAAGCGGATAAAGTTTCACTAGAAGCCTTCCTAAGAGACAATCTCCATTCCTTCCGAACTGACTATGCAAATGTAGACGAAATGTGGCTCAAATTCAAAGATATAGTAGCAACAGCAATTGAGAGATTCATACCTCATAAATTGGTAAGAGATGGAACTGATTCCCCGCGGTACACAAAACAGGTCCGAACTCTGTTGCAGAGGCAACGGAAAAAGCATGCGAAGTTCAGAAGAAAGCGAAATCCCGAAGATTGGCTAAAATTTACAGACGCGCGAAATTAGGCACGGACTTCAATGCGAGATGCCTTTAATAGGTTCCACAACGAAACATTGTCTCTAAATTTCGTAGAAAATCCGAAGAAATTCTGGTCGTATGTAAAGTACACAAGCGGCAAGACGCAGTCAATACCTTCGCTGCGCAGTGCCGATGGTACTGTTACCGACGACTGTGCCGCTAAAGCGGAGTTATTGAACGCAATTTTCCGAAATTCCGTCACCAGGGAAGATGAATGGAATATTCCAGAATTTGAAACACGAACAGCTACTAGCATGAGTTTCTTAGAAGTAGATACCTTAGGGGTTGCGAAGCAACTCAAATCGCTTGATACGGGCAAGTCTTCAGATCCAGATTGTATACCGATTAGGTTCCTTTCAGATTACGCTGATGCAATAGCTCCCTACTTAGCACTCATATACAACCGCTCGCTCACCGATAGATCTGTAACTACAGATTGGAAAATTGCGCGGGTCGCACCAGTATTTAAGAAGGGTAGTAGGAGTAATCCATCTAACTACAGACCTATATCATTGACGTCGGCTTGCAGTAGGGTTTTGGAGCATATACTGTATTCAAACATTATGAGTCACCTCGAAGGGAACGATCTATTGATACGTAATCAGCATGGTTTCAGAAAACATCGTTTTTGTGCAACGGAGCTAGCTCTTTATACGCACGAAGTAATGGCCGCTATCGACAGGGGATCTCAAGTTGATTCCGCATTTCTAGATTTCCGGAAAGCTTTTGACACCGTTCCTCACAAGCGACTTCTAATCAAGCTGCGGGCCTATGGGGTATCGTCTCAGTTGTGCGACTGGATTCGTGATTCCCTGTCAGGAAGGTCGCAGTTCGTAGTAATAGACGGCAAATCATCGAGTAAAACTGAAGTGATATCAGGTGTTCCCCAGGGAAGCGTCCTGGGACCTCTGCTGTTCCTGATCTATGTAAATGACCTGCGTGACAATCTGAGCAGTTCTCTTAGGTTGTTCGCAGATGATGCTGTAATTTACCGTCTAGTAAGGTCATCCGAAGACTAGTATCAGTTGCAAAGCGATTTAGAAAAGATTACTGTATGGTGTGGCAGGTGGCAGTTGACGCTAAATAACGAAAAGTGTGAGGTGATCCACATGAGTTCCAAAAGAAATCCGTTGGAATTCGATTACTCGATAAATAGTACAAATCTCAAGGCTGTCAATTCAACTAAGTACTTGGGTGTTAAAATTACGAACAACTTCAGTTGGAAAGACCACATAGATAATATTGTGGGGAAGGCGCGCCAAAGGTTGCGTTTCATTGGCAGGACACTTAGAAGATGCAACAAGTCCACTAAAGAGACAGCGCGGTGTGGGATCCTTACCAGGTGGGATTGACGGAGGACATCGAAAGGGTGCAAAAAAGGGCAGCTCGTTTTGTATTATCACGTAGTAGGGGAGAGAGTGTGGCAGATATGATACGCGAAATGGGATGGAAGTCTATACAGCAAAGACGTTTTTCGTCGCGGCGAGATCTATTTACGAAATTTCAGTCACCAACTTTCTCTTCCGAATGCGAAAATATTTTGTTGAGCCCAACCTACATAGGTAGGAATGATCATCAAAATAAAATAAAAGAAATCAGAGCTCGAACAGAAAGGCTTAGGAGTTCATTTTTCCCGCGCGCTGTTCGGGAGTGGAATGGTAGAGAGATAGTATGATTGTGGTTCGACGAACCCTCTGCCAAGCACTTAAATGTGAATTGCAGAGTAGTCATGTAGATGTAGATGTAGAGGAAGAATCAATGCGCAAAGAAGAGCGATACGGAAGTACTAAGGAATGAAGACATGCGCTTGAAATTTTCTGCTGTAAGGAGTAGCTCAGTAGGCAGTACAGTTGAAGATGAAAGGACATCTATAAAAAGGGCAATCACAGAAGATGTAAAGAAAAATAGAAGTACAAAGAAAGAAACCATGGCTAACAGAGGAAATACTTCAGTTGATCGATGAGAGAAGGAAGTACAAAAATGTTCACGAAAATTCAGCAATACAGAGATACAAGTCGCTGAGGAATTAAATAAATAGGAAATGCACGGAAGCTAAGACCAAATGGTTGCATGAAAAATGTGAAGAAATCGAAAAAGAAATGACTGTCGGAAGGACTCAGCGTTTAGGAAAATCAAAACAACCTTCAGTGAAATTAAAAGCAGGATGGTAACATTAACAGTGCAACGGGAATTCCAGCGTTAATTGCAGAGGAGAGAGGGGATAGGTGAAAAGAGAACGTTGAAAGTCTCTATGAGGCGGAAGATTTGTTTGATGTGATAGGAGAGGAACCAGGAGCTGATTTAGAAGAGGTAGGGTATCCAGTATTAGAATCAGAATTCGAAAGAGCTTTGGAAGATTTAAGATCAAATAAGGCCGAAGGGGTAGCTAGCGTTCATTCAGAATTTCTGAAATCATTGGGGTAAGTGGCAACAAAAAGAATGTATGAGTCTGGCAATATACCATCTGTCTTTCGGAAAAATACCATACACACAATTCCGAAGATGGCAAGAGCTGGTAAGTGTGAAAATGGTTGTACAATCAGCTTAACAGCTCATGCACTCAGGTTGCTGACAAGAATAATTCACAAAAGAATGTATAAGAAAATTGAGGATGTTTTAGAAAGGCAAAGGCACTAGAGAGGCAATTCTGAAGTTATGGTTGATAATGGAAGCAAGACTAAAGAAAAACCAAGACACGTTCGTAGGATTTGTCGTCGACCTGGAAAAACCGTTCGACAATATAAAATGGTGCAATATGTTCCAAATTCCGACGAAAATACGGGTAAGCTACAGGAAAAGATGGGTAATATACAACATGTACAAGAGCCAAGAGGGAATAATAAGAGTGGAAGACCAAGAACGAAGTGCTCGCATTAAAATGGGTTAAGACAACGATGTAGTCTTTCACCCCAACTGTTCACTCTGTACTTCGAAGAAATAATGACGGAAATAAAAGGAAGTTTCAGGAGTGGAATAAAGTTCAAGGGGAAAGGATATCAATGATACGATTCGCTGATGACACTGCTATTCTCAGTGAAAATCGAGGGTTACATGATCTGCTGAACGGAATGAACAGTCTAGTCAGTGCAGAATATGGACTGAGAGTAAATCGAAGAAAGACGAAAGTAATGAGAAGTAGCGGAAGTGAGAACAGCGAGAAACTTAACATCAGGATTGACGGTCACGAAGTAGAAGTAGTTACTAGTTAAGGAATGCTACTATCTAGCCAGCAACATAACTCTTGACGGACAGAGGAAGGAGGACAGCAAAAGCAGACTAGCATTAGCGAGCAGGGTATTGCAGACCAAGAGACGTGTACTAGTATAAAACATAGGCCTTAATTTGAGGAACAAATTTCTGAGAATGTACGTTTGGAGAACAACATACTTCAACATGCTCCGACATGTCATCGTCAAAAGTAAGCCTTTCCAATGTAGAAATACAGTAACATCAAACGAAAGCGAGGCTCTGTACACCTTGAAACGCTGTAAATTACTTGAACTGTTACCGCTGTTCACATATGAACAGTGTGTTAGAACGTCGACTTTTAGCGAGTTATGTGAAAGATCTTATCATTGGTAACAGTTTATGTAGTACGTATCACTGCACGGTATACGGAGCTTCGCACTCGAACATAGTTACCTTATTTTTTCAGTGCAAAGGCTTAGTTTTGATGATTGTCAGAGAATTTTAGAATATGACATGTGCTAAAGCAAAATGTTTTGCGGTGCCATTTGAAAATGGCCCGAAGACGGAAATTGCGAATATGATGAAAACAATCTACGTGACAGTGAGCCCCGACCATGAGAAGTTTATCAAGCAGTAAATTATGTCCTATGTCATCTTCTTCCAAAATAGAGAACATTGACAGTTAAAGCAATCAATTATTTTCGTCGTAAAGTCCTCTAGATATCCTTTCAACCCCCCCCCCCCCCCGCCCCCCCGCTCTCGCAGTGATGTGGAAAGAAAGGGTGACTGGCTGAGGTAGTCATTAAGGAATACCTGCGAGGGACAACGAGGCAGCTGTCTTTCCTCACAACTCAAAGGGTTACGAAAGCCATAGGCACATCTTCCCCCACCAAACAGGTTAATGTATTAGTTTGGAAAAATCCAGAACGTGTAGTGGCAAGCGCCGTGAAATCCTTATTCTGAGCGACACTAACATGAGTTACCCTCCCCTTCACCAAGCCCAGATCCTGGCTACTCAGATGTAACGAGGCAGGTTACGCTGCCTTAATTGCCTCGTCCCCCACCATGTTGCCAACCCCCTCAGCAGCCGTTGCGCTCAGAAAAGAACTGCGTGAACAGGGGGAGCGGGCGCAGAGCTCGCTGCGCTATCTGTTGTTGGAATCTCGAACCTCTCGTGGGTTAGGCAGTGCTTCGTCGTATGGAGATATTGTAGTTATTTAACCAGAAACCAACTTATCAGTAGCTACGTTCGGCTCTCGCTAAGTACCGAATTTTCAAGGCAAATCACTGAACTTGTACAGGTTTAAAATTCAGAAAACCAAAGCGGGGCGATTCATTAATAGAAGCTGGTACCTGAAAGCACACGTGAAGTTCGAAAGATTGAAACACGCTCAGCCGTAGGTGTGGCAACTTTCCAACATACTAATTGGGAATCGGACGAGACACACCTACTTAGAGGCGCAAAGCATTCTCCTTCGCCCGGATGATGCAAGCGATAAGTGATTGGACTGAGCGTTTCTCATTAGGTAGCCCGTTATTTTGGGTGGAACGTCATCGACAGGAGTAGAAGTAATCTCGACGTGCACTAGGAATGTCTATTGGGACGTTTGTCGTCCGTGTTGTGTACTAATGAGCTTGTAGACACTAGTACCAGTAACTTCAATTATTCTTCCAATCCATATGTAGCATACAGTAAACCAGTGCTTAACAGTATTGGTTAAAAGCAGTCTTGGTTGCAATTTTAGTTTTTTTACACTACTGGCCATTAAAATTGCTACACCACGAAGATGACGTGCTACAGACGTGAAATTTAACCGACAGGAAGAAGATGCTGCAATATGAAAATGATTAGCTTTTCACAGAATCCACACAAGGTTGGCGCCGGTGGCGACACCTACAACGTGCTGACATGAGGAAAGTTTCCAACCGATTTCTCATACACAAACAGCAGTTGACCGGCGTTGCCTGGTGAAACGTTGTTGTGATGCCTCGTGTAAGGAGGAGAAATGCGTACCATCACGTTTCCGACTTTGATAAAGGCCGGATTGTACCCTATCGCTATTGTGGTTTATCGTATCGCGACATTATTGCTCACGTTGGTCGAGATCCAATGACTGTTAGCAGAATAAGGAATCAGTGGGTTCAGGAGGTTAATACGGAACACCTTCCTGGATCCCAATGGCCACGTATCACTAGCATTCGTGATAACAGGCATTTTATCCGCATGGCTGTAACGGATCGTGCAGCCACGTCTCGATCCCTGAGTCAATAGATGGGGACGTTTGCAAGACAACAACCATTTGCATGAACATTTCGACGACGTTTGCAGCAGCATTGACTATCAGCTAGGAGACCATGGCTGCGGTTACCCTTGACGCTGCATCACAGACAGGAGCGGCTGCGATGGTGTATTCAACGACGAACCTGATGGGACGAATGGAAAAACCTCATTTTTTCGGATGAATCTGGGTTATGTTTACAGCACCATGATGGTCGCATCCGTGTTTGGCGACATCCCGGTGAACGCACATTGGAAGCGTGCATTCGTCATCGCCGTACTGGCGTATCACCCGGCGTGATGGTATGGTGTGCCATTGGTTACACGTTTTGGTCACCTCTTGTTCGCATTGACGGCACTTTGAACAGTGCACGTTACATTTCAGATGTGTTACGACCCGTGGCTCTATCCTTCATTCGATCCTTGCGAAACCCTACATTTCACCAGGATAATGCACTACCGCACGTTGCAGGTCCTGCACGGGCCTTTCTGGATACAGAAAATGTTCGACTGCTGCCCTGGCCAGCACATTCTCCAGATCTCACCAATTGAAAACGTCTGGTCAATGGTGGCCAAGCAACTGGCTCGTCACAATACGCCAGTCACTACTCTTGATCAACTGTGGTATCGTGTTGAAGCTGCATGGGCAGCTGTACCTGTACACGCCATCCAAGCTCTGTTTGACTCAATGGCCAGGCGTATCAAGGCCCTTATTACGGCCACAGGTAGTTGTTCTGGGTACTGATTTCTCATGATCTATGCACCCAAATCGCGTGAAAATGTAATCACATATCAGTTCTAGTATAATACATTTGCCCAATGAATACCCGTTTATCATCTGCATTTCTTCTTGGTGTAGCAATTTTAATGGCCAGTAGTGTATTTTTCAACGACGCGTTTCGCCTTATTTAGGCATCTTCAGGTTATCTACATAGAAAACAGAGAACAAATAAATCTATTTAAGAATCGCGATCGTTTTGTGCAGGCTTGGATGACCTATAAGCATGTATAAACAGATCACCTATTGAGAGAGCAAATACCTTAATTTGGTATTTCTTAGAAGACTCCTTTAGTCAGTGTAGCCAAAGGGTATCGTCAAATATATCAGGCCAACATCACCTTCGTTAAACTCAGTAAGCATTGTGCTTACTAGTTGAGCCCCCATCTTCCTCTGTTACTCGCTCCTGTGAACAGGAACGCGCTCATGCAGATCTTGGTTCCTCTTGCGTCCATCTAGAAAAGGTAATGATTTTACTATATTATATTTCTAGTTTTTACTGAGTTTAACGAAGGCGATGTTGGCCTGATATATTTGACGATGCCCTTTGGCTACACTGACTAAAGAATTCTTCTAAGAAATACCAAATTACGGTATTTGCTCTTTCAATAGATGATCTGTTTATACATGCTTATAGTTATTCAAGTCTGCATAACGCGATCGCGATTCTTAAATAGATGTATTTGTTCTCTGTTTTCTATGTAGATAACCTGAAGAAGCCTAAATAAAGCGAAACGCGTCGTTGAAAAAAAAAACTAAAATTGCAACCAAGACTGTTTTCAACCAACACTTCAATTTTTTTTTTTCAAGTGATACATTTATCTTTTTTCTCGGCCAGTTTCGGTTGAAAAATGCGGAATTTTAGTGGGGCATTATGGAATATTGCCGCTTCAGCCCCTTTAGTTTTTGTGAAGTTTCGATAGATGGCGGCGCTACACATAACCTTCAAATGCCGTCTGTAGTGGAGGTGCGTTCCAAGCAGAGAGCTGTCACTGAGTTTCTTTTGGCGGAAAGCAACATCATTCCAGATATTCATAGGAGCTTGCAGAATGTCTACGGAGACGTGACAGTAAACGAAAGCACGGTGAGTCGTCGGGCGAAGCATCTCTCAACACCGAAACAAACTCGCGCATACCTGTCCGTCTCGAGCATGCCGGCCGGCCGGCCGCGCACAGCTGTGACTCCTTTAAATCTCGCTGCTCAACTGGAAGTCTCTGTTGGTAGAGCTGCGCACCCGAGAGGAACTAAAAAAAATTTGATTGGACTGTTCTTCCTCTTCTAGTCCGGATCTCGCACCTTCCGACTTCCATCTGTCTGACCCAATGAAGGATGCACTCCGCGGGAAGCAGTTGGTTGATGGTGGGGAGGTTACTGATGCAGCAACACGTTTGTTCCGACGTGTACCAGAGAGTGGTACCACGCATACAGGCACTCCCAATAAGATCGCATTGTACAGAGATTATGTTGGAAAATAGAATGAGGAATCATATGGTGTTTTGTAATCCCGAATGAAACAAACATACATTCAGAAAAAAAGTGTTTCATTGATTACTGAAAGCCTCTTTAAAACACCGTCGAAAACAAGGAACACAAAATTCAGTCCTAACTCGATAACACTTTAGAGTGGTGCAAAGACTGGCAACTTGGCTCAAATGGCTCTGAGCACTATGGGACTCAACTGCTGAGGTCATTAGTCCCCTAGAACTTAGAACTAGTTAAACCTAACGAACCTAAGGACATCACAAACATCCATGCCCGAGGCAGGATTCGAACCTGCGACCGTAGCGGTCTTGCGGTGCCAGACTGCAGCGCCTTTAACCGCACGGCCACTACGGCCGGCCAACTGGCAACTTGCTTTGAATATACAGAAGTGAAACATTATCCACTACGAAAAACACAAAATGTTTTGTTCTATGACCACTACAGGCTATATAAACGAATCACAATTGGAATCAGTGGACCCTTAAAAATAACTGTCAGAATTTGCACGGATATGGAATGGAACGATCACATAGATTCAGTCGTAGTTAAAACTTTGGGCCATTAACAGAATTCTGGGAGAAATGCAGTCAGTCTACAAAGGAAACTACTTATAAGTTACTTGTGTCCCGTCTTAGAGTTTTGCTCACATGTATGGGACTTATACGGAACAGGACTAACAGCGCATATTAAATGTATACAAAGGAGAGCGGCGCAAATGTTCACCGGCTTATCTGAGTCGCAGCAGTGTTAAATAACCTCAATTGGCAGACAGCTGAAGACAGTCGCGAATTACTCCACGGGAGCCTCCTTACACACATTCAAGGGCCAGTATCAAGCGAAGAATCTAAAAATATACTTCAACTCCCATCGTATCGCTCCCGTAGAGACCACAAAGATACGATTAGAGCGATTATTGGACACACTTATTGTGAAGGAGTAGACATTAAAATGATGTACGATGGTAAGTCTCCTCGTTCATACAATTAACAGTGGTTCACAGAGCAGTTAACATTGGATCCAAACCTACCGAGAGTGTTCAAAATCCATCCTGATCTTCGTTACCACACCTGCCGCTCACAAAACACAGAGAGGTGTTCTAAGCGCCCTCGATAGTTGCCAGATATACTCAGTAGCACAGAGGCTAGGTGATCTAGGCCATACGATCACCCTCTCCTCTGTGGAGTGTTTCTCAAACTAGTACAGGCGTTCAATAAGTAATGCAATACTTTTTTCTCGGTCAATTTCGGGTGAAAAAATGTGGAATCTGTTGTGGGACATCATGGAATACTCCCGCTTCTGCCCCTATAGTTTCATGAAGCTCCTATAGTTAGCGGCGCTATAATAGCCTTCAGATTATGTTTGTAACGGAGATGCGTTCTCATGTTCAGATGTGTGTGAATTCCTATTGGACCAAACTGCTGAGGTTATCAAAATGGTTCAAATGGCTGTAAACACTATGGGACTTAACATCTGAGGTCATCAGTCCCCTAGACTTAGAACTACTTAAACCTAACTAACTTAAAGACATCGCACACATCCATGCCCGAGGCAGGATTCGAACCTGCGACCGTAGCAGCAGCGTGGTTTCGAACTGAAGCGCCACAGCGGCCGGCGCTGTCATCGGTCCCTAAGCTTACACACTGTTTAATATAACTTATGCCAAGTACAGCACACACACCCATGCCCGAGGGACGACTCGAACCTCCAACGGGGGAAGCCGCACGAGCCGTGAAAAGACGCCCCAGACCGCGCGGATATCCCGCGCGGCAGATGCGTCCTAGGCAGAATGCTGTTGTCGAGCATCTCTCGGGGGAAAACCAGAGCATCGCAGATATTCCTAGGCACTTGCAGAACGCCTACGGAGATCTGGCAGTAAACAAAAGTACAGTGAGTCGCTGGGCGAGGCGTCTGGCATCATTGCAACGAGTAAGGAAGAGCATAACTGTCCGATCTCCCGCATGTCAGCCGACCGCATGCTGTTGTGACTCCTGCAAAGTTGGCATGCGCATACACTCTCATTCGAGGTAATCGACGGATCCCAATCAAACACCTCGCTGTACAACTGGACGTCTCTGTTGGTAGTGCTTCACTAGTTGGGTTAATGGAAAATGTGTGTCTGCAAGGGTCCCTCGCCAACAAACAAACCATAAAGAGCAACGAAGGACAGTCTGTGCTGAATTGCTTGCGCTTTAGGAGACGGATGGTGACATTTTTTTGTCGAATACCGTCACAGGCGATGAAAAATATGTTCAACATTTCCAACCGGAGAAAAACTGCTATCTATCGAGTGGCGCCACATCACTTTTCCTCTGAAGCAATAGTTCAAAGTCGCACTCTCTCCAGGTAAAATCATGGCCACAGTCTTCTGGAACTTTGAAGGGGCTATTGTGTTTGATGTCCTCCACAATGGTGCAACGACCACCTGGGAAGTGTATTGTGCTACCCTCGCGAAAGTGAAGAAGCGACTTCAGCGTATTCGTCGAAATGAAAATGCAAACGAACTTCTCCTTCTCCATGAAAACTCAATGTCTCTAACAAGTCTGGGCAGTCGAGGGGCACTCACAAAACTTCATTGGTCTGTTCTTCCCCATCCACCCTCCAAACCGGATCTCGCACTTTCCATCTGTTCGACCCAACGAAGAATGCACCCAAGGAAAGCAACACGTGGATGATGACGAGGTTCTTGATCCAGCAAGACGTTGGTTCCTACGTCGACCAAATAGAAGAAGAAGAAGACGATGATGATGGTGATAATTTTGGTTTGCTGGGCGCTCAACATCGCGGTTATTAGCGCCCGTACGAGTTCCCAATCTTTCCAGTTTCAATCTCGCCTCTTCCCGAATAATGATGAGATGATGACGAGAACACAAACACCCCGTCCCCGGGCGGAGAAAATTTCCGATCCGGCTGAGAATCGAACCCGGGAACCCGTGATCCAGAGGTAGCAACGCTAACCACTAGTCGACCAGTAGAGCCGTAGCATGTGGGCGTGCGGGTCCTCCCAGTAAGGTGCCTTAAGGTCGTAGCATTGAACAGAGATATGTCGGCAAATAGGGTTTTGTAGTCAAAGGATTGGGTAACAATATGGTGTACTGGAACTCTGAATATAACCAACGTGCTTTGAGAAAAATGTATTGGATTAGTTATTGAACTCCCATCGTGTTATTACACAACCTGTGAGCGAAGAAATGGAGCACGCAGTATTCAACGTTCAACCCGACGAATATTCAGATTTATTGAGCACTCATGTAAAAGTAACAACAAGTGCGCTAGTTCGTAGGCTATCTATGCAGACTGAGAGTCCACTACAGCTCAAAATAGTACAAGATACTTCATCGAACAGGAAGCCAAACCCATAGTGTCTTTTGCAGTAGCACGGGCAACTGCTGGTTTGCTCAATCAGTTCAGGTGAATTCCCTAGCTACCTGATGATCCGAAGCCATGCTGAAGGGCCGATGCTGGTCCCTAAATGTTGGCTACAAGCCGTAGTTAACGAGATGTTCTCAGTCACACCCTAACGCGGGTCGCGGCATATGTCAGTGATTGTGTTTTGTTCACGCAGGTGTGTAACAAAGGGACCATCAGGCCAGTTAATCGAGGATTTTTAATGTGTCTTAGGAACGTTGGGGGACTTACACCCGTGATCCAGGGTTAGGGTCGTCGATTAGTAATCCAAATGCCCTCAAACAAGGCAACCGATTACAGTTTGAATAAACATCATCACAAGTGGCGGCCGAAGACTTCCGGCATAAGAAATCGACATCATTCAGCAACTGGCCTTGGGGAAGAGGGCGGATGAGTGGACAGAGGTTCAGGTTACCCTTTTGGCCATGAGGTGGGAAACTGCCCCTAAAGACTAAAGAATAAGCAATGATCAACGCCGTGACGATGCAGAAGGCAATGGATACGCTTTATGTATATGTAATGCATATCCACAGTACTTGTGACCTGTAATTGAAAAAAAGTGTCATGATCTCTCCAATAGCAAAAGATTTCAGACTAATCCCCCATTCCGATCTCCAGAAGGGGTCTGCCAAGAGGAAGGTGACCATGAGAAACAGTTTAATAACCAACGAAAGGATAACATTCTACGAGTCGTGGCCTGAAATGTCAGAAGTTTGACGTTGCAGGGAAGTTACAGAATCTGGAAACGGAATTGCAAAGGCTCAGTCTAGATATAGTGGGGTCAGAGAAGAAAAAAGGCAAGAAAACAAGAACATCTGGTCAAATAAGTGTAGGGTAATATCAATAGCAGTGGAAAGTGGTTTAACGGGAGTAGGATTCGTTATGAATAGGAAGGCAGGACAAAGAGTGAGTTACTGTGAACAGTTTAGTGACAGCGTTGTTGTCATCAGAATCGACAGCAAAACAACACCGACAACCGTAGTTCAGATATACAAGCTGACGACACAAGCCTAATATGAAGAGATAGAGAAAGTTTATCGGGATATTGAGTGCGTAATTCAATACGTAAAGGGAGATGAAAATCTAATTGTCACGGCGAATTGGGATGCCATTTTAGGGGGAGGAATGGAAGAAAGGGTTACAGGAGAAATTGAACCTGGTATTACGAACGAGTGTGGAGATGGACTAATTGAGTTCTACAATAAATTTCAGCTAGTAACAGCGAATCCTTTGTTCAAGAATCATGAGATGAGAAGGTATACTCGTAAAAGGTTGGAAGATACTGGAAAATTTCAGTTAGACTACGTCATAGAGAATCCGAAATCAGGTACTGGATCGTAAGGCATTCTCAGGAGCAGAGATAGACTCAGATCACGATTGGGTAGTGATGAAGAGTAGGCCGAGGTTTAAAAGAGTAGTCACGAAGAATCAGTAGGCAAAGAAAAGGTATACATATGTACTAAAGAACGAAGGTATATACTTAAAGTTCTCTGTAGCTATAGATACTGCGATAAGGAATAGATCACTAGTCATTTCAGTTGAAGAGAAATGGACATCTCTATAACGGGCAATGATAGAAATTGGAAAGGAAAATGTGGGTACAAGGAAGGTAATTGTGAAGAAACAATGAGTAACAAAAGAAATACTTCAGTTGATCGGTGAAAGAAGGAAGTATAAAAATGTTCAGGGAAATTCAGGAATAAATACAAGCCACTTACGAGTGAAATAAATAAACGTAGAAAGCGAAGGGAAGCTAAGGTGAAATGGCTACATGAAAAATGTGATGGGCGGAAGATGCAGCCGTCATATTGAGGTACAGGAAGCTCTACTTAGAGCAGTTGAGAAGGCAGCAGAGGGATATGACATAATGTGGTGTGAGGTACCGATGACAGATAGTTTCTTCGGTACGGGTATCGTGAGAAAGACCGCCTAAATTGTGGTCCTTCCCCGCGATTGGCTGTTGCGTTCGGAAGTTGCGCACCCATATGATAATGTTATTAATATTAGAAAAACTAATCAGCGTATTAATTGCATTTCATATTAAGCTATCTCTCAATAGCCTGCTATCATTCCATTTTTCACAAGTATTAATAATTATCAAAATAATAAACAACTGCTAAACGAAAATGCACTCGAAGCACTTCGTTGATCTTCGGATCGCTCCTAACATGGATGGCGGGAGAAGTGGTTCGGCTATACGATTAGATCTGATTCGGCAGTCCTGGAGGACAGAGATGTTGTCTGCCACCGTCGATATCAGTTAAGACTTAAAAGCAATGTCTACTTTGAAAATCAGAACTGGTTTGTCAGTGTCGGAGGACAGACATGTTCTCTGCCTCGGTGAGCGTCAGTTAAGATTTTATTAGAAACTTCTGGTTATCTGAACATGTAGTTAATAGCAGTGTGATAACAATTACGGAAATACGTAGTTCATAATTTTGTTGAAGAATGGAAACTATTTGTGGCTCTAAAGTGGAATATAATTGTGCAGATTCTCGTATTTTGCTAATAAAAAGCGAGTCGCATCCCGTATGAACAAACTAATTGGAAATTTAAATATTTTTAGAAGATTTGTTTCTCGCTAAGAGTTTATTACAGCCTCAAGCTAACGGATTCGCGACCTACATACCGTTTTCCGCCAAGGAGATACAAGACCGCAGGTTGGTGAACATTTATTACTCAGGACGGTGGAAGCAGAGAGGCACCTCGCGTGTACTGCAGTCTTTGTACAAAAGAGATCTGTGACACGTCATCTGTGGTATCACAGAAGAGATACGAAGGAGAGAAATTTTCGAGGGAAGGGGTTTATCATACGCTCGTATATACACTACTGGCCATTAAAATTGCTACACCACGAAGATGACGTGCTACAGACGTGAAATTTAACCGACAGGAAGAAGATGCTGTGTTATGCAAATGATTAGCTTTTCAGAGCATTCACACCTACAACGTGCTGACATGAAGAAAGTTCCCAACCGATTTCTCATACACAAACAGCAGTTGACCGGCGTTGCCTGGTGAAACGTTGTTGTGATGACTCGTGTAAGGCGGACAAATGCGTACCATCACGTTTCCGACTTTGATAAAGGTCGAATTGTAGCCCATCGCGATTGCGGTTTATCATATCGCGACATCGCTGTTCGCGTTGGTCGAGATCCAATGACTGTTAGCAGAATATGGAATCGGTGGGTTCAGGAGGGTAATACAGAACGCCTTGCTGGGTCCTAACGGCTTCGTATCACTAGCAGTCGAGATGACAGGCATCTTATCCGCATGGCTGTAACGGATCGTGCAGCCACGTCTCGACTCCTGAGTCAACAGATGGGGACGTTTGCAAGACAACAAACATCTGCACGAACAGTTCGACGACGTTTGCAGCAGCATAGACTATCAGCTCGGAGACCATGGCTGCGGTTACCCTTGACGCTGCATCACAGACAGGAGCGCCTGCGATGGTGTACTCGACTTCGAACCTGGGTGCACGAGTGGAATAACGTCCTTTTTCTCTGATGAATCCAGGTTCTGTTTACAGCATCATGATGGTCGCATCCGTGTTTGGCGACATCGCGGTGAACGCACATTGGAAGCGTCTATTCGTCATCACCATACTGTCCGCCCCGGTAGCTGAGTCGTCAGCGTGACAGACTGTTAATCCTAAGGGCCTGGGTTCGATTCCCGGCTGGGTCGGAAATTTTCTCCGCTCAGGGACTGGGTGTTGTGTTGTCCTAATCATCATCATTTCATCCCCATCGACACGCAGGTCGCCGAAGTGGCGTCAAATCGAAAGACCTGCACCAGGCGAACGACCCTACCCGACGGGAGGCCGTAGCCACACGACATTTCCATCACCATACTGGCGTATCACTCAGCGTGATGGTGTGGGGTGCCAATGGTTACACGTCTCTGTCACCTCTTGTTCACATTGACGACACTTTGAACAGTGCACGTTACATTTCAGACGTGTTACGACCCGTGGCTCTACCCTTCATTCGATCCCTGCGAAATCCTACATTTCAGCAGGATAATGCACGACCGCATTTTGCAGGTCCTGTACGGACCTTTATGGATCCAGAAAATTTCGACTGCTGCCCTGGCCAGCACATTCTCGAGATCTCTCATGAATTGAAAACGCCTGGTCAATGGTGGCCGAGCAACTGGCTTGTCACAATATGCCAGTCACTACTCTTGATGAACTGTGGTATCGTGTTGAAGCTTTATGGGCAGCTGTACGTGTACACGCCATCCAAGCTCTGTTTGTCTCAATGCCCAGGCGTATGAATGCCGTTATTACGGCCAGAGGTGGTAGTTCTGGGTACTGATTTGTCAGGATCTATGCACCCAAATTGCGTGAAAGTGTAATCACATGTCAGTTCTAGTATAACATATTTGTCTAATGAATACCCGTTTATCATCTGTATTTCTTGTTGGTGTAGCAATTTTAATGGCCAATAGTGTTTCTTCCTCTCACCCTTCTCCTTTTTTTCAACTTGCCGTAAAGGACTGACCAAGAATACAGAAAAGTCAAAACGATATTCGGTGAACTTAAGAGCAAGGGTGTTAACATTAACAGTGCAACGGGATTTCCGCTGTTAAATACAGCGGAGAGAGCGGATAGGTGGCCAGACTACATTGCAGCTCTCTATAAGGGGGAAGACTTGTCTGATAGTGTGATAGAACAAGAAACCGGGGTCGAGATAGAAGACATAAGTGATCCAGTATTAGAATCAGAATTTAAAAGAACTTTGGAGGACTTAAGACCAAATAAGGGACAAGGGACAGATAACATTCCATCAGAATTACTAAAATCATTAGGGAAAGTGACAACAAAACGACTATTCACGCTGGTGTGTAGAATGATAGTGTGAGTCTGGTGATTTTCGGAAAAACCTCATCCACATAATTTCAAAGATCCAAACAGGCATCAAGTGAGAGAATTATCACACAATCAGTTTAACAGGTCATGCAAAGTTACTCACAGGAATAAGAATGGAAAATAAAATTAAGGATGTGTTAGATGACGATCAGTTTGACCTTAGGAAAGGTGAAGCTGCCTCAGAGGCAATTCTGATGTTGCGGTTGATAATTGAAGCAAGACTAAAGTAAAATTGACTTGGAAAAAGCGTTCGACGATGTGAAATGGTGCAAGATGTTCGAAATTCTGGCAAAAATAGAGGTAAGCTAGAGGGAAAGACAGATAATATACAATACGTACAAGAGCCAGGAGGGAACAATAAAAGTGGATGACGAAGTGCTCGGATTAAAAATAGTGGAATTACGAGATCTGCTGAATGGAATGAACTGTGTAATGAGCACAGAATATGGATTGAGAGTAAATCGAAGAAAGACCAAAGTAATAAGAACTAGCAGAACGAGAACAGTGAGAAACTCAACTACAGGATTGGTGATCAGAAAGCAAGAAGAACATCAAAAGCAGACTAGCAATAGAACTCCTGACCAAGAGAAGTCTACTAGTAGCAAACGTAGAACTTAATTTGAAGAAAATATATCTGAGAATGTAATTCAGAGCACAGCGTTGTGCGGTACTGAATTATGGATTGTGGCAGGAGTGGAAAAGAAGAGAATGGGGATGAACTGATAAAGTAATGAATGAGGAGATTCTCCGCAGAATTGGCAAGGTAATGAATATATGAAAAAAGACTGAGAAGAAGAAGGGAGAGGATGGTAGGCCAACTGTTAAAAAATCACGGAATAACTTTCGTGGTTCTGTCGGGAGCTGTAAGCGGTAGAAACTGTAGAGCAAGACAGAGATTGGAATACATTCACTAAATAATTGAAGCCGTAGTCTGGAAGTGCTACTCTGAGATGATGAAGAGGTTGGCACAGAAGAGAAATTCGTGATGAATGCAAACCCTCAGAAGAATGATTAAAAAAATAGCTAATCGAATTTCGAGAGAGGTTAGCACCGTGGTTAAGAGTAATAGTTACAATTCGTGATGAATGCACCAAACCCCTCAGAAGAATGATTAAAAAAATAGCTAACTGAATTTCGAGAGAGGTTAGCACCGTGTTGACCACAAAATATTACTGCAGAAGTTGGACCATTATGGAGTAAGGGGAGTAGCTTACAATTGGTTCGCCTCTTACTTTAAGAACAGAAAGCAGAGGGTAATTCTCCGCAATATTGAGAGTGGTAGTGATGTTCAGTCCCAATGGGGCACTGTTAAGTGGGGCGTTCCCCAAGGGTCGGTGCTGGGGCCACTGCTGTTTCTTATTTATATAAATGATATGCCTTCTAGTATTAAAGGTGACTCAAAAATATTTCTGTTTGCTGATGACACCAGCTTCATAGTGAAGGATCTTGTGTGTAATATTGAAACAGTAACAAATAATGTAGTTCGTGAAATAAGTTCGTGGCTCGTGGAAAATAATTTGATGCTACATCACAGTAATACTCAGTTTTTACAGTTTCTAACTCACAATTCAACAAGAACCGATATTTTGATCAGACAGAATAGGCATATTACAAGCGAGACGGAACAGTTCAAGTTCCTAGGCGTTCGGATAGATAGTAAGCTGTTGTGGAAAGCCCATGTCCAGGATCTTGTTCAGAAACTAAATGCTGCTTTATTTACCATTAGAACAGTATCTGAAATAAGTGACATTTCAACATGAAAAGTAGTCTACTTCGCATATTTTCATACGCTTATGTCGTATGGTATTATTTTTTGGGGTAATTCTTCTGATTCAAAAAGGGTATTTTTGGCTCAAAAACGGGCTGTTCGAGCTATATGTGGTGTAAGTTCGAGAACGTCTTGTCGACCCCTATTCAAAAATCTGGGAATTCTGACATTGCCCTCACAGTATATATTTTCTTTAATGTCGTTTGTTGTTAGCAATATTAGCCTATTCCCAAGAGTTAGCAGCTTTCACTCAGTTAATACTAGGCAGAAATCAAATCTGCCTGTGGAATGCACTTCCTTGACTCTTGTGCAGAAAGAAGTGCAGCATTCTGCTGCATCCATTTTCAATAAGCTACCACAAGAACTCAAAAATCTTAGCAGTAGCCCAAACTCTTTTAAGTGTAAACTGAAGAGTTTCCTCATGGCTCACTCCTTCTATTCTGTCGAGGAGCTCCTGGAAGAGCTAAAAAATTAAGCAAATTCCAGTGTTACATTGTTGATTTTCTTCATTTAAGCTTACGACTTGTCACCTGAATATGTTTCTTTATATTTCATTTTATCTGTTTCTAATATCGTGTTATAATTTCATGTATTGACTCGTTCCATGACTTCTCCTTAATTTGGTCCCACAGAACAATAAATAAATAAATAAAATAAAATAAATAAATTCTGGCGATAAGGGTTCAGATTTTGCCTATGTACTTTCTTCCCTTTTTTTAGTGTGGAATAATATTTGGCAGTACATGTCACGCAAGATTATTCGGAAGTAGTCGTTTTCGCCATAATAGTTAGTAAAAAGGTCATAGCAACAAACTTTCTTAAAATGTGTAATACGTTTTTACAGAACAGATTAAAAAATTGACCTACTCGCTATAGCTTGCATCGATTGCTATCATAGAAGATAATTTACATCGTCTAAGCAACCGAAACACAAATTCGTAAAGCACCATGCACATTTAGTGAAAGCTACTGCCTTGTAGATACAAGGATTTTTCGGAAATGCGGTTCGTTTCGATTCAAAATTATTGTTCTTTCTTCGGCCAGCTGTGATGCAAACTATACGTATTTGTTTCTGCCTGTGAAAGCACGTTCGCTAAACTGAAGCAGAATTAAGGAATGTATTCTATGGAATCTTCCCTCGAAGCGATTTCTCTATTAGTGGATTGCAAACTGGGAACATTTTGAATTTGTTTCGTGAAAAATTTCACCTGTGTGTAAATATCACAGGGTTAGTAAAGCGGAATAAACTTGAGTGAGTAATTTTTACGGTGCAAATGTAAGATTTTTTTTTTTTTTTCGTCTGCAAAGATTTGATGACAATATGTCTGATCAGCGTGTTCTTCTCACGAATCAATAATGTAAAGACTTTTTCCTGTTACAACTATGTAAGAAAAGAGATTTTAAAAGCCCTTTGTGTAGCATTTTCGTGAACTTTCATGATTTCGCGCAAGTCACGATTATATTTTTTAATTTGTGCGTCAACTCTTCAACTGTTTTTTGAACAATTAAACCAAACTTCCCCGATGGTTTTTGCATACACAAGAAAATGTAAGGGAATATCGTGAAGCAGTTACCGTATGCTGTGCTGTGAAGGAATGACTAACCTTATTCAAATCTTTTTTCTGAACAGGGACGGTTTTCGCTCCTTGTTCCGCAGGGATCTGTTATATGTCGATTGGAACTGGAAGCCGGTTTGATCGGTATTAACTGTACATTAGGGATGAGTACCATCGTCTGTATCTCGGGCTTCCGCAGTTGTTAATACTTCATCCATAATTACGAACTCTTTGGAACTGTTCAAATATTTAAAATTTGAACTGCGTATCACATTAGAAGAAAATGTGCTGTAATGATTGTTTCATTAATGAAATTACTAAGGGGAAAATGACTATTTCTGAATAATTTTGCGGGTTGCAGTGTCACTAAAGATATTTGTGTAGGTTGTATCCATAAACCTGCAACATCGATTTTCTCTTGTGCTGAAGTTGGAATCGCCAGTGAACATGCTATAGGTTAACAAATGCTCCCACCAGATCGGACAGTGGATTACTATATCGCTCTGGCGAGTTGTCGTTAGAGGTATGAAGGATCCACATCTACCGTGAAGAAGTCTATGGAAATCAGATGGATATGATGGTCCCTACTATAACACAAGCTACTAGATGACCTGCCTGCTTTCGAGTATTGGGTACCGAAGATGGCGCCAATTAGGCACCGGAAATGGTAGCTAAATAAAATCATTAAATAAAATTACAGCTGTTACTGTTTATTTTCTTAAAAGCAAAAATTATAGACAATATATCTATGTGAGGGCATGCTTACTGCCTGTCTGATATCTTTTGACCGCCCTCGCAACATACTTGAAGCGAATTATATTCAAAATTAAGTCATACACGAATATCATTGCTAGCCTCAGAGCTTTGTTACTCTCTCATTAGCCTAATTCTGATGTGGCGATAACACATCAGCACCTTTGGAGAGTTTGGCATCAGACTGTGCCAGTACTAACCTCAGTGGCCTGAAACACGAAGTGAGGAGAAGTACATGTGCGGGGCGATTGTTTCTGTATCACAATTGCTGAGGTGGTATTGAGTGGTACAACTGCTCACCACTTGATTTTAAGCCGCATTGAACTGGAGTGTAATCCACGATAGTCGATGGAGAGCTCACCGCAGTCGATTTTCGCTGCAGCGGTTTTCCACCCACAGAGACGCTCGGAGGACAGTCTTGACACAGACGCCAGTCTAAAGAAAAATTCAGTGTGTAGCTAAATGTCATACGCAACAACATATTATGTAATAAGCACCAGACGCAAAATCATAGTTGAATTTCGCGTAGTGTCTGACTTCCACGTAAGTATCACAATATCTATGAAGATTAACGAAATGATGGATACATTATAGTGGACCTGACATATAAAGCTACAAATAAAGGAATTTTTTTACTGAATAGTTTTTGTAAAATCGTTTGAGAAAGACCCCAGCTCTTTGGACGAAAACTGGTCACTGCGCTCCTGCCATCGTATTCTGCGTGACCTGTCCATACGCACTATGACCGCTTGTCGTCTTGCTCATGCTGTGATAGTCCGTAGCGCTGACGACCAGTGCGAGATCTCACGTGAAGTCCTGACCTGCTACATACACTGCATGGATAACATCGCTAAACATCTGTAAGCTGCAAGTCACGTGACAGTTTTTCCTGTACCATTATGTGATCCCCCCTTCCCTGTACCATTCGCGAATAGCGTGTGGGAAGAGTGATTGTTGATAACCTTCCGTACTAGAAAAAGCATATTCGTGCAATCACCTATGCAACTGTATGTTTCCTCTGTATCACTTTTAGTTACTACAATCATCTTCACCAGGGGTACGATAATGTAACTGTGCGAAGGTACAGCACGTTTATATGGATGTGTCGGGCAGACTTTAATGACAATTGTGTATGTTCTAAATTTCGTTGCGTCATATCTGACGAAAATGTATCATCATCCATTAATGCACGGTGGTTTTCTCCTGTAAAGCTGGTTGTAATAACTGAAACTGGCAGAGAATAGACATGTAATTGAATTGCTAATGACACAATTTTGCTATTTTTAACATGTTTGAAAAAATCAGATGGTCACTCACCTCCATGTTTGCTCTAATTTCTCGCATTTTCTTTGCCGTTATTTCGTGAGACATATTTGGGAGAAAGTAATACGTTGTCCGACTCCTCAAGGAGTGTAGTCTCTCGTAATGTCAGTAATAAAACTCTCCGTAATGCCCAACACCTCGCTTGTAGCGTCTTCCGCTGGAGTTTGTTGCGCATCTCTGTAATGATCTCGAGCAGACTATACGATCCCAAGACGAATTACGTCGCTGTTCATTGGAGCTGATCTGTCTCTTCTATCAATTCAACCCGGTGTTGGCTGTGGACTGATGAGAAATACTCAAGAATCGGTAGAACAAATATTTTGTGTCACACTGCTTTCGTAGATGAATTACATTTCCTTAAGATTCTTCCTATGAATCTCATCCTGGCATCTGATTTTCTTAGTATTTCGTTTATGTGGTAATTCTACTTCAAGTAGCTCCGGATGGTTAGTTCTGGTTGTTTTACGGTAGTTACTGTTTCCAGGAACTTGTCACGAAGTGTGTAATTGTACAGTAGTGGATTTCTTCTCCCACGCGCGTGCAGCATGTTACATTTCTTTACTCTCAGGATTAAGTACCAGTCCCTGCACCATTCATCAACACCATTCATCAACCCTCTGCAGGTCTTTCTGCAGTTCGTTATAGTCTTCTGACAGTCCTACCTGTGAACAACCCTACGGAGCTTTCAGCGTTATCCACAAAATCATTTATATATGCATATTGTAAACAGTGAATGTTCTATTACACTTTCTTGACGTGCTCCTGAAATTACCATCTGTCGATTTTGTTCCGTTAAGAGCGGCGTGTTGGCTTCAATTTGAAAGAAAGTCTTGGATCCAGTCACAAAACTGTTACGGTATTTGGTTTTTTCCCGTAAACGGCACTGCGTGGCTGTATCAGCTGCCTTACTGAAATCAAGGAACATAGTCTGAACCGAGTGCTCATGTCCACAGAGCAGTGGTTCTCATGGGGGAACAGAGCGAGTTGAGTTTTGCAACATCTCTGTTTGCGGAATCAATTTTGACTTTTATGGAGGCGATTTTCGTTCCCCAAAAACATAATAATATGTGAACATAAAACCTGTTCCATAATTCTACAATAGACTGACGTCAGCAGTATTTATACACTCATATAATAATGTGCATCTGTCCTACAAACATTCTTGTAAATGAGAATGACCTGTGTTTCTTTCACGTTGCTAGGTTTCCTTCATTACTGCAAGACCTACAATAAACTGCTGCTAGAACGAGAGCAAGTTCTTTCATATAGTCTCTGTAGACTGTTACAGATATTTCATCTTGTCCCGATGTCTTTCCACTACTAAGAAATTGTATGTATTTTCCTATTTCACGAACATTTACCTGAATATCTGTCATTTCGGCATTCGTGTGTTGACTGAAAGAAGGGGAGTAGTACAATCTCCCACAGTCATATAGCATGCGACTGCTTTTTCCAAAACTTCCCCATAACCAATATGAAATCAGACCATAAAGACCCATTAGACCAGAATAATTAACAAACACCGAGAAATGTAATGCATGTGAGTACCAGTGATTGTTGACAGTTAATTCATATTTTTCTTCGAAATTGCATGCTTTATTTACGTAAGAGGACTTTGGAAGTACATTTGGATGAGGTGGTAGTGCTCAGATGAGCAGCAAAGTCACGTAGATGGAGAGAGGGGCTACGCACGGGGGAGTTCTTAGAGGGACGCGCCATGAGAGCCGCAGGTCAATGCCATGCAGTCCACTGGACTTTTTTTAGTGCTGTGATTGGATGCCGGGCGCATCACAGGTAACAAAAATACGATTTCTTGTGGCGTAAGGCCTCCAGCAGTGACTATTATACAACTCAGTACCGCAAAAAGAAGGAAAGTTGCTTTTAGCAAGGTCCCAGAAAGAACTAATGTGCACAAAATGTAGAGAGCTGTGTTTCATTGAAACAAACAATATGCTACAGGTAAAATATAGAAAATGGAGTGAGAACCTGGAGTGCCGGCCGCGGTGGTCTCGCGGTTCTAGGTGCGCAGTCCGGAACCGTGTGACTGCTACGGTCGCAGGTTCGAATCCTGCCTCGGGCATGGATGTGTGTGATGTCCTTAGGTTAGTCAGGTTTAAGTAGTTCTAAGTTCTAGGGGACTGATGACCACAGCAGTTGAGTCCCATAGTGCTCAGAGCCATTTGAACCGTTTTTTGAACCTGGAGTTCGAGGCGCCATGGAAAGCATGTGATGCTTCAAAGAAACTAAATGTTTATGCAGTATAAGAGCTGCCTGAGCTGGGTAACGAAAATAAAGTGGAAGCTAGAGAGAGAAACTCGACTGTGCTGCCAAGTACCAGCCTCATTGGTCACGTAGTGAGATAGTAAGAGACTGAGATGCCTGTTTTCAACACTAAATGGTAGGACATGCGTTGCGAGAAAAACTCAGAGAAGGAGACCACAATTTTCTAAGAGACATTTTTACCTGACGGTTATCAGAATATCTGTAGCCCAGTCAGTCTAAACAGATTAAAGAAAGCAAAACGCAGGAATACGAGTTTTCCTACTAGTAAGCATTTGGTGCCAAACCTCTTATCACTGGCTCTCTTGAACTCTCCACCAACAGACTTCACCTGCGCCAACTAGCGATGCCACCAGGGTCCATCTCCGAGCAGATGAGCTGAGAGAAAAGTTTAGCTGTGACTTGGCCGCTGGTGAGGGTCATTGATGTGCCGCCTGTGGTGTCACAGCCAGACACCACACTTGCTAGGTGGTAGCCTTTAAATCGGTCGCGGTCCATTAGTATACGTCGGACCCGCGTGTCGCCACTGTCAGTGATTGCAGACCGAGCGCCGCCACACGGCAGGTCTAGAGAGACGTCCTAGCTCTCGCCCCAGTTGTACAGCAGACTTTGCTAGCGATGCTACACTGACACATACGCTCTCATATGCCGAGACGATAGTTAGCTTAGTCCTCAGCTACGTCATTTTCTACGACCTAGCAAGGCGCCATTACCAGTTTATATTCAGAGTGTAATAATGTCTAAACAAGAGCGATGTTCTCCAATTGTGGATTAAAATTAAGTATTCCAAGAACTACGTTCTTTTCTTTATAGGATAATTACTTTACCTTGTTCCAGACCTCACGCCAATCTGCGTGAGCTTAACAGCGTGCATTTCGGCCTCCTCTAGCAATACGGTGTTGGCTCTTCTGCCAATACAGCACCGCCAATGACTGACTCTGCTACTGCTTCAGCCTCCATCTACCATTTGATATCCAGATATGGAACCGTGACCGAGAGATGATGCATAGGCACAGTAAACTGATTTTTGTAGAATTTCTGTAACGTCAATCTTGTCTCTGAAGTCTTGCTTTCAGATTCAGATATCTAGTTTCCTTACACCTCTGGCCACAGATGTAACACGTTCCCTTCTCTAATATTATCTGTCTGTTATACTAACATCACAACAATCACCGTACAACTTCATGACTGCAGCTGTTCCCTTTTATACACGTTTACTAGAATCTCACGGCAGACCCCTTTATCAGATGTTAAAAGGCTGTACTTCATTATTATTATTATTATTATTATTATTATTACTATTATTATTATTATTGCTAGTGAGATGGTTTATGAGTCACCTTAACGTAATAAACCGAATTAACAGTGATTCTTGTTTCATTTAGGTATCATTGAAATCCTAATTCAATATTTCAGTATTTCAGAGGGTCATGTCAGATCAAAGGGCCAATTAACATGCTTCCATGTTAGACTAACCAGTTACTTATATCAAAACAGTTCGGAAGACGGAATTCCATATTTCAGCCTCCTCTCTGCCATCTTCCTCTTGGTGCTGTTATGGTCACAGTGTGACTGAACAGATTATTTCGATGCGTTCATTGTTATTACGTAACACCAAAAGTTCCCAACATTTACACACACACACACACACACACACACATACACAAATATATACATGTAGTCACTGCGTATAATGGAGCTCATTGTAAATAAGCAAACCAAGAGTTCTTAGTTCTTGTAGACAGATCGGTTGGCAAAATTTTTCTTTCAAGGTCATTGAACATTTCCTTCATTGCTCTCCTTACGCTCAATTTCCTTTTTATTCACCTTCTGTTTTTACGCTGTGTCTGACTTCTCTTGAATCTGTGATGAAGCTCTCTTTACCTACTAACAGGGTTGGTCTTTCCTGTTCCTTAAAACCCTGCTCGCAACTTATTTGTGTAAGTCGTATTTTAACGATGCTTTCGAATGTTATCCATTTGTGCTCCACATCTTTTCGTCACATCCACCATCTCTAATTCATCTGATCCAGTTGCTTACGATTGTTTAGATATACGCATTACAAATTCATATGAATTCCGATGTCTAATCCGTAGTAAGGACGATGTCTGGCATCAACAAACATGAGCACTTTACAGGTAGGACCTTGAAACTAGTTGTTATTAAATAAATAAATAAAAAAATGTTGCCATGGAAAAGTTGATTTCGAAATATTGTCAGCTAAAGTCCAGCAACTTAGTTCCCTTCGAAAAATTGGGGAGGATTATGGGGAATGGTTAAGTCGCGGCTAAGCAGGTGAGAACATTTGGACTACTATCTGCATCGTACAGTGCTGACCAAAATGGAAGTGCGCCTACTGTAGACAGAAGCGAAAGCTAAGAGCCCGATCAAGGGAAATGGCTGGTTCAAATGGCTCTGAGCACTATGAGACTTAACTTCTGAGGTCATCAGTCTCCTAGAACTTAGAACTACTTAAACCTGACTAACCTAAGGACATCACACACATCCATGCCCGAGGCAGGATTCGAACCTGCGACCGTAGTGGTCGCGCGGTCCCAGACTGAAGCGCCTAGAACCGCTTGGCCACACCGGCCGGCCAAGGGAAATAAAGTAAGTTTAAAAACCTGAGTAGTGATCCGTCGCGAATCGCGTCAGTGATATACAATCTGTTAAGTAAGAGAGTGACAGATGGTAAAAGATATCACCTTAACCGTTGACCTGGTGGACTGGCTACCAGAGTGTGATTTTAGATATTCTACCTTCCTTTTTTGCAGATTCTATGCTGATCCGCAATCTCTTCCTCATAGAATGCGATTGTATAAAGAATAACGTTTACAGTATTCACAAACAATACGTATTTCCCTCAGGTTAATTACTGACGAAACTCTGCTCATCGAAGTTGATAACGCAGGCTCTAATAGAGCAAGATGTAGCTGTGTTGCTATCCCATAGCAATCTCACTGGCCGGCAAGACTTCAGCTTTCTCTATTCCTCTGTGCTCTTGTACGAATATACACTGAAGTGAAAAAAAGGAAGTCTTGGGACAGTGATACGCACATATAAAGATGGCGGTAGAATCGCGTACACAAGTATAAAAGGGCACTGGATTGGCGGAGCTTTCATTTGTACTAAGGTGACTCTTGTGAAAAGGCTTGCAATGTGATTTTGCCCGCAGGGAATTAACAGCCTTTGAACGCGGAATGGTAGTTGAAGCTACACGCTTGTGACACTCAATTTCGGAAATCTTTAAGGAATTCAATATTCCGCTTTCCACAGTCTCAAAAGTGTGCCGAGGATACCAAATTTCAGGCATTACCTCTCACCACGGACAAGTCAGTGGGCGACCGCCTTCACTTAACGTCCGAGAGCAGCGGTGTTTGCGTAGAGTTCTTGAAATAATCGGAGGAATCAATGTGACTTACGAGGAATGTATCCATTAGGACAGTGCGGTGAAATTTGGTGTTAATGGGCTATGGCAGCAGACGACTGACGCGAGTGCCTTTGTTAGCAGCACGACATCACCTGCAGCGCCTCTTGGTGTGCTCGTGAACTTATCAGTTGGACCAAAGACGCTTGGAAAACCGTGGGTTGGTCAGATGAACCACATTTCCATTGGTAACAGCTGGTGGTATGCTTCGAGTGTGGCGCAGATCCCACGAAGCCATGGATCCAAGTCGTCAACAAGGCACTATGCACGCTGGTGACAACTCTCTAATAGTGTGAGCTGTGTTTACGTAAAATGGACTGGGTCCTCTGGTCCAACTGAACCGATCATTGAGTGGAAATGGTTATGTTCACCTACTTGGAGACCATTTGCAGCCAGTCATGGACTCCATTTATCTAAACAACTATGTAATTTTTATAGAGGGCTATGCACCATGTCACTGAGCCACAGTTGTTAGCGATCGGGTTGAAGGACATTCTGGACAGTTCGAGCGAACGGTCTGGCCACCGATATCGCCCGACGTGTATCCCATCGAGAATTTATGGGAGATAATCGAAAGGTCAGTTCGTGCACATCATCTTGCACTATCTACACTTTCGCAATTACGGACAGCTATAGAGGCAACATAGCTCAATGTTTCTGCGGGGAACTTCCAGCGACTTGTTGAGTCTATGTCAGGTGTAGCTGCTGCAGCACGCCGGACAACAAGAGACGGTATCCCATGACTTTTGTCACCTCAATGTATATTAAGATATCAATCACTCCGTCTGTGTTGCTAGCAGAATCTCTCGAGCATTTATGACTATAGCAGGAAGCAGTATTAAATAAGACTATATGTATGGCAGCCTCTACTACCGACAAAACTGTTGTTCGCTAAACAGATACTATTGCATTCTAACTGGCAGCATTGTATCCACAACATGCTATTGAAATTCTGTAATGTATGGTGCCCAAATTGTACTATAGATAAATAAGGTTTCACGCATGCGGGGACCACTGCTTCATTTTTCGATGGTTTACAAGATCCTGAAAAGAGCACTACGGACAGAGATTTGAACCAACTGTTTTAGAATACAATCTCATTGTGAGCGTTATAGTATCAAATAAGCCGATTCATACTTTTCTCGAACAGAATCCATGTGTCATTTAAGCAGCATGACTTCAGGGTGTTTTCTACTCTGACTTCCGCTGTGACCACCAAACAAAATTAATGCTCCATTTTCACAAATATAAATTTCTGCCACGAGTTAAAATCTCATGGTTAAATTAACGGTTGAAATTCGAATGAAATTTAGAGCTTTCTGCAGTTTTACCCGTTATCGCATCACAGTCAGCAAATGAATCTCTTTCTTTAGACGGATCCCCGCTTACGATTGGTGAGATTTCGTTAGATAGCGCTAACTCAGTTGTGAAACCAGCACAGGTTTCCCTCGTGAGCAGAGCTCATCCTGGCCGCAGCGATACTTTATCCCTGAAATTTGCAATTTACATTGATCCCTAAAGTGTGGACCATGTTGTTCCATCCTCTCTCCGTATCTAGCATCCATCTTCGAGTACGGCTAGATACCTACCGAGAACCTATGCGAAAGCTGTTAACGCATCTTCTCATCTCCACAGCTCCATTGTCGACTGAATACCAGTATTATGAAACGAGGGCCAAAATTGTTGCTCGCTCAAACAAGAGGTTATTCGTGTTAGCAAGAATGCGTTCGAACATGGTTTATATCTTTGAGTGCAACATCTCTTTGATTTTAATAGGTGATACAAACGCAATTTTTCTTCCTGTCTGTTTACAATTTATCCCGGTTTACTAGACGCTGCATTAAGTAGAGAAGCTCAGTGCTGGTTCTTTGTTGTGACTGAAACGGGGCCAACGAGTGAAGTGATGGTCAGAGGGCTATTTCCTGACGACAATTATCCCTATTCAGGAGGCTCTACCTGTAATGGCTCAGTTCTGCGCTCGTTTAGGTAGGCTGTGGAAACTTTGTTCCCTGCTTTACTGGTCCTTCCAGGACAGTTATAATGTTGTAAGGACATACTATGGTTTTGTGGATAGTAAAGGTTTGTTTCTCCTACCTTCCTAAAAGAAATTTTAAAAATAGTAAAAAAGATGGTAAAAAATATAAAAAAGCTTAAGGCGATCTCTCACGTGAGGCGAGCAACCTGGAATCGAGTCCAGATTCGGCAAATATTGTCTTTATCCTTATTCCCTTACACAGGTGACTGTTGTCCATATTCGCAAATGCGAATGCTGTAAGTAGGCTGTTTAGGTTTTTATGGTGGTAACGCCATGTAGCGCTCTATATGAAAATCACTGGCTGTGCTGTGTGCAGTCTGTGGCTGGTTTGCGTTGTTGGATTTTGCTATTGTAGTGTTGGGCAGTTGGCTGTTAACAGCGCGTTGCGTTGCGCAGTTGGACGTGAGCCGCCAGCAGTGGCGGATGTGGGGAGACAGATGGCGGAGTTTTGAGGGCAGATGATCTGGACGTGTGTCTATCAGAGACAGTGAATTTGTAATACTGGATATCATATATATATATATATATATATATATATATATATATATATATATGTGTGTGTGTGTGTGTGTGTGTGTGTGTGTGTGTTAGTTATAACACTTGGTTTAAGAATCATGAAAGAAGGTTGTATACATGGAAGAACCCTGGAGATACTAAAAGGTATCAGATAGATTATATAATGGTAAGACAGAGATTTAGGAACCAGGTTTTAAATTGTAAGACATTTCCAGGGGCAGATGTGGACTCTGACCACAATCTATTGGTTATGACCTGTAGATTAAAACTGAAGAAACTGCAAAAAGGTGGGAATTTAAGGAGATGGGACCTGGATAAACTAAAAGAACCAGAGGTTGTACAGAGATTCAGGGAGAGCATAAGGGAGCAATTGACAGGAATGGGGGAAATAAATACAGTAGAAGAAGAATGGGTAGCTTTGAGGGATGAAGTAGTGAAGGCAGCAGAGGATCAAGTAGGTAAAAAGACAAGGGCTAGTAGAAATCCTTGGGTAACAGAAGAAATATTGAATTTAATTGATGAAAGGAGAAAATATAAAAATGCAGTAAGTGAAACAGGCAAAAAGGAATACAAACGTCTCAAAAATGAGATCGACAGGAAGTGCAAAATGGCTAAGCAGGGATGGCTAGAGGACAAATGTAAGGATGTAGAGGCCTATCTCACTAGGGGTAAGATAGATACCGCCTACAGGAAAATTAAAGAGACTTTTGGAGATAAGAGAACGACTTGTATGAATATCAAGAGCTCAGATGGAAACCCAGTTCTAAGCAAAGAAGGGAAAGCAGAAAGGTGGAAGGAGTATATAGAGGGTCTATACAAGGGCGATGTACTTGAGGACAATATTATGGAAATGGAAGAGGATGTAGATGAAGATGAAATGGGAGATATGATACTGCGTGAAGAGTTTGACAGAGCACTGAAAGACCTGAGTCGAAACAAGGCCCCCGGAGTAGACAATATTCCATTGGAACTACTGACGGCCGTGGGAGAGCCAGTCCTGACAAAACTCTACCATCTGGTGAGCAAGATGTATGAAACAGGCGAAATACCCTCAGACTTCAAGAAGAATATAATAATTCCAATCCCAAAGAAAGCAGGTGTTGACAGATGTGAAAATTACCGAACTATCAGCTTAATAAGTCACAGCTGCAAAATACTAACACGAATTCTTTACAGACGAATGGAAAAACTAGTAGAAGCCAACCTCGGGGAAGATCAGTTTGGATTCCGTAGAAACACTGGAACACGTGAGGCAATACTGACCTTACGACTTATCTTAGAAGAAAGATTAAGGAAAGGCAAACCTACGTTTCTAGCATTTGTAGACTTAGAGAAAGCTTTTGACAACGTTGACTGGAATACTCTCTTTCAAATTCTAAAGGTGGCAGGGGTAAAATACAGGGAGCGAAAGGCTATTTACAATTTGTACAGAAAGCAGATGGCAGTTATAAGAGTCGAGGGACATGAAAGGGAAGCAGTGGTTGGGAAGGGAGTAAGACAGGGTTGTAGCCTCTCCCCGATGTTGTTCAATCTGTATATTGAGCAAGCAGTAAAGGAAACAAAAGAAAAATTCGGAGTAGGTATTAAAATTCATGGAGAAGAAATAAAAACTTTGAGGTTCGCCGATGACATTGTAATTCTGTCAGAGACAGCAAAGGACTTGGAAGAGCAGTTGAATGGAATGGACAGTGTCTTGAAAGGAGGATATAAGATGAACATCAACAAAAGCAAAACAAGGATAATGGAATGTAGTCTAATTAAGTCGGGTGATGCTGAGGGAATTAGATTAGGAAATGAGGCACTTAAAGTAGTAAAGGAGTTTTGCTATTTGGGGAGCAAAATAACTGATGATGGTCGAAGTAGAGAGGACATAAAATGTAGGCTGGCAATGGCAAGGAAAGCGTTTCTGAAGAAGAGAAATTTGTTAACATCCAGTATTGATTTAAGTGTCAGGAAGTCATTTCTGAAAGTATTCGTATGGAGTGTAGCCATGTATGGAAGTGAAACATGGACGATAAATAGTTTGGACAAGAAGAGAATAGAAGCTTTCGAAATGTGGTGCTACAGAAGAGTGCTGAAGATTAGATGGGTAGATCACATAACTAATGAGGAAGTATTGAATAGGATTGGGGAGAAGAGAAGTTTGTGGCACAACTTGACCAGAAGAAGGGATCGGTTGGTAGGACATGTTCTGAGGCATCAAGGGATCACCAATTTTGTATTGGAGGGCAGCGTGGAGGGTAAAAATCGTAGAGGGAGACCAAGAGATGAATACACTAAGCAGATTCAGAAGGATGTAGGTTGCAGTAGGTACTGGGAGATGAAAAAGCTTGCACAGGATAGAGTAGCATGGAGAGCTGCATCAAACCAGTCTCAGGACTGAAGACCACAACAACAACAACATATATATATATATATATATATATATATATATATATATATATATATACGATGACTTTTGAACACTATTAAGGTAAATACATTGTTTGTTCTTTATCAAAATCTTTCATTTGCTGACTATGCCTATCAGTAGTTAGTGCCTTCAGTAGTTAGAATCTTTTATTTAGCTGGCAGTAGTGGCTCCCGCTGTATTGCAGTAGTTCGAGTAACGAAGATTTTTGTGAGGTAAGTGATTCATGAAAGGTATAGGTTATTGTTAGTCAGGGCCATTCTTTTGTAGGGATTTTTGAAAGTCAGATTGCGTTGCGCTAAAAATATTGTGTGTCAGTTTAGTGTTGATCAGAATAAGTAAAGAGCGAAATGTCTGAGTATGTTCAGTTCTTCTCAGCTGTTTGAAAATCAAATAACGTAAGAGGTTTATCAGCACAGTCATTCTTTAATTTTTCTAAGGGGACGTTTCAATCCATTTCATATAGATGTACTTAAGGCACGACTGTCGCAACACGTCGCGTAGGAAAGATGTTATTGAGCACCAAGGTAGAAAAACTTTTCCGGTCAGATGGCTAAATGAACTCCTCGAGTTCTACCAGCCAACCACGCCATACGACTTTGAAATATGACGTGCACCAACAGCTAATTTATTAGTGCAACACGTCCTACATTCCGAGATCTCCAATCGATTCCTGGTGGAACATGCGATTTTAACCACTCGTAAGTGGTGCAGACTGTGCTTGATAAATGTTTAGGAACAGCTCTCTCTTTTCGACATATTTAGTGCCTTTAAATCCAGTGATGCTTCGTAAGGTTATTCAGGTGTTTCTGCACCAGACTTCGAAAATCGATAGTAAAGTAGCTTCTTGATTCGAGCCCATTCCGGAAAAAAGGAAACAAATTCTGTCCGATTGATGGGACAGATGGTTCTAACCACTGCCGCTGGAGAACACAGTGGTCACAGAGGACGTTGTTGGCCACGTACCCTGTGAGCGATTAGTAAACCATGAGGCATTAAGTCCGTTTCACAGAACGTCCTATGATATGTATTTTCTCGCCGTAAGCGCATTTTTAAAATAATCTCTCCTTTGATATTCTGAGAGTGGCCATTTGAAATTTCTTTATAGTAAAGTCGTACTTCTCCAACCACTTGGGTTTCATGAGGCAGCTCTCAGACTTTAAAACAAGTGTACTTTTACTTCACGAATGTGATGTCGACAAATAACAGCAGAATTGTTTCGATTTGCAATTGTTTTGCTTCTAAGCTGCTAGAGCGGCGATTTACAGATTTGAAATGGGCCCAGGGGGAGAAAACGGACGCTGAAATTTTAACACTGGCAGAAATTTTATTGTTGGGAAGCGTTAAGCTTCCAGTCAATCCGCTCGTAAGCTGCTTAGCTGCACAGCTGCGCATCGGCGGGAGCGCGTGGTCGCCGGCCGCGTAAGGGATTCTCCCGAGAGGAAAACGCTGTTTAACGAGAGTGATTTAATAAAAGCTTAAGCCTTCCCCCGACGAGACGGGTAGCGTTTGCACCTGTAACTGAAATTCGGCGTTGTTCCGTGAAAAAATTCTGGTTAGTGCCTAAATGAGAACCAAGTTTTTTATGTAGAAGTGCTTCAAAATGTATATGCTTTAAGCTCTTAAAGAAACATTTAATGCCTGAGATATGCAAACGAATTCTCTGAAAATCCCATCTCAAGCGTCCGTGCCCCACTTCTCGACTTTTATTAATGTGCGATAGGAAGACTGGAGTTATATCTCTTAGTGCTAAACGGTGAAATGATTTTAATTAAGACTGGAAAGACGTTAACAGATTAAACGGGAAAAAGTAACCCTTATCTGCTGGCCAAACCGTTCGGTCACCTTTATTTATGCTTTTCCCGTGTGTTCCGTATGTAAAATGCAAACGGCCGAATGCTACCGTGGGTAATACAACTGAAATTACTTTCCTTACCATTTTGCAACCAATCTATTCTTCCACACGAAATGTATTCGCAGTTGCGAATATGAACAACCACCATCTGTATAACTGAATGGCGGCAATGAAAATTTGTGCCAATCCGGGACTCGAACACGAATTTCCCGCTTATCGGTTCGAGTCCCGATCCGACTCAAATTTTCACTGTCGTCATTCCATTATACAGCTGCTGGTTGTCCATATTCGCAATAGCGAATACACTGCATGTATTCCAAAACGGCTGCAGTCGCAGCGGTGCCTCTCCCTTCGGACGTGCATGCATGTACGAAGGAGTATTGCAGGCAACTTCTGAGCAATACAGACACTGCAATGTCGAATAGAACAGTGGTTCCCAATCTGGGGGTCACTAAAAAATGGCTCTGAGCACTATGGGATTTAACTTCTGAGGTCATCAGTCCCCTAGAACTTAGAACTACTTAAACCTAACTAACCTAAGGACAACACACACATCCACGCCCGAGGCAGGATTCGAACCTGCGACCGTAGCGGTCTCGCGCTTCGAGACTGCAGCGCCTAGAACCGCTCGGCTACTTCGGCCGGCGGGGGTCACTACCCCCTGAGGGGTAAAATGAAATTTTCTGAGGGGTAAAATCTAAACGATTAGATCCTGTCTCAGCCACGAAACTAAATTATTTTCAAAATATGATCACTATTTATAAGACTCCAATGTTGATTATGTAGTTATCAGTAATTACTTTTTCTCAATAAGTAGCATTAATGCGATGGCGGTTACAGGTTCAAAAAAATGGTTCAAATGGCTCTGAGCACTATGGGACTTAACATCTGAGGTCATCAGTCACCTAGAACTTAGAACTACTTAAACCTAACTAACGTAAGGACATCACACACATCCATGCCCGAGGCAGGATTCGAACCTGCGACCGTAGCAGTCGCGCTGTTCCGGACTGAAGCGCCTAGAACCGCACGGCCACACCGGCCGGCGGTTACAGGTTCCTCACACAGTCCACACACTACACATGTATGTTGTGCTTTATCTCTTACATTGCTAATAATGGAAATGAGAGGTATGCGTAAGAAATGCTAAATATCTCAAGAAAATGTCTTCTTCAAGTAGTAGGTAGTAGTACAGAGATTGCTTCATTACGCGCTTTGAAACATATATATATATATATATATATATATATATATATATATATATATATATATATATATGAATAAGAGCTACTTAGTGCTGTACACAGCATTATTATTATTGTTATTATTATTATTATACAATTTTGCTCTTAAAACAGTGATTGAACTTGGGTGATTACTCAATTTTCCCATTCTTTTCATGTTTTCTTCTTCTTTTTCTCTTCCTAAAATCTCTTCATTCTTTGACCGTGTTCGTGTTTTCTTTGTTTTGTCCATATTTTCCCTGGTCTCTTCCTTTCTTTAACTTCAAATTTCGTGTTCCTAATTTTGTTTCTGAATTTGTGTCTTTCATCTATCATTTCTTTATTGATTCCTGCTTGTTTTAGGTCTTCTATTTCATGAAACCAGTTGGTTTTTTGATTGAGCTGTTGACTACATAAAAGATACTATTTTTAAGTCTGGTTTTGTTCATTCTGTGTATGTGTCCGAGGAATATTAATTGACGTTTTCTGATTATGCCTGTGAGTCTCTCTGTATGTTCGTGTAGTTCTTTGGTTGGCATCTTCATCCATATACCATCTCTACTCACTCTTCCAAAAATTTTTCGAAGGATCTTACGTGCTATCTTTTCTGTCTCTTTGATGACTGCCGACTGATGTCCCGATTGTGGTCGTTTCTGATGCATAGAGGGCTTCTGGTAGAACAAGCGTATTGTAGTGCGTAAGTTTCACCTGTCTTGAGATGCTTCTTTTATTGCAGTGCGTCCATGTGAGTTTGTACGCTTTCTGAAGTTACTTGATCCTCCTATTTATACGTATTCTCCAAGGTACTTGAATTTTTCCTCTTCGTTAACCAATCCGCATTTTGTGTGCATGACTTCTGTGTTGCTGTTCTTTCTCTCCATATATTTTGTTTTCTCGTATGATATCTGTAACCCTGTTTTAGCAGAGACTTCATGTAAATAATACAGAGCTCCTTACGATTCTTCTCTGTTGTTGCTGAGTATTGCCAATTAATATGCAAGTGCTAGGTATTTTGTGATTGTCTTGTTTGCTCCTGTTCTTCCTAACTGAATTCCTTTTAGTTTTTCTTCCCACTGCTTGATAATTTTGCACAGGACCATGTTGAATAGAAGTGATGAGAGACCATCTCCTTGTCTAACCCCTGTATGTATTTCAAATGGCTCTGAGATTTCTCCCATGAATTTTATTTTGGATGTGATGGCATTGAGCGTATGTTCTATCAGTGTCCTAGTTTTTCTGTCTGTTCCTTATTCTTCTAGTTTGTCAAAGAGAGTCTACCTGTCAATGGGATCATCCACAAATGTAATTACAGTATTGTTCGCCTATCTGACCTTCAAGAGTTTGCGCAGGTTCCAAATTTGTTCAGTACAGGTTCTTCCTTTTCCGAACCCTGCCTGGTATTCACATATCATTGTATCCACTTGTGGTTCTAATCTGTTCAGTAACAGCTTGGAAAGAATTTTAAAGTGATCGGTAATAATGAGATCCCTCTGTAATTGTTAGGTCTGCCCATATCCATTTTTGTAGAATTGGTGAATCAATGCGCACTTCCATTCCCGTGAAATTTTCTCTGTCATCCATTTTTCCAAGAGAATTTTATGAATTTTATTTGTAATATTTTGGTCTGTGAGTTTCCAGATCTCGGCGATAATGCCGTCTCCCCCTGGGACTCTGTTGTTCTTTGATTGTTTTATAACCTCCTCTACCTCTTCTACCTCTGTGATTGTAGGTGGCTTCGAGTCTGGATTTGATAGTTTTTTCGTGAAGAGTAATTTTCTTTGGGTTTCTCATAGATGAGGAGTTTATCATTATATCCTTTAAGAATACTGCAATTTTCCTTAGTGTTTGTTTCTACAGATCCATTTGTTCTTCTGAAACAGATAGTTGGAGGCTGATAACCCATTATATTTCCCCTGAATATTCTGCATAAATTTCTCGTATTATTTTTCTTGAAGTCTTTCTCAATTTCATTTAGTCTGTTTTTATCGTATGCCCTTTTCACTGCTCTAATATCTGTCGAGAATTGTTTTTGGACTTTGTGGAAATCCTCCCATGTTTCTATTGTTCTGTTGCTGCTAAACTTCTTCCATGCCTTAACTCTTCGTTCCACTGTCAGATCACAAGTTGCATTCCACCATCTATGTTTGCGTTTCCGGGGAGGCTGACCCCTTCGCATTGCCTACTGAATTGTCTTCGCCAGGTCTGTTGTCTTTTGATTAATTTCTTCAATAATTTTGCATCTATTTATCTTTATGGGTTCTGGATCTGGTATTATAATTTTGTTCTGTGTTGTCTTTCAATTCCTTGGAAGTGGCCTAATCTTTACTTGTAGCAACTGATGGTCAGACTCGAAGAATCCTTTGCGAGTTCTCACATTTACAATTTCACTTGTATTTTTACTTGTTATGGCTACGTGTTCTGTTTGGAATTCTCTCCATATGTTTTGGGCGTTTTCCACGTTGTGAATTTTCGTCTTGTTTTCTGAAATTGTGTCGACATAACATTTAAGTTAAAATTTTGAGAGTACTTTATTAAATGCTCCCCATTCTTGTTCGTGCGTTTGTGTGCTTTATGTGGGCCTGTGATTTGCTTGTACTTCTCTTTGCCTAGTTGTGCATTGAAATCTCCTAAAACAGTTTTGACGAGTCTTTCAGGTATTTTGTTTGTCATTATTCCATGTCTTCCCAAAAGTCTTCGACTTCTTGTGATCTCTTCCTGCTGTGATCAATTGTATGTGCGAGTGCGTTGATGATTGTGTATCTTTTGTTTCCTAATTTGATGGTTATTGTGGAGATTATTTCTGATACTGAACTGAAATCTATGATGTTGTCTATGACAGATTTATGTACTGCAAGTCCTGTGCCAAACATTGTTGGTGTTCCCAACCTGACAGCAGGTTTTCCTTTGTACATCCTTTAATTTTCCGTGTTGAAATAGTTCTCGTCAGTAAAACGCGTCTCTTGCGAGGATTCTGATGTGAAATTTTTCTAGTACATCAGTAAGCTGTTTACGTTTGCCTATCTTAATCAGTGTCTTGGTGTTGAGTGTGCCAATTTAGTGTTTGCGAAGAGGTTTCGAGGAGCTCCGACTCTTCGCTATTCCATGATGTTCCTGGTTCAAAAATTCAAATGCTCTGAGCACTATGCGACTTAACGTCTGAGGTCATCAGTCGCCTAGAACTTAGAACTACTTAAACTTAACTAACCTAAGGACATCACACACATCCATGCTCGAGGCATGGGGTTGCTTTGTGCAGGTGAAGCAAGTGCCCCAATGGAGAGGAGTAATCCAGGGAAAGTAGGTTTTGTAACAAGTTTCTATCCTCACTACGGATAGTTAGCTTCCTTCTCTGAGAAGAGGATGTGGATAGCACTTGCGATTCACCACGAGTTCCTTTGTCATTCATTCCAACACACACACACGCACACAAACTAAATATCATTAATTTTTCATCATTTTAAAAATAACAGTCTTCCAAGAAAAGTCTTTGATTCTGCAGTTTAGTTAAGTGGTAAAGGTGGAAGGGGCGGGGTGGGGGGGTGCGGAAGGGCTGCAGACGGTAGGGGGCGGGAGGTACTATCTAAAGTCTAATTGCACTCAGGGGTAACGGTCTGAGAACGATTTAGAACCACTGGTATAGAATCTACCGTTCTTTCTCAAATGGTAGTAACACCTGCTCTTTCATTCTTTTTCTATCTCATCAGTGGAAAAAGGAATAACACGTGAGAAGAAGATACGTAATGATTAGTTAAAAATTATAACCTAACGTGACAAGTTAATAAAAAGTTCGTAATTGGGATACTTTCTTTGTTGATTTTATTGACGGAAGATGACTTCCTGCGAGTGTTTTGATTGCATGTCTAGAATTAGTAAGATAATCGAAAACCGAGGAAACTTACTTGCTTTCATGTAAAGTACATAATAGTCTGTTTGGCCAGTATTTTGTGTATGCAAAAAGTAATACGTTAAGTATAACGACTATGTTTAAGTTTTGGTAAAGGCAGGACCTAATACCTCGTTAATGCTTGAACTACTGGTAATATGATGTACACTCCTGGAAATTGAAATGAGGACACCGTGAATTCATTGTCCCAGGAAGGGGAAACTTTATTGACACATTCCTGGGGTCAGATACATCACATGATCACACTGACAGAACCACAGGCACATAGACACAGGCAACAGAGCATGCACAATGTCGGCACTAGTACAGTGTATATCCACCTTTCGCAGCAATGCAGGCTGCTATTCTCCCATGGAGACGATCGTAGAGATGCTGGATGTAGTCCTGTGGAACGGCTTGCCATGCCATTTCCACCTGGCGCCTCAGTTGGACCAGCGTTCGTGCTGGACGTGCAGACCGCGTGAGACGACGCTTCATCCAGTCCCAAACATGCTCAATGGGGGACAGATCCGGAGATCTTGCTGGCCAGGGTAGTTGACTTACACCTTCTAGAGCACGTTGGGTGGCACGGGATACATGCGGACGTGCATTGTCCTGTTGGAACAGCAAGTTCCCTTGCCGGTCTAGGAATGGTAGAACGATGGGTTCGATGACGGTTTGGATGTACCGTGCACTATTCAGTGTCCCCTCGACGATCACCAGTGGTGTACGGACAGTGTAGGAGATCGCTCCCCACACCATGATGCCGGGTGTTGGCCCTGTGTGCCTCGGTCGTATGCAGTCCTGATTGTGGCGCTCACCTGCACGGCGCCAAACACGCATACGACCATCACTGGCACCAAGGCAGAAGCGACTCTCATCGCTGAAGACGACACGTCTCCATTCGTCCCTCCATTCACGCCTGTCGCGACACCACTGGAGGCGGGCTGCACGATGTTGGGGCGTGAGCGGAAGACGGCCTAACGGTGTGCGGGACCGTAGCCCAGCTTCATGGAGACGGTTGCGAATGGTCCTCGCCGATACCCCAGGAGCAACAGTGTCCCTAATTTGCTGGGAAGTGGCGGTGCGGTCCCCTACGGCACTGCGTAGGATCCTACGGTCTTGGCGTGCATCCGTGCATCGCTGCGGTCCGGTCCCAGGTCGACGGGCACGTGCACCTTCCGCCGACCACTGGCGACAACATCGATGTATTGTGGAGACCTCACGCCCCACGTGTTGACCAATTCGGCGGTACGTCCACCCGGCCTCCCGCATGCCCACTATACGCCCTCGCTCAAAGTCCGTCAACTGCACATACGGTTCACGTCCACGCTGTCGCGGCATGCTACCAGTGTTAAAGACTGCGATGGAGCTCCGTATGCCACGGCAAACTGGCTGACACTGACGGCGGCGGTGCACAAATGCTGCGCAGCTAGCGCCATTCGACGGCCAACACCGCGGTTCCTGGTGTGTCCGCTGTGCCGTGCGTGTGATCATTGCTTGTACAGCCCTCTCGCAGTGTCCGGAGCAAGTATGGTGGGTCTGACACACCGGTGTCAATGTGTTCTTTTTTCCATTTCCAGGAGTGTATATAAATCACTAAGGTTTCCATAGTAATCAGGAACTACTGAGTTTTCTTGTTTCGCAGTAACGTCTCACGGTAACAAAATCACAAGTCAGTAGCCTGAGCAGTCTGTTATACCACAAGAAGGTGGGCAGGCAGTACTGGAAGCTGCAGACAGATTCATACGTTATTTCTGACTTGGCTCGTTGCACTTTGGATGGAAGTCTCCTACGTCGCATTGCTGTATACCCTGTTACAAAACCCTGAAACTGTAGTAGGCCCTGTTGTGGAAAAATCGTTATAATTATCCCAAAGTGAGGTTTCTTCGTTCCATTCGATGAGTATTTTTGATGAAAAAAGTGGATCTGAGATGTTTTCTGGAGGGGGGGTTATTGCTCTTTCACATTGTTAACAGAACGTTGTTATATTTTTCAATACATTTTACTGCAGAACTAAATCCCCTAATTAACTATAATAACACAATTTGTACCGTTATTCTACGCAATAAATTTGACCCGTTTTTCCTTTCCTCACTTTGCAGTATATCTTTAACACTGTAACGTATGTTGACTAAAGTGCGCTTCTTTGTAATACACAGACTGACTAATCATACGTTAGGTTCGTAAAACATTAGCAGAAGTGACGCAGTCTTATGACTATGTACTGTAGTGCTAACATTTTAAGTTTGACACGGCCAATATCTGGCATGCTTTAATTTTAATTTTATGTTGTGACATTTCAGAAGAAGGCTACATTATTATAGCCGAAACCTAGCTAAAGTTCTTTGCTTATGCAACTGGAGGCTGAAATTTAATATAATTAAAGTTTATTCTAATCCACACCAATGAAAATTTATTTATCGCATGGTAAGAGGACAGTGTTCCAGAGGTTTACACATTGGACTTGCATCCGGAAGCAGAGAGCTTCAGATCCCTTCGAGCATTCTGTTTCACGATCTCCGCGATTTCCTTAAGTGGTTTACGACAGATGTCTGAATGGTTCTTTCGAAAATCACACAGTAGTTTGGAATCAACTTATGTTTTACTATTTGTTAGCATAAAATACGAGCGCGTTATTCAGTAGTCTCTCAAGTGGGCAACTCCCGTGAATATACACTGATCAAAAGTATCCGGACACCTATTAGTGGTATGGATTGATGGGATGTGTCCACACTTCGTCTTCATGACGGCCTGACCTCTGCTGGGAACACGTCCAGTGAGGTCTCTGAGTGCCTGTTAAGGAATGGTCGCCCTTTCTTCTCAAACGCCGGTTCCAGGGCAGGTAGTGATGTTGAACGCTGGGGTCTGGAGGGAAGTCGACGTTTTAAATCATCCTAAATATGTTCCAATGGGTTCAGGTCCGGACTCTGGGCAGGCCCGTCTACTTCATAAATGTTATTTTTCACAAACCATTTCCTCACAGGTGATCCTTTGGGACAAAGTGCGCTGTCCTGCTTATACAATCATTGTGACAGACCTGTTGCTTTGCTATACGCAGTGCATAACGCTATAAAATGTGTTCATATGCTTCCGCATTTAGTGTTTTCTTAGGTGTGATAGGGTGGTCACATCCTAGCCACGAAAAACACCCACATGCCGTAACACCACTTTCTCCATATTTCACAATTGACTCTGCGCATGACGGCAGCTAAGGTTCTCCGGGAATTTTCCCACCCCAAACTCCTCCATCGGACTGCCACAGGGTACAGCGTGATTCATTACTCCAAACAACTCTTCTCCAGTCATGAACTGCCCAGTGACGTCGCCCTGTACACCAACTGGAGTGTCTCTTAACGTGCCTCCAGAAATGTGTGCCTCATCAACAGATGCTGGACCATTATACTTCATTCTTTCTAACTCTCCACGCACAGTGATGGGGCTAGCTGGCTTGCTGGAAGCGCGTTTGTAAATCTAGAATGACTCCTGCTCATTTAATGTGATTTTTTACAACCGCCCTCCGCAATGCTCGATCCACTCTGCCCGTCAGTACACGCAGTTGCGTGGCCTTTGTTTTGCTGTGGTTCTTACTTCGCAGTGACATCACGAACAGTCGACCAGGGCAGCTTCTGAAGCACTGAAATGTCCCCAGAGGATCTGTTACTCGGGTGCCATTAGCACACCTTCGAAATTACTGATCTGTCCTAACCGATCCACTCTGCAATTACTGCTTCTCTACTGAGAACTTTGTACTTCACGCCTCTTTTTTTACTTTTTATCGAAATGAAGAGACCAGTATTATCTGAAGCTGTCGCTCAGAACTCCCGCATCTCAATGAAAAACTCTATCAGAAATTTCCACTCTCAGCTGAGACAGCTTTTTTTATTCCGATGATTTTGCACATCGTTATTATGGCCTCAGCCAAGCCCAGTGTCGGAAATACCGGTACTATCTTACTTATGAAATTATTATTTGTGCCATTTCATACAACACTGATGGCCAGTTGTCAGTATGGTCCAGGGAATAAAAGTAGAGTTCAGGGTCCCCCATGGAAAGGTAGTTCGGTTAAAAACCTTATTTATGGCACCAGGGGCGTTCAATACGTACAGCAACACATTTTTCCTGAAAGGAAGTTAGTTTTATTCAGGATTCTAGTACAAGATATTATTCTTCACCCTCTTCGCTACAAACCCCTATTTTTCAATATAATATCCATTCAATGCGACGGCCTTACGCCACCTTACTGGCAGAGACGCATGGTCCTACTGCACTGGTCCACATCGGAGCCAACGTCTAGATGCACCAGTACCCTTCCCTTCATCCAAGTACTGCTTCCTACGGAGTGTAATCCTTCAACGGGTCAACCAGATGGAAGTCGAAAGGTGCGAGATCCAAGCTATAGGGTGAATGAAGAAGAACAGTCCAGTGCAGTGAGCTCCTTCAGGTGCGCAGAGACGACTTGCGTTCTTAAGGAGACGGAGAAGTTCGTTTGCTTTTTGCGGTGACGAACTTCTGAAGTACTTTATTAAATTTCCTGAAGGTAGCGAAATTAACGTCGGAATAAAACCTCCAGAATCCCAGAAGACCGTCGTCATGACTTCACCTCTGATGAGAGTGTCCGCACGTTCCAAAATTGCAGGAGTCACAGTTACGTGTGGCCGGCCGGCACGCGGGAGATCGAACAGGATGGCACGACCTTATTCTGATGGTGACGGCCGTCTCGTCCAACCAGGTCTCTACAGACATTCAGCAAGCGCCTATGATCATTGCCTATGTTCTAGTTTTGCTCCAAAAGAAACTCAGTGACACCTCTCTGCTCGAAACGCTCCTCACAGATCTCATTTTGAAGATTACTTATGGCGCCGCCACCTATCAGAACTTTATGAAACTATAGGGGCTGAAGCGGGAATATACCATGATGTCCCACGAGCTCTGCATATTTTTCAGTCGAAATTGGCCAAGAAAAGTGTGTTGCATTGCTTGTTGGTGGTAGCAGGGCTGAACAAAGGATGACCACGTGGCGTAACACCGAGCCCGTGCCTGACTGCTGGTAGAGCGCAGCCTTTCTTCACTGCGGCACTAGGAGAGGGGGTTATAGCTGAAGCAGGGATCTCCGGGGCTGGTGTCTAGCGCACTATCCACCAAACCAGCACGTAGAAGGAGTAAAAACACACTATAGTAAAATTACAAATCGGGCGAAGTTTTAGATCCATTTCGTTGTTTAGCTGAAAAAAATTACCTGTATCGAGACCTTACGACCTCGTACATCGACTGCCATATGGAGATTGTTGGATTAATTCGTAGAATCTGTCGCCACGAAACCTATTACGTAACTGTTTTGACTTCCAATAAATTTTAGTAGTTTTGGAGGTAACTTCTAAAAGGGAAAACAAATGATAAAACTTGAATTAAACGAAGATAATTGATTAAGCAGATAAAAGTAGATGCGATAATTTAGGTTATTGCGAATAAGTGGCCTAACTTCTCAATTAATAGATGAGGCATAGTTACAATGCTTGCAATAGATATTTGATGCTGGAAGAGAGCAGAGAATTCAGTATAATTACATCAGGTGATTATGTTACACGATAGCCTTCCACATTCTGCCTAATCAGATCTTGATTCCCGTCTCTAATTACCCCGTCGTCAATGAGACGTTATCTTCCACCATTTATTTTTCCATTTCAGTATTGGCATTGCAATTTAGAAGTCCAGCATGGACTAATATTAGACGAAGCTACATAGATACATTTTAAGTATCGTAATTGTCTATACATCTATCTTTTAAGTTTCTTAACAATCAGAAATTGTAGATGCAGTGACGGAAATTAAAATTCTAGGTGAAAAGATATCAATGATGAGATTCACTGATCACATTGCTATCCTCAATGAAAGTGAAGAAGAATTACAGGCTGTGTTGAGTACGATGGACAGACTAATGCGTACAGAATATGGATTGAGAGTAACTCGAAGAAAGACGAAAGTAACGAGAAGTAGCGAAACGAAAATACCAAGAAAGCAGACTAGCACTGGCAAGAAGGTCATTGGTGACCAAGACTGTCAAACATAGGGAGGAATACGATGCAGAAATTGCTGAGAATGTACGTTTGGAGAACAGCATTATATGGTAGTGGAACGTGGACTGTGGGAAAACCGGAAAAGAAGAGAATTGAAGCCTTAGAGATGTGGTGCTGCAGAAGAACGATGAAAGTTAGGTAAGGAATGAGGAGATTCTCTGTGGGATCGGCGAGGAAAGGAATATATTGAAACCACTGACAAGAAGAAGGAACAGGATGATAGGACACCAGGGAATAACTTCATGGTACTAGAGGAAGGTGGGGAGGGTATAAAAACTGTAGAGATAGATAGGCTTTGGAATACAGAAGATATTCTGAGATGTAAAGGTTGGCACTCACATGCCAAGACAGGAGCTCGCAGATGTTTTAGGGGTGGAGCTAGATGATCCCGTCTTCATGTTAGTTAGTTACGTGTTTCATTGATCAATCTCACGGTAACCGCTATGATGTGGGACTTATCAAGTGCATAAGAAATGCAAACATGAATCAAGAATCATTTTCTTGTTGTTTTTTTTTCTTTTAAAGCTTAAAATTTTTATTACCTACCCCTTTTCCTAAAATGGCACAAGATGCATATATTATACCTATAGATTTATTTACTCCTGTTCAGGAATTCGTCTATGCTACAGAAGGAGTTGTCAAGGAGATATAATTTCAATTTATTTTCAATTCTATTACTGTTGTCTGTCAGACATTTTATTTCATCTGGTAATTTATCGAAAAGTTTCGCAGCAGCATATTTTACCCCTTTCTATGCCAAAGATAGGTTACGTAGAGGATAGTGCAAGTCGTTCTTTCCTCTGGTATTATGAATGTCACAACAAGTCGAAGTTGTTGAGAACAAATTTTAATTACTGAGTAAATGTACTGTGAGGATCTTGTAAGAACAGATGCCTACAAGATGTGCGACTATGACCCCCACACATTACTCTAACCACTTTTTTTTGAGCAGTGAATACTTTTTGCCTAAGTGTTGAGTTACGCCAAAATATTATTCCGTATGACATCAGAGAGTGAAAGTATTCAAAATATGTTAGCTTATTAATTTCTATATCTACAAAATTTGCAATTATACTGATTGCAAAAGTTGCTGAACTTAGTCGCTTCAACAGATCCAAAATATGAATTTTCCAATTAAGATTCTCATTCATGTTTACATCCAAGAACTTAGTATGCTCTACCCTGGCTGCTCACTTTTGTTGATGTGTTATATTTATTGAAGGAACTGTACTCCTTGCAGCTGAAAATTGGATGTACTGTGTTTTTTCAAAGTTCAGAGCAAGCTCATTCGCAGAAAACCAATCAATAACTTTTGCAAAGACATTATTTGTATCACTTTCTATTGGAGTTACTTTTACTGGATTAATAATGACTCTTGTATCATCAGCAAACAGATAAGAAGGGAGGTCATTCACATGTATCAAGAACAGAAGGGAACCCGTGTTCGAACTCTGTGGAACACTTAATGTAATTTCACCCCATTTAGATGAAGTGGAAAACTTCCGTAAATCACTTAATGCATATAAAGAAACGTTTTGCTTCTTCTTCTGTACGTATGACTTAAACCACTCATATGCTGTTCCATTTATACTGTAGAATTGTAATTTCTATAACATAATGTCATGGTCCACACAATCAAATGCTTTGGATAAGTCACAGAAAATTCCTATTGGTCACAGTTTACTATTTAAAGACATTGTTACGTGGGCAGTGAAATTGTATATTGCTGTCTCAGAGGAACAGCATTTTTTAAATCCGAGTTGTGATTTACTAAGTGATGAGACGGCTAACAATTCATGAGTATATTACTTTCTCGGCGATTTTTGAAAATGCTGTAAGTAAGGATACTGGCCGTTAATTGTTGGCATCAGTGGCGTCCCTTTTTTGTAGAGATGCTTGGCGTGTTTTAACCTGCCAGTTATGATGCATTACATATGTGACTCAGGATATCAGCTGTGATTGCTCCACATTGTTTTAATATGTTGCTAGAGGTGTCACCTACAGTTAATAAATGGTTGATAAATACATTAGCTACTTGTATACTGTTGGTTAAGATGGTCTCAATCTCTTTAATAGTATTACTACCTACACCAGAGGTTACTTTTCCTGTGTCCCTTCTAACAACATTCCATATTGATTTTATTTCATTGCCCGTGTTGTTAATTTCATCTCTAACATACATATTTCTTGAGTTTCTGACATCTTTTCTCAGTATGTTGCAATAATTTTTATAATGTAAAGTTACTTCTCGGTCTTTACTAATTACTACTGTTTGGAAACGCGTTCTGAATGAGTATTGTTCGGGTCCTCGTCCAGTTTTCGTGATTTCCTTTATCCTAGCTTTCCCTAAATCGTTGCGAGAATGGTTTCTCCAAGAACACCAGGTGTGATTTCCTTCCCATCCCTAGACCACTTCAGCTAATGTTCGGTCGCTAATGTCTTCCACGTTACAAGATGATGGAACCCTAGTCATCGTTCACCACTTGTGTTGTCCGGCACGGGCATAGTACGTCTAACAGAACAGAGTGCCAATTCCTGTTCTTGATGCACATAATCCTCGACGGCGTGGTATTGTGTAGTTCTCGATGCACACTGCTCTCGGCGGGCCCGCGAACAAGAGAAAAAAAGTGAATACGGGAGGTTGTTATAAGCGCAGTGCTCTACTAGACTACGTCCTCAATTATTTGCTGGATTTATTCCAATCTACATCTTTCTCTACAGTTTGTACCCTTCATAGCTCTCTCTCGTATGATCGAAGTTATTTCCTGTCATAAACGGCATGCCTGTCTTTCACCTGTAAGCCGATAATCATTATCCCTTAGAGAAAGACCTAAAGTTCTCCGCGAAATCCGAACCTAAGTGTAGTTTGAAATGTTCACACAAAGCGCGATATGGGACGTATAACAATCTTACGACTAACTGGAGATGTCGAACCTTCAGGAATGTCGTGTGTGACTTACCCATTCAGCCGCTGAGTCACACTACGTGTGATGAAATCAACAGTTGAGAATATGAATCAAGCCGGTTGAAATGGGCCGCCGTGTCTAACGGTACATTGGCGTGGGTAGCCTGCAATGCTCAGCAACCAGCTACTGTTTGCCGAAGAGATCACTCATGTATTCGGAAGAGCGAGCCGCCAACATGACATCCCCGAGATAATGGGTAGCAGGTAAAGGGAATTTCCGCTCGACCGTATGGAGGAAACGACGTTAACGACTGAAAGTAGCCAGATTCCCAAGTTCTCATCATCGCGGAAAGCTTAAGATACTGAAAATGTTAACACAATTTCCAGTATTTTCCCTTTCATTCCATTCCAGTCTTGGCATCACAGGTAACCTACCCCGCACAACTACACAAATCACTTCACATTACAAAAAATAAATCAGAAAAAACTGCTTTAATTGAACAAGAGCAATGTCTAGTATAAAGTGGAGCGTTTTCCTTTTATTTTCCTCTGTTATTAGTGTTCGATTTTTTGCGATGAGTATGTTGTGAAATACGACTTTTGGAAGTGATGAAAAGTGAAACCACTGTGACAATGTTTAAGGAGCAGTACTGAGGTAATAAAAATTAGAGTAAAACGCCACATCGGTAATGGACTTTAGACCGTCCATATTTATAAGAACCCATTCCATACAAATTACACCAATTGGCTCACAGTTAAAAAACCATACCAGATAAGTGACGATAGTCGAAGTAGAGAGAATGTAAAATGCAAGCTGGCAATCGCAAGAAAAGATTTTCTAAAAAAGAGAAGTTTGGTAACATCGAATATAAACTTAAATAATAGGAACTTTCTTTGTGAAGGATTTTTCTATGAAGTGTAGCCTTCTACGGAAGTGAAACTTGAGCGATAAGCAACTCAAACAAGAAGAGAATAGAAGGTTTCGCAATGTGATGTTAACGTCACCTTTCATGCAATAAGTGTTAACAGTTATTTACAAGGCGAAAAAATAAATTTATGGTACAACTTAACTAAAAGAGAGGATCGGTAGACAGGACACGTCCTGAGGCACAAACGAATCGTCAGAAAGTGTGGTGGGTAAAATTTGTAGAGAGAGAGACCAAGAAATGAATTCAGCAAACAGATTCAGAAGGATGCAGAAACTTCGAAAGGTTAGACTTTCGTGGAGAGCAGCGCCGAACCAGTGTTCGGACGAAAGATCACAACCATAACACAAGCGTTACAATAAATCTCAATGGCTTGATTTTAATCTCTCCAGACTTATCTTTCCATAATTTGACAAAGATAATCTCATCCAAGAAAGTCGTAAGAGAATGTTACAATTAAATGGTTGGATATAATTAAAAAACAAAGAGCTTCTAAAAATAATAGATAAACTAGTGTATGGTATATACTAACTAGAAGAAGGAGCTAGTGTGTCATCTACTACGGCATCCCCAAATAGTCAACTTATCTCCTCATGGAATAATGCAGGAGGAAAACAACAAGGGCAAATGAAAGAAGGAAAAGGAAGGAATATTAAGGTTTGTTATTCTGATGACGATGAGTCCATTCGAGACTATCTTGAATAAAGAAAAGGGACAGTAATCGGGTGTATCCGTTTCAAAAGAACTGCGTCAGCATTCGACTTAAAAGATTTAGTAAATCCTTACAAAGCTTTAATGTAGATGACTGTACAGAGATTTGAACTTCGTTCCTCGATATGTGGGTCAAGAGTGTCACCCAATGCAGCATCTCGTTACATGGAATGATTCAGCCATTTGCCTCAGCGTTATAGAAATTGCTTCTTCCGATTACGACAAAATTATAAATTAACCATAGATTCATATATTTATACCCATTCACGCAATAATCACAACTTAACTAGTTGTTACAAATCATTAAAATTTCACAAAGGTCCGATGCACACTCCATAAGCAATCTGAACCGATAACCAAATGTGGAGTTGTGAGAGAATTTGGTGAACTTTGAAAAGTATTGAGTTGGACTGTTTTAACGAATCTATCAAATGTTACAAGCATTTAATTTTCTAAAATCTAAATCATTAGACCAATAAGCTCAGGAACATTGAAAATAGGGCATCAAGCTGAGAGCATCGGATCGAAACGAAATTTATTAGATACAATGGTCCAGATGAGAGATTCATTTGATCTCAAAATCAAGGCATGTATACAAATACAGTGAGTGCAAGCAGACAAACACAGTGCAGCATCAGTAACGTGTTGGACCACCTTTTGGTGCAGTTTATGCCGCAACACGGTCCGGCATTGAGTTGATTAGGCGTCCCATGTTGTCCTGAGTCAGATTGGCCCACAAATCTTGAACAGGCAGATCATGCGTAGAGTGACTCGGAGGCATCTGGCTTTTCAAGGGAGAGATCCGCTCTATAGGGGACAGGTCCGGAGAACAGGCCCACCATGGAAGAGTCGGCACATGACACAGTCTTGAGCAACTCGGGCTGTATGCAGACAAGCATTACCTTTCTGGAAAAGTCTTTGTCTCGTTAAGGTTCCAAGTACGTCAATTAATGGGGACCGCCTGTCTTGGGCTACGGCCCCCTCGAACATTACGCAGGCTGTGCGGGCGGTATGGCGCGCGACAGTGTGTGTGTAGCTTAACTGTTCGCTAGGCTACCTCCTCACCCGTATGCGGTTTTATCCGTCCCCAAAACGAATCGTAATTCATCACTAAACACCACGTTTTACCAATCTGTGGCAGTCCACGTCGATATGGCTTCCGCGTCGATATGGCTTAACACCACTGCACAAGTTGTTAACTGCAATTCACAAGGGCTCCTGGATTGCAAATTCGCATCAGCAGGGCGTTTGGAAATGATTTGTCGAACAAGTGGCACCTTTACATCTGCTTGCATCGTGGAGCGTGTCACTGTAGGATCACTAAACGCTTGCCGCACTATCCTTAGATCCTCTCGCTCTGTAGTCTTCGTGGTCGCTCCAGACCCTATACGTCGCACGTGGGTGCCATCTCGTGTCCACTGCTCCCAACATCGTCTGACGGAACACTCCGAACGATCGACCTGGCGAGACACACGGTGTATCGACGAGCCCGTTTTTTTCATGCCGATGATTAGGCTGCTCTCAAATTGGCTTAATTGTGAGAAATGTCACGCAACATGTCTACCTGCATTCTGCGCCTGCTAACGTACTCTTAGAATCGTGATATCATCACGCGCATGACTCGTCCACTATGCGCCGGTTAAATAGGGCTCCCTGCCCGATTGCAGCGCCATTGCAGGGTCTGTGGGCATTCACATTGGCAACAAACTTTGATTCTTTGCATACCGGGTCTCACAGTGCTAAATTGCAAAGTCTCGTGTTTGCACCTTTCTTGCTTCTGCGTGCGCTGTTTTGAGTTTTCCTGAGTGTATAATGTAGCAAGACTGGCACACCTGCTTTTTTATACAACTGAAGACCTGAATTTAGCACGGGCGAGATCAGTAGGAACTTGGATCAGGGTCGCACACCGCCAACATAGTGAACACATTCTCACCATGTGACCCCATTTTTTTTTGTAATACCTATTCTGGCTGTTCAAACGATGAAGAAATTGCTTACAGAGATAGCATTATGTTATAAAATTGGCAGCGATTATTAGAAGAGCTGCTTATGATTAACAATTTGTAGGAAAATTGGCATCAGGCAATCAGTATAAACAGAGGCAATGGTATACCCGTAGACAGGAGAAAGGTCCAATATTAAACACAGCAAACAAAAAAATGTTTCATCAGGAAGCATCAAGCTAACACCGTGTCACACCACCCCTAGCATGATAGTGACCTCAATTCGGTCAGGAAGAAACCCCATACGCTTATTCAGGTATATCAAGGTGAAGCCACTCACTGATGATTAAGTTCCGTAAACTGACATATTTCTGGGGCGTTGGTTGGTTCGTTTCACTCCCGGTCCTCAGTAGTTCTCCAGGATGCTACTCTACGCGGTTGTAAAATGAATGTGCACAACGGAGAATAATACACGCTAAAATGAAGAACTGGCCCTGTCTGACTACCCCTGCTTAATTCTATAAATTACAATCGAAACATAAATGAATGATGAAGGCAACTAATCCTACTAAATGATAAACGTTGTTCCTCCTTATATATTTATTGTAGATTAAAAATACCTTTATATTACAAAGTTTACGTTTTCTAAGTAAAATTACTAATCAACTGCCCAACTCTGCCCCTTATTATGACTGCGCGGTCTAATATGAATAACGTGAAATGACTGGTATCATCTATGTACCAAACACTAGAAGACACTAGTTTCAAAGATGATCTACGGTGGTGTGGAACCACAATGCAAATAAAGTAACGTGATCACAGCTGTTTAGCTTTTATAGCCCTAATAAGCCGAAGCTATTTGCGATATCACCGTATGTACTGCGTCCGGTGCGTCGAAATGATGGTTCTCGTACTCGTCTGCGACGATGGAAGAACTCCAGCCACAAATAAACTCTTTCAAACACTAGGACGGCAGAAGGCGGTCCTCTAATATAATCTAATACTGTCTTCTCCCCTCTTGAGTTCTACAGAAGAGAAACGCGAACTCCCAACCACAAGGACGGAGGCAGAGGAAGTGCACTCAATTACTGAACACTGCTTACACAACGACGACTTCCATCCCGGAGGTGAAGTCCAGAATCATATAGGTTCGCAACAGTACAGTGCCTAACTGTTCTAACTATAAACTCTCCAGTCGGCCGGTGTGGCTGAGCGGTTCTAGGCGGTTCAATCTGGAACCGCGTGACCGTTATGGTCACAGGTTCGAATCCTGCCTCGTACATGGATGTGTGTGATGTCCTTAGGTTAGTTAGGTTTAAGTAGCTTTGATGACCTCAGATGTTAAGTCCCGTAGTGCTCAGTGCCACTTTTTTATAAACTCTCCTGAGAACAAGGACGAGGGACCGTCACACACTGGCGCTCACAACTGAAGACCATGTCTCTCCACCGCTGGTCTCCCAGCAAGGCTCGGCTTCCCACCCTCGTAATTCCGAAAACAAATCATATTCCCGAAACCACGGAATATTCTCCCTCTCTACAGATTCTTCCAAACGCCGACTAACCATATTTTAGTCTTTTGTCGTCAAGCGCGGTAAGTATGGGAGGAAAAACCTATACTCCTACAATGATGTGCTTCTGAGTAAAAATTCTTGGAAATAACACAGCCTGTGTGGTTCCCAATGTGATGCTTCCTCGTTCCTCTGAGCTGCGTCGAAGATTTTCGTAGTTTCCTAAGTGTAATCCTTCCCATCCAACTACAAACCCGCCGGTCGCGACTCAATTGTGCCCCAGCGCTCAGCTGTCCCAACGTCCACCTTGCCACTTCCTGTGTTTAAGCAGGAACAACACATCTTTGTGGGCCTTCCACCCAGGGTCTGAGTTCCGTCTGCCGTTTCATTTCCACTGTCGTTCCAACCTCTACTAGTATTGAAAGGTGGCTACACTGTGCCACTGCGCCAGAGATTGCGCCAAAGAGTACTATTAAGCCGCCTCCACAGTGCGTGTTAAGATCTCATGGCAGACAGTGCTTGGAGAGAACTCGTTGAAGTCAGTGCGTGTTGAGAGTTCGTGGCAGTCAGTGCTTGTGAAGAGATCGTAGAAGTCAGTGCCTGTTGAGAGCTCGTTGAAGACAGTGTGTGTTAAGAGCTCGTGGTTGTCGTGAAGTTGGAGTAAGATGTTGTAGTAAAGAGTGTTGTTCCATGTTTTATGCAGTTATTTGATGGGAGAGATAGCAGATGTTATTGTGTGCATTTCGTCAATATATATGAAGGTAAAAAAAAAATACAATGTTCTTTTATTGATTGTGTGTCTGAAATAATGCGTCACTACAGGTTCAGTCAACAAAGCATCTGGCTTGTGTTCTTGTATTAGAGTGAATTTTGGTTTTCTTGCGTAATTATAGTTTTTCTAAATTTCTTTTGTCACGTTAGTATAGTTGGTATTTAAGAATTCTTATCTTGTTGGAAAAGAACCGTGCCAGATGTGGATGTTGAGTCACACTCCCACATACAGAACAGTTACTCTTGTGCTTATTGGTGTTGTAGGTTTTATAGTTGCTGGGGACTTAATTAATTAACTGTGTTTACGGAAATTTTCTTACATTGTTTGTTGCAGTCAGATAGCGTAATAATATTAGTCAGGGCCAACCGATTACGAGACACTGCGTAATCGGACATACAGCTACATAAATCATTTTCAATCTTACATTTAATCAAGCCCCCATGCAGTATGATAGTAAAGACACTCCGTCACCTTTCATGCAATAAGTGTTAACAGTTATTTACAAGGCGTATGTGACCATGTCAGTCTCCTTTGTATATTCATATATACGATGTACAACCTATCACATGACGTCTAATCGTGTTTGTAGGTCACGGCAAAGTATGTGGATGGGTGCTCGTAAGATGCGAAATTATAGCCACCTTACAGTTCCACACATTTTCAATAGGATTAAGATCTGGTGATCTAACGGCCGGTGGTAGTGCGATAGGGTGTCTAAGTGTCCTTCAGATCTGGAAACTTAAGCGTGCATCCCTGTGAATATGGCTGTTATTTTGGAATATGGAAGTATCCACACCATATTCATAACAAAGATGAAGGAGAAAGGGGACACCAAGAACGTTGAAGAAACTGGTTTATGTTCACTGTGAACTAAATGAGCGGGCCCAAATCGCCAACATTCCAAAAAAACCACTCCGCCCTGGACCTCATCCTCTACAGCCTGCAGATTAAACGCCTCGTTGTGCATGTCGGTACACTCGGCGTATTATTTAACACAACTCGTTGGACGACACTAAACGCTTCCACTAAGCTACTGTCCATTTTCAGTGTTGTTTGGCCCAAATGGCTCTGAGCACTATGGGACTTAACTTCTAAGGTCATCAGTCCCCTAGAACTTAGAACTACTTAAACCTAACTAACCTAAGGACATCACACACATCCATGCCCGAGGCAGGATTCGAACCTGCGACCGTAGCAGTCGCGCGGTTCCGGACTGCGCACCTAGAACCGCTAGCCCACCGCGGCCGGCTGTTTGGCCCAATGAAGACGTGTAGCTGTAAGGCCTTTTTTCAGGTAACTGACTCTAAAGGTACGGGGAGCATTATACAGGGTGATTCAAAAAGAATACCACAACTTTAAAAATGTGTATTTAATGAAAGAAACATAATATAACCTTCTGTTATACATCATTACAAAGAGTATTTAAAAAGGTTTTGTTTCACTCAAAAACAAGTTCAGAGATGTTCAATATGGCCCCCTCCAGACACTCGAGCAATATCAACCCGATACTCCAACTCGTTCCACACTCTCTGTAGCATATCAGGCGTAACAGTTTGGATAGCTGCTGTTATTTCTCGTTTCAAATCATCAATGGTGGCTGGGAGAGGTGGCCGAAACACCATATCCTTAACATACTCCCATAAGAAAAAATCGCAGGGGGTAAGATCAGGGCTTCTTGGAGGCCAGTGATGAAGTGCTCTGTCACGGGCTGCCTGGCGGCCGATCCATCGCCTCGGGTAGTTGACCAATTTCAGACGATAAGGTTTCATAACTAACCTTTTTCGTAGGACTCTCCATACAGTTGATTGTGGAATTTGCAGCTCTCTGCTAGCTCTGCGAGTCGATTTTCCTGGGCTGCGAACAAATGCTTGCTGGATGCGTGCTACATTTTCATCACTCGTTCTCGGCCGTCCAGAACATTTCCCTTTGCACAAACACCCATTCTCTGTAAACTGTTTATACCAACGTTTAATACACCACCTATCAGGAGGTTTAACACCACACTTCGTTCGAAATGCACGCTGAACAACTGTCGTCGATTCACTTCTGCCGTACTCAATAACACAAAAAGCTTTCTGTTGAGCGGTCGCCATCTTAGCATCAACTGACGCTGACGCCTAGTCAACAGTGCCTCAAGCGAACAAATGTACAACTAAATGAAACTTTATAGCTCCCTTAATTCGCCGACAGATAGTGCTTAGCTCTGCCTTTTGTCGTTGCAGAGTTTTAAATTCCTAAAGTTGTGGTATTCTTTTTGAATCACCCTGTATAAGTAACGCAGCACGTATATTTCTCGTCCAGTTTTGGTTAGTGGAGACTGTGTTGTGGGACATCGTGGAATATTCCCGGTTCAGCTCTTATAGTTCCAGGAAATTCCGACAGAAGGAGGCATTGCAATAGCCCTCAAAATGGCGTCTGTTCTTCCTCATCCACCCTACGGCCGTGGTCTCACACCTTCCGATTTCCATCTGTCTGACGCAATCACGAATGCACTCTGCGAGAAGCAGTACATGGATGATGGTGAGATTATTGATGCAGCAAGACGTTGGCTCCGACGTCAGCTCCGACGTCGACCAGTAGAGTGGTAGCATAGAGGCCATCCCAGTAAGGTGGCGTAAGGCCGTTGCATTGAACGGAGGTTATGTTACAAAACAGGATTTTGTAGCAAAAATAGGGAATAATATTGTGTGTTAGAATCTTGAATAAAACCAACCTGCCTTCAGAAAAAAATAGTTGCCTTCGCAATGCTTGCTCGGGATCTGGTTTAGACTGACAAGCATTTTCTGAGAGCAGTAAGAACATGATACCTATTCACATCAACAAGGCGTCACACCCGCCTTCGGTCTCTGCCAGTTAGGGTCACTTACGACCACTGCGAGTTACAGGTACACCATCCTCGTAGTCACACTGGCCACTACACGATCAGACATCATCACACCGGGCCAATTAATTCACTTTGTGGTCACGAACACGGTCAGTCGCGGCAGGTTCTTCCTACAGCTCCGACACGTCTCCATGTTGACCCGTCTTAGCTTGCATATTCTATACAATCGACCGACACGTGCCACTACTTCACAGACATGCCTAATATCAGAGGTCAAGAGTCACACGTCGGCCTCGTGCCAGCTTTGCATCATACAGAGTGCTCGAAAGGCACGTGTGCTCATTCAAGGGGTGATTAATATTTCGTCCGGTGAGCTTATTTGACTGTTTCCTCGTCGAAATTAGTAACAACTACAGTAATAAAACTGGAAGATGATTTAATCATCGGGGCTGTGTCATAGAAATAAAATTTTTTGTGAGAGATGTCACAGGAAGGACAAAGAGTTTCAAATAAAGGTTAAGTCAAGGAAGGTACTTGTTAGTCTCACCTAATGCACACGATTTGATCATGAACATAGGGAAATGCTAGCTTGCACGGAAACGTACCGAAAGATGTTCTTTCCGTGCACCATGTGTAACTGGAATAAGACAGGGGCAAAATGGTAACAGATTGCGCACTTTTTGTCACACACCATACGGTGAGTTGCAATTCTCGATTTACAGGCAGTAAATCCTTAAGGGGGTAGGCTCCTATGAAAGTTTCGAAAAATAGCTTTTTTTTTTTTGCTTGGACTTAAAAATGTTATCTGGGATGTCTACTTTATTGTGGCGTTCGTCCCACGTTCGCCAGACATTCGAGTTACAAGGCGATTTGTGAAGAAAGGTTTCCGAAAATCATTCACAGCGAGAAAAAAATAGTCGACTTGTAATTTCAACGAGGGCCTAACAAGCTTTGTGCAAAGTACGAACGCGCTCGAAGTCGACAACTACAGGGTGGTCCGTTGATAGTGACGGGGCCAAATATCTCACGAAAAAAGCATCAAACGAAAGAACTACAAAGAACGAAATTCGTCTAGCTTGAAGGGGGAAACCAGATGGCGCTATGGTTGGCGTGCTAGATGGCACTGTCAAACGTCAAACGGATATCACCTGCGTTTTTTTTTAAAAAAAGGAGACCTCATTTTTTATTATATATTCGTGCAGTACCTAAAGAAATATGAATGTTTTACTTGGACCACTTTTTTCGCTTTGTGATAGATGGCGTTGTAAGAGTCACAAGCGTGTAAGTACGTGGTATCACGTAACATTCCGCTAGTGTGGACGGTATTTGCTTCGTGATACATTACCCGTGTTGAAATGGACCGTTTGCCAATTGCGGAAAAGGTCGATGTCGTGTTGATGTGTCGCTATTGTGATTAAAATGTCCAACGGGCGTGTGCTATGTATGCTGCTTTGTATCCTGGACGACATGATCCAAGTGTCCGGACCGTTCGCCGGATAGTTACGTTATTTAAGGAAACAGGAAGTGTTCAGCCACATGTGAAACGTCAGCCACGACCTGCAACAAATGATGATACCCAAGTAGGTGTTTTACCTGCTGTCGCGGCTAATCCGCACATCAGTAGCAGACAAATTGCGCGAGAATCGGGAATCTCAAAAACGTCGGTGCTGAGAATTCTACATCAACATCGATTGCAAAAAATGGCTCGGAGCACTAAGGGACTTAACATCTATGGTCATCAGTCCCCTAGAACTTAGAACTACTTAAACCTAACTAACCTAAGGACATCACACACATCCATGCCCGAGGCAGGATTCGAACCTGCGACCGTAGCAGTCGCGCGGCTCCGGACTGAGCGCCTAGAACCGCTAGACCACCGCGGCCGGCCATCGATTGCACCAGTACCATATTTCTATGCACCAGGAATTGCATGGCGACAAATTCGAACGTCGTGTACAGTTCTACCACTGGCCACAAGAGAAATTACGGGACGATGACAGATTTTTTGCACGTGTTCTATGTAGCGACGAAGCGTCATTCACCAAAAGCGGTAACGTAAACCGGCATAATATGCACTATTGGGCAACGGATAATCAACGATGGCTGCGACAAGTGGAACATCAGCGACCTTGGCGGGATAATGTATGGTGCCGCATTATGGGAGGAAGGATAATTGGCCCCCATTTTATCGATGGCAATCTAAATCGTGCAGTGTATGCTGATTTCCTACGTAATGTTCTACCGATGTTACTACAAGATGTTTCACTGCATGACAGAATGGCGATGTACTTCCAACATGATGGATATCCGGCACATAGCTCGCGTGTGGTTGAAGCGGTATTGAATAGCATATTTCATGACAGGTGTATTGGTCGTCGAAGCACGTTCACCGGGTCTGACGTCCCAGGGTTTCTTTCTGTAAGGGAAGTTGAAGGATATTTGCTATCGTGATCCACCGACAACGTTGAAAAGATGCGTCAGCGCATTGTCAATGCATGTGTGAACATTACGGAAGGCGAACTACTCAATGTTGAGAGGAATGTCGTTACACGTATTGCCAAATGCACTGAGGTTGACGGACATAATTTTGACCATTTATTGCATTAATGTGGTATTTACAGGTAGTCACGCTGTAACAGCATGCGTTCTCAGAAATGATACGTTCACAAAGGTACATGTATCACATTGGAACAACCGAAATAAAATGTTCAAACATACCTAAGTTCTGTATTTTAATTTATAAAACCTACCTGTTACCAACTGTTCGTCCGACATTGTGAGCCATGTGTTTGTGACTATTACAGCGCCGTCTGTCACAAAGCGAAAAAAGTGGTCCAACTAAAACATTCACATTTATTTACGTGCTACACGAATATGTAATAAAAATGGGGGTTCCTGTTTAAAAAAACGCAGTTGATAAGCGTTTGACCTATGGCAGCGCCATCTAGCGGGCCAACCATAGCGCCATCTGGTTTCCCCCTTCAAGCTAGAGAAGTTTCGTTCTTTGTAGTTTTTTCGTTTGACGCTTATTTCGTGAGATATTTGGCCCGGACACGATCGATGGACCACCCTGTATATCTGCGAAAGTTTATTCGCAGTTCACATGACTTACTCATTAGCCCATCCGTAGCGTTTAACCCTTAGGAGACCAGATATCACCATCATGTTGTTGGAAGCGTGATAGCCTATACAGCACTGTGTCAAAAACGCGCTCTCAGTAGTAAGCACATACTAATCGGATGTGCCACAAACAGTTTTTTGGGGGCATCGTTAGGTCTTACGTGCCCAGCAAATACTTGCGCGCTCAACCAGATCGGCTGGCGTGGCACATTAGAAGATACGTCACGCTGATAACAACTTGCAAACCCTCCTAATTTATAGGTAAGAGATCACATGTTTATATTTTCTTTCAGATCTGTAAAGCGCTGTTATCCTTTCACATAAATTTCTACACCACACTGCCTGTCACGTTGTCTAGCCACATTTTTCGTGTTATATACCTTAGAGTTAGGCTAACATACCGTGACGTATCTTACTAGGTCACGGTAAGTTTGAAGTGAATTTACAAGACAATTTTAATTCTCTCTTGCTTTTGAACTACCTCAATCAATAAAGTTTACAATACTTGCAACTTCAAAAAAGATAACATTTCAGCTTCTTGAATATACAGTAGAAAATCTATTCATATTAGTATAAAAAGAGTAAACATGTGCTCATAACTAATCTCTGTGAAAAACGAGCAGCAATTCTCATTGCTCTACAGAAACAGATTATTTACGCAGAATGTCTGCGATTCTGGTGTCGTGTGCAGCAGGTTCTCGGATAAAAGAAGAACTTATAGGAACCCAATTTTTCCATCAACAGACCATCACTCTACAAGTCTTTTTTTCTGCAGTATTCAAAACATTCTCAAGCAAAAGATGTTGATAGTTACAACATCTAGTGGCACAGTATTGCGAAAGGTTCTCGTGCAAGAAAACTGAAATTACTGACAGGAGCCGGACAGTATCAGAGGTGTTCATTACCTCTAATCGCAATAACTGACTTCCGATCTTAACAAAAATAGAGGTATAGAAGTGGTATAAGTTCAAATGGTTCAAATGGCTCTAAGCACTATGGGACGTAACTTCTAAGGTCATCAGTCCCCTAGAACTTAGAACTACTTAAACCTAACTAACCAAAGGACATCAAACACATCCATGTCCGAGGTAGGATTCGAACCTGCGACCGTAGCGGTCGCGTGGTTCCAGACTGTAGTGCCTAGAACCGCTCGGCCACCCCGGCTGGCCAAAATGTTTCAGTGCTGCTTTTCTCCCACCAAATCCACGCATGTAATATGATCTGGGAAGTCTATACTTACGCTCTTCTTATGGCAGCAGAGTTCTCCTGAACAGAATACCAAGGAAAGAGTGCTGTTATAATTGAAGCACGGCGATCGCAGTTGTGTGTGCGCTCATGTTGTGGCCTAACAGAACTTAATTAGCGTCTACGAAACCATTTCGGATAGCCATGTTGACCGAAAGGCGCAGGGGACTGAATCTCTCAATATAACACTCCCCTTCAAACAGCTTGAAATGATAACCGTTTATTTGATGACCATAGGGATAGAATGCTGAACCTTCCAGGAACTGTAGCTCTTGCCTTGCTAGGAATAGTGCAAATTTCCAGCGACCAAGTGACCAACATTCAGTCTTATATTCATCTATACATGGGCGTATTCAGCCATTTTCATGTTAGCTCGAAAATTCTTATTTCTGCATTTAACAGTGTGTGTATGTGGGGAGGGCTCGGGGGGGGGGGGGGAGGGGAGGGCGGATAAGGTGGACTGTGTTGGTTGGATTTGGGGGAGAGACGGGATCACGAAGATCTTTTTCTTTTGAATATTATCAAAATCAGAAAGCCTTTCTCCTTCGTAACGTTCTAGGCAGTGACGATAGGATAAAGTATAAGATACACAAATAGTACAATACGATTTACTGACCGCTTGCAACTATATAACTTTACTTCGAGGACTGCAAAAAAAAAAAGTAAAAAATAATAAAAAGCTGTCAATGTGAAATAAGACACACAGGCAAATATTTTGGATCGCAAATCAAGTAAAGGCAAGAAGAAGGTTGAAACTAAGTCAAAGATTTACAGGTAGTTTATTCTGCACACATGCTGGCATTCAGTCTCAGAGAGTAAATGATGTTCTTAATCAACTGCCAGAGAAAGCACATCTGCGTCAGAAAACAAACAATTTTTGTTCGCCCGGAAATTGATGCGTATCGAACAAACGACCACGTGAAACGTGTTTCTTTTCGGAGAGCGCCTGTTTCATTGCTGTATCGGCGGGGCCCGCGATTTGGGGGGGAATCTAGCGGCGCGCGCAGTGTGTTGAAGAGGCTGTTGCGAGTGGAGGCTGTGTTTAGGTGCCGAGGTGGAGCGTCCTCGGCCGGAATACAACGTCTGCAACAGCAGAGAGGGTCCGGGCGACCGTGAAACATCAATTAGATTAGGGGCCCCGGCTGTCGAACACACGAGTGCCGGCCGCCGTCCCCCGCCAGGTTCCGCTTCAAAGAGTGCAGACGGGCGCGCCGCGATCGCGCGGACAGCGGTACGCGGGGCGCGCAAATGTTATCGCAGCCGACGGGTCGGCCCGTCTTCGCAGGTAGTGGCGCGTTAACGCCGACCGAGACGGCTGGCCGTCTGCGTCCCGTTCCGAGCGACCGCGTGCTAACAGAATTACACGTGCTCGTCCAAATGATGAAAACAGAGCGCAACGAACGCTATTTAATGTGGCGTTGTACCGTCTCTAACCTGTCGTACAATTGTAATTCCTGTAGGAAATCAGCTACACAAGCCGTGATTTCCTTACCGATTCTACATCTAACAAGGGAAGGCCATGAAGTTGGTACCACAGCTTTACTTCAAACTTTGTACACTTTTTGTGGGCCATTAAAAAACATAATGTGAAAGTAATAACGTGCAGTACACTGGCAACTCTGAGAAAATTGCATGAGTAGTTTTACGTGTCTATTAACACTTTAGGTTCTATGCGCTTCAGTCTGGAACCGCGCGACCGCTACGATCGCAGGTTCGAATCCTGCCTCGGGTTACTTAGGTTTAAGTAGTTCTAAGTTCTAGAGGACTGATGACCTCAGATGTTAAGTCCCATAGTCCTCAGAGCCATTACTAATACTTTAGGGGGCGTATGTATCTGTGCGTATGTCCTGGATGTAGTTCATGCTGGTCGAGTAATCGCCGGCACGGTAGCTCGGCGTGTTCGGTCAGCGGGTTAGCTGCCTTCCGTAATAAAAAGACTGAGCAACTGGATAAACGATGAATGTGAACCAGTGTCATGGGACGTCCGCCCCGAACAAACGCACCCAACAATACGGAACGTGTGAGATTCAAAAAGTAGAAAATGATTAGCGTTCGAGCTTCATAAGACGACTGCATATGAGGCGACAGTTCGATTTCTGCCCAATCTTAACCATTAATTTTATTTCATCGCTGGTCATATTATTTGGCTCAAATGGCTCTGAGCACTATGGGACTTAACTTCTAAGGTCATCGGTCCCCTAGAACTTAGAACTACTTAAACCTAACTAACCTAAGGACATCACACACATCCATGCACGAGGCAGGATTCGAACCTGCGGCCGTAGCGGTCGCGCGGTTCCAGAGTGTAGCGCCTAGAACCGCTCGGCCACCACGGCCGGCTCATATCATTTAATTTATATGACCTTTTAGAGGTAATATAAAGAAAATATGTCTCTATGACAGATATCATGCTGCAACGTGTGAAGTTGAGAGCACATACGACGACTAATTCGACATTACACTTGCGGTCTGGCAAATTGTGACTTATTATATTACTCATTGTGAATAACTTCATTCGCACCGTTATCGAGGTTTGACTTGGGCTTTCCAAGCCTGTCCCTCGTCCTTGAAAATTTAATTACCAATAGTAAATAGTCAAATAACATATGAAATTCACTACAACTTCACGAAAATGAACGTGTGGTTTTTTCATTGTATTACGTCTCAAATGTCACATAAGTTAAATAATGTGAAAAGCGATGAAAAAAATATAGATTTTTTAGTAATTACCAGCAGGATTCGAACAGTTGCCTCGTTCAAGACGTGTGGGGGGAACGATTGACGATAAAACTACGTATGGGCTCTATTGGGTATGATTTTCTCGTTGTCATAATATCGGGATACATATTTCGGAGGAAGTACCATGTTGACCGACTGGTCTTGGAAGGTACGCTCTCGAAATTTCAACACGAAACCACTCCGTAACGCAAAACGCCTCTAACGTAACGCCTGCCACTGCATTTTGTTGGGTTCTCCACTGGGATATGATGAGGGGATGTGGCGCTACAGACTTATGGCTGTACATTGCTTTGATGCCAGCGCCGCCATGTTAGTAGCTCATGAACATTAGCAGACTACACAATTGCTTCTTGTTCTCCAATTGCTTCTTGTTCTCCAATTGCTTCTTGTTCTCAATTTATATCGTGATTTCGTGAATAACACAGTGTCAAGAATGCATTTTTCGGACGTTTTTTCTGATCTTAGAGGCATATTAGATCCACTAATACGACGCATCTGGCCTCGTTAATGTAACTTCTTACCGCTACATGTTCCGAATAAACAAGAAGTAAAGTATATGATGTGAAAAGGTTTCCTTGATAACCCATCGTACTCCTTAATACGGAATGTCGAAAGTGATGTCGTGTCTATGTCCTCCTCCCGAAAATGCTGAGAATGTATTTATCTATGTCTGAACTGTTTACAGTCAAATTACAGAATGAAATTTTCACATCGCAGTGGAGTGTGCCCTAACATGAAACTTCCTGGCAGATTAAAGCTGCGTGCCGGATCGAGACTCGAACTAGGGACCTTTGCCTTTCACGGACAAGTTCTCTAGCGACTGGGCTACCCAAGCACGGCCCGTCTCCACGGCTTTGTTTCTGTAGAGGATGTCGTATTAAACACGTTTCAGCCGTCCACTTTTCAAACTGACTGCTAGTTTCGGTGATTTACTACACCATCTTCAGGCTCCTGACCGACGTGTAGGAAGATTCCACCTCGGTTGTGATAAAAACAGGGGCCAGAAATACTGGTATTCGTAGATTTCTGCTTGCTAAAGCGGTACCTTCAACCACTGTTAGATTAGTCCCAGACTGAAGAATTGGTGGAATGAGTGCTCTGTAAGCCGTTTCTCCAGTGGAAGGTTTATATTTCCTGAAGATTCTCTCCAATAATCTCGTTCTGGAACCTACATTTCCTATTGCTTACATGTGGCAATTCATAGCAGCTGCTCCTAAATATTTTACAATAGTTACCATTTGCGGAGATTTGTCGCCAGTAGGGTAACCGAACAGCAGTGGAGCCTTTCGCCTTGTATCAGGAGTTTGTTTAGCAGGAGTTTATTTACAGGCAAAGGTGGAGGAGATGAGAGTACAGGGTAAAACTACGTGTATAGTGACCTCAACTACACCTGAGTCACAACAAGTTTTGTCCAAATTAAGTGCAATTGAAAGAAGGCAGGAAACAACAACTTCTTCTTATCCCGCGATAGAGTAAAGCAAATTGGAGGAGAATATACAGTTAAGTAGGGTGGAGAACAAAGAGAACCTACAGACTGCACGGAGGCTGGTTATTAGCCCAACTCATCCACAGGGCGATAAAATCCGTTATCCAACAACGGAACAAACGGATTAGGAAATATACCTACCGATGTGAAAACATTAGAAGAGTCCCTGACCAAGGTGTGTACACGTCATTCAGAGAAGTTACTTTTACAGAAAACCTATAAGGACTTAGTTCGGGCACATGGCAGAATTTACTGTGACCACAACAAAACCTCGCCAAACGGTTTTATCTTTGCTAGACGTCTGTTATGAAAGTAATGCTGCTGAACTGCAGTATGAATATTTTAGTGAGTGCTGAATTGACAAAAACCGCAGTAAAACTAGGTGTTGACATCATTTGTTTACAGGAGCCATACTCCAGGGCTGGACGACTCATACAGAAGCTCTCATGGCTAAGCCATGTCTCCGCAGTGTCCTTTCTTTCAGGAGTGCTAGTTCTGCAAGGTTCGCAGGAGAGCTTCTGTAAAGTTTGGAAGGTAGGAGACGAGATACTGGCAGAAGAAAGCTGTGAGGACCGGGCGTGAGTCGTGCTTCGGTAGCTCAGATGGTAGACGACAACATTAGTTTCGACCGAACTTACGCCAGGTACAACGATGGGACTCGAAACACTTCCAGTTCCTACGGATGCTTTTCTGTCGGGAAGCCGTGATTCCCTACAATCTGAGGACACGGAAGGAAGGTCACGCGAACAACGTTCCCCGAAAAGGAGGAAACGGCGGCGTCGCAAAACATCTTCTCGGGATGACTCCCATTGCCCCGACGACGATGTGCCTGTGGACCAAGACGACACAACAGCCTCTACGAAACAGGATGAGGCAATGGGAACTGTTCGATCAGACTCACAGCGGTCTGTCACATTGACGGTACCGGGACGTGGTGATGCTGAAGAGGAATCACAGCCAGTTGACTCTCCAGACGCAGATGCTGTGGCTATGGACACGAATATATCACAGCCTGAAAAGATGTGGTATGACGATATTGAGGAGGCGCCGGACGTCATACAGAGGCAGCCGGCACTCACGAAGACGGCCTAATAATTGCTGAAGGTGAAAGGAGAGGGGCGAGAGAACGTCTTCTAACTCAGCCCCCAGCGCCGATGCAGGGAGATGTTGTTGCGCCTCGACAGAGTGGGATTCAACGCCATGCGAACCGTATTACGACATTAAATATAAATGACGTGCGTTCACCGGCCAAAATACACCTACTGAAGGAAACGATTTGGGCATCTGATGCGGATATTGCTTTGCTGCAGGAAGTCCACATAGCTGCACTCCCATACATCGCAGGCTACCAATCCTATTCGTCACATGGAGATCACAATGGGAGTTGGGTGGCAGTTTACGTGCGAGATGGCTTTCCAGTGGAAAACGTGTGTTATCTTCCGTCGGCCAGGGGAATGGCTTTCACGATGTTTGGGACACGCATCATCAATCTTTATGCACCGTCGGGAAATAATCGGCGGCGGGAAAGGGCGCTATTTTATGCAGAAGACATTTCTCCACTATTCCATGGACGTTATGAATGTGTAATAATTGGTGGAGATTTCAACTGTGTTCTCAGCCAGAAAGACCAATGGCCGCAAGCAAACATCAGCCAGGAGTTGCGAATCGTTGTCAACGACCTTGTACTTAGTGACACGTGGGAATTACGACATGGAGCTGCACCCTGCACCGGGATACACCTATGTGACAAGTCATTCGGCGAGCAGATTAGATCGCATTTATATCTCACGGGCTCATGCAAATGATGTCCAGGACGCGGAACGCTGGCCATTGGCATTTTCCGATCACAGCGCTTACATCTGTACGGTGCTTCCTCCCCGTAGAGAGGTGTGGAACAGTAAGGCCCCGTGGAAACTAAACATTCAACATCTGTATGATCCTGAATGCCGTCAACGGATCCTTGAGACATGGACGATGTGCAAGCGAAGGGTTTGAAGGTATACGACGATGCTTGATTGGTGGCTGACTTGTGCTAAATCGGCGCTTTGCCGTACGTTCATCTCATATAGCAGGGAGAAGGCAGAATGGCGCCGCCGTACGACCGACTTTTATTTTGCAGCACTGCGCGACCTGGATGATGGTCCGCCGGGACAGGACATCTGGATCGAATGCAAAAGGATAAAAGCTAAACTAGTGGCTTTAGCTCGGAAACATCTTCAGGGAACCATGGTGCGCGCCGGATGTCACGATTCGATAAAGGCACGAGATTCCTTCCATGCACCACGTCGTGAGTGAACGAAATCACCGACGACGCGTTTTGGTACGGGAATTAATTACCCGCAAAGACCGAAGAGTGACGCGTCAAGCGGACATTGTCTCTGCATTCGTCGACCATTACCAACACTTCTATCGGGAAGAAGCAGCCCCTGTCGATGACCTCGACCGCACGTCTCCCGTACACTGACGGTGGAAGCCTTTAGCTGTGAGGAAGTACATGATGCGATCGCACAAGGTGCGTTTTATCGGTCCCCAGGCATTGATGGGCTTCCTGCTGAATTTTATCGAGAATTTCGCAACGAAATGGCACCGCGATGGACGGAAATGTACAACGAGATGTTAAATTCCGATGCGCCTATTCCACCGGCTTTTATGGAAGGCCTCCTGGTGCCAGTACATAAACCGAAGCCAGGAATTACGGTCACACATTATCGCCCCATCACCCTGCTTAATGCCGACTATAAGATCTTTGCACGGTTGCTAGCGTCCCGATGTCGTATGTTAATTCGTAGCGTTCTCTCTCCAGAACAGACGACACCGGGTGGATCGGTGAATGTGCAAACAGCTACTGGCGAATGCCGTGATGTGATAGCGCTGGCGGAGGACTGCCGGCTTAAAGCGGCGATGGCGGCGGTTGATTTTGACTGTGCTTTTGATAAGGTGCGCCACAACTATCTGTACGCTGTACTGGAACAAATGGGAATTCCAGACCGTTTTACTGGTCTCATTAAAAGGTTTTATGGGGGCGCACAATCCTTGGTACAGGTTAATGGGCGTATAGCAGGGCCCATTCAAATTCGACGATCCATTCGCCAGGGCTGCCCTCTTTCGATGCTGCTGTTCGCGATAGCGTTGGAACCCTTAATTGGGAGGCTAACCAATTCTCTTTCTGGGATGGAACTACGGGGCTACACCTTCAAAAGTCGTGCCCATGCGGACGATCTCCTGCTGCTCGTACGTTCTGAGGAAGAGGTGAAGACGGTCTTTGAACTGTTGTTGGACCACAGTGTGACGGCGGGTAGTGCAGTGAACATGAACAAATCGGCGGCAATGCCGGTTGGAAGGGGCCTTACGCCGGAAGAAATCAGTCTGTCTCCTTATGTGCAACGATTCCGTTATCCCGGCATCGACTTTACCTCATCTGTAAAACATACTGCGGCAGTTAACTACGAACGTATTTTACAGACAACACGTACCATGGTCCGACAACATCTCCTACGGCGCCTTGATCCTTTGCAGCGAGTCGAGTATCTGAACACTTATGTGGTTTCTCGAATGGTGCATATTTCGCAGATCCTGCCCCTACCACTCACGCTCGGACGTAGACTTCAATCAGCCCTAGGCTATTTTGTGATGATTGGGTCGCCCCTCAAGGTGCGATACGAAACGCTCACGCTCCCTACGGACAAGGGGGGACTCGGACTTACGAATGTTCACTGCCGAGCGACGGCACTCCTTCTAGCCACGATGTACAAGCAATGGCGTAGCGGGCGTGATTCCCTTACATCCCGCCTACTGGATCTCCTAGTTCCAGCGTCCCTCACACCTCCGGTGGCGGTGGGCAACATTACGTCACATTTTGCGCATGTCTCAACATTTATCGTGGAACTTAGTTATATCAGAGACGAGCTTCCTCACACGAGACGGCCATGAGCGAAAGATTTTTATGTTTGGCTGCTACGACGGATAAGTCGTAATGTCATTGAACTCAAACACCCCAGGTTGCACTGGCCGAAGATTTGGAGACATGTGCACCAAAAATTCCTTCCTACCTTCGTTCGGGCACTGTGGTTCTCTGTCGCCTGTGGCAAGTTCAACACCAACCAACGGCTCCATGCAATTGGAGTAGTGGACACTCCACTATGCCCGAAATGTCACCAAGTGGATGACGACCATCACCGCTTAACTTGTATCGCGGTGGAGGACGTCTGGATCCTAGGAAGACAGATGGTGGCTTGCTACCTCCGTGTGACCCCGCAACATATTACCCCTGCTTCCTTCTTACATCCGGAGAGTGACTACTTTCCGGCGACTAAATCACAGTCGATCGTCTGGGTCAAAGGTTGGACGATCACGTACCTCTATGGGGATGCTGCCAAGTCGCGACTTGACTTTTGGTATTTCTTGCAGTAAGCCCACAATGAGGTTCATAGATGGTCATACTATCGGAAAACCTTTGCCAACTATCTTCAGGCAGTCTTCCTCGGCCCACCACGCAGTTGGGTTGTGCCGGGTGCAGTCGGTGTGCACATTTGACAGCTGATAATGAACCTCACGCTTCTCTCACCACTCAATATGTAATGCACATACTATACGATGAAATGACTACATGCTCCTTTTAACAGAGTGATCTTTATTGAAAATAAATAAATAAATAAAACAAAACAACATCCCTGTTTCTTCAAATTTGTGATTTGTTTTAAAACAATTTTTTTTTTCAGCGGATGCATTTATGCATTTAGTGTTTTTGAACTGCCTAATTTTGTATCCAAATAGAATACCAATAAATAAATGTTACAAAAAAAAGATGGTAAAGCACTTGCCCGCGTAAGGCAAAGGTCCCGAGTTCGAGTCTCGCTCGGGCACACAGTTTTAATCTGCCAGGAAGTTTCATATCAGTGCACACTCCGCTGCAGAGTGAAAATCTCATTCTGGTCTCCAACGGGTTTAATTGTTCGTACAGAAAAACGCTATTGTTATATTAATTTGAAGTCTTGAAGCTAATCTGACAATAATTAACGTTGTAAGATTAGTGGTAACTCACTTACACGAGTATATTATCACTGGTAAATTCATTGACTCTGATAAAAGTGTGCTCGTATCCCGCATTAAGATCACACCTTCTGATCCAACCATGCCGTTCTAAATGATAAGACAACAAATCTCAATAATATAGCCTTCTCAATGACCATTAATTAAGTACAAGGTCAAACACTTCAAAGGGCAGGATCGTATTTACCGGAAACTATTTTTTCGCATGGACAGTTATATGTGGCTTTTTCACGAGTTCGCACATTCAGTGATATTTATGTTTGTTCTAAAGGCACATACAGCCAGAAAGTAAACAGTTATCACATTATAGAAGCTGACATACTTTTCAATCATGTTTTATAGAATACAGAGGTTTAAAGAAATAACTTTACTCTGACAAGACAATGCTTGCTTTCTATACGTTTTTCAGTTAACCATTTTGTACCTAATGACGATGGCTTTTTACAGTGACACTAATATTAGTGCTAGTCAAAATATACTATTTTGTATTAGTAAATACTTCATTTACTTCTTTCTCAATACTGTATTACCTATCAGTGACTGAGTGTGAATTATTTTCACAGGTCAACTAGTCTTTCTTATTTGTTTTACATGCCCCCTGCCACCACCCACCCCCACCCCACACCACCATTGCCACACAAACAGGTTAACACGCTTTACTTTCTCCATAGTTTAGAAGTGTTTGTTTTGACTTCTAGATCATTTGATTAGAGCAAATATATTAAGAAGTGGAGGCCAGTTGCAAATTCTCTAGCTTCGCATTCACAATAAGCTACTTAGAAGCCTGTTTACAACTTCATAGGATATATGCAGTGGCTGTTCCCGGGTTATTTGTCGAAGACGTGCCTCACACATTAGTGGAACTACTTGGGCAGGCGGTCCCCTTTTAGCCCGGACACGGACATTTCACTGACTCACCGCTACCTGTCCGTTGAGGTCATTATGTTTCTCCATCCTTAGTGGTCACGACACGACTGCTGAATACCTGAGCGATTCCTTTTAATGCATGAAGTTTGTCGCATATAACTATACTCTCTTTTTGAAGAAAGGGTTGACGTGTCGTCGACAATGAGACCATTAGCGACGGAACATAAGCTCGTATTGGGATAGAATGGAAAGGAAACTGTGTTTTTGAAAGGAACGGTCCCAGCAGTTGCTTTAGTGATGTGCTGAAGCAACGGAAAACATAAATCCCGATGGTCGCACGAGGATTTGAACTGCCGCCAACTCGAGTGCCTATTCTTCTTAAAGGTAAACAGTTTTATTTTGCGCTTCATCCGACTGCCATTTTTATTTATACAAACTCAAAGATTTGTAGCTATACATATGGTGTCAACATTCACATTTCAATATAAGATGGTTGTTGCTCTTACGAATTTTTCACAATGACTGGTACTGAGGTGTACGCTATAGTCTACGGTCAACGTATCTTAGATCTCATTTTCGCCACTAGTCCGTATCAGGTGCGAAGTGTAGTAATGAAGAGCTGTGATAAAACCTAGGATTGGTTTGAACAGCGCAGTGCATAACTTCGCATTGCCCTGGTGATGTTAACCCGTTGGCTTACCCCAAACTGAAAACAGGTTCGTGCAGCACCAAAAAGAAAATGGATAATTTGATGTGGCTTTCGAACCACGTATCAATTATATTTTTTCCGCATATTCAAAACATTCCTAGATATAATAGTCACATGTTCAGAGAAAAAAGCTGTAATTGAACCCTGGGCCTTAATGCTCATATTCTGGTAATTACCTATCTGTTTACCACGCCACAGATGTAGAATTTTCTTGGTTTAAATTGACCCTTTATTCCCTAAATGTTTCTCTGACGAACTTGAAATGTATAATCTCATGACACTCTCATCGGACCATAAGCATTAACTGTTTTGCAATATATTACATGCAATTCCTACATCAAAATGTTTGCGGTAATGACCTCGTCTGTAATGTGATACATATTGTGTTTCACTTCCATCTGACCACCACATCCTGACATACATTTACATTTTACAATTATTTTTGTTTTTGAAGTGTTCGTCAAATTCCACGATAGGGATGAAATGATTTTAACGAAATTTGTCACTATCAATATTATTTAGCTCATATTTGACGGCATTTCCTGTGATTAATGGTTCGTTTGTACGAAACCGAACTGGAAAAATTGATGTTCTACCACACAACTTATTACGAATCCTGGCCTGAAAAACAAAAACGTTTGAATGTAGCACTTAGCACTCAGAGATTCTCTCAGTGTTTTACTCAATTATACACAGTTTTGACGTTACCGAACTTAAAATTTCCTTAGTGACTTCAGTAATTACAAAGGTTGTTTCTCCTGTTCTGCATGAATACTTGTTTACTGCAGATGAGACTGGTTGACTGTTCTACATTGACTTACCAGCACTGCGTACGTAATGTAGTACTTACTCTTTCCTCCAACTGCTGAATTTTTTAAAAAATTTGACGCATCGTGTGCGTTACAGCGAGCATGATGAAGTACATCCCCCACCACTCTACCTCCTGTTACCGTCAAAATTACTATGTAGTGTTCTGCTTTCTGCGCGGTTTATGGTTGTCTGTGTGCTATGAGAATTTTATGTTCATGACTGTCTTTCTGTTGTTTACTTGAATTGGGCTATCTACCATTTGCGTAAGGAGTAGTTTGTGTGTGTGTGCGGGAGGGGGGGGGGGGGGTGTCTGTAAACATGCGGCTCAGTCATGCAACCATTTCTCCGCAGCTGAGTGGTCAGCGCGGCTGACTCGTATGCGGAGGACCCGAGTTCGATTCCCGATACTGCCAAGTGCTTCTCCTTGGTGGCACTGGGTACACTCAGCCTCGTGAGGCCAACTGAGGGGCTAATTGGCCGATTAGTAGCTGTTCCAAGGACAAGAAACTCGACAATGACTGTGAGAGCGGTGAGTCGAAAATATGACCCTCCATACTGTATCCAATGACGCCATTGGCAGAGGATGACGTGGCGGTCGGTCGGACCCGATTGGCCTGTCTGGGACCATAGCGCGGAGCTCTACCTTTACCTTATTTTACCTACTAAAAAAGGGACGCGCTGTTCATACGTCGTTTCTTAATTTATGTCTTGATTAGTAGGTGTCTCAGTACCACTTCGCATTTATCAGGTATCATCGTTCCATAATCTAAACATTTTGCACACAAATAGGCGAGAAGACCCGTTACTGTTCGGATACAATGGAAAGAGGAACAAACGTAAAATGACTCTACTGACATGAAGTTGAAGGCACACATGAAATTAGCCGGAGGTAGAGCAGGTGCCAGGTAAACGTTCAGGATAAAACTTCCTAAGGCAATTCATCCACAAAGGAGGTAGCGTAGAGAACCCTTGTTCGATAGATTATTGCATACTATATAGTTCGTCAATCGGGGGTACTTACCAGGTGGGGTTAATAGAGTAGATGCGGAAGATCCAAAGAAGAGCAGCGCAATTCATCATGTGTTCGTTAAGCAAGCATAAGAGTGTCACGTTGATGGCAGTTAGATTCCAGAGGCAGACGCTACAACAGAGTCAAGAAGAAACTTCCTCCGACGTGCGTCTAACGAAATGACGTTTGATGGGAAAATCAAATGTGTTTGAGACAATAGGAGGCTTAGCTACAGGTGTTTCTGCCACGCCCCGTTCACTAATGGAACAGGAAAGGCAATAAATCATATTATTATCGGGGTAGCCTCTGCCACTCGGCACAAGGTATAAACGAACATGTACAAAATCTAATACTCCCAGAGTATTCCCTGTACCTATTTTAAGTCTGTAACTTCCTGCAAACGCCACTGCATTTGACGTCATAGGATTTGCAAAAGTGACTAACGCAGCTTTGGATGAATTTTTAACATCTATCTTTAAAACTTCACCTGTTAATACTCTTCAAGTAATAGTGTTACAACAATTAAGGGAAGAAGAAATATTGAGTTGAAGTGCCGTCGACATCGAGTTCATTAAAGACAGAGCACAAAGTCGGATCGTGTCACGGATGGGTAATGAAACTGACCCTGCCCTTTCAAAGAAACTATCCCAGCATTTGTCTGGAGAGAATAAGGGAAAACCTGAATCTGGAAGGCCAGATGCGCCGGCCGCTGTGACCGAGCGGTTCTAGGCGCTTCAGTCCGGAACCGCGCTGCTGCTACGGTCACAGGTTCGAATCTTGCCTCTGGCATCGATGTGTGTGATGTACTTAGACTAGTTAGGTTTAAGTAGTTCTATGTCTAGAGGACTGATGACCTCAGATGTTAAGTTCCATAGTGCTTAGAGCCATTTGAATCATTTGAAGGCCAGAGACGGGTCTGAACCGTCGTCCTCCCGAATGAGAGTCCAGTGCGCTAACCACTTAAATTAATGACACCATCGCATCGCATTCCGTGAGAATTACGGTTCGCGAATAGGCAGTGTACTAAGATTAATTAATAGACAATGAAAAAGAGGAAGGAAGGAAAATTAATGGTTAACCTGGAGAAACTCGAACTGGACAGGAAGGGGATCGGCCATGCCCTTTTCATGCGAACCATCCCGGCGTTTATGTTGGCGATTTAGCGAAACCTCGGAAAAACCTAAATCAGATTAGAACCGTACTCCCCCAGACTGAGAATCTAGTGTATTAACCACTGCGGTACAATACTCAGTAGACTATTGACGACAGTATTATTGCACGTGAGAGTGAGCTTGCTTTGGTCCGCTTATCGTGAGTTTTTATCCTAATATTTCTTGAGGACATGCTGAACCACTTGATAGAATATGCACAACTATCCTCAGATCAGTCATAGAACTCCTCACGTTGTAGAAAATTAGACAGCGGAATATGCAGTCGCGCTCATGACTGACATCGCAGGCGCATTCGGTAATCATTGGTGGACTGCAATGTTTGCACACCTCCGGAATCTCGGTGTCCCTAAATGTCAGTATAAGAGCTTTGTTGATTATTGTAGCGTCCAATGGCTTGCGGTGCAGAGCAAAGTAATGAAGAAAGTTAACAAGGGCTGTCCTCAAACATCGTAAGTGGCCCACCGTTCTGGGATCTTAGCACTGAACCCCTATTACATCTGTTAGATGGGGAAGATGCTACTGAAGGTGTTGTCACATACGAAATGACGTCCTAGTAGTTGTGTCTACAGACTCCTGGGCGAGACTTGAGGAAATGGCGAATGAAGTGCTCGCTCAGATTTCTCGTTCACATGCAGTATTAGTGCATGGGCGACAAACTGACTATAGCTGTTCATAAAACCACATCCACACTTCTGAATGGAAGACTTTCTCTTGTCAGAAATACCTCCCCGAGGCTTGCTGGTATCCTTGTAAAACGCAGCAGTGTTTGTAGATATTTAGGCATTGGTCTAGCGAAGAAAATAAACTCTCTGGAACACGTAAGATCTGTTAATCAGAAAGTGGCTAAAATTATGCGCAGTATTGCCTGTGCTGGCAGTGATGACTATAAACTACCGTTGCGTGCGGTGCGGCCATATCACAAAACTATCTTCAACGTCCTTGTGCGCTTAGTTGCCAGTTCCTGGACGCATCGCCTTCGACTAGGCAGCTACAAAACGATACTGCGACGAATTCAGCCTCGCGTACTTCTGAGGCTCACCGGTACCTTTCGCACTACACCTGTCGAGGGATTACTGGTGATTTTTGGGATATGTCCGATGGATATCGTGGTATGTTACAGGGCAAATCTGTACTGATTAGATTAGATTAGTAATTGTTCCATAGATCATGAATATGAGACTTCGTAATGATGTGGAACGTGTCAGGTTATTAAAAGATGTCTGTACAAGATATTACATTACACAAAATATTGCACGACACTAATGTTTAAGTTGTTGTTGTTTTTTTCCCCTTAATTCATATCTAAAACTTCAGCCAATGAGTAGAAGGAGTTGTCATCTAGAAATTCTTTTAATTTGTTTTCAAATGTTAGTTGGCTATCTGTCAGGCTTTTGATGCTGTTTGGTAGGTGACCGATGACTTTTGTGGCAGCATAATTTACTCCTTTCTGTGCCAAAGTCAGATTTAACCCTGCATAGTGAAGATCATACTTTCTCCTGGTGTTATAGCTATGCACACTGCTATTACTTTTGAACTGGGTTGGATTATTAACAACAAATTTCGTAAGTGAATATATATACTGTGTGGTTACTGTGAGGATCCCTAGATCCTTAAATAGACGGCTGTAGGATGACCGTGGGTGGGCTCCAGCAATTATTCTGATTACACGTTTTTGAGCAATGAATACTTTTCTACTCAACGATGAATTACGCCAGAATATGTTGCCATACGAAAGCAGTGAATGAAAGTAGGCATAGTAAGCTAATTTACTGAGATTCTTATCACCAAAATTTGGAGTAACCCTAATAGCATACGTAGCTGAACTCAGATGTTTCAGCAGACCGTCAATGTGTTGCTTCCAGTTTATCCTCTCATCAATAGACACACCTAATTGAGGTGTAGACAATATGATCCTGTGTACGAGATCACAAGAACTCATATTACTGATAAAAGACGTTAATGAGCCTAGAAGTTAGGTGAATGGCAGTCTGACAATAGATGTACTGTAAGGCGTGTCTACTATACATTCCCAACCATCAGGAACAGGCTTCGACTGAGACTTGCAAACAGTTATATGTGACCAAAACTTGTGGACTAACATATCTAAAAGCCAACAGCTTAATTTTCAGTCTATAGGATCAAATGGACGTTCTGAATAGAAGTAGGTATAGTTAGCAAATCTCGAGTTATTCCGAGGCTACTAGTATCATATCTAGTAACCTACGCTGGAAGTTATTTACTAAGAACCTGAGTTTATTACTTTTGTTTGACGTTTTTTTAAATAGAATCTTATTTTCAACTTTCTATTTTATTTCTGCATTAATCTTACCAATGTTTACTATTAACTAACACTGTATACAAATTGTAAATCATTATTTGAAACTATGATTATTGAATATGTATGACCCGTTTAGACATCCGGGATAACAGGTCAAAAACTCGTGGCAGTAAACTGAAATAACTGAATTGAAATTGAAGTGCTGTGCACCTTCCTGAATCACCACTGTCGTTGCTTACTGCTTGGTCACGGCATCTTTCCGATAAAAGCCACGAGAGGCGAAGAGCGATAGTATTGGGGTCGAGCAGTAGGAAGGAACGCTATTTATCGTATTTTGTTATTGTTTACGCTCGAAGACAAAGGAGTTTATGTGGGCAATGACGAGAAAGATACTTCAGAAGACAGTGCCATGGTAGATGGAATGTCAGGCTCCGATCTTGGAGATAAAGGAGCGCTGAAGAGCACGCTTCGGTTGGGGTTTTCCCGGCGTTTCCTAATGAGAGCGCCTGGCATCACTACAGCCTCAGCATGCTGACTCAAGACAGAACAGATTATGAACAGTTACCGAGAAGGTCTAGGTACACCGTAGTCAATACAACTTCTTTCCTCTGGTTCCAACAGTCATCTGCAAAAAAATCGACGAAAATTCCTCGTTTGACGGAGTAAACTTTGTTACAGATTGGGTTAATGATTAATGCAGATCGTTATGGCTATAAATTGTTAAGAGAATTCACCGACATATGAAGCCCACTTCACTGCAACCTGAACTTCGTGGAATGGAGTCAAACAGTGCCTCGACGTATTTGTGGGGAACCATTTCGGGTGTACAAATTCAGCAGGTTCAACCATGATTGTTGAAAGGCACTGACGAACAATTTGACGTCAACCGATCCCAAGCTCGTTCGAAGAACGACATGTCAGGACAACGAGTAGACTAGAAACGCAATGTTAACCGCCAGTCTCGGTTGTCGTGTTGAGATGGGACACGTGGAGGAGACTTGAGGGGACATTGTACTTAGGACTATAGAACACCTACAGTGTAACCGTAGCACTTCCGGCTGCCTTCAGAACAAACGGACCTAATGTATCCAGTGGATCCTCAAGCCACCAATCACACATTTTTCCGCTAAGCAATACAGACGCTACACTGCAGTTATCTGGATGTCTGCACCATACATAAATATTACTGTAGGACAGGTTGAAGCGCAAATCGACCGAAGCAGCATCGGTTACGGCCTATGAATACGGCCTTCGAAACATCATATTACTGGCGAAAGAACAGATTTTAATACCTACAAATTTTGTTTGCATTTTTACAAACACTTCGTCCAACTTCGAACTGCAACGTCGTCATCTGCATACGCACTTTTCTAGTATCTCAGGTCTTCGGAAAAAAGCGAATAGATCAAATCTTCGATGCATACTTTTGGACACTGAATCGTACCTAGGCAATGTCTGTGTATATTGTATAGCGTGCCTGCCATGTATGTGTTTCCTAAGTTTGAACTACGCTGCACTTATGCCTCTGTTCCATTAATAGATTGTGCAGTATGCTTGTCCTAGGTCGTAGTCTGCATCAGTGTACTGAAAATGACACTGCATGAAACGATGGCGAGACGCTGTTAATTCGTCTACATAATTAATGGTTTCATTACTGGCTTGTGTTGTATAAACTGTGATTGACAGAACACGATTACAGAGTTGATACAGCTGAAGATTAAAAAAAAACAATAAGGACGTACAGAGCAAAAATTATCAGATAGCACGTCATAGTATCCGCCAATACACAAAATTCTGTTAGATGATTCACCGGTGAAAAGTATAAAAAACAACTGAAGATAAAGTGCTACATAATCGTCTTGTTATGTGAAGACTTCCAGAAAGTAAGAAATAAGCGGTAATGATGTGTAATATTCTCGTCTGACAGCTTGTGTGTGTTCTTTGAAAACGGCAAGTGTAAAACTTGAGTCCCCGGGAAGCTGAATCGGACCATTTATATGTCTCTTTCTCTCTCTCTCTCTCTCTCTTTCTCTTTGTCTCTCTTTTGTTCTAGTCATCCTCTCCTGCTCCCTGTTGCAGCCTCTTGCTCCCTACATACGGCTTCCAGTCCCTGTCTTTCTCATCTACAGTTTTTACCCTCTACAGCTCTCTCTAATAGAATGGATAATACTTCCTGATCTTTTAACACATGTCCTATCATCCTGTCCCTTCTTCTTGGCATTGTGTTCCCTCTGTTCCCTTCTTCGCTGATGCAATGGAGAACGTTCTCATTCCTTACTGTAACAGCCCACCTATTTTCAACATTATTCAAGCATCACATCTCAAATGCCACGATTCTCTTTTTTCGGCTTTCCCAAATTCCGTCTTTCACTGCCATACAACGCTGTGCTCCAAATACACATACTCAGTTAACCTTTTCATCTCAGAGTAGCACTTGCAACCTACGACTTCAATTATTTGCTATATGTGTTACACTCTGACTTCCTCTACAGTTGTGCCCTCTACAGGTGCCTCTAGTACCATAAAAGTCATTCCCTGATGTCGTAATAGATGCCCTATCATCCTGTCCCTTCTCCTCGTGTGTTTCACATATTCCTTTCCACTCCGGCTCTGCGAAGAACCTCCACACTCCTTACCTTATCAGTCCACCTACTTTTCAACATTCACCTGCAACACATCTCAAATGCTTTGATTCTCTTCTGTTCCGATTTTCCCCCCACAGTCCATGTTTCGCTATCATACAATGCTGTGCTGCAAACGTACAGTCTCAGAAATTTATTCCTCAAATTAAGACCTATGTTTAATACTAGTAGGTTTCTCTTGGGCGAGAATGCCCTTTTTGCCAGCACTAGCCTGCTTCGTCGGCCATTGGTTATTTTGCTGCCTAGATAGCAGAAATCCTTAACTTTGTCTACTTCGGAACCATCAATCCTGATGTTAAGTTCCTCGCTGTTCTCATTTCTGCAGCATCTCATTGCTTTAGTCTTTCTTCGATTTACCATCTATCCATATTCTGTACTCTTTAGACTCTTCATACCAATCAGCAGGTCATGTAATTCTCCGTCACTTTGACTAAAGATAGCAATACAATCACTGATAATCTTTTACTTTCAATTTAAATTCCACTCGTGAACCTTTCTTTTATTTCCATCACTGCTTCTTCACTGAAAGTGTCTGATTTTTCTTTATCCTTGCTTACATTATCAACCGCAACGTCAGAATTGTCTTTCTGGTGCCTCTACCTTTTCTAAAGCCAAACTGATTGTCTTCCAACACAACCTTAATTTTCTTTTCCATTACTCTTGTAAACAGCTTGGATGCATAAGCTGTTAAGCTGCTTGTGTGATAATTCTCGCACTTGTCAGCTCTTGCAATCTTCGGAATTGTGTGGAAGATATTTTTCCGAAAGTCAGATAGCATGTCGCCAGACTCATACATACAACACACCAAAGTGAACAGTCACTTTGTTGCCATTTCCCCCAATGATTTTAGAAATACTGATGGAATGTTATCCATCCCTTCTGCCTTATTTGATCTTACGTGTTCTAAAAGCTCTCTTAAATTCTGATTCTAATACTGGATCCCCTATCTCTTCTAAATCGACCACTACTTGTTGTTCTATCACATCAGACAAATCCTTCCCTCATAGAGGCCTTCTTTGTAATCTTTCCACCTATCCGCTCTCTCCTCTGCGGAATACCTGCTGCCCTCTTAATGTTACCACCCATTCTTTTAATTTCACCGAAGGTTGTTTTGACTTTCCTGCATGCTGATTCTGTCCTTCCGACAAACATTTCTTTTGCGATTTCTTCACATTTTTCATGCTGCCATTTCGTCTTAGCTTCCCTGCACTTATTGTATATTTCATTCCTAAGCGACTTGTATTTCTGTATTCCTCAATTTCCCCTAACATTTTTGTACTTGTGGTACGTGTGGTTCCTGAAGAGGGGCAGCAGCCTTTTCAGTAGTTGCAGGGGAACAGTCTGGATGATTGACTGATCTGGCCCTGTAACACTAACCAAAACGGCCTTGCTGTGCTGGTACTGCGAACGGCTGAAAGCAAGAGGAAACTACAGCCGTAATCTTTCCCGAGGGCATACAGCTTTACTGTATGATTAAATGATGATGGCGTTCTCTTGGGTAAAATATTCCGGAGGTAAAGTAGTCCCCCATTCGGATCTCCGGACGGGGACTACTCAAGAGGACGTCGTTATCAGGAGAAAGAAAACTGGCTTCCTACGGATCGGAGCGTGAAATGTCAGATCCCTTAATCGGGCAGGTAGGTTAGAAAATTTAAAAGGGGAAATGGATAGGTTAATGTTAGATATAGTGGGAATTAGTGAAGCTCGGTGGCAGGAGAAACGAGACTTTTGGTCAGGTGAATACAGGGTTATAAATATAAAATCAAGTAGGGGTAATGCAGGAGTAGGTTTAATAATGAATAAAAAATAGGAGTGCGGGTAAGCTATTACAAACAGCATAGTGAACGCATTATAGTGGCCAAGATAGATACGAAGCCCACGCCTACTACAGTAGTACAAGTTTATATGCCAACTAGCTCTGCAGATGAAGAAGAAATTGATGAAATGTTTGATGAGATAAAAGAAATTATTCAGGTAGTGAAGGGAGATGAAAATTTAATAGTCATGGGGGACTGAAATTCGACTGAAGGAAAAGAAGGAAACGTAGTAGGTGAATATGGATTGGCGCTAAGAAATGAAAGAGGAAGCCGCCTGGTAGAATTTTGCACAGAGCATAACTTAATCATAGCTAACACTTGGTTCAAGAATCATGAAAGAAGGTTGTATACATGTAAGAAGCCTGGAGATATTGACAGGTTTCAGATAGATTATATAATGGTAAGACAGAGATTTAGGAACCAGATTTTAAATTGTAAGACTTTTCCAGGGGCAGATGTGGACTCTGACCACAATCTATTGGTTATGAACTGTAGATTAAAACTGAATAAACTGCAAAAAGGTGGGAATTTAAGGAGATGGGACCTGGATAAACTGAAAGAACCAGAGGTTGTACAGTGTTTCAGGGAGAGCAAAAGGGAACAATTGACAGGAATGGGAGAAGGAAATACAGTAGAAGAAGAATGGATGGCTTTGAGGAATGAAATAGTGAAGGCAGCATAGGATCAAGTAGGTAAAAAGACGAGGGCTAGTAGAAATCCTTGGGTAACAGAAGAGATTAATTGATGAAAGGGAAAAATACAAAAATGCACCAAGTGAAGCAGGCAAAAAGGAATACAAACATCTCAAAAATGAGATCGACAGGAAGTGCAAAATGGCTAAGCAGGGATGGCTAGAGGACAAATGTAAGGATGTAGAGGCTTATCTTGTGAGAGGTAAGATAGATACTGCCTACAGGAAAATTAAAGAAACCTTTGGAAAAAAGAGAACCACTTGCATGAATTTCAGGAGCTCAGATGGAAACCCAGTTCTAAGCAAAGAAGGGAAAGCAGAAAGGTGGAAGGAGTATATAGAGGGTCTATACAGGGGCGATGTTCTTGAGGACAATATTATGGAAATGGAAGAAGAGGTAGATGAAGATGAAATGGGAGATATGATATTGCGCGAATAGTTTGACAGAGCACTGAAAGACCTAAGTCGGAACAAGGCCCCGGGAGTAGACAACACTCCATCAGAACTACTGACAGCCTTCGGAGAGCCAGTCCTCACAAAACTCTACCATCTGGTGAGCAAGATGTATGAGACAGGCGAAATTCCCTCAGACTTCAAGAAGAATATAATAATTCCAATCCCAAAGAAAGCAGGTGTTGACAGATGTGAAAATTACCGAACTATTAGTTTAATAAGTCACAGCTGCAAAATACTAACGCGAATTCTTTACAGACGAATGGAAAAACTGGTAGAAGCCGACCTAGGGGAAGATCAGTTTGGATTCCTAGAAATGTTGGAACAAGTGAGGCAATACTGACCCTACAACTTAACTTAGAAGAAAGATTAAGGAAAGGCAAACCTACGTTTCTAGCATTTGTCGACTTAGAGAAAGCTTTTGACAATGTTGACTGGATTACTCTCTTTCAAATTCTGAAGGTGGCAGGGGTAAAATACAGGGAGCAATTTGTACAGAAAGCGGATGGCAGTTATAAGAGTCGAGGTACATGAAAGGGAAGCAGTGGTTGGGAAGGGAGTGAGACAGGGTTGTAGCCTCTCCCCGATGCTATTCAATCTGTATATTGAGCAAGCAGTAAAGGAAACGAAAGAAGAGTTTAAATTAGAAAATGAGACACTTAAAGTTGTAAAGGAATTTTGCTATATGGGGAGCAAAATAACTGATGATGGTCGAAGTAGAGAGGATATAAAATGTAGACTGGCAATGGCAAGAAAAGCGTTTCTGAAGAAGAGAAATTTTTTAACATCGAGTATAGATTTAAGTGTAAGGAAGTCATTTCTGAAAGTATTTGTATAGAGTGTAGCCATCTATGGAAGTGAAACATGAACGATAAATAGTTTGGACAAGAAGAGAATAGAAGCTTTCGAAATGTGGTGCTACAGAAGAATGCTGAAGATTAGATGGGTAGATCACATAACTAATGAGGAAGTATTGAATAAGATTGGGGAGAAGAGAAGTTTGTGGCACAACTTGACTAGAAGAAGGGATCGGTTGGTAGGACATGTGTTGAGGCATCAAGGGATCACCAATTTAGTATTGGAGGGCAGCGTGGAGGGTAAAAGTCGTAGAGGGAGACCAAGAGATGAATAAACTAAGCAGATTTAGAAGGATGTAGCTTGCAGTAGGTACAGGGAGATGAAGGGGCTTGCACCACAGGATGGAGTAATATGGAGAACTGCATCAAACTAGTCTCAGGACTGAAGACTACAATAACAACATCCCTTTACGTACTGTATTACCTTTTCAATATCCTCATATACTTCCTCTACTTCTTAGTCTTCAGCTTGCGTCATCTTCGTGTATACCTGAATTACCGTTGTCGGAGTTAATTTCATGTCAGTTTTGATAAGAGCAACCCTATCACTGATCTGTTCACAGTAACACTCTCTCTACCCTACCTTCCTATTCGTAACGAATCATACTCCCGTTGTATCATTTTCTTCTGGTGTTCATATTATCCTATAGTATGACCAGAAATCTTTGTCTTTTTTCCATTTCAGTTCATTGACCCCTACTATGTTTAGAGTAAGCCTTTCCATTTTCCTTTTCAGATTTTCTAGCTTCCATACCACATCAAGTTTCTGGCATTCCACGCCCCGACTCGTAGAACGTTATCCTTTCGTTGATTATTCAGTGTTTTTCTCATAGTCACCTTCCCTTTTAAGTCCCTTCCCGGAGATCCGAAAGGGGGTCTATTCCGCAATCTTTTGCCATCGGAAAGACCATCATGACACTTTTTCAATTAGATACCACATGTCCTGCGAATCCACGTTATGTATCTTCAATACAGTGGTTTCCATGTCTTCTGCATCCTCATGCCATTGATTATCGCTGGTTCTTCCTCCTTTAGGGGCAGTTTCCCACATCAAGGACAAAAGAGTGCCCTGAATCTCTGTCCGCTCTCCGCCCTCTTTGACAGGCCCATTGGCAGAATTAGAGTGACTTCTTATGCCGGAAGTCGTCAGCCCCCAGTGCTGACTATTATAAATGATAATTTTAGGATAAAAGCAATTAAGTAAGGTCCACAGGACATTAGTGGAAAAAAAGTCACCTTTCCTGTGGATAGCGAGACAAGAAAGTTTTTTCCTATTTTTCGTTTTTTCTCTCATCTTTTAAATGATGGAAAAGTTAAGCATATGGGGCTTGTATATTCTCGGACAAAGTATGTTGTATATAGCTTATGATGCAAGTTGTTCAACTCCAGCGCAGGCACTATCGCAAGCAATAATTTAAGAGACTGGTAAATCGTGTCAAAAGTTCTCTCTAATCATTAACTGTCCCGCAATAATATTACTGAAATGTTCAAGTATAAGGAGCTTTCGCAGACAATCAAAAACTCAAAATTAATTGATCAGGAAGCTCAAGATCAAACTGATGAGGATGAAATAAGTAGAGCTCGGTTTTGGTAAGGTTATTTTGCAAAGTATATTTCCTTGCCGAGAGAAATCTTCAATTAAGAAGCTGCCATGAAATGTTGGGAAATACAATTAATGAAAACTTTTTGGGCTTTTTGGGGCAAGTAGATTTAACAGCCAATTTTGATCCTATATTAAGTGTCCATATTAAACGTGTGACTAAAACTGGAAGAATGGTTACTTACGTACGTAAGGACACACAAAATAAAATTATTAACACAGTATCTGATGAGATACTGGACTGTATCGAGATTTAAGTCAGATGGAATAATTAATCGCTGTTGTAAGAGTGGTAGGTATGTTTTCCAAACAATTTACGATTGAAGAATATTTTTTTGGTTCTTTTGAAGCGAGTAACATTACTGGAAAAGGTTTTACAGAACTGTTATTTCAGATACTACATAACCTTGGCATACCGCTTACAGATTGTAGTAGATAACGGGAGCAACATGAGGGGCAAGAAGAGTGGTTCAAATGGCTCTGAGCATTATGGGACTTAATATCTGAGGTCATCAGTCCCCTAGAACTTAGAACTACTTAAACCTATCCAACCTAAGGACATCACACACATCCATGCCCGAGGCAGGATTCGAACCTGCGGCCACAGCGGTCGCGCGGTTCCAGACGGAAGCGCCTAGAACCGCTCGGCCACATCGGCCGGCAAGAAGAGTGGTACTGAAGCTCGTATAATGTAAGAAAATCTAAGAGCTCATTATATCCTTTGCTATGCTCATAGCTCGAATTTGGTTCTTAGGATGCAGTTATATCATCTATAACCGCGCTACATTTTTCTGACGTAGCTCAAAGATTATTCATATTACTTTTCTTCCTCTGTGAAGTACTGGGAAGCACTCAAGAATCACGTTAGCCTGACTCTCAAACCGCTGTGTGGTACAAAATGGGAGTCTAGGACTGATAGTGTTTGGGTTGTAAGATTTGAGCTTAATAACATAAGACTTACATTAACAGAGATAAAAAAACACAAGCGAAAATGATACAAAGTGTTTCAGAGAAGTATCTAATCTCTTGAAAGAAATCTCAAAGTTTTAGTGTTCTTTCTGTGCATAACGTCCGTTGCCATGTCAACAGAGTCAATAAAGCAGTGCAGCAAGAAGATATGTAATCAGACACTACAGTGGAATTAATAAAATCAACACTTAATGTTACGTAGGAATATAAAGCAAACGATACTGAAAAGACGAAGAAAGAAGCAGATGAATCGGTTCCATCTTCAGGAAATATTGCTGAGCTCACAGAATCCAGGTCTGCAACTATTAAAAGGGAGTTTTCTTAAGAAAACATAGATGAACTTATTCCAGGGGAAGAGAACAGCTTAAGGTTAAATTTCTTCTTTGTTGTGGGAGACAATGATATTATGTCTTTGATGGAAAGGTTTCAGCATCTCAGTAACTGCTGTGACGTGTCCAGTGTTATTTTTGATACCAAGAAATGGGCAACAAAGAAATATGATCGCAGTGGAGGATGCAGAATTCTTACAGAAATCTGGAGAGACCCTAAAATACATTCAGGAAACATAAATTCGCAGGATCTTGCAAACGAATTGGAAGTGTCGTCCCCTACGCTTTCACAAACTGCGAACACGTGTTTAGAAGTATTTCCGTACATCTTCGAGATGAATTTGCAAGACGTTTTCCCAGATGTAACAACTGCGTTAAGAATATTTTTGTGCATGGCGGTTTCGTAGCTTCTGCAGAACGAAGCTTCTGAAGATCATTAAAAACCATCTCAGATCATCAATGAGCAACGAGCGTCTAAGAGGTCTTGCCATAACAGCCGTAGAAAGACAGATTGCACGTTTGCTCCACATGGGGAAACAGGTGAAGGTCTTCAATGCTGAAAATGAAAGAAAAGTGAAGATTTAAGTGAGTAATTTTTGAAATAACGTTTTTACAATTTAGTTGGGTTTTCCCATTTTATTTGTCGTTAGGTAAAATCTAATAAATTAAATGCCTAATTCTGCATGATGGCGGTCGGTGAGGCCTGGGACGAAGTCGGCGTTCCGAAACATCGCAAACGTGTTCTGTAGGATTCATGTCAGGACTCTGTGCAGGACGGTTCATTACAGGGATGATATTGGTGCATGTAAAGGTTATTACTACCAAGTCAGCCGGGCTTCGCTCACCACTACTGTGAACTACTGTTAAGGTGTGGTCATCGATGATAAAGGATCATGGAAACAAAATTTGAAAACGCATATAAATACAGTTTATTTCTACGACAGCTCTCATCGGCTGCTTGTCCTGAATATATAAACAGATCAAAGTTTCACGCAATCTGGAAACCAGCGTCGAAACAGTCACTGTTAATTCTTAAAAAGTGTAAATTACTCGTGATGACCGGGTGTTGTGTGATGTCCTTAGGTTAGTTAGGTTTAAGTAGTTCTAAGTTCTAGGGGACTGATGACCGTAACTGTTAGGTCCCATTGTGGTCAGAGCCATTTGAACCATTTTGTAAATTACTATGAAACGCTCACTCGTTACAGCCGCTGCAATATCTGCAGTAATCTATGATTTCTTCAGTTTATATGAAATACTGTAATCAAGTTCTTTAGTACATGTTAAAGCCGCCATATACTTGCTTACTGCTAAATTAATGGTTAAAGAAACACGTTATATCAAGCATTATGGTTCAAATGGTTCAAATGGCTCTGAGCACTATGCGACTTAACTTCTGAGGTCATCAGTCGCCTAGAACTTAGAACTAATTAAACCTAACTAACCTAAGGACACCACACACATCCATGCCCGAGGCAGGATTCGAACCTGCCACCGTAGCGGTCGCTCGGCTCCATACTGTAGCGCCTAGAACCGCACGGGCAAACCGGCCGGGAAGCATTATGATTCCGGATGTACTTTTCGAGGATGATTTTGTAATCGACATTGCAACAATGACAACTTGGGGGAGGAGGGTGGGGCTACTTTGCAGGCCAGTGAAGAATCCGAAGATCCGTCAAAACATGGCCGGCCGTAAAATGTTCGCATAATTCTTCATCCGCAGCGTGATTTTTTCCATCGTGTACAAACCCTAGGGATTGATCGATGAGAAGAAACGGAACAAAGGTTTTATATAGGATTCAGGTCGGGACCATGTGCAGGCCAGTCCATTACAGGGATGTTATTGTCGTGTAACCACTCCGCCACACGCCGTGCATTATGAACAGGTGCTCAATCGTGTTGAAAGATGCAATCGCCATATCGGAATTGCTCTTCAATAGTGGGAAGCAAGAAGGTGCTTAAAACATCAATGTAGGCCTGTGCTGTGATAGTGCCACACGAAACAACAAGGGGTGCAAGCCCCCTCCATGAAAAATGCGATCACACTATAACACCACAGCCTCCGAATTTTACGGTTGGCACTACAAACGCTGGCAGATGACGATCGCCGGGCATTCGCCATACCCACACTGTGCCATCGGATCGTCACATTGTATACCGTGATTCGTCACTCCACCCAACGTTTTTTCCACTGTTAAATCGTCCAATGTTTACGCTCCTTACACCAAGTGAGGCGTCGTTTGGCATTTACCGGCCTGACGTGTGGTGTGGCTTATGAGCAGCCCCTCGACCATGAAATCGAAGTTCTCTCGCCTTCCACCTAACTTTCATAGTGCTTTCAGTGGATCCTGATGCATTTTGGAATTCCTGTGTGATGGTCTGGATAGATGTCTGCCTAATACACATTACGACCCTCTTCAACTGTCGGCGGTCTCTGTCAGTCAACAGACGAGGTCGGCCTGTACAGTTTTGTGCTGTACGTGTCCCTTCACGTTTCCACTTCACTTTCACATCGGAAACAGTGTTTAGGAATGTGGAAATCTCACGTGCAGACGTATGTCATAAGAGGCACCCAATCACATGACCACGTTCGAAGTCCGTGAGTTCCGCGGAGCGCCCAGTTCTGCTCTCTCACGATGTCTAATGACTACTAAGGTCGCTGATATGTAATACATGACAGTAGGTGACAGCACAATGCACCTAATATGAAAAACGTTTGTTTTTGGGGGTGTCCGGATACTTTTGATCACATAGTATACATTGTTACAGAGACTGCGGTGTAATATGCGCTGTACCATGCAGCCACAGGTACAGTTTGTGTTAAAAACGGTTTCTATGTGCCTTAACATACGCATGTACGAGCCGTAGCATGTTCTGTCCCACACGTTCGCGTCGACCAAGCCGCATCTGAACAGTGTGTCCACATCTGGAATAGGCTCTGCATACACGATACTTTTGAGATGGCCCCATAACCAGAAATCGCACGTGGTGAGATGCGGTGAATGACCAGGCCATGCAACTGGACCCCTCCTCCGATACATCGACCAAGGAAGACTCGATTAAGATATTAAGATGCGTTCGGACTTTAACTGCAAAGTGGGCTTGAGCATCATCATGTAGCAGCCACACAACTCTTCGAATCATTAATGGCACTTCTTCCAGCAGGAGAGGGAAATTCATGTGGAAGGAATACTGGTCCCAAAATACGATGGCCAGTTATCCCGACCACACATTCCGGATGCACCAATGCTAATGATTCGCTGTCACCGTACTGTGGAGTTCTGAATACTATCCCACAGATGACTGCTACAAAAGCTGAAGACACAAAACCACTCCGCGTAAAGGGGACCTCATTTGTGAATAGGATGGATGACACATATCTCTGGAATTGTGGTTGCCTGGTGAAGAAACCAGTGACAAAACTGTTCCGATGTAGAAAGTCCGTCGCTAGTAAGCCCTGCACACCCCGTAAGTGACACGGGTGATAACTGTCATGGAGAATGTTCCACACGGTCGTCTGGGTTACCCTGTACTGACGGGCCAACTGCCTGGTACTGACACGGCTGTCGTCTTCGACAGTGTTAATCACATTTTCCTCCAGGTCGGATACGTCCTTCATGATTTCCTGCTTCCTGAAACGACCCTGTCTGAAGCAAAGGGCGGAGCACTGTTGCAAACATTGAATGCTGCGGTTGCTGTCAGCGTGGATAGGTCTCTTGAAACATCCCGGCTGCCCGTCGCCCATTGCCATTTGCCTTTCCGTAAGTAAACACCCTGTTGGCAAGCTCTCGATTCGAATACGCAACTATTGTGTACAACGCTGTATCACATCCACTATAAGGTGAGTCAGCAAGAGAAGTGAATCTAACACAACATTACCAATTAGTGTGGCAGGAGAGGAAGCTAGGGCATGACGTATGAGGAACAGTACCACCCTCTAGGAGGAAACCATGCATACCGTATTTGTGCTTGCACAATACAGCGCGTATTAGACTGCAGTCTTTGTAACAATGAATGATTGAACCATGCACTTCCAGACACAAGTTCTCTAGACATTTTTTGTTTCGTATCCTCTCACCTATCTATTCCTAGTCTGTACACGGCGGAAAAATTCACCATGTACAGGAATGGCTCTTTTTGTACAGAAAATAAGCTCGCATAATGATGAAATTTTGTTCCACATATCCCACAGTCATTAAAATAGTGGAGCATCGGTTTGGTAGTATTCGGGTTTAGGTATTCCTCCGTGGTGTAACACTTTGCATTTCCATCTGTGTATTTCGAGCCAGACGGAGACCCCCCCCCCCCTCTCGCCGCCACCTCACCGAGCTCAGCCCAGCCGCTGTTAAATCCCGAGCGATGAGGAAGCCGTCCGACACTTGAGGGCAGTGTTATATGAGGCTGGGACGTTTATTAACTCATCGGAAGCCACTGACACTCGGCCGCGCAGTCAATGGGAACGCAGGCTACTTTGCGCCCTGATGCCATTGATCCCCCTTTCACGCTAGTTCTTCAGGCCCTTATTAAAAGAACGCGCGCGCCCCAGAAAATATTCCGATATGAAATCGGTTGTAAGACGGTCTCAGCGCTTCCGGACATAATACCAACGCAAACAAGCGGGAAAATGTCGCGAAATGAGTTTCTCCCCTCGCCGCCCTTCCCGGTTATCGCACCCTATGTTGACACCGGTCATTGATTTAACACCGCGCTGCGCCGCCGAGCGGGTCCCGCTTCTTCCTCCCCCGAGTCTCTGCCTCAGAGTATCCGTTGAACGCGCCCTGCTTTCTGGCCTACTTTCAAGCCTTTCGAAATGTGTAGACAAGTTTGAAAGTTGGGAAACGCGAAATAAGTCACGAGAAGTAACATCATTACACATTCCCGCAAAAGCTTAAGCGACGCATCGAAGATCTTACGCACTATTTAACCCGTCGCTTGCCAGTGGTTACTGTGAAGAACAGGCTGTTAATGTCGGCTGTCTAACTTACCAGTGGTGTGACAGAGAAACTACGACGTTTACTGGTAGTTACTAACCACTAGTGGCTCCGCCCAGTGCTCATTGTATATAACATGCATTTCCCATATTTGGTGACTTTGAGATCATCTCTGTAGCTCACGTTTCTCGTGGGTCCCGAAGGCTTTAAGTTGCTTCTAGTTTGTGACAATACTGCGCAGAAAACGTCAACAGCGTTGCATTGGTGCTGCAGTGATCATTTTATTTATGTTCAGTGTCAATGAATCTTTATTTATTAAAGAACTTCTCGACATTGTTCTTGGAGACAAAAATCCTCGTAAGATGTACGAAGTACTCAAAAACTAAGCGCGGACTATAGAAAAATATACAACATGTACAAGAACCAAGAGAGAGTATAAGAATGGAGAAAATGATAAGATTCGCTGATGACACTTTAATCCTCGTTGGATGTGAAGAAGAATTACGGGACTGTCGAATGGTAAAAGAGTCTACTAAGCACTAAATATGCATTGAGAGAGTGTCAAAGAAAGATCTTAGTATTAAGGAGCAAAAGAAATGAGATTAATGAAAATATTCAAACTGGCGACCATGCAGTAGGCGAAGTGAGCAATTCTGCTGCCTTGAAAGAAAAATAACGTGTGGTGAACGAAGTAAGGACGATGTAAGGACCAAACTAACATACAGAAAGAGAGCGTACCTCGGTAAAATAAGTCCACAACCATCAATTACGTAGCTTAATTTTCAGAAGAAATTTCTGAAAAGTTATTTCTGGAGCACTGGATGGTATGGAAGTGAATCATGGACAGGGAAAAGACGGGAAAGCAGAGAATCAAATGGACTGAGATGTGTGCATTAGGATCCTTTAAACGAAATATACTTATAAGATTTGAAATGAGGGTATTTTCCGCAGAATCGGTGACGAAAGCCATAAATGGGATTCACTAACAAGAACCGACAGGATAATATGTCTCATGACAGGAGATCAGGATACTGCTTCCATGGCAACAGAATGAGTCGTAGACGGCGAAAATTGTAGGGGAATGGAGTATGAAATATGAAAACGATGATAATTTGATCGTACGACTACCGTTTTATCACATAAACAGATATTATAGAACATCCTGCACAAGTAAAATACAGAAATACGTAGTAAATGTTGTTCGTTCTCCGTACTGAATTGATACTATCTTCAATAAATCTATTCCAGCGTGTTCTTTACTGTGCCTGATACTACTAAGTTCTCTACCATACCACCAACACAAGGATGGGGCCCCTCTGCGCCCACACCAACGTGGTGACCAAATCAAAAGTTCTACTGTCACCTCCGTATAACATGTTAGTTTTTGAATCAGGAGTCACAGGATGCGGGCTGTGATGTTACCCATGCGTCTGGGTAAGATTACTCATTAACATGGTCCATCAGGAGATAGAAAGTGGACGAAAGCGATCGAAGGGTAGCGGTTGTAAGGACAGAGGAAAAAAGTTGCCAAGGCAAGCGCCAAGGGAAAAAAACCTCTGCGACAGTGAGACGGGTAGTAAGGGCAGTAACGGCTTGCTGTCTGCGACAGTGCATGCAAGGTGTGGTTATGTTAGTGCGAGGTATCGTGTATCGTTACCGTTGTCGTTGCGGAAGCTCGTTGCGGGGCTTGCTGCAGTTGCTGCGTCCCTCCAACAGTTCAAGGTCGTTATACATTAGTGGGCGATCGGTCAAAGATCGGCTCACAGACAGTGTAGGGGGTGTGTGTGGCTGGTTTGCGTGCTATGTACAGTACGGTTTCCCTGCGGTTGCCTCTTTTTCTGCCGGTCGAGCATTTGGGGTTACCAGTAGTAGCTGTGTTGCAGGGGCTCGCCAGTACTGTCGTGTTAGCGTGCTATGGACCACAGATGTTTAGTTCCTAGCCAATAGTGTCTTTGGCCTGTTATGCTTTCATCTTTACAGAGTATTTTAACTAAAGTTAACTGAGTTGTTGTTTCTTTAGAATTCATTTCAGTGCAAATAAAGCATCATTACCACTTTACTCATGTCTATAGCTTACACTAATAAAGCAGCTTCTCCGATAATGCACTGCCTCTGACTTTCTACATAGACATCACCACTATGATCACATATTCACACACTCAAATCAGACAATCAGTCATTAATGTAAAATAATAACAATGATATAGTACCACACGCACTATACGAGAGTATACGTCATTTACTGATCAGTGTCTGAATTTAATGCGTTAAGGTTACGTAACAATTTCTATTATGTATAGATTATAGGGACCTGGAAGTGGAATGACTTAAATTTTCGAAAACATTTTTTTGTCACCATTTGAAAGACAATTTTATCCCGTTTCAAAAAATTTATTTTTATCTACTTTTCAGTTGTTGATTTGGTCTTAAGCGCTCTTTGAACAAATGTCTGCAAACCAGCCAAGCTCATGAGACAGGCAAGGTATATCACCATAAACACAGGCATGGAAAGAATAATGCCAGTATACAGGGACCTTGTAGATACAAAATTACTTAGTAAATGTCTATATGGCCGTACACAAAATCCTAATGAGAGTTTCAACAGCTGCTTGTGGCAACGAGTACTAAAAACAGTGCTTGTTGGATGGACAGTACTCAAAATGGGTGTGATGGATGCTGTCATCTGCTTCAATGATGGTGCAATCAGCAGGACAAAAGTAATGGACAAATTAGGCACCGAGCCAGGAAACAATAAGACAGCTGCTCGACGGCCATACATCGTCAGCGACTATCTGAAGCAGAATGGGCTGTGGACGCCACCACTAAAGAGTCCAGAGTAAGGAAAAGGCTCCTGAAGAAGTCTACAGAGGACAAAGAAGCAGTCGGCCACCAAGATTATGCTGCTGGAATGTTCTGAAAGAGACATACGGTGAGTCAAAAACACTGAGAACGTTCTTTTCTCATTTTCTCGAAACTACATTTTCAGAACAGTAGGCACATATAACTTCACAATGGTTTCATCCACGTTCATCAAATTTCTCTCAAGTGAAGAATGGGATAGTATCTTTGTATTATGCCTAATACATCACAGGACAGCTCCATATTTGTCGATCTGTTTTTAGACAAAATAGTAATGTGGTCTAATAAGGGTTTTTCTATTGCCTCAGATATACTCCGAACTACAAAACGAGAGGCATAATGTCTTCCTATGAATGTTGACAACAGCCTGTTACAGTTTCAATGCTATTGGACTGATGATGGATCAGAAAATGGTACCAGAATGGAAACGTGTATTATAAAAACATCTATTAGGCAAAATACTGTCTGCACGATATAGTCTCTGTGCTCCTTCCACTTTGCTAACAAAAGAAATTTTGCTGTAGTCTCTGTTCTCCTTCCTCTTTTCTAACAAATGAAATTTTGCCTATGACTACACTCGCGTATTACTCTTCTTTCCTTTGTTTTCCCCCTCATGTCTGCAATAAGAGTGTAGACATTTTATAATCTTCTTCAACCTCATATAGTTACTGTCCGCCGTTAAATAATTGTATATATGTCTATTGTTTTTTCCTTCCATGAAATCCTTTACATCAAATTAACTCAGCTTCTTATCCAGTCTGCTGACCCACTTCTCATCTTTCTTGACCCATATCCACAGTCTCAGCGTACTTCATAGACGTTGTGTCTGACAAAAAGCTCACTGACAGACATCGTCATTACACTGACAAATTCCACAAAATAGCTTCATTTTAACTCCTGCTCTTACAGTTTGTTTTTCTACACTCTTCTTCACAGATTACACATGGTTTTAAAATATTTCTTCCTTCATCATCATTATCTGAACCCTTCCTGTAACGTACGTCCTTGTCTCAGTCCATCCTCTCTCTATCAACTCCCTTCTCCCTACCTCGATTTCAAGGTATGGGTATTGAATTGGACGTAACGGACGTAGTAGCTGATTACATATATTTAATACATGTTACAAAAATGAAATTACATTTACCAAAACATCAGAGATAATGCGCCTGACGTCCCTTAGGAGACACATACTGCATAGCCCACGATGTCGATGTGAACTAGTAACTTCATTTTGGAAGATATTAATCAACATTCTCTCATACGACAACGTTTTTCGTTTCGAAATGTGATGTGTTAGCGCTGTATATGACGGTAGCTGGCGCGTGGGTCCTGATATGAGGCACAAAGTGTGTGCTTTAAGGAACCCTCACTCGTTGAATAATATTGTCAAACCGTCAATATATTCACCGCCTGAAGGCGCAAATTGACGTATTGTCAATCCTACAAATGCTGATGAGAAGTATTGATGGCCACCAAAATATTTTCAGTGTTGTCTATACATACTGAGCGTGTGAGGTCGAGTATTGATGATTTGACAATATTCACCTTTCAGATGTTAGCACAGCTTCATTAACCAGCCACATGGCGCTAGTGTGCAGTTACTAGTCATCGCAGTGTTTGTATTTTCACGTTTGGCTTTGTTTCTTAGTTCCATCAAAATTTGCCTTTCATGAAATGAGCCAGCCAGTGGTGGTGCAATTTATAACGTTACCAACGAAATAAATCTTAAAAAATTGAGCCTATGAAGAATGGTCAAAAATTTATCAAACATGTTTGATAACGCAAAATTGGAAAATACAAAGAAAACGAAAAAATTCCTCGAGAACAAACTTCAAAAAAGAATTTTAATAATGGAAGACAGTAAGGGCTCCGGATCTGAGCTTCAGATGTATATATACTGGAGTGGTGGACTTCCAAGATGCTATATTTTCTGATTGACACCGAGAACTATGTGGCCCCATCAGTTTCGTCGGAAGTGGTAATGCAGTAGCAATTTCTGACACCAAATGTAACAGCAACACCAAATGTAGCGGGAAGAGGTAGAAGGCACCGTATTAAGACTTCTCCGAGCTTTCTGAGTGATTTATTGTTTCCAACTACAGTGCCGCGTTCCCCTGTGTCACCAGGTCCTGCAATGCTGAGGACACCACCTCAGCGACCCGTCAAGTGCTCTGCTAATGTGTCAGCCTTGTATGGTCAGGGTGATACGATGATGTCAGGACTGTGCCAGCAGCAGACTCAGCAGTCTTCGTCCTGAGCTGCCTCAGCGCCACCCACTGACAAGTGTAAGGTGGCCCACACCGTGCGAACTCGATGGCATGGCTTGGGTTGCAGCAACAACAAGCACCCGCAATCCACAGCTGAATCTGGGGTCCTTGCCCTGCATGTCTCCAGTGTATGTTGGGAGCCAGGACGACTGCCCACAATAGCTAGCCGTGGAGTGGCCCACCGCTGGCTGGCTTCGGACCCCACGTCAGCCTCAGAAGGTCGAACCAGCAACTCGCCGTGGACTGGAATGTTGGCGTCCCATCTGCTGTTGCGTATATCCGGTAGTGTAACACACTCCACCATCCAGCACAGCAGCCACACTTGAATGCTTTATTAGTCAACCAGCACCTATTTCTATGTGGCTGTGCACCTCTGTTTTGCTAAATGCGGTGTTCCATATCACGTAGACCGAGCGAGGTGGCGCAGTGGTTAGCACACTGGACTCGCATTCGGGAGGATGACGGTTCAATCCCATCTCCGGCCATCCTGATTTAGGTTTTCTGTGATTTCCCTAAATCGCTTCAGGCAAATGCCAGGATGGTTCCTTTGAAAGGGCACGGCCGATTTCCTTCCCCATCCTTCCCTCACCCGAGCTTGCGCTCCGTCTCTAATGACCTCGTTGTCGACGGGACGTTAAACACTTATATCCTCCTCCTCCTCCTCCTCCATATCGCGTATTCATAACTCATAGGTTGACCAGTGGGCCTCTTCTACCTGTGACTTGCGCCATGCAAACTGCTGTGTGTACTTTTTCGGGCAGTTCTACTCCTCTGTGGCCTCTGTTTTACTTTGCAACTGCTGGAGAGCGTAACTCACTGTAAACAGGCTCACGCCTGGCTGTAACTTGCACACTCAGATATATTGCACCAAAACTGACTTTTCCTATCCCAAACGGTAGTGCTGCTACAGTAAGCTACATTAAAACAAAGCTGTACATCATATCAATTGTTTATTTTATTGCAAATAATGGCAATATTTTGAGTAAGCTGTAGATTACTTAATTGTTACAAGGCGATGTTATCTTGCCAGAAGCTTCCTCCTTGTTATTTGCAGCAGAAATCGCTATGTTCGCAGTTGCGTCCTTGCCTGACTGTTTGAGGTGAGACAAATATTTTTTTTGTTGTGCTGATTTGACCTGGTCCTCTTTCTTCTGGTTGTATTGCTGTGTATGCACCCTGCTACCCACCTGCAGGATACATTTCCTTATTTGAATGCCAATATTAGGAATACAGTTTACAGACAGCAGCTAAAATCCCATAAAGTATTTTGCATAAAATAAACTCAGTATACTAACACCCAAGTATGGATAAGTTCAAGAAAAGTGGAATCGTAATGGAAAATTTAGAAATGCAATAGTTTCCATCATCCTGTATAGCAAATCTAAAGTAATTGTGTAATTTCTTAAACAGTACAATACTTCACACATTAATATATTTTGACAGAAAAAGAACTGATGAAGATTTGCCCAATGTAGGGGAAAAAATACACATCTTTGGGTACATTATATTTTGATACAAAATAAATGTCTTTGCCTTCAATATATTATTTAGACACAATCAAACAATTTAAAATAGTAGCTTGAAATACCTTTTAAGTTTTAGAAATAAAAGAATTAAAATTAGTTTAAGGAACTCATTTACTGTTAGGTCCAGAACACATCAGACTGAGATATTTGTACAGAACCAATAATGTTACATTTAATGGAAAAGAGTTATATGGTATTTTTTATTTGTCTAAGACATATAAAATTCTAGTAAAAAGTACAACATATTGTAACTGCCAGAAATGCTGTTATAAATGTAACATTTGATTTTTCTCTACTGAAAAAGGCATTTCAAAACATTTCTTCTTCAAAAAGGTAGAAATGTGAGAATTTAAAGTAGTATGAATAATTTCTCAACAGAACGCTCAAATGAATTCAGCTGGTAACAGTGGAATAGTGATGAGACAAGAAGAGCAGTTGAAGTGGTGCAGGAAGGTTCTATAGATGTTTTCTTGATGTTGGATATCAAGTTTCTTATTCACAGTTATATCAAAAGTAAGGTACCTCATGAAATGACAAAAATTGAAAATGTATCAGACAGCATTTGTGTACTCCTGATTTATTTCAGTGAGAATTTGACTACAGCTCATCAGGATGAGCTGCACCATGCACACTGGAGTAAGGAATAAATCACTGTTTACATAACAGTGACTTATACAGTTACTGGTCCAGTTTTATTTGCAACTAAATCTGATTTTATTTGCAACTCCATGAGCTAACTGTTCATATTTTTAATCAGAACATACTTCAGAAAATAAAAAAAGTTAATTTGTTAATCTTAAGGTGGTAGAAATACTCTTTGTTGGTGCCAGCCAACATTTTGAACAAAATGACTTTCAGCATTGATGATCATAGTTCTGTGATAAAGTTGATGAAACACCAGGTCCAGCAGAGGAGGTAAAACACATGCTGAGAAGTTACAGCAGCACTGGAGCGATATCAGAACATGTTGTTGTTTGTTGTTGTGGTCTTCAGTCCTGAGACTGGTTTGATGCAGCTCTCCATGCTACTCTATCCTGTGCAAGCCTCTTCATTTCCCAGTACCTACTGCAAGCTACATCCTTCTGAATCTGCTTAGTGTATTCATCTCTTGGTCTCCCTCTACGATTTTTACCCTCCACGCTGCCCTCCAATACTAAATTGGTGATCCCTTGATGCCCCAACACATGTCCTACCAACCGATCCCTTCTTCTAGTCAAGTTGTGCCACAAACTTCTCTTCTCCCGAATCCTATTCCATACTTCCTCATTAGTTATGTGATCTACCCATCTAATCTTCAGCATTCTTCTGTAGCACCACATTTCGAAAGCTTCTATTCTCTTCTTGTACAAACTATGTATCGTTCATGTTTCACTTCCATAGATGGCTACACTCCATACAAATACTTTCAGAAATGACTTCCTTACACTTAAATCTATACTCGATGTTAACAAATTTCTCTTCTTGAGAAACGCTTTTTTGCCATTGCCAGTCTATATTTTATATCCTCTCTACTTCGACCATCATCAGTTATTTTGCTCCCCAAATAGCAAAATTCCTTTACTACTTAAAGTGTCTCATTTCCTAATCTAATTCCCTCAGCATCGCCCGATTTAATTCGACTACATTCCATTATCCTCGTTTTGCTTCTGTTGATGTTCATCTTATACCCTCCTTTCAAGACACTATCCATTCCATTCAACTGATCTTCCAAGTCCTTTGCTGTCTCTGACAGAATTACAATGTCACCGGCGAACCTCAAAGCTTTTATTTCTTCTCCATGGATTTTAATAACTACTCCGAATTTGTCTTTTGTTTCCTTTACTGCTTGTTCAATATACAGATTGAATAACATCGGGGAGAGACTACAACCCTGTCTCACTCCCTTCCCAACCACTGCTTCCCTTTCATGTCCCTCGACTCTTATAACTGCCATCTGGTTTCTGTACAAATTGTAAATAGCCTTTTGCTCCCTGTATTTTACCCCTGCCACCTTCAGAATTTCAAAGACAGTATTCCCGTCAACATTGTCAAAAGCTTTCTCTAATTATACCAATGCTAGAAACGTATGTTTGACTTTCCTTAACCTAGCTTCTAAGATAAGTCGTAGGGTCAGTATTGCCTCACTTGTTCCAACATTTCTACGGAATCCAAACTGATCTTCCCTGAGGTCGGCTTCTACTAGTTTTTCCATTCGTCTGTAAAGAATCCGCGTTAGTATTTCACAGCCGTGACTTATTAAACTGATAGTTCGGTAATTTTCACATTTGTCAACACCTGCTTTCTTTGGGATTGGAATTATTATATTCTTCTTGAAGTCTGAGGGTATTTCGCCTGTTTCGTACATCTTGCTCACCAGATGGTAGTTTCGTCAGGACTGGCTCTCCCAAAGCTGTCAGTAGTTCTAATGGAATGTTGTCTCCTCCTGGGACCTTGTGTCGATTCAGGTCTTTCAGTGCTCTGTCAAAGTCTTCACGCAGTATCATATCTCCCATTTCATCTTCATCTACATCCCCTTCCATTTCCCTAATATTGTCCTAAAATTCATCGCCCTTGTATAAACCCTCTATATACTCCTTCCACCTTTCTGCTTTCCTTTCTCTGCTTTTCCATCTGAGCTTTTGATATTAGATACAAGTGGTTCTCTTTTCTCTGAAGGTCTCTTTAATTTTCCTGTGGGCTGTATCTATCTTACCCCCAGTGAGATAAGCCTCTACATCCTTACATTTGTCCTCTAGCCATGCCTGCTTAGCTATTTTGCACTTCCTGTCGATCTCATTTTTGAGATGTTTGTATTCCTTTTTGCCTGCTTCATTTACTGCATTTTTATATTTTCTCCTTTCGTCAGTTAAATTCAATATTTCTTCTGTCACCCAAGGATTTCTTTTTACCTACTTGATCCTCTGCTGCCTTCACTATTTCATCCCTCAAAGCTACCCATTCTTCTTCTACTGTATTTCTTTCCCCCATTCCTGTCAATTGTTCCCTTATGCTCTCCCTGAAACTCTGTACAACCTCTGGTTCTTTCAGTTTATCCAGGTCCCATCACCTTAAATTCCCACCTTTTTGCAGTTTTTTTTCAGTTTTAATCTACAGTTCATAACCAATAGAGTGTGGTCCGAATCCGCATCTGCCCCTGGAAATGTCTTACAATTTTTAAACTTGGTTCCTAAATCTCTGTCTTACCATTATATAATCTATCTGAAACCTGTCAGTATCTCCAGGCATCTTCCATGTATACAACCTTCTTACATGATTCTTTAACCAAGTGTTAGCTATGATTAAGTTGTGCTCTGTGTAAAATTCTACCAGGCGGCTTCCTGTTTCATTTCTTACCCCCAGTCCATACTCACCTAATACGTTTCCTTCTCTCCCTTTTCTTACTGGCGAATTCCAGTCACTCATGACTATTAAATTTTCGTCTTCCTTCACTATCTGAATAATTTCTTTTATTTCATTATACATTTCTTCAATTCCTTCGTCATCTGCAGAGCTAGTTGGCATATAAACTTCTACTACTGTAGTAGGTGTGGGCTTCGTATCTATCTTGGCCGCAATAATGCGTTCACTATGCTGTTTGTAGTAGCTTACCCACATTCCTATTTTCCTATTCATTACTAAACCTACTCCTGCATTACCCCTATTTGATTTTGTGTTTATAACCCCATAGTCACCTGACCAAAAGTCTTGTTCCTCCTTCCACCGAACTTCACTAATTCCCACTATATCTAACTTTAACCTATCCATTTCCCTTTTTAAATTTTCTAACCTACCTGCCCGATTAAGAGATCTGACATTCCACACTCCGATCCGTAGAACGCCAGTTTTCTTTCTCCTGATAACGACATCCTCCTGAGTAGTCCCCGCCCAGAGATCCGAATGGGGGACTATTTTACCTCCAGAATATTTTACCCAAGAGGATGCCATTGTCATTTAACCATACAGTAAAGCTGCATGCCCTCGGGAAATATCAAAATATATACAGATATTCAAAAATACTGGTCTCCATGGTTGATGTAAATACTATTTGTGCTGAAGAATCCAACAGATATTAAAAGACATTCAAATACATGTGCATTGTCTTCGAATTCCTCAGTTATTCCTTTAACACTGCTGTCTTTTTTTAGGTAACAAATGAAGACATGTTGCTTCATCAAATATTAGCTGAATGCTGTTTGTATCCAGGTCTGTCAATATTAAAAAAGTTACTGTAGTGGTTAATTTTCTTGTTGATATGTGATTTTCACTTATAATAATGTTACATCTGCAACAATGGCATGACCCAAATACAGAATTTCTTTCTTTACTATTGAAGGCAATAAGGTAATTTTCTAACAATACATTTTCTTTTTTATTGCACTATTGTTTGTATGTGAACTTTCACACCAAAACAAAATTCTGACAAGAATTTGTTTATGTAAAGGTGTTTCATAGTCAGGAATACAATTTAATATTTTGGAACATCGTATTAACTTTATTAAAGTGAAAACAATGGTTACATAAATGCTACATACATTTATGTAGTATTTAAGGACACAGCTTCAGACAATAACAAACACTTTTGGTATGAATAATTAAATACTGTAGCAGTGGAAGTAAGTGAGAGCAATGATACACGATTTGTTGAGCTACTTAAAGTGTAAATAGAGTAAGTTATTTTACAGGAATTCAGGGTTATATTAAAATTACTTTTTTTTGTAACCTCCAAATTTGTTTAGCAAGTTTATATACTAAATGTGATTCTTAATCACAAATTTTCAGTGTGGAGTGGATACTGCAACGTTAATACGAAGTATTACCTTAAAATATTTATTGTAAATAAATACATTACAACACTCTAGGGTGAATTTTAGGTTACTTAATTATTACAAAATAATATTATCTTGCCAGGGAACTTTCCCCTCATTAACAAAATAGCTAGCAAATATTCTTCACTACAGTATCTTCATTCTCATATCATCCTGTTCGCAGCTGCAAAATATCTTTGCTCGCTCACTTGATTGGCTCCTTTTGTGATACAGCCCATTGTGTAGTCTTCTGCTTCTACCATTCCATGCAGGTAGTTAGTTGGATTTTCCTGTATTATGTAATTGTACAGAAGACAACATGCCATTGTAATCATGCTCACTTTTGGTGGCTCCAAATTAATGTCTCTTTGGACTATCCCAAATGTTGATACTAGTATTCCAAAAGTATTTTCTACTATTGTTTGTGCTCTTGAGAGTCTATCATTAAAAACACATTTCGTGTTTTTCTCCATTCATACTGTATGACTTCATGAAATATGTCTGTATTGTAAATGCATCATCTATTACAACCCCAAATCGAAACTTTTCTGCACTGTCTGGGGTGAAATCAGGCTCAGGAATATTTTAGGCCCCACTCTCAAGTAGATCCCAAAATTTGGTGTGTCGAATGACACCACCATAAGAGATTCTTCCATTAAACCCAACATCAACAGACATAAATCTGTAGCGAGCTTCTACAACAGGCATCAACCCCACATTAAAAGAGCCCTTGTAGTTATTGTAAACAGAACCCGAGGTCATAGTTTTTTAATGCTTATGTGTTTACCATCTGTGGAAACTCCACCCGCTTTCAAAATCATGAGCCACATCCCTCCATTGGTCTGCTGTTTTTGGTACCTGAAATATAATTATTACTTAGTATAACAGCACTTGTTAGTGAAATTCTTTTATTGTTTATTTCTTCAGGTATCTGAAAGAGACGAAAATGACAGATTTTTGGAATTTCTGTCATCGATTTTATCATTATAGTCATCATTCAGGGCAGCATCAACGCCATTACATGGTAAATCAATGAATAGGTTGAGAGGCCATAAAACAGAACATGATATACTCAACAAGGCATATAGCTTCCTCACAAAATAGGAAACAGAGGAAGCAATAGTCAAAGTGAGGAGTTCAAAATATTTTTTTTAATTTAATAGAAAATGAAAACTGCCAAGCTTAGGAATATTGTTTTCAGACAACAGCTTAAGCTAAAGACCGAAAAAGTATTTTATAAACTATAAAGAAAGTTCACAAAACATGTTGTGAAATCTAAGATCTGTATATTGAATTGTAGTCTCCACTGTTGGAGGAACACTAGAATTACACAATTAGTACATACATTTATGAAATATTTAAAGACAGTCGCAAACATTAACTCAAACAATAGAACATACTGTCAGTAGAGACGTAATTAAATAAATACTGCCGTAACGTAGATGCTGTAGCTGTAGGGCACTGAAAAACAGTTTGTTGAATTACTTAAAGTGAAAACTGGATAAAGTGTTTTATAAAATTCTGAGTAAAATTAGAATTCTCTGCTTTCAGTCAGTCTTCATGCACGTTTAGCATTAGTGTAAGTGCTGTGCAACCTAATCAGAAATTTTCAGTGTGAAGAAGATGCAGTTGTCCAGCTCCTAAGTAATAAGGAAAAGTGCTTCTGCTTCAAAAATATGCTATGTAGATGTAATGAGCTAGACTGTGATATTAGACCCAACCCCCATTCAATATTGATTGGGCTGACGAACATTTGTAGTGAAGCCACAGGCCTAAGTTAAATTCAAAGGCGTCAATTGGATTAAGATTTGCTGAAACCTATTAATGTGATTTCTAAAGAAAGACTGTAGTAACAGAAAGATATGTAACAATCTGCCATCATATAAACTAAAATTGCAATGTAAATTCAGAAAAAGAAATTCCGTATTGGACAAATCTGTGAAAAGCAATTTGGTGCACGAAAAATGCAATTCTATAACTTTTTCCCACTGCGCTACTACCTAGGTATGTAAAATGCTTGTCACTCGCGTCAAATTATTACAGAATGAAAACAAGGAATAGTATCTTTTATCTGAATATACTCTTGTAGAGCAGTATAATTGCTTCACAGTTTTTGATAACAATTTCGGTGATTGTGTTTGCTGACATTACAGCACTAAATTTCAAAAACTTAAATTACCTGCTTGTTGCTGGAAATGTCTGTTATTCCCAGTCTCTCTTCAACTTCATTAACGTATTTGGCTTCACTGTCTTAGCTCGTATCAACATTAATAACTTGTCGTACGATAAAGGAATCATCCGAAAATAGTTCATGGAATCTTTCGGGTTCGTTGTTCTGATTTCAGTTAGTAAATTCACACGTGACCAATCACTCCTATCTTTCAACCACTCTCTGACACATTATCTCTTTTCCAATGTTTTCTGTTGCACGCAAGCTATAGCTAATATAATTGCAGCACACCCTTTCTTCTGGGCATTCGACATTTTATCCTCGCGAAATCGCTTTGCCAACTGACTGTTTTTGTCATCGTTATTGATGGTGTGACATCGCTTCAACATGTCAATGGTCTGACAAACTAATATTGTCAATACATACTGAACGTACGCAGACCCGCTTAGTAGCATGTCACTCTTCTGTTCTTGGCAGGTACGGTGAAGCGATGTGGACACACGGTAGTCTGCCAGAGAGGGTACCAAGCTTAGCGCTCCTGTCCGCAATGTACTCCTTTCAGTTCTTGTTTGATGGCTGTTGGCTTGCACAGGATACCGTTTCGTGCTTCAGTACGAGAAAGATGTTCGCGGTATGTAAGAGATCTATCCACTGTGGCTCTTAGCTCTTTAGGGTGAATTTTATCATGGACACGTACACTACTGAACTAAAGTTATAGCTTGTGAACTACTGTCACTTCCTCAATTTACTGTTTCGGTACACAATGGTAGACGGGAAGAACGACTGTTGGTAAGCGTCTATGCGAGCTCTAATCTGTCTGCTTTTACCTTCCCTATCTTTTCATGAGACATACATAGAAGGAACCACACTGATGCACAACCCCTCTGTTGTCTGCCACTGGAGTTGGGTGAGAATATTTATGATGCTTTCGCTCTCGCTAAAAGAATTTCTTTCAATCCTTTCTGCTGTGTGTCCCACAGAAATGAGCAATATTCAAATTTCGGTGGAGCAAGGGTTTTGAAAGCTGCTTCCTTGATGGGTGGACTACATTTCCTGAGCATTTTTTTGATGAGTCTCTGTCTGGCGTTTGGCTTTCCTACGTTTAATTTTATGCGGTGGACCGCAAGGCTGTTGCGTATATGGAATCAATGGCTTCAGTTCTTTTGTCATGTCAGAATGAAGTCATAATTTTTTGAAGTAGTTTTCTGAAACAGCAAGTTCGTTCGTCGGTGCCTCTTCAGTTGCTTCCTACCATCTACGAACCAAATTTTCCAGAAAGACTTTTCCATGAGGTCATTAACATATAAAGAGAAGTAGGGAAAGACTGGATTCTCATGAGATATGTTAGACAGGTTTGTTAGACAGGTAATCATGTGTAAAATAGATACAAATATCCTGTTTCGTAAATTGTACCTCTTATCTCTTGTCTCAGCGAGGAACTCGGTTTGTCTACATCGACATTCGAACTCCAGAAACGACTGTGAAGTGTATGGCAAAGGGTACTTCCCATTGTACCACGGAGTAGGGTATCTCCATGGTCCCATCACTTACGGAGCGCCGGAGCAATGATTGATTAAAATCTTGTGTGTGTGTGCAGTAATTAGTCTAACCTCATCTTTGTGGTCCCCACGTGACCGAAATTTTTTAGGGTATTCTTGTATGTTCGTAGATTCCTCAGTGTCTTTTGAAACTTTGTAGTTAGGTCTTCGCAGTATAGTTGCCGTCAGTCTTCACGTGTGCGCTAGTTCATGTTTCCCCACAGTGACTCTCTACAGTGAGCCAAACAAACCTGTGACCATACGTACTGCCCTTCTTTGTATACGAGGGCAGTCTGTTAAGGCTTGTAAATTTTTATGAAAGTACTCATCATTTTTGTTGCGCCTTCATAGTTCGTAAGTAAGATTGATTACTCCAAGGACCTTGTAAAGAAATTCAATAATGTACAGCGTACTGTTCATTGTTGATAGCCGTCTGAGACGGTCAGTGCGTCAAGTGCAGTTTCAAATGGAGAAAACATTTTCGTGCTGTTATTAATCATTTTGATTTGGAGGGTTGCATTTCCGTATAAACCAAAACAGAACTGGATGAAGTTCATGCATTCTCTGCACCATCATTGATAAAATCCGTGATATGGTAATGCAAGACCGCCGAATAAAAATTCGTGAGATTGTAGAGACTGTAGCCATCTCAACTGAAAGAGTGCTTAATATCTTACACGGAGAACTGGCTACGAAGAAGCTATGTGCTTGGTGAGTACAATTACTCACAATCGGCCAAAAGCGCATCAGGCACAACATTTCAGCACAATATCTGGCGATCTTTAATCGCCGATTTGTGTCTGTTGATGAAACCTCGGTCCATCATTACACACCAGAGACAAAACGGCAGTCAAAACAATGGAAAATGGCTAGCGAAATTGCACAGGAGAATGCAAAGACCATTTTGTCAGCTGCTAAGGTGACGACCACTGGTTTTGAGGACTCCCATGGAATAATCCTCATACATTACTTGGAAAAAGGCTGAACCACAATCTTCCCTATTATGCGTCATTTTTGGATCGTTTGAAACTTACATTTGCTAAAACAAAATGCTGGCGTGCGAAAATGTGCTCCTTCAGCAATATAACTCACCTTTCCACCCATCAGCGATAAAAGTGACGAAAGTGCATGAACTAGTATTTAAACTGGTTCCTCATCCATCCTGTTCACCACACATAGTTTCAAGTGACTTTTTCCTCTTTACTAACTTGAAACATTGTCTTGCTGGAAAGAAATTTTCATCAGATGAGGAAGTGATAGTTGCAGTCAACAAGAATTTTGCAGAGTTTGCCAGAACCTATTTTTCCAATAGTACGAACAGCTGGAGGATCGGTGGACCAACTTTATATCCCTCAAAAGAGACTATGTTGAGAATTAAAACGAGCTGTTCACGAAACAAACATTTTTGTCTTACTTTCTTAGCAGACTCATCAACCGATCTTCGTACGTTCAAATCCGCTGCGAATTTCATTTCGTAGGGGCCCCTCACACTAGGACAATACTCTAGCATGGGTCGCACAAGTTTCTGGTAGTCTATCTCCTTTGTAGGCTGATATCATCTTCCCACTATTTTACTAATGAACCGAAGCCCTCCATTGTTTTACCTACGAGTGGGCCCTTGTGAATATTCCACTCTGTATCACTACAAATTGTTCCATTGTTCCATTTGTGACTAGTAGGTATCGAAGTAATAGGAGATTACGGTTTGGTGTTTTGTGACTTGTACAGTTTTAGATTTCTGAACGTTTGAAGCAACTTTACTCCAAGTTGTAAAGTTATCAAGACCTGAGTTAATATTTGGGTACCTTTCTTGAGACAGCACCTCGTAGTAGATAACCATATTATCTGCAACGAGTTTGAGATTGTTATTAATATCGTGGGCCAGGTAGTTAATATACAACATGAATACAAGCTTCCCAGACCACTTACCAGGAGCATACATGAAAATATTTTTAGTTCTTTCGATGACTCCTCATCCGAAACAGCATTCTGGTACCGTGTGAAATGCTTCTCGGAAGTCACGAAACACTGCATCTACCTAACTGACTTGAACCATTGCTCACAGGACGTCAGAGAGAAAAGGGCTGGTTGATTTCTACGTGACAGAGGTTTCCGGAATCAGTTCTGCCTGGCACGTAAAAGATCATTCTGTTCGTGATACCTCATTACGTCTGAACTAAAAATATATTCTAACATTCTACCGCCAATGGTTGTAGGTAGTTGTATGGATCATTACTGCTGCTTCTCTTGTAGACGGAAATGATCTGCTGCTTTCTTCCAGTCACTTTACAGTGCTTTTTGTTCTATAGATCTACGATGTTTGTGTTCAAAAGACATCGTACCTTGACCGCCAATTCCGTATAGATTCCCTTGTTACTCGGTAGCTACATAAGTTATTCTATATTAAGACTACTCACTTTCTTAATAATGATATCCAATAGTTCAGCAGAAGAGAATATCTACGATATCCGTTACGTTCCTCTTCTTTGCGTTGCAACACGCAGACAGTTAAAAGACTGCTAAAATTCAAGACCGGTGCAATATGTCTGTATGGCGTTATCCAGAGCCTCGCCGGAAGCAATTCCCCACGTGAACGATTTTGGCAGCGATTCTTTTCAACGGCACCTGGAAAAAAGAGCTTTCCGCTTCGCTCGCCAATGGACTGTCCCTTCCCTCCCTCCCCTCTAGCGCTGCTGGGCTAATTAACGGTTTAACCTCGTGCCGCTGCATTCAACCGAACAGCGAACAAAACATCAAAACCTGATACGTCTATTGAAATTTTTAATGAATTTTTATCGTCACAGAAGTATTCACGTTAATTCTTGCTCACCCGACAGTGCCGGCGGGGTTGCCGGAGTCCAGATGAATGTCGTGGTCGTGATTGGTTCTTTCCCTGCCCGACATGGCGCGCCGACAGAAAATGATTGCAACGTATTGTCACCAGCTCAAGCGTTAAATCACGGAGAGGCATTTAATGAAGAGCACTCCGGAACCACAGGAAGTCCTCTGAAAACCTGTGAGATCTGAAGATGATGCAGTCTGCAAATATAGCAACTCGTCACTTGCTGCCGCTAGTGTTAATTTCAGTTTCAGCATCTACCACCTCAGTAAAACAAATAAAAACCTCTTGATTTTAGCGTAACTTTTCACGCTACCCTTACAGGGTGTACATAAAGTCCAGAAAGACTTTCAATTATTTATTGCTCAAGAACTAAACATTGTACAGATGTCATACGTATTGCATTTTGAAGAGAAACTCTGAAAGTGTTTTTTAAAAACATTCGATATGCGAACCATGAGTGACCTGGCAGACCAAATTCTTGCCATACCTATCCCAGCATACGAGGTGTTGAAAACCTTAACTTTGGACTAATGGTCACCATCCGCTCATACACACCGGTCCCAGCACTGCTGCCAATGGTCAAATGTTTTCTGAAAGTCTTCTCTAGAGTGTCGAACCGACGGCCTTTCAACTCTGAATTTCAGTTTTGGGAATAGCGCGAAGTCGCAAGGTGCCATAACTGGTGAGTACTTTTTTGCCAAAAAGGTCCTGGTGAGCAAGGAAGTGTGACAGGGTGCGTTGTCGTGATGCAGCAGCCAGTTCCCTTGACGCCAAAGTACGGGCCGTCGTCGCCGCAAGTTTCCACGGGGCCGTCGCAAAACAACACAGTAGTACACGGAATTCACTGTTTGGTTGGGTGGGACGAATTCTTTGCGCACAATTCCCTTGGTATCAAAGAAAACGATGATCATGTTCTTCACTTTGCTCTTCACCTGTCTCGCATTTTTGGGTGCTAGAAAGCCCAGGCTCTTCCACTGGGACGATTGTTGCTTTGTCTCTGGGTCATAACCGTAAATCTAACTCTCGTCGCCGGTGATAACCCGTGACATGATGGTTGGATCATCAGATGCGGCTGACGAACACGCTGTACCATCACATGCTGTACCTTCTTATCGCCACACACCGAACACAGAGTATTACGGAAAGCACTGTGGACACGCAACACGTCCTCCCAGCTGAATGCCACTCCGCACACTGACTCATCAGATATACAGCTCTCGCCACCTAGCGGTGCGAAGATCTACTACTTCTACTTTCCAGATGGCAGCTCCAGTCCCGAAAATTTTGTATTCAACCTCGTAGCATCGTCGACTGTGGCAGTCGCCTCCCATAGTCTCTCCCTTACTCTGCTACATCACGTGGTAGAGGCGGTACATACACCAAATCTTTAATGTGTACCCACAGAAAAAAGTCACATGGAGTGAGATCTTGTGGGCAGGGAGGCCATTTCATGAAACAGCTGTACCCTTCTGCAGCACGGCCGATCCACCGATGCGGCAGCTCCGTGTTTAGGTATCCACGAACTTCACAATGCAAATGATGCTGAAAGATGGACGGAGAGTCTGCTTGCATTTGAGACATCAGCTATTGCTGCAACATGTCCAAGTAGGAATATCCAGTGACAGTGATCTCGGTGAAGAAGAATGTTTGTCGAACTCCTACGAGGTGCCGGGGCTAGCAGTGTATTTAACACTAAATTCTTCTAGAATCTACATACGTAAATGATGCTCTGAGCCCCCCTATTCTAACTCCGACTTTTGCTGTTGCACATGGATTAAAATAAACGCGAACTGACTGTAATCGACCCTGCAAGTGAAGTAGAAAAGTGTTTGACACCTGCAATAGTTTAATTTGATAAATAAGTTTAATAAAGGAAAATTTCATTAATGTACTGAGAAATGATAGGGTTGTTCTACCGATTAACAGAATGAAAGTTCTGTCCAAAATAACAATATGATTTATTATGACTAAACTCAAAATAATAAACAAAACACATGAAACATTTACAGTACATCAAATTGGCTCAAATTGGATACTCAATTAAATGCTGTGAAGGTGAAGTTGTCCCTAAACTAGATTGTGACATTTATGACGAAGTGGTATGTGGAGCCAATTCCTTGCAACTCAAATCTTAAGAGAAACACACAGCCAACCCAACATTAATTGCTTCTACAGTAGTGACAACTTAGACAATGAACACCCAAGACAGAACAAAGTTAGAAAAGACGAACAGGCGCGCTCTGCTGAGCTCTGATTATCACCTAGCAAAATTGCCTGCTTTGCCGGTGCTGTGGACGTACATTACTAAGCTGTCTTCTTAACTGCAAGGACACGATCTGGCGTACCGGAGGCGATGGCTGGTTGCTTCTACGTCCTGTCGTGGTGATGATAATGTCGCGAATATAGCTCGAAACAAATTATCCTGGTCTGGTTGTTCCAGACTAAAGACTTCCTAGCAATACAAATGCGCCTCTGAGGGAGACGAAGAAGGCTCGCCACACAATCACTGATGGTACAGTGATTGATTTTAACAAGAGAAGTCACACAGTAACTCCGACACAGTCAACTTTAGCCAAAACAGACAACATAGGCCGCTTGTACGCAGAACGCTCAATTGCCAACTGTACTCGGAAAGTTACGTTGAAGTCTCAACTTCAGCAACGTCGTCAAACAGTTACAATTGCATAGAAGTATATTAGACAGCCAACGGAAGGCAGGCTGTCCAGAGCAGCGAGAGCTCAGTCTTGTAACCTACCCCGACCGAAGGGCGAGAGCCGACTACCACAAGAGCACCCGTACAAACCGAACACAGAACATTCCCGCCCCCACGACAGTGGCCGTGGTTAAACGTTCCAATCAGCAACTCGAAAACCGGCGGAAAATTCCACTCTATTGCCAAAGCACTACCTTTCCACCAATGGAGATTCTTGGCGCCAATTTCTGCGCCGATTTTGCTACGTCACAGAGCTATGCCCTGAGCAAGCCAATCACAGTTACGATTTTGCAGAAAACGCTGGAATTTGCACGCCAAGACTGCCTGGGTACACAAGTCATTCCCACACCTCGCTGGTAGCCCGCCAGAAAGTGTTTTCGGTAAGTTTCTGCAAAGTAACGGAACCTCTAGCCCAGCCGCTCATTCAGGCCCCTGCGGGCGTGTCTCCACCGCTATTATGACAATGTCGGCGTCTGGAAAGCATTCACTCGACTCCCTCACACCCGTCAGCAGAGCTCGCCTGTCACTGGACCACCCGGGTGACGAGAGACGCTGCTTGGGAAGTCCGCGTGTGAAAGAATAGCAACTTTTCACCGCATGCAATAAGAGAGGAAAATCGAATTACTCAGAGTAAGATAGAAATATGAAAGGGGGCTTCTGCCACCTCCCACTCCAACACACAGAAAGCTCACTCCGCATCAGAACTCGCCATGTTTGCGATTAGCGCTGACTATCGGCAAATTACCAAACTACGCTGTGGCAGTATACGCAAAAAATAACTTTCAGAGTTCCTCTTCAAAATGACATATGTGTGATATCTGTACAATGTTTAGTTCTTGTCCAATAAATAATTGAAAGTGTTCCTGGTCTTTATGTACACCCTGTATTTTATTTGCACCCTCTCCATGTAAGAAAGACCACAATAATTATACTTTGAAGAACTCCAATGATTTTTTTCTTATCACTATATCGCGGTCACATCACTGGCTTCATATTTCCTGCAGTTTAAGATTAACGGTTTTCATATGTTTCAATACAGTTTCTGTAAATTGCATGACTGTAATTTGCAGCCTTTTATTAGTTTCATTCTTGGACACTTCTGAGGAAATTAACTTTCTCTCCGGTTTGCTGATTTCATTTACACATCTTCCATTAGCGTAGTATCTAGCCAAGAATACTCCTAGCGCACCTTCAGTTTGGTTGTATGTATGCGTTATCAGGACACGTAATTAATTATCACCATTTTAGTAAATTGTGGAGTAAAAAATAGTGAATGCATAATATGATGAGGTTAAGTAAATCAAAAATCAAGAAAGCCAGTTCATTTCCATTCTGTTGAACTGTGAAGATTTTCCTGATGGTTCGCCACATTTTAGAGGAAATAGGATTAACTAGTAATACGCTAAGGGAAATTATTATGCTTATAATTTTATTTCTCATTTTTGTGAAATAAAGTTATTTCTTTAGTGTCAGCTGAGTTCTACGGCACTTCCTGGTAGAACAGATTAATAAGTGAAAAATAAAATATTGTGTATGTCCTACAGTATTAATTTATTTTGTTAACCGGTTTTTGGCGTGCAAAGTTAGAATTTGCTGGTGGCCTTGTAAGCTGTAAACCGATTAATAAAGTACATTGATACTGCAGAACGTACATAATATTGCACTTTTAATTTTTAAGTGTTTCTCTATTGCTATAAATATTGGCTTATGTACAAATTTCGAAAAAAGTGCTGGAACAGTTTGTTTCTTCCCTACCAAGTATGTCTCTTTTTTCTTATATCAAATGGTTTAACCTGTTCCTTTTGACTTTTTCTCATGTACATATCTGTTCTTGCGCTTCTCTGATACACTTTTAGAGCAGTTATCTGAAAGTTCGGTCGGCCACGACTGTACCCAAATGCGCCGATCTTGACGTGCTTTTGTACTTGGCGGATGTTGAGAATGATGAAATTTGTTACGTTCTTGCCTTTGTAGCATTAGTTCTTATTTTTCTTCTTTAATGTTTTGTATTAATTCCATCATTCCTTACAATTTTCTTTTCATCAGGACTAACCGCAATGTTACCTTCTTAATTTTCTTTAATTTCATAGCCTTGATGGTTCAACTTACATATAGTAGCACGCTGAAATGTACCTTTTTTTTTTTTTTTTTTTACACTGTATAGTCCCAAACAAAGTTTTTCATTTTGGTCCATACTTTCCCCTACTTAAATATGAATTCATCTATCTCTAACTTATTTTGCAATGTTATTCTAAATATTAGTGACATATAGTTTCAGAAGCATGTGGATTGTTTTTAAGACTGAAAAATCCGGCTCAATTTGTTATTTTTTTACAATATGATCAATCTAAATTTTGCTCTGGGGCTAGTCCATTGCCAGTTTGGCTTTCTTTTGGTGGAAATATCCAGAATGCACCATTTATTCTTTTCATAAAAGCCAGTTACAGTCTGTTCAGTCTGATTATTTTTATCAGAAACAAAAATTCTCTGCAGAAGAATGGTTTTAATTTTTCCTCTTTTGACAATAGTAGATTACATTATCAGGATCCTGCCGAGAAAAGTGCTACAACCTCAAGAACTGTGTTCACTGTGTACCGGGATATAATATGTGGATACTGAGGGTCTATAGTGATAGTCAGTAATTTGTCTCGGTAATCGGTGATCAAATGGCGTTCAAGAGGTCTGTCTGTACTCCATGTGTTTTGACTCTGCAGGCAGTAACTATGCTGAGTTTAGAGGTGAATAGCGTTTGCAACATAGATTCTTGTGTACAGCCATAACTGACCAACGAGTATATACTCGTGCTGAACAACTGCAGCCATTTGAACAGGACGCATTGTGGACCATAGGGAAGCTGGATGGACGTATCGACGAATCACTGCACATGTTTTGCATAATTTACCTGTAGTGTGGCGCTGCTTTCAACAGTAGTCTGTGGAAAACTCGCGGACCTGTAGTCAAGGTTCTGAATATCGCCAAGTTCAGAAGCACGTCAAGATCGGCCCATTTTGGGTTCAGTCGTGGCTGACCGAATACCATCCAGGAATGAAATAGGGGAACACGTTGCAGTTTCTGTGTCACCAGGGACAATTGGGAAGCGTCTGCATACAGACGATTAAGATCGCGTGTGCCTTTGTACAGGCTGCCAATGACAGTACGACATGGCCAAGCATGGCCATTCTGCTGTAGTGAAAGAGCTGACTGGAGACCGGAATGCCACTCTGTTGTCTTCAGTGCTAAGAGCACGTTCTGTCTGTATACGAGTGATGGACGTCCACGTGAATGGCGTAGACCGGTGAGCTGCCTATCCCCATTCAACCACTACCACCGTCATACCTTAGCAAAAGATCTTGCTGAAAACCCAAGGAAATTCTGGTCTCACGTAAAAGCGGTAAGCGGGTCGAAGGCTTCCAACCAGTCACTCACTGATCAGTCTGGCCTGGCAACGGAAGACAGCAAAACGAAACCTGAAATTTTAAATTTAGCATTTGAGAAATCTTTCACGCAGGAGTATCTTACAAACACACCGCTGTTTGAGTCTCGTTCAGATTCCCGTATGGAGGACATAGTGATAGACATCCCTGGGGTTGTGAAGCAGCTGAATGGGTTGAAAATAAATAAATCGTCAGGTCCTGATGGGATTCAATTCGGTTTTACAGAGAGTACTTTACTGCATTGGCTCCTTACTTAGCTTGCATTTATCGTGAATCTCTTGCCCAACGTAAAGTCCCGAGCGACTGGAAAAAAGCGCAGGTGACGCCTGTATATAAGAAGGGTAGAAGGACGTATCCTCAAAATTACAGACCAATATCCTTCGGTTTGTGCAGGATTCTCGAACATATTCTCACTTCGAATATAATGAATTTCCTTGAGACAGAGAATTTACTGTCCATGCATCAGGACGGCTTCAGAAAGCATCGCTCCTGCGAAACGCAACTCGCCTTTTTTTCACATGATCTCTTGCGAACCATGGATGAAGGGTATCAGACGGATGCCATATTCCTTGACTCCTGGAAAGCATTTGACTCGGTGCCCCACTGCAGACTCCTAACTAAGGTACGACCCTATGGGATTGATTCCCAAGTATGTGAGTGGCTCGAAAATTTCTTAAGTAACAGAACCCAGTACGTTGTCCTCGATGGTGAGTGTTCATCGGAGGTGAGGGTATCATCTGGAGTGCCCCAGGGAAGTGTAGTGGGTCCGCTGTTGTTTTCTATCTACATAAATGATCTTTTGGATAGGGTGGATAGTAATGTGCTGCTGTTTGCTAATGATGCTGTGGTGTACGGGAAGGTGTCGTCGTTGAGTGACTGTAGGAGGATACAATGTGACTTGGACAAGATTTGTGATTGGTGTAAAGAATGGCAGCTAACCCTAAATATAGATAAATGTAAATTAATGCAGATGAATAGGAAAAAGAAGCCTGTAACGTTTGAATACTCCATTAGTAGGGTAGCGCTTGACACAGTCACGTCGATTAAATATTTGGGCGTAACATTGCAGAGCGATATGAAGTGGGATAAGCATGTAATGGCAGTTGTGGGGAAGGCGGATAGTTGTCTTCGGTTCATTGGTAGAATTTTGGGAAGATGTGGTTCATCTGTAAAGGAGACGGCTTATAAAACACTAATACGATCTATTCTTGAGTACTGCTCGAGCGTTTGGGATCCCTATCAGGTCGGATTGAGGGAGAACATAGAAGCAATTCAGAGGCGGGCTGCTAGACTTGTTACTGGTAGGTTTGATCATCACACGAGTGTTACGGAAATGCTTCAGGAAGTCGGGTGGGTGTCTCTAGAGGAAAGCAGGCGTTCTTTTGGTGAATCGCTACTGAGGAAATTTAGAGAACCAGCATTTGAGGCTGACTGCAGTACAATTTTACTGCCGCCAACTTACATTTCGCGGAAAGACCACAAAGATAAGATAAGGGAGATAAGTGCTCGTACAGAGGCATATAGGCAGTCATTTTTCCCTCGTTCTGTTTGGGAGTGGAACAGGGAGAGAAGATGCTAGTTGTGGTACGAGGTACCCTCCGACACGCATCGTATGGTGGATTGCGGAGTATGTATGTAGATGTAGATGTAGAAGTGCATTCGCCCACGAAGCAAAGGTCCCACCTCAGGCTTCATGATTATCTCCTTGCTACTGCTATTCATTCGACAGGAAAAGGACGTGCACTTTCAGCAGCACAGTGCACATCCACATCCACATAGCGATGCTTCGACACAGTGTGAACTTCTTGGTGTACAAGGACTGCCCTGACCATAAGATCACCAAATCTTTCGTCAACTGAACATGTAAGGGACATGATGAACCGGGACCTTAATCATTCTCCAGTGCCTACGAGAAACACTGCCTATTTTCAACAAAAGGAGCAAGATCTTTGGTAAAATCTAACCCAGGATTCCGTTCGACGCTTTATGATGGTTGGCAGACGAGGATACACACCTGCATTGTCGCCAGAGGGGAGTATAATGTGTACTAGTGAGACTGTTTGGGCCCTCTTTATTGTGACGTGCGTTCCATTTAGTGTGAATTTGTTGTCATATATTCCTATAATGATGACCAAGTTGCCACCTCATCTATCAGTAGAATGACTTTTTCCTGGAGGGTCCTACTTTTTTTTCGGCAGCGTATGTAACATGGTGCAGCACTCCGCCGTAGAATCCATTAGCAGAACTGTAATCTGACAAGGTGGGATGTAGCTTGAGAGCTGGCTCACGCAGTGATAAGTATAAAGTAACTGTTTGTGCACTACCGACGGCTCACGATCACCGTTTATTCTTTCAAAAGCTCCAATTCTTCGCATTCGTGCTAGAGAATAAAATCCTACTTGTAAGACAATCTCCTCCGCAACCGACGTGCTAAGTATGCGATGTGTACAGCTGCCCTCATGATCCTATGTCTGCAGTCCACAGGAACAAGATTTCAATTTTTTTTTCTTTTGAATATGTCAGTGTCGAGATCGTCCGCCATCTTCGATACGTGTCTGTCCATTAACGCCAATGGTCAAAACAAAACAGAATTCCACGTCTGCCACTTCTCGCATGAGCTCTATTTCACTGTCTATCTTGTCTGCACTCGACGAAATCATCAATCATGTTTTGATACCAGCGTAATCACAAACGATATGTGTGGAATTGTTGATGTAGGAGAGTGCTATAAATGATACGTCTGACAACAGCATCGCTACTACAGGGCTAAATGCAAAGACGAATACAACCAGCACTAAATGAGCAGTGGATGACGGCGTACACCACTGAGTACTCACCGTTCTCAACATGAGTAAAAATGACCCATTTCTGAATCAGTATTCGTTTCTGAACAAATGTTTACAGGAATTCTTTTTCAGTTTTGAGCAGCTTACGTGCCGGCCGGTGTGGCCGAGCGGTTCTAGGCGCTTGAGTCCGTAACCGCGCTGCTGCTACGGTCGCAGTTTCGAATCCTGCCTCCGGCATGCATGTGTGTGATGTCCTTAGGTTTAAGTAGTTCTAAGTCTAGGGGACTGATGACCACAGATGTTAAGTCCCGTAGTGCTCAGAGCCATTTGAATCATTTTTGAGCAGCTTACTGAAAGTTTTGGATCAATGCAGTCTTGTAGATGCTGTATTCCTCGATTTCCGAAAAGTGTTTGACCCAGCACTAAATCTACGATTACTGCCAAAGTACGATTATGTCGTGGAGTTATTTACTGGACTGAGAATTTTTTGGCAGGGGACGCAGAAAGTTATACTGGATGGAGAGTCATCGGCAGATGTAGAAATGGACTTCAGGTGTGTTCCAGGGAAGTGTATTAGGATCATTGCTGTTGGTGTCCTATATTAATTACTTCCCGAGCAATATCAATAGTAGCCTCAGGTGATGTAGTTATCTGTAAAGAAGTACTTTCTGAAATAAGCTGCACAAATTTTCAGTCAGATTTTCATAAGATTTCTTGCTGATGCAAAAACTGATGACTTAAAAAAAAAAGTATCCTTTCACTATAATATCAGTGACTCATAGTCGAAATCGGTCAACTCATACAATTACCTGGGTGTAGTAGGTATACGAAATGGAATGATCACCAAGGTTTATTCGTGGGTAATGGAGGTAATAGACTTCGGTTTATTGGTAGAATACTGGGGAAATGCAACCGGTCTGCAAAGGAGATTGCTTACAAATCAGTCTTGTGACCCGACCAAGAAAATTGCTGAAATTTGGGACTCATACCAAATAAGACTAACAGGGGATATTGAACACATACAGAGAAGGGCAGCACGAATGGTGACAGGCTTGTTTGAGTCGTGGGAGAGTGTCACAGAGATACTGAAGAAAAGGAACAGGCGGACTCTTGAAGATGGGAAACCTACTTACAAAATTTCAAGAACCGGCCTAAAATGATGACTCTGGCAATGTACTGTAACTCCCACGTATCGATCCCATAGTGATCGTGAGGACAAGATTAGATTAATTTTAGCGCGAGCCGAGTCATTTAAATAATCATTCCTCCCGCGATCCATATGTGAATGGAACTGGGAAAAAACCCTAATAACCAGCACAATGAGGGGAACTGTCTGGCATGCGCATCACAGTGGCTTGCAGAGTATAGTAGAAGGTGTCGATTTAGATTATCTCCTGTAGGAATATGGAATGAAGTTTAAGGGATTCGTTCGGAAGTGCCGAAGAACAGTGAGTTGTGTTTGAGGTTCTCTAAGGCTGTCGATGCTGCGATAATGAATACCACAATAGGCATTTAAGTTGAAGAGGAAGCTATGTCTCCAAAAGGGCAGTCATAGTAAGACAGACAAATATAGCTACAAGGAAAGTAACTGCGAAGAAACTTTGGATAAGAGAAGAAATACTTGAAGTGTTCGACGAAAGAAGGAAACACAAAAGTGTTGAGGAAAAGGCAGAAATACAGCAGTGTCAGTCACTGATGAATGAAATAAATAGAAACGCAGGGAAGCAAGGTGAAATATAAGCAGGAAACACGCAAAGATATCAACGTAGAAATAATCGTCAGCATAGCGAAAAGTCAAAGCAGTTTTCGGTGAAATTAAAAGCAAAGGCGTCAACATTAACAGTGTAATAGGAATCCCGCTGTTAAACGCAGCGATGAATACGCTGAAGACCACTACGAGGGGGGCGAACTGTCTGATCACCTGACAGAAGAAGAAATGAGAGTCGATGTGGAATAGATACGAGATGAAGTGCTGGAGCCAAAGTTTGCGATCAAGTAAGGCAGAAGATATTTATAACATTCCTTCGGAATTGCTAAAATCTGTAGGGGAAAGTGGAAACGTAATGGCTATTCAGGTTTGTGGAATCTCTGGGCTTAGACTTACCATCAAACATTCGAAAAATATCATCCACACAATCCCGAAGATAGCAAGGGCATATAAGAGCGAGAGCTATCACACAATCAGTTTAACAGTGCATTCACCCACGTTGTTCACAAGAATAATATACACAAGAAAGTTGAGAATATGTTAGATAATGATAAGTTTCCCTTAAGAAAAGGTAGAGCACCAGAGAGGCAGTTTCGATGTTGCACTTTGATAGAGGAAGCAAGACTTGCGAAAGATCAAGACACGTTCATAGACTATATCGACCTAGAAAAGCTGCTCGACAGTGTGAAATGGTACAAGACGTACTAAATACTCACTGCAATATCTATAAACTGAGATAAAGACGGGTAATATATAATATGTACATAAACCAAGGGGAAACAATAAGAACGGAAGACCAAGACCGAAATGACCGGAATAAATAGGATGTAAGACAGGGTTGCAGTCTCTCACCCCTACATTCAATGTTTACATCAAATAAGCAATGACGGAAGTAAAAAGAAATGTTAAGGTGTGGGAAAAAAATTCGGTGTGAAAGGATATCATTGATAAGATTCACTATGACATATCTTTAGTGAAAGTCAGGAAGGACTGAAGGAGTTATTAAGCAGAATTGTCTCCTGATCACAGAATATGGATTTATAATGAGCCAATGAAAGCTGAAAGTAAAGGTGAGTAGCAGAAATGAAATAAACGGTAAATTTAGCATCAAAACTAGGGACCACGAATTAGGTGAACTGGAGGAATTCTACTAGCTTGGCAGCAAAATAACATACGACGGACGAAGCAAGGAGCACGTAAAAGCATAGTTTCAGCATTCTATTAGCCTTCTTTTGGCCAGGAAACCATATCTTCCCTGAGCACGTAAAAGCAGCTCAGGAAAGAGATGGTTTCCTCGCCAAAGGTAGGCTAATAGTATCAAACACAGGCTTTAATTAGCGTAAGAAATTTCTGAGAATGTTTATTTCGAGCACAGCATTGCATGGAAGTGGTAACGGACTCTCAGACAACCTCAAAATAAGGTAATCGAAGTGTTTGACACGTCGTGATATAGGACTATGATAAAAATTGAAGGGACAGATAAGACAAGAAATCAGGAGGTTTTCACAGAGTTAATATGGGATGAATATGTGGAAAACATTGTCAAGTGGAGCGAGTAGGAAGATGTCATGGGTTAAGACATCAAGAAAAAATGCCATGGTATTTGAGAGAACTGCAGAAGTTAAAAACTGTGGGGAGGATGGATATTGAAATAATCCAGCAAATAACTGAAGACATTGGTTGCCACGTCCTCAGTTATTTGCTGCTAAGAGATGAAGAGGTTGGCCCACGAGAGGATTCCGTGGTGGGCCTCATTAAACAAGTCTGACGACCTAAAAAAGGAACGCTTTTTTAAACACCCATTATATGGGTGGGGTTTAAAACACTGATTTCTTCAAAACACATATTTTTCTTTTATTTAAATTCTTTATCTTATCTCTTTTTGTATCAGTCTCGCTTCCTGTTTTCTTCTTCATTATGCATCTCCAGCCGGCCGCGGTAGCCGAGCAGTTTTAGACGCTTCAGTCCGGAACCGCGCGACTGCTACGGTCGCAGGTTCGAATCCTGCCTCGGGCATGGATGTGTGTGATGTCCTTAAGTTAGCTAGATTTAAGTAGTTCTAATTTCTAGGGGACTGATGACCTCAGATGTTAAGTCCCATAGAGCCATTTGAACCATTTTTATGCCTCTCCCCTACCGCATTCACTTTCCTTCTCTCTCTCTCTCTCTCTCTCTCTCTCTCTCTCTCTCTCCCCGACACACACACACACACACACACACACACACACACACACACTCAAAGAATGAAAATGTTAAATGTGTTGACACCAAGTCCTGCGCCACACAAACGCTCACCAGACATTCAAAATTTGCTCCCCACTGGACAAAGGAAATTTGACAAACAAATGAACAGCGATAGTAAGATAACACCCCCCAATGAATGTGGATGCTTAACTTTTCCTATATTTCGGTTTGCGTTTTAAATCTTGTGATAACAGGTGACAGTGAAGTGCAAACGGTGTGAAACCTTGTATGCAAGCAAAACACGCTAACAAAACATAAATATTGAGCTGAAATACTGCTACTCTTGCGAAAAAGTGAACAAAAATAATTACGCACTCAATAAAGAAACATTTTACGATTACTTTTCAGCCGTAAGTTTTAAGCTTATAAAAGGAGGGCAACCTACACAATACTGTAGTAAAAATTAATGCCGTTTGGAGTGACACATCACATCTGTTTTTAGGCTTAAAATAAAAACCGACCGAAAATTTAATATAATCTTTTGCAGAAATTAAACGAGGCGTACAGTACCCCCTCGGAGATCCATGCTTATTAATGTGCCTCTTCCGAGACAGAGAGGTGAGCCGGCCCTGTATCGAATTCGCTCGGGGGATCAACGATGGTGTTCGGTGAGCTAGCAAGTCTGGATGTGGTTTTTAGGCGATTTCCACATCCCACGCCCTGCCTCAGTTACACGAAAACTTTGCGAAAACTTTCGCTAACTTTCACATTAATGACACTACATGAACACGAATGGAGTACATAAACTGTAGAGACACATTAATGTGACCTGCTCTCAGAAGCCTAAATAGCCACCTTTTGTAGCGTGAGACTAGCAGGAAGAGAGTAGAAGTATTCTGGAAGATAACTACAGGGATGTGAAGCGATGCCGACCACAGGGCCGTAGACAGCTGCGCTAGATTTCTCAATTGAGTATGGATGGTGAAAACAGCTCGATCGAGTTGGGCTCACAGATTCTCAATGGATTTAAATCAGGGGAGTTTTGTGGCCGGGGGAGTACGGTAAAAGCATTCCGGTGCTCTTCAGACCACGCACATACACCGAGAGCTGTGTAACATGTTTCAATATCCTGCTGGTAGATACCTTCGTGCTGAGGAAAAAAAAAAAAACTGCCAGTATGGATGGACATGATCACCAAGGATAAATTCTTACTCGTGTTTATCCGGTCTGCCCACAAATAACGAAATCTTCCAGGAAATGCTATGAGAATGTTCCCAAGACCATAATTCTCGCTCTTTCCGGCTGGAACCTTCTGAAGATCGTTGCACGGTGTTTGCTTTTCACATGTTTCACGCCGATGGAGAGTAAAACGTAATTCATCTGAAAAGACAAATTCCACCCTTTGTCGCTGAGAGACAGCTGTCATCATGGGTGCGTGGAGCAGTCGCCTGCTGCGGAGACCCATACCCAGCAACTTTCTCTGAACGGTAGTTGAGAACACAATGTTGGAAGCCCTTGGTTCATATGGGCGGTCTGTTCACCCGTACACATGTCCTCAGTTGTCGCTCAACCCTGTCGTCTAAGGTCCATCGTGCACCATAGTTGTCTCGGCGCCAGTTTTGGACCGCTATTCTTCCGTGCACGGCATACTTTAGCCACGGGGAACGAGAACGGTTTACAGCTCTGCCATTTCGGAAATTTTTCCAACTTTTCGCCCGAAATCCATTGATCACGCCCTTTTGGACGTCAGATAAATCGCCCTATTTCTGCATGATGACAACGGTTGTACTCTTTTTCCGCAGGTCCCTGACACGCTTTATAGCACATGCCCTCCACCGCTAGTGCTGCCACCTGCCGTCTGTGAGGGTTATTGCAAGTTGGCGTCGAACATAGATGGTGGTAACATTAATGTAACAGGACCGTATATATTACTCGCCGGGGAAAAACGAAATTCCTTAAATTAGCACAGGAAGGGCATCAGACAACTCCTTAAATTAGCCATGCCAGATACGTTACTAACCGACCCGGCAGGGTAGCCGAGAGCGCTAACGCGCTGCTTCCTGGACTCGGGTAGGCACGCCGGCCCCGGATCGAATTCGCCCGGCGGATTAACGAGGACGGCCGGTGTGCCGCCCAGCCTGGATGTGGTTTTTAGGCGGATTTCCACATCCTCCTAGGTGAATATTGGGCTGGTTCCCACGTCCCGCCTCAGTTACACGACTCGCAGACACTTGAAACACATTCACGCTATTTCATGATTTACACTAGACGCAGACAGCTGGGGTCCACTAATTCTGTCCCAGGGGGTATGGGGTTGGAGGCAGGAATGGCATCTGGCCACCCCTTAACACTCACATGCCAAATCCAGTTAACCATGGCCGACCTTGCGTCACCGCGGGATAAGGCGCAAGCGATAGATAGATACATAGATACGTTTCTAACCATGACGACCGCGTGCCTACTCCAGAAAAAGGCACAACAAAAAGAAGTAATAAAACGAGACCCAGAGAAAAAACATAGATGTTGCGTTTTGTAGAAGTTGAAGTCCTAAAAATCAAATTTAATGTAGAAACAACATAAAGCAGAGGCAGAAAGTTCCGGCCAAAGCAAGATGACCCTTTATATGAATTATGTTACTTGTTGTGACATGTCTTAAAAGTATGGTCGGTAAAATTAAAATCACAATAGGAATTCCACTGTTAAATGCAGAGGGGAGAGTGGATAGGTGGGAAGAGTGCGCTGAAGAACCCTACGAGGGGAAGGCTCGTCTGATGACGTAATAGAAGAAGAAACAGAAGTTGATAGGGAAGAAATTGGGGATATAGTATTAGAAACAGAATTTTTAAACCGCTTTGGAAAACTCAATGTCAAATAGGGCAGAGGGGATGCATAACATTCCGATGGAATTTCTAAAATCGGGGAGGGGGATGCGGGCAACAAAACGGCTCTTCACTTTGGTGTGTAGAATCTATGAGACTGGCGATATACCATCAGTCGTCCGCTAAGCATCATACACATAATTTCGAAGATAGCTAGACCGGACAGGTGCAAGAATTACCACACAAGCATTGTAAGAATTCATGCATCCAAGTTGTCAACAAGAATACAATACAGGAGAATGGAAGAGAAAACTGAGAAGCTGTTAGATGATGATCAGTTTGGCTTTAGGAGAAGTACAAGGACCAGAGAGGCAATGGGAGTGAAGAAAAATCGAGACAAGCTCATAGGATTTGTCGACCTGGAGAAAACGTTCGACAATGGAAAATGGTGCTAGATGTTTGAAATCTTGAGAAAAGTAAGGGTAAGCTACGGTGACAGACGGGTAATATAAATATGTACGAGAACCAAGAGGGACCTATAAGAGTGGTAAGAGTGGAATAGCAGGAACGAAGCGCTATGATTTAAAAGGGTATTACACACGGATGTAGTCTTTCGCCGATACTGTTCCATCCATAAGCCAAAGAAACAACTTTTTTTTTTGGTCATCAGTCTACTGACTGGTTTGATGCGGCCCGCCACGAATTCCTTTCCTGTGCTAACCTCTTCATCTCAGAGTAGCACTTGCAACCTACGTCCTCAATTATTTGCTTGACGTATACCAATCTCTGTCTTCCTCTACAGTTTTTGCCCTCTACAGCTCCCTCTAGTACCATGGAAGTCATTCCCTCATGTCTTAGCAGATGTCCTATCATCCTGTCCCTTCTCCTTATCAGTGTTTTCCACATATTCCTTTCCTCTCCGATTCTGTGTAGAACCTCCTCATTCCTTACCTTATCAGTCCACCTAATTTTCAACATTCGTCTATAGCACCACATCTCAAGTGCTTCGTTTCTCTTCTGTTCCGGTTTTCCCACAGTCCATCTTTCACTACCATACAATGCTGTACTCCAGACGTACATCCTCAGAAATTTCTTCCTCAAATTAAGGCCGGTATTTGATATTAGTAGACTTCTCTTGGCCAGAAATGCCTTTTTTGCCATAGCGAGTCTGCTTTTGATATCCTCCTTGCTCCGTCCGTCATTGGTTATTTTACTGCCTAAGTAGCAGAATTCCTTAACTTCATTGACTTCGTGACCATCAATCCAAATGTTAACTTTCTCGCTGTCCTCATTTCTACTACTTCTCATTACCTTCGTCTTTCTCCGATTTACTCTCAAACCATACTGTGTACTCATTAGACTGTTCATTCCGTTCAGCAGATCATTTAATTCTTCTTCGCTTTCACTCAGGATAGCAACGTCATCAGCGAATCGTATCATTGATATCCTTTCACCTTGTATTTTAATTCCACTCCTAAACCTTTCTTTTATTTCCATCATTGCTTCCTCGATGTACAGATTGAAGAGTAGGAGCGAAAGGCTGCAGCCTTGTCTTACCCCCTTCTTAATACGAGCACTTCGTTCTTGGTCGTACAGTCTTATTATTCCCTCTTGGTTGTTGCACATATTGTATTTGACCCGTCTCTCCCTATAGCTTATCCCTACTTTTTTCAGAATCTCGAACAGCTTGCACCATTTTATATTGTCGAACGCTTTTTCCAGGTCGACAAATCCTATGAAAGCGTCTTGATTTTTCTTTAGCCTTGCTTCCATTATTAGCCGTAACGTCAGAATTGCCTCTCTCGTCCCTTTACTTTTCCTATAGCCTAACTGATCGTCACCTAGCGCATTCTCAATTTTCTTTTCCATTCTTCTGTATATTATTCTTGCAAGCAGCTTCGATGCATGAGCTGTTAAGCTGATTGTGCGATAATTCTCGCACTTGTCAGCTCTTACCGTCTTCGGAATTGTGTGGATGATGCTTTTCCGAAAGTCAGATGGTATATCGCCAGACTCATATATTCTACAAACCAACGTGAATAGTCGTTTTGTTGCCACTTCCCCCAATGATTTTAGAAATTCTGATGGAATGTTATCTATCCCTTCTGCCTTATTTGACCGTAAGTCCTCCAAAGCTCTTTTAAATTCCGATTCTAATACTAGATCCCCTATCTCTTCTAAATCGACTCCTGTTTCTTCTATCACATCAGACAAATCTTCACCCTCATAGAGGCTTTCAATGTACTCTTTCCACCTATCTGGTCTCTCCTCTGCATTTAACAGTGCAATTCCCGTTGCACTCTTAATGTTACCACCGTTGCTTTTAATGTCACCAAAGGTTGTTTTGACTTACCTGTATGCTGAATCTGTCCTTCCGACAATCATATCTTTTTCGATGTCTTCACATTTTTCCTGCAGCCCTTCCGTCTTACCTTCCCTGCCCTTCCTATTTATTTCATTCCTCAGTGACTTGTATTTCTGTAGTCCTGATTTTCCCGGAACATGTTTGTACTTCCTCCCTTCATCAATCAACTGAAGTATTTCTTCTGTCACCCATGGTTTCTTCGCAGCTATCTTCTTTGTACCTATGTTTTCCTTCCCAACTTCTGTGATGGCCCTTTTTAGACATGTCCATTCCTCTTCAACTGTACTGCCTACTGCGCTATTCCTTATTGCTGTATCTATAGCGTTAGAGAACTTCAAACGTATCTCGTCATTCCTTAGTACTTCCGTATCCCACTTCTTTGCGTATTGATACTTCCTGAGTAACGTCTTGAACTTCAGCCTACTCTCCATCACTACTATATTGTGATCGGAGTCTACACCTGCTCCTGGGTACGCCTTACAATCCAGTATCTGATTCGGAATCTCTGTCTGACCATGATGTAATCTAATTGAAATCTTCCCGTGTCTCCCGGCCTTTTCCAAGTATACCTCCTCCTCTTGTGATTCTTGAATAGGGTATTCGCTATTACTAGTTGAAAGTTGTTACAGAACTCAATTAGTCTTTCTCCTCTTTCATTCCTTGTCCCAAGCCATTATTCTCCTGTAACCTTTTCTTCTACTCCTTCCCCTACAACTGCATTCCAGTCGACCATGACTATTAGATTTTCGTCCCCCTTTACATACTGCATTACCCTTTCAATATCCTCATACACTTTCTCTATCTGTTCATCTTCAGCTTGCGACGTCGGCATGTATACCTGAACTATCGTTGTCGGTGTTGGTCTGCTGTCGATTCTGATTAGAACAAACTGGTCACTGAACTGTTCACAGTAACACACCCTCTGCCCTACCCTCCTATTCATAATGAATCCTACACCTGTTATACCATTTTCTGCTGCTGTTGATATTACCCGATACTCATCTGACCAGAAATCCTTTTCTTCCTTCCACTTCACTTCACTGATCCCTACTATATCTAGATTGAGCCTTTGTATTTCCCTTTTCAGATATTCTAGTTTCCCTACCACGTTCAAGCTTCTGACATTCCACGCCTCGACTCGTAGAACGTTATCCGTTCGTTGATTATTCAATCTCTTTCTCATGGTAACCTCCCCCTTGGCAGTCCCCTCCCGGAGATCCGAATAGGGGACTATTCCGGAATCTTTTGCCAATGGAGAGATCATCATGACACTTCTTCAATTACAGGCCACATGTCCTGTGGATACACGTTACGTGTCTTTAATGCAGTGGTTTCCATTGCCTTCTGCGTCCTCATGTCGTTGATTACTGCTGGTTCTTCCGCCTTTAGGGGCAATTTCCCACCCCTAGGACAAGAGAGTGCCCTGAACCTCTATCCGCTCCTCCGCCCTCTTTGACAAGGCCGTTGGCAGAATGAGGCTGACTTCTTATGCCGGAAGTCTTCGGCCGCCACTGCTGATTATTTATCAAAATTTAGGTAGTGGCGGGGTTCGAACTCGGGACCGTAGACGTTTTGATTATGAATCAAAGACGCTATCCTTAGACCACGGGTACTAAAAAAAAAGAACAACAACGAAAATAAAAGGTTCAAGAGTGGAATTAAAATTCAAGGCGAAAGGATATCGATGACAAGTTTAGCTGAAGACATTGCTATCCTCGCCGGCCGCGATGGATGAGCGGTTCTAGGCGCTACAGTCTGGGACCGCGCGAGTGCTACGGTCGCAGGTTCGAATCCTGCCTCGGGCATGGATGTGTGTGATGTCCTTAGGTTGGTTAGGTTTACGTAGTTCTAAGTTCTAGGGGACTGATGACGTCAGATGTTAAGTCCGACAGTGCTCAGAGCCATTTGAACCATTGCTATCCTCAGTGAAAGTGAAGAATAGAGTCAACAGTCTAATGAGTGCAGAATATGGACTGAGAGTAAATCGAAGAAAGACGAAAGTAATGACAAGTAGCAAAAATGAGAGTAGCGAGAAACTTAACATCATGATTGGTAATAACGAAGTATATGAAGTTAAGGAATTCAGATACCTAGGCAAACAAAAAAAAAACAAAAAAGAAAAAGAAAAAACATCAAAAGCATACTAGCAGACCAGCACTGGTATTCGTGACCACGAGAAGTTTACTAGTATCAAACAGAGGCCTTTATTTGAGGAAGAAATTTCTGACAACTGACAATGTACGACTGGAGCATAGCAGTTTTGTAGTAGTGAGACATGGACTTTGGAAAAACTAGAACAGAAGAAAGTCAAAGCCTTTGAGATGTGCTACTACAGAAGAATGTTTAGGTGAAATGATGAAGTAAGGAATGGGAAGGTTCTACGCTGAATCGGCGATGACAGGAATGTATGGGAAACGCTGATAAGAATAAAGGACATGACGATAGAACATGTGTTATGTCATGAGGGAATAATTTCCGCGTTACTATAGGGAGCTGTAGCGGGCAGAAACAGTAGAGGAAGAAAGAGGTTGGAATAAATTTATCAAAATACTGAGTATGTAGTTTGCAATTGCTACAGTCAGATGCGAAGGTAGGTACAAGGGAGAAATACGTGGCGAGCCGCATCGCACTCGTCAGAAGACTGATGACGGGAGAAAAAGAATAAATAAATCAAAGAATCCTCCCATCCTTGTGAAAGTGAACCACGGATGAGTAAGTCTACTGCTACGCAGTACAGATGGGGCTGCTCCGCTGGACCGGTGACGACCGCCCCAGTGCGGTTGCGCGTGCCGTCGCGGCCACGTTTTTCGCCGCCCGCGCGGTCACGTGACCGGCCGGCGTGTGTCGGCCTCGCCTCTCTGTCCACTCTTCCCTCGCGGCCCGCCGGCTTATTTATTTCGGTGCGGAGCTCTCCTCACTGCGCGCCACTCCCTGCGTTTCATCCTCTTTGGTGGCGCCGAATTACGAAGCGCCCTGTTATGTTTAAACCCTTTTACTGGCTCCAATGAATGGCCAGCTTCCATATATATACCCAAATTGGACACGGTTTTCTGTGAAGTCTCACGAGACGGCGGCCGCCAAAGTTCGCCTCCAGTTCAGAGCCTTTTCGTATTTCTGTCCTAATTCCCCGTTTTAGTGGACTCGCGCAGCACTCTCCATCCGACACGTTTAAAACCTTTTTGGGAAATTTAACTCCCCGGCCTCTCAGAAATTACGGAACGAGTATTACATTTAAAATCTCGCTGGCTGTTTTGAATGCGGTGGTGGCAGTAGATTATTTCATTGTGTATCGCAAACTTGAATTCTACGTTTCCTATCAGGTTTCACATTCAGTTAAGCGAGTGATACGTAAAACGTTTTTGTTCGCTGCATGGTAGCCACCGCCTAAAATAAGCAAACTTTTGCAAAACTCTTTCAGTGTCACTTTACTTCATAAGAAATTGTATGATGGTAGGCAGGGACATAGCAGACGTTTATCGCTCATTTTGGGGATAAAATCGCATTAAGAGTACCTATAAGATACGAAAGAAGTTCCTAGACGTGCTATCCAAATTACTACTCCAGTTCATAATACAGAACAGTTGTTACTTAAATAAATGGCTCTGAGCACTATGGGACTTAACATCTGAGGTCATCAGTCCCTTAGAACTTAGAGCTACTTAAACCTAATTAACTTAAGGACATCACACACATCTATGACCGAGACAGGATTCGAACCTGCGACCGCAGCTTCTAGGCGCTGCAGTCTGGAACCGCGAGGCCGCTATGGTCGCAGGTTCGAATCCTGCCTCGGGCATGGATGTGTGTGATGTCCTTAGGTTAGTTAGGTTTAACTAGTTCTAAGTTCTAGGGGACTAATGGCCTCAGAAGTTGAGTCCCATAGTGCTCAGAGCTATTTGAACCATTTTTGCGACCGTAGCGGTCACGCGGTTCCAGTCTGAAGCGCGTAGAACCGCTCGGCCACACCGGCTAGCGTTACTTAAGTAAATAAATGTTGTCAACCCAAGTTATTTTCATAGCGAATACTCTAATGATTTCACCATATGTTATCACTGGAAGTGATAACCTTAGAAAAAACGATCGAAGTCTTACAGAGTGGTGCAAAATAGATGCTAAGAAGTACTTGTCTACTATGATGTAATGTGGGGTTATATATTCTTTTATCATATTTATGCTGCAACAGACAATGTGAAATTTAACATAGGAGGTTTTCAAAGTGTTTCCCTTTGCAGCAATGAGTGTGTAGAACTTTGAACTGAATTTTGTGATAACTTCCTGAAGAATATAATTTTCGGCGGCGCAGATCTCTTTGGAAACTCCAGTACGAAGATCGTGGAGTGTTGAAGGTACATCTTTGGACCCCCCCCCCCCCCCTCTCCTTTAAATAACCCCACAAGAAATAATCACACCGATTGAGATCGTAACTGTAAGGGGGGATTACTGCACCATACCCGGTGAACGCTAAGGTGTCCACGCTAACGATCCACACTCTAAATGTCACCTGAAGGAGGCGGATGAGTGGATGACGTCCACGGTAGGGTGCGTACGTGCTCCATCCTACGTGAACCAATTGTTTAAGAATATTCGGCAGTGTCGTACTGCTGGTGCAAATTCATGTTCCTGAACTTGGCTGTATTTGTCTTATTCACAATAAAAAGTGGCCCAATAATGCATTGTGCACTAATGGCGCGCCAAGCACTGATTTTTTTGTGGATGAAGTGGAGCAGCAGCTCGAACGTGTGGACTTCTAGTACCACTGTGCTTCCATTAAAAAGGTGCATAGAGACATCCATAAGTGAGCTACAGAATTTTCAGAGCCACAATGCAACAGTATCACAAGGAGAATCGTGTACGCTTCACGGCATACGATCAAATCACAGCAGACAAATACTTTCTAACACACGTTTTGCGCCACCCTCTATTTGACTCCTGTTAACGGTCCCTTGTCTGGCCCCTGTACTAAATAAAATGACACCGTGCCATTTCAGTTTCCTGTTTATTGAAAGAGATGAAAAGTACCCAAATCTCACATTAATCTAAATTTTTCAAGCTAAAAACTGCTTCACTGTGTAATAAAATCAGCAACAAATTGCGCAAAATACTGGTTGATAGTGAGCCACCACGACATATGTCGTCAACATTTCATTTTGTTGATGAAATTACAAACATTTTCATATTCATCCATCACTACTTCTAATTTAATAATTTGTTGACTTCACCCTATTAAATTCTAATTTTTAGTATCACATTTATTTTCACAGTAAGTGCAATTCTTTTACAAAACTGTCATCTGTTGATAAAAATTATAAGATATGATTTAAATAAGTGGATGACCCATACATGCAAATTATTGGTTGACTATGTTAGTTTAATCAAGTGCCAGACTGTAGTTTAAAATAAATAAAACGTCTAAAAAGTAATCAAAGTTGAAAAATATGTATGCTAAACTGAAGGATAATGCATAGACTGATGAGAGAAATTACGATTACGAAAAATACTTAGGGTAATACAGTGATGGATGGCCACAGAGGAGAGATGGCAGTAGTTCTCCAACTAACCACTTGACATCGCTGCCAGTCAGTCAACAGTGAGTCTTTGTCGCGAGTGAAACATTGATACTTCCCTTGACTCTTTATTTCAAGAAAAAGTAGGTATTTTTCAGGATTATAGCTTCTAATGCGTCTTAATATTATGTAGAATGTCAATACTTTTTAATTTTGCCTTAAGTTATGCAGTGAGTAGTTACATTTCATGGCTGTATAGGTTTTGCTGCATACCCTCATGTTGATTCTCTTTGAGTTCTCATCCACTGTGTTTCGTGATGTGCTATGGCATTGTGCCGATTGGGAGAGATGGGCATACCACCTTTGGGATAATTAGCCACGATGTAAAAATTTGTCTATTTTTTAGTTTTGACAGGAATTCATTTTTTGTATAGATGCCAACTAAGTACATTCCTATGGCTGATACTACTAGAGGCAGATGGAGAGAAGACCTTCAGATTGCTATTAATGAAGTAAAAAGTAGTGGTTTAGCTATAAAAACTACTATTGGGTTTTACATTCCAAGGAAAACCCTGGGGTGAAAAATAAAATACGGTCCTGAGTCAAAAACTGCAATGTGCCCAGTGCCTGTTTGGGTTTAGCCAATGAGGAACGATTGTACGCCATATAAAAAAAATGCAAGCCCATGGGTTTCCTTTCACAGGGGACTGTCTGCTGAGTTTAGATTATAATTTGGCAGTGCAGATTCACCTAAAACACTAAGTTTATTGATGAAAAATAAAAGGCAAGTAACGACTAGTTACAGCTTTACTGGTCACAGTTTCGACTGTGACTATGACTATGACCTGTGCAGAAATCTGAAGGTGTATCTCATGCCAGAGTTCGGGTTGTATATTATCTGTATGTGCAGAGGCAGTGCCACAAGACTTATTGGAGTGACTGGTATCAGCGATGGGAATTTGATAACAGTAACAGGGGTAGGTACAGAGAAAATAAATAGTCATTAAACGCAAGAGAAAACCTTAAGTTACTGAATGTCATATTGGTTAAACATCATAGGAAGTAAGTATGCAGAGGCGGAATGTGCGGTAGTAGGTGTTTTATACGATAAATGCACAGGGGCACATATGCCAGTGGCCAATAGAGACCAAGTGAGTTATAAGTAATGGAATCCACGATGTTATAGGTGTAAGTAGGCTGTTTAGGTTTTTATGTTGGTAACGCCATGTAGTATGCTATTTAGGTTTTTATATTGGTAACGCCACGCAGCCCTCTGTATGAAAATCACTGGCTGTGCTGTGTGCAGTCTGTGGCTGGTTTGCATTGTTGTCTGCTATTGTAGTGTTGGGCAGCTGAATGTTAACAGCGCGTATCGTTGCGCAGTTGGAGATGAGCCGCCAGCAGTGGTGGATGTGGGGAGAGAAATAGCGGAGTTTTGAGAGCGGATGATCTGGATGTGTGTCCATCAGAAACAGTACATTTGTAAGACTGCATGTCATGAACTGCTATATATATTATGACTTTTGAACGTTATTAAGGTAAATACATTGTTTGTTCTCTATCAAAATCTTTCATTTGCTAACTATGCCTATCAGTAGTTAGTGCCTTCAGTAGTTTGAATCTTTTATTTAGCTGGCAGTATTGGCGCTCGCTGTATCTCAGTAGTTCGAGTAACGAAGATTTTTGTGAGGTAAGTGATTTGTGAAAGGTATAGGTTAATATTATTCGGGACCATTCTTTTGTAGGGATTATTGAAAGTCAGATTGCGTTGCGCTAAAAATATTGTGTGTCAGTTTAAGCACAGTCATTTATAATTTTTCTAAGAGGACGTTTCATAGGTTTCATGTGGTAGTAGATAACGATGTAGGGGCTTCGTGGACAGTGGAGATATATTTCCAAGTCGAGATGATTCACTTTAAACAGTGTATGGGAGTAGTGTCCATGTGAGTGAAAGTTTTTCCATGACCATGAGACAGGATTTTTTTGAATCGATATCATGCCAGAACTGACCTTTGGTGATGTGTGACGGACCTTAGTGTGACAACATTCAAGCGGGTGGAAGCTGCCGCCGGTGTAAAGGCATTGAGAGGTGTATATATGGTGATGGACAATCCCATTAAATGGTGCACAAACACACTAAAGTTTGATTTGCATGATTGTGTGCCTGCTGGCAGTGGAAAGTCTCTTTGGGTGAGTGGGGAGCCAGACTTACCCAGCGATATGTTGCATGTAATAGGAGATGGTTAATTAGAGACAGCAAGTTATTTTGTTAGAAAGAGTATTGTGGGCGTGCTAGAGCAACGTATCCATGAATCTGGATAATTTTGGCGACGAAGAAATGAAGCTAATGAGGGGGACATTAGTAACAAATCTGAACATTCCGGAGGAATGGTGCACTGAGCTTCTGTAAATCATGGGTAGCCACAGGTTTCCGTTAAGACTACATTACTTAAGAAGATGGAACATCTAAATGTAAAAGGTATGAATGAAGGAGTTATTCCTGGAGTTCAAAGACCTGCTTCTTCTCGTGGTCTGTTGCAAGCAACCCCATTACACAACACCAAATTCCGATGGAGAATGTAACACTAGTGTACCGCAAACTTTATCAGATATCTCGATATTGGCAACCAGTTATGGAGGATTTCATTAGCCAGCAGTTAGATAATGGTATAATAGAGGAGACTACTAGTCGCTGGATTATAGGTATTGTGGCCCTGGCTGAGAAGTCTACAGTCTACTTAGACTTTCAAGAAGTACTGGTTCTGCTGCGGCTGCTGACATCTAAATAATATGAGTGATGGACGCATGTCTCATACCTAACATCATGGAGATCATCGACTCTCTATCATGGGTTTGAGGAGTGGGAACCGTCTGTTGAAAGAGTTTCCAGAGGAATAACCAAAGAGAGTATTCTCAGTATCCTGACGAAGGGTGCCATTTGAGTTGAAGAACACTCCTATAACGTTTTAGCGATTGCTGGATGGAGTACTGTGGGGGTTGAATCCTCACCAATATCTAGTCTACCTGTGTGACGTAATTGTTTCCTCGCAACAGGAGAAGGAACATATGCAATACCTGAGGGAAATATTTAACAGGTTCCTGGGTGCACACTTGACATTAAGAATGGAAAAAATGTCAGTTTGCTTTAGAGAAAATATATTACTTCGGGTATGTAACTAGCAAAGACGAGATGAAAACACAGCCAAGACTGGTATGAGCGGTATGCGAGTTTCCTGTTCTTAAGTCAGGTGAGAGCCTACAGTCGTTTTTGGGGACTCTCGAATTATTATAGGAAATTTATGAGAGTGTTCACTGATAAAGCATGGCCACTCATCGAAGTTTAGAAAAAGGGCTCGAAATTCGAATGGAATGAGGACTGTCAGGCTGCATTCGAAGGGCTCAAAAAAGTTCTTATGTCAAGCTCAGTTTTGATTTTTCCTGATGTCTGGATGGAATTTATGCTACCATGTGACAGATCTAACAAAACTTTTCGGTTTTGTATCCCGAATGAAGAGGTCAGTGATGAGGAGCGTCCAGTGGCTAATGTGTGAAGATAACTTAATAGAGCAGAGAAAAGAACTGTTGTACCACAGAGAAGATGCTGAAACTCACACACGGTATCAAATATTTTCGTTATTACTTGATGGGAATAAATTTAAGACAGAGACCGACCATGCCACTCTGAGATGGTTATTAGGGTTAAGAGAAATCCATGAGTTTGATTACGAAGTAGTGTGTAAGCCAGGGGAAAAACATAGAAATGTAGACTAATTGAGCAGAATTGGAGTAATAATACAAGTGCCAGGTGATGACCTTGCTGAATGGCAGGTACAAAAACTGCTGACACTAACTGCAATCTATACAGCGTGGAACTGTTGTTCATCATCTGTTGTGTAAGGTAACGATGTTAGGGTTACGGGATAGCAATGCTGGCTATGTCGAAAGTGCTAGTCCTGAGAGAAGCACACGATTATGTTCTGTGTCGCGATTGAGGATGTAGAGCAACAAAGTACAAGAAGGGAAGGTATGGATCAGTAGGTAAGAAAATTGTGTGCAGGCTGGTCGGCATGCAGACTTCAGTCGTAAAGGAATACCATCATGTAGACTGCCAGAAGTATCAAAGTCATTTGAGGTGATTGGGGTGGAGTTCAGTTGGAACAGTTTTGTTTTAACAATAATAGATCACTCATTTCTGTATGCGCAGTTTGTCACTACGCCAAACCAGCAGGCAGTTACAATCACAAAAGCAATGCTCAACAGGTCTATATATAATTTAGGGTGCCACAGACGATGATTACAGGCCAAGGGGCGAATTTTATGTAGGACTTGATGAAAGAATTATGTCACTTGTTACCTATTAGGGCCGGCCGCGGTGGTCTAGCGGTTCTAGGCGCTCAGTCAGGAACCGCGCGACTGTTACGGTCGCAGGTTCGAATCCTGCCTCGGGCATGGATGTGTGTGATGTCCTTTGGTTAGTTAGGTTGAAGTAGTTCTAAGTTCTAGGGGACTGATGACCTCAGATGTTACGTCCCATAGCGCTCAGAGCCATTTGAACCATTTTTACCTATTAGGACTCTGTGAACAAGTCTGCTTCACCAGCAGACAAATGGTAAAATGAAATAAGTGATTCGTACAATTAGAACGATGTGAAGTTACATCATAATGACTGAGACATATACCTCTAATTTTCTGTGGCAGCATAACATCCTCTAATTTTCTGTGATAGGGTACAAATAGAAGGTCCATAGCATTATTACTGTATGACGTCGTATATGGCACGAAAATGCCATCACAATTTGATATGATTAAGACAAGAGGGGGGGGGGGGGGGGGGGGGAAGAATGGAGAGTCGGGTTGTGGTTTTGTGAGAACAGTGAGAGAAGTATGGAAACGGATGCAGAATGCAAACAAGAAGGCTTTGGAGAGGCAGGAGGCAGCTGTTAAATCCACAAGAAGCTTACGACAGTATAAAGTAGACTAGTGGGTAATGATGTCCAGCCCTTACGTGCCAAAGGGTAAGACTAGAAAGTTCGTCATGATGTGCCTTGTCAACTGACTGAGACTACACATTAGGCTTCAGTTGCTGATGAGGTTGACAATAATACATGTTGGACGCCTGTGGCCGTTTTGAGAAACTTTAGAGTCGGTCCCAGAAGTATTAGGATCAAAGCTTCAGACGGACGCAAAGAGGAAGAAGCAGAGAAGTGGACACGAAAATTACCTCGAGCAATTAAACAGAGAACCGACTCGTGGAGATAACATCTTGGACCTACTGATAACAAACAGACCCGAACTTTTCGACTCTGTATGTACAGAACAGGGAATCAGTGATCATAAGGCCGTTGCAGCATCCCTGAATATGGAAGTTAATAGGAATATAAAAAAAGGGAGGAAGGTTTATCTGTTTAGCAAGAGTAATAGAAGGCAGATTTCAGACTACCTAACAGATCAAAACGAAAATTTCTGTTCCGACACTGACAATGTTGAGTGTTTATGGAAAAAGTTCAAGGCAATCGTAAAATGCGTTTTAGACAGGTACGTGCCGAGTAAAACTGTGAGGGACGGGAAAAACCCACCGTGGTACAACAACAAAGTTAGGAAACTACTGCGAAAGCAAAGAGAGCTCCACTCCAAGTTTAAACGCAGCCAAAACCTCTCAGACAAACAGAAGCTAAACGATGTCAAAGTTAGCGTAAGGAGGGCTATGCGTGAAGCGTTCATTGAATTCGAAAGTAAAATTCTATGTACCGACTTGACAGAAAATCCTAGGAAGTTCTGGTCTTACGTTAAATCAGTAAGTGGCTCGAAACAGCATATCCAGACACTACGGGATGATGATGGCATTGAAACAGAGGATGACACGCGTAAAGCTGAAATACTAAACACCTTTTTCCAAAGCTGTTTCACAGAGGAAGACCGCACTGCAGTTCCTTCTCTAAATCCTCGCACAAACGAAAAAATGGCTGACATCGAAATAAGTGTCCAAGGAATAGAAAAGCAACTGGAATCACTCAATAGAGGAAAGTCCACTGGACCTGACGGGATACCAATTCGATTCTACACAGAGTACGCGAAAGAACTTGCCCCCCTTCTAACAGCCGTGTACCGCAAGTCTCTAGAGGAACGGAGGGTTCCAAATGATTGGAAAAGAGCACAGATAGTCCCAGTCTTCAAGAAGGGTCGTCGAGCAGATGCGCAAAACTATAGACCTATATCTCTTACGTCGATCTCTTGTAGAATTTTAGAACATGTTTTTTGCTCGCGTATCATGTCATTTCTGGAAACCCAGAATCTACTATGTAGGAATCAACATGGATTCCGGAAACAGCGATCGTGTGAGACCCAACTCGCCTTATTTGTTCATGAGACCCAGAAAATATTAGATACAGGCTCCCAGGTAGATGCTATTTTTCTTGACTTCCGGAAGGCGTTCGATACAGTCCCGCACTGTCGCCTGATAAACAAAGTAAGAGCCTACGGAATATCAGACCAGCTGTGTGGCTGGATTGAAGAGTTTTTAGCAAACAGAACACAGCATGTTGTTATCAATGGAGAGACGTCTACAGACGTTAAAGTAACCTCTGGCGTGCCACAGGGGAGTGTTATGGGACCATTGCTTTTCACAATATATATAAATGACTTAGTAGATAGTGTCGGAAGTTCCATGCGGCTTTTCGCGGATGATGCTGTAGTATACAGAGAAGTTGCTGCATTAGAAAATTGTAGCGAAATACAGGAAGATCTGCAGCGGATAGGCACTTGGTGCAGGGAGTGGCAACTGACCCTTAACATAGACAAATGTAATGTATTGCGAATACATAGAAAGAAGGATCCTTTATTGTATGATTATATGATAGCGGAACAAACACTGGTAGCAGTTACTTCTGTAAAATATCTGGGAGTATGCGTACGGAACGATTTGAAGTGGAATGATCATATAAAATTAATTGTTGGTAAGGCGGGTACCAGGTTGAGATTCATTGGGAGAGTGCTTAGAAAATGTAGTCCATCAACAAAGGAGGTGGCTTACAAAATACTCGTTCGACCTATACTTGAGTATTGCTCATCAGTGTGGGATCCGTACCAGGTCGGGTTGACGGAGGAGATAGAAAAGATCCAAAGAAGAGCGGCGCGTTTCGTCACCGGGCTATTTGGTAACCGTGATAGCGTTACGGAGATGTTTAATAAACTCAAGTGGCAGACTCTGCAAGAGAGGCGCTCTGCATCGCGGTGTAGCTTGCTGTCCAGGTTTCGAGAGGGTGCGTTTCTGGATGAGGTATCGAATATATTGCTTCCCCCTACTTATACCTCCCGAGGAGATCACGAATGTAAAATTAGAGAGATTAGAGCGCGCACGGAGGCTTTCAGACAGTCGTTCTTCCCGCGAACCATACGCGACTGGAACAGGAAAGGGAGGTAATGACAGTGTCACGTAAAGTGCCCTCAGCCACACACCGTTGGGTGGCTTGCGGAGTATCAATGTAGATGTAGATGTAGATGTAGATGGATGGACCCATGAGGAAGATACCGTATGCAATGAGGTCAAGAGTGACAGAGGTATTATGTTGCGTATGATTGGTAACAGTTAGGGTTCTGGTTCTACTAAGAGGGTGAAAGGACTAATGTTACATGTATAATAATGTTTAGCATGAAGGTTTATTTTAATTTTGCTAGTTTTAGGAGCAAGGGAGGATGATGACAGTCCCTGTCCTCAGGTTGCTGTGTTCCAAGGACAAGGATGGAAGAGATCCTAATTATGGCGGCGCTGCATCTCATTGCCTGGAGTGGAGTAGAGGTACTGCAGAATCCACACCTAGGGAGAGTAGTTATTTTTGCCATGCAAGAGGATTTAGTGGTCACCAGCCATAAATGGACACGAAGTTTAGTTTTTAATATGTGGAAATTGTAGAATGAAGTGAGGAGCCTGGAGGAGGTATCTCCTGGGCTCCAGAGACAAGCCAAGATCAAGAGTGTGCTCAGGGAAGTTTCTAGGGAGTGTAAAAAGTAGAATAAATCTTATGAATGGATACGTGAGGAGATGAAACAAGCAATAGAAGTGGTGCCACATTCATTATATTGATTGAGAAGTAGTTAGACAGATGCTGGGAGAAGAATTTTGAAGACTGCGTTCAGAACGGCAGCTGTAAGAGAGTTGAACGACACTTTAGGGGCAGTCAAGAAGTTGTCAGAGAGTAGCAAATCGGTGGTGGAGTAGCATATTACTCGTATAGGTGGCTCTGGGAACGACTTATTGAACAATACGCATATGCTATGCAAACTGATGAGCGAGATGTCAGAATATGCAAAAGCGTGAGGAGACCCCATGAATCTAGATCAGTGAATCATACAAGCACGTGTGGATGTGTTGGTTGCAAGATGCACTATAATATGTCTGTTACAATCGCTAGCAGACAGCATATAGGATGCATGAATCGTATGGTAAGCTTACAGGAAGCTATTCATCATGCACTGCACAGGGAGCTGAATTCCATCGTGTTATCACCAGAATAATATTAGTGAGGGAAATTGCCACTGGAATTGAGACTGATTACGGAGCCAAGTAAGCAGTGTTTACTTCTCCAGTGCCATATACCATCAGTAGAGCTAAAAAGTGACCAGGTATGGTTATGCATAATAGATCGGTTCCTTGGATCAGGTAAAAATGTTGCATCATTCACCCCCATCCAGTGAAATGGGAAGTCCTAGAAAATTTTGTGCAATCAAGGACAGGCGATGCGATGTTCATCTCAGGAGATAGACATGGAGTGATTATGGAGGATGAACCGCAACAATGTTGGAGGGAGAGGATACAGTGCCCACGAAGGTAAGGTGAGTGAGGCTGAGAAGTAGTTATTTGTCAGTTACTGGGACAGCATCCCATATTACAGGGCCCATCTTCCATCTAACAGCCAAGTTGACAAAAACTACCAAGTTGAACATAACACCGATACAGTTCTGTTGGCCAGACAAACCACTAGAGATGCTTCTGATGTAGATTCTAACCTTTCTAAACAGCACAGTGAAACTCGGCCTGATACTTTCCCTGAATCAACTAACAGCAACGCAAGAGGAACAGATTCCAGCAGAGCAGTTGATGCAGCATACGCAGCAAATGTAGGAAAGAGCAACAACAAGCGACCGTGCCATTGAGCGTCATGATACATAGTGTCACAGTGCCTCAAACTATTTATCTAAAGTGGAGAGTTGCCCTCAGCTCGATCCACCAGTAGAACAGATTCTGGTAAACTGGATGCCTACAGCATGAGAGCGCGTGTATATGGAATATTGGGGTGTGAATGTTGATGACAAATGTATTCCCTAGAACCTGGAAGGATACTAGGCTTTACTTTGAAGTAACAAATAAAGGTACGCTATGAGGTGTGCTCCCTAGGTAAGCCAACAGCCACTCTAATGGAAACTCGCTCTGTAAAGGTGATAGGTCATTCACTCGACTTAGGAATCTATATTGTAGATCAGTCTTAAAGGGTCCAGGTGTCCAGGTCTTCACGTGGAAGAGGGTGCTGTAGCCGCACTACTGTTTTGTAGGCAAAACTAAGGGATTATAGTGGTACAGCACTGCAGCAGAGGCTGGCAGATGGTAAGTGCTTGGCTGTGCAAAACCAGCCAGGACAGTGGTATGACACAGTTTTGGCAGTATAGGCAAGGAGATTTCTCCTCTAACAGCTGCAGTGGTGTTATCAAGAATGTGATGGTTTGGCGTAACAGTTGCCCTGCTATCCTGTGTAAATAGCTGACATTTTCGTTTTAGATTCATTAGTTGCCCAGCAGCACCACCAGGACATTTGAGCTACTCCTGACAAGGGGCCTGTATTGAGTCACCAACAGCAGTCACAGGTTCTGGTCTTCAACTCCATTCCTGCCTCCTGTGCTAAGTCCACTATCCAGCCTTGGTGTGACAGCACAGTAAGGCTATCCCAGTGCATCACGTGCTGGACTGCTGTCCACAGGGACAGCAGGTCGAATCCTAGGCACTGCAGCCACCTTCCACCATCGCCAGTGTAGATGCCAACACACCTGTCGCCTTCACTCCCATGGACATAGCCATTCACCACAGAGTTGGCTACTCCCTTAAGAATATGGACCATTTTCAAGCGCCACTGACGCAGTGTGCTTGCGATGCGACTCATATAATTGGTTCATGTGCCACATACTGTGTACTGACGTCATTAATCCTGTGTCAATACGTCTTACCCAGCTGGCTAGGCAATAGCTGTCACCTCACTGGCCACACAGCCCTCACAACATGTCAAGAGAGGGTGGTCACTATCCCACATCAGCAGATTGTAAATATCTAAGTAAAACAAAGTGTTTATTTTGATACTCAAGTTTTCCTGGGCGCCACCAGGCTGCAATACCACCACAACATCCCAACCACCAGCCATCCTGCATCGAAGCCACCCCACCACCCCCATGGTTGGCTTCAAATTCGTTGATGACAAAAATCAATTCCTTGGTAATGGGGCCATTCGAGAACTGCTTTGTGAATGTCCTTATTATTGGAAAATCTGTGATACTGCGTGTCAGTTCCTCAGTTGCATGGTCATTGTCAGATGTCGATGGCCATCATTCTAGATCAGCATCATCCACATCTGCATGACTTTGGTCAGTGTGTTGGCACCATTTCACTAAGGCGAGAGGTTGTATTTGGTCCATATACTGCTAAGAAATTTGGACTTTTTGCCCAAAGGACTTGTACTGTCCCGTGTACCTCAATTTATGAGTATGTTTCCAGCTGGTGCACAGTTCCACTCACACACTATGGTTCACCTGTTGAGAGATGGCATGAGCACCCTCTCGTATTTCTATCTTACGATTTTCCTCTCTAATTGCATGCGGTGAAATGTCGCTATTCCTTCACACGCGGACTTCCCACGCAGCGTCTCTCGTCACCCGGGTGGTCCAGTGACAGGCGGGCACTGCTGATCTTGAAATGGTTAAGCCGACGGGTGTGAAGGAGTTGAGTGAATGCTTTCCAGACGCCGACATTGTCAAAAGACACGCCCGCAGGGGCCTGAAGTAGCGGCTGGGCTAGAGGTTCCGTTACTTCGCAGAAACTTACCGAAAACACTTTCTGGCGGGCTACCAGCGAGGCGTGGGAATGACTTGTGTACCCAGGCAGTTGTGGCGAGAAAATTCCCGCGATTTCTGCAAAATAGTAACTGTGATTGGCTTGCTCAGGGCATAGCTCCGTGACGTAGCAAAATCAGCGCAGAAATTGGCGCCAAGAATCTCCATTGGTGGAATGGTAGTGCTCCGGCAATAGAGTGGAATTTTCCGCCGGTTTTAGAGTTGCTGATTGGAACGTTTAACGACGGCCACTGTCGTGGGGGCGGGAATGTTCTGTGTTCGGCCTGTACGGGTGCTCTAGAGGAGTCGTCTCTCGCCTTTCGGTCGGAGTAGGTTACAAGACTGAGGTCTCGCTGCTCTGGACAGCCTGCCTTTCGTTGGCTGTCTAATATACTCCTATGTAATTGTAACTGTTTGACGAAGTTGCTGAAGTTTCGACTTCAACATAACTTTCCGAGGACAGTTGGCAATTGAGCGTTCTGCTTACAAGCGGCCTATGTTGTCTGTCTTGAGCAGTTTTGGCTAAAGTTGACTGTATCGAAGTTACAGTGTGACTTCGCTTGTTAAAATCAATCACTGTACCATCAGTGATTGTGTGGCGAGCCTTCTTCGTCTCCCTCAGCGGCGCATTTGTATTGCTAGCAAGTCTTTAGTCTGGAACAACCAGACCAGGATAATTAATTTCGGGTTATACTCGCGACATTATCATCAACACGACGGGACGTCGAAGCAACCAGCCATCGCCTCCGGTATGCCAGTTCGTGTTCTTGCAGTTAAAAAGACAGTTTGGTAATGCATGTCCGCAGCACCGGCAGATAGGGATTTTCCTAGGTCATAATCAGAGCTAAGCAGAGCGCGCCTGTTCGTCTTTCTCTAACTTTGTTCTGTCTTGGATGTTCATTGTGTGAATTCTCACTACTGTAGCAGCAATTAATGTTGGGTTGGCTGTGTGTCTCTCTTAAGACTTGAGTTGCAAGGAATTGGCTCCACATACCACTTCGTCATAAACGTCACAATCTAGTTTAGGGACAACTTCACCTTCACAGCATTTATTTGAGTATCCAGTTTGAGCCAATTTGATGTATTGTAAATGTTTCATGTGTTTTTGTTTATTATTTTGAGTTATAATAAATCATATTGTTATTTTGGACAGAACTTTCATTCTGTTAATCGGTAGAGCAACCCTATCATTTCTCACTACGTTAATGAAACTTTCCTTTATTTAACTTATTTATCAAATGAAATTATTGCAGGTGCCAAACTCTTTTCTACTCCACTTGCAGAGTCGATTACAGTCAGTTCGTGTTTCTTTTTAATCCATGTGCAACAGCAAAAGTCGGAGTTATAATAGGGGGGGGGGGGGCTTAGAGCATCATCTACATATGTAGATTCTAGAAGAATTCAGTGTTAAGTACACTGCTAGCCCCGGAACCTCGCGCTGTCATCCATATCACAGCAAAACTGTATCTGCAGATAACCTAGAACATGTAATCTCTTCTGGCACGGCACTATTCTTGTTGCACAATGGTCATACAATGGCAAAATATGTTTTACTTGCTGAAGTCTCTGCATACGTAAATCTGTAAGAGCTGCTTTAGGAGTTTATTGTTGAAAATTTGAAATTCTTTGTACAGCCTTGTCACTGGGAGTGTGGGGGAATATGAGCGACAGACGAGAGTGACTACCAAGTGTTGTAAGTCAGAGCACCAGGAGTTGGAGGAGGGGGAAGATAACACTAACAGTAGATCCTCAACAAATGTATTTCGTTGGGTTTTTAGATGAGAGTGAAGGTTATGTGATATATTTCTTGTTCTACAAAATAAAACCTATCTCACGAAAATTAATTAGCAGAGGCGTTTTACAATAAACATCCAGCTGTAAAAGAAATATTTTCATTCACCAACGAAAGATAGTATTCCTTTCGTCACACATATTTATTTTCAGTTTCATCTTGTGTGTTAAAACTGACTTTTAATAAAAAATTTATGCTTAATTATCTAATTCATTAAATATTGGATACATTTAACAGCAATTTCGATAAATTTCTTCAAGATTTATTTAGTTTCTGCATACTGAATCGGTCATTGACAGAATAGGCAAGGCAGACCTAATCTTAATAGAACTGACTGTATGTGCAAGTAGTGACATAAATTCATCTTCTTTAAAATGGTATTAATGGGGATGTAGGTCAAAACTGACGTAACCTTACTATAACATAACAAAAAAATTGAATTAATATATTTTTACACTGAAAAACCACAGATACTTATTCACATACACGATTTACAGTATCTAAAATTATCAAAACAATTCCGCACTCATGAAAACACAGAAACAAAAAAATCAGTTGTTATTTGGTGGAAATAAATGTAGTTAACCGCAGGCATAAAGGACAAGTATTGATAAATCATATGCTTTCTTGGACACAAAAGTCTATTAACTTCCAAGCAGACTCATCCTTCTCAAACACAAAAAACTCGCATAAAAATGTGAACAAGAAAGATCCAGAAACATGTCCAATAACCTTCACAATTAAGAAGAGCACTTGATGCAGCCTAGATCCAACAAGCCATATTTGAGCAGTTAAAATTTTGATATTTATTATGCGCATAATTGCAACTTGACGATTTTGAATCTACACCGAATAATTAAGAGTAACTAATTCGTCAGTGCAGCTTGTAGTAAAATTACAATTAAGTACGGTTACGGCAGTTGGCGAGTATCATTTTAGCAAATTCTTTTCAAATCCTGACTTGATACAATCTGGTATTAACGATAAGCATTTGGTAATGTATACTAATGGTGGAATTACGTTTACACCCTTGAAAAACAACGTTTACCGACTTAAACTACAAAAAAAAAAAAAAACTGGTACGCAAATCATTGATCATGTATTACTGAACGATGAATGAAATAAGTTTCAGTAGTGACTATATCTTAATAAAGATAGATGGAGATAATTTTCTTTTATTAATTATTAGCTGTTGCAAACATGCTACTTGATATTTAATTATACAAATAACATGTTTCATTTCTAGATAGGGAACAATTAACACACAGTTTGCGCATATAAGGGACTGCTTTCTTAACAGTCTAGCACTAAAGACTTTGTGTTGGAGTTTTATCTAGCAAGTGGATCCAGTGTTGCTGACGATGATGAATTTGGAAGTGATGACTTCAACAGCTGCTTTATCCGTCCCTTTCAGGTAATTTTTCTACTATTGCTTCTTGGTTTTATTGTCGAAACTTCAGTGCTGTAAGCTTGTTCCAACAAGTGCACAATAGCAAATCATGCTACATATTTAATTATTAAGCAAGTTACGTGTGCACTGCTTCCCTCCGCTACACGAAACCGTATCTGGCTATTCGATTAAATAACACAGTTAACATTTTATTCACAGTTAATCAAGGTCCTCGTGATACTCACGGTAATCACACATTGTTCAACTAAAAGCACATGATTTTCGTCTACAATACTCACGAAACGGTCCTTGTTCATTCAGCTGAACAGCACTGTTCACATCTAATACATCGTTATCTGGTGTCCTCCTGCCCTCTGTATTAATCCATTCACATATTATGTTCAGCATCGTCATGACTCAGGAAAAGAAGGGGGATCCACGTGATACCGACTCGAACTGACGTCCGGCTGTTCGCTATCGACAGTTTGTTCTCGACGAATATACAAAGCTACTCATACATTGAAACTCTGTGTTCCATCCCCATAGAGCAGGAATATCTATGGACTGAGTACTCAGATGCAAAGAATGGAATCTCTGATGTCAACGTATATTGCTGCTAAAAGTCAGGAGACTACTTAAATTTAGTTCGTCCATTATGGATGGTCTAGAATCCGTGACTGCACATTGAACAAAAATGCGTAAAACTGTAATCCATCTCTTTTTGAAATATTTCCTTATTCCCATAAACTAGATTTTGGAACTTTTCAGGCAGCCTTCAGATGGAGAACATGTAAGTTGCATCGTTATTTCTGTAGGATGATGTTTAGTAATGGATAACAGATGAAGAGAACTTTAATAGTAGTATGACCATAGGCATTCTGTGTATAGCACAAGTTTCCACCGCTGGTTGGCACTGCAGTCGTAGAGGAAATTTAAAAAGGAGTCCAAGATGGTGGATGTTGAGAAACTTACAAATTGGCGGTAAATTTGAAAATTAAATATGGTGCCGCTGGGAAATTTAAAAATGCAAGATGATGGGAAATTCAAAATAAATTTTAAATAATCCGAGTTTGTGGAATAAGCGCAAATTAACTTCGCACATCTTGTTCTCCCCTCCCCTTCTCCTACTTCCTCTTACCCAACCAAGCGCACTGAAATGTTAAAACGATGTATAAAAATAACAAGTTAATTTAAAATTATAAGGATATTTCCCTCCGAATTACATAAGTGCGCGCGCGCACACACACACACACGCACACACACAAACACACACACACACATACACACATATGAAATTGATGGGAAGATAAAGAATTGCATAGCTTTTGGAACCAAACACACACACACACACACATTTGAAATTGACGGGAAGTTTAAGAATTGCATATCTTTTCGAACCAAGCACACACACACACACACACACACACACACTGGTTAATGTACCCTGCGCTTCTACGCTCCTCCGACCAGAGCCTAGTACTTTAGTGATCATTAAAATGAAAAAGTCTTTTAAAATGAAGCCTTCTCTGGACTGAACTCAAAAGGATCCCAAAGAGCTCAATTATTGACCTACAATGTAAGCTTTCACGGCTGCAGCTGACCTCACTTAAAGCTATTCCGGGCAGTTAGGCTATAGTCGATGTATAAAACATTCTCATGAGGGAGACATCTTCAGTGATAAAATGGCGAACTGCGGGAGGAGGAGGAGATTAGTGTTTAACGTCCCGTCGACAACGAGGTCATTAGAGACGGAGTGCAAGCTCGGGTTACGGAAGGATGGGGAAGGAAATCGGCCGTGCCCTTTGAAGGGAACCATCCCGGCATTTGCCTGAAAGGATTTAGGGAAATCAAGGAAAACCTAAATCAGGATGGCCGGAGACGGGATTGAACCGTCGTCCTCCCGAATGCGAGTCCAGTGTGGTAACCACTGCGCCACCTCGCGAACTGCAACCGGAACTCAAGGGAGCGCCGAGTACATGAGCAGAGCAGAGGGCACAACATTCTATCACCTAACGTCAGCTACGAGATTATCACTGGTAATGTTCATATTCGCGATTGAAAGTGATCGACCGTCATTCTTGCTTTGCAATGTTGAGATCCAAATTTTATCCATTTTAACTCCTTCCTCTTTTCTGTTAAAACTATTATGGTATTTATAAATCTCAATAGCCTCTCTATACGGTTCTTTTTGCCATCAGTCTTCTGACTGGTTTGATGCGGCCCGCCACAAATTCCTCTCCTGTGCCAATCTCCTTATCTCAGATTATCACTTGCAACGTACGTCTTCAATTATTTCCTGAATATATTCCAATCACTGTCTTCCTCTGCAGATTTTACCCTCTACGGCTCCCTACAGTATCATGGAAGTCATTCCCTGATGTCTGAACACATGTCCTATCACCCTGACCTTCTTGTCAGTGTTTTCCACATATTCCTTTCCTCTTCTTAACTTACCAGTCCACCTACTTTTCAACATTAATCTGTTGCACCACATCCCAAATTCTTCGATTCTCTTCTGTTCCGGTTTTCCCACAGTTCATGTTTCACTACCATACAATGCTGTGCTCGAGACGTACATTCTCAGAAATTTCTTCCTGTAATTAAGGCGTATGTTTGATGCCAGTAGATTTCTCTTGCCCTGGAACGCCCTTTCCGCCAGAGATAGTCTACTTTTGATGTCTTCCTTGCACCGTCCGTCTTTAGTTATTTTCCTGCTTAGGCAGCAGAACTCCTTAACTTCATCTACTTCTTAACCATCAATCCTAGTGTTAAGTTTCTCGCTGTTCTTATTTCTGCCACTTCTCATTACTCTCATCTTTTTTCGATTTACTCCCAGTCCATGCTCTGTACTCGTTAGACTGTTCATTCCGTTGAGCAGTGCGTGTAATTCCTCTTCTCTTTCGCTCGGGATAGCAATCAGCGAATCGTATAATCGATATCCTTTCACCTTGAGTTATAATCCGACTCCTGAAGCTTTCTTTTATTTCCATTATTGCTTCTTCGATGTTCAAATCGAGCAGTAGGGGCAAAAGACTACATCTCTGTCTTACACCCTTTTTAATTGGAGCCCTTCCTTCTTGGTCTTCCACTCTTATTAATCTCTCTTGGCTCTTGTACATATTGTATATTACATGTCTCTTACTATAGCTTACCCCTACTTTTCTCAGAAATTCGAATGTCTTGCACCATTTTACAGTGTTGAACATTTTCTTAAGTCCTCCAAAGCTCTTTTAAATTCTGATTCTAATACTGGTTGCTCTACCTCTTCTAAAGCGTCTTCTGTGTCTTCTTCTATCACATCAGACAAATCTTCTCCCTCATGGAAGCCTTCAGTGTACTCTTTCCACCTTTCCGCTCTCTCCACTAGATTTAATACTGAAATTCCCGTTGCACTCTTAATGCCACCACGCTTGCTTTTAATTTCACCGAAGGTTGTTTTAACTTTCCTATACACTGAGTCAGTGCTTCCAACAATCATTTATTTTTCGATTTCTTCACATTTTTCATAAGCGTATCTCGTCATTCCTTAGTGCTTCCGTATTGATTCTTCCTGACTAATCTCTTGAACTTCAGCCTACTCTTCATCACTACTATATTGTGATCTGAGTCTACACCTGTTCCTGGGTAAGCCTTACAATCCAATATCTGATTTCGGAATCTCTGTCTGACCATTATGTAGTCTAACTGAAATCTTCCTGTATCACCTGGCCCTTTCGAGGTATACCTCCTTCTCTTGTGATTCTTGAACTGAGTATTCGCTATTACAAGGTGAAATTTATTACAGAACTCAAAGATTCTTCTCCTCTCTCATTCCCAGTACCAAGCTCATATTCTCCCGAAATCTTTGTTCTACTCCTTCCCGTACAAGTGCATTTCAGTCCCCCAAGACTGTAAGAGTTTCATCTCCCTTTACGAACTTCCTTACCCTTTCAATATCCTCATAAACATTCTCTGTCTCTTCATCTTCAGCTTTTGACGTCTTCGTGTATACCTGAAATATCGTTGTCAGTTTTAGTTTACTGTCGATTCTAATAAGAACAATCATATCACTGAACTGTTCACAGTAACACACTCTCTGCCTTAACTTCCTATTCGAATTCTACTTACGTTATACCACTTTCTGCTACCACTGATATTACCCTATACTCGTCTGACCAGAAATCTTTGTCTCCTTTCCATTTAACTTTACTGACCCCCACTATATTTAGATTGTTCCTTTGCATTTCCCTTTTCAGATTTTCTAGCTTTCCTACCACCTTCAAGCTTCTGGCATTCGACACCTCGACTCGTAGAACGTTATCCTTTCGTTGGTTATTCAATCTTTTTCTCATGGTCACCTCGCTCTTGGCAGTTCCCTCCCGGAGATCCGAACGCGGGACTATTCCGGAATCTTTTGCCAATGGAGAGATCATCAGACACCTTTTTCAATTACAGGCCACTTGTCTGTGGATAAACGTTATGTCTATTTAATGCAGTGGTTTCCATTACTTTCTGCATCCTCGTGTCGTTGATTATTGCTGATTCTTCCGCCTTTAGGGGCAATTTCCCTCCCCAAGGACAAGAGTGTGCCCGAACCTCTGTCCACTCCTCCGCCCTCTTTGATTGCTTCGCCGTCTTTGACAACGCGGTAGGCAGAATGAGCGTAACTTCTCATGCTGGAAGTATTCGGTCGCCAGTGGTGATTATTAATCAGAATTTATTCGGGTTTTGAACGCGAGACTGTGGTCGTTTGACTACTAATCAAAGACGCTACCCTTAGACCACAAGGATATTCTCCGTACATACACGCATGATAATGTAATGTTTTCCATATAACACTCGTCTCAGTGAATTTCATTTCATGATCACCCTCTTGGTAAAGACGTCTCGCTACGCCCGATTTACCAGTATGTTCTAGGGGGCAATCCCTCTTGTTTTTTGCTATTGCACTTTTGAAAGTACCCACGGAAGATATTATAGCAAATATTGAGGTAGGGATCCGTCAGCTTCCACAGCAGTCGGCTGATGTAGTTAGGATGGAAAATCCTGGAATTTTACGTACATGTAAGCCACCTAATAGTAATTTGTCGTAGGCACAAAGAAAAGCGCACAAAGGAATATCAATGCAGATAAATATATAGTCGTTATTATTGCAGACAAGGGTAATGCCATGGTCCGATGAGGAGTGAGGTGTATCATGAAAAGATTAATAATATTTTGGGTCCCACCAATTATAAAAAACTTCTGAGGGTTCAACTAAGAAGATTTTAAAAATTACTGATCGGTTGGTGAAAGCGTCTTCACACTCCTCTGACAATAAGAAGCTACTCTGCAAAACGGAAGCTACCTGCCAAGGCTCTATGGATTACCCAACGTGCACAAACCACAGATTCCTTTGAGATCTATTGCGGAGGATATAGGATCTCGCTGCCCACCAATTAGCTTGACACAGTGCCTCATTGCTACAATCTTGTGATGGTGGAACTGATAGTCATATTAAAAATTCATATAATTTCATTGACAAATTGAAAGAAACACACGTGGGTCAAGGTGATATCCTTGATAGTTTTGTTGCTGTGTCGTTATTTACCATGATTCCAGTGAACGGAGCTATCTCATGTATAGGTGGTATTTCCAACAGATATTGTGGAGTTATTCAGACACTGCCTCACCACGACCTATTTCCAGTACAATAACAGATATTAACAAATTGACGGGGTGGCTATGGACAGTCCTCTTAGTCCGACTGTTGCCAATTTGTTTATGGCGAACTTTGAAGAACAGGCGTTGCAGACTACCAGGAAAAGAGCAGCCACGTGGTACCGTTCTGTTAATGATATTTTTGTAGTATAGACACACGGTGCAGAGGAATTGAATGCCTTCCTGATACATTCCAACAGCATCAATCCGAAAAATACAATTTAATACGGAGAAGGAGAATAACGGTCAACTGAATTTCTGGGATGTGTCTGTTATCAAGCGAGTGGACAGAACGTTGGGCCATAGAGTATGCAGAAAAGCCACGCATACTGACTGTTACCTGCCTAAAGATTCTATCCACCACCCCAGATAGAAAGGAGGGATGATTAAAACCTTGCTAGATAGGGCGCATAAAATTTGTGAACCGACTTAATTAAAAGATGAGCTTGAACATCTATGGTCGACATTCAAGAAGAATGCGAGGCAATAGAGCTCTTCGCCCTACGGAGAGAATCAGGACCGATGAGGAACGATGGCCGCCCAAAGGGAAAGATTTCCTTCCGTTTATCAGTACGATTACAGATAGCGTTGGGAAAGTTTTGAGTAACTACTGCGTGGAAACTACCTTCAGACTCACGAGGAAGATCAAAGAATGTTTATGATCGGCAAAAAATATACGACATGCTTTGACTACACCGGTTGTACATAACATTCCTTGTAGTTTTGGACTGGTTTATTTTGGTACGATAAAAAGAAGTGTGAAATCCCTGGGCTAGCAGGTTATATTTGTGGAAAGGGGCCAAAATCAGTTACTGTCAGTTGCACTCAACATATAAACGTTATTTCTTAAAACACACAATCACACAAACAAGAATCAAAACTCTCAATGTTTTATCGAAAGACCACCTTTGATTTAATTTAGATCGGCTGAAGGCCACATCGAAAATCCAAGGCACAAGCCTAAGCAAGGAGATGAGGTACAGGAGTTCTTCTGGAGGTTTCACTTCTTTAGAATTTTTTTTTATCTTCAATATAAATGGGCTGAAAGCCTTAGCTTAAATTTTTCCAATAGAACTCGGCTGAAGGCCTCACATTAATCAAGTACAGTGTTACGGCTTAAGGCCGAGACAAAGATTATCAATGTTTAATCTAAATAGGGTCAAAACTCGGCTGAAGGCCGCATATCAACAAAACAATTTAACGGCTTAAGGCCTAGGAAGAAGAGCTTTCAGTTTGAAAAGGCGGAAGGCCTTATCTTAAAATATTTCATGTAAAACTCGGCTAAAGCATCCATACTAAAGAATAACAATCTTATAACTTAAGAGCAAGACAAGAATTTTTAATTTTTAATTTAAGAGAGATTAAAACTTGGATGAAGGCCACCCACCATGCAGAAAACAATTTTATGGCTTAAGGCTTAAAAGGAAGAGCTTCTAAATTTCAAATAAAATAGGCTAAAGGCTTTATCCTAAAATACTTCATATAAAAGTCGGCTGAAGGCCACATACCAAACAAGAAACAATTATTTTTTTACGGCTTAAGGCCTAGGAAGAAAAGCCTTGCAATTTTAATAAGCTAAAACTTGGCTGAAGGCCACACAGAGTACTTACGACTAAAAAGGAAATCACTAAGTAAAACACAATGAGCGGCGCTCAGAAGGTTCCAAGGATCAGCCTGGGAATGTAACACTAATCCACGTTTAGGTGAGACAGGCAGCCAGACCGACAACCTCTTTATCGGAAGGCAATCCAACCGAAAGCCAGCTGACGAACCAACCAGCAAGACCAGTTGTGCTCCACCCTACCAGCAAAACGAGAACGAGATGTCAATAGCACAATGTTCTGGATACTGGTGTCCAATCCAACCAAGTCAGAATAAACGCACAAAACTACCAACAACATCTCAGCTGTCGAACTACACGCCGTGCTGGACAGCAACAACATGACGACGAACATACACTGCCGAAAAGTATGTCAACGACCAGGGCAGGTCACCGGAACGTCAACAGCCACAAGGTAAAACATACCGCTGGTACACGTTATTAACGAAGGAATGAACTAAATTAAGTTAAACACGACACAGGAAGATGGCTGCAATTCTAGCCAACTTCAGTGCACACAAGATGTTGCTCTCGGGAATCTCCAAGAAAGCGACAACAGGTTATACGCAGAGCACGAAGTTTTACTATGACGGGATTCCATGCAGAATTTGACCAGAAACCGCCATCTCAATTAATAAGGGACTCGGACAGTCGTATTTTCATTGGTTCATTGATGATAGAGCTCCAATAGTTTGACGTATGGTCCGCAATTTTTGCTTCGTCGTATTTCATCACGTGACCAGAGGAAATACAATGTTCAGCGTGGTCAAAATTTGTAAAACTCTAATTCCTCTCTCTCAAACCCCACACAGGGTGTAAATCTTAAGTTGACAAACCAGAATAGCTCGAAAAAATAAGCTTCACACCAAAAAATGTGTAGAAACCAAAGTGATTATTTTCGAGGGAGGCATCTTTTGGTGCTAAAATTAGCCCGCCACCCCAGCCCCCTGGGGATGGGGGGGGGGGGGGGGGGGTAGGCAACTTTAAATTGGTTCTTGGTAGTAGGCGCTGTAATTCAAGAAAATCCATGTTCTCATTTGCGTGGAAAATGGTTACGGATAAATAAAAACTACTTATTTACTTCGTAAATTTTGATTAGTTAGTTAGCTACTCAGATTATTTGTTAGATAATTAAAAGTTGTGTGTCCTCATGACCACGAAACAAACAAAATTTATTCGAATCTGCGGAAAAAATTAATATTTGGGTCAACATTTGGAAACTCTCAAACCCCACCCTATGGGAAGAGAGAGAGAGAGTTTTAGTTCTAGCGAATCAAAATTTACGAAGTAAATAAGTATTTTTTATTAATCCGTAACCATTTTCCACGCAAAAATGAGAACTTGGATTTTCTTGAATTACAGTGCCAACCACCAAGAATCAAAAGAAACGTTTAAGACAAAATGCACGTAGTTTTTCTATGTAGAATCTGATTCTGCAATAAAAGTGAGAGTTCCCATTTGAAATTTTAAAGTTGCCTCACGCCCCACCCCCAGTGGGCTGGGGTGGTGGGATAATTTTAGCATCAGCAGATGTCCCCCTCGAAAATAATCAACTTTGGATTCTACACATTTTTTCGTGTGAAGTTTATATTTCAAGTTATTCTGTTTTGTCAATATATATATATATATATATATATATATATATATATATATGTGTGTGTGTGTGTGTGTGTGTGTGAGTGTGCTTACATAATTCAGAGACAAATATCTTTACCATTTTACATTAACTTCTCGTTTTTATGCTTCATTTTAATACTGCACTGTAACTGTGTGGACACAACAATGGGATGGGGAGAGGTGCGAGGGAGGGGTACAACGTACAACTGGGCAAGTTGTGCTATCTTGGATTTTTAAAAATTGTATAGAATTTCTTACTATCTTGCATTTTCAAATTTCCCACCTGCATAATCTTCAATTTTTTAAATTTCCAGTCAATATATAAATTTACCGCCATCCACCATCTTGGATCTTTGAATTTCCTGCGTGACTGCAGCGCCAACTTGCGATGGAAAGTTTGCGCCAGAATGCCTATAGCCGTACCCATTTATGTGTCGCAGTTATGTGACGAATTGCGTCGGAAATCGAATTTCTTTACTTACTACGCCAGTATTGGTGTCACTGTAGCTAGTATCCACTTGGTAGCTTCCATTTTAATTGGCTGTTGGTTACAGATTAATATTTTTCACTATGAGTGTAAATATTCGTTGTCACCATAAATTTGTCTTCAACATTGTGGTCCTGCTGCAAGCGATTAATATCAGTCACTCTTCAATGAACGCTGTTTGGGTTATTAATAATCTCTCTGTTGAGAGCTCTAAATATGCACGCACACACACACACACACACACACACACACACACACACACACACACACACACACACTTTTTGTTTGCGTGTCAACCGTAGCAAAGATCTGAGACTGTGCTTCGTTGCACATACAGCGCTGGTTACATTGTGGTCTGAACTTGACCTGCTTCAAATAGTTCAATAATTTTACTCTTTAATACTTATTGTGAATGGTGCCTTTGTGACTATATACCGTAAGCTTTCACAACAGACTACATTCTGCTAACGAAGATAATGCAAACACGATTGAGACATAGATCTGATGCACTGGATTTCAGAATGTTTTAATAAAGTGCGTATTCAGAGGAGCACGAAATTCTTTGCCATATAGGTATTTACGTTACTTCTGTGGGAAAACTATTTACAATCATCACTAAAGCTTTTTCTTTTCATTTTCCACCTTACCGGACTGCCCATCGCTTTCGAAAACTGACGTCCACTTAAATTTATAATGTGCAAATGATTACAAAGTTTGTGACGATGTACAGGGAAAGGGGTGGTACCAATGTGGCGCAACATAATCGCACGTTTATTGGGTTTTCCGAAGCAGAATCACAGAGATGTTGGGCGACTTTCTTCGAATGTCTGTCTCTTAAGATTTTTGGCAATTCTGTTACAATGTAACTCCAAATAAACACTCCTTTAGTCGTCTGCTCTACCCTTTTCTATTTACGTCTGACATTGGTTCCTCGTACTTAAGTAACAATCGATACCGTATGTGCAAATACTTTGCTACTGATGTCTGTCACAGCTTACGAGTCTAAGCGTTCCATTTGCAGTGTACAACTCACTATGTAATTGTACATCTTCATATTGGAGCACATTGTTTTCTGAGGTATTTGTGCGACACGGCTGACTGCAACTGACTAATTAATGAGAGTGGGCCTCGAAACACTTCCTATTCCGTCTTACCTTATTCTCAAGATCTTTACACAAGATGTACGCTGGAAACAGCAAAAATTTTTACGCTGTTTTATTCGAATATTGGTTCCTCATTTTTGCGAAAACTATGTCGCCTATCTCCCATGGATTTTCCCTTACACTGCATGAGAAGGAAGGTGAAGCACGTAGAAGGGTTGAGCGGTATGAGGTGATACTTAAGTATTTACAAAATCGAGTCAAATTTACAAGGAACCTGGCGATAAGAGCCCACCTATCAGTATCACGTTGCACCCTTTCTTGTCTGGATAAATGTACTGATTCTGTTGGATATGGTGTCATAAACCCGTTGTATCCTGTCCTGAGGCAAGCTGACCCAAACAGTTGAAACTGGTCCTTCATATCCTGAATTCTGGGACCGGGCCGAAGTTAGCGACCGATCTGGTTTATCAGGGACAGTTCTGGGAATTTTGCTGGCCACAGGAGCACCTCAGTATCATGAAGACTTTTAATAGAGACACGTGCCATGTGTGGACGAGCATTGTGCTGTCGCGTGGGAGGTAAATGTGACGTTACTGGTTCCGGGAGCCATAGCAGTTTCGGCTGTGACGATTTATCGATACATCGATGATTGTTTACAAAAATATTGGTGTAACTCAGTGATGTTTCTTTCCCCGATATATAGATATCGAAATGGCAATATCGAGTGCCGATATTTGAAATTGTTCTTTTGAAATTTCAGTAGAACTTACTTTTACTTTCACTGTGTCAAAGTGTCTTACGACTTTTTGGGGTTTCATCAAGTCCCATCTTTCACTTTGACTGTGTGAAGCAAGTATGTGGCACGAAAGAAGAAGAAGTCCGATGTACTGGGGGGTGGTGGTGGAGGGGGGGAGGGGGGGGAGTGTGAATGGAATAACAAAATTTCCGAAGTGAAGAAATAGCACAAATTTTAACGCAACTAGTGTGCTACATCGGTATTATTCAAAATCAGTTGCTGAAAATGATGAACAAAAATCTAAACGACATGACTGTTCTTTGCGGTGGACAGAGACGCGTGTGGGAAACTGCAACGCAATCGGCGCTTGGCGCTAAACAGTAACTGCAACGCTTAAGTTCACTATGCAATTTTGGCACTGCATCCTAGGTCGCTGGCGTTCGCAGAAATGAAAAAAATTGGGAAGTCGACATGAAGTATCCCGGACAAATACGATATGTGATGAAAACTGACGAGCCGGTCGGAGTGGCCGTATGGTTCTAGGCGCTGCAGTCTGAAGCCGAGCAACCGCTACGGTCGCAGGCTCGAATCCTGCCTCGGGCATGGATGTGTGTGATGTCCTTAGGTTAGTTAGGTTTAATTAGTTCTAAGTTCTACGCGACTGATGACCTCAGAAGTTAAGTCGCATAGTGCTCAGAGCCATTTGAACCATTTGAAAACTGACGACGGAACAATCGGACACCTTTTATTGTTCCAATTACATGCTGTTACCATTTTTAACAAAGTGGTTATCGCCAAGCACAAACATGCATCGATCTCCATTCAGTTGTTGCTTTTTTATGTTACATCAATATTTCTTCCTGTTATATATCAACATATTTTTCGATACATCGAGGGTGTCTAAAGATATTTTTTGAATATCGATATATCAGGGTCCCGATATTTTTAAAGATAAACAGTCAAAAAATGGTTCAAATGGCTCTGAGCACTATGGGACTTAACATCTGAGGTCATCAGTCCCCTAGAACTTAGAACTACGTAAACCTAACTAACCTAAGGACATAACACATATACATGCCCGAGGCAGGATTCCAACCTGCGACCATAGCAGTCGCGCGGTTCCAGACTGAAGCCCCTAGAACCGCTAGGCCACCGCGGCCATCTCAGTCCTAATAGTCATTTCTAACTCTCGCTTCGTAATTGAAACTGCGTCTTTTGCATCGGTTTTGTTAATTAAACGTCACTGGTATAACTAAAACTCATTTCGAATTTTCCGTTAGTAGCGTATAGTGTGGCTTAGTCCAGTCAGGGCCGGCTTTAGGGTGGGGGTGAATAGTGCCACCGCACAGGGCTGCCAATTTTAAGGGGCGCAAAATCTTAAACTTTAATAGGTCCAAAACGACAAATGATAGAAGACAGTGAAAGTTTTGTGAAAGTGGACAAGTGTAAGAATAAACTGGAAACAGAAATTATTCGCGAAATCTAATGCCTTACTTGAAAGTGTCTACGGTACTGTGGTAACAGAGGGAGCTGTAGAGGGCAAAGCCGGCCGGGGTGGCCGAGCGGCTCTAGGCGCTACAGACTGGAACCGCTCGACCGCTACGGTCGCAGGTTCGAATCCTGCCTCGGGCATGGATGTGTGTGATGTCCTTAGGTTGGTTAGGTTTAAGTAGTTCTAGGTTCTAGGGGACTGATGACCTCAGCAGTTAAGTCCCATAGTGCTCTTATTAAAAAAAAAAGAAAAAAGTAGAGGGCAAAAACTGTAGAGGAAGACAGAGATCGGAATACATTCAGCAAATGACTGAGAACGTAGGCTGCAAGTGCTACTGTGAGATGAAGTAGAGGAATTCGTGGCGGGCCGAATCAAACCAGTCAGAAGACTGGTGACATTCTTCCTTCACCACTCCCTCTCCCTTGGATCTGCCATTAATACTACTCACTTTGCTCTCCTTCTTGTCACTTCTCTTTTTTTTCACGGTGTTGAAGCCGCAATCAATAGATTTTATTATTTAATATATTACGAAAAGACCTCTCAAACTTTATTTTACAGCCGAAGCAACTAAAAAGCATTGCACGAAATGTTCATCGAGTTTCGCGGTATTTCACATTGTTTGCGTTCCAACGAGTTTATTTAGCATGTAGCTTTTTCTTATGCGCGGCCTCCCCTCTTCTCAGAGAACGAGAAAAACTGAACAGAACTTAGTTATATAGGGAGGTCAATAACAGACTGAAAAGCTTGTAAGGGTGTTGCAGAAAAATATTTCGGAAGTGTTAAATTTTAGGCAAGCAAAAGCTGTGTTTGTTAGGTTTGAGAGAACCAAACGAAGAACACGTTTGGCGACACTGTCGCTGGCAGGCTGCTTGAATTTGCGCGCTCAAAGATGTGATTGGCTATCTTCAATGTTAAATAATATGGAAGTGGCACAACGTATTGAATTTTTTTCTTACCAATTATGTCTCAGCACAAGCTCCCCGCAACACGCTTACAAGATTTTCAGACTATTTATGAGCACCCTGTACACTCTGCGAGTGATCTAACTTAATTTTGTTCGCATAATTAATTTTGGAGTTGTAGCTCAAAATGTATTACGAGGTTAACGTTTGACTTCAGTTTCACTGTGCTGGTGCCGTACACCGTATTCACATAAAAAAAAGTATGATGAAGACGAACGAATCGTCGCCAATGCTAAATAGAAACATACAAATCTCTTCTTTGCATATACAGCAGGCTTGTCAGTAAAGTCGATATGGATCTGGCTGCATGGTCTGGGTCTACAACGACTCAAATAATTAGAAGTCGTTGGTAAAAAATAATATATTGTACTTAACTGGCAGTACAGGAGTCTTTATAGTCAGGAGGAATATAATTACAAATAGAGAGCTATAGAGGCATCACATTGGCCATACTTTAACTAAGCGTCTAGTTAGTGGTTGCTTTCTACCATGAAGGCTATACTACTTTCCTACTTGACGTCCCGAGCAAGAGTGGCCGAGGCACTCTAGAGACTTGTTGCAAGCCGCGGAGCGGCGCTAGTCTCGACTCGCGGGTCCTGCGATACTAGTACGGACCGAGGTCGGTAACTGCAGCCCCTAACAACTGTGGTATCGAACGTTGATACCACAATAAGCATGAAGTAGGATGCGTGAAAATATGACGTCATGGATGAATGACATTGTGAAAAAGGCACACTATGTATGAAAATGCATGGAGTGTTGCTCGGGATGGGTGGCGGGGAGGCAGGGAGAATGCTCGAAAATTCCGCTCTGCGTGGCAAAATCCCTGGAGCAATACTGAGCCCACGTGCTATAATTTTCATAACAGCCTCACATCAAGAGAGCCGGACGCTACGACCTACGAACTACTTCTGCGCTGGGGCACCAGTAGAAGATACCAGGTTGGTGGACAATTAGAACTTTCGCGTTGTATAGTGAAGCGACAGAGCACAGCTACGCCCCCTCTCCCCCCTCCACCACCCACCCACGTGCTTTGAATTCGCAGTACAACCGTGAACAGGAGTATATTGTCTGTAGTTATACAGAGGAGTTAATATACAGGACGCTAGGACGTTAGCTGCATAGAACAATGATTGCTTAGAACAATGATTCATCTTTCCATCCTGTTGTAAAGGTTAACTAGTTCTCAAACAATTAGCACTTCCAATAGAATCCCCCCCCCCCTTACCCCGCCTCCCCCTGCCGCATTGTTTCCGCCGTACATGGCATCCCTTGTATGGGAATATATAATTAACAGTTCTATCAATAGGCGAGTCTCACGTAAGTAGTGAGGACAATGCACTGCATGAAATTTTAACTGTGTACGACTGCTTTTGAATGGCATTTCAATTGCGTAACAAGCGATTGTTTATTTCGTCATCACGAGTGTTAGTAGTGAGGCAAACGGCTCACGTAAGAATAGACCAGGGTTTCCCAAACTTTACCTCTGACGGGACACTCTGAGAATCCTGGTACCTTGACGGACTTCTTGTTTACTTTGAAGATTGATAAAAGTTTTAAAAACGAGAAAAACTTATTTACTCTATGATTACTCCGATTTTAAATCATAAGTACACAGGAATCATAACAAAATTTAAAAAATAATTAGTATCGTCGAAATTTCGAGAGAAAAAACGCCTTCTTAGTAACAGTTTTTTGTGGAGCACTTTTTCACTTCCCCCGGAAGACCAGTGTTCGGTGGAAAAGTTTGCGTAACCATGGATTAGACGCTACAACCGTTATAAATTAACATACATGTGTGAGGTCGCAGGATTACATGACTGGTACAATTATGAAGATTTCGAGGCGTAACGCATCTGCTCATCCGCAGAATGCAACAAGGGCGACCAAGCTGCAGCGAACAAGTCGCATTATCGGGCCTACAAGGTGCGTATGCAATCACAGCAACACTGCCTGACGTCACACCTGCCCAGATACCACGAGGCCTTCACGACAGCAGCACGCAGAAAACTTCAAATTAGGGTGATTGTTATGCTTTTGCGAGCTGACATCCCAAAGATATTCGTGCTCACATGCGGTTCCTCTTCCATCGAAATGTCTTGGTTCAAACTCGTCTAGGTGTTGAACTGCACATATTGCATTGCACGCCCCAAATTAGACACTTGTGACCCTTTGGTTAAATTGCCTGGCTGATGGCAGGTTTACGAAACTGTATGAAACATATAAAGTTAATATAACATATGATAACAGTAATAATAATATCGGGAGCTAAATTAACGACCCATAAATGTTGTAGGCCACACAGTTGCGATTTTGTTAGAATAATGTTTATTCAGAAATCAAACTAATAGCGAAAGTGGTCGTATTTAGAGTAACTGTTACACTCGAGCGCATGTCCATTTGACATAGTTTGATCATTCACAATCTCAGTGCGAAATCAGTACTCCACCTCCATATCTACGCGAAAAGTTAGCGTTCACACCAGTCGTGTGGCTGCTCACCGCTCAGAGGCCAAGTCCTGCGATGCCACACAACCCGAAATTTTCTGAGTCGTTTCACTTCCTAGCTACCTAAGACTGACTGCCCGCTTTCGCGTCTCAATCCCAACTGTACCCTTTGGTGTCTAGACCAGTACTGTTCACTTTGGTGTCTCCAGCCGAAATGTTCCTCTGCTTGCCCCCGGTCGCGTCTGCCACGGGCCGAACATCGTCGCTCAATTGACTAGTGCAGTTCCCTTCCCTGAAGCCATCCATCTGATTGACTACAGCTTATTCTCCATTATTTTACATTTTAACATATTTAAATAATCAAAGATTGACCACTTTCATGTTCTAAATAAAGTAACAATAATATCTGTTACATAATAAACACTAAATTCTTTTACATAGAACCAATACAATTTCCTTCTTAACTTTGAATGAAACGGCCAGTAGCCTTGCACCAATGTGCTTTCTGATAAATAAACAAAGAATAAAAGTAACTATTATGCACTAAACTTTACAACAAATATTCTAGTAGCTAATGTTTCAATAAGGTATCATGCTGTCATCGTTCAGTGAGTTTTATGTGGAGGAAATGATGATCTAATGCTTAACTGAAAATACTGATATTTAAATTTACTATATCTTTTAAACAAATGAAGTTACAGAGTTGATATTTACAACATTTGTCATTTTAATGATGCGCTTTAACATGAAATGTCGGTCGTTAAGATCGACCAAAGCGTTCAGATTTTAGCATTCAGGTCTTTGTTACAGAACTTTTTAATTTCACTTTAACTATTATAGATATGGTCAATATTCGAGTTTTATTGCGATCACAATGAAAATTTAAGAACGATAGCAGATTAAAATTACTGTAGCTTCATTTCCTGAATTACTACAGAATTAAATAGTTTTCATAAACGTTTCTCTTTAGGGCCGATTTTAGGTCCGCCATATTTAACACTGCTACGCCTCCCTGGGCACAAACAGCTCCTACGGGGTTTCCCTATGACGTAGTACTCGCCTGTCTCACTCGCACACTACAGCGCTTACGCCTAATCAGCCTGGCCTCATTCAGCACAATATACGCCTGTAAATTTCCCCATTTCATAGCGAATGTGCGCTCTTTGTGGCACACGGTCCTGGACGACAGGATTCGTTTCACAATTCGTGGAAGGCTGCCTCTTTCGGCCTTATACTTAAATAAGAGGGAAATTCTCATTAAGTCAAACTTTGCGTGGTGTAGCTTAATTCAAGCAGCAGCTGGAGAAAGAAACTAAATGCACTGAGAGTTGCAATAGCGTATGGTGCAGCACCATCTGTGATTAGAAATCGTTGTATAAATTTTATAAATAATTTTCGGAGGGTTAAAAATGGCTGTCGAAGGGGAAATAAGGTATATTCTTAAAATAGAGAAAGAGTACAGGCTAACTGTGGTATCAACGATCCTTCATATCAGCTGCAACCTACAAACAATTAAATTATATAGAATGAGAATGAAAATGTAACTTAGGTTATAAATGAATGCACTGACAACGAAGACGATCTCGTGCCTTGTCACAGAATCTGACAACATTCCAAATGAGCCGACAGAAGAATTACGGAGGTTAAGCCATGGCACTGAATCAGCTGACGTTTTGCCAAATGAGAATATTGTGAGAAAAATCATGTTGTAGTAAAACAAAACCGAAATGTGGCAGTGAATGAAATGTTTAATATAGTGATGTTAAAAATACATGCAACCACTAAAAAACTAGAAGTCGGTCAAAGTAGATTAGAAACAGGACAAAAAGACACTTATCAAGGGCTAAAATAAAAGGAATATGAATAAAAAAAGGATTTCAGGGCATATGAGACTGAAGCTGATTGCATTGTCAAGGGGTTACATGAACAAATGAAAAAAATTATTAAAATATAAGTAAACACAAAGATAAAATAAATGAAGAAAACTGCCGCATATGATGAAGTAAGCAATTATCAGGAGAAAGAAAACTGGCGTTCTACGGATCGGAGCGTGGAATGTCAGATCCCTCAATCGGGCATGTAGGTTAGAAAATTTAAAAAGGGAAATGGATAGGTTAAAGTTGGATATAGTAGGAATTAGTAAAGTTCGGTGGCAGGAGGAACAAGACTTTTGGTCAGGTGAATACAGGGTTATAAATACAAAATCAAATAGGGGTAATGCAGGAGTAGGTTTAATAATGAATAAAAAAATAGGAGTGCAGGTAAGCTACTACAAACAGCATAGTGAACGCATTGTTGTGGCCCAGATAGGCACGAAGCCCACGCCTACTATGGTAGTACAAGTTTATATGCAACTAGTTCTGCAGACAATGAAGAAATTGATGAAATGTATGATGAGATAAAAGAAATTATTCAGGTAGTGAAGGGAGACGAAAAATTAATAGTCATGGGTGACTGGAACTCGACAGTAGGAAAGGAAAGAAGGAAACATAGTAGGTGAATATGGATTGGGGCTAAGAAATGATAGAGGAAGCCGCCTGGTAGAATTTTGCACAGAGCATAACTTAATCATAGCTAACACTTGGTTCAAGAATCATGAAAGAAGGTTGTACACATGGAAGAAGCCTGAAGATACTAGAAGGTTTCAGATAGATTATATAATGGTAAGGCAGAGATTTAGGAACCAGGTTTTAAATTGTAAGACATTTTCAGGGGCAGATGTGGACTCTGACCACAATCTATTGGTTATGAACTATAGATTAAAACTGAAGAAACTGCAAAAAGGTAGGAATTTAATGAGATGGGACCTGGATAAACTGACTAAATCAGAAGTTGTACAGAGTTTCAGGGAGAGCATAAGGGAACAATTGACAGGAATGGGGGAAAGAAATACAGTAGAAGAAGAATGGGTAGCTCTGAGGGACGAAGTAGTGAAGGCAGCAGAGGATCAAGTAGGTAAAAAGAAGAGGGCTAGTAGAAATCCTTGGGTAACAGAAGAGATACTGAATTTAATTGATGAAAGGAGAAAGTACAAAAATGCAGTAAGTGAAGCAGGCAAAAAGGAATACAAACGTCTCAAAAATGAGATCGACAGGAAGTGCAAAATGGCTAAGCAGGGATGGCTAGAGGACAAATGTAAGGCTGTGGAGGCTTATCTCACTAGGGGTAAGATAGATACTGCCAACAAGAAAATTAAAGAGACCTTCGGAGAAAAGAGAACCACTTGCATGAATATCAAGAGCTCAGATGGAAACCCAGTTCTAAGCAAAGAACGGAAAGCAGAAAGGTGGAAGGAGTATATAGAGGGTCTATACAAGGGCGATGTTCTTGAGGACAATATTATGGAGGAGGATGTAGATGAAGATGAAATGGGAGATACGATACCGCGTGAAGAGATTGACAGAGCACTAAAAGACCTGAGTCGAAACAAGGCCCCGGGAGTAGACAACATTCCCATCTGGTGAGGAAGTGTGAGACAATCGAAACTTCCTCAGACTTCAAGAAGATTTTTTTTTTTTTTTTTTTTTTTTGGCATGGTTTGATGCGGCCCGCCACGTATTCCTTTCCTGTGCTAACCTCTTCATCTCAGAGTAGCACTTGCAACCTACGTCCTCCCTCTAGTACCATGGAAGTCATTCCCTCACGTCTTAGCAGATGTCCTATCATCCTGTCCCTTCTCCTTATCAGCGTTTTCCACATACTCCTTTCCTCTCCGATTGTGCGTAGAACCTCCTCATTCCTTACCTTATCAGTCCACCTAATTTTCAACATTCGTCTATAGCACCACATCTCAAATGCTTCGATTCTCTCCTGTTCCGTTTTTCCCACAGTCCATGTTTCACTATCATACAATTCTGTACTCCAGACGTACATTCTCAGAAATTTCTTCCTCAAATTAAGGCCGGTATTTGATATTAGTAGACTTATCTTGGCCAGAAATGCCTTTTTTGCCATAGCGAGTCTGCTTTTGATGTCCTCCTTGCTCCGTCCGTCATTTGTTATTTTACTGCCTAGGTAGCAGAATTCCTTGACTTCTTTGACTTCGTGACATCAATCCTGATGTTAAGTTTCTCGCTGTTCTTATTTCTACTACTTCTCATTACCTTCGTCTTTCTACGATTTACTCTCAAACCATACTGTGTACTCATTAGACTGTTCATTCCGTCCAGCAGATCATTTAATTCTTCTTCACTTTCACTCAGGATAGCAATGTCATCAGCGAATCGTATCATTGATATTCTTTCACCTTGTATTTTAATTCCACTCCTGAACCTTTCTTTTATTTCCATCATTGCTTCCTCGATGTACAGATTGAAGAGTAGGGGCGAAAGGCTACAGCCTTGTCTTCCACCCTTCTTAATACTAGCACTTCGTTCTTAATCGTCCACTCTTATTATTCCCTCTTGTTTGTTGTACATATTGTATATGACCCGTCTCTCCCTATAGCTTACCCCTACTTTTTTCAGAATCTCGAACAGCTTGCACCATTTTATATTGTCGAACGCTTTTTCCAGGTCTTCAAATCCTATGAAAGTGTCTTGATTTTTCTTTAGCCTTGCTTCCTTTATTAACCGTAACGTCAGAATTGCCTGTCTCGTCCCTTTACTTTCCTAAAGCCAAACTGATCGTCAACTAGCGCATTCTCAATTTTCTTTTCCATTCTTCTGTATATTATTCTTGTAAGCAGCTGTTAAGCTGTTTGTGCGATAATTCTCGCACTTGTCAGCTCTTGCCGTCTTCGGAATTGTGTGGATGATGCTTTTCCGAAAGTCAGATGGTATATCGCCAGACTCATATGTTCTACACACCAACGTGAATAGTCGTTTTGTTGCCACTTTCCCCAATGATTTTAGAAATTCTGATGGAATGTTATCTATCCCTTCTGCCTTATTTGACCGTAAGTCCTCCAAAGCTCTTTTAAATTCCGATTCTAATACTAGATCCACTATCTCTTCTAAATCGACTTCTGTTTCTTCTATCACATCAGACAAATCTTCACCCTCATAGAGGCTTTCAATGTATTCTTTCCACCTATCTGCTCTCTCCTCTGCATTTAACAGTGGAATTCCCGTTGCACTGTTAATGTTACCACCGTTGCTTTTAATGTCACCATAGGTTGTTTTGACTTTCCTGTATGCTGAGTCTGTCCTTCCGACAGTCATATCTTTTTCGATGTCTTCACATTTTTCCTGCAGCCATTTCGTCTTAGCTTCCCTGCACTTCCTATTTATTTCATTCGTCAGCGACTTGTATTTCTGTATTCCTGATTTTCCCGGAACATGTTTGTACTTCCTCCTTTCATCAATCAACTGAATTATTTCTTCTGTTACCCATGATTTCTTCGCAGCTACCTTCTTTGTACCTATGTTTTCCTTCCCAACTTCTGTGATGGCCCTTTTTAGAGATGTCCATTCCTCTTCAACTGTACTGCCTACTGCGCTATTCCTTATTGCTGTATCTATAGCGTTAGAGAACTTCAAACGTATCTCGTCATTCCTTAGTACTTCCGTATCCCACTTCTTTGCGTATTGATTCTTCCTGACTAATGTCTTGAACTTCAGCCTACTCTTCATCACTACTATATTGTGATCTGAGTCTGTATCTGCTCCTGGGTACGCCTTACAATCCAGTATCTGATTTCGGAATCTCTGTCTGACCATGATGTAATCTAATTGAAATCTTCCCGTATCTCCCGGCCTTTTCCAAGTATACCTCCTCCTCTTGTGATTCTTGAACGGGGTATTCGCTATTACTAGCTGAAACTTGTTACAGAACTCAATTAGTCTTTCTCCTCTTTCATTCCTTGTCCCAAGCCCATATTCTGTAACCTTTTCTTCTACTCCTTCCCCTCCTTCCCCTACAACTGCAAGGGATTGGAATTCTCAAAGAAAGCAGATGTTGTCTGATGTGAAAATTAACGAACTATCAGTTTAATAAGTGACAGCTGCAAAATACTAACACGAATTCCTGACAGACGAATGGAAAAACTGGTAGAAGCCGACCTCGGGGAAGAACAGTTTGGATTCCGTAGAAATGTTGGAACACGTGAGGGAATACTGACCCTACGACCTATCTTAGAAGAAAGATTAAGGAAAGGCAAACCTACGTTTCTAGCATTTGTAGACTTAGAGAAAGCTTTTGACAATGTTGACTGGAATACTCTCTTTCAAATTCTGAAGGTGGAAGGGGTAAAATACAGGGAGCGAAAGGCTATTTACAATTTGTACAGAAAGCAGATGGCAGTTATAAGAGTCGAGGGACATGAAAGGGAAGCAGTGGTTAGGAAGGGAGTGAGACAAGGTTGTAGCATCTCCCCGATGCTATTCAATCTGTATATTGAGCAATCAGTAAAGGAAACAAAATTAAAATCCATGGAGAAGAAATAAAAACTTTGAGGTTCGCCGATGACATTGTAATTCTGTCAGAGACAGCAAAGGACCTGGAAGAGCAGTTGAACAGAATGGACAGTGTCTTAAAAGGAGGATATAAGATGAACGTCAACAAATGCAAAACGAAGATAATGGAATATAGTCGAATTAAATTGGGTGATGCTGAGGGAATTAAATTAGGAAATGAGACACTTAAAGTAGTAAAGGAGTTTTGCTATTTGGGGAGCAAAATAACTGATGATGGTCGAAGTAGAGAGGATATAAAATGTGCACTGGCAATGGCAAGGAAAGTGTTTCTGAAGAAAAGAGATTTGTTAACATCGAGTATAGATTTAAGTGTCAGGAAGTCGCTTCTGAAAGTATTTGTATGGAGTGTGGCTATGTATGGAAGTGAAACATGGACGATAAATATTTTAGACAAGACGAGAATAGAGGCTTTGAAGCTTTCGAAATGTGGTGCTACAGAAGAATGCTGAAGATTAGATAGGTAGATCACATAACTAATGAGGAAGTATTGAATGGAATTGGGCAGGAGTTTGTGGCACAACTTGACTAGAAGAAGTGATCGGTTGGTAGGACATGTTCTGACGCATCAAGGGATCACCAATTTACTACTGGAGGGTAGCGTGGAGGGTAAAAATCGTAGAGGGAGACCAAGAGATGAATACACTAAGCAGATTCAGAAGGATGTAGGCTGCAGTAGGCACTGGGAGATGAAGGAGCTTGCAGAGGATAGAGTATCATGGAGAGCTGCATCAAACCAGTCTCTGGACTGAAGACCACAACAACAACAATGAACAACTAGAAGCTTATGCAGGCTGCAGTAATCAGTTAAATCCTGAAGTCAGTGAAGCTGCAGAAATCAAAGTGATTTTAGTGACACTAATAGTATAGATTTCCAACCAGTTGTCTTCGAACCCTTATAATCGGACGTTAGTGATGCTGTTAATTAATAATGTCATGTCAGTGAATCTGGCAACACAGATTATGCACTGCAGGACAAGCAAATTGATTTAATGTCTGATTGACAATGTGAATTTAATACTTGCACTGTAAACGTACAACAAATTAGCTTCGGTGAAAAAATGAAGTGCAAACTGTCATTAAGCCATTAGACTGTAAGGGGCAGCAGATTAAGCAAATTGATTCAGTGTATGTTGAACAACACACATTTACACTCAGCAGTGATATCGTTGATGTAGAATCATTTGGTAACCACAAAACGGATGTAATTGAAATTATCATTGAAATCTTTGACACGAAAGTCATTTAAGTTAACACTCAATGTGATCTTACAGTAATATTGTAAAAGCAATTCTAATGTGATTCAAGCTAGTTTGAGATAAGTTGTGGAAGAAGTGGAGAAATCTGTCGAAGCACTGATGGAAACTGTGAACATTAGTTTCATAAAACTTACAGAGAAAGTTAGACATAAAATGGAATCGTGTTGTGATCGGGAAGAAAGAGAAAGTAGAACTACCGTAAATGCCGCAGCACATAGCGTTGCTACACGAGAATTTCGTGCTGTGACAACAGAAAGCAACTTGCTGTCTCTGACCTTCCTGTGTCAGCTAGAGATCCACATTCCAGTTACGTGGACACCACAAAAACCGTTCGAGTGGGCTGGGTGCAGGTTCAATGCAGCTCAAATAAGAATGATGGTTAGCAAAAGCATACACAATGTCACAATATTATTTCTTTACATATGAGAGAGAAAGATAACTGGAGTGTTTATGAAGTAATTGCATTGTTGCAGATAATTATAGAGTGATAACTTCAGCGGACGCACTCTTTGTTATGCCAGGTACCACAATTACCTCATGATACTGCTTCGTTTTCTTTTCGTATTGGCAATTCTTCCCTATTGCTTCATTCAGAACTTCTACTACCTTATTTACAGTAGTGTGCAAAGTGATTAGGACAAGATAGTTAAATTTTAAACTGTGCACATTTATTACTACATGTACAATAAAGTTAGTAGCTTACCGAATATTAGTAAGTAATGTGTGCTCCTTTTTCGGTAATGAGCTTTTGAACAAGTTGTGGTATAGATTCGACCAGGTTAAACCCAATGTTTCGCATTTCGTTGTCATGAAACCACAGTTCTACTACATTTACTAAGAAGCATGCTTTTCGTAAACAGTCCATTTTACAAAGACACCTTTTCACGATAGTCCACAAACTCTTGATGGGATTTAAGATTGGAGAACTACCATGCCTCTGAAAAACATTAGTGTTCTTTTCTTCCAAGAACGTCTTGACTACTTTAGAAGTGTGACAGAGCAGATCATGCTGAAATGTTCCTTCACCATCAGCAAAGGTCTGTAGGAATGGGACAATCCTGCAGCTAAGAATTTCCATGTATTGGGTTGAATTCATAATGCCACCAACTGGAAGTAGTGCCCAGGTCACTTCCAATGAAAATCTCAAATCCTTTCTGGGGGAGGGTATTTTACCGACACTCAGCTCTCACTGTCTCTTGGATGCTTCACCAGGCAACAGTTGCTCTGTAACCGTGAACAATAAAACGTGACTCATGAATGAAAATTATATGTTTCTAGTTGCTGGAGATCCCAGATTTATGTACATACATCAAAAAAAGTTTTGCATCACATCGGTTCCGAGAGTTACGGAACCTGTACAGGAAATTGGAATAGAGATCAACATTCACATCAATTCCCGCCCTTTTTATTGCTCATGAAAACCACAAATTGCATGTTGTACCACGACACAGCGAGACCTTCAGACGTAGTGGTCCAGATTGCTGTACACACCGGTACCTCTATTACCTAGTAATATGCCCTCTTGCGTTGGTGCCTGCCTGTAGTAGTCATTGCATACTATCCACAAGTTCATCAAGGCACTGTTGGTCCAGACCGTCTCCTCAACGACGATTCGGCGTAGATCCCTCACAGTGGTTGGTGGGTCACGTCGTCCATAAACAGCCCTTTTCAATCTACCCCAGCCATCTTCGACAGGGTTCATATCTGGAGAACATGCTGGCCACTCTAGTCGAGCGGTTATCCTGGAGAAACTCATTCACAAGATGTGCACGATGGGGGCGCGAATTGTCGTCCATGAAGACGAATGCCTCGACAATATGCAGCCGATATGGTTGCACTATCGGTCGGAGGATGGCATTCACGTATCGTATAGCTGTTATGGCGCCTTCCATGGCCACCAACGGCGTACGTGGGCCCTACATAATTGTACCCCAAAGCAGCAGGGAACTTCCACCTTGCTGCACCTGTTGGACGTTGTGTCTAAGGCGTTCAGCCTGACCAGGCAGCCCCCAAACACGTCTCTGACGATTGTCTGGTTGAAGGCACATGCGACACTCATCGGTGAAGAGAACGTGATGCCAATCCTGAGCGGTCCATTCGGCATGTTGCTGAGCCCATCTGTACCGGGCTGTATGGTGTCGTGGTTCCAAAGGTGGACGTCGCCATGGACGTCGGGAGTCAAGTTGCAGCCTGTTGCGCACAATTTTAGTCGTAGCACGACGTCCTGTGGCTGCACGAAAAGCATCATTCGACATGGTGGTGTTGCTGTCAGGGTTCCTCGGAGCCACATAATCCGCAGGTAGTGACCATCCACTGCAGTAGTAGCCCTTGGGCGACCTGAGGGAGCCATGTCATCAGCAGTTCCTATCTCTCTGTATCTCCTCCTTGCCCATCGCTTTGGTTCACTCCGCGACACCTGGACACTTCCCTTGTTGATAGCCCTTCCTGGCACAAAGTAACAACGCCGACATGATGAAACTGCGATATTGACCGTCTAGGCATGATTGAACTACAGACAACTCGTGCCGTGTACCTTCTTTCTGGTGGAATGACTAGAACTGATCGGATGTCAGACCCCCTCCGTCTAATAGGCGTTGCTCATGCATGATTGTTTACGTCTTTGGGCGGGTTTAGTGACATCTCTGAACAGTCAAAGGGACTATGTTTGTGGTACAATATCCACAGTCAACGTCTAACTTCACGAGTTCTGCGAACCGGTGTGATGCAAATCTTGTTTTGATGTGTATATTTTGGTCCGTGCCAATCCTTTCTTCTGTTCATGGCAGGTGTTAATAAATGATTCTTTATTCGCTTTCGTTCCTTTTGGTCACAATCAAGAAGCTACGCCGTTCCGCTGAAAAGTCAGTTTCAACCCCAACAGCCAATAAATTTCTCTTGAGGTTCTTGTATTTTGAAGATGAATTCTGCTACTTGTAAGTAGAGTTTTGTCAGGTCTAGGGATAGGTTTACTTTTTCGTCCAGTTTTTCTTCGGAGACAATGCGGCAATATCACTATACGCCATGATAAGTCTTGGAAGCACTATGCCGGCCGGTGTGGCCGTGCGGTTCTAAGCGCGTCAGTTTGGAACCGCGTGACCGCTACGGTCGTAGGTTCGAATCCTGCCTCAGGCCTGGATGTGTGTGATGTCCTTAGGTTAGTTAGGTTTAAGTAGTTCTAAGTTCTAGGGGACTGATGACCTCAGTAGTTAAGTCCCATAGTGCTCAGAGCCATTTGAACCATTTTTGAAGCACTATATTTTTTGCACACCAACCACCGGAACAATGTCTCGTAGAGTGATAGATGTGTGTTCATGAAGACCAACTATTTTTGACTGCTTCTTAGGTGAAACGTCAATTTAACATGAAGTTTTTGCTGTCGAGAACAAAGAAATAACACACGCTGTTGCCGCACATTCAAGCACTCAGCTGAGCTGGAGGTGACCTGCAATCGTTGTTCATTGTCAAGAGAAAAATAATCTGCAAGAGTCCAACAGTGGGCCGGATATAATTGGTTACAACTAATCCACTTCCCTTCCTTGTAAAATATAACATTGTGCCAATTAATTTTCTCACCAGTGTGTCCAAGCGATACATGGATGTGTTTTACAGGAAGTTCCATTATATATTATTGTTGCCCATTTGAGTTAAGACTTGTTATATTTCCATCGGGGTGAAACGTTGTTCACTTCTGGCACCAGCGACTTTCTGAATTCATTATTTGGATTAATGAGGGCCAATGTTTTAATTTGCTCTCGCGCTCGCATGTTGTAATTTAGTGATTAACAAAGAAAGAATTCACTGTAAACCCACGCTGGCATCACAATCACTAAACCGCACTCCACCCAAAACCTGCACCACAGCATAATTAACAATGGACAAACCATCACAGCCGTGAGTGACTCACCGACAACGTCACGAGCCAACTTAACGCTGTCCTCTCACGGGACAGGAAAACGCTTGTGGGCAAGGAGCTGGTGACGTCGCAGCGTGGAATTCGGAGCCATTGAGATCTACGGGCCCTGCAACGAATTGGGACCTCACACTAGGACGCTTATCCGTCACACATCGGAAACTCTCGGCTCCGTCCACGACACACGGAAAATCAATATTAAATTGAAAAGGTACTGACTAATGGTCTTAACTTTGTCGTGCGCTATCGAGAACTTCCATGCATTTAAACGCGCGGTCAGGAATTATTAAACTCGTCTGAAATAGTTACTTGCTCCGCGACGAAGGCGGCTGCTGACACTCGTGTAAGGCCTGCAGTGTCACGTGCTGTGACGTACGCACTACGGCCTGTTTTTCTCGAGGGTCTCGGTGGAATTCCATTTTCCTCTACACCAGTTGTTTCCAACCGTTCTTAGACCATTGCCACTGCCAGCAATCAGACATAAGCTAATACTTCTGCCCTCCCCTCCTCGTTCCGTCTGTTGCCCCCTCCCCTCTCCCACATCAACAATTTTAGCATTTAGCTAAACTGTAGAATGAAAGACTTTCCTTGGAACACTTTTATTTTTAAAATGATGAGAGATTTGAAAGATAAATGACATTTAGTGTGTGTGTGTGCATGTGTGTGCGCACTCGAGCGCGCGTTTCTGTGTGTGTGTGTGTGTGTGTGTGTGTGTGTGTGTGTGTGTGTGTGTGTGTGTGTGTGAATGAATGATGAAGCAATTTGCGGTGCATAGCAAGTGCTACCCACCACAGCTTCTCAGATAAGAAAGCTAATTATCCACTGCGAGGGTAGACGTGAAGAAAGACACACGCTACAAAACAAACTTTCCCTGCGTTACTCCTCTCCATTGCGGCCTTTATTCACCTACAGACAGAAATACGTACCTTTGAAAACTAGAGAAGTTCAGACATGTATACTATATTTACTGGCCGGCCAGGGTGGCCGAGCGGTTCTAGGCGCTACAGTCTGGAACCACGCGACCGTTACGGTAGCAGGTTCGAATCCTGCCTCGGACATGGATGTGTGTGATGTCCTTAGGTTAGTTAGGTTTAAGTATTTCTAAGTTTTAGGGGACTGATGACCTCAGAAGTTAAGTCCCATAGTGCTCAGAGCCATTTGAACCATTTGAATCACTTGATTGCTGGACTCTTACTTTTGAAGTGGCAAAAATTGGGCGACTGTTAACGTTTTGTGTCTAACCAGTCTATGAATAATAATAATGCGTACAGCATTATGTAGTTATTGATGGGTCGTGCTGTCAATTGGTTCATATATCCGTTTCGAAGAGAGTAACGAAGCAATCTCTGTACGACTGCAGATACTATCTACAACTTGAAGAACACTTTTTCTTCAGATATTTAGCATTTTTTACATACACGAGTGTGTCTTACTTTTGTCATCAGCAATCGCATAACATATGTCCGCAGCAGGTGGACTATGTGAGGAGCCTGTAACCTCCAGTGCATTACTGCTACTAATGGAGAAAAAGTAATTATTGATAACGTATATAATCTTATAAAACTGTGATAACAGTAATGATCTTTTGAGAATAATTTCTTTTCGTGACTGAAATACAATCTCATCGTTTGGTTTCTACCCCTCATAAAATTTCGTTTTACCCCTTACGGGGTAACTACCCCCAGGTTGGGAACCGCTGCTCTACACCGCGCAGCGTCAAATAACGAATCTGGCATCTTAGATTCTTGCGAAGAACGACGTGGTCAATGAGCTGCGACATCGTTTTACGTTATGAGCAAAATGTATCATTCCCACATGGCAGGCTCATGTTTGGTGGGTTTTGTTTCTCCTAGAGCACGTGGTACGAACATAAGCTGTTTCAGATCATCAGCGAATTGAGGATATCTCGAAAACGCGTCATTTTACCTACGATTTTTTATAATAAAATGACAGGAAACTGCATATTGATAGGTAACGGCTTCCATAAGTTAATGTTTTTAGTGTGGTAACTTCTGTGCTATGGAAGTATACCGTTTCAGTGCTACGGCACAATGACGATCTATCAAAGCGCGTCTTTTTGGTACAGATTGCATATTAAATATCGGATAATGATCTTAGTATTATAGTCTTGAGGCAGTTTATATCATATTCTGAGGCCATACAGCCGTGTCGAAATTGTAGAGCAGTTGATATGTCGTGAGTTGTGAACTAAGAAGAAAAAGGTAGCAAATGGCTCTGAGCACTATGGAACTTAACGTCTGAAGTCATCAGTCCCCTAGAACTTAGATCTACTTAAACCTAACCAACCTAAGGACATCACACACATCCATGCCCGAGGCAGGATTCGAACCTGCGACCGTAGCGGTCGCGCGGTCCCAGACTGTAGCGCCTGTAACCGCTCGGCCACCCTGGCGGCAAAAAGGTAGCAAGTTTGCGTTCCTTCTGTCTCCATTTTTTTCACCATTTGTTTTCTAAAATATTCAGGATCTTTCTTATTCATCTAATAGCAGTATTATCTTAAAAGTTAATGCTTTTTATTATAAATAATGTATTTGTTGCAGTTTCTGTGGCAAAGAGCAACGACTGGAATGTTTCCTCAGTGACTAGAAGTCTTAACGTGACTGCCAGTCTATATCAGAAAATAAACACAACTGACGCGGTGGAAGATTTTACCATTGTGAAACCTTCTGAAAAAAAAAAAAATCTATCTCTGGGTTATGTCTGTATCTTCCCGGTAAATATCTTTGTCAATGACCGCGAGCAGCTTCCATAAAACTCTGCTCCTCCATTCGAATGAAATTAAGAAACGAATCTCGATCTTGAAATCTACGTGACGAAGTACGTTATTTCGGAGTGTTAGTAGAGATCGCAACGTCGAGAATATGGATATTATGCACGCGCAAACCGATGTTAGACACTACACCGTAACAACAGTCAATTTAAAACCGAAAATGGGATGAGAACTCAAATGAGTTAACGAATAACTTCTGCCAGAATGTATCACAGATCGTTGTACAGCATTATGTAGCGTTCCTCTACCAGCAATCCGCTGTTCAAGCCCTCGACAAGTCCAGAACCTTCTTCGTGATTTCCTCCGCACTTCTTCGATGAACGCTAACAGGATTAACGCAGCTGTTTTAAGCGCGTCAAGTTTCGTAAAGAAAAAAATATGTTGTCAGCCAAATGAAGCCGAGAACAGCCACTGGAGAACGTGAGGAGCGCAAATCACGTTCAGCAGCTCATACCGTATGGCGACGGCGCTGGCTGTAGTGAGATCAGATGTTCCGTCCGCGTGTACGTCAACGTTAGCTGCCTCGTCCCGTGAGAGGATGGCTTAATGCAGGGCCAGGGAACTAAATGCCTGACGACGCTATGGCAGGCAGCGTGAGCCGCGGGCTCCCACCGCACCACACGTCAGCGCCTCCTGCTTGCCGCCTCCCGCCTCCCGGCCCCCTCTCCTAGGCCGTGCCACCCACGCCCACCGCCCCCGACGGCAGCCAATAAAGGGCAGGAGGTGGCCGCGGGCGCCACAATATTATTCAATTTGGCGGCTGTTAGCGGCAGCCACGGCCACGGCGCCCTGGGGGCCGATTATCGCGTTTTATTGGACGCTGCCGGGTCGGGCTTTTAATTAGTTTGCGGGGACAGTGGCGACGTCCGGCGTCGCCCGAGGAAGTCGCAACCGCGGCTGGGCCACGGCCGGCTCTTATTAAGTCCCTCCTCCCTAACCAGAAATAACACGGCGCTGCCGCCGCTGAGCTCCTTAATAGACTATCCAAACAGAAAACTGTAGGCCTCTAGAGAGTGGCACTGCTCTCTACAAGTGACTGCTGCAGAGTCCAGTCGTTGACTCGATCCTAAACAGGTTTCAGTGCCTCGCATTTCCTTGGCTGTGCCAATAAATCGAGGACTGTTAAAAATGAATTAGTCCAAGGCACTCGGAAGCTGTTACTTCCATCTCCGTATCCGCACGCGTGTGCGGTGAAACTGATCTCAGAGGTAACATTAACTTACAGGGTGTCTCAGATCTTTTTGACCAAGTTTAATTAGTTGATAGTGGATCCACAACCGATTATATTGACATAGCGAACCTGTTTCGCAGCCGGCCGCGGTGGCCGAGCGGCTCTAGGCGCTACAGTCTGGAATCGCGCGACCGCTGCGGTCGCAGGTTCGAATCCTGCCTCGGGCATGGATGTGTGTGATGTCCTTAGGTTAGTTATTTTTAAGTAGTTGTAAGTTCTAGGGGACTGATGACCTCAGAAGTTTAGTCCCATAGTGCTCAGAGCCATTTTTGAACCAGTTTCGGAAATGCGTATTGATTGTGTTATGGACATGCACGGCATACACTGCACAACAACAACAACGCAGCTCGTAGTAATTGTTCAAAGTGACGACCGACAGTCTCAATATATGCGTGGCAGCGAAGCACGAAGTTCTGCCATATTATCTCAAACATCCCTGATGTCTGTTGCACCAGGAAGCAGGTAGTTTGTACCCCAGCAACCAGGTCTTCATCCGTTTCTATGGAATTTCGTATACCAACGCCTTGATGCAACCCCAGAGGAAAAGGTCTGGCGGTGTGAGATCGGGCGACTGCGCTGGCCAAGGGACAGAACATTCCCTTCCAATCCAATGCTGGTTAGGTGCTTGCAAACAATACCATTGAAGTGCTGAAACCACGACCCTTTCGCAGAGAACAAGGGGTGCAGTTTCCAAGAACTGTGGCAGCTCACATCGGAGGAACACTGGATAACGTGGACCAGTCAATGGGGAGGCTGCAAATACTGTGTTGTTAGTTGATCTTGGGTAATGTCTGCCCATATGTTAATAAAGAATCGTTGCTGCTGGCAACCGATGTGGGTCGCGCGGTGATCGTTGCGGCTGTTGAAATAAACAACACCACTAAATGATGCCCCACCTGTGAACAATACAAACTGTATCAAGTATGGGACTGCAGCACTGCAGTGGATAATCCATTGGCAGTAATGAACACGGGGCTCAAGATCCGTTGGTCACAGTGCTTGCACACCTTCTTTATGATAGGGCTGTAATACGTATTGCAGCAGTACTCTCCACATTGTGTCCTTCGAAGTGTGCATATCACGGACGAGTTGATGGATCCTTATTGCTGGGTGGTCAGCCAAACGATCTCGTCAAAGACTGCTTTTCAGGTTTGTTTGGTGGGTTCGTTGGCTGGCTCTCTGTGGCGTGGGTGACCCCGTGTTTTATAAGTTGGTTGGGGGGGGGGGGGGGGAGGTTGTTTGAGGGAAGAGACCAGACTGCGAGGTCATCGGTCTCGTCGGTTCAGTGAAGGACGGGGAAGGAAGTCGGCCGTTCCCTTTCAAAGGAACCATCCAGGCATTTTCCTGGAGCGATTTAGGAAACTCACAGAAAACCTAAATCTGGATTGCTGGACGCGAATTCGAACTGTCGATCACCTGAATGCAAGTACAGTGGACTAACCACTGCGCCACCTCGCTCGATTTTACAAGTTGGTATCCGCAGATATAAAAGTCTTCCATCAGAATGACGCCTGTTGGGAAATCATTCTCTGTAAATCCTGCCACACCATACATTTAACGTATGTCTATCAAATCTCGCGGGGAGTAACGTTCCATCTTTGACCACACGTCATGCATTGTGACCAGTAACACACCTCACTATGAACACATCACAAGCTGTACGATGCGGCGGACAGCTGACGCCAGGATCAGTGGTGTGTGCGCGGCACAGGTTAATGCGCCGGTGCGTTGCTTGCAGCTGTCACATACACAAGCGCTATGAGCTAAGCTGTGTACAGCAGGCCCTATGTCTGGTCGGTGATCAGGGTTGCATTATGTTTGCCAAATGCTACGTGTTTCAGTGCACAACAGACACCCTTGATCTTTGTGAGAGTGTGGCAGAACTACATGCAGCGTTGCGAAAAATGCAATGGGACTGACGATCGTCGCTTTCAACAGTTACAATGAGCTACGTTGTTGTTATGTACGGTAGTCTGAGCATGTCCACAATACATTAAATACGCATTTCTGACCATTCATCCCTGTCTCAATATAATCGGTTTTGGACTCAGTGTCATCTATTTTAATTTGATCCGAAAGGTTTGAGACCCCTGTAAAGTCTCATACTCAGAAAATGAGTGTTAGAGAGCAGATGCAGAAACCCTGCATCTCAGTGATTGATCGACGGGGAAACAGTCAAAAACGTGTTAAAATGTGTGTGATATCTTATAGGACTTAACTGCTAAGGTCATCAGTCCCTAAGCTTACACACGACTTAACTTAAATTATGCTAAGGACAAACACCCATGCCTGGGGGAGGACTCGAACCTCCGCCGGGACGAGCCGTACAGGGAAACAGTCAAATAAGCTCACCGGACAAAATATTAATCACCCCCTTGAATGATCACACGTGCCTTTCGAGCATTCTATATGATGCAAAGCTGGCACGAGGCGGAAGTGTGAATCTCGACCTCTAAGGCATGGCTGTGAAGTAGTGTCACCTGTCGGTCGGTTGTGTAGAATAAGCAAGCTAAGACGGGTCAACATGGAGACGTGTCAGAGCTGTAGGAAAAACCTGCTGCGACTGACCGTGTTCGTGACCACAAAGTGAATTAATTGGCCCGGTGTGATGATGTCTGATAGTGTGGTGGCCAGCCTACGAGGATGGTGTACCTACAACTCGCAGACGACCCTAACTGACCCCTTGCATCTCATTCTTGAGCAAGATCCTATTAGAGGTGATTTGCCATTGTCTTCATCAGCCTTCGTATGAAGTTGCAGACGTCTACTGTGTGGATGACTGTGGTGTGTCACGTCAACAGTGTCGGCCGCGCGGATTGGTCGCGTGGTTTGAGGACGATTTCACGGATTGCGCGGCCCCTCCCGCGTTCGAGTCCTCCCTCGGGCATGGGTGTGTGTGTTGTGCTTAGCATAAGTTAGTTTAAGTAGTGTGTAAGTCTACGAACCGATGACCTCAGCAGTTTGGTCCCTTAGCAATTCACACACATCTGAACATTTTTCAACAGTGTTGCTTGGTCTCACATCATGACACACTGCGGAGCGCTTTGGAATTTAATCTACGACACTGACGCAAGGACTGGTGATCGGGGACTTTACTCCATCGCCTTTCTTCCCCTTGCCGGCCAAATTCTGGCACTAAAAGTCTTACACCACTAGTAGTCGATCCAGCTTACCTCGGTGTCGCCCGCAACTGCACAAGCGTGTGTTAGCGACCTGGGCTACGAAGGCGGCTTCTCAGAGGCAGGCATCTCGAATGTGGTGATGGAAGAAATTTTTACCTCCAGGGTTCGGCTGGAAAGGGGACGAGAGATATTGAAGGAAACTCCTGAACTTTGCGATAATGTCTCGAATTACATTACAGGTCTCCCCGCATTGTCTCTTGAAGTGAGGGCATCCAATGTCTGTCGTATTGAGGCTTCAAGCCTGGAGGTGTTCTTGGTGCTATTCGAGAGGACCAGGCTTTATGACGACACCGAATTTCATCCTTCTCTCTCCACCAAACAACACTGACGTGACACCGCACTAGGGGAAAGCCGGATAGTATCCACCAGCGGATTGTATCGTGTTGTTTACAAACCATAGCGGTAATGGCAGGATCCGTTGCGCCATTGCATTGTGAACTGTGGAGGAAAACGAGTACTCACGCGATGTAGAATCAAAACAACAGTAGGTTTAGGAGAGGCAACGGTTATTTGTTTCTAGCAAATTTTTCGGTCCACGAACTTAATTTTGAAGCGTTGTGTATTGTCTGCAGGTAAGTAATACTGATTTTTTATTATACAAGAGTAAATGAAACTGATATTGTCTTTATTAAAACCTGTGGCAACGTCTACCTCAAGTAATAAAATTGTGAATATTAATTTAATTTTATCATATTTCGCAGCTTCAAACGTGACTGCGTTCAATACACTGGAAGTGTGAATTAAAAAACGCTTTCAGTCACAACTTTATGTCTTTTATTAAGTACAAATGTATTTCGGGCCCCGTGGGCTCATCATCAGGTGTAATTTGTGTTAATAGAAAAAAGCACGTATTAAGACAAATTACACCTGATGATGAACCCACAGGGTCCGAAATGCATTGTGTACTTAATAAAACACGAAAATTTGTGACTGAAGGCGTTTTTTAATTTATACTTCCAACGTTGGGAATATTAAAACACCATAGCAGTACGTTCGAGATGTATCGAACACAGCAATTTTGGGTTGTACAGGATAAAGGAAGAAGTTCAACAACATAACTTTTTACGATTTTATTTCTTTAACGAGCAAAGTTGGAGAAGACATGAATGACGTGAAAATTAGGTGCAGGAGACCGCAGAAAAAGTCAGAGTTTTTGAGATAACTATTAGGTAATCGAATGAGAAATATTCAGTTCCAATAAATACGTCGGCTGACAGAGCTTTACGGGAATAGAAAGAGGTGGCCAACCTGTTCGTCGGAGAATAGTTAGTGATGAGCAGGAAACAATATTGAACGATCATGTTAAGAATGTAAATAGCCAGTTTATAGAGTAAAGACGAATTCTTGAATCTAGAGTACAAATATCCAAGCAATTGAAAACAAAGCATTGGTTTATTCAAATGAAAATGAAAACGGATAAAACTTTTACGAATGTCTTGAGCTAGAGGACAGCCAAACCCAGGACTTTGCAGCGAACAGCAGGTTTCAGCGAACAACACGTTGACAGATTCTTTGACACATTAAATGAACTGAAGAACAAGTTCAAGTTTGTAATCCTTTACAATCAATTAAAACTTTTTATAAAAAAATGAATTGTTCACACATCACAATTCCATGACCGATACAACCCTCCAAAAAGAAAATGCAGCCGCGCAGGGTAGTGACTCTGAGCACTAAGGGACTTAACTGCTGAGGTCATCAGTCCCCTAGAACTACTTAAACGTAACTAACCTAATGACATCACACACATCCATGCCCGAGGCAGGATTCGAACCTGCGACCGTTGCGGTTGCGCGGTTCCAGACCGAAGCGCCTAGAACCGCTCGGCCAGCGAGGTAGTCGCGCGGTCTTCGGCGTCTTGCCACGGTCCGCGCGGCTCCCCCCGTCGGAGGTTCGAGTCCTCCCTCGGGCATGGGTGTGTGTGTCGTCTTTAGTGTAAGTTAGTTTAAGTTAGATTAAGTAGTGTGTAAGCTTATGGACCGATGACCTCAGTAGGTTGATCTCATAAGACCTTACCACAAATTTACCACAAATTTACCACAAAATGCAAGGGATAGAAAAAATATTTAAAAAATCAACTAACGTTGCGATAGAATTTTGTGTATGTGTGACGCAACTGATCAAAACATTGTTTAGTGTGCAGAATGTTCCAATGTGACCTTCAGAAAATACTGTAATTTCGAACAATATTACGTGTCTGATACTAACCGACTTTCCACCCATACACACATCTACTGCGGTCACGTAAACTCAACAGGTACACAGAACTCTCATACACATCCAGGAGACGGGACATTGTGCGTTTAAAAGCAACCACAGTCCGATCAGGTGGCTGAATCTGTTCCCCAGAATCTCCAAGAAACAACTCTTCTTTTTTTCCATCTCACCAGCTCTCCTTCTCTCTCTCTCTCTCTCTGTCTATCTCTATCTCTCTCTGTGGTACCATTGCAGATCACACAATTGCGCACAGATCATTGTAGCTCGGTAATTGGTTAGCAGTGAGAAAATGAATAGGATCATCGGTTTTCTAACACCGGACCCACACATAATTTTTCGTGTCTTCTTGTTTCTGGTAAGCCTCTATTAATTACTAATGATTGCCGCTACTCAAACGAGAAATGATAAGATTTTCTAATGATCTTCATTAGTTTCAGTAGGGTTTCTGTGCACGTGTCGACACAACAGATGAATCTCACAGATACAAGAGTGGCATCTGCTCGTTAATGATAAACAGTTAATTGTCTTCGTATTCGTTTTCGTAGTAGAGTGTTGTACGTCCGCATGATGAATATTTGTAAATTTGCTGGTTATTTTTGAAGACAACTCACTAGTTCGAAGGAACACAGCAACACTTTTGAGCGTTTGTCTTTCGTATTAGCGGCGCCTTCTATTTCTCCTATTTCCCTATTCCAAAAGATGCTTGCTTCTCTTGCGGTAAATATCCGAACATAGATTGCCAAAGTTCCCTTACGTCACGCAGTATTGACTTATTTATCCATTTGTTTCATCTACCAACGTTACGGCCTTCAGCCCGTCTCTTACACCTAACGAGATCTTCAGTGACTGTCAACAATGACAATGGACACTCTACATGTGCTGTACACAATAATAATGGTGAATAATTGGTGATACAGGAATGTCAGTCTCATTAAAAGTATGCTAAGAACTCGTAATTTTGTCACAGTGCTATGTTTTTGTGGAATAAGTGTAATGGATTAGTGGAAGAGATGGCTGGAGACAGTGAGAAGAAATCGAAGCGTATCTAAAGCAAAATTTGATTAATCTAAGAAAGAGTTCGAAATAATAGGTTAAAGCCACCAGATGAGTTAGAAAAAAAGGGAAAAAATAGTAAGGGAAACTGAGGTAGTGTTGAGATTAAGACACAAACACTGGTTCCCTGTTGGTCAGAAGGAAGAGATCTCGTATATGGCGAGAGTGAAGATATGTCAATTTTAACCGATAAAACCATAACATAGTCTTGAATGCAGTGTGGTTTTGGAGTTTAGGTCTGTTATTCAGACCTTGGGGTGATTTACTGGCCCAGTGCCAAAGTTTCCCAAGCTGGCAAGCATGCCAGTTCTCGCCTCCATGTGTAAGTCTCCAAGCCTCACAAGACGAAATCTTACTCTATTAGCACGCTGCTGGGTCGTGTTTCTGGGATAATCCGCTGCTAATGGCCCTGATAATGGAAGCGGCAGGAAATTATTCACATGGTTAATGCGAGAGCTAAGTGTGTGTGTTTTGCTATGCAATAGTTAGGCCTGAAGATAATTCACAGAAAAGGTTATCGGTTTAATGCAAAACTTGCGGTCGAGCCCTGGATCTGGAGGTGATTTGGCAACCTCATCCACATCGTGCATGGAGGCGCTGAGCCACAATGATAAAACAAGAAAACCAATTACTTGTAACAGTAGCCAAGTCAGACTGAAGATGCTGAAGGAAACCAAGACAGTGTCACAGGAGTGATATATGGTTTTTAATATTGCACAATTTAAACGAACGCCGTATAGTAGTTGTAAAGCCACGACCGAACGATCCCTACTTCTGTGCAGTACTGGATGATACTGCTTCGTTTCTTGTCACCTCTTGGTCAACGAAACGTAAAATTCTAATCTTCGTTTGCCTGATTGCTCTTGTTCCAGTGTCCTCTTTCGGATGGGGCTAAGATTCTGGACTACAGCTACAAGGGGCAGTCAAACGAAAACGAGAGAAATGAAAGGAATGCAAGTAAATTATTTTTATTTCAAAAGAAATCTGCATAATGTTAATATGTTTATCCCTTAGTGAGACAAGACGGTCAATGCCTTCATGGAAAAATGTTTGCAACTGCCTGCGGAACTACGGTTGTATCCAGGTGTGCACCTCTTCGCCTGAAGCAAATCGACAGCCACGAATTGTCTGTCTTCATGGCTCCAAAAATATGGAAAATAGACTTTGTGATCAAAAGTATCCTTACACCCTCAAAAACTACGTTTTTCATATTAGGTGCATTGTGCTGCCACCTACTGTCAGGTACTCCATATCAGCGACTTCAGTAGTCATTAGACATCGTGAGAGAGCAGAATGGGGTGCTCCACGGATCTCACGGACTTTGAACATGGTCAAGTGATTTGATGTCACTTGTGTCATTTGGTTGTCACTTGCGTCATACGTCTGTACTCGAGATTTCAACACTCCTAAACATCCCTAGGTCCACTGTTTCCTAAGTGATAGTGAAATGAAACATGAAGGGACACGTGCAGCACAAAAGCGTACAGGCCGACCTCGTCTCATTCCAAACTGCGTCAGGAGCAACTGCAAGTGCGTGAGGTGAGAAAACGGGATTTCATGGTCAAGCGGCTGCTCATAAACAACACATCACGCCAGTAAATGCCAAACGACGCCTCGCTTGATGTGGGAAGCGTAAACAATGGACGATTGAACTGTGGAAAAACGTTGTGTGGAGTGACGAATCACGGTAAATAATGTGGCAATACGATGGCAGGGTGTTGGTACGGTGAATGCCCTGTGAACGTCATCTGCCAGCGTGTGTAGTTCCAACACTAAAATTCGGAGGTGGTGATGTTTTGGTGTGGTCGTGTTTCAATGGAGGAGGATTGCACCCGTTGTTGTTTTGAGTGGCACTATCACAGCACAGGCATACATTGATGTTTTAAGCACCTTCTTGCTTCCCACTGTTGAAGAGCAATTTGGAGATAGTGATTGCATCTTTCAACATGATCGAGCACCTGTTAATAATGCACAGCGTGTGGTGGAGTGGCTGCACGACAATAACATCTCCGTAATGGACGGGCCAGCACAGAGTCCTGACCTGAACCCTATAAAACACCTTTGGGATGTTTTGGAACGCCGACTTCGTGCCAGGCCTCACCGACCGACATCGATACCTCTCCTCAGTGCAGCACTCCGTGAAGAATGGGCTGCCATTCCCCAAGGAACCTTCCAGCGCCTGATTGAACGTATGCCTGCGAGAGTGGAAGCTGTCATCAAGGCTAAGAGTGGACCAACACCATATTGAATTCCAGCATTACCGATGGAGGGCGCCGCGAACTTGTAAGTCATTTTCATCTAGGTGTCCGGATACTTCTGATCACATAGTGTAGCAATGGGAGAGATCAGGACTGTATGGGGGATTTGTAAGGGTTTCCCGGCGGAACTACTGAAGCGAAGTTGAAACAGTCTTGGCAACACGTGGGCGAATTGTCTTTGGATTTAATGCGTGATCTTTCGAGAATACCTTGCTCCACGAGTCTCAAAGCTTCCAACACGGCCCTCCTGACGGTCAAATGAGTTTTAATCAGCATTTCTCAGTGGTCCTGTGCTTTGTTTCGGGCTTAATTGTGCAGAACTCGCTGATCCTTTACAAGTTTCTTTAACGTCGCTGCATACCATAGAGGGTCCCTCCCATCATTAACTATTCTACTACGTACATATTTGCCCAGTGCATGGTAAATTATAGTTTTAAGTTTGAGCCACAGTTCTTCTACACGCTCCTACCCAGAAGTGAATGTTGTGAGTTCATTTCTGAGATGTAATACAACAGCCTCTTTAGCTGTTGTTGTGCCAGTAAGGCTTGAACAACTTTTCGAAATATCAGTCTGCGTATCAGGACTAGGCTATAAAGGTTCATGAAGGTTAATCAAGTACAGAAAAAATGAGTGTGAAAGATATGTCATTTGACGCTATCGACGAACGTTTAGGCAATAATGGCACATTGCTGTCGATTTAGGATTTGAGACGTCTTGCGTATTGATTTGAAGTGAACTTCGACAGTATTTCACTAACGATATGAGGTATTTCCGTTCAGTTAATTACAAAACGGTAGCAGTCTTATGGCCAAGTGTTCTGTGGTGTGGTTAATAATCATTGGTCTTTGTATCAGCGAAAATACCATTTTCTTAAGTGAAAAAAAGTTATCAATTTAACTACATTCGAGACCACTTTCAGAAGAAGAGTATATTGATATAATGTGTTAATGGTTATCCTGAATCTTCGATGGAGCGTGTGATATAAGAGAAGCCCAAAACTCTAAGTGCATCGCATTACCCGTCACATTAAGAAATTTGTACTTTGCAAAGGAACAGAATCTGTACTGAGCCGACAGTCTTCGCCTCACTGATATTACATTTCTCGCCTAGTGAGATGTTTCTCTGGTAACATGTGATGAATCAGTGTACTCCACGTTGTTGTGAAGGACTCTGAATGATATCGAAAACAGTACCTCTTTTCATTCATTGTTTATGGGAAAGATTTTCAATAGTAGTCTCAAACACTACCAGCTGGCAGTGGACATGAACGCATGCAATTGGTGCAATGTAGTTGGGTTTTATGTTTGTATATATTTTTACATTTGACATGCCAATGTGTAGACTCGATCATGGTAGAGAGGTGTACATATGCAGAGTCGATCGACTTGTAACACTGATGGATAATATGTTGTAAAAATTGAAATGCATAGGATCCAATGATGAATGCATAGTTCTGTGGAAAACGGTCAACCAATAACATGCTTCTGCTTTTTTAGCGATCTTGGTTTGTGAAGTTTTCTTTAGTTACTACAATAATTTTCCTGGTCATTTATACTCTTAGCGAACAGCAACAGTCATGTCATGTTACCTTGTTGTACACCAGACGCTGCTTCGAGTGCTGACAATGCGTTTCCATTAAGAACGATGCACTACGTTTAAGAAGATAGGACGTGCTTAATTCAATCGCATACCTACTCTGATACTTCTTTAGAATGTGTTTTGTTCACAATATGAAGGATGGAACGGTATCGGATGGCTTCAGAAAATAGAATTTGCGTTTCGATATCATCATGATCAACAAGCGTTTGGACTAATTGCTTTGATCCATTAACTGCTTTCATAGATTTTTGACCAGTCAGCAGATAAGCCTTTACACTGGAATTCGGTGAACGCTCCCCAAATTACTTTAACTACATTTGTTTTAAATTTGTTGAACTTTTAAAATCAATAAATCGATTCTATTCATCAATCCCACGAATTTGATACTCCAGAAACAATAATTTGGTTAGACTCATGTTATTTGCACAGTACAGAGAGTAATTAACTCATTGTACGGCTCAGATGAACTCAGTACTAGTAAAATCCACCTAATATGCATGTTAATAGACAATTAGCATTTTTTAGCAGTGGACTGAAGTGTAAGAGAGGCTTCCCAGCTGACCCGGGCACAGCGACACAGAACTCAACTTAGGAAAGTCATAAACCATAGAGCTCGTATTACGGGAGGTCAATCAGGGATGCGGTGCATGAACCGCACATGGAATTTTCAGCGGAGATAACCGCACAACAATGAGTCACAATTGGGCGAGTCTTCTGACTCACACCTGCACTGAAGCAAACATCCTAATACAGTAGGGGATTCATTTTTGGGCGCTTTCAAGGAAGATTACAGTCCTCCCGTTTACGCAGCAAGTGTAGAAGGCTTCAGAGCCGCATACGCTCTGCGAAAGCCTTTTAACTTAAGAAAGCGCTCAGGAATACGGCGGGAAGTCGTTTTTGGAATGTAGAAAGGAGCACAACAGTGTGAGTCATTGGGATTTTTGTAAACATTCAAATATCACGTGATAGGGGCGTGAACAACGCATGAAGTCCACATGGACAGCTCCTGTTGAGGCAGAGTTTATTAATAAATGAAAGAATGGTGAATGTTCATTGGAATGGGCGAACTAGTGTACATCCCAGTTCGTTCTGAAACCCCATTTGGTAAAGAAATGACGAAAGTTGCAGCAAAAGCTCTCATTGGTCGACGCTAGTTGTTTCAGGAGGCGAACCCACAATACAGTGGGGGAAGGCTGAAGCAATATAGGGAATTACGAGTGAGTAATTCGGATCAATCTCTTCCTAGAAGGATCGTAGACTGGACGGAGCGCATCCTGCCCTGTCATGGTTCTGGAAGAGACATCGTGTTGTGAACATCTTTGTATGTCCACGAGGCTTTGGTATCTCACAATATCCGGTCTGGAGATTACGAGCTACGAGATGTGCTAGTACTGTAGAACATTTCAGGGCAATAGTGTACACATCGCTCAGCCTTAGCGAGTGGACACAACCAGTTGATAGTCTTTCATCTCACGGAAACTTATACAAGTTTCAGACTTTATATCCAGTCAAGGCCAGAGTAGAAGTGTCAGGCCTGCAGGTTTGCAAGGCATCGATGCAGCTGCCGCTGACACACGCCACAGCCAACCACGGTTGCCCTTATCGCCGCAGTCTGTACGAGGTAAATACCACGTTGCTCAAGTGCTAAGTGCGGGAGTGACTGGAATGTTTCAAGTCCACATCCACTTTAGATTGGAGTTGATTTGCGTAGTTTTTTTCATTTCCTCGTGTCCATGTGAGCCACGTATTGTGCTCATGTTCTTGGGGCTTAAATTCGAGCAAGCCATTCGGCAGATAGACGACATTGTCCAGCTACAATAGAATAGCCAGTGTAAAGTCAATTTTATAACACTATCAGTTTAATATTTTTGGGGTAAGTTTTCTTGTGTTCAGTGTGCTTGAAATGTTTTTCTTTTGAGATTACGCTAGTGTACGAGTTGTTTTGGTAAATTTTCATCTGTTTATCTTGCTTGAAGTTAGGTTCTTGTGTTACTTTTATGAAATTTTATTAAGTGCACAGGATTTTCTTCATCGCCAAATAGGCAATCTGAACTCACTAAGTATGGTGATTATTATAATTAAAATATTTAGTACAGGTAATAGTTCGTTTATTTGATCTAAGGGTTTGGTCACTCTGTTTGATCTGAATCCACTATGATGCTGTCTTAGTGCTTGCAGAAAAAACCTAATACTATTATTGAACCATATGGGACGCTTCCCATTCCTGTCTTCCACATTACACGGTATATTCTTCCACTAGCACTTAACGTATAACACTCTAAATTTATCGTCAACATTTTCATCTCCAGAGCTGAATTCTTTCCGTTACCTAGTAAGGTAGAACTATTCATTCGGCGTTAGTTGTCAACGATGCTATAACAGTATTCCTACCCTTAATTCACTCATATAATATATTACCGTACGAACGAAGTATCTAATCAACTATTCATTACAATTTTCGGAAAATAATGTTGCAAGAAAATTGGTCGCTAACTTCTTAACGCATGGGCCCTCAATCTATAGTTGGCAGATTGAACTCCTATCACTATGGCGTTATCTAGGGCTTACACATGATGTATTCTAAGGTTACTCTGAACCATTCCACGACTTCGACATTTGATGCAGGTGAGCGACTGAAGCAGCCGTTCACTACTTTTGATTCACGTTTGATGCCTGCCTTCACTCGGATGATCTATCTTTCTGACTCCGAAACAATTCCATTACACTTCACTGATTTCTTCACTATAATAGATACGCCTCGGGCATCAGCATTGTTTGAATTTCTGATACGTATTCAATTCAAAATTTAAGACTTTATTGCGATTTCTATCCACATTCAGAAAGCTCTTTGTTTCAGATTTTACTTGCACATTGCTATCATGACTAAACGAGAGCCGATCCAGTACTTTGTGCTAAACGCTTCTGAAACTGATTAAGATTAGGCTTACGTTTACTTTTCACCTGAAATACTATCTATTACTCCCTATAACAAATGCGGGTGATATATTCAGCTACGTTGGCTGCTCGCTTCAGTTCGTCGAATAATCTAAAAAAATCCAGTTACAGTTTGTTGGGTTCGACCGGTCACTGACTTTAATTTACATTTCTTTGAGTATATCCAAATTATTATCCTTGTTTTCAGTGGGCAATATCGAGCAACAATTTTCGGTGGAAACTAAAAGATGATTATATTCCCTTAAGTGGTATCCCAGGGCACTACAATTACTAGTGTATCCTTGCTCCCTGAAACGTATTTTGAATTCCCTCCCCGGTAGGCCGATGTAGTAACAGTCACAGCACCCACATTTGATCCTGTTCACACATAACTACATCGCTTAATCTGCCCTAGTTCGTTATTGGTTCAGAAACCGACCCAAATATTGATTATTTAAACGTATATTCAGTTTTATCTGGTAATAGATCACGGTAAGACAAGGGAATGTATGCGTTTTTTCTTTATTATTTATTTTGTTTCTTTCTCTTTTCCTGAATATATTGTTATGTATATCCCTAATACTACTTTCATCGAAAATATTTGCCCAACCTATCTCAAAACCTTTTTCTATTTCGCTTCTTATTGCGTTATTGTCCAACTCAACTTTAACTACTATGTGAAATAGTCAAAGAAAACTTTATTATGTCATTCAGGGTGACATATTAGCGATCCAGTTCTTAAAAAGATTATTGTTGAAGTTAAATATTGAGGCGGATCTTCTAAAGTACCCAAATCTGTACAGACCAACTTAGCCACAGCAATATGTAACTCTTTAAGGGAAAAATGTAAAAAGCAAAACACAAATGCTACGTTAATAATGTTGCCATACTTAACTCAAAATTATCAGAATAATATCCGTACAATCAGAATAATATCACTGCAACGACAGTGGGCAAAAGAAATTTTCATGTTTTGATTAATGGTAATGATAACATTATTAAGACAGTGTCTTTCTTTACAGATAATGAAACCGTTGAAGTAACAAACACACCCTTTTGATATTTGCAAAAAAAATTAAAGTCACTGTTTACTAATGATGAACCATAAAACATTCATTTTAAAATCACAAAGATTCAGAAAGAAAGTATGCCTATCTGTCCAGTGATTAGCGCATGACGAAACCCAAATTGTTTTGTAAATAGCTTCTGTCACTCGAAGATTAAACAATTACTAACCTTCAAAAATTCTTATAGTCCTAAGAAAAGCTACAAAAGACACAAATTATGAAATACCTTGCTCTACTCGAAAATACTATGTTTGTTTCATTTGGCATTAAAAATTTATGTACTAATGTACCTACTGAAGAGACACTAGATATTGTCTTTAAAAAACTAACCAACTTCTACAAAGCTGATTTACCCTTTGTTAGTGAACTATTGGAATCCAAGCTTTCATTATCGTTTCACTATTTATGCTTCAACCAAAAAAATGTTTTGTCAGAAGAATAGTTCAGCAGCGGGATCTAGTTGCTCAGGTGTCCTTTCAGAGATCTGTATGAACCATTAGGAAAACAAATTTTTTCACACCGACGGTGATTTATGTAAGAAAATCCTACTGTACCGAAGATAGACCGATGACATCTTCGTTATTTTTTTAGGCTCTTACGATGAGGTAAAGGAACTTGAGGCAGCTCTAAACTATATACACGAAAAAATAGGTATGGTTATGGAAACAGAGGAAACTCGTACACTTAGTTTCCTAGATTTGCATATCACGAGAGAGGGTTCATGTATTAGGTACAATAATTTTTGTAAACCAAGAGCTATGGACTTGATTATATTCATGTACTCATGCCACCCTGACTCTCATAAAAAATTTTTCTTTAAATCTGTGTTCCACAGGCTAGCTAGATTTGAATTGGACAATGATCCAAGAAGCAAGGAAACAGAAGCAATCGTTCAAATACGATTGGCAAATGGTTTCGATAAAAAGAGTCTATGGAATATAGATAAAAAATTATTTACGAAAATAGAAGGAAAAAACAACAAATAAGAAATATATTAGACGTATTCTCTTGTCTTTTCAGATAAAATTGCAATCACTGTTAAAAAATTCTATATACATTTCAGTTTCTGAACCAATAACAAACTAGGGTGGATGCTACGACATAGTTTGGTAGCCTCAAAAAATTAGTTTTGTAATTCTATTGTTCAAACAAGTTTGGCAGATGGTTTCGATAAAAAGATGTCTAAGGAATACAGATAAAAAATTATTTATTAAAACAGAAGGAAAAAACCAACAAATAAGAAATAAATTAGACGTATCCCCTTGTCTTTTCAGATAAAATTGCAAATACTTTTAAAAAATTCTACATACGTTTCAGTTTGTTACCCAATAACAAACTAGGGCGATTCTACGACATAGTTTGGTAGCCTCAAAAAATTAGTTTTGTAATGCCAGCGTGTATAGGATCAAATGTGGGTCTTGTGAATGTTACTACATCGGCCAAACGCAAAGGAAATTCAACATACGTTGCAGAGAGCATGGATACACTAGTAATGATAGTGCCCTGGGGAACCACTTAAGGGAACAGAATCATCATTTACTTTCCATTGAAATATGTTTATTAATACTGCGCACTGAAAATAAGGGTAATAGTTTGGATGTATTCTAAGAACTGGAAATTAACGTATTTGATAACCGGTCGAACATAACCCTTTTGATTTACGAGCAGACAACGAGGAACCGTAGCTGATTTTTTAGCCTTTCCGACGAACTGTTCGTCTATGAAAATAAAATGAAATAATATTGTATCCCGTTACTGATCATTCCATTATCTGAGCTACTGCTTAACTTCCTTTTTTTAAAATTTGAAGTTCATCTGATATTACACCTATTTTGTACTAGGTCAGGCGAGTGACGACCCATGAGTCTTTCTCCAGTTGTGAAACTGGAATTGTAAATTCATTCGTGAAGTTTTAACTTTATCTAATATTTAAGTATTTGTACTTGGTCGGATGAGCAATGACCCAAGAACTTTTACTTTGTAATAAAAATGAAAATGTATTTTTGTGCTATGCTGCACAACCATTATGCACTGTATCAGATTTCAGTTCATCCATCTACATCTACATCTACACTCATACTCCGCAAGCCACCCAACGGTGTGTGGCGGAGGGCACTTTACGTGCCACTGTCATTACCTCCCTTTCCTGTTCCAGTCGCGTATGGTTCGCGGGAAGAACGACTGTCTGAAAGCCTCCGTGCGCGCTCTAATCTCTCTAATTTTACATTCGTGATCTCCTCGGGAGGTATAAATAGGGGGAAGCAATATATTCGATACCTCATCCAGAAACGCACCCTCTCGAAACCTGGCAAGCAAGCTACACCGCGATGCAGAGTGCCTCTCTTGCAGAGTCTGCCACTTGAGTTTGTTAAACATCTCCGTAACGCTATCACGGTTACCAAATAACCTTGTGACGAAACGCGCCGCTCTTCTTTGGATCTTCTCTATCTCCTCCGTCAACCCGATCTGGTACGGATCCCACACTGATGAGCAATACTCAAGTATAGGTCGAACGAGTGTTTTGTAAGCCACCTCCTTTGTTGATGGAATACATTTTCTAAGGACTCTCCCAATGAATCTCAACCTGGTACCCGCCTTACCAACAATTAATTTTATATGATCATTCCACTTCAAATCGTTCCGCACGCATACTCCCAGATATTTTACAGAAGTAACTGCTACCAGTGTTTGTTCCGCTATCATATAATCATACAATAAAGGATCCTTCTTTCTATGTATTCGCAATACATTACATTTGTCTATGTTAAGGGTCAGTTGCCACTCCCTGCACCAAGTGCCTCTCCGCTGCAGATCTTCCTGCATTTCGCTACAATTTTCTAATGCTGCAACTTCTCTGTATACTACAGCATCATCCGCGAATAGCCGCATGGGACTTCCGACATTATCTACTAGGTCATTTATATATATTGTGAAAAGCAATGGTCCCATAACACTCCCCTGTGGCACGCCAGAGGTTAACGTCTGTAGACGTCTCTCCACTGATAACAACATGCTGTGTTCTGTTTGTTAAAAACTCTTCAATCCAGCCACACAGCTGGTCTGATATTCCGTAGGCTCTTACTTTGTTTATCAGGCGACAGTGCGGAACTGTATCGAACGCCTTCCGGAAGTCAAGAAAAATAGCATCTACCTGGGAGCCTGTATCTAATATTTTCTGGGTCTCATGAACAAATAAAGCGAGTTGGGTCTCACACGATCGCTGTTTCCGGAATCCATGTTGATTCCTACATAGTAGATTCTGGGTTTCCAAAAACGACATGATACTCGAGCAAAAAACATGTTCTAAAATTCTACAACAGATCGACGTCAGAGATATAGGTCTATAGTTTTGCGCATCTGCTCGACGACCCTTCTTGAAGACTGGGACTACCTGTGCTCTTTTCCAATCATTTGGAACCCCCCGTTCCTCTAGAGACTTGCGGTACATGGCTGTTAGAAGGGGGGCAAGTTCTTTCGTGTACTCTGTGTAGAATCGAATTGGTATCCCGTCAGGTCCAGTGGACTTTCCTCTGTTGAGTGATTCCAGTTGCTTTTCTATTCCTTGGACACTTATTTCGATGTCAGCCATTTTTTCGTTTGTGCGAGGATTTAGAGAAGGAACTGCAGTGCGGTCTTCCTCTGTGAAACAGCTTTGGAAAAAGGTGTTTAGTATTTCAGCTTTACGCGTGTCATCCTCTGTTTCAATGCCATCATCATCCCGGAGTGTCTGGATATGCTGTTTCGAGCCACTTACTGATTTAACGTAAGACCAGAACTTCCTAGGATTTTCTGTCAAGTCGGTACATAGAATTTTACTTTCGAATTCAATGAACGCTTCACGCATAGCCCTCCTTACGCTAACTTTGACATCGTTTAGTTTCTGTTTGTCTGAGAGGTTTTGGCTGCGTTTAAACTTAGAGTGAAGCTCTCTTTGCTTTCGCAGTAGTTTCCTAACTTTGTTGTTGTACCACGGTGGGTTTTTCCCGTCCCTCACAGTTTTACTCGGCACGTACCTGTCTAAAACGCATTTTACGATTGCCTTGAACATTTTCCATAAGCACTCAACATTGTCAGTGTCGAAACAGAAATTTTCGTTTTGATCTGTTAGGTAGTCTGAAATCTGCCTTCTATTACTCTTGCTAAACAGATAAACCTTCCTCCCTTTTTTTATATTCCTACTAACTTCCATATTCAGGGATGCTGCAACGGCCTTATGATCACTGATTCCCTGTTCTGTACATACAGAGTCGAAAAGTTCGGGTCTGTTTGTTATCAGTAGGTCCAAGATGTTATCTCCACGGGTCGGTTCTCTGTTTAATTGCTCGAGGTAATTTTCGGATAGTGCACTCAGTATAATGTCACTCGATGCTCTGTCCCTACCACCCGTCCTAAACATCTGAGTGTCTCAGTCTATATCTGGTAAATTGAAATCTCCACCTAAGACTATAAAATGCTGAGAAAATTTGTGTGATCATGTCTTGACAAATTTACAAATGTATACAAACAAAAAGCCTTGTAAAAAATTTATGCGCGGGTTTTAAATAACATATCACTCGAATTCTTATAAGATAATTATAATTTGCCGGTGTCTTTGAGCAAGCAATTTTTTAAATGTTTTATATATTGATATGCACTTTCGCGACTGTACCTTAAAAATTTGAATGTAACTCTTATGTTGGGCAAGAATCTGTGTGGCGCTTTATAAACGTGCATCGACACGGTTACGCCACGTAACGTTACCGAGACTTCCTTCCAGCACGCAGGGTGGCGTTGGTCAATGTTATTTCAACAGTGCAACTAATGCTGCTACCTACTATTCTTTTGGATTTTGTTCTAGAATATTGTTCGTTTAGAGTTGAATTTTGTAAGAGATTTACAATTATTTGAAATTTGTAATATAATATTGTTACTTTTATATGTTTAGAAATGTCTTATGACAGTTAATAAACAAATTCAGGGAAAACCAGCGATTGTTTATAAATAACCACAAAGCTTTTTTAATTCTTTTCAATAGTTGTATTCATATTGGTTGCATCAGCGCACATGAGCCATTGATCTTGCCGTCGGTGGGATGGCTTGCATGCCTCAGCGATACAGACAGCCCTACTGTAGGTGCAACCACAACGGAGGGCTGTATGTTGAGAGGCGAAACAAACGTGTGGTTCCTGAAGAGGGGCAGCAGCCTTTACAGTAATTGCGATGTTGCAGTCTGGGTGATTGACTCATCTGGCTTTGTATTATCAACCAAACCGGCCTTGCACTGGCACTGTGAACGGCTGAAAGCAAGGGGAAACTACAGCAGTAATTTTTCCCGAGGGCATGCATCTTTACTGTATGGTTAAATGATGATGGTTCCTCATGGGTAAAATATTCTGGAAGTAAAATAATCCCCTATTCAGATCTCGGGGCGGGGATTACCCAGGAAGATATCGCCATCAGGAGAAACAAAACTGGCATTCTAAGAGTTGGGGCATGGAATGTTGGACCTCCTAATCGGACAGGTAGGTTAGAAAATTTGAAAAGGGAAATGGGTAATTTGAAGTTAGATACAATGGGATTGAGTGAAGTTCGGTGGACTGAGGAATAACAGTTCTGGTCAGGTGACTACAGGGTTATAAATACAAGGTCAAATAGGGGTAGGTAGGAGTGGGTTTAAAACTAATTGAAAAAATAGGAATACGGGTAAGCTAATATGAACAGCACAGTGAAAGCATTTTTGTAGTCGAGATAGACACGAAGCTCACACCTATCACATTAGTACAAATTTATATGCCAACTAGCTCCGCAGGTGATGAAGAGGTTGAAAAAAAGTATGACGAGACAAATGAAATTATTCAGATAGTTGAGGGAGACGAAAATTCCACTGTGACGAGGGGCTGGAATTCGATGGTAGGAAAAGGTAGAGAAGGAACAACAGCACGTGCACATGAACTAGAGGAAAATAACGAAAGAGGAAGCCGTCTGGTAGAATTTTGCTTAATTAAATCTTCGCTGACACTTGGTTTAAGAACCATGAAAGAAGGATATACAGGGTGTTACAAAAAGGTACGGCCAAACTTTCAGGAAACATTCCTCACACACAAAGAAAGAAAATATGTTATGTGGACATGTGTCCGGGAACGCTTACTTTCCATGTTAGGGCTCATTTTATTACTTCTCTTAAAATCACATTAATCATGGAATGGGAACACACAGCAACAGAACGTACCAGCGTGACTTCAAACACTTTGTTACAGGAAATGTTCAAAATGTCCTCCGTTAGCGACGATACATGCAGCCACCCTCCGTCGCATGGAATCGCTGATGCGCTGATACAGCCCTGGAGAATGGCGTATTGTATCACAGCCGTCCACAATACGAGCACAAAGAGTCTCTACATTTGGTACCGGGGTTGCGTAGACAAGAGCTTTCAAATGCCCCCACAAATGACAGTCAAGATGGTTGAGGTCAGGAGAGCGTGGAGGCCATGGAATTGGTCCGCCTCTACCAATCCATCGGTCACCGAATCTGTTGTTGAGAAGCGTACGAACACTTCGACTGAAATGTGCAGGACCTCCATCGTGCATGAACCACATGTTGTGTCGTACTTGTAGAGGCACATGTTCTAGCAGCACAGGTAGAGTATCCTGTATGAAATCATGATAACGTGCTCCATTGAGCGTAGGTGGAAGAACATGGGGCCCAACCAAGACATCACCAACAATGCCTGCCCAAACGTTCACAGAAAATCTGTGTTGATGACGTGATTGCAAAATTGCGTGCGCATTCTCGTCAGCCCCCACGTGTTGACTGTGAAAATTTACAATTTGATCACGTTGGAATGAAGCCTCATCCGTAAAGAGAACATTTGCACTGAAATGAGGATTGACACATTGTTGGATGAACCATTCGCAGAAGTGTACCCGTGGAGGCCAATCAGCTGCTGATAGTGCCTGCACACGCTGTACATGGTACGGAAACCACTGGTTCTCCCGCAGCACTCTCCATACAGTGACGTGGTCAACGTTACCTTGTACAGCAGCAACTTCTCTGACGCTGACATTAGGGTTATCGTCAACTGAACAAAGAATTGCCTCGTCCATTGCAGGCGTCCTCGTCGTTCTAGGTCTTCCCCAGTCGCGAGTCATAGGCTGGAATTTTCCGTGCTCCCTAAGACGCTGATCAATTGCTTTGAACGTCTTCCTGTCGGGACACCTTCGTTCTGGAAATCTGTCTCGATACAAACGTACCGCGCCACGGCTATTACCCCGTGCTAATCCACACATCAAATGAGCATACGCCAACTCCGCATTTGTAAACATTGCACTGACTGCAAAACCACGTTCGTGATGTCACTAACCTGTTGATGCTACGTACTGATGTGCTTGATGCTAGTACTGTAGAGCAATGAGTCGCATGTCAACACAAGCACCGAAGTCAACATTACCTTCCTTCAATTGGGCCAACTTTCGGTGAATCGAGGAAGTACAGTACATACTGACGAAACTAAAATGAGCTCTAACATGGAAATTAAGCGTTTCCGGACACATGTCCACATAACATCTTTTCTTTATTTGTGTGTGAGGAATGTTTCCTGAAAGTTTGACCATACCTTTTTGTAACACCCTGTATACTTGGAAGAGACATGGAGACACCGGAAGGTTTCAGATTGATAATAAAAGATAAGACCGAGATTTAGGAACCAGATTTTAAATAGTAAGAGATTTCCAGGGGTATATGTGGACTGTGGAAACAATTTATTGGTTATGAACTGTAGATTAAAACTGAAGAAAATACAAAGAGGTCGGAAATTAAGAACATGGGATCTGAATAATACGAACGAACTAGAGGTTGTTGAGAGTTTCAGAAGGACCATTAGGCAACGGATGACTAGAACATGGGACAGGAACAGAGTAGAAGATGAATGGTAATTTTAAGAGATGAAATAGTGAAGGCAGCAGAGTACATAAGAAGACAAAGGCTAGTAGTAATCCTTGTATAACACAGGTGATATTTAATTTAATAGCAGTGGAAAAATGAAGCAGGTGGTAGGAAATAAAAACACGTAAAAAAGAAGTCCACAGAGAGTGCAAAATGGCCAAGCGGTAGTGGCTCGAGGACAAATGTATGAATTTAGAGGCTTATTTCACTATGGGAAAGGGAGGTAACACCTACGGGAAAATTAAAGAGGCTCTTGGGGACAAGAGAAGCATCTGTATGAATATCAAACTCTGAGAGGGGAAACCAGTCTGCTGTCTCGAGTCTGTACAAGTTGTGAATAGCCTTTTGCTCCATTTATTTACTCCCGATAGATTCAGAATTTCAAAAAGAGTATTCCAGTCAACTCTGTAAAAGTCCACAAATGCTATGAACAGAGGTTTCCCTTTTCTTTACCTCTCTTCTAAGGTAAGTCGTAGGGTCAGTATTGCCTAGCGTGTTTCTACATTTCTCCGGAGTCCAAACTGCTCTACCTCCACGTCACATTCTATCAGTTTTTTCTTTCTTCTGTAGATAATTCGTGTTAGATTTTGCAACTACGTCTCGTTACACTGGTAGTACGGCAAGTCTCGCACCTGCAGATGCTTTCTTTGGAAATGGAATTATAATATTGTTCTTGAACTATGAGGTATTTCAACTGTCTCATACATCTTGCACGTAAGATTGAAGTGTTTTGTCGTGGGTACTTTTACCAAGGCTATCAGCAGCTCTGATGGACTAAATCGTGCAATGTATGCTGATTTCCTACGTAATGTTCTACCGATGTTACTACAAGTAGTTTCACTGCATGACAGAATGGCGATATACTTCCGACATGATGGATGTCCGGCACATAGCTCGCGTGCCGTTGAAGCGGTATTGAATAGCATATTTCATGACAGGTGGATTGGTCGTCGAACCACCATACCATGGCCCGCACTTTCACCCGATCTGACGTCCGCAGATTTGTGTCTGTGGGGAAAGTTGAAGGATATTTGCCATCGTAATCCACCGACAACGCCTGACAACATGCGTGAGCGCATTGTCAGTGCATGTGCGAACGTTAAGGAAGGCAAACTAGTCGCTGTTGAGAGGAATGTCGTTACACATATTGCCAAATGCACTGGGGTTGACGGACATCATTTTGAGCATTTATTGCATTAATGTGGTATTTACAGGTAATCACGCTGTAACAGCATGTCTGCTCAGAAACGATAAGTTCACAAAGATACATGTATCACATTGGAACAACCGAAATAAAATGCTCAAACGTACCTACGTTCTGTATTTTAATTTAAAAAAACCTACCTGTTACCAACTGTTCGTCTAAAATTGTGAACCATATGTTTGTGACTATTACAGCGCCATCTATCACTAAGCGAAAAAAGTGGTCCAACTAAAAGTTTCATATTTCTTTAGGTACTACACGAATATGTAATAAAAAATTGGGATTCCTATTTTTAAAAAAACGCGTTTGATATCCGTTGGACCTATGGCAGCGCCATGTAGCGGGCCAACCATAGCGCCATCTGGTTTCCCCCTTCAAGCTAGACAAGTTTCGTTCTTTGTAGTTTTTTTCGTTTGACGCTTATTTCGTGAGATATTTGGCCCGGTCACGATCAATGGACCACCCTGTATACTGTAATATGAAAATTCATTTGATCCAATAACTTCCATGGTCCAGTAAATTAACTCAGAAGCTCAATCAACAGAATAATTATGAAAAACTCGACTGTGACGAGGGTGGAGAGGACCAGAAATACAAGTCTACAAAAATAAAAATAAATTTTTGCCTCATCAAATAATACCTTGTTCTTCATTTCGAAACCTTCTTTATGTTCTTATGCTATCCAACCATTGTTCTGAGTCATCATTCCTCCTCGTAATAAATCTGCAACTCATAGTTCCAAAAGCGCGTCCATGCATTACAGTATACACTCAACGAAACCCACCTGCTGCACACCGCAGCTTTCCACTACTGACTGTGAAAGATTCTACGAGTCCACAGTGCTGTCATCGCCGACAGATACTGCTGCCTAACAACTGTTTTCTGGACACAATTCTTCAATTATATCGTTTTCCTTTACAAATATTAACACATCCATAACATCATCACAAAGTCTGCCCCTGGTAGCTGAGTGGTCAGCGCGACGGAATGTCATACCTAACGGTCCGGCTTCGATTCCCGGCTGGGTCGGAGATTTTCTCCGCTCAGGGACTGGGTGTTGTGTTGTCCTTATCATCATCATTTCATCCCCATCGATACGCAAGTGGCCGAAGTGGCGTCAGCTCGAAACACTTGCACCAGGCGAACGGTCTACCCGACGGGGGGCCCTGGCCGCACGGCATTTCCATTTCCATCATCACAAAATAGTCATCTTACACAATGTTCCCATGAAACTCATTATAAATCACCGGAAACAGTTTTGTTGCAAAATGGAAACAAATGGTTCAAATGGCTCTGAGCACTATGGGACTCAACATCCTAGGTCATAAGTCCCCTAGAACTTAGAACTACTTAAACCTAACTAACCTGAGGACATCACACACACCCATGCCCGAGGCAGGATTCGAACCTGCGACCGTAGCAGTCCCGCGGTTCCGGACTGCAGCGCCAGAACCGCTAGACCACCGCGGCCGGCAAAATGGAAACATTTTGATTCAGAATGAATGGGAGAGATTTTAAGCATATTTTTATATAAAATTTGCGTAACTGAAGTCAGTGACAGAGAAGTACTCTGCTATAGGAACAAGGTAAACTGATGCAAGTACCATCTACTCGTTGTCAAACGTGTTGCATCACAAACTGGATACTAATTATGTGCAGGGCTTTTTCCGAACTCAGGTTATTTCCTAAACGTACCGGACGCTTCATATTTAGTCGCACAATACATCTCTGAACATCCAACGTGCTTCATAGGCGAACGCACATTCGACAGCGACGATGGAATGCTGGTAATTAACCAACTTTCGGGAACAGAGCCACCTCTAAGGACAGCCAGCCGGCAGCCGAGCAGACAGTGGTGCGCGGCAAAACTTTCTCCTGTAATGCAGCGTTGCAGCTTTTGTGTTAGAGTGAGTTCCGAGTGAAGAGAGGGCAACCACGTGCCCACTTCTTTTTTACGGCGCTTGACTGCATTAACAATTCAAAAACTAGGTTTTTTATTTAATTTAGTAGGACGAGGTATGTAGAACTTTCCACGGCTTAGATAGCTCTGTGAGCGAAGGTGAGATAAGACAGATTCTATAGTAACATATTTTGCAGAGAATGCCGTCATACTGATGCAATAGACAGTGGCGTAGGCTACAGTGCCTATCAGAATGAAAGCCGCGGTCCTCGAAGCACTGAGTGATCAATAATATGCTAAGTTTCCGGGATTCAGCGGTCAGATTCTAACTCTTCTATTGATATCGTGGCCAAATATCTACCGCCCATCCTCGGGGAGAGAATAAGGTCGGAAGAAATACGCAGGGACTTCAGAAAGTAAGATACACATGTCATCCCTCGCCAAGATCATTGCACAGCAGGAGTGGCACGTTTTTAGAAGTTAGTACATATTCCGGGTTTCCTGCAGACACGGTTCTCCTTCGGTACTGTTAACAACTTCATCGCAGAGTCCGTGTGAAATGGCGTGGTTGCTGTAAATGTACTTCAGAGTTGAAATAGGCAGGTCAGTACGATTCTTGTGAGCAAACCATCTGAACTGCACACATATTCACCGCCAAATTCTAGTTGTATGTGGACCAAATGTAATGTTACCTCCTGCCGTAGCGAAATGGTGCGAACAATTTGTGCAAGGCCTCACAAACGTAGGTGACGCTGATCGGGAAGGAAGGGCATCGACATCGATCACAGACGGCAATTTGTAGCCAGTCGAGAAAGAACGCCTGGGGCGAAAGATTTTGCAACGATGACGACGTTCATGCAGCTGTTTAGAATAGCTCAGTGACCAAGGAGCGGATGATTTATATCACCGATGACGTTCCGACCTTGTCTACAGACAATTGAGGACTATGCTGGAATACGTATCTGTATCCCTTTGAAGTATGGTGCAGCACTGAACAAAAATTACTTAGCCTAAATCAGAATGAAAGTCCTTGTAGAGGCTGTTGTTGTTGTCAGTCCGAAGACTGGTTTCATGCAGCTTCCTATGCTATTCTACCCTGTGCAAGCCTCTTCATTTCCGAATAATTACTGCAACCTACATCCTCCTGAATCTGCTTACTATAGTCATCTCTTGGTCTTCCTTTCCGATTTGTACCTCCCACACTCCCCTCCAGTACTAAATTGGTGATCCGTTGATATCTCAGAACGTGTACTGTCAACCAATCCCTTCACCACAAATAACTTGCCTCCCCAGTTATACTCAGTATCTCCTCATTAGTTACATGATCTACAAATCCAATCTTCAGAAATTTCTGTAGCACCACATTTCAAAATATTCTATTCTCTTCTGGTCTAAACTAGTTATCGTCCTTGTTTCACTTCCTTACATGGCTTCACGGCAGACAGATATCTTCAGAAAGACTTCCTAACACTTAAATCAATATTCGACGTCAACAAAGTTCTCTTTTTCAGAAATGCTTTCCTTGCCATTGCCAATCTACATTTTATAAGCTCTCTCTGCGGCCATCAACACTTATTTTACTGCCGAAATAACAAAGCTCTTCTACTACCTTAAGTGCCTCGTTTCCTAATTTAATTCCCTCGTTATCACCTGACTTAATTCGACTGCATTCCATTATCCGTGTTTTGCTTTAATTGATGTTTACCTTGTATCCGCCTTTAAAGATACTGCCCATTCCGTTCAACTATTCTTCCAAGTCCTTTGCTGTCTGTGGCACAATTACAATGTCATCGACAAACCTCAAAGTTTTTATTTCTTCTCCCTGAACTTTGATTCCTACTCCAAACATTTCTTTGGTTTCCTTTAATGCTTGCTGAATGCACAGATTGGATAACATCGGGGGCAGGCTACAGTCCTGTCTCCTAGTCGCTCCTCATCGCTGCTTCACTTTCATGCCCCTCGACTCTTATAACTGCTGTCTCGAGTCTGTACAAGTTGTGAATAGCCTTTTGCTCCCTTTATTTACTCCCGATAGATTCAGAATTTCAAAAAGAGTATTCCAGTCAACACTGTAAAAGTCCACAAATGCTATGAACAGAGGTTTGCCTTTTCTTTACCTCTCTTCTAAGGTAAGTCGTAGGGTCAGTGTTGCCTAGCGTGTTTCTACATTTCTCCGGAGTCCAAACTGCTCTACCCCCACGTCACGTTCTATCAGTTTTTTCTTTCTTCTGTAGATAATTCGTGTTAGATTTTGCAACTACGTCTCGTTACACTGGTAGTACGGGAAGTCTCTCACCTGCAGCTGCTTTCTTTGGAAATGGATTGCCATCGATAAAATGATGGCCAATTACCCTTCCTCTCATAATGACGCACCATACATTAACCCGCCAAGGTCGCTGATGTTCCACTTGTAGCAACCATCGTGGAATTTCCGTCGCCCAATAGTGCGTATTATGCCGGTTTACGTTACCGTTGTTGGTGAATGACGCTTCATCGCTAAATAGAACGCGTGCAAAAAATCTGTCATCGTCCCGTAATTTCTCTACTGCCCAGTGGCAGAACTGTACACGACATTCAAAGTCATCGCCATGCAATTCCTGGTGAATAGAAATATGGTACGGGTGCAATCGATGTTGTTGTAGCATTCTCAATACCGACGTTTCTGAGATTCCCGATTCTCGCGCAATTTGTCTGCTACTGATGTGCGGATTAGCCGCGCCAGCAGCTAAAACACCTACTTGGCATCATCATTTGTTGCAGGTCGTGGCTGATGTTTCACAGGTGGCTGAACATTTCCTGTTTCCTTAAATAACGTAACTATCCGGCGAACGGTCCGGCCACTTGGATGATGTCCGGGATACCGAGCAGCATACATAGCACGCGCCCGTTGGGTATTTTGATGACAATAGCCATACATCAACACGATATCGCCCTTTTAAGCAATTGGTCCATTTTAACACGGGAAATGTATGATGAAGCAAATACCGTCCGCACTGGCAGAATATTACGTACGTATACGTTTGTGACTATTACAGCACCATCTATCACAAAGCGAAAAAAGTGGTCCAACTAAAGCATTCATATTTACTACACGAATATGTAATAAAAAATGGGGGTTCCTATTTTTAAAAACGACGCAGTTGATATCCGTTTGACCTATGGCAGCGCCATCTTGCGGGTCAACCATAACGCCATCTGATTTCCCCCTTCAAGCTAGACGAGTTTCGTTCTTTGTAGTTTTTTTCGTTTGATGCTTATTTCGTGAGATATTTGGACCGGTCACTATCAATGGACCACCCAGTATAGTTTTTTTTTTTAATAAGTTCCTTCCTAACTGGAATTTCAGTACTTAAAGGTTGAGTCATGTATTTCATTGGCATTCTCTGTCAAGAATATGAATCCAATTTCCCTGGACCAATTGTAGTTAATTTTAAGCAGTATTTTTTTAGCTGTGGCGGAGTCTTGCTGTGTTGATGTTCCTGCCAATACTCCATTTTTCAGGTGAAAGCTATAGCACATGATTGTTTCGTTTCCTTTGCGCAATGTATGTTGTGTCAATTTCTTTATTTTACCAGGACGATATGTTAGGTTACATCCTTATACAGGTCGACATTATAGTGTGGTTTGGTTTTTTATGCAGTTAATTTTTTTTTCAAACAGTTCCCACTGACCAAGTTCACTGAACGTGAAATTATTGGTTTGCTTATTTCTGTGCTTGTGAATGAGACCGGTTTTCCAACACACAGGATTCTTTACAGTTTCATCTAAGTGAAGTGGCTTTGAGCTCAGTAGCACACTTAGGTTATCAGTTCACGTTCCAAGTATTTACGATAACACACACACACAAGTGTACGCTACTCACTTACAATTGTAAGTCCGTTGGAAGGAACAGCTGTTTGACGAAATTCTATTTCTATCGCCGAAAGATTTCTGCCACTACACTTCATGCATAAGGTATTATTCACGTTTAAAAGTTTTCTTATGTCAAAAATGTTAAATTACTTTTAATTTGCAAATTTAAAAATTTTCTTCTGGAGGAAATAACAGATGAGTTTCTTTCGATATTTATTTCCAGACTGTACAATGGATGGATCGATATATAGAAGAAACAAAACTAAAGAAATACGAAATTGCATCACCGGAATAAATCATATGTTAGCACTGATACGATGATAATACTTTCAAGTTCATCTACATTGATGCTGTTGCCACTTCAGTACGAAGAATGATCATTACGTATAACAATAGGGGACGGTGTTGTACCTGAAAGATAGTGAGCCTAAGAGCACATGATGTTTCCTGGATCCTGTTCCAATCTAATATCTGATTTCTGATGGACTGCGCACTGGAAACTGCCATAAGTAATCTCCAACGTGTTCAGTTGTTTTGGTGTTGTGAGACATGAGGCTGTGTATTGTGCAGCCTTCGTAAGTATTACGAGTTCTCCATATTCAAATACTGTATGACATATTAAAGCTATTTGGAGAATATTGTTAATTCTTGAGTTACAGAGTTTGTCAGTAAAATTCTGTATATTTTTAAATCAAACAACGGAAAATTCAGGACGGAATGTAGCAATATTATGAGAAGGAAAGTTGCTACTCACCATAGAACGGAGATGCTGAATCGCAGGTAGGTACAACAAAAAGGCTCTCACAATCTCCGCTATATCGTGAGTGGCAACTTTCCTTCTCATGATATTGTATATTTTTAAAACAACTTACATAACACCCCGCCCCTCCCCCCGCCCCAAACACACACACACACATTAAATTGTAAGTTGACAAGCCAGAATAACTCGAAAAATAAGCTTCACATGAAAAGATGTGTAGACTCCAAAGTTGATTATTTTCTAGGGAGACATCTGCTGGTGCTAAAATTAGCCCGCCACCCCAGCCCCATGGGGATGAGGCAGGAGGCAACTTTAAAATCTCAAATGGGAACCCCCATTTTTTATTGCAGAACCAGATTCTACATATAAAAACTAAGTAAATTTTGTCTTAAACATTTGTTTTGATTCTTGGTAGTAGGCACTGTAATTCAAGAAAATCCATGTTCTCATTTTTGCGTGGAAAATGGTGACGGATAAAAAAATACTTATTTACTTCGTAAATTTTGGTAAGTTAGTTAGCTAGTCAGATGATTTCTTAGATAATTAAAACTTGTGTGGCCTCATGACCACGAAACAAACAAAACTTATCCGAATGTGCGGAAAAAATTAATATTTGGGTCAACATTCGTAAACTCTACTTCCTCTCTCTCAAACCCCAGCCTAAGGGGAAAGAAAGAGTTTTAGTTTTAGCGAATCAAAATTTGCGAAGTAAATAAGTATTTTTTATTTATCCGTAACCATTTTCCACGCAAAAATGGGAACATTGATTTTCTTGAATTATAGCGCCAACTATCAAGAAAACAAATGTTTAAGACAAAATATACGTAGTTTTTTTATGTAGAATCTGGTTCTGCAGTAAAAAATGGGGGTTCCCATTTCAAATTTTAAAGTTGCTTCCCACCCCACCCTCTTGGGCTGGGGTGGTGGGCTAATTTTAGCACCGAAAGATGTCCCCCTCGAAAATAATCAACTTTAGATTCTACTCATTTTTTCGTGTGAAGCTTATTTTTCGAGTTATTCTGGTTTGTCAACTTAAAATTTACACCCTGTATATATACTGTGATACATATATAGGGTGAAGAAAAATTCGCGCAGTCGGACTTTCCTCAAATATTGGCAATAAAATATGTCTGTCACAAAATTTCGTTTTGAGCCTATTTCGGGAAGTAAATTGACGTTAAAGATTGGCACTCTGGCAACGCTGTAATGATGTGTACGGTAACTACCTCTGTCAGTATGGAGCAGTAGTGCTGTGCAGTTGGTAGAGAGGATAGTGTTTTGGGTCAGGATGCAGGAGGTCGAGGGTTTGATTCTAGGTAGAGGCTAATTTGTTTTTATTTGCTAAAAGTAGTCTACGTGGTACGGTATCTGGCTTGCTAATCGTCATAGAGCAATTACAGTGAGCCTTCAACAAAATATATGAGCGACGACGGCCCCGGTATTTTCCCTGTGGTTGCAGCCTATCTTCCGAACTCCTGCTCCGGTCACTGGGGCTAATGGACGGAGCGCTACTTGCGTCGGGCTTGTGGGAAGGGAGGGGAGGGTTGTGTCTGGATGGCCGAGGCATCAATTAAGAACACCCTTCTACAAAAGCAGAACATCCAGCTTCGAGTCCTGGTTCGGCAAAATTTTTAACTTTCACCATTAATTTATTTGAATGCCGGTAGGCAGCTTAAATCCTGATTCCTCTTAAAATCACATTCAGTTACATTTATACATGTGGACGGATGAGCCACACCTCGTCGACCGTGCGGCATCTTATACCTTGAAATGGTACATGAAAACGTAACATTAGCAAATCAATTGATCTTATTTCATGTCTTAACTATTTTCCCTGCCTCCAGACTAGAAATTATTGTTTTTTTCCAATAGCTTCGATATTAAATTTTTTTAACTTCTAACTGGTTTTTGATAATACTTCTTCATAGTTTGACTTAACTTATTGGTTAGTGGTGCATGTAGAGTAATAACGTAACACAAAGATTGTTAGATATAAGATTGAAGAGATTTTCTCGATTGCGACACTTATCAGTATGAATGCAAAACTTGTTGCTTGGTAAATGACAATGCTGTACTTTCGAATAGTTTTCCATATTTGAAGAAAACCTTGCTTTTCTGGAGTAATTTTTGTTCAAATATTCAAATGCGTGTGTAATCTTATGGGACTAAACTGCTAACGTCTTCAGTCCCCAAGCTTACACAGTACTTAACTTAAATTATCCTAAGGACAAACACACACACCCATGCCCGAGGGAGGACTCGAACCTCCGCCAGGAACACCCGCAAAGTCCTTGACTGCAGCGCCCTAGACCGCTCGGCTAATCCCACGCAGCTAGTAATTTTTGTAATTTCAGAAAAATACTGCAGCACACAAAGCGACTGATATCATTTTAAAGTAGAATAAGAAAAAATATTAAATTTCTATTACGGGACTGGCGAGAAGCGAAACTTTGAAAATTTTTCCAACTTCCAGCCCTCTGCCGTACATTATTGAACTCTGCGAGACTTTCAGTGATCAAGGTGAGCTTCCTCTCTGCGGAACTGAGATTTGCTCATCCTGTACCTTGTGCTACAGTCCTTCCACAAGGTACAGGATGAGCAGATCTCAGTTGACATCTTTAACCAGCTGTAACCCACAGATGCGAATTGGGACGTCGATGATGATTTGATATATGATAGCTCAGCAACGATGTTATTAGCGCCCGTTTAAAAGAGTTATGATATTAATAAGTTATATAAAGATTCAAAAAATTTCCTTATAACGTTAGATATTTGTTGAAGTCACTTTATATCAGGTCAGCTGCATTTATTCATACGTTTGAATACAACAACATAATATTAAAGAAACATGTACACTTCATAATAGTAAAACGTGAATACGGTGATTGAAGAACCGATTTTTAATATTAATTATACAAGGATACCAATGAAAGTTATGTAATTCGAGAGTTACTTTGCCACAGATGTACACAAAGAAAAAATCATGTATGTGCGTAGTCTTGAAGAGTGGTAATAGGTATTCGGAACTCTGATGATACCTTTCCTGTCACTCATTAAAATCTTCAATATGTAAACATCGAAAATTGAAGTGGTACCAATTTCTGTCCCGCATCTCGATCAGGTGCTGCGGTAGAAATAACACACGTAAGTAACAACGTTTCATAAAATCGCATTCTTCGGTCGTTCTTGTCTACGTGGTTCATTTGCAGTGACCAAAATATACCAGGCAGCTACAACGCGAGAATTGTTAGGTCAATGATATTGTCAGCAGTGGAAATGAAAATATTGTAGTAACGAAGTCTGGAAATAAAATTGTGTATTGGCGTCGTTATCTTAATTACTTCCTGTAAGAGTAGCTTTGTGGTCACTTACCGTTACCAGAAAATGTTACGTGAGTTTTTAATTCTTAACTTCTTCATTTTGAGTAGCTATGACTTCTCATATCATACGTAAAGTATATGTATTTTAGACTATGCCATGAAGAAGAACATTAACGGGTCAGCCTGAAAGACTAAGAGCTAGAGAGACACCTAGAAAATCGTTGGATGGGGCAACCACTCCAAATAGTTTAGAGAAGGAATTACACAAAGAAAACAGAATTCCGTGATAGTACTCAAGCACATAAAGCCAGTGCATATGTATGTCACATTTCACATTCTCTATAGCTTCCTCGTAGCTTCTAGAGGGAATTTTGCAGGAGGTGGAAATATCCATTCATATAGTCTCTGAATAAACGATCGTGAGTAATGACAAACCAGATGTTCGTTCCTTTGAAGATTATTTGGTGATTTCCACTTAGTTGTTAATGTTATTTACTGTATTTGCTGGTCAGATACGCTAGGTTACTCAGTGGATATCCCATAGTGGGTTAGGCACATCCAACGATCAGATAGAGTGGTTGCAACAGTATGAAGCCTATGTAATTGCTCACAACGTACCAGATGCTGAAACTACATTATTTTTTGTCAACGGTAGGAATTGCAGTTTTCGGCTCCGTTCAGAAATTGTTCCCTAACTCCACTCCGAATGAACTTTCCTATGATCAGGTTGTAGATTCATTAACTAGCTGTTATGAACAACAAGTGAATGTGGTGGCAACTAAGTACCAATTCTTTAATTGCAAGCAAAGGTCAGAACAAAGTGGGTAAAAGATTTTTAGGGTATGACGAAGAAATGCAAATTCAAATATGCTTGTAGTGCTTTATATTCAGATGAAAGACAATGCTCAGCCGAAATTTTGCCGGGCCAGACCTGTTCCCATTGCATTACGGGACAAAGCCGCTAATGAACTTAAAGAATTGCAAGATAGCGGAGCTACTGGGCCCATACAAGCTAGTCAATGGGCGAGTCCACTGGTTTTGTTCCCCAAATCTTCAGGTCGCATTCGCTGCTGTGTTGACTTTAAGTCTACAATCAACCCACAAACTGTGATGGATACTTATCCATTGCCATGCCCAGAGGATCTGATGGACAGATTAGGTGCTGGCCGCTGTATTTCAAAAATCGATTTACACGACGCATATTTTCAAATACCAGTAGATGAAGAATCTTAGAACGTGTGTGTGTGTGTGTGTGTGTGTGTGTGTGTGTGTGATCGTTCATTTGGGCTTGTTTAAATACTTGCGTTTCCCCTTTGGCAGTGCTTCCGCACCCCCCCACCCCCCCCCCCCACCCCCCGCCATTTTCCAACGGTACTTGAAACAGCTGACTGCTCAAGTACCAAAGTCCAAAGTATTCAAACTAATTGTCGTATCAGGTCGTACACCTGAAGAACACATTGGAAATTTGCGCGCTTTCTTTTGTGTGTTATCTGATGCAGGATTAAAGTATAGACTGGACAAGTGCGATTTTTTTAAACCTAAGTTGCAGTATCTTGGTCTTGTCATAAATAGGCAAGGCGTACATCCTCTTCAGTCACATTGGTTAGCCCAACGTGACTTGCCAGTTCCTCCCTTATTCTTAGGGAAAATGAACTATTATATTCGGTTCATACCGAATGCTGCACAAATCGCAGCTCCATTGCATCGCTTGTGTCACAAGACTTCCCCTTTGTTTGGAATGATGTGTGCCAAGAAGCTTTTCAAAACTTAAAAGATGCATTGCTGAGTGATCGATGGTTGGTTCACTTTGATACCGACAAACTGGTTGTGTTGCAATTTGAAGCTTCCTCTTACGGAATCACTGCGGTTCTTTCGCACAGATTTGATAAAGACAGACCTATTGCATTCGCATCAAAAGTGTTGTCCAAAGCTCAGTGTACCTATTCAAAAATAGAGAAGAGGCATTGGCTATAGTGTACGGTGTCACGAAATTCCACCACTATTTGTATCGTAAAAAATACTGCTTAGTAACGGATCACAAGCCATTGCAGCCCTTGTTTCATCCGATGAAGCCAGTTCCTGTACCGACTGCCCAAAAGTTGCAGCGATGAGCTTTATTGTTGACTCAATACCGTAACGAGATTGTCTATCGTCCGACAGCTCAACATGGTAATGTAGTCACATCGATGCTCAGGATTCCGAATTGTATCTTTTCCTCTGAATTATGGGAAAATTTCACAGCCGGCGGAAGATGATTCAGATTTGAACATTTTGCTAAAACACATTCGTACATCTTGGCCTCGCTCATTGCTTAGCATAAAGAACTCTGTGGTGTTCCGATACTTTACACGTCGGCTTAGCCTCGCTATGCAGTAAGGTGCGATTATTGTTCAAAATAGCAGTGGACAGTCACGTTTGTTGGTCCCTAAAACTTTGCATAAAGAAGTGTTGCAGTTACTTCACCAAGACACTGGGGGGTTGTTGATACGAAACAGTTGGCGCGTCGAGTCTGTACGTGGCGAGGTATGGACACCAAAACAGAACATATGAATTCACAGTGTCACGCATGTGAGGAAAATCAATCCGTTCCGCCACAAAAATTCTCTCCTTGGCCTAAACCGCGATCACCATGGAAACGTGTGTACATAGACATTGCGGGACCTTTATGGAACAGTCGTTGGTTGAGTGCTGTAGGCTCTTACAGCAAGTGTCCTTTTGCTGTGCCAATGAACTCGACAGCGTCACGTAGCACAGTTCAGGCGTTGTCCTCTATTTTTTGTCTCGAAGGTTTGCCTGCGGCCAGAGTGTCGGACAATTGCTCTCAGTTCACGTCACATAAATTTGAAGGATTTTGTGAACGTAATGGCATACAGCATCTAATTAGTGCACAGTTCCACCCACAGTCAAACGGCGAAGCCGAACGTTTAGTCAGGACCTTTCAAGCAGCAGATGGCAAAACTCCGCATCGCACACACCAGGGATCAAGCACTGTTTCTCGCCTCCTATCGTTCGCAGCCACGAGATGGACCTTCGCCGGCGGGATTGCTTCACGGCCGCCGCCATCGGAGACTGCTCCACCTGCTCCACCCTCCTCAGCCTCCTGCCCCGAGGACAGGCCGCAAGTATCGCTTCGTGCCGCATGATGTTGTGTTTTTCAGGGATTTTTAGCGGCAGCAGACGGTGGGCGCGAGGCGAGATCCTTCGTCGACTTGGCGCAAGCTTGTATCTCATTTCAGGCCCAGACGGATTGTAGCGCCGACACCAGAATCAATTTCGCCACTGTCACGTGCACGGTGATCGTTCTGTATCTCTTCCTCCATATTCACGGATCCCGAGGGCAGCGCGGCCACAGCGGCCGCCAGAGGGTGTCAGCACGACACCGCGGGACGACCCCATGGAGACAGTCTTCACCTCCTACGCCTCCTCTCGCCCTTCCGATGGAGCTGGACCCTCCCAAGCCGCAGCAGCCGACGCCTTCTATATCTTATAGGCCTCAGGAGTTGGACGCATACCCTTCTGGGGGTATTCCAGGGGACGTTTCCATCACAGCGAAGGCCGGATGGCGAGATACGACTGAAAGTCAGTCGTTCCCTGCACTTACAGCTTTCTGTCCCTCAGAGCGTCCACGCTCCTGTCTCCCCCGCCGTTCCGCCGTTGCCATGCCTCCTATACGACGACGGTCTGTCGCTTCGGGGGGGGGGGGGGGAAGGAATGTTACGGCGTAAAGTCAAGCGCGCCAGCACGTCAGCTGGGAACGATGGAGAAGAGATGGCTGTGAGAAGACGTCAGCCAATCGCACACCTCTCCAGGACGACAATGCGGCAGCTGCGGCCCTATACGAAGAGAACATGAACGCCGCGTCCGACTTGTCGCGGCCCAGTTGAAGAGTAGCTTAAAGATAAGCGAGTTGTACAGCACCCTCAAGACTAGCAACTGCGATAGAAGCGTCAACTCTAATCACTTGTGTGTACCGTCTATGTAACACGAATTTGGGAATTGTTATGCTGAAGAAATTTATTACTTTGTCTGTCGCCCTTTGCTTGTGACTCATCTGTGTAACAAAGTTAAATATCGTAATTTTTCGTTTTGTAGTAAAACTTTTTAATACGATTTGTTTCAATGTTTGCTAGACACCCCGTATTTGACGACTAGGCTGGAAATAATAAAAATATTGTCCAACGAATATCAAATTACACTATTGGCCATTAAAATTGCTACACCACGTGCTACAGACGCGAAATTTAACTGACAGGAAGAAGATGCTGTGATATGCAAATGATAAGGTTCTCAGGGCATTCACACAAGGTTGGCGCCGGTGGCGACACCTACAACGTGCTGAGATGAGGAATGTTTCCAACCGATTTCTCATACACAAGCAGCAGTTGACCGGCGTTGCCTGGTGAAACGTTGTTGTGATGCCTCGTGTAAGGAGGAGAAATGCGTACCATTACGTTTCCGACTTTGATAAAGGTCGGATTGTAGCATATCGCGATTGCGGTTTATCGTATCGCGACATTGGTGCTCGCATTGGTCGAGATCCAATGACTGATAGCAGAATACGGAATCGGTGGGTTTGGGAGGGTAGTACGGAACGCCGTGCTGGATCCCAACGGCCTCGTATCACTAGCAGTCGAGATGACAGGCATCTTATCCGCATGGCTGTAACGGATCGTGCAGCCACGTCTCGATCCCTGAGTCAACATATGGGGACATTTGCAAGACAACTATCTGCACGAACAGTTCGACGACGTTTGCAGCAGCATGGACTATCAGATCGGAGACCATGTCTGCGGTTACCCTTGACGCTGCATCACAGACAGGAGCACCTGCGATGGTGTACTCAACGACGAACCTGGGTGCACGAATGGCAAAACGTCATTTTTTCAGACGAATCCAGGTTCTGTTAACAGCATCATGATGGTCGCATCCGTGTTTGGCGACATCGTGGTGAACGCACATTAGAAGCGAGTATTCGTCATCGCCATACTGGCATATCACCCGGCGTGATGGTATGGGGTCCCATTGGTTACTTGTCTCGGTCACCTTTTGTTCGCATTGACGGCACTTTGAACAGTGGACGTTACATTTCAGATGTGTTACGACCCGCGGCTGTACCTTTCATTCGATCCCTGCGAAACCCAACATTTCAGCAGGAGACTGCACAACCGCATGTTGCAGGTCCTGTACGGGCCCTTCTGGATACAGAAAACGTTCCACTGCTGCCCTGGCCAGCAAATTCTCCAGATCTCTCACCAAATGAAAACGTGTGGTCAATGGTGGCCGGGCAGCTGGCTCGCCACGATACGCGCCAGTCACTACTCTTGATGGACTGTTGCATCGTGTTGAAGCTGCATGGGCAGCTGTTCCTGTACATGTCACCCAAGCCCTGTTTGACTCAATATCCAGACGGATCAAGGGCATTATTACGGCCAGAGGTAGCAGACTCAATATCCAGGCGGATCAAGGGCATTATTACGGCCAGAGGTAGTTGTTCTGGGTACTGATTTTCCGGGAGCTATGCAGCCAAACTGCGTGAAAATGTAATTACATGTCAGTTCTAATACAATATATTTGTCCGATGAATACATCATCTGCATTTCTTCTTGGTGTAGCAGTTTTAATGGACAGTAGTGTAGTTTAACTGGGAATATTGGAGAACCATAAAGTTGGTCAGCTCGAATGAATGCAGGTATATTTGGCCCATGGGAGAACGTCACTGAAATAGTGAAAAACGTGAAGTCACAGTTGCTTGACGATAGAGGCACATCCCACTATCCCACAAAAGTCAGTATAAAACTATTCATCGACCAGTATAAAGTGAGAAAGCTAGGAACGTACTACTTCCTCATACACAAAAATGGAAAGCGAAAACATTATTAGCACTTGCTTAGTAACTTCCGATCCTCACTGGGAACACAATATAACAGCTGTTGTGTGTGGCATGGATTCAACAAGTCGTTGGTAGGTATGTAGCACCGATTGTCTGCGCACCGGTCACGCAGTGCCCGTAAATAACTGACCGATGGAATGCGGGCGCAAAGCTGATGCCCCATAGTGTCCTATATGTGTTCCATCGGGTTCAGATCCGGCGAATTTGCTGGCTAGGGTATCAGCCTGAGTTCATAATCATTCCACTGTACCACGATTCTGGTCTTGTGACACGGACGGATATTCTACTGCAAGAAGCTATCGCCGTCGGGGAAGACATCAATCATAGAGGAATGCATGCGGTGCCTAATGTTCATGTAGCGCCACAGCCGTCACGGTGCCTTCGATTACAACTACGGGGCCCACGTCAAGCCAAGGAGAATTTCCTCCAACTTGTAACACTACCTCCTCCAGCCTGCGAGCCGGCCGAGGTGACCGAGCGGTTCTAGGCGCTACAGTCTGGAACCGAGTGACCGCTACGGACGCAGGTTCTAATCCTGCCTCGGGCATGGATATATGTGATGTCCTTAGGTTAGTTAGGTTTAAGCAGTTCTAAGTTTTAGGGGACTGATGACCTCAGAAGTTAAGTCCCATAGTGCTCAGAGCCATTTAAACCATTTGAACCAGCCTGCGTCCTTGGCACGTTGCTTGCTTTGAGCAGCCGTCCGCCTGGATTACGGCGTATCCGACACGACCATCGACCTGGTGTGACAGAAAACTTGATTCACTCGATCAGGTGACACATTTCCATTGATCCTTGGCCCAATCTTGATGATATGGTGCCCACCGCAATCGTAGTTGACGGTTTTGTTGAGTCAAACTTTAGGTGTCGCATGGTGTAGAACCTATGATCAACAATGTGGGCTGAACGGTGTGCTCCTAAACAGCTGCATTAACATAGTAGTCTGTCATTAGAACTGCCATTACTCGTGAAAGTCAGACTTACCTGCTCTGTGAAGCTCCAGCACTGTTCGCAGCTTAAGCTGCTTTACAGAATGGGCAAACCTCCGACCTCCATGTTCTATGAGGAGGCGTGGACGTTCAGTACATCGTCACCTAACTTCACCTTCCTTCAACCATGTTCCATAGATCTTCACGACAGTAGTACTCGAAAAACCGACCAGCTCCACAGTTTCCGAGACTTTCGTCACCAGACGCCAAGTCATATCTGTTTGCTCTTTGTCAGTGGATTTCTTCGTTTGCAGCTTATGTCATCGCTGGAATGGTTCCCTATTATATACCTTCCTTTCCGCATCTCGTGTCGGCAACACCAGCAGGCGGCATTCAATTTCGCGGTCCCGGTGGTCATAACGTTTTGAATCGTCAGTGTATCACTCTCGCCGGGACCGGCAAGATAATGTTATAATAATTACAGCGCTCTCACAAGCATTTAAGGAATCATGCTTCGCTCGCTCCTTATGGGGATGGGACTAGAAGGATGCTAATAAGTGATACAATGACAAGCACCCTCTGCCATCCACTTCGCCGCGGGTTGCAGAGTACGAATGTAGATGCATGACTCAAATGGTGATGAGGCCATACCATTGGGAACGAATAAGAGAGAGACTGCTTTATGAATCATTACATTTCCCTTTTCACACAGGTCAGGCTGATATACGGGAGGAAGGAAGGAAGGTTGGGATTTAATTTCCTGTCCACGGTGACTTCGTTATGGACGGAGCCCAAATTCGGATTGTGGAAGGAGAACCAAATCGGACGTCTCCTTTCAAAGGAACTATCCCGGCAATTGCCTGTAGTCTTTTAGGGAAATCACGGAAACCATAATCTGAATGGCCAGACGGCGATTTGAGTCGTTGTCTTGCCAAATATTCTTGTGCGTCCGATAGCTTACTTCTCTACTGTGGAGAGTATATAATTTCTTAGTTCTTTCAATACTTTTGTCTAAGTCAAACGAGATTAACTGTGATCCTAGTTTATGTGGAACATTTCGATATATTTTATGGTGCATTGCTGTTCCTTCAGACTGTTATTACCTTTGTGGTTCCCAATATTTCAGTTACTGTTAAGAGGAGAGGTGGGAGGGCTGGTCGTCTTTTAAAGTGAAAGTATGTAAAGTGGCCCTGTCATGTGACACACATTTAATAAGGCAATCTTTAAAATAATGAATTAGGAATTCAGTGGCCGCTAAATGAAACAATAATTACAATTAATTAGATTTATTCCGTTGAATTGCCATGTAAAATATTCGAGAAGCAATAACAATATCAAATTTATACATTGTAAGTTCCGAAAAAAGGGTCTGGGGTAAACGCTATCAACCACGTAAACTAAGCATTTGTCGTCACGAAGCTGTACTGTGATCGTCTAGGTGTTAGATGAAAGACATACAATACGAAAGGAGGTAACGTGTCTCATGTGCGGTCAGATCTGGAAGCAAACTGGTCATTTGAATCTCAATGCAAGATTTAAGAAGTGAAGCTTCAAGTTGTTGAAATTCTGTAAAAATCACTTTATTGTCCCTACACGCCACCTCATGATTACGGCTCGATCTCACCATGCCACTCTGTAGGTGGGGGTTGAAGCGGGTGCAGAATCAATTATTAGCGGCACACCAACGACTTAGCTAGGGGCTAAGTCAGCTCATCTGCTCTGGGATGGAAGCTCCCACGTGTCAAGCGATGAAGGCTCTCAGTAATCAAGACTTGAAGACGAAGTAATTTTACACCGAAAGCTTACTAGAAAGAAAACACGTACCTCTGCATTTTGCGCATTTCATTCTCTTCGAATTGGCCGTGATACGGATCTCCAGAGTGCCAACCTGTAAAAATATTCCTTGGAAAATACTCGTTCACTTCCCTGTGCAAATTCTACCAGCCAGTGCTGGAAAGAGGCATCTCACTCTCTTTCTGTCCCGCTCTGTGGCCATTGAGGTGGGACCTCAGCTGCCAGTCGAGTTTTTCTCTCTAAACTCCAGTTTATTGACGTTAGACAATCCTGGTAGTTCTTATGCTGCATGAGCATTTAGTTTCTGTGAAGTCTGCTGTGTCTCGTGCTTTCAAATGCATACCCTAGATGTTATATAGTACAGGGTGTTCAAAAAGTCTCTCTGCAGTGCCGTATGATTGTTAGCCGCGCGTGCCGTATGATTATTCGCCTGCCTGCGTTACTTCCTTTCAAGTGGACTCTCCCAACATTCCACTGTTTCGTTTATCTCAGCCAGCGTCAGCAGTATCGTTGGTGTGTGTCGCTACGTGTTGACGTGAACGCTTAAATTTAGTTCCTTTGTTCGCTTGTTTCGTTTTTGTCACTGTTAAAATGCTAACCATTGAAGGAAGTGTGTTTTTATTCGAACATGTGATCAAAGCTGGCGGTAAATACAGAGTTTCAGTTCGTCAAACATTTAATTCAATTTTCCTGGAGACAATACTCCCACATCGCGATACTGTGCTAGATTTGATTAACAAATTTCAATGTAAGGGTTCAGTGACAGATGCACAGAGAAGTGGTCGTCCCAGCGTATTGTCTGAGGATAAACTACTCGACATTTCCGATAAAATGTCCATTAGTCCGAACAAGTCAGAAAGAAAACTCGCCCAGAAATCGATGCTAGTGTCGGAACGGCCCACACAGCTGTAAGGAAAAAATTAGAACTTTTCCCATACAAAGGCCGGCCGCGGTGGTCTAGCGGTTCTAGGCGCTCAGTCCGGAGCCGCGCGGCTGCTACGGTCGCAGGTTCGAATCCTGCCTCGGGCATGGATGTGTGTGCTGTCCTTAGGTTAGTTAGGTTTAAGTAGTTCTAGGGGACTGATGACCACAGATGTTAAGTCCCATAGTGCTCAGAGCCATTTGAACCATTTGAGCCCATACAAAGTGACAGTCGTGCGAGAACTGAAAAATACTGATCATGGCAAGAGACTGCATTATTGTCAATGATTCAAATATTTCTTTCAACAAAATGGAAGGGATATTCTTAATGAAACATTTTTCACTGATGAGGCGTGGTTCCATTTATCCGGGTACATGAATTCGCAAAATTCTCGTATATGGAGTACTGCAAATCCATTGTGTATTAATGAGGAACCACTTCATTCTGTGAAAATAGGCGTTTGGATTGCAATTTCTAGACGTCGGATTGTGGGTCCCATATTTATCAACGAAACAATAAACGCACAGCGATACTCCAGTGATATTCTGTACCCATTCATAGGAGAACTTGTAATAAGTGAAATACTGAACTGTTATTTTCCACAAGATGGTGCAACCGCGCATACAGCTCGCGTTTCAATGTCACTGCTTGCTGATGTTTTTGGTGATCGCATAATTTCACAGGGGCTTTGGCCTCCACGATCGCCTGACCTAACACCACCTGACTTTTTCTTCCAGGGTGCAGCGAAAGCAACTGTCTATGAGAACCGTCCAAAATCCATCGATGAATTGAAAACTGCAATATCCACTTCCTCTGCTTCTGTTACAGAAGAAATGTTACAGCTTGTGTTTGGAAACATGATTAGACGAATTGAACTGTGTATTCAAAAACAGGGGGACACTTTCAGCGCTTAAAGCGAAAATTTTGAGGTAAAAATGAACATTCAATGTCAAAGCTGAGCTGGGAAGGTAAGGGAATTAGAATTAATGGAAGAAGGCTTACCAACTTGAGATTTGCTGATAATATTGCCTTACTGGCCAAAGACTTCGCAGAGCTCCAAAACTTAGTTACAGGTCTTGCATCGGAATGTCAGCTGGTTGGCTTGAACATGAACCTTTCCAAAATAAAAGTTGACAGGCATGCCTTGCTCATACTGTGGCATCAAGCAGTCAGGCCTGCAAGATGAGTGTCTACCAAGCGAGTGGATTCTTTCTTATTTATCGAGTAACATGAACTCTCGTACTCACAATTAAGTTACAAATTATCCTCCTATATGAATAATACGCAACGGAAACGCACATCTGACTATCAGTAATTTACAGAACTCTGACTGTTCACTACGCACTGGCAATACCACATTTTCTTTTTTTTTTATTTAACGGCTTTTATCAACACGTGGTGGCCATCGCACTGAATATGAATGGCGCACGCATTATAAATTCTGGATATCATGACAACATACAATTCGAAGGAAAAGGCCACCAATCTTTTTCTTTTCACTATCTTATTTATTCCGATAAATTCTATAACCTAAACACACAAATTCTATAACCTACAACAATAACACATGAGAAATTCCGCCCAGTGGGCATGGCTTTACATTGGTGATTCTCTATCTTATGGTCTCGTAATTATTTAACGCTACAGTGCACTTTCTGGATAGGATGGTGGATCTTTTATTAAATCTCACACTTCGACTCTCACAATCATCATCTCGAAACTTTCCTCCAGACCGAGCGGTACAAAAGGAACACGCATAACCCACTACCTCTGAAACTACCTTGCTACTCTCCCATGCAAACCACACATACTTATATTACATGACATACACCACACTGCAACATGAAATACAACACAGGGAATAGTCACAACATTATCACTTTCAGCTTTCTCACTTCAATTAATATTTATCCCAGTTTCACACGACACTGCCCCACTTCGTAATTCTACTTTCCTACTATGAACTCTGGAGATATATGCACGTCTTCCTGTGCAATGCAAGCCAAGTGGCGTTGCTGGATAGACGGCTGACTCACCTTGCTTCTCTCTCAGAGTATTATAGTTTGAATCAAGCGTCACACGGAAACATATCACACAAAGTAGTATTAAGAACATATTCATCACACACACGAGTCCTCAACTGATACCATGGACGAGTACTTCACTTTATCCTTTGTCTCATACACAGATTGAGACTCACACAGTACTCACCACGTGGAAGTACTCGCCTCTAATTTCCAGTCCTGCACACGCTATTTCTTAAATATTTCAACTTATAGTACACACGCTAGTAATTCAGCTTAACTTAAGCACACAGGAGTATTTCAACTTATTGCTACAGGTGGTTTCATTGTGACCGTTGGTCACTTCTGAAGATTACTACGATCCCATTAATATTAGCTGCCTGACATTTAATTCTCCCCACAAAAGTTCCTGAAATAGAGAAATTATTATTTCAAACTACTCTTAAATATTCCACATGCATACCATGTCTCCACTCTTTTGTCTTTACGGAGCACACCCAAGACAGGTCCTAACAGCACAAGATCCAGCGGCAGAGTGCCGAAACATGGCCGTTCTTCAGGTCCTCTCGCACCACTGTCGAAGTGGGGGAGCACCTTGCTACCGTATTGGTCAGCCACATTTCAGGCGCTCAAAGCTCAGGTAAATTTCATCTCTTTGGTCCCACCAAAGGTGGCCAAAGGATCGTCTCAAAGATGATCATATATTCACATTCACTATCTGCGGTTAGCAGACGACCATACATTCATTCATTTCTCAGATCTCACCAAACTGGATGTAGGGATTTATTTTGAGGGAGTGCACATGTGATCAATTAAATAAATAAATTGTCATTCTTTCCCACACTGGTATCCGGCTTCGCTGTATTAATTGAAATTGAGTTATTTTCCAAAAAAATTGTTGTTCTGACAAAAATAATGAAGTATGTTGTACCTATTTTCAATGTCGGGCGGTACTGTACCCTTTCAAAGTAATATCCAACAAATGGGTCCCAGCTGGAGATGTGAAAGTCAAGGACAGTCTACTAGAAGAGGTCAGTAAATATGTCTACCTTGGCCAGAATATAAATATGGAGACATAAGGCCAGAAATCTATCGACGCATCAAGCTTGGCTGGCAAGCATTTGGGAAGAATTCAAAAGTATTCAGATCAAAAATGCCAGCAAATCTGAAGAAAGAAGTATTTGATCAATGCATTCTTCCTGTGATGACGTATGGCTGCGAGACATGGACACTGAACTCATTTACAAAAGGGAAACTTAGGACAGCACAGAGAGCCATGGAGAGATCAATCCTGGGCTATACAAGAAAGGACAGGAAAAGGGCAGATGACATCCGGTCTGTGACGAAGGTTAATGGTATCTTAGAGAGAGTAGGTTCCTTGAAATGGCAGTGGGCTGGCCACGTCGCAAGAAGAAAATACAACAGATGGACGAAGCTAGTACTGGAGTGGAGTCCGAGAGAGCACCTGAGGCCTAGAGGAAGAGCACCAGACAGGTGGGACAAAGACATCAAGAAGATCGCTGATAACACCTGGCAGAGAACTGCCCAAGACCGTCCCACTTGGAGAAGACTGCTGAAAGCCTACCTGAATCTACGACTCGAAGAGGCCACATCATCTAATGATTGAATTGGCTGATGACGATGACGATATTCAATGCGGCGTACGGCACGCGCAGCTAACAATCATACGGCACTGTGGAGATACTTTTTTTACACCCCGGATTTGGTGCATTCCAAAGGAGCACAGCACGTTTTGTGCACAATAGTCCCTTCCTTGACCTTGCTGAAAACACGGTTCCTTCTCTTTCCATTCCTGGGTTATAAAACGGACGCTGCTGGGGGAGGGGGCCGTTATGCCACAAGAGATGGTATCTGTGCTGCCCACTGCGCATCCAGTGCCCAAGCACGGTACTACGAGAGTCCAGTGGTCTGCACGGCATTGACCTGTACCCCTCCCGGTATGTCCTTCTTAACTCTGCTCTCTTTGCCTACTGTCTCCGTTGCTCACCCGAGCACTGTCAACTCACTCCAGTCTGTCTGCAACGTCCTCTTACTTATATAGAGCATGTAAAATTATGACAACTGACTACCAACTATCACTAGTACTTCTGTCCATTACATATCTTGATATACATTAGTTATTGTAATCTAATGGGTCCTCATGTTCGAATTTTATATACGTTATGGAACAGTTTTGAAAAAAAAAAAAAACATTACGACCGTTCTCCCTCTGTAGTAGTTTTACAATTACTGTCTAAAAATATTCATCACTTCTTCTCAAGTTAACTGACTCTTTCGTTGCTTCTTGGTAGTGCAATTTCGTAGTTATAAATAAAAAGCACAAAACTGTGTATGTTTTACAGTATTAATTTATTTCGCTAACCTCTTTTCGGCTTACAAGGCCATCATCAGACTTCAAGTGTTTACCGTCGTCAAAGAGAGTACAGTACTTGCGAACAACACTGAAGTATATGTTAAACATCGAGAATGGAAACCAATATCTATTTAACACTTTAACCACCTACAATAAAAAAATAAGTGCGTGTCAGATGTAATGAAGAATAACTTACAGAGATATGACATGTGAAGACGAGACAGAAACGGAGTAAAAGATAGAATACATGGAATGTGTATACAATAACAATAAGATAAATAACTGGAAAAGAGAAATAGAGTGAAACTCAGCGCGGATAGCATTGGAAAACTGCGAACATTAAGTGAAACTTAGAAGATTTAAAGTGTTTAAATGTGTTTGGTCATTTAATATTAAAGCAGGACCGTGGGCCAGATGTTACTTTATTACCAGGGATTCGATCAGATTAAGTTTTTGGCCTTTGTTTGGTATCTGGAGGACATGGGTCTGTGCATGGTAGCTGGGGCCCTTGCTCAGTACATCCTTAGCAACTTTCGAATCACAATTTTGACATCCCTAGATGTGTTCATGTTCAACATGTCTTGTTGCTGTGTCTTTGCCTGACTGACCAATACAATAACACTTTTCGAAATCAGGACAAGTAAGTTTGTATGCCTCACTGTTGTCTAGTAGTTGGTCTTATCTACTATTGAGAATACACTGCGCAGTGGTGTTCCTCACACAGTGGGAAAGCCTATAGTTGAAGGATTTCATTGTTTTGCCTTATAAGATAAAAAAACAGCCACCAAAACACGTTAGTTATGTAGGACACACAAGATATTGTGCTTCTTGGTTATTAATTATTGTCAGTTTTATAGCATAGATGTGCTGATGTACTCCTCCGACAAATTGTAGGGCATTGCGTGTAGAACTGAGTGCCTGTTGACCTTAGAACTGAGTGCATGTGCGCCTGTTGGCCTCTGAAACAGATTCAGACATTTCACGAGTTGTTATTTGTAGTTCATGTGCCATTCAAAAAGTTGACAGTATTCCGGGAAGGACACTACAAGCAGTGGTGAAAGGAATATTTAATCTCGGCCACTGAATTAAATCATTCACCACACTTTATGTTCAAGTTTTTATCATCAGCTGTGATCGAATGAATAATTGTACTATTCCCATAGATACAAAATCAAACAAGATCATCAGCGACATTTGTTGGAATTTCGTAACTAAAAGCAAGAGTAAATTACATGAATCGTGTACATTTCCAGTTAAATGCACCACACAAAATATAACAGTACGTGAAATAGACTACTGCAGACGTCCCTTATTAGCTTGGCCTGTTTCCTGTGAACGTTGCCTTCTTTAGAAACGAGTAGTGTGGAGATTAAATTAATTCACAGTGCCTGAAGTTGAACATTCCCTTTATTTTCAGATTGTCACCATGTAATCTTATTAAGATTGCTAATTTTAGGCTCTACAAATGTTTTAGTAAACAAGTTTTCCTGTAGTATAAAGGGTTCTCGATCTCTTTTCCGCTTCAAATTAAAGCTGAAACTCGAGATTTTAATACTGCCTGCATCTTCTTAGCCAACAACAAGTAAATTTCGTAATGGAAAAATGCTGGCCTTCATTGTTGATATGACCTTCTTTTGTGATCAATAATAGACATGTGATTCACTTATGTTCGTTATTCTGAGAACGTGCAAATAGTATTCGTTTTGATTAATATTATTTTTTCGGGTCATCAGTCTACTTATTGGTCTGATGCGGCCCGCCACGAATTCCTGTCCCGTGCCAACCTCTTCATCTCAGAGTAGTACTTGCAACCTACATCCTCAATTATTTGCTAGATGTATTCCAGTCTTTGTTTTCCTTGGAGTTTTTGCCCTCTTCAGCCCCCTCTAATACCGTGGAAGTCATTCCCCGATGTCTTAACAGATGTCCTATCATCCTGTCCCTTCTCCTTATCAGTGTTTCCTACATATTCTTTTCCTCTCCGATACTGCACAGAACATCATCATTCCCTACCTTATCAGTCCACCTAATTTCCAATATTCGTCTCTAGCACCACATCTCAAATGCATAGATTCTCTTTTGTTCCGGTTTTCCCACAGTCCATGTTTCACTACCATGCAATGCTGTACTCCGGACGTACATTCTCACAAATTTCTTCCTCAAATTGAATCCTGTGTGTGACACTAATAGACTTCTCTTGGCCAGGAATGCCCTTTTTGCCATTGCTAGTCTGCTTTTGATGTCCTTGCTCCGTCCGTCATTCGTTATTTTACTGCCTAGATAGCAGGATTCCTTAACTTCATCTGCTTCGTGACCATCAGTCCTGATGTTAAGTTTCTCACTACTTCTCATTACTTTTGTCTTTCTCCGATGTTCTCTCAATCCATATTCTGTACACATTAGATTGTTCATTCCATTCAGCAAATCTTGAAATTCTTCTTCACTTTCACTCAGGATAGCAATGACATCAGCGAAACGTTTCATTGAAATCCTTTCACTCTGAATTTTAATTCCACTCCTGAGCCTTTCTTTCATTTCCATCATAGCTTCTTCGACGCACTGAATTAACAGTAGAGGGAAAGACTACGCCCTTGTGTTACACCCTTTTTAATCTGAGCACTTCCATCTTGGTCGTCCACTCTTATTATTCCCACTTGGCTCTTGTAGATTTTGTATATTACCCGCCTGTCCCTGTACCTTACCTCTATTTTTCTCATAATTTCGAATATCTTGCACCATTTTGCACTGTCGAATGCTTTTTCCAGGTCGAGAAATCCTATGAACGTGTCTTGATTTTTCTTTAGTCTTGCTTCGATTATCAACCGCAACATCAGGATTGCCTCTTTCGTGCCGTTACCTTTTCTAAAGCCAAACTGATCGTCATTTAGCACATCCTAAATTTGCTTTTCCAGTCTTCTGTATAATATTCTTGTCAGCAACTTGGGTGCATGAGCTGTTAAGCTGACGGTACGATAATTTCCGCTCTTGTCAGCTGTTGCAGTGTTCGGAATGGTGGGGCTGATATTTTTCGGAAAGTCAGAAGGTATGTCGCCAGACACATACATTCTGTCCACCAACGTGAATAGTCATTTTGTTGCCACATCCCCTAATGATTTTAGAAATTTTGCTGGAATGTTAGCTATCCCTTCTGTCATACTTGATCTTAGGTCCTCCGAAGCTCTTTTAAAATCTGATTCTAATATTGGATCTCCCATCTCTTCTAAATCGACTCCTGTTTCTTTTTCTATCACATTTGACAGATCTTCCCCTCATAGAGGCTTCTAACGGATTCTTTCCGCCTATCCGGTCTCTCCTTCACATTTAACAGTGGAATTCCCGTTGCACTCTTAATGTTACCACCCTTCCTTTTGAGGTCATCGAAGGTTTTTTAGACTTTCCCTTATGCTGAGACTGTCCTTCCGACAATTTTTTTTGTCGATTTCTTCACATTTTTCATGCACCCACTTCGTATTGGCTTGCCTGCACTTCCTATTTGTTTTATTCCTCAGCGACTTGTATTTCTGTATTCCTGAGTTTTCCAGAATATTTTGTACTTCTGCCTTTCATCGATTAACTGAAGTATTTCTTGTGCTACTCATGGTTTCTTCGCAATTGCCTTCCTTGTACCTACATTTTTCTTTCCAACATCTGTGACAGCGCTTTTTAAAGATGCCCATTCCTCTTCAACTCTGCTGCCTACTGGGCTGTTCCATATTGCTTAGTGCATCTCGTCATTCATTAGTACTTCCGTATCCCACTTCTTTGCGTACTGATTCTTCCTGACTAATGTCTTGGATTTGTACATTCTATAACTTCCCTGAAGGTTTTTGTACCTCCTTTTTTGTGTATCAACTGAAGTATTTCTTCTGTTACCATGGTTTCTTCATAGTTACCTTCTTTATACCTATATTTTTCTTTTCAACTTCTGTGATTGCCCTTTTAGAGATGTCCATTCCTCTGCATCAGAGCTGCTTGTTGAGCTATTCTTTATCGAAGCATATAATAGCCTTAGAGAACTTTAAGCGTATCTCTTCGTTCCTTAGTATTTCCGTGTCCCACTTCATTTCGTATTTATTCTTCGTGACTAGTCGTGAACTTCAGCCTACTCTTCATCACTACTGTATTGTGATATAAGTCTATATCTGCTCCTGGGTATGCCTTACAATCCAGTATGTGGTTTCGGAATCTCTGTCTGACCAGGATGTAATCTAACTAAAATCTTCTAATATCACCCGGCCTTTTCCAAGTATACCTCCTTCTCTCATGATTCTTGAACAGAGTATTTGCTATTACTAGCTGAAACTTGTAACAGAACTCAATTCGTCTTTCTCCTCTCTCATCCTTTATGCCAAGCCTACAGTCTCCTGTAACCTTTTCTTCTACTTCTGCTCCTACAACTGTATTCCAGTCCCCCATGACTAATAGTCACCTCCCTTTATGTACTGTATTATCCTTTCAGTATCCTCATATGCTTTCTCTATCTCTTCATCTTCAGCTTGTGACAGCAGCATGTGTACCTGAACTATCGATGTCGGTGCTTGTTTACTGTCGATTGTCGTAAGAATAACCCTATCACTGAACTGTTCACACTAACACTCCATGCTATACCTTCCTATTCATAATGAATCTTACTCGCGTTATACAACTTTCTGCTGCTGTTGATATTACCCTGCACTCATCTGTCCAGAAATTCTTGTCTTCTTTTCATTTCACTTCGCTGACCCCTACTATATCTATATTGACCTCTGCATTTCCCTTTTCAGATTTTCTAGTTTCCCTACCACGTTCAAGCTTTTAACGTTCCACGCTCCGACCCGTAGAATGTTATCCTTTCTTTGATTATTGAATCTTTTCCTCACTGTCACCTCCTTGGCAGTCCCCTCCCGGAGATCCTAATGGGTCACAATAACTGAATCTTTTGCCAATGTAGAGATCACCATGACACTTTTTCAATTACAGGCCACATTTCCTGTGGATACACGTTACGTATCTTTAATGTAGTGGTTTCCATCGCCTTCTGCATTCTCATGCCGTTGATCATTGCTGATTCTTCCGCCTTTAAGGGCAATTTCCCACCCCAAGGGCAAGAAGAGCCCTGAACCTCTGTCCGCTCCTCCGCCCTCTTTGACAAGGCCGTTCCCAGAATGAGGGTGACTTCTTATGCCGGAAGCCTACGGCCGCCAGTGCTGATTATTAATCTAATTAATATCAGAAAGGTTCTAATAATTAAATTCCGAGCGAAAATTTCCGAAGCGCATGTTCCGAAAAAACGACCATGAGACATCGAGTTAGCGCGCTCCAAGATACGAAAACAAAGAGCAGCGCCATAGTAACCGTATATGACTCGAATCCAGCCATCGCTTTGACTACAAACAAATTTAACATTTGATTGTAATTCTACCCGACTTTTCAATATTAGTATCATTTATTGTAGCAAGAAACTGCTTGTCTCCAACAAGTTTCTATGTGCTGTTATACTGAGGGTTTATGTTTGCCTTGCATTTCATTCTTGTTGATATACAGGGAGAACCAAAAGACCGTTACATTTGAAAATTCAATACTTCACATAATAATCTAGGTTGAGAGGTAAGACATTGTTACACACGCTTGAAATGACATGGGGTTGCACTGATACGATAAAGGTGTACGTAATGACCAATAGATTGTGCTTCATATGATACAAAAGCAATAATTAGTATCACAATCGATTTTTAGGAAGACGATATTCTTTATAACAAATGCTGAACATCGTCGTCCGTCATTCATCAACGATACGTCTAGTAGAGGGACAATGATGCCAACGACACTGTACTGCATACCAATAGGTATGATAAAAAGTTGCCATTGGCTGTTGTCATTTAGCATCCCTAATGACGCTGGACGATCACGGTAGACTTGTGACTTCAGGTAACGCCATGACCAACAATAACATGGACTGAGGTCTGAGGAACTGACTCCGTCTCTTACTGCAGCTCATTTTTACAGACGATTCTCATGCGGCGTCGCTGTCGTGTTGCTATCCACCGTTGTCTGTTGGCCGGTATTTGCACTGATTTTGGTTTCAGTAAAGTTACATGTCATTTCAGGAATGTGTGTGAAGTTTTACCTCTCTACCTACGTTATTCCGTGAACTAATGCATTTTCAGATGTTGACGACTTTTGGGGTAATACGTAGTAGGTAGAGCTCAGACCCTCTGACAAACGCCTGCCGCTCTGGCAACCAACACTACAGAACTGTCGAGAAGGAGTCGCGCTTTGGGGGCAGCCTGCATGTTACCGCTGTTTGCGATATTTTTACGTACAGTGTCATGCAGTAGGAGCTGAAAACTACAAAGACGGGTATCGAATGTAACAATATTACGGTAGGACTATTTTCAATGAAAATAAACATAGAATACATAGTTAATTTTCGGATAAATTACAGTATGTGAGTCCGTACTTGGAGAGGTTGTTTTAACATCTGCATCTGAACTGTGGATCGGCAGTGAAGGCCGTGGAAGAGAATACTTCGTTTGTGTTCTATGTATTAGCGTCATACTTCGTTCCATTCACTGTTGGAGCGAGGAATGAATGGTTGCTCAAACGTCTCTGTTCGCACTGCTCGTCTAATTTGTCATGTCCTACGCGAGCGTTACGCAGGAGCTTGTTGTATATTCCTAGGGTCCTCACTCAACACTGGTAGGCTTTCACTGGATAACCGGTGGATATCTTCAAGCGTTAGCTATTTGAGGTTTTCCTGCATCTCCATGGCGCTCTCCCAGGTGACAAACACATATGTGACCATTCGTGCTGCTGTTCTTTGTAACGTTCAATAACCCTCGTTAGTCGTATTTGGTATGTGTCTCACACACTTTAGCAATATTATAAGAAAGGGCACACAAATGTTTACTAATTAGTCTCCTTTATCCTCTGACGGCATTTTCTTGATATCCTACCAATGAATCGCGATCTATATGCTTTACCTACGACTGAGTCAATTTGATCATTCTCGGCCATGTCCCTACATATTGTTTCAACCACATCTTTGTATGAGGTTACTGATTCCAGTTGCTAGTCATTGATATTGTTAACATAGGATGTTACTTTTCTTTTGTGAAGCGCACTATTTCACATTTCTGGGAGTTTCCAGCAAGCTGCCAAACTTTGCACCACTTTGAAACCTTATCACGAACTGTATAAATGTACAGCTCCTTTCAGACTGCACTTCATAAATAACAACATCATCTTCAATAGTCTGACGCGACTTCTAATATCTCTTGGCAAGTCTTTAACATCCAACAACAACAGAAAATGCCCAACACACTTTCCTGGGACTATCTCTAAGGTAGCGTGTTATTTCATCCCTGCCAATAAACACTCAATGCAACCACAAATTTCGTCTGGCATTTCATAAGACTGTACTTTTTCTTAACAAGCTTTGGTGTAATACTGGATCATATGCTTTTTGGAAGTGAAACATATTGCCTAGATCCATGGCTTTAAGGGTGTCATGAGAGAAAAATGTTTTTGGGTTTCGCGTGACCGAATTTTGCGGAATCCATGGTGGCTGACATGTAGGACCATTATGTTCTAGGTATCTCACTACATTTTAACTCAAAATGTGTTTTATGAATCAACAACAGAGGGATGTCAGTGACACTGGACCGGATTTTTTTTCTGTCGCTTCTGCTACCCTTATTGCAGACACCTGTGACTTGTACTTAGTTCCTTATACTAGACAAACTTTCTTGTTTTCAGGATCTACGGTGTATTATAGTAAAAGAAGGGCTAACTCAGACCCGCATTCTACGTTGGGTCTGTTAGGAATTTTATCTGGTCCTGGAATTTGTTCATTTCTGTCAGTTTCAGCTGTTTCTCAACGCTACTAACACCAATATCTGCATCATTCGTCTTAGCAATGGTCCGAAAATTAAGGCTTAGTACTATTAGATGGACTTTAAGCTTAGAGCTATTAGATGGACTTTACATGTGAATAGAATTTATTTGAGTTTTATGGGCGATCTCTTAATAAGATTCTGCTATGGTAGTTACTGACATCTTCACTCGTCACCGTTAGGACATTCAAACTCGTTTCCTTTAGCATCCCTATTTTCCTACGCTTTATTTTATATCTGTTATGTAGCAATCGCTGTTTCTTTAGAAACTACTTTACAGGAATTGTGTTCCATGGATGATTCGTCACATCACGAACTGTTCTAAGAGATATATCGAGTATCTAGCTATTCATTGATTAGTCATTTTACTGAATTTGAGCAACAGTTATTCTATCTGTTCCTGATCGAAGTTAACGATTCATGTTCCACCTTGAGATGGAACACTACTGCCATTTCATCTAACTTACTGAACATAATAATTCAACTTTTTTGTACGATTACAATAATGAACACCAATTAATGTAGTAGATTTCAACTATTATTATTAACATGTTAGACTCCTGTATACTCTAAACCAACCAATATTGTTTACTATGTGACACTTTGACCTGATGGCACGTGATCTTATACGCACTGACAATGACTATTTTATAGTTGAAATCTAGATCTGCTGGAATAAAACGACGTATTTCTCGATCGATTGCTGTTCTTTTCTCCATTGTCTGTATTCAACGATCGCTGCTCACATTGGGATCATATGGATTCCAGTCTGATTAAATGAATTGCTCTAAATGAAGCTGGTGACAATGAATTAGTGAGTGGAAGATTACAGTATTAAACAGTGGCGATTCCCATATTTTTGTATTTAAAAGTGTGTGTAAAATATTATTTGCATTCATTGTTATGTAATATACATCTAGTATACATACAGAATTAAATACAAACCACTTACAAAAATATTTTGTCTCTGGATACGAACAAAAATGGTCCAAATGGCTCTGAGCACTATAGGACTTAACATCTGAGGGCATCAGTCCCCTAGAACTTAGAACTACTTAAACCTAACTAACCTCAGGACATCACTCACATCCATCCCGCGGCAGGATTCGAACCTGCAACCGTAGAAGCAGCGTGGTTCCGGACTGAAGCGCGTAGAACCGCTCGGCCACCGCGGCCGGCTCTGGATATGAACAGGTCGCCTCTCCAGTGGCTATGGATTCACTGACCTTGATGCTGCCAATATTTCCAACTAGCCGAGCTGCACGCCAAGCAAGAAGGCGTGTTTCGGTCCCCTTTGCGCCCCAGCGTATGCTGTCCCTGGGTCGGACAGTCCCTTGCAAGGACAATGGGCCCCGGGTGTTCCTTCCAGCTGATCCACTTGTTGTGCCTCCTCATGGCTCATCTGCCTCTCGAAACAGCCGTAACTGAAATGAGACAAGTCTGGCCACTTTATACAAAGTCAACATAGCACATTATACCCCTGTCGCAACTTTTTTCAAGAATGAGAATGTCCAGCTGTAGAAAATTTGATGAAACAGTTTAGCTATGGCTATACCAGCACATTTTAACATAAATTAAGTAGCAGTTATTGCATTAAAAGTTAATTTTGAATCCTGAATGAGAAATCTCTCTTACTCAAAAAACGTTTAAAATCTCGTTGCCCCCAAAATTTTTATATTTGACAACTATTACTGGCACTCAACTATAGTTCTGTCCGTGTGGTGTCACTGTGAGATGTGTGTTTTGCGTCAAGTTTTGAGAGGGTGCCGTGAATTTAAATTAACAACATTTACGAGCTGCACTGGCTGATGAATGTAAAAAAATGAAATAGAGGTGTACACAGCAGATACTAAAAAAACGTGGTCGAGATCGCTCCTTGTAATGTACTTGCGAAGCTGACAGTCCCACAAGTCCTAAAATAAATCGGCATGTACCGCAAGGCATTCTTTGCAGCTGTCGGTTAACTGGAAAACTTACAGTAACATCTGCACTGCTTACTATGTGCATGCAGAACGTTGTACGAGACGGGCTGAAACTACTGGTTTCCCCAAAGAAAAATCACTGTCTCACCAGAAAAAGTATGTCACATTTGGACTTGACGTTAAAAAACAGAACAGTGAGGTGGGGTACCATACGAAAAAAATTGTTTAGAGAAATTATACAGTAATTTGTTACCTTATCTTCTTCTACATCTGAAACGAAACTATACTAATGTTGTCAGGATCCACCAATAATTCTCACTAATGGTAACTGTACTTCCGTCTAAAACAAATGTATAAAAGGGATTATGCTTGTTTTACAAGGAACTAGTGTGTCAAATTATTTTGTGACTAGCTGGTGTGGGCGTGCGCAGAAATTTAAAAATAAAATGATCTTGCGAGATGTGTCTACCGCTGATGACCTACACATCTGTTTCCTCTCTACATGCTCCTAAAGGCCACATGAACTTGTGCAAAATATAGTGACCACAAGTCAAATCACAACACATATAACACAAAAACTATACAGATAATCATTAAGAAGAATTTTGGCTAAGGCAACTCTTGTTCAGTAGTCAGTTAGGCTTGTGGCTAGGATTGGGAACTGAGATTCTTATTTTAATTATCTCCAGTCCTCCATTTTCCCGACCATTTGATTATCTTTGTACGACGCCTCCAAGACGTGGCCACTCCTTGTAATGGCTGTGTCTTTGATTACGCCAATTGTTCCTCTGATTTTGATTCCAGTTGCTATTGCTATTTTCCCTGACGTTTGCATTCCCCCACTCATTGTCTCATGGGTTATCGTACCGATTTTGCTCCGATGTACAGCTCCTTCTCTTGTGTTCTCTTACTTACCCATCGAGCTCTTTTAAAAGCAGCTTAAATGCCTCTAGGTCTTTCTTCTCAAAACAGAGAACGGATCTTCTGTGCTTTGTTAGCATAATATTAATGAAGAGTTGAATCAGCTCGCCATTTCTGTATGGATTGTAGAGATACTGATTCTATACTAAAATTTCTTCAAAATACTGTAAATAAGATTGTAAGCGTGTTGCTGCAAGTGGAGAGATATTTACGATATTTTTCATATCCCATTTTGTTCTGTAGCTGACCAGTACTACTCCATGATCCCGGATTCGAATTCAGCAAAGGTTGTGCAGTGTCTGGTTAATGATAAAACTTTCATGATAACTTCTCTGCTCGTAATACTGCTCATAAATTATAACTTTGATTGGATTGGCGAGGAGTTTGGAGATTATCTTTAAATTGTCCAGACTATGTCTTAAAATGCAGTAGCCTAGGTGAAAAATTTCATTGGTAGGCACAAGGTACGCCATGGGCCCTGATAACTTGTTCTGTGCATAATGACATCGACATCTATAAGGCGCGAAAGGCATTATGCGGTACAGCCATCCATGCAGCATTCACCTAGCTCCAAAGTTCGTTTGTAGTGGTTGGCATTGGGTCACAGCACGGCACCAATTGTTTCGCCATATCCCGCATATTTTCGGTTGGCGACAAGTCTACTGATCTGGCGGGCCAGGGCAAAAGACTGACGTCCTGTGACACCAAGGAGGCACATGTTCATGCACCTACATGTGGTCGCGCATTGTCTTACTCAAAAACGGAGTTTGGGGTATTGTGCAGAAAGGGTATGGCTACGAGTGCAGGATGTCATTCAAGTAAGTCACATTGTCACGCTGCCCTGGACACGCACCATCTGTGATTTGTGGTTCTACCCAACAGCACCCCACATCATAAGGCCTTGAGTTAGCACTGTATGTCTTATGTAAATGCAGTCACTGTGAGGCCGCTAACCCTGTCTGCGGCGAATCAAAATGCAGCCACCATAAAAAAAAAAAAACTGGACTCGTTCGAAAACACTGTCTGATGCCATTCATGTCCCCAATGACGTCGTTCCATACACCATTGCCGTCTATTATGTTGCCGGCCGGAGTGGCCGTGCGGTTCTGGTGGTTCAAATGGCTCTGAACACTATGGGACTCAACTGCTGAGGTCATTAGTCCCCTAGAACTTAGAACTAGTTAAACCTAACTAACCTAAGGACATCACAAACATCCATGCCCGAGGCAGGATTCGAACCTGCGACCGTAGCGGTCTTGCGGTTCCAGACTGCAGCGCCTTTAACCGCACGGCCACTTCGTGCAGTTCTGGGCGCTACATTCTGGAGCCGAGCGTCCGCTACGGTCGCAGGTTCGAATCCTGCCTCGGGCATGGATGTGTGTGATGTCCTTAGGTTAGATAGGTTTAATTAGTTCTAGGCGACAGATGACCTCAGAAGTTAAGTCGCATAGTGCTCAGAGCCATTTTTTTTTTCTAGTATCTTCCGGACGTTCGTCAAAGTAGGCAGAGAAGTGGACGACGCTCACGTAACCCATGCCGTAATAAACGGCTGGAGACAGTCAGCCCTGATAGTGTACCATGTGTTACACTTGTAAGTAGGCTGTTTATGTGTTTATATGTTGGCAGCGCTATGTAGCGCTCTGCATCAAAATCTCTGACGGCGCTGAGCGCACTCTGTAAGAGACTCTGTGGCTGGTCGGACTAACAGTTGGAGGTGAACAGCCAGCAGTGATACAAGTTGAACAGCCAGTAGTGATGGAGGTTGGAAGTGGGTAGTTAGCATTGATGGAGGTTAGAGGTTTGAAGTGTTAGCGAAAGCGGACGATCTGGATGTGTCCGACTTGGAGATTGAACATTATTCATGATTGTATAATTTTTGAAACTGGATGTCGCGGTCGATTATATATTTTTTTGAGATGGATGTCACATTATTAAGGTAAAAATACATTGTTTACATAGCAACAAAATCTTTCCTTTGCTAACCACATGTCTATCAGTAGTTAGAGCCTTCAATAGTTAGAATCTTTTATTTAGCTATCAATATTGGTGCTTGCGGCATTGCTGTAGTTCGGGTAATGAAGATTTTTATGAGATAAGTGACTTATGAAATGTATAGGTTATTGTCAGGATTTCTTCTTATTCAGGGTCATTTTTCTGAGTTAATTTTAAAGAAGTCAGATCGCGTTATCGTTGAATATTGTGGGTACTTAACGAATAGCAGAAGTTTGAGTTGTGTTTGTAAGGGCAAATTCTGTAGGTCAGTGTTAAAATGATAAGAAAAAGTAAAGAGAAAGTAGCCTCAGTTAGGTTCTGTTCCACTCAGCAGTTGAAGTAAAAACTATGAAGTTTCACACTGTTCCACTGCTGCGCCAGAGCCGGCCTCCCGTGAACCAGTCTGCATACACCCGTTGCATTGCCGAAACACTTCGTCCCACTCGAGCAGCAATTTCCCGAATGGATGCATCAATAATGCCAATAATGCGCCCTGTTTCAGTGATTTGACGGTATGGTTCGCGCATACGTCTACGAGGCATCCTGCGCGTCTGTTCAAGTCACGCTGGACCATTACCTTCGATTTTGTAGCGACAACGAGAGTCGCAGGCACATTTTCCAGTAGGTAGTGTTGCACCGCGATATCGATGTTGACCTTGAACCCGAGGGCCGACATGATTCAAATGCTAATCATTTCTGCAGAGCGTACCAATGTACATGTCCCGTGAATACGAACGTCTAATCTCAAGAGTTTCCCTCACAATGATCCTATTTTCCACCACTGATAACGCACCACTAAAATACAATTATCACAAACATGTGACTCATTATTAGGTCTTATGCTACTCACTGGCAGGAGCAGTAATAGCTCTGGTTCGTGGCCAGTCAGCCTCTTTTCTAAGGTTCTCATTTTGTGTAGGTGAGGCAAACTCCTCAGTCAAATGTTGAAATGTGTGTGAAATCTTATGGGACTTAACTGCTACGGTCATCAGTCCCTAACACACTATGTAACCTAAATTATCCTAAGGACAAACACACACACCCATGCCCGAGGGAGGACTCGAACCTCCGCCGGGACCAGCCGCACAGTCCATGACTACAGCGCCTAAGACCGCACGGCTAATCCCGCGCGGCAAACTCCTCAGTCCCTGAGACCCCCACACGTTCTGTTGTTCTAGATCCCGTACACTCCTCCAGACCCCGCACTCTTTAATACAGTGACCTTTCGTCTCCTCCACTTTTTCCTGACTTGTATCAGGATGGATCAGACTGATCTATTTGCTTTCAGCAATCTTACAAACCTCAACCACTTTTTTGTCTACTGATTTGACACGCTCCGTCCGCAGAATAAGGCAATTTTCACTGTTTTCAAAAATTTATGTAATGGAAAATATCGAACATATAAATATAAAATTAGCACTACTTTAAGCCTATTTTGTCTTCGTTAATATGCAATTATGAAGAAAATCCCCTCTGGACAAATTGTATTATTATACATGACATTGTTTTCATAAAATTAAAAAAATCATACATTCACATAGGTAGAGTAAATGAGTTCATAAATACATAATTATCAGTGCTGAATATCGTATTTAAATATAATAGCACTTCCGAAATCGATTTATACTGCGTTTTCGTATGAAATATTTTAAAACAGAGTTCATGCACAACGCCACACAGCACTCTTCGCACTAATAATGTTTCTCCTTGCGAGATGCTTTCCCACTTTCTTTCTTTCATTTTGAAGAACAAACATACCATACTCGGAGGCATGTATTTTGCTTGTGGGTGGTAAATGTTGCAGGAAATGTTTGCACTCATGCATTCAGCATTCTGGCGGCTATACCGGTTATTAATGTACCAGCATTTCACAATTGCAGTGACTTATCTCGCGCTAACATTAACCTGTGATCTTGCGACGTAAATTTCTTAAATATGTTAGCTAGACAAATGTATTCCCGAAATTTCATTACAGTATATTATCTTTTGGTGTTGCGATTTTTTTTCCCTCAGAGTATGTCAGGACTGGAGACCCGACAAGAATGGTTTACGCTTCTGTGAATGGTAGTTGGACAGCTTTCTTAGGTGTTGCAACTGTCATTGTCCATCGATGTAGGATTAGGATAGGGATGGAGATCTTAGCGAGGTTGAAGGAACCGACCAGAATAAATCCCGATGTCCGATCCACGTGTTCACACCACGCAGCCTGGCTGCCTGTATGGCTCGCTTCATGAGGAATTAATAGAAACAGGCTGCTCACCAACGGACATTGCAGACAGTGTAGTGACTCAGTGTCTGCAACTTTCTAGAGTCGAAAGCACTACTAGTCACACGTGGAGTGGTTGACTGTTACCTGACAGTATCAACTTGACGGATCTGCTGATTTGCGATCAGCACGCGAAATAACCCTGTTAGACTCTTGGCCAGATGCGAGACCGTTGTGAAGATAATTTTGCCAACGTTTCGCACAATTCTCGTTTCTCGCACAGCTGTGGACGCTTCCCGTACCGGCGGCAGACTGCCTCCCTTTTTCTTCTCCAGCCTCTTCCACGCCCCGCGTGGCCCGGAAAACCCAAAGATGCCATTTCCGCCACCAACCTAACGCAGGTGGATTTCTCACAAGTAGCGAAAACCTCTTTGCCTACTTGACCACTACGAGAGTTGGCTATTCTGTACAACTGCTGCTGAGTCTGTATGACTATCGCAGACTTTCTGCAGCAGACTACACCACCGTCTAGCAACCTGACACACAACCACATTCATTCAATCACACCACTGTGAGAGTTATGAGAAAAGATAAACAAGGAAAAGAAAGAGAAATGCTAGTGGAAATGGGCTACCGGACTAATGAAAGGTGGCTGCAGGAGCCTTTCAATACACTTCGTATTCAGATCCTTATGTAACAAGACATCTCAGATTCTTTTGTTCTTTACGGTTTTACCAGAGTCTGTGAGAACTTTGCTCCTACGTACGTCCCCAGAAATTTCTTTCTAAACCTAATGGCGAGGGACGGTCACTTTAATTATGCTAGTCTACTCCTTACGTCATCCTTTCTTACTCCGTCATGCAATATTTTAAATAAGTCTGCATGATTTCGTGATTGTTGTCACTAAAGATTCTTATTTATTCACCTGCGTCATGCTCGGCTTCAAAACTCTTTCACAGAGCGACTTTTTTCAACATCTTTCCTTGGATCTTATTGAGGCTCTTGTGGTGTTCCTGATAAGCTGGACACTGAATGAACAGTGCAACCCACATTTGCGCATGTTGTTTAAGTTTCAGTGGACACATTATTTCATCTGAGCTTCGTGTGAGTTATTTGATAGTGTGTTCTTTCACCAGCCCTGGTGACTTTAATTTATCTATCAATGGTTGTTGAGCTGTATGACTGTCGACTGGCTTACTGGAAGAAACAGAGAGACCAGACAATTTTTACTTTCATTTATGCCAAGAAAAGTTTTCGTTTTTCACCTATCTTCAAGTAGCGTAAAACGTCTAAATCTTCATTAGTACAACGTTTTATATTGGCTGCTTTCTTGTAGTTAAAAGTTACAGAACAAAAGTAAGTACATGTTAAATGCGTCTTAAATGAAAATATACAACTCGAGAAACGTTGTAGGTGAACGAATTGTCATTTTGCATAGTATAACTAGCGTTCAAAGTCCAGTCGATAATAAAGCTGTATTGACTGAGACATAAATGTTATATGATTACTTGTGATAGGTAAACCACCAAAATTCGTCTTGGCACAAATGTACCCATATGAAAAGTAGCTGTTTGCTGTATTTCTTCAACTACCCCTGCAGACGACAGCTAGTTGCAGGAACGCGTAGAGTTGGTGGAACAGGCCACGTAGCTGTGGCCGAGCGCGTCTTGGCAGATCTCAGGACCAGTCAACAGCAGTCTGCACACAGTGTGAGACCTGAGGTTCTCTCGATAATGTTCAAATAACTTACAGGAATGCAGGAGGGTGGCGTCGTCAACAACCGCCGATACTTCCACAGGAGACCAATGAGTTATTTTCAGGGCAAAACTGCAGCAAGTAAGCGCAATGCGGGGCCTGGAGGAAGGCTGACAGTATGTTAGGACATGCTGGTTATGGGAAGCCTACTACTTGGGCCTGTAGGTTACCAATCGTCATCATCCATTTCGGTGAGACATTTCAGAGGGTCTAATTCATTTCAGACCCTCTGCCAGCTGTCTTAAGCCATCTTGAGGTCAGCTTTCGTCAGAATGGATACAAAGAAAGAAAGATCAGACTTGTTTTGCGCTATCGACCAACCGTGCAGCTGTTGAGTGCTGATAATATTGAGTTGGTACCAAGGCCTGCGGCCATTACGATTTACGCGGAACCGAGCGAGGTGGCGCAGTGGTTAGCACACTGGACTCGCATTTGGGAGAACAACGGTTCAAATTCGCGTCCGGCCATCCTGATTTAGGTTCTCTGTGATTTCTCTAAATCGCTTCAGACAGATACCGGGATGGTTCCTTCGAAAGGGCACGGCCGATTTCCTTCCATGTCCTTCCCTAATCCGAGCCTGTGCTCCGTCTCTAATGACCTCGTTGTCGACGGGACGTTAAACACTAATCTCTCCTCCTCCCCTTACGCAGGGAGCATTTTCAGCAATGCTGGTCGTATTTTGTGTAAATATGATGTGAAACGCGTTTTCCGAAGTTGATCTGGGATTAGGGTCCTTCAAGGTTTCGTTAAGGATGACGTTTGCTATTCCTTGCAGTTGTGAGCTGTCATGTATTCGTCTTACTATTAGGACCTTGGAGGACCCGTGAAATGAGCATTAGCGTCACACACGGTTACAAAAGCCGAGCTAATCGGCTATTGCAGAACATTTTCTTGGTGCCAGTCGCCCTGCGGAATGCAGTAACACGGTGATTCTGGCGTGTAGTTCCAGCTATTATGTCAGTGTTATTAAAGAAACATTTGAAGTTAAATTAGCAAATAAACTTGCAACAAATAGAGATGGAAGATTTTGATTAAATTCTCTCTTGTCAAAAAGAAAAGAAAAAAAACAAAAACAAAAATACAATGAATAGAGGTTAATGCAACCTCATCAGCAGTTTAGTAATCATCACTATGGATAACTCCTGCTGCTGGTCGTCTTCGGTTGTGTGGTTTCGCAAGTGTGTACAGTGTGTGTGTGTGTGTGTGTGTGTGTGTGTGTGTGTGTGTGTGTGTGTGTGCGTGCGTGTGTGATCTTTCTGGAACTGCTTTGCAACCCAGGGTTTTGAATTTACTTATATAGTGCTTACTTGTTGTAGTTTTGCCTTATGACAGGGTGTTCAGCTGTCGAAACATCTGCGGTAGTCGACGACGTCACCTGTCTGCATGCTCTTAAGTTATTTGAAAAGGCGGGTGCCAGGTTGAGATTCATTGGGAGAGTCCTTTGAAAATGCAGTCCATCAACAAAGGAGGTGGCTTACAAAACACTCGTTCGACCTATACTTGAGTATTTCTCATCAGTGTGGGATCCGTACCAGGTCAGGTTGACAGAGGAGATAGAGAAGATCCAAAGAAGAGCGGCGCATTTCGTCACAGGGTTATTTGAGAAGCGTTATAGCGTTATGGAGATGTGTAGCAAACTCAAGTGGTAGACTCTGCAAGAGAGGCGCTCTGCATCGCGGTGTAGCTTGCTGTCCAGGTTTCGAGAGGGTGCGTTTCTGGATGAGGTATCGAATATATTGCATCCCCCTACTTATACCTCCCGAGGAGATCACGAATATAAAATTAGAGAGATTCGAAAGCGCACGGAGGCTTTCCGGCAATCGTTCTTCCCGCGAACCATTCGCGACTGGAACAGGAAAGGGAGGTAATGACAGTGGCTCGCAAAGTGCCCTCAGCCACACACCGTTGGGTGGTTTGCGGAGTATAAATGTAGATGTAGGTATCCATTATGATAAGTTTACACGGCTGTAAAAATTCCATATTGCCGAAAACACTGCCCGATAATGATATTTGGCAACACTGCTGAATACACGATCTGGAGACAATATTGCTAGCCAGTACATCCCGGCGATGTTTTCTGCAGTACATTCCGAGCCAGAAGTATTTACACAGCTCACGCTACGGCCGAAAGTGGACGAAAGTTAAAGCGAGCTAGTAAAAGCGTGTGCGACTCCCCTGCATTTAACTTTCACAAGAAAAATAGTTTTCAAAAAAAGAGATTTTTTGGGGGGGGGGGGTTGGTGAGTACGTTCTTTTTTTAAGTAAGTGATCTGCCTCCGAAACTAGTGCAAAAAAAATGGCTCTGAGCACTATGGGACTCAACTGCTGAGGTCATTAGTCCCCTAGAACTTAGAACTAGTTAAACCTAACTAACCTAAGGACATCACAAACATCCATGCCCGAGGCAGGATTCGAACCTGCGACCGTAGCGGTCTCGCGGTTCCAGACTGCAGCGCCTTTAACCGCACGGCCACTTCGGCCGGCCAAAACTAGTGCAAACACGCATTTTCCAGAATAGTGAAACACGATTGCGAATAAGTCGTAGAAGAAATTATTCCGATAATTGTTAAGACCAATACCAATATGAAATACCTAGTGTATACTAGTTACCAGCAGAATAGTGACCAACCTTCTGTTTTTGGCTACTGGTAATTTGTAAAGAGTGAAGAAAAATTGCCGTATCTGGCGATTCCTCACCCCAGTTCAAGACAAAAGTGTCTCTAGCAGTCCCACCAATAGGTTTAACAAAAATATGATTTAAAAAACGAAGCTCTGACAACGCTTTAACTGCGTGCAGCGTGGCCAAGCGCTGGGAGCATGACCGTGGCTCAGTGCCACAGCTGTCCCATTAGCTCAGTAAAAGCTGGCTCGTAGTCATGACACGAGCAGCAGCCCGCGGGCGTGTTGTTCCCACGTTAGCAACAAGTGTTACGCCGCTATCTTCATTCACGTTCTGACCTACAACGGCGTTATCTTACCGTCGTGCGACCATAAAGATCACCTTTCAAGTGGAACATGCACGACCTCCAGTGCACAAAGTGGAACAGCTTGTACGTGATGAACTTCAACTTCCACCTCAAGATGTCGCTTCTTAATCTTGTGCAGCGCTGTGTGCATCAGACTGCGGACCGAAGAAATTTGCGCTGATGTTGTCCGACGTTTCACCCAGGGACTGAAATTTAAACACCCTGATGGCCACGCCGGAAATATTCCGGTTGATCAACCAGGGTTCAGCCTCCACACCCTTAAATTCCTTTTGAGGTACCGCTAGATGTGGTCGTTTACACCTTTTAACCTTACGTAAATGTTGTCAGTCAAATCGCAGGAAAGTGACAGATCTTCGAGACCTACCACGTCTAAAAATGGTGTATGTCAGATCAAAGTTGAACTGACAAAGCACGTGCCATCTTATTTAGTGACCGGCAGCGTGTGGGCGATTGTCGTGTACGACGGTCAGCCGCGAACTTGTGCGGGCTGTGGTCAGGGGGGCCATGTCCCGTCGGATTGTCTCAGCAGATGAATAATTCAGTCGCCGGTAGGAGATGTCGCGCCACTCGTGACACGTGCAGTGTTCCCTATCACCTACGCCGCTTTTGCGAAGACGTCGGATGCACCGGCCCAAGTTCCATCTGCCATCGTTGCCGGACACTGATGGGTTGACGAGTGTTAAGATTCCATCACCTCCGGCAGAAACGACGCCCTTCGGCGCCCATCAGAACCGATGAAGCGATGTTACAGTAGTGATGGATATTGCACCGACCTCTGCTTTTCTCATTTGGGGCGGTGTCGCATGACGGCTGATCCCACTCCGATTCGGAACAATGTGATGGAAAACAGAAGTCACCGAGAAAGTGCAAGAAACGTAGTCGTACGCTGTCTGACGATTGTCTCCTCAAGATGGCTGCACTCGATGCCGAACCGGAGTCAGACGACACAGCGATCTCGGAAAGCGTGCTGTTTAACGTGCCTCCTTCCCCATCTACCTCAGTGGTTTGTCTGTCGCAGCCTGTGACACCTACCCCTCCGCCGCATGCGCCCTCTATTAACATGCCTTCTCTGGAAGATGCCGACTTTCAGCGGCGACCCGATGATTCTTCCCCTGGGCAACACACTGGTGCTCATTCTGTTTCTTGTAGAGGAGGGATCGGAACTATCTATAAATACACTGGGTGGGCGCGTATAGTACGCGCAAAATGCCATGGCCGCGCCGGCCGCGGTGGCCGAGCGGCTCTAGGCGCTTCAGTCCGGAACCGCGCGACTGCTACAGTCGCAGGTTCGATTCTTGCCTCGGGTATGGCTGTGTGTGATGTCCTTAGGTTAGTTAGGTTTAGGTAGTTCTAAGTTTTAGGGGACTGATGACCTCAGCTGTTAAGTCCCATAGTGCTCAGAGCCATTTGAACCATGACCGCTTGATGCTCAGTCAGCAGCGGAAGCGTGGGGAGAGTGGCAGTGGTGGGGGGTCGCTAAGAGGGCTGTAAGGGAAACGCCAAGCGCTGGAGGGGAATTGCCGTTCTAAACTGAAACCTATTCTCACTTTTTTTGTAAATAGTAAGTGGGGCTCCTTTACACCCACACTTGCATGGTGATTGTAAAAGATCTATTTTTACGTCTGCTTTCGTTAGTATCTAACAAGAATTCCGCCGAAAATGCAGCGATTTATTTTCGCCTGGCTTGTTAACCATTTGCAGCTTTCAGAGAAGCGTTATAAGTGGCGAATTTTGAGTAAAACCTACACATTCTCTAGTTGCCATGTCAAAATTTTCTTCTTATGTCGAAACACAGCGGAGTTTACACTGTCTCACCTCACTAACACGTTGTGCAGACAAAATTGCGAGATAATTCTGAAATGGTGGTTTCTTAAGTGACGAACTGAGGAAAATTAAAGTCAGTAGCGTATGGAAAAGCACATCCTTGGTACAAAAGAACGTATAATGTCTTTATATACATTGTTCCAAAATCCGCAACATTTCTCATACCACCAGCTATCGATGGCCCTTAAAAATTGCATTCCTTCACTGAGAAAGCCTGTAGTTATTGAAATAACACGGTAGATAATGAATTTTTACATAATAACGATGTGGTAAAATCATCTCCTCTTCGTGTGCTGTTATTTGCTAAAATCTCATTTCGATATCTGAAATTGTTTGTGAAATATGAGGAATGTTGTGAATATTTCACTCTGGCTTTATCGCTGGAGCTGCGCGATCGCAAATGAGTGTGCTACATCAGATCAGTCTTCTCGAGATTGGTGATAGATAGGTACCTCTACCCAAGTCCAAACAAAAACTCAATATGTTAGCTAAATTTCATACGCAACAACATATTATGCAATATGCGTTAAACGCGAAATGGTAGCGACCTCTGTTTTTCATTGCACACTTTTCCGAATTTCGCGCAGTGTCATACACTCACGTAAATACCACAACAACTACGACCATTAACGAAATGAGGGGCACATCATGAACTTGACAAATAAAGCTGTAAGTAAAGCGTAACTGAAATTTTTTTACCGAATAGTTTCTGTAAAATCGTTTGAGAACGACTGTGGTGCGCGCGCCTCGATTAGGTCATCGCTGACCTGCAGAAAGGTGGAAAACATTTACCAGACTCCCGAACAAACGAATGAACTCGCCCAGCGCTTTGGACGAAAACTGGTCATTGCACATCGACCAGCATATTGTGCGTGAGCTATACCACCGGTTGTTCCCTCCGCTACCTCATCAACTGAACGCCGGGGCTTCGATGGTCTTTTCCGATCTGTCCTGGCCTGATGCCACTAGTGGACTGTTGTCTAGACAGCAGGAGTATCAGAACAGATGTATCGCCTAGATACGATTAACGTTGACATCATCCGTGTGTAATGCTCAGTGATACGCTTCGCATGGCGGGCTTAGAAGTAGCCCTCCTCCAGAGAGTCCATGTTGATTGTTTTCTTAATCCATTTCGGTATATCCCTTTCGTTCCCCACGCATCAGATCCCAGTGGCAGTGTGGCGATCCTCATCCGTGAAGGGTTACCTGTCAACGACGTCAGACGTCTTTTGGATTCAAGGGGTATGACTCTCACACTCTTCGAGGTCCGAATTATTAACCTCTCCATCAGGATCAGGTTAGGCTTTGCGGGGGCTATCTTAGTTCTTTTCGTGTTGTGGAAGATGCGTTTTCTGGTGCGGAAATATGCGTTAGTGCTGGATGATGATTTTAATTCCACCCTCCACCCCAAAGATCAGCTGCTCTGTCATTTGCATTGCGCAGAGCTTGCCATGATTGACAACTGTCTCCAACTTGTGGACACAGGGAACACGTTCGTGTGGACGTACTAAGTCACGCAATCTTCCAGTCGCACTGATCGTATTTATATCTCTCGCTCAGAGAAAACCAACAGGCAGAGATTTGGCTTGTGGCTTTTTCCGACCATGCAGCATATATCTGCACCGTCACCCTCCATCGGCAGAGTGTGTGGCTGGGAGCGGTGTTTGTAAGCTGAATGCGGCCCTACTGGAGTCTCCCGACTGTCGGCAGCTTATCGAGGTTTTGGGATTCATGTCGCCTCCGCCAGTCTGTGCTGTAGTGTGGTAGATCCTGTGCAAAACCTGCCCTCCACTGGGCCAAGATGGCGTATGTCAGAGACTCGGCAGCTTGGAGGAGGCAATCCTTGGACTTTTGTTACCGAGTGTCGAGGGATTGAACTACGATGCCGCTTTCGCCCAAACGATGAACCGCGCCAGTGCACATACCACAGCCCTCATGCACCGCCGTCTTGCTGTCAGCCCGCATTTGTGACTGTATGGAAGTTTCATCAATTTATCATCTCCTAGCCGACATGCGACGACGGTGCCATGTCCTGATTTGCACCATCACTGATGGCGAAGGCAGGCAATATGACACCCAGTAGGGCACTGAAAGGTCCTTTCACCCTTACTCTCCTCAGTCACCGCCTGTTACTGAAAAAGTTTCCCTGTTCACGTTCAGCACGATACCAGAAGACGTGGCAGTGGAATTAGAGACATCCATCACAGAAGACGAAGTCCTCAATCCAATCCAAGCTGGAGCCGCTAACAAGCCACCTGCCCTGACGGCATCCCCCTCGAATTTTATCGAACTTTCCGACATCTTTTAGTGTCCTAGTAGACTGTTATCTGTGGAGAACTAATGTCCTCCCTGGTGCGGATCCGCGATATCTTTCAAGAGGGCCTCATTGCTCCTATTTACAAACCCCACGAGGTGCACACATCAGTGACTGTCGCCCCTTGACCTAGCTAACAGCGACCTGAAGGTCCCGACTCGTCTTTGCCAGAGTGTCTTACGTGGACGGCCCGTCATGTCGTGCCATATGATCAGGCGTCGCTAGGTAGAGCGAATAACATTCGGCAGCGCTCTTCCGCTACACCGATCTTATAGCCCTCGCTCAAGCTCAACATTTGGCTGCAGCGTTGGCTTCCTAAGACATCAGTTAGTCATTTGATCGCGTCAGTCATTCTTTTCTTACGGCTATCCTCCATCATAGGGTATACCCAGAAACTATCGAGCAGAAACTATTGCTGAGATGGTCGTGTCTCTCCTGAGTGGAGCGACATCCCAGGTGTTGTCTAATGGTAGGCTGACACACCCGATCCTGATCATGCACTCGGTGTGACAGGAATGCTCCCTGTTCATTGTCATGTTGCCTACGACAATGACTGCCGGGGCTGTCACTGGGTGGACGTCGATTTTGCTCCACTACTTGGATACAAAAGAAAGTTGTTGCATCAATGAGGTGCAGAAAAAAAAAGTGTGGCGAAGCAATGCCTTGGGGAACTGATAAGCATTGGTTAAATCATAAAATTGTATCCAATTTATAACTCCACAAAGCGGTATCTTGTGTATTTCTTTCTGTTACTGTTATTTTTATTGAAATATTTAAGACATAACATGAACTTAATAAAAACTTCCAATTTTGTATAAGCAGATGTATATGTGTTACAGTTCCATCTTGGAAATTTATTTGCAATCCTAAATTTCTCTTTGAATTACTTTGTCAAGCCTTTTGTGAAAATATTAATAAATAAAATACAGTTGTCATTATTTCTGTTTATTTGCGGTATAAGTAAGGTAAAAATGGGAAATAAAAAGAAGATTCGACATAAGGACTTGATCCTACGACCCTCAGATTACCGTTTTGTAATCTTACCCTTGTGTCAACCACTACCCAAAAAGCAGGCAAACATAAATGACCCATCTATTTATTTATTTATTTATTTATTGTCAAATTATAGACCTGCTATCTGATGTTTAAAACTGGTCGTACATCTTACATTTTTCGTTTTTCATCTTTTTACAGTTTTCTTCTGTTTTATCTACAACATTTACAAAGAATGATACTTTTCAAAATAACAATAATTTAAGGTTGAAATGTAAATAAAGTTATGTTGTTTTTTAAGAAGAACATAAAAAGATGATAGGATAGAGAGATTTGTTAGTACCATCACCGAATGTGACTGACGGTGAATACCTCGGAATGGTTTCTTCGAGCCGTTGACCGACAGTCACACACACACACACACACACACACACACACACACACACACACCCATACAAATGGTTATTAGTAGAGAAATAATATTGATTATCCTATTTATTACTAATCCTGTGTATTAACTTCTTTAGGTGCCCATCTGTGCACAGCATTTGTTGATTTTTTGGCAAGATCGCCAGCACCTTATGCTTATTTTCTGTCACGTCTGAGCTTCCTCCTCCTGTTCCTCCTCGTTGTCGCTATTTTCGCTGTCACTGTTCGTATCGCTATCCACCCTCTGGAGATCATTGTTATGTTGCACATAGGCATGTCTGTTATGTCGCGTCTGCATGTACTCTTCATGTGTTGTTTTTGAAATACTGTTTGGCTTGGCTCTGAACACAATGCGACTTAACTTCTGAGGTCATCAGTCGCCTAGAGCTTAGAACTAATTAAACCTAACTAACCTAAGGACATCACATACATCCATGCCCGAGGCAGGATTCGAACCTGCGACCGTAGCGATCGCTCGGTTCCAGACTGTAGCGCATAGAACCGCACGGCCACTCCGGCCGGCAAATACTGTTTGTCAGTACGTTTGGATAAGTTTGTTTACAGCATCTAAAACATTTCTGGCCGATTCTGCAGTTCGCTGTGCATCGTCAAATCGACGCTTTGATTGAAATTGCGTTTTCTTACATCTTCCAATTCTGTAGCACTGTTTCAAATTATGCAACCATCCACTGCTTCTTTTGAAATCACTGTAATCTATGGTACTCGCATTTTGACGTGCATAACGTAGTAGCTCACTATCATGCACATTCTATAAATTGTATCGACCATCCTTGAAAGGCGTGAACACCAGGTTTTTCTTATACACTACACGGTCATATTGCTGTGGACTTATTCGAAATCATCTCTAAAACTTTTTCTTTCTTTCTTTTAAGGGGAGCCGGAGGTGGTCAAATCCAAAAAATTACGAATTTTTTCTGCTACCGAAAACTAATTGGAACATTCCTCTTTAATGTAAACTTTGGATTATTGTTCTACTCACCCTAGAAGTGGAGCTATTACCATTTTCCCCCACGCCTGCAGAGGAAATGGGCGGCCGCTGAATGCATCTAACGCCCTCTCGTGACTTCCTGGCGAACTGCTTGGGATTTTCTCGACCTGTTACGCATACAGCTCCTTATATTACGCACACAGCGAGTGTGACAAATGAAGCGCTAAGAGCGGGGAACATAGTCTCTTTGCTGTTTACCGTTTCGAATTAGTTCAGTGTTGCGCCTGTTGTTGGTAGTATTATACTTCTTGTGTAAAGCGTTGTTATGGTTACGATGCCACGTTTTAGGAACCGTGTATATAAGAAGAGAAAGAACGTAGGGAAAAGAAAATTAACACTAACACCAAGTTGCGGTACTACAATTACTGAAACAGTGCGTTCTTCTGCCTAGCAACACATGGCCGGCCATAGCCCTGTGACATCTTCTAGCAAGAAGCTGACTGGTGGAAGTGACAGATTTCGTGAATATATTAGTGACAGTGATGATATTAACGAAGTACTGAATATTGGATTATTATCTTCTGTGCTGAAAGAAAGTGTTCTGTGCAAAATGTGTTCAAGTGTAGGAGTGGAACTAGAGATAACAAAGCACTTTGGTTTAGCTTGTGAGATGAAGATAATCTGTGCATGTTGCGAGTATCAAGTGACTTTCTACAATTCACATTCCAGTCTCTTTGGTGAAAATGGGCGATCTAGAGTGTTTGATGTGAATGTCCGACTTGTGTATGGTCTTCGATCCATTGGAAAAGGGTCTGCTGCTGGTAAACTGTTTTGTGGCATTATGAACTTGCCATCGCCTCCAAGCAAATTTGGGTAATACTATGAACAGGTAGGATCCTCTGTTGAAGATGTGGCTTTGAAAACCATGAAGGAAGCAGTGGAGGAATCTGTAGAAATGAACGGTGGTTCTAGGGATTTGATAGTGGCATTAGATGGTTCCTGGCAAAAGAGGGGTCATAAATCCCTGAATGGGGTTGTAACTGCTACTTGTGGTGATAGTGCAAAAGTGATAGATGTTGCAATATTATCAAAACATTGTAGGTGCAAAAATAAAATCAAAGGAGATCACAGTGGAACCTGTGAGGCAAATTTTAGTGGATCAAGTGGAGCAATGGAAGTGGATGGAGTGAAACAAATTTTTGAACTTTCAATTCCCAGATACAACATTAGGTACAAATACTACCTTGGGGATGGTGACTCCAAAGGTTTCAAGACTATAGAGGACCTGAAACCATATGGAAATGAATTTGTAGGTGAAAAGTTGGAATGCATTGGGCATGTGCAAAAGCGTACGGGTGCACGGCTTCGAAGGCTCAAACAAACTTTGGGTTCAAGTAAGCTCAGTGATGGAAAGATAATAGGAGGGAGAGGCAGGCTTACTGATGAGGTGATTGAACGTCTACAGAGATACTATGGGTATGCTATAAGGCAAAATACTAGTAATGTTAGTGACATGCGAAAAGCAGTGTGGGCGTTGTTCCTTCATACTGCCTCTTCCAATGAATACCCTCAACACAGTCTGTGCCCAAAAGATTCCTGGTGCAAATATAATGCAAAAAAGGACTATGATCACAAACATGGTTTGCCAGCAGCTGTGATAAATGCAATAAAACCAATTTTTCATGACTTAGCACAGCCAGAATTGTTACACAAATGTCTACACGGAAAGACGCAGAATCCTAATGAGAGCGTAAACAATTTGATTTGGAAAGTGATTTCTAAAAGGGTGTTTGTAAGCATAAAAACACTGCAGTTTGGCATTTATGATGCAATAGCAACCTACAACCAAGGGAACAGTGTGAAGTGTGAAGTTCTGAAGGCATTAGGATTTACAGCTGGGGTGAACACTGTACGAGCACTAAGAAATATTGACAGAGAAAAGATAAGAGGAGCAGAAAGAAGAGAAAGGCATATGAAGTATGATGGAACAACAGGCCAGAAGAGAAGACAGAAGAGGAAGCCTTCGGAGGATGAAGAAGAAGACCCTGATAAACCATCCTATAGTGCAGGAATGTATGGAGACACTTTGATAGCCATTTCCCGTAAACTAGAATTTTTCGAATATAAGGAACATTTTCTCAAAATCCACTCAAGCTAGAGAGATGAAATTCTTATACAGCACTCCTAGCGGTCAAACTTACATTGTAACACAGCCATTTAGCAATATGTCCAGTAGTTTCATTTCAGTTTAATTATAAAGCAATTATTTGTAAAAAAAATTGGGTCATTAATAAGAAAAATAATTGGAAGGAAACTAGAAAAGATACTCCAAAATCCCTCTGTCATAACTGCAATATTAAACCACTCTATATGTAAAAAAAATTCAAATTTTTCTATTTGGTAGTTTATTCATAAATGTTCCTCAAACTTAGTGATTTTAACATGGGCAGCATAGGCACCTCCGGCTCCCCTTAACCTATGCTGCGACGTACCCAAGGTCCACTGGTAGCCTCCTTGGTTAGTAATCAAAACGTCCTTGGTTCCGAGTTCGAAACACGCCACCGCTTCCACTTTGATTAATCATCAGCATTGGCGCCCGAAGACTTCCGGCATAAGAAGTCACTCTCATTCTGCCTACGGCCTTGTCAAAGAGGGCGGAGAAGCGGAAAGAGCTTTACGGCACTCTCTGGTCCTTGGGAGGGGAAACTGCCTCTAAAGGCGGATGAATCAGCAACGATCAACGGCATGAGGATGCAGAAGGCAATGGAAACGACTGCATTGAAGACACACAATGTGTATCCACCAGGACATGTACCCTGTTATTAAAAATATGTCATGATGATCTCTACATGGCAAAGGATTCCTGAATAGTTCCCCATTAGGATGTCCAGGAGGGGACTGCTAATGGAGAGGTGACCATAAAAAAAGATTGAATCACCAACGAAAGGATAACGTTCTACGAGTTGCGGTGTGGACTGTCAGCAGCTTGAACATGGTAGGGGAGCCAGAAAATCTGATACGGGAAATGCAGTGGCTCAGTCAAGGGGGTCAATGAAGTGAAATGGAAAGAGGACAAGGATTTCTGGTCAGATGGGCATAGATTAATATCAGCAGAAAATGCTATAACAGGATTCGTTATGAATAGAAAGGTAGGGCAGAGAGTTTACTACTATGCACAGTTCAGTGATAGAGTTGCTCTTATCAGAATAGACAGCAAACCAATACCGACAACGATAGTTCAGGTACGCATGCCGCCGTCGCAAGCTGAAGATGAAGAGATAGAGGAAGCATATGAGGATACTGAAAGGATAACACAGTACGTAAAGGGAGATGAAATTCTAATAGTCGTGAGGGACTGGGAGCCGGCCGCGGTGGCCGTGAGGTTCTAGGCGCTGCAGTCCGGAACCGCGGGACTGCTACGGTCGCAGGTTCGAATCCTGCCTCGGGTATGGATGTGTGTGATGTCCTTAGGTTAGTGAGGTTTAAGTAGTTCTAAGTTCTAGGGACTGATGACCTAAGATGTTAAGTCCCATAGTGCTCAGAGCCATTTGAACCATTTGTGAGGGACTGGAATGCAGTTGTTGTGAAAGGAGTAGAAGAAAGGCTTACAGGAGATGGGAGCTTCGGACAAGGAAAGACAGAGCAAAAAGACTATTAATAGCGAATACTCTTTTCATGAATCAAAAGATGAGGAGTTATACTTGGAAAATATTTCAGTTAGATTACATCAGGGTCAGACAGAGAATCAGAAATCAGGTACTGGATTTTAAGGCGTATAAAGGAATAGATATAGAATCAGATCGCAATGTAGTAGTGATGAAGAGTAGGCTGAAGTTTAAGACATTAGTTAGGAAGGATCAATACGGAAAAAAGGGAGGTACGGAATGACGAGATACGCTTAAAATTATCTAAGGTTATAGATACGGCAACAACGATTAGCTCAGTAGGCAGTACAGTTGAAGAGGAATGTACGTCTCTAAAAAGGGCAATCACAGATTTTGGAAAGAAAAACAAAGCTACAAAAAAGGTAACTGTGAAGAAATATGGTTAACAGAAGATATACTTCAGTTAATTAACGAAAGAACGAAATGCGGAAAAGTTCAGGGAAATTCAGCGATACGGAAATACAAGTCGCTGAGGAAGAAAATAAATAGGGAGTGCAGGGAAGCTAAAACGAAATGGCTGCATGAGAAATGTGAAGAAATCGAAAAATAAATGATTGTCGTAAGGACTGACTCAGCAAATACGATAGTCAAAACAACCTTTGGTGAAATTAAAAACAAGGCTGGTAACATTAAGAGTGCAACGTGAATTCCACTGTTAAATGTAGAGGAGAAAGTAAATAGGTGGAAAGAGAACTCTGAAGATCTCTATGACGGAGCAGATTTCTCTGATGTGGTAAAAGGAGAAACAGTAGACGATTTAGAACAGACAGCGGGTCCAGTTTTAGAGTAAGAATTTAAGAGAGCTTTGGAGGACTTAAGATCAAATAAGGCAGAAGGGATAGATAACATTCCATCATAATTTCTAAAATCATTGGAGGAAGTGCTACAAAACGACTAAGTTGGTGTGCATGAGCCTGGCGACATACCATCTGTCTTTTGGAAAAATATCGTCCACACAATTCCGAAGACTGCAAGAGTTGAAAAGTGTGAGAATTTTCGTGCAATCAGCTTATCAGCTCATGCTCCAAAGTTACTTACGAGAATAATATACAGAAGGATGGAAAAGAAATCGAGGGTGAGTTTGGCTTAGGAAAGTTAAAGGCGCCAGAGGGGCAATTCTGACGTTGCAGTTGATAATGGAAGCTAGGCTAAAGAAAAATCAAGACACGCTACTAGGATTTATCGACCTGGAAAATGTAAAATGTGCAAGATCTTCGAAATTCTGAGGCAAAAAAGAGAGGGAGAGACGGGTGATATACAATATGTACAAGAGCCAGGAGGAAATAATACGAATGAGAGGTCAGGAACGAAGTGATCGGATTAAAAAGGATGTACACAGGGATGTAGTCTTTCACCCCTAGTGCTTAATCTGTATATTGAAGAAGCAATGATGAAATTAAAAGAAAGGTTCAGGAAAGGAATTAAAATTCTAGGTGAAATGATGTCAATGATACGGTTCGCTGATGACGTTGCTATTCTGAATGAAAGTGAAGAAGAATGGAATGGAATGAACAGTCGAATGAGCACAGAATATGGATTGAGAGTAAATCGAAGAAAGACGAAAGCAATGAGAAGTATCAGAAATAGAACATCAAATAACTTAACATCAGGATTTACGGTCACAAAGTACATGAAGTTGAGGAATACTACTACCTAGGTAGCAAAATAACCAATGACGGACGGTGCAAGGAGGAACGAATCAAGGAGGACATCAAAAGCACAATAGCACTTGCGAAAAGGGCATTAATGGTCAAGAGATGGTTACTCGTATCAAAAATAGGCCTTAATTTGAGGAACGCATTTCTGAGAATGTACGATTGGAGTACAGCATTGTGTGGTAGTGAAACATGGACTGTGGGAAAACCGTAACAGAAAACAATGGAAGCATTTGTGTTGTGACGCTACAGAAGAATGTTGAAAATTAGATGGACTGATAAAGTAAAGAATGAGGTGCTACCTAGGTAGCAAAATAACAAATGACGGACGGAGCAAGAAGGAACGAATCAAGGAGGACATCAAAAGCAAATTAGCACTGGCGAAAAGGGCATTCATGGCCAAGAGATGTCTACTCGTATCAAAAATAAGCCTTAATTTGAGGAACAAATTTCTGCGAATGTGCGTTTCGAGCACAGCATTGTATGGTAGTGATACAAGGACTATGGGAAAACCGCAACAGAAGAGAATCGAAGCACTTGTGATGTGGTGCTACAGACGAATGTTGAAAATTAGACGGACTGATAAAGTAAGGAATGCGGTGGTTCTGCACAGAACCGGAGAAGAAAGAAATATGTGTGAAACACTGACAAGGAGGAGGGACAGAACGATGGTTCATCCGTTAACGCAGCAGGGGATAAATTCCGTGCTACTAGAGGGAGCTGTAGAGGGCAGAAGCTGTAGAGGAAGACAGATTCCATGTACGTAATTATGTTTCGTACCTGGTCCATGGACAACGATTGTCATGTATTATGATTCACTGAAGACGGGGTTTGTGTCTCCTTGGCCGACGTATCGTCGTCTTTGTACGCTTCATGGACATTGTCCGCATAGTCGAGCGTATACGACACCGCATATTCCAATGACTCATCCCGCAGAAGTTCGCCTACTTAGCTGGATGGTAACGTGCTTGTCTCCCATCCAGTGGGTCCGGGTTTGTTTCTCGTCTGGTTTGGAGATTTTCTCTGCTCGTGGACTGGGTGTTGTCCTCATCATCATTTCATCCTCATCCCTGGCACGCGAGTCGCCCAATATGGCGTCGACTGCAATAAGACCCGCAATCGGCGACCGAACTTCCCCGGTTGGGGCCACTCCAAGTAATATATAAATACACGCAAACCCAACAAGCTACAAACCTACATAAACACATTCTATTTCAGATGAAAGTAGCTCGAGGCTCTACCGAGACCCTCTCGACAGAAATAGGTAGAAATAGGCTATAATCAACCAACAAGCTAGATGGACTACATCACACATCTAAGTGTAGCATATTACTTCCCTCTATATACTACAACTTAACTTTTACCACACTTATTGTATTCCCTTTTTTTAACGTTTGCATTATGTAAAACCGAGCGAGGTGGCGCAGTGGTTTGACACTGGACTCGCATTCGGGAGGACGACGGTTCAATCCCGCGTCCGGCCATCCTGATTTAGGTTTTCCGTGATTTCCCTAAATCACTCCAGGCAAATGCCGGGATGGTTCTTCTGAAAGGGCACGGCCGACTTCCTTCCCTAATCCGATGAGACCGATGACCACGCTGTCTGGTCTCCTTCCCCAAACCAACCAACCAACCATTATGTAAATTATATTCTTCCCAACTAAGCAGAAACTAATTACAAAGAAGCACTTTAACAATCGCAAAACATTAAGTACTCTATTTTTATATATTAAGTTCTTTATGTTATTTAAAATAGATTAACAATTGCATACCAATAAGATTGTAACAATAAGAAGTCTTTGCTGCTAGATTTAATAGCATCCCTCACCTTATATTTCAGACTGGTGGGTTAGTCTGTACTGTCAATCAAATATATAAATAAATAATAAATTGAACACGTACACAACGTGCTGCCCACATGCGGGCTGAGGTTCGGCCTGTCTCTGCACCACTCGGAATGTCTCTACTTTGCTCACTCCTTCCCGATACAGCGCAACATTTCATTTAGCAGTGCGATGCTATACTTTCTCCCAGTATTTGGCGCATCTTGCTTTGGTCGGCATCACTTTCTTCAGTTCGGTAGAATAGTGGTGTACGAGCTGTTTATTATTAGCTATTTGCTCGTGGTACAAAGGAAGTTCATAGGACTAGTGGCTGTTTGCGCAAGAAGATGCAGTATAGCGATTAGTCGTAGAAATGCTCTAAAAATGAATTGGAAACACGGAGAAGAAGAATGAGAAATATCAGCATCTATTATGTAGTCCCATAACCAGTGGGTACAACAAATTTAGTGTGAAACAGCACTATAACGCCATGTAGAAAGAATTTGAAGATTTATTTGAGGATGAAAGAGCTGAAAATTATAACGATAGATAGCCGGTTTGTAAGAAATTCGTTGTTCTGTACAGCAAGAAGCGGTTTCCCTATCTATGCAGTTATGCAACAAACGCATGATAGAACTTTCTAAAGGTGCGACAGTTTTCACTTGAACTGAACGATTAGTTTGGAGACGATGTATATTACCGCAAACTACGTTGGTTAACTCAATGGACATCCCTCGAATGAGTTTTCGGTTTAAGCCCGGAATTGAATTTATGGACGAAAAAGGAAAGTAGGAACGAAAATTAGAAGATTCGGAAGGGATTGTGAACCTTGCATATTAAAAGTAGACTGCAGACTACCCTCAGTAAGACACTGCAAGGTGAGAAGCGACTTCTTTCTGATCTCATAGCAAAGTGGATGTATTTAAAAAAAATTGCACTATGGAAGGGACAGGGAACCTCATCCATTTCTCTAAGCTCATTAGCGTTAAGAAAATGTGCATTTTGAACAATCCATTGTAACATTGAAAGAATTGCAGGAATAGCTTTCTAAACGTTCGAGAACACTGCCACTCTTACGTCTGTTTTTGAGCTGTTTCCGAGACCGTTTGTCATTTTAGTTGAAAGTGGCCTTGTACGTCTGCCGATTGAACTGGTCGATCTTCAACGTAATTTTCATTTTAAAAAACAGATTATGTCCAGTAGGTCTTGGTTGTTTTCCTTGGGAAGAGTTTCCACATCTCCATACATCTACATGGATACACATAAGTGCGAGGCAGAGGGTTCATCGACCCACCTTCACGTTAATTCCCTATCGTTTCACTCTCGAACAGCGTTTGGAGAAAACCAACACCTATATCTTTCCGTGCGAGCTCCCATTTCCCTTATTTTATTATGATGACAGTTTCTCGCTATATAGGTCGGTGTCAACAAAATATTTCCGCACTTGGAGGAGAAAGTCGGAGATTGAAATTTCGTGAGAAGTTCCCGCCTCAACTAAAAACTCAATTTTTTAAATGATTTCCACCCCAGATCCCGTATCATGTCCGTGATCCGCATTTTTCGATAATACAAAACGTGTTGTCCTTTTTTGAACTTTGTCGAGGTACTCCATTTATCCCATCTGGTAAGAATCCCACACAGCGCAGCAGCACTCCAAAAGAGTTATGACAAGCGTAGTGTAGGCAATCTCTTTAGTAGATCTGTTGCGTCTTCTATGTGTTCTGCCAATAAAACGCAGTCTTTGGTTCGCCTTTCCCTACAATATTTTCTAAGTATTCTTTCCAATTTAAGGTGTTTGTAATTATAATTGCTAGATATTTAGATGAATTTACGGCCTTTAGATTTCATTGATTTAACGTGTAATCGAAGTTTAACGGATTTGTTTAAGCACTTATGTGGATGAGCTGACGCATTTCATTTTTTAGGGCCAACTGCCAATTTTTGCACCATACTGATATCTTTCCTAAATCGTTTTGCAGTTCGTTTTGATCTTCTGATGACTTTACTAGACGATAAACGACAGCATCATCTGCAAACAACCTAAGACGGCTGCTCAGATTATCTCCTAAATCGTTTATATAAATAAGGAGCAACAGAGTGCCTATAACACTATCTTGGAGAACACCAGAAAATACTTCTATTTTACTTGATGTCCTTTCCGTCATTTACTACGAACTGTGGCCTCTGTGGCAGGAAATCACGAGTCCGATCACATAACTGAGACAATATCCGAATAGTACGCAATTCGATTACAAGTCGCTTATGAAGTACAGTGTCAAAAGCATTCTGGAAATCTAGAAATACAGAATCAATTTGAAATCCCTTGACAATAATACCGAACACTTCGTGTGTTTCGGTCTGCAAATGTAGTATCAATGTCTCGATAAACTTATGTGCATGAAAAGCTTTTCACGATTATGAAACTACATATGTGCGAATATGCGGCAACCTGAGTGACGAAAACCTATGAAACTTCCTCTGTCTGGTTAGCACACTGGACTCGCATTCGGGAGGACGACGGTTCAATCCCGCGTCCGGCGTCCTGATTTAGGTTTTCCGTGATTTCCCTAAATCGCTCCAGGCAAATGCCGGGATGGTTCCTTTGAAAGGGCACGGCCGATTCCTTCCCTAATCCGATGAGACCGATGACCTCGCTGTCTGGTCTGCTCCCCCAAACAATCCAATCCAATCCAATCCACTTCCTCTGTCCTATGTGACAGTGATCCATGTTGATGAGAAATATTAAACAGGAAACAGAGATGCATGCCGCATGCTGTACTTACGTAGTGTCTCCCCCCCCCCCTCCCCCCCCCCCCCCCCCCCCCCCCCGCTCTCATATCCACTTTTACCGCTTAGACAGTGCAGTGTAGTAGAGTAGTAGGGGGTTAGCGTACACCCAGGCGAGATGGACTGGCATGAGTGCACGGGCACCGCACATGAGGTGAGTTCTTGCCTGTCCGTGATTTACAGACAAAGTCAGAAACAGATACGACCGGCCGTACGAAATATTCGCCACTGTTGGCAGCAACAGCTTACTGTGTCAGCAACATTGCCCAGACATACGGGTTGGTTGGTTGGTTGGGGGAAGAGACCGAACAGCGAGGTCATCAGTCTCATCGGATTAGGGAAGGACGGGGAAGGAAGTCGGCCGTGCCCTTTCGAAGGAACCATCCCGGCATTTGCCTGGAGCGATTTAGGGAAATCACGGAAAACCTAAATCAGGATGGCCGGACGCGGGATTGAACCGTCGTCCTCCCGAATGCGAGTCCAGTGTGCTAACCATTGCGCCACCTCGCTCGGTCCCAGATATACGGCAATATTGGCATATATCACAGCTAAATTACAGCAATGTGAAGACAAAACTACTGAAGCCACACATTGTCGTAAAACATGGTCCGTGCTCACGCGCCTTTGGCAGTACGTAGTCTCTGTACTTTTCAAACTGTCGAATTCTTCTTGCTGTCGTATAATAGCCGTCATGTATAAAGTTTCTGTTTTCAACGTTGTGCTCTGTACTTCCTCTTCTACTGACTTATTCGTAGCAAGTTAATTGAGACCAAGTGCCTCTGCTAAATTTACTTTCTCAGTTCTCCCAACAATTTGGAAATAGCGAACGATTATGAGTAGCCTGGAACGATCGGCTGTTTACTTTGTGAATTCCGGAGCAAGCGGCGCTCGGGAGGAGAGAGGGATAAATCGTTTGTTCTGCGTAGGACGAGGTGGCGCCGGACTGCTCAAACAGGGACGGAAACGCCGCCGGCGACCGGCGTTAACACTCGGTGGGCGCGCGTTTAAGCAGAGCCTTATGAAATGAAACGCGGTCTCAGAGACGGGCCGGCCCAGCTCTTTGTCGCGAGCGCCGCCTGCACCTCTGCTGACCCTAAATTAATTTCCTCGGTTAGGAGCGCGCGAGTGCTGCGGACTTTAATGAGGTTGTACGGTCCACACACGCGCCCCTCTGTGCCCGGCTCGGCGTCCGCTGTGTGCACGGCGAGGAAATGGGCGGGAGATGGCCGCTGTCGTGTGGGAGTATGCATGTGTGTGTGCGTGTGCTTTGAGGGCGGCTCGCAAGGCGAAAGGAGCGGCGGCTGATGGCCAGCCGAGGGTGGCGGGAAGGGGGAGGGGGTGGGTCAAGGGGGGGGGGGGAGCGGCTGGGGAGGTGACTCTGGACGCTGCGCCAGGGCGTCTGAAAGACGCGCACGCCCGCCGGGATTACTGCTCTGCGGGGATCAACAGCCAGCGACAACAGCCGGCGCGGCGCAAGTTATAAGTGGAAAAATAAAAAAAAGGGGGGGGGGGGGAGCGGACTCCTTTCGTAATCCGCCGGGCTACTGGTGTTAAAGCTGCTAATGAGCCAGAACCGGTACTTTTCCTGAATCTGCTAAAATGCTAAGAGCCCTGTTTAAGGTAATCTGCAGCGCAACGACGATGAACGGGGTGAAAAAAAAAATTGTGAAACGATTTAATCCGCTGGCAGCACTGCTAATTAAGTACGCAAGACCTTTAAAACGGAAAGATGAGCCGTAAGTGGACGTGCCGATTATTTTTCTACCTTCTCATTTTAACGTACTCGTGAGCGGAAATTGAAAATGCTTACCTACTCGTTTTAAAGTGTGTAAGTCGCTAATATATTCGGTTTAATGTGAATGGTTCATAGGTGCGTCTCCCTTCGTACGGCTTAAATAAGGAACAACATGATATTTGGTCAAAGCCAGCATCATCGTTATCAGACATCTGACCGGCACCACTGGCTAAACGTCGGTTCACCCTTCACTTCGCGGAATGGAACGTCAAAAGATACTGCAGTGCGCGTCAGATGACGGTGGTCGCACAGATCGGCAACGTAACTGAACGAAATGTGACGGGGCGGGACGTGAACGTCAAAGATTCTCGGAGAGAAAGTTTAGACGTTGACGTAGGGGGAGCGTACTGACAGAAACCAGTATGGAATGGATGCAGACTAGCAATGGAACGTAACAGGATATCGTTAAGGATACTCGGGAAGAAAGTTTTGGTGATGGTGTACGTGGCGGGATTCACAGGGACTTACAAAGGGGTGTAATGGCACAGAGAGGAACGTCAAAGTCAAGGATTTCCGGGAAGAAGGTTTTGATATTGACATACGTTGGGATATTCACAAAGATGGGCAACCGAACGGAATGGGGTGGAGAAGGACATTAAGGTCAAGAATTCTGTGCAGTAACTTTGACGTTTGTGGGAGATTCATCCACACAGCAACAACGGAATGGAATAGAATTCAGCAATTACATCAACGTCAAGGATTCTCAGGAAGGAAGGATTGAAGTTGATACAGGTTGTGGATTCATACAGATGAGCAACGGAATGGGGAATGGAGTGGGCTCAAATGGTTCTAAGCACTACGGGATTTAACATCTGAGGTCACCAGTCCCCTAGACTTAGAACTACTTAAAGCTAACTAACATAAGGACATAACACGCATCCATGCCTGAGGCAGGACTCGAACCTGTGGGCGTAGCAGGATTCAAGCGCATAGAACCGCTCAGCCACAGCGGCCGGCAATGGAGTGGGACGGAGCAGTACATCAACATCAAGGATTTTTAAGAAGAAGGTTTTGATGTTGAGGTTTCTGGGGGATAATAGTGCTCTGCTGACAATGGAAGTTAGCCGGCCGCTGTGGCCGCGCGGTTCTAGGCGTTTCAGTGCGGAACCGCGCTGCTACTACGGTCGCAGGTTCGATTCCTGCCTCGGGCATGGATGTGTGTGATGTCCTTAGTTTGGTTAGGTTTAAGTGGTTCTAAGTTCTAGGGGACTGATGACCTCACATGTTAAGTCCCATAGTGCTCAGAGCCATTTGAACCATTTGAACAATGGAAGATAACCTATTCTCGCTACGCTCAGTCGTGTTGTGATAGTGGATTTAGTAATTTCGCGCCTTTTTACTCTTTATCTTATAGTTTTCTTTGTTTTCTAGATCTATGTCCATATTCACATCTACGCACATACTTTGCAAACCACTGTGATATTCATGGGCGAGGAACCTTGGTATGGTACTATAAGTTTGGTGTCATATAATACATAGTACTTAGGTGTATCGTTCAGTAGTCGGACTGCCTCTATGATGTAGCATTTAAGTTAGTGTTGGTTAAGTAATTTTAAAATAAGAATAGTACAAAATGTTTTTTATACATTTGTCTTGTTACATGAGTGACAGAGCAAGGGAACGAGAGCCGACGGCAGTTTCCGTGCTGCACGAAGGAGTTTTTCGTCGCCAGATGAATTTTCCCTGAGCTGATGGCAATGATTCGTGAGAGAATGCCTGAAACTGCATTCGATTACGGTGTTGATTGTTTCGACAGCGTAAAAAAAGGCCAGTTGTGAGTAGGACTCGCTCACTGGCGACTCCGTACAAACTTAATTATGTATCCAAACAGTTCACCCATGCTGGGAATCGAGAATATCAACCATAATAATTGAAAAGCACCAGTTTGCTTTTGTTCTACAATATTACTTTTATTGCTAACCGGTTTTCGGCTTACAAGGCTGAGTATTATCACCAGTAAATGTCTGAAGATGGCCTTGTAAGCCGAAAACCGGTTAGCAATAAAAGTAATATTGTAGAACAAAACCAAACTGATGCTTTTAATTTATTATAATGTTGTTCTACCAAGAACCGACGGAAGATTCTGTTAATATAATATCAACCATGTTTACCTGCTATCGACATAGATTCTGGCAAGATATCGGCCTCAGGGATTCCCAGATTTTCGAGAACGTTTTAATTTCAGTAATATTAAAGTAACATAACGTCGTGCAGGAGGCAGGCGAAGTTTACTATAACAATCAGTAGTTCTCCATTCAGGATGACGGGGTCGCAGTGGTAAAAGTCAAACATCAGGCAAGGAATAACTTTATTGCTCATGTTGACGCGTTTATCCATAACCGGATATCCATCAGCGATTACTCCACGTAGGTATGGCGTTTCAAGTTGTATGTGAAACAGACATTCACTGACTACCGGTTCTTGAAATTTTGCAAGTAAAAATGGATTAATTTGTGTCTGTCTAAGAGTTTGCCTATTAAAGTTTTTCAAACTTTTTGTGGTGCTATGCCGCGAGTCAATCTCTGGTACCATTCGTGTCCCCCTTTTGTCTGAGCATTTAGTACCCTTTGTTAGTCATCTCTGATATGGGTCTCACTTACTTGAGCAGTATTCTAAGTTGGGACTCACATTGAAACATCCCCTTAGAAAAATTTATAAATGACAGTGCTGGAAAACCTCTACGTTATTTGATTTTCAAACATCTGAGCAAAACTGAACGTACTGACATTTCTCTCTTTACTTATTCTGATCAACACTAAACCGACACACAATATTTTTTTTAGCGCAACGCAGTCTGATTTTCAATAATCCCTACAAAAGAATGGCCCTGACTAACAATAACCTATATCTTACATGAATCACTTACCTCACAAAAATGCTCGTTACTCGATCAATCTACTGCAGTACAGCGAGCGCCAATACTGCCAGCTAAATAAAAGATTCTAACTACTGAAGGCACTAACTACTGATAGGCTTAGTTAGCAAATGAAAGATTTTAATGGAGAACAAACAATGTATTTACCTTAATAGTGTTCAAAAGTGATAATATAAATATCAGTTCATGACATCCGGTCTTACAAATTTCCTTTTTCTGACGGACACACGTCCAGATCGTCCGCTCTCGAAACTCTGCTATCTCTCTCCCCACATCCAACACTGCTGACGCTGTCCTCATCCAACTGCCCAACACTACAGTAGTAAATATTCCAACAATACCAACCAGCCACAGACTGCACACAGCACAGTCAGTGATTTTCATTCAGAGCACTACGTGGCGTTACCAACATAAAAGCCTAAACAGCCTACTTACAACATGTTATCTACAAGCAGTCTCCTCTGTAGACGGCCTGCAATTTGGCTAGTATTCTGCCAAAAATCAGAATTCTTTTTTATCTGTACATTTAATATTTTTATTGACGCAACCGCAAAAACGTTTATACTGTTAACTAGTTTCGGCCATCATTGTCTATCATCAGAACAATTGAAGCATTACTTGCAGCCCATTCTGACACTGCTTCCGTTGTTTTGGTGATTGCCAATGGTGGCCAATACCCGTTAACAGTATAAAAGTTTTGTGTGACTGCGATAATGAAAATATTAAATGTTCAAGCAGCAGTTTGACTCACTGTCTCCTGACAAGATGCAATTACTTTTGTTTTCACTTACCTACGATCGAGTGTATGTCATAATTCCATTTCATATCCCTAGAAATAGCACACCCAAGTATGAGTTGACTGAGTCTAATTGTAAATCATTGATATTGTATTTATAGAATACATAATGTTACGTTTCTCTACATTTACAGCACTTTGCCAATCTTTGCACAGCTTCGAAACATTATCAAGATCTGAATGAATATTTCTGCAGTTTTTCAGACAATACTTCATTATTGGTGACTGCTTCATCTTCGTAAGCAAAAGATGACTCAGCTTTTACGCTACTCGGACAAATAAAAGGCCTTCAGTGTGCACGAATAAAATGCCTGTAAGCCTCCGTGTGGGTTCGAATCTAATGTTCCCTTCGTCTTTCCGGAAAACATACGTAGGAGGAAACGTTATATTTCTTGACTCTTCTAGGAACGTACGCGCTCGGAACATTAACAGTAAATCACACCGTGTTGCAGAACATCTCTCCTGCAGCGCCTGCCACAGCAGCTGGTTGACAATCTCTGCGACGCTTTCGTGCTTACTAATTGCTTCTCAGCCGACTGCACGGAACTCCACGCCTCCTACTGTAATGGTGACTGTGTGATATCTAGTGGTCAATTCTACATTTCATTGGGGTGTCCGGGTACTTTGTAAGTAGGCTGTTTATGTTTTCTTATTGACAACGTTACGGAGCGCTCTGTATGAAAATCACTGGCTGTGCTGTGTGCAGTCTGTGCCTAGTTTGTATTGTTGTCTGCCATTGTAGTGTTGGGCAGCTGGATGTGAACAGCGCGTAGCGTTGCGCAGTTGGAGGTGAGCTGCCAGCAGTGGTGGATGTGGGGAGACAGATGGCGGAGTTTTGAAATTTGTAAGACTGGATGTCATGAACTGCTATATATATTATGACTATTAAGGTAAATACATTGTTTGTTATCTATTAAAATCTTTCATTTGCTATCTATGCCTATCAGTAGTTAGTGCCTTCCGTAGTTTGAATCTTTTATTTAGCTGGCAGTAGTGGCGCTCGCCGTATTGCAGTAGTTCGAGTAACGAAGATTTTTGTGAGGTAAGTGATTTGTGAAAGGTATAGGTTAATGTTAGTCATGGCCATTCTTTTGTATGGAGTATTGAAAGTCAGATTGCGTTGCGCTAAAAAAAATATTGTGTGTCAGTTTAAGCACAGTCATGTATAATTGTTCTAAGGGGACGTTCCATATGTCGACCCTTAGCCGAGGATACCTCACTGGAATCTTCTGATTTTTTCTTGCAGTTTGTGTAGTTAGTGTAGGTTTAGTTTAATGCTAGCGCGTAATTGTGGAGAGAATCTCCTTTGTAGTTGCAGTCTTTCATTGTTGTACAGTAAAACAGTTGTGGCATGCACGTAAATTTGCACCAAGTATTTCGCAGCTGCACCTGCAATTAACTAGATATTTTTTTCAGTGCTATGTTAATGTGTTCTCTTATTTTTGCTCTTCAAATTGTGCTTTTCTGTGTTATCGTGTGAAATATTGTGACAATAATGGCGTGTGAAAAACGTAACACTAGGCTCCAAAGTAAACTGAGAAATAATAGTGACGACGAGCGTAACTTTTCAGCACCACTGTGTAATGAATTAACAGACATTCAAAGTAGTAATTTGGTAATTGTGCATAGGGAAATGGAGCGGGCTGCAAATAATGGTGTAGGCAGTGAAACAATTAGTGAACAGGGAAGCATTATCGATCGATCGGTCGGCAACAGCTCGCCTCAGGATTCCGAAATGACAGGACACAATCTTGCAAATACTGTAGATTCAGGTTTTACGACCTCACCGTTTTCTCAAATAAATCAAGACACATTTTCTGCTTTTCAAAATGCGAATATTGCCGGTTCAAATGCACTGCCGAATAGCAATGAGGAACATGTTTCAGACACCAGTGCATTGTTATTACAGTTAATGCAACAAATGGGACAAAGGCTACAAAAGTTAGACACAACGCTTGAACAAAATCAGAGACAAACACAGCAAAAGCTTCAAAAGTTAGACACCACACTTGAACAAACACGTGAAGATTTAACTACTGAGTTACATAACATTGAATCGAAATGTCAAAAAGTCTGTAATGACGTAAAAACACAAATTTGTGAGCATTTCCAACCTATTTTTTTGCGTCATGAAAATGCATTACAGAATCACGAAGCAGCCGTAAAAGAACTGCAAAGAACTGAAAACCACGACACCTTGCAAGCTAAAATTGACTCAGTTGCATCTACCGATTCGGTTACGCAACTTGCAAAAACTCAGGAAAACTTAAAGGACACAGTAGATACGATTTCAACACAAATGGACACTCTGAAACTTGTTTCAGAAAAACACACTGAGGAAATCTGTTCACTATCGGAGAAAGTAGCCGAACTTTCGGATCAGTTCACTAACTTGTCTACAAACTTAGATGATGATCTGAATGACACAAGAGCTGTAGCCTTCACTGACACAGAAGAGTATGAACAAATTAGAAAATTCAAACAAAATCAAAATAAAATCAATACACAGTACAAAAAAGAAATCCGGGAAGTACAAGATCAGTTGGCAGAAGTAATACAAAAATTACATATTTCAGAGGACATTCGCGCTCCAACACGAGAAGAGGGACCTAGAAATACGGAAAAGCCACCGGACACTTCGGAAATTATGAAAGAAATTGGCAAGGCGCATTGGATTTTGAGATGGAACTGCCGAAACGAAGAAACAATGAGCGATGTGCGACTCGCCGACACGATGATTTTGACTATAAGCAGTTCATTACTACACGTAAATTCAAAACATTTAAGAATTCTGACAACGACATTCATCCACAAGCATGGCTTCATCAATTCTCTCATTGTTTTCCTCCCAACTGGTCATTGGAGCACAGATTAGAATTTATGTGTGGTTACTTAGAGAATGAACCAGCTGTAAGAATGCGATCGGTCATTCACGATTGTCACAGTGAAGGAGAATTTTATCATGCCTTCCTCTCAGCATATTGGTCTCAAGCTACACAAGACCAAGTAAAACATAGCATCTTAATGATGAAACATTTCGAACAATCGGAATTTTCCAGTCTTGTGAAATATTTTGAAGACATGTTGTATAAGAATCAGTATCTTTCAAACCCATACAGTCCCTCAGAACTCATCCGCATTTGCTTAATCAAACTGCCTGAACATTTACGACATATTATTTTAGCAGGACGTTGCAAAGACGACATTGAAGCTTTTCAGGGACTCTTACAAGAATTAGAAATTGACACTGACAATCACGGAACGCGAAAACAGGAACACAGCAGTTACAGGTCACATCCGTCGCAATTCCGCGATGAAAGAAATAATAACTGGACACGACAAGGCTATTCTCACAACACAAATCGTGACCAAAACAGACACCACCCGTATGACAACCTTTGGCACAAGAGTAATAGTTACAGAGAAAGATTGCTTTTCCGGAGTAATGAATATGACAGAGACAATCATAGAAACAGACAATATGGTAACCAGAACTATTATTGTCAAGGGAGACAGAATAATTTCAGACGCAACAGTTCAGCGCGCAGTTACGATTCAGGGAGAAGTTCTCCACCACGTGACGCACAAGGAAGAAACTACGGAATCTACCGACATGACGACAGACGATATAATCGTAACGACAGACTTGAATTGCATCAGAACTGGCGAGATTCAAACAGAGTAGGGCACTCTCGACAAGGTGAATTTGTACAAGTTAGGTCTCCTAATCCCAATAACGACGCGCACCAACAAAGGGACAGACAATGACTTGCACCGCAGGCAACCACGTTCGCATTGTTACAGTGAACAGACGTCACAGTGTTATTGTGTGTGTACATTCTTGCTTGTTAGTTGCACGATTACGTAACGACTATAAGGCTTACATACTTAGAACATGTACTGGTACTTATAATGAGATTTTAATGCAACATTTTGGTTTACTTGAAAATACATTCTGGATTTAAAGTACTTTCTGTGAGTTACCAGATGACACAGTGGTTAGTTTATGTGACAGCTACACGATTGTATCACGACGCTACTAATGAGTGACAATTTACAATGTTGCTTTTGCGGAGTATCTATTTTATATCTGCACAGTTTTTGTGAATTCTTCTGGAAAGTAAAACATGTTTTAGTATTGACTTTTGTGGTATAGCTACAAGGAGACAGCCTGTTCTGCAGCACAACAATACGTTACAGCACAGTACTTTCTTCATCACGGCAATAAGCGTAATATCTAAGATATCTATACGCAAAGCATTTCACTTTTGTTTATCATGAGGTAAGTACATTGGCTTCTGCAGAACTTAGCTTTCGGAGGACGATAACTACGACACTTCCACAGAGATTATCTTACAACAAGACGCACAGTTTAGCGATACAGTACACGTATTTGAGTGATTAATTTTGTACTTAAATCATTTATTTTTAAAGATATTTAAAGTACAATGATACAAAGGTTTTCCGTGATACATTTCATTCCATTGCTGTAATCTGTAACACCTGAGGGTATTATTCATTTATCCTCAGGGGGTACACGCCTACTTTGTGTACCATGTGTTTGGCAAGCACAAGGAGCCCTATCTAATATGGTATTTGCTTATACCACTTTACACATCGGTACCATATTTCTCTAACACATAAATTACACAGCTATCTGATTATTTAACAGAGAAACAAACATTTTTTTACTACATCAGTGACACATGTTTACGCAATTATACAGTTGGGTAACTTCACATTTATGAAATTGTATTTGTCTGTACTTTGTGAACTGTTCATATTTTTTCAGAACCATTGTGATACTATGAGAGCTTTGAATGATGTATTTGGTATGGGATCATGATTTTTAGAGTATGTTTGAGGTAGATGACACTTTTGACATGAGCAGAGAATTTTTTTTAGGTTTTGAAATTATTGGAGGAAGCTACGACGATTTTGAGAGTTGACTGAGGTGTTACGATGTTATTATTATGATGACTATGTGTATTATGCTGTTATGATCAATAAGCTGATGCTATATGAGTTATTTGATTATGCTACATATCTGTTATGATGAAATATTGAAGAAGTGTCAACAAATAAGGTAAGGAATAAGAAGTAGTGGTTAGGGACACTGGTTTGTGAAAAAGGTTGTTGGAAACCAAGAATCGTACTTTAAGAGTTATGAAATGTATGTAAATGCGTGAATGTATTACAATGCCGACGAAAATTTTTTGGACACTGTTATATCAATAGGATTTTGTTTCTACAGATTTGTAACGCAAATTTTTGACCTGTGAAATATTTTTATATGAGACTGTCACTGTAGCGGAAACTGCTGTCGTAAATATTTCGGTAAGAAAGTTAAGTGACCACCTTCACGTAATGCGTCATGGGCACCCAGCTGCACGACAGATGCCTGGAAAAAAGCCATTAGTGTGTGCCTTTCAGAGGCACAGGTGGAGCAAAAAAAGAGAGACTATTAACCTCGCTATTGACAGTTCTTTGTGGAAAGCATCGCAAATACGACACGCTCAAACTTGAAAACATGATTACACTGTGGAGCTCGTAATTTATGATATTTACTAAAATGCCTCATGAAATGATGAGAAACAGTTCACATCTATTGTCTTGCTAGTTGAAAGATTGTTTACTGCATTATGAAATGCCATATGTCTAGTGAATGACATTTCACGCCTTGCTTTGCCTATTTTGTTTAATATCTAGTTTCTAGCTGCACTGCAGCATTGGTTAAAATAAAATTTTATAGATGTACTAATATAGATATTTTATGCCGTCAGATCCAGTAAATAAATAATTTAATGATCTACTTCAAAATAAAAAAAAACGAGAGAGCACAAAAAGACATTTCCCTTCACAGGAAGTTCATGGATAATTTTTGTCAATGTCTTGGTACATTTTTGGTACAGTAAGTAAAGGTGATGCATCACTCTAGTGTTAAGATGTGACATAGGTATTAGAAATGGCCATTTTTAGTGTAATATTTTTTCTGCTTGAGCTATGTCATGTTTAGATATAAGTTATTACATTTGCTGCTGCTGTTTGCCAGGCATAGTGCTACTAAATTTCACTTTACATTACTCTGTTAAGCCAGTTTTACTACGAATTTATTTTTCTTGTTTGCTGCACATTGCCTTATATTAGTTGTAATATTGCATTTGCTTTGCTAATTTATGCTGCTTGCTTTGCCATTTGTATTTTTTATCATTGCTGTTTGTGTTAATTGTTTTCTGCTGCTGCATTGCCTCATTCCTTAGTTTAGCATCTGAGCTCAGTAGATTTAAGTTAGCTTAAGAAGGGGTAGGCTATATGAGAGAACGAGTTGTGATGAATTGGAAGAAATGCATTGAGAAGCTATAAGAAAATGGTTTGGCCAAAAAAGTATTTTGAAAGAGGATATGAGCAAAAAAGTAGGGTTTAGGGACAACAGGTTTACGTAGGATTTTCTTGCAAATAAATGATGAGGTTAGATAATAGAAAATAAATAATGAGGTAAGAAATATGTAAACATATAAATACATGCTTGGATAGGATTTTTTTGGTGGAAACAAATATTGAAATAAGACGAAAGATCCATGGAATGAAGTTTTTAGGTTGGACTGCAGTACCAAATGTTACACTGAAAACAAACCCTGCCCTTTCCTCTTGTGTTATTCTGCTATGTGTTTGTGTACTCTTGTATATTTGTGTTTTCCTGTCTTCATGTGTTTATCTGATGAGAGTTACATTGTAGAATTTTTCTGATAATATGTTATTTTCTTTGTAAAGATGTTTAGACATTATTTATTCTGTTCTGTTTTAATGCTCATGTGTGAAGATGATGATCCAAAAGTTATTCTCATCTTTTATGTATTTACTTATGTCATAATTCCTGTAACACTGATGTATATGTTTATTTCTATTCTTTGGTAAACCCTGTGTTACTACAAATGTTATCTGTATTGTTATATTCTTTAATGATGTATTTTGTACCTTTGTAATTGTATTCTTATGTTATAAAATTGTAATTGACACCAGTTTACCATATTATTAACTTGTAAGTTCCATTTCACTGCACACGTTTCTGTTGGTCATAGTATATGCACAATATGTGAAAAAAAAGAATACGTTAGTGTTTGCACGTGTGTTAATAATTCAGCAAGGGACTGGATAACAGCATTGCTGGTTCTAAGGACATTTCAAAAAAATTTTTTTGTGAGTGCACAAGTGGTGGTTCATGGACTTGCTATATTGTCCGCAAGACTCTTCGATGATGATTGTGCACCTGCACAGTCGCAACAGATGGCTGCTGGCCATCTCTACAAGGACTACAGTGGGTCTGCATCTTCGATGGCCCACCAATACCATTATTTCTACAAGGACTACAGTGAGTCTGCACGTTTGGTGGCCCAACAATACCGTAATCTCTACCAGTACTACGGTGGGTCTACTCTGTGATGACCTATCTACCAATATTCTTCAACACTTCGACTGACTCTGAGGTGGGTTTGCTCTGTTGTGGCCCATTACCTGTCTGCATGTCAAGAGTCAGCACTGTCTTTTCATTGGAAGGACAATACTACTTCTTCAAGACTGCATGGAAATCCACTACTTCCGTGTGCATTTTCTTCTACTGCTCAGACTTGGAGAAAAACACTGCTGTTTTACTGTGATGAACGATCAGGACTGTCTTTATGGACTGTGAGAAAATTTTAGCTTTTGACCAACATTGTATCAATATGTGTGTGCATTTGATTTCTTTGTTATTGTAATTATGAAAATTTTTTTCAGATCTGTATTGGCCACTGCCCAAAACAATTTGTAAAATTTTTTGTGGGGAGCATGGGGGCTATGTAAGTAGGCTGTTTATGTTTTCTTATTGGCAACGTTACGTAGCGCTCTGTATGAAAATCACTGGCTGTGCTGCGTGCAGTCTGTGGCTAGTTTGCATTGTTGTCTGCCATTGTAGTGTTGGGCAGCTGGATGTGAACAGCGCGTAGCGTTGCGCAGTTGGAGGTGAGCCGCCAGCAGTGGTGGATGTGGGGAGACAGGTGGCGGAGTTTTGAAATTTGTAAGACTGGATGTCATGAACTGCTATATATATTATGACTATTAAGGTAAATACATTGTTTGTTCTCTATTAAAATCTTTCATTTGCTATCTATGCCTATCAGTAGTTAGTGCCTTCCGTAGTTTGAATCTTTTATTTAGCTGGCAGTAGTGGCGCTCGCCGTATTGCAGTAGTTCGAGTAACGAAGATTTTTGTGAGGTAAGTGATTTGTGAAAGGTATAGGTTAATGTTAGTCAGGGCCATTCTTTTGTATGGATTATTGAAAGTCAGATTGCATTGCGCTAAAAAAAAATATTGTGTGTCAGTTTAAGCACAGTCATGTATAATTGTTCAAAGGGGATGTTCCAACTTTTGATCAGCTAATGTACATTTCTTTATATCCTCGCCTTTTATAGCGGTATCAGACTTGCTTATTGCCATTGTTTCGTTTAGTTTCCGTAGATTCCGAAAATCATATGGACGGCAACTCGCCATGATGTGAAATGTGTGTCGGCCGCGGTGGTCTCGCGGTTCTAGGCGCTCAGTCCGGAACCGAGCGGCTGCTACGGTCGGAGATTCGAACCCTGCCTCGGGCATGGATGTGTGTGATGTCCTTAGGTTAGTTAGGTTTAAGCAGTTCTAAGTTCTAGGGGACTGATGACCACAGATGTTAAGTCCCATAGTGCTCAGAGCCATTTGAACCATTTCTTTGTGAAATCTGGCAGTAGGTCCACCCGTAAGAAACATCTCCTCCTTTGAAATGTGGCTAGATGCTGCCCATTTAGATAAAAGTTCTTTTTTTTCCTCTCGCAGTCCACAGTAAAATTTGATAAAAGTAACCTAACTGGAACGTGCTATTTGCTTACAAAAGTACAACAGAAAGCAGCAGGGCCATTATTACCAAACACACACAGCTTGTGTTAAACAATGTTTATTACCTTGCACAATTTAAATACAATAAAACATAAATTTAACAACCTCACAAGAGCATAATAAAATTTTTTCATAAATTCCTGTTAAAATCTGCATAACAAATATATAAAACATTAACAAAATTTCTGTTGGTGTAAATACTTAATAAAATCAAAACTTGCTAAACTCTGAACTCGCAAGACTGTCCTGTACAATGACTTGTGTTTCGCAATATAAATTCATACCAAGGTATGCTATTAATGCATAATACGAGGGCAGTTCAATAAGTAATGCAACACATTTTTTTTCTCGGCCAATTTTGGTTGAAAAAACCGGAAATTTCTTGTGGAATATTTTCAAACATTCCCGCTTCGTCTCGTATAGTTTCATTGACTTCCGACAGGTGGCAGCGCTGTACGGAGCTGTTAAAATGGCGTCTGTAACGGATGTGCGTTGCAAACAACGGGCAGTGATCGAGTTTCTTTTGGCGGAAAACCAGGGCATCTCAGATATTCATAGGCGCTTGCAGAATGTCTACGGTGATCTGGCAGTGGACAAAAGCACGGTGAGTCGTTGGGCAAAGCGTGTGTCATCATCGCCACAAGGTCAAGCAAGACTGTCTGATCTCCCGCGTGCGGGCCAGCAGTGCACAGCTGTGACTCCTGCAATGGCGGAGCGTGCGAACACACTCGTTCGAGATGATCGACGGATCACCATCAAACAACTCAGTGCTCAACTTGACATCTCTGTTGGTAGTGCTGTCACAATTGTTCACCAGTTGGGATATTCAAAGGTTTGTTCCCGCTGGGTCCCTCGTTGTCTGACCGAACACCATAAAGAGCAAAGGAGAACCATCTGTGCGGAATTGCTTGCTCGTCATGTGGCTGAGGGTGACAATTTCTTGTCAAAGATTGTTACAGGCGATGAAACATGGGTTCATCACTTCGAACCTGAAACAAAACGGCAATCAATGGAGTGGCGCCACACCCACTCCCCTACCAAGAAAAAGTTTAAAGCCATACCCTCAGCCGGTAAAGTCATGGTTACAGACTTCTGGGACGCTGAAGGGGTTATTCTCTTCGATGTCCTTCCCCATGGTCAAACGATCAACTCTGAAGTGTATTGTGCTACTCTTCAGAAATTGAAGAAACGACTTCAGCGTGTTCGTAGGCACAAAAATCAGAACGAACTTCTCCTTCTTCACAACAACGCAAGACCTCACACAAGTCTTCGCACCCGAGAGGAGCTCACAAAACTTCAGTGGACTGTTCTTCCTCATGCACCCTACAGCCCCGATCTCGCACCGTCGGATTTCCATATGTTTGGCCCAATGAAGGACGCAATCCGTGGGAGGCACTACGCGGATGATGAAGAAGATATTGATGCAGTACGACGTTGGCTCCGACATCGACCAGTGTAATGGTACCGTGCTGGCATACAGGCCCTCATTTCAAGGTGGCGTAAGGCCGTAGCATTGAATGGAGATTACGTTGAAGAATATTGTTGTGTAGCTAAAAGATTGGGGAATAACCTGGTGTATTTCAATGCTGAATAAAACAACCCCTGTTTCAGAAAAAAATGTGTTGCATTACTTATTGAACTGCCCTCGTATAAGGCACACAAGTAATAATAAAGGCAACTTGTAAAACTTCAGTGCTCGGCAATGAAGACACCAGGCACGGCGAACTTCTGACTAAGGAATAATCCAGTTTATACCGGTACAGTGAGGCACTAATTAAAATAACAAACAGTTAATAAATAAAAGTACCTGAACATCTAAACATTTCCTGAGAACGTATGCACATGAACCCTCCTCTACAAAAATTAAACTTCACAACTAGCACACAAGGTATAATTGTAGAAAGCAAATGGCTGATAAGGGAATACAGAATAAGGCGGAGCCTCCAGCTTCTGATCGGGCGCTAATTACAGAGCGAAACCCAGGTTTAAATTCGTATTTCGAGCGAAAGGTGTATTCGCCAAAGCGGCGGAGGAACGAGCTACAAATCTTAACGACCTGACAGAGGCAGGAACAAAAGAACAGTAAAACTCAATCTAAGCACGAGATGGAGACCGAAGACCAGCAACATGAAGCCCAGTCTAACGAAACACAGTTCCACTGGCAAGGGCCAAGTCGCCAAGCCCCGGTGCCACGCCCCGCCGTACCTGACGAAATACACTGCGCTCCGCCCAACTGAAACATAAATCAAGTACAACAACCCACGTGTAATTGCCCATTCATATTACATAAAGGAATAAAACGTAACATAAAAACAGGAACGCCCGCAAAAATTTTTTTTAGACTCAACATTTAAGAATTCATTTAAACACTACAATACACACGTAGATAAGATTGTTGCTTGAAACATGATAGTAACTGCTGAGTATTATTTTAAAAGGGTAAGAGCCCAGCAGAACTAAAGTTCCAAGGACTCTGATGTAGTTTTATGAGACACTATAGTAATTTGTTACTCGTAAACTAAGGTGCCAATTTTGGTACTTAATCACCAAGATAACAACAACTTTAGATATACAGTCACTCAATGACTAGCAGTTCACCGGGCTTACTACGTATAGCTGCAGATCCTTCATCAAGTGATAGGAAAATAAGATAGAAAGCCCAAGCCCCATTATCATGCCACGTGTGACATAACATTGACTTATCAGACTCGTCACCAAATTCACAAGTAAGACAACATTAGTTATGCATTAACAAATATAGAAAGCACACAATTGCATTTGTTTAAATCAAACACACAGGCGAACGGTTAACGCGGGGCGACGCTCCGGCAAGTTCTTCTTCTCAACACGCAATGCGTGGCGAGAAAAGCCAAACACCACACCTCGTGCCGGAACCTAAACCTTTCCGCCGTCTCCGGCCGCACCACTGCAGTAATACCACACGCAGTGAGCATGCGCACAAAGTTATGGCCAAACTCTCGACCCCGTTGTAACCGCAACCGACAGACCACACAGTCCCCAGCAGTCTCGACACACCAGACTTGAATAGCCGGATCCGCAATGAACAACTGACTCTCAGCCGCCCAAAGGAAATTCGAAAGCAAAGATGACACTACCGGGACAGAAGTACTGGCGCCAGCCGCGCGACGTACCACCAACTTCTTACAAATACTATCGATTCAAAAAATCGTAGTAGAATGATTTGTTAAGCAGGAATGATTTCAATTTGTTTAAGATACTTTCTCAAATACGCTTATTGCGTCATAATTTGCTTCTTTCTGTGCAAAAGTGGGGCTACGAAGTGGGTAGTGGAGGCTAGTGCTATGCTTAAACTGCTTCTTCACAACACATTTTATGTTGTTGTTGTTGTGGTCTTCAGTCCTGAAACTGGTTTGATGCAGCTCTCCATGCTACTCTATCCTGTGCAAGCTTCTTCATCTCCCAGTACCTATTGCAGCCTACACCGTTCCGAATCTGCTTAGTGTGTTCATCTCTTGGTCTCCGTCTACGATTTTTATCCTCCACGCTGCCCTCCCATACTAAATTGGTGATCCCTCGATGTCTCAGAACATGTCCTACCAACCGATCCCTTCTTCTAGTCAAGTTGTGCCACAAGCTCCTCTTCTCCCCAATTCTATTCAATACCTCCTCATTAGTTACGTGATCTACCCACCTTATCTTTAGCATTCTTCTGTAGCACCACATTTCGAAAGCTTCTATTCTCTTCTTGTCTAAACTATTTATCGTCCACGCTTCGCTTCCATACATGGCTACACTCCATACAAATATTTTCAGAAACGACTTCCTGACATTTAAATCTATATTCGATGTTAACAAATTTTTCTTCTTCAGAAACGCTTTCCTTGCCATTGCCAGTCTACATTTTTATCCTCTCTACTTCGACCATCATCAGTTATTTTGCTCCCCAAATAGCCAAACTCCTTTACTACTTTAAGTCTCTCACTTCCTAATCTAATTCCCTCAGCATCATCCGACTTAATTCGACTGCATTTCATTATCCTCGTTATGCTTTTGTTGGTGTTCATCTTATAACCTCCTTTCAAGACACTGTCCATTCCGTTCAACTGCTCTTCCAAGTCTTTTGCTGTCTCTGACAGAATTACAATGTCATCGGCGAACCTCAAAGTTTTTATTTCTTCTCCATGGATTTAATACTTACTCCGAACTTTTCTTTTGTTTCCTTTATTGCTTGCTTAATATACAGATTGAATAACACCGGGGATAGGCTACAACCCTGTCTCACTCCATTCCCAACCACTGCTTCCCTTTCGTACCCCTCGACTCTTATAACTGCCATCTGCTTTTTGTACAAATTGTAAATAGCCTTTCGCTCCCTGTATTTTACCCCTGCCACCTTCAGAATTTGAAAGAGAGTATTCCAATCAACATTTTCAAAAGCTTTCTCTAAGTCTAGAAATGCTAGAAACGTAGGTTTGCTTTTCCTTAATCTTCCTTCTAAGATAAGTCGTAGGGTCAGTATTGCCTCACGTGTTCCAACATTTCTACGCAATCCAAACTGATCTTCCCCGAGGTCGCCTTCTATCAATTTTTCCATTCGTCTGTAAAGAATTCGCGTTAGTATTTTGCAGCCGTGGCTTATTAAACTTATAGTTCGGTAATTTTCACATCTGTGAACACCTGCTTTCTTTGGGATTGGAATTATTATATTTTTCTTGAAGTCTGAGGGTATTTTGTCTGACTCATACATCTTGCTCACTAGATGGTAGAGTTTCGTTAGACCTGGCTCTCCCAAGGCTATCATTAGTTCTAACGGGATGTTTTCTACTCCCGGGGCCTTGTTCTGATTTAGGTCTTTCAGTGCTCTGTCAAACTCTTCACGCAGTATCACACCTCCTATTTCATCTTCATCTGCAGTCTCTTCCATTTCTATAATATTGTCCTCAAGAACATCGCCCTTGTATAGACCCTCTATATACTCCTTCCACCTTTCTGCTTTCCCTTCTTTGCTTAGAACTGGGTTTCCATCTGTGCTCTTGATATTCATGCAAGTCGTTATCTTTTCTCCAAAGGTCTCTTTAATTTTCCTGTGGGCAGTATCTATCTTACACCTAGTGATATGCGCCTCTACATCCTTACATTTGTCCTCTAGCCATCCCTGATTAGCCATTTTGCGCTTCCTATCGATATCATTTTTGAGACGTTTGTATTGCTTTCTGCCTGCTTCATTTACTGCATTTTTATATTTTCTCCTTTCATCAATTAAATTCAATATTTCTTCTGTTACCCAAGGGGTTCTACTAGCCCTCGTCTTTTTACATATTTGATCCTCTGCTGCCTTCACTACTTCATCCCTCAAAGCTACTCATTCTTCTTCTGCTGTATTTCTTTCCCCCATTCCTGTCAATTTTTCCCTTATTCTCTCACTGAAACTCTGTACAACCGCTGGTTCTTTCAGTTTATCCAGGTCCCATCTCCTTAAATTCCCACCTTTTTCTTCAGTTTTAATCTACAGTTCATAACCAATAGATTGTGGTCAGAGTCCACATTGCTCCTGGAAATGTCTTACAATTTAAAACCTGGTTCCTAAACCTCTGTCTTACCATTACATAATCTATCTGATACCTTTTAGTATCTCCAGGGTTCTTCCTTGTATACAACACACATTTGATAGGAAAGTGAATTGTGAGGCTGTTATTAGTGCGCCTTATTTTTATATAGTTCCTCACATGAAGTTAGACGAAGGGCACCTGACATTATCCGTGCAGCACATTTCTTTTCACTGAATATTCCCTGTATGTGTCATATTGCCCTAGAAAACTATTCCACGCGACAGAAGCAGTGAAAGCATACAATTTTCTAATGCTTTCCTCAGAAAATTTAGTAATTACCTGTAAGCGTTTGGAAAGCTCTACAATGTGTGATTAAAGTTCCTATCAGTATGCAAACCCAAGAATTTTGAACAAACCGTTTTACAAATTTTCTTTCCCCCGCTCTGTTGGTTATTGATAGTTGTTATTTTCCTTTTACTTGTCCACAGTTCTGCGACATGTTCCACCTGGATTGTCATTAATTGTGTTTACCCACAATCACAATTCCGTACAACCTTGTGTGACAGCTCTTCTACCTCATAATGAGCGCATCAATGTATAATCGTTTCTTTCGAGAGGCCACTGTTCTCATGTCAACCAGTTTTACGTATTTCAGGCACACAACAAGATACGAGTTTTCGGTGCTTATACAAACGGAAGTAGCTCTTGATTGACTAATTCCTGTCAAATTCGTGTCCTACCACACTCTTAACTACCAGCGTGCACCCACAATGGGTGACATTTGAAAACGTATGATTTCTAGCTTAGCCACTCTCAGATTGAAAGTGCGTTTCTCCTCGTCAAAACTAGTAACATACCCTGATTATAAACTTTCTTTTTAAGACGCGTCGGAAGCTTCATTTTTAAAACTTTGTAATGTTTATAAAAATATTTCAGACAGTTATGACTCCTCTGATCATTTATTGTGATGTTCATTTAGTTGAAATCTTCAACTACAGTGAATAAACAATCTCATTAGCTGTTTATGTGACTTCGTTTGCAGTTAGACAGTTTTCTTTTTGATGTGTCGATTATACATTAATTTAGTATTGTCGTAAACAATTTTCAGGTCTACTTTCAGACTCACTCTGTTGCCTTTTTTTATTGCAACTATCGTAATTTTTTGTGAATATCTTGTGAGTAGCGAGGTTGTGGGCCACGCATATATTTTTCAATTTATTGTCTTTGTCATAACATTGTTCCGTTTTGGATAACTGTTTTCCCTCACAGACATTATTTAAAGGTCAACGGGAAGTACCTACAGGTTTTCATGAGTTAGTCTGCGAGTGTCAAAATATGTAACATAAATGGCCTTGTCTTTTGATTGCATTGATTTAGAAGTTTCAACGTTTGGCATCGCCGAGGGATCTTAGATCTTAGTGAACGGCATAAATTTCTACCTGATTCCGTTGACCTGGAATTATGAAACTTGGCAAGAAACAAGATTACACAGTACAACTAAAGGAAAAAATCCTAATATTGTTAATTTGTAATTATGTCACTCAACGAAATATTATTTTTGTCATCTGTTATCTGACTGTCTGTCGCTACGTCTGTTGAGGCTCCTTTTAGTTGGTAACCAGTAGACGCATAGTTTCAAATTTATGTCACATTCTAGCTTCTATGGTATTAAATAGAATTGTGGAGAAGAGAAATTTGTGACACAACTTGACTAGAAAGAGGGATGGGTTGGTAGGACATGTTCTGAGGCATTAAGGGATCACGAATTTAGTACTGGAGGGTAGCGTGGAGGGTAAAATTCGTAGAGGAAGACCAAGAGATGAATACACTAAGCAGATTCAGAAGGATGTATGTTGCGGTAGGTACTGGGAGATGAAGAAGCTTGCAAAGGATAGAATAGCATGGAGAGCTGCATCAAACCAGTCTGAGGACTGAAGACCACAACAAGAACAACATAAAATTTGTTTTGCACAGGATAGAGTAGCATGGAGAGCTGCATCAAACCAGTCTCTTGACTGAAGACTACAACAACATGTCAATGGAATCGAAAGATACAACTATTTACGTTAGACATTTTGATACTCGCCATCTCACTCATCGAAACATGGTGGGTACTTGCTGTTGGCCTAGAATCATGAAATTTGACAAGAAACAAAGTTCCATAGTAGAAGCAAAGGAAATATTTGAAAATTTGTTAGTTTGTAATTACATTACATCAAAAAACTTTGTTTGTTATTTGTTGTCCGCCTGTCATCTTTTGACATGTTTATTGGTATGCGGTGCTGCAAAGGAGTGCAGAAGATTAAATAGGTAGATCAGATAACTAATGAATAGATGCTGAATTGAATCGGGGAGAAAAGAAATCTATAGCACAACTTAATTAAAAGAAGGGGTGCTTATGTTGGCAATGAAAAGCTGTTTATGCAGGGGATGTAGGTAAACATTTTAGAGGATAACAGAGCTTGAATGAAGTAAGCGGGGTCTGTAAGCTGCAGTCGTTGTGCCGAGATGAAGAGGCTTGCTCAGGATGGACTATCCTAGAAAGCTGCACCAGCTACCTTGATGTTTACGAGGTCGTGCTGAAAAGCAAAGATTCCGAATTTTGTGTTCTGTCCTCAGTATCAGTTGAGGTTTACATGTCAAGCACATTATTCTGTCCATCGCCTCGCTTCGCTGACGCAAGCTGCTACCATGTGCCACTAGAGGGTTACGAATTGTATCGTGTAACGTGGCGGTGTGTAACGCAACTACGTCAGTGCGTGAGCAACAGGGTACTGTTTTCGAGTTTTGAACAGTCCACGCATGGAGCAACCCTTCTCCTTCAGCAAAACAGTGCCAGATCGCACATCTGCAACAGTCCGACGCTTTGGATTCACTGGTATCGATCATCCTCCATACTGACCCAAACTTGGCTCCAGCTGATTTTTATCTGTTTTCAAAACTTGAAGAACACCTTCGTGGACTTCACTTTTATAGTGATGAAGCGGTGCAAGCAGAGGTGAGGTTGTGGTTCCGTTAAGAAAGTCAAATATTCTACTGTGGTTTCACGTGGGAATAATGTGTTCGTCGCTAGGGTGACATTGTTGAGAAATATGTAGACATGAAGAATAAGGACGTGAAATGTTAATAAAGTTTGTTTTAAAAAACTGTAAGAGTTGTCATGTAAGAAATTCGGAGGCATAATTTCTCAATTCGCCGTCGTGCTTTGTTTTCTGTCTGAAGAGTCTACTACCACTTTAGAATCGTTATGCCTAGTACACGGTGCTCTATGGCTCTAAGGGCGTAGTGTCTGGGGATAGTGTCTTTACTACTAAAGCAAAGGGCTACTGTTTGCATTTTGAGCAAAAGTCATGAACAATAGCAGTCACAGACGTTTGGTAAAATAGTCACTGTTGTCCAGCTAATGACTTTGTCAAAATGACTTTGTCAAAGAGGACAAAGAAGAGAGAGGTACAAGACACTTTTTCCTTGAGGTCCTTCAGTCTATAAGGCATCGAAATTAGAAGAAGGAAGATGCTACCAATAACCGTGCCTCTGCGATGGATCTTGTTTTTCTTTTCATAGGACGGGTGGACATTGGTGTGTGAATTTTAAGGAAAATAAGGCAGCGAATTTGTAAGGTTATCATAACATTCTAGGACTATTAATATAAGAGGCATTACAGCACCAATGCGAACCCTTTCTTGAAGTAATTTCCTTTGCTGAAACTTGCTGGCAGATGAAGTGTATACCGTATTGGAATTTGAACCCAACTCCTTTCTCTATCGGGCAACATTTTTACGAATTCCTTTATCTAGGTATTCTTCTTCCCCTACTCATTGTTTCAGTGCCAAATTACATCTCTCCTTTTCTCAATGGAAGCTGATATTGTCTTTCGAGAACAATACACCCTGATACGTACCTTACAAGTATACTCAAAATTATCCGAGAAATGGGCAAAGATCTCACATTTCCTCCCAAAGGCACCAGCGATGACCTCCGTACTACCACTGTCAAAATGATTACGTGAGGCACAACTGAAAGAGAAACAGCCCTTGGTCACTATATTTTTAACAAATTACTCTGGTTTCGACACTGCTAGGAGCGTCTTCTTCAGAATTTAAAACAAAGAATGATCTATATTCTATAACATGGTCACAGAATAATGACTAAAATCGTATGACAGGGTATAAGTACGGAATCATCGTTAAAGACTGACAGTACTTCTATGTCATTTATAAAATAATAAATATGCCAAAAGGGCATTAGTCACAAAGCTATTTAAGATAAAGAAAGTTGTGATGGCGAGCCACGAAGCGCTGCTCGTTACTTGCGTGTTGCAGGGTGCAAAATTTGTTAAAAATATAGTGACCGAGGGCTGTTTCTCTTCCAGTTGTAACTATTCACGGTTTCTGAACGTGCAGCCATGTACAAAATTTTGCGATTACATGAGGCACTGCTGAAATTTTTGTTTGTAGTGTGTCGATCAAATGATTGCATTCTCCCCCACGAGAACTCGGTTGCTCGGCCTCTGAGTGTTAGTTTTTTGTTTAGCAAAAGTAAAGTGACAAGTGTTTTTCATCTAACTTACGCACCTCCGTATGGCGACATGTAATGTTTATTAGTCACTACAATTAAGAGAAACCTAAACGGATGCGTGCTAATTACATAGAGAGATGAACAGAAATTAGCGAATACGTGATGTAGTGTTTACGCACATGATTTTAAGAAAAAAAATTGTCCTAGAAGTTTTACTATATCTACTAACGGCGAACCTGTGTTATCTTGTAATCAAGTGGAACAGGGAATGGCGAAAGTACAAGTCTTGTGAAACTATATTAGAAAAATCCGTATAAGTGAGAGTAGGACTCGCGCACCGAGGCTTCCGCGCAAACCCTTAATCATATATGGGTAGCTCATCCACCCCGGGAATCGAGAATTTCGACGATTTTTGCCTGTTTTCGATATCGATACTAGCAAGCATACAAAATATGTGATATTTTGGCTGTATCTTTTGAGTGTATTGACAGAGAAGCTCAAATTATTTACAGCTCGAATGTACCGTTGACTTTCGTATCTGACGTCAATTTAAAACTGATGCGTCTACCGGTTGCTGAGAAAAAGTGGTCTCAAAAGAAGGATCGACAGACAGTCTGATAACAAAGGACAAAAGAAAATTTTCTTGTGCGATGTAATTACAAAGAAAGTATTTAAGTATTTTTTCCTTTAGTTTTACTGTGTAACCTTGGTTCTCGCCACGTTTTACAATTCCAGGTCAACAGGGAGTACCCTATATGTTTTGATGAGTGCATTTACGATAGTCAAAATATGTTACATGAATGGCCTCATTTTTTCATTGTATTAACGTAGAGGCTTCAATGTTTTACACCTCCAAGGGACCATAGACCTTAATATGTAGCATATATTTAAACTTAATATGTCTACAAGTTCCTGAGAAATGGAGCCTTTAACAATCGGACAGTTAGACAAATAGACAGACGTACAACAAATGAATCCTATAAGGGTTCCGGTTTCACCGATTGAGGATCTGAACCCTAAAAAAGAACCAGAAAAATCTCTCTGTAACAAAGGGATAATTTAAGACAGAGTATTCGAACTTTTGCGCCTCTATGAACATTTGTGACATCAAAATCTACTACTGAACACCATGATGCTCCCTCAGTGTATTTTAACACCCATGGCTGCTTCATGGAACACTTCAGACAAAGTTATTGCTCAAGCCTGGTCCACTCTCCAATCGCGGCCCACCTGAGATCACCCTGTGTGTGAGAAAAGTCCCCTCGACGACACTCTGTATGTTTCCACTGAACCCCAGTATGTCCACCAGGATTCATGTCAGTGAATACCATAGCCCATTCCATTCGGTTAATTCCTGCTTCCTGGAGGATGGTCTTCACGAGATGGGTGCAGTATGCCTGTGCATTATCGTTCGCAAACACGAAACCTTCACGAAAATATTTAGTGTAGGGAGCATCCTGCACATATAACGAACAGCCCTGAAATTGTCTTGGACAGCGCTGATAGGCGTAGACACTGACACAAAACGTGTCTGACTCACCTCCCCCGCAGGGACTAAACAATGAGGTCATCAGTTCCTCGATCCAGAGGTTGTTCATAAGGAATTTGTTATGTCCGCCAGCTATGTGTCCTGCTGATGAACGTGCTGAGGAGTAGTGAATCCGAGGGATTGAAATCAATACCAGTGTCAGAGCCCACAAGTAAATTACGAAGAGGTATATCCAACGGGCCAGTACATACATCAGAGTAGACGATAGGGTCTTATAAGGATCATCCAATGGCGAGAAAAACCCCACCCCTAGTTGGCAGATTCAAGACAGTAAAATTGAGAAGATTAAAAATGTAATGGGCACAGTTGCACCTTCAATAATAAAAACAAGAGAAGAAAGATAGGTGAGGGAGCAGGGTGAGGTCCTCAGGGCTCTGAATGTGACTGGAGTTATCCCACCCCTGCACCAATGTAGTCAAGATGTTAAAGAGTAAGCACACTTCAACAGAGTGTTACCTCTAAAATGGAAACGGGCTGCGGAAGAAAAGGAGACGAATTGCATCTAAAAGCAAGACAGATGATGCAGGTAACTAGTCAAGGAGGTACAGTCACAGTTGCTTTCATGGGGAAAACTGGGAATCATTTCCACGATCTGTGTATTGTCTGCCAGTAATAAAGATAAAGAATTCAGAATGCCATTCTAAGCATGGAGGGCTGAAATGAGGCATCATTCCGCCAGAATACGAACTACTGTCTGCAAGGTTCCACACGCACAATGCGGGCTTGGCTTATTATACAAAATAAAACTGTGGGTTAGCCTGGTGTGCTCAATGCAGAGGTGATGTTGGATAGTGGATTAAATCCAGGAGTAACGTAAGGAAGATCGTCAAACAGCAGTAGTCTCCTTGATAGCGTTGATTTTATTACAGAAGGCAGTGGTCAACAACATTTCGTTCCAGCTCAAAGTGAGCAAAAGCGTTATTTGGACCCGCAAATCCGCACCTGGGATGATCAAGGAGAGGGGGGGAGTAGTTGTTTCTACACCCAAACTGTCGGCCAGTTCATTCCCTGGAACACCCACATGACTTGGGATCCAGAGAAAGGCAACTGTGCGGGCAGTATGACTGAGGTAAGTGAGAAGGTCATGAATAGTATAGACCACTGGGTACAAGAGTATTATCGGTCAATGGCCTGGAGACTGATCATTCAGTCAATACATGCCAAAATGCGGTCAAGGGAGCCCCTTTTAACAGCGGATAGTTCTATTAATGTCTACTAGCTACCAAATAAAAACACTACATACCCACCAGCAGCAGATTAAAAGCATATTCTGTCTTATTTAAAGTTTTGTAGCCATCACTGTAAAAAATCGTGAAATTTTTGAAGAATAACAGATCCAAAAAGGTCACAAGGGCTATTGAAATTTTAAGATACTGAAAGAGATCAGTCCTAATTCGTGGACTGGGAAAGAACGAAGACGGGGGCCTCGAGAAAATATGGGCAGCACGTTCCATGGAGCAGAGGTGGAGATCCTGGCACATTCCAACTGGTAATCTGACACAAGGGTGTCAGGAAGTCGACGCCCCTCGCATGCAAAGCATGATTAGGAAATAGTAGATGGCGATTGCATACGAGGCCAACAGTTGGTATCGCCAGAACAAAAGGGAGAAATGTCCCGACGTCGGCAAGGAGACTGTCCGTGAGAAAAGTCCAGAAAGTGCCAGTGGCTAGTCGAACTCCAAAATGAAGGACTGGATCCAACAATTTCAATGCCGAAGTCGCCACTGAACCATAAACCTGGCAACTACAATACAGTTGAGAGGAGACCAGGGCCCAATAACTACGTTGAAGAGTAATGCGATCTGCACCCCAAGAGGTGTGGGCAAGAAAGTGAGCAGCTTTAAGGTCCAGCATGCAGCTAAAGTTGACGAATATGGCATAGTCAAATCAGCTTTTTATCAAAAAGGAGGCACAAAAAACGGCACTACGCAACAACGTTGAAGCGCTGAGTATCCAAGTAGAGTCCTTGGTCAGAATGGACTGTGGTATGATGACAGAAATGCACGACCCATTGTGGAGTTGTTCAGCTAAGGTTTCTGAGAGGGAGTTGTACCTGGTGCAAAAAATGCAGGGGTGATTAGAGCCCCGACAGAGGTTACTAGCCCAATTGGTGGCGATTAATAAAAGAGTTACGGTACAGAGACTTATGGGATGCTGTTTTCTTTGACTCATGAAAAGTACCAATTCTAACCCAGAACAACCTGTTGGATACAAATAGATGAATAGAAATTGGTAGGGAGACTCATAAACTCCAGATTTGGATGATGATGATGATATTTGGCTTGTGGGGCGCTCAACTGCGCACTCATCAGCGCTTCTACAAAATTCCAATTTTTACACTGTCCATTTGTTTTCACAATCCAATCTAGTCACTGTCACAAATGATGATGATGATGAAATGATGAGGACAGCACAAACACCCAGTCCCTAAGCAGAGGAAATACCCAGCCCAGCCCAACCCACAGGCAGCAACTCCAGAGTTGGAGGATAAGTAAAATGTCATTGTGACCAATGGTGTCGTATGTCATATGTACCTCACAGAAGACTGAGCCGTTGGCGTTCAAAAAAGCCTGTCGGATTGCTGTTCTAATCGGACCATATGGTCAATTGTGGATTGTTTCCCTGAAAATCATAGTGACAGGAGGACAAAAGGCCTCGAGATTCGAGAACCCAGCACACTTTGTGGTCAACCACCTTTCAAGCAGTTTACAAAGCATCTGTCGGACGCTGTCGAGACACGTTGGGTGGTTGCCTAACTTCAGGACTGAGACGACGATACTATCTCGCAAGGGGAACACACCTTCGAGCCAAATGCGGTTGAAGCCCCTGAGTAGACATTGTCTTCGAGTAAGATTTGGGGGTTGTTTCATCTAATTATGAATTGAATCAGGGCCTGGTGTTGTATCGTTCAACGAGGCAAGAGCCTGAAACAGTTCCCATTCAGTGGAACGTCCGTTATACGATTGGGCTTGGCGGGCATTAAACAAGTCTTAAACTTGCGCTTCTGCAGTAGAAAGATAGCCTGATAAGACAATGACGCCAATGCTGTCACAAAGTCCGTCTCAAGTGTTTGGCAAGAACCAGAGTATCAATGCAAAACTACCCTGAAGTACTATGCCCAGAACAATTATTATTGATTTTGGGTAGCCTATAACACTATGGAACTTATCCCACATCTGGGATGAAAAGGCACACGATCCCAGGGAGGAGATGTAGCATTCTCAACATTCTTTCTTACTATGCTGAATTAGGCAATAAGTCTTAGCATGAAGTCACTTCAAAGTGACGAGGTTCGTCTGCGAAGGATCCGCTTGCAGGTGCTCTCCAGCGATCCTGAACAGCTATTGAACGTGTTTGGTTCATCACGTTACTGGCCGTCGGCCTGGGTGATCTCATCAGAAGTGTCTCGCACAACACTTTCCCTGCAATGGGACCGACAGTGGGAGAGAATAAGAGCGGATGAATATAACTGCCAGTCAGCCCTTTGAAGCACCCATGTGGAAGTTGTTCCATTTGCCAATGGCAAGGAAGCGATAGGATGACCAGAAAGGAAACACTGTCCGAAGATTGTCATGTAGTGACCAGTGCAGTGAAGCTGTGAAACTGGCGGAATACAACATTAGCTTGAAAGCTGAAAACGTGCCGTCGGCGGCGCTGAAGTGGATAGGAGTACCATCACTGAGAAGACACAGATCATAGTCAGTAAGAACCAGACATACTGGTCTCCCCCACAGCAGATGATGTGCGTGCACGTCCCCAATTAGGAGAAACGGGGGTGGAAAGTTGTTAAGGTGGTCAGATCAAAGTATGTGGCCTGCCCGGAGGTATGTAAACGCTGCAAATGGTGGTCTTTGAGGTCGTTTGGCCCACACTACTATTACTTCCAACGAGGTATGAAGGGAATCCACTCACTGACCACATCTGTGCAAACCGATGCACAGGCTCTGGCTCTGAGCACTATGGGACTTAACATCAATGGTCATCAGTCCCCTAGAACTTAGAACTACTTAAACCTAACTAACCTAAGGACATCACACAACACGCAGTCATCACGAGGCAGAGAAAATCCCTGACCCCGCCGGGAATCGAACCCGGGAACCCGGGCGCGGGAAGCGAGAACGCTACCGCACGACCACGAGCTGCGGACCGATGCACAAATACCCTCTCAGGGCCATCACTCTTCCGACAGATAAGTACAGAGTGCTAGGGAATGGTCATCAATGAAGTATGTTTCTTGCAGAGCAACGCAAATTAAACAAGAGGAGAAAATAAGGTGTTGCAGTTCCGGCAGGCGACGGTAATACCCATTACAGCTTTCCTCAATGATGATATTATGAGTGTGCCACTAGGACCGGTCACTTCCCAGGACAACTGCCTGTCACCAATGCGGGTTAGGTTAGTGGTGTTTAACGTCCCGTCAACAACGAGGTTATTAGAGACGGAGCGCAAGCTCGGGTTAGGGAAGGATGGGGAAGGAAATCGGCCGTGCCCTTTCAAAGGAACCATCCCGGCATTTGGGAAATCACGGAAAACCTAAATCAGGATGGCCGGAGACGGGATTGAACCGTCGTCCTCCCGAATGCGAGTCCAGTGTGCTAACCACTGCGCCACCTCGCTCGGTACCAATGCGGATGGAAGCTGAAAGGTGGCTACACTGAGCCGCAGCGCCAGAGATTGCGCCAAAGAGTATTATGCCGCCGCCTCCACTGGCAGTGCTTGTCGAGAACTCGTAGTAGTCAGTGCTTGCTGAGATGTCGTAGTGAAGAGTGCTTGTCGAGAACTCGTAGTAGGCAGTGCTTGCTGAGATGTCGTAGTGAACAGTTCTTGTCGAGAAGTCGTAGTGGAGAGTGCTTGTTCCATGTTTTATGCAGTTGTTTGATGGGATAGACAGCAGATGTTATTCGAATGGAGATATTGTAATGACCAGAGAGCTTTTCGTCAATATATATGAAGGCAAAATATTCCCTGTTTTTTTCTTCATTATTTCAGTGCCTTAAATAATGCGTCATTACAGGTTCAGTCAACAAAGCATCTGGCTTGTGTTCTTGTATTAGAGTGTAATTCTGGTTTTCTTGCGCAATTATAGCATTCCTATTTTTTTTAATTACTTCAGTATAAATGGTATTTAAAATTTCTTGTCTTGTTGAAGAAGAACCGTGCCAGATGTGTACGTTGAATCACACTCCCACACACAGAACAATTACACATGTGTTTTCGTTTCGTAGGTTTAATAGTTGCTGGGGACTTAATTAATTAATTGTGTTAACGAAAATTTTCTTTCATTCTTTGTTGTTATTCTATGCAGTCAGATTGCGTACTTAGACTATTCAGGGCCAACCGGTTACGAGACTTCGTAATCGGACAGACAGCTACTAAAAATAAAAAGTATTTTCGTTAATATTTAATTAAGCCCCCATGCAAAGCCCATCAATGAACATTGGTTCAGAAGCCGACGGCGTGTGGGAGTAGACACCTCTGGGGCCGCCAGAGTGGCCTCCCCAATTCTTCTTCTTCTACATTTCTCCTCCTTCTGCCTCACAACCTTTAAGGGCCGAGATTCTTGTGAGGGTCTATCTGCGATGAGTGTGGCAGTAGATAAAGGGTAGAAAGCCCTTGTACTCACACGTCTCGGTTCCTTCAGCCGTTTGCCCGCATTGGAACTGCGGCGGTTTAACAGGGGTAGCACTGCTTAAAGGCAGCCTTGTCACTGGTAGACACCAGAGAGCGAAGCTGCTCCTCTGACTGGAAGGGGAAAATGTTTCCCAAAGAAGGTGCCCTGGAAACCACAAGGGGGAAGGGTGATGGGAGAACATATTTCGAAAAAACTTAGGTAGTGGGAGTGATGGCTGTGACTTTCGTATAGTTTGTGTTGGAACTTCTGCTGGTTTACCTCTCTGGGTGCATGTTTTATCTTTTTCTTTTTTTATCCATTCATTCGCCTAAGTAGTTTGTGGTGTCACCGCCAGACACCACACTTGCTAGGTGGTAGCTTTAAATCGGCCGCGGTCCATTTAGTCCATGTCGGACCCGCGTGTCGCCACTGTGTGATCGCAGACCGAGCGCCACCACAAGGCAGGTCTCGAGATACGGAATAGCACTCGCCCCAGTTGTACGGACGACATTGCTAGCGACTATACTGACGAAGCCTTTCTCTCATTTGCCGAGAGACAGTTAGAATAGCCTTCAGCTAAGTCAATGGCTACGACCTAGCTAGGCGCCATTAACCATTTTAAGATAGAGTCTCACTTGTATCATCAAGGAATGCTGTACACAAATGATGGATTAAAAGTTAAGTATTATAGCAGCTACGTACTTTTCTTGCTACCATTCATTACGTATCCTGTTTCAGACCTCTCTCTAGCCTACGTGAGATTAACGCGTGCCTTTCGGCTACTTCAGTGTGGCGTAGCTGTCTTGTTACGCTACAACATAGTTTACGGCAGAAATTAGAACGCTGTATGTCCACAGCCGTCAAGCCCGTGGAGCCAGAGATAAAAAATGAAGAACATCAGTTTTCGTATGTTTGTAAAAACTCCTATCGGATGTTTCATCGACTTGTACTTTCAGTCGTTTTTCCGTAGTTTTCTGTTTAGTCCACTACTAATGTAAAATACACTAATTTTTATGCTACAAAGTGAACTTCACTTACTAGTTGCCTTATTTCACCTCATCTACCTGCATTACCGGTACCTGTAACACTTCGGAGAAGCAGAAAATTTAAGCATACCAAGCTGTACGTCGTAACATTGTGTTCAGACAAGAAGAGGAGGTAAATAACTTCAGCGCTCGAATAACTATCATCTAATAATCCATTATTATATGTTACAGATTTTTCGCGCATGCGAATAGTCATAAGCCTGACTGGAGTGTGCGTCACTATGAGCAAATTAGCTGAGACACTCCTCAAACACTCACTATTATTGCGCCTCCTGTGAGGCGCCAGCAAATTTCCATCGTAATTATAAATCTTAAAATTATTAATTAATCAGTAGAAGCTAGACGTCATATCAATGGAGTGTAGGTGTTCATGTTTATTGCGTGCCGCAGGTGGTCAGTAGATTTAGTCTTGAAGACTGAGCAAACTTGTGAACGTGCAGGATGGTGTCCCATGCAACTGGCACACAAAGGCGGTTGTTCTCATGGACCACCTCCGTGGAGTGATGTGCACACTTACAATATTTTGGGTCCTCTATACAGCAGCATGACATATGGCGAAAGTGTAAGCATCGTCACACCTGTACACCACGACTATTTTCCAGGAGGACATTCCCTTCAAAGACTAAGGTAAATGAGGCTGTACTTTATCTGTTATCCTTCAGACCCTTTTGAACACGTTGACACTCGATATTAGCTCGTAGCTCCTCGTCTGTTTGGAGAGTAAGGTCTCAGACGAAGATGACTCCTTGGACCATATTCAAAATTTTGTATGGAGCTGTAGATTGTGCATCACAAGAGACACTAATCAATATCGATCGATTGTGCATTTTTGCCAGTGGCTAATTTTTCCAAATTTTTATTCAATATTTTCCACAAAAAATTGCTTTTCCGCAGCAAAAGTATCTCCATGAGTTCGAGTACATGAAAAGTATTGGCTAAAAGGTTCTACTCCCTCTTTCCGTGGTGCAGCCAAGCTAGGGCAAGCAGTACGGTTACAACTACCAGCACTGAAATTTGGGTACCTGTCTGATAAGACGGCCAGATCAGTACGGCCGTTGTTTTGGTGTAATTTAAAAGTCCACCATGATTCCGATCAGGGCATCTCCCCAGGGGCGCCACCCAGCCACAGCAAAGGCCATCTGGCACGATGGTCGTTGTCGGGAGTCCTTGGCATACATGGGGACCTAGCAGCTCCGGCACTGGTGTCTCCCTGTGTAACGACCCCACCGCATCAGACTGGCTATTTCGATGCCTTTTGAGTACAAATAAGTGGTCACGCGGGTGCTGTGTGCAGATAATCTTTAGCGCGACATGCAGTAGACGCTATTTAAAGTGTTGTTCCCCAGTTGGTCCGCGCTGCAGAAAAATCTGGAAAATGAAATCCTAACGCTGGAGGGGACCGGAGATTACGTCAACCATAAGGTGTAGACTGAATGAATATTCCAAAAAAGGAACGCACAGTTTAGGGAATGGCCGGGTCGACTTCAAAGGATGCCTCCATGAAACAGAGAGTAAGAGAAGGAAGGATATCCAGAGATTACGGATTGCAATACAGGAATGGTAGTAGACGGTGCCGTAGTTTTGGGCCCCGTTCTCGTCCTAGGATGGAAAGGATAGTAAGGTTCCTGAGGGGTGCTGAACTTCGTCGATATGTCTGTCTCAGATATGCAATGGTACGTTGCCAACTTCACATTCTTCAATAATGATAATCAGGAGTCAGATAATACTGCACCCGTCATCAGGCAGAACAGAAACCCATTGACCCAGATTCTATTCCAGTTGTTCCGTTTCTCAACTTTTCGTCACGACGGTACTGGGCCGTTTGTACTGTTTTTCGTAGTTGACATTCAGAGCTCAAATTGATCGTGTGGAGACGTTGACGTACTGTGTTGTCGACAGTGTGTGAGGTGTCTGCTCTCGTTCATAAATTACTTTCTAATGGGAAGTGGGCCTAACTTGCCCTGATATGAATGAAAATGCCTTAAAACAGTCCCAGTGATGACCCGTGTAATTCATTAATAAACGAAATCTGAATTCGACAAAGTAATTGTAAGTTAATTGAGCAGAACAGGCTTACAAATACTACCACAATATGGAAATACATGGCATAGTGTTAGTAGCTGAATTTGACTCAGCCTGAAAAATCGTTCAGAATATCCTAGCATGACTGAACATGCGCCGGCCGTAGTGGCCGAGTGGTTCTAGGCGCTTCGGTCCGGAACCGCGCGACTGCTACGGTCGCAGGTTCGAATCCTGTCTCGGGCATGGATGTGTGTGATGTCCTTAGGTTAGGTAGGTTTAAGTAGTTCTAAGTTCTAGGTGACTGACGATCTCAGATGTTAAGTCCCATAGTGCTCAGACCCATTTGAACCATTTTTGAACCCATTTGAACCATTTGAACTGAACATGCATGGTTCATCAAGATGTCCGAAACATCACTTTGTGCTTGATCAGTTGTGAACACTGCATATTATACACTAGCCTGCCGTTACTCAAGTTAATGTTACCCTCTGAGTGGATTTTGAACTTTTTGACAGTGTGTGAGTCTAACGGATAAAGGTATCGGACTGCAATTTTGAATACATTGCAGTTACTAGAAAAACTAAACAGGCTTTAAAATTTGGGGTTTAATGAAAGTAGTAAATTTCGTGTACGAATGAAAAATGAACGGTCGCCAGCTAATATAGGCACATGAATTTGGAAATATATCTTTAAGAAAATTAAACATTAATTGTTGGAGTTACTTTCATTAATGTTTCCCTTTGAATAATACACAGGATACAAACGGACACCGGGCACTGTAAGCTGTGTTTAGCAGCAGTCACCAATACTGCACGTTTTAGTAATCATAGAAAGCAAAATTTGTACCAAACTCACACTAATAAGAGCTACACTCAAGACTGTTGCTGGGATCAGTACTGAAATGTTACTGCAAGAAGTGCAGAAATAATTTGGCCAGGAGGCGGTTCTGACTTAACTGACATATAAATACCACAAATAAAATAAATAATAGGACAATTACACTGTTTATGCTCCCATTTATAGAAATGTATCAGATTTTCTTAGAAGTAATAAATATTCCAATTACCTTTCTAATATGAGAAGAATATGGTGGGGACCCATAAAATGATACTGTATCACTAGTCAAGCTGTATGATTATTTTAGTAGCCAAAATTCAATTCAACGAAATTTAATTCTTAGCTTCACTTGGAATAGTTTTTGTTTTTACTTTTCAAGGCAAATTATTCAACACTGAGCTCAATTAACTTCAAAAATTCGTTCATGATAGTAATCAAAGATAAATTAAGTTTCAAATGAGTAAAACTTATTTGCCTTTTTTTCATCACTTGTGAAGCACTTATGTTAGACAGTAACATTTACACACTGGATTTTTCCAAAACGATACTTTACAATAAGTTGAGAGTATTTTAGTAAAATTCTAACTAGATTCACTTTTAATAATCCTTGCACATCTTATAAACATAAATAAACAATAATAGTGCATCTGAAGCAGGGTACTCGGTTTTATAAACACTTAGGAGCGGATCCTGCTTAGGTTCATGATCAGGATAAAAGTTATGGTTCTAAACGCAGGTTTACAGCACTTGGATTATTATTAAAATCACTACAACAAATTAACTGGTCCATACTCTGATACATATCTGTATGTGTTAAGTTGGTGGAGCAGTGGCGAAGTCGTGGTGGCAAGCGATGTGACGTCTAAATATACTCACGGCTCTTGATGTTTGAATGCTCTTTACAGTTTCTTCTTTCCGACGGATTTTTAACGTGTTTGAGCCATTCCTTATTGCCGAGAGTACCATGCTACAGCCAAATCCACATCCGAGGCAAAATTACTTGCAAAGCAGCTTCCAATTGCCTCCCTTGGCACCGTCGATGTGTACCGTGAAATGGCTAGCCACTGACTGCGTATCGTTCCCACCAAGGAGCCGCCCAGTTCGACCGCCAAAACTACCTTTTACATCGCCCCAAGCCACTTCCGTTGCAGTGGGACTTCCCTACATCTTTTACATATTACAATACAAGTGCCCTAAGCATGAACCACCTTCCAACATACAATGTTTTTCTTCTAAATATACATATATTATAAAATTTCATTATTTTAAACATCATTTAGCTTTTTTCATATATACATTACAACACTTTAAATTTCCTGTCACAAATCAATGACATTAATCAACAAAGAATACACACTTCGTAATTACAGATACACAGTTACATAGTATAAACCTACTTCTAATCGATATAAGTGTTACACATGCCGCACGTTTCATGAGGTTTCCCGACAGGGATACTTCGATGAAACATCAATAAATACTTCAAAACAGTGTTGGCCGATAAAGAAATGCGAATAAATTATCAACAAATACTTCACATAACTGTTCATCTAAAACTCCGTTTCATCAAGTATTAATACAAAAAATTAAGTTCTGTTGCATTCAAAAAATATATACAATTTTAAATATGAGTCCATCTTGTAAAAAATATACATACAGGGATTTACATATTGCAGGGACATACACAGTTTTCGTCACGAATGGTTAAACTAAACCTATTTGTCATTGTCTGCTCATTAAGAAATTATGTTTTGTCTTCTTGAAACTCACATACAGTTTATGAAGAAAACGCAATATTCAATACATTATATCAACTTTTCACCCTTTGTCTCCCTATATACATTTTTGGCAATCCTTTGTTATTTTCATCATCAACACTTCATCTGCCCATGGACACATTTGGCAGTCCTTCTGATCATACTGCAATATTCCATTATTGCAGTTCTTATGCAAGTCATAACCTGGAGTTTACATATTATGTACATCCCATTATGTTATATCGAATCCGGAACTTATAGACATGTATCAGTAGTCTGATAACAGAAAAGTTTCTTTTCAACATAACAACACTTGGCAATACAACATCAAGAAAGAGAACATACAGAGTGAATTACATATGCACGTTTTCACTTTTGCCCTTTATTACTCACTTCTGTGAGGTTTTAAATCTACAATATTACGAACACCCAATGGCTTCTTAGGCTTAGGATAAACAAGATAATAGGCATTAGTGTCCGGATTTCATTGCACGTGAAAAGGACCATTATAGATATATTTGAATTTAGAAATTTCTTGGCTTATTTCATTAGATTTTTCGTGAGTTTTTACGAGAATAAAATCGCCAATTTTGAATTTGGTCACTTTCAAGCCCTTATTGTGCGTTTTAGATCTGGATTCCGCTTTTTCTTTCTTTCTTTTTCTTACTAAGTCTTTTTTCTCTTTCAGATCTAGTTCTACATAGGGTGGAAATTGTAAGGTTTCTTCAGTTATACTTTCTTACAATTAAGTAGAATTTACACAGGTGTAACCCTGTAGTTTCATGTTGGAGGGTATTCATTACATTTTCAAAGTCTGCAATAAACCTGCTCATGCCTTATGATTGTGGTGGCAGTAAGTTCAACACAACCTACCTAGTTTACGCATATACCGTTCCATTGAATTACTTGTAGGATGGTGGGCTGAAATATATTTCACTTGGGTGCCATTCTGTTCCATCCATTCCTTCCATATTTTTGAAATAAACTGTGCCCCATTATCTGATAGTACTGCCTTTGGTTTTCCTATTGTATTGAAATATTCAGTCATTCTATTAAATACTGCTTTTGCAGTAGCTTTGCTAATGGGAAATAGTTTGATATATTTCGAAAACTCTTCAAATATCACTACAATGTATGTACAATTTCCAGAAGTTTTCGGGAGAGGACCATACAAATCTACTGACAACAAGTCAAGAGTATCTTCCGATACATTGTTTCGCATATAACCATGGTTGGTTCAATTTGTAACTGGTGTCCTCTGGCAAATATCGCATGATTTAATTAGATCTGTTATCTTCTTTGTTGCACTCATATTTATAACCATTGCACTAGAGAGCTTTTCATTGCATTTTTTTTTTTTGGAACACAGTGACCTAAGGCGAGTTGGAAATAGTCAATTACTTCGCTCTCAAATTGAGATGGCCAACATACTTTCCACTCCTCTCTATTCGCATCTTTCCTTTTGTATAAAATATCTTTAAAGATCTTATAAAATTTACAAATTTGAGGATAGTTGGTATTATTAGAATTTACTTTAACTGACTTCCAGACTTCATATTCGTTTTGGTAGTAACGCATATTTTTTTGCAAATTTGTTAGATTTTCTTTTTCCTCTAAACCTCTGATGAATCTCATATGAAAAGTGATATCTTCGTTATTTTCCTCTGGCACACTGTCAATTCCTTCTGGTAGTCTGGATAGAGCATCTGCTACATAGTTGTCACTTCCTTTAACATAGAAAACTTTGTAGTCAAACTGCTGGAGGTACAGTGCCCAACGGTTTAATCTGCCCGTAAATAAGCGGCAGTCTTTAAGAAATGTGAATGCTTTTTGATCTGTATGAATAATAGATTTATGCCCCCCATAAATAATTTCGAAACTTTTTCAAACCCTACATGATAGCTAGAGATTCCTTCTCTGAAGTGATGTAATTTCTTTCGTACTTAGTTAGGGTTCGACTAGCGAAGCTATTGTCCTGTGTTTTGATTCCTCTGTGTCTACGTTCTCTTGAAAAATTTCTATGCCGATTCCATATGTACTGCTATCAGGATTCATATGAAATGGTTCACTTAACAAAGGGTGGTGCAAAATATCATTCCTTATTAATTCAGTTTTCAGATTTTCCAAATCTTGTTGGAATTCTTGTGTCCAAATGAATGCACTATTTTTCTTAAGCTACCTATTTAAATGAGGACTATTAAACGCTTGCTCCTTCGCAAATTTGCGTTAAAATCCACAGAGACCGAGATACGCTTGTAACTGCTTTCGGTTCTTAGGTGGTGGGCATTTTTCAATAGCATTTAACTTCTCTGGGTCCTTTTCAATCCCAGAAGTGGTAATAATATGTCCCAAGAATTTTATTTCTTGTTTTACTAACTAGCACTTCTTCAGTTTTAATGTCATTCCTCCTGCTTGAGGAGCAGAATGGGTTTTGTTTAACATCCGTGGCGATCAATAAGTCGTCCACGTATATGGTCAACCTGGTACTTAGATCCCTTCCTAACACGGAATCTAAAGCTCTAATGAAGACTGAGGCGGAAGCATGAAGACCAAAAGAACAATTTTACATTGGTAACATTTTTCCACAAATGAGGTATGCTTTCGAGATTCTTTATGTAATTATAAACTCATGAGCTTTATAGAAAAGATGACCGCACTAGAATCAAAAAGCGCCTAATAGGACTTATGACTAGTAAAACCATTCAAACAGTTGGAAATATTTGACTCTTTAGCATAAACTAACTCTTTTCACCTCTGGTAGGCCACTAAAACAACGTAAGCCAGAGACGTTTTACGCGTCTGTTATATGCCTTATGTATCTGTGCGTAGGTGCCGGCCGTTCGAGTTCATGGTGGTCAAGTGATTAGCGTTCGAGCTTTGCCAGATGAACGTGTACGAGGCTGCGGCCCGACTCCTGCTTAGACTTAATTATTAATTTATTTTCTCATCACATGTCATATTGTTCAATTAGTATGATATTCGAGAGGTAATATAATGAAAACATAGCCACGGGTTTTCGCATGAAGTTTCAATTTATGTTTTCCATGTCTCTATGACAAATAACATGCCGCAACGTGTCGTGTCGACAGCACAAAATGGCTCTGAGCACTATGGTACTTAACATCTGAGGTCATCAGTCCTCTACAAATTACAACTACTTAAACCTAACTAACCTAATGACATCACACACATCCATGCCCGAGGCAGGATTCGTACCTGCGACCGTAGCGGTCGCGCGGTTCCAGACTGTAGCGCCTAGAACCGCTCGGCCACCCCGGCCGGCCTCGACAGCACATCCGACGATTGATTTTACACTACTCTTCTGCTCTGGAACACTGTAACTTACTGTATTACTGAATGTGAATAACGGCATTCGCGTCATTATTTACCGGTATTTGACTTGGGACTTCCAAGCCTGACACTCGTCCTTGAAAATTTAGTTACAAATAGCAAATGATCACATAACACATGAAATTCACTACAAGTTCATGAAAATGCACTTGGTTGTTTGTTTTTTCGTTATATTACCTCTCAAATGTCAAGTAAAGTAAACAGTGTGACCAATTATTTTAAAAAATGTAGATTACACTATAAGTTTTAGAGGGATTCGAATTGTTGTCTCATCAGGACCCTCTCGCTGAGCATGAAAGCAGAAACTAGCTCCTTAGACCGCTTCTTTTGTTATTATTATTGCAGTCCAACGCCTTAAGCACTTTTTTCTATATCGGGAGCGGTCGCCTTACCATTTTTTTGGCTTCATTTACACAATCTTAACATATTTTCATTTCCCGTAAGAAAGTCCTTACAAAAAAATAAAAAAAGGCCCCTCCCGACCCATAAGTCACATGGCTCCCTTCCGGAACACATTTCTGAATGTGGAGACAGAAGCTATAGAGACTTCCGGACTTTCAGAGACCGGTGAATTCGGGTAGCATTTTTTTTTTAATTATTTAAGCTGCTCATGCCCATCGCCAAGTCTTCGAACACCTTCAGAAGAAAATTAGCATAATTTCTGTGGTTGGTTGGAGTTCGCTTCAGCATCAATTGTTGGTTCTCCAGGAATGTTCTATAATGACCAATGCACATTCCGCGGTGCTTAATATGTAGTACACGGTGACTCCCATTAGCCAGTGTACTGCATTTCTCTTCGTTCTTGGGTATGAGATTTCATCAGGGTAGAGTAAGAACATCAGAGAAATCGCTTGCGGCGGGGTGCGTTGGATGATGGCCAATAGGCGGCATAGCAGTTACCACATTCACTTCGCCGCCCCGCAAACCAGCTGGTGGATATCTAGATCATGCATATGGCAGATCTTGCACAACCGCGTTGTCGCGAGATGAATCTTGTGCAGACGTGACTGCCTCGGGTGTTCATCATTCACATAATACACTACTGGCCATTAAAATTGCTACACCAAGAAGAAATACAGATGATAAACGTGTATTCATTGGACAAATGTATTATACTATAACTGACATGTGATTACATTTTCACGCAATTTGGGTGCATAGATTCTCACAAATCAGTACCCAGAACAGCCACCTCTGGCCGTAATAAAGGCCTTGATACGCCTGGGCATTGAGTCAAACAGAGCTTGGATGGCGTGTACAGGTACAGCTGCCCATGCAGCTTCAGCATGATACCACAATTCATCAAGAGTAGTGACTGGCGTATTGTGACGAGCCAGTTGCTCGGCCTCCATTGACCAGACGTTTTCAATTGGTGAGAGATCTGGAGAATGTGCTGGCCAGAGCAGAAGTAGAACATTTTCTGTATCCAGAAAGGCCCGTACAGGACCTGCAACATGCTGCAGTGCATTATGCTGCTGAAATGTAGGGTTTCGCAGGGACCGAATAAAGGGTAGAGCCACGGGTCGCAACACATCTGAAATGTAACGTCCACTGTTCAAAGTGCCGTCAGTCCGAACAAGAGGTGACCGAGACGTGTAACCAATGGCACCCCATACCATCACGCCAGGTGTTAAGCCAGTATGGCGATGATGAATACACGCTTCCAATGTGCGTTCACCACGATGTCGCCAAACTCGGTTGCGACCATCATGATTCTGTAAACAGAACCTGGATTCATCCGAAAAATGACGTTTTGCCATTCGTGCACCCAGGTTCGTCATTGAGTACACCATCGCAGGCGCTCCTGTCTGTAATGCAGCGTCAACGGTAACCACAGCCATGGTCTTCTAGCTGATAGTCCATGCTGCTGCAAACGTCGCCGAACTGTTCGTGCCGCTGATTGTTGTCTTGCAAACGTACCCATGTGTTGACTCAGGGATCGAAGCGTGGCTGCACGATTCGTTACAGCCATGCGGATAAGATGCCTCTCATCTCGACTGCTAGTGATACGAGGCCGTTGGGATCCATCACGGCGTTCCGTATTACCCTCCTGAACCCACCGATTCCCTGTTCTGCCAACAGTCATTGGATGTCGACCAACGCGAACAGCAATGTCCAATACCATAAACCGCAGTCGCGATAGGCTACAATCCAACATTTATCAAAGTCCGAAACGTGATGGTACGCATTTCTCCTCCTTACACGAAGCATCACAACAACGTTTCACCAGGCAACGCCGGTCAACTGCTGTTTGTGTATGAGAAATCGGTTGGAAACTTTCCCCATGTCAGCACGTTGTAGGTATCGCCACTGGCGCCAACGTTGTGTGAATGCTCTGAAAAGCTAATCATTTGCATATCACAACATCTTCTTCCTGGCGGTTAAGTTTCGCGTCTGTAGCACGTCATCTTCGTGATGTTGCAATTTTAATGGCCAGTAGTGTAGTTAACAGTAGGACATTTGCTTTCGGCCACGTTCGTCGCTGTCGCAACATGATGGTCTCCTGCACACTACAGTCAAAGAAACGTACGGCAGTGGAACAATGCTGTATTGATGTGCTGAATATCTGTCGGCGGGTCCAGGTTCGGTGGCTCAATTTCTGCAAGAAATAGTGAGATCAGACGGCTATGGTCGATTTTCCATTGCCATAGCATCAGTCGCACGAATAAAGACAAAACCTTGACCTACACATTGGTGAGTCCGAAGCTGCCATCATTCACCGAGAGAGTGAGCTTCGTGTAATTCACTTCGGAGAGATGTCCTTGATTCACGTAATGTCGGAAGGCTGCCTTGAATCTGTCCGCCATCACTCGCGGCATGGGAAATATTCTTGCTAAATATATAATCTTCGATACCAAGTAAGTGTTAATTTATTCGACGTTTTGCTGCGCATCTAGGGACCTTAGGGATTGTAGGCGGGTACAGGTACGGATATTGTTCAAGAGATGTTTGTAGTTGAGAGCGATCGTGCAATGTGTCGTCTCAGTGTGCACCACAGCCTAACATGTCCACGTTTGCTAAGGTAACCCGCGACCAATGTACATCATTCCCGATTTTCGCCTGTTCATTTGTGCACCAGCCGCTTTTCCATATCTCTCAATCAGGGCTAGTGCCATCTCAATCTCTTCGTTCGAACGTACTAAAACGACCATATCATCCGTGTAAGCCCGTTACACAACTTTATCTGTTCGCACATTGACGCCCCGTAGTGATTTGTGAAGTTGAATCAACAGCGACTCAATCCCGACTGCAAATAGAACCATAAATTCGAGTGCAAACAGGCCCATGGAGAGGCGACACTCCTGTCTGACAGAACATTGTATTTGTATTGGTCCTGCTAAAAGTCCGTTCACTACGACCATTGACTGTGATTCCTGAAGAAGCCGCATTACAGTCGCGATGAACCGTTCATCACAGCCATTGTTGGGGGCAGAAAGTCATGGCCGACTGTATCGAAGGCTTTCTCTGAGCCGACCGCAAGCCTGGGGCATTGAATTCTGCATGAATCTGCGATGGCTATTAGATCACCGTAGTTACATAATGCCATTTGAATAGCGCGGTTGTCACCGACTCCTGTCTGGTCTTTGCCCGTCAACACTGTAAGGGCTGGTTTTAACCGGCCAGAAGTCTTGCAAAGAGTTTGCAGTCGCTGTTAAGAAATGTTATTGGCCGGAATTAAAGCACAGAGTTCCCTGACGATGCATTCGGAGTGACTCCTGGAACAACTGTCGCAACGTCGGCATTAGTATATCTCGAAATTCCCTGAGAATTCTATGGGCAGTCCATCGTGTCTAGGGGATTTATTCTTGCGATCCTTTGCCAAAGCCGTCGCCACCTCCTCTTCCGTCACATCTTCTTGCATCTCATCAGCCGTCTCGCGGTCCAGTCGGAGCGGCAGTGCCGTGAATATGTCGTCGAGTGCCGCTCCATCCGGAATCTTCTGCGAGTACAAACGGACGTAGAAAGCCGCAAACCCTTTTCTTTATCTCTGCTTGAGTTGTTAACAGCTGGTCGTCCTCTGTCTGAAATGTCGTTACAGGTGTTCTTTTGAACTGCCTCTTTTCGCCTAATATGTGGTGCACGGAGGGTGGTTCATGCTCGACCCCATATCCCTGTCGTGCTCTATTGACTGTTCAAATGGTTCAAATGGCTCTGAGTATTATGGGACTTAACATCTGAGGTCATCAGTCCCCTCGAACTTAGAACTACTTAAACCTAACTAACCTAAGGACATCACACACATTCATTCCCCTAGGCAGGATTCGAACCTGCGACCGTAGTGGTCGCGCAGTTCCAGACTGAAGCGCCTAGAGCCGCTCGGCCACTGCGGCCGGCTCTAATGACTGTGCCATCCATCTTTTGGCGCAGGAGGTGCTACCGTTTGGCTTTGACATGTTTTGTTTCTATAAGACGAACCGGTTACTGTTCTGACTGTTGTACAGATAATGGAGGACACTAAAGTAAAATTGCACTGTGTCGTTGTAACATCCCATTCGATCTTGGGAGTAGATCATCAGTGTCCGCATCAAACCGGTTGGAGCATTGTATCCACCACAGGAGCACCGACTGATACGCATGTTTGCGACGTAAGCATTTCGTCCAGGTTTCGGCGACTACTGCTCGACAATCTCAATCCTTCAGACACATCAAAGAAAGTTTTGCATCACCCCGGTTCGTACAACTCCTGAAGATAGACTCTGACTGTGGATATTGTATCAAATACACAGTCCCTTTGACTGTTCAGAGATGTCAGAAAACCCGCCGAAAGATGTAAACAACCATGCATGAGCAGCTCCTATTTGACGGAGGGGGTCCGACAGCCGATCAGTTCCAGGTGTCTCCGGAGTGATCCAAAGCGATGTTGTTCCGACATGGAGGAGATACAGAGAGACAGGGACTGTCTATGACATGCCTCGCTCAGGCCGCCCAAGGGCTACTACTGCAGTGGATGACCGCTACCTACGGATAATGGCTCGGAGGAACCCTGACAGCAACGCCACCATGTTGAATAATGCTTTTCGTGCAGCCACAGGGCAGCGCGTTACGACTCAGTCTGTGCGCAATAGGCTGCTTGATGCGCAAGTTCACTCCCGACGTCCATGGCGAGGTCAACCTTTGCAACCATGACACCATGCAGCGCGTTACAGATGGGCACAGCAACATCTACATCTACATCTACATCCATACTCCGCAAGCCACCTGACGGTGTGTGGCGGAGGGTACCTTGAGTACCCCTATCGGTTCTCCCTTCTATTCCAGTCTCGTATTGTTCGTGGAAAGAAGGATTGTCGTTATGCCTCTGTGTGGGCTCTAATCTCTCTGATTTTATCCTCATGGTCTCTTCGCGAGATATACGTAGGAGGGAGCAATATACTGCTTGACTCTTCGGTGAAGGTATGTTCTCGAAACTTTGAAAAAAGCCCGTACCGAGCTACTGAGCGTCTCTCCTGCAGAGTCTTCCACTGGAGTTCATCTATCATCTCCGTAACGCTTTCGCGATTACTAAGTGATCCTGTAACGAAGCGCGCCGCTCTCCGTTGGATCTTCTCTATATCTTAGATCAAACCTATCTGGTACGGATCCCACACTGCTCAGCAGTATTCAAGCAGTGGGCGAACAAGCGTACTGTAACCTACTTCCTTTGTTTTCGGATTGCATTTCCTTAGGATTCTTCCAATGAATCTCAGTCTGGCATCTGCTTTACCGACGATCAACATTATATGATCATTCCATTTTAAATCACTCCTAATGCGTACTCCCAGATAATTTATGGTATTAACTGCTACCAGTTGCTGACCTGCTATTTTGTAGCTAAATGATAAAGGATCTATCTTTCTGTGTATTCGCAGCACATTACACTTGTCTACATTGAGATTCAATTGCCATTCCCTGCACCATGCGTCAATTCGCTGCAGATCCTCCTGCATTTCAGTACAATTTTCCATTGTTACAACCTCTCGATACACCACAGCATCATCTGCAAAAAGCCTCAGTGAACTTCCGATGTCATCCACAAGGTCATTTATGTATATTGTGAATAGCAACGGTCCTATGACACTCCCCTGCGGCACACCTGAAATCACTCTTACTTCGGAAGACTTCTCTCCATTGAGAATGACATGCTGCGTCCTGTTATCTAGGAACTCCTCAATCCAATCACACAATTGGTCTGATAGTCCATATGCTCTTACTTTGTTCATTAAACGACTATGGGGAACTGTATCGAACGCCTTGCCGAAGTCAAGAAACACGGCATCTACCTGTGAACCCGTGTCTCTGGCCCTCTGAGTCTCGTGGACGAATAGCGCGAGCTGGGTTTCACATGACCGTCTTTTTCGAAACCCATGCTGATTCCTACAGAGTAGATTTCTAGTCTCCAGAAAAGTCATTATACTCGAACACAATACGTGTTCCAAAATTCTACAACTGATTGACGTTAGAGATATAGGTCTATAGTTCTGCACATCTGCTCGACGTCCCTTCTTGAAAACAGGGATGACCTGTGCCCTTTTCCAATCCTTTGGAACGCTACGCTCTTCTAGAAACCTACGGTACACCGCTGCAAGAAGGGGGGCACATTCCTTCGCGTACTCTGTGTAAAATTGAACTGGTATCCCATCAGGTCCAGAGGCCTTTCCTCTTTTGAGCGATGTTAATTGTTTCTCTATCCCTCTGTCGTCTATTTCGATGTCTACCATTTTGTCATCTGTGCGACAATCTAGAGAAGGAATTACAGTGCAATCTTCCTCTGTGAAACAACTTTGGAAAAAGACATTTAGTATTTCGGCCTTTAGTCTGTCATCCTCTGTTTCAGTACCATTCTGGTCACAGAGTGTCTGGACATTTTGTTTTGATCCACCTACCACTTTGACATAAGACCAAAATTTCTTAGGATTTTCTGCCAAGTCAGTACATAGAACTTTACTTTCGAATTCATTGAACGCCTCTCGCATAGCCCTCCTCACACTACATTTCGCTTCGCGTAATTTTTGTTTGTCTGCAAGGCTTTGGCTATGTTTATGTTTGCTGTGAAGTTCCCTTTGCTTCCGTAGCAGTTTTCTAACTCGGTTGTTGTACCACGGTGCCTCTTTTCCATCTCTTACGATCTTGCTTGGCACGTACTCATCTAACGCATTATGTACGACGGTTTTGAACTTTGTCCACTGATTCTCAACACTATCTGTACTTGAGACAAAACTTTTGTGTTGAGCCGACAGGTACTCTGAAATCTGCTTTTTGTCACTTTTTCTAAACAGAAAAATCTTTCTACCCTTTTTAATATTCCTATTTACGGCTGAAATCATCGATGCCGTAACCGCTTTATGATCGCTGATTCCCTGTTCTGCGTTAACTTTTTCAAATAGTTCGGGTCTGTTTGTCACCAGAAGGTCTAATATGTTATCGCCACGAGTCGGTTCTCTGTTTAACTGCTCAAGGTAGTTTTCAGATAAAGCACTTAAAAAAATTTCACTGGATTCTTTGTCCCTGCCACCCGTTATGAACGTCTGAGTCTCCAAGTCTATATCCGGCAAATTAAAATCTCCACCCAGATCTATAACATGGTGGAGAAATCTACTCGAAATATTTTCCAAATTATCCTTCAGGTGCTCAGCCACAACAGCTGCTGAGCCAGGGGGCCTATAGAGACATCCAATTACCATGTCTGAGCCTGCTTTAACCGTGACCTTCACCCAAATCATTTCACATTTCGGATCTCCGTCAATTTCCTTCGATACTATTGCACTTCTTGTCGCTATAAACACGCCTCCCCCTTCACTGTCCAGCCTGTCTCTGCGGTATACATTCCAATCTGAGTTTAGGATTTCATTACTATTTACGTCTGGTTTCAGCCATCTTTCTGTCCCTAGTACTATATGAGCGTTGTGACCGTTTATTAATGAGAGCAGTTCTGGGACCTTTATGTAGACGCTCCTGCAGTTTACTATTAGCACATTAATATTGTTATTCCCTGTTGCATTTTGCCTACTCCTACCTTGCTGCGTCTCAGGAGGCGCCTTGTCGGGCCTAGGGAGGGGATTCTCTAACCTAAAAAAACCCCATGTGCATTCCACACGTACTCCGCTACCCTTGTAGCCGCTTCCGGCGTGTAGTGCACGCCTGACCTATTCAGGGGGACCCTACATTTCTCCACCCGATAGCGGAGGTCGAGAAATTTGCACCCCAGATCTCCGCAGAATCGTCTGAGCCTCTGGTTTGAGCCTTCCACTCGGCTCCACACCAGAGGACCGCGATCGGTTCTGGGAACGATACTACAAATAGTTAGCTCTGATTTCACCCCGCGAGCGAGGCTTTCCGCCTTCACCAATTCCGCCAACCGCCTGTACGAATTGAGGATGACCTGTGAACCCAGACGGCAGGAGTCATTGGTGCCGACATGAGCAACAATTTGCAGTCGGGTGCACCCAGTGCTCTCTATCGCCGCCGGTAGGGCCTCCTCCACATCTCGGATGAGACCCTCCGGCAAGCAGACAGAGTGAACTCTGGCCATCTTCCCCGACCTTCCCGCTATTTCCCTAAGGGGCTCCATCACCCGCCTAACGTTGGAGCTCCCAATAACTAATAAAGCCCTCCCCCCGTGTGCCTGCTCGGACCTTGCTGAAGGAGCAGCCACATGTCCACTCACAGGCAGAGCGGGCGATGCCACACGGCCAGCCTCCACATTGACCCTCCGCCTCGTGCGCCGCGAACGCCGCTGAACCCGCCACTCCCCTTGGGGAGAGGGTGGCCCAACCGCGCCCAGTACACGCGAAGATGTCTCGACAGCAGGGACAGTGGGTGAAGCATGTAACACCTGGGGTGTACCTTGCGACGCACCAGTCTCCCCACTGCCGCTACACTCCGAGGCAGCAGCCTGAAGACGGCTGACCGCGGCCATCAACACGCTCAGCTGTTCGCGAACAGTGGCCAGCTCCTCCTGCGTCCGTACACAGCAGTCACACATTCTATCCATCCTAAGGAATCCATTTACTGAAGAGAGTTAATCAACCTTTAACTAGACTGCTAATTCACTAAAGGCGGCTGTTTATTCACTAAACTGAGGTTGCTAGGCACTTCTTGTAGAAAACAATGAAAATAGCACTACCTGTCTCTGGACTGTATTGCAAACAAACACTAGCACTACTGGCACTATGGTTGACTAAAGGGACTCTCTCTGACTGTATTCAAAACAAACACGATATCTATGGAACACTATTAATAGCACCCGACAATTAAAGCTTCCTAAAAGCAAATACACACGGAAGAAGAAGTGACATGCCGAATGGACCGCTCAGAATGGGCGTTATGTTCTCTTCACCGATGAGTGTCTCATATGCCTTCAACCAGGCGATCGTCGGAGACGTCTTTGCAGGCAAACCAGTCAGGCTGAACGCCTTAGACACACTGTGCAGAGAGTGCAGCAAGGTGGAGGTTCCCTGCTGTTTTGGGGTGGCATTATGTGGGGCCGACGTACGCCGCTGGTGGTCATGGAAGGTGCCGTAACGGCTGTACGATACGAGAATGCCATCCTCCGACCGATAGTACAACCATATCGGCAGCATATTGACGATGCATTCGTCTTAATGAACGACAATTCGCGCCGCCATTGTGCACATCTTGTGAATGACTTCCTTCAGGATAACGACATCGCTCGACTAGAGTGACCAGCATGTTCTCCAGACATGAACCCTATCGAAAATGCCTGGGATACATTGAAAAGGAATGTTTACGGACGACATGACCCACCAACCACTCTGAGGGATCTACGCCGAATGGCTGTTGAGGAGTGGGACAATCTGGACCAACAGTGCCTTGATGAACTTGTGGATAGTACGCCACGACAAATACAGGCATGCATCATTGCAACAGGATGTGCTACTGGATATTAGAGATACCGGTGTGTACAGCAATTTCGACCATCACCTTTGAAGGTCTCGCTGTATGGTCTACAACATGCAATCTGTGGTTTTCATGAGAAATAAAAAGGGCGGAAATGATGTTTATGCTAATATCTATTCCAGTTTTCTGTACAGATTCCGGAACTCTCGGAACCGATGTGATGCAAAACATTTTTTGATGTGTAGTTTCCACAGCCCTCTGCCCCGATAGGTGGCCCGGCGCACGAGGGTAATGATGCAGACATACGCCAAGTGGTCTGAGAAGATCGTCGGTTAGAGTTCCGACTGTTGAAGATTGGTACGAAGCTCGCACGACGTATATACGTGGTCCAGGCGGGTCGCTGACGTAGCCGTAAAGTACGTGAACCCCGGCGCGTCCGCACGTAGGCAGTAAAGTGTGTCCAGCAAGGCCATGTCACGTACGATGGTGGAGATCTCTGGGCACATACTGTAAAATAGTGTCTGATAGCAGAATGATGGCACGCAGTATGCTGTCACCTCGGAGAACAACATGACTGTAACTGCCCGCGAACGGGGCATCAACTCAGTGCTATAGAATTCAGAGCGAGCGCGTCTGTTGGTAGAGAAAGATTGGGCGTTATACATTGATAAATCGGACGTCTGCGAGCGTACGCGCTGTTTCTCTCGCTGAAGCTAGAAACTTGATATCCGTAACTCCGATACCCTCTTTGGTTAGGATTGCAGTGCCCAGCTCGTGCACGGTACCAGAATGGATATGAGAGTTATAAGCGCGCAATGAGTGGAGTTTCGACTCCCTTATCTCCTGTAACAAGGCGATATCGCTGGACGTAGCACGTCAGTTAGAATCTGTAATTTACGCTCACTGCTGATTTTGCTGACGTTTATCGTCGCTACATATTATGCAGCTCAAGTCGCATTTCTCTCACCGAGTCGTCAGCTGTCTCACTTGCACCTCCCCGCATCGCTGTGCCCAAAGTATCCTGGTTCTCGGCCACGTCCTGTGATACTGTCGATTTGTCTGTCGTTCTCGCATCCTGATTATTAGACCCAACATCATCCGCCCCATTCACAGGATTGTGTATACAGGGTGTTACCAAAAGGTACGGCCAAACTCTCAGGAAACATTCCTCACACACAAATAAAGAGAAGATGTTATGTGGACATGTGTCCGGAAACGCTTAATTTCCATGTTAGAGCTCATTTTAGTTTCGTCAGTATGTACTGTACTTCCTCGATTCACCAAAAGTTGGCCCAATTGAAGGAAGGTAATGTTGACTTCGGTGCTTGTGTTGACATGCGACTCATTGCTCTACAGTACTAGCATCAAGCACATGAGTACGTAGCATCAACAGGTTAATGTTTATCACGAACGTGGTTTGCAGTGAGTGCAATGTTTACAAATGCGGAGTTGGCACATGCCCATTTGATGTATGGATTAGCACGGGGCAATAGCCGTGGCGCGGTACGTTTGTATCGAGACAGATTTCCAGAACGAAGGTGTCCCGACAGGAAGACATTCGAAGCAATTGATCGGCGTCTTAGGGAGCACGGAACATTGCAGCCTATGACTCGCGACTGGGGAAGACCTAGAACGACGAGGACACCTGCAATGGACGAGGCAATTCTTCGTGCAGTTGACGACAATCCTAATGTCAGCGTTAGAGAAGTTGCTGCTGTACAAAGTAACGTCGACCACGTCACTGTATCGAGAGTGCTACGGGAGAACCAGTTGTTTCCGTACCACGTACAGCGTGTGCAGGCACTATCAGCAGCTGATTGGCCTCCACGGGTACACTCCTGCGAATGGTTCATCCAACAATGTGTCATTCCTCATTTCAGTGCAAATGTCCTCTTTACGCATGAGGTTTCATTCCAACGTGATCAAATTGTAAATTTTCACAATCAACATGTGTGGGCTGACGAGAATCCGCACGCAATTGTGCAATCACATCATCAACACAGATTTTCTGTGAACGTCTGGGCAGGCATTGTTGGTGATGTCTTGATTGGACCCCATGTTCTTCCACCTAAGCTCAATGGAGCACGTTATCATGATTTCATACGTGATACTCTACCTGTGCTGCTAGAACATGTGCCTTTAAAAGTACGACACAACATGTGGTTCATGCACGATGGAGCTCCTGCACATCTCAGTCGAAGTGTTCATACGCTTCTCAACAACAGATTCGGTGACCGGTGGATTGATAGAGGCGGACCAATTCCATGGCCTCCACGCTCTCCTGACCTCAACCCTCTTGACTGTCATTTATGGGGGCATTTGAAAGCTCTTGTCTACGCAACCCCGGTACCAAATGTAGAGACTCTTTGTGTTCCTATTGTGGACGGCTGTGATACAATACGCCATTCTCCAGGGCTTCATCAGCGCATCAGGGATTCCATGCGACGGAGGGTGGATGCATGTATCCTCGCTAACGGAGGACATTTTGAACATTTCCTGTAACAAAGTGTTTGAAGTCACGCTGGTACGATCTGTTGCTGTGTGTTTCCATTCCATGATTAATGTTATTTGAAGAGAAGTAATAAAATGAGCTCTAACATGGAAAGTAAGCGTTTCCGGACATACGTCCACATAACATATTTTCTTTCTTTGTCTGTGAGGAATGTTTCCTGAAACACCCTGTAGGGCCGGCTCGGTGCAAGGTCGGAATTTGTCGATCTGGAGCACCTTGTGTTTCGGGTTGTCGCATAGTACTCACATCCCTGGGTGTCGCATCACTGTCTTCACCGCCATGGTGACCTCGGGTTGTCTCTTACTGTATGGGTTCCTGAGATTTTGCAGGAGCCGTCGCCGGAGTGCTGCGCTGCGTTTTTGCTATCTCTTTGGCTTTTTCTCGGTATGGGCGAGCTGTTTCGTCGGCAGTAGGCGGTGCGAAGCGTTGTTTCTTGGGCTTCTTTTGTTTGTTTCGTGTGTCCGTCCTCCATGTCTGATGTTTCAGACTGTCCCACATTTGGAATTTCTGAATTCCCTCCTGTCTCGTGCATCACACCAGTGACCACATCCATCTTTTCCTTTCGTGTAGTTTCAATACTCGCTGAGACAGCGTGACTTGCTACTTGCGTGTCTATGATGATGAAATGATGATGAGGACAACTCAAACCCAGCGCCCTCTGCGTGGTATACAGCCCTGCTGACCACTCAGCTACGGAGACAGGGTCCCCAAAAGAATTTGTAGCCACGTTTGCAACAGTAAAAACAGTAATGCAAAAAAATAAAATTAAGCTAAAAAATTGTATGCGGTATTTCAAGAGCTTCAAGGAGAAGGAAGAGAAAAGGGCTATAGGATGAAGCAAAGCAGGAAGAAGAAAAGTGAAAACAAAGCAAGGAAAAATCTGTAGAGTAGCCGAAACTGAATCAACTTCCTTTTTCCCTGGGTTCTTATATGGCTAAATTCAAAACGTAAGTTATGCAAGAACTCTGTATTCCGCTCCACACGAGAACTGATTCTTCGCTATGGCTACTGCTATTCTCAAAGAAGCGATTTGTGTGCTCGCCGGTCGCTGTTTCCAATATCGCATCAGTTTCGCGATTAAACGCAGTACGGTGAATAGAGACGGAGAGAAGACAGACAGGACTGGCGCACTACGTAGCATACACGCCAACTCGATCGCTCGCGGAGGAGGGCGCGCACAAACGTACACAAATAAGTATTATTTCGGCCTCCACCGAACCGACCATAATCGACTTTAAACAAATAAAGGTTTTCCTCAATCTCGGCGACTGTAATGCTGGCTAACGTTATTGGTTTTTTGGTTTCGCCTGGCGGGCCCCGCTGACGAAATGAAAGGACCGTTCGGGCCCCGGGCATGAAGCACAGCCGCCGCTTCCTCTGCCAGGCGCATCCGCAAGCGCACACACACTCACTCACACACACACACATAGGCACGCACGCGCGCGCGCGCACACACACACACACACACACACACACACACACACACACACCTCCGCCCCACATATACTGGCTGCTCCTTTTTCCTCCATCGTACACTCGCTCTCGCAAAACAGTCTAGTTGTTTGTAAGCAGTTCAATGCGAAGACCACACATGGAAGAAAAAAAAGGAAAAGCAAAAATTGACGTCCCCAGCCGCTTCTCCTCCGCTAAAGCGTTATTAAAACGCATTTATGATCCGAAAACGTTTCCATATCGAAATGAGCACCCATGTACACAGTAATATGATTTTTAATATTAAACACTTTGCCCATACGAGCGTATCGTCACGAATATTACGTCGCGAAAATTTCCGGTTGGCAAGTCGTCTGTGCGCTCTGGCAAGAACAGAACATAAATACACCGCCTACTAGACATTAAACGAATTTATATACACGCCGTTCTGCTCGCGAGCGGAGTGCCTTTTGCGTATCCGAAATGAAAACCGGAGGCGAGGGGTTTTAATTAAATAGGTATAGGAACGGTGAAAGAGGCGAGGGGCGGTCCCAGGAAATAAAATGCGACGAACCCCTAAACGAGGATATTAAGAATGCGCCGTGCCTTTGACGTGATGCCTTGATTTAGCTCGGGAGTCTGAAATAACTTTAGCGTCTTGTCACCGCGAGCGCGTCTCTTCCGAGCACGCAATAAACTCCAGAACAAACCACCCGGCTGGATCCACCCCGGACGCCGCAACCCCTTTTCCCCTACCCAGATTTCGTAAGGAGACGAAAACCCGCCTGTTAAAAGACCGGCATCTCTGCCGTCGCTGTCTTCCAGACAGAACAAACACGTGCTGTTGAGGCATCTCCCTGCTGGAACGAGGTAAACTGTAGCCAACTCGTTCCGTAGATCAGTGTCACACAACAAAGCCAAGGAATTGGAAGTGAATTTCCAGTTTCACCCTTCTGACTGTCAATGTGACGTTCACCAATGATAATTCCTCGAGTATCTGATAACTTCAGAGTTTCATCATTGATCAAACGCCTAGGTACACAAAGTCGGGCTATGTCATGTGTTGCGCTGATTAGAGTGGAACGAGAAAGAAAAATTGTATACAACAATCCATCGACGATCCCAATCTTGACCATTTTGTCGTTAAAGGCCGGCCAGAGTGGCCGAGCGGTTCTAGGCGCTACAGTGTAACCGCGAAACCGCTACGGTTGCAGGTTCGAATCCTGCCTCGGGAATGGATGTGTGTGATGTCCTTAGGTTAGTTAGGTATAAGTAGATCTAAGTTCTGGGGGACTGACGACCTCAGAAGTTAAGTTCCATAGTGCTCAGAGCCATTTGAACCATTTTTTGTCGTAAAAGTTGAATGATTAGAGAAACCAAGGAAAATCCGAATCCGAATTGTTGGACAGGGATTGGAACACACTCATCTAGCATGCGAGTCTGGTGCCTTAGGCACTGGACAATAAATTTGTCACCCGCAGAACTAATGGTCACTGGGGCCCCCTGTAGTTTGTCTAAAATAGCTATGTAGCTAAAGCGGGTATTACACGACGATCCGCCGCAAACGTTAGTGGTCTGGCACGACAGCCATTTAGCGTTAGAACGGGTGGAACTACGGAAATTAGCAGACACACTATCCGCGCGCCAGGATAGAGAGCGGTTCTAAGCTGCTGTCAATCCGCGCTTGCGCACTAGGTAGCCATAACGCGCGAGTGCGCAGAAGGGGTTACCGCAGTGTTTTCTGCTTGTTATTTGCTTAGTTCAAATGGCTCTGAGCACTATGGGACTTGACATCTAACGTCATCAGTCCCCAAGAACTTAGAACTACTTAAACTTAACTAACCTAAGGACATCACACACATCCATGCCCGAGGCAGGATTCGAACCTGCGACCGTAGCGGTCGCGCGGTTCCGGACTGAAGCGCCTAGAACTGCTCGGCCACACAGGCCGGCTATTTGCTTAGTGCTTGGTGGCGGGTAGCTCATTTCAGATTGTCGTGTTGGGGTTTTCCGCGTTTTTCTCAGTAAATAGGTTTTCATAAATGCAGAGAGAAACCTTTTTTTACCAGCAGACCTTGTTTTGTACTAGCTGTTTGGGAAAGCATTAATTCTATTGATCATATTCTAGAAATGAAAGGGAGCAAAGGAGCGTTTAGCGTCTTAATTCAGCCATACAGCGAGGAAAGGTGTACGTGTGACTCGCTGTATCATTATACGATACGTCGGCAATCTTTCTTTCTGATTAATATGCATATAACGCCACACGGTGATTTCAGATTTTTATCGTAATGCCTTACCTTACGAAAGTTCATGTTTGTATGCTCGTATCTTCGTTTATTTCAGCATGCCAGAAAAGATAAACTGACAGTGATAGGCGACAAAGTCCGTGCAGTTTCGCCCAGTGCGATGGACCAGGACTGATCCGATGGACGAGGACTGAAAAACTCTAAGTAGCACTTATATGCAGTATATTCAGAACTTGGAAAAATAACACAGGTACACCTCTAAGTATTGCTCCTTTCAAGTGTTGCAAATTGCAGTGCATACATCCCCAACAAGTTTTGAAATGGTGGGCTGTACTACTCTGTGGCTAAAAGCCAGACTCTTAAGAGATTCCCCATTCGCCAGGAAATGTTACAACCAGCCTGCAAGATAACGGGGTTCAAATGGTTCAAATGGCTCTGAGCACTTTGGGACTTAACATCTGAAGTCATCAATCCCCTAGAACTTACTACTACTTAAACCTAACTAACCTAAGGACATCACACACATCCATGCCCGAAGCAGGATTCGAACCTGCGACCGTAGCGGTCGCGCGGTTCCAGACTGGAGCGCCTGGAACCGCTCGGTCACATCGGCCGGCAGTAACAGGGCGTTTAGCGGTATTTAATCAGTAATCTAGGCTGGTATGATCACCAAACGTATAAACATATGATTTAATTCTTACTTTCGAGAATGTGAGATAGTCTCCCTCATGACTGTATCACACTTGCTATATCCAACTTCTATCATAAGCATCAGCTTCTCGAAACAGGCCATGCCCATCCCCACACAGTTCCGAAATTCTTGCGGATCTTCGGGCCTTAGTTCTTTCATAAGCAATGAATATAATCCTCTGCCTTTGTCCCTTCTTTTCAGCCAGGGTCGAAGTCAACAACGTCTGGCTTTTCGTTTTCGTCGTCGTGCACTAATAAGATTTACTGCCACTGACAGAGCAATAGCTCCAAAAACAAGTGGGTCCTCCATGTACAAACTGATGTATAAATGTAAATTTATATACACTTACACTTGTGTAGCCAAGTGTCCTAATATAACTAACTGTTGAGTCTGTAATTCAGAACAGTAGTAACCTACTTAACAGAATAACAGTCACTTAATAAATAATGATAAAAACAATTTCTTATTAAACAGGAACCTTGAGCTCACATAAATATTTTGAACGAATGATGTTCCAATATGTCACTCTGCGTCCCTTGTGTTTCGCGTGATAGAACGAACGACTTTACAGGGTATCCGAGAGTTCTGTTTGCGTTTCGAGCGTTATTACCGTCTACTTCGAATGTGCGCCAGGTATATCCCGCGTAGATGGTGTAATAGGTCTGCCTGAACCAGTACGTAGTTATAGATATGCCCGGTTGGGGCGCTGGTGCATAGGTGTATGGATTGGCGCATCGTGTAATAGGGGTTTAAGTGACACTAGCGTCTGCCAGGCGGAAGCACCAGTGCTCGTTACCAATATATTAATTTATAGTCTTTCAGATATGACTTATTTATAACTATGTAAAAAACAATTGTTTCGTGATTGTAACAGCAAATAATTGATATGCCTGAACAAATGTTAACGTTGTAATTCCGTTTTGTAAATTATTTAGGAGCGAAAAGTTATTTAAAGTATTCTTGGTTTACATAACCGGATACGGAGAGCGCTGGCCGGGGTAGCCGAGCGCTTCTAGGTGCTACAGTCTGGATCCGCGCAACCGTGCGGTCGCAGGTTCGAATCCTGCCTCGGGCATGGATGTGTGTGATGTCTTTAGGTTAGTTAGGTTTAAATAGTTCTAAGTTCTAGGGGACTGATGACCTCAGCAGTTAAGCCCCATAGTGCTCAGAGCCATTTGAACCATGTTTTGGATACGGAGAAGCATTCAGTGCACAATTTTACCATGCAGAATTTTATTAGTGAGTACTGGCAACGGAAATATGTACGCAAGAACATTCAGATTCCGTGGCGTGCGACCGATATGTAGAAGACTCCACAAAGAAGAGGCGGATGGCAGCTGTCCGTCGCATGCGATATCGCCTGCAGTCGGGCGCCCGCCCCGACACGCCACACACGAAAGACTTGCCAAGCAATTTCGATCAGTATTAAGAACGCCACCGTGTCGAGATATTCTGCTACCATGTGTAACAGCTGTTGCAGTTGGCTTCCGTATCGCCACGAATATCTATATAAAAATAAATTGAAAATAAATGAGAATTATAATTCATTAAATTCGTTTTTAAACAGTTTTCTTGGGAAATGTGGGTTACTATACACAATATTTTTACATTTTTCACTGACGCCAAGCGGGTTATGTGCTTATTTCCAGTGTGCTAATACACTTTGATTTCGTTTATTAATCCCCAAATCCTTTTTTATTCATTAGTCTTATAGTTTAACTGCAAGAATTCACATAGTTTGTTGCAATTTCCGAACGTTTATAGAGATGTTGTCAATTTCATAACTCTTGTTAGAAATTGTATGGGGGAATGTTAGAATGTATGAAACGACAAGGCAATCGAGTACAGCTGTATAATACATTTGCCAAGAACATTTAAATTAAAATACGCTATTATTATTACGGTAGAAGATATAGAGAAGATCCAACGGAGAGCAGCGCGCTTCGTTACAGGGTCATTTAGTAATCGCGAAAGCGTTACGGAGATGATAGATAAACTCCAGTGGAATACTCTGCAGGAGAGACGCTCAGTAGCTCGGTACGGGCTTTTGTCAAAGTTTCGAGAACATACCTTCACCGAAGAGTCAAGCAGTATATTGCTCCCTCCTACGTATATCTCGCGAAGAGACCGTGAGGATAAAATCAGAGAGATTAGAGCCCACACAGAGGCATACCGACAATCCTTCTTTCCACGAATAATACGAGACTGGAATAGAAGGGAGAACCGATAGAGGTACTCAAGGTACCCTCCGCCACACACCGTCAGGTGGCTTGCGGAATATGGATGTAGATGTAGATGTAGATGTACATACGTCATCCTGTTTAGAAGTTAAAAATGTTAATCACGTATCTAATTATTTCATAAATCACTCAAAATCATGAGATGTGGTCCATTACTATGAACTTCCTATCAATTTTCCTTGTATAGCACAAACTTCAAAATGCTAAGCAATGCATAATCGGAGGGTATATTTTGTATTACTTCTTAATAGAGTCCTGCACCGATGGCACTGTTCAACAGGCGTACCAGTTCTCCCTCACTGTCACTAAGGGCAGCAATGTCCTCAATGAATCTTATCAGTGATATCCATCAGACTTTTGGAAAAACATAATCCACACAATTCCGCAGAAAGCAAGAATCATCTTTGTAGCTTATGCACCCAGGTTACTGACAAGAATAACATCTAGAAGACGTAGAGGTTGGCGGGGGCACTTCTAATTCGTCAGAAGACTGACGAGAAAATCAAGAAAAGTGTTCTCTGCAGTGACTTTCGTATTCTGCAACTGATGAAACAAATGCCTTATCCTTATAACATTTTAGTTGTCCTTATAACATTTTTTTCAATTACTGACGTTCGGCGTTACTGCTTAGAACACTACTGGAACAGGCTGCATTTGAAACGAACTATCCACATTTAAAATTTCGCAGTTAATGTATCATTTTGGACGACTGAAGGTGACGTTTTTCCCTTACATTAATTAGTTTCGCTGTCTTTTTCTTTTTCAATATATCCAATCTGTATGACGAACTGCGACTGCGTTTTAAACTGTCAGTTTATCTGGTAATAAATATGCAACAACTCGCCTTTTTTAGCTTCTTTGATACCTTTTATTCTGCCATAAACGTGTTTTCGAGCCACTGCAGGCTCAGCATCAGATGGAAGTGTTACAAGAACGTTGTGCTATGGACCAAGTGTAGCTAAATGCTGTGATGATGTAGCTGGCGGAAATGATGGAACTTTAATAATCGGTGACGAAACGTTTTTGAAACAGAAAGTTTATTATGTTTTAAGTACTTACAGTGCACTGCCTTGTGGTATCCATATCAAATCCGTTTTGATACGGATACCCCAAGGCAGTGCATTTTGAGTACCTAAAACATGACAAACTTTCGGTTTCGTCACTAATTTATTAAATTTCCGTCCTTTCCACCAGCTGCATCAGCACAGCATTTAGCTACACTTGGTCCACAGCGTAACCGAGCGAGGTGGTCCAGTGGTTAGCACACTGGACTTGCATTCGGAAGGACGAGGGTTCAAACCCATGTCCGGCCTTCCTGATTTAGATTTTTAGTGATTTCCCTAAGTTGTTTTAGGTAAATGCCGGGATGGTTCCTTTGAAAGGGCACGGCCGATTTCCTTCCCAATCCTTCCCTAATCCGAGCTTGTGCTCCATCTCTAATGACATCGTTGTCGAGGGAAGGTTAAACACTAATTTCTTCCTCCTCCTCCTCCACAGCGTAATGTTCTTGTACCACTTCCATCTGATGATGAGCCTGTAGTGGATCGAAAACATGTTTATGGTAGAATAAAGCGACTGGGTGCGTCTTTATTACCAGATAAATCGCAAATTAAGTTTGTTGGGGCCAGATTTTGCTTAACGCTTACATCTGTATGTACATCTCCATTGGTTATCGGAATGCCTACGTACGGTGGGTGACTGTCAGAATATAGCGTTCCTTTATTGTTAGTTGCTAGCTCTGTCTACAACTGCCTTACGTATACTGTTAGAGCATCTGCTTGAACTCCAACATATGAACCCATAATTTTCTAATTTTGTCAACGAGGTCATTCCACTATATGAATGATGCAGTTACTAATATAATCTTCTACCTCGCTTGGACGTGCATCGAAGTTATTTGAAAAGTATGCATTCCGTTAGTGTATTTCATCCTAATCCCATTAGATAAATATACTACATACTTATGAAGTCCATAAAACATTTTAAAATTGTTACAGATAAATGGTCAATAAGGGGCCCAGACTTTGTTCGCAATATTTATAAGCTGTAATGTGAGAGTCAGGGGAATGTACGTCCAAAAACGCAATTTTCGACTTTTTAAAATCACTTCTTTTTGAAATATTTCCATGATCAAAAGTTTGTCTGTTTCCAGAAAATTCCGAAATTTCCAGTTGGGACCTCACCACCATGGAGTACTAAAACTTTAGTAAGAGGAAATGAAAGACCTCTTGAATCTTTGCCGCACCGGAATGATCAAGGAGCAGTGTCACACATTTTACAAAAGTCTTGAAGAAGAGAAAGCTAGAGACTGACACTGGTGGGAATGCTTGTTAGTGAGAAAGTGAAATTCAGTAGTGACGTTAGTGCAAAAATCTACAAATATGCTTTAATTAAATTGGTGCTGATCTGTTTCTAGGCGCTGCAGTCCGGAACCGTGGGACTGCTACGGTCGCAGGTTCGAATCCTGCCTCGGGCATGGATGTGTGTGATGTACTTAGGTTAGTTAGGTTTAAGTAGTTCTAAGTTCTAGGGGACTGATGACCTAAGATGTTAAGTCCCATAGTGCTCAGAGCCATTTGAACCATTTGAACCAGTTTTTAATGTGGAAATCAACTTTTTGTACTATATTTTCCCAGCTACGTGCTTATCTCCAAAGCGTAAAACCTCTGTTTAGACTAAATCACTTTGATTCATAATGATGTATCTCCTTATCACTACCTTAAACAGCTAATAATAGTAAAAACGCTAGGACTATTGTTAAAGATATACAGTCACCTGGCATCTTTTTAAGTGTGTTTGATAGTTCACAGCTGGGGGGGGCATAATTTTAATGAAAAACACACGGAAGGTGGATCCATATATTTAATCATTTGTCGTTTCATGAAATACACTTTATTGCTTAACAACAATTATTACGATTAGAAATTAAAAACATTGGCAAAAAATGAATAACAGCGCTCATAATAATTTAAAGAAATTCGACACGATCCATTCACTAATAAAATTTTTAACAATTTATACCATTGAGAACAGGGCTTAAAAGCAAGAACTTAGGTAAGTCCCCAAATACAAGTAACAATTGACACCAACAAGGTGTGACTGCAGGCTGGTTCAACAAACAGAGTTTTACCAGTAAAATGAATCACAAATGGCTGCCACTAAAAGTACTAACAGTTCGCAAGCATGGCTAAAACAAATGGACAACCTCCGTCAAAAATACAGAAAGAGTAACAAGAACAAGTCGCGCCAATGACTGTGGCTGTTGGAAAGCCCTTAACAATTTGTAAACCTTAATAAAATCCCTTAAGCGATAACATACACAATCCGCCATAATAATAAAAGAAAGCTGCGAAGGCATACAACTTAAATGTGATTCCCAACTGGTACACATCAGAAACATTAATAATGACCCTTAAATAAATATACAATTCCTCAAAATACAAGAAAGGTGACAAATTACAGCAACCAGTTGTCACAGCAAATAAGCAGCAATCACGCAAGTATGACAATAAATGGAGTTGGATAATGACTGTGGATAAAAACAATTCATACTCGCAAGTAAAAGCATTTGAACTTAACACTCTCCAGAACTAGCAAAATAGGGCCTGCAAGATTTAAACAAGCTGATAAAGGGCAAATATAGTCACAAGGAACTTCAGACTTGCAGAGCACACCTTAAGGTTACTGTGCTTGCTGAACTCCCAATACTTGAATAGATCAATGGTTCCGAAACTAACTGGGCGATGTTCCGCGAAAGTATCGCCGCAGCAGGAAAAAAACACCTCTCTGCTCCGGGCTCAGGAAACGGGAAAGCGTCGTCCGGTGCCAGAACTACCCTGTCAACGTGTTCCGGAAAGAAACAGTAATCTGCCCAAATAAGGCTACAAACGGCAATATCTAAGATGTAGGAAATATTGACTTTTGCGCAAGTGACTAAAAATACAAGTTACTAGCTTGATGCTCTTTAATATTACATGGATATTGACTACGTGAACTACAGCCACCTGTAAATCGAAATACAATGGCACACCCCACTTTTAACAGTGAATTGCCTTCAGCACAAACTATATTGCAGTCCCAATTATGTCAACTCAATTTACAACAGACACTATTCATATACTTGGAATGAACATGATCTGGAACAAACAGATTAAAATCAGGTACACTGACGGGAGACCATCCACACAATCACTCGAAGGTGTAAAGAACACAACATGTTTAATTCAACATTAACACAACATGGGCTTACGGTAACGAGTACCAATAAATGATCAACACTTAACTCCTCTCAGGTGCAAAGGAGCCATGACTTCCAGGATTACAAGCAGGGGTTTTATTGCCTCCAATCCGTGCAGGTGATCTACAGGTGGTGTAATCTTTAGGCCTCCAGGGTTGGCCCGGTGCTTGCTAACCTGGTTCCATGCGACGTCAGCTGCGCTTCCAGCAAGTCACAGCTATCAGTACTTAAGCCAGCCGAGGAACTACGGCTGCGATCAACGTAACAACCTGCGGCTGCATGAGCTCCACGCTCGGGCAGCAGGAGTGTCCCAAAACCAACTCGCCATCCACGTGGCTTCCCGCTAACTACCGGTACCAATGCCCGCCAAACCCAACAACACAGACCAGGCTCGATATCGGTTGTACAAGTACACTACTCGCCATTAAAATTGCTACACCACGAAGATGACGGGCTACGGACGCGAAATTTAACCAACAGGAAGAAGATGCTATGATACGCAAGTGATTAGGTTTTCAGAGCGTTCACACAAGGTTGGCGCCGGTGGCGACACCTACAACGTGCTGACATGAGGAAAGTTTCCAACCGATTTCTCATACACAAACAGCAGTTGACTGGCGTTGCCTGGTGAAACGTTGTTCAAATGGTTCAAATGACTCTGAGCACTATGAGACTTAACATCTGAGGTCATCAGTCACCTAGAACTTAGAACTACTCAAACCTAACTAACCTAAGGACATCACACACATCCATGCCCGATGCAGGATTCGAACCTGCGACCGTAGCGGTCGCGCGCTTCCAGACTGAAGCGCCTAGAACCGCTCTGCCATTCCGGCCGGCTGAAAGGTTGTTGTGATGTCTCGTGTAAGGAAGATAAATGCGTACCATCACGTTTCCGACTTTGCGGTTTATCGTATCGCGACATTGCTGCTCGCGTTGGTCGAGATCCAATGACTGTTATCAGAATATGGAATCGGTGGGTTCAGGAGGGTAATGCGGAATGTCGTGCTGGATCCCAACGGCCACGTATCACTAGCAGTCGAGAAGCAGGCATCTTATTCACATGGCTGTAACGGATCGTGCAGCCACGTCTCGATCCCTGAGTCAACAGATGGAGACGTTTGCAAGACAACAACCGTCTGCACGAACAGTTCGACGACGTTTGCAGCAGCATGGACTATCAGCTCGGAGACCATGGCTGCGGTTACCCTTGACGCTGCATCACAGACAGGAGCGCCTGCGATGGTGTACTCAATGACGAACCTGGGTGCACGAATGGCAAAACGTCATTTTTCGGATGAATCCAGGTTCTGTTTACAGAATCATGATGGTCGCAACCGAGTTTGGCGACATCGTGGTGAACGCACATTGGAAGCGTGTATTCGTCATCGCCATACTGGCGTATCATCCGGCGTGATGGTATGGGGTGCCATTCGTTACACGTCTTTGTCGCCTCTTGTTCGCATTGACGGCACTTTGAACAGTGGACGTTACATTTCAGATGTGTTACGACCCGTGGCTCTACCCTTCATTCGATCACTCCAAAACCCTACATTTCAGCAGGATAATGCACGACCGCATGTTGCAGGTCCTGTTCTTACCTTTCTGGATACAGAAAATGTTCGACTGCTGCCCTGACCAACACATTCTCCAGATCTCTCACCAACTAAAAACGTCTGGTCAATGGTGGCGGAGCAACTGGCTCGTCACAATACACCAGTCACTACTCTTGATGAATTGTGGTATCGTGTTGAAACTGCATGGGCAGCTGTACCTGTACACGCCATCCAGGCTCTGTTTGACTCAATGCCCAGGCGTATCAAGGCCTTTATCACGGCCAGAGGTGGTTGTTCTGGGTACTGATTTGTGAGAATCTATGCACCCAAATTGCGTGAAAATGTAATCACATGTCAGTTATAGTATAATACATTTGTCCAATCAATACACTTTTATCATCTGTATTTCTTCTTGGTGTAGCAATTTTAATGGCCAGTAGTGTATAAACACAGATTCAAGTCCAGTAGTGTAGTTAGTGGTGCCAGTGTAATGGCACGCCTGCCAAAATTAAAGCCGCCATGGGTCATTGTTCTTTCGTGGAGTAGACATTTTTCAACAAAGTTATTTTTACGTCATTGAAACACGAAATTCACGTGCTGAAATGCCTTCTTTCATCTCTCCTGTAAAATCACTAAAATGAGTTACGTTCCTCTGATCGTAACGCAGCGAAGGGTCTCTATCCTTCATCACACGGCACACATTTCATTTCTACCTATACCCGACGCCGCGTACCCTGAGTGACGGTAAGAACAGAGGCTGCGATGGCGTATCGCATGTCTTCGAGGTTCTGTGGTAGGGGCGGAACATAAACGCTATCCTTGGAGTAATCCTACTAGAAAATTCAAAAGCGTCAAGTTCGGCGGCCGTGATGGCCACGTCTGTGGCGTCACATTGCCTATCCATCGACGTGCTAACGTCTCACTGATGTAATCTCGAACATAGTTGCGGAAAAGTGAAGGGGCTTCATCTTGCAAAAAAAAAAAATGAAATTTTTGATACCAGTTTCATAATGTGATATGAGGTACAATTACAGCATGCCGAGGAACGTAGTACCACTGACAGTTCTCTCAGAGAAGACAGGTCCATAACCTGTGTTATAGCACACGGGGCAGACCACGATAATTTACTCGTTTTCCTGGATGGGTTCGACAGTTGCATGTGGTGCTCTGTCATCTGTATGCATGTGTTGCGTTGGGTTGTGTTGGATGACCTTTCGGAAAAGTGCTGAAGATTAATTTTTCTTGCGAAGTCGTTACTTTCAAGATCTGCACATCAGCTCAGAACTGGTGACGGTGCAATTTTTCGCCATGGCTTACGACTTGCAGAAGCTGCAATTAAAAACGCTTCACTCTTACTCGTTCAAGAAGGATTTTTCACACTGTTGACTGAGGGATGTTCAATTGTGCACTAGCTCGATGGCGAGAAGGGAGGCGGGGGCACTTTGTGGAGTTTCGCAACGTTACTTCTCTCATAAGATCCACTGTCTGCTCTGTCACGCAAGCTCTGCCGGAACGTATAGAATCGTAAAAGCAACCATCCTCTTCAAACTTCTTGTAGCAGTTCAAAGTACTTTTCTAAACTGGTACTGTCTTGTGAAACTTGCCGTGGAAAGCTCTTTGCACAGTCATACAACAGGCAAATTGTAGCACTCACAATGCATTCTCTACCTGGTTCAAATGGCTCTGAGCACTATGGGACTTAACATCTTAGGTCATCAGTCCCCTAGAACTTAGAAGTACTTAAAACTAACTAACCTAAGGACATCACACACATCCATGCCCGAGGCAGGATTCGAACCTGCGACCGTAGCAGTCCCTCGGTTCCGGACTGAAGTGCCTAGAACCGCACGGCCACCGCGGCCGGCTCTACCTGGTTCGCTGCCATTTTCAGCAACTACGGTCGGTGGCCCCCCTGTTGGCGTTTTTCCAAACTAAGTTGCTGGCACTACGTTCAAAATAAACTTTGAGAGTTTGTCTTTCACGTACAGTATCATTTGTTACATTATATTTAGTCGATACCGGTTTATTAAAGTGTTTCATGGATTTTACAATTACCATGCATATAACACGGTGTGAACTTCGATTAGTGTATCACATATTAACTCCAGTGCAAGAATATGTACGACATTAAGATATTATAGTACCTGTGTTGTTAAGAAGAATGATCCAATGTTCCTTCTGACATGTATATATGTTCAAAGGAACAGACACTGCGGCGACTATAATTTTTAAATGAACTACAAGATTTGTAACTGCAGTTGAGAATACGAAGAACCATCACCCGTGTAAGGGAATGACGACAAAGACAATTTCTGCCGGACAGGGAGTCGAAGACGAATCTCTCATTTTACGCGAGCGGTCACCATAATTGCTTTGCACGACTCACGGCCAGACCCAAACTTCCATATGTCGTTGTTGCTGTGCCACAACCTGTAGTCGAACACACATTATGTCATTCCCATGCTGGGGAGAACATTCTATGTGAAAGTCACTACCTGGTATTGGCAGATAAATACGATACTGAAGTGCGTACATCGTCCGAAGGAAGATTACATCGTTCGTCGTGCACGGATAACCAATGCGGTTAAGGCGACCGCTCGGGTAAAGCGAGAAATCAGGGTTCGAGTCCCGGTCCGGTACAAATTTTCACCTTCGTCATTCCCTTACAGAGCTGATGTTTGTTCGTATTCGCAGCTCCAAGTACATTTCATGTATGTGTAACATTGCCTGATCCATGACAAACCGCACAATTCATTTATGAATTTACTCTGCGCGTTGTATTGACGGCAAGTTCCACTAAATCCCACAACCAAAAGTCAAGATCGTTATCTCGGTAAAAATTTCCAAAGGCAATCATCCAGCACATTATCTTCCTTGGCTGGAGATGGGTCACACAGTTCACGTTCAGGATGCACAGTTAGCTTGTTGTGTTATTATTATTATTTAACGTCTTATAAAATAAAGTTTCCTCTCTATTGAGATTCTGCGTATGTATCAGTCCGTTTTGTGGTCGTGCGGGTGCGAACGTGTGTCATTCCTACGATGGTCGCCACTTGATGGAAGAAGCTGACAGAAGAGGTTACATAGAGACGAGTGCCCATTGCACCCTGCACTCTGGCAGAATAAACATCAGGAGCCGCCCTCAGATCAGAAGGTGGGGTCCCGGGACATCACATGGAATCCACTACCCCAGACTCACAAGCCTTGCTGACCTCTAGCGTCTCACCTGACTTACGTCCACATAATGATAAGAGCTTTACTAGCTTTTCCCAAACGCAATGGAGGAGCTGCGATACACATGACAGTTTTATGCTCTCGCCAGGAAAGTACTTGGGCTAGAACAAACAGATCTGTATGAACGTTTGGTTACAGGACCATTATGTACCTCTGAATGTGCTGGTGGGTGTCGTTTTTCTGCAAAACTCTGCAGTCATGCTCTAGATATCACTGTAGATGTAATTGTAGACGCCATACGCAATGCAGAAATCTTAATTATATATGTAAATGCGGAATGTCAATAAAATGCTCCGAGCAATACGAATGACTGCAAAACGCACAGTGAAGAAATGCGAGTTGATCGCATGGCGTATTTGCACATTCTATAATATCAGTGTTGAACGCCACGTCAGTGACACTTTTGAAGTTGTTCACTGGTTCACCAATATCATAGCCAGCGTTCTGCCACGCGTAACGAAGCAAGGGTCTGTATACTCCCACAGATAACTGATTGTAAATGACAGAATGCATATTCATGATAAAGAATCTGTCGTGCAATTTCGACTGCATATTACTGGAACGTAGTTTAATGAAGTCTGTTATTCTCTTGGCATGTATTTTATATTGCCTGAAGAAACACACATCCAGAGGTTGTGCACATTTTGTAGTTTTAGGCGGAATGATTTTTAAATCTACATGTTTTCCGACAGATGCTTCCAGTAGTACTCCTTCATCCTTATGTCCAGACCAGGAGTCACAAAGTACTAATGACTTTCTCGACAAATGTGGATTCAAAACTGACAGAAAAAACGTCTTCAGATGTTGTTCCATCATCTTCCCACTCACACTTGTATCGACGACGACATTTGGTGGGCACCGCGTTTCTATTTCCCTTGACACGCGGGGTCCAAACTTTCCACTGGATTCTTAGAAGCAAATATAGAGTTTGTCTGCCAATCGTCCGTCCATTGATATAGCAACATCGATCGTGTAACTATGTGTTGCACAGTTAGCTGATTGCAACATCGCGACAGTGTTTCTTTCCCATTTCATGGATATTTTTCTGTCGCAAGAAAGTTCATAGTCGAACTGACTCTGATCACAGTTCCGTACAGAACTAATATCGATGTTTTCTCTCGTGATATGCTCATTGACGTCAGCAACAAACGTTTGAGCTCTTTCAATCAGCTCTTCTTCGTCATCCTTATCTTTTCGTGCTTGGAGCATAGTGATACGGCGTGATGTTATCCTAAACTCCTTTTTCAAATTAGTAATAAATCCTAGTGAAGCTGTAAAGTTTGTACACCCGAGATTTCTGGCTACGTCCAATGCCCAATGTTGTAAATGCCAATAATGAACGGCGGAACCGCATTCTCACACTTCATCGAATTTCGCCATTCCACGCTACTTGATGGTCTTAAACAACAGTGTACGATTTCCTTTGTATTTCCTTCTCTTTTCTTTGCCACGTAATCCAGTATGTTTTTAATATTGCTTTTAGACTTCAGTTTAGGATATCTTTTCAGAAGCTTGTCGTATGTGTCGAAACCTCTTACGCAATAATCACCGTACATGTTCTCCAGTGTGTTGTCGTCAAACGCCGTGATGATACTTGCAACTTTAACCTTCTTCTTGGGAGACGGTTGGTATTCACTGTGCTTCCATCGCCTCTTCCCGCACTTTCCGTAGCACTACCGTTTGCAATGAGTTGTTCGTCATTATCATCCCTATCATCATCATTATGTGTCAGTGTTACAACAGTATCTGTTTCTAACTTATGCTCATATTTCTGCATTATAATAGATACCAGAAAACATGCGAATGATTCGTCTTCTACACCAATACCATCTTCACGAAGAAGGGTTCTTCGTAACTTCATCTCAACCAATCGCAATACATTATCAGGATTGATTACCAAACGCCGAGCCATCTGACACTTCAATACACAAATAATGTCACAAAACGCAACTTCAGAGGCACACTGCACCGTCCCTACTGGTCCCGACTGGCGTACCGGCAGGTCAGTGTGCAATGCGGCATGGCATACGCAGAGGCCTCTAACGGACGACTGCAGAGTTTTGCAGATGCGGGAGTATCACTAGTGCAATAAGAGACCTTTACATTATTTCCCAAACGATTTTGGTGTATTTGTGTTTGTTCGAGCCCAAGTACTTTCCTGGTCAGACATTTTACTACTCCTAGTAATACTCGGACAATTTTTTACACTAGAGACGAATTTCCGCTGATAGATACTGTCTGATATTTCCTTGCGAGTACTTTCTGGAAGTGTCTGAGAGACTTGCGACAGCAGATGTCGGAAGCGTTTATACATAGCAGGGTGAGAGTGTCTGTGAGAGATGAGAGGTCACTCTTCGTGAGATTTTTCTGTCGTAGTTCTGTGCGTAAAGGAAGGGGTTGCGATGAAAGAGTGCCTGGCTGCGTCTCTACTTTTAATACTTTTAGTCGCAAAGAAAAAACGTAAACGACGGCGTTCGTCTTGTATTAGATGGTAGGTTAGGCGTAGGGATGATTTTGGAGCATGCAGGAATACCATTATAGAGACTGTGAAGGAAAATCCGCAACAATATCGAAATTTTATGAGATTGGCAGTGATGGAGAAGGAAGAAATATTCTCTATAATTGGACCCAAAATTGCCAGTCTAGACATTACTGTTTGCAAATTCATTAGTGATGAAGACAAACTCCTTGTGACACTAATATTTCTAGCATCGGCTATCTTTATTCTCTTTAATATTTGGAGAACTAACAATTACGGTGAAATAACATTACATCAGTTTTCTCATAGACGCTCAAAAGCCAAATAGGGTGGATATCTGATAAAAGAAGGATTTCGTCATACGTTCATTTCAAAGTTTTTACTTCAACTGCCTTACGTCATCACTCGTAAATTCCTGAAGGTGTGTTCTTCAACACCCTATGGAATAACATTATCAGTGAGCACCACGTCATATAAAATAATAGATACAGCTGTACTACTTGAATTTGAATGGCAATTTTCCGAGTACCAGTATCATTACTTACAAACGTAACTTCACTTGTTCTCTGTGTTAATTAATCTATGTTATAAAACTACTTTCCCTCATTCCTTAAATTTTATTTTATTTTGTTTACACGTCAAGATCCATTGGACCAAATTGAGGAGCCAACCTCCAAGGTCATGGAACATGTCAGTACATGAAATTACAACATAAAAGAACAGATAAAAATAAAATGTTTATGAACCTGAAAATGTAAATCCACAAAAGTAAACGCAATCAAGAATAAAATGAGAATTAGCTTAATCCTCGACAGAATAGAAGGAGTAATCCCTGTAAAAACTCTTCAGTTTCGATTTGATAGCGAGTGGATTACTGCTAGGATTTTTGAATTCGAGTGGTGGCTTACTGAAAATGGATGCAGCAGTATACTGCACATCTTTCTGCACAAGAGTTAAGGAAGTCCGATTCTAATGCAGGCCAGATTTCTGCCGGGTATTAACTGAGTGAAAGCTGATTATTCTTGTGAATAAACTAATATTGCTAAGAAGAAATGACAGTAACGAATACATAAATTGAGAAGCCAATATCAAAATACCCAGATTAGTGCACTGGGGTCGACAAGAGGTTCGTGAACTCACACCACTTATTGCCCGAACCGCCCGTTTCTGAGCCAAAAGCATCCTTTTAGAATGGGAAGAGTTACCCCAAAATATAATACCATACGACATAAGAGAATGAAAATAAGCAAAGTAGATTAATTTTTGTGTCGAAAGATCACTCACTTCAGATACCGTTCGATAAGTAAAATTGGCAGCATTAAGTCTTTGAACAAGATCCTCAACGTGGGCTTTCCACGACAGTTTACTATCTATCTAAACACATAGAAATTTGAACTGTTCAGTTTCACTAATCATATGCCCGTTCTGTGAAATTAAAACGTCAGGTTTTGGTTAATTGTGTGTTATAAACCGTAAAAACTGAGTCTTACTGTGATTTAGCGTTAGTTTATTTTCTACAAGCCTGTAGTTAGGTCATGAACTGCTCTATTTGAAACTGGGCCAATGTTGGACACAAGATCCTTTACCAGCAAGCTAGCGTCATCAGCAAACAGAAATATTTTAGAGTTACCCGTAATACTAGAGGGCATTCATTTATATGAATAAGGAACAGGAGTGGCCTGAAAAGTGATCCCTGTGGCCTCCCTCACTTGATTCTACCCCATTCAGACCCCACATCACAGCCATTCTCAACATGGTGAATAATGACCTTTTGCTGTCTGTTGCTAGAGTAAGAGGTGAACCAATTGTGAGCTACTCCTCGTATTCCATATGGTCCAACTTCTGGAGTAATATTTTGTGATCAACACAATCAAACGCCTTAGTTAAATCAAAAATATTTGCTTGGCGTTCGAAACCTTTTGTTTAACCCATCCAGTATCTCACAGAGAAAAGAGAATATAGCATTTTCAGTTGTTAAACGACTTCTAAAGCCGAACTGCACATCTGGTAGCAAATTATGTGATATAAAATGATCAATTATCCTTACATACACAGCTTTTTCAATAACTTTAGTAAACACTGATGGCTTAGAAATACGTCTAAAATTGTCTACATTATCCTTTTCCCCTTTTTTATAAAGCGGGCGGCTTTACTACTGAGTACTTTAATCGTTCAGGAAACTGACCATTCCTAAAGGAAAAATTACAAATATGGCTAAATATAGGGCTAATATGTGCAGCACAGTACCTTAATATTCTGCTAGGCACTCCATCATGTCTATGAGAGTCCTTAGTTTTCAGCGATTTAATTATTGGCTCAATCTCCACCCTGTCTTTATCACAGAGGAGTATTTCAGACATAAATCTTGGAAAGGCATTGGCCTAGAAAATTATATGATTTCCTGTAGAAACTAATTTTTTATTTCATTCACCAGCAATGTTCAAAAAATGATTGTTAAATACTGTACATAAATCTGATTTATCAGCAACAGAAACATTTTTACTACTAACTGACTTTATATCATCGATCTTGTGCTGCTGACCAAACACTTCCTTGACAACTGACCATATGGTTCGAATTTTATCCTGTGAATTAGCTATTCTATTTTAATACCACATACTCTTTGCCTTCCCACCCGTCTGGTAGAATTTCGCACAGAGCATAACTTAATCATAGCTAACACTTGGTTCAAGAATCATAAAAGAAGGTTGTATACATGGAAGAAGCCTGGAGATACTGACAGGTTTCAGGTAAATTATATAATGGTAAGACGGAGATTTAGGAACCAGGTTTTAAATTGTAAGACATTTCCAGGGGCAGATGTGGAATCTGACCACAATCTATTGGTTATGAACTGTAGATTAAAACTGAAGAATCTGCAAAAAGGTGGGAATTTAAGGAGATGGGACCTGAATAAACTGACAGAACCAGATGTTGTACAGAGTTTCTGGGAGAGCATAAGGGAACAGTTGACAGGAATGGGGGAAAGAAATGCAGTAGAAGAAGAATGGGTAGCTTTGAGGGATGAAGTAGTGAAGGCAGCAGGTGATCAAGTAGGTAAAAAGACGAGAGCTATTAGAAATCCTTGGATAACAGAAGAAATATTGAATTTAATTGATGGAAGGAGAAAATACAAAAATGCAGTAAACGAAACAGGCAAAAAGGAAAACAAACGTCTCAAAAATGAGATCGACAGGAAGTGTAAAATGGCTAAGCAAGGATGGCTAGAGGACAGATGTAGGGATGCAGAGGCTTATCTCACTAGGGGTAAGATAGATACTGCCTATAGGAAAATTAAAGAGACCTTTGGAGAAAAGAGAGCTACTTGTATGAATATCAAGAGCTCAGATGGAAACCCAGTTCTAAGCAAAGAAGGGAAAGCAGAAAGGTGGAAGGAGTATATAGAGGGTCTATACAAGGGCGATGTACTTGGGAACAATATTATGGAAATAGAAGAGGATGTAGATGAAGATGAAATGGGAGATATGATACTGCGTGAAGAGTTTGACAGAGCACTGAAAGACCTGAGTCGAAACAAGGTCCCTGGAGTAGACAACATTCCATTAGAACTACTGACAGCTTTGGGAGAGCCAGTCCTGACGAAACTCTACCATCTGGTGAGCAAGATGTATGAAATACCCTCAGACTTCAAGAAGAATATAATAATTCCAATCCCAAAGAAAGCAGGTGTTGACAAATGTGAAAATTACCGAATTATCAGTTTAATAAGTCACGGCTGCGAAATACTAACGCGGATTCTCTACAGACGAATGGAAAAACTAGTAGAAGCCGACCTCAGGGAAGATCAGTTTGGATTCCGTAGAAATGTTGGGACACGTGAGGCAACACTGACCCTACGACGTATCTTAGAAAATAGATTAAGGAAAGGCCATGGGTTGTTTTGCTGCCTATGTATCAGAATTCCTTAATTTCATCTACTACATGATGACTTATTCTGATACTAAGTTTCTCGGTATTTTTATTCCTGCTACTTCTCATTATTTTTCTTCCTTTTTTTGTATTTACTCTTAATCCATGTTCTGCACTCATTAGACTGCTCTTCCATTCAACGGATATGACCGCATTTGCTTAGTGCAGGTTGCATACATTCAGGGCAAACTTGGTTAATGCGACCTCCTATCCTTTCCCTTAAACTATTGTTCTGCTAAGTGGTTTATGACCCTGTGTAATTGATTTCTGACTTCCTTTGGATAATCTTCAGAGGTTCCATGCCCTCTTCTGCATGTCGCCTCTCATTTTCAGCAATTTTATTAATGTTGTATGTCATTGCACGGTAGTAACAGACCGAATAAGGTTATTGTAATGAGAGTATTTTTACTGAGAGCTTAAAAACACTTTTCACTTGATTTGTATGCATGTTGGGTTACTTTCCTGTATGGCCTGTGCGAGGCGAGCGTCGGAGGATGCAGCACACGGCATTTCCGGTTGGGGGATGCACTTCCCTGAATTCTGAGGGGTTTGTACAATGGGCTTAAGCGCTTGGCTGAACGAATGACGTTGGTCGAGTTTCGCCTATTGTATGCAGGGTGAAACGACCTGCGAGACGTCTGAGTGTTGCCGCAGTTTATGTGTTTACCATCCAGCATGTCCGGAAACAAGACTCCTGGCACCGACTGCATTGTCCTGTTGATTCTGAGAATACTTGTGGACGGTGCCCTGCTGGGTGCGACTGTCTGGCGCCGGATGGCCGGTGGTCTAGGCAGGTTCTTTTCATGGCCAGTCAAACGGCAAGTTCAGTGCCCTCAGCTGAATAGCAGGGGCATGATTGGTCACCTTAAACTGAGGCTAGTTGACGTCATAATGCCCTGTTCGAAATTGGAAGGAACGGTCGCCATTGGCGCGAATGTTGTTCAGAGACAGTGTGGGGGACTGGAATCAGCACTGAATGCTGATTCGCGGTTTTAGAGGAGAGTAGGGAGTTGAGCAGTGTTGGCTTCACTCCTGTGTTGCGTGGGCGCAGGGGATTCGGGATCTGATCATCGTCGGAGTCGGACAGTCTTGCGACTTGGTCGCTCTTTTTCAGAAGAACTTAGAATTCTCGGACAGCCTTCGAGGCCAGGGGTTGACAGAGAGTTGCTGCACGGCAGAAGTCGGCGCCTACGTCATCAGGACGCTGCCTACCGACAACGTGTTGCAGATTTCAGTACTGGTATAGTATTTTGCGGCTCCGGCATTGTAGGACCTTATTAATTTTATACTGAATCCTTCAGCAGCATTCTCGCTCGCTTTGCTGCAAGTCCATCTTGCTTGTTTCTCCATCTGATCCCATTTGAGCTCTCACTACTAAGTGCGATACTGCTATATGGTTCGGAGATTAATATTTGATTCATTAGGACCTCCAGTCATTATCATCAATCTATTGCATCACAGAGAGTAAGAGCCCCCTTGTTCTCGAGCCAACTCTTATTCTGACAGTAGCTCAGTATACCCTATCCTTTAACCTACTGTTTGTGTCGATAATCATATGCATTTATGTTCTGATGTATAATAAATCTCATTGCAATAATTAATCCACTTATCATTTAGTAGATATATGCAGAATCCCATTTCCTGTTGTTTATTATGATAAAGTTCTTTTTTTCTGAGTACATTACGATTTTTATTAAATTATTGTGAGTGTGCACTCGTTATTTTACCAACTAGAGGTGTCCACCATCATTTTCTTCCGTTACCTTGTGCGCATAATTAATGAGGTGGTTGATAGTAAGGAGGGGGTGGAGTGCATGTCTCGTACTCATGCAAAATGCGTCTGAATTAAAGAGGTACAAACTCTTCTCCACCCCAGCACCTCGCAATCTGTCCCCCACTCCTCTGGAAACCTCCAGCCCTCCCCCTTCCCCCTACCCTCCCCCTTCCCCTTGACAGTACACTTTCAGTCCTGAATTATTGGAATAGCCCCAAACACTATCAATTTCATTGACTAATTAATTAGACCAATAAATTAATTTATCTCTCCCTCTCTGGGACATCTCCATCCATCCCCTCATATCCCCCCACATGGAACTGGTGCATCTGTGCTAGAAAGGAAGGATCTCATGACAGGAAATTCAGTTACACAGCAAAGTGTAATTATTTATAAAATTCAATTAGAGGGGTTGGACCAATCTTACTCATCATTCTCCACTGTTTGGAAAGATGCATGTCTTGTAAAATACCTCGAAAAGAAGGAATTAGATCGATCTACTTTATTCCAATGTACGTGGAATACCGTCAACATAACTCACTTCACGTGATTACACAATTAAAAACCTTATGCACCGACTGCAGGGCATTGCGCACCCACGCCCTGACTGCAGGCTGCTTTCCATATTCCTGTCTGCTTGGGCCCCATGACCACTATAGGATGCCACGCAGCCAGCCACCATATGCAACTCGCAGAACGGATATCGCGCTAGTCCCTGCACAAAGCTTCAGGTGGTGGCAACTCTTTGATATTTGGTATCTGGGAAAGTACCTCCACTATCTTTCAGGTTCCTGTTTATATTTGAACCAACTTGTCCAAACATGCAGATGGAGGTTTCCACCACTCCTCAGAATACTATGTTCCTATTGGCTAATGTTGAATCAGTGAAGGCATATAAACCCTACCCACTCCACCCCCAGCCTCATTCACATATCGTCAGTGCAGAGTCAGCACAATTGTGTTTTTCTCGTTTTGTGTGTGTGTGCTAACAGTTTGTTTGAAAAAAAATGAAGCAGTCAATGGCATAAAGCGATAGCAACAAAGCCAGTAGCGCAAAGAGAATTACCAGGCAGCCACATATTTAATTTCATAGCATGAGGTCGGATTTCGCACTGTACATTTTCATAAAAAGTTTCGCAGCATAAAGTCGCTGAGTCGAAGAATATTTTCGCAAAAAAATGTAGCGTAGCATGAAATCATTGTGTATTCAGATTTCGAAGTTGACAACTGTTTAGTAGCATGTTTGCTTAGATTTATCAGTCAATTTTTTTCTTGTTGTTTCAGCATATTTCCGCCAAATCGTGGATGAGATGGAGTTGGAGTGGTTGCAGATCTGCTCTGGTGTCCAAGGGCCACTCTCCCTCTGGAAAGTGGGTCAGGGCCACATTTGCAGCTGCAGCCAGGCTGCTCAAATGGTTCAAATGGCTCTGAGCACTATGCGACTTAACTTCTGAGGTCATCAGTCGTCTAGAACTTATAACTAATTAAACCTAACCAACCCAAGGACGTCACACACATCAATGCCCGAGGCAGGATTCGAACCTGCGACCGCAGCGGTCGCTCGGTTCCAGACTGTAGCGCCTAGAACAGCACGGCCAATCCGACCGGGAAGGCTGCTCACACTGGCCCAATACTGCAGCATCTCCTCCTTCTCCTCCCCATCCTCCTCCTCCTCCTCCACCATCTCGTCATTCAGACCTGGCAAAATGCAGCACACATCCCTCAACGCCTCACTAAACGTAGCTTTGTCATCTAGTTGTACTATTAGTAATAGAGATGAGCCTGTGGCTTGCGCCGGTTCCCTCTCCCATGCTTTCAGTGAAGGACATCATATCAGTGACATCATACCGAAGTTGGAATGCTCGGTGATTGTAGGCGCCTTTGAGGTGTGAATCTCGTTCACAAACATCGAGAATCTGGCAGGAGCATACTGTGATCCTGTTGGGTTCCTGGGTTTCTAGGTGTGTGCCTTCTGTCATGGAAACAGAGCTCCTCAGGGTACTGAATGATCCTCAGTATCCCGCCATTAAATGCAGTGCAGTGCTGTGCATTGAATTATCACTCCCCTCCCCCCCCCCCCACCCCCCCAAAAAAAGTTGCCTCTTGCAATGAAGAGCCAAGTCTGCATTATTTTTGGGGGGATAATTGTGTGATAACATAGAGCACATCAATCATCAAGTGGTTTCGTAAATCCACCTTGAAAGCTATAACGGCCTGGTTTTCTGACATGGAAGTCAGAGGGCCATCTAAAGCACTCAGCCAAATACACATATCTCTGATCTGGTAAATGGAGGGTCCAGTCGTATCAAGCTTCTTAAGGGTATGGTTGATAAACAAGCATGTATTAATGTGCAAAAGAAAGAGAATCAGACTTGTTTTTCATGGTCAATCATGGCTTGTGAAGGGAATTACACGAAAGATTCTCAGCATACATCTCGGTATGGTAGATACCTTGACATTCAAACGTGTTATAACTTTGTTGGTATAGAGTCCCTGTCAAGATACAGGAAATACCTAAATTTGGGGTGCAGAATAGCGGAATATTGGTTCATGTTTATGGCCTGGAGAAAGGCAAGTCAATTGAGTAGGACAAACAAGTAGTCATTGGCCCCCTCCATTTCTCAAAATCTGCTGCTGAGTGAAAGATGCATGTAAACATGCTCTTACTATCCAATGAAAAAAAAAAAATACAGGGAGAAAAGCAACTATAGTTATGTTTTGTGTCCCAGACATGTCCCACTGTCTCGCCTCCAAAATGAGTAAACATGAACATAAAAACCACGTTTACTTACGGTACCTGAATTATTTTTCCTCAGACAAGACACTAACAGCGCATCTAGCAGACTGTGCTTCGAAGGACCTGGCATGTGTTTTTATGCTTACTGAGGAAATGCCGACTCGGGAAATTCACAGAGTTTAAAAATGCTCGCCATCAGGAGCGATGTCCATTTGTAGTGCACGTCGACTTTAAATACTTCCTCACTCTTGTGACCTACTGTGAAGGTGACCCTATGACCTCACATACTACCTTTGCAGAAAAACATGCACCATCTGCAGCAGCGTGCCAGATTGTCCTATGATTCAAGTTTTAATCGCTGCAAATCTTATGTTGGAGACAATCCTGTGGTTTGGCTGCTCACTGAGCTCAAAAAATTTTCATACGAGGTTAATAATCTTTACAGCGACGACGTTCCCATGACCATATCGAAGGAGAATGAAGGTTTGTGCAATAACGCAGTTGACTATTATATTTGTGGGCTGCCGTTAGAAAAGCAGTAACGCCTGGTAGTTCCACTGTCATCTTACAGGGAAGTTCCCTGGGCGCAGCTCACAGTATGTGCAATTCGAAGTACTGGTTACCAAGGCACATACCTGTTTTCTTCCATAATTTAACTGGATATGATACTAACCTTTTGGATGATTTCAGTGTGGAGAAAGATCAGTTGAATCAGGTCAGGATCCTACCTGAGAGTGTCGACGAATATACTTCATTCTCCAAACGAATGAGGCCAGAACTACACTTCGCTTCCTTGAAACGCTACGTTTTATGCAGGCACCACTGCAGAAAATATCACTCGAGCTGCATTTCCTGACGAGAAAAAGCTTCAGCTTGTGACTAGGAAATAGGTTTTCTCATATGAGTATCTGAATAGTATGGCAAAATTCAGCGATATCGGGCTACGTGAGATAACAACATTCTCCAGCAACCTTACAGGCGATGCCATAAAGGATGCAGAGTACGAGCATGCCTTGAATGTCTGGCAGGAATTTAACGTGTCCATTTTAGGAGAGTATGCATGACTTTACATGGACACAAACATGCGCTTACTTGCGGACGTTTTCGAGAAATCCAGAGCCTATGCAGGACCACATATTCTCTGGATCTCGTCTTTTATTACACAGGACCTCGGCTGTCTTGGGATGCAGTGCTCAAGAGAAGTAAGTGCAGCATTGAATTATTCGCCATTGCTGACATGCTTCCTTTCTCTTAGTCAGGAATGTGTGGAGGACTTTCCCAATGTGTCCAAATAGACACCAAGGCAAATAACCCACGGATGGGTCACAAGTTCCATGCATTCCTTGATTCGAGTGCTGTTTTGATGGATAATTTATGAAAATGGATGGTACTGCTACAGTGGCATCGAACCCTGCACATAATGCTTTAGCGTTCCTGTTTCATGAGATTTGATATGAACTTAATGGGGTCCATATTGACTGTACACGCGTCTCTGCTTCCCCTCTCGGATTTTAACGCTTTAGAAAATGCTGGATGGTTCACTGACGAGCCAGCTGAGAGAGCGGTGGAAGAGAGTATACCTTTAAAATTGCTTATGGGATACTTTGACGACATGTGGCGAATTGTTCTGAATGCTAAACAGGAACTTATTCTGGTATGGAGTGCACATTCAAGGAGCTCAAGAGAAGAATGAGATCACCTTCAATAAAATAATAAGGAAGATGCCACACATCACAGTATCAGATGAGCAGCGTTTGAAGCATTTAAAAGTTCTGAATACCGGTTTATTTCTACCTTCATCGTTCCGTTCAAAGGAGGTTTCTGAGTACCCAGTGCTACCGACTGCAGGCAGACAAACGTGGTCTATTAAAATCTCCTCTCAGGTGGAGACGCCCTGGTTCTTACACATGCATTTCAGATCAATGGAAGAGGGAATACAGCAAATCATGCCACCAAATTTGATAACTGCAAGTAAGCTAATGCCAGAATCTACCCGAACTCGGAATTCCACCCGTATAATAATTTACACCTGCAGTGGGGTGCAAATATACACTGTCTAGCATATGACATTTATGCGAGGTTCTGTGCTTCATACTGTGAAGAGGAAGGACATCTACTCAGTCCCCAGTAATTCAAGCAGCTGGCACCAATCATCGCAATAGACTGCTTAAATCAGAATGAGGTAATTAAATGTGGATCAATAGATGTGCGAACTGAATTTGAATCTTCCGCCCATTTCCTGGAACACACTGCAGCTTATGCTCGGCTTTTACATGACCACGTGATTGACTACCGCTCACTCGCCAGTGTTGTGCAATCCAGCTATATAAATGAATAGGTGCTGCACCATACGCAGAGCATTCCACGATGCCACCTCAAAGTGTGAACATCAACGCAGAAATTCAGGGTTTCTTTGATGATGAGCATAGACAGTTCACATTTAAAGATGCATTCATAACGTTCGCAGAAGACGCTGAAATAATAGAGACATTCTCGGCAAACATTGCATCACCGAGGTCTATCAAGAATGTGAAGTGTGCCAAATCACGGAAGAGTGCGAAGAGGATAATACATTTCTACCATGGAATTCACTGGATGATCCTGGAGTACCACATACAGGTATGGCAACGGCGCTTCGGTTATTCGACCACGCAGATGCCATCATCTACGTGGTGGGGAAGGAGAAGATTGCATGGATGCGTCGAATTTCAAGTTTGCTGCTATTCAAGCCCTGGAATTCTATAGGTGTCCTGCTCTCCATCGATTCAAGAAGAAGATGTGAGAAAATAGTGTTGCTGTGTCTGCTTATGAAAACGTAAAATTATTTTTAATTGAATGAAAAATAAATGTTTTACCTTATGATAGGCCGGCCGCGGTGGCCAAGCGGTTCTAGGCGCTTCAGTCCGGAACCGCGCGACTGCTACGGTCGCAGGTTCAAATCCTGCCTGGGCCATGGATGTGTGTGATGTCCTTAGGTTAGTTAGGTTTAAGTAGTTCTAAGTTCTAGGGGACTGATGACCGTAGATGTTAAGTCCCATAGTGCTCAGAGCCATTTGAACCTTTTTTTTTTTTACCTTATAATATATGTGTATTTTTTTTTTTTGCTCCTAATACACCATTTTGCCAGACATATCTATGGTTTTCTTCGAGGACAGGAAATACACTCCTGGAAATGGAAAAAAGAACACATTGACACCGGTGTGTCAGACCCACCATACTTGCTGCGGACACTGCGAGAGGGCTGTACAAGCAATGATCACACGCACGGCACAGCGGACACACCAGGAACCGCGGTGTTGGCCGTCGAATGGCGCTAGCTGCGCAGCATTTGTGCACCGCCGCCGTCAGTGTCAGCCAGTTTGCCGTGGCATACGGAGCTCCATCGTAGTCTTTAACACTGGTAGCATGCCGCGACAGCGTGGACGTGAACCGTATGTGCAGTTGACGGACTCTGAGCGAGGGCGTATAGTGGGCATGCGGTAGGCCGGGTGGACGTACCGCCGAATTGCTCAACACGTGGGGCGTGAGGTCTCCACAGTACATCGATGTTGTCGCCAGTGGTCGGCAGAAGGTGCACGTGTCCGTCGACCTGGGACCGGACCGCAGCGACGCACGGATGCACGCCAAGACCGTAGGATCCTACGCAGTGCCGTAGGGGACCGCACCGCCACTTCCCAGCAAATTAGGGACACTGTTGCTCCTGGGGTATCGGCGAGGACCATTCGCAACCGTCTCCATGAAGCTGGGCTACGGTCCCGCACACCGTTAGGCCGTCTTCCGCTCACGCCCCAACATCGTGCAGCCCGCCTCCAGTGGTGTCGCGACAGGCGTGAATGGAGGGACGAATGGAGACGTGTCGTCTTCAGCGATGAGAGTCGCTTCTGCCTTGGTGCCAATGATGGTCGTATGCGTGTTTGGCGCCGTGCAGGTGAGCGCCACAATCAGAACTGCATACGACCGAGGCACACAGGGCCAACACCCGGCATCATGGTGTGGGGAGCGATCTCCTACACTGGCCGTACACCACTGGTGATCGTCGAGGGGACACTGGATAGTGCACGGTACATCCAAAACGTCATCGAACCCATCGTTCTACCATTCCTAGACCGGCAAGGGAACTTTCTGTTCCAACAGGACAATGCACGTCCGCATGTATCCCGTGCCACCCAACGTGCTCTAGAAGGTGTAAGTCAACTACCCTGGCCAGCAAGATCTCCGGATCTGTCCCCCATTGAGCATGTTTGGGACTGGATGAAGCGTCGTCTCACGCGGTCTGCACGTCCAGCACGAATGCTGGTCCAACTGAGGCGCCAGGTGGAAATGGCACGGCAAGCCGTTCCACAGGACTACATCCAGTATCTCTACGATCGTCTCCATGGGAGAATAGCAGCCTGCATTGCTGCGAAAGGTGGATATACACTGTACTAGTGCCGACATTGTGCATGCTCTGTTGCCTGTGTCTATGTGTCTGTGGTTCTGACAGTGTGATCATGTGATGTATCTGACCCCAGGAATGTGTCAATAAAGTTTCCCCTTCCTGGGACAATGAATTCACGGTGTTCTTATTTCAATTTCCAGGAGTGTATAATTTTAGACATCTTTGCTACACGTCTTTGGAAGTGGACACAGTCACGTGCCTTCTGCTCCCATAAGCCAATTCGTGCTGCACAATAGATGTTATCCCATGCAATCATTCTATATATTTTCTTATCTATCGTCTTAGACCTCATCTCCTTAATAGCACTCATCTTCAGAAAAATTAATGTCATTTGTGTCGTGCACGTCCTTTATATGCATTCGTGAGGGCAGGGATTTGTAAAATAACAGCAACAAAGACAAATGGTAACGAATTTTTTTCATTTATTCAGTTCACACAGATACAATTTGACTTTTTTTTAAGATGTAGTTGAATTCTTGAGATACAATTTGACTCTGATATTTCAGTGGAGAGATACTTTTAAATTAAACGTTACAACAGTAACACAGGTTGAAATTTCTTACAGTTTTTTTTTTTTTTTAAGTAGCGCTGGATAAGAATATTTACAAAATTTTATGAATCTACACTATAAAATAATGCGGACATACTTTTATTTACTACATTTAAATGCCGCAGTCCCAATAGGTTGAACAGTAACACTGTCTACACTTAAAAATTAATGTCTTCAACAGCTAGCAGCAGGTGAAACATAAAAGCTAATGACACACATTGCACTTAGACACATAATCACACAATCGACATATACTGTGTATGAAAAAATAAATATAAAAATATTTTTGTTAGTTTATGCTTTTGTTTATATTTTTTAACTGTTTTCACCTTTTTCCACGTGAAGTGTATATAGTACGCATAAAAAAATAAATATTTGCATATTTTCATCACACACACACACACACACACACACACACACACACACACTTACACTGCGATAAAGGGGTCATACTATTCTGCATACACACACATTCTCTCTCTAAATCTTTCTCTGCCTCTCACTCAATCATAGTCACCCACACCTTCCCTCGCTACAAGTGAGTAGATCAATCCCATCATCACAAATGACCCTTTTATCGTTATAAGGTGACAAACCGATTTTAGACTGCAATACAGTGTACACCTCATGTCCTCTCGATCTAATACTTGTTTGCCGTACCATATACGGTGGCTGTGGTGCAGCAGAACTAACACCGTTGTATACGAACCGCAAATAGTCTTCGATAGAGAGCGCTTTCGATGCCCGTCTTTGGGTGGCACTTTCCAATGTGCGATATGCATACATTTTTGAACACAGATCTACAAACTCTACAACTGACAAGCCATTCGCCTCATCTTTCATAAGGCCGATAACCTTCTTGGTCTGTGGAACAATATCAAAAAGATTATCAGCCATGTATAAGGACGTGTCGACTTCACTACCTTGGTACCTTACTACTTCATACAGATCACAGTTCTTGATCCTATAAATGAAGCTACCTGTATCCATATAAAATAATTTATAATATTTGAAATAAGTTTCCCCATATAATAATGACTGTGATACATGTGGAGTTTGGATAGGTCTAGTATGCAAACCCTACATAAATACGATTTGCAAACTCTACGGCCGTGTTCGTCTCCACAGAAACAAAGTTCTGTAGAATGTGGTGACCCGCTCAAAATGTTATCTCTAGAAGCATTTTTTTACGCAATAACGCCCATTCCATTCGACACTAATCAAAATTTCACGCCATTCCCTCAAATTCTCCATTGTTTTTCTGGAAGTTGAATTATTCATTAACTTATAGAAATCTTTCTCGAAGTCACATGTCATGGAAGCTCTCTGTCTCATATTCAAATCAATAAAATCCTTCAACTAGGGGACTGCTCCATCCCCAAGCACAGACACTGCTGGATATTATGATAATGAATAATATATCTCCCTTATTTTCCAGCATTGTCCTCACGGAACTAGATTCTCTGGACACTGTGGCAAAGCAGCGTGCACATCGAACAAACTAATAGGTATACCATTTCTGCCTCCGCCACATATCCCACATCAGAATTAGCCGCCATACCCTCCTTGATGTTTTCACCTAATCCCTTGCATTTGTCTCGGGCACCCATCAAAAGTCACCAATTGGCAGTGGCTATTGCATGGCATACCCATACAAGTTATTCACATCCAGGTACATGACAGTACTCTTGCGTGGAAGGGTTAAAACATCTTCGTTGGATGAAAATCCTAAAATCCTAATTTCATCGTTATTGTTAAATGTGGTTGATGCAAAAGGTTTATGCGAGAAGTATACCTGAGATAAAATACTCTCGTCGTATTCCACTGGGCTAGATATATGAAATAACGTCACTGCGCCGCTTCAGACGTACAGATTCAAGAAACTCGTAGTTTTTGCTATTCTGTTGTGAAGCACCGTGCTTCTTTGAAAATACCGGTCTGCAGTGATGACTGCTTGAAGCTCGCTGCCGATGCTTCCGGTACTTCAAGTTAAAGGTTGTCGACTCTGCCACCAGCAAGTCCCTGCTGGTTGAACGCCACCTCCGCTTCTAGGTGTCTGCACGTTCAAGGTCACTGCTGGTTCTGCTTTAGATGTAGCATACAATGATTTCCTCACCGCGGAATTAGACAAGGCGATTATCCTAGTCGAGATTATGCAGCTACACGTAGCCCAAACCCTGAACTGTTACTGGAAGACGAATAACGTTGGTAGGGGTCTCAACCATTTTACACCCTTCTCACAGATGGAAAGAATCCGTAAGTTGTATGAATCAGGCTGTTGTTGAGATAAGAGGTTGTTACAATGTTACACTCTACATTGATTGTGCTGGCAGGGAATATATCCACTAACTGGTTACATCTGTAGAATTTATTAGGATTCTTCTTCAGAACCATTCCTTTTGTGAAAATTGATATCCATCCTATAAATCCTTGCTGGTTAAAGTCAATCGTTGCACTCGTTGTCTATATTTCAGATTTAAGTGTGTTTTTACTTGCACGTAGCACTGTATTGACTGTTTAAACGAAGTTTTAAAACGGTTGTAAGGCTCCAATCCAATCAGCACACTACTCCACTCCCCTTTGCTTAAATGCCGGACGGTGTGGCCGAGCGGTTCTAGGCGCTTCAGTCTGGAACCGCGCGACCATAACGGTCGCAGGTTCGAATCCTGTCTCGGGCATGGATGTGTGTGATGTCCTTAGGTTAGTTAGGTTTAAGTAGTTCTAAGTTCTAGGGGACTGATGACCTGAGATGTTAAGTCCCACAGTGCTCAGAGCCATTTGAACCTTTTTTTTAAAAAAATCAATCGGTGGAAAGTAATTCGCGCGTAATACTGACGAGAGTTCTTTTGAACTCAGATTATACGACATTGCAGATGCTTAATTCACCTCCTTACATACAGAGTTATTTGTAAACATTAGGAGGAACATAATGCGCACATGCCCTGATAACTATGTATTAAATCTTGGTGGATATGAAAATTGTAGAACACACGTCCTCTTTCGTTGAAGTATCGTTGTAACTCTTCTGGTGCTGCAAGTCTCCAAATGAGTCTAAATAGTAGACAATATTTGTGTTTTTCTTAACATACGCCACACATTGGGATCTTGGTCCATCAGCAACATTTAAATCCACAATTCCAAATTCTGCCGATTTCCATATAATCTTCAGTAATGTACCCAGCGTAAACACACCACGGAGTCTTGGAATGCTGAATTTTTCCCTGAAAAATTTGAGCTGATCTGTATTTGTAAGCGGTCTGTCCGGTAGGGTAGCCAATGGTTTCTTTTTGTTTATGAAGAGACTCAGTTCTTTACTGTATGGTTTCGGATGGCTGCTGCTTCCATCATGCGGTTATATTTCTTGCTTCCTCTAGCTGCTCCTGGAAGTTCTCTGCGTTCCTCACTGTTCAGTCAATAGCCGCAGCTCCACCACCCAATGAACCCATCGCTGAGGGACCTGCGAGGGCAGGAATGAAGACGGGTACAATTCACCTGATGCCATGGCAGAAACTTCGATGCTTTAACCGGTCCTTTATGCTTCAACGCACTTTCAGCTGCTGATGTTGCTCTCAGGGTACAGCTTTTTAAACAATCTTGCTCTGGCTTCTCCTTCTTCTTCAGTGTACGATGAGCAGCATTCATAACTTGCTTGAAATCCATCACCCCTAAGCCCAACTTAATTTTACTATGCAGGGTTTTATCAACTACAAACGCTGCAGTGCGCTGTCCTATACCAATCTCCTTCCGCACACGTACTGCATCGGTCTGCAGAATGACGTCCTGAGAGATCTTTATATTTTTCGTATGCAGTGTCGTGTTTCAAACATGCTTCGTCAAGCAGGTTAATCCCCTTACCACCACGAACCAAACGTTTTTGAGCCTTTTACCAGGTCCACAGTGATTATACCCCGGAACGTGCAATTTGTCGAGAATACCACTGCCAACTATAAAGAGCCTCCTATCACGCATGTTATGCTACTGTGCTGGTTGTGTTGTGTGCACTCCATTATACAGCAAATCATCTGCGTCAGTCCAGCAGTTTTGTGACAAAGGAAAACCAAGCCATTTAACTAGTGCTCTGTTCCCTCGACGTCTTATGAGACGCTGTATGAGAAACATGTGTGGTTCTGAGCTTTTCCGCATTACCTTGTTGTAAAAGCATCCCAAAATTGCTGTGCCATTGTTGTTCTTTGAGATGTAAGTTATGGGATTTGTTCTATCCACTTCGAAACTACGATTAGTTTGGGGGGTATGACTTCTCAAATGTTGTCTTGCGTTTTGAGATATGTACCAAATCACCTAAAGTAAATTTCTGTTCACGTGTATCCAGCATTTTAATACGATAGTGCAATTTGTTCAAGAGTTCATTGTCATGAAGCTTGTAAGAGGTCCGAGCAGATGTAATTTCGATGTATTGCTCATGCGCTGCCTGCGATATGCAAGGTCTCTGACCAGAGAGCAGTGTTGACTGCGGTAGGAACTGTGTAGCTGTAGCAGTAAGTTGTTGCTAGTCTGGAGTCTGCTCTGGTCTGGTATGGTGTACCGTGTTGGCTGGCCCGGTCGCGGTGCAGCGATGCCGGAGCCTGAGTATTATTGTATAGGGTAAAAAGCAGCCTCGCGCACATGTAGTAATGTTATCTCAAGTCCCATGTAAATGTTTTAAAACTCTCGTAATAATAATCTTCCTCATAAAAAGTAATTTTTAACAACCATTCATTTCAATTTAAAGAATTTACTAATTTCTCCCATCCATGATCATCCCGATTATTGCAATAGAAAAATCAGTTGCTTCCGTTCATAAATGACAGATAGGTCGGCCAGCATTGCACAGAGCTGTGCCGGAAAAATTTATTGTAAGAGCAGATATATCCGGCGACTTCATTGAGGTAAGAATTTTTCCTTTTTTTATTGAGAATGATCTTTCAGGGCCATGACGCAGCACTGCTGTCATCCAAAATTTATCAGGTTAAATTCACAGTGAATTATTGAAATGTCATAAGTGAGCGACAATTTAATTGAGAGGTTAGTTACATTGTTTTATTACCAGGTTACTGATTTTTTTTTATTGGGATGTTATACTGAATGTGAACGACATAATTATAATTTTTACTGTTGAGAGGTTTAGGAATTTTCTGTTTTGAGGTTACGCTAAATGTGAATGAATTTTGAGCTTAGATTAAATCAGAAAGAATTTTGTGTGGAGGTTAATGTGAAAAGAATTTTGTGTGGAGGTTAACGTGAAAAGAATTTTGTGGGGAGGTTACACTAAACCAGAATCATTATCCATAATATTTATTTTATTTTGTGGGGAGGTTACAAGCTCGATTAACCTCATTTTTTATTGTGTTATGTTTGGTTCGATTATACTGTGCAATTATTTCTGTGAGAATATCGGTCTATTTGTATGAGCCGCGAAGATTAAAATACATCCACATTTGACGTTTTATTGTTCTCTTCAGACATTCCACGATACTCGTCTTCAGGTGGGTGAATGTTGAGTAGCGATGTATTCCATACCGCTGTATCATGCTCTTGAAATATCTATTGTAAAACCCTCCACAATGATCGGTTTGGCGTTTGTCTGGGCATCGATTCGTTCCTGTCTGCAACAAACGCTCATGCACATCCACAACATTTCTCCCCATTTCTGTTTTAACAGGTAGTGCCGAGGCAAATTTCGAATATGTATCGCTAACAATTACAATATATTTGAATCCAGTTTTCTCATGTGAATATTCCTTCATATCCACAAAATCAGCCTGCCGTATGTCATACACTTCTTTCATCATAACGTGCCTACAAGGGTATGTTTTGCGTGCTGGTTTGTGCTGTTCTTGACCTACTGTCTCCATACTTATTCGATTACACCTCTGTCTCAAAGCTCTGGAATTACTGAGACGACCTCATTCGAATGAGTGGTATTGCCCGCAGCAGCTGATGCCATAAGCAGTACTAGCCGATCTATTATCTGATGGGCGTCGTCATAGTATACAGGGTGTCCCAGCTATCTTGTCCACCCAAAATATCTCTGGAACAATAACAGCTATTGGAAAACGACTTTCACCGGTATCAACGTAGGGCTGGGGCCCATGAATGTACATATTTGGAAACATTCTAAAACGAAAGCGTATGTGATTTTTAACACAAACTTATGTTTTTTTAAATGGACCTCCTATATTTTTTCTTCAGCAATCCATAGCATGACAAAGCACATACACAATGGCGTTGATTGCATCGCAATATTCCCATTACATCCCGAGATATTAAGACGCGAAGTTGACGCTTGAAACGCTCGACATGCGCTGCTAGCGCACGTCCTGAGGCTCAGGCGTGAACCCCATGCTGCCCGTAATCGCGATGTGATTGACATGTGTAATCACACCTCCATACTTTTCAAGAGGTCCGAAACGAATAATAAGGTCTGCTGCCATTAACTCTCATAAGCACATAATGGTTTCCCTCTTGCACGTTTTACGTATCTACGTACACAATATGAACCAGTACCGATCGGTGTACACCCGTCAGGTTGTCTTATTTATCCTGCACACCCAAAATAAGGTTTATCTAATGCATTATACACTCCTGGAAATGGAAAAAAGAACACATTGACACCGGTGTGTCAGACCCACCATACTTGCTCCGGACACTGCGAGAGGGCTGTACAAGCAATGATCACACGCACGGCACAGCGGACACACCAGGAACCGCGGTGTTGGCCGTCGAATGGCGCTAGCTGCGCAGCATTTGTGCACCGCCGCCGTCAGTGTCAGCCAGTTTGCCGTGGCATACGGAGCTCCATCGCAGTCTTTAACACTGGTAGCATGCCGCGACAGCGTGGACGTGAACCGTATGTGCAGTTGACGGACTTTGAGCGAGGGCGTATAGTGGGCATGTGGGAGGCCGGGTGGACGTACCGCCGAATTGCTCAACACGTGGGGCGTGAGGTCTCCACAGTACATCGATGTTGTCGCCAGTGGTCGGCGGAAGGTGCACGTGCCCGTCGACCTGGGACCGGACCGCAGCGACGCACGGATGCACGCCAAGACCGTAGGATCCTACGCAGTGCCGTAGGGGACCGCACCGCCACTTCCCAGCAAATTAGGGACACTGTTACTCCTGGGGTATCGGCGAGGACCATTCGCAACCGTCTCCATGAAGCTGGGCTACGGTCCCGCACACCGTTAGGCCGTCTTCCGCTCACGCCCCAACATCGTGCAGCCCGCCTCCAGTGGTGTCGCGACAGGCGTGAATGGAGGGACGAATGGAGACGTGTCGTCTTCAGCGATGAGAGTCGCTTCTGCCTTGGTGCCAATGATGGTCGTATGCGTGTTTGGCGCCGTGCAGGTGAGCGCCACAATCAGGACTGCATACGACCGAGGCACACAGGGCCAACACCCGGCATCATGGTGTGGGGAGCGATCTCCTACACTGGCCGTACACCACTGGTGACCGTCGAGGGGACACTGAATAGTGCACGGTACATCCAAACCGTCATCGAACCCATCGTTCTACCATTCCTAGACCGGCAAGGGAACTTGCTGTTCCAACAGGACAATGCACGTCCGCATGTATGCCGTGCCACCCAACGTGCTCTAGAAGGTGTAAGTCAACTACCCTGGCCAGCAAGATCTCCGGATCTGTCCCCCATTGAGCATGTTTGGGACTGGATGAAGCGTCGTCTCACGCGGTCTGCACGTCCAGCACGAACGCTGGTCCAACTGAGGCGCCAGGTGGAAATGGCATGGCAAGCCGTTCCACAGGACTACATCCAGCATCTCTACGATCGTCTCCATGGGAGAATAGCAGCCTGCGTTGCTGCGAAAGGTGGATATACACTGTACTAGTGCCGACATTGTGCATGCTCTGTTGCCTGTGTCTATGTGCCTGTGGTTCTGTCAGTGTGATCATGTGATGTATCTGACCCCAGGAATGTGTCAATAAAGTTTCCCCTTCCTGGGACAATGAATTCACGGTGTTCTTATTTCAATTTCCAGGAGTGTATGACCCATTGTGCCTGTCGCGCACGGCCTGGCTCTGCCAGTCAAGTGTCCGACGTAGTTCCCACTACTGCCACAGTTACCACTTCGCCTTGTTTATGATTTGCGACCCATGCAAACTCCTGTACTCCACCACCCTGCGAGCATCCCATTTGTTGTTGCTTTGGCGTGCAGTACACAGCTTGCCAGTGTAGTCGTGCATCAGAGTAATCTAGTGACGGCACGGAGGTAGTACACATTGTGAATAAACGTTGTGTTGTGGAACTTATACTGTACAGTATAACGTACACACATGAAGATATGGTAGAAATGCTGCTGATCTATGGAGAATGTACGTTGACGGGAAATACGTTATGAGATTGCTTGTTTGTTGATAGTACTGTTAGCGAACATTATGATTATTAAGTTAATATGTCTGTTTTCTACCCTACTCTACATCCTCAAATCAGCACACGTCAAATTGAACGTGAAGTTGGTGTGTCGAAATCAAGTGCACAGCGTATTCTTAGACTCGTAAATTTCATCCTTACCATGTTCATATACACCAGGATTTCATGGAAATGACTTCCGCAATAGGGTGACATTTTGTCGGTGGGCTCAGCAAAAACTTCTGACTAATCCAAATTTTTTCGCAGATGTTCTCTTTACCGACGAGGCATCGTTCTCCAACAAAGGTATTGTCAATATGAGGAATATGCATTATTGGTCGTCAGACAATCCAAAATGGCTCCGTCAGGTACAGCATCAACGTCCGTGGAAAGTTAATGTTTGGTGTGGGATTATTGGAGATACCATTATCGGACCTTTCTTTATAAATGGCATCCAAAATGGCAGACAATACTCCGGATTTATACGACACAATCTTCCTGTTCTCTAGGACACCGTACCTCTGAACCGGAGAGTGGTCATGTGGTATCAGCATGACGGATGCCCTGCACATAACGCCTTACGAGCACGACGACTTCTGAACCGTAAGTTCCTTGGTAGGTGGATTGGACGAGGTGGCCCAGTTAGGTGGCCTGCCCGATCTCCGGACCTTACACCGCTGGATTATTTTCTTTGGGGAGCAGTGAAGGATGCTGTTTACCAACATGAACCAACAACTCCAGAGGACATGAAGCAACGCATTATTGATGCTTGTACAGCCATCAAAGAGGAAACAGTAGCACGAAGTAGGGCATCCTTCATCCGCAGAGTGACCCTATGTATGCAATCCAATGGGCATCACTTTGACCACGAGATGTGAACGCTATGTTTAGTATGTAGTGCTGGTATCACAGTGGAAGTTTCTACAAAGGGCCATTTTACTCAGTGATGTTAAGAAACATTTGTTTTCAACAATTTGTCATTTAACGCATTAGATAAACATAACATTGACAATTATGTGATAATAAAACTAATTGGTTAAACATGTTTACATTCATCTTCTATGTCCTACCTGAACTTCCCAAATCAAAACATTTTTACCTAAACAACGGTAAAACTTTTAGTCCACTTGCTCGTTTCACTAAAACCATCAACATGAATTTACTATTACGAGTGAATGATTAACTGTCAGTTAGGCTAGATCTACAGTAAAGTAAGGTTTTAACGTTGAACGGCATTACCTTTTTAGTAACGGATTAACGATAAGCGAAGTTAACTTTGTGACTAACGTTGCGGTACACAGATATGTTACAGAACCGCATCACCCCTAGCCTATGGGATAAATACCTACTGGAATGTACGACGTTAATGCAGAATGGCAGCAGACCGTATTATTCGTTTCGGACCTCTTGATAAGTATGGAAGTGTGATTACGCATGTCAATCACATTGCGATTACGGGCAGCATAGGGTTCACGCCTGAGGCTCAGAACGTGCGCTAGCAGCGCATGTCGGGTATTTCAAGCGTAAACTTCGCGTCTTAATATCTCGGGATGTAATGGGAATATTGCGATGCAATCAACGCCATTGTGTATGTGCTTTGTCATGCTATGGATTGCTGAAGAAAAAATATAGGAGGTCCATTTAAAAAAAACATAAGTTTGTGTTAAAAAACGCATATGCTTTCGTTTTAGAATGTTTCCAAATATGTACATTCATGGGCCCCAGCCCTACGTTGATACCGGTGAAAGTCGTTTTCCAATAGCTGTTATTGTTCCAGAGATAATTTTGGGTGGACGAGATAGCTGGGACACCCTATATATTCCTTAGTAGACTGATTGCTGACTCTTTTACGCTGAATATCAATACGATCACCACTGCTATACCGACTGTCTGATAATAATGGTTTTATGTCTCTGTAGTTCACTCTACGTTGGTTTCCTGCTTTCCTGTGTACAGTTGTCAATTGTAATAGCTCCACACACATCTTCAGACCTTTGGTTCGAAATTTTACTGTTTATGTCGTTTTTAAGATAATGAAATTCAGTAGACATGTTTTTCTTTGAAATTCCCTATCCCCTCTCTGTATTGGTTTTTCATTTATAATTATAGGCTGCCTGCACAACACGCATCGTTTTTCACCACTGACACCAAATATTTTGTGTATCCTGTTTTGGTTGTGACGGTAAATAAAACCGGCAATAGCATCATCGTCGTTGTTGTGTACTTTTGCTGAGAGTTCATCAAGAGGTTCAGTATATGGTTTAAATATCCTTAGCAAACCTAATTTCTCTCGAACGGCCTCAAGTGCAAAAATGATCTTATGCTTGGTCGACATATTGCTATATACTAACTGGGCTGCATCAGAGGCTGTACCTTATATACCGGGTGATCATAAAGTCAGTATAAGTTTGAAAACTTAATAAACCAGGGAATAATGTACATAGAGAGGTAAAAACTGACACACATGCTTGGAATGACATAGGGTTTTATTAGAACCAAAAAAGAAAAAAAAGTATTGCTAGACGCGTGAAAGATCTCTTGCGCCTGTCGTTTGGTGATGATCGTGTGCTCAGCCGCCACTTTCGTCATGCTTGGCCTCCCAGGTCCCTAGACCTCAGTCCGTGCGATTATTGGCTTTGGGGTTATCTGAAGTTGCAAGTGTATCGTGATCGACCGACATCTCTAGGGATGCTGAAAGACAACATCCGACGCCAATGCCTCACCATAACTCCGGACATGCTTTACAGAGCTGTTCACAACATTATTCCTCGACTACAGCTATTGTTGAGGAATGATGGTGGACATATTGAGCATTTCCTGTAAAGAACGTCATCTTTGCTTTCTGTTACTTTGTTATGCTAATTATTGCTATTCTGATCAGATGAAGCGCCATCTATCGGATATTTTTTGAACGTTTGAATTTTTATTTTTTTTTTGTTTTTTTTTGCTTTGTTTTAGTAAAACCCCATGTCATTCCCAGCATGTGTGTCAATTTGTACCTCTCTATTTACATTATTCCGTGATTTATTCAGTTTTAAAATTTATACTGACTTTTTGATCACCCGGTACATTTCGCTCAACGTTTACAGTTATGTTATGTACTCTCTTTTCAGTTTTATCAACTTTTACAGTTAAGCCATTTACTTTCTTTCTCAGAATGATGCGGACGTATGTCTCTAGCTCCTTAATCCTAGCATATGATTCACTGATCAGTCTCTAGCTCCTTAATTTTACTTCGAGAGACTGAAATTTCTATTTTCTATCTATGTACAGACGCATTCTCTGTCTATGCACACCTTTCCTCTAGGGCTGAGTGCGTGACATACGTGTGATCTAGTACATGGTGCAATGTTACTCACATACTCATAGCTATATATATATATATATATATATATATATATATACTCCTGAAAGTTCCATCCATACCTACTGGCATTCAGTTTCCTTGAATTATCAATAACAAGAAACTCGTACTATGTGTGATTCCGGCAATGTGCACATATCTTTATTAAATCATTGAATGACATGTCAGTTCTTACATGTGCCTGGTAAATGTGTTTTAGATTCAAATTGTCTTGTCTGAAAGCTATAATGAGATCTGCATCATCCCTCACGTGTGCTACAGGGTCCTATGGTGACGCTACCACTACTGGTACTCACAAGCCAGAGTTCGCTGCAAACCCGATGAGCCAATGGTAGCCGCTAGTTGCTCAGGCACGCTGGGTGTCACTGCCAGTCCAGACAACCCAGAGGCCACTGAGGAAAAAAGAAGAAGAAGAAACAATAAGCATTCACAGACAATGACATGGAGATGAACAAAGAAAGTGAACTTGACAAGGAAGAGGAGGAAGAGGAACCTCTCCATACCATAATAGTAGCAACAACATGTAATGAGTACTTACTTTTATGCTTCTTAAGAGATGGAAGGCAGATGAGGATCTCGACTGCTGCTGGCAATGCTTCATGGTTCTTCTTCTTTCAGAGACTGACTGCTACAGGGAGTGATGGGCTAAGGCGTCGGCTGTGTATCTCTTACATCGCGATCACGTGACCAGAAATTAATTAGTCAACCAATTTATTGATTTTAACAATATTTCTGGATCGATTAACAGTCAGGTATTTGCCTTGGAAGGAGTTCTCATGTGCGCCAGTATCCCACAGGGGAAGGCTTGGGGATTTCCCAGGTGAACACTGCTTTGTTCTGTCCAACCACAACCGATGGCACATGTGGACCGAACAGTCGCACCCAACACGACGTAGCCACCTGAGAGAGGGAGAGAGAGAGAGAGAGAGAGAGAGAGAGAGAGAGAGAGAGAGGTGAGAGAGAATGTGTTTAGACAAGAATTTCTCAGGTGTCAATATCGGTTGATGCCACCTGAAGTTTTTGTTCAGTGGATAGTGTAACTTCCGGTGTACATGCCACAAGAGTCGGCTGTGTGGCATCTGGCAGTGGTCACGGGGCCTGCGCGTGCAGTAATGTGCAAAGTGGCCGGCTCGATAAAGTGGTCGGGGCATGGGTGCGTAGTTCCCTGCAGTCGGTACGAAAGATTTTTAAGTGCACTTATTTGTGGGGAGTTATGTTGACGGTATTCCTTCTGCGATAAGAATAAATAAGTGATCAATTTAATTACTTTTTTTCGATGTACCTTACAAGATCTGCTTTTTCCCAAACAGCAGAGAAAGATGAGCAAGAGAGGACCAACCCCTGCAATTTGAGTTTTGTAAATAAACAGTATGTCTTTTCTGTGTAATTGAATTCCCTTCGTGAGATCCTTCCTCCCCAGAAGAGACCCTTCAATTTACAGGTGGGGGTGGGGGTGGGGGTGGGTTGGGTTAATGTATTTGTTGATTTAATTAAGTAGTCAGTCAAACTGATAAGGTGGAAAGGGCTATTCGAATAACCCAGCCCTGAAAATGGGGCAGTAAGGGGGAGGGTTTAAGGTTTCCAGAGTAGTTGCGGGAGGAAGAGGGGGAGGAGGAGGGGTGAGGTTTCTCAGAAGGATAGATTATCCACAGAGGGTCATAAAACAACCCCAACGGTCCATGAAGCACTTAGCAGAACAGTAGGTCAAAGGGAGAGAAGAAAGCCAAAAATGAATCAAGTTTGTCCTCGGTTCTCGTACATATTATAAATATCACCCATCTCTCCGTAACATCTTGCGCCATTTTACATCGTCGAACGGTTTTTCCAGATCGACTGATCCTTGAAAGTGTCTTGATTTTTCATCACTCTTGCTTCCATTATATAGCGAAAAGCCAGGTTTGCTTCTCTGGTAGCTTTACCTTTCCTAAAGCCTAGCTGATTGTTCTCTAACGGTCCCTCAATTGTCTTTTTCACTTTCCTTTATCTACACGGTATGTTTATTGACAGAGATATCAGCATATGCTTCCTAATATTCTAATATACAGGAGTATGCTGAGTTCTCTGTCAACAGACATTCAGTACAGGTGGAGAGAAGGCAACTGACGTAATTGAAAACTGAAGTTAACTATCTTCAAGACTATCAATTTTATTAGTGTTAACAATCACAGAAATGTGAATTTGTTACCAGTGTGAAAATGCTGAAACACCATCCGGTGCCCAAGGAACCCAGAAGAAAGTCACCGTTGACAGGGATAGTTTCAGAAAAGAGTCAGCTGCGGAAAACAACCTTCAAATGTTTATAATTCCGGAAATTATCGGTGACCCCGAACGTATAAATAAACGAGTGATGCGCAGTTATAGTAGTAGTAGTAATACTAGTAATCCAAATAGTATAACTACTAGTTGGATAATCAGTTAAGTGGTCATCAGTAGTTCTGGAGTGGTAAAAAGTTGAACTCTTTTTTTTTAAACTCTTTTGTATTAGTAGCTAGCAATACAGTAACAATTATTATATAAATATGTCATTATACAGAAAACGTAGGTTGAATCCCGTATCTTAGCTATCCACATAATGGTTGTAATTGTAAGAATAAATAAATATAATTTTCTTAAATAGCTATGGTGAACTATCCAACAAACATTGCTACAGGTGAGGGAACTGTCTAAACACTACACCCAGATTACAAGCGTGCTAGACCAATAGTCGTAAATTCACACATGGATTTAGTCCAGGTATATCTCAGCTACCTCTCTTGTAAGTCAGAGCGCTGTGTGTTATGCTATACAGTTAGACGATCGTTACCCTATAACTGATTATAGTATTCGTTGTCGGATGTTTATTGGCAACGAACAGTACCTCAACACTGTCCATGTTGTGAAGTTCTCGATTTATTTCAGATCGTTCCATTATGTTCCATGTTGTGAGGCCTTAGAGCATTGTCACTAATAATCAGTGTGTGCGGTAGAAACATTATTTCTTCGGGCAGTGAGCACCCATCTCTCAGCAATTTTGTGGAAATTAAAATAAACAATAGTGTATTGCTTTTGGAAATGTGTCATAATATTTGAAAAAAATTATATTTAGAAAAATTTTAAAAAATTGCAGTGCTTTCATTGTTAGGGAAGTTAATCGTACTGTCGGAATGGAGTCTGTTAGAGACGTAGGGCAAGCCTCATTTGAAGAGAGAAGGATCTAACGCTCTTTCGTTTTTTAGAATGCATGGAGGCACCATTTACATTTTTAAATTGCACTTACTACGTTTTGAACCAATGCACTGAACAAAATACGTTTTGAACAAATCATGTTTTCACATAATATGGTTTGAAACGTTCATTTCAGTTTTTTTACTGATTTTATTGTTGGACACAGGCAATGACGTAAGAAAATAAGATTATTAACATATTGTTGACGGTAGATCGATGTGTTACAGTCTTGCACTTTAGTTATTCTTCCTCGAGCAGAAGGATCAGGTGACAGACTCTTGTTGTTGTTCAGCAATAATGAGTTACTCAGCTCCTAACGACACAATCATATTGACGTCTCAAAAACCGCATAACAATGTAACGCTTCAGTAGCAGTATTATAAACAACTCTGTAACCTACCCCATACGACACAAAAGTGGAATTGCGACTGTGCTGTCCTGCATATTGCTTTGCAGTTCTTCATGGTTTTGTAGATGTAACTTTCATCGTATAACTGAGACTGAGATCTTGTTCCACTTCGATCGGTCCCCTGTAAACTTTATTGTTTTGCTTCCACCAGATAGAGTAGTAGCATGCTTCTATACTTGAATCTCCCACCTTTTTAATTACAATGCGGCTCAAAATTACTTAAATGTGGACATCAGTTGAAGCACCTAAAGCGAAGTACGTTTCGTCACGGCTTAACTTCAAATAGTAAAGCTCAATCGGAGTACAAAATCATGTACTTACGCCATCTTTCCCACACGAATAATGCGCCGACATTATAATTTTCACTGAAAATTATAATTCGTAAAGTACATCACGTGTTATTACACACATCAAAAAAAGCTTTGCATCACCCCGGTTCCCAGAACTACTGAAGATAGTCGTTGACTGTGGATATTGTATCACAGACACAGTCCCTTTGACTATTCAGAGATGTCACTAAACCCAATCACAGATGTAAACAACCATGCATGAGCAGGGCCTATTAGACGGAGGGGTTTCGTAAGCTGATCAGTTCCAGTCATTCCACCAGGAAGAAGGTACACGGCAAGTGATGTCTGTAGTTCAACCATGCCAAGACTTTCAACACCGCGGTTCTATCGTGTCCACATTGTTACTCTGTGCCAGGAAAGGCTATCAACAAGGGAAGTGTCGAGGCGTCTCGGAGTGAACGATAGCGGTATTGATCGGACGTGGAGGAGATACAGAGAGACAGGAACTGTCGATACATGCCTCGCTCAGGCGTCCCGAGGGATGCATTGGATGACCGCTATCTACGGATTATGGCTCGGAGAAACCCTGACACCAACGCCACCATGTTGAAAAATGCTTTTCGTGGAGCCACAGGACGTCGTGTTACGACTCAAACTGTGCGCAGTAGGCTGCATGATGCGCAACTTCACTCCCGACATCCATGGCGAGGTCCAGCTTTGCAACCACAGCTCAATGCAGCGCGGTACAGATGGGCCCAACAACATGCCGAATGGACCGCTCAGCGTTGGCATCACTTTCCTCCACTGATGAGTGTCGCATATGCCTTCAACCAGACAATCGTCAGAGACGTGTTTGGAGGCAACCCGGTCGGGCTGATGGTCTTAGATGCATCGTCCACTGAGTGCAGCAAGGTGGAGGTTCCCTGTTGTTTTGGGGTGGCATTATGTGGGGCCGACGTACGCCACTGGTGGTCATGGAAGGCGCCGTAACGGCTGTACGATACGTGAATGCCATCTTCCGACGGATAGAGCATATTGGCAGCAAATTGGCGAGGCATTCGTCTTCATAGACGACAATTCGCGCCCCCATCGTGCACATCTTGTGAATGTCTTCCTTCAGGACAACGACATCGCTCGACTAGAGTGGTCAGCATGTTCTCCAGACATGAACCTTATCGAACATGCCTGGGATAGATTGCAAAGGGTTGTTTATGGACGACATGACCCACCACCCACTCTCAGGAAGTACACGAATCGCCGTTGAGGAGTGGGCCAACAGTGCCTTGATGAACTTTTGGACAGAATGCCACAAAAAATACAGGCATGCATCAATGCAAGAGGACCTGCTACTGGGTATTAGAGGTACTGGTGTGTACAGCAATCTGGACCACCACCTCTGAAGGTCTCGCTGTATGGTGGTTTTCATGAGCAATAAAAAGGACGAAAATGATGTTTATGTTGATCTCTATTCCAATTTTCTGTACAGATTCCGGAACTCTCGGAACAGAGATGATGCAAAACTTTTTTTGATGTCTGTATTTACTGAGCTTGCATCTTCACCGTCTCTCGGTTTTCTCATTCTGCTTCCTTTCGATCACTCTCACACGGGTAAATAGTCCCCCCCCCCCTCTCCCTCAATGATGATGTAATGAGCACAGTCATGCAATCATCACCACAACGTGAGCTGCAAGATCAAAACAGTGTGAACAGCTAACAAAAGAGCGGGCTAATAAGCAGGCTGTGAAATATGTCTTCGACATAATACCATTCGGACCGTCAGCTACTGTGTACGTAATACGATTTCATCCGATACATTTTTCAAATGGTTCAAATGGCTCTGAGGACTATGGGACTTAACATCTGAGGTTATCAGTCCCCTAGAACTTAGAACTACCTAAACCCAACAAACGTAAGGACATCATACATATCCATTCCCGAGGCAGGATTCGAACCTGCCACCATAGGAGTCACGCGGTTCCGGACTGAAATGCCTAGAACCGCTCGGTCACCGCGGCAGGCGATACATTTTTCTCAGCACTAAATTACGGTGGGAAAGAATAGGGGGTGGGACAATCTGACTCAACAAAGAGCATGCCACAATTGGGGTGGAAATGCATGAAACTGCACAGGGTTATTACAAATGATTGAAGCGATTTCACAGCTCTACAATAACTTTTTTATTTGAGATATTTTCACAATGCTTTGCACACACATACAAAAACTCAAAAAGTTTTTTTAGGCATTCACAAATGTTCGATATGTGCCCCTTTAGTGATTCGGCAGACATCAAGCCGATAATCAAGTTCCTCCCACACCCGGCGCAGCATGTCCCCATCAATGAGTTCGAAAGCATTGTTGATGCGAGCTCGCAGTTCTGGCACGCTTCTTGGTAGAGGAGGTTTAAACACTGAAGCTTTCACATAACCCCACAGAAAGAAATTGCATGGGGCTAAATCGGGAGAGCGTGGAGGCCATGACAAGAATTGCTGATCATGATCTCCACCACGACCGATCCCTCGGTTTTCCAATTTCCTGTTTAAGAAATGCCGAACATCATGATGGAAGTGCGGTGGAGCACCATCCTGTGGTACGTTTAGTTCCCTGCTTGCTTTATTCGTCGACTTCCGTGGGATACGCGTGAAACTTGCCCGCACGCGTTCAACCATTTCTTCGCTCACTGCAGGCCGACCCATTGATTTCCCCTTACAGAGGCATCCAGAAGCTTTAAACTGCGCATACCATCGCCGAATGGAGTTAGCAGTTGGTGGATCTTCGTTGAACTTCGTCCTGAAGTGTCTGTACTGTTATGACTGACTGATGTGAGTGCATTTCAAGCACGACATACGCTTTCTCGACTCCTGTCGCCATTTTGTCTCACTGCGCTCTCGAGCGCTCTGGCGGCAGAAACCTGAAGTGCGGCTTCAGCCGAACAAAACTTTATGAGTTTTTCTACGTATCTGTAGTGTGTCGTGACCATATGTCAATGAATGGAGCTACAGTGAATTTATGAAATCGCTTCAATCATTTGTAATAGCCCTGTATTTTAACCTACAGTAGGTTGCATTTAATCGGTTTTGAAAGAATGCTACTCATATATGGTTTGGGGTATTAAACCTACTTCTTTCGATTACCGCTTCATCGCCTTGCTCGGAATTTTTTTTTCCATTTTTCTCTGTTTTTATCGCTGAATAACAATTCGTTAGCAAAACTATGTAGTAGTAAAGTCTGTGGCGCTCTTCCGTGACTGGCCCGGCAGCCTCTCTTCATATCATAATTATTAATATTTTCATAAAAGGCATGAAAAAGAATGGTAAAAGTAAATTTAGAATCGCAAATGTATTTCAAGGAAGGGATTGTAGAGCATACTCAAGAACTGGGTATACAAAATCCGACACTTTTTTTATGTTCTAGTTGATAACTTAAAATTTCGTGTTTGTGTGGATTGACAGTCTCCATGTGCTTAATAAACGTGAACATGGTCCGTAGTGGGCTGTAACGCGATTTTTATTTAATCGTGAGGTTAGCTGATTTCGACTACCTGTCATTGTCGAGCACTTATAAACCCAACATGAGAAAGCATATCATTGTCTGCATGCATCGCGTGTATAACTAACAGTTTACACATCTCACATTAAGATAAAACATTACTGGATATTATCTCAATTATTCATGATCGTAAACGAACGAAGAAAGAGAAGAAAAAGGTGACGTATGTCATGCCACTTTTCAGTATTTACACGATCTCTTCTTTTTCCTTCCTCCTCCTGTTTTCTTGCAGCAGTATGCAGAATGAATGAAGCAATAAATGGATTTAATAATTTCGAAAGGGAATCATTTTACTTCTCGAAAAGGTAATAGCGATTTACTAAATGTTTAATGAACTCGTCACAGAGTAATAAAAACAGTTTGAAAATTCCATTAGAGCCTTGAAGTGAAATGGGCGGGTGACGGAGGAGAGGGAGTGTAAATGGAACTTGGAAAAATGTCTGATTTGTTTGAAATCAAGAAACTAATTGCCGGTGTGATTTATAGAGCATAATTTTAAATTGTCTACAAAAGGTGAAAATTCTTTCTAATTGACTTCACAACTCCACTTGCAGAGACTATCAAGTTCGCCGGCATTTTAAGCGTATTAAATATTCCCGTTGTTCAACGCTAGAAGTTTCTTTCTCCTCGGAAACAAAAGCACTCAGTTACCGGGGACGGGTCGTACTGTATTTTATTAATTAAAGAGAGCGAACTCGCTCGGATGCAGGCGCTGCTCTGTCCACAGCCGCGTACCGTAATAACGAGTTCTCACCCGCGCCGGCGTCTCTCGCCTCCTCCTCCTCCTCTGTCTGGCCTTTTAACTTGCGCGCTGTCCGAGTCTCCTCCAGAGAGCGGAATTTGTCCACGCAATTTCGCAGGCACTCGGATATTAGCACAAAGGTTTATCGCCTTTCTAATACTGCGTAATTCTCCGTAACAGGCGGTGATTAAATTTTGTGTCAAAGTTCCCCAATTCAACATTCCGCACTCGGGTGGCGCGCGCGTATTGCAAAGCGCCGCTTTGGCGCGAGTTCCTCACCCTCCACCCTCTTCCTCGTTGCCCGGCGTTGCTGTATAATGCGCGAAATTACTACGGAGAATATAATACATTCCTCGGCTGTTATGTATCTATTTTAGGGCGTAATCTAGTTTCTGGGGTGGTGGGGGGGGAGGATTCCGCGAGGAGTTTCTGCAAATGCACATCGGTGGAGGGAGAAGGGGTGGGGGTCGGTTGTAAGGCCGCAGCGGCGGAGGGGGGGTGGGAGGGGGGTGCGAGTGGAGGGCAGAGGGGGTGGTGGTGTGGGGGTGGTAGGAAACTGCGCCAGCGCGTCAAATCCGGTATTTCCCCAGCTCTACTTAGCGCTAATGCACATTTAATTTGACAGAAATTGGCTAATTCCTATTCATTTTGTGCAATCTGGAGGAGATGGGAGGAGTAAATTCCCGCGCAATATTCCGCCCGCTCGGCGCCGTATCAATGTGTAATAATGCGCCCGAGGCTGGTGCTTCAATGTCGGGGCCTTATATAATGGCAGTAGAGCGGGGGCGGCGGGGGCGGGGGTGGCGGCGGCGGCGTCGGTGGTGGCGGAGGCGGCGTCGGAGGCGGCGGCGTAGCTGGCTGCTGCTGCCGCCGCTGTTGCCGGCTGCTATTGGCAGTACCGGCTGCAAAGAGGCAGAGGGCGCGCTCTGCTCACCGGGGGTGGGGGCGGGGTGAGAGCGGGGTGTGGCCGGGATTTTAAATGCCCCCCTGCCTCTCTTACCAAATACAATAGATAAGCCTTCGAATTAAAGTCGGAATTTTAGTTGAATCTGGCCCGAAATTGGAATCGAGGGCCCCCCGCGTCCGGGAGAGCCTGTTTGGGTCGAGAGGCGTATATAGTGGTGGGAAGAGGGCGAAAATTCATTTCATTTCATGTCGAAGCGGCCGCGCGCGAGGTTAGCTGTGGGGGTGGCACTGGCGGTGGCTGTGCCGAGGCCGCGAGGATTGGGCACCGATGGGGGTGGAGGGTGCTGAGGCGAGAGAGAGAGAAAGCAAGAGACAGATGGAGAGAATGGGGGCGGGAGGATGGAGGGAGGCAGAGGGCACGGTTCAGCCGCGTGGCGTTATCCAAATCTGTAATATTAGTCTCGGGGACCGTGCGCGTCCTCCTCAAAAGCTCTTTCTTGTGAATAGCTGAAATTGAAATCCTGCCGGCTTTGAAGGGGTAATTTTGAACTAACCCGATTCTTAGCAGGTGCTTGAGCAAAAGTTCTTTTTATATACAAGCGCGAGGCGTAGCGTAATCCGGAGAGTGGGCTACCCCTCGGGTTTCGGTACCGTAGGCGTAGAGCTGGAGAGGAGAGAGACGTGGGGGGCAGAGAAAGAAGGGGACGCGTCAGGCCGATGGAGCCGTAGAGACAGAGAGAGAGAGAGAGAGAGAGAGGTGGAATCAATCTGTCGGGGATTGCAGATAACAAGCCCGTGGATCTGCAGCAGCGAGCAGCTAGCGCCAATAAGAAATGTAATACTCGGGAGGCGGCGTCGGCGTCGTCGGCCGCGCCCAATATCTGTCGCCTGCACAAACAGCCGAGGCGCCGAGGCCGCGCCGTAACGCCTAGCATCGCCGCGGTCTGCCCTGCGGCGCCACCGTCGCTACGTTAATTGCGTGCTCATCCACGGCGGTATCGCCTCCCGCGGGTTTGCTCAAGCGCGATACGACATTTCTCTTTCCGTAAACGGTTGTTCGAAGACGCGGGCCCGTAATCTGTGCTGTTCGCGTGGTATCCTTTGCAGTTTAGCCGGCACATCTGCTCTTCCTGACTGCTGACGTCAAGCTGCATCAGTTGCTGGAGATGACTGTTTTATTGTCGGTGTGTTAAGCTGTTTTACTTAGCATACTTTCATTCCTTCATGCTACATCAAATACTACATGGTTTTTCTGATAGTTTCGTTAAAGTTCACAAAATTTAACTTTCCACAGGAATGGAAAAATATTTTTCTTTTCTTTCTTTTTTTTTAAAAAAAAAAAGAAAAAGCTGAGCAACTTTATGACTGAGATAATACTTCGTGAAAAAAATACGCTCTGTAGTTTCAGCATATACTTTATTTCTCAAGTCAACATCCTTTTTTTCTCAACACATACCAGGCGCAGAGGGATGAATGACTCCCTTTCCATATTATCTTATTACAAACACTATTTCATTTGTTTTAAGATATTTATTTATCCTACAAGCTGACTTTTCTAAATGAGTGTACTTTGCGAAAAGACAAACGTATTTGTCATTGTCGCCATGAATTGTGATTTACCTGTTGCTACCGCAGCCTAATGAGTTTTCTGTAGTTGTAAGTGTTTGTCGAGTTAAAGTTATAGGCCATGTGGCCCTAATGACGGTTCCTGATCTCTGTCCGTCGTACAAGCCGGGACAAACATTCCAAATACAAAACACAGTTTTAGACACATGAAAATGTATATACAAGGATGTATTATAAATTCATGATTATTGTTTCTCTTTGTTCGGTTCATTCTTAAAAATCTTTTCTCTTCTTGCCCACAACTACAAATTCTGGATGACATTGAATATACACCTCTACTGCAGTGTGTTGTAGCATAGTGTCACCACTGGTGATGGAAGATGCATGTACAAGCACTGCGCTTGAACTGATCACAAATTCATTTTATTTATTGTTGGAAAAACGTGTTTGTACATTTCTTGGAAACTTCGGCTATTGCCGATAACTTTGCCGGACTAACTGAGGGTAAGTTGATTAAAAACGTTATGTGTGTACATTATTCTGAATAAGTGCTAAATTTTATAAAAATTTTGTTCACCTGTTGGAAAGGGAAAAAATGTATTTCCTTAGATTACAGGGACAGTTTCGTGACAACGCACGTGCCTGCAGAAGATACTGTGAAAACTGAAGCTGGAAGAGACGATTTTCACTAAAGAAATTTGGGATATTTGCGAAGTGTATAATAAATACACAAACTTTTATTTCGTATTATATCTTTGTTTATAAATATAACAAATAGTTGCTCAGAATATTGCATTAAATGTGTCATGGCTTAGTTCTTCTCATACCACTGAACTCGTAATTAACTGACTAACACACAGGGTGTGAAACTTCAATTCTGAAGGCACCTTTATTCACCCGATCCAACATTAAACTGCACGTACTTCAATACTGTGATACAGTGTTCACTTTTCATTTTCAGGGATGAAACAAAGAGTTCCTTATTTTATAGTGCCACGTTTAATGGATTCAACAGAAGCCTAAGAGAATTTCCTCATGTGGTATTTTCTGTGGGTTTCTGCATGTATGGACATAGATTTATATCTCTTACAGTTCATTATTGATTCTTTCGATGTTATGTGTAAAATTGGGATAGTCTGTTCTATATTACCTACTGTGTTCTGTTAGCCTTTAAGCAGTGAAAAAAGTATATGGATTGTTGTTGCTGTCTCTACCGTGATCTCGATATCTAATGCTGAGGTGGTTGTCTGGCATATAAAGAATTTACCGCAGTCTTTATATTGATTTTGCATATTCCCTAGTTTTAGTATACTGGTGATTTAGTTTTACCTGATTGAATCTAAGACTACGTCTTGTTAGGTATGTGAAACAAACATTTTTGTCTCGTAGCAGTGTGATAATTTGGTGAGATATCTTTCCTAGGCATATAGCATATATATATATATGTAAGCTATATGCATATATATAACACTCGTAAGGGAATTCCCAGAAAACCAAAATTTACATATATATATATATATATATATATATATATATATATATATATATATATCTGTAAATTTTGGTTTTCTGGGAATTCTCTTATGAGTGTTATTTGTTTTTGTATCGTAGTATGCGCTGGTTTGGTGTGTTTATTGTATAGTTGAGTGATTGTTCGTGGATTGCAATAAGTTTTTGTAACACATTTTGTTGGATTTTAATCTCTTTTGTATGGTGTTTTGTCCTAGTGGTAGGTTTATTATTATATTAATCATGATATGAAGGAAATATATTTATGCGCTTTTGGGTGACACGAATTTGTACTAATAATGTTGCAGTGGACTTACATTAAATTTCAAATTTTTATGTGTTGTTAATATTTTTATGCTTGTGTCGAGGAAATTACTGCTTTATTGTTTTCTGACTTTACTGTAAATTTCGTTTTAAGCCGTAGTGCATTCAGTGCCTTGTATAGTTGTTGGATGTCAGTCTTCTCTCCATCTATTAACATTAGTGCAACATCGACGTATCTATAATAACATACAGGCTTTTTAATCAATGTATTTTGGTCGCTGAAAATTTTTCTTCTATCGTGTTCAATAATATACATACCATTGTCCCGGCTACGCTGCATCCCATGCGCATCCATCTGTTTGTGTAAAATTTTTTTGTTGAACTGTGAGTACTTTTGTTGTAGTACTAATTTCAGTAGTTGTATAATTTCATTAGTGCCTGTTATGGAAATTTTTCTGTATTGTGGTAAGTTATTTTTAATTATGATGAGTGTTTTATAATTCGGAATAAAATTCGTAACATCGAATGGTACAAATTTTCGATTTGTTGATGTTTTTGTGCTAATGATATTGTATTCCTTATTGTATGTTTTTTGTTATACATATATAATTTTGTGAGAAAGTTGTTTAATTTTTTATTAGCAAAAATGCAGGGCTGTCTATGTTGTCTACCACTGGACAGATCAGACCTTATTGTTTATGGATTTTTGGTTGTCCATGTAGTCTAGGTGTTGCAGGATTCATCAGTATATATGATCTTTTTTCATAGTCTTTTAGGATTTTTTTACATTCTTTGACCGTTTTCTTGATTTGCCCTGCATATTTGTTTGTGGGATCCTTCTTTATTTGTGTGATGTTATTTGTGTCAAATAAATTGTCTGCTTTTTGTATGTAGTCATTTTCCTTTAATATAACTAAGCTGTTGATTTTGTCCGCTTTTACTGTAGTTGCTTTATAAAGAAGTTTAAGAAACAGCTAGCGGGTCGATGGCTGGATGTCGTGCCCAACTGTCACAATACTTTAGCAAGCAACCATATTACCCTCACCAGATGCGCTGACGACCTGACAGCCTCCTTGCAGGTGTTTTCACGAAGGTAGCTGCTCTGCCTGGTTTTGATGGAGGTCAGAGTCCTTCGTCTGTTGCTTCTTGAACTGAACATGTTGGGCATTGGTGTGTGTGATGTCCCTAGGTTAGTTAGGTTTAAGTAGTTCTAAGTTCTAGGGGACTGATGACCTCAGAAGTTAGGTCCCATAGTGCTCAGAGCCATAAAACCTCTTTTTTTTTTTTTTTTTTTTTCTCGTTGATTCATTTTCTGGCTGCCGTTTGCAAGCCGACCAGCCACACTGCTCGCTCACATGCGCGCTCTGTGGGGTTGGTGTGGTGTCTTCTACTGCTTGACAGCCATTGACTTAGCTCCTCCCACAGCTGACGTCATGGCAGCAGTCATCTGTTAGATGTTGCAGGGCATATATGTTGTTCCTTCTCCCTCTGGCCTGGAGTTTTGAAGTCAGTCCACGCCCATGTCAGTCCAGCACCTCCCACCCCTCCACTCCTCCCAGAGCCTCTTGTACTGTACGAGGTTCGCGCTGAGGGATGCATGCTGCTGACGTCTCCGGTGTTCCTCTGCTTGCATCCAATGTCAGTATCAGACTCAATGTGGAAAACAAGGATCCTTCAATTTCATCTGGTATAATACATAATGAAATAGATCACGGGTCAGATGTGTGTCTAACAGGCACAATATTAGGCTGAGCTACCTCGTAGTTAACCTCGCCCCCCCTTCCCACACTTCCCCAGCGCTATGTCGCTCCGTCTGGGTTTGGCACTCACGGAAGTGTGCTGACAGCATCTGCACTGTTGCTTTCACTGATCCAGAAGTCAGTTCATTGTGCAATATCTCCTTCCACTTCTTAATCAAACGCAAAACATGATGAAATAGTTTTGAAATGAAGGATCAGATGTCCAACAGACACAATATTTCAACAAGTGGTCATGCTGGCATCATCAGGTGCGCTGACAGACAAATCGCCTGGGAGCCAGCTCAGGGATTAAACCTCCCCCTCCCCCCTCCCCTCTCTTAGACTTGGTGCTCTGAAGTCAGGCTGTGCCCAGGCGTGGGCGTGCACCCAGCGTCTTCACCGCTTCCCTCCACCCCCACTTCTTCCAACGCCAAGTCCTTCTGACTGAGGTTCACACCTATGGACGCATGTTGGCAGTGTATCTCCTGTTGCTCTGCCTGCCTCCAGAATCAGTTCCTTGTGGCGTATCTCCTTCCTCTACCTTAATCAGACTCACTGTGGGAATTCAATGAATCTTTAATTTCTTCTAGTGTAATTCATGACGAAATAGTTCACGAATGAACTTTCGGATATCAGTGTCCAATGGGCACAACATTTCGGTAAGCGATATTTCGCTAAGCGAAAACTCTGCCAACGTTAGGTGCATGGATGAACTGATCCCCTGGGAGCCGGCGCAGGGCTTATATCTCCTCCTACCCTCTCGTTAGACACTGACGTGCACTATTTTATCATGAATTACGCCAGGGGAAGTTAAAGAATCGCTGTTGCCACCATAACAGAGAGAAATAAATGTGTATAGTTATCGTCTAGCCTGGCTCAACTCATATCAAACCTTTTAGCAAGAAAATACATCTGGACGACAACCCCAAGAGCTAAGTAACTTTAGAAATGGACAGCCGAGAATAAACATTCCTTCCACTAAACCAAGAACTACAAGTTGGTCGTAAACTGTCTTTGCTTTTTTGCAATTATCTGAACGGGCAAGATCTACCTGATGGGAAAAATGCAGTATGCTTCTGTGAAGAGCAATGCAGTCCCCAGTTAATAGTGGGCATAAAAACGGAATGTCTTACAGAAACGAAGATTACTGACATATTGGTTCCTACACTTCCCTACAGTAGTGTCCCTGTATCTTATGGTACACTATCGGGCAAATTGATCGTTTCGTAAAAGTATGTGCAGTTTAGGGGTTTCCTCTTACGCCAGGGACAAACTTAGTGGCAGCTGTCACTGTCAACAGTTTGCCCCAGATGGAACTGTGTCCCATCGAGTTCTGCCAAGAGCCCATGAAGGGTATTTTTAGCGTGGGGTTCAAGAAAGAAATCTAAGCATAATATTGCGCTGTAACCATTGTCTTTATGAGGCAAAATTTCCATAAAAATTCGGAATTTTTTTGCCCCAACATGTAAACTCAACACCACTGAGGCCAGCGAGCCTATGTTGTTTGCCGGCCGGGGTGGCCGAGCGGTTCTAGGAGCTACAGTCTGGAAGCGCGAGACCGCTACGGTGGCAGGTTCGAATCCTGCTTCGGGCATGGATGTGTGTGATGTCCTTATGTTAGTTAGGTTTAAGTAGTTCTAAGTTCTAGGGGACTGATGACCTCAGAAGTTAAGTCCCATAGTGCTCAGAGCCATTTGAACCATTTTGAAGCCAATGTTGTTTACAATCATTTCACTGCACTTACATGATGATGCGGAATCACATTCTATTCCCTATGACATCTAAACGTGCCATGGACTCCTGCAATCCACTGCCATAGCAAACGCTTTCGCTATGCTTGATTCTTTTTCTTTTCTTTTTTTTTTTTTTTTTCATTGGGAGCACTGTGAGGCGTCTCAGAATCTTTCATTTACTTTTAATGATGGGTTACTATTCCCACATTCCAGCCAACTATCACGCCTTCTAGTAGACGGCAGTCTGCACTCCAATTCTGGATGTGCTATTCGGACATATTGTTTACAGTGCAGTTCACGGCGTATCTGAACCATACGGCTTCCTTTTTAACACGTATCTTCCATGTCGGAAATTTCCTTGCCTTCCTGAATGTGGGTAACTGATTCTGTCTCCTCCAACGCTGTCGCAGTAGCGAAGGGCTGAACAAAAGGATGGGAACACCACAAAAACAACATATTATAATGTCTAATACGGCGAAGAAAAACCGTTAGCATCTGAAACAGCATCCAGTCGTCTCGGAACGTGCAAATACAGGTGTCGTTTGGTTTTCAACGGAATCTTATACCACTCTTCCTGCAAACGAGTGGAAAGTTCAGGCAAAGATGATGGAGGTCGACAGCGATCGTGCGTCCTTCTGTCCAAAGCAGACCACAAAGGCTCAATAATATTGCTATGTGGTGATTGTGATGGCCATGTGAGATGTAACAATTCATTCTCGTGCTCACAAATGCGAGCTGTTTAACAGGCACCCTGTCAACTTGGAACACAGCATCACCACTGGGGAACAAACACCGTACTATCGGACTGACACGATCAGCCAAAATGGTCACATAATCTTTTGCAGTAACACCACTTGCAGAGTAACCACGGGGTCGATGAAATACCACGATGTGTCTGCGCAAATCATCATCGAACTTCCGTCATGTTTCACTCTGGGAAGTAAACTTGACGCGAAGTCCGAAATATTGCGAGACAAGACTCATCCGACCAAATGACATATTTCTCCATAGTCCAGGTTTTATGGCTTCGGCACCACGTTTTCCTTTTACGGTCATTTGCATCACTGATATCACTGAATGGTTACGGAATTCCTGTCCATCCTGCAGTTTCCTGTTCATGGAGCTCCCTTTTTTTTGTGCTGACAGACTTCGCGATTGCGACATTCAGTTCTGCAATGACTTTTGCAACCCTCGTCCTTTTATTTTTCGTTGTAAACTTCTTCAATGATCTTCCATCACACTCACTCGACATTTGCTTTTGTCCATGTTGTGACTCAGCGGATAATGTTCTTCGGCTTTTCCTGTACGCAGTGTAAATCTCCAATACGAAGCCTCTTGAAACACGAAATACTTCGGCTCCCGTGGTTACGGAAGAACTCACAATACGAGCACCAACCATTCGCCCAGGTTCGAATTCACTGAGCTTCGACATTATGCCGTCGCAACTACAGAGAACACACTCTAACCATTACCGACACTTCCAACGAATTGTGGACATTGCAGAGGTGCCTTTCGTTGTCAAATACAACAGTGTAACGTGCAGGCTTGGATTGTGTCTGAATTTATGTACAAGTGGGAATTTATACAGTTTTTTCCGTTTTTTTGTGCAACCCCGCCGGCCAGGATGGCCGAGCGGTTCTAGGCGCTTCAGCCTGGAACCGCGCGACCGCTACGGTCACAGGTTCGAATCTTGCCTCGGGCATGGATGCGTGTGATGTCCTTAGGTTAGTTAGGTTTAAGTAGTTCTAAGTTCTAGGGGACTGATAACCTCAGATGTTAAGTCCCATAGTGCTCAGAGCCATTTGAACAGCCTTTGTTATGACTATTAACTTACAACTGGGGATGAATACTATCCTGAATACAACGGATACGTCGGACAACATGGTGGAATGCATATTTTTTCTATTGTGAATCTAAGGAGTGTTTGTCATCAATTAGTGGAAGAAGCACTGTATCGCCCAAAGATAGCATTTACAGAAAATGGCTCTGAGCACTATGGGACTTAACATCTATGGTCATTAGTCCCCTAGAACTTAGAACTACTTAAACCTAACTAACCTAAGGACATCACACAACACCCAGCCATCATGAGGCAGAGAAAATCCCTGACCCCGCCGGGAATCGAACCCGGGAACCCGGGCGTGGGAAGCGAGAACGCTACCGCACGACCACGAGCGCGGCGAGCATTTACAGTCCCATCAGTACTTCAACATTATTGGTGTATGCCATTTGGATTGAAAAACGCAATGACTATATTTCAGAGCTTCTTAGATGGGATTCCGCGGGAATTAAAACCTAAACAATATATGTATTTAGATGACATAATTGTCTTTGCAACCAAGCGTGGAAAACCATGTATTATGGCTAAGATAGAACTTCAACAGTTGCACTCAGCACACCTAACAGACAGTGTGGAAAAGTGTGACTTTGTGCTGGAATAAATACAGTATCTGAGGCACGTAATTAGCTGTGAAAGAGTCTAAACAACTCCCGAATGATAAAACCCATAGAGGGTTTTCTGGCAACGTATCCAGAAAGAATTTCGATACTTCTTTTGCCTGGAGAATTATTATTGGTTGTTTGTGCCAAAATTTTAAGAAATATAATGACTGCTTACCAGGTGCCAGCAGACTGTTTGAGATCACGGTTTGGATACACAAACGCCAGCAGAGAATCATTTTGTATCAACGATAACGGATCACTTTCCCCGCTGTGTTGTAATGGTGTCTATTCCAGAATAATAACTGGAGTTAACGAAACAGCTTTCATTTGTTGCAAATTCGTAAATAAAGAATAAGCTTATTACATGGGTTCAAATGGCAGAATGGAATGAGTTCGGTGCAAAGTAGGTAGGCTGTTGAGTCATTATGCTAACAGTTACCATATTGATTACGATATTTTGTTACCTTATGGAGCAGCGAAGTAGAATTCGAAGGTGCACTAGCGTACAGAACTCTCACCGTATGCAGCAGTGTATGAACAGAAAATATTGTCATTACATGAGGCAGTGAAACCCAGAGCGGGGGTAAAACGGTATATCAGTGCAGAATTTCGGGAAAACCTTGTGAACAATATGGTGCCAAATGGAAAAAGCAAATAAGAAGGTGATGTTGACCAGCTCCTCCACCCTAAAAGGGAAAACGAACCAATTTTATGCTCGTTGCTAATGTCCGTTCCAAGTAGTTGAGATGACCTCATCAGTAAATGTAAATTTGCAGCTCCCTTCGAACCAGTCGTCCATCTTGAGCTTATTCGACTGTTTGAGGGCGCACTGCAAGTTTAGCATCTTTGCTGGTGTTTCTCCCTAAAAAAGGTTGGGGTGTGGAGGGGGAGCAGGAAGTGAACAGTGACAGAGCAAGGTGAGCAAGCAACTTCCATCTAGTATACTTCGCTGTACCTATTATGATCGAGAAATAGGCCTGATAAGGCAGGTGACTGAAGTTTCCCTTCCTTTCCTTAGGAAACGACACGCCTCCCGCCCACGCCCCGCCCCACACACAAAAAAAATATGGCCTGGAGGAGTGTCACGCTATGAATAAAGCTGCTCCTCTGCAGCTAGAGATGAGTGCGACCTCTCAACAAACGAGATCCTATTAGTTAAGTCGAATATGAAGACATGTGTTAACGGCAGCAGAAGAGCAGCAGAAATACTACAGGGAGCAACTTATGCTATATCCCTCCATGATGGTTCAAATTGTAGTGGAAACACGTGAAATAAAAGAGTTCTTAGAGCGAGCAGACGAAGCTGGATGCCCATGGAACATCTTTGCTTCCCACCCACATTTTTAAGAACACGGGATCCCACTGGGTGCACCCAGTATACAGCTCAGTGGTAGCTATCACCACTTGCTATGATCAGGAACGGTCACATGATTTGAAAAGATTAGAACTACGGAAAATAAGATACTGTTGAATGACAGTGTGGCATCCCTGGGCCGAGCTTACAGCTACTAGCATCAATTACAGGGACTACAGCTCTAGAGTTGAAGTATCCTAATGATGTATTCTAAGCTGTATCTACCTCATAATCTTTTTGAAATCCTGCCATCCTTGAATACACCTACCTAAATGGTACCCTTTCTCCTTCCATACTTAATTCCACTGACAAGCTAACAGCAGCGCAGAATGAGCACATCAACGCAGAAGACAATAATCCAACATCTTGCACAATACAGCAGCAGGAATCAACACCAAGTCAAAGTAATGGGAATTTCGACCTCGGAAACTTTCTTAACGTAGGTCGTCAGCTGCGTTGTCTAAGTCCGCCTATGGAAGAAATTCGTCTAACCACCCAATCATCAAGTTGAGTACCTACCAGTCGAACAATGAAAAAAGAATGTAAGTGAAAGAATAATATGAGTGCACCAGTCATCATGTGCACAACAGTAGAGTGTTCACTGAAGAAAGAGTAAAAAAATTACAAATGTTAGGGAGTCAGTGCATCGCAAAATTAGGAAAACTGTGGACACTGAAATGTCAATTTTGGTCAGCTTACAGGTTCAGCAGCAGTCTGGACTTCGGAGAGCCGAATTCTCACAAGGAGGGAGGAGTGGAGCAGCCTAAGCTGCTAGTAGGATTTTGTGATCAGCCGAGTAATATGCCGACAGCCGCACCTGCAGTTCTTCAGCTGGGCACTGCGATAGTGCTGTTATAAACTATCATCAAGATCCTAGAAACCAGCAACGCAACATTCCGACATCGCTGACTGGCTACATCGCTGTACAGTGTAGCACAACGCCCCATTTTCTCGTGATGGAAACCTGGCCCCTACAACAACGTGCCCAGGCAGACGAAGCCCAGGTCGACACATGGAGGACGGGACAGTTTTGAACTGCGCAGTAGTGAGAGTGAGAAGATCGTGGCGGAGGTAGTTGTCCAAACAAGACACCACGATAGTTGCAATGGAACACTTGGACTTGCAACGTCGTTTGTTCGTCTATGACAATTTCAGTAGAAGCAGTGAGTCTGTTGGCACTTTGCAGCGGCTTACGTGTGCAATTCAATCTCGATACGGAGTGTGATGAGTCGTAGCACAGTCCTCATACAGGTGGAACACATTAGATCGCCTGGGGAAGTAATCGACGCCAGAATATCGTTCAAGGGTAAGAGAAGCCATAGTCTGAAACTGAGGATGGTCAGCTAGACATCATGTTAATGAGCTAGTGATCAGTCGTGAATTGGTTACACGAATTATGCATACATTACAGTTCCATCCATATCAATTTCTTATTGTGCAACTGAAATCAACCGTAAGAAATTTATTCGCAATTGTAGTAAAGGGCACACAGTTGGTTTAGAGGTAGCTTGTGAGAAACGGTGTCGGAAGCCTTCTGGATGTCTAGAAATAAAGAATCAATTTCGGATCCTCTGTCAACAGGGCCCAGTACATCGTGTACGTAAAGGTTCAAAAATGGTTCAAATGGCTCTGAGCATTACGGGACTTAACATCTTAGGTCATCAGTCCCCTAGAACTTAGAACTACTTAAACCTAACTAACCTAAGGACATCACACACATCCATGCCCGAGGCAGGAGTCGAACCTGCGACCGTAGCAGCCCCGCGGTTCCGGACTGCAGCGCTAGAACCGCACGGCCACCGCGGCCGGCTGTACGTAAAGGGCTAACTGTGTTACAGAAGAATAATACTTTTTGAATCCATGCTGACTGTGTGTCAACAGATCGTTTTCCTCGAGGTAACTGACAAGTGTTCGAGCACAATGTATACTCCAAAATCCTACTGCAAACCGATGTTAGTGATGTGGGTCTGTAAATGAGCGGATTTCTCCTATTTCCTTTCTTGAGCATTGGTGTAAACTGTGCAACATTCTAGTCTTTAGGTACGGATCTTTCATCGAGAGAGCGCTTGTATATGATTGTTAAATATGGAGCTATTGCATTCGCATGCTCTGAAAGAAATCTAACTTGGTTGCAATCTGGACTGCACTCTGGAGGATGTCAGCTAAGTTACTCGTGTTGCATCTGTTCTTAATCCGAATTTTGATATATTCGTCTTCTTCCTGAAGGAATTTCGAAAAATCATGTTTAGTATTAACTTCACTTTAGTGTCACTGTCATCGGTAACATTACAATTGTTATCATGAAGTGAAAGTATTGATTGATTGATTGTGCCTTACCGCTGGTGTACTTTTCATATGGCCAGTATGTCTTTGGATTTCCGCCAGATTTCGAGACAGAGTGTCGCTGTAGAAACAAATAAAAGCATCTTGTATCGAAGTCTGCACTAACTTTCGAGCTGCATTAAAACATCACCGGTTTTGGAGATTTTGCGTCGTTCTCAATCTAGCATACTTTGTCCGTTGCCTCTCTAACAGTGTTCTGATTTGTTTTGTGTACCATGGGCGATCAGTAGCCTACCATCTCTTATCACTTTATTTGGTACAAATGTATTTTCGCCAATATATAGAGTGTAGACTGCAGTCACCGCCAGCTATAACGAGTGGGGTACACATCAGAAATGAGACTTAAATTTTCATTGAACCGTTCAGCAACTGTATCATCTTAGTCGGGGATCGATAGAAGGAATAAATTATTATTTCGCTTACCAACTTCTAGTCACACTTACTTTTAAGAATATCTCCTTCAATTTCATTAAAACATGAACTACTTCTGACAGAAATAAACACGCCATCACTAACTGTATTTGATCTATCCTTTCTGAACAGGGTTATTTCGGCTGAACTTATCTTTGGTTGTAACCAGCATTCAGTATCTATAACGATTTGAGTTTCAGTGCTTTCAACTATCGTTTGTAGCTCTGTTTCATACCCAATAGAGCCACGACAATTTTCAACTACAATACCGAATGTTATTAGGTCTATCCTCGTCCTATGTATGCCCTGCAGATTTTGAGACTGAAGCCCATTCTGTATTTTTCCCGAGACCTTCTAAACTCAAAAACCGCCAATCCCGTTAGACACAATCCCCGTTACCTGCATAGCCGCTTCACGTGTGTAATGAACTCCTGACCTATTAAGCAGAACCCAAAAGGCCACCTCCCTCTGGCACAAGTCGAGGAATCTGCAGCGTGCAGCCTACATGGTCACAGAACCGCCTGAGCCCCTAATTCGCATGCTCTGAGAGAAATCTAACTTGGTTGCAATCTGGACTGCACTCTGGAGGATGTCAGCTAAGTTACTCGTGTTGCATCTGTTCTTAATCCGAATTTTGATATATTCGTCTTCTTCCTGAAGGAATTTCGAAAAATCATGTTTAGTATTAACTTCACTTTAGTGTCACTGTCATCGGTAACATTACAATTGCTATCAAGAAGTGAAAGTATTGATTGATTGATTGTGCCTTACCGCTGGTGTACTTTTCATATGGCCAGTATGTCTTTGGTTTTTCCGCCAGATTTCGAGACAGAGTGTCTCTATTGTAAAGATCCGTAGTTGGTCCTGTCGACGGTGCTACTGGTGGTGAGCTCTGCTTTCTACCGATGGTGAGCTCTGCTTTCATCTCACAGCCCTTACCACTTCAATTAGTCGCCCGAAACAAAGGAGAATCTCTTACGATCCAAAGTAGCACACATCACTAATGCCAACATGAGCCACCATCTGCAGCTGACTGCACCCCGTGCTCTTATGGGATAGGGAAGAACGGCATCCACACAGAATGCACACTGGATTTATTCCCCACCTTGACATACGACTAAGGGGCCCCAATACGCGCCTAACATTGTGAGTTACCTTCCATAACTCATGTTCTAACTGCCACGCCGGCCGGGACTGATGACCTCAGACATTAAGTCCCATAGTGCTCAGAGCCATTTGAACCATCTAACTGCCACGCTGTAGCAATTGTTTCACCGGTACCAACGGATTTCCATTACCGAGCTCTCTTCAGAGTCGTGAAATCGCGGAATTTCTTTCTTTCGACGTCTGTCTTAAAAACGTAGTTTGAAAATCTACTTTATTCATAATTAATTTTGTACCACTTGTGGCAATTTTGTAGTCCAAAACTACAATATTACAAAAGAAGGCAGGTTAGAATTAAAAGATCAGTCGTCGACAACGTCATTAGAGACGGAACACAAGTTCGGATTGAGAAATGTTGGGGAAGGAATACGCTAAGTCGTTTAAAAGGAACTAAAGAAAAACGTAAATCTAGATTGCCGGGCGTGGATTTGTACCGCCGTGCTCTGACCATGTTAGTACCTTCGACGTCCTTTTGAGAAGACGCAACTGGTTCCCAAGAACAGAATGTAACTTGAGTAGCAGTACAGTGGGAAAATGATGAACCGAAAGCTAAATAAAGGTAAGGTGATATTTATGATATTTGATACTGCAATATTTGGACTAACTGCAAAATGATATTTAAAAATTCAGCACTCAACAGTAGTCACTTGCAGTTCAACAGTTCCAAGCGTACCTTCCTTTCTGACAAGCAGGCTATGTTAAACATGAATTTTATCAGAACTGTCTGTGTTTTACTATTTCCCTTCAATGTCTTCATTGTTTTCTCGACATATAAGATGAATATGTGCACTGATAAGTTGAAACTCTGGCTTACTAAGCGCTTAATGTAACCCTGAATTACTTGATATTTCATTATTATTACTCTCACTTGCTTGTTTCATACAAAACTTGTCTGTCTATATCTACATTCATATTTCGCAAGCCACCTTTGGGCGTGTGGCGGAAGATACATCTTTTTTGGTCTTTGCTGTTCCATTCACGAATGCTGCGTAGGAAGAATGAGTGCAAGTAGAGCTTCCTATGGCATCTAATTTACGTGATTTTCTCATCTGGTAAAAAATGTAAAGTCGTGCGGCGTGATTAACTGGGAGAACTCGACGATGTTGCGGGGTTAGGGGTCGAACCTGGGACTCCAGATGGCAGAGCTGAAGCTGGGACCCACCACGTCGGCCGAAGTGGCCGAGCGGATCTAGGCGCTACAGTCTGGAACTGCGCGACCACTACGGTCGCAGGTTCGAATCCTGCCATGGGCAGGTAAGTTAGGTTTCAGTAGTTCTAAGTTCTAGGAGACTGATGACCTCAGATGTTAAGTCCCATAGCGCTCAGACCAATTTGAACCATTTGGGACCCACCACGCCATATTTTGTCAGGAGGCCGAGGGGCAGGGCAGAGTGATGCTGCGGTATTCGGTAGCATTTCTTTATTCAGCTAATTTACAGTATTCGATGGGTGCTGCATGGTGTCGGCGTGCCACCCGCTGTGCTGTCCTGGGAGTCCAGCCGGCTCAGCAACTCCTGGTATGCCGACGCTGCTGCTGCTGTCATCAGGGCCGCTCAGCTAGAAGTCGGCCACACTCTCCCTAGTCGCCGCCCGCCGATGCGGCGCGTCTTGCACCGTGCAGCTGCCTGCAATTCCGGGGACTGCTACAGTCCTTGGTCCTCGCCACCCTCTGACCCGTTAGGCCTGCTCTGTCCAACCATGAGACGAAGGTGGATGTACTGGTAATCCATGGCCCTTGGGCTGTCGCTGCTACCAGGACAGGACCAGACTCGAACCCGCACCCTCCTGGTCGCTGTGCCGCAACTTGCCGCTAGTGGTGCTTGCCGGATGGCAACACCCGCCGCCTTCTCTGGCACTGTCACTGCACTGCTGCGCCTCTCGCAGTATACACCTCGCCTGGACCCGGTATGCCAGGAGGGAAGCGAATGTGGCCCGTAGACTGGAGTAGAACCGAGCCCCTCCGAGACCCACTGCAGACCACTTTCACTGCCCTCTTTCAGGAAGACCATGTGATCTCAAAATTCCAGGCTACTTACAACTTTGCTGCCAGACTGGATCTTATAAGCATTGACCAGAACAGGTCGGTCCCGACACTTGACTGACCTGGCACACTCTCTCTAGCTAAAATTGCCAGTCTATTTATACCGCGTTTCCCCTCGCCTCTGACGTAGTGTCACAGAGAGACAGAAACTATGGCAGGGATAGATTCCCACACGCCAACCATTTACAAATCGCCACCCCCGACTCTGGCCTAGTGCCCAGTCTCATGCATCACAATAACTTAGAGCAACGCTGCAGTTTCGTGTCTCGTCGTTGTTCCACTCAAAACAAATCAAGCGTGCAATACCGCCGTCGCAGCTCTGCGCCCGCGAGTGCCATGTTTACTTTGCCTGGCCTACTGGCTGTCGTCTGTTACCACACTCTGCCAACGGCCCCAGATTTCATCGCCCTGCCGCGCCTTCATTGAATTTTGATAAAATTTCCCTTTCCCTCGACTAGGACTGACACTACCGCAGCACACCTCTCTCATTTCAACAAGATTCGTCCCGAATCGAGATAGAACAGATGTGGCCTTTGGCTGTGTAATCATACCTTGCTCCCAAAACAAGAACATCAAAACGTTAACTCTACACCTATACGCTGTTTACACTGGTTACCCATGTCGTAGGCAACTGATGTGTTGGCACCTCCTCCACTGGTGTATGTTTCCACATTCTCCACAAAGCTATACTCAAGAAAAATAGAAAAACGGCACATCCTGTGGCTGAAATGCTCACTGTCATTATCCTGTTGTTCTGATGCTGTTGTAACGCTTGTATGTGTTCCAATACTTTATTAACCGTGATAGATCCTTCCTCTGCCTTAATAAAGGAATGCATCCTTTCCAAAAACTCTGGGTTTAACGTGGAATGCAAATATGTCATATTCTGCACTGGTAATATCTCTAAAACCACTTCTGGGTTAAACAACGTTCCCTGTGACAAGGTTAAAGCTGAATGTATGCTTTCCCGGCGTATACAGCTGGCGAAGAGTTCTCGGGCTTCCAGCCGGGTGGCGATGTCTTCAAACTGCGACGTTTCGACGAGTGACATCCTCATCATCTTCTGGCGAAGTGATGATGATGAGTATGTCACTCGTCGAAACGTCGCAGTTTGAAGACATCGCCACCCGGCTGGAAGCCCGAGAACTCTTCGCCACCAAGGTTAAAGCTGTTTCACCCGTACGTGATGCTGGAAGACCGAAATCCTCCCCCACAATGTCACAAGCCGTGCTATTTATAATTATTCCACTCTCCCACATTTGCAACCTCCTTAATTTATCCGTTCTCTGACTGGTATAACAAGTGACCATCACCCATATCGGCGTAAATACCGAATATAACCAATGCCTCCCTACCTTCTGGAAGTAGGAATCTGTCGACAACTCCTCTTTCTCACAATCTTAGCCATTCGTAATTCCCAGAAACAATCCAACTTCGCATGTACTACTATCCGAAAAAACTGGTCGATTAGGGCAAATCATAACTCGTCCCTGCAAATAAAAGGAACGAAACATGCCCGTACTACCCCTTTCCACTACAAGTTACTACAACATCGTACGACATCCTCAAAAATTCTCGACAGTTCACTCTTCCCCTATCGAATTCACTGAAAAAAAGTAGTCTCCCCCATACAATGAGAAAAAAACTAAAACAACAAACAAGAAAAGCGCAGCTATTATCGGACCCACAAAATTGCGAGAAAAAAAGAGAGAGAAAGAGAAACACAGACAAACACACAAAACAAAACGCAAATTATCCCTTGATGCTAAAACACCAAATGTAAACATGCCATACAACATTACACATACAATAATTTTCTCCCTCCATCTCAAAAATGAGATCGACAGGAAGTGCAAAATAACTAAGCAGGGATGGCTAGAGGACAAATGTAAGGATGTAGAGGCTCATCTAACTAGGGGTAAGATAGATACTGCCTACAGGAAAATTAAGGAGACCTTTGGAGAAAAGAGAACCACTTGTATGAATATCAAGAGCTCAGATGGAAACCCAGTTCTAAGCAAAGAAGGGAAAGCAGAAAGGTGGAAGGAGTATATAGAGGGTCTATACAAGGGCTACAAGGGCGATGTACTGGAGGACAATATTATGGAAATGGAAGAGGATGTAGATGAAAATGAAATGGGAGATATGATACTGCGTGAAGAGTTTAACAGAGCACTGAAAGACCTGAGTCGAAACAAGGAACCGGGAGTAGACAACATTCCATTAGAACTACTGACAGCCTTGGGAGAGCCAGTCCTGACAAAACTCTACCATCTGGTGAGCAAGATGTATGATACAGACGAAACTCCCTCAGACTTCAAGAAGAATATAATAATTCCAATCCCAAAGAAAGCAGGTGTTGACAGATGTGAAAATTACCGTACTATCTGTTTAATAAGCCACAGCTGCAAAATGCTAACGCGAATTCCTTACAGACGAATGGAAAAACTGGTAAAAGCCGACCTCGGAGAAGATCAGTTTGGATTCCGTAGAAATGTTGGAACACGTGAGGCAATACTGACCTACAACTTACCTTAGAAGAAAGATTAAGGAAAGGAAAACCTACGTTTCTAGCATTTGTAGACTTAGAGAAAGCTTTTGACAATGTTGACTAGAATACTCTCTTTCAAATTCTGAAGGTGGCAGGGTTAAAATACAGGGAGCGAAAGGCTATTTACAATTTGTACAGAAAGCAGATGGCAGTTATAAGAGTCGAGGGACATGAAAGGGAAGCAGTGGTTGAGAAGGAAGTGAGACAGGGTTGTAGCCTCTCCCCGATGCTATTCAATCTGTATATTGAGCAAGTAGTAAAGGGAACGAAAGAAAAGTTCGGAGTAGGTATTAAAATCCATGGAGAAGAAATAAAAACTTTGAGGTTCGCCGATGACATTGTAATTCTGTCAGAGACAGCAAAGGACTTGGAAGAGCAGTTGAACGGAATGGACAGTGTCTTGAAAGCAGGTTATAAGATGAATATCAAAAAAAGCAAAACGAGGATAATGGAATGTAGTCGAATTAATCGGGCGATGCTGAGGGAATTAGATTAGGAAATGAGATACTTGAAGTAGTAAAGGAGTTTTGCTATTTGGGGAGCAAAATAACTGACGATGGTCGAAATAGAGAGGATATAAAATGTAGACTGGCAACGGCAAGGAAAGCGTTTCTGAAGAAGAAAAATTTGTTAACACCGAGTGTAGATTTAAATAACAGGAAGTCGGTTCTGAAAGTATTTGTATTGAGTGTAGCCATGTATGGAAGTGAAACATGGACGATAAATAGTTTGTACAAAAAGAGAATACATCTACATCTACATCTACATTGATACTCCGCAAGCCACCCAACGGTGTGTGGCGGAGGGCACTTTACGTGCCACTGTCATTACCTCCCTTTCCTGTTCCAGTCGCGTATGGTTCGCGGGAAGAACGACTGTCTGAAAGCCTCCGTGCGCGCTCTAATCTCTCTAATTTTACATTCGTGATCTCCTCGGGAGGTATAAGTAGGGGGAAGCAATATATTCGATACCTCATCCAGAAACGCACCCTCTCGAAACCTGGCGAGCAAGCTACACCGCGATGCAGAGCGCCTCTCTTGCAGAGTCTGCCACTTGAGTTTATTAAACATCTCCGTAACGCTATCACGGTTACCAAATAACCCAGTGACGAAACGCGCCGCTCTTCTTTGGATCTTCTCTATCTCCTCCGTCAACCCGACCTGGTACGGATCCCACACTGATGAGCAATACTCAAGTATAGGTCGAACGAGTGTTTTGTAAGCCACCTCCTTTGTTGATGGACTACATTTTCTAAGCACTCTCCCAATGAATCTCAACCTGGTACCCGCCTTACCAACAATTAGTTTTATATGATCATTCCACTTCAAATCGTTCCGTACGCATACTCCCAGATATTTTACAGAAGTAACTGCTACCAGTGTTTGTTCCGCTATCATATAATCATACAATAAAGGATCCTTCTTTCTATGTATTCGCAATACATTACATTTGTCTATGTTAAGGGTCAGTTGCCACTCCCTGCACCAAGTGCCTATCCGCTGCAGATCTTCCTGTATTTCGCTACAATTTTCTAATGCAGCAACTTCTCTGTATACTACAGCATCATCCGCGAAAAGCCGCATGGAACTTCCGACACTATCTACTAAGTCATTTATATATATTGTGAAAAGCAATGGTCCCATAACACTCCCCTGTGGCACGCCAGAGGTTACTTTAACGTCTGTAGACGTCTCTCCATTGATAACAACATGCTGTGTTCTGTTTGCTAAAAACTCTTCAATCCAGCCACACAGCTGGTCTGATATTCCGTAGGCTCTTACTTTGTTTATCAGGCGACAGTGCGGAACTGTATCGAACGCCTTCCGGAAGTCAAGAAAAATAGCATCTACCTGGGAGCCTGTATCTAATATTTTCTGGGTCTCATGAACAAATAAGGCGAGTTGGGTCTCACACGATCGCTGTTTCCGGAATCCATGTTGATTCCTACATAGTAGATTCTGGGTTTCCAGAAATGACATGATACGCGAGCAAAAAACATGTTCTAAAATTCTACAAGAGATCGACGTAAGAGATATAGGTCTATAGTTTTGCGCATCTGCTCGACGACCCTTCTTGAAGACTGGGACTATCTGTGCTCTTTTCCAATCATTTGGAACCCTCCGTTCCTCTAGAGACTTGCGGTACACGGCTGTTAGAAGGGGGGCAAGTTCTTTCGCGTACTCTGTGTAGAATCGAATTGGTATCCCGTCAGGTCCAGTGGACTTTCCTCTATTGAGTGATTCCAGTTGCTTTTCTATTCCTTGGACACTTATTTCGATGTCAGCCATTTTTTCGATTGTGCGAGGATTTAGAGAAGGAACTGCAGTGCGGTCTTCCTCTGTGAAACAGCTTTGGAAAAAGGTGTTTAGTATTTCAGCTTTACGCGTGTCATCCTCTGTTTCAATGCCATCATCATCCCGTAGTGTCTGGATATGCTGTTTCGAGCCACTTACTGATTTAACGTAAGACCAGAACTTCCTAGGATTTTCTGTCAAGTCGGTACATAGAATTTTACTTTCGAATTCAATGAACGCTTCACGCATAGCCCTCCTTACGCTAACTTTGACATCGTTTAGCTTCTGTTTGTCTGAGAGGTTTTGGCTGCGTTTAAACTTGGAGTGGAGCTCTCTTTGCTTTCGCAGTAGTTTCCTAACTTTGTTGTTGTACCACGGTGGGTTTTTCCCGTCCCTCACAGTTTTACTCGGCACGTACCTGTCTAAAACGCATTTTACGATTGCCTTGAACTTTTTCCATAAACACTCAACATTGTCAGTGTCGGAACAGAAATTTTCGTTTTGATCTGTTAGGTAGTCTGAAATCTGCCTTCTATTACTCTTGCTAAACAGATAAACCTTCCTCCCTTTTTTTATATTCCTATTAACTTCCATATTCAGGGATGCTGCAACGGCCTTATGATCACTGATTCCCTGTTCTGTACATACAGATTCGAAAAGTTCGGGTCTGTTTGTTATCAGTAGGTCCAATATGTTATCTCCACGAGTCGGTTCTCTGTTTAATTGCTCGAGGTAATTTTCGGATAGTGCACTCAGTATAATGTCACTCGATGCTCTGTCCCTACCACCCGTCCTAAACATCTGAGTGTCCCAGTCTATATCTGGTAAATTGAAATCTCCACCTAAGACTATAACATGCTGAGAAAATTTATGTGAAATGTATTCCAAATTTTCTCTCAGTTGTTCTGCCACTAATGCTGCTGAGTCGGGAGGTCGGTAAAAGGAGCCAATTATTAACCTAGTTCGGTTGTTTAGTGTAACCTCCACCCATAATAATTCACAGGAACTATCCACTTCCACTTCACTACAGGATAAACTACTACTAACAGCGATGAACACTCCACCACCGGTTGCATGCAATCTATCCTTTCTAAACACCGTCTGTACCTTTGTAAAAATTTCGGCAGAATTTATCTCTGGCTTAAGCCAGCTTTCTGTACCTATAACGATTTCAGCTTCGGTGCTTTCTATCAGCGCTTGAAGTTCCGGTACTTTACCAACGCAGCTTCGACAGTTGACAATTACAATACCGATTGCTGCTTGGTCCCCGCATGTCCTGACTTTGCCCCGCACCCGTTGAGGCTGTTGCCCTTTCTGTACTTGCCCAAGGCCATCTAACCTAAAAAACCGCCCAGCCCACGCCACACAACCCCTGCTACCCGTGTAGCCGCTTGTTGCGTGTAGTGGACTCCTGACCTATCCAGCGGAACCCGAAACCCCACCACCCTATGGCGCAAGTCGAGGAATCTGCAGCCCACACGGTCGCAGAACCGTCTCAGCCTCTGATTCAGACCCTCCACTCGGCTCTGTACCAAAGGTCCGCAGTCAGTCCTGTCGACGATGCTGCAGATGGTGAGCTCTGCTTTCATCCCGCTAGCGAGACTAGCAGTCTTCACCAAATCAGATAGCCGCCGGAAGCCAGAGAGGATTTCCTCCGATCCATAGCGACACACATCATTGGTGCCGACATGAGCGACCACCTGCAGACGGGTGCACCCTGTACCCTTCATGGCATCCGGAAGGACCCTTTCCACATCTGGAATGACTCCCCCCGGTATGCACACGGAGTGCACATTGGTTTTCTTCCCCTCTCTTGCTGCCATTTCCCTAAGGGGCCCCATTACGCGCCTGACGTTGGAGCTCCCAACTACCAGTAAGCCCACCCTCTGCGACTGCCCGGATCTTGCAGACTGAGGGGCAACCTCTGGAACAGGACAAGCAGCCATGTCAGGCCGAAGATCAGTATCAGCCTGAGACAGAGCCTGAAACCGGTTCGTCAGACAAACTGGAGAGGCTTTCCGTTCAGCCCTCCGGAATGTCTTTCGCCCCCTGCCACACCTTGAAACGACCTCCCACTCTACCACAGGTGAGGGATCAGCCTCAATGCGGGCAGTATCCCGGGCAACCACAGTCGTAGTCCGATCAGGGGATGCGTGGGACGAGCTGGCCGTCCCCGACAAACCCCCATCCCGACCCCCACAGTGATGCCCATTGGCAACAGCCTCAAGCTGTGTGACCGAAGCCAACACTGCCTGAAGCTGGGAGCGAAGGGATGCCAACTCAGCCTGCATCCGAACACAGCAGTTGCAGTCCCTATCCATGCTAAAATCTATTTTGCTAAGAACGTCTGAACTAATCTACAGAGAGCGCAAACAAATCGACAAAATTTAAACGGTTATTAAAATACAAGATTGCCTAGTAAATGCAGTAATGCTGCTACTTGCGCACTGCTGACACTGCTCGGCGGCGGAAGGAGACTGAGCGAAATTACACTATTCAGGTACTAAAACACGATGCTACACTCTCAAATACTATAATACGCCCGAAATTTATGAATTAAACAATGCAAGAACCAAAAACACGCAAAGAAATTAAGAATTAAACTATGTAACAAATGAGCGAGCTAGGAGTATACGACTTGCTGCTCAGCTGCTTATCCAACGGCGGCAGGGAGCACACTGACTGCGACCAACCGACACTGGCCGTTCAAAACAAAACAGTAGACAAACGACTACGCGAATTTACACTATTCAGGTACTAAAACGCGATGCTACAACTCTCAAATACTATAATATGCTCGAAATTTATGAATTAAACAATGCAAGTACCAAAAACACGCAAAGAAATTAAGAATTAAACTATGTAACAAATGAGTGAGCTAGGAGTATACGACTTGCTGCTCTGCTGCTTATCCAACGGCGGCAGGGAGCACACTGAAGCTTTCGACATGTGCTGCTACAGAAGAATGCTGAATATTAGCTGGGTAGATCACATAATTAATGAGGAGGTATTGAATTGAACTGGGGAGGAGTTTGTGGCACAACTTGACTAGAAGAAGGGATCGGTTGGTAGGACATGTTCTGAGGCATCAAAGGATCACCAATTTAGTATTGGAGGGCAGCGTGGAGGCTAAAAATCGTAGAGGGAGACCAAGAGATGAATACACTAAGCAGATTCAGAAGGATGTAGGCTGCAGTAGGTACTGGGAGATGAAGAAGCTTGCACAGGATAGAGTAGCATGGAGAGCTGCATTAAACCAATCTCTGGACTGAAGACCACAACAGCAACAACAACAACAACAACAACAACAGACCGTAACGCATGCAGAATGTTATGCGTCCGCTGTTGTTCTTCCGCCGAGACCTTCTTCCTCCACTTGCTTTGCCCAGCGTCTGCAATCGGGTCACTTCCTTGTAATTGAGGTAATCCGTCCACCATTCCTTTAAAAGGCTTTACTCTACTGTCGTTGATAATGGATGTTTTTGTTGGCAGATGCGCTTTAACATTCACAGGCGGTGTGGTCTCCCCGACCTGGTATGGTTTGGTACTTCGTCAAAAATTTTTTCGTCTTTCCCTTAGGTGTATATGGATTCATGATTAATACCCATTGGCCTACCCTGTACTGTGGTAAAGGTCCCAACCCCTTATTCGGTTCTTTCTGCCTCTCTAACAAGTTCGTATTGCCTTCTGTACCCTCTTCCAGACACCCTCTTCCAGACTTCTCGAATTGTTGTGCAAATCCCCTCACTGTGTCCCCTTTAGCTCCCGATTTCTGACATCAAATGGCGATGGCATCTTTCTTCCACAGACCACCTCGAACGGCGGCATTCCGACCCCCTAATGTATTTTAGTGTTATAACTCGATACCACGTACGGAAGATAAACGTCCCAGTTATCATGGTTTCCATTCACATAATAATTTAGCATTTTCGAAATTGTCCTATGTACTCGCTCTGTTCTCCCATTCGCCTACGGATGAAATGGACTAGTCCGTAATTTTTTAACTCTCAATAAACGACACAAATGTGACATTAATTCAGATATGAATTCGTAATTATGGTATCAGGCACCCCAAACTTCAATAACCAGTTATTGACTAAAGCTTGTGCTACCGTACTTGCCTGTTGGTCTAGTATTGCGACCATGGCTAGAAACCGCGAAAAGTGATCAATTATAGTTAAAATGTAACGATTTCCTGCCGGTGTTATGTTGCATGGCCCGCAAGTATCTAGCCCGATAAACTCGAGTGCTTTCGAAGCCTCTGGTAACCGTTGCAATGGAATTTTTTCGCGCGTCACATCCGCTCGTTGCACACACAGCACACAATTTGCTATGTGTTGTTCCACGTCCCTTCTCCAAGTGCGCCATCAAAATCATTCTGCTGCTCGTCTTTCCGTTACTCGACTACCACCATGCCCCGAGAGCACACATGGGCCTGCTTTAAGACTTCCTCTCTAAACTCTTTGGTACCACTACCCATGGGTCGCACCTGATAACTCTATACAACAAATTTCTCTCCACAATGAACTGTGGTTGAGTTCTAAAATTCTGGCACTCCTTATCCTCTGCTTGTTCCCTTTGCCACTCCGCGACACTCTTACCCATTACTTCTAATTCGTCTAATTTGCGACTTAATGCATCTGCATTAATTACTTCACAGTCAAACTCACTTAATTTTAGAGCCCACTGTGTTAATCGACTAGAAGGATCCTTGAGTCCCAGTTACCATCTCAATGGTGCATGATCCGTCACGACCTTAAACTTTCTACCATAAAGGTAACAACGAAAATACGTCACTCCATGTATTACAGCCAACATCTCCTTTTCTGTTGTGGAATAATTCCGCTCTGCCCTATTTAAATGTCTGCTCCTGTCCATTCACCATTTGTACCAAAACACATCCTACTGTGCCATTTGAAGCGTCACATGATACGATGAAGTCTTCTTCAAAATTCGGAAACACTAGCACCGGACCAGAAACTAATCTCATCTTTAATTCATCGAAAGCTTCCTGACATTCCTCCGTCCATTGAAATTTAACCCCTTTCTTCAAAAGCTTTGTTAACGGCTTGGCTATTTTAGCAAAATCTTTTACAAATTTACGATAATATGAACATAACCCAAAATACGATTGTAAGTGCTTCGTTGTACGTGGTGTCGGAAAATTTTGAACTGCCTCTGTTAACTGAGGATCAGTCTGAACCCCTTGTTCACTGATTACATGACCTAAATATTTGACCTGCGTCTGCGGAAAATTACATGTTTCTAAACTTAATGTTAACCGTGCCAACCGCAATCTTCTAAAGACTTCTCTTAAAGGCAATACATGTTCTGGTATATCCTTCGAAAATACTATAATGTCATCTAGTTACACCATACATGTCTTTGGTATCAATCCCCTTAAAGTCCCATCTAATAATCGCTGAAAAGTTTCCGGTGCATTCTTCAACCCGAACGGCAACTGGTAGTGCCCCTCAGGAACAGTAAAAGCTGTATTTGCCCTATCCTCTGGCGCTACTTTCAACTGGTGGTATCCACTACGTAAATCCATCATCGTAAAATACTTACATTGTCCCAGATTGTCCAATGTGTCCACGATATTCGAAATCGAATATGCATCCGAAATGGTTTTCGCATTCAGAAACCTATAATCACAACAAAACCTATATTTCCTTGTATCGTCCACCGACTTCTTAGGAGCGAGAAAGCGAGAACTACATTCCCTGAATATGGTGTATCGCTATGCTCTGTGATTCCATCCCGTAGTTGTTGTTCTATAAACTCCTCTAGTAGCGGTTGCGTAAGACGTGCTATCCTATATGGTTTCCTAAACACTGGTGTTTTATCCTCCGTTGGTATGTGATGCTTCGTAATCGGTGTTGCCGGTAACCTACCCTCCGTTCAGAATAAATCGCTAAATGTCAATAACAATTCCTCCAAAGCAACTCTGTCGTCTCCCTGCAAATGCTGTAATTTTCCCCTTAATTGCGCTGCATCGACGTTTCGCTTACGTCTCGCCTCCAAATCCACCCTATCGAGATCATCTTCATAAGAAACCCCAAACGTGGCCAATAACAACCTTTTCGACAAGCTAAAATTCGCTCTGCCGAAGTTATCTATACTTACAGGAACTCCTTCCACATAACTTGCGTGATCTAAACTCCTCTGCACAAAACAGTGCGCATTATTCAACTCCTCATTAATCGAGACGAGAGTGGCTCAATCATGTACAACGTCTCCTTTGGTAAGTCCGTATTTATCGAAACCAAAACTACCTTCCCTGTACCTGCCGGTATGTTATCTTGCTGATCGAGCTTTAATGAATCCGTTCACAGTATAGCTGGCGTCACCTTCATGTTAATTGCGCCTTGCGACATTCGTCCATTTGTAACCGTTTCCCCCATGCGAAACATTGTTCCACCGAGTTCCACTGTTTGTTGCCAAAGATCCATCTTCGCACGATGTTTGTCAAGGAAGTCCAGTCCGAGAATCACCGAATACCCCTCACCTACACATGGTAACATCTCTACCTGCTCACCAAACTTAGTTCTGCGATCACGAATGGAAGTACCGTCGTACCCAATAACTCCACTTTATTATCTCCCACCCAACGTAACCAGTAACGTGGTGACTCAAGCCCTCTCCTGCTAACCAGGTCCAAACTAATAACAGACACGTGTGACCCCGTGTCAACCAGAAACCTCTGTTCCCCTCCGTTCACCAAGCCTAATAAGCAGCATTCCGTCCGTGCACCTACAAACGCATTACCTAATTTCACTGGGACTGCTTTCCGACGGTTGAAGCTATTCCGTTCTCGTTTAACGGCTGCTGCCGCCGAGATTCCGCCCTACTTTTACTTCTGCAGTTCACTGCTCGGTGACCCATTTTCCCACATGAATAACACCGCAACTGACGCTGACATTGCCTCCTAATGCGCCCTACCTGGCCACAACCAAAACACTTAATGTCCGCTGCCAGGACTCTATTCTCCAACCTTTGTTTCGTCGCATAATCTACCTCCTCTAAGTATGTGGCAATCCATAGAGCCGCCGCAAGATCACTGCGATTCTCCGTTCTCACTGGAAGTTACATCTCCAGCGGTACTCCACACAAAAACACATCGAACGCCCTTTTCTCGGCCTCCTGTAACAGCACTCTATTCGTCTCCCCATTCAGTGACAGTTCAAACGTTTGTGTATTCAGTTTTCGAATCCTGTCTGAGAAAACCTCCACAGTCTCATTTCTCCTCATAACTAACGCACTTAACTTTTCACGAAAAAACCTGGTACTATTCTGTTTATGGTACCTCTGGGGTAACCCAGCCTCAAGCTCTGAGAACGTCCCCGCATTGTTCAACGTTTCATGGTACAATATGTACGACTTGGCATCCCCTATCAAGAGTAACTTCGCCACTCTCAACATTACAACATCCGACCACCCATTGCCCTCAGCCATTGTGGTAATGTCATTAAGGAATACCGACACATCCTCCGTTGCTTCACCCGAAAAGGGGTTAATCAATGCCACGATTGGCGGGTGAAATGGTCTATGACACTCCATGACCTGTAATTTAGTTTCACCCAACGTCCCTTTCCCTACTCGCAGTGCTTCAAATCTCCCTGCTAATTCTTCATATTTTTCTTTGTCACTTATCCTGGCCTCTGACAATACCCTAATTTGCTCTGTTAGAGCTGCTACAGCTTCCACTGTAGTCACTGCCGCAGCCTCCGCTCTTACTGTGTTTCCACCATTCTTGCTTATAGCTCCACTATTGCCATTAATTTCACTCTGCTAATCCTTAAACTTAGTTCTCGCAGCGAATCATCGACCATCTAAAGTCTGAACAATTGCGCTCCAAATGACCAAATCTCTTACAAATAAAACAATTCTTTGGCACCCACTTTGTACACGGTAATCCGTGGCCTCCCAGGTTTCAAAAATTACATCGCTTAGGCGCTATGTTATCATGTCCCCCATTTCTCCTGAATCCACATAGATCTACAGGCTCCTCCGGCCTTACAAAAGACACCTTTAAAAAGTGCATCCCAATTAACAAAACAATGACACATAAACCATAAATCAAACGTCACGGGTGCACGACGAATGGCAAAACGTCATTTTTCGGATGAATCCAGGTTCTGTATACAGCATCATGATGGTCGCATGAACGCACATTGGAAGCGTGTATTCGTCATCGCCATACTGGCGTATCACCCGGCGTGATGGTATGGAGTGCCATTGTTTACACGTCGCGGTCACCTCATGTTCGCATTGATGGCACTTTGAACAGTGGACGTTACATTTCAGATGTGTTACGACCCGTGGCTCTACCCTTCATTCGATCTCTGCGAAACCCTTCATTTCAGTAGGATAATGCACGACCGCATGTTGCAAGTCCTGTACGGGCCTTTCTGGATACAGAAAATGTTCGACTACTTCCCTGGCCAGCATATTCTTCAGATCTCTCACCAACTGAAACCGTCTGGTCAATGGTGGCCTAGCAACTGGCTCGTCACAATACGCCAGTCATTACTCTTGATGAACTGTGGTTTCGTGTTGAAGCTGTATGGGCAGCTGTACCTGTACGCATTCCAAGCGCTGTTTTTGACTCAATGCCCAGGTGTATCAAGGCCGTTATTACGGCCAGAGATGGTTGTTCTACGTACTGATTTCTCAGGATCTATGCACCCTAATTAGGTGAAAATGTAATCACATGTCAGTTCTAGTATAATATATTTGTCCAATGAATACCCGTTTATCATCTGCATTCCTTCTTCGTGTAGCAATTTTAATGGCCAGTAGTGTAATTATTTTTGCAAATGTATTTTACTGTACATTATCTAGGGTTTATAAAATACCTACGCGGATTCAAAAGCCATCACAACGAGAGTTGTGACTGGCTGCGAAGCTGGGACGTGCACTTGGATCGTGCGCAGTAGCAAGGAAGGCGGGAGGCAGCGAGACATTGAAATGAGCGGTTGTGTTGTCTAACCCCGGTGAGATAAAACTTTATTTTGTGGTAAAAAGTGCTTCTTAACAACTGTAGACTGGTGTGGCGTTAATGCGCGAGCTGTTAATTCGTGTCTGCAATTTGTAAAGCGAGGGTGCAAAAATTTGCTTCCTAGTGACGCTGCAAAGTTTTGGAGCTATCGTCGCAGAAGCAACAATGGCTCTAAATGGCAACGTGTTGTTCGACGAGTAATTAATGTATCAAAGACGTGAAGAATCAATGCTACCTTGGTTTGTCTACAGCTCGTCTAAACGACGCACGATACAACGGACGTCACAAGACGACAAGGCAAGATTCTCCAATTAATTTTCTCGAAGACTAGAACCGCGCAGAAGCTTAGTACAAAATTTTATATTGCACGAAGTTTGGAGAATTATATGTAAATAATTCTTAAGGACAATGTTAATTTAATTCCCAACAATTTCACACTCCCAGTTGCAAGGCTGTTTCACAACAGCTCGAAATGTTTTTTTCCAAAACATTGTGTTTTGTAATTTAAAAGACTAGAAAACAACCAAGTTCCGGCCATTCTGAAGATTTATTTTGTGAAACAATTTACCCATCATTTGAGGAAGTGCGATGAGGCAAACTTGCAAAACAGCAAAAATTGATTCGAAAATGTTACGAAAAAATTTATTGGAATGTATTTACGTAACAGCAATATAGGAAAGAGAGTGGAAAACCCGAAATTTTTACCTCGAGAAACAGGTAGTTACAAATTTCAGTATGGGGCGTAATAGTGACGCAGCAGAAAAGAACAGTCTTGGCGCGAATGTAGGAAGTTCAGATGATGACCAACAGATGGCGTCAGTACCGGAAAACAGCGACGTAGATAGTACAGATGAATAAGTAATGGATGACAGTCCACGTTGAGTCAAAATAAAAACCTAAGTTGTTACTCCACGTCTACTGAAGATGAAAACAGAACCAGTTATTCCAGATAAAACAGATGTGGAAAGTTATCCTACAACTTATCAACAAATAAGGGAGGAATTAGAACAGAGTGCAGGTGCAGCAACCGTTTAAGACTACAATCACGCAAATTCTAAAGAACATGAGTGGTAATATGATAACCACGAATAGAAACATTAATACAGTGAATAGTAAATTGGGTGTACTCCATACTCATTTCACTAACCAATTAAAAACAGTGAAAAGCACGTTAGAGCAGAATGTTTAACAAATGGAGACAAAGATCACTAGATTAGAGGCTAGTTTATGTAACAAGATAAATGCGAACCTAGTCGTTTTGACTAGACAAAGCGAAAGAATAATTGCACTTAGTAAATCGGTAGGTTAGGTAAAGTCAGAATTAAAACACTTACAAAAGAAGGTCACCAGTATCGACAAGGGATTCGAGTCTGAAATACAAAGAATCGATGATGAAGTGGAAACAATATTTGATGAAAAAATAAGGGCATTATTTCCAATAATAAAATACGACGTTTCTGCGTGGAAACTACCAATAATACTGTAGGAATATTTCCACCGAACTTTGCAATAACGAGTATCAACAATTACGGAGTAGGCCTCGTAATGTATCGTTAGTGGTATAGAAGCGTGAACTCTTGCACAAGGAGGATAAGTATGATCCACAAAACAAGCAAGGAGATCGGTACATTGCTAATTGTATAAGAAATTGTGAAAGAGTTCCGCCGAGTGATATCAGTGACAGAGAAAGAGTCAGTTCAATATTACATACCCTGGCAGGCAATGCATAAAGATGGGGATTGAACTTGAGTATACACAACTTAACATTTGTCGACCTTATGAATAAGCTTTTGGAAGAATGCGTCTATCCAAAAACATTTTATGGCGTGAAATTGTCTTAGCCAGAATGCCTGACAATAATGAAAGGAATTTCATAAAAGAATTTTGCGAAACATGCTTTCGAAAAATCGAATACCTGTAAGAGAGGAATTCCGATTCAGAAATAGTATGGGAACCCTGAAAATAGCTTCCAGGTGACTGAATACGTTAAGCTGGGAGTAACTATAAAACACTCGACGAGTTTTTAGAGAGGGTAGAGAAGGAAGATCGTTGGCGCAAACAACAAAATTTCAAGCAAGTGAATGTGTCCGACAGAGGCTGTCGGAATGGACCACAAGAAAATGTGATGAGATGATGTGTTGAGGTAACTGTCCTAACAGAAAGCGTGGTAACTTGAATAACAACAGAATGCAGAATGACGAGGAAAGGTCGAGAGTATGGCAAGCACAAATAAAAGTAGTTGGCCCACAAATAATAGAGTACACATGTATTTTCGCGATGAGATGAGTGGCAGAACGGCAAAGGTTGTCACAATGGAATACAATTTCGAAAGAGGAACGATAATCGGAACACAAAAGAAGTGCAAACATTGGAAGTAATTACAGCATGGGTTGAACATGAAGCAGTTCAAGTGAAGAATAAAAAATCCGAATATCAGGAAAAAAGCGGAAAGTAAGTTGAAGTAATGGATCTTTGTCAGAGAAAGTCGGAAGTATCTCTAGGAAGGCAGGTTGTCCTTTTGCACGAAAAATTTTAACAGATGTATGAAGTTGAAAAGAAGGAGGTGTTTGTGAACAAACGCTGTGTCGTATGTATGGTGTGTTTTAGGAATGGGAAAATGAAGAAGTAGTGACCTAAATGAGGTTCCACCAACAAAAAGGGAAACTGAGGAGAAAAAGGAGCATAGTACAATAGCCCAAAGATACTTGCCAAAGAAGATGTAAAACAGTATCTTTTTGAGAAGACGACATGATCCTACTAAGAGACTAATTGAAAGCCATAGAGATTTCGATGTATATGAAATAAAGGCAGAATGTTATATTAATGAGTGCGATCCAGTTAGAAGCAGTGATGACGAATTTTTATTCCCTGAATAATACAAGAATAATGAAATAGACAACAGCGAAAGTGATTCATACGATAGTGAAGGTGAAAAAGTTGAGGTATTAGGTAATGGAGCAACTTCTTTGCCCCTAAACAGATATGTAAAGGTTAATGTGAGCCGAGAAGATATAACAACCAAGTAAGCTGACACCAATGATGTAGTTTACGATGCTGATGGTTTCGAAATAGTAGACAGTGAATTTGAGAAAGAGGCATACAAATTCACAGAGGATCTTGTGTTATCTTGTCAGAATACTTATAAGGAGGCCAATTATAAAGAGAACGCAGCTGAGGCTAGTGAGAATGAAGCTAAATGTGTTTACTGCAAGACGCATTTACAGAAATCACCATAGCCCATGAAGAAGCTAAAATAATGCAATTTAAAGTTGATGAAACTGAAAGTCGAGAAAGAAAATCATCAATAAGAAAAGGCAGTGGAAGACGTGAAGGAGAGGAGGTGAAATCAACTCCCAGATAAGGATCTAACTGTAAAAGTCGGACGGATTTCTTGGAAAGACCTATCAGCACAAAGGATTTGCCTAGGACAAAATAAGTAGACAGGCAGAAGCTAAAATTCGAGAAGTAAGTTCAAGTAGGTGTACAACGGTCCATTTTTTACAGCTAATAGTCCAAATTCCAGTTCATATTACCTGGAATTTCCGACCTTTGGAAAACCATTAGGAGCAAGAAATGACACAGAGTTACTCATAACTTAAAAGGAAAACTGATGTGAGAAACCACAAGAGAAGCAACTCAAGGTTAACATAGAACAGTTTCCAAAGCATGTTTGAATTCTAGTTGTGTCATTATAAAAATAGTTTTGTAGATGCTATTGTAACTGTTAAGTTATCCTTGCAAGTTTCAGATAATATTATAAATAAAACGGAACGTGGAAACCGTAATATGGTTGGGAGGCAGAAGGGATCTATTTAAGATAGAAATTCATAAACGAACGCTGAAATTGATAGCTGATAGCAGGGTACAGACCTGCTAGAGTGGAATGCCAGGACCCAGCTGAAGATACAATATAATAATTTTCTTCATTTGCCAAAAAATAACAGCATTGCACACGGTAAACGAATCGCTATGCAGATTACAACAGCGAGCACTCAGTCCATAAAAATTTAAAAAACTACTATGTATAAAAACGGGAGTTCAGAACTCAGACTATACAAGAACTTTTTAATGTGAACTGGGAACTATCGCAAGTAGAATGATATCTTAAAACTAAATTTATCTTTTAAGTCCAATTATAATTATTTTGTGAATCATAAACAGAATTAGCATCATAGATTCAACCAGCCTCTCTGAAAACGAGAGTGGCCGAGCGTTTCTAGGCGCTTCAGTCCGGAATCGCGCTGCTGCTACGGTGGCAGGTTCGAATCCTGCCTTGGGCATGGATGTGTGTGATATCCGTAGGTTAGTTCGGTTTAAGTAGTTCTAAGTATAGGGGACTGATGACCTCAGATGTTAAGTCCCATAGTGCTTAGAGCCAGCTGAACCAGCTGAAAACGAGAACTCTTCCAAAAAACAACTCAGATAACTTATTGAATCAAAATTACTGTGGAGAAAATGTTTTAGACAACAGGTTAATTAATTCAACCCCTGTCCACATGAGCCCAGGAGAATCAGAACTCTTTACTGTTTTAATTTAATATAGTATGACTTAAAAAACTACAATTTAAAGAGGAAGCTCTTTCTTAACAACATACAGAATTCCACTGTGGCATCCTGTGGCATTGGCCCTCCTGACCGCATTGGACGACGATAACACCAACACACAAAATAAGACCCCTTCTACATCATATAAAAAACAGTTAACTCACTATCAAGTGTGATGTTATTTGCTGAACCAACAACCTTTATGAACCATCATATAAGACTATAAACCACCCAATTAACCAACGAGTGGTTCAAAATGTTTCAAATGGCTCTGAGCATTATGGGACTTAATATCTGAGGTCATCATCCCCTACAACTTAGAACTACTTAAACCTAACTAACCTAAGGACATCACACATATCCATGCCCGAGGCAGGATTGGAACTGCGACCGTAGCGGTCGCGCGGTTCCAGACTGAAGCGCCTAGAACCGCTCGGTCACACCGGCCGGCCCAACGAGTGTGAGCAAGGATTTTTTTTAAATAAACAACACTGACAAATGTTATAGTTCATATGGCCAGTACATTTCTGTCTTTAAACTTGCGACACAGGAAAGATAAAATTAAAGAATCACTGTTCCCCCTTCCTTACGTAACCACAACTGAAACAGGCTGCAAAACAGTACTTAATTATATAAAGCAATTCATGGAAGCGCTAGGGTAATTAAGAAATAGACTATTCTAAGCAAAACCAATTTTCTGTAAGGCAAAGCAGACAGCTTTGGAATCTTACAGTAATTAAAGTTGCACTTCTGAATTGAAAGCAATTTAGGAACAAGGCAGAATTTGTGATAGTTCATGCAAGAACATCTTAAATAGTACATGCCTTCCACAATGACTGCCAAACACTGGTCTCATCAACAGGCACAACCAACTGGTACAAGCATACGTAGCACTATAAGAGGGACGTAATTCGGACACTGCTGAGCCAAACAGTAGGACAGTCAAATCACAGCACAGTACGGTTTCTGAGAAGAAATATGCCAGCAGCAGCTAATAGTTCGGGGCACAATACTTCCGGCAGCGAGCAGCTCATCTACAAGAAAGGGTGCAGCTGGGAGCAGCAGCGGGAAGGACGAAGATGCCAAGCGATCACGCAGTACAGGACATTGCTGCGCCAAGGTGTAAACTGCCCACAGACAGCAACGGTCTCCACTGTGGAGACTGCAAACTCCAATTTCGCTACGCCAAGGAGGCCTCACGCTGGGCTGTCCCATTCAGCTGTGCCACACATCTACATCGTGTCAGGCCAACAGTGACTCCAACTTGCCCCAGAGCTGTCTGCCAGTCCCGACCACAATCGCCTGACAACTCTTCACATGGACATGCTGCCCTTTCCTGGTCACCCCGATAACTCTCTCTCCAACCTCGCTGCAAACTGACCGACCTTATGACCGTCGTAAGCTTTATGCAGCCAATCACCCCGCACCAAAGGCAAGCCAAATGGAAGAGCCAACACGCGACTAGCATCGAAGAGAAAGAAAGGTCACTATGGCTCAGCCCCTCAACCGTTCCCCCTTAAGGTGAAGCAAGCTGGGGTACCAGAATCTCCTTTCCACGTAGACTTAAGATTGCCATCCAGCCGTCCACCTTTTATCTGGCTCATATGTGCCCTTATTCTTCGCCAGATTTTAATATCTATCAACAGGGTATTAGCCATTAGCCAGTGAGACCTTCTCATTTACTATATAAGTCCTGACAAACTTTGACAAAATTTCCTGGTGGTGCCTTGAATACCTTGGCTTCCCCCTCACAAATGTTTCAGGAAAACTTCATCTCCATGTTTGACTGAAGCGACCTGCCTCCCTTTGCTCTGAATGATATACTAGACTGATGTTATTTCTGGCTACTTTCCAATTTCTCCTTGTCTCCTTTGGATCCACCCACTCTGTCATTAGATCATTGAACGACCACAAACTGGCCAGTGGAGAATTATTGGCTTCGTGATGTGTGGTACTGAAGACTAAGGACACCTATTTCAGCGACAAGACCCATCGCATCTGAGAACCTTGATGGTAAGCAATGAGCGTTGACTTTGAGCTATGGTTTATTCTTTCAGCAAAAGATGGCTGTGGATTGTAAAGTGTAATTATATGCATTATCCCATGATCAAAACAGAATCGCATGAACCCCTCAGAGCCGGCCGGTGTGGTAGGGCAGTTCTAGGCGCTTCAGTCTGGAACACGAGACCGCTACGGTCGCAGGTTCGAATCCTGCCTCGGCCATGGATGTGTGTGATGTCCTTAGGTTAGTTAGGTTTAGGTAGTTCTAAGTTCTAGGTGACTGATGACCTTAGATGTTGAGTCTCATAGTGCTCACAGCCAAAAATGGGACTATGGGACTTAACTTCTGAGGTCATCAGTCCCGTAGAACTTAGAACTACTTAAACCTAACTAACCTAAGGACATCACACACATCCATGCTCGAGGCAGGATTCGAACCTGCGACCGTAGCTGTCGCGCGGGTCCAGACTGTAGCACCTAGAACCGCTCAGCCACTGCGGCCGGCGCCATTAAACCATTTGAACCCTTTAGATGTGAAGGCTGGTGCATTATCACTACGATTTTTGGGGGTCCAAAGATGGCAAAGATTCTCTCAAGATGATGAATGCTAATAGTGGCAGTGGTGTCACTGCTAGTGATTAACCGGAGAAACCTAGCGGAGGCGTCGATCATGACCCAGACAAAACAGTTTCTGCGTTGAGTTTGGAGGAAGGGCCTATGGTAGTCAAGAAGTGGTTCAAATGGCTCTGAGCACTATGGGACTTAATATCTGAGGTCATCAGTCCCCTAGAACTTAGAACTACTTAAACCTAACGAACCTAAGGACATCACACACATCCATGCCCGAGGCAGGATTGGAACCTGCGACCGTAGCTGTCGCGCGGTTCCAGACTGTAGCACCTAGAACCGCTCAGCCACTGCGGCCGGCGCCATTGAACCATTTGAACCCTTTAGATGTGAAGGCTGGTGCATTATCACTACGATTTTTGGGGGTCCAAAGATGGCAAAGATTCTCTCAAGATGATGAATGCTAATAGTGGCAGTGGTGTCACTGCTAGTGATTAACCGGAGAAACCTAGCGGAGGCGTCGATCATGACCCAGACAAAACAGTTTTTGCGTTGAGTTTGGAGGAAGGGCCTATGGTAGTCAAGAAGTGGTTCAAATGGCTCTGAGCACTATGGGACTTAATATCTGAGGTCATCAGTCCCCTAGAACTTAGAACTACTTAAACATAACTAACCTAAGGACATCACACACATCCATGCCCGAGGCAGGATTCGAACCTACGACCGTAGCGGTCGCGCCGTTCCAGACTGACGCGCCTAGAACCGCTCGGCCACACCGGCCGGCCTCTTGTGGTCAATATAGAGTTTTTCCATTGACTGAAACTCTTGGGTTGATAGCAGAAAATCCATCCTAAGACCCATGTCAAGTTTACCCCCTTTCATTATTTGCACTCAGCGACCAAACATCCCGATCCAGACCCCTCCAGGTCAACTTCTCTCTTACCTTAAGCTGCGTTTTATGGTGTCCTATGTGATTTACTTACAAAGACTGATTGGAAATATCTAAACACACCGGGGATTAGGTTCCCTGGTATACGTAACTTGGAACCCTCATACCCTCTGGACCAGAAATACAAGAAACTCTTTTCCAGGGAATATCCTAGAACAGTCCCTTCTGCCTTCAACTTATTGTAAACAGACTGCAGCTTGCTGCTATTCTGTTTTAAGACTGGCCAAAGTGATAGAATCTCTGTCAGGACTCCCATGTTGCATACAAGCTGCACATTAGCCTCGAGTTTCTAATCCACGTCGTACACTTGAAACATACGGCAAATTAGTTCTGTCCCCCTTTAATCCCTTCAGACGATCAGATTCCGTTTGAAGCCACCAAGGATTTTCTCATTTTAGGCATATGCACAGTAGCTACATCTGTAGTGATGTTTTACATCTCCAGTAGATGCTGCACTGCGGCGGCTGCAGCTTGAAAAACTTCATATGCTTCGTATCTTAGCAGTTTGACGAGCAAACGTAGGAGCCACTTTTGTATATGGTCCATGATTGTCTTTGTTTTCGAATTGTCTTCTTTTTCAATTGGTTTTGTTTTCAATGCCTCTGTAAGGCATGTTTTGCGCATGGATTACGTACAGAGAACTGTCCCTCTCAATTTTGTACTCTGCATATTGGGTTAATAATTAAATTTATGTATTTATTTTCGTGTTGATTGTGGTGGTTCCTTTTAAAAGCACTGTGGCCTTTAAGGGAAAATTGAGAAGGGTTGTGTTTCCAGTTTCACACAGTGTACTCTCACAGAATAAATATAGTGTAAACAAAAGAAAATTTGCGTGTTCGCCCTTTAGAGTACGCAGTGCACGGGCCCTGACCTACGACAGCCGCCCAACTGAGCGCTTTTTTACAACTGCTCAACCACTCTGAGTGGCGAGTGTCCCGTTAACTGCCCCTGGAGGGGCAGCGTCCTAGCCATTGCCTCTCCGGTACAAATAACTCGAGAGAGCGCAGCACACTCCAGTGACTCTATCAAGTGTAGCAACTGAACGTAGCAGTCGGCAAAGAAATATAAATTTCTTTATAAAATGATACAAACGGCACTGCGTCTTTCAACCAGTTTTTTGGCTCCTGCAGTTTGTAGCTGCCACATGAGAAACAAAATCACATAAACAAGGAATACACTGAAAGAGGAAACATGAATTTCACAGAGGATGCTAAAATAAATGACGTGTGACTAGGGCCTCCCATCGGGAGACCGTTCGCCGGGTGCAAGTCTTTCGACTTGACACCACTTCGACGACTTGCCTGTCGATGGGGATGAAATTATGATGATTAGGACAAACACAACACTCAGTCCCTGAGGGGAGAAAATCTCCGTCCATCCGGGAATCGAACCTGGGCCCTTAGGATTGACATTCTGTTGCACTGCCCCTTTTTCTTCGATATTGGTCGGTGCATTTGTTCGGTGCGGATGTCCCATGACACCCGTTCAAGTTCAGTGTTGAGCCGTTGACTCAGTTTTTCTTTTCTTTTTTTTATTGCAGAGGGCAGCTAACCCTCTAACCGAACATGCTGAGCTACCGTGCCGGCTACCATTCAGCTACTGGGTGTGAACACTGAGACTGCTGCAAAGTAAAAACAGAAGAAGAGGATGCGTGCTAGAAAAGCAAAACCACAAATACTCTGTTCACTTCTGTATCATTTCACTCGGTAAAGGACATAGCTTGCAGAGTGGTCCCTTGGAAACCTCTTGTGGTGTACAAATAGTGGCCACTCGCACAATTCTGTCGCACCCAGGGTGTACTTCTATAATGATGACCAGCTTCCAGCAAAAGTGTGGCAGGTTATCTTTCCTTACTGTGACCAATGCACCAGGCTGCACATTTTGACTGGCGGCTGTCCACTTAGCTGCTTCTGCAGATGATGTAGGTTGTCAAACAACCAGCGCTACCAAAAAATCTGCAACTCTTGTTGCAGTAGTTCCCACCTTGTGCGCAAGCTCAGTTGGGCTGTACCTTGATCTGGCTGAAGGATACTTGTGATAGCGGTTTCAATCAGGAAATGACGTGGGGTGATGACTTGAGGGTCAGAAAGATCGCAAAGTAGTGGTGTGACAGGACGAGAGATCAAGCAAGCACCAGTTTGACAAATCAGGGTTGTCAGCTCTCCAAATATTGGACATAAGTTTCCCATCATTCATACTTCTGCTTCGCTTCCCACATTCCCCCAAAAGAATGAGGAATCAAGTGTCAATCGATGCCTTCTTCATGCATGAAGTTTTTCTTCAGTGCCTGTTGATAATGACTGCTCACAGCAGCTTGTAACTCACGGGGTTCCTAAATAGCTCCATCTAGGTTTGTCCCATTGTCACTGTACAAGTTTTGGCACATATCACACCAAGACCGAAAACTAAGGGCCGACAGGAATCCTTCATTAGTGATGTTGCCAACTACCTCCAAATGCACTGCTTGTGTCGCCAGGTACACAAGCAAGGCAACAAAACACTTTTCCTCCCATGAGTTGACGTGCAGGCTTTTGCCTTTAATCACAAAGTCAAGCACTGATGCAGAACATGCCAGAGATGTAAGCAACAGTTCACACCCATCTTGAGAAAAACAACGATGTTCTCTTTTCACGATTAATCTTATGAGATGACAGCGAGGTGACAGTATGAGTTGATTCTTCTCCTCATATGACAGAAGAGCATTTCATAGCCCGCTGCCAGAGTTCCAGCATAACATCAAGCACCGGCACGTCGGCCAGAAATGTAACAGCAGAGAAGGCTGTGAGACGAGGTCAGCCAATAGTACGCTGATTAGGACCGCACCACGACAGAAGCAGCCTCTGTATTTAAGAGAATACAAGCGCCGCTGCAGAGAGCCTCAGCCGCAGTAGAAGACCCGCACTACAAGACGAACTGTCATCCTGTTTAACGTGCCTTGTGCATTATATCAATTGCTTGCATGGAAACTGTATACAGGGTGTTACAAAAAGGTACGGCCAAACTTTCAGGAAACATTCCTCACACACAAATAAAGAAAAGATGTTATGTGGACATGTGTCCGGAAACGCTTAATTTCCATGTTAGAGCTCATTTTAGTTTCGTCAGTATGTACTGTACTTCCTCGATTCACCGCCATAATTTCATACGGGATGCACCTGTGCTGTTAGAACATGTGCCTTTACAAGTACGACACAACATGTGGTTCATGCACGATGGGGCTCCTGCACATTTCTGTCGAAGTGTTCGTACGCTTCTCAACGACAGATTCGATGACCGATGGATTGATAGAGGCGGACCAATTCCATGGCCTCCACGCTCTCTTGACCTCAACCCTCTTGACTTTCATTTATAGGGGCATTTGAAAGCTCTTGTCTACGCAACCCCGGTACCAAATGTAGAGACTCTTCGTGCTCGTATTGTGGGCGGCTGTGGTACAATACGCCATTCTCCAGGGCTGCATCAGCGCATCAGGGATTCCATGCGACGGAGGGTGGATGCATGTATCCTCGCTAACAGAGGACATTTTGAACATTTCCTGTAACAAAGTGTTTGAAGTCACGCTGGTACGTTCTCTTGCTGTGTGTTTCCATTCCATGATTAATGTGATTTGAAGAGAAGTAATAAAATGAGCTCTACCATGGAAAGTAAGCGTTTCCGGACACATGTCCATATAACAAATTTTCTTTATTTGTGTGTGAGGAATGTTTCCTGAAAGTTTGGCCGTACCTTTTTGTAACACCCTGTATATCGAAGGACATTGATTATTTGCATGTCGCCAGTTGCTTGCGACACTTCATTGCGAAAAAGCTAAGATAAGTATTGTCAATTCAATTACTGTAAAAAATTCCATTAATATAATTTGCTTGTATGTTGCCTAGATATAAGAGAAAACAGCTTCCTAGGCCCCCTATATTACACGGGTGGGCGGGAACCCACATTGACGATGAGGATTTACAAAACCCACACCTCGGGACCACAGAATTTTCTATTGGGTTTTGCTGGCGGCTAAACTCTCTTGCCTTTGTTTTGCAGAGGTGTTTACATGCTTTAACAGTCTTTTATAGTGTTTCTATTTACCAGTGTTTTCAGGTGGGCTTTGCAGAAATTTTCTTTACTCTTATACTTATTTTTCTAGCTTGCCTTGTCTGTTTCTTGTGTTTGTCCCTTTCAACATGCCCGCCCCAAATTTCCCACCCCCTGCTCATACACCACAGCCGCCAGTGTTAGATGCAGGACAGCTAATGCAGATGTTTCAGTTCCAGACTCAGCAAATATCTACACTGCGTAACATGGAGCAGCAGCTGCTAGTCAACACCACGCGCCCAACGAAACAAGCATCACCTACAGCTACACCGCATTTTCGCCAGTCTTGTGAACATGATGAGGAATGGCTCGAGTGTTTGCAACAGTTTGAAGCACACGTCATTGCTCACAATGTACCAGGTACTGTGAAACTCCCCTATTCCCTATCCACGATAGGAAGTGCAGCGTTCCAAATAACCCAGGAACTACACTCCTGGAAATGGAAAAAAGAACACATTGACACCGGTGTGTCAGACCCACCATACTTGCTCCGGACACTGCGAGAGGGCTGTACAAGCAATGATCACACCCACGGCACAGCGGACACACCAGGAACCGCGGTGTTGGCCGTCGAATGGCGCTAGCTGCGCAGCATTTGTGCACCGCTGCCGTCAGTGTCAGCCAGTTTGCCGTGGCATACGGAGCTCCATCGCAGTCTTTAACACTGGTAGCATGCCGCGACAGCGTGGACGTGAACCGTATGTGCAGTTGACGGACTTTGAGCGAGGGCGTATAGTGGGCATGCGGGAGGCCGGGTGGACGTACCGCCGAATTGCTCAACACGTGGGGCGTGAGGTCTCCACAGTACATCGATGTTGTCGCCAGTGGTCGGCGGAAGGTGCACGTGCCCGTCGACGTGGGACCGGACCGCAGCGACGCACGGATGCACGCCAAGCCCGTAGGATCCTACGCAGTGCCGTAGGGGACCGCACCGCCACTTCCCAGCAAATTAGGGACACTGTTGCTCCTGGGGTATTATCGGCGAGGACCATTCGCAACCGTCTCCATGAAGCTTGGCTACGGTCCCGCACACCGTTAGGCCGTCTTCCGCTCACGCCCCAACATCGTGCAGCCCGCCTCCAGTGGTGTCGCGACAGGCGTGAATGGAGGGACGAATGGAGACGTGTCGTCTTCAGCGATGAGAGTCGCTTCTGCCTTGGTGCCAATGATGGTCGTATGCGTGTTTGGCGCCGTGCAGGTGAGCGCCACAATCAGGACTGCATACGACCGAGGCACACAGGGCCAACAGCCGGCATCATGGTGTGGGGAGCGATCTCCTACACTGGCCGTACACCACTGGTGATCGTCGAGGGGACACTGAATAGTGCACGGTACATCCAAACCGTCATCGAACCCATCGTTCTACCATTCCTAGACCGGCAAGGGAACTTGCTGTTACAACAGGACAATGCACGTCCGCATGTATCCCGTGCCACCCAACGTGCTCTAGAAGGTGTAAGTCAACTACCCGGGCCAGCAAGATCTCCGGATCTGTCCCCCATTGAGCATGTTTGGGACTGGATGAAGCGTCGTCTCACGCGGTCTGCACGTCCAGCAGGAACGCTGGTCCAACTGAGGCGCCAGGTGGAAATGGCATGGCAAGCCGTTCCACAGGACTACATCCAGCATCTCAACGATCGTCTCCATGGGAGAATAGCAGCCTGCATTGCTGCGAAAGGTGGATATACACTGTACTAGTGCCGACATTGTGCATGCTCTGTTGCCTGTGTCTATGTGCCTGTGGTTCTGTCAGTGTGATCATGTGATGTATCTGACCCCAGGAATGTGTCAATAAAGTTTCCCCTTCATGGGACAATGAATTCACGGTGTTCTTATTTCAATTTCCAGGAGTGTATTTCCTAACGCCATTCCGAGTGAACTTCCGTATGAACGATTTGTAGATTTGCTAACTATTATGACCAACAAGTGAATATGGTAGCAGCTAGGTATCAATTCTTTAAGTGTAAAAAACGGTCAGAACAAATATATCGCAAGTGGGGAACAGATTTGCAGGGTATGACAAGGACGGGCAAATTCAAATGTGGTTGCGGTGCTTTATATTCGGATGTTATGCTGCGTCATGCGATCGTGTACAGTGTTCCTGATGTCAAACTCAGAGAACAGATTTTGACAGTCAGGTCCGTCATTTCAGCAGGTTGTGCAAATACTAGATCAGTACGATTCATATGCGTTGTCGGCAGATAAATTTGTGTACCCAGTTATTTGTCAGGTTGAGTCCCTTGTTTGACCCATTCGGCAGCAGCTTGCGCTCGCCACGCCAAGTAAAAACGCTCCACGCCGCAAAAGCAGCTCACTAAACAGGAGGCTACATAGGCGAACAGAATTAAGTCTCTCCCTTGGTGATATTCACGGCACAAACGCCAAGACTGCCCCTCCCAACAGACTCAGTGTTGAGTTCGTGGTAGGAAAGGATATGTCCAATCCGTCTGTTTGCAACGGAACAAACATAAGAACGCGGCCCACTCACAAAATCTAGTCACAAGGCCCATGTCATTAATGTGGTGTATTCAAAGTCGGCTACAGGCATTAGCAAACCTAGCAAGCGTGCAGTTTCTTCAGTGATACGTCATTCAGACAAACTTTTTGTTCAATTGCTTCTTTGTGGGAAACGTGTGAAAATTCAGTTGGACACTGGTGCCTCTGTCAGACTGCTAAATCGTGACATGTATGAGTATGAACTGTTAGGCTTCCCACGCCTATCTTAAACTGGCACGCAACTGACGGCTTATAATGGACAAGACATTCCCGTTCTCAGAAAATGTAATTTGCCTGCCATGTATAGCTTGAATATGCGAACAGTGACTTTTACGGTGATACAATCAAGCGACTGTAAGAACATGTTTCGTCTTGATTCATTTGATTTATTTGGCTTTAACATTCAGGACAATGTGTTGTCAATGTCTGCATTCAATTCAACAGACAGTGTTGCTAGCATGCTAAGAGAATTCCCGGCACTCTTTTCTGAAGGTATAAGCAAGGCTAACAATTTTGTTGCTCACATTACTCTGAAAGACAATGCCTAGCCGAAATTTTACCAGCCCGGAACTGTTCCCATTGCATTACAGGAAAAAGCCGTTGCTGAACTTGAAGAATTGCAAGATAGCGGAGCTATTGTGCACATACAAGCCAGTCAGTGGACAAGTCCAGTGGTTTTGCTCTCCAAACCTTCAGTCGCATTCGCCTCTGTGATGACTTTATAGTCAACAGGGATTGATACTTATCCATTGTCACGCCCAGAGGATCTCTTGGACCGGTTAGGCGCTCGTCGCTACTTTTCAAAAATTGATTTGGGTGATGCGTATCTTCAAATACCGCTTGATGAAGAATCTCAAAAAGGATGTGTAGTAAATACTCATGTGAGTTTGTTTAAATAATTGCGTTTGCCTTTTGGCAGTGCTTCCACATCCGCCATTTTCCAAAAGTGTTTGGAACAACTGACTGCACAAGTACCAAACTGTGCAAACTATTTGGACGATATTGTCGTCGCACGTCGTACACCTGAAGAACATATTGCAAATCTGTGAATTTTGTTTCGTGCTTTATCTTATGCAGGACTAAAGTGTAGACTGGACAAGTGTGATTTTTTTAAACCTGAGTTGCAGTATCTTGGTCGTGTCATAAACAGTCAAGGTGTACATCCTCTTCAGTCGCAGTTGTTAGCCATACGAGATTTGGCAGTTCCTCGCATTGTCTCAGAATGGCAGTCAATCTTACGGAAAATGAACTATTATATTCGGCTCATGCCAAATGCTGCACAAATTGCGGCTCGATTGCATTGCTTGCATCGCAAGAACGTCCCCTTTGTTTGGACGGATCAGTGCCAAGTAGCCTTTCAAAAACTTAAAGATGCGTTACTCAGTGATCGATGCTTAGTTCACTTTGATCCTGACAAACCAGTGGTATTGCAAGTTGACGCTTCCTCTTACGGAATCGGTGCAGTGCTTTCGCACAGAATGTGTGATAAAGAGAGGCCTATTGCTTTAACATCAACAGTATTGTCCACACCTCAGTGTAACTATTCACAAATTGAGAAACCGTCTTTGGCTACTGTGTATGGTGTCACCAAATTCCACCACTATTTATATGGCAGAGAATTCTACTTAGTGGCGGATCACAAGCCGTTGGAATCCTTGTTTCATCCGACAAAAACGGTTCCTGTACGAACTGCCCAAAAATTGTAAAGATGGACTTTGTTGTTGTGTCTATACCAGTACGAGATTGTGTATCGTCCTACAGCTGAACATGGTAATGCGGACACTCTTTCACGTCTTCCGATTGGCCCTGATTCAGACTTTGGCACTTCTGCTGAATCTTGTTGTCACATCGATACTCAGGATTCTGAATTGCTTCAATATTTTCCTCTGAATTATAGGAAAATTGCACAGGCCACTCAAGCTGATTCAGATTTGAACAGCTTGCTAACATACATTCGCACATCTTGGCCTTGTTTCTTGCATATCATTAAGTACTCTGTAGTACGCCGATACTTTGCACGTCGGCATAGCCTCGCTATACAGAAAGGAGTAATTATTGTTCAAAATAACAGTGGACAGTCACGTGTGTTGATCCCGAAATCTTTGCAAAAAGAAGTGTTGCAGTTCCTACGCCAAGTACACTGGGGGATTGTTCGTACGAAACAGTTGGCGCGTCGACACTGTGCTTTGCAGGGTATGGACACACAAATAGAACTGATGACGTCACAGTGCCGCGCATGTGCGCAAAATCAGTCCGCTCCGCCACAAAATTTCTCTGCTTGGCCTAAGTCGCAATCACCATGGCAAGGTGTGCACGTAGACTTTGCGGGACATTTTTGGAACACTAGTTAGAGGATTGTGGTTGACTCGCACAGCAAGTTTTGTTTTGCTGTGCCAATGAACTCGACAACGTCACGTAACACAATTCAGGTGTTGTCCTCTATTTTTTGCCTCTAAGGTGTCAGATAACGGCCCTCAGTTCAGGTCAAATGAATTTGAAACATTCTGTGAACGAAATGGAATACAGCATCTAACTCAAATGGTTCAAATGGCTCTGAGACTTAACATCGGAGGTCATCAGTCACCTAGAACTTAGAACTACTTAAACCTAACTAACCTAAGGACATCACACACGTCCATGCCCGAGGCACTGTTCGAGCCTGCGACCGTAGCGGTTCCAGACTGAAAGGCCTAGAACCGCTCGGTCACAACGGTCGGCCAGCATCTAACTAGTACACCATTCCATCCACAGTTAAACGGCGAAGCGGAACGTTTTGTCAGAACCTTCACGCAGGAGATGACCAAACCGCTCCGCACGTTCCAGGGACCAAGCACTGCAACTGTTTTCGCCTCCTATCATTCGCACCCACGAGATTAACCGCCGCCGGCGAAACTGCTTCACGGTCGCCGGGAGCGGACTCTGCTCCACCCTCTGCACCATCCGGCGCCGAAGGAAGGCCTCAAGTATAACTTCGCGCCATGTGATATTGTCTATTACAGAGTTTTTAGCGGCAGCAGACGGAGTGTGCGAGGCGAGATCATCCGTCAATTTGGAGCTTGCATGTAGCTCACTACAGGTCTAGACGGGATGCAGCGCTGACAACACAATCAGCTTCGCCATTTTCATGTGCAAGTGATCTTCCTGTATCTCTTCCCCAACATTCACGGGTCCCGAGGACAGCGCGGCCACAGCAACCGCTAGAGGGTGTCACCACGACACAGCGGGACGTCCCCATGGAGACGGAGCCTCCTACCGACGGAGCTGGACTCGCCCACACCTCAGCAGCCCCCACCTTCCACATCTGGTTATTGGCCTCCGGAGGTGGACGCGTGCCCATCTGGTGGTTTTCTGGGGGCCGTTTCCACCAGAGCCCAGATAGGATGGCGGGGTACGACCGCAAGCTTGAAGTCCCCAGCAGCCACAGCTTCCGGTCCAGCGCAGCGTCCACTCTCCGGCCTCACCGGTCGTTGCCGCACTGCCTACACGACGACGGTCCGTCACTTGGGGGGGGGGGGAGGGGGAGGCGATGGGAGAAATATTCCGGTGTAACATCAAGCGCCGGCACGTTGGCCCGTAACGTAACAGCAGAGAAAACTGTGAGATGACGTCAGCCAATAGTATTCTGCCTAGGATCGCACCACGACAAAAGTGGCCTCTATATACACTCCTGGAAATTGAAATAAGAACACCGTGAATTCATTGTCCCAGGAAGGGGAAACTTTATTGACACATTCCTGGGGTCAGATACATCACATGATCACACTGACAGAACCACAGGCACATAGACACAGGCAACAGAGCATGCACAATGTCGGCACTAGTACAGTGGATATCCAGCTTTCGCAGCAATGCAGGCTGCTATTCTCCCATGGAGACGATCGTAGAGATGCTGGATGTAGTCCTGTGGAACGGCTTGCCATGCCATTTCCACCTGGCGCCTCAGTTGGACCAGCGTTCCTGCTGGACGTGCAGACCGCGTGAGACGACGCTTCATCCAGTCCCAAACATGCTCAATGGGGGACAGATCCGGAGATCCTGCTGGCCAGGGTAGTTGACTTACACCTTCTAGAGCACGTTGGGTGGCACGGGATACATGCGGACGTGCATTGTCCTGTTGGAACAGCAAGTTCCCTTGCCGGTCTAGGAATGGTAGAACGATGGGTTCGATGACGGTTTGGATGTACCGTGCACTATTCAGTGTCCCCTCGACGATCACCAGTGGTGTACGGCCAGTGTAGGAGATCGCTCCCCACACCATGATGCCGGCTGTTGGCCCTGTGTGCCTCGGTCGTATGCAGTCCTGATTGTGGCGCTCACCTGCACGGCGCCAAACACGCATACGACCATCATTGGCACCAAGGCAGAAGCGACTCTCATCGCTGAAGACGACACGTCTCCATTCGTCCCTCCATTCACGCCTGTCGCGACACCACTGGAGGCGGGCTGCACGATGTTGGGGCGTGAGCGGAAGACGGCCTAACGGTGTGCGGGACCGTAGCCCAGCTTCATGGAGACGGTTGCGAATGGTCCTCGCCGATACCCCAGGAGCAATAGTGTCCCTAATTTGCTGGGAAGTGGCGGTGCGGTCCCCTACGGCACTGCGTAGGATCCTACGGTCTTGGCGTGCATGCGTGCGTCGCTGCGGTCCGGTCCCAGGTCGACGGGCACGTGCACCTTCCGCCGACCACTGGCGACAACATCGATGTACTGTGGAGACCTCACGCCCCACGTGTTGAGCAATTCGGCGGTACGTCCACCCGGCCTCCCGCATGCCCACTATACGCCCTCGCTCAAAGTCCGTCAACTGCACATACGGTTCACGTCCACGCTGTCGCGGCATGCTACCAGTGTTAAAGACTGCGATGGAGCTGCGTATGCCACGGCAAACTGGCTGACACTGACGGCGGCGGTGCACAAATGCTGCGCAGCTAGCGCCATTCGACGGCCAACACCGCGGTTCCTGGTGTGTCCGCTGTGCCGTGCGTGTGATCATTGCTTGTACAGCCCTCTCGCAGTGTCCGGAGCAAGTATGGTGGGTCTGAAACACCGGTGTCAATGTGTTCTTTTTTCCATTTCCAGGAGTGTATAAGAGAATATAAGAGCCGCTGCAGCGAGCCTCAGCCGCACTAAAAGAGCCGCACTAGAAGACGAGCTGTCGTCCTAACTGTTTAACGTGACTTGTGCATTATGTCAATTGCTTGCATGGAAATTGTATAATTGTATACATCGAAGGACATTGATTATTTGTATGTCACCAACTGCTTGCGACACATCATTGTGAAAAGGCTAAGTCAAATATTGTCGATTCAATTACTGTAATAAATTCCGCTAACATGATTCGAATGTATGTTGTCGAGGTATCCGAGAAAACATCTTCCTAGGCACCCTACATTACACTAGTGGGCAGGATCCCACAGCCAACAACTGCCTCGTGTCATTGAGGAAAGGATGCAATGATCTGCGCTTGCTATTCTTGCCTGCTAACTTGTTACTCTCCACATGGTAGATTTCTGTTGCATTTGTGACTTCTTGTGCTATTCTGATGCACTGTAGCAAGGCATCCTGTAGTCATTGCGAGACAAGTCGCCAGTCAGCTCTACTCTTGTTTTCCTTCGCAGTTTTGCGGTTATTAATGAATCTGGTACCGTATGATATTATCCGCTATAATCTTGACAACTTCGAGAAGTCAACAGATGAGATCATCTTGGATCACTCTGCTGATGTAACAGGGGACCTTAGTTCTTTCTTCTGGCAACTCCTGAGATGCATAACCGCCAGAGGCATCTAATAAAGGAAACGAAGTGACGTATTTAAGTCAGGCTGGTCCTTCCCACCACAAACTGTTTCTTACAGGTCTGCAGGAGACACTCCTCGTGATGACAGAACAGCTGGGTTGTGTAGATACGTGGCTCCATATTTCAGTTGCTGTGGTGTCCTGCATTTCAGAAACTCAATTCTCAATTAACGTCGAGGACGGAGCCGTGAGCCGTACCAGCACGGGGACTTATGACCTAAGATGTTGAGTCCCATAGTGCTCAGAGCCAGGCATACCAGCACAGTGGATGAGTTAGTCCACAGGTAAATTTCTTAGATGTCTACACCAAGAGTGTGAACAACGTGATGCAGTAGTCGTGAAAGCAAGAGAGCCCCACAGAGGGTCAAGCGAGGTAACGATAGCCTTTTCAATGGATCCACTCGTGTTTCAGAGCTCTATAGTCTGACACATGTGACTCCATGCTGATTAAAATAACTGTAGACGTTCTCCAAAGTGTGGCAGAAACCATGCAGTTGAATAATACAGGTGTTCCTCCTGTAATGACTCTACGATCAATACGAATGTTGTCTGCCATACTAATTTCGCTGTATAATGTCTGCCACAAGCAGTGCAGCTCTGGAGGCAAGGGCTTGTCCCACGTTAACTTGCACTGCCACAGTCGTTGCAGAAATATCATGAATATGATCACAGTGGGACTAGTTAATCCCAACGGCTCAAGAATCAATAACGTGACAGACAGTACAGTGCGTTTTGTGAAGCTGTAGACATTACATGCTGGTTTTACATAATTCACAATGTGGAAATGATCAGCAGCGGGGTGCCAGAGTGAAACTAAAGTTCTAACATCCTCATTGTTACCTAAGTGTACAGTTAGTAGTGTTTCTCGCAACTCTGAGGGGATATTTTCGAGTCGTTCCACACTCTTTCTGCGCCATTTCTGTAATGAGAAGCTACCTTTCTTCATTGGCTCCGTGAGATCTTGCTGAACTAGATTGCAACCTCTACCGTATCGGAGCGTGAGATACAATGGTCCACACAGAAATGATTAGCAAGTATGTTCGCTGCCTCGCTGCTCTCACCCTCTTCGCAAGCTAATTGTGCCAGACACTGTAGCGCAAGAAAGTGTGCAAAAGCCATTCCGTTCGTAACTGTCTTTAATTGGTACTCATGCAGTGGTACAGATCTATCACTCCTTCGCAATATTCGTGGGTAAGTTCGATCGTCGTCCACTACCAGAACTTGGCGGTTCATTTTCTCCCTGTCTGCTGTGCAAGCAATATGATGCATGTAATATTACAGAGCACAATTTCTGTTGAATAGTTGGGCGTATCAATAGTAAAATTCGTGTCCGTTTTGACTGAACAATCAAACACGATTCTTGTTTTAGTAGTCGAGCTGGTTCCTTAAGGACAGCAAGATGTGGCAAGTATTACGAGATGCAGCTGTCGTGGCTACTGCTTCCATATTACCCAAGTCTTCATACTCCCTCATAAACTCTGTATAGCTTTCCTTAAACATCGGTTGTCTCGCTTGTTTCTGTCCAATGCTAGAAAAGTGCAGTGAGGAAAGAATTGCCTGATTGACTCTGCTGTTCACGAAACGTAAGATGAACAACGAATCAGCCTGTGGAATTCGCAATGCTCCTCTTCTTTCATCGTTGCAATACAATTTAATTTTTTTACCTCCCAGAATTTCTTCAAGAGATTTTGAATGACATTGTCAGTTTTTATAAAGCACTACTCGACCGACCGTCTTGATGAAATGTCGTGCTCTGCCGTTCGATACTGCCCTGACAGGACGCAACTTAGTTCCGTCTCTTGACATAGAGGATGATCAGTTCCCACGGAGATGGTCCTTTCCTTCTGGATGCATAGACAAACTTCTGCTCCCAGCAACACGTCGATCTTACCAGGTGACCACAAGTCTGAATCAGCGAGTTATACGGTCAGGAAGTCCCACATACTGGGATCAATCGTTTGTTCCAGCAAGACGTCAGTTATCTTCAGCAAAAGAAAACATTCGGCAGATAACATGAGGCTGTTGATACAGAAGATGACTTGCACAGACAGGGTTGCACCTGATCCTAGAATCGGTACTCTGCTGTGCCATCTTTGAAGTCTGAGGCGTTTTGCACATGCTTCTGATACAATGCATGATTGCGTTTCAGAATCTAAGAGAGCACTTCAAGTTTGCCATTTGCCTTTGCTGTCTTGCAACCTTATTCTTCCTATCGCAAGCAGCGCTCATTTTCCACGGCTGACTTTTCAGTGAACAGTGACTAGATGTACTTAACGGATTTATGCCGTTGCGCTTGTGTTGCGTGTCACTTGGACAATCCTTCCTTGTTACATCTTGGGTGTGTTGTATTTCTGCTTGTAGCAATTGTGGTGTCGTTTTCGACAAGCATGACAACAAACAGATTTTCGATTAGAAGCCTTGTGATCACCCTTCAGACAATTGTAACACAAATTGTGGCGCATCACAATAGCTTTGCGTCCGCTACAAGTGGCTTGCCTGAATTTGCTGCACTTGTGCAATGCGTGAGGCAGGTTGCACATGACATACGCCGCACTAATAAGCGACATAGATTTGTCTCGAATGCCGAAAGTTCTTTGCGTTGGAGGCATTTTGCTTTTTGTTCCCAGAAGTGCTGTGTCGTGGTGGTACATCTACATCTACATCGTTACTCTGCAATTCACGCTTAAGTGCTTGGCGGAGGGTTCATCGAACCATTTTCGTATTTGTTCACTACCATTCCACTCTCGAATGGCGCGTGGGAAAAAGGAACACCTTATACCTTTCCGTTCGAGCTCTGATTTCTCTTATTTTATTATGATGATCGTTTCTCCTATGTAGGTGGGTGTCAACAAAATATTTACGCATTCGGAAGAGATAGTTGATGATGGAAATTTCGTAAATAGATCTCGCCACAAAGAAAACCGTCTTTGTTTCAGTGACGGCCACCCCAAATCGCGTTATCATATCAGTGACTCTCTCACCCCTATTGCGCGATAACACGAAACGAGCTGCCCTTCTTTGCACTTTTTCGATGTCCTCCGTCAATCCTATCTGGTAAGGATCCCATACTGTGCAGCAATATTCCAGCAGAGGACGGACAAGTGTAATGTAGGCTGTCTCTTTAGTGGGTTTGTCGAATCTTGTAAGTGTTCTGCCAGCAAAGCGCAGTCCTTTTTTGGTCTTCCCCACAATATTATCTATGTGGCCTTTCCAATTTAAGTTGCTCGTAATTGTAATTCCTACGTATTTAGTCGAATTGACAGCCCTTAGATTTGTGCGATTTATCGTATACCCAAAATTTATCTGATTTCTTTTAGTACCCATGTGGATGACCTCGCACTTTTCTTTGTTTAATGCTCATTGACACTTTCGCACCATACAGAAATTCTCTCTAGAACATTTTGTAATTGGAATTGATCGTCTGATGATTTTACTAGACGGTAAATTACAGCGCCATCTGCAAAAAATCTAAGGGGGCTGCTCAGATTATCACCTAGATCATTTATATAAATCAGGAACAGCAAAGGGCCTATGACACTACCTTCCGGACCGCCAGATATCACTTCTGTTCTACTCGATGATTTACCGTCTATCACTACGAACTGTGACCTCTCTGAGAGGACAAATGCCTTCTGGAAATCTAGGAATATGGAATCGATTTGAGATCCCTTGTCGACAGCACTCATTACTTCATGGGAATAAAGAGTAGCTGTGTTGCACAAGAACGATATTTTCTGAATCCGTGTTGCTTATGTATCAATAAGTCATTTCCTTCAAGGTGATTCATACTGTTCGAGTACAGTATATGCTCCAAAATCCTACTGCAAATTGAGGTCAGTGATATGGGTCTGTAATTCAATGGGTTACTCCTATTTCCTTTCTTGAGTATTGGTATGACCCGTGCTGCTTTCCAGTCTTTAGGAACAGACCTATCGTCACGTGAGCGGTTGTATATGATTGCTAAGAAAGGCGCATGCTCAGAGGAACCTGATTGGTATACCATCTGGACAGGAAGACTTGCCTTTCTTAAGTGATTTGAGTTGTTTGGCAACACCTAAGATATCTACTTTTATGTCACTCATGCTAACAGCTGTTCTGGCTTCGAATTCTGGAATATTTACTTCTACTTCTTTCGTGAAGGAATTACGGAAAACTGTATTTAGTAACTCCGCTTTAATGGCACAGTCATCGGAAACATTTCCATCGCTATCGCGCAGTGACGGTATTGACTGTTTTTTGCCTCTAGTGTACTTTACATAAGACCAGAATCTCTTTGGGTTTTCTACCATATTTTGAGACACTATTTCATTTGGAAACTATTAAAAGCATCTGTCTGTATCATTGACGATTTCCAATGATTTTCATTTATGTTCTAGAAAAGCACACGTCTCTTTGAATGTCGATAAGGAACTCAGACTATCTTCAAATTCTGTTCTTACAGACTGGTCAACGTTCCCTGTAAGGACCTGTGACATAGTTATTTCTTGCAAGGACACATCCATTTGTAATGAACGCTCACTGCCTGAAGCCTCATTAAGTAGTACACAAAGGTCACTTGCACATGTCCTTGTCATTGACGGAATCATTAACAGTTTCTTCAGATGTGGCGACGCAATCAATGTTTCTGCTGTAAAGCATATCAAAAGCAGTCTCAAAATAAATACTAGTTACCGGAAAATGAGCAGTTACATTGTGAGCTTCTGCTGTTAATGAACTAAGCAAAGGATGATATTTAGCAATGTCTTCTAATTCCTCGTTACTTGTCATGAGACTCGCAATTGTGTCATAAAAACTGCGTTACATCATCATTAAATGACGGCAGTTTTGTGATGGGCAATATGATGCTACGTTATCATGCATTCAAGGCAGATCCAGTAAGCGAAACATTGTCAGCTGCGTTGAAATGATTCATCTGCAATTGTTCTCAGTTCCTTTGAAATCTTGAAGACTACTTTCGAAGGCTTTCCTGCATCAGATAGTATTTACATGTCTTCAAACAATTCGAGCTGTGACTGCGCGTCTTCATACTTTTCCACGATATTTGCCAACTGTTCTAGTCTGACTGTAATATCCAAATCGTCCGATTTACCTGTTACGTCAAATTCTTTTGCAAACTTTAATAACTGCGTGAGGCTTGCTTTCGCCACTGGGCATGTATAGTCTATCGGTAAACTGAAGAGCGAGTGGGCGAGTCCCCACTCTGCCAGCCCAGCCACGTCACAAGGCGCCTCCACAGGCTGGGGAGATGGGGCCCCTCCACGCCCGCACCAACGTGGTGACCCAACCAAAAGTTCTACTGTCACCTCCGTAAACATGTTAGTTGTCTAGTAAGTGGATCAGAGGATGCTGGGCTGTGATGTTCTCCGTGCGTCTGGGTAAGGCTACGCATTAACACGGTCCATCAGGTAATAGATAGTGGACGAAACGCGAGTGAGGGTAGCGATTTGAAGAGCAGAGGGAAAAAAGTGCGATGGCTCGTGCCGTGGGAAAAAAACCTCTGCGACAGTGGGATGGGTAGTAAGAGCAGTAGTGGCTTACTAGCTGCGATAGTTCATGGAAGGTTGGATTTGTTAGTATAGGTATCATGCATCATTACCGTGACAAGCGATGGTGATGTGTCCCAGTTGCTGCAGCTGCTACATTCCTGGTACAATCAAGATCGTTATACAGTAGTGGGAGATCGGCCATAGATCATCTCACTGTGTGGGGGATGTGTGGAGCTTGTTTGCATGCAGTGTACGGTACGGTCTCCCTGTGTGGTGCCAGTTATTCGGCAGTGTATTTCAGCAGGCTGTTTCACAACGTAGTACCGGCTCTGCCGCGGCGCGCGCTTTAAATCTGTGGCGACGCCGTGTACAGATACGTCTCGTCTGCGTTTATTTTTAGACAAATGCATTAAGACCATAAGGAATACAAAAAACGATAACTTCTTCCGAAACACAACATTATAGAGTAAATAACATTAACACAAGAACGGAAGTCAGGATTCTACTACAAACATAGAACCAAATGCCTGTTCGTGTGAATGTATGTTCCTCTATTGCTATTCGTAAAACGAACGACATATAATGCAGTCAGTCTGTAGAATATAGGACTTGTTCTTACTTTGTCTTTCTACTAAAATGTAAAAGTTTTCTTTGAAGAATTGCATTGAAACTTAACATTTCTTGCAACACGAAGAGTGTTTAAAAAGTAAGTAGAAATTTATAATTTTGTGTGTTTTATTAGTCCCATTTGCACTACTTTTTTTATCACTGTCTTCGTAAACATACTTCAAAAGTATGTGTACAATGTTATCCATATTGGGTATTTACTCTATTGTCAGCTGTAAGGAAGGTTACATGTGTTTTGGTAGTATCAACGAGTATTTGATTTGTATAAAAATAAATTAGAGAATCTGTACTAAATTTTGTTATAAGAATGGAATAAAAAGTGTATGAAATTTTTAGAAATGGTAAATATTGCTTATAGTGAGCCTGTTATGAGTAAACCGAGGGCATAAACATTCCAAAGCAGGCCTTAAACGACAGCAGTTTTACGAGCATGGATGAGATTAAAAATTCACTGTTAAGAGACCTATAAATTATCCCGAGGAGACAGTTCCTAAAGTGTTTCGGGAATTGGAACAAGCAGTGGCATAAGTGTATAGTATGTAATGGGGAATATTTTGAAGAGGATAACATTGCTGTAGATTAACAAATAAAGTTCTTACCAAAAAATAAAATTTAATATGTGAACGCACCTCGTACGTGAAGTTTTTTGCTTAAAAGTCCACAATTGGTGTACGTGCTTCGAAGGAAATTTCAGCAGTGTTTAGAATAGCTATTCCGCACATGTTGTAAGCAATACGTCTTAGAATCAGGTGAACAGTGACCGAGATAGAGATTTAGTGTTGAATAAGCATAAAAGGTTTTACATGATTTTGAAACCGTCTATAACGATGGGTTTCCTCATAAAATTATTAGTTTTTTCTTCGTGGCGATTCCAGTAAACCAAGCGGCTTATCTTTCGGTTCCTTCCTTATGCGTCCTATTGGGTGAGGCTGACGTGTGCATAAACTGCAGCCCTTTGATTGGGACTGGTAATATTAGCCAACTGTTCTTTTTGGGTCGTCTCTTTAATACACGCTGTAATAACATTAGAGACGATCGAACGGTCATTACTCCGCAAGTACCACCTATTCTTCGTATTCTGCACATTTTCCTGCAATGCTAGACGATTATCCATCACTTCCGGATATCGAAGAACATCAGTAAGTATACAAAGTTAACACACTGACACTGGTAACTAAGATCGCACGAACGGAAACGACGTGTATCACTGCACGCCGCTCTACACCGCTAGACAGACAACGGGCAACAGATTTTGGGTACCCCTGTAGGCCGGTGGCAGCGTTCTTCCAGGAAAGGCTCGCTCTTGAGTTTTCAGACAGTAAGAAGTTTCTTTCTTAACACTACATCCATCACGAAAAGTTAGCGGCAGTATGCAAGAGCAGAATCAGCAGTTAGGATGAGAGGGAATTTACAGGAAGCAGGATAACCAGACCAGGCGGTTAGCTTACAAGTGCGCCGTGTCGGTGCTGCTGGCTGCATATACATACTGCTCCATTGCTCCCTGCTGCCGCTTCGCCCACGGATGGCGCTGCCGGAAATTTTACTGGACGACCAGGAATTTAATGGATAGTGTAATTGCTCGGAGCCGTTCTTATTTGCAATGAATGACAACATACGTAGAGAAGCACTTATTATTGACAGTTACACAGAAGAAAATGTACGTATTCGCGTAGGAGGCGCGCAAGCCCAGATCTACGACAGCCGTCCGAGCGAGCGCTCTTTCACAACTGCTCTCCCTCTCGCCGTAGCGAGTGTCCCGTTAGTCGCCCTTGGAGAGTGGCGTCCTGCCCATTGCCCCTCAGATACAAATAACTCGAGAGTGCAGCGCAGCACTCTCCAGTGATTCGATCGAGTGTTTCGACCAAACAATAAAGGAAGAGGAAATTCTAATGTACCTTTTGGAAGAGATTTTTTGTTATACCTACTCAGACTGACTGTAGCAGTGAAAGTGGAGATGATGTGTTGCCTAAAGGAAGTGATCTCGATTTTCGTACGAAAAAATGTGTTGTCTTACATTATTTCAGAGAATGAGAGCAAACAACCATTACTAAAAAATATAAAACTGTTTTCCCAGTTGAATGACATACAACAGAGGCAAAGAATCGACCCCGAGACACTGTGTAGACTGTAGCACAAAAAAGGAACATCACAGAAGCAGATGAGAGTGTGCTCTCTGTCAAGTAGCCTCCTACCTAAATGAAGCTAATAAATCCGCTTCACTCTATCACCACAAGTACCGACATTTCATGCACAGTGGTTTCATTTGCAAACATCCCATACGTATTCAGTTAATGTATGAAACACCTGTTTTTCACATTGTTCTATCTCAATGTATGTCTGATAATCTAGTATAAACAACAAACGTAACGAATTTCATTCTTAACATTTCGAGTCGGTATAAGTATATATGTATGTGTGTGTGGGGCCACATTATCACGGGACAATTATATATTTTTATTTTTGTAGTTATATTTTATGATTTTGGTTGGGGCGGCCTTAAATATTGTGGGCTAGCATGAGACTTTTAATTAACTTATAGCGCGATAACACTCGTACGGACATCGGCTGCTCCGAAGTACGTACGATATAATATTTTTTATACACAACGCGTGACTCACCACCTTCTAATAGCGCTGCTATTTAGAAAAGAAAATATGCTTATTCTTACGTAAACTGTAATTATTAAAATAGGTCTCAGGGGCTATTGGTTATTTATGTACCAAACTACACAAAGATTAACTGAGATATTGCGGAATGTAATGATTTTCAATATTTCTTGTTCATTATTTGCAAGGCAAAACTGGAGAGAATCTCATTTGCCGTTAGACGGCCAAAATGAAACATACTGAACTCATTCAGTGCTGTGAATTTTGGTAATTGAAATCTATCACTACTGTCTTTAACTTTGACATTGATGAAAGATCAAAACTGAGAAGTCTCTCGCATTTACATTTAATAACATGAATCGTCAGCGTAATGGCCGACTAAATCAAGTTAGGGGAGATGAGTTCCCTGCACTACGAAGTTCTGTAAAAATTTTGTTAATTATAATTAATGGTTCCGATCATGAGAGGTGACAACTAAGTCAATAATACACACTTTCTAATAACAATTATAAGTATATTTTACTAAATTACAACCAAACTTACATTAAATATTATCCAGAGCTGCAATGGCGGCCTACCCCTAGACAAAACACAACATGAGAGATGGTTCAATCAAAGCATTGTCTCTGATCTTCATGGCCTATGTTGCACAGAGATTATACGAAAAACTGTGTTTTGTTAATTAAATCGATATTTGTGTTTTTATAATAATAATTTAAGTTCTTTACTATTTGTCATACATCGCGCAGACGTACTTAATCTTTAGATAATTAATGTTTCACAAGTCGCACAACAAAAACTTCCTTTCCCTTTCCCAAATGTCCATTTATGGGACGTACCGTCACATCTGAAAGGGTTAACATGGCAAACGAACTGGAGGACGGAGATCTAAACTGCCCACCGTGCTATCTTGGTGGCTTAACCAACACACAGCTCAGGCATAGTTGTCGATTTCCAGGCGAAACTGGGGATATTCCAAATAGAACCTATATTTCTGTATATCGTGACCAATCATTGCAATAGAAACACTGAGTATTTGGTTTCAGCTGGTGACAATGCTTCCGAGGCAAACGCATCTTGCCTTCTCTCTCCATCCTGCTCTTGTTATAGAGCAGTTGCCACCATACATTGGAAGCGTCGGTTTGAATGACGAACGGGCAGCTAAACTGAGCGATCCATAATACCGGTGCCGTGTTTACGGACAGTTTTAATGCCTCAAAGGCAGCTTATTGAAATTCATCCCCTAATATTTCATCCTTCCTACGTAATTGGTTAATAGGAGCCTCTATCTGCGCGAAATTCAGTATGAACTTTCGAAAGAAATTCACCATGCCTATAAAACAAATGATGGTCTTCTCGTCTTTTGGGATCGGAAACGAATGAATGGCTAGGTCTGACCTCGACCCATGGCGACTATTTTTCGACACAACACGTCCCAAAAAGGATCAACCCAGGTCGAAGTTACTTTGGTGGGTTTTCCGCTCGCGTGAGACTGCAGAATTTTGGGACTATTGCCGCCGAAGTAATAATGGATCTAAAAGGCGTCATATTGATCAATGAGTAGTTAATGTATCAGAGACGTAAAGAAGCATTGCAGCCTTGGTTTGTCCACCACTCATCTAAACGGCACACGCTACAATGAACGTCACAACAGGACAAGCCAAAACTCTCCAGTCAATTTTCTTACAGGCTAGAACAGCACGGAAGCTAAGTGCAAAATTTTCTATTTCGTGATATTTGATGAATTGTACGTAAATAATTCTTAAAGACAGTATTAATTTCAGTCCAAACCGTTTCATACGCCCAATTACAAGGCCATTTCAGAATCACTTGAAATATATTTTCCAAATTATAGTGTTTCGTAACTTAAAACAAGGAAAAACAACTAAACTAAGAGTGGTGACATAATTTTGATCATTCTCAAGAGGAGAACGTAAGTTTTAATTGAGTGCATCGGTCGCTTTGTGATTGTTTTGATGTGAATATATTGCTATATTAACTCCAAAGTTTTACTGATAGCTAAATTCTTGCTAATGAAAATTCATTTCCATGAAGCGATACGTAAGATTAAACATGGCTGCTGCACAGCATACGAATGAATCAGAATGTGAGTTTCCATTCTGGAAAAAAAGTTATTAACATCGACTGTAATTGAAATCGAGCAACCATCCAGGATTTAATTCAGAATTAAAGCAAAGTAAATTAGCTCCAGCGGACCTTGGGGACCACAAAAAACAAAAGAATAATTAGTAATAGTATTTATCATAGGAGGATAATACAAGGTGAGTCACAAACTATTCTTTTCTGAGCTGGCATCTTCGACTGTGGACTGGCAGATATAACCACAATATCAAAACTATATCGAAGGTAGGCAGTATTAATCCCTGTATCCATCAGTCGCTTTGGAATAAGTAGTCAACCGCCTTTATGATGCTCGATACAGTCGAGGTGGCGTACACACAAGTCAGTCGAAATGCGGCAGAATTGATGACCTTAATTCCAAGATATTAACAACATCGGTGTGCTGCTGACAAAAGCGAGATTCTTGCTGGCAGTGGGATTTGGTATAACAGTTTCAGGGACACATTGGTAGTGAGGTTTAAGACCGCGCGCCACCACAGTCGGCTAAAGGTAGGAGAGACAAAAAACCGGGTGCGATGACCAGAGCACAGCATGCGGTTTGTCGTCACGAAAAAAACAGAAGAAATAAATCGACCTGTTTAATGAAACGATATTAACTGAAACGATAAACAAAATATAAGACCTCTTGGTCGACTCTCAGCACTTACTGCAGAACTAGTAAGAATTTTATGAGACTTTTACGCATTTTGTCGTTAGTTAGAAAGTGCGGATTGAACTAACAGTAACAGATTGTGTGGGTTCGGTCGTAAGGTATGGAAGTGGTTAACTAGCCCTGTAAGACTCATGCCTCTTCTCACCACTCCACAGTGCAGATCTTTTTCCTGCAAATAACGTATAAGTAACATCAAATGAAAACCAACACATCTGACAGTCTGTCGTGTAAGTAAGCTTCAGTGTTCTTTCAGTTACTTACATCCGTTCAGTCTAGAAGCGTGAAGTTAATCACTCTAGGCTTAATACACTTAATCATGTATGACTGTATTGTTACTATTAATCAGAAACATATAATATCAGGTTACGTTCAATTACAGTTGGTTTTCTACTTCTGATTAAATGTGTACCTTGTGAATGATTCTTCATTATCTTCAATTACATTGCTGACGCGTACATAGGACAAACCCGTATGTGATTACTTTCCTATCCTAGTGCTGTTTTAGTATCGTTACAGAAAAATAACGTTTGAATAATCCTTACAGTTTCAATATTATTTTTCTTCTCTTTTTTCACTTCCATTTATTAATTCAGAATTGGTTGATACCGTCAGGCTTGTCTTCTTTTGTCAGTCTTAATACAACAGTGAACTAACATCGACTTTACTTATGGGTCAGCGATATAGCTGAACTCCTGTCTTTCTATATATTGCTTACTTCCTTACAGAGTAGGTCTAGTCACAGTGTAACACAACAGTCACGACACTCCCTCTGTTTCTTTTTTTTTTTTTTCTAACCACTAACCACTGCGATAGCAGAGCCCCAAACGCTCAGCAAATGACGCTTCCGAATGCAGTATCGCTTGAGTACGAATACTGCTGTTTATATTGAATTTTAACTTCGTTTATACAACAGGGAGCATATGTAATGCAATAAAATGTACAATAACTAAAAAATTGTAGTACATTTGTTATACGTTAGTTTCTTAAGGATTCTGAGAGGTATGCTACGGCACCTTACAGGACAGTTTATCCCCGATTCTTCTACAGCGTATAGATATTTACTGAGGAATGTCGTTCTGCTTTGATAGCAAAATATTGCTAGTAAACAACATAAGACCGGACCTTTCGCAGACGGACGTCATATATCTACCCAACAACATGAAGTTTTGTTCACTCCGATCAGTAAATATGGAACATAGGAAAGCTGTACGGAATTATTTAACGTACCAAATAATCTAACATACCTGTAAATGACGGGAAAGCCACACAGACGTGATAATAAAACATCTGTGTTTTCCAACTCAGAAGAAACCACTCCCACAATAATTGCTACGTCTGAACCACAAACGACAAGAATCGTCAACATATTTGCTTTTGAAACAAATGTAATTACATTTTAAAAATGTTCCTGTATTAAAAAGTCGAGTGAAGTGTAAAAATGGGCGATGCGTTAAACTCCATAAGAAAATTTTACGTGTCAAGGAAGGTTCCTGCCATAATAAGAGCAGACAACAACAGAAATACATGCTTCTCAGGCATGAAGCATGTGTTTATATTATCTGGCTTTCAGTGGAGTGCAATTGCACAGATATTCTAAAGCATCTTTTCGTGAGTAAATGTAGTTTGTTACTGAATCAATGAGATTTGACTGTTTTTAAATTTCTTTCACGATAACTTATCTCTCTTGGTAATTTACTAATGCATGAAAAGCAAGACATAAAAACTATTTCGTTAATTAGGTGGACTGGGCTGGGACACACAAAAACCACAATCACACTGTGTTTTGGTGAAGTCAAAAATGTTTTACAACCTTATTTGTGGAAAATGCGTGTTATATTTACGTGTGCATCACGACACCTCACCATGATGCGGTGAATAAAAGTGCTTGCCACACGAAAACATGACAAGCCACCTGTAGTAAATAATACAGAAGTGATCCAGAAAATTCATGCACACCAAGTGTAAAGAATAAATAAAACGGAAACCCACTGATGATGGTACAGCGATGCTGAAACATGTTTGGGTACTGAGAAAAATCGGTGTTTTGCATAATTTTGTACTATATTTTTGTACTATATTTTTAACCTGAAAAGCTAAAAGGGATTGGGATCAGTTTGAACATTAAAGCTGCGGTGTTGTGCAGCTGTGAATATTTTCATTTCACTTGTTTTTAATGAATAATAATACACTCATACGTCTACACCGTGTCTTTTACATTACGTTTATCTTTCTGCATAATACGTTTTAGGGCCTATTTCAGGTTTCTTGTATCCTAAATGTATTGAAGGAGCCTATTTGAGGTGCCTAAAATGCGTTTTTAAGACCTAAAAATCCGCTGCCTAATCATCACATGCAGAAAGTCAAATCACAGTATTTCACTTCACAAGCATATCGCTACCATTGGTGTTAGATATAGAACGAGCACTTAATAGAAAGCTATACGAACTCACCCATCTGTCCCAACTGCAAAGAACGCCACGCGCACAAGCTGTTCTCAAACCTCAACTCTGCACTAACCTGTGATAAAAGTAATCAGCACCACCATACTTTCTGCCACAAATGCAAATCAAAACCTCTCCTAATAAAAGCAGAACACACAATAACCACTCCACTGCACTCAAACAGTTCCCTCCATCCTCCACCTACGGATGAAGAAATCATACTCTTCATAATGACTGTCCTCCAGAAAATCTATCCCTTCAACCTCCCCACATCCTTTCCCAAATAACCCTTGCTTCCTACTTTATTTTCTATTTGAATTTATAGACAGTCTACGAGGAGAAAGAGTCTTATTTTATTTTATTTACTTATTGACCCGTTCATTTAGCTAGACCCTTTCCTCCACATTTCTGTCAGCTTCACAGTAAACCTGATCACCTGTACCCCATCCTAATCATTACCCGTCTCGTATTCCGATACGCCAACCCTCGTACCTTATACTTCGAGCTATTGGGCCCCGTAACCTGCAGCACACTGCTACCTCACACCACGCTCCAGCACCTTCCTCATCCTTCCCACTATTAGACTTCCTAGCCACAAGGAGGAATTTACCTGCAACCAGTAATTACCTAGCACGACAGAGCCACACTAAGTAATTGTAGCAGCACTATCAAAGCATCACCTACATCTACATCTATATCTACATTGATACTCCGCAAGCCACCCAACGGTGTGTGGCGGAGGGCACTTTACGTGCCACTGTCATTACCTCCCTTTCCTGTTCCAGTCGCGTATGGTTCGCGGGAAGAACGACTGTCTGAAAGCCTCCGTGCGCGCTCTAATCTCTCTAATTTTACATTCGTGATCTCCTCGGGAAGTATAAGTAGGGGGAAGCAATATATTCGATACCTCATCCAGAAACGCACCCTCTCGAAACCTGGCGAGCAAGCTACACCGCGATGCAGAGCGCCTCTCTTGCAGAGTCTGCCACTTGAGTTTATTAAACATCTCCGTAACGCTATCACGGTTACCAAATAACCCAGTGACGAAACGCGCCGCTCTTCTTTGGATCTTCTCTATCTCCTCCGTCAACCCGACCTGGTACGGATCCCACACTGATGAGCAATACTCAAGTATAGGTCGAACGAGTGTTTTGTAAGCCACCTCCTTTGTTGATGGACTACATTTTCTAAGCACTCTCCCAATGAATCTCAACCTGGTACCCGCCTTACCAACAATTAGTTTTATATGATCATTCCACTTCAAATCGTTCCGCACGCATACTCCCAGATATTTTACAGAAGTAACTGCTACCAGTGTTTGTTCCGCTATCATATAATCATACAATAAAGGATCCTTCTTTCTATGTATTCGCAATACATTACATTTGTCTATGTTAAGGGTCAGTTGCCACTCCCTGCACCAAGTGCCTATCCGCTGCAGATCTTCCTGTATTTCGCTACAATTTTCTAATGCAGCAACTTCTCTGTATACTACAGCATCATCCGCGAAAAGTCGCATGGAACTTCCGACACTATCTACTAAGTCATTTATATATATTGTGAAAAGCAATGGTCCCATAACACTCCCCTGTGGCACGCCAGAGGTTACTTTAACGTCTGTAGACGTCTCTCCATTGATAACAACATGCTGTGTTCTGTTTGCTAAAAACTCTTCAATCCAGCCACACAGCTGGTCTGATATTCCGTAGGCTCTTACTTTGTTTATCAGGCGACAGTGCGGAACTGTATCGAACGCCTTCCGGAAGTCAAGAAAAATAGCATCTACCTGGGAGCCTGTATCTAATATTTTCTGGGTCTCATGAACAAATAAGGCGAGTTGGGTCTCACACGATCGCTGTTTCCGGAATCCATGTTGATTCCTACATAGTAGATTCTGGGTTTCCAGAAATGACATGATACGCGAGCAAAAAACATGTTCTAAAATTCTACAAGAGATCGACGTAAGAGATATAGGTCTATAGTTTTGCGCATCTGCTCGACGACCCTTCTTGAAGACTGGGACTATCTGTGCTCTTTTCCAATCATTTGGAACCCTCCGTTCCTCTAGAGACTTGCGGTACACGGCTGTTAGAAGGGGGGCAAGTTCTTTCGCGTACTCTGTGTAGAATCGAATTGGTATCCCGTCAGGTCCAGTGGACTTTCCTCTATTGAGTGATTCCAGTTGCTTTTCTATTCCTTGGACACTTATTTCGATGTCAGCCATTTTTTCGTTTGTGCGAGGATTTAGAGAAGGAACTGCAGTGCGGTCTTCCTCTGTGAAACAGCTTTGGAAAAAGGTGTTTAGTATTTCAGCTTTACGCGTGTCATCCTCTGTTTCAATGCCATCATCATCCCGTAGTGTCTGGATATGCTGTTTCGAGCCACTTACTGATTTAACGTAAGACCAGAACTTCCTAGGATTTTCTGTCAAGTCGGTACATAGAATTTTACTTTCGAATTCAATGAACGCTTCACGCATAGCCCTCTTTACGCTAACTTTGACATCGTTTAGCTTCTGTTTGTCTGAGAGGTTTTGGCTGCGTTTAAACTTGGAGTGGAGCTCTCTTTGCTTTCGCAGTAGTTTCCTAACATTGTTGTTGTACCACGGTGGGTTTTTCCCGTCCCTCACAGTTTTACTCGGCACGTACCTGTCTAAAACGCATTTTACGATTGCCTTGAACTTTTTCCATAAACACTCAACATTGTCAGTGTCGGAACAGAAATTTTCGTTTTGATCTGTTAGGTAGTCTGAAATCTGCCTTCTATTACTCTTGCTAAACAGATAAACCTTCCTCCCTTTTTTTATATTCCTATTAACTTCCATATTCAGGAATGCTGCAACGGCCTTATGATCACTGATTCCCTGTTCTGTACATACAGATTCGAAAAGTTCGGGTCTGTTTGTTATCAGTAGGTCCAATATGTTATCTCCACGAGTCGGTTCTCTGTTTAATTGCTCGAGGTAATTTTCGGATAGTGCACTCAGTATAATGTCACTCGATGCTCTGTCCCTACCACCCGTCCTAAACATCTGAGTGTCCCAGTCTATATCTGGTAAATTGAAATCTCCACCTAAGACTATAACATGCTGAGAAAATTTATGTGAAATGTATTCCAAATTTTCTCTCAGTTGTTCTGCCACTAATGCTGCTGTGTCGGGAGGTCGGTAAAAGGAGCCAATTATTAACCTAGTTCGGTTGTTTAGTGTAACCTCCACCCATAATAATTCGCAGGAACTATCCACTTCTACTTCACTACAGGATAAACTACTACTAACAGCGATGAACACTCCACCACCGGTTGCATGCAATCTATCCTTTCTAAACACCGTCTGTAACTTTGTAAAAATTTCGGCAGAATTTATCTCTGGCTTAAGCCAGCTTTCTGTACCTATAACGATTTCAGCTTCGGTGCTTTCTATCAGCGCTTGAAGTTCCGGTACTTTACCAACGCAGCTTCGACAGTTGACAATTACAATACCGATTGCTGCTTGGTCCCCGCATGTCCTGACTTTGCCCCGCACCCGTTGAGGCTGTTGCCCTTTCTGTACTTGCCCAAGGCCATCTAACCTAAAAAACCGCCCAGCCCACGCCACACAACCCCTGCTACCCGTGTAGCCGCTTGTTGCGTGTAGTGGACTCCTGACCTATCCAGCGGAACCCGAAACCCCACCACCCTATGGCGCAAGTCGAGGAATCTGCAGCCCACACGGTCGCAGAACCGTCTCAGCCTCTGATTCAGACCCTCCACTCGGCTCTGTACCAAAGGTCCGCAGTCAGTCCTGTCGACGATGCTGCAGATGCTGAGCTCTGCTTTCATCCCGCTAGCGAGACTGGCAGTCTTCACCAAATCAGATAGCCGCCGGAAGCCAGAGAGGATTTCCTCCGATCCATAGCGACACACATCATTGGTGCCGACATGAGCGACCACCTGCAGATGGGTGCACCCTGTACCCTTCATGGCATCCGGAAGGACCCTTTCCACATCTGGAATGACTCCCCCCGGTATGCACACGGAGTGCACATTGGTTTTCTTCCCCTCTCTTGCTGCCATTTCCCTAGACTGCCAACTGTAGTATTGTAACGAAAATCATCAACTGAATACCATCACCATCAATATCCTCACCTGAAGACCAATTGTGGTACCATCAGAATCATCATCAACATAAGAACAGCATCATGGTACTTCATTCCATCAACTTAAAATCATTACAGTTGTGTTTCAATAAAGATAAATATTTCATATCTTTTTAAAGTATGTTTGTCTTATCTATATAATTTTGATGGCTGAAGAGTTGCAGTCTTGCTGCTGACAACCAAAACCTATTTGGGAGAATTGAATTAAGAGTTCCTCATTAATGTATGTATTTTTACGTTGCTCTGTAGCTTCTTCATTGTCACATCACTGTACAAATACCACGCTATATACGTGATCTCACACTCAGAGACTTGTGTTAACCAGACCTGGCTTGCGTCTCAAAGACGTAAGGGTTCTGAAGAGCTGGGTGGAGACTTTGGAAAGTTTTAATATTTCACTTCAGAAGCGTTCGAGACGCTGATGTTACTGCTTCACGGCTCAAAGCTAGTAAGATAGAAAAAAAGCCAGTAATTGATATCATCCAAAATATAGAACGCTTTTACAAGAAAACGGAAAGATAACCAGAAGTACTAGAAATGTAATCAATAAACTAAAAATTGTAGAATGGTAACGCCAAAATTACAGAAATATGTACAGGTGAAAAAGAAATGCTGATCGAGAAAATAAATATCTGACTAAAACATAGAGCCCTTATAAAACAGTACATTGAAAACCTAAAAACTGACACAATGAAGAGATGTGGATGAGTCATACACACAAAATGACAGATACTCTATACTTAACTCCACTGTGGTTTCCTTAAGACGACTGAGTCAAGGACTACGACGGTTCCTTTACAATAGATACGACCGACTTCATTCTCCGTCTTTGGCTTATCTGAACTTACTGCTCTTTCTAATGACCACATCCTCAACAGAACGACGACTCTTACTATTTCTCCTACAAAAGATTCTGCTCCAATTAAGAAGCGATATTTTACACATATTATCCAATATTTTATCAAAGATAATATTGGAGAAATGTATGTACACTACCTGATCCAAAGAATCCAAACACATGCTAGTGGACTTTATGATGGCATAAACACTGATGGGGTCACTTTCAATAAGGTTAATATGTGGTGGAATAGCAGCACATTTTTCCTCAAGAACTGAAACCAGAGAACGTAGTGATTCTTTTTTTTTTTTTTTTTTTTTTTACCAACTGTGTGACTGACATTGCCTAGGTATGTATTTATTCCAGTCTTTTATTAGTTCATTTCCTTCTTCCAGCTCCCTCTGTCCATCCCTCTTCACCTCCTCTCTGTCCAACAGTCCCTCTCTCCGTCCACTTTCTGCACCACAACTCTCGGTCCATCTCCCCATGTTCTTCTGTCTATCTCCTGTCCCCCCATCTCTCTGTCAATTTACTCCTCCCCTCCCCCCCCCCTGTCCACCTGCTCCACGCCCATTCCCTCCACCTTCCTCTCATGGCATCTCCTCCTCTCTGTCTCTTTGTCAGTTTCCTTCTCCCCTCTCTCTGTCCATTTCCTCCACCCCCATTTCCTGTCCACCTCCCCATTTTTGTTCACCTCCTCCCCTTTTCTTCCTGTGTCCATCTCCTCCTTCCCCCTCTCTGCCCATTTCCTTCTCTTCTCTGTTTCTGTCCATTTCCTCCTCCACATATGTCTGTTCATTTCCTCCTTCCCCCCTCTCTGCCTACTTCTCTCTCCCTCTGTCTCTATTCACCTCCTCCTCTTTACTTTCTTTGTCCATCTCCTCCTCTCCCCTCTCTCTGCCCATTCTCCCTCATCGTTCTCAGTACATCTCCTTCTCCTCCTCCTATCTATCCTTATCTCTTCCTTGCCGCTCACTGTCCATTTCATCGTCCTCCCTTCTCTGCATGTTATCGCTCACACGCCAGTAGTAAGCTGGTAGGTCTTACCTCTACAGTTCTTCTTTGCAAATTACAACTAATATGTGTACCAAATTCGATTGAAATCGTCCCACGAGTTTGGGATGAGCTTTTCGCCCACATACGCATATGTCAAATATATACCACATACATTTACACATTTCACGCTTATTTTTACACATATCTCACCTGTATGTCTAGCGAATTTCAATTTGCAGTTTTATTTTCACGCAGCTCAATGTTTATGATGTCGTATCTCCTGAACTATGTGCTGTATAATGTTGTAATTTTGCAAGTACATCCAGTGGCATGTGCACCTACTGTCTGAGAAATCTGTTGCGAATGGAGTTATTGGCAAAGAAATAATAAATTAAAACCTCGTATATGATCCTGCAGTATTTCACGCATCGCACTATTTGACGTCATATCTCCTAAACTATGTGTTGTACAATGACATATGTTTGTAGTTACAGCGATCGACATATATGGATACTATGTGCAAAATTTTTTGTGAATATACTTAGTAGTAAACAGGTAATAAATTAAGACGTCATGCATGATGCGGCAGTTTCTCATGCATCTCATTACTTGACGTCAGAACTTCTGGCTATGTGTCGTACAATAATATATTTTTCCAGTTACATATAGCGGCAGATATTGATACTCTCTCTGAATGTGTCCCGAATAGAGTTAGCACCAACGAAGTAATATATTTAAACGTCTTACATAATGCTGAAATTTTTCACACATCTCTGTGTTTATGGCGTCATACCTTCTGAACTAAGTGTAGTTAAATGATGTAATTTTTCTAGTACATTTAATCCCATGTGTCAATACCGTCTGCAAAATGTGTCACAAATATAGTTACTAGTAAATAAGTAATAAATTAAAACGTCATGTTTCATATTGCAGTTTTACTGAATTAACAGTGAAAATTAAGTAAGCAATAAACTTTTTTTCTTTCATCATTTTTGTTCAGGTGGTTATAGAGAAAAAGTTTCGTAAACGTTCGAAGTTACGTGTAAAGTTTGTTGCAAATCTCTAAATGCTCTCATCCTTGACTACTGGATGGCGGAAGTATGGCATTTACACTGGTGGGCTACACCGCTTTTTCACCCCCACTCCCATCCCTTTGACAGGTGCGTGGTTCTTATTCCCAGTGTGATACTTTCCAGACAGTAAGTGGTATCTTTACCCACTTTGGCTGAAATCAGTGCAGTGGTTTACGAGAAGATGTGGGACATACGCACATGCATATGTTCATACATTTTTGTAATTGGTATGAATTCTTCACAATTACAGCATATTATCTGGCAAGCTAACGTAGACCACACAAGTCCCATTTTTGTGGAAAACAAGCACGGAGTATATTATGCATTCCTCTCGTGCTAAAGCTACATAAAGGCCAATACTACAACGACTTTCTAGTACTATAGCAGTATAAACTAACACTATTAGCGTTTTAACACAACTTTTGGAAGGACGTTTTGAGCGGTTTTACGATGATTATTGTACTCCTCCACGTAAAGTTGCGACCTACAGATCATTACTGAAGAAACATCCATCTATAAAAAGCTCATCAAGTATCAAAGTAATGTTTGATTATGTAGAGAAAAGAAAAATAACGAACATCCATTTCGACGAAGCAAGGTAATAAAAGAACTGGAGATAAAACAACACAGTCCATCCTAATTTGACATAGCAAAGAGCAAAGGAAAATGTGTCTATTAGTGGAACCTGAAATTTTGAACAGTGCAAAAAGCAAGAGAAATTGGGCAGACAAAGTTTAAATGTTCTGCAGGTTTCATTGTACGTCTCAAGAAAGGAAACAGAATGTGCCGGAGACAAATCTTTGATTTCTTCCTACCGGAATTCCAAGATATTCGCCAGTCTGGGACCCGTAGTGTCGAAGAAGTAAACCAGAAAACGGTAAGTTTACAGATACACCCACACTCCATTTGAAATGCTAATCAGAGTAAATTTAATTATGAACTAACTTCTAGTGCGGCACTATCTAGAAAAAAGGGAAAAATCAACAGTTACCTTGATCCAGTCTGCACACAATACAACTCACAGTTATACAATAGATGTTGGACTTCCAGTGAGAGGGAACCTCAAAAAGAACTGCGTATCTGTCTTCAGGGAAAACTTTCGGTCGAAAAATTGAAAAGGCTTTTGAAGACAATCTTTCACCAAACACACATTTAGAGGCTAGCACAAGTAGAAAAATGTCGAACCACCATTTAAAACACTTTTTTTTGGATGTTGTCAATGACAATGTTGCAATAACCAGAAGTGTATACTACTTTGTGGTCGTCGGAGTGCTTACAAGGACACAACAACAGTAAATCATTCATTTGCGGGTGACGGCACTGAATGCATCATCATTTCGCCAAAAACAACAAAAAGTGTACAGCCTTTGGATGTACTCGTATATTTCTTCCGACAATATAAAACGTACGCAAGAAGGAGACAGACTCTATAAGGAATCTCTGCAGTGACTTCGCCCCTAAGTCAGGCAACAGAATTTTCAGAATGAAAATGCTTTCCATTATTCGAAAGCAGTATATCAATATATCAGTATATCAGTCAATATTCCTGACTAGCGGCTGGGTGCAATACTCCCGCACATGTTGCTGAATTCAAGAATGTGACTCAAGTGGCATTTGATTTTTCAGCTAAAGAATGTGATTCTGATGGTTGCCAAGATACTGCTTTCGCCAAATATGCCTATTTTGATTCTGTATATAGCTTCATGCATTTTACTGTAAAACGTCATGCACATTTTTGAAGTCCAATAGTGGACAAATTAAGAATAACACAATCGAATGCTTGCACCATCCTAATCACAGTGGTCTGTAAAGCTTTCGTTGTGGTCGAGCGGTTCTAGGCACTTTAGTCAGGGCTCCTGCTACGGTCGCAGGTTCGAATCCTGCTTCGGGCATGGATGTGTGTGCTTCGCTTTAAGTAGTTCTAAGTCTAGGGGACTGATGACCTCAGATGTTAAGTTCCATAGTGCTCAGAGCCATTTGAACCATTTGATTTTCTAGAGCTTCTGAATACAGTTGGAACACCGATTTCTTCTTCGAGTCGAGGAACTTCCCTTGTCTGTACACAATGGTGTAAACTGTGTTTATATACTTCCACATTTAGCGCTTTCTTAACCGGCTTGAGGAAACAACACCCCTGTACCGTAACACCACAGTTTCCGTACTGCACTTTTTGTGCTACATATGATGGTTGCCAACATTCTCTAGATGGTCGGCAAATCCAAGTCCATCCAGAGGATTGCTACAAAGTACAAAATTAATCGTCTCCAGTCTTCCACTGTACAGTGGCACCGCTCTTTACACCAACTGAAGCGTCGCTTAGCACTGAATACATAAATTTGTTGCTTATGAGGAGCTGCTCGATAGATGTGCACCATTCCTTTTAACTCCCAATGCACAGTCGCTGTTCTAGCTGTTCTGCTGGTAGCATGTTTGAACTCAGCAGTGATTCCTTCCGCTGAGTTCTTACGATTCCCTACCATGCTTCGTAATGCACGATAGTCCCTATCCGTCTGCCCTCGGTTTAGCTGTGGCATTTCCTTCGCCTTTCCACTTTACGATCACATGACAAACAGTCGACATGCGCAGCTATAGAAGGGTTGAGATGTCCCTCATGGATTTATTATCCAATGATCAGTACACGTTCCAATTCACTCAGCTCTGCTGACCTACCCAGTCTGTTGACACTGCTTCTTTTACGTTGGCGGATCCGCCTCGTATGATTGACATCAAGTGGTCAGTTCCACATTACACAGCGGTGCCTGGATAGTTTTGAGCAGATAGCGTAGTCATTAGTCTTGCTCTGCCGCAGATAGATCATATATTTGGGATATATACGGGATCCCTCCCAATATCGTGCCGGACCTCTTCTTGCCCGGCGTAGTGCAGCAGCTCGACGTGACATGGTCTCAACAAGTCGTTGCAAGTCCCTTGCAGAAATATTGAGCCACCCTGCCTCTCTAGCCGTCCATAGTTGCGTAAGTGTTGCCGGTGAAGTATTTTTTTACAGGAACTGACCTCTCGATTACAGGGTGTTACAAAAAGGTCTACATCTACATCTACATTTATACTCCGCAAGCCACCCAACGGTGTGTGGCGGAGGGCACTTTACGTGCCACTGTCATTACCTCCATTTCCTGTTCCAGTCGCGTATGGTTCGCGGGGGTGAACGACTGTCTGAAAGCCTCCGTGCGCGCTCTAATCTCTCTAATTTTACATTCGTGATCTCATCGGGAGGTATAAGTAGGGGGAAGCAATATATTCGATACCTCATCCAGAAACGCACCCTCTCGAAACCTGGACAGCAAGCTACACCGCGATGCAGAGCGCCTCTCTTGCAGAGTCTGCCACTTGAGTTTATTAAACATCTCCGTAACGCTATCACGGTTACCAAATAACCCTGTGATGAAACGCGCCGCTCTTCTTTGGATCTTCTCTATCTCCTCCGTCAGACCGATCTGGTACGGATCCCACACTGATGAGCAATACTCAAGTATAGGTCGAACGAGTGTTTTGTAAGCCACCTCCTTTGTTGATGGACTACATTTTCTAAGCACTCTCCCAATGAATCTCAACCTGGTACCCGCTTTACCAACAATTAATTTTATATGATCATTCCACTTCAAATCGTTCCGCACGCATACTCCCAGGTATTTTACAGAAGTAACTGCTGCCAGTGTTTGTTCGGCTATCATATAATCATACAATAAAGGATCCTTCTTTCTATGTATTCGCAATACATTACATTTGTCTATGTTAAGGGTCAGTTGCCATTCCCTGCACCAAGTGCCTGTCCACTGCAGATCTTCCTGCATTTCGCTACAATTTTCTAATGCTGCAACTTCTCTGTATACTACAGCATCATCCGCGAAAAGCCGCATGGAACTTCCGACACTATCTACTAGGTCATTTATATATATTGTGAAAAGCAATGGTCCCATAACACTCCCCTGTGGCACGCCAGAGGTTACTTTAACGTCTGTAGACGTCTCTCCATTGATAACAACATGATGTGTTCTGTTTGCTAAAAACTCTTCAATCCAGCCACACAGCTGGTCTGATATTCCGTAGGCTCTTACTTTGTTTATCAGGCGACAGTGCGGAACTGTATCGAACGCCTTCCGGAAGTCAAGAAAAATAGCATCTACCTGGGAGCCTGTATCTAATATTTTCTGGGTCTCATGAACAAATAAAGCGAGTTGGGTCTCACACGATCGCTGTTTCCGGAATCCATGTTGATTCCTACATAGTAGATTCTGGGTTTCCAAAAACGACATGATACTCGAGCAAAAAACATGTTCTAAAATTCTACAACAGATCGACGTCAGAGATATAGGTCTATAGTTTTGCGCATCTGCTCGACGACCCTTCTTGAAGACTGGGACTATCTGTGCTCTTTTCCAATCATTTGGAATCCTCCGTTCCTCTAGAGACTTGCGGTACACGGCTGTTAGAAGGGGGGCAAGTTCTTTCGCGTACTCTGTGTAGAATCGAATTGGTATCCCGTCAGGTCCAGTGGACTTTCCTCTATTCAGTGATTCCAGTTGTTTTTCTATTCCTAGGACACTTATTTCGATGTCAGCCATTTTTTCGTTTGCGCGAGGATTTAGAGAAGGAACTGCAGTGCGGTCTTCCTCTGTGAAACAGCTTTGGAAAAAGGTGTTTAGTATTTCAGCTTTACGCGTGTCATCCTCTGTTTCAATGCCATCATCATCCCGTAGTGTCTGGATATGCTGTTTCGAGCCACTTACTGATTTAACGTAAGACCAGAACTTCCTAGGATTTTCTGTCAAGTCGGTACATAGAATTTTACTTTCGAATTCACTGAATGCTTCACGCATAGCCCTCCTTACGCTAACTTTGACATCGTTTAGCTTCTGTTTGTCTGAGAGGTTTTGGCTGCGTTTAAACTTGGAGTGGAGCTCTCTTTGCTTTCGCAGTAGTTTCCTAACTTTGTTGTTGTACCACGGTGGGTTTTTCGCGTCCCTCACAGTTTTACTCGGCACGTACCTGTCTAAAACGCATTTTACGATTGCCTTGAACTTTTTCCATAAACACTCAACATTGTCAGTGTCGGAACAGAAATTTTCGTTTTGATCTGTTAGGTAGTCTGAAATCTGCCTTCTATTACTCTTGCTAAACAGATAAACCTTCCTCCCTTTTTTTATATTCCTATTAACTTCCATATTCAGGGATGCTGCAACGGCCTTATGATCACTGATTCCCTGTTCTGTACATACAGAGTCGAAAAGTTCGGGTCTGTTTGTTATCAGTAGGTCCAAGATGTTATCTCCACGAGTCGGTTCTCTGTTTAATTGCTCGAGGTAATTTTCGGATAGTGCACTCAGTATAATGTCACTCGATGCTCTGTCCCTACCACCCGTCCTAGACATCTGAGTGTCCCAGTCTATATCTGGTAAATTGAAATCTCCACCTAAGACTATAACACGCTGAGAAAATTTATGTGAAATGTATTCCAAATTTTCTCTCAGTTGTTCTGCCACTAATGCTGCTGAGTCGGGAGGTCGGTAAAAGGAGCCAATCATTAACCTAGTTCGGTAGTTGAGTGTAACCTCCACCCATAATAATTCACAGGAACTATCCACTTCTACTTCACTACAGGATAAACTACTACTAACAGCGACGAACACTCCACCACCGGTTGCATGCAATCTATCCTTTCTAAACACCGTCTGTACCTTTGTAAAAATTTCGGCAGAACTTATCTCTGGCTTAAGCCAGCTTTCTGTACCTATAACGATTTCAGCTTCGGTGCTTTCTATCAGCGCTTGAAGTTCTGGTACTTTACCAACGCAGCTTCGACAGTTGACAATTACAATACCGATTGCTGCTTGGTCCCCGCATGTCCTGACTTTTCCCCGCACCCGTTGAGGCTGTTGCCCTTTCTGTACTTGCCCAAGGCCATCTAACCTAAAAAACCGCCCAGCCCACGCCACACAACCCCTGCTACCCGTGTAGCCGCTTGTTGCGTGTAGTGGACTCCTGACCTATCCAGTGGAACCCGAAACCCCACCACCCTATGGCGCAAGTCGAGGAATCTGCAGCCCACACGGTCGCAGAACCGTCTCAGCCTCTGATTCAGACCCTCCACTCGGCTCTGTACCAAAGGTCCGCAGTCAGTCCTGTCAACGATGCTGCAGATGGTGAGCTCTGCTTTCATCCCGCTAGCGAGACTGGCAGTCTTCACCAAATCAGATAGCCGCCGGAAGCCAGAGAGGATTTCCTCCGATCCATAGCGACACACATCATTGGTGCCGACATGAGCGACCACCTGCAGATGGGTGCACCCTGTACCCTTCATGGCATCCGGAAGGACCCTTTCCACATCTGGAATGACTCCCCCCGGTATGCACACGGAGTGCACATTGGTTTTCTTCCCCTCTCTTGCTGCCATTTCCCTAAGGGGCCCCATTACGCGCCTGACGTTGGAGCTCCCAACTACCAGTAAGCCCACCCTCTGCGACTGCCCGGATCTTGCAGACTGAGGGGCAACCTCTGGAACAGGACAAGCAGCCATGTCAGGCCGAAGATCAGTATCAGCCAAACTTTCAGGAAACATTCCTCACACACAAAGAAAGACAATATGTTATGTGGACATGTGTCCGGAAACGCTTACTTTTCATGTTAGAGCTCGTTTTATTACTTCTCTTCAAATCACATTAATCATGGAATGGAAACACACAGCAACAGAACGTACCAGCGTGACTTCAAACACTTTGTTACAGGAAATGTTCAAAATGTCCTCCGTTAGCGAGGATACATGCATTCACCCTCCGTCGCACGGAATCCCAGATGCGCTGATGCAGCCCTGGAGAATGGCGTATTATATCACAGCCGTCCACAATACGAGCACGAAGAGTCTTTACATTTGGTACCGGGGTTGCGTAGACAAGAGCTTTCAAATGCCCCCATAAATGAAAGTCAAGAGGGTTGAGGCCAGGAGAGCGTGGAGGCCATGGAATTGGTCCGCCTCTACCAATCCATCGATCACCGAATCTGTTGTTGAGAAGCGTACGAACACTTCGACTGAAATGTGCAGGAGCTCCATCGTGCATGAACCATATGTTGTGTCGTACTTGTAAAGGCACATGTTCTAGCAGCACAGGTAGAGTATCCCGTATGAAATCATGATAACGTGCTCCATTGAGCGTAGGTGGAAGAACAAACTAAAATGAGCTCTAACATGGAAATTAAGCGTTTCCGGACACATGTCCACATAACATCTTTTCTTTATTTGTGTGTGAGGAATGTTTCCTGAAAGTTTGGCCATACCTTTTTGTAACACCCTGTATATCCAAATGTGGTCCTAAGGCCCCAAACTGCTGAGGTCATCGTTGCCTAGACATACACACAACCTAATCTGACTTACACTAAGGGCAACACACACACCCATCCCCGAGGGAGGACTCGAATCTCTGGCGGGAGGGACCTCACAGTTCGTCATATGGCGCCTCTAACCGCGCGGTCACTCCGCGAGCTCGATTATGTCCCTTAAATATTCGCTGGGACCCACTTCGGGCGATCTGGGTGACCAAATCATTCGCACAAATTGTCCAGAATATTCGTCAAACCAAACACGTATCCAAAGACTGGAAAGTTGCAAGGTCACACCAATATTCAAGAAAGGTAGTAGGAGTAATCCACTATCGTTAACGTCGATATGCATCAGGATTTTGGAACATATATTGTGTTCGAATGTTATGAATTAACTCGAAGAAAACGGTCTATTGACACACAGTCAACATGGGTTTAGAAAACATCGTTCCTGCGAAACACAACTAGCTCTTGATTCTCATGAAGTGTTGAGTGCTATTGACAAGGGATTTCATATCTATTCCGTATTTCTGGATTTCCGGATTGCTTTTGACACTGTACTATACAAACGGCTCTTAGTGAAATTGCGTGCTTATGGAATGTCGTCTCAGTTATGTGACTGGATTTGTGATTTCCTTTCAGAGAGGTCACAGTTCGTAGTAATTGACGGAAAGTCATCGAGTAAAACGGAAGTGATATCTGGCGTTCCCCAAGGTAGTGTTATAGGCCATTTGCTGTTTCTTATCTATATAAACGATTTGGGAGACATTCTCAGCAGCCGTCTTCGGTTGTTTGCACATGACACTGTCGTTTAGCGACTAATAAAGTCATCAGAACATCAAAAGAAATTGAAAAACGATTTACGAAAGATATCTGAATGGTGCGAAAAGTAGCAGTTGACCCTAAATAATGAAAAGTATGAGGACATCCACATGAGTGCTAAAAGGAACTCAGTAATCTTCGGTTACACGATAAATCAGTCTAATCTATAATCCGTAAATTCAACTAAATACCTAGGTATTACAATTACGAACAACTTAAATTGGGAAGTACACATAGAAAATGTTGTGGGGAAGGCTAACCAAAGACTGCGCTTTATTGGCAGGACACTTAAAAAATGTAACAGACTTACTAAGGACTCTGCCTACACTACGCTTGTCCATCCTCTTTAAAAATACTGCTGCGCGGTGTTGGATCGTCACCAGATAGGGCTGACGGCGTACATCGAAAAAGTTCAAAGAAAGGCAGCACATTTTGTATTATCGCGAAATATGGGAGAGAGTGTCACGGAAATTATACAGGATTTGGGCTGGACATCATTAAAAGAAAGGCGTTTTTCTTTGCGACGGAATCTTCTCGTGAAATTCCAATTACCAACTTTCTCCTCCGAATACGAAAATCTTTTGTTGACACCGACCTACATAGGTAGGAACGATCACCACGATAAAATAAGGGAAATCAGAGCTCCTACGGAAAGATACAAGTGTTCATTCTTTCCACGCGCTATACGAGATTGGAATAATAGAGAATTGCGAAGGTGGTTCGATGATCCATCTGCCAGGCACTTAAACGTGATTTGCAGAGTATCCATGTAGATGTAGATGTGGAACTGTTGCCCGGTGACACGGCTCACTATCATCCATAAAAATCAAGGCGTTATTTGGCCGCAAATGGTCTCCAAGTAGCCTAACATAAACATTTTCAGTCAATGATCTGTTCAGTTGAACCAGAGGACTCAGCCCATACCACGCAGCACCATTAAGGAGCCACCAGCAGCTTGTACAGAGCCTTGTTGACAACTTGAGTCCGTGGCTTCGTGTGGTCTGCACCACACTCGAACCCTGCCATTAGCTCTTGCCAACTGAAATCGGGACTCATCTGATCAGGTCATGACTTACTAGAGACCAACCGATGGTGATGTGCAATCTAAGCAAACGCCACTGACCTCGGTCGTTAGTGAAGGCCGTCGGCCACTGCGTTGGCCGTGGTGAGAGATAGTGTGAAGTTTGGCATTCTCGGCACACTCTTGACACTGTGGTTCTCGCGATGTATGTCGTATGTTAGCCGGGGACCTAGAAACGACGGAGGGTCTCCGTCTCCGCCGCAGCCGCAGTGGTCCACAACCCCACGACGACTACCGCAGTCCACCCCTCCGCCGCCCCATAAAGAACCACTCTTTCAGGGTTATTGGACCCCCCAGGGAACGTCTCACACCAGACGAGTGTAGCCCCTATGGGTAGAGTAATGGTAGTGTACGCGTACGTGGAGAACTTGTTTGCGCAGTAATCGCCGACATAGTGTAGCTGATGCGGAATAAGTGGAACCAGCCCACATTCGCCGAGGCAGGTGGAAAACCGCCTAAAAACAATCCGCAGACCGGCCGGCTCACCGGGCTTCGACACAAGTCTGCCGGGCGGATTCGTACCGGGGGCCGGCGCTCCTTCCCGCTCCGGAAAGCCGTGCATTAGACCGCTTGGCTAACCGGGCGGGTCGGTTCTCGGCTTAGTGAATTCCCTAACGATTTTCGAAACGGGTTGTCCCATGTGTCTAGCTCTAATAACCATTCCGCGTTCAGAGTCTGTTTACGCCCGTCGTGCAGCCGTAATCAGATCGGACAGCTTTTCACATGAATCACCTGAGTGCAAATGGCAGCTCCGCCAATTCACTGCCCTTTTATACTCTGTGTACGCGATACCACCGCCATTGTATACACAACAGCAGCGGAAATGGAAAGAGAGGAAACTACACACTTCCTTGACTCAAAATTACGAAGCCACACAGCGGACATAACGTCGAAATTGCCAGAGAAGATACAGCTGCAGATATGTTAACACGCAACCAATCAGAAAAAAATGCTGTCTGGCAAAAAGAGTGAAGCAGCTAGATGAATTCAGTTTCGTGAGTTTTTATCGCATCCGCCACATAACGATGGTGTATGTGACAAAGGCTGACATGAACCGTAAAGTCTTACGTAATTTTTATTCTTTTTATTAATGTTAGCTACTGGAGTTTCCAGCACGTGTACCACTTTAAAATGACCCAAGGTCGAAATTAAAGTAGTGAATATTGTAATACATACTACAGTAAATAGCAAATACGAAGTCGTAAAAAAATACAGTTATCGTTTGTACAGAGACACTATCTTGGCTGTATGTTACATTCCTGTTTCGTGATGCATTCAGGTAAGTGACACGTTATCTCACTGACACATTACGACCACAGCCCGCCTCATAACGTTGATGTAGCAAAGTATGGTTGTACACCCAACTGAATAATCGGTTAGTGGGCATTCACTGATCTTCCCCGCTAAAACATGTATGTCAAGGGCCCTCTGATTTTAGTCCATTAACTACAATGTAATATAGACATAGCTCTTGTCTTCTGTTAAGTTTTTTACGCTTCGCTGGTATGAGAAAATTGTAATTCATTTACTTTAATGGAATTAATGCATGATCAATTTTAGAAGTAACTACAGATTGTCTGAAACTACATTTTGTACAGTTATGACAAAGATATGTTTACTATATTCAGAAACCTGAAGATGGTATAATGGAAAAGTGAAATCAGTGCAAAAAATTAACTATCATCTATACAGATAGAAGTGGCATCTCTACCGTATATACAGGGTTTATCTTAATTAATGTCCGCCCCGACAGCTGACAAGGGAACCTCCCCATCGCAACCCCCTCAGATTTAGTTATAAGTTGGCACAGTGGATAGGCCTTGAAAAACTAAACACAGATCAATCGAGAAAACAGGAAGAAGTTGTGTGGAACTATGAAAAAATAAGCAAAATATACAAACTGAGTAGTCCATGCGCAAGATACGCAACATCAAGGATACTCTGAGCTCAGGAGCGCCGTGGTCCCTTGGTTAGCGCGAGCAGCTGCGGAACGAGAAGTCATTAGTTCAAGTCTTCCCACGAGTGAAAAGTTTATTTTCGCAAAGTTATGATCTGTCCGTTCGTTCACTGACGTCTCTGTTCACTGTAATAAGTTCAGTGTCTGTGTTTTGCGACCGCACCGCAAAACCGTGCGATTAGTAGACGAAAGGACGTGCCTCTCCAATGGGAACCGAAAACATTTGATCGCAAGGGCCATAGGTCAACCGATTCCTCCGCAGGAAAACACGTCTGATATATTTTATACGACACTGGTGACGGCATGTGCGTCACATGACAGGAATATGTTGTCGACCCACCTAACTTGTACACTTGGCGAATGGGTAAAAAGATTCTTCTACCTTGCCCGATTTAGGTTTTCTTGTGGATGTGATAATCACTCCCAAAAAAGTGATGAAAACATAAGAGATTGTCACATAAACTGCAACAAATGAATGCAACAGTTTCACAGTCGCACAGTGCTCTGTCAAAACATATGTTTTTAACGTTTTCAAATTTTTCCGTGTGTAGACCGTCAAATCCTGCATATGTTCAAGCAAATCTGAACATGTCTTGGAATTTTGGAGAACAAAGTAGATTATGTGTGAGTGCCTGAACTTTGATAATTGTGTGAAAATAAACAATTAAACTTTTCACTCGAGGGAAGACTTGAACTAATGACTTCTCGTTCCGCAGCTGCTCGCGCTAACCACGAGACCACGGCGCTCCTGAGCTCAGAGTATCCTTGATGTTGCGTATCTTGCGCATGGACTACTCAGTTTGTATATTTTGCTTATTTTTTTCATAGTTCCACACAACTTCTTCCTGTTTTCTCGACTGATCTGTGTTCAGTTTTTCAAGGCCTATCCACTGTGCCAACTTATAACTAAATCTGAGGGGGGTGCGACGAGGAGGTTCCCTTGTGAGTGGTAAGCGTGACGGATTGCTGTCCTATGGGCCCGGTTTTGATTCCCGGCTGGGTCGGAGATTTTCTCCGCTCAGGGACTGGGTGTTGTGTTGTCTTCATCATCATTTCAGCCCCATCCGGCGCGCAGGTCGCCCAATGTGGCGTCGAATGTAATAAGACCTGCACCAAAGCGGCCGGACCTGCCCGGCAAGGCTCCTCCCGGCCAATGACGCCAAACGCTCATTTCCATTTCATCTTCATTAAGTTGAAGTACGGGATACAGGAAGCAAAAGCGTGTCACTAAAGATGGAATCTGAAATACATACCTCAAGATGCGCTTTGTCATCTTCTCTACTGTGAAACACACCTCTTATACTGAACAGGTTTTCATTTCTCTTAAGGTATGCATTTTAGAGCCAATGTTTACTCGACATTTTCTCTTGTTTTCGACCTTACTATCTCTTCCCAAAATATGCAAAGCAAAGAGATTGCAGTAGAAGAGATTAGGTTCACAACATCGAAGATGAAAAATTGCTCGTGGCTCCTAGGGTATGCCCGTGTTTACTGGACATTTTTCATTCTAGTATCGTGTACTTTCAACTGCATGCGTTTACGTCATTAATTATGATACACCCTGTATAAGGAGCAGTCACGTGAAAACGATACAAACGGGAAAAAGTAACTAAACTGTTAATTATTTCAAAGGTAATAGACACAATTGTTAACAAATCTATCGCACTGTGAGACAAGACGGTCAAAGTCTTCTTAGAAAAAAATTTGCGGTTGTACCTAGGCGTGCACTTCTTCGATCGAAGCAAATTGACGCCCACAAAAGTCTTTCTTCACAGCCTCAAAAATATGGAAGTCGCATGGCGAGAGTTTTGGACTGTATAGAGGATGTGTAACGGCTTCCCTGCGAAACTTCTGCAGCACAGTTGCGAAGGTTGACGGACGACATCATTTGGTCGCAGGATAATGCCCGCCCACCTGTTGCCAAGGTCGTTTCGAATTCGGTGCAGTAGCTTCGCTGGGAAGCACTTACACGTCCTCCGTACAATCCCGATGTCTCCCAATGCGATTTCCATACTTGGAAGCCCTGAAGGAAAGTATTCGTGGCCGCCGTTTAGCTTCGGACGAAGAGGTGCTCGCTTGTGTGTCATCATTGTTCCGTGGGCGGCCATAAACATTTTTCAATGAAGACTTTGACATCTGTCCCACAACGGCATAAATATATTAACAGTTGTGGCGATTACTTTTGAAATAATGAAGAGTTTACTTACTTCTTTTCCATCTGCTTCATTTTTATCAGGTGCCTATTATAATAACAAGGCAACGGCCGTGCCGCAGTGGATACACCGGTTCCCGTGAGATCACCGAGGTTAAGCGCTGTCGGGCGGGGTCGGCACTTGGATGGGTGACCATCCAGCCGCCATGCACTGTTGCCAATTTTCGGGGTGCACTCAGTCTCGTGATGCCAATTGAGGAGCTACTCGACCGAATAGTAGCGGCTCCGGTCACAGAAAACCATCATTACGACCGGGAGAGCGGTGTGCTGACCACACGCCCCTCCTATCCGCATCCTCAACTGAGGATGATATGGCGGTCGGATGGTCCCGGTGGGCCACTTGTGGCCTGAAGACGGAGTGCTTTTTTTATTATTATAATAACAGCTGTCATCCCATAATATGTCGGAAGATGGGTGTATGGAAAATAGTCATCATGAGTCTCCACGCAGAAAAGTGGAATCTTCAGCCACACTAGACATAAAGAAACATGTGTAATAAAATGGTAAATTTACAGCCGTCCTTACGAATTTATTTATTACACGGCTATGAGTTTCCGTGCGGGCATTATCCTGCGACCAAATGATGTCGTCCGTCTGTGCTGCAGAAATTTCGCAGGGAAGCCGTTACACATAATCTATACAGTCCAAATCTCTCGCCATCCTGAGGCCTTAACTGACGCTGAAGGGGTTAACACCACACGCACACACGATTCATCAGTGGCCACATCTACACTACTGGCTATTAAAATGGCTACACCACGAAGATGACGTGCCACAGACGCGAAATTTAACCAACAGGAAGAAGATACTGTGATATGCAAATGACTAGCTTTTCAGAGCACTCACACAAGGTTGACGCCGATGGCGACCCCTACAATGTGCTGACATGAGGAAAGTTTCCAACCGATTTCTCATACACAAACAGCAGTTGACCGGCGTTGGCTGGTGAAACGTTGTTGTGATGCCTCGAGTAAGGAGGAGAAATGCGTACCACCACGTTTCCGACTTTGATAAAGGTCGGATTGTAACCTATCGCGATTGCGGTTTATCGTGTCGCGACATTGCTCTCGCGTTGGTCGAGATCCAATGACCGCTAGCATAATATGGAATCGGTGGGTTCGGGAGGGTAATACGGAACGCCGTGCTGGATCCCAACGGCCTCCTATCACTAGCAGTCGAAATGACAGGCATCTTACCCACATGGCTGTAACGGATCGTGCAGCCACGTCTCGATCCCTGAGTCAATAGATGGGGGACCTTTGCAAGACAACAACCATCTGCACGAACAGTTCGACGACGTTTGCAGCAGCATGGACTATCAGCTCGGAGACCACGGCTGCGGTTACCCTTGACGCTGCATCACAGACTGGAGCGCCTGCGATAGTATACTCAACGACGAACCTGGGTGCACGAATGGAAAAACGTCATTTTTCTGATGAATGCAGGTTCTGTTTACAGCACCATGATGGTCGCATCCATGTTTGGCGACATCGCGGTGAACGCGCGTTGGAAGCGTGTATTCGTCATCGCCATACTGGCGTATCACCCGGCGTGATGGTATGGGGTGCCATTGGTTACACGTCTCGGTCACCTCTTGTTCGCATTGACGGCACTTTGAACAGTGGACGTCACATTTCATATTTGTTACGACCCGTGGCTCTACCCTTCATTCGATCTCTGCGAAACCCTAGATTTCAGCAGGATAATGCACGACCGCATGTTGCAGGTCCTGTACGGGCCTTTCTGGATACAGAAAATGTTCGACTGCTGCCCTGGCCAGCACTTTCTCCAGATGTCTCACCAACTGAAAACGTCTGCTCAATGGTGACCGAGCAACTGGCTCGTCACAATTCGCCAACTGCCAGTCACTACTCTTGATGAATTGTGGTGTCGTGTTGGAGCTGCATGGGCAGCTGTGCCTGTACTCGCCATCCAAGCTCTGTTTGACTCAATGCCCAGGCATATTAAGGCCGTTATTACGACCAGAGATGGTTGTTCTGGGTACTGATTTCTCAGGATCTATGCACCCAAATTGAGTGAAAATGTAATCTCATTTGAGTTCTAGTATAACATATTTGTCCAATGAATAGCCGTTTATCATCTGTATTTCTTCTTGGTGTAGCAATTTTAATGGGCAGTAGTGTATAACAGGTTTTCGCAGACTACCTGTAACAACGATGCTGTCTATCCAGCCATCAACTATTCAACCTCACCGTCCTTTAAGGCCTGAAGATACTGCACTGAGGCACGACTGTAGGTGTTCCATTTTATTACAGAAGTGAACGGCCAAAGTCCCTCAGACATGTAATCACAAGGATCGACATACAAAAAATAAAGAAGCTATATCTTCTAGGATTATTGCTTCCTATCGTTGATGGTGCTGAGGACGTGACCCTGCAGCGCGGTATTAGCCGAGCGGTCTAAGGCGCTGCATTGATGGACTGTGCGGCTGATCCTGGCGGAGGTTTGAGTCCTCCCTCGGGCATGGGTGTGTGTGTTTATCCTTAGGATAATTTAGGTTAAGTAGTGTGTAAGATTAGGGACTGATGACCTTAGCATTTGAGTCCCATAGGATTTCACACACGAGGACGTGACCATCAACAGTTGCAGTCGATTTCGTCTCATATCCACTGAGTGTTTCCGCATGGGATGTTGCGCTGCCACAAATGAAGAACAAACCTAATAAGAAGCGCCACAGCCTGCTGCGTTTTCTTATTCAGTCCGTATCTTCTTTTCTGTACCCATCTTCCCCCTTCCCAACTTCCGCCTTTTCCTTTCCGTTTCTCCGCCGAGGACGAAGGAGAGCCCAGAATACTGGAGATAAATAACAGCAGGCGAGGACCCGGCGACAGTTTACAGTAGCGTGCGACAGAGTGGGCGCGCCAAGAAAACTGTCTGTGCACGGGAGAGGAAGGGAGGGAGGAGGAAGAGTTGGGGAAGGCGCAGTAAGAGGAGGCCTCTCGTGTCCGCTGATGGAAACTTTGAGTTTCGCCAGATGTCAGCACTCTACAAGTGGGGCCCGCGGGCCTCCTGTGGAGGTGGGGGTGGTGGGGGAATCCCCTCCCCTCGCGGAAAGTAATCGAAGGGCGCTGGGCCGGCGCCCTGTGGGTCTGGCGAGTGCAGCTCGCCCGGTTGCACTTATTGAATCTCGGGCGTGTTTACCCCGCAGCGGGAGAGCTCGCAGCCAGTGTTTGTAACTACTTTAATCAAAGCCCGGGCCGGCAGCCGCGCCCGACTCGAGTCCGCTCCCAGCGACGAGCGCCCGCCGTGTATTTTTCATCTACCGCGTTTATTAACTTCTTCATCTTTTATTCGGTAGAAAATTGGACTCGGCCAAGGAGAAAGTAAATACAACAAGAAGTCGATATATCACGGAACAAAACGTGGGAGTTTCCCCACCCCCGCCCCTCTCTCCCTCAGCGCCGGGCATCCACAGAGATGGAGGAAAGCCGTGGGAGGGAGAGACGGAACGGTGGGGAGGGAGGGAGGAGGGGGGGGGGGGGAGCAGAGTTTTCCGGGCCGCGCCGGCTTATTGGAGCAGCGCCCGCCGCCGTTTAGTGGGCGAGCAGATTAATAAAGCGGCGAGGCAGCGAGCCGGCCATCTGGGCACCATCCAGCTAGCCTCGCCGCGGTGCTCCACCTCCGCCTTCTTCTCTTGTACGCCACGACGTCTAATCAAACGCTGTTACGGTCCGAGAGGTAAATACCGAGCGGCAGCTGTGACCGATTGCTCACGACCTCTGCGACAGTAAATATTTGAATTGTGGGCTACCAACATTCGAATGCGTGCTCGTGTCTCAGGTACCACACGGACACACAGCTGAAAGAAACGCAGAAGGAAAAAAATGAGAAAAAATTACATGAACGGCATCCCCATTGCCGTTATTAGACAACAACATTATACAAAGCACAAGGAATAGCTTATAAAAAATTACTAATAAATTTAGATCGTACCTCATTCGGTAAAACCGAACCCTTATAGGGACACTTCATTGTACGCCTTACTGTCTGACCCGTTCTTCTCAGTCGGCCGATGTGGCCGAGCGGTTGTAAGCGCTTCAGTATGGAACCGCGCGACCGCTACGGTCGCAGGTTCGAATCCTGCCTCGGGCATGGATGTGTGTGATGTCCTTAGGTTAGTTAGGTTTGAGTAGTTCTAAGTTCTAGGGGACTGATGACCTCAGATGTTAAGTCCCATAGTGCTCAGAACCATTTGAGCCGTTCTTCTCAGGAACGAGTACAGATATCAAGTCAAAATATATATCACATAATGAAGCTTCATGGCAGATTAAGACTGTGCCGGACCGGGACTCGAACTCGAGACCTTTCCTTTTCGCGGGAAGTGCTCTACCCACTTCTTTTCTTTTTTTATCTCATTTTGTTCGTCATTGTTCGTTGCATTTGTTCGGGACGGACGTCCCATGACATCCGTTCAAGTTCATAGTTGATTCATTTACTCAGTTTTTGTTACCGAGGCGACTGACTCTCTGACCGAACACACTGAGCTACCGTGCCGGCAACCAACTGAGGTACCCATACGTCACTGACGACCTCCCATCACAGTTCTACTTTCGCCAGTACCTCGTCTCCTATCTTTCAAACTTCAGGAAAGGATAGGACTATCAAGTTGAAATATATGTCAAGTGTCCCTTGCCAGTGTAAATAATTCAAGTTTCGAATCCAATGCAATCAAGGGATATATGTCATACAAGTTGATACTCGCAAACTCAAACATCAAAACCTATAGATGAAACTATGTACGTTCGTACATGAGATGCCTGTTGGTCTAGGTGAAAAGCGACTGGTCGCGCTATAGAATCTCGGCCGCACCACAAATTTTCAGTCGTCGCGTTAACCTAGCCGTCATCTCAGAATGGTGCGATTCTTTGCCGGAATCAGCATGCGGATTCCACGTTAAACTGTAGGTTCCCTTTCCCCAGTTGGATAATCTGCGTAGGTTAGCGACACGCAACACGCTAGAGTGGCGTCCAATAGGAGCCAGGCCATTCATATACACAATTACGTTTGTATAGAACCTAAGAGACCGAGTCCTTCTCCCACATTTCCAAATCTTTTTTAATTCTTATTACCGGTTTCTGCCGAAATGCTCCACCTCAGATTTAAGACTAAAATATAGTGCTGTTGCTGCCATTGGTGTCAGTTGGCAAGCATTGTCGTAACTAAGTATACCAACAAACACAAGTGGCAGGATTTTAGTCTTATATCTGAAATTGGCCTAATTCGGCCGAAGCAGACTAGACTGGAATACAGGTCTACTGATAGCATCGGCATCAACTGGTGTACAGCGCCGCCGCACACCAGCTGACACCGGTGGTACTACAGATCTGCGTTTTAGTCCAGTCGGCTTCGGTCGGACTATCTTCAGTTTCAAACTACAGGACTGTTGCTAGTACTAGCGTTTCGTGGATATGCTTCGTCAGAGTGATACACAGCAGCGGACAGCGATGGTAGCAACTGTTCTGTCTTAAGAAATCTAAACATGACCTGAATCTGCCGAAATCGACCATGCTGAAGCACAGGATACTTTTTCTATTAAATATCAAAACAAGATCGCTGACATCCCCTGCCACACAACGTCGTCTTTCTGTAAAAACATAAATATTAAATTAGCTGCTCTATGCAGGGTAATGAACAATCACTAAACGATCATGCATGAAGCAAATGAGGGTAAGACTACTGTACACAATCTTCTATAAATCCACGGAAGGATTATCGGGGACCGCAGGGTTAAAATTCGGTACTATAGCAGTAGCACTATTGCAGTCTAGGCTTTGATCGCAGAACCAGAATCAAAGCGCAACTCGAATCCAGAACCAAAATGAGTTCAGGTTCATGACCAAAGTTGGTGCCGTGAACTGGGCTCAATATCACATCATCACTCACTCGATTATAGTGGTATATACAGGGTGAGTCGCCTAACATTGCCGCTGGATATATTTCGTAAACCACATCAAATACTGACAAATCGATTCCACAGACCAAATGTGAGGAGAGGGGCTAGTGTAATTGGTTAATACAAACCATAAAAAATGCACGGAAGTATGTTTTTTAACACAAACCTACGTTTTTTAAATGGAACCCCGTTAGTTTTGTTAGCACATCTGAACATATAAACAAATACGTAATCAGTGCCGTTTGTTGCATTGTAAAATGTTAATTACATCCGGAGATATTGTAACCTAAAGTTGACGCTTGAGTACCACTCCTCCACTGTTCGATCGTGTGTATCGGAGAGCACCGAATTACGTAGGGATCCAAAGGGAACGGTGATGGACCTTAGGTACAGAAGAGACTGGAACAGCACATTACGTCCACATGGTAACACCTTTCTATTGGTCTTTTTCACTGACGCACATGTACATTACCATGAGGGGCGAGGTACACGTACACACGTGGTTTCCGTTACCACTCATGGTAATGTACATGTGCGAATCGATTTGTCAGTATTTGATGTGGTTTATGAAATATATCCAGCGGTAACGTTAGGTGACTCACCCTGTATACCAGAACTTCAGTAGGACTCAAAATGTGACTAAACTGATGCTAAAACTACAACTGTTGTTCGATTCAGACTTGGATCACAGGGGATTTTAACTGGGAGCATGTCAGGGTTCAAACTAGGGTCGTAGAGAGCTCGATCCGCCACGCACAGTGAGGTTTAAATTCTGATCCATTGTGGGAAACAAACCGAAGAACATGGGAAATCATGAACCCAGTCCCGTTGCAGTAGTCAAAAGCGAGATTGCAAGAGAAAAGAAGTGTGTCACAGGAACCATAAAAACTTAGGACGAAAAAAAAATGGCGCTGAGCACTATGGGACTCAACTGCTGAGGTCATTAGTCCCCTAGAACTTAGAACTAGTTAAACCTAACTAACCTAAGGACATCACAAACATCCATGCCCGAGGCAGGATTCGAACCTGCGACCGTAGCGGTCTTGCGGTTCCAGACTGCAGCGCCTTTAACCGCACGGCCACTTCGGCCGGCTAAAACTTAGGACGGTCACATGGCACAGTCCTGGAAAATTCAATACGAAGTTGCCAAATTGTAACATTTGGAAGACGTAGACCATGTGCTCACACTGATTATGGCGACTGGTTTTATAGCTTTGTTCGTCTTATCGATCAGGTGTCAGATGTATCCTTCCTTACTGTGAGGCGTGGTTTCATTTACCTAGATATGTCAGCTCTCTAAAATTCTTGTCTGGACCACTGTCGACCCTCAAGAAAGGAACTAAATACCTTTAATGATGGGCAGCATATATCGGGCGTTTTTTATTCTGTAGAATCTTCAGTATAGGGTATTGATACTCTAGAACTCTATATCTTTGAGGGTGGAATTCAAGATGGATGGTTAAAATAATAATAATATAAAAAACAATACTACATCGAAAATGGACCCTATCTCTCTAATTATCTGGCTATTTCTTTGTTGGTCACTTAATCTGACCAGTTATGCTTCGGATACACTTTGCTGATCCATCTTTTATGTATTTCTTTCGCCTCTCGGCAAAACCATCATTGTTTCATTTTCATTATAATCACAGTTGCGACATCCATTCCAAGCTATTCCATAATAAATTTGCTTATTTTTCGGCCTATCCTAATAATTCCCATAAAGCATCTCAGCGTTGTCGACCGAGCAGTCCTCATCTCTGATTTGTTCTCTCTTAAAAGAGGTTGTCTCACTGTTGTAAGTCAAACCCTGTAGTACTACATGACCGAAAATTTTCCGTTTCAGACTCATCGGAACTTGTTTTCTAAAAACTCTATTTTGCACTCCTGGAAATTTCTCCTCTTACGTGCATTTATTTTTCTGTCGATTCACACGTTTTCTCGAACATCTCGTCAGTTGTTTCTGTGACTGCGATGTTTATTTGTATCGTAAAGCAAATACGCTTCTCGGTTTGGCCGCCGGTAACTGTGCAATTATTATATCTATTTTGGATGGAGAACACCGCAGATGTTTTCGTAAGTTACACTGTAGGAAACACGGCAACTAGCCACAAGTTCTTTTTTTTATGATTTTATTGTACGACTACTAGTTTCGGGCCTGAGCCTATCGTCAGCTGGCAGCGTTTACTTCTTTGCAAGATTAACATCTGTGTCTGTCTGAAAAGCCGTCCTTTACATATTATAAGGCAGAGGTTCGATTTGCTTTTATAATCCATAGTGATTGTATGAAATGAACTAAACGAGCAGCCGATGTAGACAAATGTATCCGCCATCTTGTCTTAAGTTCAGTTCAAAATGGATTATTAAACAAAGTCAAACCTCTCTCTTAATGTAAAGGAGGGTTCTTCAGGAAGGTACAAATGCAAAACTTGCAAGGAAGTCAACGTTACCATCTGACTATGGTCTCAGACCCGAAACTAGTTATGGTACAATAAAACCATTTAAAAAATCTTGTGCATGGTTGCAGTATTTCCTGTAGTGTAACACTGTGTAAGTCTCACAATATTTCATCGAAACAACTGTTCGACATCATCAGGTGGTAGTAGTTGCTGTTGTCGCTGCTGCATGACATGATTTATGATCTCAGATAGCGAAGTCCAAATTTGTGGGTAAGACGAGCAGGAATAATGCATGCGCAGGAAACCGCTAACAGTCAGACAAAGTAGCGCTCGTGGATCCCCGGTAACCAAACAGAGGTCTTCTGCGCCTGTGATGTCAGACGATGCTGTGGTTGTAAGCTGAATTAACTCTCTCCGATGCGCTGTGTAGAATCAGAAATCGAAGATTCTTGTTTCTCCCGTTTCAGTTTACCAGGAAGTCCAGACAGTTGAAATCCCGCATCATTGTTGATAATGTTGTCCACCAAACGTGTACAATCCCAGAATGATGTTGCTGAGGGTGAAACCTTCAGCTCATAATAAGAGATACGATGCCGCTTGTCCAAACAGAACTCCATTACTGGTGATTTATCACGTTGGCCCACGCGTGATGTCGGCGGTGTTAAACACAACGTTCTTACATGATGCGAAATGTCTGCCCATATGACATTGCCGACACTGACATAGGATCTTTCTTATATACTCTGCCTTTTCTAAGACCAAGATCGTCTTTGAACAAACATAATAAAATTCCTTAGTTTTTCCGGTGGACGAAAATCACACTGATGAAGTCGAACAGTTCTCGCGATGAAACATTCTGGAACATGCATAGTACTCCTCGACAGCAAAAATAAGAAATGTATTTGCAGTGTATCTGGTGGGAAAGCCTGAAAATTCACACTATACAGTGCTCTTTTACGTGTGTGAATTATATATTAATCTTATCAAAAATAATTTTAGGTCTAACTAAAAACTTGCTTTATCAAGGCTTTCTGCACTTTTAGATGGTCTAGTTCATCTGTACTGAGAACAAAAGACGTAACAGAACGATGGTAGTGCACATTCATTCCAGTGTCTCGTATTCTTTCCTTTTCGTATCCACTCCACAGATCTGAAAGTTTATAAGCATTAGTAAGTTAGCGTACCATTGTATAAAATATTGAAAGGAATTAAGTGTGGAGAATAAATATGGCAAGAATGATCAGTATGAGTGTATCGATAGTATGAATTCTGTCGTTAATGGTAGATATATTCCAGATTTTAATGTAAAGAAGAAAAATTGAGAAACGTCAAGTCAGTACAAAGAACTTATCAACCAATGCAAGCAAAAACATCGAGACCGGATATGATGATACCAAAGAGCAATATGCATAAATAATAAATGCAGTCAAGCAAAGGGAGAAGAAGAGGAGTAGAAAGTCATGATACTATGTTCCAATAAACTGTTATTACTCGCTAACAAAAAGCAAACAGATGGAAAGTAAACAATGAAAACATGTAAACAAGAAAATACTGTCTCATAGAGTAACGCAAGAAGTAGGATAAGTCTCACAATATTAAAATTACAACAATAATGAGAATAAAACAAAAATTGTATGTTGAGATACTAAATTAAATGTTACAAATCCGACCAGCAAATCAAATTGAACAAGAGATATCCAATTTTTTGAAAAAATTTACTCTCAAGATATCAAAACTTCTTAGAGTTAAATTTAATGATTATTACTTATTGATTTGATCTGTCATACTTTTCAGTTGATGTCTAGTGTGATCTATGAAAGCTGAATGAATTAATCAAATGGAGAAAATGAATGACTTTGTCATCATAGAATGTAATAACAAATCAAAGAAATTTTATTTCTCAATGTAGATAGAAAGATTTAATTATAACCAAATGAGTAACTAGTAGCATCTTGAGCTCTATAAACGCTCATGGCAATGTAAACTGGAGTTATATGTTTGGAGCTCCAATCGGAATACATGACAAATATATTAGAAGACTAGTATATTACATTAAAAAATGAGTATAAGTAGTATAAGTAGGAATTCAAGAAATACATTCAAATGCAAGAAACCAGAGCTGTTTCCAACTTCCCACTACAGAGGCTAAAAATATATAAGCAGATATAATTCTTCACTAACAAACAAATACACAAGAAGAGATAAGAGGAGTAATGAGTAGTAAAGACGAGAAATAGGAATTGATATATTGTCAAATGGAAGTATGTGACATTACAAATGCTTATATTATAATTTATTAGCTCAAACTCACCTAATAATCACAGTTTCATAGCATCTATTTTGGCAACTTATTGCTAGCTTCAGATGTGATTATTCCACTTGGAGATCGGTTGTGGTAAATAGAAACTCAACTTACACACTCTGAATATTACGAAGTGGTATAGAGTGTGTCATTGAAATATATCCTGCCATCATATTTTCTTGTGTTTCTTGATTTTAGTCTCTTTTAATGTATGAAAACATAATGTTATTATTCAGTGACGTATTTTATACCACTTTCTGATGCTCAGAGTCCAATACTCAGAGTCCACAACTTGAATCTTTAAATATCAAGAGGAAATTGTTAGTGGATTAACTTATCTGTGGATGGTAGTAAACTGCAAAACTGGGAATATGAAATTGTCATTATTAGGCGATCTTGATGTAAGAGATTATTTTAAAAAACCAAAATATTTGGAAATCATTATTAGCAAAGATACTTGAAAGAATTAAAAGAAGTACACTGTCTAAGAACCAAAATGTAAATATGTAGGACACTGTTTATCAGACTAATTAATAAGCACTGTATCAAGATGAGATTATTGATATCAGACTGTAATGATGATACAAATTTCTTGCACTCTGTATGGTTTATTTAATTTGAAACTCTGTAACCAGTGCATTCATTTAATTACAAAGATCACTAATGTTAGTCAAACTATTTAAAAATACTGGTGGAATAATGAAACTTACTGGCTACTTCTATAGTAAAATTATGGATGCTTCAATAAGAAATTTACAACATAGACATGTATATTAAATTCGTCATATGACTGACAGAGGTGGTTTTGGAGTCCCTATGCGGAAAATTACACAAAGTCTTTGTTGATGCTAAGAGACAGTGCTAAATCAGAACACCAAATGCATTAGCATTAGTTGGTGAAAAATTCTATTCTCTGATGCAGTCGGTTTGTTTTGGCTTGAAGAACCAAAGTCACTGTTGAGTAGGCTTGGGGCGATATGTTTGTGCATCATGAAATGGATGCTCATATGTTGTTCATATTTAGTTGAACGGAAATTGGTTATAGCACCACAAATTACCTTTTCTCTGCATCGTGTTGCAGACTAACGGTTGTTACCCTCTCATGAAGTATAAAATAGATTTTTGCTTGTTGAAGAATAGTGAAATGCAAACATGATCTTCTGTTTGTTTGTCATGTCTTGTACTTCTAAGTCTGTGTGTCTATGTTGGTCTGTAAGTTTTTCATTTCTATGCTGAGGCAATACAAATCATTATTACTGTTCTCATTCTTTCAGATTTATTTTAAAAATATCTGTCCATTCTTTGTTATTTAACTCCAGAGATTGTGCTATGATGCATGGCAGCCACCTTGTTACTGGTATGATTTCACTTCACAACTCATGTACGTTCTGACAGATAGGAAATTGTCCCTTGTGCTGCCACTAAGAAATATTAGTAGTAAGTAGTTCTCCTTTGCATTATAAGACACTGTGTGAAATACTCTTGTCTACTACTATGTTGTTATGCAGAAATGAGGATTATGATTTAGTTGCTCTCCCCAAACCAACCAACCAACCAAATGATTTAATCATCTTTGCACATAAAATTAATGTCACAGAATCAAGGAAACAACCTCGTACCTCTTCTGGAAGCTATAAGAACACTGTTAACATATTTTCAATTTGGATCACTACCTTTAAGAATCAGTACTCTCTATGTAGTACACATCTGCATATCTTGAGAATATTAGGGATTGATTGTGAGCACTTATGAGAGTACATTAGTGTCCAAAATTAAAGCAACAAACAGAAAGTTCGCAAAGTTTGGTTTATTTTGCCACAGAACAGTATAAACAATGTAAAGAATACAGAACATTTGGTTTACTCTCAGTCCATTCCTGTGGCCAGTAGACCAACTCATCCAACAGGTTATGTAATTCATATGCACTTTCATATAGGGCAGCATTATCAACATAATTGAATCTTATCACTGATATCATTTAACCCTGAATTTTTGTCCACCTTTCTTCCATTCTCTCCATTGTTTCTTTGACATACAACTTGAACATTAGCGAAGAAAACTAGCATCACTGCCTTAGGCCCTTCTTAATCCGAGCACTTTTCTTTTGGTCTTTCATTCTTGTTGACCCCTCCTGCTCTTTTGTAAGTATTGCATGTTACTAATATTGGCTATATCTTACCCATATTAGTCTAATAATTTGGGATATGCGACACTACTTAACGTTGCATAGCATGTTTTCTTGTTCGACAGATCCTGTCACTTGAAATTTCTTGAGTCTTGTTTCCATTGCCAAGTATAACGTCTGAACCCTCTCTGGCGCTTTTATATTTCTGAAGCTAAGATAATTGTCATATTGTAAGGTGTCTGGATTTTAACAGATCTTACATGAACTTGGTCCATAATGACAGCATGAGATCCTCAGAAAATAATAATTACATTATATCAACAAAAGACAATTGCAGTTAATCTCATTTACTCAAAAACTTACAAAACAATCTGTACCAATAATGGACAGTAACATGAAACAAACAAGTTAAAATGAAACGTATTTTGGAGACAAAACGAGCAGATGTCTAATGATATCGTAAAACTGCCATTAGCAAGAGAACAGCGAAATTCAGGAGCAATACATTATTCCTTTTAGTGCAAATAAGGCCTGGACCGAGGGGAAGTGGTTGCACGTCATTAACAGGGCTAGGTCGCGACCCAGAAAGAAAAATTAAAATGTTTATTCAGGCTCTCTCTCTCTCTCTCTCTCTCTCTCTCTTGTCTCAGGGCAGACCACACAAGTGTGTAGAAATAAGCAATGGTTTTGAGAGTTTGCTTTCTGCGAAGTGAGGATGATATGCTTCACGTATCATGGCGACAGATAGCAAAGTGGTAGTTAAATATTCCTGTGGCAATTTTTGTGGGCAAAGAAATTGTGCACATCGCTCCAACAAATAGCGAGCGTGCAATAGGCATTATTTCGGCTAGGGAAAGATTAACGTTCTATGAAATGCAGGAAAGTTGTGACTGAGTGAATTCAGTCAAGGCCAGAGTAGGGAATCAGCGTTTTAGATCCAGCATGGAGGCAACGCCATTGCAGATGGCACTTGGTAAACTACCATCGTGCATTGCATTACAGTAAATGTTGATTCTAGATTTTGCTCACTTCAACCTGCATATGCTTTGACCATTGAATATCAAAAGCTTGGATACTAACCTACCCTCACATTGAGTACACGGGAGTTTTTTCACTAGGTCAAAAAGTAAATTTATTCTCCACCAACTTGGTGGAGAATAATATGTGTAAGAATTCAATATTTTGTTATTGGTGATCAAAAGCAATTGAACATGATTGTTGTTTATCACATGACCCCTGAAAGGAAAAGTTGATAAATTATATGCAGAATAAAAAAGGGAATAGCTGTTTTGTCTTCCTAGAATAGACCCCAAACTTTCACTTTTATTAATTCATGTATTCTAGGTACTTGACAGCAGTATTTCTAATGATTTTTGTTATGATCCACATCTGATATTAGCTGCCTTACAGGGCCAGGGTCATATTTATTTAGAATGCCTGTTTGACACCCTGGGCTTGAGAAGACAGTTCAGAGATTTTGTCCATATGCGCACTAAGTGGTAAGCTAAGTTTGCACACATTAGGACACTCACTGGGCAGATACAAAGGTAGGATATACAACAATCTGACATGCCCTCAAGTTTCTTTTGTGGTCTTCTGCATATTATTCTGGTCGGCAGCTTTGATACATGAGGCGTCAATCTGTCTGCCCGATATTGGTCACGTTTACCTGTCTTTACTATCTTTCGGGCTATGTGGATGATATTCTTCCGAAAATCTGATGACATATCTAAAATCTCTTACTTTATACCGCTGACTGGATAAATCGTTTGATTGCCACTTCGTCCAAAGCTTTTCAGAATTCTGCCTTGTTTGACCGCAAGTCTTCCAAATCTTTCTCTAGCCTTGAAACAATGCATCGCCTCCACCCTCTTAAGTGGTACCCCTTTCGTCTTCTATCACGTTGTTAGACTGTCCCTTCCCTCCATAGCGGCTCTATTCCTTCACCCTGTCTGCTCTCCTCTGCATTTAATAGTGGAATTCCTTCAGAGCTCTTAATGTTGCCAGCTTTGCTTTTGAATTTTCGGAAAGTTGTTTTTACTTCTGCATTCTAAACCTTTCTTTACAGCGACCATATTCCTTTTAGATATCTCCACGTTTTTCCAGTAGACATTTTGCTTCAGCTTCCTTGTGCCTTCTACTGCACTCAGTCGTAGGTGATCTGTAATGCTGGTACATCTACCAGTGAATAAGCGATAATTAATTAACAGCAAATTGGAAACTACACAAGTCTGCGGCTTTCGATAGTAATTTTATGTCTCGCTCTTTTCCTGTTACCTACCAAATCCACAAAAGGAAAAAGGACATCAGGAAAGATCAAAGTACTCATTGTAAGAAGAGAGTTGTACAAACAGTTACTGTAATAGTACTTATGAACATCTAAAATAATTATAGTGAAGTTAAAGGTGAACCTTTCTATATGAAGGTTAACTAGCAATGAAAGATTGTAAACATACCGACATCTGGAAAATAAATGCACCAACAGTAGTACAATAGAAGTACTCAAATCTTTCTTCATCAAGGTTAACAGAGAATACAAAGAAATTAAAGATACCTCAACGTAGGAGTTACACATGCCAGTAGTGCAGGTAAAGATGACTCTTTACAGCCCAATTTTAACAGAATAAGGCAGAATGAAAGCCCTCTCATATTTGAATACATGTTTAAATGGGACTCACCCTTCTTAGCAGAACGCTGATCGTCTTTAAGGGCTTCAGCCAAAGGAACAGCCAGCGATATAATTCACTCTATTAGAATCATGTTCTGCTACCACTGAAATGCTGCGATCTGGAAGCGTCAAAGTGTTGAGCATAAAGAAAATAATCCTTTAAATATAATTATATGTCATAGAAGCCAAATTTAACAAGGACGAGCAATGGTATTAGACACAAAACTCAAAATTTAAATTATAGTTTATATAACAATACAAAGGCGATGTTCTTGAAGACAATATTATGGAAATGGAAGAGGAAGCAGATGAACATGAAATGGGAGATACGATACTGGGTGAAGAGTTTAACAGAACACTGAAGGATCTAAATTGAAACAAGGCCCCGGGAGTAGACAACAATCCATTAGAACTACTGACAGCCTTGGGACAGCCAGCCCTGACAAAACTCTACCATCTGGTGAGCAAAATGTATGAGACAGGCGAAAAACCCTCAGACTTCAAGAAGAATATAATAATTCCAATTCCAACGAAAGCAGGTGTTGACAGATGTGAAAATTACCGAACTATCAGTTTAATAAGTCACTGCTGCAAAATACTAATGCGACTTCTTTACAGACGAATGGAAAAACTGGTAGAACCCGACCTCGGGGAAGACCAGTTTGGATTCCGTGGAAATGCTGGAACACGTGAGGCCATGCTGACCCTACGACATATATTAGAAAATAGAGTAAGGAAAGGCAAAACCTACGTTTCTAACATTTGTAGACTTAGCGAAAGCTTTTGACAGTGTTGACTGGACTACTCACTTTCAAATTCTGAAGGTGGCAGGGGTAAAATATAGGGAGCGAAAGGCTACTTACAATTTGTACAGAAACCAGATGGCAGTTATAAGAGTCGAGGGGCATGAAAGGGAAGCAGTGGTTGGGCAGGGAGTGAGACAGGGTTGTAGCGTATCCCCGATGTTATTTAATCTGTATATGGAGGAAGCAGAAAAGGAAACAAAAGAAAAATTTGCAGTAGGCATTAAAATCGACGGAGAAGAAAACTTTTAGGTTCGCCGATGGCACTGTAATTCAGTCAGAGACACCAAAGGACCTGGAAGAGCAGCTGAACGGAATGGACAGTGTCTTGAAAGGAGGATATAAGATGAACATCAACAAAAGCAAAACGAGGATAATGGAATGTAGTCAAATTAAATCGGGTGATGCTGCAGCAATTAGATTAGGAAACGAGACACTTAAAGTAGTAACGGAGTTTTGCTATTTTGGGAGCAAAATAAGTGATGATGGTCGAAAAGAGAGGATATTAAGTGTAGGCTCGCAATGGCAAGCAAAGCGTTTCTGAAGAAGAGAAATTTGTTAACATCGAGTATAGATTTAAGTGTCAGGAAGTCGTTTCTGAAAGTAATTGTATGGAGTGTAGCCATGTATGGAAGTGAAACCTGGGCGATAAATAGCTTAGACAAGAAGAGAATAGAAGCTTTCAAAATGTGGTGCTACAGAAGAATGCTGAAGATTAGATGAGTAAATCACATAACTAATGAGGAGGGATTGAATAGAATTGGGCTGTTGTTGTGATTTTCAGTCCTGAGACTGGTTTGATGCAGCTCTTCATGCTACTCTATCCTGTGCAAGCTTCTTCATCTCACAGTACTTATTGCAACCTACATCCTTCTGAATCTGCTTAGTGTATTCATCTCTTGGTCGCTCTCTACGATTTTTACACTACACGCTGCCCTCCAGTACCAAATTGATGATTCCTTGATGCCTCAGAACATGTCCTACCAACCGATCCCTTCTTCTTGTCAAGTTGCACCACAAACTCCTCTTCTCCCCAATTCTATTCTATACCTCCTCATTAGTTACGTGATCTACCCATCTAATCTTTAGCAATCTTCTGTAGCACCACATTTCTAAAGCTTCTATTCTCTTCTTGTCTAAACTACTTATTGTCCATGTTTCACTTCCATACATGGCTACACTCCACACAAATACTTTCAGAAACGACTTCCTGAGACTTAAATCAATACTCGATGTTAACAAATTTCTCTTCTTTAGTAACGCTTTCCTGCCATTGCCAGTCTACATTTTATATCCTCTCTACTTCGACCATCATCAGTTATTTTGCTCCCCATATAGCAAACCTCCTTTACTACTTTAAGTGTCTCATTTCCTAATCTAATTCCCTCAGCATCACCCGACTTAATTTGACTACATTCCATTATCCTCGTTTTGCTTTCGTTGATGTTCATCTTATATCCTCCCTTGAAGACACCATCCATTCCGTTTAACTACTCTTCCAAGTCCTTTGCTGTCTCTGACAGAATTACAATGTCATCGGCGAACCTCAATGTTTTTATTACTTCTCCATGGATTTTAATACCTACTCCGAATTTTTCTTTTGTTTCCTTTACTGCTTGCTCAATATACAGATTGAATAACATCGGGGATACGCTACAACCCTTTCTCACTCCCCTCCCAACCACTGCTTCCCTTTCATGTCCCTCGACTCTTTATAACTGCCATCTGGTTTCTGTACAAATTGTAAATAGCCTTTCGCTCCCTGTATTTTACCCCTGCCACCTTCAGAATTTGAAATAGAGTATTCCAGTCAACATTGTCAAACGCTTTCTCTAAATCTACAAATGCTAGAAATGTAGATTTGCCTATCCTTAATCTGTCTTCTAAGATAAGTCGTAGGGTCAGTATTGCCTCACGTGTTCCAGCATTTCTACGGAATCCAAACTGATCTTCCCCGAGGTCAGCTTCTACCAGTTTTTCCATTCGTCTATAAAGAATTCGCATTAGTATTTTGCAGCTGTGGCTTATTAAACTGATAGTTCGGTAATTTCCACATCTGTCAACACCTGCTTTCTTTGGGATTGGAATTACTATATTCTTCTTGAAGTCTGAGGGAGTTTCGCCTGTCTCATACATCTAGCTCACCAGATAGTCCTGGCTCTCCCAAGGCTGTCAGTAGTTCTAATGGAATGTTGTCTACTCCTGGGGCCTTGTTTCGACTTAGGTCTTTCAGTGCCCTGTCAAACTCTTCACGCAGTATCATGTCTCCCATTTCATCTTCATCTACCTCCTCTTCCATTTCCATAATATTGTCCTGAAGAACATCGCCCCTGTATGGACCCTCTATACACTCCTTCCACCTTTCTGCTTTCCCTTCTTTGCTTAGAACTGGGTTTCCATCTGAGCTCTTGATATTCATGCAAGTGGTTCTCTTTTCTCCAAAGGTCTCTTTAATTTTCCTGTAGGCAGTATCTATCTCACCCCTAGTGAGAAACCTCTACATCCTTACAATTGTCCTCTAGCCATCCCTGCTTAGCCATTTTGCACTTCCTGTCGATCTCATTTTCGAGACCTTTGTATTCCCTTTTGCCTGCTTCATTTAATGTGTTTATTATTTTCTCCTTTCATCAATTAAATTCAATATTTCATCTGTTACCCAAGGATTTCTACTAGCCCTCGTCTTTTTACCTACTTGATACTCTGCTGCCTTCACTACTTCATCCCTCAGAGCTACCCATTCTTCTTCCACCGTATTTCTTTCCCCCATTCCTGTCAATTGTTCCCTTATGCTCTCCCTGAAACTCTGTACAACCTCTGGTTTAGTCAGTTTATCCAGGTCCCATCTCCTTAAATTGCCACCTTTTTGCAGTTTCTTCAGTTTTAATCTACCGTTCATAACCAATAGATTGTGGTCAGAGTCCACATCTGCCCCTAGAAATGTCTTATAATTTAAAACCTGGTTCCTAAATCTCTGTCTTACCATTATATAATCTATCTGATACCTTCTAGTATCTCCAGGATTCTTCCACGTATACAACCTTCTTTTATGATTCTTGATCCAAGTGTTAGCTATGATTAAGTTATGCTCTGTGCAAAATTCTACCAGACGGCTTTCTCTTTCACTTCACTCCCCCAATCCATATTCACCCACTATGTTTCCTTCTCTCCCTGTTCCTACTGTCGAATTCCAGTCACCCATGACTATTAAATTTTCGTCTCCCTTTACTACCTGAATAATTTATTTTATCTCATCATACATTTCATCAATTTCTTCATCATCTGCAGAGCTAGTTGGCATATAAACTTGTACTACTGTACTAGGCGTGGGCTTCGTGTCTATCTTGGCCACAATAATGCGTTCACTATCCAGTCTGTAGTAGCTCACCCGCACTCCTATTTTTTTTTATTTATTATTAAACCTACTCCTGCATTACCCCTATTTGATTTTGTATTTATAACCCTGTATTCACCTGACCAAAAGTCTTGTTCCTGCTGCCACCGGAACGTCACTAATTCCCACTATATCTAACTTTAACCTATCCATTTCCCTTTTTAAATTTTCTAAGCTACCTTCCCGATTAAGGGATCTGACATTCCACTCTCCGATCCGTCGAACGCCAGTTTTCTTTCTCTTGATAACGACGTCCTTTTGAGCAGTCCCCGCCCGGAGATCCGAATGGGGGACTATTTTACCTCCGGAATATTTTACCCAAGAGGACGCCATCATCATTTAATCATACAGTAAAGCTGCATGCCCTCGTGAAAAATTACGGCTGTAGTTTCCCCTTGCTTTCAACCGTTCGCAGTACCAGTACGGCAATGCCGTTTTGGTTAGTGTTACAGGGCCAGATCAGTCACTCATCCAGACTGTTGCCCCAGCAACTACTGAAAAGGCTGCTGCCCCTCTTCAGGGACCACACGTTTGTCTGGCCTCTCAACAGATACCCCTCCGTTGTGGTTGCACTTACGGTACGGCTATCTGTATCGTTGAGGTACGCAAGCCTCCCCACCAACGGCAAGGTCCATGGTTCGTGGGGGGGGGGGGGACTCACATATTGTGAGGGGGGATAGACTGCGGAGAAAAGAAATTTGTGGCACATCTTGACTAGAAGGGATCGGTTGGCAGGACATATTCTGAGGCATCAAGCGATCGCCTATTTAGTATTGGAGGGCAGCGTGGAGGGTAAAAATCGTAGAGGGAGACCAAGAGATGAATACAATAAACAGATTCAGAAGGATGTAGGTTGCAGTAGGTACTGGGAGATGAAGAAGCTTGCACAGGATAGAGTAGCATGGAGAGCTGCATCAAACCAGTCTTAGGACTGAAGACCACTACAACAACAACATAAAAGTACAGAGAATTTCATAATCAAACACACTCTTTGAACTCTATAACATTAGAATATCGAGTCAGAGGCACATACTAGGTCTTACAGTAGTTTTGGCTACTTCTAAATAGATAGTACGAAGATGACAACGTGCTCACACATTAATCGTTAAGAAAAAACTTTCAAGATAACAGAATATCAAAGATAATAGGTATCCCTGTTCAGGCTTTAAAATAAGAAAATGAACATTAGCAAATCAGCACTCATCAACAATTATTCACAAGAGCAACCAATGACAATCCAAATCAAATAAAGGGGCTGAAACACGTGAATTAAACAATGTGTGATAAGCGGCCTGAGCTCGACCCGTGTCCCAAAAGATTGTCGATTCAGTAGAGATGCTAAAATATACAGTATAGAATACGTTAAATTTACATAACATATAAATGACAAATAGAAAACAAGCCTTTTGATCTTAACTGAAAATGAGACATTTTAATAATACCTAAACCTATAAAATAGGAACATCAGTGCTGGAGATAAAGACAAATCTCTCTTCATCAAGGTTAACAGATAAAACAACAAAAATGGAAACCCTCTTACAGTCGAATAATTGTTTAACTCAGGCACTTCCTTATTACCAGAATGGAAGAGCTTTGGCCAAAATGACGGCCAGCCATATAAGCAATATCAGGTTACGGCAAGAACATCAAACGAAATTCAGTAGCAAACGAACAAGGGTTTTCACAAACCACCGCGGACACTACTGCAGTAAGAACTGGTACTCACCGTCATTCACGTGTCAGACGTAGGAGAATTAAGGACTGTGCAAGTGGCCGTGCCCAGCGACCAAGGCAGAGGGAAACAGTGGAAATCCAGACCGAGGGAAGTGGCAATTCTCTGGTAGGTATAAGCATGCTCCGCAAAGTAAACACATGCCATCCAAATTTGGCAAGCGGATGTCCACGGCTAGCAAGCTCGGGCCACAGTCCAGAGCGACTTCTTCCCAGTCAACCGCAGCAAGCAGACCTGTAGTGTGAGCTATGAATGCACTTAAATCCCACCTGAGACGCTACAAGGGCGTCACCTACCAAGATTCCAGAGAAACCATCTCTGCGTAACAAGACCCAAAGATATTCTGGAAGCCAAGATATCGATATGAGAGCGTGCACAGCTACGTTCTCTGCCCACCATCCTTTAATAAAAATACTGGGGGGGTCCTGATGGGGATCAAACCCTAGATTTAAGATACGAACTGTGATTCGGCATCTCGATTGCCAGAACTAATTTTGAGCTGACTTAAATCTGCCCTGAGTTCTCTCTTAGCGCTCTGTCCTGATGAAGTCGTATGTCCTATAAAGCGAGGGAACATATTAAAGGTAACTTTTGGCCACCTTACTCTGAGCCCAGAAATTCTTTAAAAAAGCGTCACCAACCTTCAGCAAGGCAGGGCATCTGCCTCCGTTAAACTGTGCGGCCTCCCTCCATTGCAACGCAAAGATTGTTCGTATCAGCTTCCCAGTTTTTTCCGAAGACTTGGGTCATTTATTGGCCACACGTGTGGTTTTGGCGAGATAACCGGAAAAGAAAACATCAGCTTGGCGAATATAGTTTTATACCCTGAGACCGGTCGTGAAAAATAATCAGAAATGATTTCACGTCATTATTAACTTACTTCATGAATGATAGGGGTAGTTGTGATTAGAGAAACCCAACTAACAACACAAAACCTCCTTACTTCTGCATAGGGGCTTAATTAAATATAATGCAAATAATTTTAATTTTTTGATTTAGTAGCTGTCTGTTCGGTTACGCTGTCTCGTAACCGGTTGGCCCTGACTAGTATTAGTACGCAATCTGACTGCATACAATAACAACAAAGAATGAAAGGAAGCTTCTGTTAACACAATTAATGAATTAAATCCCCAGCAACTATAAAAGCTACGAAACAACAACTACGAACAACAAAGCACAAGTGTAACTGTTCTGTGTGGGAGTGTGATTCAACGTACACATCTGGCACGGTTCTTCCTCAATAAGACAAGATATTTTAAATACCATTTACACTGAATTAATTAAATAAAACTGAAATACTAAAATTGCACATAGAAACCCGAATTACAGTCTAATACATGAACACAAGCCAGATGCTTTGTTGACTGAACCTGTGACCAAGAGGCATTGTTAGTTAGGAAATTTAAAAAAAAAATAAAAAAATGTTTTTTACCTTCATATATATTGACTAAAAATACACTCTGATCATTACAACATCTCCATTCGAACAACATCTGCTGTCTAGCCCATCAAAACAACTGCCCACGACATGGCCTCAAATAATACAGCTATCAACATCCTCTCAGCAAAGCACTAACCACCACAACTTCTGAATAAGCACTGCCAGTGGAGGCGGCGGAATAAAACTCTTTGGCGCAATCTCTGGCGCTGTGACTCAGTGTTTGCCACCTTTCACATCTCAGGAAAAAAGGCCTTCGCATTATCACTCACTACAATCTTAAGTGCCCCAAACAACGAAAATATTTTGGTCAGGTGCCGAACGGCGTACTAGTCATAAACTTACTCAGAACCAACCAAACAAAACGAGTTAATACGTCAACCAACACAAATATCTATCAATTACAGCTTTTAGTACGGAGCAGTGACCCCAGATAATCGATAGACATACTCAAAAGATTTTCTGCCGAACTGGAGTGCAGACTGCCCTTCGAGCACTAGAATTAGGTATAGCCGATTTGCATTCTTGGTATTGCCTGCCTAGATTCCTTACATCGTTGTTCAGATTTGGTCCGATTAAATGCTCTTTAATCCTTCTGATGGTTTTATAAATACCAGGAAGTCCCCACACAGAGATTGATGACAGTATTTAAAAACCGCTGGACTCAGTTCTTCCGGAAGAGAAATCTTGATCCTTACATCCTAATGAATACGGTAAAACAAGAGGCCTTTATTGATGGAAAATCCCGGCACCTGCTGACCACATCTAACGTGCTGCTTTACCTTACATGACTGGGCATCTTTATCTTACAGTACAGCACGAGAATCTCTCCCAGAGCAGCAGAAATACATACAGATTCCCAGTTTCCGAGTGACATTGTAACATGCAAGTGAGAGCATTAGCCACATGGTTGTCTGCACTTCTGATATGCTTCACTTGAAAATGAAAGGTGGAAATTCTGAGCACCCAGTAGGTGATCCTTCCTGTTCTACTTGGTGCAGCCAGTTGTCCAGTCAAAGCCGGGTCATCTTGTTTCCACCAGAAATAATTTCTGTTACGCTCCTGGAGTACAATGACTGTTGTACCTGAATAGAGGCATCAGTTTAGGAGACAAATTCACTGTCCAGATCAGGAACAGCTTAGACAGGCCATTTTCAAGGCATGGAACGCAGATTTCTGGGTGGCGGTTCACCAAAGTTTTTGTCCTTTTCGACTTAATTGATTCAAGTCGCCCGCATCTCGTGGTCGATCGGGAGCGTTCTCGCTTCCCACGCCCGGGTTCCCGGGTTCGATTCCCGGAGGGGTCAGGGATTTTCTCTGCCTCGTGATGGCTGGGTGTTGTGTGATGTCCGTAGGTTAGTTAGGTTTAAGTAGTTCTAAGTTCTAGGGGACTGATGACCATAGATGTTAAGCCCCATAGTGCTCAGAGCCATTTGAACCATTTTTTGATTCAAGTGTGAGGCGAACTTCTCAAAATCAACAATAAATTTTAAAAACAAAACTTAACCTCTAAATAAGTACTCGCATCTTTCTTGTCTTTAGCTGGAGGGAACTGGTAGATAGTCTTAGCGTGATTGTAATCGAACTTGATTCAATCAGCTGATACAATGTGTCCCAAAAAGGAACTCTCGGTGGGTCAAATTTACCATGGAAGGTTCCATGTTAAAAATACAGTAAAAAACAATAAATAGTGCAATAGCCTGTCGTAAGTGATCGAAATGTTCGGTTGAAGGGCTTGCTGTATATTGTAACGTCTCCAAACAATTGGAAACAGATTTAAATTAGAGCTCCCCTAATAGTGAACCCAGCAAGCAAAACAGCACAGCCATCCTGGTGGCTGAACCAAAAGAGACACGATTATATTCGAATAGATTCAAAATGCCTTGGCTTTGACTCTTTGGCCAACAGCACCTGATAATAGGTCTGATTAAAGTGAAGTATGGTAAAATGCGGAGCTCCCGCAAACCAAGGAAAACAGTTATGAAGGACAGGCAGTGGCACTCATTCTGATGCTATCTTTTGACTGCGGGAGCGATAATCAACCACTAGCTGATATCCCTCACCACTGGGCCTGGATACCAGAAAAATAGGAAAGGCGTACATAGACACACCATCCGCAAAAAGCTGATAGTTAATTTTATGTAACTCTTTCATTTTAGGATGAAACAGTTGGTCAAGTGATTAGCGGATCGGGATTTTATCGGTAAGCTGAATTTTGTACTCATTCTTATCCGTGACCCCTAATTTATCAGCTACTACTTCCCAAATTATTTCCAGTTATGCCTCAGTTTCGCTCGAATGAGCAACATTAAAAGCGACAACTTTCTCTTTGATATTTAAATATAATTATTGTTACACAGCAAATATCTTTTCTAACGCCGAAACTGAAAAAGGAACTCTCTGTTTGTGTATTCTATAATACATTTTGGTGTCTTTCAAACATCGCAACCAAGCAGTACTTCTGTCGACGGACGTATGACAATAGTAAAGTTTCTACGGCTGAGAGACCATGAATTCCTGAACTAACACAGATTTCCTCCAAAACTGTCCCGGCGGGGTCAGGGATTTTCTCTGCCTCGTGATGGCTGGGTGTTATGTGATGTCCTTAGGTTAGTTAGGTTTAAGTAGTTCTAAGTTCTAGGGGACTGATGACCATAGATGTTAAGTCCCATAGTGCTCAGAGCCATTTCAACCATTTCAACCAAAACTGTCAATAACTGGCCATTGATAAGACATTGCTCGATTATCTTTCGTAAAAGAGGAAGTTTACAAATCTAAAGAAGCTTGCTATACCACTGACACTCGAGCGAAGAGGTGTTGATATCCAAGTAAAGCGCATATTGGCGCATGGTTTAAGGTGGTACGGACAAATGGTAAACTTGAGCTGGATTTACTCTATTACAGCCATTGAGCAGCCCCTGGCACTTCTTACCTTGGGCTGCCACCCGATGGTGCCAGAAATGTTTTACCTTGATTTGCGGCACTGAACAATCCCGCACTAAATGATCAGACTGATTGCAATAAGAACATCTTCTACTATCAGATGCTGTTGTAATCATTTACCATCAGGGAGTGTGTTTTAAGTTTTAAAGAGCCCCGAATTACATTCACGAATGCCGCAGCTTTCGGCGATAGGCATAGCGCGTGTTGACTGTACTCACCACTAATTTATCTAACTCGACAAAAGTCTCAGGTTTATTAGTGAAGAGAATACATGGCCGATCTTCTGTAAGTATACCACCTAAAATGTTGTTTACTGCCTCCAGTTCAGTGACGCTAAGGCTAAAGGAAGACATATCTTCCCCATTATCTTCACTATACCGGACAAGTGGCTCACTATGATTAGACACACGATAGAAACGTTGGATGGCCAGCTTATTCTTAATTTTGCTTGACAGATTTTTATCTAGGAAGTTTCTACGGAAACCGGCAAACGACTCGCTCTTATCAAGGGCCTCAGCTAAAATTCCTCTCAATTTTCCACGAGTTATCGGGTAAATAATTTGAAATATGACTGAATGAGCAGTTCTCAGAACTTCAGCCTGAATTTGCAAACGAACAGATAACTGTAAAAGGTCTACAATCTCACCATTCGTGTCTGTTGATGATATATCAATGCTCTATATTACAGGCAAAAGCGGATTACATAATTTATTAAATAGTCTCCAACTTTCCCTCGCAATTCCTAGTTGCGGTTCCAATCACCCACCACCAACAGTAGCGTCAGGAAGAGAACTATTCCTTATCCCGCCCAGTGGTACCTTGAGAACTCAGCAAACTGACATCAAGCTGTCACTGAATTATTTTACCGCGCAGCTCTTCAATAACAAAGGGCTTGTTTACAATAGGTATTTACCGTACTTACATCCTGAATGCTGTCACACAAATAGTTCAAATGTGCCTGAATCCTAAAGACTGCGAACGCAAACGCACAATGCTCTGCAGTAACTCCATATTCATCTGCACGCCAGACAGCAAACTACCTTAAGGGCAGGTTTACTATCTTTTGGTTCAAAGAATCGATTTTTTTAATTGCATTTTTGGACCCATAAAACTGTTTAGAATCCACTTCTGAAACGGTTTTTCCTAATACGGAACGGAAATGTTTGTTATTAGCGGTTGAACAAAAACATGCACGTGCCTGAAATCGGCCTTTTTCACGCACCATCTTTTTCTTTCGGAGGACGAGTTATTGTACCGATGCTTGGGAGGTAACACATAAAATTCAAATGAAAGTTTCAACGTGTGTGGAAGTTAGTCCCCAAGCATTTGCATTCTGGTGCGAGGAGTGTGGAGATTGCGACTTTCCTGGTAGTGAGCAGCTTCAACGAAAGGTATCAGCAATTCTGAGTGGACCTCACCCTGGGACTCTATTCGACGCATTTCGCCAAGCATTCGGACGACCACCGGATTCAAGCGGCCAAAAACCGCTTGTCACCGGCCGTACGAGCGGCTCTGGAGCAGCGCAGGATGGCCCATACCGAGCAGAACGCCCTCTATGAGGAAGATGAAGGACTTGTTTAAGGACCCGTAGTAGCAGACTGAACGTACGTTGCGTAATATTGCATTTATATGTAGTCAAAACTTCAAACGCGTTTTTCTCGAAATGACATTTTTATCGCTCGGTATGACAACTTCAAATCTACTGAACCGATTAGCATGATTCTTTGTTTCCGACGAAGGTAACTAAATCGTCTAGGAGTTGTATACCACTTTTATTCCGATCCATCAACTATAAATATTTTTACGAAGTAACCATCGAAAAAAACCCTATTTTCTCAAATGGCTGCCATTTTGTTTCCTATGGTCCAAATAAATTAAGCGAGGCACAACTCCTAAAGAATCTTACATACTTCGCTAACGTCAACTCAATTTTGATTTCAGACGAGACGGCTGACCTGTGACATACCGCGCGTGGAGGTCTACATCGAAATTTTGTTCCGATCCGACGGCACTTCCGCCTTCGATCTTCGACATTTCCGGTAGAAAAAGTTCCAGCTTGTGGAGGAAATATCAATAAACATTTTAACAAATTTGACATTGATATCTATAACCATCAGTTTACTAAAGCTGCAAAATACTAACACGAATTCTTTACAGACGAATGGAAAAACTGGTAGAAGCCGACCTCGGGGAAGACCAGTTTGGATTCCGTAGAAATATTGGAACACGTGGGGCAATACTGAACTTACGACTTATCTTAGAAGAAAGATTAAGGAAAGGCAAACCTACGTTTCTAGCATTTGTAGATTTAGAGAAACCTTTTGGCAATGTTGACTGGAATACTCTCTTTCAAATTCTAAAGGTGGCAGGGGTAAAAAAACAGGGAACGAAAGGCTATTTACAATTGGTACAGAAACCAGATAGCAGTTATAAGAGTAAGAGTCGAGGGGCATGAAAGGGAAGCAGTGATTGGGAAGGGAGTGAGACAGGGTTGTAGCCTACCCCCGATGTTATTCAATCTGTATATTGAGCAGTAAAGGAAACAAAAGAAAAGTTCGGAGTAGGTATTAAAATCCATGGAGAAGAAATAAAAACTTTGAGGTTCGCCGATGACATTGTAATTCTGTCAGAGACAGCAAAGGACTTGGAAGAGCAGTTGAACGGAATTGACAGTGTCTTGAAAGGAGGATATAAGACGAACATCAACAAAAGCAAAACGAGGATAATGGAATGTAGTCAAATTAAGTCAGGTGATGCTTAGGGAATTAGATTAGGAGGTGATACACTTAAAGTAGTTTTGCTTTTTGGGGAGCAAAATAACTGATGATGGTCGAAGCAGAGAAGATATAAAATATAGACTGGCAATGACAAGGAAAGCGTTTCTGAAGAAGAGAAATTTGTTAACATTGAGTATAGATTTAAGTGTCAGGAAGTCGTTTCTGAAAGTATTTGTATGGAGTGTGGGCCATGTGTGGAAGTGAAACATGGACGATAAATAGTTTGAACAAGAAGAGAATAGAAGCTTTCGAAATGTGGTGCTACAGAAGAGTGTTGAAGATTAGATGGGTAGATCACATAACGAATGAGGAGGTATTGAATAGAATTGGGGAGAAGAGGAGTTTGTGGCACAACTTGACAAGAAGAAGGGGCCGGTTTGTAGGACATGTTCTGAGGCATCAAGGGATCACCAATTTAGTACTGGAGGGCAGCGTGGAGTGTAAAAATCGTAGAGGGAGACCAAGAGATGAATACACTAAGCAGATTCAGAGGGATGTAGGATGCAGTAAGTACTGGGAGATGATGAAGCTTCCACAGGATAGGGTAGCATGGAGAGCTGCATCAAACCAGTCTCAGGACTGAAGACCACAACAACAACAACAACAACAACCTATAACACATCCCGAGAAAAAAATTCTCAAAGAACATGCTTTTTTCAGGCCAAAGATAGTAAACCTCCCGTTAAACTTGCTCCACCAACGGTGTCAGCCGTGATGTTGAGGCTGCGATCCAGTGTACTGCGCAAGCGTGGTCTTAACTCGGCTACGCTGCCTTCTAAAGGCATTCTCCAAGCTCGTACTTGAGCTGTTTTCGGTTAGATATCGTGTCCCCAGCACAGTTCGCCGGTCCAAGACCATGTCCACCCTTATAATCACTTAAAATCAACAAAACAAACATTACAAAGGATCAGAACAGTAATTATAAGTGTACTTACGAAAATCAAAAAAACAGTTTATTCTTTCAGATGGTTCAAATGGCTCTGAGCACTATGGGACTTAACTTCTGAGGTCATCAGTCCCTTAGAACTTAGAACTACATAAACCTAACCAACCGAAGGACATCACACACATCCATGCCCGAGGCAGGATTCGAACCGGCGACCGTAGCGGTCGTGCGGTTCCACATTGTAGCTCCTAGAACCGCTCGGCCAGTCCGGCCGGCGTTTATTCTTTAGGGACCTCCTTTACAAAGAGATGGTGTCTATCATAAGGTATCAAGGCATTACACAAAAAAACATTTAAAGTAGGAATAAGTAATACAGTGCAATTAGATGCATTACGTATCAGTACCTAAATTATCAGAGTTGCTATAAAGTGATTGAATTAATCACTTTCATCTGGTGCTATGCTTACACCATACGATAGAATACCTCTAGAAAAAGACAGGAAACGTACACATTAGTTTAAATTCATTGCACATGAAAATAACTCATTATCAACTGTTTATAAATGAGATATTTTGTCTACAAAGTGCACAATATTAAGACATCACCACTACACACGATCAGTTTACACTGCAGCTCGTAAATTGAATCCCCAGAACTGAATTTAAAATGGACTCAGAGACGTAACGAATTTATTGTCTTTGAAATGCTACAGAGTAGAGCTCTCTTAACTACCAGAAACAACGAAAACAGGAGGGTTGCGAGCCCAATTCACTGCACATATCGCCTTTAAGAGTTAAATGCAGTGACTCTGTCCGAGCTGGCCTTGGTAGAAAAGCCCAACGAACGCCACCGACAGCCATGTAATCCTCAGCCGATAGGCGTCACTGGATGCGAATATGGAGGGGCATCTGGTCAGCACACCGCCCTCCATGCTGTTGTCAGCCCTCGTGATCGGAGCCGCTATTCCTCAGTGAAGTAGTTCTTCAAGTGGCCTCATAAGATCTGACAATGAGTGCACTCCGCCTTCTATGTGCTGCCCAAGCCCGCCAGAACTTCCCTTTTGGTGATATGACGAGCATCGGTGCTACTACTGAGGCAAGGCTGTTGGCAGTTAAAATAGACTGCCTAACCAAAAAACTTAAGCACGCTATAACATATTGGGTTGTCTGTGTAACTTAGTATAAGTATAATGGGCGGGTACGTAAATGATCAAGTACACATATATCTATCGTCGTATTCCTTGCTGATGTAACTGCTTTTGTCGTCAAACCTAAGTACAATCCGTTCTGGTGTTCCGTTTGATGTGACATATGCTGTCGGTATTAATTTTAACGTGACATATGCTCCTGGCATTAATTTCAACGTTACCTGATGAAGTCCTAACCGGGAGAAACGCGTAAATAATAAATTAAAACTACGCAGTCTACTACTGTTTTCACAATCAGGAGGTACAATTCTCTGTGACAGATAGAACAGGCACCAGAATGCGTTAGTGATTTTCCGGTTTAGAGATATTACTGGCCTGGTACGATACACAAGGGCTGTGAACAGCGGCAGATGTTGAGTGGTCACTGTGAAGGACACGGAAATGCCGAGTACTCATGTGAAACAGAGTTATCAGAATCTCATAGAATTTGAAAGATGTCTCTGTGGGTTTGCATTTGGTCAACTAATCGAATCGTACAATATACAGATTTGTGGGACATTCTGATGTGAATTAGTCCGATTGTGCAGGATACCAAGGAACAGTTACAACAGCTGTGGGCCAGCTTGCGTCTGGAGAGAATAGTGGTCTTATGAAACCTGTGCCATCCGAATCAGTGCTTGCATCCAGACCAGAGGGGGTGCAACATCATACTGATGTGGGCTCATACCGCAAAGTCCTTTGGAAATTTGACTCGATTTTGTCATCAGATCACATACCTTCTCAAAACGTGAAGTTTCATTTTGTTCCCTCCTTGCTTCACTGTTTTGGCCAGGTAGCGTAGTTACTACTAATCCAGTACCGTTCAATAATTAGACTCAGTTTTTTCCACATTAATATAAAGAAGTTAGTTGTTTTTAGATAACGCAATATGCTTTACATGTCCAGGTAAAATGGATAACAGGTGACAGACTTAGTTGCGACTCTTAGCGAAAGCGATTATTTCTTTTCTGAGGAAGTCGATGTACTGGTGATGGTAAGCGGTGTACATCATTTTCTTTCTCTGGAATTATGACGACGGAAAACAAATGTATTTGTACGGAGTCATCCCGTACGGAAATGGTAGCTTACTGAATAATGTTAATCAATGTATGTAATAAATTGAGTGTGGTGGGTCTGTGGATGCTGCCCAAACTTCGAAAGCGAATTTTGCAGCTGCGTGAAGGTTATATGGTGTGATCCATCCCCATCCATGAACAAGGATTTCTGCTGGAACTGCAGGGGTTAGTTATGAAGATATGGGTGTCTAAAGAGGGTATTTGTTCGTGACAAGATAATAAACGTAAGCGTGATTTGTCCGTGCTGGCCGCTATAAATTCTGCCACAGACTCTTTGAGCCCTCCGACCGCCACTCATGAAGGTTTCGTTTGGAACTGCAGGGGTAAGGTTCGGCGATACAGGTGTCAAAAAGGAGCATCACACCAATGGACATCTTATGGTAAGACCGTGAAATAGCTTGGAATCGAGTGTAGAAGTGACCGAGACTGGCCAGTATGTCCGAGAATGTTGTAGAATGTTCCAAAACGTTACATAAAATTGAAGGAGATTCGAGAATGACCTTGATCTCCGAGGTAATACGGAATTAATGGGACGTGAATCACATATATATCCTGAACATTTTTGGCAAACTCTTCTATTTAGCGCTGTACACTAACACGTTTGCAACTTTTCGAATGTTAATTTTTACTCTGTTGTCGAATGTTCTTGACTGATTCTGAATGTTAGCAAAAAGTAAAGGTAGAAAAGAAACATGTGAATCTGGTCTTTTACAGCTAGTTGTAACATAAAGCTCACCATGAAGAGAAAAAAAACGTCAACTTTCATTTCTGGACTCACAATTACTTGGAAAATCCAACGGAACTTCGGGGCACAAAGTTTATACAGAGTTCGCGCACACAGAAATTACAGTCTCGGTTTCAGATAGAAAAGAGGAGTGACCAAAACATAGCTCGACCAGGCTAAAAGATCGTGAACCACAACATTTGGAGGATAACCTCTATAATTTAAGAACTGCATTCAGAAGAAACGGCTATTCTCACAAGGAAGTGAATGGGGCATTTTGCCATAAACGGTCTGTATCTTCTAATGAAAAAGGAACAACAAAGGGAAAATTTTCCTCCTATTCGCAAAAATAGCTGCAGATCGCATCAACGGAGTACTCAAAAGACAAGGTATCGACACAATCTATAGAGCAAAAACAAAGGCGCATGAATATTCAAACACTGGAACGGACCTACAATTGCCGTCGCCACAACAGGAGTACATAAAATCTCTCGTACATGCTGTCATGTGTAAAGAATCATTAACACTCGGCTTAAGGATCTCGGAAACAATGGTCGTCTGGGTACTATAGGATCGTCACTAGTAGATGATGCACTTTGTAACGGCCCAATGCTGATAGTGTCTTTTCCAAATTGAATCGATCGATGCCAATTTATCCACTTATGGAATCACCCGATACTATTATTGGTCGTTTTTGCACGGTTCGCGGTTTTTGCAGCGGGGATTGGCTTATTGTTGCATTTATACGTCATTAATGTTGATAATTATGAGAACATTCGGTATGTTTTCTATGCAAAAATATATGCATTGCAGAAATATAGCCGTCCCGAAGTTTAAACTAAAGTGGATAGAGTGACATATCTTGCAAAGAAAAACTAACCTAATGAAAAAATTATTGCATTAAAACAAAATTTGCCGACAGTATCGAAAACACAAAGAAAATTGCTTTCGATATAAATATCAAATGGTTCAAATGGCTCTGAGCACTATGGGACTTAACATCTGAGATCATCAGTCCCCTAGAACTTAGATCTACTTAAACCTAACTAACAAACTAACAACATCACACACGCCCATGCCCGAGGCAGGATTCCAACCCGCGACCGTAGCAGTCGCGCGGTTCCAAGCTCAAGCGCCTTAAACCGCTCGGCCACACCGGCCGGCATATAAATACCCAAATATGTATCTTTGGTATTTCTTTGTCTCTGGATTTGAGCTCGAGCCATCACAGCGTGTGTGTAACGAAAAATGGTTCAAATGGCTCTGAGCACTATGGGACTCAACTTCTGAGGTCATTACTCCCCTAGAACTTAGAACTAGTTAAACCTAACTAACCTAAGGACATCACAAACATCCATGCCCGAGGCAGGATTCGAACCTGCGACCGTAGCGGTCTTGCGGTTCCAGACTGCAGCGCCTTTAACCGCACGGCCACTTCGGCCGGCTGTGTAACGAAAAGTTAATTATTGTACAAGGAGTTAGAAATACTCAGACTGTTCAAAGTTGTAACTGTCGGAAGTTATGGGAACGAAGACTAATATCAGCGAAAGTCTTCATTGTGAAATAAATTTTTATTTACAAGCGCTTGAATGGAAGTCAATGCAATAATTGAGCATGTTAAAAGAACGAGAAATGTGTTTCAGTAGTAAAAATGAAAAACCTCGATCTGTGTTAGAATATGCAATTTAAGACAAAAATAAACGACGCACCACGAAGAAATGATCCGAATGGGACGGACATCGATAGGTGTGATGTACCCGCACAGACAAACAAGCGATTACAGTTCCAGAAACATTGGTTAATTTATTCAAAAGGAAGAGCTTGACAGATTGAGCAAGTAGTTAACGCGTTGGCCACCTCTGGCCCCTACGGAAGCATTTATTCGGATTGACATTGATTGCTAGAGTTGGATGTCCTCCTGCGGGATAGCGTTCCAAATTCTGTCCAATTCGTGCGTTATATTGTCAAAATCCCAAGGTGGCTGGATGGCACTGCCAATAATGCTCTTAACGCTCGCAATTCGCAGAGACTCTGCAACTTGCTGGCCAAGGTTTATTTGGCGAGCCAGAAGACTAGCAGGAGAAACCCTCGCCGAGTGTGGGTGGGCATTATCTTGCTTAAATGTAATCCGACGATGGTTTGCCATGAAGAGCAACAAAACGAGACGTAGAACATCATCGACGTGCCTCTGTGCTGTAAGGGTGCCATGGATGACAATCAAAGGGGTCGTAACATAAAGAGAAAAGGCACCTCATACTGTCAGTCACTATGGCGGCTGACAGTCAGGTTCGTATCTCACAGCTGTCCGGGAAATCTCCAGGCACGTCTTCTGCCTGGAATCTCATTGATTAGTCTTCAGAAATAAGTCCCGTTTCGAACTGTGCCCGATGACCAGCGAAGATATGCGGACTGACAATTATTGAACTATATGAAATAAAATCGTCAAAACTTCTGAAAGGTTTGGCTTAGGACGTTCATACTGCACGGTTGGCTGCGGGGCATGGTAGGAATTAGTATGGGTATGCGCACGCGCCTCGTTGCTGGCGACGATTTGCACTTGAAAATGTCTCTGTACAGCGTGCCTGAGCGTATAGCGCTTGTGAAGACCTTCTATGCGAGCCAATAACAACTCAGATGATGTTTGCGGCCGAGTTCAAGCTGAAGGCAACCGGTCCAAGTGTGCTAACAATCAAGAATTTGATTCCCAAGTTTGAGAGAACAAGCACTGTTCGTGATAACAGTGTTGGCATTGTCGGTCGTCCAGAAAGCGTGACAACGCCTGAAAACATCTGCAAGATACGAGCTGTGGATTTAAACTAGTCCCAGCAAATCGATCAGACGAGCTGCACAACAAGTGGGAGCCATCTGGGAGACACTGCAACAAACTGTTGTTGAAGACCTGCATATCTTCCCGTGCAAAATTCAAACCTATCAGCCACCATGCCCCAGGGCATTGGAACAGCGCTTGTGTTTCGCCATCACTGTTGTCCACAGAATTGACGAACAGGACTTTCACTTGAATGTGGTTTGGTTTAGTGATGGAGTTCACTTCCATTTGGATGGGTTCTCAATAATCAAAATTGGCGCATTTGAGGATTGAGAATCCGCATTTCGCGATCGAGAAGTCTCTTCACTCCCAACAGTTGACTGTGTGGTGTGCAATATCCAGTCACGAAATAACCGATGCGATATTCCTTGATGACACAGTGATTATGGAACGGTACGTGAAGGTTTTAGGAGATGATTTCATCCCCAGTATTCAAAGTGACCCTGATTTCGATAAGATGTGGTTCATGCAAGACGACGCTCGACCGCATCGAAGCAGGAGAGTGTTTGATGGCCTGAAGGAGCACTTTGGAGAGCGTCTTCTGGCTCTGTGGTACCCAGAGGCCAGTGGCATAGGCCTCGATTGGCTGCCATATTCTCCGGATTTGAACTCATGCGACGCCTTTTTGGACGCTATATTAAAAAAAAGGTATATAGCAGTAACCCCATAACCACTGCGGAGCTGAGAACAGCCATTCAGGAGCATCGACCTTCGGACGCTTCAGTGGGTCATGCAGAATTTCGCTATTCGTCAGCGCCACATCACCGCCGATGATGGCAGGCATGTCGAACATGTCATAACCTAAATCCAGATATCTGTAGTGACATTTACAAGTTGAGTAATGTGTGTGCACGCCATATTTTGTAACTAATATACGTTTTTGTTTCTCAAATAGTTCAATAATTGTCGTCCTGTATCTGGAGACGCCCCGCACAGTGGAGATCGCCAAACGGCCCGACACCCAGAAATGATGCTCTGAGGCTGCCATTTCTTTTCATAGCAGATCCCCTTTGGTTGCCATCCATGGCACTTTGTAGCACAATGGTACGTCGATGATATTCTACGCCCCGTTTTGTTGCCATTCATGGCAAGCCATCTCAGGCCTACATTTCAGCGAGATGATGTCCGACCGCACACGGCGAGAGATTCTGCTGCTTATCCTCGTGCTTGCCAAACACTACCATGACCAGCAAAGTCGCTGGCTCTCCCCAATTGAGAACACTTTAAACGTTAAAGCTCGGGATTTAAGGTCTGACACGCCAATTGGTCGGAATTTTGCACGACATCCGTCAGGAGGACATTTAACAACTCTATCAATCAATCACAAGCCGAATAACTGCTTGCATAAGGGCCTGAGGTGGACCAAAGCGTTACTGACTTACTCAATTTTTGAAGGTCTTTCTCTTGAATAAATCATCCAGTTTTCCATGAATTGAAATCTTTTGTTTGTCTGTAGATGTGCATCACATCTATGATTTCCGTTCCATTCCGATAGTTCGTTCGTGGTGCGTAGTTTTTCTTGTCTTAGAGTGTGTTACTGCAGCCCCTGGACTACTGATACCGTAATAAGGTAACTATTAAAACGTTTTATTTTACAATCGCTAGCATGAAGTTATCTATAGCATTGCTAAGCAAGTGGTATTTCACTTAAAGCATTACAAGGACACTTGATATTCAAGCTTATGATAGTTGGTGGACTTTGACAGGGACCAGGGAAGTATCGAAACAACAGTTTAATCAAGAGGGCAGAAATTTCTATTCTAGAGTGCAAAGAGAGGCCGTAGAGCACAAAAACTATTTAACAGAGAAGAAGAAGGGTAGAAATTAGCCAATTTGTGGGCCTTAAAGCTAAATAAAGGAGCACCATCTTTTCCCACTATCGTGTCCGCAACACACGTCGCTGTTGATGATCTTAATCAGCGGTCTGGTGACGTCACGAACCGGTAGTTACGTGAATAAATATAAAAGACAAACGGTTCCGTTTGCCGAACTTGTTCGAAATCGGAACTGCTTCCCGAATCACTATAGCCTCTGATGATCACTGCGACATTGAAAGACGAAACGTCAGCAAGAGAACTATGCATTTGATCACGCCCTATTGCCTGTAAAACACAAATGACCAAGGATGGCTGTTATATTTGTTTGTACTGAGAGTCAACTGCCAGTCTTTGCAACATTTCTGTGCTTATTTATATAGTGGCTTTGTCAGAAGCATATATTCTAGTGCACCGGAAGATATTTCCAATTTATAAAGTGTATTTGGAGTCACTCCAAGAAATGACTCCTCAGAATTATCAAAAAACTCGTTTTTCTAGAAAAGCATATCACAATATAATTACGTTAATATTTTGTACATGCGTTCATTGACACATCCGGAATATGTTGAATGATAATGGCCATAACAAATTTCCTGTCGGTGCACTCGATGCCACTTCTTGCACATATCGTCACTGTCAACGATATACCGAGATTCGATTTAATGGCAGGCCTTCAATCCAGCCGAACACGTGACTGACGTGCTGTAAGCATTTATTTCAAAACAGCACCAAACTACCCTTAAGCCCGTTCCACTGCACAGTCTGCGAAGAGGGGATGTTTGTTCACAATAACAGGTAACATAAGTGTTGTGTAAGTGGTTCCCTACAGATAGTAAATATATGAAGAAAGTCATATTTAAGGACCAATAAGAGCTACTGTCGCAATAAACCTTTACATACTACCGGTTTCAATCAACCACTCATCATCAGGTAACGAAACATTATTTACATAGGATTGTATGATAGCGATGTTACTACGCCTTCAAAAATATTTAAGAAGAAAACCTCCTGCGCCACTGAAAATACCATCAATAATAATATCCAGCAAAAATATCAACAGTGGTGCAGAATGGTTTCTTATTTTATTTATAAGTAATATAATGCTACTCAAGATGTTCGTTTAATCGACACTGGTAGTGAATAAAAGTTTCTTTCTTCAGTAGCTCTTGGTGGTCCCTATATGTGATGTTTTGCAAATAACATAATCTCAGGGTACTCTTTGTCGCTCACTGTACCAAAGACAAAGGTACTAGCCATTGATCATCCAAGCCTTAAAAACAATGTAAAACTGTCGTCCATCAGAGTATTGTTTGAACACCACACCTTTACACTGATGTGAGAAAAGTCATGGGATAACTCGCAATATATCGTCGGACCTCCTTTTGTCCGGTGTAATACAGCAACTCAACAAGTCTTTGGAAGTCCGCTGCTGAATTATTCAGCCATACTGTCTCTATAGCCAGTCGTAATTTGCGAAAAAGCTGCCGGTGATGAATTTTTAGCAAGAACTGCCCTCTCGATTATGGCCCAGAAATGTTCTATGGGATTCATGTCGGTCGATATGGGCGGCCAAATCATTCGCTCGAACTGTCCAGGATGTTTTTCAAATCATTTTCGAGCAATTGTGCCCGGTGAGATCCTACCACCAGCATGCTCATCCATAAAAATTCCATCGTTGTTTGGCAACATGAGGCCCATGAATGGCAGCCCGTGATCTCCAAGTAGCCAAACGTCCAGAGGACCCAGCTCATTCCATGTAAACACAGCCCACACAATCAAGCAGCCACCACCAGGTGGCACAGTGCCTTGTTGACAACTTGGGTCCATGACTTCGTAGGCTCTGTGCCACACTCGAATCCTACCGTAGGCTCTTACCAACTGAAATCGGGACTCATCTGACCAAGCCGCGGGTTTTCCAGCCGCCTAGAGTCCAACCGACATGGTCGCGAGTACAGGAGAGGCGCTGCAGACGATGTCGTGCTGCTGGCAAAGGCACTAGTGTCATTCGTCTGCTGCCATAGCCCATTAAAGTCAAACTTTGTCGCACTGTCCTATCGGATACGCATGTCGTACGTCCCACATTGTTTTCTGTAGGTATTTCGCGCAATGTTGTTTTTAAGCAATGTTGCTTGTTACCACTGACAACTCTATGCAAACACCGCTGCTCTCGGTCGTTAAGTGTATGCCGTCGGCCACTGCGTTGTCCTTAGAGCTAATGCCTGCAATTTGGTATTCTCGTCACACTCTTGACACTGTAGATCTCAGGATACTGAATTCCCTAACGATTTCCGTAATGGAATGACGCGTGCGCGTAGTTCCAACTACCAATACCCGTTCAAAGTCGCGCGGTCGGAACCACGTTAGAAGCCTTTTCACGTAAATTACTTGAGTACAAATGACAGCTCCGCCAACGCACTGCCCTTTTATACTTTGTATACGCGATAGTACCACCATGCTAATCCATGAGTTTTGTCACCTCAGTCTACTCGGCATGAACTTGCTGTAGGTTGTTTGCCGTTTCCTTCCCCCCACCTTTGGACTGACTTACCCAGGCAGTTAATTCAACTTTTCAAACTCTGTAGAAGAATGCAATTAGAAAATAGAGTGGCTGTGAGTTGATTCTGATGTGGCGACAGTATTAGTATAGGTGAACTGGGATTTCGAGTTCATTTTGTAGAGGATTCATAGAGGCAAATGTGAGATCTGGGGCATATGTGAGGGTAGGGAAAGGGAAGGGGGAAAGGAAGGATAGAAGATAGGGGAGGGGGCGGTAAAAGAAACAACAAATAAAAACTAAAAACTAAACTTCTCCCAAACAGGCCATGAAGGCCCAGAGGTATCGACCGGCTGCCGTGTTATCCTCAGCCCACAGGCGTCACTGGATGCGAATATGGAGGGGCAAGTGGTCAGCACACCGCTCTCCCGGCCGTATGTCAGCTTCGGAGACCGGAGCCGCTAGTTCTCAATCAAGTAGCTCCTCAGTTTGCCTCACAAGGGTTGAGTGCACCCCGCTTGCCAACAGCGCTCGGCAGACCGGATGGTCGCCCATCCAAGTGCTAGCCCAGCCCGACAGCGCTTAACTTCGGTAGTCTGACGGGAACCAGTGTTACCGCTGTGGCAAGGCCGTTGGCAAAGAAATAATAAATGGCAAATAAAAATCCTGGCACCAACCAGGGAACGAACTTCATATGGCCGCGCCGGTAATCTAGCTCCTTAACCTTTTTTTTTTTTTTTTTTTTTTTTTTTATCAGAACATTTGCCTTTTGCAGGAAAGTGCTCTACCGACCTTTTTTTTTTGTCAAATACGCTACCATTCTTTAATTTAAACACAGGAGAGAAGAATGCAAGGAAGGTTATTTTTATTTGTGTATTTATGTTTTATTTTTTGTGTTATTAATCCATCTTCGTCACACCAACATGTCCTCGGAAAGATTGGCGATCGCCTTTGACATCATCTTGAGAAAACCCGCGTGGTGGCGACGCATCAGTAGACCATCGGGGCACGTCTTCTTCCGAGTGTACATAAATAATCGTTGAATCTGGTTGGTTGGTTGATTTGAGGGAGGGGACGCAACAGCGAGGTCATTGGTTCCATCAGATTAGGGTAGGATGTCGGCCATGCCCTTTCAAAGGAATCATTGCGGCATTTGCCTGAAACGATTTAGGGAAATCACGGAAAACAAGAATCAGGATGTCCGGACGCGGGTTTGAACCGTCACCCTAACGAATGCAAGTCCAGTGAATAAAAAACCACTCGCCACCTCGGCCGGTCGTTGAATCTGGAGGATGGGAGAAGTTTCATATAACAGCTATACTTAGAATGGATGATCCAGCTGCGAGGGTGTTACCGAAAGCACTCCGGAGAAAGTTAGGGTAATATTGTTCGTATTTGGCAAATGCACAATGTAGGTGGTTAAGGTACTGCGAGAAACCGAGGGATGATTTGTCACCTTCACTGAGCTACCATGCCACACCTTGACCAACTTTCACCATCGTAATTTGTCCACTGATGGAGGTAACCATCTGTCAAAATTTGAGATGAGGCAGCAATCTGCCGGACGTGCAGTGGCACTGCAGAGGATCTCGTGAGCGCCACTTGAATGGCACCGTGCCTCCTTTGTCTACGGTTCCGCTAATGAAAGGACCAGCGGCGGCGCGGATTAGGTGCTTGCAACTCTTAGCAGGCTCGTTTACTCACCGCTAATGCGGATATTGGCTTACGGGCCAGCATTTACCTAAAAGCTCTAAACTGGCGCTTCCGGGAGTCTGCTCCGCCCACAAGCGGCTCAGATACCTTGTCCTAACTTGAGTTTTAATCCTATCAGTCTTGTCGGCTGTCCAGACTCGGGTTTCATCGACGCCGAGAGCAAAGTCTGACAGGAGCACCCTGCAGGCGTCCGTTGTGCCGTTCTCGCAAATGAAACACCCTCCATAAGAGCTGGTCGCTGTTTAGGCGGTATATTCACGTATTTACTTTAGGAAGATTGAAACCAATTTTTGAACAGTTTAGGTGCATTGATCATTGCTTACCTTCACTACAAAAGTTTTCCAAGACGTATGGTGTAGAGACATTTGTGAATTTTGTCGGTTCTCGTGGTACAGTAGCCCCCATAATTATTTTGTAGTGCGGTGTTACGTTGTCAGCACTCTTTCTATGCTGTCAGTGCACAACAACGCATATAACTGTGTCGCTCCATCAAGAGCTTCACGCCGCTGCTGTTACATATCCAATAAACAAGCAAGATCATACAATAATAATGTAGCAAATGTCATGGGCCATGAACCATGGACCTTGCCGTTGGTGGGGAGGCTTGCGTGCCTCACCGATACAGATAGCCGTACCGTAGTTACAACCACAACGGAGGGGTATCTGTTGAGAGGCCAGACAAACGTGTGGTTCCTGAAGAGGGGCAGCAGCCTTTTCAATAGTTACAGTGGCAACAGTCTGGATGATTGACTGATCTGGCCTTGTAACAATAACCAAAACGGCCTCGCTGTGCTGGTACTGCGAACGGCTGAAAGCAAGGGGAAACTACGGCCGTAATTTTTCCCGAGGGCATGCAGCTTTACTGTATGATTAAATGATGATGGCGTCCTCTTGGGTAAAATATTCCGGAGGTAAAATAGTCCCCCATTCGGATCTCCGGGCGGGGACTACTCAAGAGGATGTCGTTATCAGGAGAAAGAAAACTGGCGTTCTACGGATCGGAGCGTGGAATGTCAGGTCCCTTAATCGGGCAGGTAGGTTAGAAAATTTGAAAAGGGAAATGGATAGGTTAAAGTTAGATATAGTGGGAATTAGTGAAGTTCGGTGGCAGGAGGAACAAGACTTCTGGTCAGGTGACTACAGGGTTATAAACACAAAGTCAAATAGGGGTAATGCTGGAGTAGGTTTAATAATGAATAGGAAAATAGGAATGAGAGTAAGCTACTACAAACAGCACAGTGAAGGCATTTTTGTGGCCAAGATAGATACGAAGCCCACACCTACTACAGTAGTACAAGTTTATATGCCAACTAGCTCTGCAGATGACGAAGAAATTGAAGAAATGTATGACGATATAAAAGAAATTATTCAGATAGTGAAGGGAGACGAAAATTTAATAGTCATGGGTGACTGGAATTCGAGTGTAGGAAAAGGGAGAGAAGGAAACGTAGTACGTGGATATGGATTGGGGCTAAGAAATGAAAGAGGAAGCCGCCTGGTAGAATTTTGCACAGAGCATAACTTAATCATAGCCAACACTTGGTTTAAGAATCATGAAAGAAAGTTGTATACATGGAAGAACCCTGGAGATACTAAAAGGTATCAGATAGATTATATAATGGTAAGACAGAGATTTAGGAACCAGGTTTTAAATTGTAAGACATTTCCAGTGGCAGATGTGGACTCTGACCACAATCTATTGGTTATGACCTGTAGATTAAAACTGAAGAAACTGCAAAAAAGGGGGAATTTAAGGAGATGGGACCTGGATAAACTGAAAGAACCGGAGGTTGTACAGAGTTTCAGGGAGAGCATAAGGGAACAATTGACAGGAATGGGGGAAAGAAATACAGTAGAAGAAGAATGGGTAGCTTTGAGGGATGAAGTAGTGAAGGCAGCAGAGGATCAAATAGGTAAAAAGACGAGGGCTAGTAGAAATCCTTGGGTAACAGAAGAAATATTGAATTTAATTGATGAAAGGAGAAAATATAAAAATGCAGTAAATGAAGCAGGCAAAAAGGAATACAAACGTCTCAAAAATGAGATCGACAGGAAGTGCAAAATGGCTAAGCAGGGATGGCTAGAGGACAAATGTAAGGATGTAGATGCCTATCTTACTAGGGGTAAGATAGATACTGCCTACAGGAAAATTAAAGAGACCTTTGGAGATAAGAGAACCACTTGTATGAACATCAAGAGCTCAGATGGAAACCCAGTTCTAAGCAAAGAAGGGAAGGCAGAAAGGTGGAAGGAGTATATAGAGGGTCTATACAAGGGCGATGTACTTGAGGACAATATTATGGAAATGGAAGAGGATGTAGATGAAGATGAAATGGGAGATACGATACTGCATGAAGAGTTTGACAGAGCACTGAAAGACCTGAATCGAAACAAGGTCCCCGGAGTAGACAACATTCCATTACATTCCATTAGAACTACTGGCGGCCTTGGGAGAGCCAGTCCTGACAAAACTCTACCATCTGGTGAGCAAGATCTATGAAACAGGTGAAATACCCTCAGACTTCAAGAAGAACATAATAATTCCAATCCGAAAGAAAGCAGGTGTTGACAGATGTGAAAATTACCGAACTCTCAGTTTAAAAAGCCACGGCTGTAAAATACTAACGCGAATTCTTCACAGACGAATGGAAAAACTAGTAGAAGCGGACCTCGGGGAAAATCAGTTTGGATTCCGTAGAAATACTGGAACACGTGAGGCAGTACTGACCTTACGACTTATCTTAGAAGAAAGATCAAGGAATGGCAAACCTACGTTTCTAGCATTTGTAGACTTAGAGAAAGCTTTTGACAATGTTAACTGGAATACTCTCTCTCAAATTCTAAAGGTGGCAGGGGTAAAATACAGGGAGCGAAAGGCTATTTACAATTTGTACAGAAACCAGATGGCAGTTATAAGAGTCGAGGGACATGAAAGGGAAGCAGTGGTTGGGAAGGGAGTAAGACTGGGTTGTAGCCTCTCCCCGATGTTATTCAATCTGTATATTGAGCAAGCAGTAAAGGAAACAAAAGAAAAATTCGGAGTAGGTATTAAAATCCATGGAGAAGAAATAAAGACATTGAGGTTCGCCGATGACATTGTAATTCTGTCAGAGACAGCAAAGGACTTGGAAGAGTAGTTGAACGGAATAGATGGTGTCTTGAACGGAGGATATAAGATGAACATCAACAAGAGCAAACCGAGGATAATGGAATTTAGTTGAATTAAGTCGGGTGATGTTGAGGGTATTAGATTAGGAAATGAGACACTTAAAGTAGTAAAGGAGTTTTGCTATTTGGGGAGCAAAATAACTGATGATGGTCGAAGTAGAGAGGATATAAAATGTAGACTGGCAATGGCAAGGAAAGCGTTTCTGAAGAAGAGAAATTTGTTAACATCGAGTATAGATTTAAGTGTCAGGAAGTCATTTCTGAAAGTATTTGTATGGAGTTTAGCCATGTATGGAAGTGAAACATGGACGGTAAATAGTTTGGACAAGAAGAGAATAGAAGCTTTCGAAATGTGGTGCTACAGAAGAATGCTGAAGATTAGATGGGTAGATCACATAACTAATGAGGAGGTACTGAATAGGATTGGGGAGAAGAGAAGTTTGTGGCACAACTTGACCAGAAGAAGGGATCGGTTGGTAGGACATGTTCTGAGGCATCAAGGGATCACCAATTTAGTATTGGAGGGCAGCGTGGAGGGTAAAAATCGTAGGGGGAGACCAAGAGATGAATACACTAAGCAGATTCAGAAGGATGTAGGTTGCAGTAGGTACTGGGAGATGAAGAAGCTTGCACAGGGTAGAGTAGCATGGAGAGCTGCATCAAACCAGTCTCAGGACTGAAGACCACAACAACAACAACAAGCACCTAATACCACGTGGTGCCTCCTCTGTCCCAGGGAACTGCAGTGACACACACTGGAAGTGAGTCTACAAGTCCGTGGTATTCCTCTGCAAGCAGCTGACACCAAATCGTTTGCAGAGCGGCAGCCTATTCCGGTCTGTTCGTTGGTGTGGGACACATGGCATGGAGCCAGCGTTCCATAGCGGCGCTGATGTGCTCGATGGGGTTCAAATCTGGGCTCCGGTATGACCATCTCAGTCTTTGGGCCTCTTCTGCATGTTCCTGGAACGATTCTGGGCGACATGGGTGCGATGTGTCGGCGTGTTATCATCTTGAAACACCGCTGAACCGTCAGGGTGTTGGAAGGCCAAGAATTGATGGAGATGGTCCCCTGCCCCAACCGTCCCGCAGCAACATACAGCGGACCATTGAAAGTCCCTTCCAGAACCACTATGGAGCCCATTCCATACTCGAGCCAGATCATAACAGAGACACGCTCACCGTGAGCTGACGGCTTTCGAGCGGTGTATGGTGATCGATGCCCAACGTACGGAAATTTAGATTTCGGCAGTGGTGCAGCTTAACATGTACAATCGTGTCCCGGGTGTATAGTGAATGCTTGAATGATGGTGCCCCGGCGCACAACAGATGTAACTACTGGCCGTCCAGCCACCGCGATGACTGTGACCTGCGACATCTGAGACGGATCGTCAGCACTGACAGAAGGGCATCTGTTCAACAGATCATGGCTCAGTTCAACATAGGATGCGTTAGACATGTCTCCCAATGGGCAATCCGTAGGAACAGGGTTTCCATAGGGTATGGGAGCCAGGGCCGCAAACGGTTGCCACCGTTAACCCGTCATCAGACACGGATGCTTGCATTTGTCGCCAGTCACCATGGATGGACAGTGGCGCAGACCACGCGGATCGATGGCTCCCGCCTGCCAATAAGCTGTGTTGAAGGAAGTGGTACAGCGGACAATGATTCAAAGCACACCTCCGGCCATTTAAAAAGACCTTTTCAGATAAAAAATAGAACTTTTGGAGTAGCCAAGGCAGAGCGTTAAATACATCTGAACGCCTATGGGCTGCATTAGATCGACGTTATCGTTGTAGAAGCTACAGAAAAAAGGGTCAATTTGCTGCTGCCTTATTGCACGTACTTCCGCTTGACCTATTACAAAACATGTGGATTCAGTGACAAACGGATGTGCAGCTGTGATCAAAGGCTATGGCTATGCAACGAAATACTCATTCGATCTTCAGATTCCAAAATAGTGTTGTTTTATTATTACATATTTAAACCTACAAGTTACATTTGAGCCAGCAGAACTGGCTGGGTTGGGCTGGGTTGTTTGGGGGGAGGAGACCAAACAGCGAGGTCATCGGTTTCATCGGATTAGGGAAGGAAGTCGGCCGTGCCCTTTCGGAGGAACCATCCCGGCATTTTGCCTGTGAGCGATTTAGGGAAATCACGGAAAACCTAAATCAGGATGGCCGGACGCGGGGTTCAACCGTCGTCCTCCCGAATGCGAGTCCAGTGTGCTAATCACTGCGCCACCTCGCTCGGTCCAGCAGAACTGCTACTGTTGTTTTGATGTAGGATAAATTTGTTAAACTAAATGTAGTTTTGTGCTAAATGGGTTATAATTACGTAAATTTCAAGTATCCACTGGCAGTTTTTCTTATTACAGGGGACTGATGACCTTTGCTGTTTAGTCCCCCTTAAACATCCCAACAACCACCCCCACCACCATCTTATTACACAGTTAAATTTATATATTTGTGACTAACGCTTATCAAAAATTCTTTTGAGTGCTACCGTACCATCAGGTGACCTGGGAATACCAGTTCAAAAATAATAGCGAAATTCATAGGTACGCCTGTAGTGTGCCAAGTACTTAGGTGAACTACATTTCTGCCGGCCGAGGTGGACGAGCGGTTCTAGGCGCTACAGTCTGGAACCGCGCGACCGATACGGTCACAGGTTCGAATCCTGCCTCGGGCATGGATGTGTGTGATGTCCTTAGGTTAGTTAGGTTTAATTAGTTCTTAGTTCTAGGGGACTGATGACCTCAGAAGTTAAGTCCGGTAGTGCTCAGAGCCATTTGAACCATATTACATTTCTGGAAATCTGAGTGATATTAAGTAAGTTTGTGTTGCCTTTACGTACTTCCGTTGCTCATTGGGTTCAAGTGGCAGATGAAATTATTAAATTGCTCTTATTTTGACTGTAGCATGTCACCAAGTGGAAGCTAAGGATATGAGTCTCATATACGAGTACAGGAATGTTCATTACTACTTCCAGGGTTTCAGAAGATGACTGTGCGAAAACTGAAAGACACACTGAAGAGTGACACATATTAGTGGGTAGGACATCTCTCCAAGTTTCGGTTCATAACTTGTGCCATGTAACAGTTGCGCTAGGGAGCAGGTGTGTCAGAAAATGGAGACAAATTATCTGCTCCATATTCTCGCATCGAGTTAATTAGTGCCTGTGACTAGGCAGCCCCATGAACAACTGTCGCACCTTCTCGATCAATTCGTGTCAGCGATCTCTTTGAATTCCACGCACTTACTTTGATACGACAATACAGAAATATCATGATTTGTCTAGATTCAGTTTGAAGGCAGACAACTTCTGAGCTAAGATCGCACTTTTACGATCTTTATTCATAATGACCGGTTTCGGTAAACAGAGTTACCATCATCTGATATGTGAATAGTATACATAAAGCGTAAAACATGTTAGATTACGAAAAACAGCGTACAGTGTCATAAGTGTAGAATATAGATTGAATTATTGTTACGCTTACCTTGGTAAAGGTTAACAAGTGCAAGCGCCCCATGAGAGCTATAAATGTACACCGCATCTTTCTTAACAGGATAGTTTGAAACTTACCTGTTTAGTTTAGTTTTAGTGAGTGAAAGTGAATCTGAAAGTGAATCTGAATCTACAGGTAGGGAGCACACAGAATAACGTGGCCAGTAGATGCGCAGGCGGCAGGGCACGCGTGGAAATAGTGGTAGTGGCGGGTGTTACGGGCAGGTGCTGTAGGGGGAAATGCTGATAGCTGGAGGGACAGTACCTTTCCAAAATGAAGTCTACACACACATCTTTTGTCAACTCCCAGATTTACATGGTGACTATTCAAAAATATCTTTTGCCTTTCCTTGGTTAGTATCTAATAAGAATTCCAATGAAAATGCAGCGATTTATTTTCAAATGGCTTGTTAACCACTTGTAACTTTCAGAGAAGGGTCATCAGTGGAGAATTCTGAGTAAAATCTACACATTTCTGTTGTTGCCATCTTAAAATTTTCTTCTTTTGCCAAAATACCCCGCTGATATGCTGTGAAGACGCAGTCGGGAGAGAATTCTGAAACAGTGGTTTGTTAAGTGGAGAATTGAGGAAAAATAAGGTCAATAGCTTATAGAAAAGCACGTCCTCGATACGCAATAAACGTGTAAAGTATTCACATACCATTTCTCGTTTCAACCAGTCATCGACGGCCCTTAAAAATTACATTCCTTCATCTAAAAAGTCAGCAGTTAGTGCAATAACACAGTAGATAATAACGTTCAATATAATAACAATAGTTTTTCTCCTTTTTGCATGCTATCAATTGCCACTCGTTTTGGTATCTCAAACAGCTTATAAGGGTTGAGAAATATTGTAGATATTTCGCTCTGGCTTTGTTGTAGGTGCGGCTCGATCGCTACAATTAGGTCAATTTTCTCGAATAATGGAACAACACTCATTGGGATATTTTGCGATTTCTCAAAGAATTTTGACTGTGTGAATCATTAAATTCTTCTAGATAAGCTTAAGTTTCGTGGTATGAAAAGGACAGTGTACAAATCGTTTAATTCATATTTAACTGGAAGAATGCAGAAAGTTGAAATTAACAGTACAGATATTCTGCAAAAATCAGTGGAGTACCCTAACTGGGGAGGTATCAAGAATTGTGTCCCACAGGCTTCAGTCTTGGGTACCTTATTGTTCTTAATAGATATTAATGACTTGCTACTCTATAATCATGAAGATTCTAAGCTAGTTCTTTTTGCTGATGATACAGGTATACTAATCACATCCAAAAAACAAGAATCATCTGAAGAAATTGCCAATTATGTCTTCCAGTAAATTATTAAGTGGTTCTCTACAAATGCACTCCCACTAAATTTTGAGAAAACGCAGCACATAAAATTCTCTACAGTAAGTGGCATAGCACCACTGATAAATATAGACTTTGACCAGAAGTCTGTTGCTAAGGCAGAATATTCAAAATTTCTGGGTGTGTGCATTGATGGGAAATTAAACATGAAGAAACACACTGAGGCTCTGCTGAAACAGTAGGTTCAGCTGCTTATTCTGTTAGGGTTATTGCAAATTTTGGTGATAAATTTGTCAGTAAATTAGCCTACTATGACTATTTTCATTCACTGCTTTCATACGGCTTCATATTTCGGGGTAATTCATCATTTAGAGAGAAAGGATTAATTGTACAAAAGTGTGTAATCAGAATAATAGATGGAGCCCACCAAAGATCACCTTGCAGACATTTATAAAGCAACTCAGGATATTCGCAGTACCTCCACAATACGTATATTCACTTATTAAATTTGTTATTAATAACCCATCCAAGTTAAAAAATAATAGCGAAATTCATAGGTACAACACTAGATAGAAAGATGGTCTTCATTATTCTGTGTTAAATCTTAATTTGGCACAGAAAGATATTAATTTTGCTACCACAAAAATCTTTGGCCAGTTGCCAAATAGCAATAAAAGTCTGACAGACAGCCAACCAATATTTAAAATACAAATTAAGAAAATTTCTGAATGACAACCCCTTTAATCTACGAATTTTTAGATACAAAGAAAACTTACGTTATACTGACACGTTTCACATCATTACGAAATGTCGTATTCATGATCCATGGAACAAGTTTTAATGTGATGTAATGGTCTGTCATTGCTGATTGGCCGAAAGGTGGCAAACACTGTCGGCCTTCCCTTCCAAAGGATGAACTCGCCCAGCGTTTTGGACGAAAATTGGTCACTGTGCACCAGTCACCATATCCTGCGAGAACTATAGCTTAACGCTAACTATTGGTGACAAAAATTCAACTGTCATAATGCACAGATAAACTGTGAAAATTTTAAGAAAAGCAGGCTCTGTTTGAAGCTTATTGCGTCAAGATATCTGACGATGAGCTTTGATGAAAGAATACTGATTACTTACGCCCTGTAAAGTTACGCCCTGTGAAATTCAACTAAAGAGAGAATCTTTTCTCTACACAGTTTGTCTTACCTGGATGCAAACTGCTCTCGTAGCCACAGTGCACCGCGATAACACAGCTGCAAACTTAACTTCAGATATACTCAGAGGTGCAATGCGTAGTCTAAAAACATTGCTATCATTGTTGGATCATAATTTTTGATAATGATATTTAAATAATTGAAAATCAATTGGCTCTTTGGATGTGGACAATTACTCTGGCTTATTTGAACTCAATTCCAATTTCATTTCCTTACACTTAATAATATCTAATGAAATTTCAGCGACAGTTAAGATTTCTCTGAAGTCACGTTACAATAATCCAAGAATTACAAATATTGAAATTCACATGTGAAATCTCTCCTTAAATAAAAATCTAAATCTAATTCTTAAGTCCATTTCTCTCTCAATTAGCGATAAATCATAACAAAAAGTGAAAAATAAAAAGATTCCTGATCTGCATCTCTGCCGAACCAAGAACGCTGCGTTATCAAACCTTTGCCGTAAATAGAAGCAAAGTTAATCATTACCTGTAATCCGTACGTCACAAATATTATCCTACCATTGTGAGAATCAATTCTTTTTCTTTGCAGAATAAGTCTTCTACTGATTCAAAATATAATTCCAAAAATCTCCGTTGTTGTTCCTTGCTGCTACTAAATCAAAACTCAACTGTTTACATCTAGCACCAAAGCTCAACTGGCTTTCTCCACTCCTCACGATCGACAGATGAATCTGGCATTCACCTTTGCAGAGCAAATATCATCTCTGGCTCATCTTTGCGTGGCGCAGCAACTCTGTTGATACTGCGCCCATGTCTAAGCAATTCAAACCTTACATGCACGATTTCAGACGTCCAAAACAAGAAAACTTCCAACAAACGTTTACGCTCACATATTTCAAGTTGACGTTAGATGCATTGGCATGACAAAATTAAAACCAGGATTGACAATATGTTTCGCCAAGAGGTCACAGAGTACATCATCGGTACAGAATCGCCAGTGAACTGACGCATGGCGAGCTAGAGAACATGCAGGCATTTTGCGCCGCTGGAGGTCGCTTGTGCTTTCGTGTCATTGTCAGTTGCTAATCTACACATATAATTTTAATAAAATTGTAGTATCTGGTATAAATTACATAATTTAGTAACAATGAACTAAAATATTCCCTGAAACAAAACGATCATGACATTATCAATTGCAGGCCACTCTCACTGTGTCATGCTGCTTAATGTTCACAGGGAAGGTGACTTCATTCATATGATGAAATGATTGGCAGTAGTTAACGCTCTTGCTTGTGTGCTCTAGAGAAGGCATAGCGGTAGGCTTTACTTGTGTTCGAAGGAAGAGAGTGCCGAGTTTACTGACAGCAGTAAAAGTGTACGGTGGCTGAGGGCCGAGGGCAGATTTTTTTCTGCAGAACAGATGGGCATACCTGGGCGAAAACGTCTGCCAACAGTCAAGTCCCCCGGCCTCATTGTGCAGACACAGCCAGCTGCACCAACCGGCCAGCGGCTACGACCAGGTTAGCTGACTAGGGCCAAGAATTCGCTGCAGTTTTGACCCTCACATTGTATGATCCGATGGCCAGCAATAAAGCAGAGTATGGGCCCTTTTTAGGTAGGAAGCGGATGAGACGGCTGAGAGTTTTGCGATTTCCGTGGGACAGGGAAGTGACGCCCAAGTGTCCAGACTATGCTACAAAACATATTTGTGAAGGCATGAGGCTTTCACCGAGCCTGTGGCCGTTCTTCAGAAAGTTCGAAATGGACGCAACAGAGGCGATAGCGATCTTTTTATTGAGGGCTGTGGTTCCATCCAAGTTAAATTTTTAGCAGACACATGGCGTAAACGTGTGGGAAAGAGGGTGCGAGCCTTTTTCTCCAAATTAATTTTTAAAGTCGCTGGTTGCAAATGTGTGTATGCAGAGGAGGTGTGCGGTCTCCCAGCTTCGAATGCCGAGTTCTAGCTCGTGATTGGCTTGTGCTGAAGTGGTTGTGGTCTAAGCATGCGTATGTGCTGCGCTGCCGAGCCTCAGAGGAAAGCTGTAGAGAACAGAGAAGAACTCCCTGGTACTGGCGCTTTGCTAGTAAAGATTGGCACGTCTTTACCTAGATAGTGAGACTTGTGTCCTTTTCTAGTGTTCCACTTATAGCACGTACCAGTCACCATCTGAAGCGTCAGAGGTACTGCTTCTTGCATCGTGCCCACAACGAGTTGTGCGTGGGTGTACTTACATGTTTTGAGTTGGCCGACTAAACGTTTGACATATTCCGTCATGCATAGTTGTGTCGCGGAGTCAAATTGGTTTGGCAAACCAGCAAACGGGTCCACCTGCGCCCTGGAATCCACCGGGGTTTCAGAGGTTCATAGGGAAGTATCTGTGTTCCGAGTCAGCCGAACGCGAGACCTTACATTTGCATATTTCCGGGCGCGCGCCGTTAATAACAGATTGTCGCTGTCCGTGACTGCACTCGGTGAACGCCCTCATCTGCAGAAGGGTAAAGTATTCGCTACCACGTTGTAGAGCTCCAATAAATGCTTCTCAGCTCCATGTTCTTAGAAATCATATTTTTCCTTGTCCAATAGTCGAATGCTTGACAATAGCGTAGTTTTTGGGCCGTTCCACAGATTCACGTTTGCGAAGTCAGATAAAGCGATTAGTTCTGGTTAGCATCGGTGCGTTGATCCCCAGCTGATCACTTTGGTAACCTTCGGCCGCATATTATTGAAAGCAATTGTGAAATAAAATGTTTGTGTGGCATTTTTTTAGCCATCATTTGATATAAAGAAACAATAAATTAATTGTTATTTACACCACAACTCCTCCCAGTGTTCTGATTTACATTACCTTTGCAATTTTATTAAAGCCATCAATTTTTCAAAAATTAAGGTTCAATCATAATGAAATTAAATACACTCATTAACATTTTTTTATATTTTAATGAATATGCAAGAATTTTATTTTTATTCACAGTATTAATTTTCAATGTCACCCTATAAGTCAGATCCTTTTCTTTTACACACCAAGCAACAGCTTGCAATTGTTGACGAAAACAATTACCATCTTACAACTGGCAACCAACCACTAGCAGAATCTTACAATTGGCAACTACTGCTAGGCTCTTGCAATTGGTAAATCCTGGAATCTTACAACGTAATTTTATTAAAATGTGTTAACTTGTATACAATTATAAGTTTTTTGTAACAGGTAGAAGCTAAAATATTTTCTAGAACAGCAACAGCATACATAAAGCAATAAGTCGAGAAAGACAACATGTTAAGACTGCAGCCTAAGTCAATTGCATGTATAAAAATGTAATTCAATAAAAAATCAATAAAAATGCGGTAACTGGTACACAATCATTTTTAAGCAGGTAAAAGCTAAATATTTTCTGGACACAGACACATCTAGACGATGATGTGTAATAATAATTTATTGTATTGTATTTATGAAAATGTCTGCAATTTTTCATAATCTAACATGCATTACACTTAATGTACGTTGTCCACAGGTCAGATCTGTTTACCGAAACCGATCACTGCATTTACAAATGCGATCTTGGCTGAGACATTGTCTTCCTTTGAGCTGAATATTAATAGATCGCACCTTATCGCTCAGTATGTGTAATTGTTCTGACATGCCTACCTCAACTACATCACGGCGCATATTTTGAATCGGAAGTAGGATAGATGCTTTGACCACTGATACAAGTCAGTCTTCTACATGTCTCGTAATTTTCGTGCTCTCATCTTCTGAATCACCAGGGGGCCCATGGGTAACCCTGTGTAGACATTTGCCACATCACAAAAGGTGCCCCTGTTGAGCACTTGTAAGGTGTGTTAAAACTTGGAGATATGTTCTGGCCACCTATATGTGTCTGTTTTATGTCTTGTAGTTATCTCGCATTTGTTGGTTGGTTGGTTGTTTCGGGGAAGGAGACCAGACAGCGAGATCATCGGTCTCATCGGATTAGGGAAGGACGGGGAAGGAAGTCGGCCGTGCCCTTTGAAAGGAACCATCCCGGCATTTGCCTGGAGCGATTCAGGGAAATCACGGAAAACCTAAATCAGGATGGCCGGACGCGGGATTGAACCGTCGTCCTCCCGTCTCGCACTAGTCTTCCAGAACCTCGGAGGTTCTTGTGAATAACCATAAAATTTCTCTGCAAGAAGTCCTATTAGCGCCGGTCGTGGGAAACCTACCAATCGACAGCCAGCCTGCAGAAGAAGATGCCTCTGGACTCGTGTGCATAGCTGACGTTTAATTATGGTACAGAGTTGAAAAAAAGAAAAAAAACAGATTAGCTAATTTCGACTAAGCGTCACTGCCAAGCACATTTGTAACATATGTATTTCATGTTATTTTCAAACCACTCTCAATTATAAGTAAAAAGGTGCCATATTCCGTCATTTTACGAAAGGATCCATACTACAGTGACACCTTTACAAATGTTTACGTTATTAAAACAAAACATTCGCTCTGTCACACCCTCTAATCTCACGGATGCTCTTCTACTCCTCCGTCATCAGATAAGCAACCAAATTCACCCAGATCGCGACTGAATGAACCAGTGTCAATTAAAATTAAGAAAAGCTTGAAATATTACTGTCTCTTTAAGTATTTTTGATTGCTACTGAGCATAAAACCTTAATGTTAGTTGGCGTTTTTTGTATTCGGCTGTTACTTGCGAGATGCATATTATTATAAAATATGGCTGAGAATCGCACGAATACTTGATTCGGGCAGCATGCTGCCGGCGTTCAGCACTTTGACGACCAGTACTGTACTATATTCTCGCCAAAAACCGAGAGACAATCACAGGCTTCCTCACGGATATGTGATGGTCACGCTAAATGTGATTGACTAATAGAATCCAGTACGTTGCCGTGAACAGTGAGTGTTAAACACAAACGAAAGTAACATCGGGTGTGTATTCTCAGTACACGTAGTCGCTCTTTTAGATAGGAGTACCAGCACTATCACACTGTTCGCAAACGGTGTTGTTACCTACGCGAAAGTATCGTCATTAAAAAAGTATAACGGAAAACAGTAAAAATCACTTAGGAATGAAAGAAACAGGAAGTGCAAGGAAGCCAAAGCTAAAAGGCTGCAGGAAAAATGTAAAAAAATTGAGGAAGTAATGACCGTTGGCAGGACTCCCATAGTATACAGTAAAGTCGAAACAACCTTCGATGAAATTAAATGCACGAGCGGCAACACTAAGAGCGCAACGGGAATTCCAACGTTAAACGTTGAAAATAGAGAGAATAGATGGAAAGTGTACATTGATAGCCGTCATGAGGGAGAGGAAGTGTGTGATGAAGTGATAAAAGAAGAAACTGCTGTCGGTATGGAAAAGACAGGGGATCCAGTATTAAAGAATTGAATAGGGCTTTGAAGACTTGACGTTAAATAAGGCAGAAAGGATAGATAACATTCCATCGGAATTTCTGAAATCATCTGGGGAAGTGGCAACCAATCCAATATTCAAGTTGCACAAATATTCAAGTTGGTGGGACGAGTCGGTGAGATTGGTGATATATCCTCAGACTCTCGGAAAAACATTACCCACATAATACCGAAGACAACAAGAGCAGAAAAATGCGAGGACCATCGCAGCATAACAGTTCGTACATCCAAGTTGCTGACAAGAAAATTGCTCGAAGAATGGAAAAGAAAATTGAGTATCTGTTAGATGACGATCAGTTTGGCTTTGGGAAAGGTGAAGGCGCCAGAGGGGCAGTACTCACGTTGTCCTCGAAAATGGGAGGAAGATTAGAGAAAAATCAAGAGATTTCGACCTGCATAAAGCGTTCGATGTCAGATGGTGCAAGATGTTCGAAATTCTGGGAAAAATAGGAGTAAGCTATAGGTAATGATAGGAAATACGCAACAGGAACAAGAATCATGAGACTCTAAGACCAAGAACGAGGTGCTCCGACTAAAAAGGGAGTTTGTCAGGGATGGAGTCTTTCGTCCCTATTCTTCAGCCTGTGCATCCAAGAAGCATTAACAGACATAAAAGAAAGGTTCATGGGTGGGATTAAAATTGGGATTGAAAGGTAATCAGTGATAAGGTTCACAGATGACATTGGTATCCTCAGTGAAAGTGAAGAAGAATTACAGGACCTGTTGAATAGAATGAACAGTCTACTGAGTAGTGAGTATGGAGTGAGACTAAACCGAAGGAAGAGGAAAGTAATGAGAAATAGCGCACGTGGACTGATAAAGTAAGGTACGATTAGTTTCTCCGCAAAGTCGGTGAAGAAAGAAACAAATGAAAAAAAAACCTAACAAGAACAAGAGGCAGAGTAATAAATGTGTTAGGACGTGAAGGAATAACTTCCACGGTGCTAACGGGAGCTCTAGAGCGTAATAACTGCAGGGGGAGGCAGAGATTGCATTACATACAATAAATAATTGAGAACGTAGGCTGCTATTGCAAAATTTCCACTTGGTGTAATGGCGGCCGCTGTCTTTGAATGCGGATAAATGGAATATAATGCTCTTATTTTATCAAGACGCATGGCAGAATGTAATACAGGAACGTG